>NC_035108.1:263012113-265559613 GCF_002204515.2 Aedes aegypti | reverse complement strand
CAACGATGACCCTCGCACGAACACGGACTATGAGACTTTTCGGTTCGGAAGTAGGGAAAGTGTAGTACCTCTTCCGACGCAAGTACGGCAGGCTGAAGGAGTCATCCGGGACGTCTTACCCCAACCCGTTGATGACGAGTTCACCTCCGTAGCCGATGGATCCAACGACTATACCACGACACTACAATTTCAATCGGCACCAACAACAAGCAACAGCATCGCATCCAACCACCGACTCACCGACGATACTACACAAAGTCTTTCCCCAGTGCCGGCTATTGCCGGTGTTTCTGGAAGCAGTCGTGTAGTAGTTTCGGCAATGGCTGGCACTGTGGGGCAAGACGTCCCACAGGTCAGTCTTTTGAATTCTCAAGCACAAACAGGTACTGCCGCGCCTGCAATCTTTTCAGATACCCACCATACCACACCAACCGCAGCAAATCCCAATCGACAGCGACTAACATCAACCAATCGTCTCGCTATCAACAACCGCCCCGAAGAAACTACACAAAGTCTTTCCCCAGTGCCGGCTGTTGCCGGTGTTTCTGGAATCAGTCATGTAGTTGTTTCGGCAATGGCTGGCACTGTGGGACAAGACGTCCCACAGGTCAGTTTTCGCTTATCCCTACCTCAATCAGGTACTGCCGCGCCTGTAATACTTTCAGACACCCACCAAACACCACCAACTACTGCAAATACCAATCTACATCAACCAGCATCAACCTACCGCCTCGTATTCAACAACCAACCCACCGACGATACTACACAAAGTCTTTCCCCAGTGCCGGCTATTGCCGGTGTTTCTGGAAGCAATCGTGTAGTAGTTTCGGCAATGGCTGGCACTGTGGGACAAGACGTCCCACAGGTCAGTCTTTCTAAATTCTCATCCCAAACGGTTGCTGCTGCGCCTGATTATCTTTCAGGGTACGCCGCATCATCACTATCTCCCGGAGAAGGCCCTTCGATAGTTCATCGCAGAAACATTACACAAAGCGCTTCCCCAGTGCCGGCTGTTGTCGGTATTGGCAGAACTAGTGTAATGGTTTCGACAGCAGCTGGTACTGTGGGACAAAGCGTCCCACAGACAAGTGACAGTTTGGTTCCTTCATCGTCAGAGGCTACCGCACTCCCTCTTTCTTCCACAACAGACCCGCCGATTCGAAGATTATCAACCTCGTCATCCACCACACGATCAGCTACGGATAGTCGCTCCGGCGGCTGCTTCGCCCTCCAGTGGAATATTCGTGGCCTTAGGGCCAACATCAGCGAGCTGAAGCTGCTAATCTCCGACCTCGAACCGTGCGTCGTAGCTTTGCAGGAGACCAAGGTGAACCAGACTGTTGTTCCGCCAGACTTCGTTGGCAGAAACTATAAGTTGCTGCTACAGTCAAGGAACGCTAACTACTGGCAACATGGTGTAGGCCTTGCCATCCGAGAAGGCATACCGTTCGAACGCATCCAAGTCGATACCTCTCTGCATCTCGTTGCTGCTCGCCTTCACGCGCCGATCCAGGCAACTGTTGTGTCGATCTACGTTCCGCCGAGTTCAGCTCAGTGCCAGACCGCACTGGATGAATTGTTCGACCAGCTGGAAGGTCCGATTTTAATCCTCGGAGACTTCAACGCTCACCACATCGCATGGGGATCGCACCAATCAAGCGCACTTGGACGATTTATAGCCGAAACAACCCTGACAAAGCAAATGGTGATCTTGAACGACGGCTCAGCTACCCGCATCGATCCGGCTTCGGGCAACACTTCGGCGATCGATGTGACGATCTGCACAGAGAGTCTGGCTCGGAGGTTTACCTGGCGAACCTTAACAGACACGCACAACAGTGATCACTTCCCAATTGCGGTGTCCATGCCTGGGTGGTCAAATCAGCAAACAACGCGAAGGAAATGGCTGTACGATCGGGCTGATTGGGAGCTATATGAACGGATTACAGCCGAAACCATCCGCCCAGAGACCGAGTGGGATGTAGGTAGCTTCACCGAAAAAATAATTGCAGCAGCGACTAAGTCTATCCCGCGGACTAGTGGCCGAATCGGACCAAAAGCGGTACCATGGTGGTGCCCCGAGGCAAAGGCGGCAATCCGTCGGCGACGGAAGTGTCTTCGGTCGCTCCGACGTCTACAGCAGGTCAACCCAGATCAACCCGAAGCGTTGGCGGAGTTCCAAGCAGCAAAAGCGGAGGCACGAAAAGCGATTAAAGAAGCGAAGGAGCAATCGTGGGAAAGCTTCGTAGGGAAGATCTCCCCGCACAGCACGACGACTGAACTGTGGCGCACGGTTAACACACTTCGTGGAAATCGGACGAGACGCTCAGTGGTTCTTAAACGGCCAAACGGATTCACGGACAACCCCGAAGAAGTAGCGGAAGAACTAGCGACGTACTACGGCGAAAGATCGGCGACGTCCAGCTACCCTCCATCGTTTCAGATGGCGAAAATGGTAGCTGAAAGAGAGTCCATAGATGTTTCGTCTAATACCGGCGACGCGTACAACGTTGACATCACCCTAGCCGAACTTCTGTGGGCTCTCGACAAAGGGCGAGGTGCCTCGACAGGTACCGATGGGATAGGGTACCCGCTGCTCCAACGTCTTCCTGTGTCCGTAAAATTTGTACTACTGGAGCTGCTCAACAAAATCTGGCGCAACGGTGAGTTTCCCGCCAGCTGGCGGAATGCCCTCGTCGTTCCTATTCCGAAGCCGAACTGCCAAGATTCCGGTCCTGCTGCCTTCCGCCCTATCTCACTTACTAGCTGCATGGCGAAGACACTCGAGCGAATCATCAACCGTCGTCTTATCGCGGAGCTAGAGTCAAACGGACGACTTGACAAGCGTCAGCACGCTTTTCGTGTGGGACGCGGTACCGACACGTACTTCGCCGAGCTGGAGAGGTCGATACCGAACGCCGACGAACACTCTTTGATAGCGTCTCTGGATCTGTCGAAGGCATACGACACCACCTGGCGACACGGTATTCTTCGCTCCCTGAAATCATGGCGGATACGTGGTCGGATGATGAACCTTCTGCAAAGCTTCCTCTCGGAGCGAACGTTTCAGGTGTCGTTGGGTGGTTACACGTCCAGTGAACACAAGCTGGAAAATGGTGTGCCGCAGGGATCAGTGTTATCCGTAACGCTGTTCCTGGTGGCGATGCAGCCCATCTTTCGGGTACTGCCGGATGGAGTTGACATACTCCTGTACGCCGACGACATCCTCCTCGTCGTTAAAGGGGCAAAAAGTGAAGGGCTACACACGAAATTGCAGGCCGCCGTTAAGGCTGTATGTAAATGGGCGAAGAGTGTCGGCTTCGCAATGTCTGCTGCCAAGTCGCATGTGTTCTACTGCAGCCCGAATGCACGTCGGGAGCCGGCGCGGAACATCATTGTTGATCAGGTCTCTGTCCCGAAAACCAACCGGTTGAGGGTTCTAGGTGTCACTCTCGATCGCACCTTGACATTCAAACCGCATTGCAAAATGATGAAGAAAGCATGTGAGTCACGTCTGCGAATACTCCAAATGATCGGAGCCAAACTACCGCGAGGCAATCGGACAAGTCTGCTACAAGTTGGATCGGCGTTAGTAACTGCAAAACTGACGTACGGCATCGGATTGGTGAGCCGAGGAGGACCAGCAACACTGGAGACCCTTGCTCCGGCATATAACAAAATGGTCCGGTATGCTTCTGGAGCGTTTGTTACCAGCCCGATAATTTCGGTCATGGCCGAAGCGGGCACCTTACCGTTTGAGCTGTTGGCGGTTCAGTGCATAGCGAGGACAGCCATCCGCATTCTAGGGAAAAACAGCCAAAATAACTCTCTTCCCTTGATTCAGCGCGTTTCGGATCGTTTGGAGGAACTCACAGGCACTACACTCCCTGCTGTCGGTCAACTTGTGAGGCAAGGCGACCGTGCTTGGAACGAACGGAAACCCTCGATTCTGTGGGACGTGAAGAGGAGGATACGAGCCGGGGACCCACCGGAGAAAGTACGTCCAGTCGTCCAGCAACTTTTGTCGACCCGCTTCCACAACTCGACCGTCGTTTACACCGATGGTTCGAAGTGTGAAGACACGGTAGGAGCCGCTTTTTATAATAATGGCATCTCCGGAACGTTTAGTCTTCCGAAGGAGTGCAGCGTCTTCTCTGCAGAAGCGTATGCAATCAAGAAAGCGGTTTCAATCCCAAACATCCGGAACGAGGTGGTGATCCTAACGGATTCGGCGAGTTGCCTGCAGGCCTTGGAGGCAGGATCTTCCAAACACACATGGATCCAAGAGATCGAGAACATTGTGCGGAACAAAAATGTAAGATTCTGCTGGATCCCGGGACATGCTGGCATAACCGGCAATAATGAAGCAGATCGCTTGGCCAACGCGGCTAGACAGCAACCGGCTGTTGACACTCCTATCCCCGGTGAAGATGCTCTGAGGGCGATAAAAGAAAGCATACGATGCCAATGGGAACGACAATGGTTTGCAGTTCGAGAAAACAAATTGAGAGAGATAAAGCACGACACGAAGAGGTGGACAGAACATGGCAATGCGGCCGACCAACGCGTGTTGACGAGATTGAGAATCGGACACACGCGTCTCACACACACTTTCCTCCTGAAAAAGGAATCTCCGCCCACTTGCGAATGTTGCGGAACGTTGCTTGATGTACGGCATCTCATTGTGCACTGCAGAAAATATGAGCAGGAAAGAAGAAAATATGATATCAGCAATATCAGCCTGAAGGAAGCCTTGGATAATACCAAAGAGCGAAATGCAAAGCTTGTTAAATATCTCCATGACACCAGACTGTATGTGAAACTGTAAATTAATTGAATTGTGAAACGTAAATTTGTAAACAGGTTAAGTTCTTAATTTCATCCGACACGAATGCACCCTTCTGGTGTAAAGTGTCACTAATAAACAAAAAAAAAAAAAAAATTATTATTATTATTATTATTATTATTATTATTATTATTATTATTATTATTATTATTATTATTATTATTATTATTATTATTATTATTATTATTATTATTATTATTATTATTATTATTATTATTATTATTATTACAGTCATCTCTCCCTTACTCGATATTGAAGGGAGCATCGAGTTAGGGAGGTATCGAGTTACAGAACACAAAAGCAGTGCAACTGCGTTCCAAGGGACCATCGAGTTAGCCATGAAAACCAACTTTTAGTATGGTTCTCTAACTCGATATCGAGATACGGAATATCGAGTAAGGGAGAGTTAACTGTATTATTATTATTATTATTATTATTATTATTATTATTATTATTATTATAGAGTTTTGGCACTTCTCAGCAAAAAAATGCTGGAAACTTTCACCTACCCCGGGCAATCTGTATGCCAAAGGGGATTAGGCTCTGTGGATCTCATTGGTCGGTTTTACTTATCCTAATGAGTCTGCTGGATGAGCTTCTCAGTTGTGGTGGTTCAGGAACCGTCTAACTATGCTGCAGGTTCCAAGAATCACCGCTTTTTGGATGCTGTGTAGGTCCTTCTTCAATTCCAGCTCGTCTAGGGACCTTAGGAGAGATTTCGGGACAATTCCGGTCGCTGAGAGGACTACCGGAACTATACGGACGTCCTCTAGGTGCCACATCTGCTTCAACTCCTCCGCCAAGTCGTGGTACTTCGCTATCTTGTTAGAGAACGTTGATTGGACATTGTGGTCCAGCGGTACAGCGATGTCGATGAGTGTAACTCGTTTCATCCTTTTGTCGTAGACTACAATGTCGGGGCGGTTGGCACGGATGAGGACGTCCGTTATGATCTCGCGATCCCAGTACAGCTTTATGCAACTATTTTCCAGAACCGGGTCAGGCAGGTACTTGTAGTAGGGCACAAATCGATCCACCAAGTTGTGCAAGCTGTTGATGCACAATCTTGGCAACTTCGTTGTGACGATCGAGGTAGGCTGATCCAGCTAGTACTGAACAGCCGGCAACGACATGCTCGATAGTCTCCCCTACTGAATTGCACTTCCTACAGCGGTCCTCCACGTCTTCGTGCAATATGTAGTGCCGATAGTTCTTCGTCGCAATTACCCGGTCCTGGATGGCTACCATGAAACCTTCTGTTTCTGAGTAGAGGTCACCCCGCACCAGCCACGTGTTTGACGCCACCTTATCGATGTGCTCGAGCTCCAGTTGATGGGGGTGCGTTCCATGCAACTCCTTCTGCTTCCACATTGCGATCATCTCATCGACAGTTTTGATGTCGCAGTTCAGCTGGTAATCCTCCTGCGCCAGATGCAGGGCGCTGAAGCCGTGGTCATCTTCGCATACAGTGCGGTAAATTTCGTGGCGGTTCTGGCTTTCTACGAAATATGCCCGCAGCTGCTGGATCTGGGAGACACATAGTGCCTGGATATCGGTGACGCCTCTTCCTCCTGCTGCACGTGGCAGGGTGACTCTCTCAATGGACGATTTTGGGTGGCGCATTCGGTGCTTGGTGAACGCCACTCGTACTGCTCGTTCTATCGCCTCCAAGTCAGTCTTGGTCCACTTTACCACCCCGAAACTATACGTCAACAGGGGCACAGCAAACGTGTTGATCGCCTTCACCTTGTTGCCGGCAGACAGAAAGCTCTTCAGAATACAGTTGACACGTGACAAAAACTTTTCCTGCAGCTCCTTCTTGATCATCGTGTGGCGAATACCTCTAAGTTGCAGGAATCCAAGGTATTTATACGTTTCGCCTTCAACCATATTCCGAATCTCCTCCTGCTCGTTGACGCGGAAACAGCTGGCATCCATAACTTGACCCCGACGTAGATGAATTGACCTGCATTTGTCAGGGTTATTATTATTATTATTATTATTATTATTATTATTATTATTATTATTATTATTATTATTATTATTATTATTATTATTATTATTATTATTATTATTGTAGAGTTTTGGCACTACTCAGCAAAAAATGTTGGAAACTTCCACCTACCCCGGGCAATCTGTATGCCAAAGGGGATCAGGCACTGTGGATCTCATTCGTCGGTTTAGCTTATCCTAATGAGTCTGCTGGATGAGTTTCTCAATTGTGGTGATTCAGGAACCGTCTCAATATACTGCAGGTTCCAAGAATCACCTTTTTTTGAATGCTGTGTAGGCCCTTCCTCAATTCCAGTTTGTCTAGGGACCTTAGGAGAGATTTCGAGACAATTCCGGCTGCTGGGTGCCACATCTGCTTCAACTCCTTTGCCAAGTCGTGGTACTTCGTTATCTTGTTAGAGAACGTTAATTTGACATTGTGGTCCAGCGGTACAGCGATGTCGATGAGTGTAACTCGCTTCATCCTTTTGTCGTAACTACAATGTCGGGGCGGTTGGCACGTATGAGGACGTCCGTTATGATCTTGCGATCCCAGTATAGCTTTATGCAACTATTTTCGAGAACCGGATCAGGCAGGTATTTGTAGTAGGGCACAAATAGATCCACCAAGTTATGCTTAAGAGTAAACTGTTGGTGCACAATCTTGGCAACTTTGTTGTGGCGATCGAGGTAGGCTGATCCAGATAGTACTGAACAGCCGGCAACGACATGCTCGATAGTCTCCCCTACTGATTGCACTTCCTACAGCGGACTTTTACATCTTCATGCAATATGGAAAGTCTGCGTTAGTCTCTGTGTGGACTGGTTCATTCACACAGGTCGGTCCAAAAGGGGCAATCAAAGTGGGCTCTGGATTCATCATGGTTACAGCTCTCACAGTCTCAGCGGCTGATTGGTGCGACAGCTCTTCTCTGGAATTCGCAGACTGCTCCTTGGTTGCGGGTCCCAATTGGTCGGTACCTAGGGGGTGCGGACTAGACTATTTCAGTTGTTTAAATTGAACATAATCTTTTCCGCGAGTGCTAACCGTTGTTTGTTTGCTTGTCTTGCAGTAAACCACATCAACTCTTGAAATACTTCACACAAAGTATAAACAATTCAATGCTTACGATTTTCCCAATAAACAGACTTAATCAGAAACTTTCTGGCCTTGTGTTAAGAAGAAACATATTTGAGAAAAGTTGTGAAAGACTTTTGCATAATTTGAACCAAGCAAAACTTTTCTTTAATAGTTTGCAGTCTTTGTGTTGTATAAATTGCATAACAATTTTTAGCGTGACGAAATCATGACCGAACATTCCTGCTCATACTCGGATCATTTTTACGAAAATTTTTGTTTGACAGCAGCCTGGCTGCTTGTTGATTTTTATTTCGCATCCCCCAGGTCGGTACATGTCACTCCACCGATCGATTAATCCACATCTGGCGGTTCGGGCGCCTCCTCTCGAGTCGACTTCTGATGGTTTTCAAGCAATCTCTTCGCTGAGATTCCCTGATTGTTGGCATATACGTCCTTGTACGTTTTTACTGTATCCATACTGGGAAAATCGGAGAATACTTTCTCTTCTTGAGCTTTCTTCGGTTTGATGTTCGTCGGGATGCCTTCGAGTGGGTCGGCCCTGCATGTCTCGGAGACCTCTTTTTCGGTGGACAATAGCAGACGGTGAATCCGGGTTGCCTTTGGAAGTCGAGATACTTCACTAGCATTGGACTTGGCTACTCGAGCAGAGTCTACCTGGTAACAATTTCGGATCCTATCTGAAAATCGATCTTCGCTTGCTATAGACTCGACGAACGTGCGCACGCTGGATGGCTTGACAACTTACTACGCATTATACTCCGACAAGATCTCAGGGGGTGATTCCTCGTCTGGTCGCCTCGATGACCAGGGAAGAGCAGCAATGAGAATATCTCGCCTCGTTGATCAGCGAGAACGCTTCGATACTGAACCGGAAACTGTAGGCCGGTTCCAATCCACATGTACGGTATCCGGCTCGAAAGACCAAATGTTGAGGCGCCAGGATTTTCTTTCTCGCTCGAAAGAAACACACGGGTGGAATTACTGTTCCACTTACAATTTATTTCACTTCGCTATTTACACTATTACTTGAGCTTCAGTCAGCTCACTTCACACTAAACTTCACACAACTTGACCGTTTGCCGGGTCAGAAAATACTATTCCACTAAAGCGACGTTCCCACTTGCTATAAAAACCGTTCCCGAAGGCTAGATGCAGAACATTCCATCTTTCTCTAGATTAAAATATTCTAGATAAATCAGGAATCTTAGTGCACTGCTGCTCACGCTGTCGTAATCCATATTGCGCGCAATGACGACGATAATGACATTGAGCTCCCTTTGATGGTGGCTGCGAGCGCGCGCATCACTCATGAGTGTTTGTTTAAGTCAGTGTGAGTGACCGCGCACTGCTGCTGGCTTCGGGTGGGTTGTATGCTGCTGGTGATGATAATGCTACCGCATTTGATGTTTCTCCTCATGCTTCTTTCTGCAGGGGACAGTGGGGCAATTTTGCCCCACTCGGTCGATTCGGGTGCGAACAGTCAACTTTCAGGAAAAATTGTATGGGTAGGTATGCCATTCTTCCATCGCTGGGAATGGATTGGCTGCTGAGTTAACTCGAAATGGAGCATCGCATGATTTCATTATGCAGTGATAACTAGTCCTTCACTAGTTCATTGTTTGCATCAAACCTCCATAAGTCGTGGTTCCATTACTCTATATCGACTCATCCTTGAACCAAAAAAATATGTTTACTATGATGGTCCTGTCTACTCCATGAGGACTGTCTACTCCATGACTTGATATTTCTATGAGTGAAGCTGCAACGATTGCTTATGGAGGTTTGACTGTGCGGGACTGCAATGGGTAACATATATAGTTTAAATGTAATTTTTAATTGAAATATTACTCTGATTTTTTTTCCCAAAAAATTGCATCAAAATTTTTTTTCCTTTATACTTAAATACATTTCAGCAATATTTCCTTCATGGATTACTGTAACATTATTTCAAAGATTACCTCAGAGGTTCCTCGTGGTAGTTCTGAAGGGCTTGTTGTAAATAATAATTGAACAATTCAACCAAGAAATATACCATCAATTCTAGGAATATCATGATGATTTTTTTGGGGTTCCCTCTTTATTTGATCTTGAGTATACTTCAGTACTTTGATGAAATATTTTCATGTTTTTTTTTAATTCTGTTCAAATTCCTGCAGTAAATTTACAAAATTGCTTACTATTTAAAGTGAAGATAAATCGAAGGCAAACCTCAAATTTTCAAGAACACAAATCTAGAGAACCAAACATCCGTTTAAGGTGAAACAGCTTGGATTGCACTAACGGAACGGACTAATCTCGCGAAGGAAGCATCCAACAAGGGTGAACTTTTCATTTTGGCTTTGTGCACTAGCAGAAAGCTTAAAATAAGAAGATCAGGAACGTTTACATACTACTTCTCAAGTTTAGTGCCTTTGAAAATGCGAGTAGGGTAACAAGTCGGCCATTGTGACGGCCAACTTTGGATTCCGAGATGTTTCACCTTAAGCTGCAAACTTAATTGATTGGTCACTAGCTGGTGGTGACCAATCGATTAAGTTTTCAGCTCAAACATGTGTTTGGTGCTCCAGACTTGTGCTTTTGAAAATTTAGAGTTTGGCTTCGTTTCATTTTTGCCTTAAAAGTTTGATTTAGTTCCTCCAGTCATTCGTCCTGAAAATTGTAACATGAATTTGATCAAGCATTCAATTGCAATTGATACTAGTTTTTCTAAACACTGTTAAAAAAGTTTTGAAGCACATTTTTATAAAATTTGACAATATAACAGTTGCTAATGCTCAATTGAAACATAATACTCATGTAATATTCTTGTTAATCTTGTATATATTTTGCTTCAAAACCAGAAAAGTATTTCTTGCCTCATTATAATAAAGCTCTCCATTTTAAACGTAATCATTAAATACCACTTCAAAGCATTTTCATCAAATTTCATTACCATTTAAAATCCCCACACATCACTACGCTTCAAACAGTTGGTTGCATGACTGCAACTAAACATCGCGCACAAACACGTCATTTTAATAACAAACGACCTTTAACAGACGGGCCCCTGTCCAGGTGCTACGTTGTCGACAGGGCTTATCATTTATTGGCCAAGAACTTATGCAGGTGGCTTTGGATGGGGGGAACCGCTGCACAACATGATTGCCATTTCCCCATCCCCTCAATCGGTAAAACCAAATGGTAATTCATGTTAAAGGTCAATCAATCTCCCGATGGTCATAAAGCATTTTGTCATGCTCGTAGTGCTTGCACCGTCGTCGTCGTCGTCGTGATTTGACGTTTAGTTTTCCGATATGCTGCTCCGCTTGTAGTGTTTCTGTGATGGTGCGCTTTCTAATGATTAATGTTGCATAATTCCCGGTAAATTAATTCCAGATTGCGATAAGGGATGAAAATGAGGGGTTCTCTCGACGCCACACCATGGTGCGTATTTACGGTGCCGTGTGAAAAGGGTTGATTGGTTAACGTATATGGAGTTGCCTTAGTGTGGAGGTTTGAATCCAGGCGAAGTGTGAATGGGAAAAGGTCTCGGCGTGATTGATTCAATTGGCGTTCCGACAGCTTTCAAACGGGGAAATTTGCGAGATCTACGGAAGTGGATTGCACTGAATATGTGTTCGGAATATGGTTCAAAATGGTTAAGGTACAGTACAGGACAGAATAAAGTACGCATTGGTCGTTTTCCCATACAAAATGGTCAAGTTTGGAGATCTGAATCTCAGCTTTTAGTGTTCCGATTGATCTGAAATTTTCACCACAGCCTAGATATAACATAGATTTTGCTCAATTAAAATATCACTGCATTTGAAACACAATCTTTTAAATTATTAAAAATCTCTCAATTTGCAAAAAACTGCAAAATTTAATTTTGAAAATATTTTGAAAACAATCAGTTTTACCGAAAAATGATGTTCTGCAAACTTGTGTGTCTTATCAAATTGTACATTTCTGCAGAAGGACATATTGCTCTAAATATTTTCATTTAAACATTATTTTTACTTTAAAATTTTGTCATTTTTATCAAAATTTGAGATTTGCAATAACTTAAAAGTTCGTAAATGAAAAACTATGAATTTCTAGCCTAGCAAATTTGAGGTTACTTTCAAGCTGCGGTGAAAATTTCAGGTCAATCGGACAACTAGAAACCGAGATATAAGACTCCAAACTTGATCATTTTGTATGGAAAAACGGCCAATGCGTACTTTATTCTGTCCAGTACTGTAAGATGGGGCCAAAGTTCGACCTTAGTGGACTAATTACCATTTCCAGAAACACTTACATTGTTTTAAAAATAATAAATACCGCACTGTTAAGCTATAATTTATCGGCTACGATGTCGCTGCAAAAAAAAAAAAAAATGTGGAAATATTTCCTTTATAGTTGAGGGTGTGAATATTTATCAATTTTGAGGTTGCTCATCTCCATGACAGAAAATCTTGCTACCCACTTGTCCAAGTTCCACTATAATGAATTTTTTCCATCAAACAGTCTCATAATAACGGAATTTAATGCAACAAACTAGACGAAAGCTAAATATTGTATGTGGTTTTAAATGTCCATTGTTCAGTCTTTGGTTCTTCCGGAGATATCTTTTCTCCACATGACTTGGAATATTCAATTCAACAGCACTCTAATGGATCTAATACTCTGAGCAAGACCGGTTGCGAACTTTTTCTTCCGCTGCTTTCTGAATGTTTCCAGCATACAAAATGACTAGTATTTTCCAAAGCATCATACTCCGGAGTTGGCCGCTTGATGACAGCGCCCGGCTGGCTATTCTTTCAATGATTGCCACTTTATTGCAGAAAATTGCACAGCAGTGTTCGTCTTTGGCCAGAGTCGTCCCTCTAGAATGGCAAGCGAGCAGCTCATTCCAGGCTGGCGATTTTTGGAAGTGAAACTTTTGCTTCCATGTCATACGCGGCACTCATCATCACCTCTAAGTCGGTTGCACTATGGGTCAGAATTTGAAATATCGTGACAATGGTCTAAAAGCCGATTATTTCAAATTCAGATTTGTCTACAAAATTGAATCCAAACTCAAATTTTGAATAAGTTTTGAGTTCCCCAAAACATAGTTTTTGTGTTCATACTTCAGACTCTATTACCTGTAAGTTGATTTTCGTTCATTATGCAAGGGACTTGAAATGTTGACGCCGAATTTTCGTTTCTGGCCCATAATGATTTCTGCGGACGGGACCAAAACGTCGGCGGATGACAACGCCGTTCGACGTGACGTTTTTCTTATTCGGAGATTTCTGTGAAACGACAGCTGAAAGAAAATTTCCGGAAATTGTTTCACTTATTTAAATATCAGCCCATACAACCGATTATTCTGCAGTTTTTTGGCAGTTCACACAGAAGGCTCGAGTTGCCAAGCAAAACAAGGCGTGCCAGAACGTGAGGCGAGAGTCCCACTGCACTGTCATTTTGCACTGGTTCATTATAGTGGAGGCTTGCATAGAATATATTATTTGTGAAACCGCACCAACGACTTGGTGTTGGGTGGAAGAAACTAGTGGTTTGGTTTTAATTTTCGAATAACGTGAATCACATATTTCTTTTCTTGAATAAAATCATGTAGCCGTCGCCATGTCCACTGTTACGCTTTTACACAAAGTTGCATACGATATCAAGAAAGCATTCATTCAGAAGAAATCATGCTTGGCCTGTGATAGTATGTCTTTCGATGCTTTGAATTTCGAAATCATGAGATACCTACATTATTACAAATTAGATTTATCAAATGCCCAAATATCGTCAGAAGGGTGTCTTATCAACAGTTTAGTTGAATCTTGTAACGCATACAATATAGAGGCAACTCGAGGCCGACTTTCTGGTTTTTCTAGTTATTACGTGCATAAGAACATTCGAACTGGTGCAAAGTGTGCAGGGTGATTGAGGGTTAATGTCACCATAATGGAAATTTCTTACAATCATCGAGGGAGGGAAGGAATGTATGTGTGACATCCATTGGTGCTCAAGACCAAGTATACCTCTGCATTTTAATTGTAGTCACGGGAAGGAGTTTTTGTTAGTGGAGAGTATTCTGAAGATACACAATCTAGATTCACCATGGCTTTTTTTGTTTTTTACAAGGGAGAAATCTGCAAACAGATCCCCTGAGAAGGTAACTCAGGAAATGCGGGGATGACGCACCAACGACGACCCGCTAAAACCAGTATTTTAGAATTGCTCAAGTGGTGAACAGTGCATCGACATTACCCTTGGCCTCAGACCCTTATCTCCCCGGAACCACCTTACGGTATTTCTTCGGCTTGTGCATATAGCACAACACGTGTAGCAAAAGTAGCCTAGCCTAAACTGCTTCTCCTAGTCGACCTAAACAATGTTACAAGGGACCAGCCTCGGCAGGGCTAATCCTCTGCAGCAAACTCTTGGTCTGCGCGCCATAGGCGCTGCAATTCTAACATAATGTGAGTGACAGCCGTAGTTACTGCATTCCAGCACTCGGCATCCACACACATTCTTCTCTTATATTGTCGGGGGACGTGTCCCCTCCGCTTATAGCGAGCATGCGATCTCCCACAACAATGAAACGGGGGAAATTGAACACGACATGCTCCGCTGTTTCCTCCACACCAGCACAATTGGAGCACGCAAGAGATTCTGAGTGCCTGAACCTATGCAGGTGCTGTCTATAGCAACCATGTCCTGACAGAAACTGCATCAGGTGGAAGTTCACTTCCCCATGGTTTCTACCATACCAATCTGACACATTTGGTATTAGCCGATGGGTCCATCTACCCTTAGTGGAGTTATCCCATTCCTGCTGCCAGCTTATGAGCGTTTCCTCTTTGTACGTATCGTGGACTCCTCTGGTACCCCTTTGGTTGAAGCATTGCACATCTTCCTTGATGATGAACCCGATGGGCGTCATCCCGGCTATGATGCACACGGCCTCTTTAGATACCGTCCGGTATGCACTTGCTACTCTACATTATCCTGTACGTGCTTTCCAACCGCTTTAGGCTTCTGCTCGTTCTAAGCGCTTTTGACCAGATTGGTCCTCCATACCTTAGTATGGATAGCGCCACGCTTGCCAGTAGCTTGCGTTTGCTGGCAATTACAGCAGAGCTGTTATACATCATCCTCGAAAGCGCCGCTATAGCCGTAGATGCCCTTTTACAGGCATATTCAACGTGGCTAGCGAAGCTGAGCTTGTCATCGATCATTACCTCAAGATGCCTAAGATCGCTTGGACTCTATGATGCAATCACTTACCGAGATAAGCGCCCGTTGCTCGGACTTGTGGTTGTAGAGCACCACCACCTCAGTCTTGTGACGGGCCAGTCCTAGCTTCCTAGACTTTATCCATTCCTCAACTATGGAAATAGAGTGCGCTGCTGTCAACTCTACTTCCTCCATAGATTCACCATAGACCACTAGGGTGATATCGTCGGCGTGGTCAACAATCTTAACACCCGTCGGAAGGGGCAACCTCAGTACGTCATCGTAGGGGAAATCAGAGTAAAACCGACACTGTGGGTAAGATCGACACCCTTTGATTTTTCATGTTTTGAGCAGATTTTTATACAGTTTCCACCACGCTCTATCTTAACTTATGAAATGTTGTGTTTCGAATGACATTACAACTTACGCTACCAATAAACTGCCAAAATAAACAACAAAATCATATTGGATAACATAGAAGCAACAGCAGTTGCAATATTTGGCTGTTATTCTTTAACTATTTCGCATGTGCATTTTTTTAAATGTCATTATTTGTTCTGCGTCTACATCATCATTTACTATTATTACGTTGATACAACATGAAGGAGAAATTATTTTTTGGTTTTACGACAGCTGAAAACGCTATTGAAAAATAAATGTCCCCTCGGGGTTAGATCGACACTTTCATTTGGGGTAAAATCGACACCTTTTTTTGCTTCATAATCTAATTTCAGGGAATCTTTCTAATCGGAGGACTATCTCTGAAGTTTATGTGAGTCTTTATTTTTGAATTCCAGTGAAGTTCATGGACGGCGAACTTGTTAACATGTGAAATATGACACTATGTAACTTGTTACAAGCTATCATTAAGTATTAAAGAAATATTTTAATGTTATCACGTTTCAACTTATCTGATGAAGCTTGAAGAAAAATTTCTCATTTAAAATTGAAGAATTAACAGAATTTGTACAGTATTTATTTTCATAACCAATTATTTGCTACAACTTTATCTACGTAAACATTACATGAACACAAATTAATAATATCCATGTGTTTTCACCCCAACTTTATAATCTTAGCATGGAACATTTGAAATTTTCACATTTATTTAGTGGATCTTTGGCCTCTCCTCAATAATTTACGTAATATGTGTATGATCCTTCAGAGGAAAGGGTCATAAATGTCGAAAGTCATGTTTAAAGCATTCTTTCGAATATGAAATGTGATGGTGATGTTTACAACGTATAAATTTTACTCAAAGTGCATGTGTCGGTTTAACCCCAACAGGGTGTCGATCTTACCCGCACTCTCAATTGTCTCACCTAAAAATGATGCAATATCAATTTGCTTTAAATCACTATAATACCTTAATATATCATCCAGCGATTGCAACGATTGATAGATTTATAACCAATATGTGATTCTACAACAATTTTGGGTACGTTTAACAAGCTGAAGTACATAAATTTTATCAATAAGCTTAGGGTGTCGGTTTTACCCCGAATTCCCCTACATCGCATTCCATAACAGCGGACCCATGATTGAACCTTGAGGTACTCCCGCGGTAATTCGAACGCTTTTCTGCCCCTCCTCTGTGTCATACAGTAGAATCCTACCATCAAAATAGCTTTCTAGAAGCTTACATAATTGCGCCGGTACCTTGAGGCGGTTAAGTGCGTGTGCTATCGCTTCCCACTTAACGCTGTTGAACGCATTCTTCACATCCAGAGTGACAACCGTGCAGTAACGGATGCCGCTCCTTTTATGCTCGATTGCCATCTCAGCTGTCTGAACGACCGACTGGATAGCGTCCAGAGTAGATTTACCTTTCCTGAATCCAAACTGGTTGTTGGACAGGCCATTCACACCTTCCTTATACGGTACTAGCCTGTTGAGAAACAACCTCTCCAATAACTTGCCCGTCGTATCTAGCAGACAGATAGGTCTATACGCCGACGGATCACCTGGTGGTTTCCCCGCGTTTAGTAGTAGCACCAGTTACTGTCGCTTCCATACATCCGGGAAGATTCCTTGATCTATGCTGCGTTGCATCGTGATTCTGAATATGTACGGATCCGCATTCACTGCCGCTTTTGGGGCAACATTCGGTATACCATCGGGTTCCAGTTCCTTGTTTGACGCGAATGTTTGCACGACTTCTACCAGCTCTTCGTTCGTCACCCTCTCCACTTCTTCTCCTTCATACGGCGCTGGGGCCATGGGCTTATGGGATGGTGCGGGAAGAGTACATCGATTATCAATCGCAGCAACTCGGGCGACTTCTCTTGGGGCGCTATGGAACCTTTGGTCTTAGCCATTACCACTCTGTAGGCGTCACCCCATGGACTAGACTTGGCACTCTCGCATAGACTATCAAAGCATGCTCGTTTTAGACTCTTGATTTCCTTTTTTAGATCCAACTTTGCCTCTCTTAATGCTTCTTTTTGTGCTTTTGTGCGTGCGCGTTGCATTCTTCGTCTAGCCTGAAGGCAGATTGCTCCAAGATTTGCAATTGATTCGCACCACCAGTACACCGGCGGCCTGTTCTCTCTAGGAGGGGCTTTTCTCGGCATGGAGGCATCAAACGCTCGTGATATCACAGCAACTAGCTCTTCACCGTTTAGGTCCAGAGTGTTCCGTTCGCGCCTCAGGGCTTCAGTGAATACTTCGCCGTAGAAGCGCGCTGTTTTCCATCCTCGGGCTTGGGTCGAGTTACATCGCGCTGCCTTCCGCCCGCCTGGTATTATACTATAGCGAATAGATCGATGATCGCTATGAGTATAACCGTCATCAGCGCGCCAGTTCATGGTATCTAAAAGGTTAGGACGACAAAACGTTACGTAGATAATCGATTCTGCACCAATTCTGCGGAAGGTACTCACTGTACCCACATTTGCCAGCTCCACATTCAATGCGGCCAGGGATTCCAACAATAGCTGGCCTCTTTGATTGGTGCAGCGGCTACCCCACTCTACTGCCCATGCATTAAAGTCGCCAGCTATCACTACTGGCTGCCGATTAGCTAGTTCGGCTATCATCCTGTCGACCATGTGGGAAAATTCCTCAATCGACCACCTTGGGGGCGCGTAACAACTGCAATAAAACACGCCGTTGATTGGCTGCTTTGATACCTTTGGTACTCCGCTTGTGTCCGGACATTTGGGTCCACCCGTTAAGTGTCCGTTGTCTGCTCTGTCGACACATATTAGGCATTCAGCGATTTGCTTACAATCGCTTGCCCTATGGTTTTCGGTGCCGCATTTTCCGCACATCTTACTTTGTCGGGACCATTGCAACTTATGGTCTTGAAGCGAACTTCAGGAGGCTGTTGTATGCTCAGCCGGCAAACCGACCAGCATACATTGAGTATGCCCAAGTTCTTCGCTTTGTTGGCCTCTGCAACCGACAGCCTTCTCGTCGCCGCCTGGGTGCCCTGCGGGTCCATTATAAAGTGGATGGCTTTACTGGCTACGTCGATGTCTACTGCTCTTTGAGGGCAGCCGAGACCTCTGCTACATCGGAGACCTCATCCAGATTTTTACACTCGACAGTCGCTTCAGCAGTTGGGATCATACATCAACTTCATCGCCAAGTACTTCTTGTGTCAGTTCCTTTTAGACTGCACCCTTTTGCTTGGCGTCCTAAGACTAGGATAATTTTACCAGTCCTAGTCTGCCTTATGTTCCATACATCTGCACCCAATGGCGACAACTTCTCCGTGCTGCGCATCGCCTTCAGGACCTCAGCATATTTCGCTTTCTCCGTTTTGATAACGACTGAATTCCTACGTTTCGCTGTTCTCGGTTTAACATTCCCCTTGGGCTCCGTTTTTGGGTTTCTGTTCTCTTTCTTTTTCCGACCACGGGTTACTGTTGCCTGGCGCCCGTGGTTCCTAAGGGTGCACTGCTTTATTCCTATCCCTTGGTCTTTTTTTGGCTTTCTTGCCCTTAGGCTTGGTGTTGGCCTCTCCTCTTCGTCGCCAAGCACTTTTTTTGCTAGTTTCTTATAGACTGCACCCTTTAGCTCGGCGTCCTTCTTTATGAGTACTTTTCATTTACTCCACAGGCCCCTAACCATTCATGTGAGTAAACGGTGTATTGTAATAATTTGTGCGGATGTCCTAGGTCCTCCAAGGACTCCATTGAATATAGGCCTTGGGATCTACGACCGTAATAAGATATTAGAGGTTACTTTTCATTTACTCCACAGGCCCCTAACCATTCATGTGAGTAAACGGTGCATTGTAATAATTTGTGCGGATGTCCTAGGTCCTCCAAGTACTCCATTGAATATAGGCCTTGGGATCTACGACCGTAATAAGATATTAGAGGTTACTTTTCATTTACTCCACAGGCCCCTAACCATTCATGTGAGTAAACGGTGCATTGTAATAATTTATGCGGATGTCCTAGGTCCTCCAAGATCTATATCGAATATAGGTCTTAGGATTTATAAGCGTAACAAATTATGAATAGATGCTTTTTTTGATATGGCACAGGCCCTTATCTGTATGTAGCAGTAAAATGAGTATTGTTATAATTTTTACCGATATCCTTGGTCCACCAAAGACTTCACTGAATAGAGGCCTTTGAATCAACAAACGTGATCAATGGTCTATAGGTAGTTTTTTTTATAAAGGCACAGTCTCTTAACCATTCATTTAAGTCAACGGAATATTTTATTGATTAATACGGATGTTTTTGGTGCTCTAAAGACTCCATTGAATAAAAGCCTTTGGATCTACGGCCATATAAGTTTTCAAATACTCTCGTCGTGCCCGTTCCAAAAATACCCATATTGTAGGGTTTCCAACGATTTTCCCAAACCAGAGGTCGCCATCTTGGATTTCAAAATGGCGTCGGACATCGATTTTCGTCATCCCCTAGTCGTGCCCGATCCAAAAATACCCATATTGTATGGGTTTCCACCGATTTTCCCAAACCAGAGGTCGCCATCTTGGATTCCAAAATGGCGTCGGACATCGATTTTCGTCATCCCCTAGTCGTGCCCGTTCCGAAAATACCCATATTGTATGGGTTTCCACCGATTTTCCCAAACCAGAGGTCGCCATCTTGGATTTCAAAATGGCGTCGGACATCGATTTTCGTCATCCCCTAGTCGTGCCCGATCCAAAAAATACCCATATTGTATGGGTTTCCACCGATTTTCCCAAACCAGAGGTCGCCATCTTGGATTCCAAAATGGCATCGGACATCGATTTTCGTCATCCCCTAGTCGTGCCCGTTCCGAAAATACCCATATTGTAGGGGTTTCCACCGATTTTCCCAAACCAGAGGTCGCCATCTTGGATTCCCAAATGGCGTCGGACATCGATTTTCGTCATCCCCTCGTGTTGCCCGTTCCAAAAATACCCATATTGTATGGGTTTTCAACGGTTTTCCCAAACCGGAGGTCAATGATTTCCCACAGAATTGTCAAAACTCAATTTACGCACTGCGTAAAAAAAGTGACTTAAATTGAGTTTACTTCGTAAAAAAAGTGACTTAAATTGAGGTAGCGTAAAAAAAGACTTCGTAAATTGAGCTTTTAGTGTAGTATCATTTCACCCATCGTAGTCCGTCTTGTTGCTCCGCATATCTGCGCCCAATGGAGAAAGTTTCCCCGTACTTCGCATTGCTTTCAGAACCTCGGCGCATTTCGCCTCCTCTGTTTTGATTACAAGGGCCTCGCCTAAGTTCCTACGTTTCGCTGTTTTCGGTTTAGGATTCTCCTTGGTCGCCATTTCCGGTTTTCTCCTTTCTTTTTTCTTTCCGACTCTTTCGCATCGCGATTCGAATAATATCATCCGATATATTCGCGATGCCTGTAAAGGAAGCGGCCAGAGCCTGATGTTGTCATAGTTACAGGGCTTTTGCTCACACTGTTCTCACTTAAGTTGATGATGGTCGCCTTCATTCTTGGAGCCTTAGCCATTTACTGATGGGTCCAGAATCCTTCATATTCCGCTAGTTGTTTGTTTGATGGTTCATCCCTTATTGGTTCTCTCTAAGAGCCGTTATCCATTTCCGCTGGAATAGTTGCCTTTGTGATCCCATGGTTATCTATGCAAGCAGGGAGGCCATGCTAGGGTTGACATAGTCCTTTATGGGGTAACACACCACCTGCGTTACGGGGTAGCCTCAAGTATTTCAGTGGCACAAATCAACCAATCGTTGTGAGCCTGCTTTCTGAAACCTGATAACTAGTGGCATTCACATCATGTTGATTATCAAAATTAATTGTGTAAGGTATCATGAGATTTCAAAAAAGTTTTTAAAAGCTAAACAACTACCGAAAAGCTAAACATTACATATGCTTTGCAATTGGATTAAATGGACAAATTGATGTGAAATTTTGCGAAAAAGGAAATTCGATACCATAAAGGTGTTGTGAAACGATATTTGAATATGGAATTCTGAGCGGAAAACAAAACCAATCGGATCAACTAATTTGGAAGAGGGAAATCAGAGTTGTACTTCAATTCCAAAAAAGGCGTGTTGAACATAACGATGCTGCTTGTTATGATGCAAATATTACAAGAGGTTAATTTTGAGCAACGTGGCAAAGATGATGTGAAAAAATTAGCTTTTCAAATACTTGTTTTTAATTATGAATCGTGGTTTACGGCTAACCAGCCTAGTGGAAGTTTAACAACTACCGAAAAGCTAAACATTACATATACTTTGCGATTGGATTAAATGGACAAATTGATGTGAAGTTTTGCGAAAAAGTTACACGTCTTCTCAGTGAGAATCGAACTCACGACTCCCTGATCTCTAGTTAGGGCGCGTTACCCTTAGGCCATGAGAGGACTCATGAACGCAGAAGTTAACCTGAATTCGATTTCAGCTCAATAATCACGTGTAGTGTAGTGTGCTATTTCTATACCTAAAAAAAATAATGCGCTCTCGGGCTAGGCATTGGATATCAATAGAAAGCGTTGTGTTTGGATGGGCATCTGATTCTTCCGAAAGAGGTGCACTTTGCGAAAAAGGACCACGTGATCATTGAGCTGAAATCGAATTCAGGTTAACTTCTGCGTTCATGAGTCCTCTCATAGCCTAGGAGTAACGCGCCCTAACTAGAGATCAGGGAGTCGAGAGTTCGATTCTCACTGAGAAGACGTGTCACTTTTTCGCAAAACTTCACATCAATTTGTCCATTTAATCCAATTGCAAAGTATATGTAATGTTTAGCTTTTCGGTAGTTGTTAAACTTCCACTAGGCTGGTTAGCCGTAAACCACGATTCATAATTAAAAACAAGTATTTGAAAAGCTAATTTTTTCACATCATCTTTGCCACGTTGCTCAAAATCAACCTCTTGTAATACTTGCATCATAACAAGCAGCATCGTTATGTTCAACACGCCTTTTTTGGAATTGAAGTACAACTCTGATTTCCCTCTTCCAAATTAGTTGATCCGATTGGTTCTGTTTTCCGCTCAGAATTCCATATTCAAATATCGTTTCACAACACCTTTATGGTATCGAATTTCCTCGACAAACAACATATCACATCTGAAATTGCCGGTTATGGGAATCTCATCCATTGCACACCGCCGCCATATGGATATTGTGATTCGCCGAAAATAACGTGTTACCTTTCATCGATTTCGGTTGGTTCTCGAAACGCATTAGGCCCTGTCGAACAATTCCATTTCATTGCGAACGGCACGTGGTATCATCCGAATGATACTTGGAGCTGTGGCTTTCGAAGCCTCCATCGAATGTTAGTGAAAAATCACGTGTTTCTGGGGTCCATTTACACTTCCGGGCAAAAGTTTGAGGTCAATCGCTAAAAAAACATACATAGCTTTTTGTCCATATCTTTATAAACACACGTTCAATTGAAACTTGCTATGGCTTTTTCGAAAGACTATGAGTTAGTCTTGTTCTGTACGTGTTTTAACAAAAATATTTTTTAAATTTTGTCTTCTAAGGGCTGATTTCTTCACCTTTGCTTAAGCCGTAAACCACGTTTACACATACGATTAAACCAGACATAAGGCCTAAGCGTCGGTGAAGAAACCGCATATAAGTGAAGTTTTGACATTTTTTCAAAAATATCACTGATAAAAAACATAGGTAATCCGGTGAACAAAATTGCTGTAAGATTTTACAGAATGTTCGTGTCCTAAATAAGTTATACTGACCTCAAACTTTTGAACAATGACTTGAATTACTGTTTTAATAATTTTGAATAATTTTAGATTTCCCTCCAAAATTTTGCAAGTTTTCTTTAAATTATATTTCTATTTTTGTTGATTCTGGTCAATCCAATGCTGAGAAAATATGCCATGTTTTTTCTAGTTAATTTTTGAAAAATACCGTAACTTTTAATAAAAATTTTGTAATATTTCAAGTATTTACGTTAAAATACATACGAAGCTAACTTAGTTCATTGCTATTCGAATTAGCCATAAAGAAATTCAATTAGACGTGTAACCTTAGAGATATGGATAAAAAACCATTGTATACTTTTAGGGGGTTACTCCAAACTTTTGCACTGAGCTGTATGTGCGTGATTGTGTGATATGAGGCTGGGCCTGAAGTTGCCTGCTAAACATGGTCAAAATGGGCGACGTATTGTCGATTTACAGAGAAGCGTACACTGAATCCGGTTTGCTGCCTAGAACGTTGGATCGGATTGGGAAAACATTTGCAGTTTACACACAGCAAATTGTATGCATATCATAAAACGGGTACTGGTTCGCTTTATGGGTTGAGGCGTCTTTCTAGCGCTAGCGCTTTCCCTCCCATTCTGAAACGGTATCGTATTTGTTTGCACAAAGTGTCATATTTCTACTAATTTCATTCCAGGAAATACGGTACGACTCGCAGTAATTCGATACATGTCTGATGAAAAGAACAATTAGAAAATATTTTCTGTTTCTGAGTGAAGTTTTATTTGTTAGATTTTGCTTTGATGGATGTGCAGAGGATCGATTCCGAACAATAGTTATTGATCTATTGACATCGGTAGAATTTGAAAAGCCATTGAATTGTCAAACGGTATGAATTGAAATTTCTTCTGATGTCGACACAAATTTTAATAACATTTTTATTATCGTGACACTGCTTCCTGTACAACCTATATGTTCTTGACTCTACCTCCCAGCCAACCGAAAGTCACATAAGAATTTACATGAAATGTCGTTTATTTGTGCAAATTACTTCGCTACAAGGTGAAATTGCTGGGTGAGTTTTCTAGCATAAAACAATTTTATAGCATTTCCTTTCGTCACGTACATATACAGCAGCCGACAAATATATTCGTAATAATAAGTCGCATAAGAGAAAGGATTAGTTCAAGGTAATATATACACTCCGCTTTTGTACATATAAGGCCTTTTGGCGACATACATACTCATACGGAAAAGTTTCTCGTATATGCATAGTGTAATGGTACGAAAATCGTTATTTTGTTATACAAACATTCTGGTTTCCCGGGCTATTATCATGTATTTTGTCATGATTAATTCACTACCAGTCAGACTTCACTGCCACATGTTCCAGGTAGATGAACATTAGAGTGAGGCTTATTTTTCTGAATTCAAATCACATAGGAAGAGATACCTCAAAGTTTGAGCCAAAAGAATTACTTGAAGGTGAATTTTCAAGTTATAAAATATGACCATCAGTGAAGGAGTTCTGTTATTTTAAAACCAATTTTGAATGTTTTTTTTGTAAAAAAAATTGCGGAACATCATATTTGTCGAAAATGAAAACTAGTTTGGGTCAAAAATAGTTTTCTTCCAACTTTGCCGCTTTTTATCAAAAAAATATCTTTTCACATAGCTGTATTTTGTCAATTAACAAACTCAATCCGATTTTTTGAATTTATTTGATATAGATACTTTTGAATGGCATTCAAATGAAAAGTTTTAACTAAAACTTTTTTTGATTTCAGACAAATTTGATGTTCTACAAAGTTTATATAAATTTAATTTTGATTAGAATGTTGCCTAAAGTTTCAAAATAGGTTGAAAAGAAACAATGACATAATAACTCAAGTTAACGTCATGTTTTATATCTTGAAAGTTCACCTCTTTGTTTGTGCCTCCTCTATACCTTAATATTTTTGGCTCAAAATTTGAGGTTTCTCTACTCATGTGTTTTGAATTCAAGAGAGAACACTATTTTTTTATTTTTAGATCTTTTGAAAAATAAGCCGCACTCAAGTTTACATGTCTGCCACTTTTAACCTTCTGTCTGTGCAAAAACAAGTTACGTGTTTTGTAACCTGGAGTCATATTGACCCCGAATTCAGATCCCGATAACTTCGCGAGATTTGAATGGATTTAAGTTTTTTTTGCAGTTTTGGAGAGAAAACTAAATAGAATTTTACTAAAAGATATGCGGAAATTCCAAAGGGCGGTAGTTTGACGCGGGGAGAGGTTGTTGTGGAAAAATATCTAAAAATCGCGACATTCATCGAATTTAGACGCTTATATCTCAAAAATAGTGTCTCAGATATAGTGTTACTTTCTTCTGAGAAGATTTGCAACAAAAGAAGGACCACTATTCTTCCCAGCTTAGTGTTCTTATGAGCACTTCCACAGTTATTAACTGAGAGCTTTCTTTGATTAAGTTGCCATTTTCGCATTCGTATATCGTGTGGCAGGTACAATGATACACTATGCCCAGGGAAGTCAAGGAAATTTCCATTACGAAAAGATCCTGGACCGATCGGGAATCGAACCCAGACACCTTCAGCATGGCTTTGGTTTGTAGCCGCGGACTCTAACCACTCGGCTAATGAAGGTCCCTGATGGTGGATGGATGGATGATTCCAAACTCTGTTTATTTGAAATTTTGGTATCCTCGAAAAAGTTGCTCATTGATCTAAAGGCTTTACACTAGGCCGTCCCTTATTTTTCAAAAATGGGAAATGTTATAAATTCGTCATTGTAAAGTGCTCATTTTGGTAAGCAAAACATCATGTAAAAATTTGAAGTCCCAACGCGGACGCTAAGTGGTCCCCCAACGGCCTTGAAGGTATCAGGTGTAGAGTGTAGATGACCCCCATGCGCAAATCGAGCTCGCAAGCTCTAGTGCACGCAACATGGGTATAAAAAGCCACTAGTTACACATTCTCCTGTGCCCGTTGATAGTCATCATAAAAGTTTATTTCCTTTGTAATTATGAATGCTATATCAACTAGCTTCAATAGATTTGCATTGTTTAAAACAAGTTATTAGTTTGGTCATTAGTACGTAAAGTTGTTCGTTACGATTAGGTCTATATGTTGAAAGCTTGGTTAGTTCGATATTCTACCAGAAGAAGGCGCTAGTGAGCTTTGAAAATTTAAAATTTAAGTACAGATTGGACTCGATTATCCAGAATTTAAACTCGATTATCCGGAATTTGTTTTTTGATGTTCTTGTTTTTTAATTTTTATGCATAAATCTGAGATAATTTGGTATTGCAATATACAATATGAATGGTTTTACAGCTTGAACGTATTTCAGAAAAGGGGGGTTTGAAGAAGGGTTTTTTTGTGTATGCTGGTCAAATTGTTTTTCTTGTAAAGACCCATACTGTCTCTAGAAATAATTTCTGGCCACCGCATCATATCAATAAAACAACAAAAAAAGATAATATATATGTTATTTTATCGAAGATTTCGATTTTTTTTTCTTAGTGATTCGATTATCCGGAGTGAAAAAAAAATCAACACTTCGGATAACACTGCGGAACACGTTTTTGTCTCCAGCATCAAAATACCTCTATTTACTTAATTAAGGGTTGCTGAATCCATGGCTTTTTATAGAAATATCATAGCACGTCTAGTTTTTGAGATATTGGTTGTTAAAAATGCAAAATTTGACTATTTCAGCCAACTTGCATGCAAGTTTGCCAGCTTGTAAGGTAATTTATTTGCTTAGTTTGCCACCAAGCTCAAACTGTATGTTTGTAACAAAACTTATCATCAAAGTTTATAATACTTTTGATGCAGAAAATCCATTTTTTGATGTTTTAGAAAAGTATTGTATTATGCCATATAAGAGAAACGAAGAATTTTGTATGGAGACGGCTAGCATGTTAGAAAAATCGGTTTAATCTAAATTAAATCGTAAAATTTCAACCAATATCTATATAAAACGAAAGTTTAGGTCCCCTTTTGCATGCTCGGTGGAATAAATCACAAAAAAGTTTGATGAAATATACTTCAAATTTTAGGTAAACATCAATAAAACCTATGTTTTGTACAACTTTGGCGACGTGTAGCTAAAAATTGTGACGAGCTGGGAAATTTCTGAGAACCTCATCAGATTCAGCAACCCCAAATCTACTGGAGACACATAATTTAATCCTTGACACACGCAAAAATGTCATTTTTGTTGCGCTGTGTAATCGAGTCCGACCTGTATTGGCCGGAGCAGTTTCGATAGAAGGTTGTTGTTTTCGGTAAAGTTGTACGTTAGATCAATGGCTATACGCTGCATTTCTAACATGTAAAACATTCGGCGCTAATGAGAATAACATATTTTCAACTCGTTTTCGGTTTATTGGTATAACTGTGCACAGTACGAACGAAACCTGTGAAATTATAACGAATCGAATGTAACAAAAGGCATCCATCGTATATAATACAAATTTATGTGCGTCCTTAAAATTACATTACTGCTGGTTTGAAAATGAGCTACAGTCGACTCTCCACATCTCGATGTTCTACATCTCGATATCTCCCCCTATGTCGATGATTTCATAAGTCCCTTCAGTCTGCATACATTTTCACGCTCCATATCTCGATATCCTCCTTATCTCGATATCTCCATATCTCGATGTGTTTCTGTTGACTTTTCGTTCTCAATTTTCTCTCCGTATGTCGATATGATCAATATCGAAGGTTACTAGACCAAAGTTTTGGGATTAAAAACAAATTAGGAGCGTAAAATGACGTTTGTTTGTGTATTACTTTCTTGGCAACGAAGTGTTTTTAAATCTAGTATTCATCAAAAAATTGTTCTTTGTCACGATCTCTCCCTATCTCGATGGTCCCTTTGATATCGAGATGTGGAGAGGCGACTGTATTAAAAGCTCTTAAACTAAAAGAAAAAATTAGAAAAAGTGGGCGGGAATCGAACTCGCCACCTCTTGAGCGTTAACTACACGCCCGGGCTCTTTCGGCTATCCAACCTTCCTAGCAATTGTGAACTGAACGGAGGAAGGCCTCTGTTCGAAAATCATCTAGGGCTTTGTTCTTCTTCGTCGTAAGCGCTACTATTCGTCGTATCAAACTTTATATGTTCCACTACGGCGGATATTCAAACTTACCTGCAACATAGATTCATTATCCAAGTGTAATTTTGTGAAAGCTGTTATGGTTTGTACACTTGTACACCAAAAATGCAATAAAACTACTGTATTTCGGTAAATAACTTCAGTTCAACTATCCACTTTGCACTTTTTCACCGAAATCGCATGGACGAACACGATTTGAGAGAAATGCTTAGCGATCGACTGAGCCACACCACTTTCCAACACAAGTTTCTTCCCGCCCCCGTGGGTGACTTACTTCGCCGGGCACTTATTTTCACTATGGAAAACCTTCGTACTTCTTCACTGAAGGATTTCATTCCAATTACACGCCGTAAAACTAGTATCTATATTCAATAAATCACCAAATTTTACGAAATTTCCTCAACCGCCGCGTATAATTGAGAATGTAAACAAAGTTTAATCCGTCGTACTGAGAAAAAAAAAGGTTGTGCGCATCAATGTGTGCGCGACGCTCGATGTAAAAATACGGTTTCTTTGATTGTGTTGTTTTCGCTGTACTGTGAGCAAATGCCATAATTGTACGGTCAAAAGGAATTGTGTTCATATGTTTGGGCTGATTTTTGATAACGAACAATGAATTTTAAAGGAAATTAGTATATTCCATCATGCTGAAGGAATGGAGGGAGATGCCAGTAGATCTAAATATTCTAGTAAAACATTTTATTATAGCGTTGATATGTTGTGTTTTAACCATTCAATACACACAGTGAGCCGTAAGCTGTGAGACAAATCTGGAAACAGATTGCGACGGAGTTGAAAACGATACGACGGACTGAGAATACGGTAACATGCATTTTCTTTGCATTATTTCCAAAAAGAGATCAAGATTTATCAAAATGTTATTGTACAATGCTAAAGCCGTTTTGAGAAAGAATTGTTTGGCATCGGTTTGTGTCAGCATCATTCACTGCAATACTGGGAAAATTGCAGTTCTCACTGATCAATGCTTAATACGATAGATACTAGCACATCATCCTACTGCGTTTTCTTGCAAATTTGGTTCGTGCTGCGTTCAATTTTGGCTCGCGTTCAGTTCAAACTGCATCACTGGTATTGACGTAGACTTTTTCTCCCTTTGACTTGACCATTATTGTCTGCAGCCTAGCTCCAGTCAGGTGTCCATCAAAGTGCTGCTTCCACCTTTTGACAAAAAAATGATCAACCGTCAAAATACTTTTATCCTTAAGTAGGGTCTGACCAAAAATCACGTAGTTGTGTTGTATACCGCACATTGTGTCTTCAGACTACGTGACTAATTAGAAGGACAATCACCAAACCTGGATTCAAAACATTGTAAATTTGACTACCATCTGATTACTTGAAATGATTCCGCTCATCGATATCCCTGCGCATGTCTCTGGAAACTATAAGGTGTATTGTCCATCAAGCATTAATTAGAGTTAACGAGCATTACAGCATCCACAACGTGATTTGTTTCTCGCTTTGTAATATATTATCTTACACTCTTTCAATTTAGAATCTATGATTATTCTTAAATTAAATTTGGATTAAACGTATATCGTACTGTTTTTTTCTTCTTGGTTGGAGCAAAAAATTTACGTGTATCTTTATGATGTGATTGTTAACTTATACTTTATTTATATATGTCCTAATTGCGATGTTTAAGAACGTTTTGGATGAACATGAACATCCCCCCTATAGTATGTGTTTCATTTCCAGTGACCAGTGAATCAATTGTCACTCTACACGCAGCAACAAAGGCATTGTAATCTACTATTCTTGTTGTAACAATTTTATCCCGCAACATCAGTTTATCACTCCTTGGACAGAATATGACAATGATCGATCTCCACGTGCGCAGCGATTTTCTGGTCTTCGCATTGCAATTTTCGAGAGCATTCTCTGTGTTGGTAAACATTATTGAACAGCATGCATAAAACAACTTTGGTTTTGTGCTCAAAATAACTGGTTAATCGTAAATTGGAAAGGTTGCAACAATGTGGCGTCCTGTGATTGTCATGACAATTTTGCTTTTGATTGTATCCTATCCGCAAAAGTTCACTGCCTGTGACTTTTATCACATATTCGAACAGAAAAATTTTAATCCGTGCTGAAAATTTTTACAAACAATGTCGTCCAGAAGGGTTAAAAGAAGTTGAAAACGGATAATTACATGGTGTGCAGCAAATAAATCCAAATATACAGCCATAGAACTAAATCAATAAATACTCATAATACTTCCTTTTTTCCTATATTTTCAGGTAAGTTGACATCTACTACTAAGAGAGGATCGTCGATTTGTACCTGTAGAGAAATTCGTAAGTAAGGAATTCCATAGGCACACCAACCGAATTGATTTGAAATTTGCTTTCAATGAGCAACTATGTATGAGCATCGAGTAAAATGGTACTATTGTTGTTGATTTAAACTTGTCGCAAACAATTAATCTTTTCAATAATTGCTCTACATATTTGCATCATAATTTTAATTATATCTGCACAAATTCCGTTCAACCTTGTACATATGTCTAAATTCTAAGACCCTCGAATCTTTGATAAATCTCCAAACACCAGCTGGGTCAGAGATTGCACACTATAAACTCTTGACTGAATGACAAACGAGCAAAGTTACCGAGTTTCAAAAAGCACAAACCCGAGGGCCTTTCACGGTGTCAAATAATATAAGGCGCACCGAGCGTTTTCCAGAGCAAACCGATCCCCGGGGATTCCTCTGTTCTTATTTTGCGCCACCGAATAAAACAGCTTTGCAACATTTGTCGTGCGTCCGGAACCGTTTGACTCTGTTGCGTGCCACCTCTAGCTACTCAGCTGCGACTTGGAGTCAGCCAATTTCGCCTTCGAGGGAGATAATTTAATCGACAATGAACAAGTTTGCCATTAAATCGTACGATTGCTCCAAAAATTAGCTAGCTTGACGACGGGGAATCGGGTATGTGGTAGGGAAAATGGGAAGCACGTTGCGCTGCAGGAAAAACAACTCCTTCGTCTTTTTGGCATGGGGAAGAGTCAATGTCTTGCCGCCAGTCACTGTCTCTAAATCTTGTACCACTTTGTCGCACCAGAGTCAGTCGGCACACAGTCGAAAAGTTTTGCCATTCCCCCATTATGCTAATTTCCAGTTCAGAGGCACTCGAGAGACCTCCAAGGCGTTGGAGTGGTTGGAATGAGGTGAGCGGAGCGGCGGAACAAGAGGATGGTGATGAGAAAATCAATTCGTACTACCGCATAGGTCTCTGGTGCATTAGCGGCGTTTCTTGGGGCCAATAGGAAAACCAATTATGTTTAGCGGTTCTATTCCTTAGTAGAGTCTTGAACGGTGGTTTTAATTGACAAACTATAGTGGGGAATACGTATGTGTCTAATGAAATATTTCTTGCCATTCTTCTACATCATAGTATACAAAAATACTTTCCATTCTCACAAGACAAGGAGTCGGTCTCATGCTCTTTGTAAGCTTTACCGACAGGCGGAAATTCAAGAACGATCAAGCGGCACATCAATTTGCGTACTCCACGACCAAACGACGCAAGTTGATCCTAGACTATAGATCAAGACAGTGCGCATCGTACTCTCGTACTGTGCGTACACAGATTCTTCCTACTCTCGAAATTTTTTAAAACTACCTGGAACAATAAAACAGTACTTCTCAGTGCTACAAAAATTATACTTTTCAGTACTACCTACCTTGATACCTTGATGGCTACAGCGTAGCGTCACGCCATTGCCGGGCGTATTGTAGAGCTCCATCTTCGTCGGTCTTGGGTGAAACTTCTCCAGTTGCCCCGAACGTTCAGGGTCGCCTGGTCCCCTTCCACTGCGTACAGCCAGCGTATTCGTGGTCTTCCCCGAAGCCACCGACCTCTACCTGGTTCCCTGGTGAATTTTATTTTGGCAATTTTTTCTTCCAACATTCGCACTAAGTGACAAGCCCAATGAAGTCTGCCATATTTTACACGCTTGATAATATTCGCATCTTTATACAATTGATACAACTCGTGATTCATGCGTCTGCGCCACACACCATTTTCGAGTTTCCAACCGAGTGTTGTCCGCAGCACTTTACGCTCGAAAACACCAAGAGCTTTCCGGTCTAACTCTTTCAACGTACACGCTTCGTGCCTGTAGAGAGCCACCGGAAGAATCAATGTTTTATACAGGGCGAATTTTGTTCCCGTTTGCAAGCTGCGGGACCTAAGCTGGTTACGTAGTCCGTAAAAGGCCCTATTCGCAGCCGCAAAACTTTTTTTTACTTTGCGGGAAACGTCGTTGTCACATGTCACAAGTGTTCCAAGGTAAACAAATTCTTCAACAACTTCAAACACATTCAGAGGCACGAAGGTTTCTTCCACTGACCTGCGATCGATTGCAATTAGGTCTATATCGTCCGCAAAGCCAAGGAACATGTGCGACCTTGTGGTGCTATTTCTCTGCACGCCAGATCTCCTAATAGCACCCTCGAATGCAATGTTGAACAGTAAATTTGAAAGTGCGTCTCCCTGCTTCAACCCATCTAATGTCACGAAAGAGGTTGACACCTCGTCTGCGATCCGAACACTTGATTTCGAACCATCCAGCGTAGCACGTATCAGCCTAATTAGTTTCGCCGGAAAACCATGTTAAGCATTATCTGTCACAGCTCATTTCTTTTCACTGAGTCGTACGTCGCCTTGAAATCAATAAACAGATGGTGAGTCTGCAAGTTATACTCCCGGAATTTGTCTAGGATCATTCGCAAGCTAAACATCTGGTACGTTGTCGAACAGTCCTGACAAAAACCAGCTTGGTATTCGCCGACGAAGGACTCCTCGAGCGGTCTCAGTCTGTTAAACAGGATGCGCGACATTATTTTGTACGCCGAATTCAGCAGGGTAATTCCTCTGTAATTGGCACACTCTAGTCTATGCCCTTTCTTGTAGATAGGGCGGATTAGGCCGTACAACCAGCCAGTGGACAATTCTGCGTCCTCTCATACCTTCAGTAGTACTCAGTGGATCGACTGGTAAAGCTGTTGATTTCCATGCTAAAGAAGCTCGACCGGGATCTCGTCAGCTTTACAGCTCGCTGATAGCCTAAGACTCTTTTCATCGGCCCCGGAGCCGCTCAGTTCCAGAAGGAAACTGGCTGCAACCCAAGACTGCTGGTCTTAGCCACGGCCGTCTGCTAGGGGGGTTCACTAGACCTCTTTTGGCTCAGGTCTCAGGGCGTTTGGCGCGGGGAGGTCTTCGGAGAGCGATAAACCCTAACAGAATATCTACGGGCAGAACAATAATTGTTTTATTAGAAAAACTTACAGTGACTAGTGCTGGTGTGCGGGGCAATGAGGGCAAGTTGCGGTTCCTATGTCCTTGCTGCCCATAACTGCAAAACAGTCACATTCGACATTTTTGACAAAGTGGAGTTAATACCATGGAGAGTCATCGAATGACAAGTACTTTCGATCAACTTACTGATTGATTGATTGATGATTAAGTTGATCGAAAGTATTTGTCATTTGATGACTCTCTATGGCATTAACTCCAATCGGTCAAAAATGTCGAATGTGACTGTTTTGCAGTTATGGGCAGCTTGTTGGAGGTGGGCGGCGAGGCTAAGGAGCGTTGCCCCAACCCGAAGAGGCCTAGGATGGTGAAGTTGAAAGCGGGACAAACCGGTCGAGGATGGTGAAGGTGAGAGCGTGTCACAGGCTCTCTTGAGCTTGTTTGCGTGGCGAGAGCAGGCTTGGCACGACGATAGAGGAATTGGCGTGGCTGGCGAATCGTTTCTCCGGAACTACTGCTCTAATGGCGGGTATGCAGCCGGTGATTCTCGGACAGCCACAAGATGTCTACGATGGCTAGGGACACCCGATCCCGACGGTAGTCGGTTATGGTTGGTGAGTTGGCGAATTTGGCACGATCGACGGCCGCTGATTTTCAGGCGGATTGGCGATCACCGTATTTCTCCACATGGTTTCAATGTTACTGGAATATTGGCTGATCCCTAATGGTTGATGAAGGCGAACTTCGATGGCACATGGGCTTGGAGTTGAACAAATTCACACGGGGTCTGATTACCCCCAACAATTTGGCACACCGAACTCAACTCTTCTTCTGCCACCAACTTTCTGATCTTGGTTTTCTTGAGCTCGGCCCAATCATCCTTCGCCTCGGGTACTCATTCTCCCACGAACTGGCAGCGTTTCGTGGTTTCCTGCCATTTCGCATTAGCTGCCGTCATGCACCCACTCTGGGTTGCTTGCGTTGCGTTGTTTGCGTTGCGAATGTCGACACCCCTCACCGTTGAAAAACACTAGCTTACATTTTTTTACCTAATTTATCGCGCTTATTCAAAAATAAATTGTAAATGTTACCCGCCGGAACAGGCCTGCCCAACCTTTTTTGGCTCTTTTTCGACATTAGCGGTTGGTGCGTTCACAAGAAGAGAACAATCTGAACAAAATTAGTCTCAAATGAAAGCTTTGTAGTATATTTGTCTAATCCATGCTGAACATTTTAAATTTGTATCAAACTCTTCGCTAGCGATGCAAGCATAGGTAAAAATCAGTCCGGCCCGCGGGCCGGATCATTTTTTGGACTTAATTGCATCGGAAGCAAATATGTTGATATAAATTTTAAATTTGCAGCATGAATTAGACAAATATACTACCAAGCTTTCATTTGAGACTAATTTTATTCATATCGGTCTATTATTGCGAACACACCAACCATTTATGTCGAAAAAGAGCCAAAAAGGATGGGCAGGCCTGGTTTAGAACAATCATAATAACACATTTGGTCTACTACATACAACTGTATCGAATTTGGGATAGTTCATAAAAATACCATTTGAACTACACAGAAAAAAAACAAAACACTATTCCTAAGAAACCAGTGAGCAACAATATAACCTTAGTAGGCAAACTATAGCGAAACAAAACATGCATTATTCTTTGCTCCCAATCATGAGCAGATCCTAATTACTATAATGGTCAAAATCCCCAACCATCATCAAATCACATCAATAACACAAAAAAAATTGGAGCTTGTCCGGAGAAGCCAAAAAAAAAAGAACACAACGCGACACTCATCGTTCCACGCAATACACACTACGCCGACCGGGCCAGAGAATAAAGAATTGCGCACCGCGACGGGAAAGTACATGTCGAGCGTTCGAAAGTACCGAACAAACTAAATTCATTCCTCAACTGCGGACCTATCTAATATATCGGTAAAACTTTCTTGCCAATACCAATCCGTTGCGAGACCATGGACACTTTCGTGTTTTCCGTCTTTGTCCTGTGGATTGTTTGGACCAAATTCGCCCCACTGGGACATTCACCAATACTTCGAAAACATTCAATTGAAATTGGATTTTCTTGCAGTTTCACGAATTGTGATTCAAGTTACTGACCTTTAAAATCTAGATACGCTTTGACGCAGCTAATGATCAGTTTGCCGGTAATCCTTGATTGGTAAGGATCGAAGTGCGGTCGTGCGAGAGTAAGTTTTCGGACGTCTACGATTTTTTTTAACCTCTCCTATGGTCGGTGGGTCCACAGCTTGATCGCCATCATCAATATTCATCCTGTTCCTCGCTACATTTCCATTTTCACAATTCAACAATTGCTGAAAGTGCTCCTGGCAGCCACCGCCTTTTGTCGGTCAGCAAATTCCCTTCTCGATCATTGCACACGGCTTCTGGCAACATTCTTCATGTCTGTCACTCTCTGGCACTCTCCAGCAAGCCAGTCGTTTCGTCTTCTTCGTTGACCAGTGCCAATCACTTCCCGCGCCGTTGTTGTCACAGCTTCGAGGATATGGTCCCACAGGCTGTCGACGTCTCCAGCAACGTTGATTCTTCCCAACTGCTCGTCTAATTGCTGACGGTACTGTGCAGCTACCCCATCAGTCGACAAGCGTTGTATATTGAAGCGCAGCGTTCTGTTTGTTGTGGAACTCGTGACGCTGGATAACCGCACCCGAATTGTTGCTACTACCAGATAATGATCCAAGTTGATATTAGGGCCTCGGAAGGTCCTGACATCCATGACATCTGAGAAATGTCGCACATCAAACAGCACGTGGTCTATTTGGGAACAGGCATCGCCACTCGGGTGTCGCCAGGTGCGTTTGTTGATTGCCATTCCTCTAGCAGCAGCGAAGGTCACTAGTCGCAGGCCATTATCATTGATAACGGAATGAAAGCGTTACGTTCCAATGACGGGTCGGAAGAAATCGTCTTTCCCGATCTGCGTATTTGCGTCGCCGATGACGATCTGGACGTCTTGTTTCTGGCACCCTCCGTAGGCCTTATCCAGGCTCTCATAGAACTCATCCTTCATGTCATCGGGCTTATCGTTCGTTGGCGCATATATGCTGATCAGGCTGTAGTTGAAGAACTTGCCTACCATTCTCAACACACAGATTTGGTCGCTTACCGGTTTCCACCGAATAATTCGCTTCATCTGCTTCCCAATCACTTTGAAGACAACTCCACGTTCTGCTCGGTCGCCACCGCTATAGTAGAATGAATTGTTGGCGATGGGGTCCACTGCTCGGAATTCGCGTACTCCGGTTCTCGGCCGGCCTATTCCCTGGATAGCTGCCACGTTCACGTCGACATTCCGCAGTTCACGAGCCAAGAGCCCAACACGCGTGGGTTCATTCTCACGTTCCAAGATCCAACTTTCCAATCGTTGTTCTTTTTTCGTTGCCAGGTCTGTTGCCGTAAAATCAATCCGTTTGCTCTACTGAGTCTTCGATAGGCCACCTAACCAGGGTTGCGCTACCTACATCGTGCTAGAGGGGCTGCCTCCTCGGTGCTGACACGATACAGCATGGTGATCACGGTCATGGCCATCACAACCATCCACCTTTATCAGGGCTTTGGACCTGTAGATCTGTTCTCAATAGTTTCAAGTTCTTTCGGACATGCTACTATGGTGTGCCGTCATGCGATAGCGGTGTTCTTCAGTACTACTTTAATCTAAAAATTGATTCTTTTTCGATCCTTGTATGAACCCGTGCCGACGTATGTTGGACCCGGTAGCTAAAACTTGCAGTTGTAATTCTTCTAAGAAATCGTCATTGGAAAGAAACCTATTAGAAGGTCACTTCTCCGTTCGTTTATTCATTGGCTGCAGTCACGAGCAAAAGGACGGGTGAATCTCTGAGTTCACAACTTCCTTCCAAAAAAGGGGGGTTTAAAACTGTCACTAAACGTGGCAAAAATAGAAGAAAAAACTTTTGTCCGGAATGCGCGCCTTCTCCAAAGGATTAAATGATTAATGTTGATAATTGCATTGAAATAAGCAATCAGTTCGATGCTTCAGAGAAATTATCCGAACATCGAATCGAAACAGCCTCTAGTCCAGGCTCTTTGATTCAAGTGAAGAAACAAAGGGTGGCGCCAATCGTGGTCAGTTGATCCGAATTTGGAGGATTTTGGCAGGAGATCTTTAACTTCATTAGGGAAATGAAGGGTTCCTTCATACTAGCAAAGAAAGGAGACTGTCGCGTTTTGCCCGACACTCTTAAAGATTGCGAACTTCTTCTCAAATATCTTGACGAGAAGAAGCACAAATAATGAAAAAGAGAACCCAATCTGTCATTTGTCGTAAAGGTCTTTCTCAAGAATATAATTGAGCTCATTTTAACAAAAGTGATCCTAACAATAAAAAAGCTTTAGAAAAAGCAAGACTCATGTTCAATGCCCATGTTACATGGGAAAATTTCCAGAAACCTGGAAGAAATGTCCAGGTGCAATTTCTTGTTCCGTAGAAATAATTGTCGCAAATCTATGCATTTGTAATGATTTTATATGTTTATCTTTTTTTTTTATCGCTGCATTTCAATGATATTTGTTAATTGCATTTTTCACTACGGAAAATATTCATTATTTATTTGATCCAGTACAAAAATCTTACAAGAATTCTTTCAAAGAACTCGCAAATAATTTCCCTTCCAAAAACTTATTCGGTATTCAATAATGTGACCAGATGTGTCCCGTATAAAAAAACGGGACGCTTGTCAGACCTCATCCCCAATGAATCGTTGGCTAAATTTGATGTGCTATTCACATTCATATTCAATCTTAGACATGTACTTTATGCTAAGTTAATTGAAATAAACAGTATTGACACTGTCCTGTGAATTTGAAAATTGTTCTGTCCCGGATAATCCGGGACGTCTGGTCACATTAGTATTCAACCATGTGTTTTAAGAGAATTTTCGGAGAAGTCCAACAGGGATTTCTTCATGAATTATTTCCATACTTTTTTCAGTGCTTTCTCCAAGACTTGTAAAGTAGTCAAGTTTTCACTTAGTTTCTCCTGGGATTCCAACGGAAAATCATTTCCGGGATTAGCAGTTTCTTTTTTTCCTGTAATATATAAGGCTTTCTGATCTCTGAACCTGAGGTCAGAAAATTTTTCAAACAATCTGTATCAAAAAAAAACCTCTTGAAGAAATCCTGCTCAAAAGTACTCTGGAATTTTTTTACAACAATTTCTCCAGAAAGGCCCTCTACGTTCTTATTACATTTAAATTACAATTGTTTGTTTAAAATATCAGTCAGCTGTTCCTTAATATTTTTTTAAGGATTTTCTGGAATTACTGAGGATTATCCAGGACTTCCCGCAAAAAAAAACTTCTTCCAGGTGCTACTTTATAGATTCCTTCTAATGTTCCACTCGTTTTCCATATGCGAATAAACAGGATTCAATTAGGAAAATATTCTGAGCAATATCTCAGTGAAGTTCTGCGGAAATCCATCTTTTTTTTTTGTTTACAGAAAATAAACTTTTAAATAAATTCTCTACACATCAATGATGTTGCTCCCCGCATTCCTTTAAAACTCTCTCATATTCCTAGGTATGTCGCAAAATACGTTGAAGTGTTCTCTCAAAAACTCTTCCACGAAAATACTTGAACATTTTCCAATCAATCTGTTATTATTCCCCCGGGATTTTATCATACGATTCTTCCGAAAAGTTAACCAGACATTCATCCAATATCCAATATTTTCCAAAATTTTTTTTTATCAAACAGCACAAGCAAACCTTGGATTTTGTAAAGAAATTTGTCAATAGGTTTACTGAGAGGATTTTGTAGTTTCTTCTAGAGCTTCTAGAAAATTTCTCTAGAAGTTGCATCAGGTTTCTCTCAGGTTCTATGAATGTTTCTACAGGAATACTGCAGTATTTTTTCAAGGAATTCTTCAAAATTACTAGACAAATCATCACATATTCAATTTATATCAGTTTTCTAGAATAACAAATACAAGAAATGGAAGAACTTAAATTGAATTCGGTGAAAAATATTGGGTCCTGCAAACCAATGCAAGAATTAAACATAGAATTTCTGAAACTTTTAGACGATATTCCATACGATATAACTGACAAAAAAACTTAAGTCTTTTGTAAGATTAACTACAATAATTCTAGTTCTTTCATCTTTGTCTTTTTTTAACGAAAAATGATTGGCATTAGAAGGAATGGATTTTTTACTGAAGGTAATAATATAACGCAACTACTGAAACGTTTTTGTCAATAATAAGTGACATGTTAATTGATTCAGCTGATTTTGTTTCACGTTAGTACCATGTTTTTTGTTTTTTTTTTTCTTTTTTTTTCATCCATAATTATCCAAAATTCTGGAGGGGCCTGGACCCCTTTGCCAACCCTGTTCCTACGCCAATGGTCTTCAGTGCCAAAAGTGGGGTCATGGTTCCAGATATCGCAGCATGGATGAAATGCATGATTTGCGGATGTTTTTCTTACGCTAAAGACGTCTGTCCACTGAAAAAATATATTAAAAAATTTGTATGCGCCAATTGCGGACGCAACCATAAGTCTAACTTTTGAGATTGTCCTCCGCGCAAACGAATCGTTACCAAGCTCATATTCTTCCGTCAGGTAGCTTTTCGAATCTTTTGATTTCGGATACCAATATTGTCGCAGGTAATTTTAATTACTCCCCTTCAAATTGTCTTGATTATAGACGATGATCTTAAACTCTTGATTCATCAGAAAAACGTGAGGAGAAGGCCATTTAAACGCACCAAATGCAGGGTCTGCAGAAATAAATAAAAGAAGATAATCTAAACAAAAAACAACAATTTTGAAAATAAAATTTCTCAATCGGCTCTAAGCTCTTTTGGAAGTTATCAAAAAATTTGAAAAAAAAACTGAGAAGCCAATACTGGCATTAAAAAAGAAAAACATATTATTACTTACTAACTGCAGTAAGAACTATGCAGTTTGAAAGCGCGCACAATTTCAAATTAGGACTTACTAGTTCAATAGAAAATCAAGTAACTCAGGATTTCAAAAACATTCTCAATCAAGAGAACGTTTTCGAAAATTTCTTGGCGACCGATTTATAAAAAATATGAAAGCCCCTGGCGATGATGAAATTTTTTAAATCCTCATCAAGAAACTTCCAGAAAGTAGCATATCATTCTTAGTTTTTGTATTTAACAAATGCTTGCAGTTGACATATTTTCCTGACATATGGAAAAATTGTCAAAATCCTGCAGAAGCTTCTAGCTATCGTCTAATCAGTTTGCTCTCCTCCATCAGTAAACTTTTTGAGAAGGTCCGCCTCAACTAAAATTCAATTTTAGACAATGAACAGTTCAAATTTCGCGATGGACATTCGCCAATCACCAACATTTACGTGTAACAAATTTGATCTGTTTCAACAAATCTGAAGGCTGTTCTACTGGTCTTGCTCTTCTAGACATAGGAAAAGCATTCGACAGTGTTTGGCATGAAGGCTTGATTGGGAAATTATAATCCAAATCCAAAGTTATCTATCAAATCGTACACTTCAGGTTGATTATCAGAACTCCAAGTCTGAAAGACTTCCTGTAAGAGCTGGTGTTCCTGAAGGCAGCATTTTGGGGCCTATATTATACAATATTTTTACATCTGACTTACCTGAGTTACCTTAGCGATGTCCAAAAACTTTGTTTGCGGATGACACAAGTCTCTCCGCCAAAAGACGAGGCCTGCGTTTCATTTGTATTAGATTGCAAAACAGTTTGAATGGAAAAAATGGAAGATTTACCCTAATGCTCCCAAAACTCAACTAATAATATTCCCACATAAACCAAAAGCTCTTTATTTGAAACCATCAAGTAGACATGTTGTCACGATGAGAGGGGTTCCAATAAATTGGTCAGATGAAGTTAAGTATCTAGGGCTCATGGTAGATAAAAATTAACTTTCAAAAATCACATTGAGGGCATTTGATCCAAATGTTACAATTATAGGAAATATCGGTATCCTTATTAACAAAAATTCGAAACTTTGTCTTAAGAACAAGCTTTTGATCAGGCCAGTCATGTTGTATGCTGTGCCAATATGGTCTAGTTATTGTAATACAAGAAAAAAAGCTCTGTAGAGGCATCAAAATAAAATTTAGCGAATGATTTTGATGCCTCCTCTACCCAATGTTGAAACATTGAAACAAATGTAGAACAAACTTATTACCAATTTTAGACAAAAATTGTTACAATCTTCTATTGTCACGAAAAATGCGTTCATGGCACGCAAAGCTAAGAAGCAATATCAGATCCAGTTGAGATGTAACACCAGAAAGAAGAAGAGGCAGAAACAGCATTACTGACAACCAGCTTTGTTACATACCTGGAAGAAGTAGCCAAATAAGAACATAACAAAATCCCATTAGCCGATACGTCAAATTGTGTTTTTCTCGTTTACATGATAAACCATGTTTTGAATTACATTAGAGATAATCAATGTAAATCTACCATGTTTGCTCAGTTTTGCACTACGATATCAACTTTTTTACAATGGTTAATAGCGAATGTCGGATATATGGTAAATATTTATCCTGGGTAACAGCACTAATGTTTAATCTACATACTAGAATCCTGCACAATGTTTCGTAACAGGTCAAAACGACTTGTAAGTTGAAAATTGGCACTTTTACCATCAAAGAATCGCGCAACCTTTTCAAGAGACATCTCAATCGCAACACTATTCCATGCATTCACAAACGTGGCTCCACCACCCTGCGATGCCATTAAGTCAACAATTCTCTGTCATCGCGAGACACCAAACCAAAAACATCCCGATCCTAGTGGCAGTGTTAACAAGATACGGTCCAACGATTTTCGTTGGCCACCGCTAGACGCCATACGTACAACTTTCGGTGCCTTGAAAAGCTATTCAATTCATACCCACCGTGGGATGTCGAGTACCGTATGGCATTTTGCTGTCTGCCGCCCAACCGTGTTGAAAGCTCATTCAACAACAGAGAACCCTTAGTCCGTGCGTATCACACCGTTGCGTCATGGTCCTCGCTTGTTTGCACCATAGACACCCACACAACGGCCCTCTCTCTTAATTTATTGTTTGTAATATTTTCCGGTATGTATAAATATTTTCATTCTTAATTAAAGCCGTGTTCATTCTGCCTAACTCAGTTTGCATTTTGTTGTCCGACACTGATGGCGGTTGAAACTTTGGTTGAAGCTTTATATAGTGTATATTGTTTGGAATATGATCTAGATGTAGTATTGTCATTTTCTACCTATGGATAACTGATACTGCGAAGCTAGAACATGTCGTGAATAAAGATATGTAGAATATGTAATCTAGTTAGTTCAGGTAATACCCAGAAACCTTTAAGCAGCAACTGTTTTCATCGATAACACAGCATAACAAAAATGACATATTTGCGTGTCTCAAGAATCAAATTATGTGTCTCTAGTAGATTTGGGCTAGCTGAATCTGATGCCGTTCATAGAAATGTTCCGGCACGTCACAATTTTTAGCTGTAGGTCGCCAAAGTCGTATAAAACACTGATTTCATTGATGTTCACATAAAATTTGAACAATGATTTATCAAAAAATATTATGATCTAATCTACCAACCATGCAAAATAGCACGTTAACTTTCATTTCAGATATAATTTGATTGAAATTGCACGATTAAATTGAGGTTAAATCGATTTTTTTAACCTGCTTGCAGTCTCCATATGAAATTCTTCGTTTCTCTTATATAAAAATATACAATACTTTTCTGAAACACCAAATAATAACTTTTAAGCATCGGAAGTATTGTGAACTTTGTTGATATGTATTGTTATAGACATGAAGTTTGAGCTCTGAGGCAAATCAAGCAAATAAATTGCCATACAAGCTGGATAACTTGCATGCAAGTTGGCTGATCTAGTCAAATTTAGCATTTTCAGCAAATAATATCTCAAAACTAGACGTGCTATTATATTTCTGTAAATGGCAATGGATTCAGCAACCCTGAATTAAGTAAATGTCGGTATTTTGGTGCTTGAGACAAAATCGTGTTCCGCAGTGTAATTGATCAAGCCTCCAAACCAAATGGAATTCCGAAACTTGCATTGATTTATGGACAAAAGGTCGAAAAACGAAAGGTGGGAAGTTATTTGCTGGGTAGGGAATTCTTTGAGAAGAGTATTTTTATATGTTGTCCTTTCTTTTGCTCTCATTGTCCTATTGATTTTTTATCTTTCGATCTTCTTTCATTTCGGAGTTTTTTTTTTCAACCTATGTCATAGATTCTTACTAGCTCTAGTTTCTCGAATGTCTCTCGTTTCCCAGATCTTGCTCCACTCGGTAAACGAGCCTAGCTCGTGGAAACCTTCTGCGTCTGGTATCCGTCGAATCCGAGGCAAACACCAGTTTTGCGGAAATGTTCTCCGGCATTCTTACGACGTTCCGAACCCATAACCTTTTCAGCCTTAGCGGCTTACTGATCATCAAATTGTTGCGCGATAAAGCTTTTGCTTCTACCATTTTGGTGTATCTCCATGACAGTCAGGTGTTCATCATAATGCTGCTTCCACCCTTCAATGACCTCACTTTCCGTTAAAGAAACTTCATACTTATCCCGATAAATTTCAGCTCACGGCACGAAGCTTTTCTTCTTCTTCTTGGCGTTACGTTCTTTGGTACGAAGCCTTTGTCTTATGTAGAATTTGCACGCTTTTCAGAGTAGTGTTTGATCCTTTGCTCGCGTCACTTGCTCCTGCGGGGGCGGATGATGTGAGCAGGATCAATCGTGTCGCGCGTCGCTCGCGTGGCATGATCTATTAGTGTCGCGGATCGCGAAGCAGGTTAGTTATGTTTGATCCTTTGCTCGCGTCGCTTGCTCCTGCGGGGGCGGGTGATGTGAGTAGGATCAATCGTGTCGCGCGTCGCTCGCGTGGCATGATCTATTAGTGGCGCGGTTCGCGAAGCAGGTTAGTTGTGTTTGATCCTTTGCTCGCGTCGCTTGTTCCTGCGGGGGCGGATGATGTGAGCAGGATCAATCGTGTCGCGCGTCGCTCGCGTGGCATGATCTATTAGTGTCGCGGATCGCGAAGCAGGTTAGTTGTGTTTGATCCTTTGCTCGCGTCGCTTGCTCCTGCGGGGGCGGGTGATGTGAGTAGGATCAATCGTGTCGCGCGTCGCTCGCGTGGCATGATTTATTAGTGGCGCGGTTCACGAAGCAGGTTAGTAGTGTTTGATCCTTTGCTCGCGTCACTTGCTCCTGCGGGGGCGGATGATGTGAGCAGGATCAATCGTGTCGCGCGTCGCTCGCGTGGCATGATCTATTAGTGTCGCGGATCGCGAAGCAGGTTAGTTGTGTTTGATCCTTTGCTCGCATCGCTTGCTCTCGCGGGGGCGGGTGATGTGAGCAGGGTCAATCGTGTCGCGCGTCGCTCGCGTGGCATGATTTATTAGTGGCGTGGTTCGCGAAGCAGGTTAGTAGTGTTTGATCCTTTGCTCGCGTCACTTGCTCCTGCGGGGGCGGGTGATGTGAGCAGGATCAATCGTGTCGCGCGTCGCTCGCGTGGCATGATTTATTAGTGGCGCGGATCGCGAAGCAGGTTAGTAGTATTTGATCCTTTGCTCGCGTCACTTGCTCCTGCGGGGGCGGGTGATGTGAGCAGGATCAATCGTGTCGCGCGTCGCTCGCGTGGCATGATCTATTAGTGGCGCGGTTCGCGAAGCAGGTTAGTTGTGTTTGATCCTTTGCTCGCGTCGCTTGTTCCTGCGGGGGCGGGTGATGTGAGCAGGATCAATCGTGTCGCGCGTCGCTCGCGTGGCATGATTTATTAGTGGCGCGGTTCGCGAAGCAGGTTGGTAGTGTTCGATCCTTAGCTCGCGCCAAATAATTTTTCATGGTCTAATCGCTTATCAAAGTGAATCCTGTGACCCAACGATCCTCCCCATTAACAAACATCCCTCCCAGTAACCTTTGTGGAGATGCAGAGGTAAACACGGTCTCCATATAGCAAAGGTTACACACTAACATTCCTTCCTCCAATCCCACCTGACTGCAAGGACGTGGCCAGCGCCGTTATTGACCCTGTATAAATAGAGGCACTGAATTATGCACACTGAAGAAGATTATGGCCAATCCCAGCCGAACTTCTAGTTGATTCTTTGTGCATTTTCACTGACTTCGGTCAATCACGGAATAGCAACCATTGATATGTGTAGTCAGTCTAAGCTAAGCTAAGCTAAGCTGTAGAATTTGCACGCTTTTCAAGAGCGACACACCTTTGTTATGTTGTCTACTTATCATTTTGAAGGGCTATTTGCTTGTTTCAAATCTTTTTCCTCTTCATCTTCGTACTGTAATTTTGAAGAAAGAATTCAGATGAATGAGACTAGTTCCCGATGCTGAATTGCAATGCAATTTTATGTTGCTCATGCCTGAGAATGTTTTGAACTGGATTACTCCGTTTGGCGAACATTATTTAACACGTTGAATGCATTATCATGGTAGGACAAATATGTTAACTGTTTAGAATCCTGTTTCGGAATGCAGATCAAAGAGCATCCTTTATTTTTCAATGGATTGCACATTTTAAAACCAGATAAATATCTGTGTGAAACTGGAATCCCACATTGCAAATTTAATTTTTCATTTTACCGATGCCATGCCTAGGTTTATTTGACTAATCCATTACTAGCTATTAGTGGTTAGCCATTGAACGCCCAAAGAACATTCCACGCGACCGCGACAACGTTTGATAGCAAACCTCGGCGGCACTAATCCACATAATTTTCCCGGAAACACGAGCTTTGACCACAGCTTTGCTTCCGGGAAAACAAAGCCTCCGAGTCATTATCAACAGAGACCAAAACCGCGCTGGCGGTGATTGCATGCCTAACCACTATTAAAAGCCCCTCCGCTCCCAGGTCCTTCCGCCCCATCCTGGGCGCAACTTTTTGAAACAGCAACACTTGCCTGCAAACAGAAGCCACCCATGTTTCGATATTTCCTTGCATTGATCTCACTACAGTGATGTTGCTGCATGTGCCTTTCAGCTGCACACCGACAACGTCTAACACATTTATAATGACCCATAATGGGCATGTAGTCAGATTAGTGTGTTTATGTCCAGTTTCCTCTTGCTCAATTTTCCGACTTTCCGACAACAACCAACCGACGACGACGCGCTAGCTTAGAACCCGGGGTGACCGAGCAGGGAAAATCAAAGCGTGGCTTGTTCTTCTTTTGCTCATTCTGGTACAGGTGCTCTCAAAATTGTTTGCATAGCAATTTTGTTGAAAAATGGACTTTGCATCAGTCCACGAATTTAACGAAGAATGCAAATTTCAAATCCTTTGCCACACTTTTTTTTATCATGAAAAATATTCTTATCCTACATATCGTACATATCGTACATATGGGTAATATCTCCATTTTACAAATCGTGATTTTCACAATTTTTTCCATAAGTTCTCAAAAAACTCTATCAGAAAATTCTTCCGGGAATTGTTTCAAGAATTCCTCTGGAAATTTCTCCCGAAATCACCTTGGGAATGTCTACAGTAATCCTCACGGAGTTGTTCCTCTGTAGTCCTCTCTAGGAAATTTCTCCAGTAACTGCTCAAGGATTTCCCCAGTGATTGAAAATGTTCAAAAACCCCATTTTCTCGATCAATAATTTTGGGTTCCTCAATTTATATTTTCCACGATTATTTCTGTGCATTTCTCTAGAAACTAGGGGATTCCTTCAGCGTTTCCTACTGGATTTTCACAGTGAATTATTTAAGGACATTACATTACTCAAGAAATTCCCAAGGTTTTTTTTTCAGGATCGAGTAGGGTACATTCTGCAGGAAACTCTTCAGTGAACTTTTTAGAAAATTTCCATGTGAGTTTATTCTAAAATTCTCTTATAAATTCGTTCGAATTTCCCCGGAGGAAATGAGTTGTGTTTGATCCTTCGACCTTGACGCTTGCTTCGGCGGAGGCGGACGATGAGGGCAGGATCAAACATGTCGTGCATCGGTCGAAATGAAAAAGCGCCGCTGATCGTTAGTAGTGTTCAGTGAATCAATTGTCAGCCAACACGCAGAAACAAATACATTGTCAAATTCTATTCTTGTTGCACCTATTTTATTCCGCAACATGAGTTTATCATCACTTGAACAGAATATGACAAAGATCGATCACCACGTGCGCAGCGATGTTCTGGGCTTCACATTGCAATTTTCGAGAACTTTTTCCGTGTTGGTAAACATTGACACATTATCAAACAGCATACATAAAATGAATTTGGTTTTGTGTTTAAAATAACTGATTAATCGCGAGTTGAAAAGGTTGCAACAATGATGCGCTCTGTGATTGTCATGACAATTTTGCTTTTAATTGTGTCCTTATCCGCAACAGTTGCAACAAACGTTGCAAGCTCGCTTGCTTTGTTGTTTGTTTTTCGTCAATTGTGATGATAATTTGATTCACTGATAGTGTTTGATCTACTGATCGCGACGCTTGCTCCTGCATGGACGAGTGATGAACACTTGTTCGGCATGCAATGCGATTATCGAATTATTTCGCGATTCCGATTAGGCGTGATTATATCATGGATCGGTTCACCAACCATTGGTGACTCCCAGATCTTTACCTTATCCCACTAACCCAATATCCTTTCCATGAAAACTGTGAAGATGTAGAGGTATACTCGGTCTCTTGTAACAACGGTTGTCTAGCTAACATTCCTTCCCTACCCCGATGACCGTAAGGACGTGGCCGGCGCCGTTATTGGCTTTTAAAATTTGAGCTCTCAATTTGTGCACATTGAAGAATGGTAAGCTAATCCCAAGCCCCATTCATTAATTCCCTGTGCAACTTCGATTGTTCTGGTCAATCACGGAGTAGCAACTACGAATTGTACGGTCATCTAGCTCATGCTCATGCTCGGGTTCAAATCCCGGAGGAAATCACAAGAAATTTCGGAGGAACTTCTGATAAAAATTTCCAAACGAATTGCTTGAGAAGTTTCAATATGGACTGCTTGAGAAACTTTCGTAGGAGCTAACAGATGTATTTCTAGAGGAACACCTGAAGGAACTTCTACAGGAACTTCCGGAGGTACTCTTAGCGAAACTGCCAAACTGCCATCGATTGTCTTCCGGAGATCGACGCGAACGATTTAATCAGATGAAGTGGCTCAAATAAAGACAGCTAACTAACTTCCGGAGAAGTTCCTGAGAAATCTTGCAGAGGAATTCCTAGCTGAACATCCGAAGAAAATCCTTGTGGAATATCTTCCGAGGAACTCTGGAGAAACTTCAGGATAAACTCCAAAATTGGTGAAATATCTAGAAAATCTTTTTTTGGTATACTTCTGAATCCCTAGCGTAACTTCAGGAAGAACACCTTGGGAAACTTCTGGGGTGGCTAAACTTGCGGCGGAACTCTGAAGGGAACTCTCGGAGGAGTATTCAGAAGAAATCCTTAAGAAACTTCTGTTTCTGCGATATTGCAGTCAGATTTTTATAAAAATTGTGTGGCAATAGAACGTTGTTTTATTATATCACGTTTAAGTATATCACACCAAAACTTTACCTCCACTATAGAAGCTACTTTAACTAATGGAGTGTCTGCCCTATTTTTTGTAGTAAATAAACGAAGCTTAATTCCTTAAAAGAGTAAAATAAAATGTTATTTAAATAGTGATCAATTCACCCATGATTTGCGGCAACCATAATAGAACATTGAAATTGAAGCTTAAGGCTCATTCCAGTCTTGGGCATTTTTCAATTTTTCAATACTTAGCCTTGTGTGTATGAAACAAAGTACTTCGAGTTAAAAAGTGATCTGAGCGTCACGAAAAAAGAAATGGCTCCCGTTTGCACTCGAACCTATGACACACTTATTGTCGGTCGGGTGCGCTATGAGCACCACCACCAGAAGAAAAACCTGAACTTTAATAACATACACCTGAAATGGTTTTGCTAAATTTTAAATGCTGTACGTTTTCTTTGAAGAGCACCTGTAACTGCTGTTGCTGTTGGGCAAAGAAAAGTAACGGTTCTCGTTTGCCATACAGTTTGTACCTACACGAATCGGTTGACGTGTGGTTGATAACCGTCAAGGACATGTTACGTGTTGTGAAATAAGGCTCCGACGTTTTGTTAACTTCAAGCAAGTTAAACTATAATTTTTGCATAATTTTAAGACTTGCAGAATTTTACAAGTTTTTCCTTTCAACATATTTGATGGTACCCCAGAGAGGGGTATTTGAGACATAAAAAAGGTACGTGTAAACTGTACAATAAAGCGGCTTATTTTTCGATTGTTCTCAAAATCAAAAGTTTTGACGATCTAAATCCGAATGATATGAAAAAGAAATCTTAAAGTTTGAAAGTTTATATTGTAGAGGTAGAGGTAGGAAGGTAAGCTTTAGATTTCTAAAAATTAACCCTTAGTTGAGCCACTATAAATCTTCAAGCACAAATCCTTTGAAAATTGAATTTTATATTCGATTTTTGAAAATCAAGTTTACCTTAACAAATATCTTAACGTGACCAGACGTCCTGGATTATTTTTAATGATAGTTGTTAAACTTTTTTTAATCGTCCTTTGGATCATTATTTTACTTGTTTTTTACTTAAACAATTGAAAAAAACCTAAATGATGTCAAAAAATGATGAATCTTTTTTTTTCTCCCCTTCAAAATTTTTGGATTTTCGAAGGGGGGGGGGGGTGACATAAAAGAAAATTAATATTTGTATCAGCCTAATTTTACTTAAAAAATATCTCTGTTTGGGCACACCGAAAAAAAAAATTAAAGTCGGCAACAAAATAAAAAAAAAATAGCGAGACTATTGTTTTGAAAACAACACTTTTTTACAACTTTGTGCAGCGTACTGAAGTACCCCTTCGAGTACCTTCTTGGCACTATTAGAAAGTGAAAAACATCCTCTTTAACCCGTATAGGCCTGAGTGAAAGCAAAAAATCTAAGACCCTTATCGCTCCGCCAATTTTTAATGGATTTAAATGATGTTTTGCAAGTATACTGGCACACATATATAGTTTCTAGATGTGAACAAAGGACTGCGAAAATATTTCTGTGGCTGGAGTTATTCCGGTGGGTCACTGGGTCAGGTTGGTTGAAAAGGGTACTGTGCGTTTTTTTCAAGTCACAGATAATTTCCGGAATCGGCTATTATGTAGTCACTATATGACGGAATTTTAAGGAATTTGCATCAGTGTAAACTTTTTGAGAAACGATTGAGTTTGATAACTATGAACTTTGCATTTGATTGATCTTACAAATGACCATTTACGGGTCCCGGTACGCCTCAAACTTATGATAAAGTGGCCAATTTGTATCTGAACATCTGTGCCATGCTTGTGGGAACACATTTTAGTGCATAATTATGTTTGATTTCTACTTTTCAGGAATTAAAACGGTTTAGTATCAAATAAATCTATAGTCGGTTCTTCCGGACATTACGTCCGAATGACCACATCCGGTATATTTGAAACGGTGCAAAACTCTTCATTTATAATGTTGAACATCAGATCCTAATGATTTATGCAAATTAAAATGATTGTCATTGCAAATAAATAAAGATAACTTGTCGTGTCCCAAAACTAGCCCCTTTTTACCCGACTTGACCCAGATACCCTCCGGAATAGCTCCGGCCACAGGAATATTTCCGAGTTCCTCTGGCTACTTCTAGAAACTAGATATGTGGGCCAGTAAACTGACAAAAAATCATTTGAATCCGTTAAGAATTCGCTGAGCGATGAGGGTTTTAGTATTTTTGCTTTCACTCAGGCCTATACGGGTTAAGATAGTAATATGTACGTTTAAACATTCTTAGATTTAAAGGACTATTCAATTGGAAACGCTTTTATTAAACATGATCATGTAAAATTGAGTAAGTTCAATTGAAAAATACAGGATTCACAGTTGAAAGAAAGTTGAAGACAAGAAGACAAGAAGACAAGAAGACAAGAAGACAAGAAGACAAGAAGACAAGAAGACAAGAAGACAAGAAGACAAGAAGACAAGAAGACAAGAAGACAAGAAGACAAGAAGACAAGAAGACAAGAAGACAAGAAGACAAGCAATGCATTGGGTGATTTAACAGGCATATTCCTTACTCCATGCAATCCCTGAATTTTGAACCTGTTATATTGATTTAATAGACAAATTGTTACAATCGATTGCCTGCAGCTCATAAAGGAAATATCAACCATTAGAAAAATAACATAAAAATAAACCCCTTTCCCTGCGCCAATAAACATACCGTTTGATTCCAGAATCAACGGAACATGTTCGTGCAATTACCAATAATGGTAATACAATATGAATCGTTCTCAAGAAAACGCTGAAAACGTTGAAAACACATTCGATTCCCTCCGTATGTATCTCAATATAGGTAATGTTTGGCAAAAATATGTTTATTCCATATGCTGATATCTCTGTTTCTGATACCGCACACTCAACTCGGACTTCGTTCGTTCGTTCCATCGTTTTTCGTACAAAAGGTGAACGATGCTCAAACATTGAAAATCGCCCGCACCGCCCAGCAAAGAGTAGTGGGTGGTGGAAGGCGATGTTGTAATATTTGCGTTTCGTGTGGAGGAAAAATGCCTTTAAAAGGGTGTTTTTGCTGCCGTCCTGCGGGAACCGTATGTCTTTCGCAATACAAACTCGTAAATGATAGCTGACCGGTTGGTTGGTTGGCTGGTTGGCTGACTGCAGGTTAGGTCGGGGTCGGGCTTTGCAGAGAGCGTGCTTTCTGTATGCCGAAGGAGGCAGACGTGGGTTGCAAAAAGGTTTGCCCCACATAATGAAGAGCGTGGTGGAATTTGCTTTTCGTTACGCCATACGGAAGTCGTACTTCTGAGGTTGAACTTGAAAAGTGTGGCAAAAACGTATCCACTCGTCCTGTCAGATGTGAGTATGGGAATTCAAGCCGACAGAAATACGATAAAACTATGTATGTACACAGAGGTCGTTTCCCGTAGTTCTGTAGAAACATGCTACAGATTGTAACGTAACCTGGTTTCTGTATGCAAAATGTTGTGGTGAAACGATTTTAAATTCTGTCTAATGAGTAACGCTAGCAAATGAGGGTTGAATCAAGGTTCTTTTATGGCTAAGCCCTGCACTTATATGAGCAGTTATAATGAAGGATCATAATAAAGATAATGGTTTCGTATTTGGGCATAGAATTAGCACTCATGAATTAGATGTTGTATACAATTGCATGTGAACTGCATTAAAGCTTAACTGCGAATTTGTTTTATTGATAAACACCCATGGTAGTTTGTGACATGCTGGATAAAAATTTATGATTTTAAAATGTTGGGTGTCTAAACACATAAAAACGTGGAGAGAAGGCAATTTCATCGCACTCATGATCCTGATATGAAAATTATATGACAGAATCTGCAAAAAGAAATCAAGAAACGTTTTTCTCAATTAGGAAACAAAACTTTTGAAAATAAAATTTCTCAATTGAACCTATTTGGAAATTATCAAAAATCATGACTCACTAGTTCAATTAAAAATCAAGTCACCCTAGCGTTCTAAAGCATTCTTAATAAAGAGAACGTTTTCATTAACTCCTGGAAGACTGATTTAGAAGAAGTACGAGCTATTATTGAAAAATTAAAAAAAAAGTCCCTTGTGGTGATGGAATTTTTATATCCTCATCAAGAAAAATGCCAAATATGTGCGAATTATTAAACCTTATCTTGCAGAAGTTTCTAGCTATCGCCCAATCAGTTTGCTTTCCTCAATCAGTAAACTTTTTGAATAGGTCATTTTGAACAGAATGATGGCTCACATCAATGAAAATTCAATTTTTACCAATGAACAGTTCGGATTTCAACATGGACATTTGACCACACAAGACAGCCTTCTTGGTAGTGTCATTCTCAAAACACACCCAAGCCGTTCCCATAGGGAACGTAAGCCACAAGGAAGGACGTTTCAAGTAATACTGTTTCATATGGTACCGTAAAATTGGGTGTAATTGATCAGAAGGGTGAAATTGATCATCGTATCACACGATTTTATTTCTTCGTAATGGAGCACAAATATCAATGTAAACTGCAGTAAATGAACGTTGTTTGTCGTAACTATTGTCGAATTGTGTGTTGTGAAGTTTTATGCATTGAAAAAAGTCAATTTCTATGAAATTAATGTAAAATTTCAAAATCATGCACGGTGCAGTATTGACAAACACCTATAAACTTTTATATCGAAGCAAGGATTTGAACATAGTATAAACCTGAAAGTTTGTGAGGATGCTTGAGATATATCCCCAAACCAGATTTCATCACCAAAACTCGTTCCAATCAGCTCAAATGGTTGAAATAATTGAATTTCTTCTAGATATCATTGAATTCCTTAGGAAATTGCATACTTTTAGGCGTTTTCCGCGTAATTCATGAAATTTATCTATTCGTTATTTATATAAATATTGCATTCATAAGAATTTTACAAGCATATTCGGATTCAGGGAGCTCAAATTTATCATGCAGAGTTGTTTTGAAAACTAACAATAATGGCACTGACAAGTGACAATTTCACCCCGAAATGGGTTCCTCTGATTTTTTATTTTAGAGGTACCGTAAAACGGGGTAACATTGATAGTTTTTTCGAAGAAAATTTGAATATTTTTGCATGCTGTTTCAAAGATTTATAATTTATATTTTTAAAACAAGTACTAGCATCCTGGCTATCGATTACAGTCGATAAATTGGCAAAAGATTTATTTTGAATGGATATATAATTTTTCATATAATCGAGAGTTGGTTTTCTGTTTTGGGGTAACTTTGATAATGGAGTATGATTCGAACAAAATTGAATGAATTACGAACATTTGTAGGGCATTGCATACCTATAGGCGTTTAACGTTATATGGAAATTTCTGACTTAGATTACAAAAATGGTCCCAGTTTGTGAAAATGCTTTTCGCTAAGAGATTTGAGACCGTATTCAAGTTCTATGATAACTAGGCTGTCAAAGATAAGTGGCCAACTAATCAAAACTACATCAAATAGTGATCGTAGAACAGATTGTTTGTAAGCGTTTCGAAAATGCTAAAATTGTGTGAATTTTTTAAATTCGTATAAAAAGCCTAAAATGTTCTTGATTCAAATGAAAACCACTCTTACATGAATTGTCATACTAATATTCTTTAGTTTTGCATTCGTGTTGCTTAACTGATTAACAGAAATTATGATACTACAATTAGTATGTGGTGGGTTACGCACTATCAAAGTTACCCGCATTATCAAAGTTACCCCGTTTTACGGTATTTGTTAACACTAAAATGACATTTGTTAGAAAATTTCGGTACATAAGTCGATGAGGCTCACCTTCGTACTTGTTTTCCTGCATTTAGTTGTTTGGCATTGTTAACATTATAGAAAACAGACTACAAAAACCGTGAAAAATGATCAATTTCACCCGAAATTACGGTATGCCCTCTTCAACATCTAATCCAATTTCTCTCGCCGTTCCCTTACGGTACCTATCCATCTTGTATTCATTGCTTTCTTCTCCATACTTCCTCTTACTTCGAGCAAAATAGACCGACATGCCGATAAACAAATTCAAAATATAATTATCACGGTCGATACCTTTGTATGTAAAACCACTCATTAACTTTTACGTGTAACAAATGTGATTCGTTTCAATTAGTTTGAAGGCCATTCTCCTCGTCTTGCTCTTCAAAACATAGAAAAAGCATTTGACAATGTTTGGCATGATGGCTTGATTGTAAAATAAAAAAAAAAACTTTGATTTTCCAACATACATTGTGAGAATAATCCAAAATTATATGTCAAATCGTAGACTACAGATTAATTATCAGAACTCCAAGTCTGAAAGACTTCCTGTAAGAGCTGCCCAAGTAACCACTGTAGGGATTGAGAGGGGTACTAGAGAAGATAAAAACTAAGCAGAAGGGCATATAGTTTGAGTAACAAGGAAAACCTAAGCAAACGGGAAGAGACGAATGACACGTCAGTCTTGTAAAGTGTTTCGAGCGATGAAGTTGCGCTAGAATTGCTCCTGTTGCAATTCGGCTGATTGAGCCACTAACTTTGTATATACCGGTTCCTCCCTCCGGACACTACAATGGCACAGTTGGTAAGTGTATTGTGCGCTCCCAAACATTTGAAGCCTCGGCCTGGAACGGAAGACAGAACGACTTGAGTCGATGCTGATTGCTGTTTATTTTCGTTCAGGGTGAGTCGTCATATTTTCGGCACTAAACGGAAGACATGTGTTAATTGTTGATTTTATGCTAGATTCCTGTGATGGAGTTACGATAAAAGTATCTTAAAATATGTTTTGTTGCTTGAGTGAATTTAAATGTTCGATAAGATTTTACTTCATTTTATGTTTATGAACGATACAGCGTAATGTAAATAACTAACTTGGAACATAATCATAAAACAGTATTGTGACAGCGACAGTGAAATACGTCAAGGCAATGCATGAATTCTCCTGAGAGGGTAAATCAATTCCCCCGAGAGGGTAAAGTAACACCCCCGAGAGGGTAAAGTAATTCCCCCGAGAGGGTAAAGCAATTCCCCCGAGAGGGTAAAGTAATTCCCCCGAGAGGGTAAAGTAATTTCCCCGAGAGGGTAAAGTAATTCCCCCGAGAGGGTAAAGCAATTCCCCCGAGAGGGTAAAGCAATTCCCCCGAGAGGGTAAAGTAATTCCCCCGAGAGGGTAAAGTAACACCCCCGAGAGGGTAAAGTAATTCCCCCGAGAGGGTAAATCTATTAAGAGTGACGAATATGGAATGAGGAGCAAGAAATGAGAAATGAAGAGTGAGGAATGATAAGAGAGGAATGAGATGTGAGAAGTGAGTAAAAACTAGTGAAGAATGAGGACTGAGAGATGAGAAATAAGGAATTAGGAGTGAGGAATAAGGAATGGGGGGTGAGTAATGACAAGTGAGGAGTGAAGAATAAAGAATGAAGAGTGAGGAATGAGGAGTGAGGACTGAGGTGTAAGTAATGAGAAATGAGGAGTTAGGTATGAGGAATGAGGAGTGAAGATTGAAGAGTGAGAAGGGAGGAATAAGGAATGCGGAATGATGAGTGAGGAATGAGAAATGAGGAGTGATAAGTGAGAAGTGAGAATTGAAGAGTGAGAAGGGAGGAATGAGGAATGAAAAGTGAAGAATGAGGATTGATGAGTAAGGAATAAAGAATGAGAAATGAGGAGTGAGAAGTGGGGAGTGAGAATTGAGAAGTAAGGTATGTGGAAAGAGTAGTGAAGAAGTAAGAATGAATGGGAAATGAGGAATGAAACATTTTTCATTCTCTCATTACTTACTACTAATGGGGAATGAGGAGTGAGGTATGAAGAGTGATAAGTGAGGAATGAGGAATAAGGAATGATGAGTAAGGAATAACGAATGAGAAATGAGGAGTGAGAAGTGAGGAAGGAGAAATGGGATGTGAGGAGTAAGAATGAGGAAAGAGGATTGAAGAATGAGGAATGAGAAATGAGAGATGATGAATGAAAACTAAGGAATGAGTAGTGAAGAGTTAGCAATGAGAAGTAAGAAATGAGCAACGAGGAGTGAGAAGTGTAGAACGAGGAAAGAGGAGTAAGAAATAAGGAATGATTAAAGAAGAATGAGGAGTGAAGAGTGAAGAACGAGGAGTGAGGGATGAACAGTGAGATGTGAGGAATGAGGAGTAATGCATGAGGAATGAGGAAAAGAATGACTCTGTAGATTGAGGAGTTAGGAATGGGGAGTGAAAAATGAGGAGTGAGGTATGAGCAGTAAGGAGTATGTTATAAGGAATGAGGAGTGAGGAGTAAGTAATAACGAATGAGGAAGGAAGTGAAGAAAGAGGAATGAGGTATGAAGAGTGAGAGGTGAGAAATGAGGAGTGAGAAGTGAGGAATGAAGAATGAAGAATGAGGAATTAGGAGTGAGATATGAAGAGTGATAAGTGAGGAATGAGGAATGAAGAGTAAGGAATGACGAATGAAAAATGAGGAGTGAGAAGTGAGGAAGAAGAAATGGGAAGTGAGGAGTAAGAATTGAGGGAAGAGGAGTGAAGAATGAGGAATGAGAAATGAGAAATGATGAATGAAAAGTGAGGAATGAGGAGTGAAGAGTTAGCAATGAGGAGTGATAAATGAGCAACGAAGAGTGAGGAGTGAATAACGAGTAGTGAGGAGTGAAGAACGAGGAAAGAGGAGTAAGAAATAAGGAATGATTAAAGAAGAATGATGAGTGAAGAGTGAAGAACGAAGAGTGAGGGTTGAAGAGTGAGATGTAAGGAATGAGGAATGAAGCATGAGGAATGAGGAATATTATGATTGAGGAGTTAAGAATGGGCAGTGAAAAATGAGGAGTGAGGAATGATGAGTAAGGAGTTATAAGAAATGAGGAATGAGGAGTGAGGAGTAAGTAATAACGAATGAGGAAGGAAGTGAAGTAAGAGGAATGAGGTATGAAGAGTGAGAGGTTAGAAATGAGGAGTGCGAAGTGAGGAATGAAGAGTGAAGAATGAGGAATGAGGTATAAAGAGTGATATGTGAGGAATGAGGAATGAAGAGTAAGGAATAAGGAATGACGAATGAGAAATGAGGAGTAAGAAGTGAGGAAGAAGAAATGGGAAGTGAGGAGTAAGAATTGAGGAAAGAGGAGTGAAGAATGAGGATTGAGAAATGAGAGATGATGAAAAGTGAGGAATGAGGAGTGAAGAGTTAGCAATAAGGAGTGAAGAGTTAGCAATGAGGAATAAGAAATGAGCAACGAGGAGTGAGGAGTGAAGAACGAGTAGTGAGGAGTGAAAAACGAGGAAAAAGGAGTAAGAAATAAGGAATGATTGAAGAAGAATGATGAATGAAGAGTGAAGAACGAGGAGTGAGAAGAGTGAGAGGTGAGGAATGAGGAGTGAAGCATAAGGAATGAGGAATAGAATGAGTCTGTAGATTGAGGAGTTAGGAATGGGGAGTGAAAAATGACGAGTGAGAAATGAGGAGTAAGGAGTATGTTATAAGGAATGAGGAATGAGGAGTGAGGAGTGAGGAGTAAGTAATAACGAATGAGGAAGGAAGTGAAGAAAGAGGAATGAGGTATGAAGAGTGAGAGGTGAGAAATAAGGAGTGAGAAGTGAGGAATGAAGAGTGAAGAATGAGGAATGAGGAGTAATAAATGAGGAATGATAGATGAAGGATGAGGAGTGAGGAATGAGGAATGAGAAGTAAGGAGTGAGAAATGAAGAATAAAGTGTGAGGAATGATAAGTGAGGAGTGAGAAATGAGGAATGAAGTGTGAGGAATGCAGTGTGAGGAATGAGGAATAAGGAAAAAAATAATTAGGAGTGAGAAGCGAGTAATGAGGAATGAGGAATGATGATGTGGAAGATGATGATGATGATGTTAGAACAAAATGTTCTAACATTTTTGGAAAATATGTATGTTATCTTTAGCATGAAAGAACACAAGGAAAGCAAAAGATGAATGAAAGATAATATGAATTTAAATTTCCATTGAAAAATAATAGAAGAAACGATCTTATTATTATAAGAGTAGATCAGGAGGAGAATGTAGGGATTGAGAGGGGTACTAGAGAAGATAAAAACTAAGCAGAAGGGCATATAGTTTGAGTAACAAGGAAAACCTAAGCAAACGGGAAGAGACGAATGACACGTCAGTCTTGTAAAGTGTTTCGAGCGATGAAGTTGCGCTAGAATTGCTCCTGTTGCAATTCGGCTGATTGAGCCACTAACTTTGTATATACCGGTTCCTCCCTCCGGACACTACAACCACTAGCCCGCTTGTTCGCCTTTTTGGCCTTATAGGGCTGTTATACGGCTAATATAGGGCAAGTCGGCTCTATAACAGCCCAATATTAGCACGGAGGGCGAAATAAAGTGCTATTTGATTACTTGGGTGGTGTTCCTCAAGGGAGCATTTTTGGACCAATATTCTACCATATTTTTTTATCTGACTTACCTGAGCTACTTCAAGGATGTCAAAAATCTTTGTTTGTGGATGACACAGGGCTTTCCACCAAAGAAAGAAGCCGGCGTGTCATCTGTAGCATGTTGCGAAACAAATAATAGTTTTTCTCAACTCAACTTATAACATTCCCACAAAAACTATTATCAATCTACCTTCTGTTGAACCATTTTAAAATCTTATTGTTATACTACATATCAGCAACCGCATGAAAGCTAGCGCAGTAGTTTAGCTGACTATCGATCCTTCTGCAATCCCGCAATAATGGGATAGCCCTCACATTCAAATTGTTCTGCGGTGGCTAAAACACCTGTCATATATCCTAATCGTGCCATTTTTCCTCCATCCACATGCTCATAATTCCAAACTGTCACTCCCCGATATTGCCCGAAAATAAAACAATCCTTGTTTGACCCGATTTGAATTGTTTATATCCTATTTTGAGCAGTAAACCGCTTTAGTGCTCCTTGTCGTCACCGTTGAGCGGTAATATTCCGAACATTCTTTCCATTCGTGACTGCCTCACCCAAAGACTTTATTCCCATCGAAACGCCCCAAGGGAAGACCAGACCGAACGGTTGCGGTGCACAGTGGTTCCATTTGTTCTACGATGCGGTCATAAATCATTTTACTCAATATCCGATGGTAAATACCATCAGAATTGCCATATTCATTATTTTTGACTGTTAAACCTCCATCGAGGTTGATGTCGTTATTGATATCACGCTCTGATATATGAATTATTATATGCGCAAAAAACTGACTCCCAATTACCGTTATCCGGGGTATCATTGATCAGCGGGGTAACATTGATCGGAACGACTCATCTCGTAAAAAGTTCGTATCATCATTTATTGATGGAACATTTCCAAATCACGAATGGTGCTTTTCTTTCTTATATTCATGAACTAATGAAAGTGAAGATTTTTGCGAAAATTGCGTTTACCTTATGCGTAAATTTGTCAACGAAACAATGATTCCAATGGGTAAGGATGACACTACCGAAGATTCATGTCTCACATAAGTTCTGCAAACGTTATGAGCAAGGAAAATACGGTTCTTACTAAAAATGGCATTGCCGAAAACGATTCCGATATCAAAACTTTCATAAGTATGCTCAATTAGACAACATTAACGAATAACTGTAAAGAATATAGAATTCTCTTAGGAAATTGCCTACTTTTAGGCGTATTCCGTGGTTCGGGGTATTTTTATTTTTAAAATAACTCCAAAAGCAAATGACTTGTAAGCGTTTGGCCTTCATATTCGGCTTCGGGGGCCATGATTTATGTAAGTAACGACAATTTCAATATAACCGAATGCTGTTTACATAGGTGATCAATGTTACCCCATATCAGCTTAATCAAAAAATCACTTAAAACATTTTTTTAAACAAACAAAATGCAGTATATAGTCACGAGCTATGGGTGGCAGTACTTATTTTAAAAATATGAAACATGCAACATTTGCATTTTCAAACGAAATGTTTAAGAAATATTCAAAAAAATGATCAATGTTACCCCAGATTACGGTATCTCTCTTTCAGTGTCCAAGATTAACAATAGTATTTGATATTGATAAGCACCATTAAATCTATGTATTGAAAGCAATATATTAGGCTTATTAATGACGAATTTGAGAAGATTCCCTCACAGAGTTGCTTCACATGCTCAGAAGTCTACTTTTTGGTATGTGGATGTAAAAAATAATGAACACTTTTCTAAGTGCCGAAGATGTCCATACCAAACAAATTCTTGAAATACTTATTAATTGATAATCTAAATTTCACACCAAACCTCCACCAAAACCAAATAACGAACACGTCACTTAATGAAATTAACCTTAAGTATCAAATATTTACAACTGAGAAATAACTAATGAATTGTTTGGTAATACTTTGTTGCTTCTTAATATTTTTTAATCCCACAATTTCATTTTTTAAGCACTGGATGCTGGAGTGTTGTTGAATATCTTGTTTTGATGCTCAAAATAAATACAAGAGAAATTTTATGTCATTCCTCCCACACTTTGGGTCCCAAAGTTTGGGAAGTCATGTCATACATATTAGAATGGCTATTGTACCAATACTACTTTAAAAGGGTTTTATTGTCTCAGCGTCCTCACTAAAACTGCTTGTTAAATCAATATACAATGTTGCATGTGCATTCATAACGAATTGAAGTATGAGTAGTGAAAATTTCATTATTGTGTATATTCATTCCAGTTAGTTACAAATATACTGATATGTAATCAATTCTATGAATATTTTTATCATTGCCTTTATTGGTAAAAACTCACAACTTTGAAGGCACACTGCTAACTTATTTGCAAATATTTGCAGCTAGAACCTTCACAGGTTTATTTTCTTACTTAAACATGATCATTTGGTGGCAGAAGTTTGATTAAATGTGATTAAGAACATATTTAAAAACGTACTTCAAAAAAAAAGTTATGTAGTTATGAAGTGAGTATATTTTTATCCTCATTACTCACATCAATACTGACTCCTAGATGTCAAATAACACTCTAAAACGTATCAGAAGTGATAGATATACATTTGTACTAATGTTCTGTAATCTTAACTGATTGAAAAATCATTTGATTCTGATTTGCGAAGACAGACTATGCATATCATAGAGGAACGTCTATAATGTTTCAGTTTTTACATTCTTGAGATCATAATTGATCCATGAAAAGGTATGACAACCAAGACATTTTGTTTTTCGATTTATGACCTATGGGCGGTACCACTGTGCGGTGGTTCACCTGGCGAAAGCTGCGTCGATATGCCAAAGCCATTACTGTTTCGTCTTTTGCACGCCAGTCAGACAGCCACTCGGGGCCCCGGAGTTCAAGCTGGTCATTGGCGTAGGTAGGGTTTTTTTCTGAAAAGGGCATCTTAGGGAGACTTAGCGCGTTCTGGTGTTACAAATGTAATATTCATCGCAATAAACATGGTCTTCTCGAATCTTGTGATTTTCATGGACATTTAGTCATTTAACTTATTTTAGTAACCTTCTTAGTTACACTCCCCTTCAAAAGTTTGGGTTCACCCCCTAAAAACCATACAACTCTGTTCTGTCCATATCCCTATGATTACACGTCCTATTAAAACTCTCTATGGCACATTCGAAAAACACCCCACTAGGTCCCATCACATCACCTATTCATTGATTTCGAGGCGGCATACGATAGTATCGACCGCGTAAAGCTATGGAAAATAATGGAAGCTCACGAGACTGATAAAAGCTACGATGGAAGGTGTGCAAAATTGTATGAAGGTTTCCGGTGAACAAACCAGTTCATTTGAATCCCGCCGGGGACTATGACAAGGCGATTGCCTTTCAATATTGCGCTAGAAGGTGTTATGCGTTATGTTAACATCCGGGGTACGATTTTTACAAAACCCAGTTAATTTGTTTGCTTCGCGCATGATATGGATGTCAGTCGAACATTTGAAAAGGCGGCAGACCTGTACACCACCCTGAAATGCGAGGGCAGCAAAAGTTGGACTGGTGGTGATTTTTTTTTATTTTATCTTTATTAACGAGATTTTTAACCCTGGGCTAGTTCATCTCGGGACCAACGGCTGTACTTCCCTTCCGAAGGAAGTCGCCACTAAAATTTTTTAGTGACTATCTCGGGGATGGGATTCGATCCCAGGTCCTCGGCGTGAGAGGCGTGTGTTCTAACCACTACACCCGGCCCGTCCCCACTGGTGGTGAATGCTTCCTAGATAAAGTACATGCTAGCTGGTGGGGCCGAGCGCGACAGGGCTCGCCTGGTAGCAGTGTTACGATAGACAGGGATACGTTCGAGGTGGTCGACGAGTTCATCTACCTTGGACTCTTGCTGACGACTGATAATAACGCTAGTCAACTATACTTAAGTGACCATATACTTTATTTTGTTTTTTGAGAGATTTAAGCATGTTAAAAAAATGTTTTAAGCGATTTTTTTTATTAAGCTGATATAGGGTAACATTGATCACCTATGTAAACAACGTTCGGTAATATTGAAAATGTCGTTACTTACTGAAATCATGGTCCCTGAAGCCGAATATGAAGGCCAAACGCTTACAAGTCATTTACTTTTTGAGTTATTTTAAAATTTAAAACATCTCGAACCACGGATAACGCCTTAAGGTAGGCAATTTCCTAAGGGACAGTTACATTCTTAAAAGTAATTCGGTAATGTTGCCTAATTGAACATACTTATGAAAGTTTTGACGACGGAATCGTTTTCGACGATGCCGTTTTTAGTGAAAACCGTATTTTCCTTGCTCATATCATTTACAGAACTTATGTGAGGCATAAATGTTTGGTAGTGTCATCCTTAACCATTAAAATAATTGTTTCGAAAAGTTGCCAAATTCACACATAAGGTAAACGCAATTTTCGCAAAAATCTTAATTTTTTAAGCTCATGAACATAAGATAGAGAAACAGCATTCATTTTTAGGAAATGTTCCATCAATAAATGACAATGCGAACTTTTTACGAGATGAATCATTCCGATCAATGTTACCCTTCTGATCAATGATACCCTGGATTACGGCACAGTGTTTTGCTACGGCGACCCAAGCATTCCTTCCCATTCCTCGGCATTTGCAAGGACGTGGCCGGGACAACTCTCAACTGTTGGAGGATGCGTCAATCTTGTCTAAGAGTCAAGGGTTAATCCCAAATCTTTTACTATGGTAACGGACGGGGAGGAGGCAACCCTCATACAACGGTTTAGGACTATACCACCTACGAATTTGTGCGAATTGCTTAATGCTAATGCTAATTGTATTACTAAAGGACCAGAGCTCAAATCAAACAACGAAAATGCGAAGCTTAACTCCTTTGATTTTGGGAATATCTTCAAACGAGTTTGCCCCAATCCTTTATAGCACTATGCACTCACAGGACTGAAACGGCTGTCATCCATGAACAAGTGGAGTGAAGCCAAAAATTTGTTGCTGAAGAAGGTGTTGATTTGATAGCTCGTCAAAAAACTCCGATTTAAGCACGAAACACACTTGTTTTCGAATGCGATTTTTTTTCACATTTATCAAAACGTAATGTATGAGAAAGTTATAGATCTAACTAAAACCTACAACTTTTCTGAAGGCACCACGCCATTAACTTTAAAATCTTATGGGTTATAGGCAAATTTCGAGTTTTTCAAGTCTATTTTTGAAATAGATTTTCTAAATCTACAAAAATGGCGTTCTCACAGTTTTTGTAGAAAAAGTTGCCTAATGAATGGCGAATGCGCTAAAAAATGTATCGTTCCAATACCATGAGTTATGATCATCTAAAGATTCCATAGTTTTCACTAAAATTTGCTTTTAACTTAAAAATTACAAGAATTAAAAACTTGCTATGTTGAGCAAAAATGTGTATTATTTCTTTCTCTACAACTCTTCTGAAGATCACATTCACGTAAAACTAAAATTAAACCAAATTAAAACTTGAAAAGTTTTGTCAAAAGTGTCTTTGACAAAGTTGTGTACAATAACACTTTCTAAAAGTTTGCAGAAGATACAACTTTTTGCTAGAAATATGCAAAATTCATTCACGAATAAGTTCTAAGACATCCAACGTCTAAAATTGAAAAGAGGAGAGAAAACACTTTTTTCCGGCTAAATTGTCGATTCGGACCATTGTGCGATGATGTTAGTATTATCGCAATTTCCGCCGAAGTGATCGGTGAAATCTTCCACTGCTATGGACAAGTATCAGGTGCTAAACTTTGACATTCATCGAATTCTATCGACATTGGGACACAACCAGGGCTTTTTCAGGCTGCTTGGACATCTCAGGAGTTAATCATCAATATTAACCGGGAAAAGGAAGCCTAGATAGCCGCGTAGTGTTGGTAGCGGTTGTTTCAATTGGTTAAGAATTAACACTACGGATTGCCTGTTCCGGTGGTAAAAATCCATCTCACAGGTTACCCCTATTTTATGGTGTGATGCGTACCGTGCCTAAAAATGAATGGTTAGAGGGATCTAAATAAAACCAAACCGCTAACGGAGCCTGTGGAGTTCCAGAGCACCCTCTGCAGTATTGTGCCCTTCCTGTGCTACCCGGAGCAATGGTGCAGGTGCCTTTGTGTTTCTCTGAGATAATCGGCTGCCCTTCTTCAGTCTCTAATTTGAGGCTAAATAAGGGAGGGATTATGAATATGTTGTTATTTAATTAAAAAAAATCACCTATTTGCTTTCGCATTATGTGTGTTACACAGTGTATGCAGTGCTTTTTCGCCTTTGGCGACTTTCAATAAATACCGTAACAGTAACTTCTATCTAGGTGACCTTATGGACCCAGTTTTTGCTACTTTTAGCAAGCTTGAAATGGCAAACTCGCTTTCCATGCCCCGCGCATGCGTGCTCCTTAACAATGCAATCGTTGCTACACTCATTTCGGAGATAACTACCAGAAATGTATGTGCTGTCACAATCGATGCTTCTGTTGAAGACCTCAATAGGAAACACGTCTATTGTTCGCTATATTTAGCACATGATGAACCATTCCCAACGGATGATTTCAAACGAGTTGTCGTACACTGCTGAGTGCTGAGTGCACGATTGAGTCTCTGCGGATGCTCCCAAGGGGAAGTCTTATCATTACTTTTGTAGAACCTCGTAGCAGATACGCTATTGAAGCAACTCAATTATTGCGGTTTTCCAACTAATGGATATGTCGACGACTGATAGATGCAAAATGCTCTTCAGGTAGTAGAGGGTTGGTGTCGACAATATGGCATTTTGGTTAACCTGAATAAAAATCTATTGTTCTTTTTACGGAAAGACGAAACTGCGATGGAATTCGACCTTAAGGTCTTTTTGGCACTGAGATTAATGTAACTGATCAAGTAAAGTATGTTGGAGTCGTTCCAGATTCCAAACTTTCTTGGACACCTCACATTGATTTCAGAGTCGAAAAAGCTTGCATGCAGTCAATGCTGGTGAACCTTTGGCAAACTTGGGGCCTCAAACCCAAGTATATCAAATGGAGTTACACAACAGTTGTTCGACCGATATTGGCCTATGGATGTCTTGTGTGGTGGCAAAAGGGCGAAGTGAGAACAATCCAATCAAAATTGCGCCATCTCCAAAGTATGTGCTTAATGGCGATGTACGGTGTGTTCTCTACAACTCCCACAGCAGCGCTCGAGGCCCTTTTCGACGTTGTGCCACTAACAAACACATCTTAAACAAAAAGCACTTTCTTGCTCTTACTGTGTATGGGTAGTGGATCAACTGGAGAAAAATTCAGTGTGATTTTTGAATCACAAACAATATATCCGAAGGAAAATCAACAGATAACAATGGAACAATCCTCAGAATGATAACACTATGGCTCGCGAATATTTAATCGCTAGCCCACACGCAGAACGATGCATTAATCGCGGAGCGTAGTTTGTTGTGATATCTTAACGACAAAAGGTTAATCGTTGTTGCTATGATCGCACGATAAAGAATAACCACAATGCATCATTTATTTTGTTATGATCACTAGATTTCCATCCTTGTATGTTACTGTCCAGTTTTCGCGCAACTGCGATTTAGATCACTTGGTAAAGACTTATTAAGTGCAACTGATTTCAGAAGCCTGAACCTTCAGGACATTCTGTTATTCTTAAACCACTGTGCTAATAAGCTCGTTGAAGCTCTCTTTACGCTCATGCGTTTTCAGTGCCCTTTTTAGGGCGCTGTTTAAACCCATGAGCCTCTGTACGTGCCATAAATTATTTTGTTCATTAAAACGATTTATAGCATGCATAGGCTCATTGTGGTATGAAGCTACATGCTCTCATTTCGCTAATGAGATTTTTCCTTTGAAAAGGAAAACCCCACTCCTATTTCCTCTCATCTCTACCTTCCCTTTCATTTCCCATCGGATAGATGATGAAATAGGCTCAAATATGACGATGGCAACGCTTGGAACTCTTGGAAAACGTGCATTTGGAGCCGGGCATCTGATACCGGTAGGATTGTATTATTATTATTATTATTATTTAACTTTATTAAGATGTCTGGGTTCCATTCCCGGTCGGTCCAGGATCTTTTCGTGATGGAAACTTCCTTGACTTCCCTGGGCATAGAGTATAATCGTACCTACCACATGATATACGAATGCGAAAATGGCAACTTGGCAATGAAAGCTCTCAGTTAATAACTGTGGAAGTGCTCATAAGAACACTAAGCTGAGAAGCAGGCTCTGTCCCAGTGAGGACGTAATGCCAGAAATAAAAAGGCTTGACGAGGTCACAAGCTCTCATAGAAAAATATTGTTTCTGATAGAGTTGTCTTTCAGGTTACATAATCTTTTAGCATAATGTTACCACAAATACATGAATTACTATTTGCCGATATTGAACAGTTTTTCATTCATTTCATGTTGAATATATTTGAAGTTTTTTGGGAAGAGGGAATGCTGCAAAATCCTGGGGGACTAATCCCCCCTTGTTTCTACGCCAATGCTGAAACATAGCACCGACCGCAGCAGGAGCTATTAGGACCATCGTCTTCGTCGACAACGAGCGAGGTTCAAAGGCACTTATGCCACACGGTTGTTGACTCAGCGTAACAGATCCAGCATTGGTGTTTCTGCTGTCTGCCACTTTCACTTCGTTTGCCCCAGTGATCCTTGCCCCTGCTGCTGGTTGCGGTTACCAAAGCCATTGCAATGCCCTTCCATTACCTTCCTCTACGCTCTACGCTACCTATACTTAACCAACTCTCAGTCAACGAACCAACAGAAGATACAACAAACGAGTGAAAATAAAATAAACAATAAAAGGTAAATAAATTTATACGAGAATTCAGATTGCCTTTTCGTCTGGGTGGACCTGCTGCCGTCATCGAACGAAAATTCCGGAGCGCACTTTATACGTTAAGGGTATGCGGTATTTCGAATGGGTTTAGGGACAAAACGTCGAAAGACAAAACGTCGAAACCCAAAACGTCGAATGCCAAAATGTCGAATCCCAAAACGTCGAAAGGGACAAAACGTCGAAGAGATAAAGTGTCGAAAGTAGTCGTTTTTCTAGCGAATGTGTTGGTATTGAACGTAACTAGCGTTGCCAAGGAAAAAATTGGTTGCGATGCGAACGGCGTTGGGGACAATAAAATTTACCATTTTCATCAAAGTAAGCAAGTAACATTTTATATTGGAAAATGTCAATCCTACACCAATTTCAATCTAGAGGAGAAGCAGTGCATCACTTCGAGAACAAGCGTTAAAATGAAGCCAAAGGTAAAAGTAGATATGATCGAAGTATGAACGAGCGTCTCACACGACTTTTCCGTTAACTCAACTCTCGAGCATTTCAGGATCCTCTATCAGTTGGTCAGTTACATGACAGTTACCGATCCTAGGCACGAATATAGATAATCAAACTAATACCTTCAATAATCCCAAGTCTTCCAAAGGATACCAGGCACAACACAGGCTGTCGAGCTGGATATGACGAATATTCTACGCAAACTTCATTACAACCTTCATTCAAACCTTTTTCCTGAATAACATTGCTATAAGTTTTTGCAATATTAAACTCTGTACTCGAGTAGAGAATACCCTTTCATTTCATTTCATTCATTTTGTGCACTAGCTTCTCTAAAATCTATACAGCAATTATTTGAAAGTAATTTTTATTTGCTACTGGTTATGCTATCTCTTGATAAATAGTGTATTGTTTATTCTTGTAAAGTACACTCATTCTTTCAACAAATTAGTGGCAGCAATTTCATCAAATTTACAACTGAATGTTTGACAATTAGTAATTTATTTATTTATTAAAAATTACTAATTCTTTTATCAAATTAGAACAAATTGAATCGATTTATTGTTTTACTTATTGGAAACAGAAATTCTTCATCAGTATATCCAGTAAGTTTTTCGAAATGTACTACAGAACAGACTTCTACCGCATTGTTTTTTTTATGTAGAGAATAAATGTATATAACCATATCGTATAAACACCATAATACAATACAGAACAATGCAAATTGATAGTTTTATTTCAAAACACACTCCTCGCATTTGCCGTTTCAAAGTTTGAGTAAAAGTAGCACATTCTCTCATCAATGTCTCTCCAATAATTATTTCATGACCTATTTAATATAAAACATTTAATTTATTCCGACAAGTTTTGATTACTGTCATTTGATTTTTGTAATCTCTTCCAAGACAAGCTAATTATTATAATATAAAAGTGATAACACTGCGAAAAAAAATTCCCTGCTTTAATTTCCAAAAACTTTGTTTTGAATTTGGATTTTACGACGTTTTGGCAATCGACATTTTGTCTTTCGACGTTCTGTCCTTTCGACGTTTTGTCCCTTCGACGTTTTGTCCTTTGGACATTTTAGCTTTCGGCGTTTTGGCATTCGACATTTTGTCTTTCGACGTTATGTCCTTTCGACGTTTTGTCCCTTCGACGTTTTGTCCTTTCGACGTTTTGGCATTCGACATTTTGGCATTCGACATTTTGTCTTTCGACATTTTGTCACCCAACCTTTCGAATGATTACGTCGAATGGCGTTCGAAATGAAATCTCGCGGAACTTTACGGAATTTGGTGAGGTTAGATTCATGCTTTCCGCTTTCGTTCAAATTGTAATGTATCGTCGATATTTTTCGGTAAAAACAAAATATCTCGGAATATATGAAATGGATTGGATTTTGAAATATATGAAATGCATTGGATTTTGTATCGAGCTTAACGAAATATTTTAAAATCCCGTTTCGTTTTGTCATTACCAATGCTAGTAATTCCGTGTATCGTTTCGTTTCGTGAAAAATGTCATATCGCATACCGTTATCAAACATTTGGTTCAGCCTGTTAGTGGGTGGTGAGCACCCAACAATCAGGTAAACCATCTCATATACTTACCGTTTGGGGTTTTCGCAACTGCGAACCAGATTTTGTGCATTTGAAAACTGGCAGTCAGTGGGGATGTAGGTAATCGGAACGATCGTTTTGCGAATCCCCTTATCTCGGTGGGCGGTACGGTTTGGGCTCGAAATAGTGTGCTGTTTGATGGAATGGATTTCACAGATACCTAGAATGGCACGGTTTGGATATATGCAAATGGTGATGGATATGAAACTGACCTACCCAGTTAGCAAAATCAATGCGACGTTGTACTCAATTCACAATATGAATTCACTCGAATTAACACGATTTTTTCAGTTTTTTTTCGTGCAGGATTTAGAAGTACAAGCAGGTATATTTTATGAAAATCTTCAAATTAATATAAGGTATTTGATTTTTTATACCTAAGCGCAGTTCAAATTAACGACGCCAACATTAGTGCGGAAGTTGGAAGTTTTTTTAACTAATCTAAAGCAATAAAACAGTACTTTTCAGAACTATTTTGTCTGCTTTTCATCTCTTCACGATCCTTGTTTGGACCCGTGCCTTCGATTTTTCGTTGGACTCGTTGGCGGAAGCTAGCTGTGGTAATCCTTCTTGGACACCGTCTTGGGAAAAAAAAACCTCTTAGGAGGTTTCGTCTTCTTTCGTTTATTCACTAAACATGGTTGCAATTACAAACAAAAGGAAGAGTTAATCTCTGAATTCACAACTTCCTTCTGAAAAAGTGGGATTTAAAACTGTCACTAAACGTGGCAAGAATGGAAGAAAGGACGTTTCTCCGGAATGCGAACTTTCTTTTTAGGGATGGTACACAAATTATGTCACGCTAAATTTCAACTTTTTCGACCCCTCCCCCCCCTTTGTCACACTTTTTGTATGGGTCCTCCGAAAATTTTGTAAGGCTTGTCACGCTTGGCTCGACCCCCTCCCCCCCTTGGAGCGTGACGTAATTTGTGCATGACCCCTAAGGGTGAAATGAATAATTGTATCGAAATGAGCAATCAGTTCGATGCTCTAGACAAATTTTCCGAACACCAAATCGTAGCAGTCTCTAGCCCAGGCTCTTTGATTCAAGTGAGGAAGCAAAGAGTGCCGCCTATCGTGGTCAGTTGTTCCGAATTTGGGGTATTTAGGTAGAAGATCTTGAACACCATTAGGGAAATCAAGGTCTCCTTCCAAATCGCAATGAAAGGAGCCTGTTGCGTATTGCCGGAAACTCTTAAAAATCGTGAACTTCTACTCAAACATCTTGAAGAGAAGAAGCACATTTTATTTTACTTATGACGACAAAACTGAACGATTGTTCAAAATCGTCTTGAAAGGTCTCTCAAATGACTATAAATCACCTGACGATATCAAAAATTGAATGAATGATTTACTTGGATGTTCCCCAGTCCAAGTAATCATTATGAAAAAGAGAAAGGACTTTCTCAAGAATATTATTTAGTTTACTTTAACAAAAAAAAATCTAAATAATATTAAAGCTTTAGAAAATAGCTAGACTTATGTTCGATGTCCGTGTGACATGGGAACATTTCCAAAAACCAGGAGGAAATTTCCAAAACCCCACTCAGTGCCGTCGGTGCCAAAAGTAGGGTCATGTTACAAAAAATTGCCGTATGGATACTAAATGCATAATTCTTCTCACGCTAAGGACGTCTGTCCAGTGTAGGAAGATACAACCAAGTTTATATCCTCGAATTGATGTCCGTTACGATAACGGTCGTTTCCAGAATTTTCCTGGTAGAGTATCGAACAATGCTCATTTTTCAGTAAACGATCGCTTGATTAATACCCATCAGGAAGATTAAAACATGCTCATTCACAAACTAATTTTAATCCGTCGGGTAGCCGTTCGAATCTTTTAATGTCGAATTTATCTACCCAAGGAAAATTGCCGATATCGTAGCAGGAAATTTGAACTCCTCCCCTATTCGTACTATGAATACCCATTCTAATTGTTTCAAATCATATGGAAATAAACTCTGCCGCCACAGGAATTTTCTACTCCGCCTCTTCCTTTACCGAAAATTCTACCGGAAAATCATCAGATAATGTACCCACTTCAAGTGATGTATCTGCTTCTGATTTTAATTTTCTAACTGAACAATTGAATCAAATGATTGATGCCACCAAAATGACTGAAGCAGTCCAAGTTGGTGTAAAATTTACTAATCAAATTGTTATAGGATTCCGTTTTTCTAATGGATCCAATAATAATTTAAATATTTTAAATTAAAATGCTTGTTCCTTGAATGGCAAAGAAGACGAGCTGTTTGATTTTCTTACAGCTAATAACGTGTATATAGCAATTATTACTTAAACATATTTGAAACCTGGATCCAAACTCAAAAGAGATCCCAACTTTTTTGTTTATCGTAATGATCGACTTGGTGGGGCTGTGGGAAAGTTGCAATCATCATTCATAGGAGTATAAAACATCATCTGTTTTCGTCATTTGAAACTGAAGTTTTTGAAACTTTAGGTGTTTCTGTTGAAACACAGCTTGAAAAATATACTTTCATAGCTGCCTATTTTTTTTTCAGTGCTCTAGACAGCAAGTTAATTTGCTCCAAACTAACGTGCGAAAATTGACTCGCAAAAGTCAATGCTTTTGTCATTGGTGACATTAGTGTCAAACATCGGTCATGGAATAATTCGCAAAGTAATTCCAACGGCAGAATTTTATTTGATGAATGCTCTTCAGGATATTTCTCAATTCAATACCCTGATAGCCCTACATGTTTTTCCTCTTCTAGAAATCCATCTACAATTGATTTGGTCTTAACCGACTCTAGTCATCTTTGTAGCCAATTAGTTACTCATGCTGATTTTGGTTCTGATTATGTTCCTCTTACATTTCAAATATCCCATGAAGCGATTCTCGATAGGACTTTCAATAATTATTGAGCCGACTGGAATATATATGAAACATATATTTACTCTAATCATGATGTTAACATTTCTTTACAAACAAAACTTGATATCGACAATGCTCTTGAAACTTTAACAAATTCCATTGTTGAAGCCAGGAGCATTGCAAGCCCAAAATGTGAAGTAAAATTTGAACTCGTGATTATAGACGATGATCTTAAACTCTTGATCCGTCTTAAAAATGTGAGGAGAAGGCAATTTAAACACACTCGCGATCCTGCTATGAAAATCATATGGCAGGATTTGCAGAGAGATATAAAAAAACGATTTTCTCAATTAAGAAACAAAAATTTTGAAAATAAACTTTCTTCTCTGGACCCTGACTCTAAGCCCTTTAGGAAATTATCTAAAATTTTGTAAAAAAAAAACCTCAGAAGCCAATACCGGTATTGAAAGAGGAAAACAAATTATTACTAACTAATTGCGAAAAAGCTCAAAAACTTGCTATGCACTTTGAAAGCGCGCACAATTTTCTATCGTCCAATCAGGTTGCTTTCCTCCATCAGTAAACTTTTTGAAAATGTCATTTTGAACAGAATGATTGCCCACATCAACCAAAATTCAATTTTTGCCAATGAACAGTTCGGATTCCGCCATGGACATTCGACCACTCATCAACTTTTATGTGTAACATAATTGATCCGTACCAACAAGTCTGAAGGTTTTTCTACTGGTTTCGCTCTTCTATACATAGTACATAGTACTATACATACATAGAAAAACTATACGTACATAGAAAAAGCATTCGACAGTGTTTGGCATAAAGGCTTAATTGTAAAGCTAGCTTAGCTTAGCTTAGACTGACTACACATATCAATGGTTGCTATTCCGTGATTGACCGAAGTCAGTGAAAATGCACAAAGAATCAACTAGAAGTTCGGCTGGGATTGGCCATAATCTTCTTCAGTGTGCATAATTCAGTGCCTCTATTTATACAGGGTCAATAACGGCGCCGGCCACGTCCTTGCAGTCAGGTGGGATTGGGGGAAGGAATGTTAGTGTGTAACCTTTGCTATTTGGAGACCGTGTTTGCCTCTGCATCTCCACAAAGGTTACTGGGAAGGATGTTTTTTAATGGGGAGGATCGTTGGGTCAAAGGATTCACTTTGATAAGTGATTAGACCATGATAAATAACTTTTTGTCAAATATAAATATGCTTTTATGAAAATATTATATTTTCATTTGATATGAACAATTTCTATGTAAAGGAAAATTATGCCGACACTTGAGGTGACGAACCATTTAAAGTTTGTTGAACAAATATCTAAATGTAACATTCCTACAGCTGTCAGGACAAAAGCATGTGTTATTATATTTTACTTATTTGAAAAGAAACAAAAACTCGATTGGCTGGAACATCATAGAACACTCTTATTCTTATGCCGACACTTACAGTGGCGAACCATCCAAAGTTTGTTGAATAAAGTGAACCTTTCGCAAGTCTACACTTGTAGTGTCGAACCATTCAAAGTTTTTTTTTGTAATTACAAAAATAAAGATAAAAAGAAAGGGGTGTTTTGAAAACAAAAAAATGTTAAACATAAATAATTCATGAATTAGAGTTTATGTCGACACTCACAGTGACGAACCATTCATAGTTTGTTGAAAAATCATATTTACGTCCTACCGTTGTATCGATTAAATGTGCAGTCATACATATTTTATAGATTAGAAATAGTAGCATGGAACGAGCTCACCAATTGATCCGTCATCCTTGACTGAGCAGCAACAATCCACATTCAGCTTAACTCGTTTGCTCGGCTATATAAAAGCACTCAGAGAAAATAGACGCACGACCCGAGAGGGAAAACAACTGACGACTGCTCGGGCTTTCTTGACGCACTGCCAAGGAGCAATCGTCAAGGTCGAAGATCAAACAAAACTAACCGACCGCGGCACTTTTTCACTTGACTCGACCGACGCGCGACATGTTTGATCCTGCCCTCGTCACCCGCTCCCGCAGAAGCAAGCGTCAAGGTCGGAAGATCAAACAGAACTCCATAAAGGCTTAATTGTTAAATTAAAAAACTTAAATTTTCTATTATACATTGTTAGAATTATTCGTCGGTGTTCAGATAGACTGGATAAAGTGCTTTGTCAATAATTTCAGTAAAACGTACCCAATGCATTCGAATTATCAACATATTTGCATTATTTGCTGTTATAAAGAAACCCATCTATCTGATAACCATCTGTATCAAAATCGAATCGGAAAAGACAGAATTGATACATTTCTTAACGTATCTTTGGAACACCAAAAAATCATCTAGTCCGGTCGGTCAGAACACCGAATTACTCATAGTTATCTGTCAAATCGGACACTTCAGGTTAATTATCAGAACTCCAGGTCTGAAAGACTTCCTGTAAGTGCTGGTGTTACTCAAGGCAGCATTTTGGGACCAATATTATACAATATTTTCACATCTGACTTACCTGAGTTACCTCAGGGATGTCAAAAGTCTTTGTTTGCGGATGACACAGGCCTCTCCGCCAAAGGACGAAGCCTGCGTGTCATCTGTAGTAGATTGCATAAAAAAAGATATTTTTTCTTCATAATTGTAAAAATGGAAGATTTCTCCTATTGCTTCCAAAACTCAACTACAGTCAGGTCTCCTATTAGACACATGGTTGGGGGGCGTAATAGGAATCTACGTTATAGGAGACCCAGGGCTTATGGGATTTCATCACTTTGGGGGTGTCGTTGAATATCTCGTATGCCAAAAGAGATAGTAAAGTACTGTCTTCGGCGAAGTTTCAGTACTAAGTACGATCTACCTTTAGGAGTTGAGGATCATCCTTTTAGTTGAGAACTTGGCCGGTAGGAGCGCTTTTTCTGATTTGCACTATATAAACCATGAGGGATAAGAATGCAAAATTTTGTAACACATGATATCTCTGAATCCTGATGTTTTGGAAGGTTGGTGTCTTCGGAAGAGTTGTTCAGTATCACAAGGACTGACATATGGTGGTCATTCTGATACAGAATTACGCCACTAGGCGGCGCTAGTGGGCATGGAATTTTTGTTTTGCGCATAGCTCAGTTGCCTGACCACTTAGAAAGATGGCGTCTTCGGCAAAGTTGCTCAGTATCACAAGGGCTAACATTATTTGAGCCGAAAGTTTCGAAATTTTGCCACTAGGCGGCGCTAGTGAGCAAAGAATTTTTATTTTTGCGCATAGCTCAGTTGCCTGACCACTTAGAAAGATGGCGTCTTCGGCAAAGTTGCTCAGTATCACAAGGGCTAACATTATTTGAGCCGAAAAATTCGAAATTTTGCCACTAGGCGGCGCTAGTGAGCAAAAAATTTTTGTTTTGCGCATAGCTCAGTTGCCTGACCACTTAGAAAGATGGCGTCTTCGGCAAAGTTGCTCAGTATCACAAGGGCTAACATTATTTGAGCCGAAAGTTTCGAATTTTGCCACTAGGCGGCGCTAGTGAGCAAAGAATTTTTATTTTGCGCATAGCTCAGTTGCCTGACCACTTAGAAAAATGGCGTCTTCGGCAAAGTTGCTAAGTATCACAAGGGCTAACATTATTTGAGCCGAAAATTCGAAATTTTGCCACTAGGCGGCGCTAGTGAGCAAAAACTTTTTGTTTTGCGCATAGCTCAGTTGCCTGACCACTTAGAAAGATGGTGTCTTCGGCAAAGTTGCTCAGTATCACAAGGGCTAACATTATTTGAGCCGAAAGTTTCGAAATTTTGCCACTAGGCGGCGCTAGTGAGCAAATAATTTTTGTTTTGCGCATAGCTCAGTAGCCCGACCACTTAGAAAGATGGCGTCTTCGGCAAAGTTGCTCAGTATCACAAGGGCTAACATTATTTGAGCCGAAAGTTTCGAAAATTTTGCCACTAGGCGGCGCTAGTGAGCAAAGAATTTTTATTTTGCGCATAGCTCAGTTGCCTGACCACTTAGAAAGATGGCGTCTTCGCAAAGTTGCTCAGTATCACAAGGGCTAACATTATTTGAGCCGAAAAATTCGAAATTTTGCCACTAGGCAGCGCTAGTGAGCAAAAAATTTTTATTTTGCGCATAGCTCAGTTGCCCGAACCACTTAGAAAGATGGCGTCTTCGGCAAAGTTGCTCAGTATCACAAGGGCTAACATTATTTGAGCCGAAAAGATTTCGAAATTTTGCCACTAGGCGGCGCTAGTGAGCAAAAATTTTTTTTTGCGCATAGCTCAGTTGCCTGACCACTTAGAAAGATGGCGTCTTCGGCAAAGTTGCTCAGTATCACAAGGGCTAAATTATTGAGCCGAAATTTCGAAATTTTGCCACTAGCGGCGCTAGTGAGCAAAATTTTGTTTTGCAAGTGGCTATATCACAAGGCTAACATTATTTGAGCCGAAAGTTTCGAAATTTTGCCACTAGGCGGCGCTAGTGAGCAAAGAATTTTTATTTTGCGCATAGCTCAGTTGCCTGACCACTTAGAAAGATGGCGTCTTCGGCAAAGTTGCTCAGTATCACAAGGGCTAACATTATTTGAGCGAAAAATTCGAAATTTTGCCACTAGGCGGCGCTAGTGAGCAAAAAATTTTTGTTTTGCGCATAGCTCAGTTGCCTGACCACTTAGAAAGATGGTGTCTTCGGCAAAGTTGCTAAGTATCACAAGGGCTAACATTATTTGAGCCGAAAGTTTCGAAATTTTGCCACTAGGCGGCGCTAGTGAGCAAATAATTTTTGTTTTGCGCATAGCTCAGTAGCCCGACCACTTAGAAAGATGGCGTCTTCGGCAAAGTTGCTCAGTATCACAAGGGCTAACATTATTTGAGCCGAAAGTTTCGAAATTTTGCCACTAGGCGGCGCTAGTGAGCAAAGAATTTTTATTTTGCGCATAGCTCAGTTGCCTGACCACTTAGAAAGATGGCGTCTTCGGCAAAGTTGCTCAGTATCACAAGGGCTAACATTATTTGAGCCGAAAAATTCGAAATTTTGCCACTAGGCAGCGCTAGTGAGCAAAAAATTTTTATTTTGCGCATAGCTCAGTTGCCCGACCAGTTGCTCAGTATCACAAGGGCTAACATTATTTGAGCCGAAAAATTCGAAATTTTGCCACTAGGCGGCGCTAGTGAGCAAAAAATTTTTATTTTGCGCATAGCTCAGTTGCCCGACCACTTAGAAAGATGGCGTCTTCGGCAAAGTTGCTCAGTATCACAAGGGCTAAAATTATATGAGCCGAAAATTTCGAAATTTTGCCACTAGGCGGTGCTAGAGAGCAAGGAATTTTTATTTCGTGGATAGCGCAGTAGTCTGACCACTTAGAGAGTTGGCGTCTTCGGCAAAGTTGCTTAGTATCACAAGGGCTAACATTATTTGAGCAGAAAGTTTCGAAATTTTGCCACTTGGCGGCGCTAGTGAGCGAAGAATTTTTGTTTTGCGGATAGCTCAGTAGCCTGACCAAAGTTGTTCAATATGACACTAGGCTATCGATTTTCCTCGCATTGTCACGTTTAAGTAAAAGTGCCTGGAGAAAAATATATACATTAATGTTACAATTGGATAAAAGTATGGCTAGTATCCTTGTATTTTCGACGGATTGGGAAAATTTTTGATCAATAATTTGATATGAGAATGAGTGAGGATCCGTTTACTACTCAAATATGTGATTGCTAGCTATCATATGAACCAGAGAAAAAAATATGTATGTTTATTTTTATTCCGTCATTGCATGAACTTCATTTCTTGAACATTTTCCAAGGTGTGGATTGGATAGAAATGAAGTTAGGTTGGAATGTCAGTCATTACTAATAAATTTGGAAATCCATTCGCTAACAATCTTAATGAGATAACTATGACTGGCCTTTTCTCTTTAGTTACACGACACTCTTGTTTGAATATTTTTAAAATATAAACCTTCTTTTTCATAACGATAATTCAATCTTATAAAAAAAACTTTTTCTCCCGATTTCTACGTCTGTATAAAATCTCGAAACTTTCAGCTCAAATAATGTTAGCCCTTGTGATACTGAGCAACTTTGCCGAAGACGCAATCTTTCTAAGTGGTCAGACTACTAAGCTATCCGCAAAACAAAAATTCCATGCTCACTAGCGCCGCCTAGTGGCAAAATTTCGAAACTTTCGGCTCAAATAATGTTAGCCCTTGTGATACTGAGCAACTTTGCCGAAGACGCCATCTTTCTAAGTGGTCAGGCTACTGAGCTATGCGCAAAACAAAAATTATTTGCTCACTAGCGCCGCCAAGTGGCAAAATGTCGAAATTTTCGGCATAAATCGTGTTAGCCCTTGTGATACAGAGCAACTTTGCCGAAGATGCCATCGTTCTAAGTGGTCAGGCTACTGAGCTATGCGCAAAACAAAAATTCTTGGCTCACTAGCGCCGCCTAGTGGCAAAATTTCGAAACTTTCGGCTCAAATAATGTTAGCCCTTGTGATACTAAGCAACTTTGCCGAAGACGCCAACTCTCTAAGTGGTCAGGCTACTGAGCTATGCGCAAAACAAAAATTACTTGCTCACTAGCGCCGCCTAGTGGCAAAATTTCAAAATTTTCGGCTCAAATAATGTTAGCTCTTATGATACTGATCAACTTTGTCGAAGACGCCATCTTTCTAAGTGGTCAGGCTACTGAGCTATCCACGAAACAAAAATTATTTGCTCACTAGCGCCACCTAGTGGCAAAATTTCGAAATTTTTGGCTCAAATAATGTTAGCTCTTGTGATACTGAGCAACTTTGCCGAAAACGCCATTTTTCTAAGTGGTCAGGCTATTGAGCTATACGCAAAATAAAAATTCTTTGCTCACTAGCGCCGCCTAGTGGCAAAATTTCGAAATTTTCGATTCAAATAATGTTAGCCCTTGTGATACTGAGCAACTTTGCCGAAGACGCCATCTTTCTAAGTGGTCAGGCTACTGAGCTATGCGCAAAACAAAAATTATTTGCTCACTAGCGCCGCCAAGTGGCAAAATGTCGAAATTTTCGGCATAAATCGTGTTAGCCCTTGTGATACAGAGCAACTTTGCCGAAGATGCCATCGTTCTAAGTGGTCAGGCTACTGAGCTATGCGCAAAACAAAAATTCTTGGCTCACTAGCGCCGCCTAGTGGCAAAATTTCGAAACTTTCGGCTCAAATAATGTTAGCCCTTGTGATACTAAGCAACTTTGCCGAAGACGCCAACTCTCTAAGTGGTCAGGCTACTGAGCTATGCGCAAAACAAAAATTACTTGCTCACTAGCGCCGCCTAGTGGCAAAATTTCAAAATTTTCGGCTCAAATAATGTTAGCTCTTATGATACTGATCAACTTTGTCGAAGACGCCATCTTTCTAAGTGGTCAGGCTACTGAGCTATCCACGAAACAAAAATTATTTGCTCACTAGCGCCGCCTAGTGGCAAAATTTCGAAGTTTTTGGCTCAAATAATGTTAGCTCTTGTGATACTGAGCAACTTTGCCGAAGACGCCATCTTTCTAAGTGGTCAGGCTATTGAGCTATGCACAAAACAAAAATTACTTGCTCACTAGCGCCGCCTAGTGGCAAAATTTTGAAACTTTTGGCTCAAATAATGTTAGCCCTTGTGATACTGAGCAATATTGCCGAAGACGCCATCTTTCTAAGTGGTCAGGCTACTGAGCTATGCGCAAAACAAAACTTCTTTGCTTACTAGCGCCGCCTAGTGGCAAAATTTCAAAACTTTCGGCTCAAATAATGTTAGACCTTGTGATACAGAGCAACTTTGCCGAAGACACCATCGTTCTAAGTGGTCAGGCTACTGAGTTATGCGCAAAATAAAAATTCCATGCCCACTAGCGCCGCCTGGTGGCGTAATTCCGTATCAGAATGACCACCACATGTCAGCCCTTGAGCTACTGAACAACTCTTCCGAAGACACCAACCTTCCAAAACATCAGGATTCAGAGATATCATGTGTTACAAAATTTTGCATTCTTATCCCTCATGGTTTATATAGTGCAAATCAGAAAAAGCGCCACTACCGGCCAAGTTCTCAACTAAAAGGATGATCCTCAACTCCTAAAGGTAGATCGTACTTAGTACTGAAACTTCGCCGAAGACAGTACTGTACTATCTCTTTTGGCATACGAGATATTCAACTACACCCCCAAAGTAATGAAATCCCATAAGCCCTGGGTCTCCTATAACGTCCTGGTGTGTCTTATAGGAGTGAGCGTAATAGGAGTGCACGTTATAGGAATGCGTTTAAGAGACCCGACTGTAATAATATTCCCACATAAACCTAAGGCTCTTTATTTGAAACCTTTTGTTACGATGAGAGGGGTTCCAATAAATTGGTTAGATGAAGTTAAGTATCTAGGGCTCATGCTAGATAAGAATTAAACTTTCAAAAATCACATTGAGGGCATTCAAGCCAAATGTAATAAATATGTAAAATGTCTCTATCCGCTTATTAATAGAAAATCAAATCTTTGTCCCAAGAACACGCTTTTGTATATTCAAACAAATTTTCAGGCCAACCTACAACATGGCTGTACCAATATGGACTAGCTGTTGTAATACCAGGAAGAAAACTCAGCAGAGAATTTATAATAACATTTTAAAAATGATGCTGAAGCTTCCTCCCTCGTATAGTACCAATGAGTTACATAGAATATCAAATGTCAAATAAAATAATTAATAATTTCAGATACAATTTCTTACAATTTCCTATTGCCACGATTGATGTGTTGTATATTTAGGATAAGTTAGGTTAAGTAAATTGAAAACGTGTTTTTTTCTCTTATAAGTAGGTGTAGTCAACTCACCTGTAAAAAAACTTAATTGCTACGGCAAATGAAATGTAATATGTTGTGAACAAAATGTTAATAAAATCTTAAATTTGTTTCACCAAATTAGGATGATAGTGTTGTCTTACACAGAACACCTAGATATAAGAAATGAATGCAATGTTTGGAATGATACTTATAATAAAAAAGTTAATAATAGATTGGTTAAAATCAGCAAATACATATTCCATAGCAAGGTCAATAGGTGACTACGAACTCCAATTTAAAACAAAACGGGAGACTATTTATGCGATGCAAAGCCTTGTCGCTCTCAATGTTGTCTACACTTGAAAAATAATTTGCACAAACTTGTGAACCATTAGTGAAAACAATTCTCGGTTCAGATTTTTTTACAATCGACATCGAAATCATCTCTTCCCCAAAAACCGTTGGAGCGGAGCGCACTAGCAGCAACTTGAAACTTTCCAGTCACTATAACTTACGCTGAGCAGCATGAAAACTTAATTAAAATCCAAACTGCTACACCAAACGGATTTCCTCCGGCGGAAAAGTTTTTCCACTCGCAACAACACTTGCATTTCACTGGCATCTTACCGCCCTCTGCTGCTGCTGCCTCTCACATACTTGACTGTTCTATGCTTTTGCTGACCCACAGGGGCGCATCTTTACTCCAAGGTAAGATAAAACCTCAAAAGTGCCCCAAATTGGTTGAAACGATAATTTGTCAACTAAACTTGATTTTGGAATTACTTATTTTTTAACAAGGTAATATCTCAAAGTTTCTTTCAAGCTCAATTCAGAACGTATATTAGAAATATCATGGTGGTACGAATGTTTTTCAAATGAGGGACTTTCACTCCAAATAGTATAGAAATCGATTGAGATTTGGAAAAGTTATGACTATTCGTTGTTTTCAGACGTTTGAATTATAATTTTCATCGAACAAAAACAAATTGGAACTGCGTAGAACAAAATGAAAAAAAATCTAATTCGATTTCTTATCTAACGCCTCTAATAAGGATGCTTTGTGGTGTATTTGTGCTCGCATTTTTTTCAAACTTCGTCCAGCCATGCGCCACTGTGAGACCTGCAGTCAACGTGCCTGAGACTCCCTATTTTGCGCGTCGTCTTCGACATCGGTATTCCCGCAAATGCCTCCCGGCACCATCGAGCTCCGTCCAATCTAACGCATATTCAATTTGGCTGCTTCGCTACTTGGCGGCAGAAAACCACTTCCACTTAGCAAAACAAAACTTATTTAAGGCCGCCCGTACGGATCCGGACCCCGGACTCGTTTGTTTGTGTGGTTTGCTGCCTGGTGCATCTCTGGGCCACCTTTGCGGCCATCGTTGGACGACGGCTTCCCCATATTATTCGCATGATCAGGTTCCGGTGTGGAAGCTAACTTCGTTTTGTTGTGCCCGAAAAAGCCGAGCGTGAAAACAAAAGTCGCGAACGGTTCGTTTCCGGTGCAGGTCTTTGTCGGTGGAGCTGTTTCAGCGCACGCCAATGCTGGCTTACACAAAATTGTGGGAGGTTCCACAATAAAATCGGAACCAATTCGAAGATAACAATTTGTTATGGTTTATTGTTGGAACTACACCAAAAATTCCTATAGGAATGCCACCAGGGATTCCTCTAAAAATTCCACCATAAATTTTCTCATCAATTGCATAAGGTATTCTTCAGGAACTTTACTAGACATTCCTCCTGAAACAGAAAAGATTTTTCCAGTTATTCAAACAATTCCACCAGGGATTTTCAAAGAATTTGTCGAGGAATGTCTCAGGACTTCTATAACCGATATTGCCAGTAGTTCTACCAGAGATTCCTTCAGGAATTCTGCTAGCCAGACAACCAGAATGTACGTATAATGAAATCACCTTTTACGTTCTGCGATGCTTAAATGTGAAAAGTTTATCTATAAGATGTAGCGAAATGGCCTTATACGTACAAAAGTGGAGGCGATATACGTGCATATTTTATATGACGAAAAATAACATGCAATGCGAGTGAGTAGATATTATTGCAAACAAATCTGTAACCTTAGATATGAGATATCATTCATGATAACAAACTTGTTTTGGCAGTTGTTACGGTTCCAACTTACTTAGTACAAGTATATGGACGAAACGAAATGTATATACAAACACAATAAATATACAAACACAATAAATGCGAGGAATCATCGATCACACGATTTCATAAACCTTGTAGTGCGAGTTTGATGCAATTTGCGACTTCTGGATGTCTGGGTAAAGAACTTCACTAGACTAGAGCAGTGATCCTCAGCCTGTTTTTTTCAACCATTTTTATTTCTGATAGCCGATAGTTCTCGTAATAATTTATTTTCCGATTATTGATACCTTTGGGAGTAGAACAGCATCCCGAAGACAAAAAACAGCATCCCGAAGACAAGAAATATTACCAGGGATTCCTTTATGAATACCAAAAAGGGGTGTCCGGCCATTTGACCGAATGCCGTTAGACCGAATACCATTTGGCTGAATACCATTTGGCCGAACGGGTCGTTTGGCCGAGTTACGAACAAAAAAAAATCATTTTGCTTCAACGCTGATGTGTAGGTTTCATGAGTGTGGCCCAATAACTGATCAGCTAATTAATTTGATGATTTTATTATGTGACGGGGCGTCATGTTTGTCTTTAGGCGCGTTAAGAGAATGATAAAGTCAACCAGGTTATTCAGGAAGCAGTTGAGAGTTCCCCACATCGCGGCGAGACTCTAAGCTGATGATTGATTCGCATCTGAATTATCAACGGTGTGCTTGGGTTTTAAGTATTTTTAATGTTTTTATCAGAAATGTTTCTTCTTCAAAGTATAGGATATTCTTTCTAGTTATCTTCTTCTTCTTCTTCTTGGCATTACGTCCCCACTGACACTTCTTAGCTAAGTATTCTTATGAGCACTTCCACGGTTAATAACTGCGAGCATTCTTTGCCAAAGTTGCTATTTTCGCATTCGTATATCGTGTGGATGGTACGATGATACTCTTTGCTCAGGAAAGTCAAGGAACTTTCCATTGCGAAAAGATACTGGATCGACCGGGATTCAAACCTTCAGCCTTGCTTTGCTTTGTAGTCGCGGACTCTATCTACTCGGCTACGGAAGGCCCGAGTTATACTGGTTTTATTACATTTGGCAATAATTGAACATACATCTTGATTGAGATTTTTTCCTTCCCTAAATAATCAGCATTTCTTTGTAGTTATACTGAAATAACGAATATTTACATTACACGTGCTCAAATTTTTATAAGTTATTCATCCTTCTTTTAATTGTAGGATGTTATTTAAATTGAAACATATATTTGAAGATAATTAGAATTAAGGCTTTTAATACGTTTATAAGGAATCATATCAAAAACATATTTTACAGATTCAATTAAAAATTTAATTAAATCTCCTACAAGATTAAGATTGCAACGTGTAAACTGAACTCTGCACCATTGCTTGTGAATAACAGTAAGCCAAATGACTCGATGAACCATCATTGGCTCATTGTTTCTCCGTTGTGAAAAGAAGGAAGCCAAAACTTATGATTGGTAGAACTATGAAATGATGATTTATCCTTCTTTTAGAACAAACTGAATAAGGTATTTGAAATTAATTACAAATACATGCTAACTATACATACAAGCTAACTCATTATTGTTTTCAATTTCGACCTAATGTCATTCAACCAAATGACCCGTTTGGCCAAATGGCGTTCGGCTAAATAACCTGGAATCCACCAAAGGACCTCCATAAATGCCATTAAATATGTTACAAGGCATTCCTCCTAGATTTTCAATAGGGATTTTCCCAAAAAAATCAACAATGGATTCCGCAAAAAGTTCCACCACAAAATCCTACAAGAACTTCATTAAGAATTCCTCAATGTATTCTACCAGGAATTACCCCAGGAATTTTCTGACGAATTTCTCCAGGAAATCCAGGAACAAATTTCATGGATACCTCCAAAAACTCCTCTTGAAATTATTTTTTAAATTGCCTTAAAAACTTCTCCAGGTTTTACTCAAAGATTACTTCCAGTTATTTTATCAAAGATTCATCTAAAACATTTTACTAGGTTTTTCAAGAGCTTGCTTCTAGAATTCCTTCTTCAGATATTCTTCCAGAAAATCATACAAACTTATTTCAGTGTTTCAAATTGGCAGGCATTCTTTAAAATATAATGTATGATACTTCTAGGGATTCCTTCCGCGGTTTTTTTTTGTATCTCCTTATTTCTCCATTATTTGGATCGCTCCATTGATTCTTTTAATGATATTTATCCCAAAATCCTCCAGAAATTAGATCAGAGGGGATTGCTCCAGTTCGTACAATTGGAAATCCTCAAGGGATACTTTCAGTTATTTCTCTCTAGATTTCTTGAGGTATTCTTCCAGGCATGCCTGCAGGATTTCCTCCAGTGATTCTTTGAGGAATTTTGGCGGAAGTTATTCCAGCTATTTCTTCAAAGAGCACTCATAAGTTCTTCCGTGGCTTTCTCTAGAAATCCTTCCAAGAATACCTTCGAGGATAACTACAGGATTTTTTCCAGAGGTTTTCTAAGAAATTCCTCCAGATGTATTCATCAAGGAATTCCTCATATAATTAAACTTAAAAATTCTCCAGGGAAATTTATTCCATGAATATCTCCAAAAGTTTCTCCCCAGAATAGTTTACGGAAATTTGTCAAGAATTTCCTCCAGGAATTCTGCAAGGGTTTTTTTTTAATTTCTTCTAAGTTTCTCGCAAGATTTCTTCCCAGGATTCCACCAGGAATTTCTCCAAGTTATTCCTTCTTGTTTTTTCAGTATATTTTCAAGAATTTACTCTAAAAATTTATCCAGAGGTTCCTCTAAAAATATTTTCCCTAACAGGAATGCCACGAGAATTTTTTTTTCATATATTATATACGGAATTTTATCGAGCATTTATTTTCAAATGCTTCACGTCCTCTTCCCTGAATTGCTTTAAAAATACTTTCGATTATTTCTGTAGGGATTCGTTCCGGAATTCTTCCAAAGGTTTAATAAATTTTTGCAGGGATCACGCATGCAATAGGGTCCTAAGGGCCTGTCCCAATTTTAGTACCAAACGCTTAATTTTAGGCCAGAAACACATGTTAACTGCATTTTTAAATGATTTTTGTAGGTTTAGGGCAAAAATCATGTTTTTTTTTGTTTTTGAGATTTTGTCACACCCCTTGGTTTAAACTCAAATTTTGGATATACTTTGTATTCCGTGTCCCTTCCGAAATGTCAGATAGGAACAACCCCATTGTTGAAACTGAAAACCCTATGGCATTTTTGTTGACAAAGTGAACATCAAACATGATCAAAAGTGTCAAGGTTAATATTTGAAACCTTTCTTAAAATTAAAGTTTAAATATATTATAATCGTTATTTCATCTTGAAAATTGCTAAAGTAGTTGCAAGAACATGCTCTTTCATAGTAATAAATAAAAACAAGAATTCCTTAAACATTTTAGGACCCAATTTATGCCGAAATAACTGTAGGTAATTTCCAGTGATTCCTCCTGATGTTATCCTACAAATTCGTTCAATTTTTACATAGATTACACTAACAATAACTTATAATATTCTACTAGGAATATAAAAAAATCAACTAAAAAGTTTCCGTATAATGTATAAAAGTTCGCACTTAAGGGCCGTCCATTAATTAAGCAAGAGTTTATGAGAGAAATAGAGAGTCTGGTTTTGAGATTTCTCACGCTTTATACAAAAAATCTTACCATGGAGAGAAGGGGTAAACATCGAAAAAATGTTTTTCGTAGTTAATGGACAGCCCATTATAAGTTCAAAATATTCTAGATTATTCTGAGAATTCCACCTATGATTATTTCCAGAATTCCACCTATGATTTTTTCCAGGAAGATACCCACAAATTCCTAACAAAAATCATTGAGAAGTTCTTTCAAAGATTCCTTCAGGAATACACATTAGAATAGATTTCAATAAATTTCCTAAAATTTAATGAAGAAATTCTGAGGAATCCCTTTTAGGAGCTTGAGGAATCCTCAGATTCAGAGTCGGTCATTGCTATTCTTGCTGATATTCCTGGCTAAATCCCCGCAATAATACCTGCAGCAAGTTTAAGATTGATTTGTGGAGAAATCACTGGTGAAATTTATGCAAATGATAATCAAAATATTTTTGAATGATTTGCTTGAAGAATCATAAGAGAAATCGCTTTAAAAAAATCCGATACAATCTCTAAGCAAACCCCTGGAACCCATCTTTTCGCTGGCGTTACGGTGCTAACTGAGGCGAATGATATCTATATTTTGTTTAATCAAACGGTTCTTATTTGGTATGATCAGTTTAGACTGAGAATCCATAGTCCTTGGTATAGTGTTTACTTGAATCTGTATGAAAATTCATAAATTACGCGGCCGGGATGGTACCATATGATGTTCTGGAAATGTCAACACAACGCCCAACCGGAACTGGTTTCGAAGTATTCCAAAATGTCCAAATTCAAGCGTCCATTACTTGAGCTTCTAGTAAACCGGAAATGAAAAGAACTAAATTTGAACCGTCATATCATACAAGCGTAAAAGATGCTGAATATTATGTCTACCAGTTCCTACAGAATAATGCCCAGGTAGTCCAGAAAGGCCACAAAAATTTGCAAAAAAATATCCAAGGTTTCATTATTGGGTTCAAAAATGTTTTATTTTTCAGTTTCTTTCAAAATTATTTATTATTTCAACCTTTAATACATATAAATAGGCATTACAGAATTCTTCCTCATTTGATTTCGAAGCGCGATCAAAGCGAAGACAAACATCCCATCTATATCGGTCCATGATCGGTACTTGTCAACAAGTTGTAACAAGCTTGATAAACAACGACAGCAAACGAGAGGCTCAAAAGGAAAGCGATGATAGAAGCCTTTTCTCTCGCTCATATATCAGTAGGGTTAGGTGTTTAATTTAAATAGCATGATACACAATCCCTGAACCACCGATACCAATAGTATCCTCCATGTTTGGTGCTTGTAGTCGGAATCTATCGGACACCTTCTATTCATGGTCGCGGTAGAATTTACTATACACAGAATTTACTATACAAATTTACTGAACTACAACACAACGTTCGACGGAGAACTGGCACACATTGTCTTCTGTGTTAATACGGCTATTTATTGCAAACTTAGCTTCAACTACTATTCTGACTGTATATCGATTCATCAACTGTACTGTACTGTAAACTGTTAACAACTGAGAGCTTTCTTTGCCAAAGTTGCCATTTTCGCATTCATAAATCGTGTGACAGGTACGATGCCCAGGGCAGTCAAGGAAATTTCCGTGACAAAAAGATCCTTGACCGACCGAGAATCGAATTCAGACACCTTCAGCATAGCTTTGCTTTGTAGCCGTGGACTTTAAACACTCTGTTGAGGAAGGCCCCTATACAGAGGTATGTGTCACTTTTTTGTAGTGTTGGCATTCCGCTGAAAGTTTCTTAAAGTTCGAATATGTCCTTTTCCAAAAGTTAGGAAATTTCAGATTGCATCAAAATCATCATCTAACTTCAAAGCCATTTTTTCATAACACATAAGATGGCTAATGTAGTGTCGCACTAATCTATGAAATAACTAGAATATATATAAACCGTGAAACGATTATACCTTGCATTGTCAAATACCTTTGATTGTGTAGAAACGTTGCATCTCGGGGTATACGAGAGTTGAAGTGTAGAATTGGAGAATAAAGAGCACTTGTATTTCGACGCGCATCCGTGACACTTGTATTCTGTGTCTTATCCGAGATCCGATACAACATTTGGCGATACGAGGAAAATTTCGGCCGACGCGACGGAGTGTATTTTTGTGAAAAGCAAATTTCAAGTTTTTTCAGTGGTAAGATTGAAAGGAATTGGTAGTGAGATATTTTAACACATGTCGTTTTTTCGATTAATTGAAATGGGGAAAATTGTGAGAAGTAAGAATTTGATAAGAAATCATAGAAACGAGGAGAATTTTATGTGGTGTCGAATGAATTGTCCTGTGTGCAACAAAAAGAAATTAGTTCTATGGAGGTTTCGTATAATTATTGCCACGAAGTCTTAAAATCAAGATGGAATTGTGATTGAGTAGCTTTCGAACCGTGAATTTAAAAAAAAAAAAAAAAAAAATCATGTGACCATCGGCCAATGCGATAAAATAAAATTTAAAAAAAAAAAAAAACGTGTGGAACGGTGATGCAAATGCAAGAAAAATACAAAATGGCCGACTTGAATCAGAAAGCGGTTTGGCTATATGTGTAAAGGATTGTGATACGGGAACGGATATGAAAGTCATACAATGAAGAAGCATCATAGTGGTTGTGTGTGTGTGGAGACATATCGCGTGAGCAAATCTAGCAAACCGGACAATACATACATGGAAAATAAGTGCCTACTGTACATGTGGTTGTGCAATCAGAAAAAAAAACTGTGGTTTATCTTTGGACAGGAGCATGTGACGATTGATGATAGATTTGAACCATTTGGTTCATTTGGTAGTGGTGCCGAATGAAGCAGTGAAGGATCAAAATAAAATGTGTTTCTGTTCCTATGACCGTTCACCTGTGATGGTGATTTCTTAATTATGAAGGATCCGTAGCTGATTTGAGCCGTCATAGTTTGAGACGGAAAACCATTTTTATTCGTGAACGTAGTCTACTGTAAGTACGAATTATTAGTTTTTACTATATCTGAAAAAATCGCATACGATGAGCAGCTGGGGTTCGACCAATACATCGAAAGGCTAATGCAAACATTAAATATTCAATGCTGTACTGCCCATATACGCATAATTGTCCCATGTGAATAGGAAACCCAGCAAACATGGGACTGACATGCATTTATGGGTAGTGTATTGCTCAACTTTTTTTTTTGTAAGGACGATTTATATTTCAAAAGTGAATAATAGTTGAAAATTCTTCGTTTTAAATTGATGAATATGAATTACATCGATTCCTTGTTTCTCATTTCATTCAATATATAGAATTACATTGAAGAGAACAAACAGAATTTCCTTAATCATGACCCATGCTGTCCATCCTATTTTTTTTAAATTTTTGATGTTATGTGAAATGAGTTGAGTACTGGATTCACATAGAAAAAAACAACAAAATAAACACTATGCATATCTAATGTGAAATGAGTCGAGTACTGGATTCACATAAAAAAAAAAGAAGAAAGAATTTTAGATTGCGGTTAGGTAATGTGAAATGAGTTGAGCACTGAATTCACATTATGTTAAACGAAATAAATATCGTACGTGTTATGTGAAATGAGTCGAGTACTGGATTCACATAAAAAAAAGAAGTTTATTTTAACAACGTGAAATGAGTCGAGCACTGGATTCACAATGAAAAAAATAACCACTCTATATGTATATGTAAAAAAAAAAGTATTGATAACATTATTGTGACCTTTTATTTTTTCTATATTGATGCATGTTGTTCATTGGTAATTTTAAAGTTTTAAAATGTGAAATGAGTCGAGTACTGGATTCACATTACAAAAAAAAAGAAGAAAGAATTTTATATTGCGGTTAGGTAATGTGAAATGAGTTGAGCACTGAATTCACATTATGTAAAACGAAATAAACATTGAACGTGTTATGTGAAATGAGTCGAGTACTGGATTCACATAAAAAAAAAATGAAGAAGATTCTTTTAACAACGTGAAATGAGTCGAGCACTGGATTCACAACTTACAAAAATAAATACGAGCATTATATAATTTGGTACAAATTGGAACTAGAAGTACGTTAGAAATTAAACGGAAATCGTAGAACATACATTACGAATGTGAAATGAATCGAGAACTTGATTTACGTTTTGGGATCAGAGATTAAATAGTGCTTATTTAGAATATTCAATTGGCTCGAACAATTGTAAATTAAAGCAAGAATCGTGTACATGTTTCGACTAACAAATAACTATCGAAAAAAAAAATGCGAAGGATTTTTGATCGGTTGAAGTGAAATGAGTCGAGTTACTGGATTCACAATAAGTAAATAAATCATGCAAAAATAAAAAAAAAATAAAAAAATAAAAAGACTAAATAGTTTTAAACTGTGAAAGAAGACTAGCCATTATTATTAGATATTCATCCAAGGTAAAACTGAAGTTAAAATGAAGTAAGTAGAGAATTAAAAAAAAAAAATAATAATAATAATAATTAAATACAGTGGTATGGAAACTAACAATAATAATTTTTTTATCAATTTTTATATTATCATAGCTCTTGTTAGCAATTTTGTTAATAAATACAAGAAAATCGAAAAAACGACATGGAAAACAAAACATGTTTTGGTTTGGAGTTGGGAATGCATTTTAATTTTATTTTCTTAGGAAATGGATTCATTGAGACCAGTCAGACCTTTTGATTCAAAGGTGGATCAGTCCCAGTTGGCGTCAGAGTGGAGACGTTGGAAGCGTAGTCTAGAATACTATTTGGAAGCGAGCGGTATTGTGGGTCAACGACAAAAGCGAAATCAGTTGCTATTCTTGGGCGGGCCTGATTTGCAGGATATCTTTGATAACCTCCCAGGAGTTAATGATGTTCCTCACGAAGCTATTGATCCGCCTTTTTATGACATTGCTGTCGAGAAATTGGATGCCCATTTTCAACCCACTCGTCGACGCACGTATGAACGCCACGTTTTTCGTCAAATTTCTCAAAAAGTTGGTGAGCGATTCAATGATTTCGTAATGAGACTACGCACTCAGGCCAACAGGTGTGAATTTGATCAAGATGGAGGTTCCGTGCTGGATAGTATGATTATCGACCAGATTGCAGAGAAATGCCTTTCGCCGTCTTTGAGGAAGAAGATTCTGGAAAAAGACAGGTCGTTGAATGAAGTGGTCGCAATTGGAAAAACAATCGAAGATGTAGAAATGCAGTGTAAGGAGTTAGTTTGCGGAGCTCCTACTGAAGTTGTGAACAACGTGCGTATGAATCAGAATCTAATGTTCAAAAAGATTCCCGCGTTTAATCGCCCCCAAAATTGGTCAATGTTGCCTTCGAAGGAACGACAATTTCAGTACTCAAGGGCACAACAGAGATCTTTCATGCCAGAACTACGGACCAATTCATCAATTCCATCAAATGCAAGGCCGTATCAACCACCGATGGGTCAACGTTCCTCATTCATCGAAACCAGGATCTGCTTCAGCTGCGGACGACGTGGGCATTTGAAGGGAAGTGTGGAGTGCCCGGCACGTGAACAGCAATGTGCGAAGTGTAAATCTAAAGAACATTTCGCAAAGTGGTGCACCAAAAGGGTTTACGAGGGTCCTAAAAAGGAACCGACTCCCAAGCGAATCAAGGCAGTTTTCGAGGAAGAAAATACTCGAGGAGAGTTTCAAGCAAGGGAAGATAAGGAAGCCGAAATCTGTTACGTTATGGGTCAGAATGTTTTCCGATTCCTCATCGGGGGCATTGGAGTCAAAATGGCTATAGATTCCGGAGCTGCGGCAAACCTCATTGACCTTGCCACATGGAACGAATTACGCGAGTCAGGAGCAACCTTAACGTTTCAGAAGCAACCTGATCGTTCTTTCAAAGCTTACGGAACAGAGGAGCCACTTAAACTGATCGGTATGTTTGGCGCAACCATTGAGGCACATGAGAATAAAACGGAAGCAGTTTTCTATGTAGCTGAGAACGGGAAACAAAACTTGCTCGGTGACGAAACAGCAAAGATACTTAAGGTTCTGAAGATTGGTTACAACGTGGGGGCTGTGCAAGAGAGTTCTTGTTTTCCGAAAATGAAAGGAATTTTGGTAGAAATTCCAATCGACCCCACCATCAAACCGGTACAACTACCATATAGACGAGTCCCTTTTGCAATTGAGGAAAAACTCGCAAAGAAGCTGGAATATCTAATCGATCAGGACATTATTGAGCGTGTTGAAGAACCATCTCCTTGGGTATCCCCTATCGTACCAATTCTCAAAGATTCAGGAGAAATTCGCTTGTGCGTGGATATGCGACGTGCCAATAATGCTGTCTTGCGAGAAACTCACCCACTTCCGATAGTGGAGGAGCTATTCGCCGGTATAAATGGAGCGGTAAGATTCTCAAAGATAGATGTGAAAGAAGCATATCACCAAGTCGAAATATCAGAGAGGTCAAGGCCAATTACAACGTTTATCACGAAGCAAGGACTGTTCAGGTAATGGGTGAAGATGATTTTGATTTTTGTTGTTGTTGGGTAAATGAAATAAATGAAATGTTGAATTCCGGGAACAATTTCTTTTTCTTAATCTTGACAGATACAAACGGCTAATGTTTGGGATAAGCTGCGCTCCTGAACTCTTCCAGAAAGTTATGGAGTCTGTTGTAGCTGGATTAGAAGGGGTTGTAGTTTATCTGGACGACGTACTAGTATCGGGCAGAACCCAAGCAGAACATGATAAAAGGTTGCATTTGCTTCTTAACCGAATGAAAGAATATGGAATTCTTTTGAACGAAGACAAATGTGTCATAAACGTGAGCCAAATTGAGTTTCTTGGCCATGAATTGACAAAAACCGGAATAAGACCCACTGAGAGCAGAATTTCGGCGATCAAGAGTTTCCGTGAACCCCGAAATGTATCGGAATTGCGCAGTTTCTTGGGCCTCATTACATATGTTGGACGTTTTATTCCGCATCTTGCTGACAAAACAGAACCACTACGAAAGCTACTTCGAGATGGTGAGAAATTTATTTGGATGGATTTGCACAAACAAGCATTCGATTCTATCAAATCAGCTGTATGTGAAGCGGATTTTTTGGGTTATTTTGACACAAAAGATCAATGCATACTAGTAGCAGATGCAAGTCCGACTGGATTGGGGGCAATGCTATTGCAGAAGGACGAACAAGGGAACAGCAGAATTATATCATTCGCTAGCAAAGCATTGACACCAATAGAGCAGCGTTATTTACAAACAGAACGCGAAGCCTTGGCTTTAGTCTGGGCTGTAGATAAGTTTAAGTTGTACCTTTTGGGAAAACGCTTCAAACTTATTACAGACTGTAAGCCATTGCATTTCCTTTTCAAGGAACGTGCCAAGCCTTGCGCCCGAATCGAAAGATGGGTTATGCGCCTACAATCTTACAATTTCGAAGTAGTCTATGAACCAGGATCTTGCAATTTGGCAGATGCGTTATCAAGACTTTCGGTTTCCGAAGCTACAGATTTTGATGTGACGGGAGAGGCCTGCATATATCAGCTTGTCCTTCAGGATACACCGAAAGCAATGTCCTTAGAGGAAGTTGAAAGGGAATCTTCCAAAGATTCGACTTTTATTGCTGTTCTTGAGAGTTTGAGTAATGGCGTATGGGACGATAAATCAAAAGGATACAAACCTTTTGCATCAGAGCTGTGTGTATCGGGAAAATTTTTGCTTCGAGGTGACCGATTGGTCATTCCGGAACAACTTCGACAAAGAGTAATGGAGATAGCGCACGAGTCACATCCAGGAATGGTTGTTATGAAACGCAGACTTCGCCAAAAAGTTTGGTGGCCAATGTTGGACAAGCAAGTTGAACATTTCGTAAAAAAATGCAAAGCCTGTGCAATGGTATCCGCACTTGATCCACCGGAACCTATGAATAGAACAGAAATGCCAGACCGCCCATGGAAACACTTGGCTGCCGATTTTGTTGGACCGTTGCCATCTGGACATAACTTGCTTGTCATAATAGACTACTTCAGTCGATTCACGGAGGTGATCATTATGAAACAGATAACTGCGACACTTACCGTCAAAGCATTACATGAAACGTTCTGTCGTTTTGGTATGCCAACATCGCTTAAGACAGATAATGGACCGCAATTTATCAGTAACGAACTGGAAGCTTTCTGTGAGGAATTTGGAATCAAACACATAAGAACCACACCATATTGGCCGCAAGCTAATGGCGAGGTCGAAAGAATCAATCGTTCAATTGGAAAGCGTCTAAAAATAAGCCAAGAAACATATGGGTCTGATTGGAAATGGGATATCCGCATGTTCGTTCTAATGCACAACTCGACTCCACATTCGACTACGGGAGTAGCACCGTCGACCTTAATGTTTGGTCGTGTTTTGAAGGACAAGTTACCGGGATTGATGACTAAAGGGTGCAAAATACTGGAGGAAGTACATGATCGCGATGCTGATAGGAAAATGCGGGAGGCAGATTATGCAAATCAACGGCGAATGGCGAGAACTAGTGAGATAAAGGTCGGTGATACCGTTATTGTGAAACGAGTTCATAAAGAGAATAAGCTGTCAACAACCTTCAGCCCAGAGGAACACGTAGTTGTTGATAGAAAGGGATCAGATGTGACAGTCAAATCGAAAGAGTCTGGCAAGGAATTACACCGCAACACAAAACATCTCAAGAAACTGGTAACAGAGAATAAGGATGAAATTCCAGAGCAAAATGGATGTCCAGATGAAGAGGGCAACAGCACTTCAAAGCCTGGAAACGTATCCATCGAGAATTCGGAGAGTCGTGAAGAAATCAGTTCCAGACCACGTCGCGAGACGAAACAACCGGCGTACTTGGAGGATTATCAAATTCATAATCTCAATAGTTTTTAAAGAAGAAGAGGAATGTAGTGTCGCACTAATCTATGAAATAACTAGAATATATATAAACCGTGAAACGATTATACCTTGCATTGTCAAATACCTTTGATTGTGTAGAAACGTTGCATCTTGTATACCCCGAGAGTTGAAGTGTAGAATTGGAGAATAAAGAGCACTTGTATTTCGACGCGCATCCGTGACACTTGTATTCTGTGTCTTATCCGAGATCCGATACAACAGCTAATATCTCAGAATCTTCTTTAGTTGATGGCATGCATTGATTTAGGCTAAATTTCTTGTAGAAATCGATTTTAGCGTGCCGAAAACCTATACCTACCACCGTACATCCCATGTTGGGAGGAAATACGAAAATTTGTTTCTCGCATCTCACATCCGATAACAACGGTTTTGGATAAAGTTTTCCCGGCCCCCAAGGCGCAAAGGTTCATCAGGTATGCACCGCTTGGCTATGTCTCTCTCTCTCTCGCTCAGTGGATTGTGGACGGTGTATTGTATGGAAAACCACGACTAAAAGCTGCTCGGGACATAATAAACTCGCTTGGGTGCCGAGAAAAAAAGTTCTGTCTGGCTGCGGAGTTTAGCGTATTTTGCGAACATCGAACTGATGTTTCTGCAATTGATGTAGGTTTCCAAAAATAATAAAATCTCTGCTCGAAGTTTAATTTTGAGTGGCTCTGAATTACTACTGGTCAACAATTGTGGGCTTCCTGGCCATGCGGTAAGCGGCGTCATTCGTTTAGGCGTATTGTGCCACGAGGTGTGGGTTCGATTCCCGCTCCAGTTGGTGGAAACTTTTCGTAAAACGAAAAATTCATCACTGGGTTACTGGGTGTTCCGTGCTGTCCGTTACCTTATGTTAGTGATCGTTCAGTCTGTGCAGCCTTTGGCTGAAGACGGTGTAAATTGTCTTTTTTTTCTTTTTATAACCTTGTATCGTAGTGATAAAAACGTTGGCATTCTCTGGGGCTAACGGACAAACACTGTTATCAGTTGCATTCAAATTTTTGTTTATTCGTCTTTTTATTCTTCTTCTTCTTGGCATTACATCCTTACTGGGACAGAGCCTGCTTCTCAGCTTGGTGTTCAATGAGCATTTCCCCAGTTATTGAATGAAAGCTTTCTTGGACAAAGTTTTCATTTTCGTATTCATATATTGTGTGGCATGTACAATGATACTCTTTACCCAGGGAAGTCAAGACAATTTCGATTACGAAAAGATCCTGGACCGACCGGTGATCAAACCCAGACACCTTCAGCATGACTTTGCTTGTCTGGACTCTAACCTCCAATTCCTCTAATTCCCTAATCTCTAATTCCCAATTGAAATTTGAAAGGCTTGTGTAAATTTAATTAACAAGCCATTGAGTTACAACTTTGGAGGACTCTTAAAACTTACCAGAATGGAATTGAACTTATCCAGTACTAATATAAATATGGATTATATGTTCATAAAATGTGTACTGACATAGCTTCATGATTACATAGGTAGCTATCCACATAGCAGGACTCGTAATCAATAAACGCTGTAGGAGAAGAATGCCATAAACATCAGGCGCGTCTGGAGATAATCCTTATAATATACAACTTCATTTATAAAATAATAAAGTTCCTGACTAAAATATATATACTGCAACATCCCAAACGACCAACAATTTCACGCGAGAGTAAAACCACTAAATCCTTCTTCCTCCAAAACCAGCATGCAACCAAACCGCAAAACCCGAATCAGGGAGGCGTTTCCAACGGCAAAGAAATTCAGCAAGCTTGCGGCTTATTATTGAATCATAAAATTTGATACCAATTTTCAATAACGGCACTTCCAACCCAACCTCGGGCAGCTCGAAGAAAAAAAAACCGCAACCGGAAAACGCTAACAAAAAAAAAGGAAGAAACACGAGTACACCGCTCTAACGAACTCCTAAAATAAATGGCCACCCGTAGAACCCTTTCTTGTGGGCTTGGTGAAAAGTCGCCGGGAAGAAAAATGTCTCTTGCCAGAGCGAATTTTTCTAGTTCCAGTTTCACTGCTTTCGGCAGGAAGGGATAAGTTTTTTGCTGTTAGCTCCTCTTTAGTGTGGCGTGGGGCACACGCTAGGAATGATTCACACAATTCATGTACTAATGGCGCAAAAATGTACGTTCTGCAAATGAAACATAGGGGTAAAGTCCGAATGAAATTATTTTGCTAGGAAAACAGCTGACGTTTTTGTTTAATCATGATTTTTGAAGTTTTCATATGTACAAAACAAGTTTTTGTTCCAAGCACCAAAATATAGTTATTCAATTAATTTCAGATCACTGAAACTAATGCCATTTTTACATACGTCACAGCACGTCTAGTTTTTTTCTAATTGTTAATCAAAAATGCATCGTTCATCGATTTTAACTCACTTGCATGCAAGCTTTGAAGCTTGTCTGCCGATTTATGTGCTCTTTTTACTACAGATATCAGTTTTCAGCTATCAAATAACACGAAGCAACGAGGTTTGTAACATTTTCGTCACTCAAAAGATGTTTTTATTCAATATGTCACAGTACGTTTGTTTTTCAAAATTGACTATTGAAAATCATTTATCAGTTTTAGAAAACTTGCATGCAAGTTTTACAGCTTGCAGGCCAATTTATGAGCTTAATTGACTGCAGACATCAGCTTTCAGCTGTCGAATAATACGAATCAACGTGATCTGTATAATTGTTGTCACTAAAAAGGTATATGTTATTTATTTGGAAAATGTTGTATCCCTCCATGTAGGGGAATCGACAAATATTTCATGAAGGCAGTATTGGAAATCCTGTTAAAAGCAGTGCTGGGAATGGTAATAGTAGTAGGCTTGACTTTTCGCGAAAATCACGTGGCTCACCCAGTACAGTAGTTCAAAAACGTGAATCTCATCAAGTAGCCTCTGTTGGGTGCTCGAATTTTCTAAATCATGAGTGTCATTGAAGGCCCTAAATGCGGGAAATGCAGCGGGAAATAGAACATTTTTCTACAGTAATTTCGGGTTGCCCTTAGCAACGAGTGTTTTGCAATTTTCAAGGCATTTGCCTACAGCAGCGATGGGCGTGAGTTTCACTTGCTTCGCCGACTGTGATTGGCTTTGTTTGGCTACTGTAGAGTGAGTTTCAGATTTTTTCCCAACCCTGGTTAAAAGAATAAACATAGTCCAAATCTCATTTACACACCACTTAAATCTGTTTTTTTTTATGTACAACTTTGACTCCCAGTAGGACAAACTTGTGAAGTTATGGAACATTTATAAAAACGGCTACAGATTCAACCTCAAATACACATAATTTTATCTTTGTGGTTGGTAAATGATGGGCGTACCATTGGTACCTTACATACCTATAGGAATGAAACAGACCCTTTTGGGTGGTCCTTAGCCGCCTGTCCAGCAACTCCTATCCCTACCTCCTCGTGGTACTGGCAACCGTAGTAAAGATCGGGTAACCAACCCCGGTGGAAACATAAGTCGTATACTGACAGGGAAGAGGGCTTGCTTCTGCAAACCTGGAGCGTCTGTATTCCATGTTAGGAGCGGCTGTTGATCACGTCAGGGGCGTCTGATCATCGTTCGAGTGCCAAAGGAGGACTCTACGCTGAATGGTAGCCGACAACGAAATAGTGTGCAAGTTGAGAACTAAAGGACCATTCTTGGACTTAAGCATATTAAACGCGTATAGCCCACACTCCAGAAGCACTGATAATGACAAAGATGCATTATGCGCCCATCGAACGCGAGTACGATCGCTGCCCAAGCTACGACGTCAATATCATCATATGAGATTTGAACGCTCAGGTTGACCAAGAATATGACTAATGAATTTGAAGTTTATATGGAGATTACTATGGAAAACGCCAACATTTTGTGTTCAGCCCTCTATCTCTTCGTCATAATGTTTTATGGAAAAGTGAACACAATCTTCTGATATGAAATCCTTTCAGCTACAATTTTGCCGAATACAACATTTTGATTGGACGTCTGGATAAATTGTTATTCATCATCATAAAGTGGGTTTGCAGTTTACATGCTTCACCAACTGTTCGGCAGGCCTCTGATCACTACCTGGTGATGGTGCAACTGCGCCCAAAAATATCCGTCATCAACGATGTACGGTACCGACGCCCGCCTCGGTACAATCTCCATCGGCTGAAACAATCGGATGCTGCCAATGCGTACGCGCAGCATCTTGAAGTAGCGTTGCCGAATGAGGGCGAGCTCGATAGGGCCCTTTTTTTAAACTACTGGAGGACAGTCAAAGCAGTTATTAACGACGCTGCCGGAAGCATTGTCGGATATGTGGAACGGAGCTCAAGAAAAGATTGGTTCGACGAAGAGTGCCATGAGTTTTTAGAGGAGAATTATGCAGCGCGGGCTGCAATTCTGCAGCATGGTACGCGACAAAACGTGGAACGATACAGACTGAAGCAGAAACAGCAAACCCGCCTACTCCGGGACAAAAAGCGCCGCCTGGAAGAGGTGGTATGCCAAGAGATGAAGTTGCTGTACCGTGCTCAAGAAACGCGGAGGTTCTATAAGAAGCTCAATACATCCCGCAAAGGCTTCGTGTCACGAGCTGAAATGTGCCGGGATAAGGATGAGAGCACCTTGACGGACGGACGCGAGGTAATTTAAAGGTGGTAGCAGCACTACGATACTGAATGGTGCAGAGAACACAGGCACAGAAGGTCAGGACAGCGAAGGCGATGGCTACGTCAGCACAGCGGACAGTGGAAATCAACCAGCTCCCACGATGGGGGAAGTTAAGGATGCCATTCAAAAGCTCAAGAACAACAAGGCCGCTGGCAAGGATGGTATCGGAGCCGAACTCATCAAGGTGGGCCCGGACAGGTTGGCCGCTTGTCAGCATCGGCTGATAGTCAGATTCTGGGAAACGGAAGAAGGGCGACAAACTGGATTGTGAAAATTATTGCGCAATCACTATCCTAAACGCCGCCTACAAAGTTCTTTCCCAGATTCTCTTCCATCGTCTATCACCTATAGCAAACAAGTTCGTGGGAAGTTATCAAGCAGGTTTCGTCGACGGCCGCACGACAACGGGCCATAACTTTTCCGTGCGGCAAATTCTCCAGAAATGCCGTGAGTACCAACGATGGATGGTGTGCAAAGCTGCGTGAAAATCTCGGGCGAACATTCCAGTACGTTCGGGTCTCGGCGGGGACAACGACAAGGTGATGGACTTTCAAGCTTGTTGTTCAATATTTCGCTTGAAGGTTGCATGCGGAGAGCCGGACTTAACAGTCGAGGCACGATTTTCACGAGATCCGGACAATTTGTTTGCTTCGCGGACGACATGGATATTATTGGGAGAAAATATGAAACGGTGGCAGATCTCCGGCGGCGTGCAGGAAAACGGTGTGTGGCGGCGAAGGATGAGCTCGCCCAACTTTACAACGAATCCACTGTCCAGAAGGTGATCAAAGCTGGAAGGATGAGCCGGGCAAGATAGTGTTCGTTTCGAATCCGGTCGCAGTGGCCTAAGTGGATTGACCAGATGCACCAGGAACTGGAGAGCGTGGGTCGAAGTAGAGGATGGAGAGAGGCGGCCATGAACCGAGTGCATTGGCTTAACATTATTGTTCACGAGGTTTCATCAAGTTGATTGATGTAGAACCAAATAAATAAATAATAATGTTGCCTTTGTGATAAGAAAAATCCACATGTTATATAAATAATATTTTCAAAATATGATTTTAATGATCATGAATTATATTTCTGTTTTTTAAATGTCCGATCCCTGTGCTATGTGTGAATCAGCTTTAGAGTGTGTATCTCGATTGGCTGTCGTTTGAGATTGAAACAATCGGGGTTCGGAAAAGCTTGGCAGAATAATAACAATGTCATCGATGGGGGTCAAATTGGAAGAGGTTCCAACTGGTCTCGCAGAGAGCCACTTAGTTCAGATAGAGTCGTAGGTTGGCGTTCAATGCAGATGACAGGCTCCCATTGCCAAACCAACTCCGAATGAATAAATCTTGTTCGACTTCTTGCTCTCGCACTTTAACGGCCGACAGTCGAGGGAGATGCGGCTCTGAATTTTATAGCCAGACGTTTTTATTAGCTTTCGATCCGTGTACGATAAACCAACTTTTCACTTATAATGTTGTATTTCTCTTGCTTCTTTTTGCAGATAATCAATAAAAGATGGTAGACGATCTAAGTTGATAAACATGGATTTCAAGGAAATAATACTACTGCTAGTAAGTACAGAAACTTTTTTACGATTACTTAGTGTTAGTTCTCATGGGTACCGAAATCTATTGCTCCTTGTTGATGACCACGATAATAATAAAGTTCTGTACTACACAAATAGAAAAAAAAAAATTATGTATAGGTGTATGTATCTCAGGTTATACGCAAGTGTTCTTCAATGGATTCAATTAATAGATTCGTGTTCACAGTTTTCATGGATCGATATTAAATAAGTAGGATGAGATAATTTTTCTCCATGTCTAATAGTTTCGTGAATACTTTACCCATTGAGATTTCGTTCCCTTTTGGCAATTCATCGGTTAATTCAAAACTTGATCATTGTATCATTAACAATTGAACAAAATATACAATTATTTTAAAATATTGCTTAAATGTTTACAAATGCCTAGGGTGTCTTCATCAATGTATCATTATCTACATTTTTTTTTTTTCACAATTTACACAGATTTACCTTTTTTACATCATTTTAGAAGTTTTTATAACTTTATTTGACGAAAATTTTAAAGTAATCGACTTCATCAAGCAATAGTATATATCTCCGATCCTTTTATTTGATTTTCAACCTTGTCGAAAAGGCCAGAAGCTGTATACTGCGGAAGACACAACCGACGGAGAGCTTTCTATGGACCCACTGAAATCCGATCAATCAAATTTATGTAAATATTTGGCGGCCTTATCTGATTGAATACAAATAGCGCGGACAATGCGCGAGCAAGGCGGGCACTAAAATGAGCCAGAAAGCTCTCACCCCGTGAATGGCAGGAAGCAGCATATTCCATCTGAAATTTTCAGATTCACTTACATTATTGACGAAATATGTAAACGATCGTTGGGTGTAATTGCTGATGTTTGTCGAATTAATTAATGCCTTTTTTGGTTACCCTCCCAACCGTAGAACCGTAGAACACCAAGTGCTTGAGTAAAGTGCTGATGCCTATCAAGGGCGGTTATTGGTTCGAGTGGGTTTAAATGGAAGGTGGGTGACCATAAACTTTGTGTCCTGTATGTTATATTCATGGCTAATGGGAAACTAATGACTAATTTTGATTGCGGGCAAGGTCAATGTATCAATGGTGTCTGGTCGGGCTGTGGATAGCGGTATAACTACGTTTAATTAATCCTTCTGGAATTGGTTTTGCCTAATTACGATCAATTAAAGTGGAATGTACCTTGGCGCAACTTTGTATAGGAGAAAAATAATGTCAAGTTTTACGGGACAACCGCAATGACCCATATTGATGAGATTGGTATAGATACACTGAACGCAATTAAGATACCAGCACCCTGTATTTTTATCAAAACTGTTTAATATATCTTTCTGGTGTTAACGGTTGCTAATTGTTAGCTATGTCTGAATTTAGTTGGAATTGATTTTGTGCATAGATTTATGAAAAAAGGGTGCGAGATACAATAACACTGAAAATTTCTTTTCGTATTTTATCCAATATAAGTTTTTAAAAGGGCATACGTTAGCCGAGTGGTTAGAGTCCGCGGTTATAAAGCAAAACCGTGTTGAAGGTGTCTGAGTTCGATGCTTATACGATGCTTATAAAATGGTGTTACAAAATAAACAGGGTTGGTTCTTTAAAAAGTAAGTCATTTAAACCTCCAGAGACTCCTGCTTATATGTTGAATTAGACACCTACTTTCTGTGTAAACATCCAAAAGCCATCCTCAAATGCGTCCACTATCCGTGGCTCGAAATGAGCTAATCTGATTATATGCGAAAACTTCAACCCATTAACCCAGTCAGGCTAGTAGCCGACAACCATCAGCAGGTACCTATCTGCAGTAAGAGTAACTACATTGTTACAACACCACCGAGCAAAACCAAACTGTAACCAAGGAATAACGAGAAGCTTGTTGTTTGCCAAACTTTCCCTTTGCTGTGTGGCGGCTGGTGAACCGCACAGCCACAAAGCCATCCAACCTTCGGAAGAAGTAGCTCTACCATAGTACAAAAGTAAGTTTAAAGCATGCACACTGTTGGCTTTCGTCACCCTTTGCAGGTTGGTATACCTCCTCAGGTGAAACCAGACTTGAGAAAAGAGATAGCTCCCTTGAAGCAAGTCCTTATGCTTTGGGCGACACTTTTGTAACTTTGCTCGGTTTGGCTGTCATTGTTCAATGGAAGAAGCTCCTTTTGGAGATGGCGACGACACCGGCTCTTGGAAGTGCTAAGCGGCATTGTCATGGGCGTGGTCAGGATTTCCACCAGGACGGAAAGGGGATGTGGAGAAAATGGGTGCATCATCTTCACGCACATCGCAATTGTTTCAAAAAAAAAGAAATGCTGAAGATTATTTTCAAGAAGTTTAATTACTAGTGTATCGGGCGGCGTAACACCCGTTGGAAATGTCGCAGAACTACCCACAGGGAAGCTGCAAATCTAACGGCTAGCCTGTCAACTGTTAGTTCTGCTAGTACGAGTAAAGTAGAAGATTGTTGATCAACAACGTATAGTGTGATCTGAAGGGCATGCTGTTGAATTTGTCATTAAAAGGTTGTTAGTCGGATACTGAAAATTAGCCTTAAAAATAAATTGTTAATAAATCAAATCCACATAAACAATTTCAGGTTAGTTGCATGGACACAATAATACTCTATTTAATGCATTGAAAGTATATCTAAACTACATTCTACAAGTACAGCGATGACTGTGAGTAAACTTATGACTATGCCCACGACTATGATTTATAACTAAGGAAACTACTTTCAAAACAGATAGATTGACTATAAAATATAGCACAGGACGGTTGTAAGGACGTTGAAAAGGTTGACTAGGAGTCACAGAATTGTGAGTATTTGTAATCTTTTTATCAAGCATTATTACATTATTACATTATTACATATTACAATTACATTATTGTTTTAGCTTTAAAGCTTTTCCATAAATAAAATGAATTGCTATGAGAACCGTGCCTACATCCTTTAAAGAATTCTACTCGACGCGAGGCTAGATCTGTAAAATCGACAGACTTGTGGACATTAAGCACAAATCCATGACGCCCCTAATTACGCGAGCAGCGGCGAAAGCCAATGCGGAGAACCCTCAGCGCACTTGCCAGGTGAGCAAACAATCCATTCACGCAGCAAACATGATAGCTTGCAATCGTTGGTGTCATCGTGCGTGTGTGGGGCAGGCTGAGAGTCTCGGTGGTAAGTGCACGTGTAAAGATTGTATCCCCACGGTGTCCATAAGTGATACTTCGGTGTCTGGGAGATCCAGTAACTCTTCGCGGTCGACGCTTCGACGGTTGGAGGAAGAAAAGAAGGCACATAAGGAGACCCTGGCTGAGAAAGCTGGCCTGGAAAGGAAATACTTCAATGAAAAATAGGCTCTACTGTTGACGGAGGCGGAGGCCACAGGAGCAGAAAGTTAGCGAAGTCGTCATAGTCGAGAAAGTCAACACGCTCAGGTTCGGGAATGGATTCATAGAGTAGACGAAGCTGCCGGGGATTTCCGATTCTCGAAAATGTCGAGGAAATATTCCCACTGATTCCGCTCGCCAGTGCAATGAGTGCTCCAAGGGGAATGGTAACGAAATACACCGGAACAGTGTCAAAAATCCCATCTTCAACGATGAAGGAGGCAACGAACGCTGGAAATAAGATTTCATCATCGAAGCCTGCGACTGAATGGGCTATTGGCAATGTTGTTACTGGAGGTGTAGGTTATCGAAACACCTCGCTCGCATTCAGCACAGCCACAACCACCAGCGAAATATACGGTCGCCGTCTACACCACAACCATCCCATCTGTTGCAGTCGCCGCTGGACCATTCAAGCAGTCCGGCTGAACAGAGAACGTTGGTCCAACCAACGATGATATCGTCGTTCGATGAGTTGTCGCAGTTTCCACACAGCCATGCAAACCAGAAATTGGGTATGTATAATGAAATAGAGAAACGATCGAATCCTCCATCTGTATTTCGCTCATCTTACACCCCGCAACCACCGCATCCACTCGTTTCGGAGGTTTTAGTACATGATACACCGGTTTCACCGTCGTCGTCACATGCACCGCTACAGCAACAGCTTGGACCAAACGTTAGCTATCTGCAGCAATTGTAAAACCAACAAGTAATGTGAGGGCAATTCCAACAGCAATTGTCTGCCAAGCAGGTGGCACCTAAGGAACTTCCTATGTTCTCAGGAAATCCCGAGGAAAGGCCTCTTCTAATAAGTAGCTTTTGCAATTCTACCGCCATGTGTGGCTATTCACAGGCGGAGAATTTGATGCGATTGCAGCGATGCCTCAAAGGCCCGAAGCAGTCAAAAGTAACCTGATGCTACCTTCGTCGGTGACGAAAGTTATAGAGACGCTAGAAACGTTCTTCGGTAGTCGAGGGCGACTTGTACAGTCGCTGCTTAATCTTGTTAGTCATCTCAAGGCCGCAAACCAACAAATGCTGCAAGAGCAAGTGGATAAATTGCCACCACAACTCTGGCTAGATTGGACTTTGTATAAAAAAGCCGCTGGACACGTGGATTTGGGAACCTTCTGCGACTTCATTTCGGCGACTTCGACGGATCTCGATCAGGCGAAAAGGAAAGGCCAAAGGAGGAAAAGGCGTTCATCAACACTCACGTGACTTCCGAGCCCAAGAAGTTGGAGCAGCAGGGAAAGATGGTTGAAAACAAAGACAAGCCGTGCTATATTTGCCAAAGTGTAAAGCACAGAATCAAGGACTGCAACAAGTTCAAGTCCTTGCCACTTGGCGTACGTCTGAAGGCGGTAGAGACACACCAACTGTGTGCGATATGTCTGGTACCCCACGGACGATGGTCTTGCAAGACCACAAGGACCTGTGGAATCGGAAACTGTGACAAGAAGCATCATTCGTCTTTGCATCCCAGCCAACCGACTACTACCAAATCAACTTCTTCTGATAACTCCGGGGCACCGTCAATATCCGATGTCATCGTTAATCTGCACGACCAAATCCAGAAAGCTACGATTTTCCGTATAATCCCAGTGATTCTGGGCGGCAAGCAGGCAAGAGTATCTACTTTTGCCTTTCTTGACGAAGGTTCTTCGTCGACATTGATTGATGCTGAAATTGCTTAGCTATTGAATATTGAAAGAGAATTTCAGTCACTGTTGCTGACATGGACAGCGAATGTTTCTCGACATGAATCGAATTCTCGGCTGGTCAATCTGATGATCTCTGGGGAAGAATGCCTCCAAATTTTCCCATTGACGGCTGTGAGTACCGTGAACAGTTTAGATCTTCCTATACACTACTATGGTGGTGTACTATGGTGAATTGTTTAAGCGATACCCGTCTTTAGCTGGCCTACCTGTGAAGAGCTACAAAGAAGCCGTTCCGAGAATCCTGATTGGACTGGACAATTTGAAACTCGCGTAGCAGCCAAAACAAGACTGGGAAGGGCTATTTTCGGAATAGGAAATGCGAGTTCGTCGTCAGTTTTTCACATCAACAAGAGCGTGGAGGACAGCAACCTGCACGAACTCGTCAAAGGTTACTTTGCGATGGAAAATCTTGGCGTTTCTGCGACACGTGAACTGGAATTTGAAGAAGATCGACGAGCGAAAGAAATATTGCGACAAACGACTGTCAAGCATAGTGACGGCCACCATGAGACAGGACTGTTGTGGTGGTTTAATTTGGTGGAACTACCATCTATGGTATGGCGGAACGTCGTTTGATTTGTCTCGAACGGAAGCTACGTAACAGCATAGCATTTCACGAGAGTTTGGACAAACAAATTGCCAAGTACCAGGCCAAAGGCTATCCTCATAGGATAACGTCGCAGGAACTCGACGAAAGTGATCAACGTCGAAATTGGTACCTCCCTCTTGGCGTTGTAAAAAATCCGTGCAAACCTGGAAAGGTGCGCATCATCTGGAACGCGGCTGCCAAGGCGAACGGAGTTTCGCTCAATGACATGCTGTTGAAGGGCCCAGACCTTCTTACATCGTTGCCAGCAGTATTGTGTCGCTTTCGACAGCGCAGGTGGCGATCGCTGGGGACATCCATGAAATGTACCATCAGCTGAAGATTAGGAAAGAAGATCGTCAGGTACAACAGAACCGACCCGTCTGAAAAGCCGGACATATTTGTGATGAACGTGGCCATCTTTAGGTCCACATTTTTGCCTTGTTCTGCAAACTACGTAAAGAATACAAACGTGATGAAGTGGCAAGAAGCACTACCAGAAGCGGCAGTAGCAGTAATAGAAACTCACTATGTAGATTACTATTTGGACAGTCGAGATACGGAAGAAGAATAAGCAATACTGGCGTCTGATTTACGTAAGATTCAGCAGAATGCAAGCTTTGAGCTACGTAACTGGTGTTCAAACTCGTTGAATGTGCTGCACATCATCGGAGAAGGCGCAACTGAAACGAAGAAGGAGTTCTACGCTGACAAAGGAAATCAAGTGGAGCGTGTTCTTGGTATGGCCTGGGTACCGGAAGAAGACTTCTTCATGCACTCCGTCAAGTTACCGGACAACCAGGAACCGGCAGGATCATCAAAGTTCACTGCAACGAAACGAAATGTCCTGAGGTTCGTGATGAGCGTTTTTGACCCGCTCGGGTTGATGGCGCATTTACTGGTGCACGGTAGGATGATCATACAAGACCTGTGGAGGGTTCAAGTTGGTTGGGATGATGCGATTCCAGCGAACATTTTCGAGAACTGGAAACGATGGATCAAGCACTGCCGTTATACGCATAATTGTCCCATGTTCCAAAATATGCAATCGAGAAAAACGAGTTTAAAGATTTTAACACATTCAGGCCTCGTATTGACCAAGTGTGGGGTAAATTAAATTAAAATCTTCACAATAGTATAAAGAATAGCGTGTTTATTAGAGTCAAGAGTTTGTATTATGGGAATAAAGTAAATTTAGCTACGAAATTCAAAGTGGGACTGTTATGCCAAGAAATACGGGGTTTTTGGTGCATTTCTACGCATAACAGTCCCACTGAGAGTAGTGACCAATTATGTGCTAAGTATACTGCTGTAGATGACCGTTCTTACGTATAGATTGCACCAAATGTAGAGGACGTATATCCTCAAGACTTTCTTAAGGCACCTTATGAAGGCTCAAGTGACATGTGCCAAACGGAGCCACGTGTGGGGAAGTGAAAAAAATGGGGATGGAAAGCAAAGTTTTCTGTATGTGTGATTGAGAAAATGTATAAGTTAGTCAAAGAAAGAGTGGATGAGTAAGTTGGAGAGTTTATAAGATGTAATAAATTCCTAAATCGGCTCTTCCAGTTGCAAGCTTGACAGAAACTCATCTGTGAATTTAAGGTCATTCTGCGGAGTAAATATTTAGCTCAAAATTCACGACACAAATCTTCACACGATTTGACATTTCTTTGGACTTTGTTTGCAATACATATCATGATAGTTGATACATAGTAAATTAAGTTTTAGAACCACCAACATATTAGCAACTTGCACCGAAGAGCCAACTATGCGGAATAACCCAGTATGTGACCAGGTCATCCTATTCTTCTTTTGACTTGACTTTGACTTCTTCTTGACTTCATCAAGTTTGGTATGTCGCAAGATAGGTCTCAAGACCGCCAATATAATGGCCACTTCCCCTGAGGAACAGGGTATCCAAAACAACCTGGCATGTTATCAAGTCATCCAGGAACCTTTGAATTACCCTTCTTCAGCTTTGATTTGTGAATTTATGAAGTTTGATGTTGCCAGCTATGTTTCAGAACCGACAGTTTAGAGGCCATTTCCCCCAGGAAACTGGGAATTCAGAACAACCCGACATGTGCTCAAGTAATTCAAATACATTTGAACCAACTGTAGACTTGATTTGCAAATTCATGAAAATTGATATGTCGCAAGCCAGGCTTCAGATTCGCCAATATAATGGCCACTTCCACCAGTGAACCGGTATTCGGACCAACCCAGCATATGGCCAAGTCATCCAAAAACGGTCGAACTATTTTTATTTGGACTTGGATTGCTAAATCATGAAGTTGATTTGTCGCAAGCCATGGACTCAAAATTAAAGTGTTTACTGATTCTTTCGGATTATTTCAGTACTCCTCGTGATGAATCCAAAATTTCAGTGACGGCGGTTCAAAAAATTGAACAAAAAAAACCGTGATTGACCATGAAAATTCAAATGCAATTCATTGAAAAACGGATGGGAAATAATATTTTGATATTGAGATTTCAATCAAATTTGACGTCAGACTCGCGTGAAGGACGAATGCATCCAGATAATACAAACACATAAAACAGGTTGTGTTCCTCATGGGATGTAAAGCCAACGTAAAAAGATGTTCAAAACGATTTTCCCAAACACCAGCTAATTCAAAACTGACAACTGAATATTTTGTTCAAGATTAGCGTAGCGAATTGTATAGTGTGACAGTTATGCGTAGAAATACAGTAGTGGGACAGTTATGCGTGGAAATTCAACAATGGGACAAATTGACTTGGCTTGCTTTTCATTGAGTTTCCGAACAAAGTTAATTTTTGGTAAGTGTTTTCTAAAACTATACGTAAAAATAAACTGTTTGATGACAAAAAGTCAAAATGCACAAAAAGTAACATGGGACAATTATGCGTATAACGGCAGAGCAGCTTTCCAAACTGAGTGAAATACGTATTGCACGTTGTTATTTTCCCGGATACTGCACATATTTGTAGACGCAAGTAAGTTTGCATTCGCTTGTGTTGGCCATTTCCGGATAATTGATCGTGGTTAACCACGATGTGCATTGATAGCATCAAAGGCCAAAGTGGCTCCACTGAAGCCGCTGTCAGTCCCTAGATTAGAGCTACAAACTGCTGTTATCGAGAGTCGATTAGCGAAATCCATCGCCGAGACCCACATCCTTCCTGTAAGTAGCCGATTCTTTTGGAGCGACTCTCAAGATGTCCTTTCCTGGATCGCCTCAGACACTAGGAAGTACAAACAGTATGTAGCAGTATGAATTGGTGAGATTCTGGAAGATACGCAGCCTGATGAGTGGCACTGGATACCCACCAAACTCAATGTCGCGGACGCGGCCACGAAATGGGGAAAAGGTCCCTCCTGAAAATCGGACAACCGGTGGTTCACAGGACCAGAATTCCTTTTGCTGTCGGGGAACGGGTGGCCCCAGCAGCAGGAACCTACAGTGAGTACCAATGAAGAATACGAACTGTGCAAGTGCATCGATTGATGTTTCGGCAACCATGCGCCGAGCCGCATCGGTTCTCCAAGTGGGAACGAATGCTCAGAAGCACGGCATAAGCGTTTTCGTTTATGGATCGCTATTTGAACTTCGACAAACAAGCGGCTAAACAAGGGCTGAATCAGGAGGATCTGGTTCGCGCAGAGAGAGCTCTGTGGCGAATTGCTCAAGCGGATTCATACTCCGAGGATTTTTTCTCAGTCTACAGAAAATCAAAAATGCAGAAAGAAATCCGGCATTGAAACTCGAGAGGAGCAGTCCAATCAAGCAACTATCACCATTCATAGACGACTTTGGCGTTCTTCGTATAGCAGGTCGAACAGAAGCTTCCCCGTTGGCTGCATACGATGCAAAATTCCCAGTGATCCTGCGAAAAGATCATCGTGTCACCGAGCTTCTAGTGGACTGGTATCACAGACGGTTTGATCATCAGAGCAATGAAACGAGATTCGTCAACGATATTACATTTCCACATTCGGATGATGGTGCGCCAAGTAGCAAGACGATGTCAATGGTGCATCGTGCACAAAGCGTGCCCTGAAGTGCTTAGGGTGGCGCCTCTACCGCACGTGTAATACCGTTTGTCCGACCGTATTCACTAGTTGGAATCGATTATTTCGGCTCATACTGGTAAAGATCGGGCGAAGTCAAGTGAGGCGCTGGGTAGCGTTCTTTACTTGTTTGGTGGTGAGAAAGGTTCATTTGGAAGTTGTCGAATCACTGTCTACGGAATCCTGTACGCCGATTCATCGCGCGCCGAGGTGCCCCAACGCAAATTTACTCCGATCATGGAACGAATTTTGTAGGGGCTAGTAGAGAGTTGGCTGCTCAAATTGCTACACTGAATCAAGAGTTGTCGGAGAGCTTCACCGACGCCAGAACACGTTGGTTCTTCATCCCGTCATCCTCCCCGAACATGGGCGGTGCCTGGGAAAGAATGGTAAGATCTGTAAAAGCAGCTTTGGAAGCAGTTAACTGTTCTCGCACGCCGTCAGAAGATGTTTTTCAAACTATTCTGTGTGACGCAGAGTCAATGGTCAACTCCAGACTGTTGACATACGTGCCACTGTAGACGTCGGATCAGGAGGCCTTGACTAAGAATCGTGGTTTCTTGGTCTATGTAACGAGCCGTGCCTACAACTAGATTTGTTTGAGGTTATAATTGTTCCATCGACTCTGAATGATTTGTAGAAAGATCTGTGACGGAAGTCTGATTATAAGTTGGACTTCAAAAATTATCCACTAAAGATCATTGTGACGCAATTGCTTTATGTAAAGGTCGTGGCCTGCCGTTAAAACTGACTATCAATTTGCTTGGTTCTCTGTTTGTAATGCTTGCAAGCAAGGCAGCAGGCTAGCTTGCATACAAGTTGAATATGGGTGGTATACCTGTAGGCAAAAGTTATTATACACAGTGTTGTAAGCAATCACGGTAGTCGACACGTTTTCGCTGATATTCGGCAGCGCTTCCTTTAAACATTCACAACACGAGCGATCAAACGAATGTCGAAAAGAAAAATGTCAATTGAATGCCACTGACTACGATAGCTTCGCTAGGAAGCGTTACGGTTTTGTTTGTTTCTGTTCTGCTTTCATTGTATGTGTGTCATATTCGTCAAAACAGACAAGATCAAACTGTTCATGTTGTTTATGATCCGATGTCTGAATTCTATGCAAAACTTTTGATTTATGCAAATGTCATCGTATCAGACGACATTCAATTGACAGTTTTTTGTGTTTGTCGACGTTCATTCTAACGCTCGTCCTGTGACTGCTAACCATGGCAACGAAACGAAAGACGCGCAAAGTGTCGAATGTTTACAGCACTGATTATACATATAAATGAAGAACATGGGAAGAAGAATTAAAGGAACGGGCCTGGTGTCGTGGTTAGAACTCCTGGGATCGAATCCCATCCCCGAGATAGTCATCTATGACGTATAAGTCATAGTGATGACTTCCTTCGGAAGGGAAGTAAAGCCGTTGATCCCGAGATGAACTAGCCCAGGATTGAAAATCTCGTTAACCCCTCTACCGGCATCTTCATTTTTCACCGCTAAAAATACATTCAAATCACCATAACTTTTTTGTTTCTCGATATTTTGCACCATTTTTTCACAAGTTCTCAAAAAATTCTACTACAGTCGAAGCTTGTTATAACGACCACTTTTATAGCGACAAAATCTCTCTATAGCGACATTTTTCGGTCCCTTGAAAAAGATTTTAATGTTATCACTATTCTCTATAACGACATTTCTCTATTACGACGGTCCCTTGCGATGTCGTTATAACAAGCTTCGACTGTAGTTTAAGAATCCGTGTCGATATTGATCATTGGGGATCTGGTTTTGAAAATATTACGATGTTCTTTGGGGGACCGACATTCTCCATATAAAATGTATTTGGCGGCCATTTTGGTTTACGTTAATTCATCAAAAAAAATGAAATGTTGGCTAAATAATACCAGTAAATAAGGACCTTCTCTGAAAAAAAAAAAACACTCAAATCGGTTAAGTATTATTGGAGTTATCTGAATATTACGATACGATGTTTTTTGAAGTTTTCAAGATCCTTATATGGCCAGCTTTGTTCCAGACACATAAACGCTCATTACTCAAAAACGGCTGCACCAAATTGCTTCACTTTTTCACAACATACTCTCAATAGTTTATTGTTTCGAAAATTAAAAATCCGAATACGATTAAATTTTGTACCCTTAGATATTAACGTGGGTTATAGCTACGCGTCGGTCCACCAAGGACTTTTGGAATATCTCCGGATCCAGATGATCAATTATCAATATCGATACAGATTCTAAAACTAGAAGAGTTTTTTGAGCCCTTGTGAAAAAATGATGCAAAAATATCGAGAAACAAAAAGGTTATCGCAATTTGAATATATTTGGACGATTAAAAATTAAGCTGCCGGTAGAAGGGTTAATAAAGATAAAGATAAAGAAAGAAGAATTAAAGTAATGAGAAAATCAAAAGTAAAGCATTAATTACAAAAATGTTTTTTTTAAGCATGTCACAGCGTTCATATACCAACCAATATGAATACTGCAAACAATCTTTGAAAAATTAGAACAATAACCTTCGATGCAAATTAGTTGATTCTGATATTTTTTATTTCGATAAGGGGGATGGTAATCTTCCCTGAGTACGCCCATGCCCATTGCTATCTACATCTAAGTTTATCCTTCAGGAACACTTCATCATTTTGAGCTTCTTTGTTGAACGGTAGATAAGAACACTTGTCCTTTTAATGGTCGCTCTATCCCCACCGTCGTCGCCATCCGCCTTCGACCAGCACATGAACCTCTAATTTTATTCATAGCCAAACTCCGAGGGTATGCCGCTTTGCCCAAAGAGCTGGGTGCTAAGCAGGTTGGATTTCGAGTTTTCCTTACAGTTCAGTTGAGCTGGTTCGGTTACACTTGATCCAGGCACGCTCAGAGGGATAAAGTTGGCCAAACTCTTCCTCCAAAGCATTCCGCTTGCCGCAGTGAATCAGAAAGATGTATGCGATGCTGGCTCAGGTTCTGGCAGGTCATGTGTGAATGAAAGGAGTCGTTGAGAAAGTTTTACGGACGTTTTATTCACTTGGAGCTTATTCAAACCGAGAAGCACGAGCGGCACGAGCCAGATGTTATCTCTTATGAGTAGTGTTTCGAGTAGTGGCCGAGAAAATTGTTTCATTTGAATTAGGAATGAACTCATGCTCCGCTGCTTCGGTTATGGTATTATCACAAACAAACAGACACGACACTCGAATAATTTCATCTTACAGCAAAATAGCGCTCAATTATAATATTTGGTAGTTGACCAATTGCTCACTCGTGGCGATCGTATAACTTTTGTTCGAGTTTATCGTTTGCGCACTACTGCCATCTAGTTTTTGGAAGGTGAAAATCAGTTTTTTTAGCATTGGGCGCTCATGTTCGCGATAGTATGTTATAAATTGATAATTGTTCAAGTTAGTATGTCTATTGGTCTGTAGTACAAAGCGACCAAATACACCCTGTCAGATCTCGTTCCCAATCAAACATTTTCCGTAATGGATATATATTGTACAATCATTTTAGACCTTAAAAATGATCTAAATGCTTTTTACAGTCAAACAAATAGATTTGACGCTGTAATATTAATTTGAAAATTACGACGTTTGGTCACTTTACTGTAGTACTACATGTGGAGGTTTTTTTTTACGTATGCCTAAATTTTATATTGAATGTTTTATAGTTATTTTATTAAAATTAAGCCCAGCCAAATAATTTATTTTCAACGGCACCAACCAAAATTCCCAGTAGAGTTAAGCTTTACAGACAAAAGCTTCCATCCTAACTAATAGGCAGGCCAATGCACGACTAGTAACAACTGCCTCCTGTCGCAGATACGCGTGGAATGGGAAGCGCGTCGAAGCACTGTCAATCAAAACTGATTTGATAAATGGTTTGCAATATTATCGTCTTTTAGCGAATCCATTCGTGATATAAATCGCTTCTCGCGAGCCGTAAATGGAACTGTGAGCAACGATGATGGAAAACGGTTTTGCCCCGCTCCCTTAGCTATGCTGCCATACAAAGCCACATATCGATCAGCGAACTTTTTGAATCCTACATATCAGGATTGGGGAGGCCAACGATAAAACAGCAAAACAGAGTGAATAACTCAGTCATATTTTCAAAGTGGAAGGATCGATCAGATTTGTGTGCATGTCCTTTGCCCCCTCACACAGAACCCGGATAAAGGGGAATGGCAAATCAAAAACAAAATATAAACAAGTTTTGGCATCAGAACTATTAGATGAAAATATCAATATAATAGCAAATACGGGTATTATATCAAAACAAGTAAAATGTTAATTATTTTCAATATCAGTCGCATCTCTTGAAATATCTCCTGAATGTCAAATTTGGTTACAACAACTCATTTTGTTATCTTCCCTATTATAGCCCCCATTCCCGCCTCCTTAAACGCTACGTCATTTATGAATGGTCCCTAACTAGGTCTAAAAAATAATTAAAATTGTTATTTTTCTATTATTCCCAGCAACTCTATAATGGTTCATTTTGTAATTCTTATTTTACCGATTTTTCGCCTTTGGATTCTTTCATAATGTCAAATTTGAATACCTTCAAGTTTGTTTTTTTTTTTACCGCAATAAGTCAGCTATTATTTTTGGACTTTTGGCACTTATTTGAAACAAACCAATGTCTGGATTTGCACTCCTTTTGTTTTGTTTAAAGAGAAAAACTAGCTTTTTTCTACTCGGGATACGGCCAGTGTGGAGCAGCATTATATTTACTGAACTGGCTGTCGCTGTAGATTGAAGTAAATCAATCAACTTTCGAAACCGTGCCGTGTAAGCTCTCTGGTTTCATGTTGAACGAGTGAATCACACACACACACCGAAAAAGCCTAGGATTTTGAACGTAATTCTGCTTACCGATTGGTTGCAATCATTTTTAGCAAATCGTGAAACAGATGTACCTAGTGAAATCAGTCAGTGGCGGCGACAGGTCAAATGCAAAACAGTTATTGCGATATTTTTCAATTTTGAACCAGCTGCCAGAAACGATTTCGAATCACATGCAGAGCAACTGGTAATGTTTTACATGATATTTCAATTAGAATGAAACGTCATTTGTAGAGTTTTTTTAATTTTACCATGATATATTGATGTATTGTTTTATTTATAAGAGGTTCTGCTTCTCGCTAATACAACTCCACTGCGAGATTGTACCCATCACAATTTGGATTATTGTAGTATTGAACATATTTGTAAAAACAACCAAAAATACCTTATTAAGGCATTCGAAAGATATTGACGACTGCTTGAGGCATTTAACTACTACTATTGATAAATTTCACTTCTATGTAATAATTTATCATGAATTTGACTGCAGAACACATTTCTGTCTCAAGCATCAAAATCGCTATTTATTTAATTTAGGAATGCCGAATCAATTGCCATTATCAAAATATCATAGCAGGTCTAGTTTTTGAAATACTGACCGTTGAAAATGCAAAATTTGACGATTTCAGCCAACTTGTATGCAAGTTTAACAGTTTGTTTGTCAATTTATTTGCTCAATTTTCCACAAAATTCAATTTTCATGTGTTAAACAATACTTATAAATAATGTTCATAAAACTTTTGAATTTATTCGTGTAATTTAACACTTATTTTATCTTAAATGTAATTTGAAGTCTTATTTTGTATACTTGGTGGTTTAGATCACTATAAAACTTGAAAAATCATTGTTTAAATTTCATGTAAACATTAATGAAACCAGTGTGTTTTACACAACTCAAGTGACCTGTGGCAAAAAAATTGTGATATGCTGAAATATTTCTGAAAACAATATTAGATTCACCAAACCCAAATCTTCTAGACACACATATTTTGATCCTTGATCAATGACGTGCATTCACACAAAGGTCGGACAAAACCTCAAATACGCCCCAAATCGCTTGATAATGATAATCTATTAACGATTTTGGATACCTGACATCATTCCTTTGGAAATAACTTTCAAATTGAAAATTCTATTTTCTAGTGAAACTTGTCCAAATTAAGTTTTTTTCATCCAATAAAAAAATCGAATAATAAGGCTAGTATGTATTACAAAAGAAATAGCTTTAATGCAGAAAATTGTGCATAAGCCAAAGCTACCCAAGTAACCAAAAGCACTAATAATAAGCCTTTAAATAGCATCATAGATGCGTACATGCATTATAAAAGCACTACAAAAGCTTACACACCTTATAACAGCACATCCGCTGCATAGAAACCCTATTACTGCATCATTAATGCTTCTAAGCCTGATGCATAGAGGCATTAGATAAGCACTGTATTGGCTTTATATTCGCTTATGGGCATGTTTAAATGCCATCCAGTATTTTGACAAATATACCACGTGCTTTGTGTTTGCATATAGTGGTAAAAGGGAGTCAAACATAAATCTTCTAACGACTACAATTTATGACGGGGAAAAGTGATGGTTTAAATTGGTCACTTTTCTTTCCAATACTATTCATTCGAAGTTTCCGTTTTCATTTCATTTATTTACCTCGTGTACCAATTGCTTGGGCGCATACGCGAAAGCTCTCTGGCTGCGTAGGCGAAAGCGCAAAATATTTGCCCTTAAAACCTGGCGAAAACAACTGACGTTTCTCACGTGGTCTTATATCAGCATTAGTGGTGCAGAGAAGCACGGTTATATCTTTGCACTATAATGGCACGCTATTTCGCCTTTTCTGGCATTATAATAGCATTATATGCCTATATAAAACTGACATGCATCAAATGATTACCCTACATGCGCATATAATGCTGTTACCGTGCCGCATTATCGTGCTTACTGGTTACTTGGGTAGAGATATATATACAATTTCCTTGTAGTAATTTCAGTAAAGATTAAACCGAATTATGACACATTATACAGATTTGAATGATGAAATAGATCAATTATGAAAAATGAAAATGGAATTTTCACCTCTAGTGGCAAAAAATCCTATTGCATGTTCGGAAGTATGGGTGATTTTCTGCTTCATAATGAGTGACTCATTTTCTCGAAACACTTCCAATAAAATGGAAATTTTGCAAAAACATTTTTGGATACAAATAACAACTTAAGCTCTTAAAATTTAAGTTATTAGCACCAAATCTTAGGTTCAAGACTACGCATTTAAATGAAGCCTATTGAACTTAAATCGGTTACGATTTCGTTGAGAAACAGCTATATGAAGTTTGTTAGGTGAACCACAGTTATTGAATTTTAAGCAGTCCAATTTTGCTGACTTTTCCGCACTTACGACGCTGTCAAAAATCTAAAACAAAACATATGAATCCTTAATTTTGAGAGATCGTCACTTAATGATATAGAAGTCTATAAAAAATATAAACAAGTGATTTTGAGAACATGAATTTTCTGGGTTTTTTTTCGGCCATGCACAGTGGCGACGTTCGTATCGTTGCCATCAGTCTTGGGAACTGTGACCACAATTCACCACAGTTCATCGATTCTGCCATTCCACCAAAACACAAAGCAGCAGCAGCATCAATACCATCAGGCGTTGCGCTGCCAACGGTTCACACACTGCTTGACTGTTTTTGTCTCTCCACTATGACCATTTTCGGGCAGCCATTCCAAGCTGAATGATTGAAAAAAGTGTTAAATCATTCAATCGCTAATATTTCGCTTGTGTTTTCAACTAATTGAAATCTATTAGCTCTAACAGAAAGACCACAATCATTCCGTTACGATACATAGAAACAAGTTCAATTTCATACTGCCTTTATCGAGCAAAAATGCAAAACCCCGAAAACCGCAAAAATCGTGTCACCACTGTGCTCGAGTCATTTCGCATTCGGGGTTGAAAAACGTTAGGAAGAAGAAGATTACATTTTTGAAGAGCCGTGACATTTTTTTGTTTTGAACCGTCATGGTTTGCTTTGGATTTTGATGGTCGTGTAGAAAGATGTAAATGTAGAGGCGGTAAATGTTTGCTCCAGTACTTTTCTCATCCCTGGTTGCCATAATCAGTAGTTATTTTATTTTCCTGCATTCATCCGTTACCGTCATCTCTCACATATATTACGAGTAGTAGAATGAAGATCGAGCAATACAAAAAAACTCAATTAATGTTATCTGACACGATCACATTCTCATAAATCATAAGTTTTGCATAGAATTCAGACATATTGGATCATAAACAACATGAGTAGTTTGGTCTTGCTTGTTTTATTGAATGTGACACACATACCGTGAAAACAGTGCCTTAGCAAACCTATCGTAGTCAGAGGCGTTCAATTGACATTTTTCTTTACGAAATTTGTTCGATCTAGGGTTTTATAACCGGGAGTACCGGTAATACCGACCAATTTCTGGTACCGAAATACCGGTTCTGGAAAGCATTGAGTACCGGTATTTTCGGTACTGATGAAAAATCTAATAATACAGTTAAATCTCCATGAGTCAATGTTCCATAACTCGATATCAACTCATGGAACCATACTAAAAAACAAATTTCATGGTTACTATGATGGTCCCTTCAGATAGCTTCGTATAGAAATGCTGTTCCAGGACTGGATATTTCCATGAGTCGATGGTCCCTTCAATATCGACTCATGGAGGGTTATAAATTTCTTCACAACACCTAAAAAGTACGTAACTTTTTAAAGTTCGTTGATAACGAACTTCTCAGGTCTGTATCTTTTCAGCACTAAGGATGGTTTATCTCCATTTTCTCCAGTTTGGCATTTACCGGAGGAATTTTTGTATAGATTTTTCTAAAATAATCTCGGAAGTAATTTTCAGGACACTTTCTGATGAAATTCCTGCGGAAAGTCATAAGAGCATCTCTGATGGAATTTCAAGAAGAACCCTTGGAGGAATCCCCGAAGGATTTTTGGGAGGCCCAGAATGAGTTTCTGATGAAATTCCTGGGGAATCCCTGGAGGATTGTTTGTAGAAATCATTAGAATAATTCTTGTCGCGATTTTCCACGTGGTAACTCTGGGAGAAATTCTTGAGCAATTAGTGAGTTATGGAACACCTGCAGGAATTCCTGGTAGAATCCCTGGAGCCCGGGGAAAACTCCAGGTTAACTACTGAAAGAATCTTGAGAGGACTACTTGGGGATATCTTTGTATGTTTCCGTCTAGGAACTCTAGGAAGTAATTCTGAAGTAATCACTGGAAAAATATCTTGAGCAATTCTTGAAAGAATTGTCTATGTGTGACTCCTGGAGAAAACTCCTGGAGAAAACATTGAAGATATGAAAACCACTAATTGCACATAATCATATTCTAATAATCCCTCCATAAAGTGAAAAAAGTGTAGCCTGGAAGACATCTCTGCTAGAATCCTTGATTTTCTAGAGGAATCTCTGCAGGAATACCAGAAGAAATCGCTTGTAAAATCTCTGGAGAAGTTACAGAGCTTTCCTAAAAGAATTCCTGAAACAGATCTTGGAAGATTTCTGGGATAAATTTGTAGATGAATCCCAGTAAAAAATTCACTGGAGGAAGCAATGAAGGAATCACTAGAGACATTCCTGCAGGAATTTCTTGTGAAGTCTATAGGAATTCCTGTAATTATTTTTTTTTACACGGATCCTTGGATGAATACCTAATTGAATCTCTGGAGCAGAGCCCTAGTGAATAAATTGCTGTAAGGATTACGGTATAGATTATCCCTGAAGAAATTTTCTGAATAATTACTGGAGAATTCTCTGAAAGAGTTTCTGGATATACCTAGACAGGAATTTTTGAAGGAATCTCTGGAGGTTTTTCTAAAAGAATGTCTGATGCCCTATTTGAACAGGTCTCAGAATTGCGATTGACGTCAAAAGTTTTAATTCGCCAGCAATAAAATGTCGTTTTACTTGTCCAAAACATAAATAATGAGTTGTCGAATGATTCTGATTCCTTGAATTTCAACATATTTGTAAATAATTATTCCAATACGAGCTTATTAGTGATAACGATTTTACTAAAGCGTAATTTTCGACGAAAAATACTTAGAGTAAAGTGGGGCAAAAGTTCGAGTGGGGCAAGAGTTTCTTTTTAAGATTTCTAGCTCATATCAAATAAAAACTTAGAAATGTCATGGTGGTTCGAATGCTATTCAAGTAAGAGACTTTCACTCCAAATATCATAAAAATCGATTGAGATTTGGAAAAGTTATGGCTATTTGTTGTTTTTCGACGTAAATATTGTAATATTTGGTCAAACTTTCGATGCATGGAACCAAATGAAGATAAAATATTTTTCAATATTTTATGTAAGGGCGTTTCTAGGCCTATCATAAGGATGCTTTGACGTGTATTAGTTTTTCCATAAATAGTTGGAATCAATTTTTGGCCCATAGCGGGGCAAAAGTTCGAATCTGCGGGGCAAAAGTTCGACCCATGTATAAACCCACGGAAAATTTTTCAAATTTCCTTAAATCCACATATTATCTTCAAATTTAGCGAAATTTTCCTGATCGTGCGAAAAATGTTACAAAATTTTTACATTTTCACTTAGTTTTGCGAAAAACTGCTATTTTTTGGGTGTATTACAATTAACCCTATTTTGGGCATTTTTTGATGAAAATTTAGTGTGTATTTTTCGGCAAACATAAGTTTACGGCTGGTATAAAGTATGCCTGTCATAAAAGTATTGATATTTTGTGTTTTAGCCAACGAACTTTTGCCCCACACTAGATTCGAACTTTTGCCCCACCGGTGGGGCAAAAGTTCGTTTAAGACAATCAATTTTGAAACTGTTATAACTAAAAATGGGTATATATTTTGACACAAGTTTGTTCAGCAAAGTTATAGCCAATATGTTGAAGGTTCACTGTATGGTATTTGTTTTGTTCCATCTGCTATTATTTTCCTGGAAACTTTGATTATACCACTAAGGTCGAACTTTTGCCCCACCTTACTCAAACTATTAAGGTGAAACAGTTTAGAATCAATTTCTAAGATTGCATTGAAACTTCAAAGGCACAAATCACGAGAAGGAAGCATCCAACAACAGTGAACTTTTTATTTTGGCTTTGTGCACTAGCAGAAAGCTTAAAATAAGAAGATCAGGAACGTTTACCAACTGTTTCTCCAGTTTTGTGCCTTTGAAAACGTGAGTAGGGGCACAAGTCGGCCATTGTGACGGCCATTTTTGGATTCCGAGATGTTTCACCTCAATTTCAAAATCTAATAGACCTACACAAAAACTGTTTTTAGCAAACTTGTTCATCTTGTTAAAATCTACATCTTTGTTGAAGATACTATAAAGCTATTCCTTCGATTTGATTAGTTATGTTAATTTATAAAATCGTCAAAAAAATTCACTTTAGTTAAATCGTTATTGCTTATAAATTCGTACCGCTATGCGGGGTGACATTGGGCCTAGGGGATGACTTTGATCGCCCTTTTAGATGCATCTCATGGCTAGTACGGGAGTCACAAAACTAATCCATGACCATCCAGTGGCTATTTATAACGTATTCTTGAAACCTGACACATTTTTTTTTTTTTTTTTTCATTATTCTGGTTTTATTTTGCTGTCAAAATCTTTGCCCAAAGTCGCCCTTATGGCTCAATATCACACCGCAAGACAGTAGTTGGAAAAATGTTTCTGAAACACTGTATAAATGTCATTCAAATCTATTCATAAATGACTCTGATATAACTCTCTAAAGTTGAACATTTTGTATGGAAAATCGAAAAAGTTTCAAATATTTTGTCTAATACTGTAGCCTTAGCGGTAAACGCGCAGCTTTTCAGAAACATCAAACTGAGGGCATAGGTTCGAATCGCACCGGTCAAGGAGCCTTCCGGGTTGGAAATTTTCTCGACCTTACAGGCAAAGAGTATCTTCGTGCTTGCCACACGCTATACAAATATAATAGTCAAATGGAAAAGTTCTCCGGTAATAACTGTGGAAACGCTCAAAAGAACACTAAGCTGAGGAGCAGGCTTCATTCCAGTAGGGACGTAACGCCAGGTGTTTGGCATGGTGTCCATTAACATCTGGATGAAAAATCGTGTTTTTTGAGCCGTCGCATGATGATACTATATGATTGTCTGAAAATGTCCACATCACACCCTAGCGGAACCGATTCTGGAATACTCTAACCAAATTCGGTCAAATCTTGGTCTAATGTTGGTGCTCTTAGTGTTGAATTATCCTGTCTTCCTGAGTGACTTTCCAAGGATTCATCCTTACTTTGGTGATCAATATTTAATTTAATTTAACAAGGCCAAGGCGGACGAGAGTGATATCTATCATAAAGACGACTCAGTTGGTTGCTGACTTAATAATCATATATTTCATTTTAATCATACCCGAGTGGTGTGTTACACTTTCTGCTGCGTATTCACTCGGTAGTTTATCGCGCTTCAACAGCGAGCTGTTTATGCTAGTACAGCATAACGTTCGTTCGGCCTACAGATCTTAAAGCGTAACCAGTGAGTTTTCGGAAGATTAAGGACGTGGATTATATAATTTTTCTATCCAAACAGATTCATATAGTTAGTGTTTGCGCTCACACCGCAGTCGGCATCATCGCTAGCGTGTGCAGAAGTTGAACCATTCAACGCACTGCCCATTGTTCGATTCCCAACGACGATGAATAGAATCGTCAATCGTCAGCCCAACGCTGCGATAGGCACCATCCAGTGCACTGCTGTGCGCATGGTTTAAATTGTTCGTCTCCGTACTGTGTCACCTATAAAAGGCGACAGTATTTTGTATGCTCTGTATATAGTTTCTTTCCTTCCCCACCGAGTAGGCACGCTGCCTCTCGGTGGCAATAAAATTTCAATCAGTTTGAAAAGTACTTCGTTGTTTCTTCGTCGCCTGGGCAATAAATTATCGTGAGATTGAAGTAGAAGAAGTTGTCGTCATTCGTCTGCCCCTCCGGGACCAAAGTAAATCACAACGTAGGGCCTGGTCAACCCTGGACGAAACAGTTAGGTTTACCATGTTTTGAGTTCAGCGACTATTGAAGGCTACCCTTAAACTCCTTTGAGTTCGAGTCTCGATAGCTCAAATTTGGTTGAGCCTATTTGGATGAAGACCATATTCATTAACGTCAGGAGAGTCACTGGTCATGCATGTAAATGTAAAGTCCTAAACTTATTTAAAAGAGTAATGGAGAGTGGATAACCTTGGATAAGTGTTGAACTGCTCTGAACGCAATAAATCATAGTTGCCTGATCTTACGTGAGCATGAGCTGCAAATATTAAGCTCCCGATGAGCACCGGTTACCTCTATAAATCTTAATACCTATTCTTCCAGAAGATTATGAATTCAAGAAGACATACTCTAGATCATCACGGAGGAAATAGCGACCAACATGTTCCCTTGACATAGCACAAGTTTCAAAGTTCCGAGTATACTAAATGTTCATAAGAATGTACCAAACTTAAGCTGCGTGATCTCAGATGCATCAAAGTTTAATATATGTCATATTATGTAAAAGAAATTGAGTAAAAAAAGGCTACGTATAAAATTATAATTTTATTATAAATTTAAAGATACATCCCAAGCCCGAAAAAAATGAAAAGAAATTGCTCTCGACTCCCAGAAAGATTATTTTTGATTTGTTTGCAAAGAAAAGGGGAAGTTCAGAGATGCTGATTTTTTGTTTTAAAATTGTACCATGCAATACACCATGGGTTGAGAGACAGTTTCCAAGTAATATTTGTAGCTGAACAACAGTTTAACTAGTTAATTTATAAAAATATATTTGTTCAATGTCAATCCAACACATTTTTTTTTAATATTTATCCTGGCCACACTCTCAGCCAGAAAGGGTGTCAGCTATAACTATATTTTCAAAATAATCATGTTTAAATCGGCCGGCAGATGTCTTGATTGCCATCAATGCATGGTTGGTTGGTTGGTGTTAGCGTTAGACGACATCTATTACATTAAGTTTATAGCGCAAGCTACTGCAAAACGTAGATCGAAGCGCACGGTTTCGTTGTTTGTGAAATGTGTAGTCTCCCTCGCAGCGAGGCAATCAAAATTTTATGTACTTCGTCGAGAGGTGCTGGTCGGTCGATACCATCCTGTATCTAACGCTTGGGAAAATTGCACCCAAGCGTAGAAAGCACGACACGGTATCATTTTATTTTCCGCCGCAGGCTATGCAAAACAACGACGAGGACGATGATGATGACATTGCTGCTGGTTTCGTGTTACGACATATCGGGGATTCGACGGTTATGTAACCGTTCACATATGAGGTGCGAGGTCTCGAGGATGTCTGAAAAATGCATTCAATTTTGCATTGGAGCTTATTTAAATCAATATCATAAACTAGTTAAGTATCTGCAGGGCGTGCAAATAAATAAGCTACTCTTATGGAAGTTGTACCACAAATATTACAACAATGATTCTGTTAAACTGAAGGTTTAATATCACATCTTCAAACTTCGTAAAGTTTGAAAAAAAATCCCTAAAACTCTACATTTGCACAAGTTCATTACAGTAAGTAGCCATACAAAAATCAATTTGAATTCGACGAATCCCTACCGCAGTCATTTTGGATATGTGTTCATTAGTTTACTCTAGTTTACTGTTTCTCAGATCGGACCACTAATCAATTCGAAGAGAGCGTGAGTGATTTTGTCCCACCGCTGTCTCACCTTTCGGAGTGCCCAAACTCAATTATTCACAATTAACTTCGCAAATCAACCGTCCTCACCGTGCTGCTGAATTGTCAATCCTGGTAGACTGACAGTGAACGATAAATCCCATCCCGCCCGTGAATATGCTGACGACAGACGGTGCTTTCGAGGACTTTAGGTATTTATAGACTTTGGCACCATGTAATGGATTTCAGCAGAAGCAGACTCCTAATTTCAACATGTAAACAATGTCACCGTTAGCGAGCGAACAGGCGTGAGATGCTTTTTATTTGACATTTGCGTACGTAACGTCAATTTCTGAAGATTTTCAAATCTCAATTCAGTTTTTAAAAAGTATCGTTCTGATGCAATATCCGGACACTCTGCTTTGTATGGGAAACATTAAACGGTTAAAATATCTCACAATGGATGCTGATTTAAATAAGCATATATTATAGATATCTATAAAAAATTAAAATGCCCAACTGTCTTAAACGTCTCTCTTATAGCTTGGTGAGTTCGATCATTTTTTTTTCATGCGACGCTTTGAATTAAGCAATACAAAGCGAGTGAAAAGGTTTTTTCTTCAAAGAATGAATCTAATTCAATAAAAATCGGAACGTCTTAACGAAGATCATGCCGAATTGCCGGTTGCCCAGAATGGGTCTTCTTGAATAATTCCGAACCGCCTATAATCACTGATTGTGTGACCCAATTATGGAAAAGCGGCGAACGCATCAAAGCCAACGAAGGCTTATCCGACCGCAAAAATCGTTCAACCGATAACCTCCGCGTTCTCTCTCACGGGTGGAAATTGTCGTCGACGGTTCAATTCAATGTAGGAAAAATATTATCATGATCTACGAAAGAGATATCATCGCTAGTTTATTCAAAACAGACAGTAAAATAATAACGAACAAGTAAGAGTTTGTTGTTAATTAGCAATAAAAAATTACCAGAATAACATTTAAGAATGTATATCCTTCAAAATAACAAAAAAAAAAACACAAATATAGAAAATCAGCATCAATGAACACAATCTTTTCAAAGGCACAAAATTAAAATAAGCACTACAATATCCAGTATTTGGAAAACACTTATTTTGATTTTTTTTGTTTTAATTTTAGTGCCTATATCTGTTTTTCTATTAGCGTTTTTCGAATATTTAGGTACTTAGTTAAAATTTTATTTTGAAATTTTTATGGATTGCTAATTTCCTTTTTTTATGTTAACCTTTCGGTCGTCGCGCGAATTTTTGTAACGCGAGTAGTCGCGCGTTGTACTTTGTACAACACCCTTGGTTTTGCGAATATCCCAGGAGTCTGACCACTTAGAAAGATGACGTCTTCGGCAAAGTTGTTCAGTAGCTCAAGGGCTATCATTATTTTAGCCAAGAAATTCGGAATTTTGCCACTAGGCGGCGCTAGTGAGCATGAAGCTTTTGTTTCGCAGATCTCAGGATCCTGACCACTTAGAAAGATGGCGTCTTCGGCAAAGTTGCTCGATAGCTTATGGACTATCATTGTTCAAGCTAGTTGATTCAAAATTTTGCCACCAGGCGGCGCTAGTGAGCATAAACATTTGTTTCACAAATATATCAGGAGACTGATCACTCAGAAAGATGTCGTCTTCGGCAGAGTTGTTCGATAGCTCAAATGTATTCTTTGTTCAATCCTTAAAGTTCGAGATTTTGTAAAATAAAGATAGTTCCTGAGCTTCTGAACAACTTTGCTGAAGGTGCCTGTCTAAAAAGTCAAGATCCTGCAGTATCCACAAAACAAAAATTTTATGCTGACTAGCACCGCCTGGTGGCAAAATATCCTATTTAATGGCTCAAATAATGATAGTCCTTGAGCTACTACTTTGCCGAAGACACTATCTTTCTAAGTGGTCAGGCTCCTGAGATATCTGCAAACAAAAGTTTCATGCACACAAGCGCCGCCTAGTGGCAAAATTTTGAATCAACTAGCTCGAACAATGATAGTCCTTAACTTACTTAACAACTTTGCCGAAGACGCCATCCTTCAAAATGATTAGGATCCTGAAATATTTGCAAAACAAAAGTCAAACTTCCATGCTCACTAGTGCCACCTAGCGGTCAAATTCCTAATTAAATGAGGTACCATCAGATAGCGCTTCACCTCCAGAACAACTTTACTGAAGACCCCAAGTTTCCATATTATCTGGATTTTGAGATATACCGATTTAAAACTGTGGTTTACTCGAACCATATATTGTACTTTCATTATTATGTGACTTTCTTGTACATTTGTTAATTTTACTGCATTATAAAGGGTCATACTGTAAATAAAAACTGTCGAGTATTGTTCTTAAGAAGATTCTTGAGGAATACATTTTGGTTTGGTGTCGATAGATATCTTTGTTGCAAAATGATAGCATATAAATCACAACTGTTGTACAAAGTACAACAGCGCGACAGCTCAAAGGTTAAAACACTTGTAAATTGTAAAATTCCAAGGGAAAATTTTAACGGGGAAAAAGAAGGGAAAAACGCTAATAGAAAAACAAATATAAGCACTAAAACAAAATAAAAATAAACTGTTAGGAATAAATTCTATTTATTGCTTGTTTCTAGTTTATTATTGCTTATTTTTATCAAAATAAGCAATATCGGTGAAACGATCCATTTCTTTAAATGCTTGCTCACTCGGTTGCCAATTCAATATCGCCATGCAGGATGGGTGGCCTACAGAGACCAAACTACCCAAAGGCAAACGCGACACAATTGCGGGATCGATTGGAATATAAACGATGCCGGGTTGGCTGGGCTGGAAGATCCCTGCGAGAGGGGGGGGGGTGAAATGGGTCTGGCGAAAAGAAGAAGTCGTTTTGTTGCAGGAGAATTCGCGTGTGTGGCGTAAAAAGATGTCGTAGTACAGACATTGTGGCGTCTTCAATGTTTTATTATGAATTTATGTAAGCACTATTTCTTCGGGTTCCGTCTAGCTGGCTGGTGACCGCAGTATGGCAACTATTTGCTGTTTTATGTAGGTATGGAGAAAATAGTTGAACGCCTGTAGTGGCTGACACGGGGAATGCTTTTAGGGGTTTCGTTTTTTTTTTTGTATGTGCTGCAGGGAGAAAATTTCGACTATTCAATGATGTGTTAGGGATGCCAACAGATCAGTATGATTTCAAGTAAATTTAAAAGCATATTTTTGCAATTTCTCATCGTAATAGGCTATCACGCCAATCTGTAATGAAACGGCCTACTGCACTGAATTATGCAGTGCGGTAATAGTCATTACGCAACTGAAATCAGTTGCTTAATAAATATTATGCAATACTTTTTCATACTGTCTTTAGTTGCGTAATGGAACATTACATAATAATTTTCAGATATCGTTAAATAATAGTGAACGCATCCCGATATGGTTTCTGATACCCTTGATTGGTCTTCAACAAAATTGCAAAAAATGTTGTACGCAACTCGTTGCAGAACTAGTTTTTTACAGCACTCGTCAAAATTATTCAACTCGAGCGTTGCGTAATCAGACTTGAGGAAACTGAAACCATATGCTTTATGAGTTTTCCAAATTCTACGACGGTGCAGGTAAGTAAGCTGTTTCATGATAGATTTGTGTGTTACGTAATGACTCAAAACGCCACGTTTTTTTATTACGCAACTAAGAAGAGTTGTCAGAAACTGCTTAATAATGGGTGAACGCATCTCATTGGATTTATGATAATCTCAGCATTGGCGTAGCTAGGACTTTTTTCTGGAGGGACCTACGGCAGTGATGCATTTGAACGCGTTCAGTTCGCGTTCCAGTTCATTTTTTGGAACGGAGCGATCAAGTAGGCTTGCTCATTGTTCAGTTCAAAAAATTGAACTCTAATGAGCAAAAATTTTAACGCAGATTGTTCTGACAGATTTAACGGCATCTTATCGTGCCAAAATTGTTTATGTGGTGAACAAAGCAAGACATAATATATTCATTTATGATTGAATTGATTTTATTATTGATTCAAGATATATTTTCCAAGTAAATACCTAAATCTATGCTTTGATTACCATTGTAGTGCATTGCGATCTGAACGGGCCGTTAAAGAGCAGTTATAGGCTCCGGCTCGCAAGTTCACTGTCTACTGCGTTCTCGTGCATTTTTTGAACTTGCTCCGTTCAGTTTTGGCTCGCGTTCAGTTCAAAATGCATCACTGGCCTACGGGCAGCCAAGCAAATTCTTGTTTAACTGGGTCGCAATATCACGATTTTCACAAATTTCGTAGTTTGCATAGATTTTATTTGTTTGTTATTTTGTCTGGAATCGATGCACATCATTGATATGTGTAAACATGAATTTTCTCTACGGAAAATATTCCTACTTTGTCGAGTCCAGTAAAACAATCCTTCAAGAACTCTTTCAAAGAACTCAAGATGAATATTCCTTGCAATTCTTCCACGAACATTTCAGGTATTCTACCATGTACCTTTAAGAAATTCCTCTGAGAATTCCTACGGCGTTTCTTCATGAATAATTTCCGTATTGTTCCAGTGTTTTCTCCAAGAACTTTTGCACTGAGTTCCTCCTGGGATTCTCACGGAAAATCATTTAAAGGATTGGTAATTACTTCCTTTCTCCTGGCATTACGCCCTCACTGGGACAGAACCTGTGACTCAGCTTAGTGTTCTTATGAGCACTTCCACAGTTATTGACTGAGAGCTCACTTTGCCAATATTGCCATTTTTCGTATTCGTATATCGTGTGGCAGGTACGACGGGGCCCAGATAGCCGTAGCGGTAAACGCGCAGCTATTCAGCAAGTCCAAGCTGAGGGTCGTGGGTTCGAATCCCACCGGTCGAGGATCTTTTCGGGTTGGAAATTTTCTCGACTTCCCAGGGCATAGAGTATCTTCGTACCTGCCACACGATATACACATGCAAAAATGGTCAATTGGCATAGAAAGCTCTCAGTTAATAACTGTGGAAGTGCTCATAAGAACACTAAGCTGAGAAGCAGGCTTTGTCCCAGTTGGGACGTACCGCCAGAAAGAAGAAGAAGAGGCAGGTACGATGATACTCTATGCCCAGAGAAGTGAAGGAAATTTCCATTACGAAAAGATCCTTGACCGAGCGGGAATGGAACTCAGACACCTTCAGCATGGCTTTGCTTTGTAGCCGCGGACTCTAAGGAAGGCCCCATTATTATTAAATATATGTTTCCTGAAGTTCTCTCATGGGCTTCCTGAGCTTACCAAAAAATTCTATTTATCAAATTGCTTAAACAAATTGTATAAAAATTCTACCAGAGCATGCTTTACTGATTCTTTTAAACATTTTTCCATGAAGGTTCTCTGCGTGCTTGTTACATACAAATTGCAATTTTTAGTGTAAAATATCATCCGGTTGTGCATTATTAATTTGTTTCGGATTTTCTGGAATTGCTTAGGATTTCTCCAAGAAATTCTAGGAGCCTCATCAACAGTTTTTCTTACTTTGACCTTGAAGATCTTCCAATATTTCTCCAACAAAAATTTCAGGGGAATTCTTCAAGGATTGCTTGAAAACTCCACAGTAAAATTATCCAAAATAAAATATATGTTTTTTTTTCAGGTTTTTACTTAAAGGATTCTGACTAATATTCCACAAGATTTTCTAAAGCTTTCAAACAGGGATGATTTGGAAAAATGTCTTTAGTGACTTCTCAGAGGAGATTCTACAGATCCATCTGCATTTTTTTACGCAGATAATTAATTTAGTTTGTCTTCAAATATCTCTAAATGCCAATTTGATGTTTTCTTTCAAACCTCTCTCGCAAATAATATTTTAAAATATCGGAAAAAATACATACCTGAGAAAATTAATTGTTTTGGAAAATGATTGGCGTTAGGATAGATAGAATTTTTTTGAAAGGTATTTGTATCAAACATATTTTTCATGAACTCCGTAATTCATGATACTATGGCGAACAGGTTGAGGTAAAAACCATTTTTTCCTACTTGGTGGGACTGATTTTAATCAGGACGGGGTTGGTGGTCTGATGGCTACCGCTTCTGCTTCATATGCAGAAGGTCATGGGTTCAATCCCAGGCCCGTCCCTTTCCTCGTACTTTGTAGTTGTATATCTCTCACTTGCTTCTATCTTCCATTCTAAATATATCACACTCAAACGAATAGTTCATAGCAAACGCTAGAACCAGAGACGGACAAGAAACCGTTTCCCTAACGCTTCCTACTTCCACGCGCACGCCTTTCTTACGCCTGATACATAGGCAGTCTGCTAACCACAAACGCAAAACCTCTCTGCCATGCCTTTCCCCCAATCCATGCATGAACTGACGTGGATGCAGTGGAATATACGGTCTACGTGGAAGTCAGTTCAATGCATCATCAATTCCTCCCCCTTCCCCTCATTGGTCTGCATTCTGACGTGGCAGGTGCCATTGTTGCCTAAAAATAGAAGATCACCTGCACTTATACACTGAGGATGCCTGTTAGTCCCAAGCAGTCATTCGGTTGGTTCCTTGTGTAAGTGCAGCTGATCTGGCGATACTGGAGTGCATCCACGGGCGGCCAATCAAGCTCAAGCTCAAGCTTGGAGGGACTAATTTTAATCATTGTGATGAAACTGAAGAAGTTTAACTGTAAAGAACTAAAGATTGTTTGCAATGTTCGGATAATATGAATTATGGATACCGAATTTGGAATATTGACGCTTTTTAGTACCACGTTATCTTTATAGCGCTTATCGTACACAACTACAAGCGTTGATTCTAGCGTTAACTTATCAAGTGACAACAGGGCGGTTTGTGTTTCGGTTGTCGCGCGATTCAACGAAGTCTTCCAACTTTTTGGCTTCAGTACATTGTTCAGCTTAGTATCGAAAATATTACAACAATTGTTTTATATAGCGAAAATATGTCAGAATGTATCACAGTAATCAGAAATTTAATTCACTATCGAAAACAATGAAAATAATTCAGTTCTTTTCTAGACTGGTGACTTTTTTGATTTTGTGTAGTAAACAGTTTAGAATCCTGGAATTTAAAGCTGGCGAGTTAAATTTCATACTAAAATTGTGAATAAATCGTCAAAAAGAAGTGTCCGGAATTCGAAGCACGGGTGTCCGGGATTCTAAGCAATTTAAAAGTAGTGTCCGGATTTCTAAGCAAGACACATCACTTGTATTTGTACATTTAAACCTATTTTACGTAAATAATCGCAATTTTTATTACATCATGGCAAATAATACACACATAATTAAGCATAAGCATAAGCATTGATGACCGTACAATTCGTAGTTGCTACTCCGTGAATGACCAGAACAATCGAAGTTGCACAGGGAATTAATGAATGAGGCTTGGGATTAGCTTACCATTCTTCAATGTGCACAAATCGAGAGCTCAAATTTAAAAGTCAATAACGGCACCGGCCACGTCCTTACGGTCATCGGGAAAGAGAAGGAATGCTAGTGTGACTACCGTTGTTTCTAGAGACCGAGATCACCTCTGCATCTCCAGTGGGATAAGGTAGAGATCTGGGAGTCACCAATGTTTGGTGATGTGATCCATGATATAATCACGCCTAACCGGATTCGCGAAATAATGCGATAATTGCATTGTACGCCGAACAAGTGTTCGTCACTCGCCCACGCAAGAGCAAGCGACTCGATCAATAGATGAAACACTACTAACGATCCGCGGTGCTTTTTCATTTCACTTTATAACCAGCCAGCGAATGCTAGTGATCAGGGTCTAAAAATCGCTACAATAAGATTAGGAATGTAACAAAAATGCTGTATAAATTTTGACAAGGAATTAAACCATGATCTAGCAAGTGAGAGTCACATCTTCTTATCACTCTACATGTTTCGTGTTATTACTTGGAATGAGTTTCTTGGAATAACCGTCGATCGATTACGATCAGTGATAGAAATGTTTGCATCACGAAGTACATCACGAGTGGAAACCAACCGAAAAGCATGAGAGATTCGCGAACAGGCTTGGTGTGAAATAGCTCGCACCCACCTGCTCGGAAGAACTCATAAAAAAAAATAGCAAAATGTTCACGAGTAACCGAATAAGGTGTGATTATTATGGTTTTGAACGACAAATCAATTATATATCCACCAAATCGACAGTAAACTACCAGTTTGTAGTTGAAACCCTTGAAAATCAGAAATATCGGAGAAGAAATAGCAGCTCTTTCCAATTTCAAGTTTTGCAATAATATGGTTAAAACAAAATTTATCTCATTGTCGAATTTCAGACAATTAAGACCGAAAAAAGGTGGCCATGCACAAGCTTATGATCAAGGTGCTCGAGTAGTGCTCTACCTTACCTTGCCGTAATCCAGAAGAATTAGACTACCAATATCAAGCTCAACTTAGTCATCCTCTTCGTGTAATCTATAATTCATGTTACCTGACCAAACTTGCAAATAGCACCTGAATGCTCTCGTTTTCTTTTTTCCCTCGGCAAGAAAAACAGTATTATCGTCCTGGAATAACAATTCGTCACCGATAATTTCCCCTCTGGTGATTGCCAAGCCGCACAGCCGCACTTCCGATGGCCGCCTCTGGGCCCGAAAGCCCATCCAGTGTTTACTGTAGCGTTACTTGCTGCCAGCGTAACTTTGTATGGTCTCTCTCTATTTCTCTCGAAGCTTGGCTCCATCCTCCGGAAGAAAGCGTGCTAAAACTTTTCTCCGTCGTGAGTCTTCCAATTTCCTCTACCATAATCTAGTTTTAAGACAAGATCGAAAGCAAACTCGGGAAAGCCATCACGAAACTTTGGCTCTCGCTTTACATACATAGATACTGTAAAACGGGGTTACATTGATCAGCGGGGTAACATTGATTGGAATGATATTTTTAGTAAAAGCTCAAATCAACACATTTCGTTGATACTTTTGCAATACATGAATGGTGATTCTCTTTTATATATTCATGAGCTTATATAATTAGAAGTTTTTGTGAAAATTGATTTATGCTCATGCGTAAATGTTCCAACATTTCAAAACAATTGTTTCTATGATTGGGGATGACACTACCGAAAATGTATGTCTAAAATGAGTACTGAAAGTGTTATAAGTAAGTGAAATATTGTTTTTACTAGAAATATCATCGCCAAAAACGATCCCGCTGTCAAAAATAAAAAAAAGTTCAATTCAGCAGAATAAATGTATTACTGTGAAGAATGCAAAATCTCCAATATCCATATATCCAAAAACTGATTAATGTTACCCCTGATTACGGTAGATGTGAACCTAGCCTATAAGCAACGACTTCTCTTTCCATCGCATCGTATTGACTGTCGCGTCGTCGTCCGCCGCCGATGGTTGTTTTGGAAAGCGATTATTCAAATCTCTTGTATTGCAAGGGAAATGCGGAAAAACCGTTGTGAACATGAGCCCTTACGAGAGCTGATTCTGCAGCGGTCACGGTGTCTTTGGTAAGAGAATATTTTCTGAAAAATTGAATTTTTCGAAAACACCAAGCCAAAAGCAAAATTGTTTCGCTTTTTTGGTGTTACAAAGGAAATGTTCAATCATAGATTATTTTCAAATACTTTTTTTTAAGATTCGGCAAAAGAAGGTGTACTCCTTAGTACCAAGTAGCTGTAGTGTATGAGACACTGATAACAAATCATATTTTCTGCTAGGCACCCAATATCGGGGTGACCAGGAAGTTAAGGCCCCACGGAATCGTGTCAGATCTTTTTCCCTATTTTTTTTTCAAGATACATAACACTTTAAGGTCAAGATAAATCGCAGCCAAACTTCAAATTTTCAAGAGCACGGGTCTGGAGAACTGATCACCCGTTTTAGCTGAAAACTTAATCGATTGGTCATCACCAGGCTATGTTGAAGAAATACAAAGCAGTATAGCATGAGGTTAGTAAATCTGCTTCAAATAGTTAAAACACCAACTTTATCAATTTTAATCATGATACAACCTTCTACAATATTGTTCACTATAGTATCAAGTAGTGTTTTTGATATTCTGGGTGCAATTGAACGCGATCAACGGTTTTCCTGAACCAAACAGTAGATAGAGTGCTGAAACCCATATGTTTGAGCTGAAAAATCCCATATTAATTTCAATTCAAATGCGCCAGCTCATGGAACGACTTAATGAGCTGAAACTTTCAGGAAGGCTTCTTCTAACTCTAAGGAATAATCCTGGAGGGTGCCCCGTAGAATTATACAACTTTAATTTTCTCCCATACTAAGCTGTATTAACTCGAAATTGTCAAAAATGTCGAATGTGACTAATATGCAGTTATGGGCAGAGTTAGTGACGTGTATAAACGACTAACTTACTCGTTCGTGGTAAATGTTTTTCATACAATAAAACACAATTATATAATTTCCTGTTATCATAACAACCTATGATATAATTTTGTTATAATGATGAATATAACTAAATTTCTGACAACCATGAAAATGCAGAGGTATACTCGGTCTTCAGTAAAAATGGATATCACACTAACATTCCTTCCCTTCCTTGATGACTGTAAAGACGTAGCTGGCGCCGTTCTTGTGTTAACAATATTTGAAATTCTCGATATTTTACACTGAAGATGTTACAGATGAAGCCACATCTATTGCTTCCTTCTGCAATGTCTAATGAAATTTTGTTTTTATTTAATTAGATAAGATCATGTTCTTGTAACTACTTTAGCAATGTTTCGCGCTCAAATAACGGTTTTATCATATTTAAACTTTTATTTGAAAAAAAAAAATGGTTCAAATATGAAACTTGACACTTTTGATCTTGATTGACGTTCACTTAGTCGAAAAAAGGCCACAGGGCATTTAGTTTTAACACTTGGGTTGTTCTCATCTGACATTTCGGGAGGGACACGGAAAACAAAATACACCCGAAATCCGAGTTAAAATCAAGGAGTGCTAAAAAATTTCAAAAAAACGTGAAAAAAATGTTTTTGAGGTTAAACCAACAAAATACATTTAAAAATTGAGAAAACATGTGTGACCTGAACATAAGAGTTTGGTTTTAAAGTTGTGACAGGGCTTTAGGGCCCTATTTCGATTATTCTGGTCAGCAAACAAGGCATTGTATGATCATCATGCCTATGCTCAATTCTCACTGCCAGAAATTCAGTCATAGTGATTCCAGGATGATTATTGAATTGTGGCAGAATCTTTTCATGTTAAGTGAAATTTGCTTGTTTTTGTTGAAGCTAAAAATAATAGAATCAATAGCTGAACAAAACTTTTCGCTAAAATCAAAAATATTTCCTGAAGGCAATGTACTAAAGTTATTAATCTTCCGAAATCGTTTGTGGAAAGATTTTCTCAAAATCGATGAATATTTCATGATTCAAGAATGAGATAGATTTTTTAAATTATGGCAGGATGTTTGGTAATATATTTGCAAAAGTCGAGTTTCTGCTGATATTTGTACAAGATTTTTTACATTCGTGTGAATATTTGTAAATATATTTCTCGAGTTACTTCTAATGGTATTATTTCAGAAATTTTGCGTACATATTTTTAGTTGTTTTTAGAAAAAGTTTAATTTAATTTTCATCAACATTCTGAGGCTGAGTTCTCATCCAATTTCTTTACAGAATTCCTATAGATTTTCCGGATAGAGTTATACAGAATTCACCAATTCTATGAATGATGTTTGGCAGAATTTCCGTAGAAGATTCTCGTAGAAGTTATTAGGAAATGCATATAAAATTCCGTAACGGGTTTCCGTTAGAAAATTACAGTTTTAGCAATATCTCTAAGAAATTCTATTTTTTATTTTATTTTTTTAAGCCATTTCTACAGCACTTACCGAGTACAACATACAACCCGAAAATGAAATTAAGTTATATCCAAGGATTTTTTTTTTTCAATTACGTTAAAACTTAACTCAAATCGTGCAACAATGACTTTGGATGAAGAAGTAGGAAATAATTCTGAAGATATTTGCAATCTTTTCGATTTTTTTCTCGTGAAGATATTTCAACATTTTCACAAAAGGATTGGAATTATACATATTTTTGATAAACTTGACATTCCAATGTTGACTTTCAAGCTTGAAAAAATGAAAACCGAAATGAGTCTCCTAAAGTAGATCAAGTCCTATTTAAATAACTGTCAGCAAATAGTAAAATTCAAAGGAAAAGGATCAAATCAAATACATGTTACATCTGGAGTACCTCAAGGGTCACACGACCCTCTTTTTTATTATATATGTTAAAAACGTTTTTTTTTTTCTAAATAAACTGAGGGTCCTCATATATACGACATGAAACTATTTTTAGAAATAAAAAATGATGACGATTATAATGTTTTTAAGAATAAGAAACAAATTTTCTACACGTGGTGCTGCAAAAGTTTATCGGAAATGAATATAAAAATGTAACCTCTTACTAGATCACTAGTTATACTTCGATATTGATAGGTTGTTTTTTTTTTGTAATCAAATAATTGTTGATAAAATGGATAGCTTTTTGAAGATATGTTTTTTGTTCCAAAATAGATTATATGCTATATAAAACACATGATTTTACGAGGGATCATTCATTAATTGAGTATGCTCATAAAGTTTTCATGGATTAAACTGTCAAATTTTGCATTGTTAGACTCTAGTACTATCGATTTTTTTTCACTCCGGATAATCGAATCTTCCTAATAATCGAATCACTAAACGAAAACTTGAAAACTGAATTAAAAGAACTTAAATATTATCTTTTTTCGTTGTTTTATTTATAAAATGCAGTGGCGTAGCCAGAAGTTATTTCTACGAACATTAGGAATTTTGGGAAGAAATTATTTTGACCAGCATACAAAAAAAAACTCTTTTTCAAACCTCCTTTTTTACCTACTTTCAAAGCTGCAAAACCATTACAATATGAATGGTTTTGCAGCTTTGAAAGTAGGTAAAAAAGGATTGCAATACATACCAAATTATCTCAAATTTATGCATAAAATCTCAAAAAACAAGAATATCAAAGGACAAACTCCGGATAATCGAGTCTAAAAGTCCGGATAATCGAATCCCGGATAATCGAGTGCGTCCTGTTCATATTATTTGAACTTCATACGATTTGTCAAGAATCTCCACAATCTCCATCTCAATATCATAATTTGTGTTGTTCTGAAGCCTAGCGTACACAACGAAATCAATATTACAATAAACATAAATAAATTACAAAAAAGAGAATGTAAGTACCATACAAGTTAACTGGTATAAAAAAATATAACAAAAATACGAATAATTAAAAAAAATCATCAAATTTGCTTTATTGTCACGTTTTTGAAAATTTCCCGGGATTACCCGGGAAATGGAAAATTTATTTCCCGTTTCCCGGGAAAATTGAAAACTCTAAGCGCATTGATTCTGCTGATAAACTATCAAAACTGATTTTTTATACTCCAACTCGTTACTTGCGCAATTGCTAGTTGTTCACAGTAGCTTATCATCGCACATCCGTTGAATCAGATGATGACTATGTATAATCAGCATTGTGAAATGATAAATTTTAACATGTCTCGAACAAAACAGAAAAAAAATTACTTTTTTTGATATACATACCATACAATAGTTACTAAGGCAAAACCTTGAACCTTGAACCTTGAATTCAAAATAATAGTTCCGACGATATCACAAAAGTACAATGACTAATACTGCACAAAACAATGGATTTCTCAAAAATCGTAATGATTGTGCCGGGAATTACATATTTGACACTAGAAAACGAGGACCCTCTTCTAAGCTGTCATTAGTAAAAATCTTAACTACACCAATATAAACACAGGGTGGTATATACTGGACAATATGATTAACTGAAAATCAGCATTTCACCAGAGACACCGTGTCTGCTTCGGAGGGACTTTAAAATTTAGCAGAATTTTTGGAACTGGAAAATTTAATCTCTTGTTTAACGGTCCTTGATCGTCGACAATTTATCTGTACGGTCTTTTTTCCGCTCCATCTTTGCTCTTTTGCTCGGTTTGTGCTCGAGTGTCTACTTTCCGCAAGGGACAAAGTTTTTCTATTGAGAGAGCACACCGAGCTGGAAGGATGTAGATTTTTATCGGTCCAAGTTTCAGCACACTGTCAGTGGCTTATCGGTGATATTATGCTCAGACGAAGTTTACAAGCATGGCGCTCGGTTCTGTTTCCACAGCATTTTCCCGGCTGCACTTAATCTGCTCGTTTGCATGGTTTATGTTTATCAAACAATAGAGCTCAAGGACCAATCAGTAACCACAACTTTTCCTACCGCGATTACACCATATTGAGTGGAGATTATTTGCATTCCTTTCTTTTTAACGCTGGGATGGGATTTTCATGGTTCCCAATATGGAAATGAGACTCTGATTAGATTTTCACACCTGCTGTCTTTGGGGAAAGCAAAGCAGGTTCCTTCGACTCGTTGTTAAATCCCAGTACAATTTTCACACCGGTCAGTCACTCTGCTTGAGAGGACTTTGCGTAGTACTGCAACAGCAACATGGTGTTTCTATCAATAATGGAAAGTCCAATTTCCTTCGAAAGCTCCCAGAAGGATAGGCTAGAAAAGAGTGGGGAATGGTGTATATTTCTACAGTTCACCAACGTAACTGATTCACACGCATTTGCAAAGTTGAATCGTTCTTAAGTTTCAGTACGTATTGTGGTTACCCCAAAAGATTGTCTTCTAGAGCTGGATCTTAGAAAGCAGTGTTTTTATATCCTCCAACATTGTCACGAATTTACAAGAGTTCGCTTGGTCGTAACGTTTGTCATGGAAGCTCACCCTATTCGTGTTTCTAGAAATCAAGAAAAGAATACAACAGGACTAAATAAACCTTTAATATCTAAGGCATATACTAGAACATGAGAAAACCACAAACTTTCCAATAACCAGCGAACAGATGCTGATTAAATTGTCTGCTCTTTTGATCTCTGAACTTTAGCAAGCAATTACAAGTCTTTGCGATAAACATTCGTTTGACAACTCTGTTTACCAACAAATACAAAGAGCGCATAAAACATCCTTTTAAAAGCATGCACGTTTTCCGAGATTCGTTGTAAACGAATAACTGTTTGATGGTACCCTCGTTTTCTAAACGGTAAGGTGTTTGACTACAAAACAAGGCTCTATAGACAAGCTCTATATGAAAAACAAAGAGGTTTTAATTTTCTTGAGTCAATTGAGAATTACAATTTAACTCTCAATTGAAAACTAATAAATTTTTAAGCAGATATTCAGACTCAATCTCAATGTAAATGTAATGCTAGAAAAAAATAAGAACCATGAAATACTGGACCATGGAAACATGATTGTTATGCAATAAATCAGTACGAATTGGAAATAAATCTGTTTTACATGCAGCTGTCCGTGTGCATTGTAATTTCGTTGAAACATTACTACTACAAATTTGATGGACTCAAATTTGAAAAAAAAACAAAGGAATCAAAGAGTTCCGCCATTCGTCGTCAGTACTCAAAACTTTTGCCGGAAATTCATAAAGATCGCGAACTTCTTATCAACCATTTCTTCTTCTTCTTCTTGGCATTACGTCCTCTCTGAAACAGAGTCTACTACTTAGCTTAGTGTTCAATGAGCACATCCACAGTTGCCATTTTCGCATCCGTATACCGTGTGGCAGGTACGATGATACTATGCCCAGGGAAGTCAAGGAAAGTTTAATTTCGAAAAGCATCAAGCATTTAGAGAAGGCTTTTCTCACTTAGAGCGACATTAATCCTTAAAAGCCATTCTTGATGATTTATATAAACCATTTCATAAGATTTTATTTTCAATTGCTCCGATGGAACCCGTTCCGGATTACGCTCTCTAGATCTTGTTGCACCTGATCAAGCCACCTCACTTGCTGTGATCCCCGCCTTCTTGTGCCAACCAGATTCGACGCGAACACCATTTTTGCAGGATTTTTGTCCGGTAGTCTTGCAACATGCCCAGCCCAGCGCACCCTTCCGGCTTTCACAACCTTCTGGATACTGGGTTCGCCGTAGAGCTTAGCGAGCTCGTGGTTCATTCTCCGCCGTCACACGCCGTTCTCCTGCACACCGCCAAAAATGGTCCTAAGCTCCCTTCTTTCGAACACTCCAAGGGCTTGCAGGTCCTCTTCCAGCATGGTCCATGCTTCATGTCCATGGAGGACCACCGGTCTTATTAGCATTTTGTACATGGTACATTTGGTGCGAGGGTGAATCTTTCTCGACCGCAGCTTCTTCTGGAGCCCATAGTAGGTGCGATTTCACGATTTCATTACTAACGTTGTTTTCAGTAAGGGTATGCGATATGGATTTTTTCCATGTCGATACGAAACGAAACGATACGCGGAATATCTTGCGCTGATAATGACGAAACGAAACAAAATTTAAAAATGTTTCGTGTAACTCGATACGAAATCAAATATCTCACGGAATTTTTCGAAACGAAACGAAATTTTTGAATTTGTTTCGCGGAATACACGTTTAAGTTTTTTTTCTTGTCAAAAGCTGGAAATTTGGCCATAGGCATAAAAAACTTATTTTTAAATCCTCTACCATATGGAAACCTCAGTGTTGCTCAGCGGAATCCTTAGCGGACTTTGAGGCAAGTGTGTCACCCCTGCTTTTTATAAAAACTACAATATATATTTTCTCTTTGAGCTTAACAATATGCTCCCTTATAGTTCACAATACAATGATCAAAATATGATTGAAATTGATCTATTTTTCACGTATTTACATCAACTTGTGCAAAGACAACCAAATTTGAGTGGATTTTTATAAGATTTCGTAGTTTCTAAATAGCATGGTGAAAGGTACATTATTAACAGATTTTTCAAACGTACTGTACATCGTGAAATTATTCAAATGTGTAAGTTATTGTGGCATTTGAACGAATAAAGTATTTAGTTTTACATACGAAATCCAGTTTGGTTGAAATGTATACTTATTGGGGCAAGTATGCCACCTATTAGGTAAACAAAAATTGTTGGAGAGAAATTTATAAAAAGGTAAACATCATCAACAAAATCATAACAATATACCAAAATGAGGCACCAGAAGTACTTTCTGAAGTATAATAGGGGAATAACTGACATTTTTGCCCCCCAAAGTGATTTTTTTACAAGATATTCAATATTAACATGTTTTTCGGCTTATAAAGTACCGTTTTACATATCTACATCAATATATTACCGTTATTCAGAGCTGATCTAGTTTAATATTATACATATTCGCTGTAATATAAGGGTAATGCATATATTGTAATAAATGGAGACAAAAATAACCATTTTAGTTATTCGAATTGAGTAATAGAGTTACGCATGTTTTGAAACATGTTATAAAGCATCCCCTTTTTACGGTAAACTTAAAATTAATTTTTAAATTACCGATCAGCGTCTGCTTTGTAAGTAATATTTATAAAAAAAAATAAAGTTCTATAACAAAGTAGAATTACATGCGATGTTCATTCGGTGGCCGTCTTGCCCCATATGGGTGGCACACTTGCCCCATAGTGTCGAAAAATAGGTTATTTTGGATGATATTTGAGAAGCTCAAAAACTATTACTCTTTGAAATTATTTTCTTTTAAATGGCCTATTGGTTATGAAAAGATGTGAAACTAACCTCATGAGGCTAAATTGGTAGACTTTATAAGCTTTAGGCAAAGTTAGAGAACAATTTGCTTAAGGTGGCACACTTGCCCCAAATTCCGCTACATGTTTTGGTACCTAACTCTTTTCTGTTTGTTTGAAATTATCTTAATAACTTTATAAGGTTTCATTTCAACATATCTGACACAAGACAATGAGTGGGTTTAATTTAAATCTTACAACTAAGAAGTGGGTCGAAACATTTTTTTTAATCATGTGGATGTGATGTTATGCTAATATATACCATAAAACATGGAATAATGATATTCATTTTTTTGCTGTACTTTATGCTTTGTGGCATGAATAAATGAGATTGGGGACACAAGTCGATAAGTGATCATGAAAACACTAAACTAAGAAGCAGACTCTGTCCCAGTTGGAACATAACGCCAGAAAGAAGAAGAAAAGTAAGTAGAACAGAGGAATCACTGGAATATTTGCTTTAGTATTTGCTGGAGTATTGAATTAAATTAAATTTTAAAGAATCCATCAACACATACCTAAGAAATCAATCAAGATAAATTTAAACTGCAAAAGTGATAAACTCCAAGAGATATTGCGGCAGCAGCTTAACCAGGATTGCCTGTTGGGGTTAATTTAGAAGTTCCTAATAAATTTTCTGGAAAAGCTTTGCATTAACTGTGAATTAATTCTTGGAGGAATCAAATCTGGACGAAAACAAACTTTAAGAGTAAGCCTTGTAGAAAATACTGAAGGTATTTCAATTATTTTGAAGAGCAAATACTGGAGAAATGATCTTATTCCAAAATCTGTGAAGGAATTTCTGGACGATTTCTGGAAGAATTTAGGATTGTTGATATTATCTCATTTTCAAATTCTTTGTTTAAAACTGACTACAAAACCACATTTTCACTAAATTTTGAGCCTCGAGAGTATTTTAAAAAATATTTGAAAATTTCGAAAAATAAGTTATGAACCTGGACTACATAACATAGAGGAACCGCAAATAAGGCTGACAAGTTCACCCATGTTCGTTCAGACAATCCGTTTTTCAATGAGCTAAAGTTAATGTTTGGCTCATATTTTTTTTCTCAGGATTTAGATGTGCGAAAATCGAAAAAAAAATGTTGCGCTTTTCCATTGTGAAATACCCTAGATACCCCACCAAACTTGAATCTATATCCGGAACCAATTTTGATGGTGCATGCAATGCATGAATCAAATTCATAACTGATTTGTGATTTTTCCTGAAATAAATCATCAAAATCGATCGACAGATGGCGAAACTAGAGAGTTTTGAAACTTGATGTCGGTATTGAAAAGGCTAAGACTTTTGCCTTGCGGCATTTGGCTTCTAATACTTGTAATGATATATTATCAATATTCGCATTTTTTTTTATTAATTGGGGGTCGTGAGGAAATTATGTCACGTTATAAGAGGAGAGAGGAGTTGGTGGTGTGGTACAGCGTGAATAAACCTAGATTCACTTTTCGATAAAAAATAATGTATGCATCTTTCTCTAAATCGAAGGCATACCTCAGAATTTCAAGAGCACAAATCTAACGTACCCGACAGCAGCTAAACACTTGATCGATTGGCCATCGAGTAACCAATCGATAGAGTTTTCAGCTTGAATCTGGTGAATCGTCTGGCTCTTTAGATTTGTGCTCTTGAAAATTTGAGGTGTGGCTTTGCATCACCCAAATCAACGCGATTTTTTACGGCGACAGCGACAAACAATCGCGGCGATTTCGCTGCTACATGTAGAGTTTTATGACACAACAACGAAATCGCGGCGATTTTTTGTCGCCATCGCGGAAAAAATCGCGTTGATTTGGGAGAGCTGTTCTTATGCTGTGTTAAAAGTGACGTCATAGCGGGAAAGCAAGAGAGAGAACTAATGCGCGCATCAATATTCTGCACCACCTGAGCAAATCCAGAACATCAGGGACTCACGCTCCGCAGCTTTTTTTTACATTTGTGTACAAACAGTTTTTGCGATATATTAACGGATTTGCTCAAAAGGACACGCGATGTTCCCCGGAGGAAACCGTGGTTTTGCTCTCTTCATTCTTATGGAAGATAACATTGCGGTAGTTTCAAACGCAGTTGTTCCTTTCCTGGGCTATTCGCCGCGAGGAATTTAGGGCAAATGGGCGTTTTTGGAAACTTTACAACGGCAGTGCAGTTTATCATATCCTGCGGACCAGTCAATACTACTGTCATCCAACAGTTATGGATAGCAAACAGATATGGATCAGAGTTGGATTAAACAGAGTAGCAATTACGCAGAACCTATTTTACCTACGCGAACCATAAATCTATACAGCATCGCAATCAACAATAACATGCTTAAACACTTTTGTTCCATTCGTAGGATATATAAATGCCTAGAAGCGTTGATTCATATTTGTGGGGCATTGAAACCCATACCACAGCTGGTCGGTGTTCAGACAGACCGGACTAGATGATATTTTGGTGTTCTAAAGAAACGTTAAGGACTCAATCAAATATGATTTTTCCTATGCTATTTTTATACAGATGTATCATAAAATAGATAAGTTGCATTATTACAGCAAATAACACAAATATTTGGATATTTCGCATGCCTGGGGAACGTTTTTCTGGAAACATGAAAAAGAAGTAAGAGGTTGTTTCCGAGATACAACCGCCAAGTTAACGTTGGATAACGTTAGCTTCTTCTATTTCCTGGCTTGGGATCGTCACGAACTTATAAAAGATTCTAATGATAAAAATCTAATCCATTTTCATACTATTTGTTGCATGTCAATTCTGATCTATTATCGACATTGTGTGTTATTATTTGGTTGGTTCGGTTAACACTTCAACACCGATCGAATCGGTCGATGGAAGAAGAAGCATTAGCGGTAACTCTTGCTCCCCAAACAAATATTCCGGTTGAACGTTAGGTCCACGCATGATCCACGTAGATTGGTTGCTTTTTAGTAGGTTCCGAAGCAAGTTTGAGGTTGAGGTACTTCTCCATGAAGTTCGCGAACTCCAAGTTCTCCTCTTTGCTCAAATCGATGTTAAAGTTGCCAGTAACGATAATTGGCATGATCCCCTTTTGATACTCGAAGAAGTTCCGCATCATGAAGAAATTCTTCTGCAAGAGGCAAAATTGCGATTCCTGAGCTCGGCCATCATGGTCCTACAGGAAACGAGTGGCCTAACTGATCGGTTTGTTTGAGGATATCAACCTGTGCGCGATCCACGCCAAGCATTTTTGTAGTCTTCTCTGTATGATTCGATCGACAATTTCTTACCAAATCAAAACATCAACAAAGCTGTTGCTGATTAGTTTCAGCTCTTTGTTTGACAAATGAAACTCTGATCGTTTTGCATGCATTTACATGTAGGAAGCGACGACGATAACGGCTTTATTCGTAGTAAGTAAAGTTTGTAAGGGTGCTTAAAATATATCCCCGAGCCCGATTTCATCTTCTAAACTCGTGCCAATTAGCTCATACCTACGGTTGAAATAATTAAATTTCTGTTAGATATCAGGGATTTATTTAGGAAATTGCCTTCATTTAGGCGTTTTCATTGCAATTCTTGAAATTAACTATTCATTATATCTTTATATATTACATTATTCGGGTTCAGGGAGCTCATATTCCGTAGAAACGTTTCAAAATATAACATCAATCGCATCGACAATGATCAATTTCACCCCGATATGGGATTCCCGATTTTGACGTTGGATAACGTCTTACGGTAACATACTGGGGTACAATTTCGAAAAACGAAAAATCGGGCGCGTCACGAAAAGTGGTTAGATTTTGACTGTTAATAACTTTCAAACGCCCCCATAGATTTTCAAGATTCTTCCACCAATCGTTTGGAAATCTTTCTACGAATCTACTCCAATAATGAAAACTATTGATTTTCATGACTAAACTATTGAAAAAATGGTAAATATCGAGACATGTCTTATTTTTCATAGAAACGCACATTTTTCTTGCTGTTATAAGGCTTTGACGTTTTGAAGTTTACATATAACCGTAATTTCGGGTAAAATTGAACATTTTTCATGGTTTTTCTTGTCTGTTTTCAAAAATGATGAAAATGCCAAACAACTGATTGCAGGAAAACAAGTACGACAGCCAGCCTCTTTGGCTCATGTGCCAACATTTTCTAACAAATGTGTTTTTAGTGCTAAAAATCATCCCTTAAATAAAACATGGGGGAATCCCATTTCGGGGTAAAATTGATCATTTTTCAAGGCGATTATTATTTTTTGAAACGACTCTGCATAATGAATATGAGCTCCCTGCATCCGAATATGCTTGCTAAATTCTTAATAATGCAATAATTAAAGAAATAATGAATAGTTAATTTTAAGAATTGCGATCAAAACTCCTAAATGTAGGCAATTTCCTAAGGAAATACCTGATATCCAACAGAAACTTACCGTAATTTCGGGTGAAATTGATCACTTTTGACGGTTTTTCTGATATGTGTTCTATACTGTTGCCAATGCTAAACAACTTTATACAGGAAAACAAGTACGACGGTGAGTCTCATTGACTCATGTGCCGAAATATTCTAACAAATGTGATTTTAGTGCTAAAAATTTCATCAAAAACAAAAAATTGGGTAATCCCATTTCGGGGTGAAATTGATCACTTGTCAATACGATTATTGTTAGTTTCGAAACCTTCTCTATTTACTTACATTGAGCTCCCTGAATCCGAATATAATTTCTAAATACTTAACAAATCAATATTTATGGAAATATTAGATAATTAAATTCCAATAGTACCGCCGAAAACGCCTAAATGTAGGCAATTTCCTAAGGATTTTTAAAACATCTTACAAAAATTTAATTATTTCAACAAAATTAGCAATGTGGTACCTATTTTGATGATAAAATCTGTTTTGGGGATATATTTCAAGCAAACTCACAAGCTTTCAGAATGACACCATGTTCAACTCCTTGTTTAGAACTAGAAGTTTATTGATGTCTTCCAATACACGCCCGAACATGATTCTGCATTTTTACATTATTTCCATAGAAACAAACACTTTTAACAGCAAAAACTTCACAATACACAATTCGACAATAATTAAGACAAACAAACGTTCATTCACTACAATATTCATTGATTTTGGTGCTCTATTAGTAAGAATAAAATTTTGTGACACGGTGATCAATTTCACCCTACCGATCAATTTCACCCGAATTTACGGTAATTATTTCAACCATATGAGTTGGTACGAGTTTAGAAAAGGAAATCGTGCTCGGGGATATATTTTAAGCATCCTTACAAACTTTACTTACTTTGAATAATGCCGTTGTCGTCGTCGCTACCTACATATAAATGCATGCTAGAGCGATCATAGTATCAACTTGTCAAACAAAGAGCTAAAACTAATCAGCAACAGCTTTGTTGATGTTTTGATTTGATAAGAAATTGTCGATCGAATCGAAATACGCACACAGAGAAGACTGCAAAAATGCTACCGCCGCCCGACCCGAGCGACGGGAATCTAGGTAAAACGTTGTTTGCCATTTATCTCCGTTGAAAACTAATCAACCAAAATTATACTTGATAAATAAATAAATTAGGGGGGTCTGTAGCCTTGAGGTTACGCTTTCGCTTCATAAGCGGAAGGTCATGGGTTCGATTCCCAGCCCCTCCCCAAAAAAACCCGTCCAGCCACCAGAAGACGCTTCACGGAGGACCGTGCTTTGGGGAGCACATCCATCCTCCGTCAGTATCAGATGGTGACTGAGACAAACTGACCCTCTTCGCAGGCAGCTAGCCTCACTAACAGCAGAGCTCTCTCCTACCTGCTCGGTGTTTTTGTGTATTCAGTTTGTATATTGTCGATATTTTTCCTGTTCTTTACCATGGCTCTAAATCCAGTAGTTTACCGCGTTTCGGCAGATCCTGCCAAACGGCGGGAAATGACGCATTTCGATCTTGCAACGGACAAGCCGCCGACCTATCCATCGGAGTGGTTCCGCAATAATCCGGGGGAAAAGCCGCCCATGGAATTACACATCATCCCAGAAAATCGCAGAGGTAACTTGCATTCGACCATTCGTCTGCAATTTACAGCCGGCACTTTAACCCCTGCTGTCGCAACTGCGTTTATATGGCACGAGTTATCCCGGGAGAAGTATACATTGTCACGGGAATGGACTTCCTTTAACCTAGCAATTGGTGCGAAGGGATCGAACATTTGCATCACCAATTTTGCAAATGTGGTCGAACTGAATAGTAATCTCGATTTGGTCGCAGAGAACGCTTTATTGGAGGTTAAAGAGTTGCGTCGGTAGCCTGTGTGCTGCGTATTATCGGGATCGACAGAGAAGAGTATAGGGAGCAAGTTATTACCCATATGAATGCCCTCATAACCCAGGCCCCTGGAACAGAAATTAATTTGGATCAAGTGTACATCCATTACCAGACCTGGGCTACATACGCCCAATACCCGAAGTGTCTGGCATTTGTCGACATGTATGGGATCCACAGTGTGCAGGATGAGGGATTGCTCTGCGCTGGTAGCGACGTTTTCTATATTGAAAATGTTCGGGAAGTCTATCGGGGAATTCGCACTATGGATCTGGACTAAGCCCGTGGCCACCCAGTACGACCAAGTAACTGTGAATGGAGAAGAAATGGATCAGCCCCGGTCTTATGCCCTCTACTTCAGAGACTTAGGTCTTTTTGATAAATCTCTATACTCGGCGCCCTCCAATTCAGACTTACATCTGTTCCTTCATACTCTGGGTGTAACGGAAGATTCTGAAAGGTCGGTTAGGGCTAGACAAGTAGGCACGCCGCTGAAGAATGCCATCATCTCAAATGCCATGGTAGTGGCTTATGTGTACGGGAGGTACAACACTTTTCAGAAAGAATTCTCCCACGATGGAAGGCCGGTTGAGGCCCCCGCGATCGAAGCTGAGGATGAGTTTGAAGAAGCTGGTATGCCTGGCACAAAGGATCCAGACGCGTGGCTCGGATGGCTGCAGCAAAATAATGGTGTCATCCCGGCAGGAATCAAGCGGCAGTCCTATATGCACTGGCTTAATCATCCTGGATGTCGTCCGGGTACGATCGGGGAAATGTTGTACAAAGATGCAACTGCAGGCTTATTGACACTAAGACCAGACGGAGAGGATGAAGAAGAATAGAGGGTGGTCAGGGTTGGTCCGATGAGATCGATAAAACGTCCATGAAAAAAAAGAGTAGGAGAGAGTGAAAGTAGATGTAAATATAGATAAGTTGAAAATAGATCTGTATCGATAAAGAAGCTACAGACCAACTGATTCCGGCACAGTAGTGGCCACGAGCACAGAGTGCCTTGAAAAAAAAATAATAATAATCAATCAATTAATAGTAATAGATGAAATGTCTCTGGTTGTAACTCTTTTACGTCGAATTCATTGTTGTGACCCTGAAAAGGGTCGTTTTGTTTGAAATTAGCATTAGCATTAGCATTAAGCATTTCGCACAAATTCGTAGGTGGTACAGACAATTGTATGAGGGTAGCTTCCTTCCTGTCCGTTACCAAAGTCAGTGATTTGGGACTAACCTCTAACTCTTAGACAAGATTGACGCATCCTCCGATAATCGAGAGCTGTCCTGGCCACGTCCTTGCGAAAGCTAAGGAATGGGATAGAATGATTGATTGAACACCTACTTAAGAAAGATGCAGAGAACTCTACGACCTCTCATAGATGTTACGGGATGTTGTGGAATGTTGATGGAAAGGGTAGTGCCAAAGGATACGTTCGGTAGACGTTCTGGCCGACAAATGGTTAGTATTTACGCATTGTTATTATGCGCTGCTGATCAGAACAAACTCACCAAATTCCATTTTCGAAAATCCTCCGCAGTCTATCGCTCCTCTAATAATGAGCAATAGCTTGAGCCGTAACTTAACACTGCCCATCGAAATGCACGCACTGCAATTCTTAATCTATCCCGAACCGAGCATCCACAAATCACTTTCAATTTTTGAATCAACACGCTCGGGGATAAAAACGAGTCACGCGAAACAAATTCAATTGATGGTGCCATCACAGAGCACTCTCGAGCAAAACTTCACAAAACATCTTCGGTTTCAATCTCCGATAAAAAATCTATCTATCACTTTGAAAAATATGTTCCCACAAATCATTTGCACGTGGCGTCCGAAGGGTCGTTTTGTTTGAAATTGTGCTGAAATTCAATTTAGGTGCGTTCTCCACGGATACAACGAGTCAGCTGGATGTCCGAAACCGATCAGTTAGGCCCCTCGCTTCTTGCAGGACCATGACGGCCGAGCTTTGGAATCGCAGATTTGCCTCTACATTTCCCCGGATACCACGACGAAGCAGAAGAAGTTCTTCATGGTGCAGAACTTCTTCGAGTATCAAATAAAATCATGCCAATCATCGTGCCTGGCAACTTTAACATCGATTTGAGCAAAGAGGAGAACATGGAGTCCGCAAACTTCATGGAGAAGTACCTCAACCTCAAACTGGCTTCGAAACCCATTGAAGCAATCAATCTTAGTGGATCATGCGTGGACCTAACGTTCAACCGGAATATTTGTTTGGGGAGCTAGAGTTACCGCTCATGCTTCTTCTTCCATCGAACGATTCTATCGGGTGTTGAAGTGTTAACCGAACCAACCAAATAATAACACACAATGTCCATGATAGGTCAGAATTGACGTGCAACAAATAGTATAAAAATTGATTGGATTTTATCAGTAGAAATCTTTCATAAGTTTGTGACAGTCTCAAGCCAGGAAATAGAAGAAGCTAACGTTATCCAACGTCAACTTGGCGGTTGTATCTCGGAAACAACCTCTTACTTTTTTATTTAAGGGATGATTTTTAGCAATAAAAACACATGTGTTAGAAAATGTTGGTAGATACATGAGCTAAATAGGCTGACCGTCGTACTTGTTTTCCTGCACTCAGTTGTTTGGCATTTTCAACATTATTGCAAACAGACAAGAAAAACCATGAAAAATGGTCAATTTCACCCGAAATTACGGTACATGTAAACTTCGAAACGTCAAAACCTTATAATAGCAAGAAAAATGTGCTTTTCTATGAAAAATAAGACATACTTCAATATTTCCCAATTTTTCAATAGTTTAGTCATGAAAATCAATAGTTTTCATTGTTGGAATAGATTTGTAGAAAGATTTCCAATCGATTGGTGCAAGAATCTCGAAAATCTATCCGTGCGTTAGTATGTTATTGACAGTCAAAATCTAACCACTTTTCGTGACGCGAGCGATTTTTTGTTTTTCGAAATTGTACCCCAATGTGTTGCCGTAAGACGTTATCCAACGTCAAAAAACACTTGGTTCAGTCTGTCTGAACACCGACCAGTTATTAATCTCAGACGATTCCTAAAGAAACGTATGCTTTCACTAGCACACCATTCGTTTACCTCGCTGATAATTTGCTGTTATAGTGTTCTGATCCATGATATGAGTCGATTTGATCCGTATTACGGACCCATTTTTGACTGTAGCTACCCGAGCAGAAGAAAATAACTACTGAATACCAAATCGAGGTATTCCATACCAGATAATTTCCAATACTTACAACCTGAATGAGGTATGAATGAGCCCTGCATAAGAGGTAAAATACCTCAAATAATACCTTCTGCATATTCTACAAATACCAAGCTGATAATTAGATGAGGTATTGTAATACCTAAATAATACTTGATGGGTTTTCATATAAAAGTGAAATTTTTCAATACTAGTTCAATACCTCCAGCAGTCCTCAATAGCTAACGAATACCAAAATGAAGTATTTTTAACTTTTTTTTCAAATACCATTATAATACTAAAATAAGGTATTAATAACTGAACAATACCTAATTGTGGTATGATACCAAAATATGGTATGCATAAGTTATTGCCGAGTTATTCTTTCCTCCTCGGGTAGGAGTAGAAGCGAACGCTTTGCCTTTTTTTGTTCGAAATTAAACTCGAATTTCGCGAAATTCCGTTTTATTCCGTTTGTTTTCAATTTTCCGTGGAAATATTTTAACAATTTGGCGAAACGAAACGAAATAGCAAAATACAAATTTCGCCTGTGCGAGTTCCGTGGAATTCCGCGGAATTTCGTTTCGAATCGTATTCGACGGAATCATTCGGTATTTCGCATACCCTTAGTTTTCAGCAGTTAACAAGGATGCGAAGTAGACGAACTTATCAACCACCTCAAAAGTAACCCCGTCTATTGTAACACTACTTCCTAGGCGGGCTCTGTCGAGCTCGGTTCCACCTATCAGCATGTAGGGGAACATGGTACAAGATGCACGGATGGGGTAATATGGCTCACCTAACTAAATCATTCCTAGTACGTTTCAATTTGTATTCTTTGCCAAACGATGTTAAAATATGTTTACCCAAGAGTTTCCGTCACATTTTTGGACATAAAACCATTTTCCTTTAATTTTCCAAGAAATCCAACATTTTTCACTTTATCAAGGTTTTCCGATGATTTCATGAAGAAATAAGCGTTTCCATACCACAGAGCAAACTCATCGAGAAACTTGGTTGCTAACTACTAGTTCTCCATACTAAATGGCATTGAACCACCCCCATTTTTCAACCAACTTTTCTACACGATTTAAACCCGTAAAAAAACTCAAATTTGGGAAATGTTTTCATGTTGGTAGCTAGCAAATATTGTAAAGTTACTGTTAGGACTTCGAATGGTGTTAAAATGTGGATCTCATTAAATAGGAGAAAACGACATAAATTCTTAAAGTGGCATTTTGGACCACTTTGTTTTTGACGCACCAGGCCGATTTTTGTCGCTTCACGTTTCAGGCGGGTGTACAGATCTTGCACCGTTCCAAATGTTCTGCCGACAATATCCATATCATCCGCGAAGCAAACAAATTGGCTGGATCTTGTGAAAATCGTACCTCGGTTATTGAACCAGGCTCTCCGCATGACACCTTCTAGCGCGATGTTGAACTGCAGGCACGAAAGTCCATCACCCTATCGAAGTCCCCGGTGGGATTCGAACGAACAGGAATATTCACCCGAAATCTTCACGCAATTCTGCTCACCGTCCATCGTTGCTCTTATTAGTCTTGTGACCTTCCCGGGAAAGCTGTACTCGTTCATGATTTTTCATAGCTCTTCGTGGTCGATGCTATCATAAGCCGCTTTAAAATCGATGAACAAGTGATGCGTTGGGACATGGTTTTCACGGCATTTCTGGAGGATTTGCCATACAGTGAAGATTTGGTCCGTCGTCGAGCGGCCGTTGATGAAACCAGCTTGATAACTTCCCCCAAACTCAATTGGTATTGGTGATAGACGACGGAAGATAATCTGGGATAGCACTTTGTAGTTTTCATTCAGGATAGTGATCGCACGATAGTTTTCACATTCCAGTTTGTCGCCCTTCTTGTATTTAGATGGGCCATATGACCCCTTGCATCCACTCCTCCGGCAGCTGTTCCGTTTCCCGGATTCTGACAATCAGCCGGTGCAGACAGGCGGCCAACCTCTCCAGGCCCATTTTGATGAGTTTAGCTCCAATACCATCCTTACAAGCGGCCTTTCCTCAATGTAGGGAAAGGTTGGTTTCCTTCATCCGCCGTGCTGACGTAGTCATTTCTTCCACGACAGGATCCTCTGCACCTGAGTTTTCCGTGCCATTCAGGTGTTTATTGTAGTGCTGCATCCACCTTTCAATCACCCCACGTCCGTCCGCCAAGATACTTCCGTTCTTATCCCTAAACATTTCGGCTCGCGGCACAAAGCCTTTTCGGGATGCGTTAAGCTTCTCGTAGAACTTTCGCGTTTCTTGTGAACGATGCAGCTGTTCCATTTCTTCACATTACGCTTATTCCAGGCGGTGCTTTTAATCCCGAAATAGGCGGATTTGCTGCTTTCGTTTCATTGTATATCGCTCCACGTTTAGTCACGTTCCTTTCTGCAGCATTGCAGCCCACGCTGCATCCTTCTTTTCCAAAACTTGCCTGCATTCTTCTTCGAACCAATCGTTACATGTCCTTCTTTCCACGTATTTACCCGATGCTCTCAGCTGCGTTGACACGAATTCTCTCTGCTCTTGAAAGCTTTTAAAAACTACCTAAAGCAATAAAACAAGTACTCTTTGTTTGTTCATTGCTAAAATTAAAAACGGTACTGTTAAGTGCTACTAAAACATTACTTTTCAGTACAATTTTTTTTTTACTATTGATCCCTTTACAATCCTTGTTTGGACCCGTGCCTTCGATTTTTCATTGGACCCGTTGGTGAAAGCTAGCGGTGGCAATCCTTCTTGGACACCGTCTTGGGAAAAAACCTCCTAGGAGGTCTCGTCTTTTCTCGTTTATTCACTAAACATGGTTGCAACTACAAACAAAAGGAAGGGTGATTCTCTGAATTCACAACTTCCTTCCAAAAAAGTGGGATTTAAAACTGTCATTAAACGTGGTAAGAATAGAAGAAAGGACGTTTCTCCGAAATGCGAACTCTCTTCCAAGGGTGAAATGAATAATGTTGATAATTGTATCGAAATGAGCAATCAGGTCGATGCTCTAGACAAATTTTCCGAACACCAAATCGGAGCAATCTCTAGCCCAGGCTTTTTGATTCAAGTGAGGAAGCAAAGAGTGCCGCCTATCGTAATCAGTTGTTCCAAATTTGGGGGATTTAGGCAGGAGATCTTGAAATCCATTAGGAGAATCAAGGTCTCCTTCCAAATCGCAAAGAAAGGAGACTGTCGCGTTTTGCCGAAAACTCTTAAAGATCGCGAACTTCTTCTCAAACATCTTGAAGAGAAGAAGCACACATTTTTTACTTATGACGTCAAAACTGAACGTTTGTTCAAAGTTGTCTTGAAAAGAATTTGAAATGAATGATTTACTTGGGTTTTCCCCAGTCCAAGTAATCATTAGGAAAAAAAAACATAATCTGGCATTGTTCGGAACGGGCTTTCTCAAGAATATTATTTAGTTCACCTTAACAAAAAAGATCTAAATAATATTAAGGCTTTAGAAAAAGCAAAACTTATGTTCGATGTCCGTGTGACATGGAAACATTTCCAGAAACCTGGAGGAAATTACCAGAACCCCACTCAGTGCCGTCAGTGCCAAAAGTGGGGTTATGGAACAAAAAATTGCCACATGGATGCTACATGCATGATTTGCGGAGGCTCTTCTCCGTATAGCGATAAGTTCATATGCGCGAATTGCGGGGGCAACCACAAGTCAAATTTTTGAGCTTGCCCTTCGCGTAGGCGAGTCGTCGAGGCTCGTGCCAGGCAGATGAACAGTAATGTCCGTTACGATTGGACCCTGGCTCTAAGCCCTTTTGGAAATTATCTAAAACTTTGAAAAAACCTCAGAAGCCAATTCCGTCATTGAAAGAGGAAAACAAATTATTACTAACTAATTGTGAAAAAGCTCAAAAACTTGCTATGCAGTTTAGAAGCGCGCATAATTTGAATTAAGGACTTACTTGTCCAATAGAAAATCAAGTTTCTCAGTACTTCGAAAACATTCTCAATCAAGAGAAAGTTTTTGAAAATTCCTGGGAGACTGATATGGAAGAAGTGAGAACTTTTATTAAAAAATCAAGAATATGAAAGCTCCTGGCGATGATGGAATTTTCTACATGCTCTTCAAGAAACTTCCAGAAAGTAGCTTATCATTCTTAGTTGATATATTTAACAAATGTTTTCAATAAGCATATTTTCCTAACAAATGGAAAAATGCTAAGGTTGTTCCAAATTTAAAACCAGACAAAAATCCTGCATGAGCTTCTAGCTATTATCCAATCAGTTTGCTTTCCTCCATCAGTAGACTTTTTTAAAAGGTCATTTTGAACAGAATGGTGGCCCACATCAACGAAAATTCAATTTTTGCCAATGAACAGTTCGGATTCCGACATGGACATTCAGATTTTACGTGTAACAAATTTGGTATGTTCCAACAAATCTGAAGGCTGTTCTACTGATCTTGCATTTGACAGTATTTGGCATGGAAGTTTGATTGTTAAATTAAAATACTTTAATTTTCCAACATACATTGTTAGAATAATTCAAAGTTATCTGTCAAATCGTACACTCCAGGTTAATTATCAGAACTCCAAGTCTGAAAACTTCCTGTAAGAGCAGGTGTTCACGAAGGCAGCATTTTGGGACCAATGTTATACAATAATTTCACATCTGACTTACCTACCTCGGTTACCTCAGGGATGTCAAAAATCTTTGTTTGCAGATGACATGAAGTGTCATATTGAAGGTATTCAAGCCAAAAGTAACAAATATGTAAAATATCTTTATCCCATTATTAATTGGAAATCAAAACATTGTCTAAGAACAAGCTTTTGATATTCAAACAAATTTTCAGGCCAGCCATGTTGTATGCTGTACCAATTTGGACGAGCTGTTGTAATACCAGAAAGAAAGCTCTGCAGAGGACTCGATATGAAATATTGAAAAATCATTCTGAAGCTTTCTCCCTGGTATAGCTCTAATATGTTACACATAAATTCCAATGTTGAAACATTGTAACAAATTTCTAATAAAATTGTTACTAATCATAATGTAATGTATTATGTTGTTAACAAAATGTCATTAAATGCGTATTTTAGTTTAACCAAAGGATGATAGTGTTTTCTAACACAAAACACCTAGATATACGAAATGATTGTATTGTTTGGTATTATACTATTAAAAAAAAGTTGACATCCCATTCGTTGTTGTATGTTTCAAACTTTGACGCCCACTCGGAAAATAAACAGTTTTAGACTCGTTCATGCTTCCAGTGCTGGTTTGGGCACAATTCCTTGCCTTACACAGCCTTTGTACCTGATTTCCACGTGCTACCAGGACGACACAAGACCAAAAAAAAAACTTGAAGAAAAGAGGAACTGGGTTGAAACTCTTGAAAAACAATAAAGGACGCCACACGAACAAAAAAAAAGATGGTCTGGGCCGGATGAAGGGCGTACCATTTTACCGAGCAGGAGTCAAGAGCCAAGTGGGAGACAAGAATGGAAGGAAACACTCATGTACGTACCGCAGACTATGCTGAGGAAACGACTCCAAGAGAATTAAATATTCAACAGAATGTGGCTAATAAAATCATAATAACTTTTAATAATTGATAAAATATTCATTATCGGTTTAACAATGTATGACTTTTGAGTGAATAAAAAGAGGCCAAAGAGCCGTGGGATAGCTTTCGGAATGAACCAGTTTATTTTGTCACAACGAACGATAATTAGAAAATGAATGCAAACTCTGAATTAAAATCTTTTTTATTCGTTTCAATCTTCGACCAATAAAAAGTGTATTGAAAGCTTGAACTTAATACAGCGTAAACACTCACAGCGTCAGAACAGGGCGATTCGGGTGTGTTTGTTGAAGCAAAAAGCAACCTGATTCCCAAGCTTAATGAGCGTTATTTTTGGGTGTACCATGAATGAAATAAATCGTCTAATGAAACCCTCCATTGTGCCTACGGTAGGGAAAAATCGAGCAGTTCATTCAGCAATGGTTGAATGTAGTAAATTTATTGAAACAGATACCTCTTGAAGATTGTGCTTGGTTATTTGTGGAAATGAAAATCAATGAATATTCCTATGACATCTAACCCAGGCAACCAAAATGTACGTATAACGAAATCACCTGGAGGCTTTGTACGTGCAAAATTTCACTTATAAGATGTCGCGAAAAGGCTTTCTACGTACAAAAGTGGAGGCAATATGCGTGCATATATTATGTGATGAATAATAGCCTACGATACGAGTGCATAAATTTTCTACCGAACTAACCTATGATCTTAAGCGACTTAACGTATGATAACAAATGTTGATTTGACAGCTGCTACGGATTGACTCGACTTACTTTGTACGAGTGTACGAGATGAAACAAAATGAACAAATGAACTCAGAAAAAAAGCGTTTTATGCGAGGAAACTCATAAATCTGACGATTTTATCCACCGTGTTTTGCGGATTTGATGTAATTTGTATGAATAAAAGAGTTATTACGTGAACTTTTATGCGACTTCTGGTTGTCTGGGAATGTTATTCAACAAGACCAATATTGGATGCAGTCAAATTTCAACTTAAATTGAGACTTTTGCTAAATCGCATTGCATTCAATCGCAATTCTTTGTTTCAGTATTTTTTGTAGTAAATAATGCTTTTCGCAAATTTTCTCAACTACACATCGTTTCAGAAAGTATGGGCACGACTTTGATATTTTAGAAAACAATAATTTTGCATTTTTGACGTACCGTAAAACGGGGTAACTTTGATAGTTTTTTCGAAGAAAACTTGAATATTTATGCATGCTGTTTCAAAGAATTATAATTTATATTTTTAAAACAAGTACTGGCATCCTAGCTATCGATTGCAGTCGATAGAATTCCAAAAGATTTATTATGAATGGATATATAATTTTTCATATAATCGAAAGTTGGTTTTCTGTTTTGGGGTAACTTTGATAATTGGATATGAATCGAACAAAATTGAATGAATAACGAACATTTGTAGGGCATTGCATACCTCTAGGCGTTTAACGTTATATGGAAATTTCTGACTTAGATTACAAAAATGGTCCCAGTTTGTGAAAATGCTATTCGCTAAGAGATTTGAGACCGTATTCAAGTTCTATGATAACTAGGCTGTCAAAGATAAGTGGCCAACTATTCAAAACTACATTGAATAGTGATCGTAGAACAGATTGTTTGTAAGTGTTTCAAAAATACTAAAATTGTGTCAATCTTCAATATTCGTATAAAAAGCCTCAAATGCACTTGATTTCAATGAAAATAGCTTTGACATGAAGTGTCATACTAATACTCTTTACTTTTGCATTTGTTTTGCTTAACTGATTAACAGAAACTTCGTTGTTTCGTTTAACATGTTGTGGGTCTCGCACTATCAAAGTTACCCGCATTATCAAAGTTACCCCGTTTTACGGTATGTAACTGTTTTGTTTGGTACAACAACCTTTTACACTGAAACTTTGATTTATGACAGTCAATTCTTTTCTGGCACTGCAAATAATGGCATGGTGAAGTCGCGTCCAGACTTAATGCGACACCTTATTATTACATATATATGACGACTTTTTCATAAATATAAGAAAAACCGAATTTAGAACAATACCATTTAATTGCGCTAGAGTTGTATCCTTTGACAGATTCGCATATTTCGACCTCAACTGTAAGGCCATCTTCCGTGTACTAGACTCGACATTTTCATGTTTTATTTTGTATAAAATTCGTGATCATCAATTTAATTCAAGTTACGCAGACAATTCATTTGGAAAATCGTAATCCTCTGCTTTAAAAAGCCATCCACCACCGATTTGATAGAATTCAACTACAGCAATTGAATTACCCGAAATTGGATACCCATAAAAATGTTCTTCGCCATTCCCCCGTTCTCATCCCCGTGATGTAATCTCATCGATACGCCCCCAAATCGAATCCCAGTATCAGATGAAGGAACCGAGAGTACGATATCCGTGCAATCTGGAACCGATGTCAGCAATCTGTATGTACCTCACCTCCCGAACATGCTTCATTTGAAACGAAAATTATCGACCGAAAATTCTCTTCCATTAATTTTTCCCTCCAGCCATGCGAGAAGGAAATTCGGACCGATGCTACGATTTGAGGATGTGGGGGTGCTTCTTGAAATGGAGTTTCCAAAATTTGACGCCTCGAGAGCAATAGGTGAAAGCCCTCAAATTATGTGTGACGGTTTCTCTTTAGCGATTTATATTAGTGGCAAATTTATTCGTTTTGATGAAATGTGTCAAAAATCAAATAAAACCTACCATGCTACTTCAAAGAGAACTTACGAATTGCTAGACACGATAACGTATTGATGATGCAACTGAAATTTGGGTACTCCGAAACAATGGCAAAAATAGGCAAGCGACGAATTGATAAATAATTCAGCTCTCACTGTCAGCTTCCGTCAGTCAATTAGCCAAAAATGGTACTTTGTGAAGCAGATGGCACACGAACGTTAGATAGCTTCTCAGTTGCTACTGCGCAACTTTTCCATTTGTTCGGTATTTTGTTTACACGAAAGCGCAGTGTTGGAAAAACAATACAACAATACTCACTATGCATAAATTGTGAATAAATATTAACAAATAGCTCTACAGGAAGAATAATAAAATAAGTCAACCTGAAATATTCAGAACCTTTTAACCTAAAATTTATTCCGATTGTGATATTGTGTATCCAACACTTAATTGAAGTCCGTAGTAAAATAATTTACTTATACTACTATTTTTTACAACCTAAGAGCGTCCAAATAGCAATTTAGGAAATTATACAGAAAACTCAAATAGTATGGTGGATCGAGATTTCTCAGATATAGAGGTCGCCTTAAGCTTTTCTCAAAAATAGTTGATGCTGACCGTAGTTCTACCGACACATAAAGACTCATGAGTATCATCGCTGGAAGAACTAACTGATTCAAATCTACCTGTCCCCTTCAGACACGTGAGTGAAGAGACTGATTTCCCGGACAGTCTATCCCGGCTTAAAAAAAGAGGCAGACAAAACGACGCAAAACGTGATTAAACTCGAAGACCAAAAAACTGTTACAGGGAAAAATACTATAAAAAAATGTTCCTCACACTTACTTCTACCTCTTCATACTTCCCAACTTTCCCAAATGTGTGTGTGTGAATTTTCTAATCTGTTTCTATCAACATTTATCGATTATCTTCTTCTTCTTTTCGATCTCGGTTAGTTGTGTGGAGTACTAAACGCATGCGCATGGTCAGTTTGATTGTTTGCTTACTCACGGACCCTTTTAGATGCTGCGATGAATGGCGCCGGCAAAGCAGAAGCGATGGCCGATGAATGCGTCGGCAAAGCAAAATTCCGGTTCTAGCACATTGGTGATATTGGTATTGTGACTACCGCTCCAATCACGGAAATAAAATGCGACTTTTTGGATTCATCAGATAACGATGTGTCGCACGCTGAAGATTTAGCGTCGGTGATAGATGACGCTGTTGTGGGGATCGTCGATGGCTTGACATATGGCCACGAAAATGGAGATGGCCGCTCTGTCGGAACGGTTTGCTCCCTTCCGGCTTTCCCCTCAAACCTTTGGACCTTTGAACGCTAAAGCGTGGGGTCGAGAGTAGCGTTAATCGAGTTGGAGCGGTGTGCTTTTCGATAACATCATGAACTTGGAACTCAAGCACTTGAGTGTATCGTATTCGGATATTCCATCTTCGCTCACTCGCATTAATGTGAGTATGTTGTGAAAAATGTAGCAATTTGGTGCAGCCGTCTTTGAGTAATGGGCATTCATGTGTCTGGTAACACGCTGGTCAAATAAAGATCTTAAAAACTTCAAAAAAACATCACATCGTAGTTTTCAGATATCTCCTAGAATACTTAACTGATTTGAATTACTTTTTCAGAATAGCTCTTTATCACCTAGTTTTGTGTAATCCACATTTTATTTTAAACATGGCCGCCAAAGACATTCTACATAGAGAATGGCGATCTCCCAAGAAACATCGGAATATCTTTAAACCCAGATCACCAATGAAGATATCTGCATAGATTCTCAAACTAAAAGAGTTTTTTAAAACTTGTCAAAAAATGGTGCAAAAATATCAAGAAACAAGAAAGTTATTAAGGTTTGAATATTTTTATTGCGGTAAAAATGAAGCTGCAGGTAGAGGTGTTAATAATCTTATGTACACTACAGAAAACAACAAAAAGTAACATTATTTCTAATCAGAAAGGCTTCTCACATTTTAATATATTAGCAAACTTAACACACAGCAACACTTAACGAATTAACATGCACTCTCGCGTTTTCTACAGTCCAGGTCTAAATGAATGAGTAAAATTTCTGATAGTCCTCAGATAAGGGGACGTCCATTAATTACATAAGGGGTTATAGGGGAAAGAGGGGTTTTAGATTTCTTACGCGCCATATGAATTAGGTGTAATAACATAACATATGAATTATTAATTTTAGTTATATCAGCGTTATTAGCTGAAATATTTCATAAATCATATTTTTCCGTTTTGACCCAATCTCACCCCCTAGTCCCATTGTCCTCCCATCGACGGTACTAAAAATCAACGATTTTGACGGTTACGCTTTGTAAAGGGCGTAACTCAAAATTTCACAGTTTCAGCAGACAGCAGTTGAGTCGAAGCGTGGTGATGGCTTGATTGTCAAAACCCTCAAACCATTATTCGCAAGTCTTGAAGAAGGCACAGTTAAATTAAATTTCAATCTAAAATTATAATTGTTGGTTAGTATGAGAAATTGTTGTTCGACCAAAATTGTAAGTATAATATAAGGTAATGAATTGGAATCAATCATGTTTATATCATTAATATGGGGCCCAAATAGCCGTAGCGGTAAACGCGCAGCTATTCAGCAAGACCAAGCTGAGGGTCGTGGGTTCGAATCCCACCGGTCGAGGATCTTTTCGGGTTGGAAATTTTCTCGACTTCCCAGGGCATAGAGTATCTTCGTACCTGCCACACGATATACGCATGCAAAAATGGTCATTGGCATAGTAAGCTCTCAGTTAATAACTGTGGAAGTGCTCAAAGAACACTAAGCTGAGAAGCAGGCTCTGTCCCAGTGGGGACGTAACGCCAGAAAAGAAGAAGAAGAAGATCATTAATATGAATTACAGCTTTTGAGCTCAGTCTAACCCATAAAAACGTGCTGCAAAAACGAGGTCCGAAACTACCCCCGAACACCCACAGATAACCCGAATCGAGTCAAAAAAGTCAAAGTTTGATTGATTTGTGGATCCGTGTAGCCTAGATTACTTTGTATATTCTTTCCGCCAGGAGCTCCTCTTTTGCCTACCGAACAGTTGGTGAAGCATTCCACATGTAAATCCACTTTATGATTATGAACAATGATTTATCCTGCCGTACAATAAAAATGTGGTCTTCGGCAAAATGGTTGGAAGGATTTAATACCGCCGTGCGAGGTGACATTGGGCCTAGGGGTGACATTAACCGCCTCTTTTGATGCATCTCATGGCTAGTAGGAACGCCGAAAAACTAATCTATGACCATCTATTGGCTATTTGTAACGTAATCTTGAAGCTTGGCACATTGATTTCATTAGTTTGCCATTAGCTTGCTGTAAAAATATTGGCCCAAAGTTACCCTCATGGACCAATGTCACCCCGCACGACGGTATGAGAAGAGTTCACTTTTCTATAAAACAGAATAACGAAAAGATGAAGGGTTGAACGCAAAAGATTGGCGGTTTCCATACTAATCTCTATGTAAACTTCAAATGGTGTTTGTACAATCAAGTTTCATACAAACCATTTCAAAGTTTGGGAGAATACTATTTATCATGATACAAATCGATTAAGCCTAGAGGAATCAATATTTTGAATTTTTCATCACTCTGGTTAAGCATATTGTCGAAAGTTAGTCGTTGTATTACCCATACAACTAAATTGTAAGTAAAACGAAAGCACCTATAGCTCTATACGATGCTTATATGTGCAAAAAACCCGTATAAGATGTTGTCAAATGGCCTTATACATACACAAGTGGAGGCAATAAATGGGCATATTTTATATTATGCAGATTTGGATACAATGCGAGTGTTTACATTCTATTGCGAACTAATCTGTAATCTTCTGGACTTAATTTACGATAACACACTTGATTTGACCGCTACTACGGATTGGTTCGACTTATTTTGTACGTTTATACGGAACGAAACAAAATGCACTGATGAACTCAGGAATAAGCATTTTATGCTAGCCAATATAACCCGTCAACAAAACGATCTCATCTACCGTGTTGTACGGGTGTGATATTAACTCGTACTGGTAAACGAGTTTCTACGTCAATTCTTATACGATTTCTGGTTGTTTGGGTAATCATTAGATTAACTATACAGCGTAATACTTCGCATGTTAACTATGTCAAATAGAAACAGCAGCAGAAGTCGACGATCGGAAATCGGAGTACATTTTAGTGCAGGATCTACAATACTTCCCCCCTAATATCGTCACACAAATACCTCATTCTCCCGAATAACTTAGTTGCCTTGAGAATTGTGATAATTGAAATGTGTTTTGGAAACTATAGCTCCAAAAAATTAACCTTCTATGATTTCTTCATGAATTCTTTCTTGCATTTTTCAAGAATTTCATCTGGAGATCCAGGGGTTTCCCATTATTTATGATAAGATAATGTAAATTTTCTGTAGGAATTTCTTTAAGAATTCTCCTGGAATTCCTATAAAAACTTTAACTGTCAAATCACATCAAAATTCCATCAGAGATCCCTTAAGGAATTCTCCTGGCGGTTTTTCCAGTAATACTTCCAGGGTTTTCACCTTAAATACTTCTAATATAGGTTGCAAAAGTAATTCAAGAAATTCCTTCTGGAATTCTTCCAAAGACACTTCGGGAGATTCATCCAGGAATTTACCTAAGAATTCTGAGCAAGAAAAGCTCCAACTTGCTTATAAGTTATGAAATGAAACCAGGGATCCCTTCAGAAATTCTTAATTTTTTTTGTCTTAAAGTTCTTAACCCTCTAATACCCAACCCCGCCTTTAGACGGGGTACACTTTGGAATTTTGTGTATTTTTTCGTAGCACGGAAATCAAAATGATTTTATTTTTGGACTAAGCCTTGACTCATAACACGCATATGAGAAAAGTTTTTTATGACATTTGAAACTTTTTTGTATTTTTGAAAATTGTTTGAAAAATTGTATTTTTATCTAACCTACAAATGCCTGGGGTTTATTTAACGTGTAATATAAAAATCGTACCTTTTATATTTTTCTACTATTAACCTATAACAGAAGAAGAGCTTGGTGGTATTAAAATAATTCCAAACCTGTGTTTCCGTTAATTACACGGAAAAAAAAATATTTTCAGAAATATATTTGAAATCTATTATTTTTAAAAGTACCGTAAAAACTTGAGTTTTTATTGTTGCCAAAAATCAGTAACTAGAAGAGGCTTCAAGAAAAAATGAAAAGGGATAGGGATGTTCAAAAATAAAAATTATAAAAATCAAAAACCAAAATTCATAGATTTGCGAATAAAAATAAATCGTTGCCCAAAAAGTGTTTAGAACGATTTAAGATAACTAAAAATGATATTTAGATCAAAAATAAAAATTTGGGTATTAGAGGGTTAAGGTTCCAGGAATTAAGTCAAGTAAATCAACCAAGATTATTTTGAAGAATATTCGAAGATGTTATGTTCTTCAAGGGTCTAGTCTAGAAACTTTACTCGGCTTCCTCTTAACAAAGTTTTGAGAAATCCTCTGAGACGTTTCCTAAGGTTTCTTCCAAAGTAATCAAGGGAAGCCATTTGACTACTGATGGTTTTTAAGAAGTTCCTTTGAGAGTTCTTCCGGATGTATTTTGAGAAATTCTAAAATAATTTAAACGTTTCCTGAAGAATTTCACAAGGGATTGATTAAGTTATTTCCCTTAAAAGTTAGTCAGTTTTCTTAGGTCAAAGCTAAATGTAATTAGTAAGAATTCTCAGCAATTATCATATTCCACAGGCATACGAGAAACAAAAAACAACATTTCTATACAAAAAACTCCTGCAGTAATCACTGGAGGAATGTCTGGTAGATTTATTTATTATCCCTGGACTAATTCTGGATTTATTTTTTAATGAGATTTGAAAAAAAAACTCAATAGCTAGACACTGCTTAAAAAACAAGGCATTATCGAAATATGCTTGAAAAAATTCCTAAAAGGATTTCTGCGGGCATGTTTTTTGATGGAGTCCTTGGAGTAATCGCTTTCGAAATACCTCAAAAGATTCGATTGTATTGCATTTCACTATGGGCCAGGGACGCAATCTGGCGGGACAAAATTAATAACTCGGTTACGAAGCGTTTCCGGTATTTGGTGTCTTTGGCGTAAACGTATAGTTCGTAAATCGTCCGCATAGGTGGCGCCACAATCTAACTTTTTACTGTGACGTTCTAGAGACTTGGCATGTTCGGCATATCAACGGTTTTGAAATATATACTCGTGCTTATTCAGAATCGAACCAAGGACCTTCCGATTCATAAACCAGTACTAGCTCCACGCACCTATCGACGACCATTGTCGTAACCACTCTTTTCTGAATTAGCCAAATTTTCTAATTTGGCGAATTCCACCATCCTCCATCAACCAATAATTTTGCTGCAAATATACAGCGAAATCCAATAAAGCACGCCCGATCGTGCAAACTTTATCCAACAGAATTCATTTTGATAAAATAAACAACTCTCTCGAAGACGTCATAATTCCACAGCCTACTGTTTTCGAGTTATTGGCAAAATTAGAGAAAATTAGTAAAAAAAAACGATTTTTGACACCGAATTTGAACTTTTTCCTAAGAATCATGTCATATAATATTTGTTGCTGATAAATATTTAACAAACGCAAGCTTTGGTGGAAAAATTTTAATAAAACGACGCACAAAAATTAAGAAACTATGAAAAAACTTGAAAAATAGAGCAATTTTTTAACATTAATATCTCCAAAAGTGCAAAAAATCGCAAGCTCAAATTTTCAGGCAACATAGAACAATACTTGATAAAACGGATGTCAAAATTCCAGAAAGGTATATTTTGGTGTTTTTGAGATATTTCATTTTTTTACAATGATTATATTACTCCAATATAGTTAGTTTCAATGAGGAATCTGAAGGGACGATCGACTTTAAGAAATAACGAGTCGTGGAACAAAAACTTTCGAAAAAACTGTTCAAAAAAGCCATCATAGTAGCCATGAAATTCAGTTTAAGAGCAGTTCCTTCAGTTGATATTGAGTAATGTAGATGAAAGCGTAGATTAAAACTGGGTACATATTTTTTTTCTTCAATAATTCAAATGGTAAAGTATGCCATGATAAACTTGATCATGTATCAGTTAATTGTTGTCATCATGGTTCGAGGTGAGTAACTTATTTTGTGAATGTGTTACTTTTAACACGGAAAATCAAATTTTAAAGCATATTCATGTCGATATCTCTAAATACTAAAATTTCAGAGCGCACGATCTCTTGTCCGGAGCTTGTATATTTGTTTCAAAGCTGAAAGAGCGTTGATTCTTGGATGTTTCGAAACAGAGTAAACAGATCGAAGGTATCAATTTGGGGTTTCTTTCGATTTTGAGAACTGTTAGGTTGTTTAACCCTAAATATGTGTTTAATCAACGAATTTGCTTAAATGTTGAGCTTCCGGAAAATTGTAACAACGAATTCGAGATGAAATCCAAAGCCAGCTTGTAGTGTGACCAGATATAATAATTTCATGAAATAATAAAATATATTTTTCCGCTAATTTGAAAATACACTTAAATATTTGCCACAAAAATATTAACCGCGTAATGAATTCGGTGACAAAAATCGTTTTTTCACTATTTTTTCTAGTTTTGCCAATAACAGTAGGCTGTGGAATTTTGACGTCTTAGAGAGAGTTGTTTATTTTATCAAAATGAACAACTTTGCCGAACATGCCAAGTCTCTAGAACGTCACAGTAAAAATTTAGATTGTGGCGCCATCTTTGCGGACGATTTACGAACTATCCGTTTATGTCAGTTGATGGTCCTCGTTGTTACAAAAAACTTTGCCGAAGACACCAAATACCGAAAAGGCTTCGTTACCGAGTTATTAATTTTGTCCCGCCAGATTGCGTCCCTGGCCCATAGTGCATTTTGCCAGAAAACCATTCCCCAGAATCATTTTTTGTAATTTATTTTCAACCTAGATATCAATTGATCAACACATTTATGGAAAATTTAAGCCTACCGAGTTTTTTGATACTTGTCATTTTGATATTTTGAATATACTCATGTTATTTGTAATTATAGCAAAAAACATTACGTAGCCAACTTTTAGATTATTTACAACAAGAGGATTAGACTATTATCTCTGCACAGCTACAGCGCAAAATTAATTGAAATTAAACGTCAAGAAATGTCGTAAATGTTGCTCCAAATAATATTTATTACGTTGTAATATTATAACAAGTATAAAACAACGCGACTGCTCGATCCAAGTTGTTTAATCTATTTTGGTAAAATACTTAGCATACAATTTTATGCAACTTTTACAACTGCTTCTCAAAGCACGGAAGTAAACAATTATTCCAGTAGATCGTCCGAGTACTTCTGAAGGTATGCTAGGACGAAGCAATTCCCACCGGCTGGTTGGCCTCATACGTTCAATCTACAAGAAAGAGCACAAACAGGAGTGTGGCAATTACAGAGGAATTACCCTGCTGAATTCGGCGTACATAATATTGTCGCGCATCCTGTTAAACAGACTGAGACCACTCGAGGCATTCTTCGTCGTGGTGTTCGGTATATTTTTGTGAGAGTCACTCTACAACTGACTAGATGTTTACCTTGCTAATGATCTTAGATTAATCCAGGGAGTTTAACTTGCTGACTCACTATCTGCTTAAAACATTTAAGTCGGCGTAGTGAGTAGAAATGAGCTGTGGCACATAATGTCTGAACATGGTTTTCTAGAAAAACTTATTAGGCTGCTGCGTGCAATACTGGATGTTTCAAAATCAAGTGTTTGGATTGCAGACGATGTGTCCACCTCATTTGTGACTTTAGTCGGATCGAAACAGGGAGACGCACTTTTAAACTTACTGTTCAATTACTAGTATTAGGGTACTATTAGGAGATCTGGCGTACAGAGAAACGGCACTATCATCACACAGTCGCATACGCTCCTTAGCTTTGTGGATGCTATCGGAGGGGATGAATTTTTAATTAGAGATGCAACTGCCCAAAAATCCTTGATTTGCTGGACAACGTTGCCGAAAACACCGACTTTCTAGTTTATCAATATCTCGTGATATAGAAGATTGAAGAAATTTGTTACTAGCGCCAAATAGCGGAGAAATTTTAATTAACTATAGCCAAATAGCCCTTGAGCTGTTGAACAACTTTGCCGAAAACACCAACCTCATAGCTCATCTGGGTCTTGAGATATCCGTTGAATTATATGAATGAATGAATAATATATGAATGAATTATAATATCCTGTAACGCCAGTAGATCACCTTTTCGAGTTGCGTTACGAGGTAAGATCCACACATATTGTAGTCTTGTTGTATCTTTTCTTGTTAATACTGATAAGTTATGGTCGGAACAGTATAAGAGAGTAACAAGTCACTAAGACCCACCTATTTATCCTAGATGATGAGGAGGTCGATGTGAAAAAATGACTCAATCAGCATCTGAGGCTGGTTTCAAAACATGAGACAGGTTCTTTCCGAGTTCAAGTGCTTATTTTTGGATGTCTAGGAGGTTCCGAAATAAATGGAGTAGCAAACCTCCTACATTCTAAACAAGCTTCTTGTTTCAAGGAATCGAAATGTCTAATACGATAAAACCTGTTCACAGTTACAAAAAAAGGTTACAACTTTGAACCCTATACAAAACACCGTTTAAACTTTGAACCTTATAAGAAGAAGCAATAATTTGATAAACTAGAGTACCCATAGTAGCCAAACCTGATTAAGGGGCGCGCTTTTGAGAGTTTAATGGTTACAAACTGTTTTCTCTAAAAGGTATTAATAGCGAATATTCACACAAATTAATTATCAAAATTTATTTCTTGGCACCACTTTCCGATTGTATACATTATTGGTACATAAGCAGTACTAACGATGGAGTATTCCGTGTCTGTTGTAGCTTATTTTTATCCCCAAATCAATCCCCTCCCCCTCTCAGTTTGCAAACAAATCTCATCTTCACCTTTTCCCGGCTTGCCATCTTCCTACTCGCAAAAGTTCGCAGCTGACTTTTTGAACCGAAGCCCTTTTTCCACCCTCATTGCCTAGTAGTATAACAGTCACAGCCAGGTAATGGATCTTTCACTTCACGTGTCTGCTCAAGCAACCGAATCCTGAATCTGATGCTGTATAATATATGAAGCTGTGCCCCTCGGGTTGAATGGTTTTCTTCTTTATATTGTGAGTTACTTTTATCGTCACGATTAACTTGTGGATGGATACACTGAAATTGTTCACTTTTATTTTTTCATTTAAGGTGAAGATAAATCGAAGCCAAAGATCAAATTTTCAAGAGCACGGATCTGGAGAACCAAACATCCGTTCAAGCTGAAAACTTAATCGATTGGTCCCTAGCTGGTGGTGACCAATCGATTAGGTTTTCAGCTCAAACGGATGTTTGGTTCTCCAGATCCGTGCTCTTGAAAATTTGAACTTTGGCTTCGATTCATCTTCACCTTAAGTTTAATTCTGTTATTAGCATCATTTTAATAAATGCATTCATTTTATTGCTGGGTGTTCAATAGTAGGCAACACTGTCATCCTAATTTGTAAAAGCTCACTTTTTATTTTTTTTTTTATCATTTTGTTGATAACATTTTACATTTCATTTGGCTTAGCAGTTAAGCAGTTAAGCAGTGTAGCAATAGAAAATTGCAACGATTTTTCCATATTGAAAGCGCTCTTAATGTTATTGTTGATCTTTCAATTTGTAGTGAGTTGTTCGTGACAGTTTCTTTTGAATATTATTTTTACAATTATTTCTTCCGACATTCGCACTAAATACAACAAGCTTGATACAACTCGTGATTCATGCGTCTGTGCCACACCATTTTCTTGTTTTCAACCTTATAATCTTGTCCGTAGTACTATGCACTTGAAAACATAGAAGGCTTTCCGGTCCGCCCCCTTCAACGTCCATGCTTTATGCCCATGAATCCACTTGAACAACTAATGTTTAAAACAGGACGAATTTCCTTTCCATTTGCAAGTTGCGAGATCTAAGCTGGTTACGTAATCCGTAAAAGGCCGTAAATGCAGCTGAAATTCGCAACTCTTCAAAAATTTCAAACACATATCCATCAAATACTACCTGCAGCAATGCATTTCGTTTTGGTAGATTTGATGGTCCGGCCTATCCTGTCTCCGTTTTCAAGGGAACAAAGGCCTCCTCCAAGAAGGTCAAGATCGTCCGCAAAGTCAAGGAGCGTATGCGACTGTGTGATGATAGTGCTGTTTCTCTGCACACCAGATCTCCTAAAAGCATCCCCCAATGCAATGTTGAACAGTAAATTCGAAAGTGCATCTCCTTGCTTCAATCCGTCTAAAACGTGGCTGACACTTGATCTGCAATTCAAACACTAGATTTCGAACCATCCAGCGTTGCAATCAGCCTAATTAGTTTCGCCGGAAAATCATGCTCAGTCATTATCTGCCACAGCTCATTTCTGGATTGGCTGGTAAAGCTGCTCACTTCCGTGCTTGAGAAGCTCAACCGATTTTCGACTTTCTTATAGTCGCTTAAACATTTTGCCCTTGATTTCCGTTTGAAAATCATCTCAAAGTCAATAGACCTGGCCTTGATTTTCTAAGCCCTACCATTTTCACCCCTACCATCGGAAAAACTTCCAAATTAGACGACAATCCTATCGTCACATCCACTTTTCGGTGTGTACACTCCACGGCATCCCCGATGGTGTGGACAATATTCAGCACGAAACGGGACACGAAAGGAGCAAGTGTCACAGCAGTTTCCACCAAACCAAATCCCCCTCGACAGTCAGTGAATGCCAGCAGGAGTCACAACAACAACAACACAAATCCACTTCGGTACGGCTTTTTGATTCAATCCGATTGCGGAACGGGCACAGGTGGGCTTTAAATTTTCAACTTTCTGGTGATATTTTTCCGATTTTAGCCTGTAGCGCCGACGCCGAAAATGAAGCCATCCGAGATACGCTTTTAAATTCCATTAAATATTTAAAATCAATACTACTGTCGGCCGTGTAAGGGGAACAGCATATGCAGAGCAACACTGTCGTTGGGGCGGTCGAAAGCGGGAAATTTTTTTTAGGCAATTCCCAGGCAGGGAATTGGCGTGACAGGATTCTGTCTGGATCGCTTTTCAACAGATACAGAATCTCCGCATGGTTTATACGGTTGTTTTGCATTCGAGTACGGCTGTAATGGGGCGAAATCATCGCAGTTTGAGTTCCATTTGTGTCAAATAATATAAGGATGGATATCAAACTAGATTTATTTTTTCGTGACGGATTGGGAACATTCGATACATTGGTACATTTCAAGTAATAGATGGCTGGCTCCAGAGACACGATTTTCTTTATTTTGAAGTTTTTTGCCATCGCTATATTTCGAGCCTGTTCTATCATTTTACACAATGGAATATAAAAGTGTATATTGAAATTATATATAACAGGAATAATGCCAACACTTGTAGGGACGATCCACACATAGTTTGTTTGAAAATTACTTAAAATTAACGCTGTCATGAAAAAATGTGTTATCATTAGCATGAAACGAGCTCACCAATTGGTAATCCATCCTCGGCTGAACACGAATTTCTTTTCGCACTCGCAAAACGTGAACCGCGAAAAACTTTTCGGCGTCCCAAAAATGATATATCTTGCTTGGGCTTTCCAATGCACTGTCCAGCAAAACGCGCAAAATGAAAAAAACTCGGTGTCCCGAAAACGGACCGTCTTGCTTGGGCTTTCCAAAGCACTCTGCTCCAATAGACAAAAAGTCGAAAGAACAGTAGATCGAAAAACAAAACAGAAGAGACATGGAGTAGATTTTTTTTTTCAAACAAGGAAAGCTTTCCCACTAAGCAAATTAATTTCGACTTTTTGTCCTTTTGTTCATACGACGTTTTGTCCTTGAGCTTTTGTCCATAAACCCTTCTTGCCACGACAGGTTGTCTTGAAAATTCAGGCTTCTGAAATCTGTGTCACTTGATAAGTGTTTAGAGAAGAAGAATCAATGTTTTAACAGAACCTTAAAAATATTTGCTAGCTACTATCACGAAAACATTTCCCAAAACATCATTGGCAAAGGAATGATCCAATCAGTCAAGCCATTTAATCCCATCAATGTGTATTGTACCATGTTCCCCTAATTGGAATAACAATTCCCTTAATATTGAACAGTTACATATCAGATGATACACAATTCCATGATCGAATTCACAACTATCACACACAAGTAAGTCAGTACGCTGAATACTTAACATGTGGTATGAGTTCGCAGTGGCCAATCAAATCTTGTGGCAGATTTGTCAAATAATTTGCTAGCCCCGTAATAGTAGTTTACGGAACAAGGTGCAGAATGATGATTTTTACAGCACGAGTCGTAAATTTATCCTACGAGGCTTGCCGAGTAGGATAATTACGACGAGTGCTGTAAAAATCGAGTTCTGCAACGAGTTATGTACAACATTTTATGCAATTTCATAGAAGACTACTTGAGGGTATCAGAAATTATATCGGCATGCTTTCACCGTCATTTTACAATTTCTGAAAAATTGTCGTGTTATGTTTCATTGCGCAACTTAAACAGTTGCGTTATGAGAATGCGTTGCGTAATGAATCATAACAGCACTGGTTTCAGTTGCGTAATTAACATTCCCGCACATACTTAAGTGCAGTAAAGTAGGCCATTTCCTGACAGATTGGCTTGATGAAAAACAGCCTATTACGATGAGAAATTGCAACAAAACATTTTTGTATAACGACATGATTCCAAACTATTCCAGTATTGTTTTTGTTGAATTGCCGCCATTGAATTCATCTAATAGTTAACCCAGAACATCGAAATTGGTATAGTTAGTTCAGGGCTAAAGAAATCATACGATGCTCTGATACAAACTAACTCAACAACCAACTCACTTCCAGCGATAGCTGGATACCCAATACCCATACAAGGCTGACTTAACTCAGTTCGTCAATTTGTTCAACAAGCGACAACTAACTTCCACCTTGACTCGGCTGAAGCGATAGCTTTGAGAGCCGCCTTACTGTAGTGCTGATTGCACTTCATACATTAAAGTCTTAAATGGAGAGAAGAGAGCGAGGAGCTAGGACTGCACTCAAACGGGAGATTAACCTCTCAACCGGCAGCTTCATATTTTATCGCTAAAAAGGTATTCACATCGCGATAACTTTTTTGTTTCTCGTTATTTTTGCACCATTTTTTTCACAAGCCCTCAAAAAACTCTTCTAGTTTAAGAATATGTATCGATATTGATAATTGGTCATCTGGATCCAGAGATATTCCAAAATCCGTGGGGGAACGACGCGTAGCCATAACCCACTTAAATATCTCAGACAACAGAATTTATCGTATTCGGAGATTCACTCCACGGAATAATACATTAATGCGAGTATGTTGTGAAAAAATGAAGCAATTTGGTGCAGCCGTCTTTGAGTAATAAGCATTTATGTTTCTAGTACCGCGCTGAACAAATATAGATCTTCAAAACTCTAACAAAACCAATATCGTAATTTTCAGATTTCTCCAAAAATACTGAACTGATTTGTATGATTTTTTCGGAGTAGCTCCTTATTACCTGGCATTGTATAGTACACATTTTATTTTTTTGATTAATTGACCAAAAACAAAATGGCCGACAAAGACATTTTATATGGAGAATATCGGTCCCCCAAAGAACATCGGAATATCTTCAAACCCAGATAACCAATAATTAATATTGATTCTGATTTTGAAATAAGAAGAGTTTTTGATAACTTAAAAAATGGTGCAAAAAAGTTGAGAAACAAAAAAGTTATCGCGATTTGAATTTTGTTTTTGCGTAAAATATGAAGCTGCCGGTAGAGAAGCTTAGTAAATCTAATTTCTACAAGGAGCTGTACCGAGATACAGACACCAATCCATGGGGTTATGCTATCGAGTCGTCATGAGAAAGATCAAAGGCCTTTCAGCACAAGCTGGGCTGCTGAAGTTGATCATGGAGGGTCTCTTGCCGAAGCACGATCGAACGTCCTGGCCACCAAACCGTACGGTGAAGACGCAGAAGCTGTCGCAGAATCGTTGAGGAATGGCAAATGTCTAACGACGAGCTTGTAGAAGCGGCGAAGCGACTAAAATCAAAGAAAGCCCCTGGCCTGACCTGTGCCTTGACGAAGGCACCGGAAGATCTAGAACATCCGCAAAAGTGGACATATCCTGAAAGTTGACCTAGAGAGCTGAGATTTTTTTTCAAACGTCTTGCAATGATGAGCTTTAAGAGAGCTTACCAAGTAAATTGAAAGCGTTTTTTTTTTTCTTATAAGCAGGTGAAATCAACTCACCTGTAAAAAATCTGAACTGCTACGGCAAATGAAATGTAATATGTCGTTAGCAAAATGTTAATAAAAGCTTAAATTTGTTTAACCAAATTAGGATGATAGTGTTGTCGAACACAGAACACCTGGCCATAAGAAATGAATGTAATATTTGGAATGATACTAATGAAGAATTTAAAAAAAAGAAGGCTTACTATTGTAACCTCGGTACCCCATTGGTACACCAGAAGATCCGAAACATCCGTAAAAGTGGACATATCCTGAAGTTTGATATAGAGAGCAGAGATTTTTTTCAAACAACTTGAAATGATGAGCTTCGAGATAGCTTATCATTTCATCTTAGCCTTCTGATTAATAAAGTAACTTGTAAAACATCAGATCATTAAGTAGAATGGTACAACGAAGTTCTAGAAACACATAAGGAAATGATGTTCATATATTCTCAAAATTTGATATCATTTGAAACATTGAGAGGGTAGCTATCTTATTTGAAATTGTTGGAGTACATGATAAAGAAACTCAAAAACTTGCATCACTTCATATATATGTGTTATCAATGAAATATTGCATATAGATCGCCATAACTCACCGTCCAGACACAATTGAAACCGACTCAGAAACCATACATCAAACGGAGTTCTCAAGAGAATCCCTCGAAAAACCGATCCCATTTCAGAAACCGAAACAGTGTTCTTCCTAAACGAAAGGTGTTGAAATTATGTTGTATGCAAATATAATACCAACAATCTTTCAAAATCTCCATCAACGTCAACAACGTCTCGATTTCCTGAAACTGTTCGGGGTGTATGTTTTCCGATGGCACGTTGATGTGTTGTTTGCTAAGCCACCACACCAAAAGAGGTAAAACGTCCGAAGCTATTTTTCGCTTTTTCATGTCCAGTTGTCGAGATCAAATCGGTACCAAACCACTAGAGCCAGACCAACAATGCAATGGGGCACACGTGTACTCTGAGAGAGTGACCCTTGAATCCCCGGAACTGCATCTAGCAAAAGTGAAGGATCAATTCCATGGAATTTGGTCACGGACAATGTTGATGGTGAGCAAATTGAATCCCGAAGAAGAGATTCAAACCGGTGCAAATTTGTTTTTATCTTTCGAAAATGCATTCGAGTAGCTGGAAGCCAGGTGCCAATGTGTACTAGATACTTCAACCTCCACTGGTCACACTATCTGCGCACTGTGGGTGAGATTGCAAGACTAGGAGGAAAATGTGAACTATGAAGATGATATAAAGAGATGAAATGTATACAGACCTACATTATGTCATTTTGCGACATTAGAGTGGTCCCAAACAATATGGTAATTAAACTTTTTTGCTCCTCAAATTAGCCTGTTCTCAAAAGTTGTTCTTTGTTTTTTTTTTAAATCCTTCATTAGCAACACTTCAAACATCACATTTATTTCTTATTGAACATGATTATAATTTACCTAATTTTCTTCTTCTTCTTCTTGGAATTTATGTCCTCGCTGGGACAGAGCCTGCTTCTGAGGTTATTGTTCTTATGAGCACTTCCACAATTATTAACTGAGACCTTTCTTTGCCAATGCTGCCATTTTCGCATTCATATATCGCATGGCAGGTACGATGATACTTTATGCCCAGGGAGTTCAAGGAAATTTCCATTACGAAAAGATCCTGGACCAACCGGGAATCGAACCCAGACACCTTCAGCGTGGCTTTGCTTCTAAGCTGTGGACTCTAAGCACTCAGCTAAGGAAGGCCTCCAAATTTACTTGATGTGTATGATTATTAAGCAAGCGATCTTTAAATGAAAAATTATTGTCGAAGATTCTGCCTAGTGAATTCCAGCTACGAAAAACGCTGTCGTTCATCTGCCTGGTACGAGCCTCGACAATTCGTTTGCGTGAAGGGCAATCCCAAAAGTTAGACTTATGGTTGTCCCCGCAATTTGCGCACACACACTTTTTGGTATCTTCCTTCACAGAACAGACATCTTTAGCGTGAGAAAACTTCCGCAAATTATGCGTTCAGCATCCATGCGTCAATATTCGGTACCATGACTCCACATTTGACACAGACGGCACATAAAGGGTTCTGGAAATTTCCTCAAGGCTTCTGGGAAGGTTTTCATGTCGCACGGACATCGAACGTGAGTTTTGCTTCTTCTACAGCTTCAATATTAGTAAGATTACTTTTGTTAAAGTGAGTTAAATAATATTCTTGAGAAATACCTTCCCGACAAATGCCAAATTAGATTCTCAATTCTCTTTTTAACAATGATTACTTGGACCAGGGAAAATCCAAGTAAATCATTTATTCCATTTTTGATCTCTTCAGGTGACTTATAGTCACTTGAGATATTTTTCAACCCTCTAGAACATTTTAAATCACTACGATGTACACACCTTTGCTCTTAAAATCATCTACAAGAAAATGAATGAAAATAATATTTTCCGCCTTATTTTGCGATCTGACCCAATGTGTGGAGAAACCAATCCAGAGAGATACCTGCCAATTTGGACTAGCCAGTCGGTTTGGGTTATCTGGAATTAAATCGATTTTTCCTCCTGCCAAGTAGGTGACTGTTGAAAATAACTTTGACTAGAAGAGTGCCACACCACGGTGTGGTACCAAGCTTTTCGGTGGCATCGTCGTCGATTGGTTTTCCAGATAACAGTGAAGCAGATTTTCCGGAAGGACGATGAGGAAATGCTAGGAATGCTAGATGGCATCACCTACCTTGGAATAAGGTGCACGAGATTCAAAACCATCATAATTGAATTGTGTGTTTGTGCAAACGACGCGACGGTTCTTTGACTACGAATCCCGTCCGGTTATTTGCAACATGTATCGTTGGGATTTGTCTGTCTAAGTCGCTTGCTAGGCTAGGGTGGTGCCAATTGTTGTTCTTGTTGGAATCTAAGATATTTTGATGGGACTTACAAACACATAACTTAGGAAGGTTTATGGACAAAAAGTCGAAAGACAAATCGTCGGAAGGACAAAAGGTCGAAAAACAAAAGGTCGAAAATGATTTGCTTGGTGGGAAAGGTTTCCTTCTTTGAAAATAGATTTCCAACCTTTTGTCCCTTCTTTCTTGTTCTTCGACCTTTTGTCTTTCGATCTTCTGTCCTTTCCACTTCTGTCTACTTAGGAAACACCTGTAGTAGATTGCCAAACAGTTTGAATATTTTTTCTTCTCTTCATACCTGCATACTCTCATAATGCATCCAAAACTCAACCTAGAATATCCCCACAAAAATCAAATGCTCATTATTTTGAACCTTCAGATATACATGTTGCTACGATGAGAAGGGTTCCAATAAATTGGTCAGATGAAGTTAGGCATCTAGAGCTCATGCTGGATAGAAATTTAAATTTTAAAAATCACATTTGGGGTAATCAAGCCAAATGTAACAAATTTATAAAATTTCTGTAACAAAAAATCGAAAGTTTGTCTTCAGAACAAGCTTTTGATCTACACGAAAACACTCCTGCCGACCAGTGTATCCAATGGTGACACATTGAAACAAATTTCTAAAAGTTTTGGCCAAAAATTGTTGATTTCAAATGTGTATGGTAAAATCAACTACTTTAAGCTAAAACTATTCAAAATTTTACTGTATTTACAATTTTTGTTTAATTATTTATCTGAATATTGAAAATTCAGATTGTTCAGATATTGTTTAATTAATTTTTTGAAACACCCTATTGAACATAAGAATAACCGGAAACCAACCACAATATGATTTTCTTTGAAGGTGCTTTCACCTATCAACACAGCTAGGTACAGTCAGGTCTCCTATAAGGCACTGTCACCGGCTTTATGCCCACCGCATTTTGTCAGCTGTATTCCAATACATTCAAATGAATTTCGATAGACAACAAGTTCATTTATACTGGACACGAACGAAAACTCAGTTTCATCTCTGTGAAAACTGCTGAGAAATTGCGGTGGGAGTAAAGTGTCTGAGACCTAACTGTTTCTGTTTGTTTATTTGTAGGATCCTTCATCCGAGCCAGTAAGCACCGTAAAGCGATGTATCTTTGATATTCCGGGTTACTTGGATGGTACGGGACCCACAACTTACTGAAATAAATAACAACACGTCTATTAATCAGTTAAGGAAAACGAATGCAAAAATAAGAAGTATTAATATGGGGCCTTCTTTAGCCGAGTGGTTAGAGTCCGCGGCTACCAAGCAAAGGCATGCTGAAGCTGTCTGGGTTCGATTCCCGGTTGGTCCAGTATATTTTCACACTAGAAATTTCGTTGACTTTCCTTGGCATAGAGTATCATCGTACCTGCCACACGATATATGAAGGCGAAAATGACAGCTTTGACAAAGAAAGCTCTCAGAAAATAACTTTGGAAGTGCTCATTGAAAGCTAAGCTGAAGAGCAGGCACTATCCCAGTAAGGACGTGGTACAAAGAAGAAGAAGAAGAATATAGCACTTGATGTCTGAGTTATTTTTGCTGGAATAGATAAAATTTGAAGCTTTTTGTTCTAATAACAAAAATTGACTTCAAGACAAAATGCAGTAATAATCCGATTTTCCACCAAAAATAACTTTCAAAGCTAACGGTACGAACGACTAGCTGTTGAGTGGACGATCATACCGTTTGTTTGACAATAACAGTGGAAATGGTTTTTGTAGAGCCCGGCAACTATCATCATTGGTGTGGAGAACACAGCTCCACTGTGCACTATCGATAGGGTGGTTATTCCTATGCATTTCCGTTTTACTACATCTGCTTCTCTTTAAATTGCGTATTTATTTGCGAATAGCATGTGTTACCTTCACCATTTAGTGCATGCCAAATGATTTCTGATGACATATCATACATGTTTCCCATTTTTTGATTATTTATCGGTAACCCTGTTGTACCTTAGGATTGAATTTTGGCATCCAAATTTTCGGATGGCAAGATTGATTCCGATCACCATCCAATCCGATCAACGCCGCTCAGGCGCAGCTTGGCTTGCAAAGTAATGTGATTTGGCTACTATCCTGTATGGTGGCGTTGAAAAAGTTGGGTATCTGTGCCTTTCAGCATGGGGCATTCTTCAATAGCGTAAAATTTTTGGGCATTTATGCGAGGGATAGTTATGAACTTTTTTTTGTTTGTAATGAAACGCTAGCCACACGATACACCGCTAAAACTCTAATTTTTTGGTTCCGCCATTCATAAATGAACTAATTGGGTCATTCGATGTTTGGGAAAATGCAGTTTTTGATTGTGCTTCATGTATGTAGGAATTTGCTTGTGCTTAATGGCACACAGAGATAGGGGGAGATCCCCCAGTACCGGAAGCTTAAGCCACTATATTCATAATTCAAAAATATAGTTTTATGTGCTCTTGTTACCCATTTATGATAAATACTATCGTTTTTAAAGTGCATAAAATATAAATATGAATTTTGACATTGCATTTTGATGATGTATTTTAGTACCAAATTGATCGATTGTGAAAGATGGCACCCACTACAGGATCGACTAAATGCATCAATAATGAATGTATTTTGAGACGCTGGTTCAATAATTACAAAGATATCATAAAACAAATTGAGCTGTCCGAAACTGGGAGACTGGAGGTGCTTAACCAAAATTTTAATTTGTCCACATTTAGTTCAATTATAGTTTAAAATACATCCATACTATCAAATAAGGATTATGTTTGATAATGCTTGCGAGATCCAAAGTATTTTGTCATATTCAAAATAATTACTAAATTTTCTCAAAATTAAGGCGAAGCTTAAATTTTGTAAAGATTTTCAAACATTACTACTTTTTTAAAAAGGCATGCATATTTCAAGGATGCGTTATTCTACGCAAACATTAGTCTCCATAATAGCTTTCTTTTCTACTAATAAACTATCTTGATTGGACCATAATTTTTAGATTTTTCGACTTTGTCCTATAATCGAAAACGAAGTGAATGAAGCGATGGATTAACTAATTTTCCCGTATGACCGGAGACCCTTGCTGCAGAACCATGAAACGGGGAGTACTTTATAAGTCAACGTACATGGATGTCTTTACGTAAGACCCATCTCCATCAGTATTGGGTCATACTTCTCCAGTTGTACCGAAGGCTGATACTCAGGTATTTGATCCTTCTTCATTGCATGCAGCCAGCGATCCACAGCCGACATTCACACTAAGTGAAAAGCCCACTGAAGTCTGTCCTTATTCGTATCGTTATATACACTCCCGTGCATAAGTTTGGATTCACCCCCTAAAAAGCATACAAAAAGTGTTTTGTTCGTACCTCTGTGATTACAAGTCCTATTGAAACTTTCTGTGGCGTATTCGAAAGACATTGAGTTATTCTTACTTCATAGGTATTTTTTTCCAAAAATTAATTTTTCAGTTTAGTGTACTAAATTTTTATTTTAAGTAGTGACATTTTTCAAAAAACACGCTGAAAAAACATGGATGATTTCCTCAGCAATGGATCGACCAAAATTTTAAATCAATGTATCATTAGAAGCGTAATCTTATATTCTTTGAGCAGCACTCAAGAATTTTTGGTGGATAAATCTAAAAAACGATTAAAAATCAAAGAAACAGTCATTCAAGTCATTGTGCAAAAGTTTGGGTTCATTCCTGAGTATGATGCAAATCGTGCAAATGTTTGGGGTCACCTGAGCCGCACGCAAATCATGTTTGTCAATATCTCTGCCATTTTTCAACCAATTCTAATAGTTCATAACTTTTTCAATCACGAATAATAGCGCGTACATGATTGGTTGGAGATTTCACAGAATTTTCGAGTTTAAGTAAATTCACTGGTTTTGAATAGTTTTTAGATTTTTCCGCCAAAATTTCGTGAGTGCTCTCAAAGAATATAAGATTACGCTTCTAATAACACATTGATTTCAAATTTTGATCGATCCATTGCTGAGGTAATTAGCCATGTTTTTTCAGTGTATTCTTGAAAAACGTCTCAACTTTGGTGAACAAAATTCAAAAATTGTTTTTGGAAAATACCTACGAAGTAAGAATAACTCATTGTCTTTGAAATGCGCCGTAGAGACTTCCAATTGGACGTGTATTCACAGAGATATGGACAAAACACTTTTGTATAATTTTTAGAGGGTGAATCCAAACTTATGCACGGGAGTGTATGCTTCTTTATACAATTGGTACAACTGTTCATGTTTATTTTTTTTATTTCATCGTCTTCGACTGAAAGTCGTACAGACTGTACTAACTATATCTAAATTTCCTATGGCTTACTTATACGATTTTTGAACATGTTTTTGGATATACCAAAATCGAACTCGTTACAATTCCCAACAAAGTTCGAATATAAATTGCAAATAGGGATCAATCGGATTGTTGTAGCCGTAATTTGTCCGGTGATATGGAATAGCAAGTAATACAGAGTTTCGAAAACCACAAGAAGAGATTTAGAGCGGTGTTTGCTCAAGAAGTACGGGACAATCAATTTCATTTGTGATGATATCGAAAACTAACATCCGTTGACTTCTTACGCGTCTGCAAGATAGTGGCCTCAATCTGTTGACAGCGTTCAGCATATGGAGAAAGATTGTTTGGATCGTTCCATGGAATCAGTCACCATTCAAAACGTACGATACTCTTATATACACGTTCGATTGAGACAACGTTCGTTACATGATACGGGGACCATAATGGAGAGGCGTACTCAAAGATGCTACATACTAACGCAGAGTATAGCACTTTCAATGTGAATATATCAGACAACTCCGCAGCATGTCGACATACAAATCCTGGCACTAAGAATGGATTAGCATTCACGAACAGCATAGACCCAACGACTGCGAATACGTCTTTGAATACCATTCAGCAAATTATGAGTCCTTTAGACGAAGAATCAACAATATAAATTGGCAAACAATTTTTAGGAATGAAGGAAATGTTGAAAATGCTGTAGATATGTTTTATAATATTTTATCTGAAATCATTTCTCAAGAAATTCCCATATGAATCAAGCAGCGCCACAGAAACACGAAAAATCCTATCTGGTTTGACAGAAACATAAAAATCTTAAAAATCGCAAAAAAAAAGCGCATAAGAACTAGAACATAAGAATGACGATGAGTACTTGGCAAAATATTTGGATATCTGTGATCAACTGAATTAAGCGATCGGCAATGCATTTGAGCAATATAACTCAAAAAAGAATTTGAGATAAAGTCCTGTCCAAAAAACTCCTTCAATTACGTGAAATCGTTTTTAAATTTCAAAAAATTTGAATCGGGCCAGGACTTTTAAGGTGGCTTGAATCATACTTGACTGATCGCCAACAAATAATCAAATTCAATGGAATAATATCGAATCCCATTCAAGTCACTTTAGGCGTCCCTGAAGGTTCTTACCTGGGACTTCTAATTTTTATTATCTACGTAATATACATTTCCTTTATTCTTAAGAAACATAAACTATTAATTTATGCCGATAACATAAAACTCTTTCTGGAAATAAGAAACGAACGTAATATCAAGGAATTCTCTAATGAAATACAAATATTTTATACATGGTGTAGGAAAAGCCTGTTAGAACTGAATGTGAATGGTTTAATTTGTGAAAGATGTTGTTTCGCAAGGCATAGATTCAAAGCAAATACTTTCTCAACTAAATTTCTACTTCCCATCATGACAATTACGTAATCGAAACTTATTTTCAACAAATCTCTGTCGAACAAATTACGCCAAATTTGGTCCAATAAACCGAATGATGAACATATATAATCAGCATTGCGAAACTGTTCACTTTACGACGTCTCGGCATAACTTAATGAAATATTTCCTTGAACGTCAGTTCTGCGTCAATATAACTCCCAAGTCACATGAAGATGTTACTCGCTGCAGTACTTCGGTGTTCATGCAGTATTGATGGTTGATTGGGAAGTTTGATATGGGGGTAGGATATAACCTTGCATTTTTTTTTTCAGTTCTCGCACAAACCGTTGTTTCTACACCCGGTAAACATTATATTTATATCCTCTTGCAATGCCGCGCAATCGTGGGACGAACGTATGACCCGAAAAAAAATTAAGTCGTCAGCGAACGACAGCTTGAAATCCGTCGCCGAACGCCAGTTTGATTTAAACTGCTTCTCGTTTTCCATGGTTTAATTAATTTTTATGAAATTCCATCAAGGCCTAAGGTCCAATACCGTTCGATAGAGCGAAGTTCTGGGATGTTGGGATGTATGGTCTTTGAGCATGAGCATGAACATGAGCATAGATGACCGTACAATTCGTAGTTGCTACTCCGTGATTGACCAGAGCATTCAACATTGGATAAGGAACCAACAGACGGAGTTTGGGAGTAGCTTACCGTCTTCAGTGTACAATTTCGAGAATCAAACATATTTAAATCAATAACGGCGCCGACCTCGTCCTTACGGTCATCGGGGAAGAAAAGGAATGTTAGTGTGACATCCATTGTTACTAATAAACCTCTGCATCTCCATGACTATTGTTGCGTTTCAAATTGTGGTGTAGAAATTTATGACCGTTAGAATAGTTATGGTGGAAAAAAGCATTAGAACAGTTTAACATGTAACCAGAATCTATACAAAAATAGCTCCTAGCCCTGTCACTAGATTGACAAGAAGCGAGAGCGCCAAATTTTCTTGCGCTGCTGCCCTCTCAGCCAACCGTCACGTACAATGACAGCTGAACTTCCGTTGCCACCACAGTCACAAGAGAAGGAGAAAACTTTGTGTCGGACAGAAGAGTGAGCACGAATCATATCGCGTGCAGTTCGGTCGTGAGTCTCGTTGGGAAAAGTCGTTCCGGCGTCGTCCAAAACCCACGACATATTAGAGTTGATCCGGGTCCTCGCAGCACATCAGACCGCTTCAAGACGAACCCAAAAATCGCTAGAACAACGCTCTAGCGAGCAGAAAGAGCAAATTTTGGGAACAGGGAGTGCGCACGAATTCTGGTCCCAGTCGTAAGTCTCGCATGTGGGAAAACTTAACCTCATTTGTAATACATCCCCTCAACGCAGATTTTCTGGTCGGTTCTGGAACTCTGGAACACCACAAGAACTCGTCGCAGTGAGGTCATCTGACTGCGTAGGACGTTAGGAAATATCAACTCACAACCGTAAGTTGAAAGCATTCGAGTAAGCGAACCCAACGAGTAACTCGCACATTCTAACAGGAACGTCCACAGAATCCCAGGAGGAGAGTCACGAGATTAGTACTCCTACAATCACTCAGTTTCACCCGAAGCAATCCGGGAGGACAGAAAGGCCCCAGAAGGGTGAGTCTAGCGAGATCTGAAGACAATTGACGTTTTCTAACAACCGCTGTTTCATAGGGCCTTTTTCCACACGTGGGATACTGCATACTAGACCTCCGGAGAGACGACGACGCAGACACAGGGCTGGAACAAGGATTCGTTCTGTAGGCCTTCTCCAGTGAACGAACGCCAACGGCCCGCGGTGCTAGTGGGTCGGCCCCACTCGACGATGCGGATCGCACACCGATTGCAAGTCGAAGGACGTGTAAACTGACCGCAGAGGTTGATACCAGACAGACACGACAGCGCGTATTTCTTTGCCCCAGGTGCCCAGCCTCAACTCCAAGCACGAACGGCCATCTAGAGGGTCCTTCAGGTTTGCATGCCCACGAGACACGGCGCGAATCGAATCGCCCAGCGAGAAAGGATCCTGCGCAGCGGACGGCATTGGTACAGGGTGAGGCAGCAGAGCGGTGAGCAAATGCACAAGTTACTCTAAAACCACCAAAATGAAGCATTATGTTAGATTTTCAGAGAAATTTGCTCGATATGAGCCGAAATTAGGAGTTTTAGGGCCATAGGATTAGATATAACCTATATCGGGTGAGCAAACCCAGAAAGGCAAATAAAATCATGTTCTTATAAGCTTATTCAGTCTGGTTTAGCGTGTTTTGAGTGAGCCGGAACTGTCCAGGGGTGTTCGCTTCTCCCCTAAACAGTTGACTCTTAACATTGGCGCCCAACTGAATATCCCACATTGAAAGCATTACTATTAAGTTATTGCGGCATTTTGAAATTTATGGATAGTTAAGCTCCCTTTAACATTGAGCAATTACGGTTGGTTTGGATTAAGGTAATTATAAGCTACCTAAAATGGATTTGACACATTTGAGTGATGAAGAGATTGACTACGAACTAGCACTTCGTTTCGTTGTCAACCTTGGTCCTTTGACACATCGAAACAAGGTTTTAAAGTTGAAGGATCTAATAACCAAAGAAGATGCTCTTCAAAATACCATTTATCATAGTTCAGAGCACGTTATGAGCTCGACTACCAACATTGAAACTTGTCAGAAGAGAATTGGAGAACTGAAACAGCTCGTTGATGAAGCGATCCAAATGAAAGACGCTTTTGCTACAGCGCAATTACGTTCGCGTCTCCTTCACTACAGCCATAGGCTGGACGCGATCAACCCTCTCGCGCCTTTCGCGAGCACCAAAGAAACCTTGTGCTCGCTTGTCAAAGTGCTCATAGATGAAGTGGACAGTGCTCTATCGCGATTCGGTCAGCGCGGAGATCGTAGTGAAACTGTGGTGACAAATCTGTTACCTTCGGGGAATAAACCCAACGAAGAATGTAGCAAGCAAACCGACCTAGCATCAGGACAGACAGGCATAGTAAACACGGATGGGGCGTATGCACGGTTAGGAATTCCTGCAAATCCCACCGAACAACTCACCATCACCTCGCCACCCCCATTCGTAGGACAGGTAAATACGCAGGCCCAGCACACCATCAGACAGGATAATCTTGACTCAGGAACAGAGGCAACACACAGCAGACATCAAATCAACCAAATCAACAATAATGGAATTTCTCCTTTGGAAAATCCCTCCGGAAATAGTCCCAATCAGGCGCAGTTGCAACACGATGGAAGCTTCAGAGGGGACGGCGTTCCGCATTCATCAGCATCCAATTCACCGCTAGGATACTTCAGTGGAAGAGGGATAGCAGTACAAAGCATACTAAATATTCGCTCCGACGTTGAGGGACGAGGAAGAACGACACACGTCCCGTCGGGAAGCGTCGATGACAGCTTGCATGATAACTACAACGACCTCACGTACCGAAATATCATCACAAACAATGCAAGTCTGTACGCAGACCTGTTGGATCGTCTCGCGCGAAGGATACCAACAATGCAAGTACAGCCACCGATGGATCGAGCAGAAGATCGAAGAATGACAAAAGCCATCCACAACTGGCCGTTCAAATTTCGAGGAGAGAAAGACACCACTTCGCTAAACATCTTTCTCGATCGGGTTGAAACATTCGCAAGATCCGAGGGAGTAAGTGATGGAACGTTGTTATCCTCCATCAAACATCTTCTACAGGAGGACGCGTTAGATTGGTATTCTCGAGCGATGTCGCAACGATTGCTGTATTCCTGGGACACTTTCAAGAAGGAAATAAGGAGAGAGTATCTACCGACAGGTTACGCGCAAATACTTCGACTAGAGGCCAGCTTCCGCTACCAGGGGCAAAATGAGTCGTTCGCTAAATATTTTCGGGACATCGCAGCGCTTTTCCGGTTTATCTCACCGCCATTAACAGAAGAAGAACAGTTTTTCATCGTCAAGAAAAACATGAATGCGGATTATGCGGCGATAGTGACAGCAGCTCGTCCTGCAAATCTGCAGGAAATGGTGGAAGTTTGCACGAGCTATGATGAGACTAGAATGCTGCTAAACCGGCAACGTAGACTTCCAGTCCCACACAACGCCTTGCTTGAACCAAATTTCGCCACCCCAGTGAGTCAAGCGAAACCTTATCAATCACAGCCACCGAGGTTCCCTAGGGTAAACGCAGTAGAAGCATGCAACAGGATCGAAGACCCACTCTCAACGCAACAAATGTCATTTCCTGAAGGAATGCCGACTCCGGATGAGGAAGAAGGGGAATGGCAAGCTCGAATGGATCAGCTGTTACAACAAGTGAACGTACTGAAGGGACAGTTTGACCGTAGGCTCTCCAAGCCCAGCAAAGGGATCTCAAACAGTCAAGAGCGAACAGGGTTACCACAGCAAGCAGCAGCTTCTCAATCTCTATCGCCAAACCATACTAGTCATTATCAACAACGGTGGCAACCGGGGCAGCAGCAGAGAACATGGCATCAGGACAGAACGGCCGATCAACAAAGCGAGTCGATACAAGCTTCGCAGCGTCAGCAAAGTGTACTACAAAATCAACCAGCGAGGCACCCAGCGGAACAAGTTCTAGAGCAGCAACAACTACCGTGGCATCAAACACATCAGCAATCGGCATGGCAACAACATCAGCCAGCGATCCAACAGAATCCTCCGTGCACATTTCAAGCCAAGTACGCGCAGCCGGCAGGAATTAGCGGTCGTTCTAACACAACATGCTGGAATTGCGACGAAGAGGGTCATCGCTTCATGGACTGTCCGAAGCCACAAGCTGTGCTATTTTGCTACCGCTGTGGGAGAAAGGGATACTCACTGCGTAGCTGTTTCACGTGCCGCACGGATGCGGGAAACCAACAGGCGGGGAATCTACTATAGAGGGGACGGATTCTTCGCTTCAAGCACCAGAACCCTCAGAAGAACTAGACATTCAACATCTGGACACAATCATCATTAATCCCGGACAGGACAACAGACCCCACGCAGTCATCAGCGTTCTGGGTCGGGAGCTAACTGCATTATTGGACAGTGGGGCAAACTGTTCGTTATTGGGCGGTAAATGCACGAAGATCATCGAAGAGTTGGCTCTACGGAAAGAAGTGGTAAAAGGCGGTATAAAAACTGCGGACGGGACGAGACACACTATCAATAATTACGCATGGCTACCTATATGATATAACAATCGGCATGAAGCGCTACCGGTTTTGCTAGTTCCTTCAATACCAGACTGCGTAATCTTGGGTATGGACTTCTGGAACAAGTTCGGGGTTAAGCCCGTATGCTGCGCGATGCAAGCAACAACAACCGATGAAGAAGAAGATATCACCGAAGAGCCAATGAAGGAACTCACAGCCAATGAACGCAAGCGATTAGACCAAGTCGTAGCACAATTTCCTAAAGCAAACGATGGTACACTGGGCAGGACAACCATCTACGAGCACCGAATAGACGTAGGAAACGCGGTGCCGAAAAAACAGAAATACTACCCAATGTCACAATATGTGCTACAAGAAGTAAACAGGGAAGTAGACAGGATGATCGCTCTGGACGTAATTGAAGAAGCCGTGTTCTCCCCTTGGAATAACCCATTAGTAGCCGTGAAGAAGAAAACAGGCCAGTATCGAGTTTGCCTAGACGCTCGACATCTTAACTCCGTCATGGTCAATGAAGGCTACCCGATTCCACAAATATCAGCGATCATCGGAAACCTTGGTGGTTGCTCATACATCTCTACAATTGACCTGAAGGACGCTTTCTGGCAGCTTCCTCTTCATCCTTCATCAAGGCCGTTAACAGCCTTCACAGTGCCAGCCAGGGGGCACTTCCAATTCAAAGTTGTCCCTTTTGGACTATGCACGGCTAGCCAAGCACTCGCGAGAGTTATGACGCATTTGTTTGCCGATATGGAGCCGTACGTGTTTCACTACCTCGACGACATAGTGATATGTTCACGAACATTCGACGAGCATCTGAAGATATTAGACGAAGTCGCTTGTAGACTAAGAGCTGCAAATCTAACAATCTCAGCAGACAAATCGAAATTCTGCAGGAAACAGATCAAGTACTTGGGATATGTGCTAAACGAGAAGGGTTGGCAAGTTGATGATGATAAGATTGAATGTATCGTGAAATTCCCGGTTCCGGTAAATCGCAAGGAAGTGCAACGGTTCATCGGACTCTGCAACTGGTACCGACGTTTCATTTCGGATTTCGCAAGGATAGCAGCCCCGCTGACGGAATTAACTAGAACGAAAATAAAATTCCGCTGGACAAGCCAGGCGGAGGAAGCGTTTCTCAGGCTTAAGTCAGTGTTGGTCTCAGCACCGGTTCTAATCATGCCAGATTACACCACGCCGTTCAGCATTTCCTGTGACGCAAGCGACGTGGCAATCGGAGCAGTCCTCACACAAGAAGTGGACGGAGAGGAACATCCGGTATGTTACTTCTCCCAGAAGTTGTCGTCCTCAGAGCGGAAGTACTCGGTGACCGAGAGAGAATGCTTGGCGGTCATTAGAGCGATTGAAAAATTTCGCGGCTATATCGAGGGTGTTAAATTCACGGTTTATTGCGATCATGCGGCGCTGAGTTACCTGAAATCGCTGAAAAACCCTACGGCGCTGATGAGTCGGTGGTTGCTTCGCTTGAACGCGTTTGATTTTGAAATCAAGTACCGAAAAGGAACGATCAATGTGGTGCCTGACGCACTTTCGAGAATCGTTAGCGCAACAATATTCAGCACAAGTGCTACAACAGATGCATGGTACAATGAAATGCGCGAACGAGTGAACAAGCAGCCGCATAGATTTCCAGAGTTCCGCGTACTGAACAATGAGTTGTACAAGAACTGCAGAAGCACGGATGAAACAGGAGCACTTACACATAGATGGAGGAAGGCAGTACCACAGATGCAGCGTAATGAGATCATGCAACGCTTTCACGATTCACCAGCAGCAGCTCATTTTGGAGTTTACAAGACTCTGCAGAAGATCAAGACACACTTCTATTGGCCAAAAATGCAACAGGACATCTACCGTTACGTGCGTAGCTGCGAAACATGTAAGGCCAGCAAAGCACCAAATTCGACGCTGATGCCACAGATGGGAGCTGGGAAACCTGCCAAGCAGCCTTGGGAACTGGTATCCATCGACTTCGTGGGTCCCTTCACCCGCTCGAAACAGGGGAACACAGTCATGCTCGTTATAGTCGATTGGGTTACGAAATACGTAATCATCCACCCAATGCGCACTGCAGACTCGGTGAAAATGGTGGAGTTTCTAGAGAAGGAAGTATTCCTAAAGTTTTCTTTCCCGCGCATCATCCTCTCGGATAATGGCAAGCAATTCCAGTCCGTAGTATTCCGTTCAATGCTAGCTCGTCACAAAATCCAGCACATGAAAACAGCTTACTACTGCCCCATGGTGAACAACGCGGAGCGCGTCAACCGTGTCCTGGTTACAGGTATCCGGTCACTCATCGACGATGATCATCGAAACTGGGATGAGAATCTACCGTCGATAGCGGCAGCTATAAACAGCGCGATACACGAGTCCACGGGGGTGAGCCCTCACTGTGCAAACTTTGGCAGAGAGCTAGTGCTCTACACAGACCTATATCAATTGCAAGACATGAACACGGAAGAAGAGGCAAAAAAGGCGCAGGACAAGCGATTATCGGGAATTCGAAGGATCCAGGAGTTCATCGTTCAGCGGATCAAAGAGAGTCACGATAAGTCAAAACAGCGGTATGATCTGCGAAAGCGATCGGTATCGTACAAAGAAGGAGACGTAATCTGGCGGCGAAATTTTGAACTATCTTCAAAGGCAGACTACATCAACCAGAAACTAAAGCCTAAGTTCACACCAGCCGTTATCAGAAAGGTCTTAGGAGCAAACCTGTACGAGTTAGAAGACGTCCTCACGGGGAGAAAGGGTCAATACCACGCGAAGGACATAAAGACGGATTAGAAGTCAAGCTATGTCTGCAGATGAACTCTGCTAACCAGGAGCATTGCGCTCAATAAAATCCGTCATCATACGGTGAAAATGACTTCAGTGAGGTGTGATGAGCAACAACTGGGATAAACTACCTCTCCACCTCGACCAATCCAGCTCCAAAGACAGCCTCAGCTAGGCGACCACCAATCTTCTGCGGAAGGTAGCGATAACACGCACAGCGATCAACCAAATCAAGTGGTCCCAACACGCTCCCATCGCGCCAGGGGGCGGACCACGCGCCGTTCGCGAATCGGGAGAAATCGCACCCTGTTAGACTGGAAACGGGCTGCAGGGAACTCTTCAGCACGGCAGCACGGTTACTGGATTGGAGGAGCAGAAGCCTTGGGTCGAGGGCCCAAAAAGCCGGGTCGACGGAGGTTGACGCTTACGGCCACTATCCGGCGCAGAGGAGCAACGTCCTGTTCGGTACTGAGAGTAACACTACAACACGACGATGAGCCACCGCGAAAGCCATATGCATAAAGCTATGTAAACAAGAATCTGGTGAACAAACTGTGCAAAACCCACTAAGTGGCAGTACCGTTAGCCGTTCGGGACAAATCGTGCAGACGAGTTCGGTGAGCAACAACAACTACTAAGTCTACCTCCCAACTTTGACCATATAACACCGGCTATGGGCAACATCAGCCACAATAGCGCCCCAGCGAAAACACGTAAAACGGCAGCAAGAATCAAAAGCCTGGAATGGTGTCAAAACTCGAAAGAGTAGTCCATAGATAGCAAACTCAAAACATAGATCCATCCATATCAGTTGTCTTTAGAGGGTCGTCATGAAATCTCCACTGAAAGTAACGTGACCGGGGGCGCGGTAAAACTCCTAACATGGGCTCATGACGATTCTAGGGGAGGAAATGCCCCTTTACTCTAGGCCAGACAATACGATATACCCAACCAAACTATCCAAAATATGTAAATATATGTTTTATGTTTAATCCAATCCAGTTTACAAAATAACTAAATAGGATTAAGCTAAATGTCTGCCGAGGCAGCAGGAATGTCATGAGATAAAGGATAAAGAACTCAGTCAGAGACAGTTTGCCAAGACACAGTTGGTACACTATCGCGATTTGCCAGAGATAACTGGTACATTTAGTTTGAGGTTTTGTAAGGTTTTGTGAAATTAACTTTAAGTCAATAATCACTAGAGCTCGACTCTATGGTCTCTGATATGATCCGTCTCTGACCGACTTCTTGAAGGAAGTTGAAGAGTTTTTCATGAGGCTACTATTCCTCGCCTCATGAAAAACTCTGCCGCTTTGGTAATGTTATGTTGCGTTTCAAATTGTGGTGTAGAAATTTATGACCGTTAGAATAGTTATGGTGGAAAAAAGCATTAGAACAGTTTAACATGTAACCAGAATCTATACAAAAATAGCTCCTAGCCCTGTCACTAAATTGACAAGAAGCGAGAGCGCCAAATTTTCTTGCGCTGCTGCCCTCTCAGCCAACCGTCACGTACAATGACAGCTGAACTTCCGTTGCCACCACAGTCACAAGAGAAGGAGAAAACTTTGTGTCGGACAGAAGAGTGAGCACGAATCATATCGCGTGCAGTTCGGTCGTGAGTCTCGTTGGGAAAAGTCGTTCCGGCGTCGTGCAAAACCCACGACATATTAGAGTTGATCCGGGTCCTCGCAGCACATCAGACCGCTTCAAGACGAACCCAAAAATCGCTAGAACAACGCTCTAGCGAGCAGAAAGAGCAAATTTTGGGAACAGGGAGTGCGCACGAATTCTGGTCCCAGTCGTAAGTCTCGCATGTGGGAAAACTTAACCTCATTTGTAATACATCCCCTCAACGCAGATTTTCTGGTCGGTTCTGGAACTCTGGAACACCACAAGAACTCGTCGCAGTGAGGTCATCCGACTGCGTAGGACGTTAGGAAATATCAACTCACAACCGTAAGTTGAAAGCATTCGTGTAAGCGAACCCAACGAGTAACTCGCACATTCTAACAGGAACGTCCACAGAATCCCAGGAGGAGAGTCACGAGATTAGTACTCCTACAATCACTCAGTTTCACCCGAAGCAATCCGGGAGGACAGAAAGGCCCCAGAAGGGTGAGTCTAGCGAGATCTGAAGACAATTGACGTTTTCTAACAACCGCTGTTTCATAGGGCCTTTTTCCACACGTGGGATACTGCATACTAGACCTCCGGAGAGACGACGACGCAGACACAGGGCTGGAACAAGGATTCGTTCTGTAGGCCTTCTCCAGTGAACGAACGCCAACGGCCCGCGGTGCTAGTGGGTCGGCCCCACTCGACGATGCGGATCGCACACCGATTGCAAGTCGAAGGACGTGTAAACTGACCGCAGAGGTTGATACCAGACAGACACGACAGCGCGTATTTCTTTGCCCCAGGTGCCCAGCCTCAACTCCAAGCACGAACGGCCATCTAGAGGGTCCTTCAGGTTTGCATGCCCACGAGACACGGCGCGAATCGAATCGCCCAGCGAGAAAGGATCCTGCGCAGCGGACGGCATTGGTACAGGGTGAGGCAGTAGAGCGGTGAGCAAATGCACAAGTTACTCTAAAACCACCAAAATGAAGCATTATGTTAGATTTTAAGAGAAATTTGCTCGATATGAGCCGAAATTAGGAGTTTTAGGGCCATAGGATTAGATATAACCTATATCGGGTGAGCAAACCCAGAAAGGCAAATAAAATCATGTTCTTATAAGCTTATTCAGTCTGGTTTAGCGTGTTTTGAGTGAGCCGGAACTGTCCAGGGGTGTTCGCTTCTCCCCTAAACAGTTGACTCTTAACACTATAACATGCTTTTTTCAGTAGGGAGGATTCATAAGTTACATAATATAGTTTTGATGGAGAACCCTTCATCAGTATCAAAAAATAACATCTCTCACTCTTAGTATCGAACCATTCAAAGTACCATAAAACGGGGTAACTTTGATAATGCGGGTAACTTTGATAGTGCGTAACCCACCACATACTTATCGAAATATCATAATTTCTGTTAATCAGTTAAGCAAAACGAATGCAAAACTAAAGAATATTAGTATGACACTTCATGTAAGAGATGTTTTCATTTGAATCAAGAACATTTTAGGCTTTTTACACGAATTTAAAAAAAATACACAATTTTAGCATTTTCCAAACGCTTACAAACAATCTGTTCTACGATCACTATTTGATAAAGTTTTGAATAGTTGGCCACTTATCTTTGACAGCCTAGTTATCATAGAACTTGAATACGGTCTAAAATCTCTTAGCGAATAGCATTTTCACAAACTGGGACCATTTTTGTAATCTAAGTCAGAAATTTCCATATAACGTTAAACGCCTAGAGGTATGCAATGCCCTACAAATGTTCGTAATTTATTCAATTTTGTTCGAATCATACTCCATTATCAAAACAGAAAATTATATATCCATTCAAAATAAATCTTTTGCCAATTTATCAACTGTAATCGATAGCCAGGATGCCAGTACTTGTTTTAAAAATATAAATTGTAAATCTTTGAAACAGCATGCAAAAATATTCAAATTTTCTTCGAAAAAACTATCAAAGTTACCCCGTTTTACGGTATTTTTTTATTTTTTTAAATTACAAAAACAAAAGTGATGGTTTGTTTATTTCAATTTGTTAAGTAAAATATGAATCAGAATATGTCGACACTTGGAGTGACGAACTAATCCATGTTTTTGTTCAATGACTACATAAACGTAACATTTTACCCATTGTCACGAAATATATGTGCTTAAATGGATGACTTTTTGAAATAGAAGCATGAAACGAGCTCACCAATTGATTATTCATCGTCGATAGGGTAGCTGCCAATTACCTCGTCATCAGCACTGCCTAGCAAAACGCGAAAACCGAAAACAAAAGCACTCCGGCTGTGAAAACAAAGAAACTACTTGCTTGGGCTTCCGGAGCACACTTCAATCGGGAGGGTTGTGGTCTTTGGGTACCAAAAAACAACGTTGTTCGCATCGTACCACTCGATTGCCTTTTTCCCCCAGTAGCAGCTCGACAAGTCTGGCCAGAACAGCACATGTTGCTTCAGGAATAATAGCAGCCGCTTTTCGAGGCATTCATAGAAAATGTCACTTTTTGGACCACACGTGCATATGAGATGCCGAACGAGGTATTGTTCCTGGAATTTCGATAGTTTGATAGTTTTGAACATGCCAATCACCTTCCTTTTTCCTAATGCGGTATAAGACTTCTGTCCCGAAAGCTGCTTTAAATTCCTCCTCCACATAAGTTTCGTCCGAGAACTTCGGATTCTCTTACCGCGCGAGCAAAATTTTGACACGCTGTTCCTCTTACTTGGACGTCATTTTGAAAACTGGAGAGCAAAAATTGATAACTCATCATAGCAACCATTGTATAACTTTTAACTTGACTCTTCAAATTAGGGTTTTTCTTCTCGTTTGCGGAAGACTGAACATTTATTTGAGCTTTGAGTAACAATGGACCGATGCACGAGTTCACTATTTGACGTTTGAGCGGTACCGTGGCTACTAGTGAATTCGGCACCGATTAAACGTCAAATTAGTGAACTTGTGCATCGGCCCATATTGATTTTGATGATCGTTCATTTCTACCGGATGGCCGCATTTCTGGAATGTTGATGTAAGCACGAGTCTTCTGGTTACCTCTACTTTGCTATCGGAAAGCTGTTGCCACCTGATGCAACCTTTACGGGTTTTGTGCTGATGCTGTTCGTCGGTGCTGCGCTTAGCGTGGAACTGCCAACGTTGCTTCTAGGGGCCGGACCTGGTAGTGACGAGTGTTTCTACATGGTGGTGTCGATCTCTCGTTAACTTATATACACTGAAATTCCAAATGCAGCATTTCAGTTTTTTTTAATGAATTTTCAATAAAAATGCATCAATTTGAAGTTGACCAGTTTTTGCGCGTTACAGTCTTCAGCATGCCTACCCATAGCTCTGATTAGCTTAGACCAGTGATCCCCAAAGTGAGCGAATTTGCCACTTGGGGTTTATTTTCAGGTCCAAGGGGGCGAAAAATTGTTAAATTGAATTTAGGGGGCGAAACAAAAACAGAATGGCAGCAATAATGAAGAAATCTCGCGTTCAGTATCATAAGGGCGTAACTGTAGTGATCGATTTCTCTTTAGAAAATTATTAGGCCGGGAGACTGTTTTTGACTAACATTTTCCGTTCAGTGGAAAGTACACATCCGTCTTTCGTCATACTGCATGGTAAAATTTTACAAAAACCGATTGAATTTCATGTACCGTTTTGATCCATTTTACGGACACTTAAGGCCTTAGTGAAGTATAATTCATCAAAAAGCATATACCGTTTTGATTCATATTACGGACACTTAAGGCCCCTGTGAAGTATAATCGATTGAAAAGCATATAAATTGAAACATATTGTATGATACCTGTGCGTTATCAGATTTTTGAAACACTCAACTTCCGAACGGTGGGCGAAGATTCGGATTCCAAAGCTTGAATTACCTAAAATAAATAGAAATTAATGATCTTTCCATGATTCTTATTCCGGACACAACCTCACTTTTGCTTCATTTTACGGACACCTTGTTTCAAATTCCGGACAACTCATGAAAAGAAGAACTTTAATAGTTAAATTATAAATAAACTCTCGCATTCGTATTAGCAACGTCAAAACAAGTTGCACATTATAAATTTTCATGGATTGCTATTTGAAATTCATATTAAAACGCGCCTGAAAGTTGGGAACTTTCAAACAGGAAATTTTGAAAAATTTCAATTGAAACCTTTCCCATACAAAGTAGAGTGTCCGGAATTAGAAGCTGTCCGGAATTCGAATCAAAACGGTACAATAAACCATTCGGTATGATTCCTTCGCGTTAACGAGCCTCCAAAACACTTAAGTTTTGAATGGCGAGTGAAGATTTTGATTCCGCAACATGAATAATTTAAAATAAATAGAAATGTGTGGACTTTTCACGATTCTAATTCCGGACACTTGCTCACTTTTGCCTCATATTCCGGACACTTTGATTCGAATTCCGGACAGATCATGAAAATCCTAAATGGAAAAGTCAAATTATCAATTGGAATCGTCAAACCACTAAATAGACGTCTAAGGCAGCTGGGAATAATACATTTTCATGGATTTTCTTGGAAAATGCTTATTAAAACGAGCCACGAAAATAAGAACTTTTAAACGGCAAAATTTGAAACATTTCGTGTGAAATGTTTCCCTTACAAACTAGAGTGTCCGGAATTTGAGGCTGTCCGTAATATGAATCAAAACGGTACTAGTCTGAATAAAAAATCGACGAAGAGAAACCGATCAATGCAGATACGCCTTATGATACTACACGCGAGAAATGTATACACTGGGATTCCGTTTTTGGCAGTTATCAGAAATTCACTTACACACTTATTTTTTTTCACGACCTCGGCTGTGCGAATCTCGGTTTTTCAATGTGAACCGAGATTCAGCATACAAATTATCCGGTTATTTAGTAATAGAGCACGATTAACTGATAAACGGCATTTTTTATTTCCTTGAATCCCAGGAAATTTCTTTTCCGACTACTCAGCAGTGCAGCCGAGATTCGGCATTCTAAATTAAGTGTGCAGGATTCCGATAGGAAATAACGCTTGCCCAAGCGCTCACTAGGAATTCTGAGGCTATGGCTTAGATTCTTAAGATTCCACTACGATTGGCTGAAAATTTTCAGAAGTATTTTATTTCCAAGCTTGCAATCCACCATTCCATTAGGTTTTCAGCTTAAAGGGATGTTTAGTGCTCCAGATTTGTGCTCTTGAAAATTTTATGTTTCGCTTCGATTCATCTTCACCTTAAATGATGAATTCTTGAAGCTCACTGCAAACTAGAGATGTACACGAACGACTGAATAAACCTTCCTTGTCGTTCTTAACGTCTATTCGTACAATTATGTTTACTGTTACGGTATACGTATCACAAAAGAATATTTAAATCACGAAGGGTGGGAGGAGTGTCATAATAAACATCCCCCGCCCTTTTTTATGAGGTGTGCTTCGCATGTAAAAATTATTTTTATTTATAACCGAACATCTAAGTAGCAGAAACCACAGTGCGATTAAAATCAACTTCGTTAATCGCAAGTTAATCCTATCTGTAACAGTAGACATCGAGAAAAATGGTTTAGATGGCCTGACCCACATTCCAGTTTTCTTAATTTTAACTTGTTTGTTTATCAAGGAAAGTACCGTTTTGATTCATATTACGGACAGCTTCAAATTCCGGACACTCTACTTTGTATGGGAAACATTTCACGCGAAATGTTTCAATTTTTGCTGTTCAAAGGTTCTCAATTTCAAGGCTTGTTTAAGTTAACTTTTTCCATAAATATCTTTGAAAATTTATAATGCCCAACTACCTTAGATGTCTCTTTGGTGGTTTAACGATTTCGATTGACGATTTGACTGTTCCATTAATGATTCTCATGAGCTGTCCGGAATTCGATTCAAAGTGTCCGGAATATGAGGCAAAAGTGAGGAAGCGTCCGGAATAAGAATCATGAAAAGGCCACACATTTTGATTTATTTAAAATTATTGAAGTTGCGGAAGCGTATTCTTCACCCACCGTTCGAAAGTAAAGGGCTTCCGATGTTCGATAGCGCTAAGGAATCATACAGAATGATTTATTTTGTATGCTCTATGCTGGGTTATATTTCCCTGAGTCCTTAAGTGTCCGTAATATGAATCAAAACGGTACATACTTACATTTTGTTGCAGTCTTTTATCCATTGATAGATAAATCATCAAGTCGACAACGAAAGAATTCCATCGAATACAGCGTAGCTGTGGTCGAAAATGTGGTGCAACTATTTTTCCCATATGGTCGATTTTCTCCATAAGCTCGTTTGTAATCTCCAAGAAGTTGACGGATCTTACCCAAATTATAGCTTTTAAGTAGGGGTCCAAATGCGTACATTTGGAGGGTCCTACTCAAGATGTTTACGGTTAAATTTTTGTCATATTATTTGAATATTCACAACATCGAAAAAGTTGTGGAACAAATTACATCGAACCGAAAATCGAAATCATTCCTAAAAGTTCAAAACCTTGCACTGCTGGTTCAGGTCAACTATAAAATTTTGTGTTCATCAGAAACCGATCGATCCGTAAAACGGCAAATATGGATAATCAAACCCCCAAATTACCCTCTCAGAGTTCCATACAGAGATAGTTAATGCTTCGATTGCAGTAAACTGCAAACCATCCTTGTCGAAAGCCCATTTGCCAAGCAGTCAGTGTGGAAATCGTGTCATCCATCCACTCCGGTAAAAAGAATTCCAATAATTCATCACCAGATCATCCCACCGGCAAAACCATGGAGCGAGAGTAAAATTGATGGGAAATAAATCCGTCGAAAAGGTAGATAAGTGCTTTTTCGAGTGCCCGAGTTAGTCAATGCTTTTCGAAGCCACATCCTCTCGTTGGCCCCAGTGTTTCGCTTCCAATCTCGTCAGTCCCGTCGTCGACTTCGTCGTTTTGAGTTGATTTTCGTTGTGAGCAAACAGTTTTTATGCAAATGCCGTTTTCCGGGTTCCGGGTGTGCCTTGTGAGCTCGGTGGAGGGCAGCCGGGAAATCAGGACCTTCTGGATTGATACCTAGCGAATGGCTACGAGCAGCAAGATGCAGGACGAACACGAATTATTCCCCGGGCTTTGGTTTTGAATCATCATCATCAGCAGCAGCAGCTTCTCAATAGTAGAAGCTAAGCGTAGAATGATGGTTGGATAGCGTAATGATGGGATTTTGTAGTAGGATAGCTATATTTTTAAGTGTGACATGATGAGAAGACCATCGAAAAAGAGTCGGCATCGTTATCGATGTACGCCAACCATCTGGAGTTATAAGTGGGTTCTTATGTGGGATGAATTAGATAATAAGGATAGATGAATGTATTTATCAAAAAGTCAGGGCCTCGTTAAGGCCCAAGTAAAAATGGAGCAAATGTCAAAAGTGTAAAAGCAGTTTTCGGCGTTAAAGTCGACAAATCGAAAAAAATAAAAACACAGATGTTTTATCTGCAAATTTAAAAGGCTGTGTGTTTTTATTTTTTCCAATTTGTTGATTTCCAGGTTCCGAAAACTGGTTTTTTATGTTTGACATTGGCTTCATTTTTTCTTGCACCTTAAAGTCACTTAAACGAAGCGAAGACATCGTTCGAACTTGTATAACTAACTGCAGGTGAATCGTATGAGATCCAGCATAGCAGATTCAACACTGATGATTGGGCTAATATACTTGATGACTTAGTTATGAATAAAGCTCTCCTCTTAGTAGGTACTATTTTTCTAAAGCATTTTGCAGTGTGTATGCAAAGCAACCGAACTTGAATTTAGTTCTAGCTCACCACTCCAAAGCGTTACGCACTGAGTAATAGAAGCATCCAAAGTTAGTTCTAATACTCCAGTAGCTATATGCCTATGTACGTGCTGGATGGTATGTTTTTGCTCGTAGTTTTACGTGGACAGGCGGATGAACTCATCTACGGAAGATTTTTCGCTCCACAGCTGCTTTCTATGCTGGGTGTGTTCGTGTATGTGCTGATTTTCAATTTTGATACACACGCAATATGGAATTATGAATCCCTTGAGTACGACAGAACGCTTCTTACATAGAATGGAAGGAAGCTCTGCCATGCAGGAAAGATTCTAAGCGGCCTCCATGAAATAGAAGTGTACGCATAATGGACGACTGGCACATGTGGCGCACAGAATTTTGATGATGATGAGAAATAGTTCCTTCGAATTAGATGTACCTAAGAGACATGAAGAACAAAGCGGAAAATTGGGTCAATGCAATGACTGTTGATACCGAGATAAGCTAAGAATTTTAAAGAATAAAATACAAAACACTTAAATGCCATGAAATGAAAACTATTGTACATATCAATTATTTGCTTTGGAATAAACTATAACCATACAACGTCATCCCTTGAAACAAAGAAGACAAGAAGACAAGAAGACAAGAAGACAAGAAGACAGAAGACAAGAAGACAAGAAGACAAGAAGACAAGAAGACAAGAAGACAAGAAGACAAGAAGACAAGAAGACAAGAAGACAAGAAGACAAGAAGACAGAAGACAAGAACAAGACAAGAAGACAAGAAGACAAGAAGACAAGAAGACAAGAAGACAAGAAGACAAGAAGACAAGAAGACAAGAAGACAAGAAGACAAGAAGACAGAGACAAGAAGACAAGAAGACAAGAAGACAAGAAGACAAGAAGACAAGAAGACAAGAAGACAAGAAGACAAGAAGACAAGAAGACAAGAAGACAAGAAGACAAGAAGACAAGAAGACAAGACAAGAAGACAAGAAGACAAGAAGACAAGAAGACAAGAAGACAAGAAGACAAGAAGACAAGAAGACAAGAAGACAAGAAGACAAGAAGACAAGAAGACAAGAAGACAAGAGACAAGAACAAGAAGACAAGAAGACAAAGACAAGAAGACAAGAAGACAAGAAGACAAAGAAGACAAGAAGACAAGAAGACAAGAAGACAAGAAGACAAGAAGACAAGAAGACAAGAAGACAAGAAGACAAGAAGACAAGAAGACAAGAAGACAAGAAGACAAGAAGACAAGAGAAGACAAGAAGACAAGAAGACAAGAAGACAAGAAGACAAGAAGACAAGAAGACAAGAAGACAAGAAGACAAGAAGACAAGAAGACAAGAAGACAAGAAGACAAGAAGACAAGAAGACAAGAAGACAAGAAGACAAGAAGACAAGAAGACAAGAAGACAAGAAGACAAGAAGACAAGAAGACAAGAAGACAAGAAGACAAGAAGACAAGAAGACAAGAAGACAAGAGACAAGAAGACAAGAAGACAGAAGACAAGAGACAAGAAGACAAGAAGACAAAGAAGACAAGAAGACAAGAAGACAAGAAGACAAGAAGACAAGAAGACAAGAAGACAAGAAGACAAGAAGACAAGAAGACAAGAAGACAAGAAGACAAGAAGACAAAGAAGACAGAAGACAAGAAGACAAGAAGACAAGAAGACAAGAAGACAAGAAGAAGACAAGAAGACAAGAAGACAAGAAGACAAGAAGACAAGAAGACAAGAAGACAAGAAGACAAGAAGACAAGAAGACAAGAAGACAAGAAGACAAGAAGACAAGAAGACAAGAAGACAAGAAGACAAGAAGACAAGAGACAAGAGACAAGAAAGACAAGAAGACAAGAAGACAAGAGAAAAGAAGACAAGAAGACAAGAAGACAAGAAGACAAGAAGACAAGAAGACAAGAAGACAAAGACAAAGACAAGAAGACAAGACAGAAGACAAGAAGACAAGAAGACAGAAGACAAGAGAAGACAAAAAGACAAGAGAATAACAATCTAATTAGTAAAGATACCCACGTAATCGATATTTTTGTAGCATTTAGCAAATTCACAAAACAACATTTAGCTCCCAACATGCTGCCAGCAGTTATCCCCATTCGGGAATGAATTAAACATGAGCTGTGAGAATTCTTCATTCAAAGTTTTCCCAGGGATCCCCCATTCCCTGGCCGTATCAAGCCAATGAAATACATTTCGTTAATTAATTGAAAGATTCAAAAAGTTTTATCACTTTCTGGATCTCACTTCCACGTCCGAGTTTTGCGCATTCCATGATGCTAACATAGTTTCACCCGGGCGAGAGTGGTGCTTCGAAGCCCAAAATAGGATCCCACTTGCAACTGACTAGAAAACCATTCGTTCGCCAGCTACCGGATTCAAAGGGGGAAAGCTTTTGATAATTTTCCACCTCGGCAGCCATGCTGGGAGCCAGTAAAAGTTTGCTTGTAATCGAAAGCGAACGGAACGAAATGGACGCACTCGGTTGGTATACAGACCCGTGGCCAAGTGCGCAAAAACCGGTTTTCCGAGACTTGGCCACGTGTGCAGACTTCTACGAAGGAATAGGTTGCTTTAGGGACGAACGCCGCTATGTTGGCTTGGCTCATTAGTCCGACGCAATGTTTGTTTGTTCCGAAAGTTTGAAACAACACCCCCAGCCAGCAAATGGAATTGAGTTGAGTTCTAACTTAGTCTGCTGCTCGTAGAAGGCCCTTGCGAATTGAAAAAAACGGAGTTTTCTTGGAAGTTCGATTGTTCCTTTGGTGTGTTTCCGTTTGATTTGTTTTTGGTGGTATGATTCTAAGAATTTGGAATAGCATATATTTTTTGATTGGCAGTTAACGGTTCATTGAGGGTATTTCAACACTTTCAAGTTATGTAATTTATTAATTGATGAGAAATATGACGTTATGCTTTCAGTTTTGCCTAGTAGCTTATAGGTGAAGTTCTGGATTACCTACCCAACGACAGGTATTGAAGGCTGTTTGGGCACGTCAGGAGTTAATCATCAATATTAACCTCCTTTTCCCGAGCAACCTAGATAGCCGCGTAGTTTCGTTAGCGGTTGTTTCAATTGGCTAAGAATTAACACTACGAACTGCCTGTTCCGTTGGTAATTGGTGCTCCTAATTTATGGTGTGATGCGTACCGTGCTTAGAAATGAATGGTTAGAGGGGTCTAAATAAATCCTAACCGCAAATGGAGCCTGTGGAGTACCAGGGCGCCCTCTAAAGTATCGTGCCCTTCCTGTGCTATCCGGAGCAATGGGGCAGGTGACCCTGTGTTTCTACAAGATAATCGGCTGCCCTTCTTCAGTCTCTAGCCTGAGGATCAATAGGGGTGGCATTATAAATATGTTGTTATTTATTTTAAACTATTACCTATATGCGTTTTACACAGCGTATTCTGTGCATTTTCAGCAACTTTCAATAGATAACGATCTGATTTTTTCTCAGCTGGTCTTTTTCGTGCTGAGTTCAAAAAGCTTAATCTTGCCTAGTTTGGGTAGTGGCTACGGTAAGGATAGCTCAGATCAATTTTTAGCATAAAATAACAGCAACGACCAATCTTTGCAGACTCATGCATTGTGGGCTCCGTAGCCGTGCGGTTAGTGTCACCAGGCATTTAGTCGCATCGTGCTAAGGAGTGTGGGTTCGATTCCCGCTGCAGGCCGTAGAACTTTTCGTGAGGAATGTTCTCCGACTGTACTACTGGGCGTTGCATGCTAGTCCGTTGTCTAGTGTGGTGCTTCCTTCAAAGGGCAAAACGTCCACTGGAAGCATTAACGTGTAGGTGTCTTTTTAAACAAAACATGGTACAACTCAAAGGGCGATAGTGCAAGAACCTTACTTTCGTAAGGGAACTTCTGTCTAGGTAACCTTGTGGACCCAGTTTTTGCTTCTTTCAGCAAACATTAAATGGCAAACTTCTGAGTTAGCTACCAGAGATGTATGTGCTGTCATAATCGATGTTTCTGTTTGTGACCTCAATACGTCTATTGTTCAATGTATTTACCACATGATTAAGCATTCCCAACGGATGATTTCAAACGAGTTGTCGTATACTGCGTAACAGAAGGCCTTTCGCTGATTGTGGGCAGTTTTGCGAATGCTCATCACATCATCTGGAGCAGTTCAGCTATCGATTTGAGGAGCTCCAGTCTGATGGAGTACTTAAGTAGTACAGATCTTGGATTACTCAATACTACTACTTGGATTGGCAATCGTTAAACCTTCATGGCATCTACTAGAGAAGAAGTGTTGGACATAACGCTATGCTTGAATGGAATCAGTGACGAGTTAAAGAATTGATGAGGAATCATTATCTGATCATCGCCAAATCTTTTTTGAACGTTCAAATTTAACTGCGCAGAATTTGCGTTTTAGGAATCCCCGGTCAACAAACTGGAAACTCTATAATGAATTGGTTGTGACCAAATTCCATGGGTATTATCTGAGACGAGACTCGCGAAGACGGTCTTCTTTTTCTGTGATTGCTGAGTTTTTTTCTTATTCCACTTTGTATTTATACCAATTATGCGCATGCTGTTCAAATCCTCACATGAACCTCTCAGCAAAAAATGATTGAGTTTGCATCACATCGAATCATAAATAGCCGTTTGAGTGAAATTTCATGCCAGCAAACGTAGCAGACATTATAAATCATTAATCTTCTGCTTAGATTTATCAGCAACTTTGGAAAAAACTGCTCCGCCGACTGAGGTTTTTAATAACAGTTTACTTTGAACACAATACTTTTCACTTTTTCAGCCAGAAAAACGGTGGGCTGCATTTGAAGTTTCGTGAGAGGGGAATCTGGGCTGCATATGACGTTGATATTTTTCCTCTTCGCGAGTCTCTCTCAGGGTATTATACGTCCATTGAAAATCCAAGTGATCTGGATGATGCCGTTGATACTACAATATCCTACATTATGGAAGCTTTTGAAAAAGCATGTCCTCTGCCGTCTGTAAAGATTACAAGAGTTACCCCATGGTGAAATTCCGATCTGACTTGACTCTGGAAGCAATTTAGAAGGAGATGGAACAGACGCCGTTCAGCTGGATCAGGGTCGTTCAAGTTGGCTCGCTAGGCTTACAAGAAAGCTCTTTGACCTAGTGAACGATCCGGCTTGAAAAACCTTTGTACAAATGTCGATTCAATGGACACTCAATAGTTTTGCACCTTTCGAATCTCCAGGAGCAGATGGGATTTATCCTGTTCTGCTCCAAAATGGATTTGAGTTTATCAAACATGTTTATATTCCCAGATCCTGGCGTGATATTACTGTGAAGTTTATTCCGAAAGGAGGACGTGCGTCGTACGAAGAAGCAAAGAGTTTTAGATCAATCACTCTAACCTCTTCTCTTCTGAAATATCTGGAACGCATTATCGATCATTATCGAGGAACTGAATTCAGTCAGGTTTTGGAGCTTTGGAGGCGAATGACTTTGAAGTTAAAACCTCCTTAATAAATAATAATAATAATAAAAGGTTTTGGAGCGTCTTGCTGGGTAGTGCTTCGTAAAGCCCAAAGATTAAATTGAAAACACTTAAACAACAAATGTTTATGGTCTATCGCCAGCTTTCTAGGCGAATCCTGACAATATACCTTCCCCAACCTCCAACTCCGTAACACTTATGAGGGTGTCGGTGGCCTCTCATTAAGTAAGTGCTACATTAACATTTCCTTCCCTATCCCAAGTTACGGTAAAGATGGGCGTGGCCGGGAATAGTGATATTCATGCTTTTAGTGTTCTTGTTTATGATTTGAACAAGGTATACTCCCCTGCCTTGTTCCTGAAAGTAGTCAGGATGAGATTATTAAAAAGAAACATGAATGTTGCTCGTATCCAATCTACGAAGTATACCGTAACTACGCTAACGCTAACGAACTGAATTCAGTCAACTCTGTAAACCTTGTACCTAGCCATTCTTCCATCGCTGGAAATGAATTGGCTGACGAGCATCACGTGGCTTAATTGGCGCAGAGCCAGCTATTTCAATTTCGAAGTGCTTATTGAAGCTTCAGATCCATTCTTGGGCGGCAACTCAGCATAAGCAATACTGGAATAGTTTGGAGTCGTGTCGTCCAACAAAATTGAACATCACTGAGCCATCTCCAAAGGTGGCGAAGTATTTAACAAATATGTCAAAGCAGAATTGGAGTCTTTTGGTCAAATATTCGACGAGCTGACATTTGTGTGTGATAGTTGTGATTCCGATTATGGAACTTCGTATCATCTGATATGTAACTTTCAGTTTCCGCGCATCTGCAATTCCAACTTGGATTCCAATTAGTACTTGGCAAACACTTTTTAATCGAAACTGAATTCGGAAGCCTGAATCTTCAATTGTTCTGTTGTTCTTAACCCGCTGTGGTAATGAGCTATAGGCTCTCTTTACGCTTATGCGTTTTACAGTGCCATTTATAGGGCGCTACTCCTATTTCCTTCCATGCCTTCGCTTTCCTTTCCCATCGGGTAGATGATGAAATAGGCTCAAATATGGCAATGGCACAAAAATATACCTTTGGAGCCGGCCTTCCGATACTTGATACTGTTTTTCTGATACGATTCTGTTTTTGCACGGGGGATGCGTACCGTGCAAAAAAAGTTTTCAGTTCAAAATTTCAAAAACCGTGCAAAAAAAGTAACACCATTTCTCGACGTTTCATGCAAAAATAAGGTTTTGGCGGAAAATTTTGTATGGAAACTTTTTTTGCACGGCCGTGTAAAAAAAATCCGTGCAAAAACAGAATCGGGTGTATATGTATTTCCGGTTCCAGATACGTTCTGATCATAGGCAGGATCAAAATCTGTATCACAACTATTTTCCTGTTACCCTTTTCCGTCTTTGTGTTAGCCGTTCCTCCAAACTACAGACAGCCTATTTTCAAGATTCTTGTGCACAAATGTACGAAGCGCGAACTCAAGTCAAAATGGGATCCGTTACAACAATCGTCGCCAATGTAGCAAAGTGAAAATACTTTTTCCATCTTAAGAGTGTTGAATTACAATCTTTTATTCTAAATCTTCCTGCCACAAGGTTCAAGCATGGCCTAGGGTTTCGTTCTACTTCGTCATAATCGCTATTATTCGTCGTATCAAACTTAAACTAATCCACTACGGCGGACATTCCAACTTACCTGCAACATAGATTCATTTTGCAAGTGTAATTTTGTAAAAGCTATTATGGTTCGTACACTTGTATTCCAGAAATGCAATAAAACTATTGTATTTCGATTACAAAAAATTCAGTTGAATTATCCACTTTGCACTTTTTCACCGAAATCGCATAGACGAACACGGTTTGAGAGAAACGCTTAGCGGTCGACACCAGTCACACCACTTTATGATACAAGTTTCTTCTCGCTCCCCTGTGTGACTTAGTTCACCGGGCACCTAATTTCACTATGGAAAACCTTCGTACTTCTCCACTGAAGGATTTTATTCCAATCACACGCCGTAAGAAGTACTATAATTCACAAAATTTTATGAAAGTTCCTCAACGACCGCGTAAAATTGAAAATGTAAACAAAGTTCAATCTGTCGTACTGAGAACAAAAAGCTTGTGTGTATCAATGTGTGCGCGGTGTTTGGCGTAAAAAACGATTGTAATTGTAATTGTGTTTATATGTTAGAGCTGCATTTTGATGGCGAACAATTAATTTTAAAGGAAATTAATATATTTTCACTAAAGATCGAAAGGCAATTTCCTTGATTAGCGTTTCATACAAAAAACGCAACAGAAGAGGTTAATGTGACTCAGTTAATGATTAAAGAGAAAACAAAGAGAGCCTCTTAATGTTAGATAGGTCCATTTGTAACATTGTGCGAGAATTATATGCCTCAAAGCTAACTGTATAGGGAAAATTTTGTAATGAAAATGTGGGTCGATGCTCCTTATGGGACGAGTCAAAAGCTAGGCGTGGCTCTCAAGAAGTCGGGTCAGGTATTTTGTTCTATCTAAATCCCCAGGTAACTAAGCATTTGAATTGACCGCCAACAGAATGCTTACAGCATTTGATCTGCTATTTGTTTTATTTGAGCAGTTTGATTGCTTATCTGTTTGAAATCAGCAGAAGCACTGCTATCTTAAATCACTCTGTTGTTAATGATCATTTTCATTGCAAGGGATGTCTTCGATTCTAAGCAACCAAAATGCTTATTTATTGATGTACGAGTGCCGTGATAGAAGAGTACAGGTTATATGTTACCAAGGCGGGTTTAATTCTCAAAGGTGTCCTATTATGCTTTGGTGAGAGAACTAGACAGGGTAGGTGACGAAGGGCCGGCCGTTTTGTTTACAAACATCTGAGACAGGTAGTCGAGATATTGGTATTGAGATATTTGTCTTTGTATTGACTCCTGATTGGTTGGAGAAACAGTGTTGTCAAGAATTTTTCTAATCTGATCGCCCCTGCTCCTTGTGTGTTCTATTCCTTTCTTTCTTTTTTGACAATTTCGTCCGCACTGATGTCAGCACAGTTAGTTTCAGTTTCAGCATCATCCAGGCAAGGCAGTAATGTTTGTAAACAAAACGGCCAGCAAGTTAAGGATGGCCTACTAGCCGCTTTCGCCAAGTGATTACACATTACTCTGGCTACAGAGTAAAATGTACATACCTTGATTCTAAACACGCTGCGATCGAGGGGTCCAAGAAAAAAAAACACAATGAATGTCGAAACGCCAAGAGATACGCGGTGTTTATTTCGCAAGTTCGTCGAAAGACTCCGTTGGAAGTTATTGAAATGGAGCAGCCGCAGTTTTTCGCACTAAAAAACCTCGACAAAAGATACAAGCGACCGAAGTTCGATGATGGTAGCAACCAGGTGCGCATCAAGGGTATAATGAACTTCGAATACCGGAGCAAGGAGTGCGGCAAGGTTTTCTTGAAAACCGATCAGAATAGTGATTACGCAGCTTCACGATTTTTGAGAACACAAACAACTCTTTTCCGGAATTAGTTCCCAGCGAAACTTGTCCAATTCCGTTGAGTCAGGAAAAACTAAATGATTTGCAATAGTTCATGCCCTACATATCCTACAAGAAGTAGGGTGACCAATATATTTTGGACCCCCAGGGCCCTTTTCCTGAAAATTTCCCAGTTTCAATCGGAAGACCAGCTCAATTCGCATGCCATTTGTAAAGATAGATCTATTCCACACATGCATCAACCGTTTGTACAAAGAAAATGTGTTTATTTTATCTGAAATTAATTTAATTTAATCGGTTCATCCATGCAATCTCTACAACACGTTACACACAGAAATTGAAACCCTCAGAAATTTTTCAAATGTGAACATTAACTTTTTTCAAATTTCTGAACTAAAAGTGTAGATTTTCGTCGGTTTTCCTTTGTCAATCGATTGATTAGACTATGGGCAAGCATATCATACAACCAGTGTCGTATGCTTTATCGCCAAACGATAAAGAATGCCGGGTGTCCAAAATATATACTTTGACGGTCCAAAATGTACTGGTGTGTCCAAAATAATGATAAACAACGCTTCACAATTCAATTATTTTTGACGATTTTTTGGATCCTACATGAAAGTTTGGGCATTTTGTATCTCGTGGAGGAAGTTTTTCTCTACATTTTGACATGTTCTTTGATTTGGTTACGCTGTGCAATTAATCAATTGGGACAAAAAAAGCTAAAATCACTTCCTTAGGAGATCCAAAATACAACCATTACCCTACTTCGAAACGCTTTTGAAAAGCTCAACTGTTCCGAAACGCGGAAGAAATAAACAAGCCGAAGAAAAGGAAGAAAATTTCGACGCCGACGTGGATGATCCGGAAGAGGCCTGTCCAGTAGAATATTTGGACGAGGAGAAAAATAAAATGTCAGCCTCAATATAATTAAATACTCCCTGATAATTATTTTCAAATAAAATTGTTAAACCCTTTATCAATTTACAACTATTTGTCTTTTTCATAAACCCTTGCCGATTTTACTCATCTTTTCCTTTTAATAAACTTTTTTTTATCAAATAAGATTTTTTTTTAATTATTTAGCGCATTATACAGCGTCTCGTAGTAGTTTTTTGTTCTGGCTCCCTTGTTAGCAAAAACCTTTTCCTCATTGCGCTTCAGAAATGTTCAGCTCTGAATTGCAGTATACTTCTAAGTCTCTCTCTTATCATGCGATGTTGATCACACAGCCTTCATTGTTTATCCGATGCATATCCAAAAACAATCTGATTCTGCATCACTTCAGTTCCCCGAAAAAATAAATAAAATGAAAATCACAGGGATGACCATAGTACAATGACTATCTACAAGAAATTTTATTTTAAACCAAAATATCAGTGATTCCAGAATCACGTTTTTTCGTGTCCCGCTATTGGATTCCTTTGATTGTCTATCATAAATCGCCATTTAATTTCATCTTGCTGCAGAAGCACTTCTGTATAACAGTTTGAAGACAGTCAATTTAAGATGATGATAGCTATTGAGAAATTGTTAGAGATGCTGCAAATTGTGAATTCAACAATTTCAATTCATCACTGGAAAAAAAATCTACGTAAACAATACAGATCTTAAAATAGTTTAGTTCTAATATCTAATTTCACAATGTATGAAAACTTTTAGCATGCAGTGTTGCTTATAAGCAGTATATTGTCAGCAAGTTACACGTTTGTTACGCATGCGTTACCCAGGAATCTTACGTTATTTTGTGACTGATGTGTAACTCTGCTGTAATTGCCATTAAATTATACTCAAGTGAACTCCTCAAGGACATCATCTTACTTCTAATGGAAAAACGATGCATTTGTATAGGGTTATTTTTGTATTGTTTGTGTCAAAGTCCCTAAGCCAATTGGCTGGAACCTTACAAAGGTACATATTAAATGCTCCATCCAAGAGAGCACATGGTTTATGACGTGTTTAAATAGCTCGAAAGAAGGCAAATTTAGGACCTGATCAATTAGAGCCATTATTAGGGACTGGGAATAATATGCTAATGTTAAAGAAACAGATGTTGAAATCTTCGTTTTATGCTCTTTTTCAATAGTGATCGGATATTCAAATATGTTTTCTATCACATCCATGAATCTCCAAGAAACATCCTTGCATTTTAGTATTTCCAGGGTTAATAAATCAATATGAGCAAATTACCCGCGGTTCCTCTACAGTCACCCCACAGTTATGGATAGCACACAGATATGGATCAAAGTAGGATTAAACGGTGAATATCTCATCAAATAGAGTAGCAATCACGCAAAACTCATTTTACCTACGTGAAACATATATTGATAGCGATGCTGTATCAATTATAATACGTTTAGGCATAAATTTTTAGTCCGTACAAAATAAAATGTCAACCATGTTCCTGGAAGCGTTGATTCATAACTGTGGGGTGTTGAAAACCATACCACAGTTATGAATCAACGATAAGACGATTCTGAAAGAAACGCCAAAAAGTATGCTTTCACTCAGGCGCCATTCGTTTACCTCGCAGATAAATTGCTGTTAAAGTGTTCTGATCCATAATATGAGTCGATTTGATCCATAATAAGGAGCCTCCTCTTCCACTGATCCACATCTGTGGGATGGACAACGTTTGCTATTTCCGTCGAAATCGACACTTTTTTGTAAATAATCAAGAATTTCCAGATGTATTCTCAAAAACAACTAAATTCTGCAGTACCAGGAAGGTAATTTTATTTTGTAAAGTGTCACCATGATTTATAGGCATATTTTGTTGTGGAAAATGACCGTTAGTTGATCCATAATTGTGGGGTGACTGTATATCTAAATGTAAACAAAGGCTCCTCCAAATCAACGCGATTTTTTACGACGACAGCGTATCTAAGTCACAGCGACGCGATTTCGCAGCGATTTTCGTCGCGTCAGTCTAGAATCATCTAGAGTCTTGATGATTTAATCTAGGAGTGGTCGCTGTCGTTGAAACAAAAAATCGCGTTGATTTGAGGGAGCCTAAGTATATTGACTAGAGGATCCAAATACTTCAAATGAAACCTCGTCATCCCGTGAAGCTCGGAGTGACTTTCCCCACACAAGTAGTACAGAGAACATTACAAGTGTAACGTTCTGTGATTTGTTTACTCGCGAAATGGTCCTTAATTTATAAATTTTCGCACATCAAAAATAGATATGTTATCTAACGCAACGACACGAATTATTAAAAGTAAGATAGCTAAATTTTCACATGTTTTTATCGTCATCAAAATATGGTAGAAATGTTCATTTTATCTGCACTATGCGAGTAAAATGAACAGCTTCTTCTTCTTGGCATTAATGTCCCCACTGGGACAGAGCCAGCTACTCAGCAAAGTATTCTAAGAGCACTTCCACAGTTATTAACTGAGAGCTTTCTTTGCCTAAATTGCCATTTTTGCATTCGTATATTGTGTGGCAGGTACGATGATACTTTATGCCCAGGGAAGTCAAGGATATTTCCATTACGAAAAGATCCTGGACCAACCGGGAATCGAACCCAGACACCTTCAGCATGGCTTTGCTTTGTAGCCGCGGACTCTAACCACTCGACTAAGGAAGGCCCAAAAAAATGAACAGCTGTTGGTTGTAAAATGAACATCATACTAAGTACATGAGCAAAATAAACATTTTTGGAAATTTTTATCACATTTCTGAAAATACATCTAGAAATGATTATAACTCCTTCGAAAAAAGTTCTAAAGGTGTCTTATTCGAAATCATATTACGATATTCACCTCACTGAAAAAAAACTCAATGTCCCTTAGCCTATCGTCACCTTTAATTTTTGAACGTGGTTTTCAAAATCTTGGTTTTCCTCGATGTTTCCACTTAAGTTTATCTCCCTATCTAGAAGAACACCTAATTTTTAGCTCTTATTCGTCTGTGCGAGATGAAAACTATTGATATATGTTTTTCATGCGTAACAAGCTCGGTGTTCATTTTACCACCCTGTTTATTTTTTCACCCTTTCCCCTATAACACATGTTAACGAAACATAACCTTCTGTTTGCTGTTAGGTACACACATATGACAATCTATAAGTAAGCTAGTATTTTATTTGTTTCTTTGCAACTACAAATTCAACTTCAATGTAACTTATTCATTTTGACAACTCTTGTCTAAATTACAGTCACCCCACAATTATGGATCAACTAACGGTCATTTTCCACAACAAAATATGCCTTTAAATTATGGTGACACTTTACAAAATAAAATTACCTTCCTGGTACTGCAGAATTTAGTTGTTTTTGAGAATACATCTGGAAATTCTTGATTATTTACAAAAAAGTGTCGATTTCGATGGAAATAGCAAACGTTGTCCATCCCACAGATGTGGATCAGTGGAAGAGGAGGCTCCTTATTATGGATCAAATCGACTCATATTATGGATCAGAACACTTTAACAGCAATTTATCTGCGAGGTAAACGAATGGCGCCTGAGTGAAAGCATACTTTTTGGCGTTTCTTTCAGAATCGTCTTATCGTTGATTCATAACTGTGGTATGGTTTTCAACACCCCACAGTTATGAATCAACGCTTCCAGGAACATGGTTGACATTTTATTTTGTACGGACTAAAAATTTATGCCTAAACGTATTATAATTGATACAGCATCGCTATCAATATATGTTTCACGTAGGTAAAATGAGTTTTGCGTGATTGCTACTCTATTTGATGAGATATTCACCGTTTAATCCTACTTTGATCCATATCTGTGTGCTATCCATAACTGTGGGGTGACTGTACATGCGAGGCAAAATGCAACAGCTATGTAATGTCAACGAAGCGTAAGTTATAATGTAATAACCTTGCAACCAAAATTGAAAATCGTCGATAAGACATGCTACAAATTATCTGAAATGCAACGGCAATGTAATTTGTTTTATTTTTCTAAAATAGTGCATTTGTTATCAGTGCTACTCAAGTAGGTTCCAAAACAAAGATGGGCTAAATTATTTTGCTATGTGGACTGATGGGGTTTTTTTTATTATCGAACAGTTTGGACCGGCGGTTCTTCGATTTGTATGAAATTTTCACTAGAAGTAGAGCTCGTGAATGCATGACCAAAAGTAAAATTTCAAAAAATTATAGTGGCCTATTTTCCCGGAAATTTTTAGATGAATTTTCACGATTTCCCTATAAATCTCAAACTTTAAAAATTCATATCTCCTGAACTATGCATCGTAGAACAAAAGTTCTTTCAAAAGTCAAATCAAAAGAAAATCGTGGAACAAAAGTTAAATCAAAAGGAGATTTCCTCAGCAATCTATTAAAATATAAAAAGAAAAATATTTCCCGGAAAATTTTGCACCATGGAGAAAATTGTCGGAAAAATAGCGGAAAAACTATCGTCTGTATCATAAATTTAAAAAAAACTCTAACTTTCGTCCATATATGCCAAAGTGGTATCTTTTACTGTTTAAGCGACAGAACTGAAAAAGCGATGAGCACACGCACGCTTACCATAGGAAAATGTGTTCTATTGTGAGCCTAACGGCGGCAGTAATTTACACGCATTGTAAGTGTAACGAAGTAAACCATCCTTCTCTTTCCAGTCAGAAGAAGCTTTTCTTCAATCGGAACACTCTCCATTGGTCTGTTGGGTGTTTTGTATGTCGTTTATTCGTATCCTTTACTATTGAGACTAACAGTCTTTAACTGAAAACGATGCTAACATTAAATAATATAATGATATAGGTAATAGGTACTGACACTCAGTATCCAGTAGTTGCCAAGCAAATAAGATGTTTATGCATACATAAAATGCTTTTTGTAATTTACTTACTTTTTTCAATTTTGGTCAATTTATCAAATGATAAGACATTCTATGGGCTCTACCTCTGGTGAAAATTTCATACAAATCGGAAAATCTCCGGCCCAAACCTGTCTGATAATTTAAAAAAATGCCCTGATGTCAAAATTGCTGAATGAAAAGCAGACTCATGCAGACGCAATGCAGCACAACAATTGAAAAGGGCTCAATGCACATTTTGATGAATTTCATAATCAAAATATTTTTTTACACAAAAAATTGATATCCCAGTTTAATAAAAAAAAAATAGTGGCCTAATTTTAGCTTGGTTTTGTTGGAGCTTCTATCAACTATTTCAAATTAGGATTTAAAAAATCATTCTGTTCATTGAATGGCGATTCTTCCGATATTTACGTTTTGTTCATAGGCTCTTTTCAAATGTTGCTCCAGATATATCTGTAACCTTAAATATTTATCCGTTTCCGTGATTTATGTTTTGTGTGTACCCAAAGCTTTTCATAGTGACAATAAGCCACCTATATCTGAAGTCATCAACCTCTCTGAAATATTTCGATATGAGAAGCTTTAGCAATATCGGGTTTCGAGCAATGTGCTATTGATGCATACATTTAGGCGAATTCACCAAACCATTTTGAAAAATGAAAGGTGTGACGTTTTTCAATACAGGTGAATCCCCATTGCAATTAAATGACTAATGGAAAATTACTGCCTCTCTCTCTACAAAACTGAGTTTAAAAAGAACACAAAAGCACAATAGAAGATAGTTATTGCGCCTTGGATTTTGAGCTCAAGCCAATTCGACTCGCGATTAAACGCCCATTTCTGGTGGAGTGTTCAAGTCGTTAAGACGTGTATTTTTGGAAAAGCTTAGTGAACTACAAGTTGATTGTGAACAATAGTTAGACTAAATTCGAATGAATTTAGTGAGTTATTAGGAACGTTTGAGGAAGTTTGAAATTTGAGAAAGTTTAGAGAATACAAATCAGGCCTAGCCCATCCAACGTGGGCGGTTTATCTGGGATTCTTCCTAGTTCCCCCTAGTGAAGCCGAGACCGGAACCAGCGTTCAAATAGTCGAGCATCCGTTTTCCCGAATCAACCACGTGCTCGACGACAGTGGTGAGTACGGTGAGCCAAGGAACTCGAACTCGTAGCGCCAAGACGTGTGGTAGCGAGCTCCGCAAACCCAGCTCGAATCTCCACCAAGCGTGAGGACGCATTCACCTCACTATTACCCACGCACGAGTAGGCCCATGTGACACCGTTAGCAAACGCCTGGTTCATCGGATTGGATCCTGGCTTCGAACTGCTCGACATCGTTCGACGTGGGAGCAGCGCCGCAGTGAATATTAAGGTCAGACCTTTTTTAATTAAATACGATTGCGCAACGTATTGAGAAGTTTGACGAATAATCAGAAAAGCTTGAAATGTGACGTCACACGGTCCGTAGCCAGTTTTATTTGATTCAAAATCCCAATAATTTGAAAATTGAAATGAATCGAAATACAAATTGTAAGGCTCATTAAATTTACTATTTAGAAACAATATTTTTTCGGTCCGTAGAATTTTTAATAAAGTTTAATAATTACTTCGAGTTTGGTAATCCACTCTATCAGACCGTGTTCGATTATTTTTTTTCAATTTCTTACGAATTTGTTCGAGCTCTAATTCATCGTAAGACTGTCGCTGAGTATTGTAGAGAGTTTAATAGTTCAACATAATTTTAAAAATTCCCTCCTATTATTATTATTATTTGTTTTTTAGAATTTTGGTTTGGTTAATTTGCGTCGCGTCGTTTGGGTCAAAGTTGTTGATAAGAAGTTCCTACTGAACTGTTTGGCCTGCCCTGAGCAGGAGTTCTCATACCGGGTTATGAACAGAGGTAACGGTCCTTCAATCTGAAGGTGGCGCTAAAGCCGTTAGCTTGGTGGAACGGAACGGATTGTTACAATTTGGCGCCCAACGTGGGGCCCGAAAAACAGTTAGTAGAATTTTCAATTGGATTTTGTCCGAAAAAACTTTTAATAGAATTTCAAATTGGAGTTGGTTGAAGCACGATTCATACTTGATTGTGAATACTAATTGGGTCTAGTTTAGGTTTAATTTTATTGGTCTTATAAGTTTAGTTTGCATTGAGTTTTCTTTAGTTCTTAGTTTAGGTATTGGTGTTGGAATCTAGGTTTGGTATTGTGCTTACAGCTTTCCATTTGATAGTTTTATTTTCATAAGCCTTCTAGTATATCTCGTTACATTTTTTTTGGAATTCTTAAGCTTAATTGGTTATTTCATCTAATTGAATTTCATTTACTACAATTTCATTTGTTTTTTCTCTCGTACGAATCGGTAGTGAATTAGAAGCTAGTGTAAATTTGAAATTTGGTGTAGAGTACGTGTTTTTTTGTCGAACGTGATTTTTCTTTTTTGGTCAAGTACTTTTGGATGAAATTTGAACTCAAAATGAATTATTATCATATTAACGAACAGTGTCTAGAAGAAGATGAGATTAACTACGAGTTGCGTATTCGTGGCTACTCGACTGATGGTTCGTTGGAAACCCGACGTCGAACATTGCGTCGTTTGTTGCGAGAAAGTGAAGGTACGGAAGTGAAGCAAACTTGGTACTCCATTGAGGACGAGTATGTGGGCATTCCGATGAAGTTACAGCAAATTGAGCTGGCGATCAAGAATCGAGTAGGTGCAGGCTGTTTGTCGCGATTGGTACATCTGCACAAACGAGTTCGTCGATATAGGGTCATCAGTTTCGACCAACGAGAGAAGCAGAGGATGCTATTGAACGCGGTGTCTCAGATGGCCTTGAACTACTTCGGTGTCAACCTGGACAATCTTGGGCAGGCAGTATCTCTGATGACTCTCGTTACCGGCCCTGAGGAGACGAACGTGGTTTTTACGGTGCCTGAAAGTCGGGATGACTTGGCTGAGGGAAATAGACTTGGTGCCTTTCCAAAGCAGCAGTCGTTGAATGAGGATCTGATCCTATTCTCACCCATGCCGATGGATGGTTCGAGAGTGGATCCGAGACGGCACACGTTTCCGGTGGCGGGTTCGCAGACTTCCAGGCTTCAAGCGATTCAACCTATTTTGGTTCCACAGCCACAGGCGTTGGATCCACAGGTTGAAGATGACGTGGGAGGTGATTGTGAATCGCCGCATTTCAAAAGTTCGATTCAGGTGCAGTTGAATCGTCGAGATCCAGCTAAGTCGGCCACTCCGATTCCGAAAGATGAGAATGCGTTTGAAGTCAATCCCTTCGAGCGACCAAACGTTGTAACTGAGATGGGTCAAGCCAGTCTTCGTCAGAATCCGCAGCTTTCCAACATTTCTCCCGTGTTGCAAGACTGCTTTTCGGTGGATGGGTCACGAGATAGTTCATCTTTGACTCCCCAAGAACAAACTGGAAAGAAAATATCTTTAAATGAGTATGTCCATGTCTCGGAGATAGAAACGTATATCAAAAGTTGTATTAGCCAAATTCTGACGAGTGATGTAGTTGACAATTTGGCAGGCCGATTGAAAAACGTTGGTTTGAAGGAACAAAATGGGTTAGAGATTCCGTACGCTTGGTCTGGAAGGCCGAGGGAAGCAGAATCTCCTATAACACATTCCTTCGCTCAACCCAAACCATCAATCCCAATCAAGAACGTGCATGGATTTCCATCATATACTGGTCAAAAGGTTGGGAATCCGTCCACCGAATGGAGACCTCCCATTCCAAATGTCTCTTCAAGTTCTATGGTACCTCCGTTGTATCCGACAACTACTCCTGAGCCGTTTCCGAACCCTTATCGTCGAAATGACCTTCTAAATCAACAAGTACATCTACCGCCGAATTCCTCGACTTTTTTAGGACCGCTAGGAACAGGAAATCCGTTGAGTAACAACTTCGTTCCAAATCATTATTTACGTCAGCGTTTACCGCATCAGACGTGCAATATAATTGAAAAATGGCCGAAATTCTCCGGGGATAGCAATGCCGTTCCCGTAGTAGATTTTATGCGGCAGATAGAGATCCTTAGCCGGTCTTATCAAGTGACTCAAGAGGAATTACGTATGCATGCTCACATGTTGTTCAAAGGGGATGCATATGTATGGTTTACGGCGTACGATGACAAGTTAGATTCGTGGCCCACACTGACCGCGATGTTGAAAATGCGGTATGATAATCCCAACAGGGATAGAGCAATTCGAGAAGATATGAGAAACAGGAAGCAGAAACCCAACGAACTTTTTAGCGCCTATTTAACCGACATCGAGGCCATGTCACAAAGGTTGGTTCGTAAAATGTCTGCCGAAGAAAAATTTGATTTGGTAGTGGAAAATATGAAGATGTCGTATAGACGGAGACTAGCTTTACAGCCAATACAGTCTCTTGACCATCTAGCTCAACTGTGTTATCAGTTTGATTCGTTGGAAAGTAACATGTTTCTTACCAAACCCGCAACGAAACCTGCAGTGCTTAATCAAATCCTGGCTGAAGAGGGACTTGAAGATTATGAGGAAGTATCAGAGGAAGAAGATGCAACAGTGATGGCTGTTCGACCTAAAATGTCTCGTAAGGACGCAAATAAAAGCTCGGGATCCGGCATAACCTCAGAAAGTCAAGAAGCTGGCCAACCTTTATGTTGGAATTGCAAAAACTTTGGTCATATGTGGAGAGAGTGTAGCCAACAAAAAACTCTTTTCTGTCACATTTGTGGTCACAATAATACAACGGCCTATCAATGCCCTCAGAAACATAATCTCAAACCACGTGAACCAGCAGATTCAAAAAACGAGTAAAAACGGTAGTTTCGGGGAACCAAATTACCGAAAAAGATCAGGTTAGTGTTCCCATATCCAATTTTAAGTATTTTTCGCAAAACTATAACATTAATACTTGTTTTCGTAGATGTCCTCATTTATCAGTGAAGATTCTTGATGAAGAAATTCAAGGTTTAGCCGATACTGGCGCCGGAGTTTCGATAATCAGCTCTGTAGACCTGATAAGGAAGCTAGGGTTACCCATAAATAAATGCAACGTTAAAATCAAGACGGCAGATAGTACCGAATATTCTTGCCTAGGTTATGTGAACGTACCATTCACATACAATTCAAAAACCCGAGTAATCCCTACAATCATTGTACCAGAAGTTTCAAAAATACTTATTCTTGGGGTCGACTTTTTGGAAGCGTTCAATTTTCGTTTAATGATCCCTCAAGAACATAGTCAAAATGACAGTGAAGGTGTTGAATCTGTTGAAGAGTGTTCTTTATTTGAGATTATGTGGGTCGAAAATTATTTTGGAGACGACGACCGTACAATTTGTTTTCAAATTGAACCAGAAACTGAAGTTGTACCTATACCTACGGAAATGGACGAAAGTTTGGACATGCCGACTATTGAAGTCTTGAAAAACCCGTATGAAAATCCCGCAGATATAGATACTGAACATCAGCTTTCAGACGTCGAAAAACAGGAACTGTTTGAGGCAGTTCATAAGCTTCCAGCAACCACTGATGGCAAATTAGGACGCACTCATCTTTTAGAACATACGATAGAACTTCTTCCTGGAAGTACGCCTAGGAAAATGGCAACCTACAGATGGTCGCCAGTCGTTGAAAAAGTGATTGACGACGAGGTTGATCGTATGCTACGACTTGGTGTAATTGAGGAATGCACAGGACCCGTAGACTTCCTGAATCCTATACTGCCCGTAAAAAAATCTAATGGCAAATGGAGAATATGCCTTGATTCACGTAGGTTAAATTCATGCACCAAACGTGATGATTTTCCTTTCCCGAATATGCTCGGAATACTCCAAAGGATTCAGCGTTCCACTTATTTCTCTGTAATAGACCTTTCGGAGTCTTATTACCAAGTTGGGTTAGAGAAAGCCTCGACTGAAAAAACAGCCTTTCGCACAAACAAAGGATTGTATAAATTCGTGGTGATGCCGTTCGGGTTAACAAACGCTCCAGCGACGATGGCACGGCTCATGAGGAAAGTTTTGGGAAGTGATCTTGAACCGTTCGTGTATGTATATCTGGACGATATCATTATTACGTCCAGATCATTTGAGCATCACTGTCAACTGATTCGGATAGTCGCTCAGCGCCTTAAACAAGCAGGACTCACTATTAATATCCAGAAATCGAAGTTTTGTCAACGACAAATTCGATATCTAGGATATGTTTTGTCTGAGGATGGACTTTCGATGGATGCGTCCAAAATCCAACCCATCGTAGATTATGCGCAACCAAAAACGGTCAAGGATATAAGACGCCTCTTAGGGCTTGCTGGCTTCTACCAGAAATTCATTCGAAATTACTCCGAAATAACAACACCGATCACTAACTTGCTGAAAAAAGGACGCAAACAGTTTATATGGACGGAGGAAGCCGAAGTGGCTTTTCGAAAGTTAAAAGAAGCCTTAATATCCGCGCCAATTCTGGCTAATCCCGATTTTGACGTACCCTTCATCATCGAGACGGATAGTTCAGACATAGCAATAGGGGCCGTCTTGGTACAAATTCAGCGAGGAGAACGACGAACGATAGCCTATTTTTCAAAAAAGCTATCAAGCACTCAGCGCCGTTACAGCGCAACGGAACGAGAGTGCCTGGCTGTATTACTGAGCATAGAAAACTTCAAACATTTTGTTGAAGGCTCAAAGTTCATAATACAGACCGACGCGATGAGCTTAACGTTCTTACGCACAATGTCCATTGAATCCAAGTCCCCTCGTATTGCCCGATGGGCATTAATACTCGCTAAGTATGACCTAACGTTACAGTACAAAAAAGGTACCGAAAACATACCCGCAGATTGTCTTTCGCGAGGTGTTCAAGCAATAGATGTTCTTGGATTGGATCCTTATGTTGATGGCCTCAAATCGCAAATTGAGCGATTTCCAGATAAATTCAAAGACTTCAAGATCGTTGAAGGGAAGGTATACAAGTTTGTTACCAATAGTACGACTCCTGAAGATCCAGTGTTTCGGTGGAAATATGTTGTGCCATTGTGTGAACGTCAAAAGGTCGTTCGAGATATTCATGGAGAAGCACATTTGGGATACTTCAAAACACTTTGTAAAGTCAAAGAACGTTTCTACTGGCCTAGAATGTCCAGCTTTATCAAGAGATTTTGTCATACCTGTGAGGTTTGTCGAGAGTCAAAAACGCCAAACCTGAATGTACGACCACCGTGTGGAAAGCCTAAGGAATGTTCTCGACCATGGGAAGTAATTTCGCTAGACTTTCTTGGTCCTTATCCAAGGTCAAAGCATGGAAATGTATGGGTTTTGGTTGTGAGCGATTTCTTCTCAAAGTTTGTTCTCACTCAGTGCATGAGAAATGCAACCGCCCCCGCAGTTTGCCTATTTCTCGAAACTATGGTGTTTACGTTGTTCGGGGCACCCTCTGTACTAATATCTGACAATGCCCAGGTGTTCAAATCTAGCTCCTTTCTCAAGCTGCTTGAAAAATACCAGGTCACTCATTGGCTTCTCCCGGTATACCATCCCGCTCCGAACCCAACAGAACGCGTAAATCGCGTAATTGTCACCGCAATTAGATGTGCTTTGAATAAGCAACTATCTCATAAAAACTGGGATGAGTCTATTCCGAACATCGCAATGGCAATTAGAACGAGTGTGCACGAGAGTACTGGATTCAGTCCATATTTCATTAATTTTGGTCGGCACATGGTGAGCAATGGTAGCGAATATGATCACCTTAGGAAACTAGGTCCGGATAAGGAGCCCGACCCTACCAAAATGAGCGAGGAAATGAAGAAACTCTACGAGGTTGTCCGACTAAATCTTCATCGTGCATACGAACGATACTCACGTCCATACAACCTCCGTTCTAATGCGCGACATCAGTTCAATAAAGGAGATATGGTTTATCGTAAAAATATGCACCTGTCCGATAAGTCTAAGGACTACGTAGGAAAATTCGGAAACAAATTTTCCAAAGCTCGGGTGAAAGAAAGAATCGGGTCCAACACTTACGTTTTAGAAGATTTATTAGGGCAACGGATACCAGGAACGTATCATGGCTCTTTCCTTCAGAAAGCCTAAGCCTTTCATTATTAAAATCCAGCTATGACTGCTCTAGTACCGGCTAGTGCATACACCAAAACGGTCATCAAAATACGCTTCATAGCGGTGTTACGGCTCATCGTCACGTACTGAGATGTCCTTTTGGTTTCCTCGTACGTTGGCCACTCTTAGCTGACATGATCAGCATGAAAGAATCAGCTATGACTATGGGACGTGGGTCCCATATACACCAAGTGTCTACAGCAGTAGAAAATACTCTTCGGAGGTGTTTCCAGCAATATAAGCAGGTAAAAATAGATCTGCTCGAAGACACAGCTATGTACGGTGCTCGATTCATGCCCAGACCACACTCGGAAAACACTCATTGAGTAATCCTTCGCAGCGAAATGAAAGTTAGTCGAGTGTCTAATCACAGCCTCGAAACGCCTACGACCTCCTAACTTTCGGAGTAGCTTCGCTGTCCGTTGAAGATTTATTGAATGTTTGTGTCATCCTAAAATAGTATATCAATAATTAGTTAGTTGTTCGTCCACTACGCGAGAGAATTTGTCGTACCATTCATATCATCAAAACATTCGATCTAGCTTCATTCTCAATCCGGTTATTTTTCTCAATTACAGCTTTCAAATACAGCACCATAGTTTATTCCACTTCAATCGCACAGTTACAATAGTTTCCCAATAGTTTTTTCGCCTTAATTTCCGTTTTAACTTAAATATATTGCAACTCACTTTTAATAATCGCTGTTTTTGTTTTTATTTTCCTTTTTTTTTTTTATTACACCTCTGACAGTTCTCTTTGCATTAGCTGTTTATGTATGTGTAGGGTCAAATCAGTCGGTTAGAGTGTAATGGTTTGAAACGCTATGTTGACAGGAATGAGTAAAAATCGGGCGCGTATGGTTTTGAGTGATTAGGTTGAGCAGAATGAGTGAAATTGGTTGGATAGGTTTTAAGGTTTAGTTGTATAAGGCAATTTATATTTTCAGACAATTTCTGAAGTAACTTAGGATTATCGGTTATTAAGTTTCCAAACATTTTTGGAGTAAATTGGGACTTCTAAGGAAGTTAATTTGGTTAGATGTAAGCACAATTTCCAAATATTTTTGGAGTAAAAATATCGGTTATTGTAAATAATTTTATCTAGATTAATCGGAATGAGTCAGTTAGAATGAGTGAGTAGATAAGAAGGGACTAGGAGATAAGAATACAGGAAAGCAAGTCTTCATAGTTGTTGAGAGCCCGCTGTTCGAATTTGTTGACCCAACAAGTTTCAATAAATATAACAAATAATTATTTAAAATAGTAGAATATGACTTAAAAATTTTGAAAATTTTTAATTTTCAAAATTTTTAAAAATGTGTTTGTGCAAATTGTAACCTTAAATATTTATCCGTTTCCGTGATTTATGTTTTGTGTGTACCCAAAGCTTTTCATAGTGACAATAAGCCACCTATATCTGAAGTCATCAACCTCTCTGAAATATTTCGATATGAGAAGCTTTAGCAATATCGGGTTTCGAGCAATGTGCTATTGATGCATACATTTAGGCGAATTCACCAAACCATTTTGAAAAATGAAAGGTGTGACGTTTTTCAATACAGGTGAATCCCCATTGCAATTAAATGACTAATGGAAAATTACTGCCTCTCTCTCTACAAAACTGAGTTTAAAAAGAACACAAAAGCACAATAGAAGATAGTTATTGCGCCTTGGATTTTGAGCTCAAGCCAATTCGACTCGCGATTAAACGCCCATTTCTGGTGGAGTGTTCAAGTCGTTAAGACGTGTATTTTTGGAAAAGCTTAGTGAACTACAAGTTGATTGTGAACAATAGTTAGACTAAATTCGAATGAATTTAGTGAGTTATTAGGAACGTTTGAGGAAGTTTGAAATTTGAGAAAGTTTAGAGAATACAAATCAGGCCTAGCCCATCCAACGTGGGCGGTTTATCTGGGATTCTTCCTAGTTCCCCCTAGTGAAGCCGAGACCGGAACCAGCGTTCAAATAGTCGAGCATCCGTTTTCCCGAATCAACCACGTGCTCGACGACAGTGGTGAGTACGGTGAGCCAAGGAACTCGAACTCGTAGCGCCAAGACGTGTGGTAGCGAGCTCCGCAAACCCAGCTCGAATCTCCACCAAGCGTGAGGACGCATTCACCTCACTATTACCCACGCACGAGTAGGCCCATGTGACACCGTTAGCAAACGCCTGGTTCATCGGATTGGATCCTGGCTTCGAACTGCTCGACATCGTTCGACGTGGGAGCAGCGCCGCAGTGAATATTAAGGTCAGACCTTTTTTAATTAAATACGATTGCGCAACGTATTGAGAAGTTTGACGAATAATCAGAAAAGCTTGAAATGTGACGTCACACGGTCCGTAGCCAGTTTTATTTGATTCAAAATCCCAATAATTTGAAAATTGAAATGAATCGAAATACAAATTGTAAGGCTCATTAAATTTACTATTTAGAAACAATATTTTTTCGGTCCGTAGAATTTTTAATAAAGTTTAATAATTACTTCGAGTTTGGTAATCCACTCTATCAGACCGTGTTCGATTATTTTTTTTCAATTTCTTACGAATTTGTTCGAGCTCTAATTCATCGTAAGACTGTCGCTGAGTATTGTAGAGAGTTTAATAGTTCAACATAATTTTAAAAATTCCCTCCTATTATTATTATTATTTGTTTTTTAGAATTTTGGTTTGGTTAATTTGCGTCGCGTCGTTTGGGTCAAAGTTGTTGATAAGAAGTTCCTACTGAACTGTTTGGCCTGCCCTGAGCAGGAGTTCTCATACCGGGTTATGAACAGAGGTAACGGTCCTTCAATCTGAAGGTGGCGCTAAAGCCGTTAGCTTGGTGGAACGGAACGGATTGTTACAACTTCAATCATTATAACATAGAACATATCCACTGGAAAATACTAATCTTCAAGCATATCTCACACGACACGATAGGGTATACTATCTACACAAAGCGCCTTGGATCAATATTTGCACCGCTATCATCAGATTGCACTTTCAAGTTGATATCGAGTGCCAAGCAAATGCTGCACTCTCCTTGCCCACAATCGACACTCAATTTATAATGACAAGATCCAATTATCATATGTATGTGTGCGGCCTAACCGAAGCAGCTTAATATTTGCCCTGTTCAGCTGCTAAGTGTCGCATTCCGGAGTGGTCCTTCTCATTTAATCACCGGTACCGTAAGTGTGAACTCAGGGTCTCGTAAGATATGAAGGATCTGCAGCCGGTGTCGTGGTGTTGTGATCGATGACGATGGTAAATATTTTAACTATGCACATACAGTGACTGGCAAAATAAAGTGACCACTTGTATGTTATTACGCAAATTGACAAGAATCGTGTGTTTCCTTCATAACTCAAAAACGGCCGGCGTTAAGCCAGAAGGCTTAAGGGGGGTCTGTAGCCTTGAGGTTACGCTTTCGCTTCATAAGCGGAAGGTCATGGGTTCGATTCCCAGCCCCTCCAGCCACCAGAAGACGCCTCACGGAGGACCGTGCTTTGGGGAGCACATCCATCCTCCGTCAGTGTCAGATGGTGACTGAGACAAACTGACCCTCTTCGCAGGCAGCTAGCCTCACTAACAACAGAGCTCTCTCCTACCTGCTCGGTGTAAGAGTAAAAGAGTATGAGAGAGTGAAAGTTTATGTAAATGTAGATAAGGGGCGGTCCATTAATTACGTAAGACAATTTTCGGGATTTTTCAACTCCCCCTCCCCCCATGATAAGATTTTTTGTATGAAAATCCAAAATAAATTGTATGGCGCGTAAGAAATCTCAAACCCCCCCTCCCCCCATAACCCCTTACGTAATTAATGGACAGTCCCTAAGTTGAAAATAGATCTGTATCGATAAAGAAGCTACAGATCACCTGATTCCGGCACAGTAGTGGCCACGAGCACGGAGTGCCTTTAAAAAAAAAGCCAGAAGGATTGTCCACTGGCCTTGCTCTTCTAGACATAAAAAAACATTCAACAGTGCTTGGCATAGGAGACGGGCCTGGTGTAGTGGTTAGAACACACGCCTCTCACGCCGAGGACCTGGGATCGAATCACGTCCCCGAGATAGTCACTAAAAATTTCATTGACGGCTTCTTTGGCAAGGGAGGTCCCGAGATGAACTAACCCAGGGCTAAAAATCTTGTTAATAAAGATAGAAAAAAAAGTGCTGGGCATAAAGGCTTGATTGTAAAATTCAAAATCTTTAATTTCCCAGCATGCATTGTAAGAATATTACAAGGTAATCTGTCAAATCGTACACTTCAGATTTATTACCAGAACTCCAAGTCTGAAAGACTTCTTTAAAAGGGCTAGTGTTCCTCAAGGCAGCATTTTGGGACCAATATTATACAATATTTTCACATCTGACTTACCTGAGTTACCTCAGAGATGTCAAAAATCTTTGTTCGCGAAAGACACAGGCCTCTCCGCCAAAGGACGAAACCTGCGTGTCAGCCGCAGTAGATTGCAAATCAGTTTTGATACTTTTTCTTCATACTTGCATAAATTTAAGGTTTATCCTAATGCTGCCAAAACTCAACTGTAATGTTCCCACTTTAACCAAAATCTTCAAGTAGATATGTTGTCACGATGAGGGGTTCCAATAAGTTGGTCATATGAAGTAAAGTATCTAGTGTGATCCCTAGATACTAATGGATACAAATTTACTATTCAAAAAATCATATTCAGGGCATTCAAGCCAAATGATAAAATTTCTATAACTACTTATTGATAGAAAAGCAAAACTTTGTGTTAAGAGAGTTTTTGAGATTTCTTACGTTCCATTCAAATTATTTATAATTTTCATACAAAAAATCATATTACCATACTCCATCTGTTTGAAAATCAAAATTGTATACAAAGCAAGAAACTTTTTTGCGTGCCTTCTGATATGAACAGCATTTTATCAAAATAATTTTCCATACGGTTTTTATAATTGTCATACATAATTATAAACAAGTGGGAAGTTTATTTTGGCGGCAACTGTACACATCGCACACGTGAGACATTTATCCTCCCGCCAGACTCTCTCTCTGATGCTCAACCTCAAAAGTGTCATCAGCAGACAATGGAAATCAACTGTTATGCACTGTATTTTCTGCATACCAAATCAGCACGGTTCTATATGCATATGGTAACAGCAGTCAGCGGGTGGGAGCATAATGCTTTGAAGAGGCTCTTTGCCTAGTCGTGCTTATTAACCGTACCTCCCGAACTGAGCGGATGATATCCACACTGGTTGCAAAGACGACAGCTTCATCTTCCCAGAACAACGGAGCAGAGCTTATCCGTTAAGTCCACCAGATGGTGCAACCCGAGAATAGGATACTTGCTTTCGTTCGAGAGCAAACAACAGCATCATCACGTACTTGAAGTTCACCATGTGCGTTTGGGGGGAGTTCTTGCCTGGTGAAAATTAAACTGAAAATTACTTTGTCACCTGTTTCATTGAATTCCTATGTGCATATTAAATAAAGCGAAGGATATGATAATATGCAATTGATACGTTTAATATTTCCAGTTTAAACAGTACAATCTTTACTCGTCGTAAACTTTTTCCTGTAGGTGTATTTCTAATCCTTGCTATTATCTCTGTTTATTTTCAGTGTTTGGTTTTAACATTAGCGCGAGCAACTCACAAAGATAATAAAGGCTTGAATGAAACGTTGAGCAGTTGGAACCCATCCAGCGCAGATCCGGAGGATGAAGACGACGAAGAAGTACAGGTAGGTGAACCGTTTGTAATTAAATGTAAAACATATCAGGTGATCATTTGAGCTTTTAATTTGATGTGCAAACTAAATTATCCACAAAATTTATTACGTATCGTTTTGTTAACAATTTAAGATGTCTTAAATGCGATGGTATTGGGAGCAGTCAGTCAAGGACGTGGAAATTTCATGAATTTCATCGTTAGTTCCGATTTCTTTAATAATTGCCTTCAATGATTTCTGTAAATTTTCATCAAGCAATTGCAAGACAAAATCATAAAATAGTATTTGATAGTGTTAATTTGACTAAACTCTTCAAACATTCAAAAGGAAATTTTTAGTAGAATTTTGAAAACCCTTGCGTTTTTTTAATTAGTATTTAGTGTTTTTTTTTTTCGAAATCCTTAAAAAATACATGAGGAAAATATGGAACAATGCCAAGCGAAATTCCAAGATAAAGATGCTTGTTAAAAAGTTAAAAAGACGTTATATTTTGAATTTGCTGGAGTCTGAGAAATCCTTGAAAACAATCTTGAAGCATGTCCAATGAAAATGCCTCTAAAAATCTATAATATTTTATGAATCTGTTGGAAGATAAACTGGAGAGGTTCAACGACAAATTATAAGAATAATCTGCAAAATCCTTCTGACAAGTTTTCTTCAAGCTACTTGGCATATTCCTGACAAATCGTGAATGTGATTTCTGGTTATATGTTTGAAAGAAGGCAGAAATGTTATCCAGCAATTATTCATGGAGTTTCTCATGCCACAACTATTTGACTGAAATTATTACCGTTAACAATGTTTGAAAAATGAAACTTAAAATATTGTTGCAGCAAAGCTGTTATTAAGTGATACATAATTATGTCGGAGATGGGACAGAGATGAAGTTTTTAAGGTCCAAATCCGCTTATTATTTATTTTATTTATTATGATTATTTTGTTTTGATAAATCCTCGCCAAATAACTTGATTCATGGCCGCCTCTCTCCATTCTCGACTGCGCATATGCTCTCCAGGTCCTGGTGAATCTGGTCAATTAACTTAGCTTACTGTGCTTCACGTCTTTTTGTTCCGACTGGATTTGAAGCAAACACCATCTTTACAGAACTGTTGCCGGCATTCTTCCAACATGCTCTGCCCAGCGTATCCTTCTATGTTTGCACACCGCCGTAAAGTTGGGAGAGCTGGTGGTTCATCCTTCGCCGCCACAAACCGTTCTTCTGCACGCCGGCGCCGCCGAAAATCATCTCAAGCACCCGGCGTTCGAGAACTCCAAGAGCTTACAGGTCCTCCTCGAGCATAGTCCACGTTTCATGCCCGAACCGATCTAATGAGCGTTTTGTACATCGTGCATTTGGTGCGGGGGTGAATCTCTCTTAATCTCAGTTTCTTCTGCAGCCCATAGTAGGCACGACTTCCACAGATGAAGTGCCTTCGTAATTCACAACTAACGTTGTTGTTAGCAGTTAGAAATTATCCTAGGTAGACAAATTGAAACTGCTTCCTTGGAGGGCCCTGTTGCGCTCAGTTCCATGTCCCGTTAATTCGGGTGAAATTGATCACCGTGTCACCTGATTTTATTTTTCCTAATGAAGCACAAATTTCAATTTAACCTGCAGTGAATGAACGTTGTTTGTCGAAACTATTGTCGAATTGTGTGTTTTGAAGTATTTTGCGCTAAAGAATGTTTATTTCTATGAAAATAATGTAAAATTCCAAAATCATGTAAGGTGCAATATTAACAAACATCCATAAATGTCTAGTTTTAAACTAGGATTTGAACATGGTGTAATCCTGAAAGTTTGTGAAGATGCTTGAGATGTATCCTCAAACCAGATTTCATAATCAAAACTCGTACCAATTTGCTAAATCGGAGGAAATAATGGATTTTCTTTTAGATATCACAAAATTTCATCAAAAATTGCATACATTCAGGCGTTTTCCGCGTAATTCTAGAAAGTAAACTATTCATTGTTTCTATAAATTGTTAAGAATTTAGCAAGCATATTCGGATTCAGGGAGCTCAAATTTATTACATAGAGTTGGTTTGAAAACTAACAATAATGGCATTTACAAGTGATAAATTTCACTCCGAAATGAGATTCCCCATATTTTTATTTTATAGATATAACTTAACCCTAAAATGACATTTGTTAGAAAATTTCAGTACATGAGTCAATGAGGCTCACCGTCGTACTTGTTTTACGGCATTCATTTGTTTGCCATTGTCAACATCATAGAAAACAGACAAGAAAAACCGTGAAATGTGATCAATTTCACCCTAAATTACGGTACTTTGGTTTGGAAGCATTCACCACCAGTGACTCTTGTTGCTTCGCGTTTCAGGCGGGTGAACAATCTGCAACCTTTTCAAATTTTCTTCCAATAACACTGCGGAACATGATGTTGTCTCAAGCATCAAAATACCGCTTTTTTTTCTTAATTAAGGGTTGCTGATTCCATTGCCGTTTTCAAAAATATCAATGCACGTCTAGATTTTGAGATATTGGCTGTTTAAAATGCAAAATTTGGCTATATCAGCCAACTTGCATGCATGTTTCCCAGCTTGTATGGCAATTTATTGCTTAGTTTGCCACAAATGTTGTAGTGTTGGTCACTACTTACACTAGACAGTAGGGTGCGGCTTATTTTTAAAAAGTTCTCAAAACCAAAAATTCGTGTACTCTACTGAATTCAAATCACATTAAAAGAGAAACCTCAAAATCTGAGGTATACTATGACTAGTTTTGATTTTAGACAAATTTGATGTTCTACAAAGTATTCATAAATTTGATTTTGAAGATAATGATGCTAAAAGTTTTAAAATTAGTTGGAAACTAACAAAGTTATGTTTACTTCACTGAAGGTAATTTTTTATAACTTGAAAATTCACCTTCAAGACGCTTGCGCCACCCCTAAACGTTAATATTTTTGGCTCAGATTTTGAGGTTTCTCTTTTAATGTGATTTAAATTCAGTAGAGCAATTTTTTAAAAATAAGCCGCACCCTAGTGTCCAGCGGTATAGTTCTCCTGTGGTACAGTTCCGCTCCTGTATAATGGTCAAGAGGAGGAAGACCACTGGAACTGGTTGTTTGCGTTATTAGTAAGTAGTGCGCCGTAAGTTCAATAACGACTTCCGTGAAGAACAAGTCGGCAATCCAATAAATTCCAAAAACAAACGTTTCATGTTCTCGACCAAGAGTTCTTACTCTCGCTCAAGAGCGTGTTCTTGCAGATAAGTACGAGAGTTTCATAAAACTGTTACCAAGGTATGGTATGGTTACCTCTAAACGTTCACACTATTGCTCAGTTCCAACACACCTCCTCCGATGAAATTGAGAGATTTGCAGCTCCACGTACCGAGTTTCCAATTGCTAGTCTATTTCCGTTGCTGTGGCCTTTGCCGATTGTTCAAGACCGTATTCTCTAGTTGACGTAACTGTGCGGATGAACAAGATTTTTTTTAATGAAATTTTAATTAAATCGACTAAGTAATTACGATACTTTTTGAAAAGATTTTTGATTCGTCTGCAGATACTTTGTCTTGTCCACACATCTTTCAAGTTCCAAATTTTGGAAATTAACGGATGTTCAGTAGTTCAAGGCGTCGTAGCCGTGTGGTTAAAGCTTCTCTGCTTACTGTTGTATTATTATTACTGTTGTAACTATCAATTCTTAAGAATATCACAATTTAAAATCATTCATCTTCTTTCTTCCAGAAACGTGCGAAAGCTCAGGGTTGGTCATCGTGGACCGAATGGTCAACGTGTTCCAGATCTTGTGACGGCGGTGTAGCGTATCAGTTACGGCGCTGCCACGCTCCCCACGGCTGCAAAGGAGATGCAGTGCGGTACAAGATCTGCAATATGCAGGTAATATCTCAGCTCATGTCATTCGTATCCCTGTTTTCCCCACACGTATTCACTATACTGATGCTATTTTCGCCTCCATCTATTACAGCCATGTCCTGAACAGCAGGATTTCCGTGCCCACCAGTGTTCAGCGTACGACGACGTGCCCTACGATGGGGCACTGCTCAAGTGGACTCCCCACTACGACTATTCGGAGCCATGTGCTCTGACATGCAGGTAAGATCAATTCCCCACCAATAAACCATCAAAAGACGTCTTCGAGGCCCGGAATACTTTTTCCACCAAAGAGCTTACCAGCTGATTCCATCTTTCGTGTGAAATGAAAACAATTTTTGTTCGGCTTCTCGGAAAACAGCCGCCCGCCCAACTCCAACAGGAAAATGCTTTATAGGAAGACTGCACGTGCCACAGAGAAATTTTTCACCATTCTCTGAATGGATTCAACAGTTTGCTCGTAACTTTTAATACCACCATAATACTTGTGCTCGGTCTGATACGAATGCTACGCCATACGGATGACGATGGAAGCACCTCTGCCTCTATGGGAAGAAACCAACCGAATGATTCCCAAGAGGAACAGATAGGGTCGTGCTCCGTTCATCTTCATTTGTGGTGTGGAGGTTTGCACTGTGGGCTAGAAATGAAAATTTAGCGGAAAAAGTCCAAAAACTTTATGTTCTAAAATAAATTATGATAGAATATTTTTTTATTTTATTTTATTAACAATAGAGTTGCAATACATTTATGGAGTAAATTTTGTACAATTTAGGAATAGTAGTTTACGCAACAAGTTGCAGAATGATGATTTTTACAGCACGAGTCGTACATTTATCCAACGAGGCTTGCCGAGTTGAATAATTACGGCGAGTGCTATAGAAATCGAGTTCTGCAACGAGTTGCGTACAACATTTTTTGCAATTTCGTAGGAGACTGCTTGAGGGTACCAGACACCATATCGGAATGCATTCATCATTATTTTACAATTTCTGAAACAATGTTGTGTTACTATTTATAACGCAACTCAAAACAGTTGCGTAATGATAAAGCTTTGCGTAATGAATCATTAGAGCACTGATTTCAGTTGCGTAATGATTATGACCACACTGCAGAATTCAGTGCAGGAAAGTAGGCCGTTTCATGACACATTGGCGTGATGAAAAACAGCCTATTACGATGAGGAATTTAGGAATCTATATATAAATTTTGATTTCTGGCTCATAGTGCTTTGTTGGACAAAGAAACACTTCGCGCTTTGGTTCGTAGCCTTCATTTTTTTTTTCTCGTGGGCTGGAACATCGTTTTGCAGCTCGTTTGCTGTCACAGTGGGTGGGAGGCAAATTTGGCGGAAAATTTCTCACTGTATTATAATACTTACTCGTGGAATCATTTTAAGCCTCTCGGGAAAGCTCTTTGTAAAATAAACCGGTAACCAGACCGCAGATAGGTGTTACATACGGCGGCACGATAGGCGAAACCTGTGAATTAATGCGAAGGAAACTTTTGGGCTTGGTTGACGAATTTTCACACGTAAAACACATGACGCAAAAGTTATCAATTACCTACACTTGTTTTATTTTACAGGGGTCGACCTCAACATCTGCTGGAGGACATGCCGGATTCGGCATCAGCCAGCGAGTCTTTCCCACCGGTAGTGGGAGACGATGAGCCTAGTGTAATAGTACAACTTTCCAATCGTGTTCAAGATGGGACCAGGTGTCGACCGGGCAGCTTGGATATGTGCATCCAGGGCAAGTGCCAGGTAAGTGATAAAAGCTAACGGATTTATTTATCGGAGTGGTGTTTTGTCCCAAATGGAACCAGATTGCGAACGATTTCAATTGTTTGTTTAATTAATTCTCAATAGGCTATTATTAATTATAGCCTGGAACGTTTCTGCACGATTCACTAGGTTAAGTCTCTAGTAAAATTGAAGCAATTGTCAAGACATAAAAAGCAGTTCTCTACAACAATCTTCAAATCCTCATTTTGGCAAATTATCCATTCTGGCAAATTGATTCTGTCAAACGGCTTTCTGGCAAATCTCAGATGTGGCAACCTTCATTAGAGATGCCTTCAATTACACACCGTAACATAAATGACATTTTTGCGTGTCTCAAGGATCAAATTCATTCCACGTTTAGCTTTTGTCGAGAACAGTCGTGTTAGCAAAGCAATGTTCGATTGTGGTATTGAAAGTGAAGCCTATTGTTTCCTCCGCTGAGTGATCGTTTAACAAAGATCGAGAATTAGCGAGAATTTCTATCGAGAATTAGCGTGTGTGAGCCAGTGACCGCAAGTCCGTTGCGGCTATGGAGACGGACATAAAAGATCCTCCTGACTTGGCAAATCCAGAACATTCACCGAGAGCCAGAGCATACCCTGCTACAGCCAAGCCTCCCTTTGTACCCAAGTAACAAATTTAGTTTTACGAATTACTTCCAGGGTGCTATAAATAAACGCCCATAAAACCACGGTCAAGGCACTGTTGCCTTCATAGCATCCCCCATAACCTCTTGTAGATTAGAACGTGACTAGTTGGCCCACTCTGAAAGAGGCTATGAAGTGTATAGTTATGTCACACGAATAAAGCAAAATAGCATTTATGGTAGCTATTTAGAGGCCGCCTGTTCTAGATGAATGTCGCTTCATCTTGAAAATGATTTTATCATAACGTCGATCTTGCCGGATTTATTCCAACGTAAACAAAACAAAATAAGATTGAAAACACGACTGTAGTAAATAGTTTCGTAGTGCGTGTTAAATATTCGAAGCGATTTATTTTGAAATAGTGCTTAAATCTCTAGTGCCGAGTGAGATTTACTGTGAAATGTGATGAAAAAGAAGTTAAATTGCGTATCCCCCCTCTAAAAGTGTTATATTTCAAGTTATTTAGCATTTGCTAAAAGGAATCGCCAAGAGAAGAATAAATCATATTCAACATTTCTTGGTTTGTTTGGGCAGTAATTGCGCTTCAAATTATATCAGGTCAGTTTAATCATCTTACCATAGCATCTTATGAGCGAATTCACGGAAATAATTTGATTTGAAAATCGTGAAATTGTGGCAACAGGAGTGAAATTAATATGGCGGAACCATAATTGATAGATTGTCGTCGACAAATGCTCTTTTGTCATCATGAATACACAAATAAGGGCACCTTGTTATGATTCGGCATTTGTGGATGTAAAATTGCCTTAACAAATGCTGATTGAAGATAATTCAGCTTTTTTCCGCTTTTAATGATAACTAAGCAGCATTCAACAAAGTTTGACATTTCGGGTGTGCTGTTTTGAAGAATATGAAAAAAAAAAAAGAAAACGGTTTTCCATTTTCTTATCAGGAATAATTGTTCCTTAGTGATAACGCAATATAAGTGACGTTATATTGCAGTGACAAATATTAAATTTGCAATGCTAATGGTGTTTTCGCATCTTATGAGCCCAAATACTGATTTGGGAGGTGTAAATAAGGTAAGTCATCAGAAACCAAGTGGAAGTCATGTAGTTTGAAAGCAGATTTTATGACAACAAGATGTCTGAATGAGTGGGGCCTTCCTTAGCCGAGTGGTTAGAGTCCGCGGCTACAAAGCAAAGCCATGCTGAAGGTGTCTGGGTTCGATTCCCGGTCGGTCCAGGATCTTTTCGTAATGGAAATTTCCTTGACTTCCCTGGGCATAGAGTATCATTGTACCTGCCACACGATATACGAATGCGAAAATGGCAACTTAGGCAAAGAAAGCTCTCAGTTAATAACTGTGGAAGTGCTCATAAGAACACTAAGCTGAGTAGCCGGCTCTGTCCCAGTGAGGACGTTAATGCCAAGAAGAAGAAGAAGAATGTCTGAATGAGTCTTTTATCAAAGCCGTAACAAATAAGGTTCGTTCAGCCACGGCAAGCAGTTGAAATAAGGTATTGTATGATGCAATAAAGCTGGTTTTGTAGCCACAAAATTTGGACTTCATGTTTTGGCTCTAAAAGGTTTTGAAAACAGCCAAGAGCCGAATTACAAACTATCATCTTTTGGCAACGTTAAATGTCGCCTCTAAGTATTGTAGCAATCACGTAACTGTCATAAAACATTAACAAATCCACACGAAAGCCAAGTTGCTGTTGAATTGTTACTTGGGTAGTGTTCTTTCGACAAATCGAAAAACCATTAGACATCACGACAATCTCCAATGACCTTCATAAGCATTATCACTCTATACAACAAACACGAAAAATCACCATGAGGAAAATTCGCGTAGTCGTTTCAGATCGCAACGATATAGTGAAGAATCGCCTATTCAAGCAATATCGAACGTACATCCCTAGCGAAGAAGTTGAGATAGACGGTGTTATCTCCGATTCCACTTTGAGCGGCCACTACCTTTTAGAAAATGGCGTCGGGAAGTTCAGAAATCCTAATGCTCCATCGGTGAATGTTCTGGAAGTCAATCAATTGGTCGTCCCTCGCAAAGAAGGTGAAGATGTTGTATATGATCCGAGCTACTCTTTTCGCATCACATTCGAAGGAACGGCCCTTCCAGATTTTGTCTAAATCGACCAGGTGCTGATTCCCGTTCGATTATATGTCCCTAAAGTGCTGATGTGTATGAATTGTAAACGATATGGCCACTCAGCTAAAATGTGCGATAACAAAGCACTATGTGGCAAATGTGCTGAGATCCATGACGAATCAACGTGTTCTTTTGTGTCTTCCCTGTGCATTCGTTGCAATGCGGAACATGATCCATCACCGAAAAGTTGTCCATCTTATCAAGACCACGTTAACATGACCCGGCGAAAACTATTAGAAAAGTCCAGACTTTCATTCGCTGAATTGCTTTCCACCGCGGATCAAGAAACGGTTTTCTTAGACAATGTGTTCTCTCCACTTGCAGACCTTCCAGCCGATGATCTCGAAGATGACGAGAATGGCAACTGCAGCTACACCAACGTCTATCCAAAACGAAAGAAAAAGACCGCAAATATCAAAGAAAATCCGAAAACATGCCCCCACAAGACCATGCTCCTCAGATCTCTTTAACGTCAGATCAGTTAAATTCGCAACAGCCCTCTCCAAACACGTCTAAGCGAAACAAAACACAGCAGTTCTATAGACTCTCACAAAAAGCCCCTCAGCAAACCGTCGGCGCGACTTTTAGCATTCACGACAAGCAACAGTTCCCTCCGCTCCCAGCTACACAAAATAAACCTCCAGGTAGCCGGCCAGATCAGTCCATTTTGTCCATACCACAGTTGATTCGTATGATGTGCGCAGAATTTCGTGTTTCCAATGAGTGGATGTCCCTTGTTGCAAGCCTGTTGCCCCTGGTCAGCTTAATCTGGGAAAAGATAATCGTCCATATCCTGCCCCTGCTGCTAATGATGCCTAATGCCACTGCTAAACAAATAAGCTTACTTCAGTGGAATGCCCATAGTATACTCCCAAAAATAGCAAACTTCAGATCTTTAATCAATTCAAATCAAGTTAAAATTTTTGCAATATCAGAGACGTGGTTGACAGAAGAGAAAGATTTTTATGTACCACAGTTCAACATACTTAGAAGCGACAGAGAGCAGCCTTATGGTGGAGTCTTGCTTGGGTTGAAACATGGGATTGAATTTAAACGAATTGAGATAGAACGTCCTTCTCCTATTGAGATAGTGGCCGCCACTATTATCACCACACCAACAGAGTTAACTATTGCCTCCATCTATATTGCTCCCAACATCAACTTAAGATACACAGATCTTAAGCGTATTGTAGATAAGCTTCCTTCACCTCTGATGCTCTTAGGTGACTTTAATTCGAAAGGATGCGCGTGGGGTGAGCAAATAGATGATAGTAGAGCAAAGATCATTTACGATTTGACTGATGAATTTGATCTTGTAATTTTGAACACTGGTGAAATAACAAGAATAGCGCGTCCCGCTCAATCATGTAGTAGATTAGATTTGTCAATTTGTTCATCAAGAATAGCGTTAAACTGCTCATGAAGAGAAATCGATGATCCATCAGGAAGCGATCATCTTCCGATAATCGTATCACTTCAATCTAACACTTCAGAATCGGCTTCAACAACTAATTACGATCTAACCAAACACATAGACTGGAATAAGTACAGAGGGCAATTAGATTCGATCGTTTCAGAAATTAACCACTCCGAAGATCCACTAGAGACACACGCATTTTTTATCGATTCCATTAAACAAAGTGCAATTGCGAGCCAAACGAAACCAATCCCTAACGGAGGAAATGTCCGGAAGAATCCTACAATATGGTGGGATTGGGAATGTTCTAAAATGTTGACAAAACGGTCAGATGCATTCAAAACTTTTAGATCATCGGGGAGTACCGAAGACTTTCTTAAATATAAAAAAGCCGAGGCGGAATCTAAAAGGTTATTCAAGAACAAGAAACGTGGGTATTGGAAAAAACTCATTGAATCGTTCGATTAACGAAGGATTTCAGTTTGGAAGAACTGGAATCAGCATTGTGCCTGGCACAGAATAACGCCCCTGGAATGGATGGTATCAAGTTTGCTTTATTGAAGAACATGCCACTCAACGCGAAAAAGCTTTTATTAAATCTTTACAATGCCTTTTTTAAATCTAATGTGTGTCCTAGTACGTGGTACGAACTAAAAGTCCTCCCTATATTAAAACCAGGTGCTGCCGAACATGAATCTTATCGGCCAATAATATCACTTTTAGTTTGCGACAGAAAAGCCTTTGAAAAAATGATCTTAGTTCGTATAGAACATTGGGCTGAGAAACAAAAAGTGTTATCTCCTACTCAGTACGGGTTTAGACGTGCTCGTGGTACGCGTGAATGCTTGGGAAAGTTTTCTACTGCGATTCAACTAGCATTTGCCAAAAAAGAAAATTTGACCGCTGTGTTTTTGGATATTTCAGGAGCATTTGATTCTATACGTATTGATCTTGTATACCAAAAATTAGTTTCCATAGGACTCCCAAGTCAAATGAGCGACTTTCTTTTTACGCTGTTGAAGTTTAAAACCATGCATTTCATAATAAACGGATGAAACCCGGATTGGATACATTGGAGTCCCTCAAGGCTCATGCTTGTCCCCCTACTCTATAATGTATACGTGAACGATATCGATTCTTGTATCACGGAGGAATATGAGCTGATAAAATTTGCTGATGATGCAATAATATGGATTTCCGAAAAGGACGATGAAATAGCAAGAACTCACATCCAAAGCTCAATCCGAAATCTCGAGAGATGGTCAAATCACAATCGATTAACCTTTTCCAGTAGTAAAACAGAAATGATGATATTCTCGAAAAAACATAAGCTGCCAGAAATGAAACTGATGTTGGATCAAATCGAGATCAAAGCTGTAGAATCACACAAATACCTGGGAATCTGGTTTGATAGAAAATGCTTATGGGGTGGTCAAATTAGAGAAATCGCTAGAAAATGTCAGAAAAGAATAAACTTCTTGAAAACTATCTGCAGTACGTGGTGGGGAGCCCACCCTTCCGATATGATCACGCTATACAAGACAACCATACTGTTTGTAATGGAATATGGTAGTATTACGTTCTGCAGTGCTTCCAAAACACACATTCTTAAATTAGAACGCATTCAATATCGAGCTATAAGGATCTGCTTAGGAAGTATGATATCAACCCATACTTCATCATTGGAAATCATGGCTGGACCCAGACAACCAAAATGTACTCATAACGAAATCACCTGGAGGCCTTGTACGTGCAAAATTTCACTTATAAGATGTCGCGAAAAGGTCTTCTACGTACAAAAGTGGAGACGATATGCGTGCATATATTATGTGATGATTAATAACATACAATGCGAGTGTATAAATATTCTCCCGAACTAACCTGTTATCTTATGCGACTTAACTTATGATAACAAATGTTGATTTGACAGCTGCTACGAATTGATTCGACTTACTTTGTACAAGTGTACGGGACGAAACAAAATGTACAAATGAACTCAAAAAAAAGTGTTTTATGCGAGGTAACTCATCAATTTGACGAGTTTATCCACGGTGCTTTGCGGGTTTGATGTAATTAGTATGAATAAACGAGTTTTAACGTGAACTTTCATGCGATTTCTGGTTGTCTGGGGAATAAAACCTCTGAAGCTAAGATATGAGGAATTGAATTTACGATTTGTGCTGAAAAGCGTATCCTCAGATAATCAATTTAAAAAAAGACCTTGTCGTTTTGAAAAATATTAAGCCCCAGAATTATCTCATTTCGTACTACAATACAATCATTGAGATGGACGCTACATCAAGCACACATCCATGCTCATCACATCTCAAAATAGATGACTTCCTATTTGTACCTCAAATCGACTTCTCTTTACACTCAGAGCTAAATAACAGTTCTGAAATATGTCGCAAAAATTTGGCAAATAGCTTATTCCGGAACAAGTCAGAAAACGTACCACCTGAAAACATATTTTTCAACGATGGATCGAAATCTAACGAAACAGTAGGTTTTGGTGTGCACAGCCAAACCGTTAACTTATGCTACAAACTTGAATCTCCTGCATCGATCTTCTGCGCAGAATCTTCTGAAATTTACAAAGCATGCACCTTAATAAATAAACTACCTATGGTACTCTATATGATCTGATCCGATAGTTTGAGTACACTTAAAGCGCTTTCTTCGTGTGTTCTCGACAAAAACTCAAATAGTACTGTGTTGATGGTGAGACAAATTCTGAGAAAGTTATACTCCAACGTATACATAATACGGTTTTTGTGGGTCCCGGCACATTGTGGTATACATGGCAATGAGTCCGCAGATGTACTTGCAAAAACAGGAGCACTAACAGGAGAGGTCTTTGAACGTAATATCCAATATGAGGAATATCTACCAATAATCAAAAGCTATATACAATCAAGCTGGCAGCAGAAATGGACAGAAGATGATCTGGGGAGATTTTGTTACTCCATATTACCAAATGTCAGCAATAAGGCATGGTTTATCGATCACGATTTTAGCAGAAACCTAATAAAAAATATGAGTCGCTTGATTGCTAATCATTTTTGCCTTTCCTCTCATCTTTTTCGTTTAGGAATGAAACAGTCAAACATTTGTGAATGTGGGGATGGATATGAGGACTTCGATCATATTCTTTGGCATTGCCAAAGATATAACGAGCATCGAAGGATGATGCTAGACGAACTGCAGAAACACGGACACGCGACAACCTGCAGTATTAAGGATATTCTGAGAATATTTAACGACCAGATTATGATTTGTATCAATAATTTTACTAACGAAGCGAAGATAGTTTTATAGAGAACAACAGAAAAAAAATTAAACTCTTAAAAGATAGTAGTTAAATGACAACACCTCCATTTATTATATTTATAAACATTTAAATTTTAATATTTTTGTAATCGCTACTCGGCGCCATTATGCTGTAATTGCTATTGTGCCTAATAAAAAAATAAAATAAAAAAAAGGATCAAATTATGTGTCTCTAGTAGATTTGGAGCTGCTGAATCTGATGCCGTTCTCAGAAATGCTCCAGCACGTCACAATTTTTAGCTACAGGTCGTCAAAATTGTATGAAACACTGATTTCATTGGAGTTTATATGAACTATTGAGTATGATTTATCAAACTTTTTGTGATCTAATCCACGAAGCATGCAAAATAGGACTTCATCTTTCATTTCAGAGATAATTTGGGTGAAATATCAGGATTGAATTTGGATTAAATCGATTTTTTCAACATGCTTTCAGTCACCATAAAAAAATCTTCGTTTCTCTTATATGACAAAATACAGTACTTTTCTAAAGCATCGAAAAATAGCTATTGAGCATCGAAATTATTATAAACTTTGTTCATAAGCATTGTTACACACATGAACTTTAAATTATGGGGCAAATTAAGCAAAAAATTGCCATACAAGATGGCAAGCTTGCATGCAAGTTGGCTGAAATAATCAAATTTTACATTTTCAACAAGAATTATCTCCAAAACTAGACGTGCTATGATGTTTCTGAAAACTGCAATGGATTCAGTAACCCTTAGGGTCGATTTCATCACCTCCGCTTAGGCCTTAAACCTAGTTTAACTATATGGGTAAGCGTGGTTTACGGCTTAGGCCATGGTGAAGAAATCAGCCCTTAATCATGTAAATAGCGATATTTTTTGCACAACGTTAATCGCATAAATGGCTTATATTTTTCTCGAAACTTGTTTTTGAAAATAAAACATCAAATTTGCATCACAAAACTCATGAATGCGACATGAGATAAAAAAATATTTTTGGCCGCCAGTCTGTATGGAAACCGCCCATAGTGTAGTGGTTCCGTAACATGTTTCGGGATTCCCGGATAAGTAGTCAATTCATTCATTTCATGGAACTATATCATACGACACATCCAATTTTTCAAAAATTCGAACAGAATACATTTGAGATGTATTCAGTTATTTAAGCAAATATTAGCCATCCAGTGATTCCATATCACGTTCCGTGTTTCCTGGATAAGTGGCCAGAACTGGACGGTGTGGCACATATGTATATGATAGAACTGCAGAAATTCTCAGAATTTCATACGAAATTGATAAGAGAAATCTTCAAGTTGAATAAAGTAACATTGGTCACCCAATAATTGGCTGCGTAATAGGTTCCGGGAGTTCCGAAAATGATGGAGATGGAGAGCTGAAAAACTCGGCGTAGGGAGAAGAACAGAAATATGATTTTTTAGGAATGCGGCCGGAACTCTGTCGGGTCCCGGATTGAACGTGGTCTTGAGTTACAAAGCTGCTTTAGATATCGCATCATCGGTTATTTCCACGCTACTGAGCGTTTGATTCGATAGCGGAACATTCTCTACAGCAAGCGAGATTTGATCATCGGACAGCAGTTCGTCTGAGAAAATGCAGGAGAATTTTGTGGAAAATAACTGGAAAATGTTGTTTTGTGTCGTAGTTGTTACACCGTCAAGCACCATGGAAGATGGTAGACCGAATTCCTTACGCTGCTCATTGACGTACTTCTAGAACAACTTCAGAAGCGTTTCGAGTTCACGTTGGATTCCTCTCTGGTAGTGTCTAAAGCTAAATTTACAAAGGCGCTTAAACTCCTGATTTAGCCTCACGTAGTATTGTTTTAGAGGAAGTGTGCGGGCCGTTATAAATTTCTTGAAAGCAGCTTTTTTGGCAGATTTCAATGACCATGATTCTCTTGATTCTTTTGTGATAGAGTTTGTGAGCAAGATTTACATCTTCTGCGTCCAGGACATGCTCCTTTTTCAACTGTGAAAGCACTTCTTCGATACTACGATGATCAGATCTTCGGAAGTCGTATGCTACAGCGGTTGGAACAACGACATAATCATGGAGCATCTTTTCTTCAATCATGACCAGCAGGGGAGGATGATGAGGAACGTGTTTCACTAACGGTTCAGGGAACATTGAAATGTGAGGAGCCGTATCACGACCAGGCATTGCAGAATTCGCTCTCATTTGAGCATGAAACACGATCAAAGCAAGCAAAGAAAAACATCCCATCTGTTGCGGTCCACGATCGTCATTGTATCGCAAGTTGTAACAAGTCTGATAAATGGAAGCAGCGAGCGAGAGCTCCAAAGAGAGAGCGATGATAAAATCCATTTTCCTCGCTTGTTTACAGTTGGGGGTAGGTGTTTTTCTTCACGGGCACGATAAACAATCCACGAAGTTCCAAGAGCAATAGTGCCCCCAGGTTTGGAGCATGTTTAGAGGGGTTTTATCATGCACTACTATACCCCAATCTGATCAAAGTTGTAGCAGTATACGATAAACAGTCTCTCATAATGTGCAGCATGTTATGATAGTTACAGAGAGCGAAACGTGAGAGATTCTCTCAATTTTCTCAGGATTCAATCCCTGATCAGGACCGCTAACAAAGTAGAGATCCAATGAGCGGTTATTCTCTTTCGTTCACCATTTATTTGAACAAACTCGAGATGCCGTAGCCATCATCGGGAAGCCTCATGGCTCCAGTGTGAAACAAAGAAGCCTCATGATCGAGACAGAAGAATCCACTATGCGTCTGTTTCCAAGCAATATTCGACATATTGAAGTCGCCCACGATCACTACTTCATCACAAAGGGCTGCGTTTTCTGAGATGGATGAGATCGGACGACTGTGCGCGATATCCCGAGTTCGATCAGGAGTTAGGTAGATGCCACAAACAAACAGTTGACGATCTGCAAGCTGAATTACTACCCAAACTTGTTGGACAGCGCTCCACGAAGCATTCTCGATAGTTTCCGACTTGAATCTGAAGCTGACTGCGATAAGGACTCCTCCACCGGTAGATTTTTGCTAGCTTCTGGCTGGATATACTCGAATACAGCAGTTGAAGGTTCCATTGGGTATACGGCCAAGTTGCATTCCATGGTCAAGTTGGTTGGATTTCGACTGCACGCAGCAACCGATTCAGGAGAGGAATAATTCGATTGAACAGCGTACTTGCCTGCAGTAGAGATGTGGAAGACCCAATCTTCCAATTCATACCCAGGACCGGGACGACTGCAGGCCAATGACTGCATAGGCTCGACTGGGATGAGAGGAATAGTGCTATATATAGAGGTGCGTCCCAGTGTCGAACTTTCAGATACTGAACATAGATGGCGAGAAGTTCAGGAAGAGAAGAGTCCAAATAAATTGCATACTCGCCTGTGCTTGGAGTTCGGAAGACCCCATTTTCCAACTCAAACGTAGGGTCGAGACGACTGCTGGTCGTTGGCTGGAGGTGCATAACTTTTACTCGTTATGATTTAACGGCTACGCAGTCTTTGAGGGAATAAAACGAGGTTTATTACTTGCCCAACGACACAGGGTTAGTGTCTTCTTCAGGGGGAACTGGAAGTTAATAAATGTACTAATAATATTTGTCCGTTACATAGTCTTGTCAGTACAACTTACACTAATTTTGTCGTTTTTGGTCTTAAGTATTGTCTAACTGTAACTGTCTTGTGAATTGGTTGTTGGTACATGCTGTAAAAATATTTGAAATTGTTTTAAATCTGTCGTAACGTCGCTAACTGTTTTAAAAAAGGAAACTTACATTTGGGTGGTTTCAATTAACTTCTAACGGACTATCGGCAAATGGCACAAATTATTTTGGCGACCCCCTATGATTTAATGCAATGTCATATATAACAGGTCCGGCTCTTAGTATGCGTTTGCTTGTATTAGTCACGAAAAAGATGTAAACAAAACGATCAGCTGATGGTGACGACAAGGCTGCGAAAAATTTTGTTCGCAGCTTTCTCAGCGTGACGTCATCTTCGGCTACTTTGTGAACTTTCGGCTCGCCGAAGTTGGCATTGCACAACTTCCACTTCAAAACTGATGTTATCACAAATACTAATTTGATGTTCGCCCGCACCTCTAACTACCCCACATCAGATTTAATGTCTATTGTTTCGTCTTTTATTTCGTCTACTGTCTGTCGATCGGTATTAGTTCTATTGTGTTCGTTTGTATTCCTTATGCTATGCAAGACAGTTGCGTATGTAGTGTTGAGACTGTCTACGTCTGTTCGTTCATTAACTGTGTAGCTAGTGTTTGTGATGTGGCACATTTCTAGGAAAGGTAGAAGTGTGATTCATAACTATGGTCGATAATTTGTGTTTGTCCAAGGCTGAATCTATGGTTGTGTTCTATACAATGTTGAATTAATGCTGTCGTTATTTCTATGAGTGATCTGGTAGCTTCGTCTGTGTGCGTCTGGTTCATTCCCTAAAAGACTACGTAGCCGTTAAATCAGAACGGTTAAGAGTTACAGTCGAACTCCCGCCAGTTTAGAAAACTCTTACTTGAGAAATTTATGATGGCATCTCTGAAGCGATTCTTCAAAAAATGGATTAATGAAGGAGGAGCCTTCCCTAAAGAGTTTCTTATGGAATTCAGGAAGGATCCCGTCAGAATCAGTACAGAAAAAAATAGAAAATTCCTGAAGTAATGTAACTTGTTGAGAAACTTCAGTCACCCCACAGTTATGGATAGCACACAGATATGGATCAAAGTAGGATTAAACGGTGAATATCTCATCAAATAGAGTAGCAATCACGCAAAACTCATTTTACCTACGTGAAACATATATTGATAGCGATGCTGTATCAATTATAATACGTTTAGGCATAAATTTTTAGTCCGTACAAAATAAAATGTCAACCATGTTCCTGGAAGCGTTGATTCATAACTGTGGGGTGTTGAAAACCATACCACAGTTATGAATCAACGATAAGACGATTCTGAAAGAAACGCCAAAAAGTATGCTTTCACTAAGGCGCCATTCGTTTACCTCGCAGATAAATTGCTGTTAAAGTGTTCTGATCCATAATATGAGTCGATTTGATCCATAATAAGGAGCCTCCTCTTCCACTGATCCACATCTGTGGGATGGACAACGTTTGCACTTTCCATCGAAATCGACACTTTTTTGTAAATAATCAAGAATTTCCATATGTATTCTCAAAAACAACTAAATTCTGCAGTACCAGGAAGGTAATTTTATTTTGTAAAGTGTCACCATGATTTATAGGCATATTTTGTTGTGGAAAATGACCGTTAGTTGATCCATAATTGTGGGGTGACTGTATATGATGGATTTCAAACATTCTCAGGAAAATTTCCGTGCAGCTCTTTACTTAGGAAAAACTTTCAAAAAATCCTAATATATAAGCAGGCGTTTCTTTCCATAAGAGTAAAATATGATAACAATTGCTCTTGTGACAGCTGTACGAATGTTGCGTTTAGCTGCTTGTTCACCAAACATTGAATGGTTCGTAACTTTGTGTGTAGACATTATTATCTTCTACTTGGAAATTTTTCATATCAATTGAATATATTATATTTATAAGCATGTTTATATCTCACAATTAATTGTTTTTCATGGTCTAATCGTTTATCATAGTGAATCCTGTGACCCAACTATTATATCTTCAGTTAGACAATAACTGCACGCGGACACGCTTTCTCACTTAGTGGACAATGTCGAGAAGCCTATATGTTTCGCTTCTTCCACCCTCACACCTGCTCAGGTGAATTATGCCCAGGTGCATAAGGAAGCATTAGCTGTTGTGTTTGGAATTACGAAATTTCACAAGTACCTGTACGGTGCTAAGTTTACCTTGGTAACCGATAACACTGCCGTGAAAGAAATCTTCAATCTCACCTCCGTTATCGCTGCTGCAAGACTACAGCGATGGGCTCTATTGGTAGCAGGTTACCAATATGTCATAGAGCATCGTCCTGGAAAACTTTTAAATTATGCCGACGCTCTATCTCGATTACCACTTCCTGAAAAAACTGATATTGAGCACGTCAGTCTCGGTATCAAGTGCCTTAATAATGCGTCTAGCATAGTAAACCTCGATCTTGTTCGTACTCATCAAAAGTCCTTTCTCCAAAGTGGTTGGCCGAACCAAGTTGAACCTTTTTTACAACCCTATTCAAGTCTAAAATCTCATTTTGGAGTTGATGATGGTGTTATCTACTTTGACGATAGAGTAGTAATACCCGAAAGCTTAAAGTCTGCTGTCATTAAGCAACTGCACTCCAATCACGATGGAATAGTCCGAATGAAAATGTTGGGTCGTAGCTATGTTTGGTGGAAACATATGGATAAAGACCTCAACGAAGTAGTTCAGAAGTGCGTTGTTTGCCGAAAATCGATGTTTTCATTCCGATTAATCGATTTTTTGAATCGATGTTTAGAGTACCCAAAATAGGTTGAATCGATTCTCTAGATTTGATTTTTCGATTCGATTCATTTTGTTGAAATCGATAAATATTTCTTAATGAGTTGCTGAACAAGAAAACAAATTTTTAACTAGCCTTGAAGTAGTAAATTTGTTCAATTGATTTTCAAAACTGATTTGATTGAATGTTGTTATAATCGAATACAAATGAATTTGGTCTCAATTCAAACTTCATAAATTTCAATTTGCATCCAATTCGAATCGATTCAAAAACATCGATGTTAAGGATTCGATTTAATCGGTGAATCGATTCGGCAGCTCAAATGTGAATCGATTCACTGACATCGATGTTCTGGACGAATATGCCCAACGGTATATCACCCGCAATCGAACGGGTTGGCCGAGAGAGGCGTAAGAACCGTTAAAGATTGCTTGAAAAAGTACTTGCTCGATGAAAAATGTAAACCATTATCATTATCGCGTAAAATCAATCGCTTTTTAATCTCGTATCGCGACACTCCTTGCACGGTTACTAATCGTACACCGTCGTCGTTACTCTACGCATATACGCCGCGAACATTAACCAACTCAATTAATCCGCGTAAGGTTGAAATTGAAAGCAATCACCCTAAAAACGTGATTTCTTCTAAAGGCGTACCTCCGTCTAAATGCGTACCGTAAATTCGGGTGAAATTGATCAGTAGGGTGAAATTGATCACTGTGTCACACGATTTCATTTCCCTCTTAAAGAGCACAGAAATCAATGCAACCTATTTAAATGAACGTTGTTTGTCTTAACTATTGTCAAATTGCATGTTGTGAAGTTTTTTGTGTTAAGGAATGTTAATTTCTATGAAAATAATAGAAAATTGCATAATCTTGTTCTGTGTGGTATTGGCAAACACCAATAAACTTATAGTTTTAAACAAGGATTTGGACATGGTGTCAACCTGAAAATATGTAAGGATGCTTGAAATATATCCCCAAAACGAACTCTATCATCAAAATTCGTACCAATTTGTTCATTTTGTTGTAATAATTGATTTTTTTATAGATATCATAAGATTCCTTCGGAAATTGCCTACATTTAGGCGTTTTCTACGGTATTGTTGAAAATTAATTGTTTATTATTTCCATATATGTTGCATTGTTAAGAATTTGGTAACCATATTTGGATTCAGGAGGCCCAAATTTAATAAGTTAAGTTGTTTTCAAAACTAACAATAATTGTTTTGACAGGTGATCAATTTCACCCCGAAACGGAGTTCCTTGATTTTTTATTTTAGAGACGATTTTTAGCACTAAAATCACAACTGTATGAAAATTTGAGTATATAAGCCAAGGAGGCTCACCGTCGTACTTGTTTTCCTGCATTAAGTTGTATGGAATTGGCAACATCATAAAAAACAGACATGGAAAACGGTGAAAAGTGATCAATTTCACCCGAAATTACGGTACCTTCAACTAGTCCGCCCAGATAGCCGTAGCGGTAAACGCGCAGCTATTCAGCAAGACCAAGCTGAGGGTCGTGGGTTCGAATCCCACCAGTCGAGGATCTTTTCGGGTTGGAAATTTTCTCGATTTCCCAGGGCATAGAGTATCTTCGTATCTGCCACACGATATACGCATGCAAAAATGGTCATTGGCATAGTAAGCTCTCAGTTAATAACTGTGGAAGTGCTCAAAAGAACACTAAGCTGAGAAGCAGGCTCTGTCCCAGTGGGGACGTAACGCCAGAAAGAAGAAGAAGAACTAGTCCGAATCGTGCTTTACAATCGTGCAAAACGTTCACCGTTGGTGAAAAGATATTTTATCGGAATCATTTTAAAGAAATCGTTCGTTGGATACCTGCGGTCGTTTTACAAAAGCTTAGTCCATTAACTTATTTAATTAACGTTGACGGAAATGTAAAAATGGTTCACGTAAACCAAATTCGGCATTCGGACTTGTCGGACAAGTTTCATCCTTCCGTACCGACCACGCCTACAGCCCCGCAGCAAGCAGAGCAGCTCGATGAAAGCAGCGATGACAACGATCAGCCAGAATCTACTGTGTCATCCCCACAGAGGACGAAATCCAGCAAGAAACTGCCTAAAGGTAGACAATATGTGCATCACTCGATCGGTGGGAATCACTATCAGGCCCAGATGACCGGATATTCCAGATGAAGCGACGATGCGTAATGTGACACTGCCCAACGGACGTATTTTTTGACCTGAAACGGAAAGATATTCTTGAGCAGTAGGAATTAACGGAAATTTCGAAAAATGATTTTGATAAGTTCCTGCCGATATCACGCTTCGACATGCTCCGCAGTCTGCTTCGAAGTCAAGACGTTGACCTTCGCACACAAGGGGTACGAATTCTGGTAGATTTAGGCGGTTCAGGCCACTTGGACAGACTGCATTATCTCCGGGAGTGGACCGATATTCCTGGACACATGGTTCCGGGCTGGTAGGACGACACGAATTTGATGCTGGTACTGTTGCTTCTGGGACTTCAAACAGGTTCAACCGTAGGACCTCGAGCGCTTCAGACATTTCCGCTACACGATTGTTTCCTTTCGACTTTTTTCCCTGACCTTGACTCGTTGACTTTTTTGACTGACACACTTTTGACGTGTGACCTTGCTTGCCACATGTGTAACACATCCAACTCTGAGCAGGACACGTGGTTGGATCATGCTGCCGACTGCAGCGAAAACACGATTTCCAAGACTTTTGGTTCGCAGGCACTTTCCTCTGACTACTGGGTTGACTGCTTCGCTTATTTGGCCTTCCATTTTGTTGGTGGACTGCTGCGATCTTCGACGATGACGACGTTAGACTGGACATTTCTTGGTTTTGGTTGAGTGCTGCTTCCCAACTCCTGGCTAGAGAACACGCACTGTCGAACGTTAGCTGGGCTTCCGTGAGCAACCGTTTACGAAGACTTTGGTCGTAAATTCCCGCGACGAACTGGTCACGTAGGGCGTCAGGTAGGAAATCTCCATAGTTGCAGGGTTGAGACATTGCTTTCAAACTGATGATAAAATCCGTGATGAACTGCGAAGAGTGTTGCTCGCACTTCCGAAATTTGTATCTTTCGGCGACTACATTGGTGGTGGGTGCGAGATGCTGCTTTAAAAGATCTACCAGGACTTGGTAGGGCTTGACACGGGGATCTTCTGGTGCACACAGTCTTACAGAGACAGTGTAAAGACTGGGACCGGCGACAGTAATTAACACCGGCACTTTCTTATCTTCCGGGGTATCGTTGACAAGGAAGAACATTTCCAAACGATTAATGTATTCCACAAAATTTTCCCCTACGACAAACGGCTCTATCTGACCAAACATGCCAGCTCGAATGACTGGAGCGACCGCAACAGCATTTCCTTCCATTTTCATAGTATTCGATGATGTACCACTTGCACCACTACCTTGCGTATCAGTGTTCGACATTTGGAGATTAGGTTACTAACACGTGTTCAACTGACCACACAACTTTCACTGCGCGAACCTTTTTTCGCTACCTATTCACTTTTCACAGTGAGGTTTTATCCCATCTTCGTCACCAAGTTATTATATCTTCAGTTAGACAATAACTGCACGCGGACACACTTCTTTTAAACTAACTTTATTATATAAAAACAGTTACACTGGTTTAAAGAGAATACTTATAGTCGTCTGATCGGTCCAACCGCCGGATGGTAAAAGAGACCGTTCTCACTCAACGTGGAAGGAAGTAGCCTTTAGCCATAAAAAACTAATTTGGTACTTGACGGTTGGTACCTCATTTATAGTAAGGCGAGGGACACTACACCAACGATCCTTACCAAACATCGCTCCCAGTAACCTTTGTGGAGATGAAGAGGTAAACACGGTCTTCAAATAGCAAAGGTTACACACTAACGTTCATTCACCCAATGGACCGATGCACGAGTTCACTAACTTGACGTTTGAGCGGTGCCGAATTCACTCGTTGCCATGGTCACGTAAATAACACGGCACCGCTCAAACGTCAAATAGTGAACCCGTGCATAGGTCCATTCCACCTTACTGCATGAACGTTGCCGGCCCCGTTATTGACCATGTATAAATAGATGCACTGAAAAATGCACACTGAAGAAGATTATGACCAATCCCAGCCGAACTTCTAGTTGATCCTTTGGTCATCTTCATTGACTTCGATCAATCATGAAATAGCAACCATTGTTATGTGTAGTTAGTCTGAGCTAAGCTAAGCAAAAATTCTCGAGACGCTCTTAACCCGTATAGGCCTGAGTGAAATAAAAATAACTAAAACTCTCACCGCGCAGTAACTACTTAACGGATTTGAACTATTTTTCGTCAGTATACTGGTACACATAGCTTGTTTCAAAAAGTGGCGAATGGACATCGGGAATATTCATGTGGCCGGAGTTATACAGGTGGATTACTGAGTCAGGTCGGCTGAAAAGGAAGCTGTACTCCTGTGCCCCAGGAGGTAGGCGAATTTCAAGTCGTGGATAATTTCCGGAATCAACTATAATGTGGCCTCTATATCAAGGACTTGAAAGAAAAACGCATAAGCGTAAATCTTCTCAGGAACGATTGAATTGGATAACCCTGCATTTGTTTGATCCTAGGAATGATTATTTTCGGGTCCCCAGTACGCCTCAAATTTACGATAAAGTGATCAATTTGTATCTGAACATATGTGTCAAGTCAATGGTAACGCATTTCAGCTTATGTTAGACGACTGTTAGAGAATTGAAGTGATTTAGTATCCAACAAATCTAAAGCCAGTTCTTCAGGGTATTAAGTCAGAGTGATCACATCCGTTACATGCTGAACGGTGCTCATTAGCTCTTCATTTATAATGTTGAATGATTTATGCAAAATTGCCATTGCAAATAAATAAAGGGAGTGTCCCAAAAAATAGCCTCTTTTTACCCGACCTGACCCAGTGACCCACCGGAATAACTCCGACCCGAGATCTTTTGACCACTTTTAGAAACTAGATATGTGTTCCAGTATACTGACATAAAAATATTTGGGTTCGTTAAGTATTCTCTGTGCGGTGACAATTTTGGTAATTTTGCTTTCACTCAGGCCTATATGGGTTAAAGACTTTCCTATGTATATGTAATGCCTAAAAAGCCATTGATTTAACTTCTTAAAATTTCTGAACTACTCCATGAAAGGATTCCTAGAGGCATCCCAGAATCCAAAATATACGATTTCTGAAGTATTATTTCTGTCAAAAGCACGAAAGGTTAAATGACCAATCATTTACAAAAACTATGAAACGCATATTAATTGTGGTTATTGCGGCGAAAATACACCTCTGACACCTGAATACGCTAGACCCCCTCATAGGCTTCCTCCAGAACAAAATCCAAACTACGCCATTGAAAAATGCAAAATCGTAAAAATAAATCTATTTCCGAACGGTTGTTGTAGGTCCACCTGGATCACTGGACCAACGTGGGCATTTAACCGGTTATAAGATAACAGCAACGAAGAAAGCGCATCGAATAGTGAATTTACATGCATACAGTTGAGCTTCCGTATTAAACGTATCTAATTGCATCTCAAACGTTCTTTAATATTCAATGATTCTTCAAGATAATCCTACACTCGTTATCAAATTGTAAAATTACAAGTTAGCAGACTTGCTGTATTTCAAATAAATGATATCCTGTTTCAAGTATAACATGCGTATGTTGCATTTTACTAGTGTTTGATTTAAAATTACATACTCAAGTTTTGAATGTTGCTCAAATCTGTAGAGATGTTACTATTTTTCCATTTTTGACATGCTCTGTGAAAATTTTCATATGATTGAGCACTTTAACAATCGATGCTGCCATCCTTTTATTGAAGTGGGATTCATCCTATGTACACAATAAACTGCATAAATACACATGTGACGATAGCTCAACAAATTGCTTTTCTCCAACGAAAATCTCTCTCACCCCTCATGCAAATATGGTAAGCAAGTCTTTTACAAGGCGATCAGCGACATCAAGCTCCTTGCCCTCTTTCACCAACTAGTCTAATCGCTTAACACGCTAAGTACCGACATGGGCAAAAAATGTGGACGGTAACCTTCGCACGACGATATCTCAGCTGATAATCAATCAATTTTCATAATTTTTTCACCATTGCAACCGTTTACTATCCTGGATGCGTTTAGTGAAGACCGACTGAAATTTTATGCCACCATGGCTGAGAATTGGCCGGATCAAAAAGTTCCACATTTTTTGCCCACCTTACAAGCTGGTTGCTGGTTGTATACAAGCGTTGCATGCAAGTTGGTTATTCCGGAACTAGGTTTGCGGCCGGATATTTCAAAATTTTGACCAGCTAGAAGGGTTCTGTCTTCGGGAGAGTTGTACAGGGAAGTGCTCGCTTCCTTATGGTATATGTAATGATACAAAATTCCACCACTACGTGGCGCTAGTGTACATAAACACTTCCGGTTTACTGCTATTGAAGGATATCTCGGAACCTAAATGGCACGGCGCCCTTGACATTTTTTATCAGAAGCGCGGGCGCACTATTATCATTTTATACAAAATATGAATATTTTCGAAAAAGTTTCTGCCAGACTTTTCATGCTAGAACAAAATCTACTTTTGCAAAAAGTACGTTCTTTGATAATTCAATAAAATTATTGATATGAAAATAATTGCACATTTTTTTACAAAAATAGGAATCTGCAAAAAATATTAAATTATATTTTGAACTATCACAGTTTCTGGTGTTTCTGGATCCTGTAGTGAACTTTAAATTCTTGTTAAATTTGCGCCGCTTGTATTGTAAAAGCATAAAAATAGAAAAAACGACAAATTTTGATCGAAGCAGGATTTAAAAAAAATCGTCAAAGGATTCCTTTCAATTCGAGGCTATAAAAATGTCTTTACATTTGCGAAAGATTTTAACATGGTTAACATGGTTTAACATTTTTGCATCAGAATAAGAAATAAGAAAAGTTAAACTGTTTCTCCCAGTGTTGTGAAACCCCCTTCTCGATATAACTAAGCGACTTTAATTTTGATAAGGAGAATAAAAATTATGGCATTTTCCAGGTTAGTTTACTTTTTGACATATGATCGCAGAAATGAGCCAGCCTAGGGCTGCAATTCTCTTAAACAATTAATAACATAAGCTATTCCGTTTCTATGAAAATGTGTAGTATAACACAGGTAAACAGAGGAAGAGCAAGCAAGCAAGATGAAAAAATCATAGTGGAGCTTTTAACAACACAATGTAACTCCATCCAGCCTGAAGATCTGTTTGTTACTGAGATCCCTACCAGCAAGGTTGTGACTATAGCGTAATAACAATTTGATATCATTTATAGAGGATGTTGTTTCAGAACTTCATCAATATATAAACTCTGAGAAAGTTCTAACTAATCCTACAGAAAACTCTATTACAGTAGACGTTCGGTCGGTGCAAACGGTTTAACTGCAATGCTTTGTAACTGCAAGTCCGGTAACTGCAACAATTCTCCAGTTATCGCACCACCAAACGTCAAAATGGTGCTCCATGTTAGCCCCTGTTAGCCCAAATGAACAGTCGAATGAATTTCACGTTCATTTTACGTCAGTTGATGGGTTGTTGACGTTTGTCAGTCGTTGCAGTTATCGAATTTCGTTCGATAAATGAAACGTAAACATGTTGCAGTTACCGAACGTCTACTGTATATACCTTTACAATGTTTGTCAACATAAATTTGGAACATGGAATTTGAAAAACTTTGAACATAGATATTAATTTTTTTTTTGAACTGGTGAGCGATATCTCAAAGCTATCTTAATGTTTTCACTCCCAAAAAGTTGCATTCAACTTCTGTGGCGAGCAGCTTAATTGTCTTCTTTGTTCGATTTTCGTATTCAACTTTCGTCTGATGCTTTCGATCAATGTAATACAATTATAACATAAGTTGAGAAGGTTTGCCAGGCCTTACTTTTAATCGGCCCACGGCGCCCCTGAAAAAGATTTAAGGCACCCCAGGGCGCCGCGGCGCACAGTTTGGGAACCTAAATGAGATAGAAAATTCCTGTCTTCGAGAAAGTTGTTCAGAGTGAGCCTAGCTTCCCTGAAGGACATAGCATAGTTCCAAATTTATCCACTTCGTGGCGCAAGTGCACATAAACACTTCCGGTTTACTGTTATTGAAGGATATCTTGGAACCTAAACGAGATAGAAAATTCCTGTCTTCGAGAAGGTTGTTCAAAGTGAATCTAGCTTCCCCGAGAGACCTAGCATAGTTCCAAATTCATCCACTACGTGGCGCTAGTGTACGTTAATACTTCCGGTTTACTGTTATTGAGGATATCTCGGAACCTAAACGAGATAGAAAATTCCTGTCTTCGAGAAAGTTGTTCAGAGTGAGCCTAGCTTCCCTGAAGGACATAGCATAGTTCCAAATTCATCCACTACGTGTGGCGCTAGTGTACATAAATACTTCCGGTTTACTGCTATTGAGGATATCTCGGAACTTAAACGAGATAGAAAATTCCTGTCTTCGATAAGGTTTTTCAAAGTGAGCCTAGCTTCCCCGAGGGACCTAGCATAGTTCCAAATTCATCCACTACGTGGCGCTAGTGTGCGTAAACACTTCCGGTTTGTCGATATTGAAGGATATCTCGGAACCTAAATGAGATAGAAAATTCCTGTCTTCGAGAAAGTTGTTCAGAGTGAGCCAAGCTTCCCCGAGGGACCTAGTATAGTTTCAAATTCATCCACTACGTGGCGCTAGTGTGCGTAAACACTTCCGGTTTGTCGATATTGAAGATATCTCGGAACCTAAACGAGATAGAAAATTCCTGTCTTCGAGAAAGTTGTTCAAAGTGAGCCTAGCTTCCCCGAGAGACCGAGCATAGTACCAAATTCATCCACTACGTGGCGCTAGTGTACGTTAATACTTCCGGTTTACTGCTATTGAGGATATCTCGGAACCTAAACGAGATAGAAAATTCCTGTCTTCGAGAAAGTTGTTCAAAGTGAGCCTAGCTTCCCCAAGGGACCTAGCATAGTTACAAATTCATCCACTACTTGGCGCTAGTGTACGTAAACACTTCCGGTTTGTCGATATTGAAGATATCTCGGAACCTAAACGAGATAGAAAATTCTTGTCTTCGAGAAAGTTGTTCAGAGTGAGCCTAGCTTCCCTGAAGGACACAGCATAGTTCCAAATTCATCCACTACGTGTGGCGCTAGTGTACATAAATACTTCCGGTTTACTGCTATTGAGGATATCTCGGAACTTAAACGAGATAGAAAATTCCTGCCTTCGATAAGGTTTTTCAAAGTGAGCCTAGCTTCCCCGAGGGACCTAGCATAGTTCCAAATTCATCCACTACGTGGCGCTAGTGTGCGTAAACACTTCCGGTTTGTCGATATTGAAGGATATCTCGGAACCTAAATGAGATAGAAAATTCCTGTCTTCGAGAAAGTTGTTCAGAGTGAGCCAAGCTTCCCCGAGAGACCTAGTATAGTTTCAAATTCATCCACTACGTGGCGCTAGTGTGCGTAAACACTTCCGGTTTGTCGATATTGAAGATATCTCGGAACCTAAACGAGATAGAAAATTCCTGTCTTCGAGAAAGTTGTTCAAAGTGAGCCTAGCTTCCCCGAGAGACCGAGCATAGTACCAAATTCATCCACTACGTGGCGCTAGTGTACGTTAATACTTCCGGTTTACTGCTATTGAGGATATCTCGGAACCTAAACGAGATAGAAAATTCCTGTCTTCGAGAAAGTTGTTCAGAGTGAGCCTAGCTTCCCTGAAGGACATAGCATAGTTCCAAATTCATCCACTACGTGTGGCGCTAGTGTACATAAATACTTCTGGTTTACTGCTATTGAGGATATCTCGGAACTTAAACGAGATAGAAAATTCCTGTCTTCGATAAGGTTTTTCAAAGTGAGCCTAGCTTCCCCGAGGGACCTAGCATAGTTCCAAATTCATCCACTACGTGGCGCTAGTGTGCGTAAACACTTCCGGTTTGTCGATATTGAAGGATATCTCGGAACCTAAATGAGATAGAAAATTCCTGTCTTCGAGAAAGTTGTTCAGAGTGAGCCAAGCTTCCCCGAGGGACCTAGTATAGTTTCAAATTCATCCACTACGTGGCGCTAGTGTGCGTAAACACTTCCGGTTTGTCGATATTGAAGATATCTCGGAACCTAAACGAGATAGAAAATTCCTGTCTTCGAGAAAGTTGTTCAAAGTGAGCCTAGCTTCCCCGAGAGACCTAGCATAGTTCAAAATTCATTAACTACGTGGCGCTGGTATACGTTTACAATTCTAGTGTGATATCAAAAAGGTAAAATTAGAATTCCTGCAGGTACCTTAAAAATATTCTGTGTGGATCTCTCGGAAAAATTTTGGAAGCAATCCCCGAAGGATTTCCGGAAAAGATACTTGGGTGAATTCCAAAAGGAATCCCTGGAAAATTTTTTGAAGGAATCCCTAGAGAACTTGTTTTGGGAATTCTGTAAAAATCATTGGATGAACTACTGAATGAATACAAGGAAGAATTCCGTAAGATATCGTAGGGAGAATTCCTCAAGAAATCCCAGGATGATTTCTTGAAAGGACTCTTGGGGGAATTTCTGAAGGGATCTCTGTTGAAACTCCTTAGGGACCTTTGAGGAAATTCTTTATAAAATTCTCAATAAATTTCAGCAGGAATGATTTTGGGAATTGAGAATTCCTGAAAAATCTTTGGAAACATCCCTAAAGGAATTCCTGAGGCAATTCCTAAAGGAATCTCTGGGTGAATTCGTATGGAATTTCGGGGAGTACCTGAAGGAATCGCTTTGGAAATTCCTGAAGAAATCCATGACCATGAAGAAATCCTTTTGGGAAAATCCTGACGGAATTCTTGTCTTGACGGAACTGTTGTCACTTTGGATGTTACGCTTATGAAGAATCATGATTATCCAGAAACTATGATTCATGATCTTGATATCATGACCTTACTTATTTCTGAGTTGCATTACTTGTAAATCATGATTTAAGAATCAGATTTAAATCCGTGCAGATGAATTAAGTTGTTTGCAAATGGCCTTTCTTAGCCGTGTGGTTAGAGCCCGCAGCTACAAAGCAAAGCCATGCTAAAGGCGTCAGGGTTCGATTCCCAGTCGGTCCACGATCTTTTCGTAATGGAAATTTCCTTGACTTCCCTGGGCATATAGATTATTATCGTACCTGCCACACGATATACGAATGCGTAAATGCCAACTTTGGCAAAGAAAGCTCTCAGTCAATCCCTGTGGAAGTGCTCATTGAACACTAAACTGATAAGCAGGCTCTGTCCCAGTGCAGACATAATGCCAAGAAGAAGAATGTTGACGAATCAAATTTTTAATCGAAATCTCGGCGAACGTTACCAAGATTCTGTAAACATTTAGCAAACTTTACTGAGTTTTACTGAGATCAGACAAATAGTCACCGAGACCTCAGTTGTTCGTTTCTCTGCAATCCGTTTACCGAGATCGATTTCCGAATTTAAGTGGGCCCACATAATTTAATTGTTAATCAAATCTATTATCTATTTGCTAAGATCATACAGAGTATGTGAATAAATGTAATTATGGTGCGAAGGCTTTGTTGATCAAATGGTTGCCTCAACATAAATCGGGGTTATTTCCTCAGGGTGAAGTTGAAGAATATTAGCTTTCATGTACTATACGAAACCACTGCTTTGAAGATTCCGTCTTGCAAGTTCTGCTTCATGTCGAGCACTCGACACTGAAGAAGTCTGTAAGTCACACACGAAATAGACCTATCTGTCAAGATAAGCAACATATGAGAGTTTAAAGGTATTTGCTCCCCTTACGAGTGATTTTTAGTATTCTTTTTCTTTTGAAAAAGTTAAGTGAAGTGTCCAATTCAAGGTTTTCTTAAAAAAAATCAAATTACTTCTCCATGAATATAAAAAGTGTAGAGAAGTTCTGCTTTTTCTGAAAGGAATACCCGAAAAAAGAAAATTTATATCCCGTTTAGATTTAAGGAAATTTCTCATCAATAACTTACCAGTTTATTCAAAGATATATTTCTTATATCTCCTCTATAGATTGCGAAGTATCTCTAAATGAAATGATACCGGAACCACAAAGTGGACGAACTTCAAATAACTCTCAATTAAGGATAAATAATAAAATGAAATAAAATAATAATTAAAATTGTGCAAGGAACCCGAGCAAAGTTGAACAGCAAAATGATAACAAAGTAATAAAAAATTATGTTATCACTGAGTTCAAGTTGATAACTAAATTTGCATCATCATATATTTTTGAGTTTTATGTTCATATATCAAGGAAAAATTTTGAGAGGTGAGTGTTTTGGGTTGAACTTACACTTCAAATAATTTCACAAAATTTTGTATGATGAAAAGTCAACTTTGTTTAGTAAAATATGCTTTAAAAATGTTATGGGAGAGATGTGTGATAACATATTTTGTTATCAAACTATTGTCAAAAGTTTCTGTCACGGATACAATGATAACAAATTTTGTTACCATTCAGTTACCATTGATAACATAATCTCAAAATGATAACAGCGATAATACAAGTTGTTATTATTTTGATATCATTCAGTTATCCGACTTTGCTTGGGAAGCTCTGCATACTATGAACAACTTTCTCGAAGACAGAAAATTTTCTATCTCGTTTAGGTTCCGAGATATCCTTCAATAGCAGTAAACCGAAATGTTTACGTACACTAGCGCCACGTAGTGGATGAAATTTGAACTTCTTTGAGTCTCTCGAGGAAGCTAGGCTCACTTTGAGCAACTTACTCGAGGACAGGATTTTTTTTCTCGTTTAGGTTCCGAGATATCCTTCAAAAGCAGTAAACTGGAAGTGTTTACGTACACTAGCGCAACGCAGTAAACCAGAAATATTTATGCACACTAGCGCCACCTAGTGGAAGAATTTGGAACTTCGTTGGGTCCCTCGGGGAAGCTCAGTTCACTCTAAACAACTTTCTTGAAGACAGAAAATTTTTATCTCGTTTAGGTTCCGAGATATCCTTCAATAGCAGTAAACAGGGAGTGTTTATGTACACTAGCGCCACGTAGTGGATGAATTTGGAACTATGCTAGGTCTACCGGGAAAGCTAGGCTCACTTTGAACAACTTTCTCGAAGACAGGAATTTTCTATCTCGTTTAGGTTCCGAGATATCCTTCAATAGCAGTAAACCGGAAGTGTTTACGTACACTAGCGCAACGCAGTTAACCAGAAATATTTATGCACACTAGCGCCACCTAGTGGAAGAATTTGGAACTTCGTTGGGTCCCTCGGGGAAGTTCAGTTCACTTTGAACAACTTTCTTGAAGACAGAAATTTTTTATCTCGTTTAGGTTCCGAGATATCCTCAATAGCAGTAAACCGGAAGTGTTAACGTACACTAGCGCCACGTAGTGGATGTATTTGGAACTATGCTATGTCTCCCAAGGAAGCTAGGCTCACTTTGAACAACTTTATCGAAGACAGGAATTTTCTATCTCGTTTAGGTTCCGAAATATCCTTCAATAGTAGTAAACCGGAAGTATTTATGTTCACCAGCGCCACGTAGTGGATGAATTTGGAACTATGCTAGTTCTCTCGGAGAAGCTTGGCTCACTTTGAACAACTTTCTCGAAGACAGGAATTTTCTATCTCGTTTAGGTTCCAAGATATCCTTCAATAGCAGTAAATCGGAAATGTTTACGTACACTAGCGCCACGTAGTGGATGAATTTGGAACTATGCTAGGTCCTTCAGGGAAGCTAGGCTCACTCTGAACAACTTTCTCGAAGACAGGAATTTTCTATCTCATTTAGGTTCCGAGATATCCTTCAATATCGACAAACCGGAAGTGTTTAGTACACTAGCGCCACGTAGTGGATGAATTTGTAACTATGCTAGATCCCTCGGGGAAGCTAGGCTCACTTTGAACAACTTTATCGAAGACAGGAATTTTCTATCTCGTTTAGGTTCCGAAATATCCTTCAATAGTAGTAAACCGGAAGTATTTATGTTCACCAGCGCCACGTAGTGGATGAATTTGGAACTATGCTAGTTCTCTCGGAGAAGCTTGGCTCACTTTGAACAACTTTCTCGAAGACAGGAATTTTCTATCTCGTTTAGGTTCCAAGATATCCTTCAATAGCAGTAAATCGGAAATGTTTACGTACACTAGCGCCACGTAGTGGATGAATTTGGAACTATGCTAGGTCCTTCAGGGAAGCTAGGCTCACTCTGAACAACTTTCTCGAAGACAGGAATTTTCTATCTCATTTAGGTTCCGAGATATCCTTCAATATCGACAAACCGGAAGTGTTTAGTACACTAGCGCCACGTAGTGGATGAATTTGTAACTATGCTAGGTCCCTCGGGGAAGCTAGGCTCACTTTGAAAAACCTTATCGAAGACAGGAATTTTCTATCTCGTTTAAGTTCCGAGATATCCTCAATAGCAGTAAACCGGAAGTATTTATGTACACTAGCGCCACACGTAGTGGATGAATTTGGAACTATGCTATGTCCCTCAGGGAAGCTAGGCTCACTCTGAACAACTTTCTCGAAGACAGGAATTTTCTATCTCGTTTAGGTTCCGAGATATCTTCAATATCGACAAACCGGAAGTGTTTACGTACACTAGCGCCACGTAGTGGATGAATTTGTAACTATGCTAGATCCCTCGGGGAAGCTAGGCTCACTTTGAACAACCTTCTCGAAGACAGGAATTTTCTATCTCGTTTAGGTTCCGAGATATCCTCAATAGCAGTAAACCGGAAGTGTTTACGTACACTAGCGCCACGTAGTGGATGAATTTGAAACTATATTAGGTCCCTCGGGGAAGCTTGGCTCACTCTGAACAACTTTCTCGAAGACAGGAATTTTCTATCTCATTTAGGTTCCGAGATATCCTTCAATATCGACAAACCGGAAGTGTTTACGTACACTAGCGCCACGTAGTGGATGAATTTGGAACTATGCTAGGTCCCTCGGGGAAGCTAGGCTCACTTTGAAAAACCTTATCGAAGGCAGGAATTTTCTATCTCGTTTAAGTTCCGAGATATCCTCAATAGCAGTAAACCGGAAGTATTTATGTACACTAGCGCCACACGTAGTGGATGAATTTGGAACTATGCTGTGTCCTTCAGGGAAGCTAGGCTCACTCTGAACAACTTTCTCGAAGACAAGAATTTTCTATCTCGTTTAGGTTCCGAGATATCTTCAATATCGACAAACCGGAAGTGTTTACGTACACTAGCGCCAAGTAGTGGATGAATTTGTAACTATGCTAGGTCCCTTGGGGAAGCTAGGCTCACTTTGAACAACTTTCTCGAAGACAGGAATTTTCTATCTCGTTTAGGTTCCGAGATATCCTCAATAGCAGTAAACCGGAAGTATTAACGTACACTAGCGCCACGTAGTGGATGAATTTGGTACTATGCTCGGTCTCTCGGGGAAGCTAGATTCACTTTGAACAACCTTCTCGAAGACAGGAATTTTTTATCTCGTTTAGGTTCCAAGATATACTTCAATAGCAGTAAACCGGAAGTGTTTATGTGCACTTGCGCCACGTAGTGGACGAATTTGGAACTATGCTATGTCCCTCGGGGAAGCTTGGCTCACTTTGAACAACCTTCTCGAAGACATGAATTTTCTATCTCGTTTAGGTTCCGAGATATCCTTCAATAGCAGTAAACCGGAAGTGTTTATGTACACTAGCGCCACGTAGTGGTGGAATTTTGTATCATTACATATACCATAAGGAAGCGAGCACTTCCCTGTACAACTCTCCCGAAGACAGAACCCTTGTAGCTGGTCAAAATTTTGAAATATCCGGCCACAAACCTAGTTCCGGAATAACCAACTTGAATGCAACGCTTGTATACAAGCAGCGGGAGGTGGGCAAAAAATGTGGAACTTTTTGATCCGGCCAATTCTCAGCCATGGTGGCATAAAATTTCAGTCGGTCTTCACTAAACGCATCCAGGAGAGTAAACGGTTGCAATGGTGAAAAAATTATGGAAATTGATTGATTATCAGCTGAGATATCGTCGTGCAAAGTTTACCGTTCCACATTTTTTGACTCGTCGGTACTTTACGTTACAAAAACCGTCGTCGGTATAAGCAGTGTTAATGCATCAATCTCGCAGCCAGCGAAAACTTCACATCCCCAAGCGAGAATGACAAAAGTGATATGGACAGCTACAGAGAAAGAGTCTAACAAAATCAAATCTATATTCAAATTAGTCCTTAGACCTTTCTCCGCTTCTTCCCCTGGCCAAACACTCCCAAAAGAGCAATTTACCCCAAATGGATACGCTGCCATGTTGGCACAATGATGCTGTTGGATCTGGAGTCCTGCTCGTCCACGTCTGGAAGCGTACCGAAGGAACTTGATTGCTCTACTCGAACCTTTTTTTTGCACTCCTTCGGTTACCCCCTTCTTCACCGATTCGGAAAGCAAAAAGCGGTCGATGCTGTGAAATGGCTCTTGACTATTAACATCTCGAAGGGCAATAAATTATTTCCAAATTTAATTTTGCCTAAATTATCATGAGGGGCTACCCGAATCCAGCAAGTCCCAGACCAACCCGCAGTGGTTTGTTCAAAAGCAAATGGCGGCCTAAACCTCAAACTATCATTAAAAAGATATATAGTGATATATTTTTGCATAACTTATAAGTTTGACATTCATGTTGACATATTCAAGCACAACAAACTTTTATTTTCAAGTTTTAATTATTTTGGACCAATAGTTGATATGAATCTCCAAACCGAAATTTTGTTAGTTGTAGTATAAATATTTAATTACAAAACTATTATTCTGAGACAATACTTTATAACATAAGACAAACATCTACAAATTTCTTTTAAATTTATCTTCAGAGGCTGACAAACATATTACCGTTCAAATGAATTTACATTGATTTTTGAGGTTTTTGCCGCATTTGAACCTCTGAGCTACGGTTTCCTTTCCTCTCGAGTTCAGAAACTTATCATGCTCCTCTGTTCATTAGAGTGATTCCCCGACGTGCCCCGTATGGAACTGATGGACCCCCGGGCAAAAACGTAAGAGGGTTTGAGAGCGAGGTAAGTTTTGCTACAATAATGGACTTGGATCTTCGATATTACATCTCTGCTGCATGCCATTCCAGCCAACACAATGTGCTATGGTAGTGGCTTTGCTGCACTTATCAGGCAATAAACGCGAATGGGGAATTTACCCAATGGCATGCGAGAATGGTGGATGTCCGTGTAGTGGAGGTGAGCGTAAAACTATGATTGTTGGATGCAACATAAATGCAGTCCAGGGATGTAAGTTATATCAGTAATGTGAGTTTGTTAATATGCATTTTTCTGTCAAAGGAGTACAAACAGTTATTGTGGAAAGCATTGTCTCTTTGTAATAATAGCTCGATGTTATAATAAGACGAGGCAGAGAAATCTTTCGGAGGTTCTAGGTCTCAGGTCTGTTAACCTTTGCGTCTCTGCCCAAAACCTTTTTGGCTTTTTTTGATTAAATATCTTTATGAGTATCATTTTACACATAACATTCATTCTTGTATCTAGGTGTTCTGTTTAACAACAGCATGACCCTTATTTGATGAAACTAAATTAAGTTTTTAAAAGCATTTTGCTATTTTTTGAATTTATACTGGTGAAAAAGGAAAAAACGCTTTCAATTTACTTTACCTAACTTAATCTAAATATATAACGCTTTAATCGTGATAATAGAAGATTGCAACGATTTTTGTTTAAAATTATTATTAATTTCCAGGTTCCCCACACCAATTTCACCCGATCCCACCAAGTTCTGCCTTCAGTGGAACATTAATAGATTTTCTCATAATCTGCGCAACCTAGAGCTTTTGACACACGTCAGCTTTCCTGGGTTATAGGCCTCTGCACTGTTTTGAATTTGTATGGAATTTCGAATTTTGACGCCTTGTTGTTTACATGTTTCATGAAAGAGTGAAAGGAAGAGATACATTTTCGTGCAGAGCCCCAGAGGGGATTGCACGCCGCGGTTGTTAATGTAAACATTCTAAGTGTTTGTCGTTTCGTGGCCTTGTTGTTTACGGTTCGGACTTAGACAATTTCTGTTCGCGTTTGTGGATCGGCCTTCTATGCAAATTTTATGCAACCATCCATGAGAATCGACCGGATCAAGACCGTCCACAAGATTTGCCCATCTCCCGCTTGTTGCATGCAAGTTGATTATTCTGGAACTGGCTAGGAAGTTAGATATCTCAGGACTTCAACCAGTTAGAAGGGTACACAGTTAAAACAAAAATGTAATTTTAAGTTTATTTTCATGCACATATTTGGAGCATCGAAATGAACTTAAATCTCATTCTGCTAATAGATTTACACGGCTTTAAAAATAGCAAGAGACGTGTAATTTTACATCCCTACCAACCAGTCTTCATAATTCTTTATAGATCTTTGACCAACGATGGCGATCGCTAACGGTGCAAAACGAATCTATATCGATCGCTATCGAAAATCACTGACTGGTTGACCGGGATGTCGTTGAGATCCACTTCGTTGACAGTACGCGGTTTGTTGTTCCTTTGTTAGGCTCCCCCGCTCGGCAATAAGCTATAGGATATCATTATGAAATGAACCATTCACAGTACACATTTATCGTTTATTTCACTTCAATCAGATTCACATTTTTCAAATTCTACACTAGTTTACACGTTTTCACCTGGGTCAAACGCTGCTTTGCGAATTATGCTGATTATGAGAAGCAATCATCAGTAAGATCTCGGATGCGGGTAGCTGGAAGTATTCGGGTCTTTTATGGCTTCGATGCACTAAATAGTAAGATAAAACATACCTGCAGGTTTCTTCTTCAATAGATTCACGTATGCTGGAGAAATAACTATGTGGATCACCACAACACGACAGAAAAAATACAAATAAGCAAGCTGACCGAAACTTCGATTTCAACACGTCAGCCATGTTACTTTTCAATGAATGCTAAGTGATTGAGTTTTACACGTCGATTGAAATTTATTTTTTTATCTATTTGAAATCTAATGCATAATAATTTATTTTTTGCTAAATATGTTGAAATATAAAGTTTTCGGCGAAATAATGTCGATAGAACTGGGATATTGTATGTTTTTTGATGCTCAAAAAATGTGCATTGAATTCAATTCAATTTGAAATGATTTTTTGCATTTCAGTAATGTATATTTACAAACAACTTGTTTTACATGTCATTTAAATTTCATCAGTTTTTGCTGTGTATTGTTCTCAAGAGAGTTGTACAGAACGCTTCCTTTTAGAATACACAGCTAGTTTAGATTACCAACTCCGGTAGAATTTTACTAGGTTTTGGACCACGGACTTCTCGGTAATTTATCGAGCAAATCGAAAAATTTGTGGAGTTTTCAAAATTACCTATTTACGTAGCCGGGTCCTACTCTTGTCACTTTTGATTCACTCCGGTAGAAGGGTGTTTTGAAAGCTACTGTGCTCATATTTGGCCACAATATGAGTCGCATTGAAGTGCTTCTTATTACAAAGTGACAGACAGCGAAATGCAGCGGTATTTTGCAGGCATCTCCAGTAAATATCATTTTGTTTATGTTAATCAATTGAGCTTATCGTGGCATAAATTATCTTTTATTAAATATCTATGTATGCTTGATAATTTAAAAGATCGCTACATTCCATCTTGTCATCTGAATTTTTTGTATTGAAAATTAAAGATTACCGGCATATTTTTTGACTGAAACTAAAATCTACGATAACGAAATCGTTTCCATTACTAATTTACAAAAGTGGACATGAAACCATTAAAAAATGTCTACCATTCACAAAAATGCTTGTTTTAACGTGGAGAATTCCTTTGTCTAGCGCCTTTACTTTTGCAGCAACATTAGAGATAGAGACAATTCATCGCAATTTTTAAATAACTTACCATGAACAGTCGAGCATAGTGTACGTAAATACCAGGGTTGTTAACGTTAATCAACGATTAACGCCGCTAACGTTGATTTTGCTCTGGATCAACGTCAACGTCGTTGCGTTGATTTTCATGGCTGTTAGCGTCAACGTTAACGAGTTTGCGTTGAATCAACGTCAACGATCAGCGCTAAACAAAGCGTTGATTTTAATTTTCGTACAGGTTTCTAGAGAATGTTTCGAAACATCAATAAACAACACGTTTCTATGCTGATATCCCGTATCCATGGAAAATTGATTGAAAAATCTAAGTTGACTGTGCAGAGCAATTATTTGGCTCCCAACAGTCAGCCTCTTCAAACGTCACAAACTTTGCTTGAAAGAACTTTCATAAATTTCAAAGATTTTCCAAGCAATATATTGTATCCTCTCATAGTTCCAGCCCCCACAGCAATAGGCCGAAAGCTTTGTCAGAGAGCGGCTTCCTTTGCCTTGCCTCCATGAAACACTCGGTATCCTTTTTTCTACCCAGTGAACAATCAAATGTTTCTGAGTAACCGCCCCCAGGATGACCCGATCTCTCATTTTCAAATACAAGTTGCCATACTGCCCTAACTTAACATGACAGATACAAGTTTTAAGGTGATTATAAAACGAAGACAAACTTTCAATTTTCAAGTGCACAAGACTGGAGAATCTGACAACAGTTCGCATTAAAAATCAAACAAATTGCTTGCTTGCTGGTAATAAACAATGGGTTAAATATTCAACGCGGAGCTCTGTTTGATACTCGAGTCTTGTGCTCTTGAAAATTTTAGGTGTGGCTTCGTTCTATAATCACCTTAATTTAAATCGAAACTGGCAATGGCCGTGGAACAGATTTTCTTACTTCCAAGACTATGGAGCTCTGATCTAAACATCATTTTCTCACTGAGACTAAGAGCTTCCTCTCTCAGTTAACATTCCATAATAACTGCAATAAGATCACGCATATTTTTCTTCCAAGGACATGGCATGTTTCAGAGTCTAAGTTAAAACCGTTGCAAACTGTCCACACATTTCATAATTATCTTGTTCTTATTATGGTGGTAATAAATTGTTCAGTCGTTATTATTACGTAAACTGAATCTTTTTCTACTTTTCTACATTTACTTATTTTTAAATACATCACATGAGACAAAAGTTATTATTTTTTTTAAATATTAAAATTTCCGTTAACGTTAAAAATAACGAAGTCGTTGACGTTAAATCAACGCTGTACGTTAACGTTATTGTTAAATCGATTTTCGAACGAATCAACGCAAGCTTCGTTAACCGTTACTGGTTAAGGTGAAACGGCGTGTAACTCAATGAATCATTAGAATAATCATTGATGTAATAGTAGTAGTGTCGCCTTTCCATGTATATTTTCAAACAAACAAACAAAAAATACAACATTTGTGTTAAGCATATTTTTATGTAAACACATGGAAAATTTAGTAGATTGACGAGTATTGGAAATCAAAATCAACTGTTCAATAGTACATATCAAAAGAAAACATTACAATTTAATGAAAGGCAACGGAATTTCTCTGTTTTTTAATTGGATTTATCGCATATTTTTGTTATGCATCGGTATGGTTTATGTTTGCAAGGGATGACGATGTTGCCAGGTGATTGGTGATAGATTTTTCTAGCAATTGTTATATGCTTGTTTTCGAAACATTTGCTGCATATTATAAAAACTTATCATTTTGAAAATAGTTTTCCATCACAAGATCACTGATTAAATAAAGTTTTAATGATTTTTGTGATCAATCCACATTAAATGCTATCACGGTGTCTCTGGTAGAAAACATTAATATAAAAAAATCAGTATCGATGAAACACCCACCAAATGAAAGCTTAGGCTTTCCCCTTTCATTTGAGACCGGTTTGAAAATGTTCTATCGGGGGGTCCTGAACATTTTTTTTTATTTTAGTAAGAGATACGTACCATAGGTGATCTTCTTAAACCAATAGTATGATACAATGAATCGCTTGTACCATATGATGACAACTTAATAGAACCGTAGAAGGCCATGACAAATATTTCTGGACAAACATTTAAAAAGGGCTGGAGAGGTCTTGAGGCTTTTTTCAGAAACGTTGCTGTTGAGCCCTTTTTAGCTCGCCCATGCAAACTAACACCACTATCAGAAAGATTAGTGTTAGCTCTTCCTGATTGTAGTATTGGTAAGCGTGATCAAGTTGAATTGGGCTCAACAGCGTCTTACAAAGACATTGTTTACCTATGTCGATGTGCCCTTTTTAAATGTTTGTTCAGATTTTCATAAAACAAGCTTGTTTTTGTTTTGGCAGTATTGCTGTTCAGTTGATTATAAATTCAGTAAATAGTAAAATTGTATATCTTTAATCAAAATTTATTCATTTATACAAAACTAAAATAGTTGTAAATAGTATTTAAAATTTTGAATAAAAAAAATGTTTAGAGATTTGAAAGATTACCAATAAATAACCGTTATTTAGATTTAGTTGTATGCTATCGTCTTAAAATTCAAATATATTTTCATAAGATATTGCTTTTTACGATTAGTAATAACCAAGGCGTTTGAAAACATTTACTCTTGGATCATTACATTACCAATGGTTTCACAGATTGCAAAAAAAAACTAAATTGGCATCAATGATAGGGAAATCGGCGCTGCGTTATAACGCTTCATTGCTTAAGTTGTCGCGTTCTAAGGTGGTATAGAGAAAAATTGGTGCTTATGTCGCGTGATAAGTTTATAAATTCATTGTTTTGGGTCAACATTTTGGTTTGCTGTTTAGAGGTATGCTGTTTAGGTATGCTGTTTAGAGGTATCCTAAAAAAAACATTTCTTCGTTGATGACTTGTTTTTGATTAAAAACATTTTTTTGGGTTTGTAGAGGTAACACATTTGCACTTTGATTTGAACGATAATGCAGAAACTGTAATAACGTAAATGAAAATGCATATAAATGCGTTCAGGGGTCTTCCTTAGCCGAGTAGTTAGAGTCCACGGCTACAAAGCAAAGCCATGCTGAAGGTGTCTGGGTTCGATTCCTGGTCGGTCCAGGATCTTTTCGTAAAGGAAAGTTCCTTGACTTCCCTGGGCATAGAGTATCATCGTACCTGCCACACGAGATACGAATGCGAAAATGGCAACATTGGCAAAGAAAGCTCTCAGTTAATAACTGTGGAAGTGCTCATAAGAACACTAAGCTGAGAAACAGGCTCTGTCCCAGTGAGGACGTTAATGCCAAGAAGAAGAACGTTCAGGGGTTAGTTGATTATGTGACGTCCAAAAAGGGGGGTTGGCCTGGGAGTTCGATCTGCAAGCGATGGAGAAGGGTCCTTTAATCATTTACCCTGTCGATTATCGAGCATAATTCCGACGTCATCGGGACTCAAGGCCGATGTAAGGATACTGTCGTAAAAATACTGTTGCTGCTTGCTGTTGCTTCTGGCGTTCCAGAAAAATATGGCAATATTGAGAAAATGTGGAAGAAACTGTTGCTATTGAATAATTTTTGGTGCTCCATTGTTGGAGATTTGAAAATCGTCAATCTGATTTTCGTAATAATGGGAGGTAGTTCAACATTTCCTTGCCCATACTGTACCACACAAAAAAAATTAATCCAATTTAGCTGGTCATTCACGAACACTTTGTCACATACGCGTCCGCGAAATGGAAAAGTCTCGGCTCGGACCATAAACTGGCGGAGCAGTTCTTCAATTGTATTTACTATCCACTGCTCGATGGATCACCCGACGAACAAATTGTCCACCACCTTCCTTGCATATGACACTAGGTGTTGTAATTCCAATCGACAAAAAAGTATAGTACATTGATCCAAATAATGTCGAGAAATGGGTAAGCATCAGCAGTTTGATTGTGTGATTCATAAAGATGACCTTAAAATAATTCTTTTATCTCAGGTGAGGATCAGCAGTTGCCAACGCCACAACAAATGTGGATTGACCAGATGAAACTGTCAGAAGCTTTTGAAAAATTGGCATGTTTTGGAAGTGTAATAGGATCTAAGTTTGCGTGCAATTGTAATTTATCGTACTGTTCTGTAAATTGTCTCTTTTAAATGAAAAAATGTATTTCAGGCGCTTGATCATTCTGATCAGATACATAAAAGTTGAGTCTAGATGATGATTTTGCAGAAAAGTTGAGAACTTTTCAAAAACATGGATTGCTTACCCAATAGCTCGAAGTTTCATATTTCCACTCTCATATCCCGGAGTTTTGTGAAATCACAGGAAGTGGTTTGAGCAAATACGGGAAACAAGCCAGTGAAACCGTGCATTTCGATTTTCAAGTTGCTTGGAATCATGTTAAGGTTCCGGAGAACTCCGAAGCATATGATCGACAGTTTCTTTGAGCTGTAGTAATGTACAATAGTGAGCATTTGTAAGCCGTATTATCCGTTTTTACTTTATCGATATGTCGTGTATACAATTGGTTTAAATAGAATGGTATAATGCTAAATCTAAATCCTTTTTATTAATTGGTTAACTATTCGTAGTAAAATTTCTCATGGCTACCTAGATAAGCATGAAAGAAAATGACTGTGTGAACCATAATTGAGAAATCAGTACTGAAAAAACGGCATTATACTGTTTTGAAAAAAATGTTCAGGACCCCCCGATAGAACATTTCCAAACAGGTCTCAAATGAAAGGGGAAAGCCTAAGCTTTCATTTGGTGGATGTTTTAGCGATACTGATTTTTTTATATTAATGTTGTTCTACCAGAGACACCGTGCTATGATTTTACAGATAGCAACTCTGACATCACTGCGCTCAACGATCGCGATGATTGTGCACACACGATAGACGCGTCCCGACGCATCCCGACGCATCGCACTGTGGAGCTTTTCAATTATTTTGGGTGGTCCAAATTGATAAACACTTGGTATGATTTTATGCTTCGTAGAGATGGTTTCTGTAATTTGAGAGAGTCGAAAAACAAACAACGTATGAGTTTCAAGTTTCTATGCTTTGCCCAACCTTTCCGCACTGAAAATTAATACAACACAAAAAAAAGTTGAATATTTTAGACTATAAACCCAGGCATGCCTCAGTGTGCGGTGGCGGCGTCGATTCGCAACAAGTGAAAACCATCGCCATAATTGTTTTGAGTGATGCGTTTGATAAAACTTTATAAATATTGAAATCCCGGTGGAAATGTGTTCCTTTAAGGAAAGTGAATAATAGATTTGTTTTGTGGAAGTATAGTGAACGCAATATGGAATCCAAAACACAAATGCTTGCCGCTGAATTACAATAGAAAAGGTAAGCACCTTCTATTTACAAGTGTAGTTGTGTGAGGCAATGAAATGCGGCATGAAATCGGAGATTTTTTTTGAGAATATAAATCTCATGTATATTGTCGCTAAATTGATAATGCTGTATCTGAAAGTGTTGATTAAATATTAAAATACCACCTGAAGCATTTCTCTTCGCATAAATTATCCATTTAATCAGGTAATAAGCAGTTATATTTCATCGATGTTGCAAATACCAATACTATCATAACAATATGTTAATGATTTTGGAAGAAGCCATTTTGTGATGACGCACCAAAAGGCCTTAACGTTAACGAATTAGCGAAACGGCGTTAATTGTTGGTTATCGTTAACAACCCTGGTAAATACTTCTGGTATGATGCAATTGATGAATATCTCGAAATCTCAGAGAAATAGGAAATTTATGTCTTTAAGATAGTTATTGAGAGTCAGCAGATCTTCTCCGATGGAATCATGAACTTAATGTTTTCAAAGGAATCCAAAAAATAATTATTGAAATAATACCTGACCCGAAAAACTTCCGAGTCCTGGAGCCAATCCAAAATTAAATTCTGCAGAAATTCTTGAGATATTGCGTTGAGATAGTCCTATGTTTATCGCTAGAAGAACTGAAGATGGTCTTGGGTCATTTGGCCGAATGGCATTTGGCCGAATACCGATTGGCCGAAAGGGTCATTTGGCCGAATGCCGTTTGGCCGAAATAGGAAATAATAGTGAATTACAGTTAGCATGTTATTGTAGTGAGTTTCGAAGCTGAATTTCAAAAAAATCATTCAACTTATTTTTAATGAAGGTTAATCATCATTGATATACACATAATAGTTCAACAAACAGTCAGTGCTGAAAGAAGAACATCCTACATGTAAGCAAATATTCACTTTTCTGCTAGCGGTAATAGCTGCCAGCAGAAGTTTTTGCATTGTGTTTGCAGTCAGCTTTTGACAGTAACTTAAACGGTTCACGACTTATTTGTCCTGCTGCAGAACCGGATTGCTTCGATCCCTCGAATCGTATCAAGTAAATTATTTCATAATTCTAATAATCGCAAATTTTGGCTTCTTCAATTCACAACGGAGAAACTGAAAGCTTTTTCCACATAATTGTTCACAGAGTCAATCGGTTTACAGCTATACGCAAGCAACGGTGCAGAGCTCTGTGCACACGTTGAAATCCTAATATTGGAGGAGAAACAGAAAGAACAGCCTATGATCAAAAGAAGGAAAAATCTCTTATGAAAATTTAAGCAAGTGCGATGCAAACAATTTTTGTATTAGTATAACAACAGAGAACTGCCGATGATGTTAAGAAGGTAGAATTTCCAATTAAACTATAAGCCGAATTATTGCCAATAGAAGCGAAACCAGTATAACTAGAAAGAATAGCCTATGCTTAAAAGATGTAAAAACTTCTAATGATTCAATGTCTCGCTTTACCCTCACCTTGTCTCGTTTTACCCTCTCTGTTCCAGCCTCAGACGTAAAACGCTGGGTCACTAAATCCGTCTGAAGCTACTGGACCTAAAAGTAGCATCATAATACCTCGGTACAGCTTCAAACGACAAAGGGAGATATCTCTAGCTGGGTAGAAGAGCTCTCCCAGTGTCACGAGTCCCCTTGCTGCACAACCAACAAATTATTTCACGCCTCAGGACTGGACACACCCATTTCACCTACAACTTTGATGGCAGATCTTTCCGTCAATAATGTGATCAATACAGCGTACCCAACTTAGCAGAACACGCAATCCACCACTGCGCTCTGTACGAACACCACAGAAGAACCAATAATATTCCCCATGACATCAATTTGACATTGAGGGGTCAAAAATAGACTTCGTCATTGTGTTCACAAATAGGCATGAATGCTAGTTTAGTAAATTTATTATTCGAATTTGAAACTTAGTAGCCAACTTAAATTTATTATAGATTCTAAAAATAAAAGTACGGAGTTGCTGAATTACTGAATTGCTTTGTTCGCGAATTAAAACTTGTGTTCAAATCAACTTGCTGATCAGTACATTGAAGAAGCAAATAAACAGCAATGAACGTATATTTACCAAGCTATGTTTCAACAAGAACACCCCAAATTTCAAAAACTTTGGTTTTAATTTATTATAATAGTTGATGATCATCACGATAAACAAAACAGTTTGGATCCAGATTTCAAAAAAAAAAAATCATTAATAACTGTTATTTGTTTGTTATAAGCTGTAAGGAAATTAAACAGCTCTTTTTACCATTCAAAGAACGAGTATTCCAATTCAAAATATAAAAATACAAAAATTTGATCCATTAGAGAAACGTAATTCAATAACAATTTTTAGTAAATTTCTTAAACTGCTTCAGTCATTGTGATGGTTTGGAGCATTGCATCAATCATTTGGTATAATTGTTCAATTAAAAGTCAAAATCAGAGGAAGACATGTTTCTTGAAGTAGGAACATTTTCTTCTTTGGATTTCCGTATGAATCTCAATTTATTATATCCCTCGCCTACAGCCCTGTTCCTCAAAATTCGAATTTCCCTTTCCGCTTGAGAACTTATCCGCATCCGCCAGGGCTTGTTGTAATATGTGTAATGTGATGCTGATGCATATCACACAGAAGAGATAGAGAGAAAGAGCTAAGAATGTTGAAGTACTTGTCGTGCTCGGTGGATGATGCTTCTTTGCCAGAGATTTTCTTCCAAGAAGTGCAGGGCAATCTTTCGAGTAAACTTAAGCTCCGAATGGTCTGGAAACGAGGTCAGCCATTTAGTGAACCTTTAGAGGAGCTCATCCCACCGTCGGCGTCTTCGTCGTTTTGTAGATCCATTTTTCCAGTAGAACTCCCATTCATTCCCATTCATATTTTATGTCCTTATTTGCATCATATATTCAACGAAAATTTTCCACTCATCCAGCTTTGCTTAAATTCACGTCTTACCCTATAGGAAGACGAATTTCCAATGCAGCTGGAAAAACATATCGAATCGCTTGCAAGGGTTAGATGCTTTTACGCCCTTCACCTGATAGTAAGCCGGGGCCAACACTCTTTTCGGATACCTCTATGTAGCACTTACTCTCCGTTCCTTTTCCCTTGGCGATGGCGTGTTAAAGTGTTACAAGGAACAAGGAATATGCGCTGAGGAATGCCAAAGGACTGCTCGGGAGGAGAAAAATGAATGCACAGCCAACCATGAAGTGACGACGATGGGCAAAGTGGAATTTGCATACCATATTGCTTTCATGTGGTCGGTTGCTATGTGACAGAGGGATTCCTGCAGTTATTTGATATATTAGTGCAGTTTCTGGTGCTTCCACTGGTTACAAAGGAATTCGCGTCAGGCGTTTGAATTGACTTTGATTTCAGTTTCAGTTCCAGGAAGTATACTATTTGCTACTGTTCTTCAAGCTATTTCTAAACCTATATTATACAATATTCGCAGTTAGTAGTCCTGGTAGTTTAGAAAGTTTCCAATACTAAAAACCCTTTACTGGCGGTATTCGAACTCACAACTCTCAGCTTGGCCTTGCTGAAAAGTTGAGCCGTTACCATTAGGAAAATAAACAGATGCATTAACTATAAATTAACAAATTTCTAACTATTGTACTTGTTAACAATAAGCTATTTTAGACAGGATTTTTCCTGCCAAATAATATGTAACTTTCAAAAGTAACAACTACAACCCTGAAGCAAATGTAAAAATACCGTAGAGTCAGACCAAGCTCCAATGAGGGCGTACCATAACAAAGAGGAAAAAGTAGCAAATAGTAGGCACAACATTCAAACTTTCTCATCACGCCAGAATGCTTCTTTTCACTTAAAACTTATATCGTTGCGTTGTCAGCCGAAATGCGAAAGCATCATTTATTTTATCCACTCAACATGTGCGTCAAAGATGTCAACAAGTTCACTGGAGAAAAAAATCACAAAAATAGCACTGAATATACTCTCGGTCCGTTTCGGTCGGTTCGAAAATAAGCCGAAAATCGCACAAATAGCGGAGGCAAATAAAAGATCAACTTCTGGGGATGGAATGCTGCCGTAGACCAACTTCCAGAAATTGTTCCGCGAAAAGTGGAAAAACCGTTTTCTGTTTCCTTCTTGGGGCAAAATGATTAAAATGGGTTTCGCTACAAGGATTTCTAGGAAATTCAGAAAATTTATATTCGGAAGAGACTCTAACAAGTTACTTACTGCCTTTAGGGGATTGACGTTTTTCATTATGCAATGCTAATTGATCAATAAACTTAATGTGCGGACAAAACATTCATTTTCGAATTATTAGTATGTTTGCTAGCTCTTTTTTGTTTGGGGATTTCTACTTATTTAAATGATTCTTTGTCCATATATAAAATTAATATAACATCGAGCAAAGTGCTATCATATAAAGACTATAAAAATCAGTTGATGGTAGTAATTGTCACATTTATATACTAATGACAACTAACAGTAGATTTTGCTCTGATACTTATGTCCATTATACTGCCCATAAAGGCATAACTGTCCCATATGGAAAAAGTAGGCATTGAGAAAATGACTCTCAAAATTTGAAGTTTGCCATTTCATACAAAAGTTCATAATTTTCTAGTGTATATCCGCATGCCATATTCATTGAGCACAACTACACAGATTACTCATTTTGCTACTATTGGTCAGCAAAAAATATAAACTTGAACATAATTCTAGTTTTGCAGCTGCTATTGGCTGTCAAATATCATATAGAGACTGTTATGCCTTTATTTTTTATATGGGACTACACTAACTTCACATTTTTCCACATCATTTTCAAACAAAGTGTGTAAATTTGTGTATACATGGTAAAGTATATACTAAAATATGAATGTAGCAATGAAAAAAGGTGTTAGTTCGAAAATCAATATGGGACAGTTATGCTTTTATGGGCAGTATACCCCTTGTTCTCCGCACTCAAGCACATAGAGCGAATAAATGAGTGCCATAGGCAAAAGCGCATGCCGCCGCTGAAAGCATATCCACTCGCATATAATCAAAATCAATGCTTTAATTCAATTTGCTTTTGGGCGAACCGAGCTTCAAACGAATGGTTCACGCGAGATTCTCCTCGTTTTTTTTTTCGAAAGAAAAAAAAGGCAATAAAAGTTGCTTTAAATATTCATCGTCGCTCGGAATGGGAACGAAATCAGTTTGCAGCATGCTCTGCAAGCAATATTTTTACGCGAGATGGTTAAATCTTTTAGGATATTTCCAACTGCTTGTGGGTTATTCGGGGAAATTTTTCTACACCCTTGGGGCGGAATGTGCTCTTCGACAAGGCTAGACGCTAGGGCTTCATGGCAAATAATGAATAAACGGAACGGGAAAAGTTTATCACTAAATTACAGTGCTTTATTATAGCGAATCGAAGCAGGCTCAGGATCAAGAACAACTTTTTCCTAAGAAGCATGGCAATGCCTAATTTGCCTGCAAGGTCGATGATGCCATTCTAAGTAAACGGTACTTCAGTCCGAGATGAACATTCAGTACTATTGTTTTATGAAATTGTGATTAAAAGTTTCGTCAGGGGAAAAATCTCGATAAATCTTTTTGCATTATAAAATTATATACCGTCGGACGGGGCTACTTTTGATTCCAGGGGCTACTTTGGACACTTACCTTTTGTATTTATTAGCAGCGTAAATATTAATCTGAGCAATTTTGTGTCTTCAGCACTTTTATTAACTAATATATGCTCTACCACTAGGCATGATTTTTTCTTGGAACAACATCAACAATAACAGAATAAACAGGAAAACATTTCAAAAAAGCCCGAATAAATATTTACAAGGTATAAAACAATGGCTATAAGGTACAGTGGGGGAAGTGTATCAGTGGGATAAGTGGTCAATATTAAGCATAAATACTTGAATATGTTGAATGTTTTCGCACCATTGCTTCGTTTTAGGTTATATTCTTACGTCCACACTGATACCATTGCAAAACTGGTACTACACGTACACTAACACAAGCAAACTTGTTAGCTGCAAAAAATAATTTATTTCAAAATTGTTTTCCATCAATCAAAAATTCATTGTATCTCTGTCTAAAATCGAATTCTATTAGTTTTTACAACACATGGTGAGCATTTCAGTTCTTATTGAATGAATCACAATGAAAAATATGTGATTTTTATAAATAAATACAGATATATTGTACATGGTACACTTACCCCTACTTTTTAATGGGATGGGGTAAGTGGATCAAGTGATATTATCATTTATTGGCAGACTGCTTACAAGAATTTTAATAAATTGTAATATTCCCAAATGTTGTTTTCCTTTATTTTTTTTTCACTCCCAACTTAAATTTGTCAAATTAACCATAGAGAATTTAAATTAATCCACCTAAAGGGTTTTTGATCTTTCTGGTACAAAAAAATATAAAATAATAATAATTTCAAAACTCACAAGAAACTTTTCGTGGTTTATCTAGGCTGACTTGCAAAAGAGCAAAATAAACTATTTCTCCAATTGAAAGTTTATTATAGTACCTTATTTGACCATATAAATTATTCTAGGTAGATGATACAAACATATTCATGAATAGAATAAAAAGATTTCAGTTTGTTAATCAAAAATAAATGAAACTAATATTTTCAAACTACGAGTGTTTTTCGAAAACATCGTTGGGAATAATCCTACAATACTTCTGAATAACTTATGTGTATAAATGGAAGAATTTTTTCCAAATTATTGAAGTTACAATGTTTTTTTGTTGTGCGAATCAGTGTAAACTAATGTATACATATTTTTAAATATATTTTGATTAAATAAAGATACTTTTTAATTTTAAATTATTTAAAAGCATCATTACTAGTACTATTAATAAGAACGAGAGTAATATCATTATTACTATACATAATTACATCACATTTGTTTTGAGAACAGATTTTTTCCTTTGGTGATCCACTAACCCCACCATGGTGAGGAAAGTGGATCATTTGGCGCAAATTTTTAAGTCCCTTATTCTCAATACATAACAATCAGAATAATCGAAATAATCGACGATTTGAAGTATATTAGTCTCTCATTTATTATCCACAGAAAAAAAGTTTGCATTACATTATTCACTTTAGCTGTACATAACAATGAAGTTGACTATTATTTTTTCTGTATCCACTTACCCCACGGTACCTTACAAACATTGTTTGAATTTTATCCATGTCGTGGAAACTTATTGGGAGCATCACAAAACTATCAAATCGTCATGTTTCATGAAAATCTTGTGATTTGTTTTGCTTAAAATTGTTATTTTATTAAAAAAAATTGATCAAAGGTCTTATTTTTGCGACTTTTATTTTATTATAATGTTTTGGTTTGTGTATTTTTCAACATAAAAAAAATAGAATCAATGTTTGTAAAAGTGAATAGACATAAAACACACATATTCCATTACGTACCAATGTCAAATTCACAACATAATCTCTAAAAAACTATTTTTCGTCATATTTTACATGAATTTATAGTAAAGAACAGTTGCATTCTTCAAATGCTTAAATTAAACTACTCTTAAGCCAGCTCTCAACTGCTAAGAAGCCAAAAGCATATTACAAAAGCAAACTTACTTCTTTACGATCTTGCTAAACTTTACTTCATAGATTGCGTTTTTAATGAAAATTACTTACTGGTATTAAATTAGTTACCGGTATTCATGTGATCCTTCAACATATCGTTCATGTAACAGTAAGAAAAGAAAAATAAAAAGAGTTTTTGCCCATAACTCTTTATCCATACTCATTTATCATCGCAGTACCTAGTAGTTACGTCGTTCGTTTATGTCAACTTGAAAATCGAGCATTTGTAACTGATAGTTCCATTTAAGAGGAAGTTGAAAATTTAAGTTTCATACTGCAAACTGAGAATAGTTAATGGCATGTTTCGTTGAAATTTGTTATATATGTGTATTTTATTCTAGCTTTGCAATTTTCTACATTAAGTTTATCAATGAAAAACGTTCCATAACATCACAGTGGACGACAATCTATTGAATCAGTTTGAAAGCTATAAGGAAAAATCATTTCATTAGCAAATTGTGAAAATGTCCAAAGTAGCCCTTTTTTGTCTTGAAGGACACACTTTTTTCGTTATTCAAGCATTTTTGTTATTTCTTAATGGATTTGCTTCATATTTTGCACATTTGTTACGTACATATACAACTTAAATATAGGCAAAAATTACCAACATCTATCCATAATTCTAAGAGTTACAAATCCTCAAAGTTAGAGAATGTGGAAATAATGTCAAAAGAAGCCCCGTTTGACGGTACTATGGCGTGGGACTAGGTTTTAAGAAGAGCAATGAACAGCGTCTCTAAATGCTGTGAGGTTCAAGCGATAATTTAATCGATGTTGCGATAGCATCATCATTTATTTTGATTCTCAAAAACGTGGAAGATTTACCACTAGCTCAACGCATCCTCCAAAAGCTTCGTGCTGCAAGCTGAAATGGACAGGATTAAGGACGATTGCATCTTGACATATGAACGAAAGAATGACCACTTGAATGAAGCAGCGAACACAAGCTCAGAGGCAGTATGGCAAAATGGTCCAAAATGCCACACATTCGAAGTTTCACATTTTTTTTAACTATCATCATGAAAAAAATTATCAAAATTTGAGCTTTCTTACGATTTAAAATCGTGTCAAAAAGTTGGTTGAAAAATGGGTACACAGAAAAAAAATCCGTTCTCGTATCCGTGAACAGCAGACATGAACTCGTCAACAAGCAAAAATACACCGTGAACTAGATCATGTTTATGTGAACGTTGGTGGTAGTTCATGGTGTATTTTTGACAGTTCACGTTTTCCAGAACTCTTTTTTGAGCGTGTATGGTTCAATAATTGAAGAACAACAAGTCCATTTGCAAGAATAGCATTGGAGCTGAACTCATCAAAATGTTTCCAAAGGGGTTGATCGCTATCACTGTATCAATGTATCACTGCCTTTCACCACGGAGGGCTCCAAATTATACCTGTGTCCTCCACACACCTCACTCACTGTCCCACCTCTTTCACTGGTGGGAATACTTGGGCTCCAGAATATTTTTCATGGCCTGTCACCTATGTTTGCTCCCATGGGATTTAGGCAGAGTCCTCTATTGGTAGGTGGATTCAAGTTACGGTAGCATTTGGCAGGCTGCGTACTGATCGGGTGACCAAACATAAAGCAGAAACATACAACACAAACACTTTCCTGAATTATAACCATTCAAATGTCACGAAAACTACAATAACCGCGAGAAAACCTCGATAACCTGGTGAGGGAGTACTACGAACCGTTACACACCTTCCCCGCTGCTAATCACATCCTGCACCCACTGACTACTTAGATTGCTAAATCTGTCATTTTAAAAACCTTTGTGTGGACGACGTGGGGTAGGATTTCTGAGCTCCGGTCTGGAAAAGCTAAAGTCACAATAAATGGACCACTCGTTGATGCCTGATTTCTGGCCTATTTTCGCTTTTAACTTTTACGCAATTTCATGGACACCTGATCTTCTACTTTACAACAATGTGCAAACTTTTTCATGTGGGATATGGCTTCTCCTCGGTTCTTGTCTTCAGCACTTCGTCTTGATCAGTGAACGGTCCAGACTCAACTTCCCTTCCAACTCACTTTTTCCTTCTTACATCCCCCTCTCCTCACTCTAACTTCTTACTTCATCTCTTCGCCCAGGATGTATGGTTGCCCTCGGTGATTTTGCTTTCAAGTGCTAGGGTTGTGAACTGGGTAGCGTTAGTAGTAACAATATTGTGTGGGGATAAACAAATAGGGTTTCGTTCTATTTCGTCGTAAGCGCGATTATTCGTCGTATCAAACTTAATATGTTCCACTACGTCGGATATTCAAACTCACCTCAATTGGGCAAATCGATGTTACTAAATTGATTCAAATTCGTTATGTCGAATCGATTCACCGATTTAATCGATGTTTTTGAATCGATGCGGTTTTATATCTCATAGAAAAATAAAAAAAAGGCTCGCAAAATGAGATCAAACGTTTTTTTATTTGATTATTGAATTCCTTCAATTCAATTATGTTTAAAATATTTCAAGGCTTATTCAAAACTAGATATATTGTTCATAAAATCATTGAAAATTCTAATCAATTTCATTCTTTTCAATCAAAACAAAACATCGAATGAAGAAAATCGATTCACTCGATTTTGAGAGATCCTAACATCGATTCAAAAAATCGATTAATCGGAACATAAAAATCGATGTTCAGAACATCGATTCAAAATCGCCCATTGCTATACCTTCTACATAGTTTCATTTTCCAAGTGTATTTTTGGGTAAGCTGTAATGGTTTGTACACTTCTTCTTCTTTCTGGCGTTACGTCCCCACTGGGACAGAGCCTGATTCTCAGCTTATGAGCACTTCCACAGTTATTCATTGAGAGCTTTCTTATGTCATTGACCATTTTTGCATGTGTATATCGTGTGGCAGGTACGAAGATACTCTATGCCCTGGGAAGTCGAGAAAATTTCCAACCCGAAAAGATCCTCGACCGGTGGGATTCGAACCCACGACCCTCAGCTTGGTCATGCTGAATAGCTGCGCGTTTACCGCTACGGCTATCTGGGCCCCATGGTTTGTACACTTGTACATCAAAAATGCAATAAAACTACTGTATTTCGTTAAATTACTTTCTGTTCAATCATCCACTTTTCACTGTTTCACCGAGATCGCATGGACGAATACGATTTGATAGAAATGCTTAACGATCGACACCAGTCACACCACTTAATGATACAAGTTTCTCCCCGACCCCTGTGTGACTTACTTCGCCAGGCACTTATTTTCACCTTCGTACTTCTTCACTGAAGAATTTTATTCCAATCACACGCCGTAGAAGCTCTATAATTCACGAAATTTTATGAAATTTCCTCACCGACCACCAGGGATTGAATCCTGAGTAAAGTGAGAAAATCTCTCACGTGTCGCTCTCTGTTACTATCATAACATGCTGCACATTATGAGAGACTGTTTATCGTATACTGCTACAACTTTGATCAGATTGGGGGGATCGTAGTGCATGATAAAACCCCTCTAAACATGCTCCAAACCTGTGGGACACTATTTCTATTGGAAGTTCGTGGATTATTTATCGTGCCAGTAAAGAAAAACACCTATCCCCAACGTTAAACAAGCGAGAAAAATGGATTTTATCATCGCTCTCTCTTTGGGGCTCTCGCTCGCTGCTTCCATTTATCAGACTTGTTACACCTTGCGATACAATGACGATCGTGGACCGCAACAGATGGGATGTTTTTCTTTGCTTGCTTTGATCGTGCTTCATACTCAAATGAGAGCGAATTCTGCAATGCCTTCTTCTTCTTCTTCTTTCTGGCGTTACGTCCCTACTGGGACAGAGCCTGCTTCTCAGCTTAGTGTTCTTATGAGCACTTCCACAGTTATTAACTGAGAGCTTACCATGCCAATGACCATTTTTGCATGCGTAATATCGTGTGGCAGGTACGATGATACTCTATGCCCTGGGAAGTCGAGAAAATTTCCAACCCGAAAAGATCCTCGACCGGTGGGATTCGAACCCACGACCCTCAGCTTGGTCTTGCTGAATAGCTGCGCGTTTACCGCTACGGCTATCTGGGCCCCATTCTGCAATGCCTGTCGACCACGTAAAACTGAGGATGTAAACAAAGTTCAATCCGTCGTACTGAGAAAAAAAAACTTGTGCGCATCAATGTGGGCACGATGTTCGACGTAAAAATATGGTTCCTATGATTGTGTTGTTTTCGCTGCACTGTGAGCAAATGCCATGATTGTACAGACAAAAAAAAATTGTGTTCATATGTTTGGACTGAATGCTGATAACGAACAATGAATTTTAAAGAGAATTAGTATATTTCATCATGCTGAAGGAATGGAGGGAGATGCTCGTAGATCTATATATTCTAGTTAAACATTTCATTATAGCATTGTTAAGTTGTGTTTTGACCACTCAATATATCATAGTGAGCCGTAAGTTGTGAGACGAAACTGGAAGATTGCATTGTCTTTGCATTATTTCCAAAAAGAGATAAAGATTTATCAAAATCTTATTGTACAATGCTAAAGCCGTTTTGAGAAAGAATTGTTTGGCATCGGTTTGTATCCGCATCATTTACTGCAATACTGGGAAAATTGCAGTTCTCATGGATCAATGCTTAATAAGATGGATACTAGCACATCACCCTAAACCGAAATTTGTTTGTCTATTCCTTTTTAATGATTCTAAATTAGGGTGTGGATTATTTTTCAAAAGGAACATTTATTGTGCTTTGAATTCAAATCACAAAAGAGAATCCTAAAATTATGGCCAAAAATTTTAAGATTTAGAGATGGCGCAAGCGAATTTTCAAGTTATTAAATATATCCTTCAGTGAAGTGTACATAGCTTTGTTGGTTTTTAACCAATTTTGAAACTTTGAACTTTGAAGCATCATTCTCTTCAAAATTAAATTATATCAAACTTTGTCGAACACCATTTTTTTTCTAAGATCAAAACTAAAGTTAGTATAACACAGTTTACTCTTAATAAGTTTCCTAATTTTACTAAAACTTTCATCTTTGTTTGACCATAATTTCATAAAAAGTCAACTGATTCCAAACCGTGTATTAGACACATTTAACATTTAACAACTACACAAAAATGTGTATTTTTTAAGGAAAATACCTTTTTTCACTTGTTGGTAGGAAACATATTGTTGCATGTGTTAAAAATATATTGATTTAAAAAAAAGATGCTTTGAAAACTTTGGTTTTATTGTAAACATGTAATTTCCGGCAGAGAAAACTTAAAATATCTAAAGAATTTTTTTTCGTCAAAAAATCATGTTTTTAGATAGTTTTTTGTTGAATAACTAAATCAAAACCAATTTAGGTAAATGTGTTGTATACACAGTTTAAAAACAACTAAAAAGCAGCATAAATTTGAATAAAACTTCTTTTATTTATTACCAATCTAGATTTCAGACAATTTTGATGTTCTTCAAAATTTTCATAAATTGTTAAGATAATAGTGTTAAAACGTTCAAAATTGGTTAGAAAACAATGGTGACTTTGCTGAAGTTCATTTTATACAACTTGAAAATTCACCTTCAAGACGTCATCTCGAATTCTGAATATTTTTAGCTTAAACTTTGAAGTTTCTTTTTCTATAATTTAAATTCAGAAGAGCATACGAATTTCTGGTTTTGAAAACCTTTGAAAAACATGCCGCACCCCATACTCCATGCATAGCCTCACAACAGTATAATTTAGCTTTGCCGGACATGTAAGATTGATGCTCCAAATTGTAGTTTTTACTAAAAATTGAATAGTTGAAAATGATTTCATCAAAAATTTTATAAGTATTTTCAATTCAGCTAGAATTTTCAAGTACTATGAAGAATACAGAATTAACTTGTGACTTTCAGGCGTAATCCAAGATTCAAGGTGTTGAATTGAAAACTAAACTAAAAATTAAATGTTTTTTAAAAGTATAACATTCATGTTTGGCTCTGATTTTTGTAAGTAAGGACATTTTCAGTATAACCGAACATCGTTCACATGGATGATCCCCCACCCCATATCAGCTATGTAAAACAATTATATGATTTTTAAAAACATGCTTAAAAATTTCAAAAAGCAAAATACAGCATATATTCACGTGCGACGGGTGCCAGACGGGATTCAACAAGAAAACATTCTGAAGCTTCTCTGAAAACTGTTTCTAGTATAAATCCTGTAGTTTTGTATGAAAATTATTCAGGAACTCCTGTTGATATTCCTACAAGAATTTTCTTGAATACTATCTCCAGCAAAAACCCAAGAACATAGATTTTTCTCTAAAATAAATTCTACAGAAAGACCTTGTTCTGTCTGGAAGAACGAGCAAAGTGGAGTGTAAAACTTTTTTGGGAGGACGGTCGAAGCTAGAGGGTAAGGGTATCTCGTTTTGTAGCCGATTCACTTTACGTCTCATTTGGGAGGACACTTCTTTGGAACTAGGACTGGGTTACTGGGAAATGAACTGGTACACTGAGTTTTTACTTAATTACTCTCTAATTAACTGAAATAACAAGCGAGCTTTAATTTTCTTCTCAACAAGTCGGTTGCTATCGACACTTTCTTGAAAACTGTACTTTTCCATATTGCTTCGCTTTGCACTGAGTCTTGCGTGACGTGATCGTGCATGAAAGTTTGGCGCAGCAATAAGTCTCCACACGCGCAGGATAGAGATGGTAGGAAAAAGAAACACAAAAGATGTTCACGAATCGCATGACTTCTTCCGTACACGGAACAGATCTTTAGGAGTTTTTTTTTGGATTTATTTAGAAATACTCTGGGGATTATTCTAGGAATTCCTCCAGAAAGCTCATTAGAGATCACAACGAGTATTCCACAAAAAGATCATAAAGGAAGGAAGAGGAGAGCAGTAAATGCGTGGAGGTCATGGGATCCATTTCCACCGGTTGAGGATCTTTTCGGGTCGGAAATTTTCTCAACTTCCCAGGACATTAAAGTATATTTGACTTTGCAAAAATGCATGGAAAATGATCAATGGGCTTACCTCTCATATAATATTCAAATAATTCGTTCATGAATCAATCCTTCCTGGTTTTGCATATAAAAATGATCTTTCTTCTCAGCTCAGTGTTCAATAAGTACTTCCACAGTCCCCAGTTAACCGAGAGCTTTCTTGGTCAAAGTTGCCGTTTTCACATTCGAATATCGTGGGCCAGATACGATGGTACTCCATGCCCAGGGAAGTCAAGTAAATTTCCTTTACGAAATGATACTGGACCGACCGGGAATCGAACCCAGACACCTTCAGCATGGCTTTGCTTTGTAGTCGTCGACTTTAACGACTCGGCTATGAAAGGCCCCCTCTTACAAATAATAAGAAGTTCATTTATGAAGACCTTACACAGTTTGTCTTGGAATACTTGAGAAATTGGGATTTATTTCTAAGAACTCCTCCAGGAACTCTTCAAGTAATCCGTCAGTTACTGCTGAGATCCCCCTAGTATCACGTTCAAGAAGAGATTTTTCAGATTCAGTCCCTAGATAGTTACTCCAGGCAGATCCGTTAAAAGTTCATGTAAGTTCATCCAGAGTAGGGTGCGGCATATTTTTAAAAAGTTCTCAAAACCAATAATACGTGTACTCTATTGAATTAAAATCACATTAAAAGAAAAACCTCAAAATCTGAGCCAAAAATATTAACATTTAGACCTCTTTAATGAATGTTCGAATCCTCTGAGCAGAATCTCAAATAGAGAAACTTTAAAGTAGATGGAGTACCGTGTACCTTTTAATTCCGCTCCTAAATGCTTATCTTTGACAGATACGCGTATTTCGACTACCACTTGCAGTCTTCTGCAGAAGACTGCAAGTGGTAGTCGAAATACGCGTATCTGTCAAAGATAAGCATTTAGGAGCGGAATTAAAAGGTACACGGTATTAACATTTAGAGTTGGCGCAGGCGTCTTGAAGGTGAATTTTCAGGTTATAAAAAATGATCTTCAGTGAAGTACTCATAACTTTGTCTTTTATCAACCGATTTTGAAACTTTTAGCATCAATACTTTCAAAATTAAATTTATGAAAACTTTGTTGAATACCAAATTTGTCTAAAATCAAAACAAGTTCAAGTCAAAAGTAATTTAATCCAAACTTTTCCTCATTTTACTAAAAATTCAACTTTGTTTGACAATAACTTCATGATTACTCAACCGATTCCAAATCTGCATGCTTTTAAAGCTAATTTAATTGTTTTTAAACCTTTCATACATCACATTTCACAAAAAAATTTCTCAATTAAGTTATTCAGCAAAAACTGCGCAAAAACATGATTTTTCAACGAAAAATGCCAGAGTTTTCAAATTTTTGCCAGTTAAATATTATGTCTAAAGCTAAAACTGGGTTTTCTCATTTGCTAAACCTTTGGGAAGAACTTTGCAACAGTTTTTAAATAATTTTGAAGCCAACATAAGTTTGCATATGTTAAAAAATATATGCACTATTCAACTCGTAAGTAAGGAAAGATGCTTTATAAATTTAAGTTTTATAGAAAAATGCAATTTCCGGCAAAAAAACTTAAATAATCCAAAGAAATTTGATTTGTTTTTCATTAAAAAATCATGTTTTTGGGTAGTTTTTGTGGAATAACTAAGTCAAAATTATTTTTTAGATACATGTGTTTATAAACATTTTAAAAATAACTAAATTTGCTTTAAAACCATGTTAAAAGATTCGGAAACGATTGAGTATTTATAAAGTTATGGTCAAACAAAAATGATTTTTTTAGTAAAATGAGGAAAAATTAATGTATGTAAAAGTATTTTTAACGAAGACAAGTTTTGATTTTAGACAAATTCGAAATTCTACATATTTTTTATAAATTTGATTTGAAAAATGATAGTGCTAAAAGTTTCAAAATCGGTTGAAAAATAACAAAGTTATGTTAACTTCACTGAAGGTAATTTTTTATAACTTGAAAATTTACCTCTAAGATGCTTGCGCCACCGCTAAATGTTAATATTTTTGGCTCAGATTTTGAGGTTTCTCTTTTAAAGTGATTTGAATTCAGTAAAGCACACGAATTTTTGGTTTTGAGAACTTTTGAAAAATAAGCCACACCCTAATCCAGATATTCCTTCGGGATTCATTTGACAGCCTCCCTTATTTACTGCAAGACTTTCTATAGAGACTTCCATAAAAATTCCCCCAGCAATTGCTTTGAGGATTCTTCCATATGATTCTTTGGAAATTAATTTGAAATGGTTCAGGTTTAAACACCGCTAGCGCATGACTGCTTACCATGTTAGCATGTCCGGAAGAATTTTAAACTATTGGGAACCAGGTATCGTGTCGACACTGAAGGAGCAGCCCATCTAGCACGATGCAAGTATCGTAACCCTAATTAGGTTACTTATCGAAGACTCTTCACTAACTAAAGAGGCAAAAATAGAGCAAAGTAGGTAACTTAAACAGGACAACGATTGAAAAGTCGAATATTGGACTGTGAGAACTTTGAATGAACCCGTGGAAATACGCCAACCAAAACCTGGAGAACGTGACTTGCGAGCGGTGGATCCCATCGCCAACAATTCATTCAAGTACCATATCTACTACAGCGGTAGCGACAGAGCGGATCATGGAGTTGGCTTCATTGTGATTGGGAAGCAGATTAAGCGAGTCATTCGGTGGAAACCGGTAAGCGACCGAATCTGTGTGTTGAGAAGGAAGAGTAAGTTCTTCCAGTACAGCCTAATCAGCATATATGCGCCAACGAACGATAAGCCCGATGACATATAAAGGATGAGTTCTATGAGAGCATACATAAGGTCTACAGATTATGAGACTCTATCCATGAAGCTATGACCACATCGGCGCGGGATGTGATTGGCCCTGGTCAACGACGAAAGCAAAACGACTGGTTCGATGAGGAGTGCCAGAGAGTGACGTGAACAATGTCACCAGAAACCGTGACCGGTACTCGACAGAACAGAGAGCTGTACAGGGCAGTGAGAACCAAAGAAAAACGAAACCACGACATAAAGAAAAGACAGAACGAAGAAATTATGGTCGGTGAGGCTTAACATAGCATGAACCAGAACGATATGCGGAGATTTGATGCAACGGTCTATGGCGTACGGCATAATACCGCACCGGGCATAATGGGTGGACGAAGAAATGCTCACAGGTGGGTTGGATGGTCAATCTACAAGAAAGGGCACCAACTAGAATGTGCCAATTACAGAGAGATTACCCTGATGAATTCAGTGTAAAAAATGCTGTCAGCATCCTGTTTGACAGATTACGACTGCACGAGGAGTCCAACGTCGGCAAATACCAGACTGGATTTCGCGAGGTGCTTATTTCAAGCGACATTGCCTACATTTAGGCGTATTAGGCTGATTTTAAAAGTTTTTAATTTTGCAATAAAATGTTCAAATACTCAAGTTGTAAGAATTTCGCCATAATTTTCAGATTCAGGAGACCCAAATTTAGTAGATAGGGAAATTTTTCATTCTTACACCTGCTTTGTTATATGATGATTAATTTCACCCCAATGTGTTATTTTGATTTTTTGATATTTGAAATATTTTTATGATATCTAGAAAGATTCGCGAATTAGGCGAAACTGACAAAATGTACACAATTTAAGAAACTATAGCGGTGAAATTGTAGCTTGATTGTGTATTCACTGCACTTGAAATTTTCCCCTTTCAATAATTTAACTATTTAAAAAACGCAAATTTGTAGAAGACGAAACTTCACCTCATGCAAAACCACACACTGTATTGATTACGCCTGTGTTTTTGTTTATCAAAGTGATAGGCGCATCTGAAATCGAAATCAAAACACGGCGAGAGTAAACGGCGACACGGCAAACAAAAAATAAACAAGGCGTACATGGCGGGCTTAATTGAAACCAGAATGAAAACACGGCGCAAAAGTAATAGGCGACACTGAAAATAATATCGATTACAGGCTCATAACATTGGGTGATACTGGCATTCTTGAGTGCGTTTAAGGCGAAACCTTATAATATTTTTTTATTACGAAATAGCTAGGAAAATTGTAGGAGATGTGTGTGGTATTGATGGGGATTTTGAAACTAGGTTTATGAAATGTGTATTAAAGTGAAATAGTTAAAGTTGGAGTATATGTTCCCCAATTGGGATTACAAATTGCACATGAAAATTTCATTGGTTATTTTCTCATTGTTATTGATTTGTCAGATAGGCCCTTATCGCGAATCCCTCTCGATATGTTAAATAATATTACATGAAAGTCTATAAACAAAAAGATAACAGGATAACAAAAAGTTGTAAAATAATGATCAATTTGCCCCCGGATTACGGTACAGAGTTTTAACTAAAAACTCATGCAGTTGTAGGTAATCAATTTCATTTTTTTAAGAGATATTACAAGATCATTTCAACAGGCTTTAGCTATTTTTAAAGTTCTCTACAATTACATAGCGTATTTTTTTGCGTGTCTCAAGTATCAAGTCATTAAGGACATATCTTCATGAGTACCAAAATGGCCTCTAATATGGCACCTTACTTCCCCCTTTACTTTCCACTCCCTCCTCCTACGTTTCTCACAGTGTTTTGGAGAGCGATCACAAAAAATGATTATTTGAAGTTACTAACCTTATTGCAGAGGGGTGGTTTCTTAAATGAAAGCATTCCATAATGTGTTTTTCACAAATTACCAGTCTTTGAATGCAAACACTACCGAATCGCTTCTTCTTCGCGCACCGTGTTGTTGTTTGTTGGCTTTTCGGTGCCCGTTCTAAAACTCACTTCTAATAGTTTTTCTACTTACCGTAGCTATTCAAAAATCTGATGCGATAGTTGAAACACTTAGACTTTCCTCGCGCCGTGGTCCTCGGAGCAATCAATCACTTAAATTCATCGATTTGTGCTCGAAAAACAAAACCGGAACGCGAATTCACTGAGCCAACATTGTTTATGAATGGGAGGCGCAGCTCTCGTTGATTGGAAGTGATGTCAGTTTTTATGTTTGGATATTCATACGCTCGATTCAACCACGTAATCTACAATTTCAAAACACTCAAAAGGTGTACACAATGTCACAAGTGTTGCAAAACATTTTTATGCGTGAGAGAAACAATGTACGACGCAATTAAACAGAAAAAATGAATATTAGATATAATACAGTACAATTGACTGTAAAATTCAAATGCATACTGATGGCAACTTTCGCTGTCCGTGAGAAGCGAGAGAAGAGAAGAGAAAACTGCCAAAAAAAAGTAAACAACACACGCATGGTGTGAAAAATGCTTATAATTTTGGTCAAACAACATGTGTTCACTACCAAATGAAATAAATTGTGATTTTGAGCTTTCATGAAGTTGTTTATGAATTCATATCGACAATAATACCTTTGTATGAAACGTGTGCTAGTAATACTGCCTACAAAATTCTGTGGGTTGAGGTATGCATGGAACATGATGATTTATTTTTGGCCGAGGTGCATAACATTGTGCTCCGCCTTGTTGTGTGGCTCGAGAGGGTGCTTCAGCGGGTGGCTCGAGTGGGTGGCAACATTATGTTTACGTGCTCAAGGAACTTTCACCTTAAGGTGTCTCTAGTAAATTTGGGATTGCTGAATCGGATGCCTCTCTCAAAAATATTCCAACACGCCACAATTTTAACTTTCATAATAGATAATACTGGTTAATAAAACATTAATAAACAAATCGCAATACAATCTGGTAAACTTACATTCCAGCTGACTGAAATCGTCAAATGATGCATTTTTAACAGCCAATATCTGAAATAGCAGACGCGCTATGATATTTTTTGAAAATAGTATTGGAATTAGTAACCCTGAAATAGATAAATAACGTTTTTGTAGTTGTAAATGACCCTCAGTGTTATTGACTTACCCTTTAGATGGTGTCACGAAGTCAAATTTGATTCAATTCTACGTAAGGCGTCCAAATGTTCCGTGAAATGTAGTCATAATTCAAAATCGTTTTCCAAATCTGGTTACGACGTTACATATTTATCATGACACAAAACACCACTTCTCATAGAGCATCTATCCACACAATAACCTAAACATATTTATATTTATTATCTTCATCCGTTTTTTCTTCCTTCCAGCGCGTCGGATGTGACCTTAAAATCGGTTCCACGAAGAAAATAGACGTTTGTGGGGTGTGCGGCGGAGACGGAACCTCCTGCACCCAGCCACTGTACCAATGGGAGATAGCCCCGATGTCTCTCTGTTCAGTCACCTGTGGAGGCGGTAAGTGAATTTCGTTACTTTGTGTCAGGCTGGAGGTATTCCTTTCGCGTACGGAGACCAGCAGGGATGCAAGAGAAAGTCCTCTTCAAATATGGCTTTGTTCTGGTGCCGGCGATGCCTCTCAAGCACAGCACAGTGCAACACACAAAATGTAAACAAAATTCTGAATGTAGTTCCTGAAAGAATACACCCACAGTAGCAAAACTCTTTTTGGGTTTTTGAAGATTAGTTCGAAATATGAAGTTACGCCATTTTTGTCCTTTTTGCTATTATGGGTCCGTACTTTCAAGATCTGAAGATAGAATTTTGTTTACATTCGATGGCCTCGAAAGTGTTGCACTGTGTAATACGGCAAAAGCTTTAAAGCTCAAGTGCCGTTCGAGCATTTTTCAATTCTGGGAATGCAGTTTTCTCTTGAATCGTCAACAAATCTAGACAAATGAGAATGATTGTTTGTTTCGTTTGTCAATTACGATAAATGGACGCTCTCCTATTTCTCTTTCTGTTTTGAGAAATGCTCGAACCTCAATTGAACCTTACGGAAATCAAAAGGATAAGATTCCCTCTTCTAGGATAGCCTTTCAAAGCGCACTCAAAAGCCCGGAATGTGATTGCTTTGCTGTTGCGAGAATTCTTTCTTTTCTGCATGCCTGACCGTGCTCTAAAATCGGACTTTGCTTCTCGCTTTTCGGGGCAAACACACTTCAATTGGGATTTGATTATTGAAGCAAAGCTCCAATTTCGCTACTAAGCTGATGAATTCCCGTTCGTAGTGCGTTCCATCAATGAAATCATCCAAAGTTTTTCCGCTTTTCTCTATTCTGATTTCAGGCTATAAAATGGCAATGCCCACGTGTAGGAACCGGGTGACGGGAGTAGATGTTGAGGAATCTCTGTGCAATGCGTCGTCACGACCCGAACCCACGGTCGTCCAGTGTAACACCCATCTTTGTCCACCAAAGTAAGATGCCAATTGAGCTTTGTATGTAACACGATCCATGTTGAATCTTGAAAAGAAAATTAGCTTTGACCAATGATACTAGATCAATACTTATTCCACGTATTTTGACCATTTGCAATGGATTCAATTGATTTTTGCCCGCTGATTTCAAATCTGTTCTCATAATTTCCGTAACACGTGCAATTTTTAATCAAAATGAGGTTCATATTTAGAAATTTACAGATAATCATGGAAATTCTTTTATTTTTGTTGAACAACAATTGATTTCATTCACTCATTAAAATCAACGCCTGATTTTGTTGATGTTTTGTTAAGCTTCAGAATGCCCTCTCAATCGAATTTCAATCTGGGTAGAAGCACCAGTTTTGACAAACATAAAAGAACATGTTTGTAAAATATTTATAGGTAGCCCTACATGCATTGAAAAAAACGTCAAATGAAAGCGTGATATCCATTTTATGTGTGAAAATATTGGAACTGAGCAGAAACCTTTTTCACCACTAAAAATCTCGGAGGTAAACGAATTTTTTTTTCAAATTCGTTGGATTGTTTTATTTTAGCGAGACCACAACTGTAAAAATAGCGTTCTACCAAAAACACAACGTCACCCATGACTTCATGTACAATCGAAGTAACCAAATAGCACTTTAATTCGCCCTGTGTGCCCTGGCGCGGTAAATGGCTGGGCATGGCGTACCATTGGTACCTCGTGTACTTGCAGGAATAAAATAGACCCCTTTGTGCGGTCCTTAGCCTCTTACCCAGCAACTCCAATCCCTACCTCCTCGCGGTACTGGCAGGGGTACGAGTAACCTTGGGGAAGATTGGGTAACCAACTCCCGGTGGGAACATTGGTCGTATGCTGACAGGGAAGGGGGGATTTTCTTTTCCTTTTGCAAACCTGGAGCTTCTGTACTCCATGTTAGGAGCGGCTCACAACAGCGTCTGTTCCCCATGTCAGGGACGGCTGATCATCGTCCGAGTGCCAGAGAAGGACTCTAAGCTAAACTGTGTACTATGGTCCACCGAACATTTAGGGGGAATGGTCCTCCGGAAATCTAGGGGTTGGTGACAGGCCCTGCAAACCAACCGTAAAAACACATCAGCACAGGAACGTCAACGAGAGAATACGGACCGGAACAATCGGCAAAGACCACAGCGACGAAAAAGGACTAGCGATTGGAAACTCGGTACGTGGAACTACAAATATCTCAACTTTATTGGAAGTACACGCATACTCTCCGATGTACTGAAAACCCGCGGTTTCGACATCGTAGCGCTGCAGGAGGTGTGCTGGACATGAGCATTGGTGTGAACGTTTAAAGGTAATCATACCATCTACCAGAGCTGCGGCAACACACGCGAGCTGGGAACAGCTTTCATAGTGATGGGTGATATGCAAAGGCGCGTGATCGGGTGGTGGCCGATCAATGAACGAATGTGCAAGTTAAGAATCAAAGGCCGATTCTTCAACTTCAGCAAAATCAAAGTGCATAGCCCACACTCCGGAAGCACTGATGATAACAAGGACGCATTTTACGCGCAGCTCGAACGTGAGTACGACCGCTGCCCAAGCCACGACGTCAAGATCATCATAGGAGATTTGATCGCTCATGTTGGCCAGGAGGAGGAGTTCAGACCGACGATTGGAAAGTTCAGCGCCCACCGGCTGACGAACGAGAACGGCCTACGACTGATAGATTTTGCCGCCTCCAAGAATATGGTCATTCGTAGCACCTATTTCCAGCACAGCCTCCCGTATCGGTACACCTGGAGATCACCTCAGCAGACAGAATCGCAAATCGACCACGTTTTGATCGATGGACGGCACTTCTCCGACATAACCGACGTCAGAACCTATCGTGGAGCTAACATTGACTCCGACCACTACCTGGTGATGGTGAAACTGCGCCCAAAACTATCCGTCATCAATGATGTACGGTACCGACGCCCGCCCCGGTACAATCTCGAGCGGCTGAAACAACCGGATGTCGCCAATGCGCACGCGCAGCATCTTGAGGCAGCGTTGCCGGATGAGGGCGAGCTCGATAGAGCCCCTCTTGAGGACTGCTGGAGGACAGTCAAAGCAGCCATTAACGACGCTGCCGAAAGCATTGTCGGATATGTGGAACGGAGCTCAAGAAACGATTGGTTCGACGAGGAGTGCCAGGAGGTTTTGGAGGAGAAGAATGCAGCGCGGGCTGCAATTCTGCAGCATGGTACGCGGTAAAACGTGAAACGATACAAACTGAAGCGGAAGCAGCAAACCCGCCTATTCCGAGACAAAAAGCGCCGCCTGGAAGAGGTGGATTGCCAAGAGATGGAGTTGCTGTACCGTTCTCAAGAAATGCGGAAGTTCTATCAGAAGCTCAACACATCCCGCAAAGGCTTCGTGCCGCGAGCTGAGATGTGCCGGGATAAAGATGGGAGCATCTTGACGGACAGACGCCAGGTGATCGAAAGGTGGAAGCAGCACTACGATGGACACCTGAATGGCGCAGAGAACACAGGCACAGAAGGTCAGGACAACGAAGACGATGGCTACGTCAGCACAGCGGACAGCGGAAACCAACCAGCTCCCACGATGGGGGAAGTTAAGGATACCATTCAACAGCTCAAGAACAACAAATCCGCTGGCAAGGATGTTATCGGAGCCGAACTCATCAAGATGGGCCCGGACAGGTTGGCCGCTTGGCTGCATCTGCTGATAGTCAGAATCTGGGAAACGGAACAACTTCCGGAGAAGTGGAAGCAAGGCGTTATATGCCCTATCTACAAAAAGGGCGACAAACTGGAGTGTGAAAATTATCGTGCAATCACCATCCTAAACGCCGCCTACAAAATGCTATCCCAGATTCTCTTCCGTCGTCTATCACCTATAGCAAACGAGTTCGTGAGAAGTTATCAAGCAGGTTTCATCGACGGCCGCTCGACAACGGACCAGATCTTTTCCGTGCGGCAAATCCTCCAGAAATGCCATGAGTACTAGGCCCCTACGCACCATTTGTTCATCGATTTCAAGGCGGCATACGATAGTATCGACCGCGTAGAGCTATGGAAAATCATGGACAAGAACAGCTTTCCCGGGAAGCTCACAAGATTGATCAGTGCAACGATGGACGGTGTGCAAAACTGCGTGAAGATCTCTGGCGGACACTCCAGTTCGTTCGAGTCTCGGCGGGGGCTACGACAGGGCGATGGACTTTCGTGCCTGTTGTTCAATATTGCGCTTGAAGGTGTTTTGCGGAGAGCCGGACTTAACAGTCGAGGCACGATTTTCACGAGATCCGGACAATTTGTTTGCTTCGCGGACGACATGGATATTATTGGAAGAAAATTTGAAACGGTGGCAGATTTTTCACCCGCCTAAAACGCGAAGCAACAAGAGTTGGGCTAATGGTGAATGCGTCTAAAACAAAGTACATGCTGGTCGGCGGAACTGAGCGCGACAGGACCCGCCTAGGAAGCAGTGTTACGATAGACGGAGATACCTTCGAAGTGGTGGACGAGTTCGTCTACATCGGATCCTTGTTGACGGCTGACAACAATGTTAGTCGGGAAATACGAAGGCGCATTATCAGCGGAAGTCGTGCCTACTATGGGATCCAGAAGAAACTGCGGTCAAGAAAGATTCACCTCCGCACCAAATGTACGATGTACGAAACGCTCATAAGACCAGTGGTCCTCTATGGGCATGAGGCGTGGACTATGCTCGAGGAGGACTTGCAAGCTCTTGGGGTTTTCGAACGCCGAGTGCTAAGGACGATCTTCGGCGGCGTACAGGAGAACGGCGTGTGGCGGCGAAGGATGAACCACGAGCTCGCTCAACTCTACGGCGAGCCCTGTATCGTGAAGGTAGCTAAAGCTGGAAGGAAACGCTGGGCAGGGCATGTTGCAAGAATGCCGGACAACAACCCTGTAAAGATGGTGTTTGCTACGAATCCGGTCGGAACAAGAAGGCGTGGGGCGCAGCGAGCTAGGTGGATTGACCAGGTGTACCAGGACCTGGAGAGCGTGGGTCACAGTCGAGGATGGAGAGAAGCAGCCATGAACCGAATGAATTGGCGAATTATTGCTGGCGAGGCTTTATCAAGATAATTGATGTAAAGCCAAATAAGAAGAAGAAGTGCTTATATAATGTTATGGAGCTGACATGCCCTATATTAGTCGTACAATAGCCCTATAAGCCCAAAAAGGTGAATTAGTGAACAACTACTAGTCCTGGGAATATCCTTTATCTTCTAGTAAGGTAAGTGAGTAAGTTATTTTTCCAGGAAAACCGTTCGATAATGGTGTTAAATATGTTTAATTCCATCAATTTATATGTTTTTTGTATTTTTCATCAAAAAAGTTTCTAAGGTTTGACTAAGTCATATGGCTTCACTCCATATAATGTTTCTTTTTAAGATATGTTGGACCTAGTTAAGATTTATAGATTGGATAATTTTTGTTCAACATCCATAGGGAGCCGGATCCTATTCTTGGCACTCATGCAAAGATGACTGGCAACAGCGTGTTATTAATTGTAATTTCACAATTACCAACAAACAAGAGAATATGTTTTGTGTACCACTACATTCAAATAGAAATTTAAGGATTCAAGATAGTTTAACCTTAAATGCATTCTATACGTGGATTTCACTCAGCAGATAAAGGTATTACGAAAATTACAGTTTCAATGTCAGCAGGCAAATGGTCAAAGTGCGTGAACCAGTTTTGCCTATTAATATATGCGCAGTTTAAAGTACGACCTACCATTTTAGTAACTGTATTGAATAGGCTATTGAAGTATTTCAAGCAAACTTCTATTTCAAAAATTGTAATTTTCTATCTCAGATATCAGTTTTGCATGGATCGCTACCCAGCTCTAAAACGGCAAAATCGGACGAATCCATTCACGCAAACTGAATATTAATTTGGTTTATTTGCACCGTACGTGTCTCATTCCAGATGGGTGACCGATGAGTGGCGACCTTGTTCCAAATCCTGCGGGGGTGGCATTCGAGAGCGAGTGGTCGTCTGCGCCGAGGAGAGCAACGGTGCTAAAAACAAAGTTCCGGATGAGGCCTGCCGAGGCGTTCGACCGAAAAGTCAGGAAACGTGCAACGTCCAGGAGTGCCCCAAATGGGTGACCGGCGAGTGGAGTGGGGTAAGTAGTGGAGCGTACTTTTACATTTTATGGTGAGATTTGCAGTGTGAGCCTCGAGGGTATTTGGAATGCGATATGCATTGAAAAGTGAAGGTCTGAAATTGCAATATTGATAGTTGGGTTCAATGAATCTGAATAAAGTACCGTGAAACAGATTATTATTGTTCTGCGGGATAGTATTGATCAGTTTGGCCTTTATCGAATAAACTTCGAATGCATATTTTTTCGTTCGAAGAACTTCACTACGTTGAATATCGGTTTCCGATATTCAAAAAATAATTCTCCTCACACGTATCTCACTCTACTGAAATCTCATATTGCTTATATAATAAATACTTAAATTTCGTGATAATTGAACTCTATAAATGTTTTTTTCACACTTATCAATCATATTCCTCTCAAAGCATGCATTATAAAATACAGACATTTCAAATTTATCTTAAACCAAAATTCTCAAATATTTAAACGTCTTGCTGCACCAAAGCAAGTATGGCTAATTGCGCTTGCGAATTGACTGGAGGGGTGGAAATTTACATACTGTAGCTAAATCATTATACTAATAAATATCAAAATGAATCTCGTTAACGAAAAATACCTAAGAAAGCAATAGAAATGTAAGCATCTTTGTTTTTAATATAGTTTAAGCTGTTAGTCGATACAAACTTCGACCGTATCAAATTTTATTACAAGTGTTTTGCGACAGTCCATCGAACAACCCTTGTCAATCGGTTGGAGGCGTTTATACTACATATCTATCCGATCCCAATTTCTGAGAAAGATAGCAAAAATCAAACTGAAAGGTCAGCAAAAATAGCGACGCCTTCCTACTTGATATCTTGCGTGTAGTATGATAGCGGCCGAACAACAGTGGTTGATTTATTTTCAACGAATTTTCCTTTAGATTGTTGCGCGAAATTCGTTCGAAGAAGGACGAGGATAAATTCCAACTAAAACAAGAAAATAACAGTAGAGTAAAGTGGGGCAAAAGTTCGAGTGGGGTAAGAGTTTCTTTATAAGATTTCCAGCTCAATTCAAAACAAATCTTATAAATGTCATGGTGGTTCAAATACTATTCAAATAAGAGACTTTCAATCCAAATCACGGTGCTCCAATTACCGTTATTATCAAATAAAATATACCATTCAAACGGCAGTCAGCAATTGATTCCTTACGTTGTTCTGCACCTCTGGGCCGATTTTGAAAAAAATCCTTAGACAGAATTTTGAGTTACGCCCTTTTGAAGTTTATATGATAGAAATCACTTAAAATATGCCATTTTTACTTGTTTAAACAAAGAGATTATATAAAAAAATGTAGTTTTGATTTTTTATCTGATTTTGGATATGGAAAAATATTTTCATAAAAAAATTTCTAGACCGACATTTGAAAAGGGCCAATGCTATGTTTAGTTATTACTTATCAACCAATACACGAACAATTATATCTAACAATCTAACGCCTGATAGTGATTTTAGGAAATTGTCCAAAGCATTCAAATATGAATGAATAATTCTTGGACAGGATATGCAGATACGCCCTTTTGAAGTGTATGGAAGAATATTGCATGGTGAATTCCGTTTCATCTATAATCAACAGTTAGGTGCATACATTATCATTATACCTCTGCGGTTCATTCTTATTTCATTCAATTTAGCAAGTCGCACAAAATTTACACGTACACATATTGTCTAGATTGACATTATAAAAGGGACAAAGTATAATAATATAAATATATACACATCAATATACTGCCCATGAAGGCATAACTGTCCCATATGGAAATAGTAGGCATTGAGAAAATTGCGCTCGAAGTTTGAGTTTTGTATTCTCATACAAATGTTCATAATTTTCTAGTACATTTCTGCATGCCATATTTATTTAGCACCACCGAACAGATAACTCATTTTGCTTCTAGGCATCAGCAAAAAATATAATCTTGAACACAACTCACGTTTTGCAATTGTTATTCGGGTTGAAATTTCATATAGAGACTGTTATGCCTTTATTTTTCAATATGGGACTGCACCAGCTTCATATTTTTCCGCATTTTTTTCCGAACAAAGTGTGTTAATTTTTATATGCATAGTAAAGTACATATAAAAACATGAATGTTGCGACGAAAAAAGGTGTTGGTTCGGAAATCCATATGGGACAGTTGTGCTTTTATGGGCAGTATAGCTGAATATCAAAGTTGATCGCATCATTCGAACATAACATATCTGTATCTACATAATTCTATATTCAATATTCTATTCAATTCTATATAATTCTTTTCTATTCTAATCTGTTCTATTCTATTCAATTCTACTCTACTTAAATTTATTCTATTCTGATCCACCCTACTTGTTCTTATACATATTTTTACAAATGCCAATGTTGTAATCAACAACTGTGCGCAAAATAATTGAACGATACACTTTCGATGTTTATTCGACTTTATAGCGCTGACAGGTCTGTGAAACAGCGCTATGCACAGACTCCGACGCCAGCTCATTATGTCAGCCTAGTCCTCGACCAGTTGCATTGCAGAAGTCTTTTACATTAAACATGGTGGTATGATATTTCGAAGATTTTGTCAGACTCTGCTCTTCCCAGCTCTCGACAAACTTGTTCAAATTACCTTTAAAACGAGGATCCAGCTCAAATGAAAAGCATTGAATACAAAATGCTTAAGTTCCTTAAAATACATAAATACTATCATATATAAGTTGAAACCCTTATTTGGACTTACTGTGAAATAATAATTCAAATCTTCATTTTTATGGATCATATGAGAAGCACGCATTAGGAGTCAGAATCTGTGCATAGCAATTTTTTTAAAGAGCTGGGAGCGCTAAAAAGCCGTACAAATGTCGAAAGAGTACCGTTCCAATCTTTTGCACGCAGTTGTGAATTTTTACAGTGTCCATTTGTAAAAATATGTATGAGAACAAGTAGGGTTGATCAGAGTAGAATAAATTTAAGTAGAGTTTAATTGAATAGAATAGAACAGATTAGAATAGAAGTATGTATGTATGAATATATAATATAGATAAAGATAAGTGATGTTCGAGTGTTTCGGTCAACTTTTATACAGTCATTATTCAGCTATATTGAAATGTGTATATTTCAATTATACTTTGGTCCTTTTACAATGTCAGTATAGACAACATGTGTAGGTACGTGTAAATTTGGAATCGTTCAAATATTACGTAACGAGGAGGTTCGGTAGTGTTACGGTTCATACATTTTCCATACAAAAGCTGTAACGTGGGGCAAGAAAGGGGGTCTCAAATTGGAAAATTCTGCGTTGCATTTGAATACAATTTGAATCATTATTTCTATGCAACTTGCTAAATTGAATGAAATAAGAACAACCGCAAAAGTGTAATGATTATGTATGCATCTAGCTAACCGTTGATTACAGATGGAGCAGAATCCACCATATCCCATATTCCATATTCTTTCCATACATTTCAAAAGGGCGTATCTGCATTCCTGTCCAAGAATTTTTCATACAAATTTGAATGCTTTGGACAATTTCCTAAAATCACTATCAGGCGTTAGATTGTTAGATATAATTGTTCGTGTATTGGTTGATAAGAAATAACTAAACATAGCATTGGCCCTTTTCAAATGTCGGTCTAGAATTTTTTTTTATGAAAATATTTTTCAATATCTAAAACCATATAAAAAATTAAAACTACAAAATTTTATTATAATCTCTTTGTTAAAACTAATTTCGTGTGATTTCTATCATATAAACTTCAAAAGGGCGTAATTCAAAATTCTGTCTAAGGATTTTTTCAAAAATCGGCCCAGAGGTGCAGAACAACGTCAGGAATCAACTGCTGACTGCCGTTTGAATGGTATATTTTATTTGATAATAACGGTAATTGGAGCACCGTGCAAATATCATAAAAATCGATTGAGATTTGGAAAAGTTATGGCTATTTGTTGTTTTTCGACGTGAATGTTGTAATTTTTTGTCAAACTTTCGTTGCATGGAACCAATTGAAGATAAAATCTTTTTCAATATTTTATGTAAGGGCGTTTCTAGGCCTATCATAAGGTTGCTTTGAGGTGTATTAGTTTTTGCATAAATGCTTGAAAACAATGTTTGACCCCTAGTGGGGCAAAAGTTCGAATCAGCGGGGCAAAAGTTCAACCCATGTATAAACTCACGCAAAAATTTGCAAATTGCCTAAAATCCACATATTATCTTCAAATTCAGTTAAATTTGTCTGATCGTGTGAAAATCGTCACCAAAATTTTTCATTTCCACACAGTTTTGTGAAAAACTGCTTTTTTTGAGTATATTACAATTAACCCGGTTTGGGCAATTTTTTGATGAAAATTTAGTGTGTATTTTTCGTCAAACTTAAGTTTACGGCTGGTGTAAAGTATGTCTATCATAAAAGGATCGATATTTTGTGTTTTAGCCAGCGAACTTTTGCCCCACACTAGATTCGAACTCTTGCCCCACCGGTGGGGCAAAAGTTCGAATAAGACAATTAATTTTGAAACTGTTATAACTAAAAATGGGTAAATATTTTAACACAAGTTTGTTCAGCAAAATTATAGCCAATACGTTGAAGATGCAATGTATGGTATTTGTTTTGTTTCAACTGCTATTGTTTTCCTGGAAACTTTGATTATACCACTAGGGTCGAACTTTACCCGTAACGCGGGTAGATCACCTTTTCGTGGTGCATTACGAAGTAAGATCTACCAATTTGAACCCTAGTCTCATCTTGTTTTTGGGCTAGCGAATATGTTCTGGTAATTCAAGGATTCGCGGTACAAAGTCCTTGTTACTGGCAACAGTTTCTGAAAATAATCTATTTTACCTAGCAGATGGTTAAAGACTCGGAGTTGGTCAGTCCCGAGACTACACTTGAAGCCAGGATAACAACCATGAGCATTAACTCAACAAGGACTGTAAGTACTGGTAATTCAAGGACTCACGTGAATTCTGATTACTAAACAAATTTTCTAGCTTGATTCGGTTTTGCTGCTAGCATAAAGCCCCTTTTTTCTAGTATTTTCTGGGACTAAACTAAAAGCGAAACAAGGATGGGACTAGAGTTCCGTTGCATGGTCAAATATCAGTAGTACCGATTTGGTTTCCCAGAAATTTAATCGATTATGTTTGCTAAGGGGCGCGCCTTCGCTGAAATGTAAATTTCTATGAAGGGTGTAAATAGCGGGATCTTTTCACCATAGTCGATTTGTATCCATATCTGAGGAATCAAAACAAGAACTGTACAGAAATCGATGCTTCATTACCTATCAATGGAAATGGAGTAATGCGACATGCACTATACAATAAGGATACGGGTAATGCCACAATAGATCTAAATACTGGTCGCAGTGGCGCATCCGAACAGGAAAAAAAAAGGTCGAACTTTTGCCCCACCTTACTCTAGAGTAAGGTGGGGCAAAAGTTCGACCTTAGTGGTATAATCAAAGTTTCCAGGAAAACAATAGTCCGCTAATGTCAAGGTTGATATGAAAAAATGATATGCAAAATGATTCCAATTGACTTTTCCGCAGAAATCATCCATTTAACTTTTCCGCAGAAATCATTAGCATTAGTCGTCAAAAGCGCAAAAGGACTGACCAGCGACGTGACTCTTACTTTGTTTGGTTATGTTTTTCCAACTTTGACTGCATCGAAAAGTAAAATTGTTGCTATTTTGAGCGATACAGGTACAACCATCAAGTTAGTATACAGTAGCAATACGACTCGAAAGAAAAAGAGCTGAGTACTTAATTTTTCATTAACAGTAAGAGTAATACAATTTTTGTAAATAAATATAAAAACTTTAAACAGATTAACCAGAACAAATTAAAATCAAATTTACAAAACTCAATTTTTAAGTGAATTATAAAAAATAATGTTTTTTTTTTCGAACAAATTATTTAAATGGGATTCACCAACAGGACAAGAATCCTGTGGGGTTTACTATGTGCAGAAAGACCTCATAAATGACTGCCAAATAGAAAATACAACAAGTTTCCTTGCATCCTCACGCAAAAAGGGAATGTTCTACTTTATCCGCATTTTAGGCCATCTACAGCAATACAAGAAAAGTTTGGTGTTGTTTTTCTAACAGGAATCTCATACTCCTCTTTACTCAAGCGCAATGATTAATATGGTGGCTAGGTAGAAAAGTTTCCTACTTCAAAGTTTATTGCGAACAGTTATAGAAACGAACATGATTCGCCATTTAAATGCATGCGATCTAGTTTTGAGTACGTTTTGCAGACTCACAGAATATGAAGCCTCGTAAATAAGCAATCAGATCTCTGATTATTATCACCGAGAAACTATTTTCCCCCATTTATTTCCAATGAATAATTGACAATGATAATTATCATTCATTTTGTTCTCAGATAGTCCACAAAAGTCCTCAATTCACAGCAATTCTCTCCCATGTGCAATTTCAATGTACTTAGAAAGGTCACGAAATTTTCTCTTTGAGAAACTTTGGAAACATTCCAAGGAACGTAAAAATTATCTAACCTCAAAAAACTTAAGGGGAATCTTTACATGAATCCTGTGTTCTTATAGATTCATGAGTACGATAATCTTTCACAGATCTGTTGTCCTACTTGTCCTAGCCCCTTCTCATCCGCTTTTTGTTCGGCTCAAAACCACTTGTTCTCTCCTGGTTCAACTTGGTACACAACCCAACACAAAAAACATTTTTCAGAGTAGAACGGTCTTATTTTTCGTAAGAAAAATGTTTTCTTTAAATACACTCTGAACTTTATGTACAATCATACAGTGTTGTGAGAAATTCTATTTATTATAACTCACGATTAAAATTTTTCATGCGTTAGTTGTCAGACACGCAACTCAGCAGTAAAAAAATCAGGGATGACTTGGCTTATCTGTTTGACTCATTACCTGTCTACACACCAAAAAAAATCTTAGATTTACACGTAACATTATTTTAGTTTCAATCATGCAAAGCCATCTCTTATGTATTATTCAACGGTAAAACCTATAAACAAATTTATTATATCCAACATTGTTACCAAATTCCTTAATATTGAACGCGAAAAGTCTTCTCTCAACGAATGTTGCTTGCAAAACGGCTCGGTTTACATGATTTCCCCGCTGAAAATTCAATCATAAATAATGCGCATGGAATGACAAGCCGTCGATCCATCCATGTGCATTATTTTTGGCAGAATATTCAGCGTGGAATCATGTAAACCAGGCCTGCCCAACCTGACTCTTTCTCGACATAAATGGTTGGTGCGTTCGCAAAAGTAGACCGATATGAACAAAATTAGTCTCAAATGAAAGCTTGGTAGTATATCTGTCTAAACCATGCTGGAAATTTAAAATTTATATCAACCTCTTAGCTACCGGTGCAATTAAGTACAAAAATGATCCGGCCCGCGGGCCGGACTGATTTTAACCTTTGCTTGCATCGCTAGCGAAGAGATTGATATAAATTTTAAATTTTCAGCATGGATTAGACAGATATATTACATAGCTTTCATTTCAGACTAATTTTGTTCATATTGGTCTATTCTTACGAACGCACCAGCCATTTATGTCAAAAAAGAGCCAAAAAGGTTGGGCAGGCCTTATGTAAACTGAGCGATCTTGTTTTCAATTTCACTTTCAAGATGCAAGAAAGCATGCAATATTGGCGAATCTTGGATGAAAGATCATGAAATGTTTCAGTTTCACTACAGATTGCAAGCATTTTTGAATGCAATGAGACAGTTAACATTATTGATCGTTGAACATTCAGTTATAACTCGTTTAACATGATTATTATAGAAGTTCACGTGCCATGTAAATTTAGGATTTTTTTGCTGTGCATATAAACCCATAACCAAACTTGCAGTTGAGACTGGATTGATGCATTGTAGTACAGAATTTGTAGAAAAGCCACCTACAAAGATTTTTGAGCTAAAGCAAGCGCGAAACCATTATAAGTCTACAAGAATTAGCATAAAATAATAATTCTAAAGAGATATCGATTGATAATCCCGTTTCGACATGCTTTTCGCTATGCGATTTGAGATCGAATTCGTGTTCTTCTATAACTACACAGCAAAAAAATCTCAAATTCACATGGCACGTAATTTTTTATGATAATCATATAAAAGGACTTGCAACTAAACATTCAACGATAATTAGTGTAAACTGTCTCATTACATTAGAAAATGCTTGCAATCTTGAGTGAAACTGACACATTTGATGGTCTTACATCCAACATTCGCCAATATTGCATGCTTTCTTGCATCTTGAAAGTGAGATTGCAAACAAGAATGCTCGGTTTACATGATTCTACGCTGAATATTCTGTCAAAAATAATGCACATGGATGGATCGATGGCTTTTTCAGCGTGAAAATCATGTAAACCGAGCCGTTTTGCATGCAAAATTCTTCGAGAGAAGACGTTTCGCGTTCAATATTAAGGATTTTTGTAACAATGTTGGATATAATAGATGTGTTTATAGGTTTTATCATTGAATAATACATGAGAAATGGCTTTGCATTATTGAGGCTAAAATTACGTTACGTGTAAATCTAAGATATTTTTGATGTGTAGGCTATCAAGGATAAGTGACGAGTTCAGTCTAACTACATCAAATAGTGGACGTAGAGAAGATTTTTGTGAGCGTTTCAAAAATGCAAAAATCTCACTTATTTTCCATATTTGAATATGAAGCCTCAAAGGTTCTATTTAGTGGAATACCTTTTAATATGTAAACGAAAAACCTAATTTATTACTATACCATTTAATTCTGCTAGTCGAGTAAAGTACACGACACCGAAGATGGCCTTACAGTTGAGGTCGGAATATGTGTATCTGTCAATGAATACAAACTCTGGCGGTATTGAATTCGGGGTTTCGTTTATTTAACAGAAATTATGCTATTTCCTTTAGTATGTTGTTGGTTCAACACTATTAATGTTACCCGCCATATTGAAGATACCGCGTTTAACGGTACCCAAAGTTTCCGGCAAAGTTGGAGCATCGTTTAAGTACTTTTTCAAATTCCGGGTTTGTATGCCAACACTGTTCGAATGTCATCAAAAAAGCCTATTATATGAGGGTATTAAATGGGAAATAAAAATTTGAAGATAAAGATAGCGTATATACACCAAAGTTCATCGATGATCAAATACTTATGTAGCTGGCAACACTACCATAGAAGAATAAAAGAAAGATCAAAATTAAAATTCACAGCAAGATGGCAAAAATCAATTATATGATAACATTATTAATCTTTTCTCTTCATTGATACTTTCTTTCGTGAATTAAGGTGACAAGATGCAAGTTTCATTGAACATTTTCATCTCAGAATGCAAGGCAGCGATGTAATGTCCTGGTGTGGAAAAGTTACTTAAAACATGCAACTGGACACTATCATTTACGGAAGAGAAAATCGACAAAAAGAAATCGATTATGTTGCATACGCCCTTATTCTAGCATAAGCGTGGAATACGTTATTGGCAAAATAAAATTTTAAGCACAAAACTGTATTACAGAAAACAATGCAATTCGCCTAACACTGAATGTGAATGTGATTATCTGAAAGTTATGTCCGTCACTGTATATTCATGTGAATATCAGTGTAATCTTCTCAAGATCCGCCACTTCTATGGGTGATAAATCTACGGAAGTCATGTCTACAAGATTCACTTGATAACGACGCTGCTATTTGCAAGTGTCTTAGTTGTCTGGCACTTAAATAGGGCTACTGACCATTTTACCCTCATCTGTCTAAAACAAGCAGTAAGTTTTTTCATGTAATCCAGACAAACAAACGTGAAATCTCGTATGGTGTGATCCTTAAATAATGAAAGCTTCGATAAATGATACTTTCCTGAAATTGCGTTTACTACGGTTATTAAACCAAGACCGATCGCATGCGTGTAATGAGTACACGTACCCTTTAAAGGCTCACTTTTCATACACAGCACGAGTGGCATGGTGCTTACGATGGCTGAAGGAGTGATCGCTCATTAATGCAGAAAAAAAATATAAAAATGCACCGAAATATCATAATAACTAGTTAATGTCAATTATTCTTCTTCTTTTTGGTGTTACGTTCCAACAGAGATAGAACCTGCTTCTCAGCTTTGTTGTTATTATTTTTCGAATGTTCTCAAAACTAAAAATTCGTGTGCTCTTCTTAATTCAAATCACATAAAAAAAAATAAACCGTAGAATTTTAGCCAAAAATATTAAGATTAAAAGTTGAACACATTAATAATACATATAAACGGTAAAATATCATGTTTTTTAGCCTTCTGAGCTGAGAAGCAGGATCTGTGTCAGTGGGGACGTTATGCCAATAAGAAAAAGAAGAACTTTCGAAAATTATGTCACACCCTATTCCACAGTCATTTACTAAGAGCCATTGAATTAATTTCGCTCAGCGTGCTAAGAAAAACGAAAGGTATCGGACGCGGCTCTCGAAACACTAGTTCTTTAAAAAATGTTGACGCTCAGGAGACGATAGTCCAAAAAGTTTGAGGAATACTATAACCTATGAGCTAATTACACTGCGGAACACGGTTGTGTCTCAAGAACCAAAATACCGCTATTTACTAAATTAAGGGTTGCTGAGTCCATTGCCGTTTTCAGAAATATCATGGCACGTCTAGTTTTTGAGATATTGACTGATGTAAATGCAAAATTTGACTGTTTCAGCCAACTTGCATGCAAGTTTTCCAACTTGTACGGCAATTTGTTTGCTCAATTTGTCACAAAATTAAAACTTTATGTATAGTACAATAATTATCAACGAAGTTCATAATATTTTCGATGGTAAAATGTTATTTTTTGGTGGTTCAGAAATGTATTGTATTATGCCATATAAGAGAAACGAAGAATTTTATATGAAGGCTGCAAACATGTTGAAAAAAATCGATTTAACCTTAATTTTATCGTAAAATTTCAACTGATTTGCATCTAAATAGAAAGTTCAAGTCCTATTTAGCATGTTTGGTAGACAATATCACAAAAAAGTTTGATAAATCATACTTTAAATTTTATGTAAACATCAATAAAACCAGTGTTTTATACAACTTTGGCGATCTGTAGCTAAAAATTGTGACGTGCTGGAACATTTCTGAGAACGGCATCAGATTCAGCGACCCAAAATCTACTAGAAACACATAATTTGATCCTTGAGACACGCGAAAGTGTCATTTTTGTTACGCTGTGTTATTTCCCAGACTTAATTCCTATAGCAATATCGCTATAGTGGTCATGACCGGTAGGAATGTCGAAAGTTTGAAGAAATGTGGAGCCGAATGTGTTGGAAAACAGAAACCTCTGATTTTGGTGGCCGACGTGACAAAACAGGAAGACAACGTCCGTGTAATTGAAGAGACCATCAAAAAATTTGGCAAACTAGACGTGCTGGTAAACAACGCTGGTAGGGGAGTTTTTGGCAGTATCGAAACCACTAGTCTGGATCAACTGGATGACATGCTGAATACCAATTTGAGAGGAGCTTATCATCTGACGATACTAGCCGTACCCCATCTAATCAAAAGCAAAGGAAACATCGTTAACGTATCGAGCATCACTGGACTCAAGCCGTTTCCCAACTCATTGGCTTACTGCATTTCAAAAGCCGCGTTGGATCAATTCACAAGAGTGATTGCTCTTAAACTTGCACCGAAGCAGGTCCGGGTGAATTCAGTCAATCCAGGTACCGAGACATTGTTTTTTATCAATCATGAAATATTTCAAACATTGATTTTTTCAGCGGTCATTGCAACCGACTTTCAAAATCGAGAGGGTATGAGTCCCGCACAATATGCTGCTTTTGTGAAGCACAGCGAAAAAACCCATGCCCTCGGACGGATCGGACAACCCAGGGAAGTGGCAGAAGCCATAGCATTCCTGGCGACGGATTCGGCCAGTTTCATCACAGGAACGTGTCTTAGCGTTGATGGCGGAAGGACCATCATGGGTCCAATTTGAGTGCGTTGTGATTTAGTGGAGGCTGTGTTACTCAAATGAGAATTACACATCTATCTTATGCAAAACTTGAATGACAGTCATATTTTAAAAACTTGATTCTAGATGGGTATTTGAAATGGATGGATGGATGGATTGTGAAATAATTAATCATATAATAAAATATTAAACTTAAAAAGCATACCAAAAACAAACGGATTATGAACAACAAATGAACTATGCGAAAGATCCCCTTAAAGCACTAGCGGTTAAGCTTGAACATTCATTAGTGTAAACGATGGGTTTTGTCTCCCGCTGGTTTTGATTTTTTAACTGAACAATTGAATCAAATGAAGCAGTCCAAGTTTGTGTAAAAATATTAATAATATTGTCATTAGATTACGTTTCACTACTAGATCCATATATCATTTTTTTTATGGTTCTAATTGGAATGCTTCTTCACTGAATCGTAAAGAGGACGAGCTGATTATTTTCTAACAGCTAATAAAATACATATAGCAGTTATTACTGAAACCTATTTGAAACTAACTCAAAAGAAATCCAAATTATTTTGTATCGTAATGATCGACTTGATGAAGCTGCTATCCTCATTCATAGACGTATAAACCATCAACTTTTTTCGTCATTGGAAACCAAAGCTGCTGAATCTTTGGGTGTTTCTGTTCAAACACAATTTGGTAAATATAGGCAGCTATATTTGCCTTTTCAATTCACTTGCCAGTAAGTTATTTTGCTTCATACTGAATTGCGGAAATTGACTCGCAATAAGTCAAGTTTTTGATGAGTGCTCATCAGAATATTTCTTAATTCAATACCCTGATAGCCCTACTAGTTTTTCCTTTTATAGAAACCCTTCTATGATTGATTTGGTCTTTACCAACTCTAGTCACCTGTGCAGCCAACTGGTTATTTATTTATTTATTTATTTATTTTTAACTCATTAATTTTGAAAGAGGAAAGCCCCTTTGAGTGATATTCTAATGAAATCTTTCTCAAAAAGGTACAAAACCTCTTTATTTTTTCGAATAACGTTATAGAATAATATTTATTAAGGGGCCGGGCTCTCCCGGAATCGATCCATAGCGGAGCCAAAGTTTTCCAAGTTCAGTCATCACGAATATTCACTAGCACGCATTCAGAAGCCAATCGATTAGATGGATGAGTACCAAACTTGATGTTTCTGAAAATAATATCAAAGAAAAAAAAAACAAACGAGCAGTATCATACACGATACGAAATTTCATTCAAATATTTGTATAAAATTCTCATGAAAGGAAGTGAATTATTTCCCAGAATATCCCGAACTGACACAGGAATATCATGACTTAAACTGCTTATTCTATCAAGGAATTTTTCTCTAGATGCATTAAAACTAGAACATTCAAAAACGATATGGTATATGTCTTCATATGATTTATTACATTCACAAATATTTGAATCTGTGATATTCATGCGATATAAATGATTACTACAAATGTTATGATTTGACATTAGTCTAGAATAGGATCAAATAAAATTACGTCCAACAGGAAGACTGCGAAACCAAGGAAATATTTTTATCTTCGGACATATGAAATAAAAATATCGACCTTTGTCACTTGTATTCCAAGAAATTTGTCAATCATTCATAGAATATTTTTTCAAATTAGTAAAATATTCCGAATAATAAATATCACAATTATAAATTATTCCACGAAAAACCCCCAATTTTGCCAATAAATCAGCTTGTTCATTACCATAAATATTGCAATGAGCTGGAACCAAAACAAATTTAATTATAAATCCTTTAGAATATAAATCATTTAATAACCCTTTAATTGATAGAACAATATGATGGGTTTTGAAATTAAAACTAATGCAATTCAGAGCTTGAAGACAACTAAGGCTATCTGAGCACACCATAAATATATTTGGTGAATAATTCTCAATCAATTTGCATGTAAAATATATAGCTGTTAATTCAGCTGTTAAAATTTAACAAGGAGATTCTAATTTATAAAAATGAACCAAATGAAAATTAAACACTCCAAACCCTGCTATATTTTCAAGTAAAGATCCATCGGTAAAAAAATCTGATCATTGTCTACCCCAATAAATTTACGTTTAAATAATAAATTGGCATAACGGGAACGAGCATGATTAGAAATTTGTTTTAATACTTCATGTAAAGATAAATCCACACATGGTTGAAAAGAATGAGCATCTATGCTATATCCATAAAAATGTGGAGAAACATTTGATAAAATATTTTCTCTAGAACAATAGATATATGATTTCAATATTCTATTAGAAGGATTGATTTCAAACAAAGATTTTAGTGTACCAATTAAAGGATGATCCATTGAAAAACAATGCATCAAAAATTTGCAATTCAATTCATGGAAGCGATATTTGAGTGGAATAATACCAGCAAGGACTTCAATAGATTTAGTATGCGTAGAATTCATCAAATTTAAACAAATTCTCAAACAACGAAATTGTATTTTTTCCAGTTTAGAAAAATGTATTTGTGCAGCACTCCCAAAAGTAAAACAACCATATTCCATTAATGAACGAATAGTTGTTTTATAGAGTGTGATCATGTCATAAGGATGTGCACCCCACCATGTTCCATTTATCATCCGAAATTTATTCTCTTCGAGCAAATTTTTGAATATATTTAATCTGACTATTCCACTTTAATTTCGAATCGAACCATAGACCAAGATATTTATAATCAATAATTTGTTCAATTTGTTGATTACTAAGATACAAATCAATATTTACTGAAGAATGTTTACGAGAATATGAATTTTGTTTTTCGAACTGAAAAAGTAAAACCATTATTATGTGCCCATGAGTGAAGATTATCTAAACAATTTTGCATAAAATGACGAATAACTTCTCTGCTATGACCATTAACAGAAATGACATTCTAGAAGACCCATTATGCAAAAAATGCATTATTTTGAAGGAAAACAAATTACATAAGAAATTGGAGATAATGATTGAAATTTTACAATCATTCAATTTGTTGAAAAGTAAATCAATAAGAACTGAATCATATGCACCAGAAACGTCAAGAAAAGTAAAAACTACATCTTGTTTTTTATTGAACGATAATTCAATATGTGAAGCTAGAAGAGCAATACAATCTCTAGTTCCGCGATCTTTTCTAAACCCATATTGAGATGATGAAAATATATTATTTTTCTCAGCGATTAGTTTACGAAGACATGATAATAAACTAATAGGTCTTCTACATTCCACTAATGAAGTATTCTTATCAGGTTTAAGTAAACTAATTACTTTTATGAATCGCCATTCAGAAGGAAAAATGTTCTGAAACGAAAATGAATTATATAGGCATAGTAGTAATTGTAATTTACCATCAGTAGGTAATTTTTTTAGCACAATAAATTTTATATTGTCAATACCTGCAGCAGTATTTGTAGTAACAGATAATGCTAATTCCATTTCCTCAATTGAAAATTCATTACAAAGATCAGGGTTATAATTGTACAATTGATAAGTTTTAAATATGATGGGAGTAGGAACAAAATCAGGACAAATTTTCGAAGAAAATTGATCTATCCAATTTTCAGAATATTCCAAAACAGAGGTAGAAGGAATATTATAGTTCCTTAAATTTCTAGCAACAGACCATAATTTATTTAATGACGTTTCTGAATCAAGATTTTCAATAAAAGTTTTCCAATAATTCCTTTTTTTAAACTTAACAATTCGTGTAAACTGGGCTTCAGTTTTACGATAAAAAATATAATTGTTCCTAGTACCTGAATTACGATTTTTTTTAAAGGCTTCAGATTTATTTTTAAGTGCAACAGTACAATCATGATCCCACCAAAAAGAATTATGTCTTCTTTTGGTTGGCCCCAAAAATATTTTTTTAGTCTGAGATTTTTGTAAACAATCTATTAAAATGACTGAAAACCTGTTATAATTTTGAAGAGGAGAAAGTGAATAATCGAAATTGATTAGAGCAGTAGAAATTAAATCTGAAAATTTGGACCAATCAATATTTTTTGTTAAATCAGGAACAAATGGTTCTTGGTCATGTTGATCACGAAGAGGAAAATGAATAGAAATTTGAATAGGTAAATGATCACTACCATTTGGATCATCTATAATTCTACAAGTTGATTTTAAGGCCAAACTACTTGAACACAATGATAAATCAATGCATGAATGATGAGCAGGGGGAACTGCTATTCTAGTGAATGAGTCATCATTCAGAATATTTAAATTCAACTAATCAATCAGATCCATGATTATGAACCTCTGCCATCAGAAAACTCACTACCCCAAGCCAAGTTATGAGCATTAAGATCACCAAGTATGTAAAATGGAGAAGGTATATTATTTAGAATTGTTTTCAAATCTAATAATGAAAAACTTGCTTGGGAAGGAATATATAAACATAAAATCGAAAATTCTATTCCATTATGTTTGACAGTAATAGCAACATATTCAATTGGTGAGTCCAACGAAAAATTTAAAAATTTAAATTCAATATTCTGACGAATTCCGATCCTTACACCTCCATATGCTATATTACGATCCTTTCGAATTATTTTAAAAGAAGGAATTCTAAAAAATTTAGTTTGCACTAACCATGTTTCATTCAAACAAAATATATCAATATCATTATTGACTATCAAAGCTTTCAGTCTTTCAATTTTTGGAATAACACTTCTGCAATCCCATTGTAAAAAATTCAAACTACTATTTTTGATTTGAGCCATTAGGAACAAAATAAGGATCTAATGAGGGGTCCATAAGAATTCAATTTCTCTAGTAAACTAACTACAAATGGTTAACATTTCTTTATCAATTTTTTCCAAAAATCATTTAAACCCAAAAATTTTATAATATTTTCTAAAATTTTCAAAATACTACCCCCATCATCGTTTTGAACATGAGAATTATTGGTAGTCTTTTTAATATCATCATTTTTGTTCCCAAAATAATCTTGATTAATTTTCTGAAAACCAGGAATGTTTTGAGATTTTGATAAATTAATTGAAGGAATTTTTTTTTCATAAGATGTTGATGGTTGAGGATCCAAAATATTTGTTTGATTGTTTGTTTTATTATTATTTTTCTTTTGATAGTAGGATGATTCACAAAATTGTGTTCCTCATTTGAATCCTCAATATCAACCTTTTGAGTTAATGGTTCAAAAATATTATTGGACGAAAATGCATTAGATGTTTTAATAACTTCAGAATAAGATAATTTGTTCTTATTCCTTATTTTTAAATTGAATTGCTTATGATGAGCTATAAAAGCCAACTGGTTACTCACGCTGACTTTGATGCTGATCAAGTTACATTTAAAATTCCCATGAAGCGATTCTCACTCCTATCAGCTACACTTCCAATTATTTACGAGCCAACTGAAATACATATCAAACAAACATTGATAGTAATCTTGATGTAAACATTTCTTTGCAAATAAAACTTGATATTGACAATACTCTCAAAACTCAAATCCGTGATTATAGAAGATGCTCTTAAACTTGTGATCCGTAAAACGCACTAGTGATCCTGCTTTGAAAAATATACAGCATGATCTGCAAAAGGAAATTGTAAATTCACTCAATAGAGAAATCACAATATTGAAATAAATAAAATTTCACAAATGGAGCTCTTTTGGAAACTATATCAGAAACCAATTCCGGCATTGAAAACGAAAAAAAAAATTATGTACCAATTTATTGCAAAAAACCTCAAAAATTTGCTATGCAGCTTGAAATTACGCATAATTTCAATTTAGGATTCCAATCCAATAAAAACAAATTTTTCAAAGGAACGATTTCGAAAGCAATCTCTATCTAGAGAACGTATTCCAAAATATCTGGGAACTGACTTGAAAGAAGTGAGTGAAAAATTCTGTTTATTTCGTTCGTAGGGGAAGTGGGAGTAATTTGCCACTCAATTTGGATGTACGATGTGTTCTAGAATTCGTCTCCAAATAGAGAGTCAATACCGAATAAGGAATTTCAGGCAAAATATTTGGTTTGAGATGCATGAATACAGATATTGGAGCAGTTTTGTAAATGAAACCACACAAGAGGGTCCATAATACGCATTTCCAGGTGAGTCCATAATAGACACGTCGGCAGCGAGCCGGATTACATAGGAATCAAATGGAGGATCCATAATAGGAAACGTCAAATTTGTAAACATTCCGGGAGGGTCCATAATAGGCATTCGGACAACAGTTCGCTGGAAAAATCGAATGATTTTGTAAGTTTCATAGGCGTAGGGTAACTGGGTGTAAAATGCACCGTTGGGGTAAAACGCGCCACCCTTGTTTGGAAGAAACGACGTGCTTTGGGACGCTGTTTTTCATTCGATGGAAAATGTATTGGCAAAATGCTTCTCTATACATATTTTTAAGTTTTTTCCTGGAAAAAATCGTGAAAAACTCGAAAAACTTTTTTTTGCTGTTTTCGTTGTAATTTTGTGTTATTTTATAGGCCATTTTCAGGCCGATAAAAAACCAAACTGTTAAAACTATCACCGAGAATCGACTTGTGCACTCCAATAGTTCACATTCCATGCGAAAAAAGTGTCGAAATTATCTTTAAAAAGCGTATTGAAAACTTAAACTTTAATCAACTCGAGGGGCAAAACGGCCACTCCTATTTCATAACATTGAACCAGCCGTTTGAATTTAAATTCCAGCAAACGTAATGCCAAACTGTAGTAACGTTCCAATTTGAACCTTACAAATGCACATTTTTCGAATCAGCGTTACATTTAATCAAACAATAACATCAGATCAAACGCCCTTATGTATGCGACGTATTTGCAAGCATTATTGCGCATGCGTGCGCGCGAACAACTAACGACAAAATGGATGGCTGTTTCTACTATTTGATAGAAAACATGTTTGTCTATGAGATAATGAACGAAAAAAAAGCTTATAATAACGTTCTTGATAGCTAAAAACGCTTCCTTCCTTAGAGAGCGCGTTTTACCACCAGTTACCCTACTATGAAGTAAAAATATTGAACTTGTTGTTACATTCCTACAAATCGTATATCCGTCTGAGATATCATTGCGGAAAAGTGTCGAGAATGAATTTCAGCTACTAAGGGGTCCATTACTAGCCTTGAAACCCTATATTTAATGAGCTTTTCTCTAGAAAATCGTAAAAAACGTATAACAAGTTTTTCGTTGTTTTCGTTGCAATTGTGTGCGATTTTCAAGGTCATATTTTAGGGCAATAAATAACCAAAAATCAAAAAATATCATCGTTAGCCAACTTGTGCACTGTCATAGTTTGTATTAAATGTAAAAAATACGTTAAATTTGTCCTTAAAAAGCTTATTGAAGGACCTAAACTTTAATCAACTCGTTGGGCACCCACCCATAACTCCAAAACAGCCGTTTGAATTCAAATTCGAGCGAACGTAATGCCACGCTGTAGTAAAGTGCCAATTTGAACCTTACAAATGCACTGATCAGACGCCCAGATATATGCAGCATATAAGCATAACTCAAGCGGGACGTTTCATTTTTTAAATGTAGTTAGTAGGAGGACTGGGGGCAATATGCTCACGTTAAGGAAAATAGGAAAACAACTTTGCCGATGACGCCATCCTGCGATCTGCAAAACAAAAATTTTACCAGCGTTGTCTAGGGGATGATCCAAATATGACGCCACTTACGGTACAGCTTCCGCGCACGCAATTTGGCCACCGTGTTTTGCTTGTCAGTCTGGTTTGGGGCCTTCCTGACCTTAAAAACACGTAGACTAGCCCGCTTCATGGTCTGCTGGACGAACCACTTCGACGAATTGACCTTTTTGGCCACGTCTCGGGTGGAAAGGTTCTGGTTATTCTTAAAATACTGCCTTATCTTCGGCGCTTTCTCTGGGTATTCCATTTTCGGTTTTTGGCCGCTAAACATAACACTCCAAACTAGTATTACTCAAAATTTCATGAATTCTTACCCACGCGGTAAAAAGTTACACCCAAAACAAAGTGTCTCATTTTTTCCGAGTCCAATCTTCATTAACTGAGGACTTTCTTTGCCAAAGTTGCGATTTTAGTATTCGTATATCGTGTGACAAGAACGATTATACTCTATGCCCAGGGAAGTTAAGGAAATTTCCATTACAAAAAGATCTTGGACCTACCGGGAATCGAATCTAGACACCTTCAGCATGACTTTGCTTCGTAGCCGCGGACTCTAACCAATCGGCTAAGACCGGCTAAAGAACGTCTATAAGAATTGCATGTAATAATATTTGGAATAGTGCATATGAAATACAATTTTGAAATTTACAACTTCTACAAGGAAAATATAAATAAAAATGCAATATTCAACTGCTTCAACAGACTCAAGGCCTTTTCCTCATTTATAGTACTCCAATATTTCATAATTTTCCACTATCGTTCAATCTATTCATATATTTCTAACTGAAACCAACTTTCCACCCGTCACTCGATCGAAACTATTAACTTTATCGTGTCGAACAAGCTCTCCACTGCAGAGTGCAGATGTTGTTTGTGAAACTTTTCGTCACAGAGAAAACAGCCCTACCGGGAACCGGGCTGTTGAAAATTCACCGCTTTCGAAATGCGGCCGCTGCTATTTCACCACTTCGAGCGAGCTGTACTGCACTTCAGCTGTATACAAATCAACAAGGACAAAGTCACATACTTTATTTATGCTACACCACTATCCAGCCTCCCAATTGTTTCGGCGTTCGTTCGTTTGCTGCTCCTGTAGGAATGCTTGCTCGCAAAACCAAACGACCACTCAGCCGAAATGTAGCCATGTAGTGAGCGAACTATCTCATTCACACTATAGTTTGGTCGGTTTTAGGGGATCAAGGGGAGAAATGCGTACTTTTAGGACAACATGGCCCCGTTTGGTATAGATTGCAGTGCTATCGTAAAGGATTTTGTTTTTCTGAAGAGGGAGATTCGAAATAACCTCTAGCTCGATAATTCAACCGTTTGTACAGAAACACAGCTATACAACAGCATGCTAATATATGCAAGATGAATTAAAGTGAAGATGAATCGAAGCCAAACTTCAAATTTTCACCACCAGCTAGTTACCAATCGATTAAGTTTCCAGCTTAAACGGATGTTTGGTTCTCCAGATTTGAGCTCTTGAAAATTTGAGGTTTGGCTTTGATTCATCTTCACCTTAAGGGCAACTTGATAATTTGTGTAACACGAAGTGCATGGTTGCAATTAAAGACAGAGATTGCTCTGAAAGCCAGCGGCGACAATTTTATAGCATTTGGACCATTTCACTGCTGGCCTGCTTTTTAACCCTAATGGCTGCTCTTTAAAAACTCTTAAAATATCATAGATTTCCCTATTGTTCCCTACTTAATCGTGTATACAACCCGCCAGAACCCAATCTACAATTCATTGCTGGCGCGCGCTCTCTCGCTCTATATGTTCTGTAAACAACGATTGGTTTGATAGTCCACTGCGCAGCCTTCCGAATGCAGCAGGACCATAATGACATTCATAAAAAATCTTTATGACTTTATTTAAATTTCGGACGATAAATTTATGGCTCAGCAGACTCAAGACAAATTCCCACTACTGCCTTCCACTACTAGTGAGTAGGAAGCTATGGAGGGGCAATGGGAAACAACTTGTACCGCCGAACATAAATGACTGCGATAGGCTATCGTTTTGTTGAATCTGAATAATTTGGTGTGAATGTGAAAATTTATTGATTTATGGAATATACATGAGCGAACGCGACGTGGAGCCAACCGACCACCAGGAGTTTTCCTAGGACAGCGAACCGTAGAGGGAAAAGTTTTGCGAACTAAAAATAACCAAACTTTATCAGCGATGGCGACAACTCGATTAGGGACATCAGGCATATTGGAGAGGAGGGATGGGAAGCGCTCGAAGTCCTGCCGTTTTGCCGTAAATTAAATCTCTCAACTCTGGTATGGCCGTGAGCGCGAAAGTTTAATGGTGGTAATGGGGATGATTTAGAAGCACCGTGGTTCTAGAATGGATTTTTGAAATTTTTGTTTGCCAAAAGTTTTTGTGACATTTTTTGCTGTTTGAATCATATTGCTAGAGAAATTCCACTTGTCTAATTTTGAAACTAACTATTTCATTGAAATTTTAGCAAACGAGGTAAATGAAGTTCGCAAAATTAAAGCGCTTCTAATCTATGGAAGCTATACCTACAAAATTTCTTTGGAATCCCTTTAAAAACTCTTGCAGAAAATCATCTATGATTTTTTTTTTTCAATTCTCCCAAATTTGTACACAGATTGTCTACAATGACTCATTTGAAAGGATTCAACCAGGAATTTCACTAAAAAAATGATCTAGGCAACAATTGTGTTTTCTTTATGTTATGTTTGAATGGATTCCAAGATGAGTCTTTGACAGAATTACTGGTTCTATTTTCAGAGGTATTTAACGAAATCCTTTCGTAAATTCTTTGGTTAATATCCGGTCAAATTTTGGTAATCTGGGAAGTTTGGGGAGTTTTGTAAATGTTTTTAAATACATAGTTTGGTACAAAAACATAACTAGTTTTTTTTTCATTCTTGAGTTATTTTGGTAACTACAAAGAACCTGAGTGATTATTCACTCTTTTTGTGTGTGAGACAGTAGGGCGATTCAAAATCTAAAAAAGCTTGAAAATGCAATCTTCCACATCTTTCTTCCCATCGTAACCATAAAAATAGTGTTCTGGGATTTTTTTTTAAATCGCTATGGTTAAATTTTGAAAAAGGTTCTAAACATGGTAGTACTAGACTGCAAGTACAATCTTATCATCCCATAATGAAAACTCATTCTAAAAACTATAATAGAGTAATTTGCTGAGGAGAGTAATTCAATCCGACGGAGAGGAGAAGAGATATTCGTGAGTTTGTTTGCCATTATTTTGCTTCATATGGGATTATAGCTCTGCATGCATCTACAAAAATCCCATACAAAATTAGCTCAAACGGGATTTGTATCGCTCTTGGTTGGTAAATGGCTGGGCATGGCGTACCATTGGTACCTCGCGTACCTGAAGGAATAAAATAGACCCCTCTGTGCGGTCCTTAGCCTCTTGCCCAGCAACTCCTATCCCTACCTCCTCGCGGTACTGGCCGAGGTACGAGTAACCTTAGAGAAGATCGGACACCAACCCCCGGTGGGAACTTTGATCGTATGCTGACAGGGAAGGGGGGTTTGCTTTTGCTTTTGCTTCTGCAAACCTTGAGCGTCTGTACTCCTTGTTAGGAGCGGCTTACAACAGCGTCTGATCCCCATGTCAGGGGCGGCTGATCATCGTCCGAGTGCCAGAGAAGGACTCTAAGCTAAACTGTGTACTATGGTCCACCGAACATTTAGGGGGAATGGTCCTCCAAGCTAGCCGTAAAAAATCAAGCAACGAATAATCAACGAGAGAATACGAGCCGGGACAATCGGCGAAGACCGCAGCGACGGAAAGGGACTAGCGTAGCGATTGGAAGCTCGGTACGTGGAACTGCAAATCTCTCAACTTCATCGGAAGCACACGCATACTCGCCGACGTGCTGAAGGACCGCGGATTCGGCATCGTAGCGTTGCAGGAAGTGTGTTGGAAGGGATCAATGGTGCGAACTTTAGAGGTAACCATACCATCTATCAGAGCTGCGGCAACACACGTGAGTTGGGAACAGCTTTTATAGTGATGGGTGATATGCAGAGGCGCGTGATCGGGTGGTGGCCGATCAATGAGAGAATGTGCAAGTTGAGGCTCAAAGGCCGGGTCATCAACTTCAGCATAATAAATGTGCACAGCCCTCACTCCGGAAGCACTGATGATGATAAAGATGCTTTTTCCGCGCTGCTCGAACACGAGTACGACAGCTGCCCAAGCCACGACGTCAAAATCATCATAGGAGATCGCTCAGGTTGGCCAGGAGGAGGAATTCAGACCGACGATTGGAAAGTTCAGCGCCCGCCAGCTGACGAACGAAAACGGCCTACGATTAATTGATTTCATCGCCTCCTAGAATATAGCCATTCGTAGCACCTACTTCCAGCACAGCCTTCCATACCGATACACCTGGAGATCACCACAGTAGACAGAATCGCAAATCGACCACGTTCTGATTGATGGACGGCACTTCTCCGGCATTATCGACGTCAGGACCTATCGTGGCGCTAACATCGACTCTGACCACTATCTGGTGATGGTCAAACTGCGCCCAAAACTCTCCATCGTTAAAAACGTACGGTACCGACGGCCGCCCCGGTATGACCTAGAGCGGTTTAAGCAACCGGATGTCGCAGCGGCATACGCGAAGCACCTTGAGGCTGCATTACCGGAAGAGGGTTAGCTGGATGAAGCCCCTCTTGAGGACAATGAAGAACAGTAAAAGCAGCCATCAACGATGTAGCTGAGAGCAAAGTCGGGCACGTGGGACGGAGTCAACAGAACGATTGGTTCGACGAGGAGTGCCAGAAGGTTTTAGAGGAGAAGAATACAGCGCGGGCGGTCATGCTGCAGCAAGAGACCCGGCAGAACATGGAACGCTATAGATGGAAACGGCAACAGCAGACCCGCCTCTTTCAGGAGAAAAAACGCCGCCTGGAGAAGTGCGAGGAGATGGAACAGCTGTGCCGGTCTCAAGAAACGCGTATCATCAGGAGGAGTTCTATCAGGAGCTTAACGCATCCTGCAACGGTTTTGTGCCCCGAGCCGAGATGTGCAGGGATAAAGATGGGGACCTTTTGACGGACGAGCGTGAGGTGATCGAAAGGTGGAAGCAGCACTTCGACGAACACCTGAATGGCGCTGAGAGTACAGGCAATGAAGGACGGGACAACGGATGAAATGCTTTCTTCAGTACTGCGGAGGATGGAAACCAACCAGCCCCCATTTTGAGGGAGGTTAAGGATGCCATTCATCAGCTCAAGAACAATAAAGCTGCCGGTAAGGATGGTATCAGAGCTGAACTCATACAGATGGGTCCGGAAAGGCTGGCAATTTGTCTGCACCGGCTGATAGGCACAATCTGGGAAACAGAACAGCTACCGGAGGAGTGGAAGGAAGGGGTAATATGCCCCATCTACAAGAAAGGCGACAAGTTAGATTGTGAGAACTTTCAAGCAATCACCATTCTAAATGCGGCCTACAAAGTATTATCCCAGATCATCTTCCGTCGTCTGTCACCTGTAGTAAACGAGTTCGTGGGAAGTTGTCAAGCCGGCTTCGTTGACGGCCGATCGACAACGGACCAGATCTTTACTGTACGGCAAATCCTCCAAAAATGTCGTGAATACCAGGATGCGGAGAGCCGGGCTTAACAGCCGGGGTACGATTTTTACGAGATCCAGTCAATTTGTTTGATTCGCGGATGATATGGACATCGTCGGCCGAACATTTGAAAAGGTGGCAGACCTGTACACCCGCCTGAAACGCGAGGCAGCAAAAGTTGGACTGATGGTGAATGCGGCCAAGACAAAGTACATGCTAGCTGGAGGGACCGAGCGCGACAGGGCTCGCCTAGGTAGCAGTGTTACGATAGACGGGGATACTTTCGAGGTGGTCGACGAGTTCGTCTACCTTGGATCCTTGCTGACGGCTGACAATAACGTTAGCCGTGAAATACGGAGGCGCATCATCAGTGGAAGTCGGGTCTGCTATGGCCTCCAGAAGAAGCTGCGGTCAAAAAAGATACACGCCCGCACCAAATGTACCATGTACAAAACGTTCAAAGGCCGGTAGTCCTCTACGGGCATGAAACGTGAATGATGCACGAGGAGGACCTGCAAGCACTTGGAGTCTTCGCACTTCGGGTGCTTAGGACGATCTTCGGCGGTGTGCAGGAGAACGGTGTGTGGCGGCGAAGGATGAACCTTAGCTCGCCCAACTCTACGGCGAACCCAGTATCCAGAAGGTGCCCAAAGCTGGAAGGATACGATGGCCAGGACATGTTGTAAGAATGCCGGACAGCAACCCTGCAAAGATGGTGTTCGCTTCGGATCCGGTTGGTACAAGAAGGCGTGGAGCGCAGCGAGCTAGGTGGGCGGATCAAGTTCGTATCGATTTGGCGAGCGTGGGGCAGAACCGAGGATGGAGAGATGCGGCCACGAACATAGTATTGTTGCGTGAAATTGTTGATTCAGTGTTATCTGTCTAGATGTTAACTAAATAAATGAATAAATGAATGGATCTGTATCTTCAGCAACATTCTTGATATAGGTTTGAAGAATGAGTTTACACTATGGGATGAAAAGATTGTACTTACATCACAGTAAGTACAGCTGTAAATTTAACAGAACACTACTTTTGTGATAACGACGGTAAGGAACGTATGGGAGATTGAATGATCATACATGTTTCCATTGAATAGCCCTAGTGAGACAGGTCACATGCTCGAAACACCAAGAACATTGAGCCGTCAAATGCTTTGAGGCTAACAGTCCTCTATTATATAATTGATAAAAATGATTCTATGAATGATTCTCTAGTAAGAGTTTTTTTGGCCTTCATTTCTGAGTAATTTCATGAAAGCCAGTGGCGTCACAAGGACCTGCGTAACTATTAGGGTGCGGTTTATTTTTCGAATGTCCTCAAAACCATAAATTCTTGCGCTCATCAAAATTCAAATCACATTTAAAAAAACAAACCGAAAGCCAAATATATTAAGTTTAAGAGGTGGCTCAAATGAATGAAGGTGATTTTTTAAGCGATAAAATGTGAACTTTAGTGAAGTACCGTAATCCGGGGTAACATTGATCAGCGGGGCAACATTGATCACAATGACCCTCCTCGTGATAAGTTCAATTCAACATTTGTCGATGAAATATTTTCAATGCATGAATGGTGATTCCCTCCCTTCTATTCATAAGCTAATAAACAATAAGGTTTTTGCAAAAAATGAATTGTATTTATGCGTAAATTTTTCAACTTTTGGAAACAATGATTTTTATGAATATGAATGACATGCTCTAACAATCATATCTCACATAAGTTCTGAAAACGATATGAGCAGAAGGAATGCAGTAATAACTGAAAATGACATCGCTGCAAACGGTTCCATTTTCAAAACTTTCATAAATATATTCAGTTAAGCATGATTCACAAATTACTTTAAAGAATGCAGAAATTCCTTAGGGAATTGCATACACTTAGGCGTATTTCACAATTTAAGGTGTTTTTAATTTTGAAATAACTCAAAAAGTAAACGACTTGTAAGAGTTTCGTCTTCATATTCGACTACAGAGACCATGATTTTAGTAAGTCATAGTAGTTTCAAGATAATCGAACGTTGTTTTCATGGGTGATCAATGTTACTCATATCAGCTAAATAAAAAAATCACCTAAAACATGCTTTAAACTTTCAGAAAACAAAATACTGTTAACAGACATGAGCATTGAGTGTCAGTTCTTGTTTTAAAAATATAAAACTTGTAACATCTTCTTCTTCTTCTTCTTGGCATTAACGTCCCCACTGGGACAGAGCCTGCTTCTCAGCGTAGTGTTCTTATGAGCACTTCCACAATTATGAACTGATAGCTTTCTTTGTCAAAGTTGTCATTTTCGCATTCGTATGTCGTATGGCAGGTACGATGATACTCTATGCCCAACCGATTTCAAATCTTTCTAATTGCTTCTGTAACTTATTAAGTTGTTTCTATACATAGTGTTCAACACATTTAATAAAAAATGGTTTTGACAAAGTTATTTTGCAAAACTGTAAAAACTTAACGTAAATACTAAAGCTGAAACTGGTTTCTCTCATTTTAAAACTTTTTTAAGGTGTTACAGTCGACTCTCCACATCTCGATGTTCTACATCTCGATATCTCTCCCTATGCCGATGATTTCATAAGTCCCTTCAGTCCGTATACATTTTCACTCTCCATATCTCGATATCCTCCTTGTCTCGATATCTCCATATCTCGATGTGTTTCTGTTGATTTTTCGTTCTCAATTTTCTCTCCGTATGTCGATATGACTCATATCGAAGGTTACTAGACCGAAGTTTTGGGATTAAAAACAAATTAGGAGCGCAAAATGACGTCTGTTTGTGTATTACTTTCTTGGCAACGGAGTGTTTTCCGATCTAGTATTCATCTAAAATTTGTTTTTTTGTGTCGATCTCTCCCTATCTCGATGGTCCCTTCGATATCGAGATGTGGAGAGGCGACTGTAGCAACAGTTTTGATTGATTTTTATGACAAAAAATATTTGCATTCATTAAAGAATATGTGATCAACTCGTATGTATAACAAGATGCTTTATCTACTTTATTGTAAAAGTGTAACTTCCAGCGAAAAAATCGAAAAATTTGAATTATATGAATTTAATAATGAGAAAATCATGTTTCTGAGTTGGTTTTAGTGAATCATTTGGTCGACATTTTTTTTTTAATCACATATATTGCATACAATGCTAAGAAACAACTAAATTTGCTTCAAAATCATGTAAAAAGATTTCAAACGAGGGTGAATTTTTTGATGAAATGAGGAAAAATTTGTAGAAAACTACCATAATCCAGGGTAACATTGATCGGAATGTCCCTCCTAGTAAAAAATTCAAATCATAATTTATCGATTATTTTTAATGCATGCATAGTGCTTTTCTTTTACATATTCATTTTACTAATTATGGCATTGCAAAAAGAAATCAATTCCGTTGTCAAAATTTTCATAAGTATTTTCAAAACAGCATCATTACGAATTACTATGATGCCGTCCACAAATCACGTAACGCTCTTGAAGGAGAAGGTTCAAGCGTCACGCTCGTACTAAAAACTGAGACTTTTAATACAAAAAAGCGTTACGAACGGGGGAAAGAGGATCGAAAATTGACAATTTTAGCGTTACGTAATAAATGGACCCTGCCTATGAAGAATGAAGAATTTCTAAGATAATTTCTTACTTGTAGGCGTATTTGGCGATTGAAGGTGTTTTTGTTTTTTGGAAAACTTAACATATTTACGTATTGTAAGAGTTTGGCCTTCATATTCGGTTTCAGGGGCCATTTTAGTAAGTAACGTCATTTTCCATAACATGCTTAAACACTGCAAAAATAGAATACTGTACATGGTCACGAGAAATGGTCATACTTACTACATGTGAGCGCATATCAGTGATGCCTTTTTGGATCAATATTAACTGTGAAGATTGAGTTTTATTACTTTGAAAATGCGAGTTGCAAAACGAATAACGGACTACTTAACCTTAATGTACAAGATTTGAATAGAAATGCAATCAGGCTTGGTTGAAATCACAAATTACGTTTGTATTTTTTCGAGCTTGAACCAAATGTGTCTCAAGAGTGTATAATTTATATTAATTTATTGTAAAACAGATCGTAGAAATAGTTGTAAAATATTGAGTTTAAAGAATAAAAATTAAACACCAGTCACGAGTTGTGTTTCAATTTGTAAAATATCAAAATAACTTAAGTTTAATAATGAACAGTACCTACTAAAACTTTATCCAAATATTTTTCCATCGTCATTTGCGATAAAAGTTTTGAACCATCAGCTGTCTGATGCTGCATAACATTAGGAAAATATTCAATTACTGATATATAAATGTTGTACTTTATTTTAATATTATTTATTTATTTTTTGACCAAATATAATTAGAGGGAATTAATTTAAATTTAAGTACAATTTAAATCATCAATCAATATAATGATGCAAAAAATACGTTATGTTTTAAGATATGTACTAAAATATTTTAAACCTAAAATTCATTTCCGGTAGTTTTGGCCACCTCTGTGTATAGAAGTGGATCATTGTGCGATAGTCATCGCTGAGTGGCTACAAAGGATATCGGGTATGGGTGATAACGGTATTTCTATTCGATATATCTTACACTTTACATTTGGAAGACAATTGTAGCGTTCTCTCCCAATACCTTAAAAAATATATTGATGTCCATATCGGGCAAAATACCAATAATCTTCGGTATTCATTTTTAATTTAAGGAAAGCAAACCGTAGTGATATATGAATTTTTGCTTCATTAAAATGTATCTTATCGATAAAAGTATCGAACCAAATATCAATACTTCACAGTATCCTTGAACGTGAATTTTGTTTACTAAATTTTTACTCAGAGTAGTGACATTGAAAAAAAGACTGAAAAAAAATAAAATTATTTTCTCAGCATTGGATTGATTAAAACTTTTAATCAACGTGTCATTGGAATCATAATCTTATATTCTTTGAAGAGCACTCACGAAAATTTGATGAACAAATCTGAGAATTGATCAAAATCAATAAAACAGTAATTCAGGTTATCGCGCAAAAGTTTGAGTTCACCTTCTGGGGTTCATCCCAGGTGTATCATGTAAGAGTTTGGGTTGGGTCATAATCTTATTCAGTGTGCATAATGTAATGCCTCCATTTATATACGGTCAATAACGGCGCCGGCGTGGAATTGGGGTAAGGAATGTTAGTGTGTAACCTTTGCTATTTAGAGACTGTGTTTACCTCCGCATCTTCATCTGTGTTTACCTCACGCATCTTACTGGGAGGCAGTGTTGCTCAGACTCATTTCCCCGAAAATAAAACTAAAAGTTTATAACAGTTCATGGCTTCACAATTCGAATTTCGGGGAAATGGGTCTGGTCAACACTCCTGGGAGGGATGTTTGTTAATGGGGAGGGTCGTTAGGGCACAGGATTCACTTTGATAAGCGATTATACCATGATAATAAAAAGAGAGATCTTGTGGATTTCTAATATGGACGTATATGATGAATCTATTATTAGTAGTGTATTTTTTTTAATATAATTAACAACTTCCAAACAGAATGTACGAGAATTTACGTATTCTCGACAGTCTAAGCCGATGCTACACTTCTTTTGTAGTTTTCCTGTACACCTGCAGACAAACTACGTGTTTGTCTGTTTACATTTATGCGCTGCTCAATCCTCTACCGATTCACACCGCCAGACTTTTTAAAAGCTTTTTGGAATCGTTTTTACAACGCTTCGAACATCTCTTGTCAGTGTGACTATTATCGGCAGCCTTATTCTTTTCGGCAACTTTCCCATAAGAGCTGCTGGTGAATCTATTCAGTAGCTCCAAATCAGTCGCATTTTGAGTCGTGTTCATTTGAATTGATGATACAGTGACTCAATCTCATTTTCCTACGGGGCACTGTTTTCAAATCAAGTTGGTATAAATCTATTAAATGGTGCATGGACTTCGATATACTTTATCAATAATGAAGGTTATAGGTGTCATCTATTGTTTGGCAATGACAAACTGTATTCATTTGCTTAAATCTTTGGAATAATGGAAAAATATTGAGATTGTGTCTATAATTGACCCAATTCCATATTCGTACACCTAACAAAAAGGAAATATACAGCATTCAAAACTAATTTTTAATGGACTAGATGATTACTTAAGCTCTTCGTTGTGTTGTTCAGATGCAGTAGAATACATTTGGAAAATTTAAAAGCGGACATATTTGAAACTAAAGTAAATTTAAGAAAAATACCAGTTTTCCCATGTTTTTCGCTAAAATATTCGGTAAGTCGAACAATAAATTGCATTTTTTTTTCAACATCACTTCCTCAAGAATGATAACTGCGAATATTGCACAAGTTTCAAAACATTATAATCAGTTTTAGAGTAGTTAGGAGTAGATATCGACAACTTATACTTTTGAATCTTAGGTATTATAACATTTATAACAAATACAAAACCAAAAATTTTAGTCAATTTCTTTATGTTTGGCTGCTAAATGTGTATACATAATCCATAGTTAATGTCCCTATCAAAGCATTGCGTGATTATCATTTTTAATTTACATTTTACTACCAAACATGATTATAGAGATTTAAAGAATAAATATTATTGCCATAACCGCAACACAAACGTTTTTTAAAATGATGAAAACAACAGGATATATTCTATTAAATAGTATATCAATGCTCTCTGCTCATTCAAGTTATTTTGTATTATTCTTATAAAATCAATAAATTGCAAAATAGGGTGCTATTTTGAATATACTTTGAATATTATTTCAAAGATAATTGAATATTACGATGACATCAATTATGTGGAGGTATGTACAGCGAGGTTTAGGGTACTTTATTGTAAAACGAAGTTCGTAGTTCAAATTATTTTTACAGACAAATTCAAAATTAACATTTACCTGTTGTTTAGAATGAAAATTTGGTTTACATTGATTAAAAATATCATTTAAGAAGAGTTTTGAACTTATGGCACAACAATTTTCTGAACTCAAAAGGGATAAAAACTGTTTATGATTTCTGTAAACTATATATATATTTCAACTAAATTTCTATCAGAGCTTACGAGTATAATCTATAGATTGGATCCAATGACAAAAATAAACGTTATTGTTCGATTTATAGGATTTAATAGCAAAAATCATTGGAAAACTGGCATTTCTCATAACTTTACCTAAATTTCATATATCATACATCTGAACATCATAATAAAGCATTTCAGTAATCAAATAGAGCTTCTAAATTTAGTTTTGAACGTTGTGCGTATGAATTTTGGTGGGTGTACGAATATGGAATTGGGTGAATTTTAGACATCAATTCAATACTTTTCTATTAATCCAAAGATGAATGTAAATGGAAACATTTTGTGATTGGCAAACAATAGATGACACCTGTTACCTTCAATGTGAATAAACTATTTGTAGCTCAATACTTCATTTAATAGTTTTTTACTAACTTGATGTGGAAACAGTATCCTGTACGAATATGAAATTGGGCCACTGTATCTCAGGCGAAATTGTTTGTTCAGTCTCGGGAAACTCTTCAGCGGGAAGCTGACACAACAAGAAATCATCTGTTTTCATTGGTGTGTTTTGATAGAAAATTATTGTGTATTTGGCATTTGAAATTTGGTTGCCGATAATAGTCGAATGGTGCCGAAGCCGTTAATTACCCAACTGTTTTCACCAAATATGTCTAACAAAATGAATTTGAAATAAAGAAATAGTAAAAAAAATCCCAGATCATTAAACTGTTCTGTCTATGAGTTCACTGCCTACCATTGAATCATTTGGCCTTAGCAATACTTCTTTTTCAGCTTTGATCAATTTTTGTTCACTGTGGAAACTTCAACTTCGGCAAATAAACGAAACGAATCAAATATCTGTCCCATTTTATTTCCCAATAAAAATAACACGGCACTAACCTAATTACCACGGCTCTCATCTTTGCAGTGTTCCGTATCGTGTGGAAGCGGAATTCAGATCCGAAGCGTCGAGTGCATGGATACAAGTGGTCACTTCAGCAACCAGTGCGACCACAAAACCAAGCCCTCTACCGGCCAGCAGTGTACCACCGGAATCGGCTGCATCGGAGATTCGTCCGCTTCGTCAGGTCTTGCCGCCATAATTGCACCACCACCTGCCCCATCGCCTCCCTTACCCGTGCAAACCTCGCTGGATAGCAACGTGGCGTCGCAGTTGAAGGAAAAGTTCTCCCATTCCGAACGGGATCCCACATTGATGACGTACAACGATCAACCCTTCTACGCCCAACCGCTGCGACAGGATCGACTGCCGAAAGCGGAGAAAATTGTTTCCCAACGAGTGCCCAGTGAGGCAACGTAAGTTGAAATATCTACCACATTTTTTTTTTGCTTCGCTATTGCATCCTTTTCTTCATACTCTAATTTTCCACTCTGATTCCCTTGCTAGGGTGCTAGGGTTTCGGTTTGTGATTCCAAATCGGTAACCACCTTTCGATACGAGGGGAAGCCCATTTGTCATATCTAGTTTATACACTACCCGTCATTACTATGGGATCCAAGGATGAGAAAAAGCGACAAACGACACAGTATCTTTATGGTCTAAGAAGGTTGTCGTTCTTGAAGCAGCATGGTTTCAACACCTACGCGTGTGTGGTATAGATATATGAAGCATCCGATGCACTATTTGTCGTGGGACAGTCTGTCGGATGTTGTAACAAGTTGCGATTATCGTGAGTCGGAACGCATTCACAGCAATTGCCCAAATCATGCTCGACTAACTTACGGAACAAAAACTACAAACCAGGAGAAAAGTCGTGGAGTAAAAGCCTCCAAAAAATTTCACTTCGATTTACGTACTATTGATCGTTACCATACATGCCGAGCGATCCATTATTAGTAGAGCGTAGTTTGTTGTGATGATTTAAAGACAAAAGTTTTATCGTAGTTGCTATGCTTCCATGGTGAAGAACAACCGCGATGCATCGTGGATTTTGTCATGATCACAAAATGTTTATTCTTGATGGTATCGCATCATCAAGTATTGCATCATCCTGATAGAATATTGCAGCACCCCTAGAATTTAAGCATCACCTATTTAAGATGAACTATTTAGGAATTCGGAGAAAGTGTGCCACCGTAAGCAATATGTTCTCTAACTTCGTGTAAAGCTTCTCCAACCTTAGCATCATGACGTTAAAACAGCTCAAAAACTACTTATCATCGTGACGTTAGTTTTAAATTTTCTCATTAGTCATTCAAAATGAAGCTGAATTCTATTAATATTAGCTTTGGAGCACCTCAAATATCATCCAAAATACCGTATTTTTTAGTAGTATCAGACAAGTATGTCCCTATATGGGGCTAAATAGTCACCGAACAAAAAGAAATATACAGTTTCAGTAGTAATTTGAGAAATATTTTAAAATTTAACGTCACAAGTGACTGCTTCATGACAAGGTTGATCACATGCTGGGCTATCTATTAGTCAATGCAGCAGTATCTTAAGAATTAATGACCGAATTGATTATATTTATCTTCATTCCATAAAAAAAATTGTAGGTGAAATTTAACGCTAGTTCAGCAAAAAAAATACGCTTAAAACTTGGTATTTCGCTTACTTGTAAATTTATAAAAATTAAATGCTGCCTCAATATTGATTACAAACTTTTGTTAAGGGTATTGATTTGAATTTAAAAATTTAAATACCGTAAGACGATTGTTAGAAGAAGAAGGACGCAAGGGCGATTGTGTATAGTGCATACAAATTGCATGACAATAGTTCCTTAACCCCAAAAAAAGATGTTAATATTAAATATTCGGAAAAAGATTCTCATTGTGAGCACCAGAATCAGATAATCCCCTCTCACCGACAAAACCACACCCGAAGTCTCCTCTTGGTTTATTATTTTGACTCTGTTGCTGATGCTTACACTTTCATAATTTTAAATCCAACGCTTTCATATTTCCAAACACTTGCCCTACAAAGCACAGAATTCAATGTAACAGAAATTCGTAAGTCAAACTTAATTCTTTTTTTTCGTTCAAATGCCACTACAACTTTCACATTTGAACAGTTACATGATGAACCTAAATCTACAAAATCTGTTCATCATCAACCTTAAATCATGCTATATGAAAACAGCCAATATATAAAAATCCACTGTTATATCGATAAATACTACGTGAATAATTGAAAAAAATTGTACATTATATTTAGATAAGTAAGGAAACACATTGTTGAACTCAAAGAGGGAAAAAATTGCTCGTATTTTTAATAAGTAGAAGTAGCCTACTTGGCTCCATGGAATTACTTTACTCATACTCTGCTATCGACATGCAACATTCACAGGGTGAAATATTCGAAGCGACATTTTGTTTCTTCAGGTCTCTAGTATGAATTTAAATTTAGAAGTGTTCTAGCTGGTTTTATCTCATGATCCTGTCTTTAGCAAAGATGTTCAGAAGACTGAGAGAAATCGTTAACAGTAGATACACTTTCGCTACATAGGGCAGGTGTTTATGTAAAGTGAGAACTTTTGAGAATGGTTTAGATCAGTGATTTCCAAAGTGGGCGAATTCGCCCCCCTGGGGACGATTTTCAGGCTCAAGGGGGCGAAAATTTGTAAAACAGAATTTGGGGGGCGAAAAATCTACAAAGGGGGTGAAAAAACAAACTCTGGAGCATTTGAAAATAATTACTCATATCCTTTGGAGGAGACACATCTGAAGGTTATTCAATTTCAAGGTTTATTAATTGCAGTAATATTTCTCCTAAGATCGAAATATCTCTAATCATGGTCATTTTAAAATTATGATAGACAACACTTGATGATTGTCAAACACAACATGTCTGTGTTGTACATTCACATTTTTTAATATCATGTCAGTTTTAAGAATGCTCTGTGTTTGAGATTTTCACACGGTTGGAAAGATTAGTCAAAGATAATATTTAAATCACACAACATATTTCGGATGTACAAAATATGTATCTGAATGTTTGTAAAAATTTTGCAAATGCTCAATATTTATATAAATTTTGTTTTGTATGGGAACTGTGACGTTAGGGAGCTAATACTTCTTTTATTGAAATCCAGCTTTTTACGGAAAAAACATCTACAGTACCCATTTTGAAGATTTGGTTGTACTCGTTCTTACTATTTCTTATAAAATAAATCATTTTAGAAACAAATTTAGAAAATAATAGCAGACAAAAATCGGGTTCAACGATAAAACCGCTTGATGCCAAAGACTGAAAAAACTCTATTTAAATATAGATTTGAAGAAATATCAGAAATGCGTCGGATTCAAATCTTCAGAATGCCCAAAAAATTGAGTTTTTCTTGGTGTTAAAAATACTCTTTTAATATAGTGCACGGAAAAAGGAGTTGAAAAACATTAGAGGTTTTCATATATTTTTCAAGTGTTTTGGATTGGATAAAAATAAGCATTCCCAGAGACTTTAAAAAAAAAATTTATTCACAATTTCTGAAAATTATTGCAATAATTTTAGAAATAGCACAAAACTCAGTATGAAATTACAATTAACGAATCATTTTACTTGGTGACGTGTTTGGGGGGACGAGACCTTCCAAAAACGCATCCAAACATTACATTTGGTTCAATTTTGGAGAACATCGTCCCCAACTACGTCAAAATTTAGCGCTTATGCATATATTATATTCGAAATTGTATAGAAAACTAATTTGGTAACTTGTAATGCACGCAAAATATTATTAAAATTGCTATTATAAATTACAAATCAGTAAATCATTCCTTATAATTGTGGGTTATCGATATTTAAGAAAATATTTTTGAATGTACATAATTCTATGAATATATGAGTCAAAGACATTTTTTATCCAACAGCGCTTGATTAAAACATTTGAATCACATGTCAGGGGGGGCGATTCCAGATATATATTGGCCTCAAGGGGGCGAAAGTTGAAAAAGTTTGGGAAGCACTGGTTTAGATCATGATCCCCACAACCTAGGCAATTCGAGTTTCAACATAGTTGTTCTTACCACTAAATGCATTTAGATGCAAAACTGACGTTACGAGGTACTTATGCACATATTAAATTAGGGTAGTTCGCCAATTGTTGAAGGACTCTAATGCTATGAATCAACTTAAAGCAAATTACCATAGGTACTTTTTTAACAGGTCTTAGGCCGTGATGCCGACCTCGTAGGAATTTTTTGTTTTCAGCAGAATTGTTCCAAAGATCAAAAACAGTCTGAAAAAAATACCACGTGGTTAAGCCTTATATTTTGGAAGGTATAAACTTGGGTACCGTAATCCGGGGGCAAATTGATCACTGGTTAACATCTTTTTGTTGTGTTAACCTTCGAAATTCAAATATTGTCAAATAAATTCTGACAAAATCAGTACTCCATTGATCTATATCAGTTTATGAAATCGATTTTTCGTGAAATTATATTGAACATATCATAAAAATAGTTTTAATATCAAAAAATAAAATGACACACTGGGGTGAAATTGATCACCGTATCATAAAGCAGATTTTAAAATTAACAACATCCCTATCTACTAAATTTGGGTCTCCTGAATCTGAAAATGATGTCAGAATTCTTACAACTCAAGTACTTGATCATTTTATTGCAAAATCAACTTTGAAAATCTGCCTAATACGCCTAAATGTAGACAATTTCCCTTAAAATAAGCACATTATTCGAGATTAAACGGTTTTATTAGCAAAAAATATATTTGCTATGCTGTGTGGTATTAAAAATTAGTTCTGTATTTCATACTTAAGCTTACACAACATTTTAAACCCTCAAAGTTGACATGTAGGCATAGCACCAGTGGATTCTTTAGCACCGACATTTTCAACTGCATTGCTTACACCTTCAAAAACTGTGAATATTTCTATGCAAAACTGACCCTAAGAAAAATGAAATAGTTCAAAATCATCATTAGACATCTATAAACTAGAAAATATGGAGTGTCTGTGAGGCCAATGAAATCTTCAGCATCCTTGGAAGGAAATGTTGTTTGGTACAGGACCTGGTCAAACTAGCCCCAATCATCAATTTGCCCCCGGATTACGGTACGTTATTTTACTGTTACGTAAAACCTTCTTGGAAAAAAAAAATCAATCAATCGACGAAAACTGATTAATGTTCAAGCACTGTTAAATGCTCGATCAAAATAAAAGCAGATGACACATTTCGAAACGTTCATAGATTGAAATGTTCACCTTTGCTTCACGTAAATACAAAATTTCAGCTTAAAATTTCAATGTTCAAAATTTTTAGTATTCAATTTGAAATACACAGTAGCGACGTGTAGCGTCAGAATGGCGAAGTGTGCTATTTTATTTTATTTTTTTTTAATGCGGCCCTCTACTCAACCTCCACACCAAAAAGCTCAGTGTGAGCCCCCTGGTAGTGAACGCATTTTTTATACATACAGTCTTTTGAACAGCTTTGCTTAAGATACACAAATGAGTTTCTTAAAATATAAGTTTATTTTACGTTATTCTAAGGAAAAGACCTTGAAAAGCAGAGAGACACATTTAAATTAATCGTCTCATAAGTGTAGATCGAAGTGTCTCCTTTCATACCGTGGTTGTTTTTTTTTTAAAGGTTACTTAGAATTTTATTTGAAATCTTTTTGAAAAACATTACTTTGTGTAGAGTTTAACACTATATGGGGCAAAATAGTCCTTTTACGGTTGACGATTTTGATAGGAAAAAGCGCTTACAAGTCTGATTTGATTGATAAAATTGTATGTTTTGCTGACAGTCGAAAAATTCATGATTCTAAGAGCTTCACTTTTGGAATAATAACATTCAATAACTTTGACCAGTTATAAAATGATGGTATCGCTTAGAATTTTACGCGACGACGATATTGCACTGAAACTGAAAAAAATGAATGCATTAGTGATCTATTTTTGGGATAAGGTAGCTTTGGCCGGCCCCGTTCGTACATGTTTAATATGAGTTCTGTTTTTTGCTCTAGAATCTGTACAATTTTGCGCATATCAAAAGTAGAAGATCGAACTACTGTGAAAAATTTAAATAAAATTAAACTTTTTAGGACAGTCTGTTTTTGCAGCCTTATTTTTTTAAAATATTCATGTTAGTAACATATTTTCATATTTTCGTGAATACATGACGTATAAAAACAAAGATTTTGCACGATTTTCACGGTAGTGGCTAATTAAATTGGTTATGAGGTCATAAGATAATCAGGGTCAAAATATGTTTTTCAAACTAACTTATTTTACATTTTTGATCTCATAATATTTTCAACAAATTTATTATTAAGGGTAACTTGTTGTATGTTCGTCAGCTTTGTTGTCTTTGTCATGGGTGTTTTTTTTTAACTCTTGAGCTCAATATTTGCATCAATACTTTAAGTAAGGACTGCTCATTTGATAAAGTGGCCACCTTGTACATACAATATCTGTTTAATTTATAAATGAAATCGCAATCGGTTTTCTGTACTTCGTTCGACTAATGTTGTACAATATTGTAATAAAAAATCCACCAACATAATAAAATTTCACACGAATAAGGCACAATGCTTAGAACGGTCGATTTTTGGAGGTTATAGAAAGCAATGATTTTAAGAAATTTTCTGGAAATTACGATCATCTATATTTTTTTATTTTAAAAAAAGGTTATAAAGGATGGTGTTCAGGAAATTTCGCCCCAAAGGGAAAATCCTAGTGTCACACTAGAATAGTAAAGGATACCAACACACAATATGCTCATAAAAATAAAGGTTTTTGTTATGCGAAATATAATGCTCAGCTTTGATGAAGCGTTTTTCTAAGGAGTTCTAGGAAAAAATATTTAGTGCTTCAACCAAAAGCATTTTGTAAGATTTTATATATTCATAGCATTGTAGAATAATAGTTGAACGATACACAGAAAACCGATTACAAGGTGTCCACTTTATACAATGAACAGTCCTTATATAAGTCATCTCATTGCCGAATTTCATAAGAATTGGTTGACAAAAATACCCACGACGAAGAGAACAAAATGGCCAAAAATACATAAGTACCCCTATTACTGTGAAAACTTAAAAAATGAGTTTAAGATCCATAGTAAAAGTTAATCACCTCGATGGTTACTTTGACCGTAGTTGCACCAAGTTTTCATTGCATTGTAAGTTCATGAAATATGGAAATATAACGAGTTGACTGACTCAACAGACACTATTGAGTAAGATGGGGCAAAAGTCCAACCTTAGTGGAATAATCAAAACTTCCCGAAAACTATAGCCTTTGAAAAGAAATAAATACCGCTTAGTGAACCTTCACCATACTGGCTAAAATTTTGCTATACAAATTTGTGTTAAAATGTATACCAATTTTTAGTTACAACAGTCTAAAAACGAATTCTCTTCAACGAACTTTTGCCCCACCGGTGGGGCAAGAATTCGAATCTAGTGTGGGGCAAAAGTTCGCTGACCGAAAAAAAGGTCAATACTCTAATGACATGCATACTTTATAACAGCCATAAACATATACTTGCAGAAAAATACACACTAATTTTTGATCAAGAAATTTCCCAAAACAGGATTAATTGTAATTTACCTAAAAATATCAGTTTTCGGCAAAGCTACACAGAAACGCAAATTTCTGATAACTTTTTTGGCACGTTGAGGCAAATTTCGTTAAATTAAATGATAATGTGTTAATTTTAGGCAGGTTTAATTTTTTACGCGAAATTGTACATGGGTCGAACTTTTTCCCCGCTGATTCGAACTTTTGTCCCACAATGGGCTAAAATTGGTTCCTAAGCATTTATGCAAAAACTAATACACTTCAAAGCATCCTTATGAGAGGCCTAGAAGCGTTCTTACTTAAAAAGTTGAAAAGATTATATTTTTGTTTCGTTCCATGCAATTAACGTTCAACCAAAAATTACAATTTTTACTTCTAAAAACAACAAAAAGCCACAACTTTTCCGAATATCAATAAATGTTCATAATATTTGGAGTGAAAGTCTTTTACTTGAATAGTATTCAAACCACCATGACTATTATAAGTTTTATCTTAAAAATAAACCTTTCTCCACTCTACTCTACAGAGATTTTAAAACTTCAGTTAGAGCTTTCAAAATCCATATTATATGAAAAAAAAAGTGCCAAATAATTTAATCGATCTTAGAAACCCTACCATGAACAACTTTTGTGTTTTTGAGTTCAGTACTTTTAATGCTCATTGCTAACGTTACCTAAAAATTATTTTTGTTTTGCTTAGGCCAACGGCGATCACTAAGGTGTTAACATAAGCTTGTTACGATAGAGTAGGCATGATGAGATTATCCTTAAAATTCCACTTTCTTTAGTTGAAATACACAATAGCGACGTGTAGCGTCAGAAAAGCGAACAAAAGTGTGCTATTTTAAATTACCTTCAGTCTTTTGAATTACTTTGCTTAAGATAAACAAATGAGTTTCTGAAAAAAATAAGTTTTTTATAAGTTTCTTTAGTTCTTATTTTTGCAATCGGAATTGAAAATCGGAACACTCTGAAAATGTCATAAGATTTGTCATTCATTCCAGCCCGAGGAGGAAAAAATAACTAGCAATAACTTGTGCATATTGGTATCATACCATAATTAGATATTTTTCAGTTGTCAATACCTCATTTTGGTATTATTATGGTTTTGAAAAAAAAGGTTTAAAACAATTAAAAATACTTCATTATGGTATTCGATAGCTATTGAGGACTGCTGGAGGTAGGGGGAGATCCCCCAGTGCCGGACAGCACCCAATACCGGACAAAGTCGAAACATTGAGAAATCATGGTCCAATCAAGATAGTGTATTAGTAGAAAAGAAAGCTATTATGTAGACTAATGTTTGCGTAGAATAACACATCCTTGAAATATGCATCCCTATTTAAAAAAGTAGAAAAGTTTGAAAATCTTTAAAAAATTGACGTATCTTCTTAATTTTGAGCCTATTTAGTAATTATTTTGAATACGAAAAAACACTTTGGACCCTGAAGCATGATCGAACACAATCCTAATTTGATAGTATGAATGTATTTTGTACCACAATTGAAGTAAATATGGACAAATTACAATTTTGGTTAAGCACCTCCTGTCCCTCAGTTTCGGACAGCTTGATTTGTTATATGATATCTTTGTAATTATTGCATCAGTGTCTCAAAATACTTTCATTTTTTATGGGTTCCGTCGACCATGGTATCAAACATGCAATAAAATTAAGAAGAATGAACATTCATAACAACATCGTAAAATGTGCTATTTTTCATCATATATGAAAGAGGTTTTTGATAGGCATCTTGCAAACTAAGAAAAACTCAAATTATGTTTGTAAATGTTGCAAATGCATTGAATTGAAACTATTTCTATAGTGTAAACATTCAATGATGTTCAAATTTACAGAATTCGAGGCATTTCCGGATCGTGTCCGGTATTGGGTACCACCTTTCAAGATCGATCAATTTGGTACTAAAATACATCATCAAAACTCAATGTCAAAATTCATATTTATATTTTCAAATTTATTTTTGTACACTATAAAAATGATAATATTTATCATAAATGGGTAACACGAGCCCATAAAATCAATATTTTTCGAATTATGAATTTAGTGGCTTAAGTGTCCGGTACTGGGGGATCTCCCCCTACTATTGAAAAATTTCACTTTTATATGAAAATCCATCATGTATTATTTAGGTACTACAATACCTGATCTAATTATCAGCTTGATGTTCATAGAATATGCAGAAGGTATATACCACCTCGTATGCAGGGCTCATTCATACCTCAAACAGGTTGTAAGTATTGAAAATTATCTGGTATGGAATACCATAGTTTAGTATTCAGTAGTTATTTTCTTCTGCTCGGGAGGACCTTTCCCCCAGAACAACTAACTCACGAATCCCTGTCCACTAGATGGGGCGCGATACCCCTACACCACGAGAGGACTCATGGACGCAGAAGTTAACCTGAATTCAATTTGAACTCAATAATCACGTGGTCCTCTTTCACAAAGAGAACCCCTTTCAGAAGAATTGGATGCCCATCTGAACACAACGCTTTCTTAGAGTGTACAACAACCATCTTTTTACGACTGTTCGTTTTATGACGGTTCTTTTTACGACCACTTTTGAACGACCAGAATTCAGATTAACGACCCTTTTTTATAAATGATCAATATCTTAAAAAATAATCAAAATATATGGTCATTATGTTCAGCAAAGTTGTTCAATATATTAAAGGCTAACATGGTAGTCTTTAAAATACGGAATACTGCAACCAGGTGGCGTTAGTGAGTATCGAAATTTTGTTTTGAGTAACTCAAGTTGTTGAGATTTAAAAATCAGCCAGCAGGTGGCGCTAGTGAGCATGAAACTTTTGTTTTGCAAATATCTCAGGATCCTGACGACTTAGGAAGATAACGTTTCCGTCAAAGCATTTCAGTAGCTCACGATCTATGATTATTCTACCAGTGAGATTCAAGACTTTGCCACTAGGTGGCACTAGTTAACATGAAACTTTTATTTTGGAGATATCTCTTGATCCTGACCACAGAGATAGATGATTTCTTCGTAAATATTGTTTATGCTATCCAAGAGGTTCGAAATTTTTGGCAATAAATCACACTCACAAGTGTATAGAGGCAATATTACATGGCTCGAAAAATGATAACTTTTAACTTACTGGACAAGTTTGCCAAAGGTGTCAGTTTTCTGAGTACACCCGATTCTGTTTTTGCACGGGGGAGGCGTACCGTGCAGAAAAAAATTTCAGCTCTAAATTTAAAAAAAACCGTGCAAAAAAAGTAACACCATTTCTCGACGTTTCATGCAAAAATAAGGTTTTGGAGTATGTATGGAAAATGTATGGAAACAGAATCGGGTGTAGTCAGGAACCAAAGATATTTGCAAAACAAAAGTTTTTTGCCCACTTGCGCAACCGGTTGGCAAAATCTTGTACCTTCTGACTAGAATAAACAATATTTCGGAAGACGCCATCTTCGTAAGTGGTCATGATCCTGAGATATCCGCAAAACAAAAATTTCATGCTCACTAGCGCTGCCTGGTGGCAAAATCTTGAATCTCTTGGCCAGAATAACGATAGCCCTTGGGCTACTGAACAACTTTGCCGAAGACGTCTTCTATCTAATTGGTCAGGATTCTTAGATACCCGCGAAACAAAAGTCTCATGCATACTAGCACTACCTGGTGGTGGAATTTCATTTAAGCAGTGTTGCCAGTTACGGCAAAATGTGGAACCCTGCATGAAAAACTATATTACAGTGTGTTCCTTTGTTGCTGAACAATCTCTTTTTCTATTCCGCTCAAGTTTTATGGTTTTGATCTTTGCCATATTCCTTTTAAACAGTGTTGCCAGCAATATGAACATTTGTGCATTGGCTGACTGGATGGCATACAACACTTGCTTCAGCTTTAGTGAACATTCGGTATCATTATCTTTAAAATTTATCGGTTTCTGCATATAACACTATACATATAATTGGCTCTTTTGATAACAATCGAGCAGTTGCCATCTCTTACCAGAATATGAAAACTTGAATGGCCATTTTGAATAGCTCTCAATCTATGCTTCAACTTTGCCGAATATGTCGGATCAGTACTTCTACATCTAGACGTTGCATTTTTCAAAAACACAATTATAACACTGTTTTTTACGACCGATTCTTTTACAACCCCCCGATAACGGTCGGCACCCCCACTATATTCAACTGAGATGTCGCAATACCAGATGATGTGATTCCATACTTATGGTGGGTAGTGTACATAGGACGATGTTCGTCTGAAAGGTGAAACATCATTTAACATCGGAAGCTTGTATCGTTTGAAGCGATGACACGGTGGATTTTGCTTAAAAAGAGTTTAGATACGATGCATCTAATATTGCTCCATCATTTCTGAGTTATGGATACATATAACACCTATGATAAAGCAATGCTGCCGAAGCTGTTTTCTGCATATTTCGTTCGATAAAAATATATAAGACGGAAAATTGAACTAAAATGAGATTGAGTCAGCATATGTGCCAGGGAGCTGTTACTCTGTGACCACTTTTATGGCGTTCTATCGGGTGGAGCGACACAAGGAAAAAAATATGTAGGTCAAATAATTGATAGGAAAACTATTTCTTAACACATTAAGTTACAATTCAATGTTTTGTTAGTACCGTAATCCGGGGTAACATTGATCAGCGGGGTAACATTGATCGAATGAAAATTGAGGTTTATGTGAAAATTGTGTTTCGTTCATGCGTAAATTTGTCATGTTTTTGAATCAATGATCTTTATTATTATGGATGAAAATTCATGTCTCACACGAGTTCTGCAAATGGTATGATCAAGGAAAATGCGATTTCTACTGAAAATGGCATCGACGAAAACGATTCCGTTGTCAAATCTTTCATAAGTTTATTCAATATGGCAAGATTAACGAGCTACTGTTTAGAATGCCGAATTTCCTTAGAAAATTGCCTACCTTTAGGCGTATCGCGCGGTTCAAAGTGATTTAATTTATAAAATAACTCAAAAAGTAACTGACTTGTAAGAGTTTGGTCTTCAAATTCGGCTTCAGGGACCATGATTCAAGTAAGCAACGATATTTCCAATTTTACCGAACGTTGTATACATGGGTGATCAATGTTACCCCATATCAGCTAAATCAAAAAATTACTTAAAAAATTTATTTAAACATACTTAAATCTTTTGAAAACCAAAATACAGTATACAGTCACAAGCGGTGGGTGCCAGTAATGTTTTAAAAATATAAAACTTGCGACATTTGCATTTTCAAATGATAAATTTAAGAAGTATCCCAAAACCTGATCAATTTTACCCCGTTTTACGGTATTTTTTTGATAATAATAGGGTGTTTTTAATTACATCAATCCGTTATTAAACGGCACACTTTCCTAAATTTTGTAAGATTTTATGACGCAACTGATTTTAGTTGCGTTATGAAGAGAAACAAGTTTGATTAAGAAAAAAAGTAAGATAAGGAAGAAACTATTGAAAAATCAATTAAATTAAAATCTTTGAAATTATGTACATCCATTGGCGTAGGAAAAGGGGGGGGGCAGGGGGGCCTGCCCCCCTCCAGAATCATTCAGAACCGACCCCCCCCCCCCCCAATATTTTTGATGACAATAAAAAAATAAAACAAAACCGATTTAGGATGACGTAAATTCATCTGGAATTATGTACATGACTCTTGTTATTAACAAAAAAATCGCTTCAGTTACGTTATGTAATTTTGTACAACTATATTAAGAAAACCCCATTTACGTTACACAGCATCAGCGCGGCTGTTCTGACTTCGGTGAATCATGCAACAATCGAAAGCTTAACCGTCCGATTGATTTACCATATGAGAATTCACTAAAAAAATATAATAATTGAAAAAACAGACATACTAAAAATACTACTACGAAAATTAAGGTTAATCTTTCGAGGAATTTCGGCATGGGAAACTTTTTATCAGATTAATGGCTAAAAACATGTAACAAAATTGGCCCTAGTGTTATTCCAACAATAAACTCTTTCTTTGATTTTGATTCAATGTTTTAAATATTCGCATGAATAAATTTATTGCTTTAACTATATTATTTCAAGAAAGCTTATTATTTCATAAATTATTTGATTAATTTCCAACACATATGTAGCAAATTATTTTCAAATAACTTTTCGATATTATTCATAGAATATTATTATTATCAAATTCCTCAAGGAATATTGAAGGGTGGCTTCAGAACTTTTGCAAATCTCATGGAAATTAATCAAATAAGATTGTTTCAAAGCGAATTCTTCCTGGTGGACATCCATTCCTTCTATGTCTTCTTTTTATTAGCAAGTTGATTCCGGAATACGTTTCCGGATTTGCCAAAAAAATGTTACTTCTGTCAAATCTAATGCTGGGATATTTCACTGAAAGTTCTACTAGAAATTATTCTGTAAATTTCTTTCAATATTTCACAAACATTTTATTACAAATTCTTTTGCGTCGCTCATCAATGGTCCTTAAGAAAAGTTTCCAAAATACATCACAAGTTGCGTCAAATTCTTCTTTGCTTTTTTTTTGTAGAAATTTTTCTTCAAATCTCCGGTTGATTCATGAATTGGAAAAAAAATTGTATTTGAAACATCTCTTGCCTTCGAATCTTCAAAAGACATTTGTTGCTTTACCCTTGGAAAACTTTAGCTCCAAAGTTAGCACAGCGGAAAAGGAATTTGTCGAGAAACATGTAGTAAAATAACAGGAAAGGGGGAAAGGATATTTTAAGATACTCATAAAGAAATTTTTATTGATCTTTCCTAAAACATTTCCTTAGAAATAATTTTACCAATTATTGTCTGATTCCAAATTCCTATATTTTTGGCTGGATTTTCTAGAGGCTTTCTGGCAGAATCCTAGAAAACCAGAAGTCAAAGAAGGATAGAATTCAAGGATAATTTCTAAAAATGATTCTGACGGAATCTTGAAAAAGGTAAATTGTAGAAGTTTTGAAAAATTTCAGAATTCTGAAAATTCATCAACAAATTTTCAAAGTAATGTACAATACATCTTTGGTATTATTAAAAAAAACCAGCAATATTTCAGCGTTTAACTTCTACTGTACTACAAAATAATCGATAATAGACTTTTCAAGTTAGTTTGTTTGATATTTCTAAAAATGGTTTTACTACATCAATATGTTCACAATATAGTATCATCATCACTTCGGAGTTCATACAAAATATTATCTAAAATTTTGATTTTATTTTACTTTCAGTAAAACTGCGTTTAAACACCTAAAATTTTTTATTATAAAAGACGATTATGAATTTTATGACAGGAATGTAGTAAATTTTTCAGAATTAAATGTCAGCTGCAATTATTAAAAAAATACCTACAAAGTTCTTTCAATCCTTTTTTGTATGTGTTTCTCTAGAAATCTGATATGGAGTGATTCGTAAAGGAATTTGTAAAGCAATTCCTAAAAGAATTGAGATATTCAGGGAGTAGTTTTTGAACCAAAGTATGGAGAGTGGATAAATTTTAGATGTTATTTATGAAAGAATCATGAGATTACCAATAAAAAAAGGAATGATTTCTTGAACCTGAAATATTAGTTGATGGAATTTCTGGAGATTTTTTATATATTTCTTAGTTAAGCAAAGCAAAGAAAATAAAACAAAAAATCCGAGGAAGTTTTGAAGGAATGGGGGATGTTGCTCCTTGATTTTAGCGAAATATAAAAAAATGCAGGTAGATCTGTGTTGATGGCTTTTCAGTCCTGCCAAAATAAAAAAAACTGTTATTTTATTTTGTCCAACGTTTCAGTCCGTTTGGGACCTTCTTCAGAGACTCAATTTTAACTGTTCTTCCTTCCAGATAGATAAGCGGAGAACTTCTTTGAGAAATCATGAAAATAACAATTTCCCAATTGAATTCTTTCTAATTGATCATAACATTGTTGTGGAATATTACGAGGAACATTTAGAGTAACACCACCAGATTTTTTTGCGGGAAGTCTGGATAATTTTAAGTGTGATTATTTTCAAACAGCACTGTAGGGCTTCAAAAGCAAACTTTTCTGAGGAATTCGTGAAATGAATCCTTGTTTGGTGATTTTGAAGACATGTTTGGTATTTTTTTCTGATTAAAATCCTAAACAAATTATTAATGAGCAACCAGAGGACACTTTAAACTTACAGTTTATATATAATAAGTACGTAGAGGACCTTCCAAAAGAATTGTTTAAATGAATTTCTAATACATTTTCTGGTCGAATTCTTCAAGAGATTGTTTAAGTAATTCGATACAGATTCTTCGAGAATTTTTCTGGTGAGATCAGAAAGTCTGGGTATGATTTTCTGTGGAAAGCCCACTGAAAATTATGAAAATAATTCATAACGAAATTTCCTTAGGAATTCTAAGAGGAATCTCTTCAAAGCACATGATTGAATCCTTGAAAAAATCGTGGAAGAATCACAAAGGATATTCCTTGTGATCTTTTTGCTAGAATTCTTGAAGGATTACAAAAAGAATGAATTTGGACATTTAAACTACAAATGAAACTGATGTGCCGCGAAATGAGACAAAATCACAAATTATTAAAATCAATACAAATCTGTTAAAAATACGAAATTTGTAAAAATCATGATTATTGCGACCGACATTACATCTGTAAATTGGAGATGAACCAGCCGTGGGCTGAAAATCTCCCTAATGGAGATAATAATAATAATACATCTGTAAAAAACAGGTATATGCTAGGCCCCCCCTAGGCCCCCTCCAGACAAAAATCCTAGCTACGCCAATGTGTACATTGAGCGAAAAAAACAGGAATCCGAAAAATTCAAGTTAGAACAAGTTCTATTGAAGCATTCGGAAGTTTGATGCACCACGGCACATGTCATCCTTCCACGCCAAAAAGCAATTTCTTCTAGCAAAGGCAACATGAATCTTGTTTGTCCAACATCTACATATGTCCGTACGTGCTTGATGAGACGACGTCCTTGTTCGGCATGGCAAATCACATTTATCACCCAACGATGCAGAAGAGAAGAAGCGAATCAAAAATGACAAGAATGACGACATCATAGGCTTCCCCGAGGACCAAATGGCGTCATCATAAAGTCACAAGCTGATGCTGGAGTTTGAGCTTCTTTCGTTTTTTCGTTTCATCATTTTCCAATCAGGCTATCGTGGAGGATATGTTTAGAACGTAGATACTTGTTGTTCCCAACCGTATCCGGGATCGTCAGGAACTTGCCGCATCTCTGGACGATTTGTGTGCGACAATTGATTGTATTTCAGAATCGTCATCGTTGCCTCTGACACGCTTATCGTGAGTGACGGAACAGTAGTCAGCACTTTGAGAATGCGAAACGACTTGAAACATAAGTAAATCTATACGAATTGGCAGAGAGAACAATCAAATTTGTATGAAATGCATAATATTTCCCAGCTAAGAAGGACAGAGGAGGAGCTGTATCTCTTTTTGTAGATTTATAGGACTTCTAGCAAAAGCTAAAAACTAGGAGTAAGGATCTAGTTGTTCTCAACGATCTACTTCGTGTGTAACCCTTAAATGTGGTAACAATGTTGGAATTGTATTTGTGAATTATTTGCACTAATTGTCGGTGTCACTTAATTTCGACCTCGATCAATCAAACTCTTTGCACTTGAGCTGAAATTCCATTCCGTACACGAGAACTGACCGGTCAAGCTTTGTCGCGCCGTAAATGTGGCCTTGGCAGTGCGATATCGTATAACTCAATCAACCCTAATTACCACTGCCACATCAAACGACCATCTCACCAACCTTGAACTATCCGTAACGCCGGGAACCAAAACCGTGCTGTTCCGTAGGGACATAATCCGGCGGTTGCCAACACGATAATCATCAGTGCACTATTGGTCGTGTCAATGAAGATAATTGAACGATTCACTCGTTTTTGATTTATGTATGAAGCGCCCCTTGTGGTTTGGCTTGTTGCTATTGGTTTAATTGATGGCTATTTATGTTTTTTTTTTCTTTCCCAAATAGGTTCATTCAGGACACGGAATGGTCTCCATGCAGCGTCACGTGTGGAGAAGGTATCCGGCGGAAGCCATTTAGGTGCAAGATTTTCCTGGAATTCTCCAAGCGTGTCGCAACGCTCAATGATTCATTGTGCCATTCGTACAAACCACTGGACGAAGTAGAACGGTGCGTGATGGAGCCTTGTTCGTACTCGCACAATTTTGAGGAATCATACTTGAAGTATAATCGATGAAATCTAAAAGAGTTTACAATGATTACACTGATATTTTTGGTATTTCAGGGATGGTAATCGCCAAAATTTGGATGGAATCAAAGTGCAAGCAGCTGTACCTGGTAAGACTTATTCGTGGAGAGAAGAAGGCTACACGAGCTGTAGTGCTTCCTGCTTAGGAGGAGTCGAAGAGCTCATCATCAACTGCATAAGAGATGACACGGGAAAAATTGTGTCGCCATTCCTGTGCTCCCCGGAAACAAAGCCGGAAGCTCGGATACGAACGTGTAACGACATTCCATGTCCACCTCGGTGGAATTATTCTGAATTCACCCCCTGTTCAAAATCCTGCGGGTTCGGGATTCAAACGCGCGAGGTCACCTGCATTCATGAAGTGACACGAGGTGGAGAAAACACTATGATCGTACCAAATAGTATGTGCACAACGAAGCCGCAACCGGATCGGCAGTACTGTAACATCATTGATTGTCCTGTTCGATGGGAGGTTTCGGAGTGGAGCAAGTGTTCAAAGTATGAGATAAATTATTAGCTTATTGACTGGGATATTTATGACAAATTCTTCATTTCAGACCATGCGGAGGAGGAATCAAGGAACGCCGGGTCGAGTGTAAGCAGATTATGGCACAAGAACACAAGGTTGAACGTCCTGCTTCTATGTGTCCAAGTAGTAAGCCTCCAGACAAAAAACCTTGCAATACCAAAGCATGTGCTCCAGAAGATCAGCGACCTCCTATTGCTGGTACCAACTCTACGTTCATCCAGCATGACCCGAAGAAGAACAAAATTACTCTGAAGATCGGTGGTGCAGCTACCGTGTTTTTCGGAACCCAAATCAAAATCAAGTGTCCAGTTAAGAGATTCAATCGAACAAAAATAAGGTGGAGCAAGGATCAAACACCATTGATCAAATCGAAAAAGATCAAAATTTCCAAGAAGGGCGCTCTGCGGATCATCGACGTATCGTTCAAAGAGGCCGGTGTCTACACATGTCACGCAGGGCTCAGTCATGCGGATCTTAAACTGTCAGTGAAAGCCAAACCTGGAGGAGTGCAACATCACGATGAAGACAGAGAAAGGCATCGAGAGGGAGTGGGGCTGAATGCTCTGAGAGATCATACATACGTGGCGTCACAGAACCGGAGTGATGAGAAAGGGTAAAATAGTTTTTTTTTTATATTATTATTAAGTGTCCAATAATGCATAACTTGAAATCAACAGAGGCAGACGGAATCGTGATCGGAATCGAGGGAAAAATAGACAACGACAACCACCTGACATAGTCCAGAACGCTGAGAGTAGCGTGATGGAAGACGAGGTAAGCTAAGCAGAAATGTAGCACATTCCAGCTAAAACGTAGCAAGTAGCTTGCGCAACTAACAACTACGCTAATTGTAACTAATCGTTTCCTTTCTTTACATATTGCAAACTAAAATGGTCTTTCTCTCTACTGCTACCCTGTAATACGAAACAAAACCAACCCAACCAAATTGGCAAACCCCCATACCGTAACACTCGAAAAACTCGTCCCATTAGGAGATATTGAGGTCCCATTCCCAAATGACCGCCTCGGATAGCACGGTCGCTTCCGATGCGGCAGTAGCGGCTAGCTCCGGCACTCGGACGATGCCGATGCCACACTTTCAGCACTTGTTGGCCAGCTTGCAGGTGAGATAGGCAGTTGCACCAGACTGTCAACCGTTATATCCGCTCGTTACGCCCCGTGCCTTGTCCTTCATAAATTTCTGAATGTTTCGTTCGCTACACCGGTTGAAACTCTACTTCTATTACGTAGCGTTTGACTTACTTTAGTACGGTTGAGTTGTTGCATGACTCGTAATCTGAAACTGCATGACTCATATTTGCTTCAAATTATTGTTTTTTTTTATTATTCGAATAGTACACGCATCTCTCTTGAGAAATAAATAAGGCATAACACAAAAATCTAAATTATTCTTGTATATTTTTAAGAGATTGATATAGCACGATCTGTCGCAACAGTAGAATATTCTATTAAAATTATTAATAAGTTATGCGAGATTTCTTAGCATCCTATCAAAAGATTCGAGATTTACCCAGCAGGGGACACTATTGAACATACAATTTTTGTTTGCAGATATCTCAGAATCCTGACTCTGTGCCTATGCTAAATCTTGAAACTTATGGATCAAACATGGATCTTTGAGCCACCGAACGACTTTTCCAAGGAAACTACACGCAAACAAATTTTGTTGTACAATCTACCGAATCCATAGTAGAATTAAGAACTGCACCAATGATTTTCATCCGACTACAAAAATCTGTTAACTTTACTATAATCTGGTAAAAATCACTGAGAAGTGTAGTAAAAATGACTATGTCCATAGTAGCATCCCACCGTACAACACAGTGTGGTCTAAAGTATAATACCAAGCTTGTTAAATCTAGAATGTTTCTAGTCATAAATACTACAACTCTGGTTAAATAAACAGAATATATTTTCTTGTGTAGTAATGTTGACTATGTTTTAGTAGAGTTAACAGATTAATGTAGTCGGTTGAAAATCGTTGGTGCAGTTCTTAATTTTACCATGGATTCAATAGTTTCTACAATAAAATTCATTTCAGTGTATCTTTCTAATTGCTCAGACTCCTGAAATATCGGCAAACAAAATATTAAGGATCACTTAGCCACCTGGTGGTAAAATTTTGAATCAATAAGCTCGAAAAATTATAACCTCAGACTAACTGATTAAATTTGCCGATGATGCCATTTTTAGAAGTTGTCAAGATCTTGAGATACTGGCAGCACTAAAATTTTATGCTTACTAGCCTTGCCTACCAAGTGTCGACTCTTTTGGTAAAGATAACAATAATCCTTGAGCTACTGGACAAATTTGCCGAAGACTCCATCTTTCTAAGTCGTAAGGATCCTGAGATATCCGCAAAACAAAAGATTCATGCACACTAGCACTGCCTGGTGGCAGAATTCCGTATCTAAGTGACCTCCGCATTTCAGCCCTTAAGCTATTGAACAACTCTTTCCAAAACACCAAACTTCCAAATCATCGGGGTCTAGAGATATCATATACTCCAAAGGTTACATTCTTATCCCTCAAGGATCATACAGTGTAAGTTCAAAAAAACGCTCCTAATGTCTCCAAGATTAAAAAGATGATCCTAAACTCCTAAATGTAGATCGTATTGAGAACTGAAACTTCGCCGAAGACAGTTCTGTGCTATCTCTCAAAACACCCCACTCCATAACCTTGTGTCTCCTATAACGCCCTCTAACCATGTATCTTATAGGAGACAAATAGGTTGTCCTAATAGTCTTATTGAAACAAAATGCCAAGCCGCTCATGCCGAAGAATTTCTCAAGTAACCACTAGCCTGCTAATTTGGTCTTATTGAGCTATCATACTACTAATATGGGGTGTTGGATGCACAGTGGACTGTATGGAAGGAGGTTGGAATGTTGGATATTCTCAGATCCCCGCAGTGACCTAGCCAGATGCGAGCAGGAACCATAGGGAACTCCTTCCCTGGAAGCTCACAGGCTGGGAGTCACGACGACTTCGTCTCACTGGCAATGCACACTGGTCCAGGAAGCTAATATAGACGGACATGAGGTTTTCGTCAAGATTTGTTAATTTTAGAGCCATAGTTTCTTCTGAGAATATGTTCAGAATTTTCAGTACTACAAAATGTACAGATCAGATTTTTTTACGGTGATCGCAAGAGTGACGTATACGCCAACTTTTTAAATTTCAACTAATCGTAAGTTGGTATGTTCAGCAATGTTGTAGCAAATGATCATAGAAACAACTTTGCCGAATAAACTTTTTCTTGGTTTTGCTTAAAAGCCAAGATTATTAAGTATTTAAAAAAATCGTTTTTTTGCTCTTAAGTGTTTTATATTCAGGTTTTATTGGTCTATGTTCTACAAAGTTTTTATACTTATCATTTGCAACAACTTTGCTGAACCTACCAAAGATGTATTTCTTATGGTTTTCATGTTATTTGAGTTTTTCATCTTAAAATTAGCTATTTTGTATGCCTTGTATCTTAACTATGAGCACCTAAAAAAATATATCTTTCCACCAAATGATTATGCAGTCTTTCAAGTGCCTGTGAGCAAAATTTGGAGAAGATGATATTTTTCTATCTCGATTTTACAAATAGACGATGTGTGATAAATTCATATTTATTGAATATTCATACATGTTCACATCACTAAAGTCATGGCTACCTAAGCACATCGAACCAAATGTAACACGTGTATTTATATAGAAATATGAAGTAGGGAAAGTGTACCAGTTATGGCCATAGTGGTTCCCTATTTGGCCATATGCAAAATTTTGACAACTTTCACATTTTAAATCTTTTTGAATGTTTCAACATCAAGATATATCTTAAATCTAACTTCTACAACACACAAAAACAGAGTTGCTTAATATTAATTATATTAGCTGATGGCTGATGATCTAAAACTATCAATATCACTTGCGAGCTATCAATATCACTTTGATTTGACAACCAACATCAGAGATGCGACATCGCACTCTAGATCATAATCACTGCGGAATGAGTGATCACGTGGTAATTATCCATGCTATTAATGTTTTTCAGTGACCAACAAATAGTTTCAATCTATCTGCAACACTGTCAAATAAATCGTACTGATAAATTGCCATTTAATCTGCTTAATTTAAGGCTAAAATTAACCCATCAGTGATATCCATAGGGGCCCAGATAGCCGTAACGGTAAACGCGCAGCTATTCAGCATGACCAAGCTGAGGGTCGTGGGTTCGAATCCCACCGGTCGAGGATCTTTTCGGGTTGGAAATTTTCTCGACTTCCCAGGGCATAGAGTATCTTCGTACCTGCCACACGATATACACATGCAAAAATGGTCATTGGCATAGTAAGCTCTCAGTTAATAACTGTGGAAGTGCTCATATGAACACTAAGCTGAGAAGCAGGCTCTGTCCCAGTGGGGACGTAACGCCAGAAAGAAGATGATATCCATAGTGTATCGCTATCAATGCACTAGTGATGGAGTAGATTGCATAATGTTGATGTAATATAGATTGATCCAAATTGTATCGCAGTCAGCCTGTACAAATCAGCAAATTTTAAGCGTTGATAGTGACAGCGAACGACTCTGCACACAAATTTTCAAAATTTGAGGACATTAAAGTAATCACGTATGGCGAAATAGGGAACCACTATGTCCATAACTCGTACACCTACCCTTTATCGTTTTTCAGTTGTTTTCGACAAACTTAGAATTTCTTGCAGAAGTCATCGTATTTTCCTCTACCAGTATTTAATCTATTCCTAAGCGAGATCATCGGGTTGGAAGTCAACATAAGCCGTACAAAATACATATACAAAATTTACAGTCCAATTGAATTCTGTGGCATGATTTTCCCAGAATCTTCTGATGTAATTATTCCGCATTTCTTGTGCTTCTTCGGAGACATGCCGGACAACATCACTCCACGCGAAAGTAGTTTTTGCACCGTTGGAGAGAGTACGTACCAATCGTAGAACTGGTGATACTAACAGTACGTTTCTGAATAAAACTGTTCAAATGCCTCCTCGTTAATCTCCCGATTAAAGTTGATTACTTTTGAAATGATTGAGATCCGAAAAAGGAGGTGATATGTTCATTAAGTTTCAATTTCTTTCTTCTGAAAGCTTCCTTTCAATACAAACTGAATTTACTTCCACGGTGCTCCCCTGACAGTTATTATCAGAAAAAAATCTCCATCAAATCTGTGCTCACCAGTCGTTTTCTATCAGGGGGGTGGCATGAGCCAATATTTACCAACCCAACATCAATTCAACATGGCGTCCAGTGTTCTTGTTTTGATTATTTTGGGAGGGACAAAACATATGTTTTTATGGGTAGGAGACATCAATTATACCTTGCTGATGCGTAAAACATTAAACAAAATGATGAACTAATGAAAAGCGTCATCAAATACGACGATTCAAAGCAATATGTTTAATTGCCAGAATCTAGCACTAGCAGCGTATGAGCCGTATACTCTAAAATCAGGAGCAAGATTAGGGCAAACCGATCAAAAAGTGGGTACCAAAACGATGTGAGGAAGAGCCAAAATGTATGCAGGATGACAGCCGTGTCAGTCCCCTGTTTTCTATAGCTAAAATGCATGTCTGGGCAGAATTTAAAAAAAATGGCTGGGCCCGTTTTGAAGTTACGCCCTTTTGATAGTATAAATTCACAAATTCATAGGAAATTTGAGATATTTGAACGGATTTCTATTGGCCTTGAATATCAGAAGAAATATACCATCATAATTTGATTCAAAATTTGTGTTCTTAGTTATTTGTAACTTCTAGGTGGAGTTTTTATTGAGAAGATCAACAAAATATGGAGTTACGTCGTTTGAGAAGTGTAACTATTTAAGACACAATTTTTCAAATATTAATTAGGAATTATAATACCGTTAAGTATGTTCAAATGTATTCAATCAAACATTGCTCTTACATGCCGCAAAAGTCTTTCACAATTTTCATAGATTCAAGTGGTATGAGGCATTACGGAGCCAATTTCATCATGTATCCAAAAAAGTTTTTAACAAAAATATTCTGAATAGTTTGGTGAAGCAATTAACTGATGAAAAAAATATATGCGAAGTATAGAACATCCGTTATTATTTTGTTCATTCATTCATTCATATTAATGAAATTTAGAATCGTAACACTTACAGAGCTTAATTTTAAATATTTGTCTTTGTCTCCTACGAAAATTTTGTTTAGCAAGGTACGATTTATTTTCGTTTGTCTTCACTGATAAGAGCAGCGGGTGAGTCTCAACATCTCAGGCTCAGTTTGCGATCGAAAAAAATAAATGAAAATTTACAGATATTTGTCTAGTATTCAAACCTATTATGGTAGATATAAGCAGGCAATCAACATGGCCACAGAACAATGTAAGATTTTCCGGTAACAAAACTGGGGGTGAAGTCTTTTTAATGTCCCTAACTCTGAATTCCATTACCTCGAATGCTGAAATGAATGAATCTGGAGACCATAAACTCGATTTCCAGTTCCTAGAATGGAATTACTTCGAATTCCATTATCACGGACAATGTCATTCAATGTATTATGTCTGTATTATGAAATTCAGGACACTAGCATTCAGCATAATGATGCGTTAGGATGATGACTCTCGGGTTATTGCAGGCAATGGACATGCCCTGTATCAACTGCAGCGATTTGCAGTAGACAGGATGTCCCGGGCCCGATCTATCTGACAAGCCAATCGAGCCCTCTGTCACCATAGTAGATGGTGTCTCCATCATGTCGATAGCCTGGGTTATTGACATTCGGGGAAATTAAAATCGGAATTCTAAGGTAAAATTTTTTCAAGAGAGGTCTTTTTTTATTTTAAATGACACCGACACGTTAATGCTTCAACTGGACGATTGCCCTTTGAAGGAAGCACCGCACTAGACAACGGACTAGCATGCAACCCAGTAAACACAAACTCGTATACGATGGCGCATAAGAGTACAAATGTGGAGGCGATATACGTACATGCGCCATAAGGCTGCGTACAAGATGTGCGTATATCGCCTCCACATTTGTACTCTTATATCCCATCATATATGATGGCGTGTTTACTGGGAACGCTCAGGGGCACAGTCGAAATAAATTCCTGACGAAAAATTTTCCGAACTGAAGTGGGAATCGAACCCACACTTTAAGACTCGATGCGGTTAGATGCTTGGTAACACTAACCGCGCGGCCACGAAGCCCACAGATTTGATTTGAATATTGATTTTTTAGGAAGAGATGTAAAATTAAGCTCTGCAAGTGTTATGATTTTAAAATCAGTGAATCCAAACAATACCGAATATTTTTTACTTTTCTTAAATGTATTTCAAGTATTGAGGCTTACTCTTCACGAGTTGCTTGAGTATAAATTGATTGATTTATAAAATTCTTTCTCTATTGTATTCATCTAGGACCCTTACGTGTTTGTGAGGTCAAGAAGACCGGGAAAGCCACAGGTAAAACTATAGACTTGTGAAAAATTTAAATGTTGTAATGTATACAACAAATAATCACAAAAGTATTGATAGTGGTCTAGAGTACAAGAGTTTGACCAATAGTGCAACTCAGCAATTGAGGTTTAAGTTCTGGTGCAGTACAGCCAGGGGCAGTCATGACAGCCAGGGGTAGCTAGTTGTGTTACAACAATATTTTATGACTAATAATAACAATACTAAATTGGCTCCGTAATGCCTTATACCACTTGAGCCTATGAAAAAGCAGTCAATTGTGAAATAATGTTAGTGCAATGTGTCATTGAAAACATTTGAACATGATTATCGGTATTAGAATGCCTAATTAATCTATTGTAAATTTGTGGTTTTAATAGTTATACTTCAAAAAGAACGTAACTTAAAATATCGACGATCTTCTCATTCAAAACTCCACTAAGAAGCTACAAAAAACTGAAAACACGTATTGTGAACTTAACTTTGTTGGTTAATTTCTTCTGATAATCACGGCCAATGAAAATCCGTTTAAATATCACAGATTTCCTATGAGTTTGTGGATTTATACAATGAAAAGGGCGTAACTTCAAAACGATTTTTTTTAATTTTGCCCAGACATGCAGCTTAGCTATAGAAATATATGTTGCATGAATGTACACTGTTTCTAATAAAGAATTTATAAAAATTGCGATCCCTCCATCTACTTGTTGTAAATGTACTGCGCTATTGGAAATCCGTGGCATATTTTGATTCCATTCAATGGAGAATAGTTTGATATCCAACAGATTACTTTCATGTTTAAGCTAACATTCATTTTTCCGCTAAGTGGGATGTAAAAAGAAATCTTTCATGAAGACGGCTTTCAATTTTTGTTTTTACAGAATTTTTACATGATGCAAATCGTATGAGAAGCAACAGAGAACAATCTTATACGAATTATGATACTTTTCTCGTTGGATGAAAAGAACCCCTAACAAAAATTTCCCACCATGCAAATCGTTTTCGACCTTTTGTCCTTTCGACCTTTTGTCTTTCGCCCTTTTGTCCTTTCGACCTTTTGTCTTTCGACCTTTTGTCCATAAACCCTGTTGAAAAGCTTAAGAACAGTAGAGTATTCAGTAGGATAGTTTTGAAAACTGTGGGCAAAAAATATGAGCGATTGTATCAATTACTTGATTTTCCCATAGTAATGGCTCTAGAAATCTGACCTAAAACCGGACGAGCGGTGTGGAACTGAATAGATTTTTGAACCGCATTTTTTGATTTCACTCATAACCTTTACGTTCACTGACACCTTGCTTTTGGATTCCTTAATAAGTTGTTCGATACACGTAGATGCCTGTTGCTAAGCAAACAGATCAAACTGACTGCAATCTCATATGAAATAATATACAATAGCGCTGTTCAGTCGTACCTAAAGTAATCGAAAACGCTTATGATGGGGGAATTACTATAGATATTTTATTTTCATTCGCCTTTTGTACTGCTTGTTAATGTTTAATGTTAACCGGACATGAAAAAAACACAAACACGATATTATACCTCGAATTTTTTTTCAACCCATCTTTTCTATTACATTGTATTATCCCGGTAACCCCAAAACTACTACTACTACCAACAATAACCAACACCACCACCACCATAACCACCGATTTTTCCACACATGGACACAAATAGGTAATTTCCTTTAATTAACTTTGGTTCCACTTTAACCCGCCCCGAAACAACAAATCCCCAAACATGTTTGTCAACGTGTTAATGTGCGACCATTTCATGTTCACGGTTTCCAACAACACCACCCCATTTTCGCCCCAAATATGTTGGTCAGTCGACGCGACGGCTCCCATTTTCACCAAACCACCACAAACGCACACCTCTAGCAATCACAGTTTTGTTTTCCACGCACCCTCAATCTACATATTTGATTGTTGTTTGATTTGGCGGTAGCTAGCTGTTGATTTTGGCACACGAAGCACCCTCCGAAACAGGATAAAGTGAAACGAAAATAATTGGCTCCTGAAATCGATCCACCCACCTCGCCACATATATGTATGAAAGCGAAGGCCCACATTTGGAGATGTATTCAGTGTGATTGAGTAATCTGATGTTTGGTTTTTATAATTTTTATTGAGTCGTTCCATGTCCAATTGGTGAATGGGTTCAAAAAATATCTGATCGAGTTCCTCATTGTGAAATTTTGTCACAAATCTTGAAGATCCAGTATTCCTGTCATTTGGTATTCATTCTCAATATCAATTGGAAGAGAAGGTGTCAAAAAATGAATTCATTATCTAATCAATAATGGCTCTCGCATACATGGAACTACATTATTACTGAACTTGAAATGTCTCTAGTAAAATTTGGGTTACTGAAAAAAAATGCAATTATACTCTTTGAAGTGGATCTTTCTAGGACATTATATTATGATTTTTTCAAGTTTTCATCGATAGAATATTTCACCAAAAACTAAAACCCTGTGAAAGAAAATTTAGGTTCAATCAAGTTCAATAATAATGTGGTATGCATGTATCTGGATTATTTAACTATGAATTATCTTCAATTCAAATACAACTTGCCAATTTGACATGGAACGAATCGACTCTCATGGATATGATAAATTCAATTTCAAAGGAAAAAAATCTCATCAACTGTGTTCATTTCCAAATGAAATCAACATCCAATGCCAAGTGATGGCGTCAAAACAAACCGTCCCATCGAATTGCAGCTGACTGACGAGTTTGGTCTGCAAAATTTCGTCACTGTATATTGATGATACCTTTTTTCCTGAATTGATGTTGTTGACTTCACATTTCCCACTTCCATGCACCTCCACACACTCATTCAATCAAACCCCCTTTTCAAGTGGATATCCTCTCGAAGTTCCAAAATATTCCCCACCCGATATCGTAACAAGTTTAATTAACAGCATCAACCTGTTCCTCTCTTTTTTGCATGACTCTGTCGATTTACCGTTTCTCGTTGGATCGCAGCTTCTCTGGCCATTTCAGACATTTTCCAACTCGAAAGGACATCAGCTGCTGATGGAGCACGAATACAGCCACCTGGACTCGGAGCGGGCCGAAAAGGACGAACCGGTGAGGCCGTTCAACATCTACGAGCTGCTCAAGTCCAAAGATACCGGCGATGATGGTGGTGACGATCCGAGCAGCTATGATGCCGAACGAGCAGCTGCCCTGGAGAGCATCGAGTACGAGTGGATGACCACGCCATGGTCGGAGTGTTCGCAAACCTGCGGCGCCAATGGCAGCGGTTATCGGGTAAGGATGCAATTACATTAGAAAATGTGCTTCTTTAACATGTTAAAATACGCTAACATCTCGTTTAATGAAGTGTATTTTTACATAAATTCAAGTTTAAAAAGTCAGTCAATCATGAATACATAATAACACTGCAGAACACGTTTTTGTCTCAAGATCCAAAATACCGCTACACGCTATGTCTGAACCAGACGATTTCAAAAATCGAATGTACCGTAATCCGGGGTGACATTGATCTTTTTTTTAATATAATTGAAATTTTTATTTCAAAATGCAAGTATTGCAAATTTTATATTTTTAAAACAAGTACTAGCACCCATTGCTCGTGCCTATAAACTGTATTTTGTTTGCTGAATGTTTTAAGCATGTTTAATAAAATATTTTATGTGATTTTTTGATTAAGCTGATAGGGGGTAACATTGATCATCCATGTAAACAATAATAGGTAATATCGAAAATATCACTACTTGCTAAATTCATGACCCCTGATGCCAAATTCGAAGTCCAAACTTTTACAAGTCATGTGCCTTTTGAGTTATTTTAAAATTAAAAACACCTTGAACTGCGGAATACGCCTAACGGTAGGCAATTTTCTAAGGAAATTCTACATTCTCCTAAGTAATTAGACAGTTTTGCAGTATTGACTATGTTTATGAAAATATTGACAACGGAATAGTTTTTGGCTATGCCATTTCAAGTAAATAACGCATTTAAATTGCTTTCATCATTTGCAGAACTCATGTGACACATCAATGTTTGGTAGTGTCATCAATGGTCATGGAAATGATTGTTTCGAACAGTTGAAAAAAATATCTATGAACAAAACTATTTTTTTTACAAAAACCTTAATTTATATTAGCTGATTAATATAAGAAAGAGAAGAGTCATTAATGCATTAAAAATATCCCATAGATAAATGTTGAATCGAACTTCTTATTAGAAGGGACATTCCGATCAATGTTACCCCGGATTACGGTACATCGGAATTTTTCTCGCTAGAGATCAATATTTGGTCCATGTTTCCATTATAGGAAAGTTTTGAAATAATGTATCGCAGCATTTTTTCCATACATTTTGTATGGGCTTAAAAGCATAGAAAAACGTGATTTTCATGGGTTTTAGTATGAAAAATAGACCGAAAATGGAAAAAAAATAATTAAATTTCTCCGATGAAATATCTTAAAACTTTCCGATTATGAAAATATGGACCAAATATTGGTTGGTTGGTTGGTTTGACTTTATTAACGAGATTTTTAGCCCTTTAGACTTTATTAACGAGATTTTTAACCCTAGTTCATCTCGGGACCAACGGCTTTACTTCCCTTCCGAAGGAAGTCGTCACTATAACTTTTTTATGTCATAAGTGACTATGTCGGGGATGGGATTCGATCCCAGGTCCTCGGCGTGAGAGGCGAGTGTTCTAACCACTACACCAGGTCCGTCCCCGGACCAAATATTGATCTCTAGCCAGAAAATATCCGATTTACATTCGATTTATATAATCGTTTAGTTCAGACATAGCATGCGCTTTTTTCTTAATTAAGGGTTGCTGATTTCATTGTCGTTTTCAAAAATATCATAGCACGTCTAGCTTTTGAGATATTGACTGTTGAAAATGCAAAATTTGAACTTATATGGCAATTTATTTGTTTAATTTCCCACAAAATTCAAATTGTTTATAACAATATTTGTCAACAAAGTTTGTGATACTCCCGATGGTCAAACGTTGTTTTTGGTGTTTCATAAAAGTATTGTATTTTGCCATATAAGAGAAGACTGCAAGCATGTTAAAAAATCGATTAAATGTAAATTTTATCTGCAACTTAACTAAATCATATCTAAATTGAAAGTTTAAGTCCTATTTACATGCTTGGTGGATTAGACGACAAAAAAATATTAAGTTTACCTTAAATTTCATGTAAACATCAGTGAAACCAGTGTTTTATACAATTTTGTAGCTAAAAACTGGGACGTGCTGGAACAGATCCATTATGGTTTGGAATAGGCTTTGAGATCTACACGCATAGTCAGTGATTTCTCGAAAGTTCATAGAGATAATTTCCCCTCCTTCCTCTTATTAAGTTTTAATTAACATTTTTTGGCGAAACATTTTCAACATATGAATAGTGCTTACCTTTTTTCATATTAATGAGCTTGTTAAAATGAAAGTTGAAAGTGGTCTTCTACGAAATTGCAAAAAAAATGTTGTACGTAACTCGTTGCAGAACTCGATTTTTACAGCACTGGTCGTGATTATTCAACTCGGCAAGCCTCGTGCTGTAAAAATCATCATTCTGCAACTTTTTCCGTGATGATTTTTACAGCACGAGTCTTAAATTTATCCAACGAGGCTTGCCGAGTTATATAATTACGACCAGTGCTGTAAAAATCGAGTTCTGCAACGAGTTACGTACAACATTTTTTTTGCAATTTCGTAGAAGACCACTTATTATATAGGAATACATTTAACATCATTTTACAATTTCTGAAAAATGGTTGTGTAATGATTCATTACGCAACTCAAAACATTGCGTAATGAGAAAGCGTTGCGTTATGAATCATTACAGCACTGGTTTGCAGGAAAGTAGGCCGTTTCATGACAGATTGGCGTGATGAAAAACAGCCTATTACGATGAGAAATTGCTAAAACTACTATTACGTAACTGAAACCAGTAGCGTAATAATTAGTACGCAATGCGTTTTCATTACACATTATATTGAATTGCGTAATGAATCATTACCCAACAATTTTCAGAAATTGCAACAAATTTTGTACGCAACTCGTTGTAGCTCTCGATTTTTACAGCACTCGTCGTAATTATCCAACTTGGCAAGCCTTGTTGAACAAATGAACGACTCGCACTGTAGAAATCATCATTCTGCAAATGGTTGCGAAAACTACTGTTTTCTCTCTACCATTCTCCATTCTTCCATTTTTTTTTTTAATATTCTCTCATCTTATATTTCAGCTCCGATCTGCCCGCTGTATGGTCCAGATGACCAACACGTCCTACACGGTGGACAACAGCCTGTGCGAAGACGCCGGTCTCGTCATTCCGGAAACGGTGGAAAAATGCGGCAATGTGGACTGTCCCAGATGGGTTTCCACCGAATGGTCTCTGTGTTTGCAGTCCAAGTGTTTTGCATGGCATACGGCCCTACAGAAGCGGGACGTATTCTGCAAGTTCGGCAACGTCAGCAGTAGCGATCGGTGTGACGATCTGGAGAAACCTGTCACCAAACAGGAATGCTACAACGAGATGTGCAAAGGCGTCTGGCGGGTGGAGCCCTGGTCAGAGGTTGGAGGACTTTTAGTTGTTTTAGGACTTATATTATAGTACATGATTACGATTGCTTACAGTGCAATGCTGCATGCGGTGGCCAGGGCATCAAATACAGGATACTGCAGTGTGTCTGGTACGGTACCAAAAAGCCGGCTGGTAACGCATGTAGAGATCAGCCACGACCTGCCGTGATGAAAGTTTGTAAAGGACCACCTTGTATTTCTAATCGTAAGTATTGGACGATTCATCTTGTCTATAGGAACCTCAATTGATAATGTTTCATTTCAGCCTCAGAATGCAAAGACTTATCGAAATATTGTAGAAATGTAAAAACAATGGGCCTATGTAGACTGCATCGTTACCAGCAACAATGTTGCAAAACTTGTAGGTTTAATATATATAATTGAAGTATTCTGCGTCGACATCCAATTGAGTAACTGCACCGACCGTAAGATGCAGTGAAACCGATACGGGGAACCAAACTAATAGACAAACAGTGCAACAGAGGAGTCGTCCAATGTGGACGACAGTTCCAATAGTGACACTACCTACCTAAACTACAAGAAACCGAAATCCTACCAAACCAAAACGATTTTGTGGCGATCCTGGGACCGCTTCGAACTTGATGCTAAGAGAAACTTCAAAACAGGAGACGAATGTGTATAATATATTTAACATGTATTTCATAAGTTTAACTGAATCGATTGAACAACTGCGGGAAAGGCCAATGAAATAAATGACTATATTGAAACAAAAATAAATATGACATTTACCGTGCTTTAACTGAAAAACCTTTATTTATAAGGAATGTCAAGAGGCAATAGATGTACATAGCAAAAATGAAAAGAATGAAGAATTAAAAATTCACAAATGAAGATATTAGAATAAACAAGGAAATACCGATAGGATAATCGAAACGAATGAACGGTTATGAGTTTTATTTGAACTTTCAGTATTTCGGCTTTTGATATATTAAGTAAGATCGGAAAGAGCCAAAAACATCAACAGACGTTTTTGTAACTTCTGGGGAGTATTTTTGAACTTCAAAACTACGAATTGTTCCTCCGAAAAATAGCAAACATTCACTTAAGAAACAAATAAAACTAAGATCAACGACCATGCCGATATAAAAGCTACCAGAAAAGTAGCGCCTAAGTTTCTACTATTCACAACTCATCGAAAACCATAGACTTTTATCATTCATCTCTCTTGTGCGTTTTAAAATGAGTCTCACGTTTAAATTTCATCTTAGTAAATTGGGAACGAGTTCACCGGCAAATCTACACAAAACATTTTTAAAACCAAACCTCGATCGTAAAGGAATCAAAATCAGCCTAAAACAATTAAATTCCATACCTTTAAACAATTTTGGCCAACGAAAAAAAAAACATACCTTATTCCTGTTCTAACAAAACGAAATTAAATCGAAGGATGGTCAACTTTCCTATTCGGTAAAAAAGGCTGAAATCAGCTGAATGATCGTCGGATCATTTCGAATTAACCTGTATTATCGAACAAACATAAAATTATAATTTACATTGTGTATGAAAGGGTTCGCCTACACAGGCCTTAGTTTGGAAGGAGGCATTTTTATGTTATTATCATAGAACCATCAGGTCTTGCGATCATTGGAGGGGGAGAAGGTTGATAATGGCAAATATGAAAGAGTACACTAAAAAGAGTCACACTTATAGAAAACATACGTCCAATCCATACTCAGTTATTAGGGATGACCCAAACTACCATGATATTGTTTAAACGTTGTGTACAAATGATGAACTAAAATGCGATCTGTGTGTTGCGTTTTGAAAGAATCTAGATATGGGGATTTGTTCTCAACTGGTATTTTTGAATGTGCTGAAGGAGAATAATTCGAGTCAATTAACATGAAATGGGATCCGGTTGATGCTTTTGACGGTGGCAGGAAAACCAATCAAATCAATTACATACATTCTACTGATGCACAAATATCCATGTAACTGGCAACACTGCTTAAAATGAGTGACTTCAGAGGCAGAAACAAATGTTCAGAAAGGTAGAAAAATGATCGATTCGATGTTTTTATGTTTATCGCTAACAAGATGTTGCAATTGTGAATACAGTTGGTAAAGAGTACAATTGAACAGACTTCCATAATTGTTGATCATTTTAAAATTGATAGTTTTGCCCCGACCAATGAAATGCACGTTTCCACACTCTGGAGATCATCACAGTTTTGAAACTCTGTTTGAAAGATAATTTGAAGTCTTTCTTGAAAAGGTATCTAAGAATTTAAAAATCTACTCCTCAAATTCGTTCATCGATGTATTTCAACTTAAAAACTGTCTGAAAAACTTCATAAACAGGAGAAGCTAGTGAATATTTAAGACGATTCAAATTTGTAACGGCTTTCAGTTGATGTTCCTAGGATTAAAACTTCCTGCAACTTTAGAAGCATCAACAGTGATTTCCATTTCAATTTTCATAAACTCGACAAACTCAGTGAACATTTTGGTAACGAAATTTTTGAGCAAACACCCAAATGGTAATAATTCAAAGTGGACTCAAATGAATGCTGGGTTTTTATGGAAGAGAACAGAAACCATGTTAGTTAGAAAATATGAAATTTATGAAATTGTGAGAGTATAAAATACGAGTAAATCACTTTAATTTAAAAGAAACTATACAAGCTAAATACAGAAAAAATAAACAGAATACTAGTTCGAAACAATGAGAAAGACGACGAAGGATTGTAAATTTGAATTAATTAAAATGAAACAGAAAGCCATAAACCATAAGGTAGGAAAAACACTTCTAGGATAGTAAGAAAATCATTCGCAAAGCAAATATTAAATACATAGTTGAATTCTGTTGGAAACCAGCAATGCTTAGTTTCATTTGTAGATGATTTCATTCGACTGATAGAAAAAAAAATCACGCTAAATTAGTACGTGTCGTAGCTCGTAATGCACTTTTTAGTTATAAATTAGACCAGATGAAGGAAGAGCACTCACAGCCTAACAACGCCGACACCTATCAATTTCCCACGCCTAAAACCAAATTATAGAGCAATGCCTGTTAGAGAGAACAAAAAAATATAAGAAAGCCTTTGACTTGCAAACCTATTTAGAAGCTTTTGGAAACAATTAAAACACCGAGAATCTTTTAAATTGCGAGACAAGCCCAGGGCAACAAAGTAAGATGACGCGAGAGTGCATTTATGACGATATTGTGATATTTCATCCCGATAGAGAGTTATAACCTGATCCCGGATGGCAACAAGCAAAGAGCGATGCAATGATATTCTTATAAAACAAATAATTTCATTATTTTTGCGTGGTCCAAAAGGTCATCTACCCGCCACCAGATGAGTTGTATGTTGCTTATGAGAAACACATTCAGAATTCCCCATTATAAAATCAAATCATCAATTAGAGCATTATGGCAGCAGCAAACATTAAACCGTTACGCTTAAAACCTGTTCTTCTTAAGTTAACAAAATCCTTGATTACGTTGGATATTGATAAGATAGAATCACTCATGCGTCATCGTCAGAAGAATGAACGATAACAAAAGCAACTATTTATGATTAATATACATTTCACTGGACTATGATTATCATTGCAATTATAACTATAAATATGAATACTAGGAAGGTTATTAGTTAAACAAAAACTTATAACAAATATTGAACGAAATGGTAACTGAATAAAATATTTTTTATTTAAAACGATAAAGGGTGTTTCATTTCAGAAAGGTAATGGGGCGTAAAATAAATACGTATTCATTTATTATAATTTGTGAAAACAAATTTCGAACAGTACTTCCATTACAAACAAAACTTATGATAATTTCAATATTAAACTTAAAAAGCTTACAATTATGTTATCAGCACAATCTACCGAGAAACATGAGCAATATAAACCGAAAGCTTAGCAATGAATCCATAACATACGAAAAAGTAAACTCGGCAAAGGAACTTGTTTTATGGGATGGAAAGCGTACCATGCGCATGCGTTGAAATTCCCATTACCCACGATTTGTTTTATATTATGCATTCGGCATAGGCAGGTATTATCTGGCGGAATTGACTTTCCTACACCCAAAATGAAACGAATTTCATCCATATAATACAATGTGCCTTTTATCAATCGTAAGTGATTCGATACAGTAAGGATTACGATGCACTAGGAAGGAATAAACGTACATTTATGCATACTCTAATTCCTGGGTTTATAAAGTTGTATGTTACTCTATTAAGCTCAGAGTTAGCAAATGGAAGGGTAATCATCTTATTTCAAAAATGTTTAAAATTACAATATACTCTCGGTTACAATATTTTTTAGTACTCTTAAACTTGACAGATAGAGAGTGCTTCAATCGGTGGGGAGTACTGAAGACATATTCAAATCAACAAAAAATAACAAATTATTTTCAATACAAGAACAATTATCAAAACTTTATTGGTATTATAACAGAGTGCACTTTATATATATTAGGCGCATCGTAAGCTCGTGGTCGTGCTAAAGAAATATATCAACAGTGCGCATCGTACCGTTTTGTCTCAAATTCCGAACAGACTCATATTCCGAACACTCTGTTTTTGTATGCAGATTTGGTTGAAATGTTTCACTGAAATATGTCATCAAATTACATGAAAATGGCAGTCAATTGCAACTCAATTTAACCATTTTCCAATTTATTTTAAACCTCGGGCATAGTGATAGTTCACTACTTCAAGGTCAGTAAAACTAGCTCCGAAAAATTTGTTTGCCAAATACCGTTTTGACTCATATTCCGAACACTTAAGGCAAACAGGGACTTCAAATGCATCTGATTGGCATAAATTAGCTGATATTTGTGTAAGTTATAATTTCTTCGCGAAGTCTAACTGTTAGCTGTTGGGTATAGTAATAATAATGTTGATTTTAATAGTTTTTGTATTGTTTTTACTTAAAAGTATGGAACAACATTTTGATTCAAATGCCGAACACTGTGTTCATTCTGTCTCATATTCCGAACACCTTGATTCAAATTTCGAACAGCATGAATAAATCGTATTCAAATGAATAATTTGGCAAATAAAATAATCTGAGCTTGTTCTACTGGTCTCAAACTAGAAAATCATCACTACTCCTGCGGTATAAATTATATTGGATACGTTAAAATTGAATTGCAATTTACTGCCATTTCCTTGTTATTTGGTGACATATTTCAGCGAAACATTTCAACCAAATCGCCATACAAAAACCGAGTGTTCGGAATATGAGTCTGTTCGGAATTTGAGACAAAACGGTAATTCATCTGAACGCAATTTATTCGTGCTGTTCGAATTTAAATCAAGGTGTTCGGAATATGAGACAGAATGAACACAGTGTTCGGCATTTGAATCAAAATGTTGTTTCATACCTTCACGTAAAAACAACACTAAACAAGTTTAAATACATATTTTTCTCAGCACACCCAACAGCTAACAGTAAGACTTTGCGGAGAAATCAAAATTTTCACAAATTTCAGCTAATTTATGCCTATTAGATGCATTTAAAGTCACTGTTGGCCTTAAGTGTTCGGAATATGAGTCAAAACGGTACCGTTTTGTCTCAAATTCCGAACAGACTCATATTCCGAACACTCGGCTTTTGTATGACGATTTGGTTGAAATGTTTCGCTGAAATATGTCACCAAATAACAAAGAAATAGCAGTCAGTTGCAATTCAGTTTTAACGTCTTCCAATCTTCTTTATACTTCGGGAGTAGTGATGATTCTCTAAATCGAGACCAGTAGAACCAGCTCAGATAAATTTATTTGCGAAATTATTCATTTGAATGCGATTTATTCGTGCTGTTCGGAATTTGAATCAAGGCGTTCGGAATATGAGACAGAATAAACAGAGTGTTCAGCATTTGAATCAGAATGTTGTTCCATATTTTTTCGTTAAAACAATACTAAACGAGTTCAAATTAACATTTTTTTCGGCACCTCCAACAGCTTACAGTTAGATTTTGCGGAGAAATTTAAATTTTTACAGATGTCTGCTAATTTATGCCCATCAGAGGCGTTTGAAATCACTGTTGGCCTTAAGTGTTCGGAATATGAATCAAAACGGTACCTTCGTGCTGTGCGTACACGAATTTTCTCTGCTCTTGGAAGTTTTCTTAAAAACTACCTAAGGCAATAAAACAGTACTTTTCAGTGCTACAAAAACAGTGATTTCCAGTGCAAAAATAAAAAATGGTACTTTTCAGTGCTACTAAAACAGTACCTTTCAATACTATTTTTTCTACTATTGATCCCTTTACGATCCTTGTTTGATCCCATGCCCAGGGTTACCACATATACAGATTATCGAATATTTTGTTACCAAGATTCTGTATATACAGATTACAGAATATTTGGGAAAAAAAGATTTACAGATTCTGTATGCAGAATTCAGAAATCTGAATCTGTATAATGATTCATACAGATTTTTGAGCAAAAATGAAAATACATACTTTTGGAAACCTTAAAATTTTATCGGAGATGTGACAGTTCTGCAATGTAGTTGAAAATGATTGGTATTTCCTTGAATTTCTTGTGTAATATTCATTGCTATTCCAATTTTCAGTGATACAGATTTAATATACAGATATTTTGCTCCAGGATTCAGAAATATAGATAAATCTTCGAAAAAATACAGATTCAAATGTGGCAACCCTGCCCGTGCCTTCGATTTTTCGTTGGACCCGTTGACGAAAGCCAGCGGTGGTAATCCTTCTTGGACACCGTCTTGGGAAAAAAAACCTCTTGAAGGTCACGTCTTCTTTCGTTTATTCACTAAACATGGTTGCAACAACAAACAAAAGAAAGGGTGAATCTCTGGATTCACAACTTCCTTCCAAAAAAGTGGGATTTAAAACTGTCACTAAACGTGGCAAGAATGGAAGAAAGGACGTTTCCCCAGAATGTGAACTTTCTTCCAAGGGTGAAATGAATAATTGTCTCGAAATGAGCAATCAGTTCGATGCTCTAGACAAATTTTACGAACACCATATCGAAGCAGACTCTAGCCTAGGCTCTTTGATTCAAGTGAGGAAGCAAAGAGTGCCGCCTATCGTGGTCAGTTGTTCCGAATTTGTGGGATTTAGGCAGGAGATCTTGAACTCCATTAGGGGAATCAAGGTTTCCTTACAAATCGCAAAGAAAGGATACTGTCACATTTTGCCGGAAACTCTTAAAGATCGCGAGCTTCTTCTCACACATCTTGAAGAGAAGAAGCACAAATGTTTTACTTATGACGACAAAACTGAACGTTTGTCTGAACTGAACGTGAACTGTCTTGAAAGGTCTCTCAAGTGACTATAATTCACCTGAAGAGATCAAAAATGGAATAAACGATTTACTTGGATTTTCCCAGTCAAAGTAATCATTATGAAAAAGAGAACCGAATCTGGCATTGTTCGGAAAGGGCTTTCTCAAGAATATTATTTAGTACATTTTCACAAAAAATAAGATCTAAATAATATTAAAGCTTTAGAAAAAGCTAGACTTATGTTCGATGTCCGTGTGACATGGGAACATTTCCAGAAACCAGGAGGAAATTACCAGAACCCCACTCAGTGCCGTCGGTGCCAAAAGAAAGGTCATGGAACAAAAAATTGCCGCATGGGTGCCAATTGCATGATTTGCGGAGGTTCTCCTCACGCTAAGGATATCTGTCCAGTGAAGGAAGATACCATCAAGTTTATGTGCTCTAATTGCGGGGCCAATCATAAGTTAAATTTTTGGAATTGCCCTTCTTGCAAGAGAGTCGTTGAGGCTCTTGCCAGGCAGATGAAAGATAATATCCGTTACGATAAGGGTCGTTTCCGGAATTTTCCTGGTAGAGTATCGAACAATACTCATTTTTCAGTTACAATCGCTTCAAAAGGAATCATACCCATCAGGTGGATTATAATCATGCTCATACACAAACTAATTTTATTCCGTCGGGTAGCCGTTCGAATCATTTAATTTCGAATGTATCTACCCACGGACAATCCTTTGCCGATATCGTAGCAGGTAATTTGAACTCCTCCCCTATTCGTACTGTGGGTATCCATTCTACTTCTTTCAAATCAAATGAACAAACCCTTACCACCACAGGCAACATCTACTCCGCTTCTTCGTCTACCGAAAATTATAACAGAAAATCATCAAATGTACCCACTTCAAGTGATATGTCTGCCTCTGATTTTAATTTTCTAACTGAACAATTGAATCTAATGATTGATGCAATGTTCAAAGCCAACACTATGACTGAAGCAGTCCAAGTTGGTGTAAAATTTACTAATCAAATTGTTATTGAATTACGTTTTTCTAATGAATTCAATAAATAATAATTTTAGTATTTTAAATTAGAATGCTCGTTCTTTGAATAGTAAAGAGGACGAGCTGTTTAATTCTCTTACAGCTAATAAGGTGCATATAGCAGTTATTACTGAAACATATTTGAAACCTGGATTCAAACATAAAAAAGATCCTAACTTTTTTGTTTATCGTAACGATTCACTTGATGGGGCATGTGGGGGAGTTGCAATCATCATTCATAGGCGTTTAAAACATCAACTGTTTTCGTCATTCGAAACTAAAGTTTTTGAAACTTTAGATGTTTCTGTTGAAACACAGCTTGGTAAATATACTTTCATAGCTACCTATTTGCCTTTTCAATGCTGTGGACAGCAATTTAATTTGGTCCAAACTGACTTGCGAAAATTGACTCGCAATAAGTCATTTTTTTTGTCATTGGTGACTTTAATGCCAAACATCGGTCTTGGAATAATTCTCAAAGTAATTCTAACGGTAGAATTTTGTTTGATGAGTGCTCTACAGGAAATTTCTCAATTCAATACCCAGATAGCCCTAGATGTTTTTCCTTTTCTAGAAATCCATCTACGATTGATTTGGTCTTAACCGACTCTAGTCATCTTTGTAGCCAATTAGTTACTCGTGCTGATTTTGATTCTTATCATGTCCCTGTTACATTTCAAATATCCCATGAAGCAATTCTCAATCCTATCAGCTCCACTTTCAATTACTTTAGAGCCGACTGGAATATATATGAAACATATATTGACTCTAATCTTGATGTTAACATTTCTTTACAAACAAAAGTTGATATTGACAATGCTTTAAAACCGTGATTATAGACAATGATCTTAAACTCTTGATCCGTCTTAAAAATGTGAGGAGAAGGCAATTTCAACGCACTCGCGATCCTGATATGAAAACTATATGGCAGGATTTGCAGAAAGAAATCAAGAAACCTTTTGCTCAATTAAGAAACAAAAATTTTGAAAATAAAATTTCCTAATTAGATCCTGGCTCTAAGCCTTTTTGGAAATTATCTAAAATTTCGAAAAAGCCTCAGAAGCCAATACCGTCATTGAAAGAGGAAAACAAATTATTACTAACTTATTGCGAAAAAGCTCAAAAACTTGCTATGCAGTTTGAAGGTGCGCACAATTTTAATTTAGGACTTACTCGTCCAATTGAAAATCAAGTTACTCAGGAATTCGAAAATATTCTCAATCAAGAGAACGTTTTCGAAAATTCCTGGGAGACTGTTTTGGAAGAATTTAGAACTATTATTAAAAAAATCAAAAATATGAAAGCTCCTGGCGATGATGGAATTTTCTACAAGAAACTTCCAGAAATTAGCTTATCATTCTTAGATGATATATTAAACAAATGTTTTCAATTAGCTTTTTTTTCCTTACAAATTGAAAAATGCTAAGGTTGTAAAATTTTAAAACCAGACAAAAATCCTGCAGAAGCTTCTAGCTATCGTCCAATCAGTTTGCTTTCCTCCATCAGTAAACTTTTTGAAAAGGTCTTTTTGAACAAAATGATGGTCCACATCAACGAAAATTCAATTTTTGCCAATGAACAGTATGGATTCCGCCATGAACATTCGACCACTCATCAACTCTTACGTGTAACAAATTTGATCCGTTCCAACAAATCTGAAGGCTGTTCTACTGGTCTTGCTCTTCTAGACATAGAAAAAGCATTCGACAGAGTTTGGAATGAATGTTTGATTGTAAAATTAAAGAACTTCAATTTTCCAACATACATTGTTAGAAGAATTAAAATTTATCTGCCAAATCGTACACTGCACGAACTCCAGATCTGAAAGACTTTATCTAAGAGCTGGTGTTCTCCAAGCCAGCATTTTGGGACCAATATTATACAATATTTTCACATCTGACTTACCTGAGATACCTCAGGGATGTCAAAAATCTTTGCGGATGACACAGGCCTCTCCGCCAAAGGACGAATATTCCCACATAAACCAAAAGCTCTTTATTTGTAACCTTCAAGTAGACATGTTGTCACGATGAGAGGAGTTCCAATAAATTGGTCAGATGAAGTTAAGTATCTAGGGCTCATGCTAGATAAGAATTTAACTTTCAAAAATCACATTGAGGGCATTCAAGCCAAATGTAACAAATATGTAAAATGTCTCTATCCGCTTACACAGCGTAACAAAAATGACATTTTTGCGTGTCTCAAGGATCAAATTATGTGTCTCTAGTAGATTTGGGGTTGCTGAATCTGGTGCCATTCTCAGAAATGTTCCAGCACGTCACAATTTTTAGCTACAGGTCGCCAAAGTTGTATAAACCACTGGTTTTATTCATGTTTACATGAAATTTAAAGTACGATTTGTCAAATTTTTTTGTGATCTAATCCGCCAAACATGCAGAATAGAACTTGAACTTTCATTTCAGACATAATTTTATTGAAATTGCGCGATTAAATTTCTATTAAACCGATTTTTTTAACATGCTTGCAGTCTCCATACAAAATTCTTCGTTTCTTCTATATGGCAAAATACAACCATTCTCTAAACCATCAAAAAATAACTTTTCCGCATCAAAAGTATTACAAACTTTGATAATAAGTATTGTTATACACATAAAGTTTGAATTCTGTGGCAAATTAAGCCAATATATTACCTTACAAGCTGGCAAACTTGCATGCAAGTTGGCTGAAGTAGTCATTTTATGCATTTTCAACCGTCAATATCTCAAAAACTAGACGTGCTATGACATTTCTGAAAACGGCAATGGATTCAGCAACCCTTAATTAAGTGAATAGCGGTATTTTGGTGCTGGAGACAAAAACGTGTTCCGCAGTGTTATTAATAGAAAATCAAAACTTCGTCTTAAAAACAAGCTTTTGATATTCAAACAAATTTTCAGATCAGCCATGTTGTATGCTGTACCAATATGGACTAGCTGTTGTAATACCAGAAAGAAAGCTCTGCAGAGAATTCAAAATAAAAATTTGAAAAAGATTCTGAGGCTTTCTCCCTGGTACAGTACCAATGAGTTACATAGAATATCCAATGTTGAAACATTGAAACATTGGACCAAATGTCAAATGAAATAATTAATAATTTCAGGCAAAAATCGTAACAATCTTCTATTAAAACGATTAATGCGTTATAACTTTAGGTTAAGTAAATTGAAAACGTGTTTTTTCCTTTCTCATAAGCAGGTGAAATCAACTCACCTGTAAAAAATCTTAACTGCTACGGAAAATGATATGTAATGTGTTGTTAACAAAATGTTTATAAAATCTTAAATTTGTTTTCCCAAATTAGGATGATAGTGTGTCTAACACAGAACACCTAGATTTAAGAGATGAATGTAATGTTTGGAACGATACTAATAAAGAAATTAAAAAAAAAGAAAAAAAAACTGTTCGAAAACTTAGGACGAAAAAGATTTTCCAGAGAAGGACGCGTCTGAAATGAACAGAATACGATCTATTTGATGCATCAGTCGCTGAATAATAACTTCAATTAACGGCAAAGGTAAAAACTTATGCATAAATTTATTTTGAACCACACATTCGCTCCAGTAATTGAGTTAATCTTAATCTTTCAACGCAGAAGCTGTTACGTTTCCCATTTCAAGCAAACCAAAGAGATCTCAGTGAGTGGCACAATTCTCAGCTCGGCTGATTAAATTGTTCCAGCAGCAAGAATCGCGTTCATCAGTGCGACGTCTGTGTTTCTTCGTAGGCGGAACGGATATGATCTATTGAACGAGAAGGAATATAATGTGCGACGATATACATAAACTCATTGTCAATATATGAGAACATCCTGCCGTAGCAAGTAAGTACTATCGCACTTCTTCCACCATTGGATTCGTATGCACAAACGAAGATCACAGAGCTTCTTCTATACACTGTCGTGAAACAACGCGAGATTACTATTCAGACTGAAACTAAATCTATGCTGCTATTTCAGCTTTTAAAATTTGAATTCATAATTTCTCCACTGATACTGAAGGCGGTAATGATATGAATATTTGCTCTAGTTTCAAGTTGGTTCTGTCGATTCATTGCTGTCATTTTAGTAGTGCATATTTATCATACAAGAGAAATTTCTCTATTCAATCTCACCTTGAGGGGCTCAAATGGCCGTAACGGTATATGCGCAGTTAAGAGTCGTAGGCTCGAATCCCACAGGTTGAAAATCTACTTTTTTCGACTTCCCGGGGCATAGAATATCTTCATGCTTGTCACACGATATACGAATGCAAAAAGGTTAGTTGGCAAAGAAAGCTGATAAGAATGCTGTGTCTCAGTTGGTACGTAACACTATGAAGAAAAAGAAAACCCCCATTTGTGACGATCGAGCAACCGACATAGGAAAATGCAAATTCATCCACCACAATGTTCGGGCAATTTGAGAGCAATCCTGCACAATATGTTGGCAGCACTCTTTACAATTTAGCATAGTTATGAGTATTCAGCTCAAAGTCAAACTGTCACACACATATTTTATTGAAACATATTTTTTCTCTGAGCACTTGGAAGTCATTCTAAACGAACGAATAACTTTCATTCAAACTTTTTTAGCACAATAAGCACCTTCATCAAAATATGACAACACCATGATATCTGCAATAGTCATCGAGCCGTTTCCGTTGCTTGTATAACATACGAACTTCGATGTACTACTTAATCTACAGTTAATCAATGTCCATTAAATAACTACCCCACAACAATTCCTCTTCAACACTTTGTAAATTTAAAAAAGACAACAGAAGTCTAACTGGCATTAAATTGATATTTATTTGTACCGTATATTCGGGTGAAATGTCACAATGTCAAATGATTTTATCTTTCACTAATAAGTAGAGCATAAATATCAATACAAAGTTGCTTGAAGTGTATCCCTTTTACAGATTTAATCATCGAAATGCTTACCAATTTATTCATTTTGAGAAATTCCTTAAAAAATGCCTGTACTTAGGCGTTTTCTGTGGTGTTTTCGAGTCTTAGTTGGTTATTATTTCCATGAATATTTGATTCAGGGAGCCCAAATTTAGTATGTAGAAATGTTTTCAAAACTAAGTTTTATCGATTTCACTTGAGCAGCGTTGTCAGCTACTAAAAAATGTTCAACCCTTAATGAAAAACTGGATTACAGTTGAAGGGTATTCCTATGTTGCTAAGCATTCTATTTTCTGTTCAGCTCAAGTTTTAATATCTTGATGTTTTCTTCATTCTTCTTAAACAGTGTTGCCAGTCACATGAACATTGGTGCTTCGGCGGACTGTATGGTATACAACACTTTCTTCATCTTTGGTGAACATTCGGTATCGTTATCTTTAAAATATATCGGTATCTGCATATAAAACCTCCATATAATTAACTCTTTCGATAACTATCGTGTTGCCATCTATTATCGGAATATGAAATCTTGAGTGGTCTTTTTGAAAAGTTCTCAACTTTGTCAAAATGCCATCTTACCACAAATCAAAATGAAAACAAACTGAGTTATTAAATGCTTGTTATCGGATAACTCAACGTGATATCTTGTTTTTTATTCTTACCTTAACTCGGGATGCATTTTTCATTTGAAAATCTACATTATCGTTCTCATTTGAACCATACGAACAAACAAAAATTACTTATTGCATTTGTCGGTTCTGGTTTCGGTTATACTCTTCTTTGATTGACGTTATTTATCATCGCATAAAAAACGGATTATTATTTTTATTACTATTATAGAGTTTTGGCAATTCTCAGCAAAAAATTCTAGAAACTTTCACCTATCCCGGGAAATCTGTATGCCAAAAGGGATTAGGCTCTGTGGATCTCATTTATCAGTTTTATTTATCCTAATGAGTCTGCTGAATGAGCTCAGTTGTGGGGATTCAGGAACCGTCTCACTATACAACAGGTTCCAAGAATGGCTGCTTTTTGGATGCTGTGTATGTCCTTTTTCAATGTCAGCTTGAACAAGCAGACAACAGTTCTGCGAACAGTTCTGCTGAACTGGAACAAAAACAAAACCAAACACTCCCAAGCGTCAAAGCGCTGGCTTAGTCGCATTTGTCGTGCTCCCGAGTAACCGAAGCTAAAAGTGAATCATGAACGTGTTCAGAGCTGCTCAGAGTCATATTGTATTTTTGGGAAAAAACTGCTTCCCTTCCGAGATTTATGGTTTACAAGGGTTTTTGACTGCAAACTAGTAGTTTACTGTCGAGTGTGTATTAATTTGTCTGTCAAAACCATAATTAATCACACTTTGCTCGGTTACTCGCGAGTAAACGTTCCTGAGTTTGTTGTTACTTCTTTCGACATGTTCTCCCGAGCAGACGGGTGCGGACTTACTCACACCTAGCCAGTTCGCGAGTCGGTGATGTTTGTTATGCGTTGGTATACACTCGTGAGCTGCTTCGTGATGCGAACTTTTCCACCACTATCGTAGACTACAATGTCGGGGCGGTTGGCACGGATGAGGACGCCCGTTGTGATCTCGCGATCCCAGTACAGCTTTATGCAACTATTTTCCAGGACCGGGTCAGGTAGGTATTTGTGGTAGGGTGCAAATCGGTTCACCAAGTTGGGCTTAAGAGCAAGCTGTCAGTGCCAACATTGTGCAACTTCATTGAGACTATCGAGGTAAGCTGATCTAGCTAATACTGAACAGCCGGCAACAACATGCTCCATAGTCTTCTTCTTTTTGGCGTTACGTCCCAACGGGGACAAAACCTGCTTCTCAGATTAGTGTTCTTATGAGCACTTCCACAGTTATTAACTGAGAGCTTTCTTTGCCGAATGACCATTTTTGCATGTATATATCGTGTGGCAGGTACTCTATGCCCTGGGAATCGAGAAAATTTCCTTTACGCAAAGATCCTCAACCCGCGGGAATCGAACCCACGACACTCAGCATGGTCATGCTGAATAGCTGCGCGTTTACCGCTACGGCTATCTGGGCCCCTTTGCTCCATAGTCTCCCCTTCTGAATTGCACTTCCTACAAAGGTCCTCCACGTTTTCGTGCCGATAATTCTTCGTCGCAATAACCGGTCCTGGATGGCTACCATAGAAACTTCTGTTTCCGAGAAGAGGTCACCCCAAATCAGCCACGTGTTTAACGACACCTTATCATTGTGCAATAACTCCAGTTGATGGGGGTGCGTTCCATGAAACTCCTTCTGCTTCCAAGTTGTGAACATCTCGTCGACGGTTTTGATGTCGCAGTTCAGCTGGTAATCCTCCTGCGCCAGATACAGGACGCTTAATCCGTGGCACTTTCTCCAATTCCAAAACACTGTCTCTCTTCTTCTGCTAACCACATCCCATCACCGTTGTGTTTGGTGGGGTTCTCCCATAAATTGGTCCAAAATTGTGTAACGTCGCCAATCTCCGGAAGCTCCTCACCAAACTCGATCTTGTCAATTCGGATGTATCCCTCTCGTTGATGTTGAACATCCGATTTTATTCCTTCAGCTTTGAACATTCTTCATGACGTCAAAATCGTTTCGCAAGAGTACTAAACCACTGTACAATAAGTAGGCCGTCCCTTATTTTTCGAAATGCGAATTGTTACAAGTACGTCATTGTAAAGTGCTCGTTTTGGTGAGAAGCTCCGTGCACTAGAGCAGCGAGCTTCTCACCAAAACGAGCACTTTACAATGACGTACTTAGAGTTAGCGTTAGCGTTAGCGTAGTTACGGTATAATTCGTAGATTGGTAACATTCATGTTTTTTCTTTTGATAATCTCATCTAGAATGCCTTCAGGACCAAGGCTAGGGAATAAGCCTTGATCCAATCTTAAATAAGAATACCAAAACCATGAATATTGCTATTCCCGGCCACGCCCATCTTTACCGTAACTTGGGATTGGGGAAGGAAATGTTGAAGTAGCACTTACTTAAGAGAGGCCTCCGACTCAGCGACACCCTCATAAGTGCTACGGAGTTGGGGGTTGGGAGGGGTATTAGGTCATCAGGATTCGCCTGAAAAGCTAGCGATAGACCCAAAGTAGTTTTTGTTTAATTGTTTTTGATTTAATCTCTGGAGATCGCAGCAAGCCACGCGTGCGAGCTGACATATTTTGAATTTTCGATTTAAACGATTTAAACTTTCCCCCTGAAATGAGACGGTTGGTACGGTTGTCCCCGTTTCTTCCTTAATAAAATTCAAAAGTTTACGTCTATCATATTATTCATAGTGGATAATCTGATCGCCGTGATCTTTTGAATTATCTTCAAAACCAAGTCTGCACAGTGGGCCTGGCCATTTTAGTATTTGTTTCATATCACTGATATGATGCAAATATTAATGCTGACAAGAAAATAATAGAAGAAATTCCAGTATTTCCAGGATGCTTTTCAATATTGGCTGTGTAAGCGCTTAGATAGATAGATAGATAGATAGATAGATAGATAGATAGATAGAATTGTTTTTGATTTAATCTCTTGAATGCCAGCAATCAAAAGAGGACAAATGTTTGATTTACAGTATAAAGAATGTTGTTTCACGTCAAAATAGTCGATCACGCGTACAACGGTAATAACGATCCGCTTTCTACCTAGTAAAAAGCAGAATAGATCCCTCCAGGGTCATCTAAATAAGAAAAAAAAACTTTGTTATGATTCACATGGAACTGTCATTTACATGAACATACAATCGACCAAAATGCACTCACAATGCATATCCTATTCCACGATAAGCGACCGGTTGAAACGAGTAAATTGCCGCACTTCAAATAAGCGAGAGAAAAAACACCCGGGACAACCGCAGAAACATGCCGCACTCCGAATCGCGAAAATCTGATCACGAAACCGTTACATCTAAAACAAATTCGGGTATTCTGTTTAAAAGGAACGGACTCACCAAATGCTTGCAGCCTCCGGAAAAAAGATACTTATTCCCCCGCCGCGGCGCCGGTCAACGTCCACCCTACTCTTGATCCAGGTTGAAACGTATTTGTTTTCCCAGGTTCAGAAACTGAATGCTGATTTTTTTTTCAATTCGAAACTGAACAACATTTAAAACGCGGAAGAGCAACAATTTCACGCCGAAAGAAGATTTCCACTTTTTCACTGTCACGAAGAACAATTCGACAAATTTAAAACGATTGTGGCCAACTTGCGATTGATGCAAGGAGACGAAAATAACATGACAGTCGAGCACTTTACAATGACGTACTGTACGAAAAGCCGCCAGTAACAAATTGTCTTATGCGCGTTGATAATCAGCATAGAAGTTTGTTTTCTTTGGGATGAATCAAACATTACGTAACACAAAATTTGCCAATTTTAGACCCCCTCCCTCCCCCACGTAACAGCCTTTGTATGAAAAAATAAAATTTTTGTATGGACCGTAACACTACGGAAGACCCCCTCCCTACCCCTGTTGCGTTACTTAGTATATGAAAGATCCCTTTGTAGTTATGAATTTTATGTCAATGTGCATCTTCATAGCAGATATCCACTATACAAAATATAATTTTACTTAAAATTCTATGCTGATTATCAATTTGTTACTAGTAGCTTTTCGTACTCATGTTGCGTACACTAGAGCAGCGTGCTTGATTTGGCGCACGGGGTCATCTACACCTAACACCTTTAGGGTCATTGGGGGACCACTTAGCGTCCACGTACGGTCTTCAAATTTTTATCTGATTTTTTTTCTTACCAAAACGAGCACTTTACAATGACGAACTTGTAACAATTCGCATTTTCGAAAAATAAGAGATCTCGGAGCTCTGCGGGCCTGACAATTTCAGCAAGATGATGACCTTTCCTCGTTGAAAGGATTCACCCACGTTTGCTGTGTTAATCGACCATACTTTGAGCACAGTGTGACGATCTGATTCGCGAAGCGTCACATCTATGCGGGTTTCTTTGCATTTGGACGTGTGGTATCTTCTTCTAACGAGCGTGATCGCAATCCCAACGTTGTAACTACAGCTACTGTATACAAATATTTGGCGGCCATCTTTAATTTTGTTGGAAAAACAGTTTTTGCACCACTGGTTTTGAATTTAGAGATCACTATCAGAAAACTGAAAAAAAAACTGGGTAAGATAAGCTGCAAAAACTAAGTGAGCAATGGTATTTAGGGTGATGTGCTAGTATCTATTGTATTAAGCTTTGATCAGTGAGAACCTGCCATTTTCCCAGTATTGCAGTGTATAATGCTGATACAAACCGATGCCAAACAGTTCTTTACCAAAACGGCTTTCACATTGTACAATCAGATTTTGATAAAACTTGATCGTCTTTTTGGACATAATGCAATGAGATAGCATCTTGCCGTATTTTCAATTCGTCGTATCGTTTTGATTTCTGTCGCAATAAGTTTCCAGATTCATCTCACAGCTTACGGCTCACTATGATATAGTGAGTGGTCAAATTACAACACATCAACGCTATTATAAAATGCTTTCCTAGCATATATAGATCTACGGGCTTCTCCCTCCATCCATTCTGTTTGTTTAAATAAATTAATTACCTATAAAATTCATTGTTTGCCATGAAAATTCAGCTCAAACATATAAACACAATTCCTTTTGACCGAACAATCATGACATTTGCTGACAGTTCAGCGATAACAACACGATCAAAAGAATCGTTTTTTTTACGCCGAGCATCGCACACAAGCATGTTGTTCTCAGTACGACGGATTAAACATTGTTTACATTCTCAAATATACGCGATCGCTGGGGAAATTTAATAAAAATTCGTGAATTATAGAACTTTTACGGCGTTTGATTGGAACGGAATCCTTCAGTGAAGAAGTACGAAGGTCTCCCATAGTGAAAATAAGTGCCCGGCGAAGTAAGTCACACAGAAGGGTGGGAAGAAATTTAGCTTAGCTTAGCTTAGCTTAGACTGACTACACATATCAATGGTTGCTATTCCGTGATTGACCGAAGTCAGTGAAAATGCACAAAGAATCAACTAGAAGTTTGGCTGGGATTGGCCATAATCTTCTTCAATGTGCATAATTCAGTGCCTCTATTTATACAGGGTCAATAACGGCGCCGGCCACGTCCTTGCAGTCAGGTGGGATTGGGGGAAGGAATGTTAGTGTTTAACCTTTGCTATTTGGAGACCGTGTTTGCCTCTGCATCTCCACAAAGGTTACTGGGAGGGATGTTTGTTAATGGGAAGGATCGTTGGGTCACAGGATTCACTTTGATAAGCGATTAGACCATGATAAATAATGATTTGTGAGATATATACATGCTTATTTGTAAATATAAAATTTTCATTTGATATGAACAATTTCTATGTAGTGGAAAATTATGCCGACACTTGAGGTGACGAACCATTCAAAGTTTGTTGAACAAATACCTAAATGTAACATTCCTACAGCTGTCAGGATGAAAGCATGTGTTATTATATTTTACATATTTGAAAAGAAACAAAAAACTTGATTGGTTGGAACATCATAGAACACTCTTATTCTTATGCCGACACTTACAGTGGCGAACCATCCAAAGTTTGTTGAATAAAGTGAACTTTTCGCAAGTCTACACTTGTAGTGCCGAACCATTCAAAGTTTTTTTTTTAATTACAAAAATAAAGGTAAAAAGGGGTGTTCTGAAAATAAAAAAAAAATTTGAAACATAAATAATTCATGAATCAGAGTTTGTGTCGACACTCACAGTGACGAACAATTCATAGTTTGTTGAAAATTCATATTTAAGTCCCACAATTGTAACGATTAAATGTGCAGTCATACATATTTTATAGATTAGAAATAGTAGCATGAAACGAGCTCACCGATTGATCCTTTATCCTTCACTGTGCAGCCACAATCCACTCTCAGCCTCACTCGTTTGCTCGGCTATATAAAAGCACTCAGAAAAAAAAAGGCGCGCGACCCGAAAAGGAAAAAAAAACTTGGCTTTCTTGACGCACTGCCCAGCAGCAAGCGTCAAGGTCAAAGGATCAAAAAGAACTAACCGATCACGCCACTTTTTCACTTACTAGACCGACGTGCGACATGTTTGATCCTGCCTTCGTCGCTAACTTGCGTAGGAGCAAGCGTCAAGGTCGTAAGATCAAACAGAACTCCACAGAAGGGTGGGAAGAAATTTAAGGCATAAAGTGGTGTGGCTGGTGTCTATCGCTAAGCATTTCTCTCAAATCGTGTTCGTCCATGCGATTTCGGTGAAAAAATGCAAAGTGGATAATTGAACTGAAGTTATTTATCGAAATACAGTAGTTTTTTTTTTTTGCATTTTTGGTGTACAATTGTACGAAACATAACAGCTTTCACAAAATTACACTTGGTAAATGATGTTGCAGGTAAGTTGAAATATTCGCCGCAGTGGAACATTTTGAGTTTGATACGACGAATAATAGCGCGTACGACGAAGTAGAACGAAACCCTAATGTTTAAAAAAATTTATTTATTTTGAAATAAATAGCTGAACTGCTACTGTGCCATGGGTCAACACTTTTGATACTAAAATAAAACTAACGTTTTCCAATTTATTATATTTTTATGGTAAATCTCGAATGGGTGTATCGTTGCTTGATATCCTTGAGCAGCGTTTTGTATGATAAAACTATAATTTTCAGAAAAGTCACTAATTACCATCGGATTGTTAGACGAAGTTGATTTTCTCATAAACAGAGGCGGAGTCCGTTGATTGCCTTCATTTAAAAATAAAAATAATGTATATATAAAAACAATCACTGTATTATTCAGTTTTTTAACTATTCTCAATAAAAAATTCAATCTTCAAACGTTTTTCCCTTAAATATGCCCAATTTGCAATGCATGGACGACTTTTAGTAAATTTAATTGCGAATCTTTCTGCCTAAGAACGATCAAAATTTGAAGTTGCCGTTTTTTTAATCATTTTTTTTAATTTTCAATCATTGTTAAATTCAGTGTAGAAAATGTTTTTTTATTTTTTCAATATTTTTTTCCAAAACTTCAGGACATTTCACGACAGTCACTTTTTTGTCGGTCTTACCGTTACAACACTTTTTTGTCGGTCTTACCGTTTTCGAGTTAAACGGGTTTATAAAAAAAAATTGACCCTTTCCAAATGTTAGTCTAGATCGATTTTGAAAAAAAAAACAAAGTATGTAAAGTATCTTAGTTTCACAAAGTCTTCACACCCAGAAAGTTTCATTGAATTCTGAAGGGGTGCTGCCAATCCCTTTGTCGAGTTGGCGTGAAATCCGTCTATCGAGTTATGGAGAGAAATTTACCTCTCACGTGACATCGACTAGTGGAGATATCGAGTCATAGAAATATCGACTTACGGAGAGCATGATGTATGGAAATATGAAGGGTCCGAAAAATTCATCGAGTTATAGAGTATAATAAATTGGTTAAACTTTAAATGGAAGCTACATCCTTCCCCTATACGATGCCATTAAATTGATTAGCTTTGTGTTCCCTTTTTGCTTTGTGTTCCAAGGGAAATATGAGACATATCGCGTGAAGAAACACCTAAAATTTATCAAAAATCGGGCTTTTCGCAAACCGTTTGGCCAGCTGGCGTACGAGGGGTCAATCAACCTTTGGTTTTAACATATTCTAGCCATCAGTGACAAAAAAATCTAATAAATGGTGCCGGTGGCGGGCCTGGTTTCGGCGAGAATTGTTCATATGGCTTGGTTTGGCATAATTAAAAGCGTATTTCAAAGCAAACTGTTGAGATAGTTCAAGGCATTGGTACACATATTCGAAACTGTCGCGAAGCGCCGCGGTGCACGATATAAAAACCGCTTATCTAGATATAACAAATGAATTCAATTTCTGGTACCTGGGCCTCACATCTTATGTACAGCTAATACAGTCAATTCCCTTACTAGATATTGGTCTCTCGATATTGGGTTAGAGAATCAAAGTAAAAATTGGTTTTAAACTATGGTTACCTGATATGTTTGAAAGAATATCTGACTAGTGGATTGCAACAGATTTGTATCAATAAGCACGTTTATTCTAACAAAAGTTGTTATCAATTTGGCTTGTGAGAAGTTAAAATAACAAAATAGGGAAAGTGTGAAATTTTGATAACTCTCACATTTTAAATCTTTTTGAATGTTTTAACATTAAGATATATCTTAAATCTAACTACTACAACACACAAAATTTTTCAAAATTTGAAAACTTTAAAATAAACACGTATGGCGAAATAGGGAACCACTATGTCCATAACTGGTACACCTACCCTATATAACAAAATTTCCACTAATAGTGGTAAGCTCCATCGAAGTTAATACGCGATTGGCGTCGTAACTTCGATGGAGCTTACCACCATAAATTAAACAATATAAAAACAACATACACTCCCGTGCAAAAGATTGGGTTCACCCCCTCAAAAACATACAGAAGTGTTCTGTCCATATCTCTGTGATTACACGTCCAATTGAAACTCTTCAAGACGCATTCGAAAGGCAAAGAGTTATTTTTACTTCGTATGTATTTTTCCAAAAACATTTTTTTAATTTTGTATACTAAATTTATACTTAAAGTTGTGACATTTTCCAAAAAACACATTGAAAAATCATATCTAATTTCCTCAGCATTGGGTCGACCAAAATTTTAAATCAAAGTGTCATTAGAATCGTAATCTTATATTCTTTGAAGAGACCTCACGAAATTTTGGCGGAAAAATCTGGAAAGTATTCAAAATCAATGAAACAGTCAGTCAAGTCATCGTGCAAAAGTTTGGGTTCACCCCTCAGTATGATGCAAATCGTGCAAAAGTTTGGGTTCACCAGAGCCGCACGCACATCATTTTTGTCAATATCTCTGCCATTTTTCAACCGATTTTAAAAGTTTAAAGCTTTTTTGAGCGCAAATAATGGCGCGTACATGATTGGTATGAGATTTCACAGATTTAAGTAAGTTCAGGTGAACCCAAACTTTTGCACGATGACTTGACTGACTGTTTCATTGATTTTGAATACTTTTCAGATTTTTCCGCAAAAAATTCATGAGTGCTCTTCGAAGAATTTAAGATTACGATTCTAAAGACACCTTGTTTTAAAATTTTGGTCGATCCAATGCTGAGGAAATTAGTGATGTTTTTTCAGTGTGTTTTTTGAAAAATGTCACAACTTGAAGTACATATTTAGTATACAAAGTTCAAAGAATGTTTTTGGAAAAATACATACGAAGTAACAATAACTCTTTGCCTTTCGAATGCGGCTTAAAGAGTTTGAATTGGACGTGTAATCACAGAGATATGGACTGAACACTTTTGTATGTTTTTGAGGGGGTGAACGCAAACTTATGCACGGGAGTGTATGTTATAAGATAAACAAAATTATAACTCTCCATGTTTCAAATTAAACTGAAAAAAACTCATTGTGATATTTCTCATTATTTTTATTTTCTTATTTTCCACTTCTTCTTCAGCATTGCTGTACAGACTTGAATCATGAAATTTTAGTTTGTTTTGTTTTCTGTTCCAAACTGCTTCAAGATTACTTATACCTAAAATTATAATTATTTGTAACTAGAACAAATTTTGAACACACTTTGTCATTGATATTGTTTTAAGTGTGTGAAAGTTTCTTTGAAAAAATCTGAGTACTTTTTCTAGCAAAAATGAAACGAAATTTGTTGATTGTAACAAATTTGTATATGATTGTGATACAATTTTGTCGCAATCCACTGATCCGGTAATAGTAAAGAAAAAAAAGTCGATCTGTTCTGAGAATGTAAGCTATGTTAAAATAAGTGTTCAATTTGAATTGAATATTAATCTTCTATTAAATTTCATTTTGGTTGTATTGGCACAAACAAAGTATTGGCATCAGATCGTCTACTTTTTTAATTATGAGTTATTGTTTACGGCTAACAAGCCGAGAGGAAGCTTGAACAACTACCGTTTAACTAAACATTACATATACTTCGGTTTAAATGGACAAATTGATGTGAAATTTGCAAAGAAAGTTACACGTATTTTAGGTGAGAATCGAACTCACGACTCTCTGTTCACTAGATAGGGTGCGTTACCCCTGCACCACGAGAGGACTCATGGACGCAGAAGTTAACCTAAACTCAATTTCAACTCAGTAATCACGTTGTCCTCTTTCGCAAAGCGCACCTCTCTTGGAAGAATTTCATGACCATCCAAACCCAACGCTTTCTATTGTCACTGTATATAATTTAAATTTACCGTGGTTTTTCAAGAATTCTAACATGAAAACAGTTAGATATTGTGTAAGATGTTGTTGTATTGAAAATAAAACTCCAGTTCTTCACTGTGTTTAAATCCCGTCTTCCAAGCTGAATCCAATACTGCACACACTCCAGAACCAGTGCCTCGGTTATGTCAGTGGGATGTATTGTTGTAAATTGCGTCCGTTTAAGCTCATCATACTCTAGATTTTCTAAATTGGAAGATTACCCTCGGACCGCGTAGCGTGCATAATGGCGAGAAGGAAGGTAGCAGCAGTGTAGCACACGAGAAAAAATGTCAATCCAGCCAGGGTCGCGGTTTTGGTCCGATATGAGCCGTCTCATCATCCAGTAGTTAGTATTCATCTGCTCCGGGGGAAACGTTACGAAGTCTCGCGGTGCGATCTGTCTTAGTCTGTTACTAGCCGTGCGCGGAGTGAAACGTCTTAAGCTCGGTACGTTCTTACGGTGTGAGTGTGACGCGTGCGCAGGTTGTTGAAAAGCTGGTAATCAAAGGATCTTTTGTGGGGATGGAAACTTCTGTGCTAGGATGCTGATGCTGGTTAACTTTTTGTGCGTGGTTATATAAAAAAATGTGCAACGATGTTCGGATTTCTGTGACATGCTATAGTGGAAAAAAGATATGATGTGATCTTTATAAGACGAAATATGCAAACCCAAGGATTTTTTCATCAAGAGCTATGGGAATTCAGGATAAAAGCATTGCAGAAAACAGTGAAGTACAGTGGACCAATTCATGTATATCAACGCCAATTGTTTGAGTGTCAATCAAATTTTAGCCATGTATTCTGTAAATCAGTATCAGAAAAAATAAGGTAGAAATTAAGTTACAAACAATCAATCCGAATCTGAATAATCCTAGGTGAGGATTTTATTTTTTTATTTGTTAAGCTGTATCTTTAAGTAACGCGAGACAATTTTTAGTAGTTGCATAAAAAAGATGAAAATTAAAGTGATAAATCAGAGTGATTAAATAAAAACCAAATTTCACTGATTTTCTTTAAATATGTTTGTAAAACTGGTACATTGGACACGAAGCTGGTGTAGTGGTTTGATAGACCTTGTATCGGATACTATCTCTAAGATAGTCAGAGTGACGACAAAAAACATGACAAAACTGCGTTTTCAATATGCTTCATTGTATGCTAATATTATATTATATATTTTTGAAGAACTTGTTAATATACCTGATGTTTATCACTCAGTGGTCTTTAGATTTCAAAAATTCTTTCAGCAATGGAACTAAGCACCATTCAAGATCAACGACCCTAAATATATGCGTTTACTCGAAGTTATTTAGCAAAAGGCACTTCCCAGCAGTCTGGAGAATACATTCAACAATGAAAAAAGATTCAAAACGTTGATACAGTCGACTCTCCACAGCTCGATGTTCTATATCTCGATATCGATATAGTGTATGCAGAATGAAAGGACCGAAAAAAAATCGACATAGGGAGATGTCGATATTATTTTCGGTCCTTTCATTCTGCATACATTTTGAATCTCCATATCTCGATATCCTCCTTATCTCGATATCTTCCTATCTCGATTCGTTTTTCATTCTCGATTTTCTCTCCGTATGTCTATATGCCCATTATCAAAGGTTACTAAAGACTAGCTTTAAGGGATGTTTGTTTTTTTTTCCTGGTAACGGAGTGGTTTTCAATCTAGTATTCATTAGAAATTTGTTCCATGTCTCGATCTCTCCCTATCTCGATGGTCCCTTTGATATCGTGATGTAGAGAGTCGACTGTATTTTTTGTGTGTATTTTTACAACACATTTCAGAAAAAAAAAGAATTTTTTGACTACTGTGGCCTTCCTTAGCCAAATGGTTAGAGTGCGTTGCTTTAAAGCAAAACCATGCTGAAGGTGTCTGGGTTCGTTTCCCAGTCGAACCAGGATCATTTCATAATGGAAATTTCCTTGACTTCGCTGGGCATAGAGTATCTTCGAACCTGTCACACGATAGACGAATGCGAAAATGGCAACTTTGGCAAAAAAGTTCCCAGTTAATAACAGTGGAAGCGTTCATAAGAAAACTAAGCTGAGAAGCAGGCTCTGTCCCAGTGAGAACGTTAACGCCATGAAGAAGAAGAAGAATGTTTTACACTTCTTGACATTCTCACATGGTAAACAAATATGATTCAAAACGTCTACAATACAAAGCATAAGGTATATTCTTTCGAAAAATACCAGTTGAGAAAGATTGGTGATGATTCAGTACAGAAACTGTAATTCCTATAAAATATAATTCACGAAATTTGAAAAATTCAACAGGGTAAATTTCAGCTTATATCTCTACAGGTCACATTATATGAAAAATCGAAGTATACACTGATCGATCTGAAAAATTAGGGAATTGCTATTCAATACTAAAGAAATCAAGAAAAAATATTTTGACTTTTGGTCAGCTTTCAGCCACTGTGTGTCGGCCGACTCGTAGCATAGCATAGACTGACTGTTCATGTCAATGGTTACTGTGGATCGGTGGACTCCTAGGTGTCGAACTTTCAGGGGAAGCGAAGCCGCTGCAACAACAAAAAATTGATGAAAATTCAATGCGTTATAAATAATAGCTATCAACTTACCAATGTCATTGAAATTTGATAATTGACATATTTAAGCAAACTGAAATAAATATCAACTTCTCTCTCACAATGCCATTAAAGTGTAACTACAAGTGCTTACTGGATTTCTTTCTTCAAAGCGACGCTGTTTTCTCTAAATTTATTCTAAATCCTCAGTGTTGCTGAAATATTTGATAAATTTTAGAAGCTCCTTGGTCTATTAATTATAAAATAATTTGCCTTTTTTTTCTGTAGTTTTGAATATATCTACTCGAACCATTGCAATGGCATTGCATTGACGTATCCATCTCGGAAATGTGAGAATAGACAATACTAAATATTACGCAAATTGTATGTTTGCATGGCCTCTTTCGAAGTTTTTGGCAGATTACTTTGAAAATTTTAAAAAAATGGTATGATATGGTTCATAGTGCCATATTTGGTTGATTTTTTTGAAAATATCTCTACGATGCAGAAACAAAATCTTTGGTGGGCTCCTCTAATAGAGTTTTGCATGTTCTTTAAAGATCCCAAAAAAGATCCTTTGAGAGCTTTATGTGTTTTCTTTAATAAAATTTAAATTTTCGTTCAATTTTGAGTAAGATCTAGACTAATTATTTTGTCAGATTTCGATTCTTTGTCGTTTTTAGTAGAAAACCTATTTTGATTTCCATAGACCTAGCAATACGAAGAGCTTTTTTTCATGAATTAACAATTAAAACTAAAACATTTTTCAAGAAAAGCTATCAGGGGCCGCGGAATATTTGTAAAAGCTCAAAGGGGGCTGCAACTATGAAAATGTTGTGAACCACTGATCTAGCAAGTATGTTTGAGCACGTCTAGAAATTTGCCTTAAAACTTTTGTATGTTTGCCTGTAAATTCATCGACTGTTGAAGTCTAAGCAACGCATCAGAGCAGAAATAAAAGTTTTTTTTACATTTTTTACTTAAAGAGCACCTAAAAACTCAAGGTGAAATGACAGTCTTTGAACCTAAATTTTTTGCATAGTTGTTTGGACAGAAATAAACAATTTCCAAGCCGTCGCATTAAATTACAAAAACAAACAAACAGTTACAAAAATACTGTTTTCGATTTTGTAGTAAAACAAATTTGAGTATACTCAAAAATTTTCAAAGAGATTTTATAAGACGTTTAAAAGTTGAATGCCTTTATTTATTAAATTCGATGAAATCAACAGACAAAACAGATCCCATTGATGCAAAACTTATTCCAATACAACAATTATTACCATTAACAAACGAACACACAATTGACGATAAAAATATAAATACAAAATAATTATTCATTAAAGAAATGAAAAAAACGCTTTGAACTTTCTCCAAATCGTTTGTCAGAAAACGTGGAAGTCAAAAGTATGATTTGCGGGCAAAAGGGCAAAAGGGTTTTTCGTAGTATTTTTTTTTTTAATAAAATAAATGTTTGATTCGCTCAAACATTCCAATATCTGGCTAAACATGTCCATAAGACTTTATTTATAGTGACAAAACAATTTTGATATAATGGGAATTAGTTTAAACAATTATGTTCGCGGGGTTTCTAGAAATAAATTCATATAGAAGAAACTACATGTCACTGGGTCGAATTTTGATCTATAGGAGAACATATTTAAAAATAGGAGTTTTCGAAGTTTCTAGAGTAATATAAATTTTGAGCGAAATCAAAACATTATATTTCAACCCAAATATTTTTTTTTTATCAGGGAACTATATTTATCACTTTAAACTTCGTGACGTTTATTGATTTGCGCCACAAATCCGTCCCAGATAACACCATGAAGCACCTTTTGTTTAAATAATGTTGGGTGTACTATCTATTTGAAAAATTCAATTGGATAACTACCTTACCTTGATACCTTGATGGCTATAGCGTAGCGTCACGCCATTGCCGGGCATATTGTAGAGCTCCATTTTCATCGGTCTTGGGCGAAACTTCTCCAGTTGCCTCGAAGGTTTAGGGTCGCCAGGTCCTCTTCCACTGCGTGCAGCCAGCCCATTCGTGGTCTTCCCTGAAGCCGCCGTTCTCTACCTGGTTCCCTGCTGAATATTATTTTCTCAATTTTTTCGTCCGACATTCGCACTAAGTGACCAGCTCACTGAAGTCTGCGGTGTTTTACACGCTTGAAAATATTCGTATCTTTGTACACTTGATACAACTCGTGATTCATGCGTCTGCGCCACACACAATTTTCGAGTTGACCACCGAGTATTGACGGCAGCACTTTACGCTCGAAAACACCGAGAGCTTTGCGGTCTGACTTTTTCAACGTCCACGCTTTGTGCCCGTAGAGAGCCACCGGAAGAATCAATCTTTTAGCGAAATTTGTTTCCGTTTGCAAGTTGTGGGTCCTAATCTGGTTACGTAGTCCGTAAAAGGCCCTATTCGCAGCCGCAACACGTCTTTTCACTTCCCAGGGAACGTCGTTGTCACATGTCACAAGTGTTCCAAGGTAAACAAATTCTTCAACAACTTCAAACACTACCTCAGCACCTACACCACCAAGCCTGACTCTATCTCTACCTGCAACCATGTTCTTCGTTTTGGTAGAATTAATGGTCAGGCCTATCCTCTCTGTCTCCCTTTTCAGAGACAGGAAGGCCTCTTCCACTGATCTGCGATCGATTCCAATTAAGTCTATATTGTCTACAAAGCCAAGGAGCATGTTCGACCTTGTGATAATAGTGCCATTCCTCTGCACGCAAGATCTCTTAATAGCATCATCGAGTGCAATGTTGAACAGTAAATTCGAAAGTGCGTCTCCCTGCTTTAACCCGTCTAACGTCACGAACGGAGTTGGCACCTCGTCTGCGATCCGAACACTTGATTTCGAACCATCCAGCGTAGCACGTATCAGACCTGTTAGTTCCATGTTCAGACATTATCTGCCAAAGCTCATTTCTTTTCACTGAGTCGTAAGTCGCCTTGAAATCAATAAACAGATGATGAGTCTGCAAGTTATACTCCCAAAATTTATCTAGGATCATTCGCAAGCCAAACAGACCAGGTTGTCGAACGGCCCTCACGAAAACCAGCTTTGTATTCGACGACGAAGGACTCCTCGAGCGGTCTCAATTTGTTAAACAGGATGCGCGACAAAATTTTATACGCCGGATTCAGCAGAGTAATTCCTCTGTAATTGGCACACTTCAGTCTGTGCCTTTTCTTGTAGATTGGGCGTATGAGGCCATCCAACCAGCCGGTGGGCAAATTTTCGTCCTCCCATACCTTCAGAAGTACTGGGTGTCGACTGATAAAGCTTGAGCTCACTTCCGTGCTTGAGAAGCTCGACCGGGATCTCGTCCAGTAGCCTTACAGTTCTTCAGCTCGCTAATAGCCTTTTTAACCTCTCCTATGGTCGGTGGGTTCACAGCTTGATCGTCATCATCAATATTAATCCTGTTCCTCGCTACATTTCCATTTTCACCGTTCAACAATTGCTGAAAGTGCTCCTTCCACCTGGCAGCCACCGCCGTTTTATCGGGCAGCAAATTCCCTTCTCGATTTTTGCACATGGCGGGCACTGGTACGTTGTGCCACGCACCATTGACCGTTGCATAGAATCTCCGCACATCAATCCGGTTCAGGCTTTCTTGAGCTTCAGCTACACCACTTTCTTCGTGCTGCCTTTTCTTTCTGCGGTGGATTCGCTTTTCTTCGGCACTCACTGCCCTGTACCGCTCTCTATTTTGTCGGGTACCGGCCACAAGCATACGGCTTCTGGCGACATTCTTTCAATTGGATATTGATCTTGGATATTGTCTGATTCCATAACCACAGAAAATGAAAATTCTCTTAGAAAACGACGGAAATATGCTTCGGTAAAGTAGGACTTTTCTCTTTCTGTAGTGAGCGTAAGTGGACTTCCCCTTGGTAGTAAAAAAGTTGAACTTTTTCAACCGAAAATATGGTTTACAACACTTACTATCTCTAAAGGTTCGACTAGTATGAATTTTGTCTTAACAATGCAAAATTAATTCTATGGAGTTATTAGATATCGACGACACACTTTTAGGATTTTTTTTTGTTGGAGCTGTGTTTATTTCATGGAAATGTACCTATTGATAACAGTTTCGGGACTTAATCACATTTGTGGGATACCTTGGGCGTCAACGGGTTAAATTTAAATGAAACATGAGATTATGTTATTATGTTCCGCCAGGGCTTCACGAGGGATATTTCAGTTTTATGTAAAAAAAGCCGTGTAACGTCTCAATCTTTGTGAATTCGAATGAATATGTCAATTAATGAAGAATGAACTAGGTATCAATCAATGAGGTCACTTCTAATCACCTGGTATTGGTTCCGCTCAGGCTTCTTAGGAGACATTTCAGCTTCATGGTCAAAATCCGTTGTGCAACGTCGCAATCGTCGTAAATTCGACAGAACATGTCCATAAATAAGGAATAGGCTCTGTGTAAATATATGTTGCCAAGAGGGCATATTTTGCGACATTTCCGTTATATGAAGGCATCTTTCGAACATGAAGCGGACAATTCCCCAGAGAAGCTATGGCAGAACCTGTGCCAGGTGCATTGGAACCGATTTTATATATCGTTTATTGACATGTTCAATCGCATGGAACTGGAGTAGTCAAATCAATGGATTACAAACTGATTTTTCTTTTATTATCGAGTTCCCTCGAATTCATGAAGATTGAGAGATTGAGTCGCACAGTATGTTTTGGACGAAAATGTCCTCAAAGGAGCCCTGATGGAACTACGGTGTTCCAGAACGGCCCACTAATTCAAATTATGTTTGAATGATGACAATCGATTATTATCGTACGTTTTACATAAAAACTTCGGTTTTCTAACTGCAACACATAAAAAAAATCACATTTACAAAATTTGGCACCCTCGTGACCCCAGTACAACCCGGAACTAGTACATACCTTTATAGAATCAACTGAATGTGGTTCCAAAAAAATCGAATGAAAATTGACGAAATGGCAGCTATTTGAAAATGCCATGTGAGAGGTCGGTAACGTAAAGGTTAAGTACCATGCGCCTCCTCTGTAGAAGAGGAAGATAAATCGAGGTATACTTCATTCAAGAAGCCAGCGAATATTTTGTCACATAGCCCTTATTGTTTCCAGGCGCTTATTTCCAAATACTAATTAAATTCCTGGAAATTCTGATAAGAATCTTGGAAGAATTTTGAGGAGAAATTTAGAAGGGTTTGACGAGAATCCTGCAAGGTTTTATATGAAAATCCTGCAGAGATTTTGATGAGAATCCTGAAACAATTCTGATGTAGCTGGAACGGTTCTAAAGAGTTTACTGGAAGCATTCTGATGAAAATCCTTGAATGATTCTGATAAGATTCCTGAAACGATTCTGATGATGAGTTCTTTATTATTCGATTCTTTATTTTGATCAGAATTTTTCCAGCATTTCATCAGCATCGAATTCGGCTCCTACTGTACTACTGTAATATTGTAAAAATTATGATCAGAATCCTTAGAGAATTTTGATGATCAGAATCCTGAGAATCCTGGAAAAATTCCTGATTCTACAAGACGAGCATCTGTAGAGATTTCTGATAAGAATCCTAATAGGATTATGTTAAGAATTCTGATTCTAATCCTACGAGGAATCTTATGAGATACCTGAAAAAATACTGATGAGAATTCTGAGCGGAATCTGATGTGAGTTTTGATAGGATTCTAATGTAAATGCTGAGGAGATTCTGATGATAATCTTTAGAAGATTCTGATAACAATTCAGATAAGATTCTGAAGAGAATCCTCGAATCTTAAAGAGAATTTTATATGCAAAACTAGAGACGAGCCTGATGTGTATTTTGAGTGTATGCCGATGAAATGCCTTTGAGGATTTTTGAAGAGAATGTACGGTTATGCAATTCCCCAGACGACTCCGATGTTAATCATAAGCGAAATTTGAATAGAGAATGCTAACAGAATTCGCCAAGGAATCTGATGTAAATTCAGCAAAGACTTTTATCCTGCGATGATTCTTATGAGAATTCTATTAAAAGTCTGATTAGAATCATGAAAAGATTCTGATGAAAATCCTGAGACAAATTTGATGTGAACTCAGCAATGAATCCTGCGAGGAACCCAATGTGAATCCTAAGAATATACTGATAAGAATTGTGTAAGGATTCTGAGAGATCCCTGATAGGATTCTTTCAGAAATTTTCTTAAGTTCTCATCCTTCCATCCAAGATTCTCAATGGAATCAATATTTTAAAAATATATCATTGGAACTTTGTTACTGAACCTGAGTTATTTTTAACGACACGAATGCTGTATTCAGCCATTTAGCTACACAGACTGCAACTTAAAACTAGACAACGGACAAGCATGATCCAATAGAACAGCCGTGAAAAATTAGTGGCGAAAAGTTTCAATGGCTGAAGCGTGAGTCGAACTCACACCCCATTTAATGCTATATGTTTATGTAAAAATTTAGAAAACAAAATTCAAAAAAACGTCAAAATACTCACGAAGTAAGATTCTTAAGTTTTTCGAATGCGTCATAGAGAGTTTAATTAGATGTGTAATTACAGAGATATAGACAAGACACTTTTGTACGTTTTTAGGGGATGAACCCAAACTTTTGTGCGGCAGTGTACATGTATCTGGATTGGCCAACGGTATCCAAACTCTTGTGGATGCTTTTGGAAGTGAGACAAATCGCCTGCACAAAACTGTAAAAATTTTGAGTTTTGATGAAATGAGTCAACAGAGTGAAACGAAGTCGACCATGCCATTTAAGAGTTAACTAAGAGCTTTGTTTGTCAAAGTTGGGATTGATGCTTTTGAGTATCATGTGTCAAGTACGTTGATACTCTATGCCCTAGGAAGTCAAGCAAACTTTCACTACGAAAAGATCATCAACCGACCGGGTATCGAACCTAGACACCTTCAGCAGAGAGCTAAGGAAGGCCCCCTTCAGAAGTCAATTATCTTATTTTTGCATTCTTTTCTCGCACAATAGATTTGTACGCAATTGTGATATTTCATGTTTGTTGTTTTCCTGGCTTAATAAAATAATTTATTAATTACCCCAATATAAAAAACGTAAATGCTTAAGCCCAAGAATGAGGGCGATAACATACCTCAGTCTCATAAATTACAGTAGGTTTTAGAAAGTTTAACACATTATTCTTACCACAGCTTTTCCTGCTGTGAAATTCAACGTAAACATAATATATCAATCATGTTGTTGTTTCCATCACCAGACGCAAAAGCAATTTAAATGATGAAACTCGTTAGGTCCAGAAGAGACAATAATGCGATAAGTAGCTTCTAAAGTCGTAAACAATGCCTAGACTTTGAGTCGCCAGACCAGCCTCAAAGTCTGAGGGATGATTCTGAATCGTGCGTGCGTGCTCCTGCTTCCAAAATCGTCACACACCATACACTAAATACATGTCCCTTCCAATGGTGCAATCGAACATCGTTACGCATTTTTTGACCACTCACAAGCACGCAAACCCAGCACAGCATAGAAGATATGTGTCGACAACTGAATGGTGGAAAATAATTTCGTCCTTTTATGATTGTTCTTCGTTGGGAATGCTTTAGAGAAGAGTCACGTCGCGAGGTATTCCACCCCTCCTTATTGGTCGAAGCAAAGCAGCAGAAGAAAACCCGAAGAACGCACCCAGCAGCAAGATGCCTAAACAGGTGGAAGAACCGTTTGACCAGTTCCAGCAGTACTATCGCAGTCCGAACAAATTGTCCGCTAAGGAGAGCTTTCGGCTGTTCCTATGGAACCCGGCCGAGGGGGAAATTTTCGGTCGGACACCGTCCAGTTGGAGTAAGTATTCAAACAAGATGATCAAGTTTTTGTTTTTTAGATTTTCACATATATTTTCTGAGTCTAGTAGGGTCGATGTTCCCTTAGTGGACAGTCCCCTATAGTCGCACTAGTGGCTTTTTACGGCCGTTTTGCTATAAACCTTTCCAAAACATTTTTTGACATGAAGGTCAGGAGCTATTTATCTAAGTACCATTGATACACAGCTTGGTTTTGTTCAAAAAATTATCGAAATAATTATTTTTGCTTAAAATTTGAGCTCTCTTGCGCCTATAGTAAACCTATTGTTCCTATAGTAGCACTACTGAAAGAAACTATTTTTTATTTCACAAAATAATTGATGAATTAAGAACTTTTTTTACATCAAACGAAAGCTTTTGATCCACACTTTGTAGGAAAAGTATAAAAGTTTTGTAAAAATATGGTTTTGATAAGTATTTTGCCAACGCCGCGATGCTAGTGCTACTATAGGAACAGAAATTAGAAATAGTGCTACTATAGGCACATGTATTCCTATAGTGGCACACGCGATAATAAATGCAAACATTTTAGTTTTCGTTGTTTTCATATTTTTCCCACAAAACCAAGATAAAAAGCTTTCAGATGATGAAAAAATAATGACGATAGCGTTATTTTTCGATTTTATACGAATTTTTGTTCTTAGCTATGCGGCAGTTGGTACATCGACCCTAGCACAACAAAAGAAGCAATCTATGTAAAATTTGTCCAACAATATTCATATCTTTCATTTCAACAACAATTGGTTATCTAGCCGCACATTGCGATCTTTCTCCACTTTCCCTTACACATATGTACATATAACTTAGACAACTCCTCACTCCAACAACGTCATAACACTTTTTTCATAAAAAGTCAATTTTATTTTACTTGAATCAAAATTAACCATTCTTTGCCCTACCTCGTTATTGGTATACGATGCCTTTCTTCCCAATTATGAATTTTATTGCATTCTGTGCTTAGGTGTTTTTTATTATGCTTTTATTCTTGGCGTAATTAACCTTACTTCAAAATAGTTCGTAGATATCAAGAAGTGCTCCTTTTAAGATTTGTTTCCCATCCATGTTTGCTGATCATTAAGTCTATTTTAAGGAGCTGTAAAGCTATTATTAAAACTTGGAATAGATTGTCTTATGAAGATAATGAAAGAACTTCTACCACTGCACTAAGTCATATTAAATATAACTTAAAACTCAAACAAGTCTCATGCCATTGGAAAGCGGTTTACAGGGGATAGGCAAAATGATTGAGATATGCAATATTTTTCTCAAATTCAAAAGCTTTTTTGAAAAAATTAATTCACTTGGCCATGCATATTGGCCTCCGGACACCGGAATTGTCGGTCAGTCCCGTAAAATATTATCCCTTTAGATCTCCAATCATGAATATATCAACCGGAACTATTTACACTTGGACGTCAAACTTCAAAATGGCACTTCCGGGAAAATATTTAAAACCATTAGATGCTCTGACCAATCTACAGTCGTTTAAAATACGTTAGGCATAATGGACGTTTGGCATAAAACAACTTGCGTGTGTATCATTTCAAACTCGTCCTACATCGAAAATTGTTTGAGCCCATTAACAACATCCATTACGCTGATCGGGTGTCTGCCTCTCTGTAATTGCCATGTCGTCACTTGAGTGAGAACGGCACGTTGATAGCCTTTCCCCATCATTACGCTTCCACAACACAATTGTTGTGGAAGCAATGTAGGTATGATAGGCTAACAGTTTCAACACTAAACAAATCGTACTCGCTCTGCCCGCGTGTGTAGTAACATGAGATGGATGGATGTGGGTTATGAAAAGCGTCTGCGTGATCTGTGGGGATTTGAATTCTAAACTTGTAACCAACCCAGTTATTGGGTCACCAAGTGTCACGGTAGCTTAGTTGGTAAAGCGCTCGTCTACTATACAAGAGTCCTGGGTTCAAATCCCAGCCGAGCACGTGGTTTTTTTTTTCATAATTTCACCCAAAATGTGTCCATCTTTACAACGCGTAATGAGTTGATTAATTTAATAACCATGCGGATTGGATTACCGAACAGCTCAATATAAGTATCAATATATATAAAACAGTTACTGCCTCTCTGTAGTAGTCATGTCGTCACTTGAGTGAGAAAGACACGATGATAGCCTTCCCACATCTTTACTCTTCCACAATACAGTTGTTGTGGAAGCGATGTAGGTACGATAGGCAAACAGTTTCAACGCTAAATAAATCGCACGTGGATTTTTTAAAGTTTTTTTGAGTTAATTAATTTACGAGATGTATATTTTTTTATACTTTTCCTCTGAAGTGCACATGCAATGAAACATTTAAGTTGGAGCAGGATTATAGTTCGGTAATTTATTTTCGAAGTGTGCCCAATTGTATATGTTCCAATCCTAACTGGTCTACACCCTAAGGACTGTTCATTTTATAAAGTGGACACTTTGTTTATGTGTTTGTTTATTGATAAATTCTTAATCGGTTTTACGTGCATCGTTAAACAATTTTTCTTAAATTTTACAAAATCTTGCAAAATGCTTTTGGTTAAATAACTAAAAAAAATTCCAAAAACTTAAAAAAAGCTGTTTGTTAATGTTTTAATTTGTGAACAAATTGTATCTATGTATCCCTTATTATTCTACTACAGGTATACTTTCACAAAAACAATAATATTCCACCATTCTCTGACATTAGGTCACTTAAGTGATTTTTTCCATTTTTGCCAAATTTGCTGATACATCATGCTTTCATTCCCAGCAAAAAAGAAAAGTAAAAAGCGTGTTCAAAACTAGTTTACACTTCTAAAGGAACTAAATCGTGCATTTAAACCGCAGTCTTCAGTATAAATTTTACAGTTTATGATCGGTTTTACCAAAAAGCCTCATACTTTAAAAATCATGTACGCATATTTATCGATCTACAGCAAATTGTAAACGTTTTTCTTCAAATATTTCAATTTGTTATCTCAGAATAACATATTATGAAAGTAAAATGTGGAACACAAAATCGATTTTATTACAATTTTGATAATTGTCATTGTGCTTTGAGAAGTGTATAAAAAATAAACAACTTAAGAATTTTGCTAGTTTTTTCCGAAAATCCTTGAAAACCACACTTTTGACATGGATTCTTCCCGCTGTTTCTTAATAGGTTACAAAAGCTATTTGGTCGGGGATTTCACTCAAATCCTTTCAGATTTCTCCAAAAAATCTTAAATATTTTCCCCATCAGTTCTAAGAATGGATAATCCAAAAATTCCTCCAGTGATTCCTGAAATATTATCATGATTATATATTTTCAAGAACTGACTAGGTTTCTTTCCCTACATTTCTCTAGAATTGTCTTTAAAAATTCGTGAATTCTAGTATGAGATTTTACAGAATGACTTCCGTTAGATATTGTTCCATTGCGTTCCTTGAAAATTATCTCAAGGACTGTTTTATACAATCGTCCAGAGATTGATTGTTTCAGAAATATTAAAAAGAAACTCAATGAAACCTGCTAATAATACTTCCAAACATATCTCTTGAAATTCCTCGAACGTCTTCTCTAGAATTCAGTTTAAAGATTGTTCTTTTAACTGAAGGGATTTTCTTAAGATATCACCATCGCTCCTTACAGGATTCTTTCTGAATCTTCATTCAAGTACCCTTCTTAAAATTCCATTTAAAAATTGAAAGAAAGAATTATAAAAAGGGGGCCACATGGGCAAATATGTTGTCATTTCAGAAACATTTAGGATGTTTCAGATGGTTTGTGTCTGAGTTTTCAACGGATCCGCGGAACTTATAAAATATTCAAGAGCAATCTCTATTGTTCGAAATTATTCTCTTCGAGAATAATCTTTTAAAGAATTCCAAGAGCAACAACAATTAAAATTAAACTGACTTTTTTTAATACAACCGCTTGCACAAAAGTTGGAGGTTTTTCACGGAATTTCCGAAATAATTAGTGGCGATTTAAACGAAAGATTTTTTTTCTATTATATTTTGTAAAAAAAATCAGGATAAAACGAACTTCTAGAACACTTGAAAAAAAAATGTCGCGGTAAGAAATTTTATAGGAGTTTCAAAAGAGCTAATAATCATTAAGTAGAATAAATAGCTAAATTATTAGTTGTATGATCACAAAAAGAATTTTCAACATAGCTGAAGATGTATGTATCCTTACTTTTTAGGGAATGTTTTAAGTGTGTTTTACAAAATTATTTTCGAAAAGCTTTCGACAAAACTATTGTCAATATTGTCAAAACCGAAAAGGAAAGTATTTTATTAACACAAAGCGTTCTTTTTTTGTAGAATTACAAACGAAATCCGTTTAAATTATGCAAATATAAAATTTCAAGTGTTCCAAAGGTACCTGAATGATCAATCGACATTTTTTTTTGGGTTTTGATGATATGTTATAAGAACATTGCCAAAAAAGTGATGCTGAAAAATGCGTTTGAAAATTTGAGTTAAAATTTCCATAGATATTCCTAAACAAGGCTCGCTTTAAACTTCGCTTTTTACTAATATATTTTTTTTAAATCTCGAATTTCTAGCAATTCCTTAAAATATTTCATACGTTATTTCTTTACTATACGACGCAATTATGCTAAAGTTTTATGAGAATTTTCTTAATAAAATACACAAATAGTTGCAAAAAAACCTGCTTCATAAATTCTGCCAATATTCCCTCTAATAATTTAATTTTAAACTAGGTTGCAAAGCTTCTTGGACACTGCCATGATTCACTTGGGCATGGGGGGTTTTTATCGACAAAATCGTCTGAAGCTTTGGAACTAGAAGCACCTCAATACGTCGCATATTGTGGCCAGATATGAGCTCAATAGCTTTAAAAACTCCACTGCCGAAGTGAATCAAGAGTACCAAGAAAAGGAATGGGCTCCTACTACGAAAACTGCACATTTTACTTAAAATATAACTCTCCGAAAATTCTGTCAATATTTTAGGAGCAAAAAGCTATTTGAAGTCATTACATCAGATATTTTTGCACTAAACAAAATTAAAAAATGTGATATACAAAAAAAATTATAAAAATTACAATTTTTATTTATGAATTTATTTTCCTTATAATTTTCTATCATAATTGTATCAAATAAATACTAAGACTGCATTTCTATACTGAACTTCTGGCTGCAATGTACTGCCAAAGTTTGGTTTGGAAATGCTGTGAACTTTTTTGGTAGGATTACTAACGGAGTATTTGGAAAAATCCTGTCCTCCGCATCTGAAGGAACTTTTTTGAATGTCAACGTATCTCCAGAAATAAGTCCTTTAATTTGTAAACTCGCCAAGACCCTAACATATCTTATGCAACGCAAATAAATAATACGTATATCATTTCTTATCATATAGATAAAAGTTTGATTCATTATTGACTGTTCGATGGCGGGTTATTATGAATGATGATTGCGATAACTTTTAGAGAACTTCAAACACATCCTTTGCAAAAATTCAAGGTTTTTTTTATCTTGGAGAAATCCATAAGCCTATTACTGGAGCAAAAAGTGATCGATTTTTCGAAATTTTTCGACTGGATTTGTGGTGATTATTTAATGAAGTTAATGGAGACTTTTCTCACGGAGTAAGTGAAAATTAGTGAGCTACTTCTTGTGATAGCCAACATCGAAAACTAAAATTTAAAAATCAGTATGGGTTTTTACTCTGAATATAACTCATAAGATTGTTCTACATAAATATGATAACTCCATGTAATTTGTAACAAATTATTAGGAATTTTTTTTCATTTTGTGTTTGTTATCATGAATAATTTCTGGGGGGGGGGGGGGGCTGGTAGAGGCTTTGCCCTTCTGGCTCCCTCTGATTCTACGCCAATGCTTACGTTACACATGGTAAAATTATTGCTTAGGAATTTGAAAATTTTAAAATTCTTGCGATCATTTCTCCAAACTATTTATGTTGGGTTTTCAGCGTAATTGTGCAGAATTCTTCCACGTCTTTCGCGTTCTATCTTAGATAACTTTTGCATATATGTATGAATCTCCTTAAAACTTTCACCATCAAATAAGGAGTTTTTCCAAATCAAGAGGATGTAATAAGTTCTGTGTCCATGAAAGTACGATGTTTCAATCTGTAAAAAGTTTGCTCAATGTGTAAACTTTGACAATTGCTTTTATAAAATTAACTGCAATAGTGAATTACAATCCGTTCAGTATATGCTGATAGATTTTTGCCAGGCTACATTATAGACATATAAGTTTATTTTTTTTTTATAAATTGCTGGAGGTATAGCTTAGCGAAAGCCTAAAGCCGAAAACTTAACATAATATAATTAGACTGTGTTTTAAATTTTGAAGAAGAATTTCAAAAAAGACTTCTCATGCATTCTCATGTAAAAAATTCGGAGCTGCACGCTAGTCAACAATGACAACTACAGTGGCGCCTTTAGGTAATTAAGAAGAAGCAGCCAAATTCTTAGTGGAGCAAACATTACGTACATTATAATTTATACAATGAAACATAATATAAAACAAATCAATCAATCTGAATTATCATTTTGTCTTTCCACCACACAAATTCATTGTTATCATAACGTTTGGTAAAATGCAATGCTTTTTCAAAGTGGAAAAGTTTTGCCAAGTATCTTTTCAATTTGAAATTTGAATCGGTAATGTCAGCTGAATCTTAATTAAAGAAGGATAACACTTTCCTTTTTGAAAATCGCACAATTCGTGAAATGACTGCCCTTGCACTGCACATGGCAACGCTCGAATTCCACCACAGCTAAGCGAATACCTGTGGGAAACCCCTCATCAGTGAACAACCTGTCGGTTGAGACATTTTTGCCTACACCATCGCCGCTGTATTGTACACATGCGTAGCACTAACACTACATGCTGTGCTGAACTTGCACCCGGGGCCCTGAAACAACGACGGAATCGAGGGTACCCTGCCTGGCTCTCGCGTGTAAACGATTGGCTGTATGAGGTGATGAACACACAATACAGCAACCGTCTGCAGAATGGTAATGACTATAGCGTGGCTGTATGTGAAAAGAAAGCGTAATATGATTGAGAGCGTATAGGAGGCAAACTGGTTTTACAACTGGGCATTGCAATGGTATTGTGGTGGCAGATGGTGTTACCAGAACTGGGTAACCATTGCGCCAATATGAAAGAAGGGCAGGCTCGCCCTCGCAAATTGTTACCGATGGTAACCCTATCGTTTCGGTATTGCTAGTATGAGTGGTCGCATGGTGGATAAACTGCGAAGAACAAAAAAAACTGCTTTCGGGCTGAACGATCGTTGAAGCATCAACAATACCACACAGTTTCTTCACGATCGAAGACCTGTTTGGACGGTTTCGCGAATTGGAAACTCCCTTCGAGCGACGAAATCTATCTTTAATTTGAACGTAGATTTTTTCTCCCTCTCTGCTTATAAATATAAAGTCCCCAACGCGTCCTTTTGACGCCTTTTTGCATTAGGAAAAATATACACGATTTTTTCGGTCGTTATATTTTCCCCATCGTTTTGCTCTCGCGCGCGCACCATTCTGAACGCAAATTTCGAATATCGCAGTGATACATAAAAGAAGGTTACCGTGAATCGTGAGTTTTTTGTTTCTACAATCTATATTTGGCCGTCGTATTATATAAATTTTAATTTCATTTAAGTGTAAGATCACCGCCGAGTAACTCGTGTTCGTCTCGCTAAAACTTCTAAGCAGTGGCAGCAGAAGTACAAAAAAAAAGTTGTTCGAGTGGCCTTCGACAGACCGTGTGTAGTGGCTATGCTGCGGGGATAGAGTTGCAGCCCTTCGACGAGCCTAATAGCAAAACTTCCACTGGTTGTATGCGTTCGTGTTGAAAACAGAGTTGATTGGAAGATTCCTTTTCGGTTGAGCAAAACGTTCTCTGAAATAAGAAAAAGTATAAGCAAAAGTGCAGCGAAATGTCCAAACCAAAGTCCCCAACTGGCCACCCAATTCCTGAGGCCGAACAGGAAGCTTTCTTCGTGAGGAGCAAACCGGACCCAATCCCATTCAGCAAGTTCCTGTACAACTCCAATGAGGGAACCGTTCTTGGTCGCACTGCGATGTCATGGGGTAAGCGCTCTCTAGCACATAAGACGTGTTGTAATGTAGATGAACTGAACTGGCTGGGGGTTAGGAATCTTCATACGTGTGATTTGCAAGCGAAGCAATGTGCTCGTCGATGGGAGTGAATCATAAGCAACAGATTCTTAGTAGGGAATAGTATTGTTAGGGCGGTGTTTTTCAAGGGACAACAGTTTGTGTTGACTGATGAATGATCAGTGGAATGTTCAACTCATAATTTATCGAAACCGTGATTTGATCTTGATGATAATAATATCTAGGGGTGCTGCTACGATAAAAAACGAATCGACCAACTATAAATATGTACCGCCCAAAGAATTGTATTTCAAGTGTTCAAAAACGTAAAGTTCCTGTTCACAGTCAAAATTTTAAAGAAAATTTGAAATATGTATGGTCATGTTTCGGAAAACTTCGACAAGTTGCAGTATTATACTACATTGAATGAATATTTCTGTCAATATGTGGCAGTCTAGATTTAACAACATTTTCCAAAAATTGATTTTAAAACCAAACAGCAAAGTAGGGGGCCCAGATAACCGTAGCGTTAAATGAGCATCTATTACGCTAGACCAAGCCGAGGGTCGTGGGTTCGAATTCAATCGGTCGCTGAACTTTTCGTGAGGGAAATTTTCTCGACTTTCCAGGGACTAGAGTATCTTCGTAACAGCCACGCAATATACACATGCAAAAATGGTTCATTGACACAGAGGGCTCTCAGTTAATAACTTTGAAAGTGCTAATGAGAGCACTAAGCTGAGAAGCAGACTCGGTCACAGTTGGGACGTAACGTCAGAAAGAAACTGCAAAGTATCATAATCCACCGCATTGCATAATGCCCGCGTTTTGTTCGAAATTTTAATTATATGATGACGCAATAGGTACTTCCTCATTCTTTTACCTGTGGGTACAATATATTTTTTGAATGATCCACATTATTTTAGTTCTTATTTAGCTTCAGGATCTTGACTGTGCTGAACAATGATACCTTATGATTTATTTTGTTTCTTCTTCTGTGCAAGATATATGGAGTTAAATTCGTCAATTTCCAGGTTTTATTGGAATACATCTTATTCTAATTAAATCAGGCAATTTCCGTCACTTCTTCATATTCATTGAAATAGATTATTTCGCAGAAATTTTTTATTTATTTTTCGGAATCAAGTTTCAATACAAATTTGCAAGGGCGCCAACTTGTGACGTAGTTGGTGGGGCAAAGCTTTTCGATACTGAACAAAATGCAATGTACATTAGTTCGAATCGACCATTTATCAGAAAAAAAAATGTTCTCTCTGTTCTTGTTGATTAAAGATCTGCCATTTGTTCAGACAAGTTGTTCGTAATTGAGTTTTGCAATTTTTTTACCCAAAAAAAAGTTGAGAAAGGTGGTCTTAATCTTGAACGAAAATTTTATTGTTTAAGGATATTTTTTATCGCGTTCTTCAGAAAAATTAAAAAAAAAAATTTAATAAATCACCATTAGCCTTTACGAAGAAAATTTTGATATTAAATTGTAAATTGATTCTGAATATTTTAGCTTAAGATGAACTCAATAAATCAGTACAGTCGAAGCTTGTTATAACGACATCGCAAGGGAACGTCGTTATAGGGAAAAGTCGTTTTAGAGAACGGTTATAACATTAAACTATTGTTCAAAGACTGCAAAATGTCGCTATAAAAAATGTCGTTATTACGAGCTTCCACTGTATTTAACTTTGCCGATATTTGTATTTCTGTTTTACGTGAATGTGATCTACAGACAAGGTGTAGACAAAGTGAAGATACACTTATTTGCTAAACGTTGCAAGGTTGTAATACTTGTCACTTTGATGTTATGAGTATATTTAAAGGAAAAACTATGAAGTTTTTAGATGCCAATAACTCATGGAATTAGTTCGATAAATTTGAACTATTAGCGGCATTGAAAAGGCCATATATATCCGACCACTGGATTACAACAGAGTTCCAACAAATTTTGTTACTCAGTTAGTGTGCTGGTTGGCTGGTTAATTAACAATAATTATAACACAATTTGCTCTACACTGAACAAAATAGAAACAAAATATATTATAATTTAAACAAAAATGTTACGCATTATGATTCAAATCAAACAAAAATATAACTCATTTTGTTATTTACCATAACTAAATTATAACCAAATTTGTTATAAGCAATCGCTCTCAACTTGTTATAACAAATTGTGTTATAATTATGTTTAAAATTGAAACAAATTTAAAACAGCTTTCATTATTATAACTGCTTTTGATTCAATTATGTAACAATTTCCTCCATCAACTCAAAGTGCTTGCGCCCGAGCCTGCCAAATAAACGAGAAAAAAAACCCAAAGTGCTTCTAACAAAATTAAACAAAATTTGTTATTTGTAACATATCTTGATATAATTGTGCTACAATTTAGTTGTAATCCACTGGTCGGGTAAGGTAACTTTTGCTGTCAAAACTGTGAGAACATCATTTTTTTTTAAATTGGGAAAATTCACTTCTAAAATGGTCGGTGTTCAAATAGACTGGACCATGTGTTTTTTTATGGTTTCAGGTAAATTTATTCCAGGCATTCGAAGCATGGAATTTTTGCATTATCTGTTTGAGGGTACATCTGTATTAAGATGCCATCGGAAAAACATTCTTATTTAAGGAAACATAAATTACTTTATGTTTGGCAGTGAATAAAGACTTTCAAGTTGTTATGAAAGTGAAAAAACATGAAAATGAAAATCTTGACTGCAAATAAAAGAAAAATTATTTTAAAGAATTTTGAAACAGTTTTTGAAATGAAATATTTCATAATACAATCAACAAAATAATATTGCTTTCTGAAGAAGTGAAAATAACAATTTTAATTATCCTTTCATAGCTGCCTATTTGACCACCCAATGCAGTGGATAGGAAGCTCATTTGCTTCAAACTTCCTTGCGAAAATTGACTAGCAATTCGTCTGATTCGTGCCAAACGCTTTGGATAGATCTTCAAAAATTTCCTTTGATTGTATGATTGTAGGTATCTTTGAATTCATTGCTCAGAGTTATTGAGGGGACAAAATGATGCTTTGCCCCTCTGTCAAAAAGTGATTTGCCATGGACAGAAAACATGAGTTTTTCTTTCGAAAGCTCGAATATTATTAAGATCACTTGCAAGTGCAAGTGAGCTGAAACGAATCTCTAATAAAGACCTTGCCATATTGGATTATCTTTTACATTATGATTACTTGGACTGGGAAAAGTCCAAGTAAATCAGTTATTTCACTTTTGAGCTCTTGAGACTTCAGGCCAAGATGTTTTCCACAAACTTTCAGCTCAGAAGTTTGTTAACATTAAGAGTTTCCTGGAAAAACACTACAGTCACCTTTCTTTGAAATTTGCAAAGAAATCCGGATTTTAATGGAGTTCAAGATCTCATGTCTAAATCCAGTAAATTCTGATCACGGCTGGCGGTACTAATGGCTTCCTCTTTTGAATTGAAGAGCCTTTCCTAGAGGCTGCTTCGATTTACTCCAACGAGAAATCGAAGACACGGGTCCAAAGAAGGATCTTAAAGGAATCATAATACAGTTAATTCTCCCTTACTCGATATTGAAGGGACCATCGAGTTAGGGAGGTAGCGAGTTACAGAACACAAAATCAGTGCAATTGCTATCCAAGGGACCATCGACCATGAAAACCAACTTTTACTATGGTTCTCTAACTCGATATCGAGATACCGAACATCGAGTAAGGAAAAGTTGACTGTTGAAGTCTCTTTTGCAATTATGTTGCCTCGTGGTATTATCTGTCCCACGCATTAGTTAATATATCGACGAATGAGAACGGTGTTTATTTTTACTTATTGATTGATTACGAATCTACATTATTCATTGAGTCTATCCTTGTCATTTCGGCATCATCCTCATTCCCATTATCCTTTCGCATACATTAATACTAGATTATTAGCTCCCATTGCCGAACACGCTTTTGGGTACCCTATTTCCCGGAAACAATTTGCCTGTACCCATTTCAAAACGTAATTTTGTCCACACATGTCCAAACACCGGTCAGAATCGATAGCCCCGATGTGACGTATGGACAATTATCTATATCGTTTCAACATCTACCGGTAGCACAATTCGGAGCTTGATATTAACATACATTAAGCTACATGCCGAGCTTCGCCGCAACAAAGGAAGAAATGCAAATCAAACCAAGGTCCGAACCACTCAACAATATAGCTGCCAGACGAGAAAATCCTCAAAGCTCAGAACAGTGTGCGCCTTCATCAACAGGTAGAGCAGGTGAACTCGTCCGCCAGTTCTCGTACTATTTGCCTCTCTGGTTTCGCAAGTTCGCCGGCTTGCGGTTATCATAGAAGCGTTCAAGCGTAATATGCCAACAACAACGATGATACTTGTTCTAATTCTTTTACTAGGTAGACCAATGACGAATTGAATCCGCTTAGCCATCCCATGATAATCGATAGTTGATGGGATTTAATAATTTGATATCATCGTTGGGGGTGACAATGGACCAAAGCGTGATCTGGAATGTGCCAGTAAATATTGGGAATATTGATGAAAAATTCAATTAGATTATTAGATTTCAGAAAAAGTATTTTTTAAATCTTACAATCATGTTCAATATATGAACTATTATTGGAAAGCTGTAGGAAACTTGAGTGCACAACGAATTGTTCTTATTACGAATCAATTCTTGTTTTTTGGCCCAATGTCACTCCCTCGAAGAGGCGAGAATATGCTGTTTTTCATACTTATCACATTCAAAAATTTAAAAATCAATCCAAGTTTAAGAGACATACGAAGATAATCAAATTATAGTTTTTATTTTTATGAAGTATCCCAAAAATCCAGAGTATAAGACAACCATTTTCTGCGTTATGCGATGCTTATATATGCTAAGCTTCTATATACGATAACGTCAAAAACGTAGAAAATTTGAGCCTATGTACGTGCATATTTTATGGGGCTCTGCACAAAAATCATACCATCTCTTTCACTCTCCCATGAAAGTTGTAAACAACAAGGCCAGTAAACGTCCAAATCCCATACATAATCAAAACAGTGCAGAGGCCTATATGACGAAAATTGCAAAAAAGTAAGTGTAACGTTTAAATTGCACTCTTATGCGACTTAATTTAAAATAATATAAAATTCTGTGGGCTTCGTGGCCGTGCGGTTAGCGGCGTCAGTCGTTTAGGCGTATTGTGTCACGGGGTGTGGGTTCGATTCCCACTCCGGTCGGTGGAAACTTTTCGTCAAACGAAAAATTCATCGCTGGACTACTGGGTGTTATGTGTTGTCCGTTGCCTAATGTTAGTGATCGTTCAGTCTGTGCAGCCTTTGGCTGAAGACGGTGTAAATTGTCTTTTAATTTATTATAATAAAGTAGATTTGACAGCTGCCACGAATTGATTCGGCTGACTTTGTACGTATATACGGGGCGGAGCAAAATGCACTAAAAAGTCAAAAACTATGCGAGGAAACTCGTTAATCAAACCAATTCATGCAACATTTTGTGCGGTTGTGATGTAATTTGCACAAATAAACGACTGTTTGCGTAAACTCTAACGTAACTTTTGGTTGTTTGGAAGCTCTCGACCTCAGGTAATTTCCTCAGCGATGGCGATTTTTTAAGCGATGGCGATGGATGATCACCCTGATATTATCGTTACAAGTGTTGTTCTATGGGACCTATTGTTTTGATTCGAAATCCGGACACTTAAATACCTTGACAACTTCAACCTTATATTTTTCAACGAATTTCATATTATAGGATGAAATATTTTGTTGAAGTATGAAAACAACTGTCTTTTGAGAGCAATCCAAAGAAAATAACGAGTTTGAAGTATGGTGTGTCCGGCTTTCGAAACGGTAGAATTTCATGCTTCAAAACCCGGACACTAGGTATTTTCCGGATGTACTGAAATTTTATGCAGCTTCTTACGCTTTTCCCCTTCCGCAATTATCATCTAACAAAAATATTACCCTATTATGCTCCAAATTACTTCAACGTTCTTCAAGGCTCTGAAATAATAAGATTTGTCCTAGTAGCGAATCTTAAGCTTCAACCTAACCAGTAGAAAAACTAACGATCAATATGACACGACTTTGTTTTTTTTTTAAGCTTTAACAATGATTTTACCAGGTTACTATGATGAAAATTATAACATCATGTAGAACTTAAAGCAAGGCAACGATTTGTATATTATTAATCAAAATTCAAGTGCAAATTCATGTAAAAATAGCTAAAATTGTTCTGAGTGTCCGGCTTTCGAAGTGTCCGGTAATTCGATGCAAAACGGTACTTAAAAACCAACCTGATAGACAACGGTTCCCCTCTTAAGGGTATGCGGTATTTTGAATGATTCCATCAAAACCCGTTTGAAACGAAATACCACGGAATCCCACGGAATCCAATGAGGCGATATTTTCATTTTCTGATTTCGCATCGTTTCGAGAAATTGAAAAAAATTCGCTGACATTTATCGCTAACAAACGGAGTTTCGCAAAATATCGTACCTTAATTCTATTAATCGATTGTCAATCAACATTTTTTTCCATAGGTGTCACTCAATGGGACCAGTTTACTACAGAAGTCGACATGTCCCTTCTAACATAATTTTGCTTGCTTTGATTGAAAATGAATGCGAACGATTCACATTAATCTGATAAATTTATAAAATTTCCCCCTTAGACTCTCCACTTAGAAATTAAACGAGAAAAATGGAATAATATTATTTATGTTGTAAGTTATGTTCATTTTGTTAACCATTAAAAATTATTTTAAAAATGAGACAGAAACTTCAAGAAGTTAGTGATCTTCTTTAATGCCCTACTACAAACAAGCACAATAAAAAAAATCACGCCCTTGCACCGGCCATTTGACCATTCTGCCGGCCGATACACTTGAAGAAGGAAAAAACCGTGACAGCAGATTCAAATCTCAACCACTCGCGCGCACGGCCTGCTGCGCTTTCTTAAAAACTGTTTCTTCATATTGCCATTAACACGGATGATCTTGTTCTCCTTGATCTGTTGATCAATAGAAAAAAAACAGCTTTTTCAGTTTTGACAAATGATCGAATCTTACTAGACACTCAACTTCAATTAAAGTTGTAAACATATCCTGCTTCCAAAAGAATTTGCTGTTCCATATGAAAATATTAGTGACTAGCTTTTCCAATGATAACTTGAAAGAACAGTCCATTTAAGAAAAAAAAAGGGGAATCTCTGATAAAATGCTTGCAGATATGACGTGAATAATCACTACTACAACGTCACTCTATGATTAAACCTTCGCTCATAAGAAAGACAAATATTTATTTACAAAAAAAAACAAAATTGATAAATGGTCAGGTTACCGCTAAGCAACCCAAATAGCGGTGAACACGCAGATGTTCAGCTAGAATATATTGCGGAACAATTTCGTTGACTTCCCTGGGCATAGAGGCACAAATATAAAACTGATCAATTGACAAGGAAAACTATAAGTCAATAACTGTGAAAGTGCTTACTAAGCCGAGAAACAAGTTCGGTCTCAGAGAGAAGAAGATGAAAAGGTATTTGTACTAACTGCAAAACCGAATCAAGCGAGAAAATTTGCTTTGCAGCATTCACATGAGTCCTTGATATACAATTATTTAAGAGTTCTTATTGAGTTTAGTTTTCATGATTGTTGTCCTGGCTTCAAGTGTAGTCTCGGGACTGGACAACTTTAAGTCTATAACCATCGGCTAGGTAAAATAGATTCAACTTCAGAAACTGTACCATGAATCTTTAAATTACCACAACATATTACCCAAGCTCGACTAACAATATGAGACTACGGTTCAGATTTATATATCTTACCTAGTAACGCACCACAAAAAGATGATCTACTCAAATGATGAGTATCTTACTCGATTATCCCTATTATTTGGAAAACCGTTGAAAATGGTGATGAATTACAGTCAAAAGCAAACCGCAAAACCTATTAGGTATTTGGAGTTATGGAGACTTGACTGTATTATTGGTCAACACACACACTTGGTACAATATGTTTGGGTCTGATTCAATATACATAATAATTTTCACTTCCAATTCCAATTCTAGCCCGAAGGAAGTGTTTTTCGTTATACTTTTGCGAGTAGGACGAGAAAGCGTGATTGGCTTTTCGGCAAATTATGTCTCACTATCCATTTGAATACTAATGGTTAAAACAGGGAGCCAGTTTTGACAAGTAGGCGCTAAAAACGTGGCCTTATCAACTTAATCGCACCCCTGGGCACGCTCCACCTGGAAACCAGATTTGAGCGGTATCACAAAGTGTAAATCACCTAGTTTTAGCCATGATTTGAATGTTGATAATTCATACAACTCTCTTCTTCATTTCTGGAAGTCTCACTCCAAATAAATTGGCATGTAACGCTATTTAGTTTATTTTCATTGGAATCCTTGACATAATTCCAATGATTTTTTTTTTTGGAGAAGTTTGAGATCCAAGACGAATTTCTGAGAAGATACCTTTCTATCAGCAATTTGTTCATTGAAAAAATCTTGTTGATGTTCTGATGGGATTCAAGATTTCAGTCATTTCAAATTGAAATCCTAACTGACTCCAAATAAGATCCTTGCTGATTGCCTTGCGGGGAAGTTTTTCAATACCTAGTGTAGCTGTCGTCATCGTGTGTCCATCAAGAATAACACCAGAAATTTACCTTCCAACAACTCGGAGACCCGAAGTTACGTCTTGAATAAATTAAGACAAGATATTTGCATTCAAAAATATAGGTATCCTAAGACCACGTCGAGAAGTTCCTGAGCTTAGTGGTAACTTCCACGGCAACATTAAAAGTCATGCTGAAGACATTTGCGTTCGATTCCCGGTCGGTCCAGGACCTTTTCGTAATAGAAATTTCCATGACTTCCGTAAGCATAGAACATCATCGTGCCTGCCAAACGACATACAAATGCAAAGATAGTGTGTCGTGCAAAAGGCTCACCTCAACTTACTTAAAACACGAAAATTCTGTGAAATATCAAACGAATCATAAACGCGCTAATATTTGTGTTTGAATAAGTTAGGAACTATTAATATCGGTTGAAAAATGGGAGAGCTATTGACAATTCGGGTGACAATTAGATGTTCGGCTGTCAAAACTTCGGCGAAGTTCGGTGTCGGCATTCTAATTTGGTGCTTTGCCGACGCATAAAAATTGCCTTTGTCGGCGTAGCACTTCGGTAGAATGCAGACGCCGAACTTCGGCGAACTTTCGGTGATATTTCATTTCTCTTATGAACTTCGGTCTAAAGTTAATCTGAATGTACAATATTGACAAAAACCATTTACGTGGGCTCAGGTGAACCCAAAGTTTTGCACGATGACTTAAATGACTGTTTCATAGATTTTAAATAGCTTTCAAATTTTTCCGTAAACATTTCATGAGAGCTTTTTAAAAAATATAAGATTACGATTATAATGACACATTTTAAATTCTGGTCGGTCCAATGCTGAGGAAATTGACCAAGTTTTTCCAGCGTGTTGTTTTGGAAAATGTATCAATTTCAAGTAAAAATTTAGTATACAAAATTCAAAAAATGTTTTTGGAAAAATATTTACGAAGTAAGAATAACTGATTGCCTTTCGAATGAGCCATAGAGAGTTACAATTAGACATGTTATCGCAGGTATACGGACAAAACACTTTTGTGTGTTCTTTAGGGGATGAACCCAAATTTTTGCACTGTAGTGTTTGTCTAAAGTTCCACCAAATATATGTTTTTGATATTTTTAATCTACTTATCTATTATCATACCACGTCATCTCTTGATGGTCAACTTGATAGCTGCAAATAACTCTATCTTCCGTCACCGATTGACTCTCCTGCAAACGCATTTCAATCCGCTAAATGACAACAGAAGCCTTCGTAAACGGAATAATAATTCCCTCATCAGAAAGGTGAAATTTTCCCCTCCCACCATTAGTCACTTCACAACGAGCTGAAGCGTGAGGTTTCCTTCACCAATACATCGCGGTCTTCCAACTTTGAACAAAACATGCAAAATAAGAGGCCTGATTGGACGGAGTGGTCAGTTGTCCGTATCACGCACATGACCGTCTGGTGGAATCGGGTGCGGTCCAGTCCCCTGTCATCGAGAAGACACTAGCAGAATACACAAAAACCCATACCCGACCGACACGTCATACCGCAGCAATAGATTTGGGTCTACACAGTGTTGAACACACGGCTCTGCTCACCATTCATAACTACACTTCGCCAACTTGCGATATAACCCGAGCAGAAGAAAATAACTACTGAATACCAAAATGAGGTATTCCATACCAGATAATTTCCAATACTTACAACCTGAATGAGGTATGAATGAGCCCTGCATAAGAGGTAAAATACCTCAAATAATACCTTCTGCATATTCTACAAATACCAAGCTGATACTTAGATCAGGTATTGTAATACCTAAATAATACTTCATGGGTTTTCATATAAAAGTGCAATTTTTCAATACTAGTTCAATACCTCCAGCAGTCCTCAATAGCTGTCGAATACCAAAATGAAGTATTTTTAATTGTTTTAAACATTTTTTCAAATATCATTGTAATACCAAAATGAGGTATTGATAACTGAACAATACCTAATTCTGGTATGATACCAAAATATGGTATGCATAAGTTATTGGCGAGTTATTCTTTCCTCCTCGGGAAGCTAGCTTGTAAAAATTACCCTCCAAACTCAATTACCAATAACATCGTTAAGCTCGTTTGCGGCCCGATTGTAGTGCTATGAAGCGGGTAGACCTTGCCGAAGGTCGCATTGCCAATCCCAGACCAGACTGAGCCGCTTTTAAACTGCATAAATTAAATTTCAATCCAGTGCCGACCACTAGCGACGACGATAAAGTTCGCTCATAGTGTAGCGCGGAATCAATGCACTCCTTGTTCAACGACGACGACGCTGGTAGAGGTGAAGCTAGTAGAACTCGACCCGTTGAACCACAGCCATCGACGTTGACCGCAGAGATCATCATCGACTTTTTTTCGCTATCTGTATCGTCATCAGAAGGCAGCAATTCTAAGGCAATTAAGTTCCAATGATCATGACTCAGTTCGCTGGAGAATAGAGTTGCCAGTTTTTATTAGATTGTCATCATTCATAAAACAAAACAATTGATAAAAAAAAACCTAACTAATTGCGAAAAAGCTCAAAAACTTGCTATACAGTTTGAAAGAGCGCACAATTTCAATTAAGGACTAAATAGTCCAATAGAAAATCAAGTTACTCAGGACTTCGAAAATATTCTCAATTAAGAGAACGTTTTCGAAAATTCCTGGGAGACTGATTTGGAAGAAGTGAGAACTATTATTATAACAATCAAAATATGAAAGCTCCTGGCGATGATGGAATTTTCTACATCCTCATCAAGAAACTTCCAGAAAGTAACTTATAATTCTTAGTTGATATATTTAACAAATGTTTTCAATTAGCATATTTTCCTGACAAATGGAAATGCTAAGGTTGTTCCAATTTTAAAACCAGACAAAAATTCTGCAGAAGCTTCTAGCTATTGTCCAATCAGTTTGCTTTCCTCCATCAGTGAACTTTTTGAAAAGGTTATTTTGAACAGAATGATGGCCCACATCAACGAAAATTCAATTTTTGCCAATGGACAGTTCGTATTCCGTCATGGACATTCGACCACTCATCAACTTTTGCGTGGAACAAATTTGATTCGTTCCAACAAATCTGAAGGCTATTCTACTGGTCTTGCTCTTCTAGACATAGAAAAAGGTATTCGACAGTGTTTGTCATGAAGGTTTGATTGTAAAATTAAAAAACTTTAATTTTCCAACATACTTTGTTAGAATAATTCAAAGTTATCTGTCAAATCTGTCAAACTTGCAGAAATGGAAGATTTCTCCTAATGCTTCCAAAACTCAACTAATAATATTCCCACATAAACCAAAAGTTCTTTATTTGAAACCTTCAAGTAGATATGTTGTCACGAAGAGAGGGGTTCCAATAAATTGGTCATATGAAGTTAAGCTTCTAGGGCTCATGCTAGATAAGAATTTAACTTTCAAACATCACATAGAGGGTATTCAAGCCAAATGTAACAAATATGTAAAATGTCTCTATCCTCTTATTAATAGAGAATCAAAATTTAAGAAAAAGCTTTTGATATTCAAACAAAGTTTAAGGCCAGCCATGTAGTATGCTGTACCAATATGGACTACCTGTTGTAATACCGGGAAGAGAGCTCTGCAGAGAATTCAAAATTAAATTTTGAAAATGATTCTGAAGCTTCCTTCTTGGTATAGAGCCAATGAGTTACATAGAAAATCCAATTTTGAAACATTGGAACAAATGTCAAATAAAATAATTAATAATTTTAGACAAAATCGTTGCTATCTTCTATTGCCTCGAATAATGCGTTAAATATTTAGGTTTAGTTAGGTTAAGTAAATTGAAAGCATTTATTTTTTTCTTTTGCAAGTAGCTGAAACCCACCTGTAACAATTCCTAACTGCTACAGCAAATGAAATGTAATATGGTGTTAACAAAGTGTTAATTGAAACTTAATTGAATTGGACCAAACTATGATTACAATGTTGTCTTACACAAAACGTATAGATATAAAAATTGTATGTAATGTTTGAAATGATACTTACAAAGAAATTAAAAAAAAATGGATAATAATTCCAGAGTAACGTGAATTTCAGAATCATTCTGCAAGTTGCCAGCTCTGCCACTGTAGTAATACATTTGACAAATGCCCTCTCGGTCAAAGCGTCTTGCTAACTAATTAATTCAATTACCCCTTGCCGCTCAATCCATTAAAAACCAACAGAAACGGATTGCCCTACTAATGCACCAATCTGACATAACCTAGAACTCCGCTCACCATAAGTAAGCCACTGCATCTCCAGTCACATTACAACCATTGAACTATTGATAAATCCAACAAGTGGGTGCGGTTATGACGAATTGGTCTCGCCGTTAAGATCACAAACCGATCGAGTTTACCCATTCCGGGCTGCACACAAACGTCAAACCTAACCTGTTGTGAGTGTGTTCAAAGGGGAAAAGAGAAACATAAACAACCACATGTTTCAAACGACGTTAACAGAAAAAAGAACGTCGACGGTCAAAAGCGTGGCGCTCTAAAGTGGCTCTAAAGTTACGGTGTCAGGCAAACACTTATCCACTAGGGTGGTTTAAATTGAAAACAGATTTAAATTCTTTGAGAAAAGCTTCCTAAAAATATCCCTATGATCAAAAATTAATTCATGGAAATTTTCAGCATTTAACACCTTACCATATAAATATTGTTCTGTCAAACTTTCAGCTTTTTCCGTGGTGATTTAAAGGTGTCCCAAAGACAATGTAGGTTTATATGAGAATTACTATGGAGAAATTTGAAAAAATGTTCCAACCACACGAGTACTGGAAGTTAGTGCAAATCATTATCATCACAAAGTGAAAACTCATTCTTCAAACCTTAATGGAGGATGTTGCTCAAGAAACAAATCCTTTTTAAGCTGATTTTGGGATTTTTGAAGATGTTTGCAGGGATGTAATATGAAGCTAAATAAAAGCAAACAATCTCATGAATATCTCTTCTCGTATCCGTCGGATCAAATTGCTCTCTGCAGCAAATTTCTTAAGTTTGAATTTGAAGCATGAGTTTTCACTCTGGGATGATAAGTTTGTACTTACATTCCAGTAATAACGTGTTTGAAACATTTTGCAATATTTCTCCATAGTTATTTCTATATAAGCCTACATCGTCTTTGGGCCACCTAAATAGCTGAAAATTTCACAGAACACTATTTTTATGGTACGAATGGTAAGGAAGATATGGAAGAATGGATTTGCACACTTTTTTTTTAACTTTTAAACTGTATGGGATTATAGTTTAGCAAAACAAACTGCAAAATATCAACAGACATTAACTCGCATTAGATTTTTCAGCTACAATCTTCTTCTTCTTGGCATTACGTCCTCACTGGGACAAAGCCTGGTTCTCAGCTTAGTGTTCAATTAGCATTTCCACAGTTATTAATCGAGAGCTTACTTTATGCCCAGGGAAGTCAAAGAAATTTCCATTACGAAAAGATCCTGGACCGACCGGGAATCAAACTCAGACACCTTCTAGCCGGGAACTCCAACCACTCTAACCAAGTATAAAAGATAGAAATTTCAACAATATTTCTTAACTAAGCCGCCCTATTATCCATAGCATGGAGGGAAGCACGTTGTTTCCAAAACACCCAACGTTGCAACCACAAATGCGACCGACTAAGACCACTATAAAACCCCCCACAAGCTGCAGAAGCGTTGCGTTTGCATAGAAACGGCAATTTGTAAACAGAGGCCGCATGAACAGAGCACCAAGTTTCACTGCCTCTCTGATGCAAGCAACACATTGACATTGCGGTGCATGTTTCTAGTCGTCGTCAGCAATTGTTTTAGTTGATTATGTTTATGGATAGGTATGTGACTCCAGCGTGCCGGCTGGTTCATTTTTGAGTATGTGATTGAAGAATTAAACAAAATTTTACCAACACTGAGAAAGTCCTGGATGAACTTTCTCAATGGAGAGTAAATCGAACTAAAGACATGCATTCAATTTTGCTGGAACGGTGATTTTTCAACATATGCGATTAGGCGGATGCAGGAATGTTGTTTTGAAGGAAAGCAGGAAAAAACCTTGACTGGCTTTGTACCAAGAATCTTGCAAGAGCTCTTGATACACCCTTAGTATATTCATAACTGTAACCTATTTTTTTTGATAGATTTCTTTACGAATTTCTTGTTTCTTGGGTAGGTTGTGGTGAGCTATATCTGGCAAATAGCTTTACATCCTCAGCCGAGAGAAGTTTCTATTGTGGAATTCCTTATAGAACACACAACACAAATGAGTAACAGGTTATTAACAGGAACAGTAATTTACAACTCGACAAATTCACCATTGGACGTGGCGCCCTTTTCAAGGTCCCCTTAAATTAATGATTAGTAAGAAACTGGATCCTATTTTTGACAGGGGTTTTTGAAACCTACTGAGTTCACATTGGGCACAATATATCGGTGTTTTGAAGGTTTTTTTTTATTGCAAAGTGCCAAACAATTGCATGAGTGCAAATCAAGTGAGTGTCAAAGTAGCTCTCTACCTTAAGAAAATCAGTAAGAAATACACTGTTCGACAAAAAAAGCCGATATGAATGCACAGAGACCGGACACCCCGGGCTTGAAAGTATAAAAATAAACAAAAATAATGGCGTTTTCAGAATGTTCGTGTCTGCCCCAGGTCATTTTTAAAACATACTTGAACTTTTTGCATTTTTTATTTAAAAATCCAATCTAATCAATAAACCGACACAGTGTTTTATATTCAGGACAGGGGAATTAATGTGCCATATAATGTTTTCAACTTTAAATACAATATGAAGAGTTGTAATAAGATTTGCAGGGAGCCCTCCCCCCTTTTTTGTACCCTCCCCATTTTTAAAGTATCGCAAATGATGGAATATTTGATATACAGGGGGTTGTCAAAATAACTGGGACAGGCAAAAATTGGGCCAACTTTGGAATGCTGTAACTTTGACAAAAATTGACCGATTTCAATTCTTTAAGAAGTAATGGACGGGTCAACTAATCTAGTTTTGAGGTGCATCCACGGAGATGAACTATGACCCCCGGATACCGGTGATAATCCGGATTTCCGGAATCAAGTCTTATGCAGTAAAATTGTGACGTGTTTTTAGCAAAGGTCTCGGCTAAAAAATCAAAATTTTACTACACATGGAGATAGAAGATCTAATTCTGAAGCGATTGGTGCGCCAAGTATTAATATTGGTCCAGAAACAACCAATGTATGGCCATTTCCCCGTAATCGGTGCCGGTAGTGGATCCGAATTGGGATCAAACAATTTATTCACTCAAAATATGTCGCGCAATATTGTTTTCTCCCTAGCTTATCATAAAATACCCTATTATAAGTTGAAAATGAGTCTTGTACAGATTTGGCCACTCATGGCGCCGCCCAGTGCCCCGGGGGAACCTTGCATAGGGGACATTTCGATTTTGACTCCAAAGCATATCATGCGACGGCTCATTCTTCATGTCTTGTCGTAAATAGGGCAACTGTAGACTCAAAATGGATAGTTGACTACAGTGACTACTTCCGGGTCCACCGGATGTTCCAGAGGGAACCTGTAATTAGGGACAATTGATATTGAACTCCAATACATATCGTGCGACAGTTCATTTTTCATGTCTCGTGCTAAATAGGGCTATTGTAGACCTTAAGTGGATATTTGACTACAGTGGCCACTTTTGTGACCAAAAAAAAAAATATTGTTTTTACTTTTGGTTTTGCATGTTTGCAGTTTTGCAGGATATCACTTTTTTCATGTAAAACCAATTGAAGTTCTGGAGTTCTTGACTTATATGTGCAGTTGACTTTAAATGCTTAAAGATCAAAAAAGAATTTCGACAACAAGGTTTAAAAATTTCATATTTTGCTTCAGATTCTTCATCTATTTTTTTTTTTTTTGAAGCCCTGTTTCAATTCTAGGACTAACGCTTAAGTATAGGCCAAAAGCAAATGTTTACTAATTTTTTAGTGTTTTTCGTCTGTTTGCATCCAAAACACATTTTTTGATGTTTTTTTTTAGATTTTGTCATACCCCTTGGCTTAAACTCAATTTTTTGGTGTATTTTGTTTCCGTGTCCCTTGCGAAATGACAGATAGGAACAACCCCAGTATTAAAACTAAAAGACTTAGCAAACGTCAAACATGATCAAAAGTATCAAGTTCCATTTATGGACCCAATTTTTAAATTAAAGTTTAAATATGATATAACGGTTATTTGAGCGGAGAAATTAGCTAAAAACGTTACAGAAACATGCTCTTTCGTGTTGGTAAATAAAAACAAGATTTCAATAAACATTTTAGGACCCTATTATGTGCAAATTTGATGACATATTGCAACAAATGATTAAGACTGAAGAGGAATTTGTTCACACAATTCACAAACATTAATATGTTGTTCACAAATATTAAAACAAAAATACACAACACTAGATTTTAATGCCATCGCTTGAATTTTACAGATTTACAGACTATGACACGGTTCCTATGAGAATTGTAGCAGAAAACTTCATATTTATAAGACAACGGCATGTTTCAACAACTTATAATGAATATATTTCAAAAGTGAGGCAATGTATTTTTTTCATGTATCGAAAGTATGTGTGATGTTTTATCGAGTTGCCTTCTTCCATTCATCAGGTTCTCAAATTGAATTATACACATTTCTTTCATTAAAATTTTCAACGATTCACAAAGATATATATTTTCAATCTAAAAATTTCGATAATCTGTAAACAGATTTTGGGGTGTCACGAAACTCCAGCTTTATATATGTTTATTCCACTGGCATTATTCTAATTTATAAATTCATAAAAATGTGACATTCAAAGTAAAAGTCTTTATCTAGATAAGTTGTAAAAAAAGCTGGCTCCTTATCTCTATATAGGTTAAAAAATAAGTAATTATTTAAATTAAAATCAATTTTGTCATTGCTAAGTGCGCCAGCGTCTCAGTAAGTCCGGAAACTGCTGCTTTACACCTTGAAAATTAAACGCAAAATAAGAAAAAAAAAATAGGAGAGACCAGATCCGTTTTTCTTAATTGGGCTGTAATTCTGCACTGACTCACAAATAAGCTTGTTTTACAAGATCATACATTGCAAAAAAGTTATAGTTTGCATTAAAAGCACTCATCATTTCATTATGTCTTATGCAGTGTTGGTAGACTCACACTCATAACTCAATCATAGAGTTCTCCCGCGATAGCAAACTCATTTGAGATCTGTGTTGAGATTCTGACGCAAAATCACTTGCTCACCATCATGCCGTCAAAAAATATTAAATCATGAAACTCATCGGAAATCTGTCAAAACCCAATGATATTGTTTACATTAGAAAGATTTGTTACATTTCTAGCAAAAAATAATAGAATAAGTTCTCGCATAATCTGGGATAACGCCCTAAAAGCCATTGGTAACCACGTGTGTAGCTCGTTGTTTCTGAGCAAATGAATGTATAAGCATCCAAACCAATACCACTGACAGGTAAATAATGATCCTTTCTTCACAATAGAGTTTTTAAAAAACGTGTAAATCCATTCAAATCCTCAGAAAAAAACAAGCTACACACATGGCTACCAATGGCTTTTAGGGCGAGATCAAAAATTATGCGAGATTTATTTGATGTAGCTCCGGGAGAAGTCGAGGCATAGAAGCAGTAGGGAAAGTTTTGTTAGTGATTAAATATACATAACGTGAGTCTCACACCGTGTCAACACACAACAGGCCAGGCTTTTGAAGCTTTTTTTAACCTTACTATAAATAAAGAAGACGTATAGTATAAAATAACTCAAAATAAACAGTTTGCGATTCCGGAGATCAAGTCTACACAGTCTCGAATAAATACAGAGATGATTCCTTGTTTTGATTTTGTGACTATGATCGGTTGATGCTGTTTGGCTTCGTAAATGATATTCGGATCACTATGGTAACATTTGGAAATATGACCCTGACGTTACAATCAGAAAACACCATTTAATGATTTTGTCATAACTCCAATTTATCAATTGTTTGGTCAACATTTCTGTTTAATCAAGGCACATATTTTCAGAACAATTCATTTTCAAATTTAAGTAAAGTAAAATTTGGCAATTACAGTCAATCGTCCCTTACTCTATATTCGGTATCTTGATATCATAATCATAGTACAGTCGACACTCCACATCTCGATGTTCTACATCTCGATATCTCTCCTTATGTTTTTTTTTGGTCCCTTCATTCTGCATACGTTTTCACTCTCCATATCACGATATCCTCCTTATCTCGATATCTCCCTATCTTGATGTGATTTTCACTCCCGATTTCCTCTCCGTATTTCGATATGCTCATTATCGAAGGTTACTAGACTAGATTTTAGGGATTCAAAACAATTTGCGAAGATAAAATGACGTCTGTTTGTTTTTTAATTTCTTGGTAACGGAGCAGGCTTTGCAGAATTCGCTCTCATTTGAGTATAAAGCACGATCAAAGCAAGCAAAGAAAAAGATCCCATCTGTTGCGGTTCACGATCGTCAGTGTATCGCAAGGTGTAACAAGTCTGATAAATGGAAGCAGTGAGCGAGAGCCCCAACGAGAGAGCGATGATAAAATCCATTTTGCTCGCTTATTTACCGTTGGGGATAGGTGTTTTTCTTTACTGGCACGATAAACAATCCACGAATTTCTAATAGCAATAATGTCCCCCAGGCTTGGAGCATGTTTAGAGCGGTTTTATCAGGTCCGTCACACTCGGGCTCAGATTGGGTACCACTTCTAGTACTGCATTTGGTCCCTCGGTAGTGCAAAAGGTACCCAAGTTTGACAGATCGCAGTACACTTTGCACGGCATTCTAGATTACCTTATGAGCCATAAAATTTTGGGCAACTGCAAGGGACATGGGGGTCTTTAATTTGTCTTTGGTTTTATCATGCACTACTATCCCCCCAATCTGATCAAAGTTGTAGCAGTATACGATAAACAGTCTCTCATAATGTGCAGCATGTTATGATAGTTACAGAGAGTGATATGTGAGAGATTCTCTCAATTTTTGCAGGATTCAATCCCTGTAACGGAGTGATTTTCAATATAGTATTTCTTAAAAATTTCTTCTTTGTCTCTATCCCTTCCTATCTCGATGGTTTCTTCGATATCGAGATGTGGAGAGGCGACTGTAAATGATGGTTTTCATGACTAACTCGATGATCCCTTGGATCGCATTTGTACTGATTTTGTGTTCTCTAATTCGACACCTCCCTAACTCGAAGGTCTCTTCAATATCGAGTTAGGAAGAGTTGACTGTAACTAGAATGTAAAACTGGTAATTCATATTTTGTGACTTTGAATTCCCATGGATCTGGACATGACTTTTAATCTAGTGTTCGTATGAGCATTTTTAGTCATTGAAATGACTGAAATATTTAAAACTATTTTGAAAGCTTTTTGAGATAATGCACAGTTTTCTTTAACCCGTATATAATGAGATATTGACATAGATTTGAATTCCTGACTCATTTTTTTTGCCATGGAGTGCATGAAATATTTGACAATCTCTGCTTTATAAACCGGAGCTAAAGGTATCAATAGATCTGTATTAATTGGCTTATACACACGATCAAATAAGCCATCTTTATCCATTAGGCAATTTTCCATTCCCCCGCTAATTGTAATCAGTTTGCTTTGCTAAGAAGCGAATCAATATGTGCACTATCTTGGTTACATCTAGAGAAACCTTCGGTGGCCATGTGCCATCACTTGACTAATGATTGTCGCAATAATTATTTGCCCCCACAAACTACAACGTGACAATTACCCAGTGTACATTTTCAAGTACTTACCTGCCATCGGTCTGTAGTGCGAGAGAAATAATGATGGCATCAAATTGCAAATGCAAGCTTATCCACTTGAGCTTGAGAGTTGTCCTACTTGGTCATGGCGGTAGCATTACGGTTCTTTTCGAAACGATTCGGAATTAGGCTACCCCGATGATAAGTAATAGCCACCAGTGCCATCAAGTGGAGGTAATCTACTTGCCTAATCATAGCTGACGCCAATGATGAAGCAGTAGAAGCATTAGCCTTAGAATGCTAATGTCGCGACTGTTCGTGTGACCAACATCTAGTTTGCCACGCTCTGACAGCTTGAGCACCGGGTCTATAAGTGTCAAACAAATTTTTTCGACCAAAATTAAACATTCTCTACAACATGGCACTAAACAAGCAATCAAAAACTTTAACAGTAAGTAATAATAAAATAATGCTTTTTTGTGATAACAGCGCCACTAGCGTTCTACTATTTATATTTCTATTTGTGATACCGACTTAACTCGATACTAAGTAATCGACATTCACGACGTGCAAATCACGTGATAGTGCTGATTTGCGTCAACTCGATCGAACCGGTTCTGCGGTTAAATGGTTGTGGTGTATGGTGGAGATCGTTAAAATTTGGAGTTTTTGTGGGGGCCAACAACAATAGCATCTCTTGGTCTGTGTATCATCAGCGATTTTTTTTCGCCGGTTGGCAAAAACGCGAATCTAATTCAATTAGTTGCATGACAAACGATGAGCTATTGATATGGTCAGCGTTCAGTAAGAATGGATCAAGTGACATTTTTTCATATTTTGAGAAAAATGGTTTGGATTTGTAGCATTTTAATTTGTTAAAATTTTGGTTCAATATTCCTACTCATCTTTGTGTTGCTTTCAAACATAATAATGTAAAGTGTAATAGAACATTTTTTTGATGGACTATGTGCACTTGGTTCACTCTGATTGAACAAAAGAACCGTTTGATGATTCGGTTCACTCTGACTGAACAATTTATAATCATTTAATGCTTTCGCGGTTAAACTGGGCACATATCTCTAAGATAAACGAATTATCCAGAAGACCAGAAATATTCAAATATGCGTTTGGTCAGAGCGGACCGAGTGAAAATCTTGAGTACCGGTCAAAATACCGAACTAATAAGCGGGTTCTAGGACATTCCATACAGACACCATAGAACTACTAAACACTTCCATCGGGCTCTGAAATCGAATCAAAAATGCAATAATCAATCAGTTTATTGCTTATTGATACTTGGTCCACTTTGTCCGCACGAAAATTGTTTAAATTTCTGATCACCCATCCAAGTATGAAAATTGATATAAAAACAAAATCAAAATGTAATATTTATGAATTTCTATTGATGGATGAAAAGAAGAATCATTTGATGTCGAAAATTCTGACTAATTACTTCGAATGTCTTCCATTTTCGCGCATTCCTTGGCGCGCTGATCATTTTTGTTGTTACGGTAAATAGCACTTGGTCCACTTTGACTGAATACCTTTATCGATCTGTATTGGTTATCCAAAGTAAAGTTGTTACATATCTCTCGCAGTTTACAAAACTCAATCAAAGTGAAATGGTGGTAAGGTGAGCCGCATCTACTGAAATAAGAATCCAATTTTCCCAAGTTTTGTACTTGGTCCACTCTGACAACGCCGACTATATCTTCAAGCGTAACAATAGGGTTCTAAAGCCCTGTCCATTTTTTTATCAAACACATGAGCTTTTTCTTAGGTTGTTATGATTTTACTACACCCTTTGGTTTAAACTAAAGCTTTGGGTAAATTTTGTATTCTGTGTACCTTTTTTTTATCTTTATTTACAAGATTTTTAGTCCTGGGCTAGTTCATCTCGGCCCACCGTCAGATAAAAACAACGCAGGTGTTCAAAGTGAAACCCCTATGGCGTTTTTGTTGACTAAGAGAACGTCAAACGTGATGAAAAGTGTAAGGTTAACACTTTTATCCGTTTTTTTTTATTAAACTTCATATCATATTAGCCGTTATTTTAGGGGAAAAATTTTATAAAGTAGTAGAGAACTCGCTCCATCGTGTTATATAATAAAAGATGATTAGGGTAGGTGTACCAATTATGGATGCAATATGTCAACAGTATGGATAAAAATCAAGTTTTAACCGCGATTCTATAACGTAAGCATGACATGTTGGTGTTAATTACTAGTTTCAAGCCTTGCGAAGCAGTTTAATTAAACAATTTTAGTACTAAATTAACTTTAAGCGTTGTCTTTGTACCAATTATGGCAATAGCGTTCCTAGCATTCGACATAAAAATGTTCCAATTATGGACTATCGAATATTTGCACGAAATGAACTCAAACGTCATCCACAGCGAACGATAATGCAACGCTTATATGTAATCAAGTGAAGTCATAAAATTTTCCAAAAGTTTTGTGTTAAATACATGTTAAATCAATTTATTGCAATGGGTTTATGGGAGCAAATTAATTTTCGAAAAGGAGTCGAAATGTAGTGAAAATGCAAATTATGATACAAAACAGCATTAATGAACTCACATTACCTTTAAAGCGCCTAATTTTAACGAAAAAAGAGGGAAAATTTAAAAATCGAGTGTCACTGAAAACCCCCCTCTATCATGAAATTAGCATCTTCCGCTTGCGAACGTTTTCGAACGTGTGATTGAAAAATCTTAGTAATTGAGTACAAAACATGAAGATAATGCCTTACCGAACCTTCCCGTCGTGGAAAACACCCGTAAAATAGCTTTACTTCTTTTATTTCACTGATCAAAAAATGTAAACAAACCGCCTCCAGAGTATTGCCATAATTGGGCTCTCATACACTCCTTGTACCAGTTATCGAAATAGCGGAAATAACACGATTTCCAACTTAAAACAGTAGATTTAATTGCTCACCAGCTAAATTATTTAATTTGTTCTCACTAGGCAACATACATTTATAGGTTGAAGCAGCTTTTCCCGACAAAAAAAAAACATACATTTCGTAAGTGGTGTCCTTTAGCAAACTGCTAAGAAGGTGACATATGCGTGAGGCAAATTTTGCATATGTTTATTTTTCGAAGCTTATGGCACGAATGTTCTTATCAAGGTTTAGTTACCATAAAAAACAAATAGGTTTATCATTCCTGCGAATATTAGCCTTATATTCTAGTGAAACAATAAGAAAAATCTCATTTTGTTCCAACTATTGCCATAATTGGTACTATATCCATAATTGGTACTTCTACCTTATAGAGTAAGGTGGGGCAAAAGTTCGACCTTAGTGGTATAATCAAAGTTTCCAGGAAAACAATAGCAGTTAAAACAAAACAAAAACCATACAGTGAACCTTCAACATATTGGCTATAACTTTGCTGAACAAACTTGTTTCAAAATATTTACTCATTTTTAGTTATAACAGTTTCAAAATTGATTGTCTTATTCGAACTTTTACCCCACCGGTGGGGCAAGAGTTCGAATCTAGTGTGGGGCAAAAGTTCGCTAGCTAAAACACAAAATATCGATCTTTTTATAACAGGCATACTTTACACCAGCCGTAAACTTAAGTTTGCCGAAAAATACACACTAAATTTTCATCAAAAAATTGCCCAAAACCGGGTTAATTGTAATATACTCAAAAATAGAAGTTTTTCGCAAAACTAAGTGGAAATGTAAAATTTTGATGACAGTTTTCACACGATCAGACAAATTTAAATAAATTTGAAAATAATATGTGGATTTTAGGTAATTTGCAAATTTTTCCGTGATTTTATAGATGGGTCGAACTTTTGCCCCGCTGATTCGAACTTTTGCCACACTATGGGCCAAAAATTGTTTTCAAGCATTTATTCAAAAACTAATACACCTATAAGCAACCTTATGATAGGCCTAGAAACGCCCTTACAGAAAATATTGAAAAAGATTTTATCTACAATTGGTTCCATGCAACGAAAGTTTGACCAAAAATTACAATTTTCACGTCAAAAAACAACAAAGAGCCATAACTTTTCCAAATCTCAATCAATTTTTATGATATTTGGAGTAAAAGTCTCTCACTTAATTAGCATTCGAACCACCATGACATTTATAAGATTTGTTTTGAATTGAGCTAAAAATCTTAAAAAGAAACTCTTACCCCACTCGAACTTTTGCCCCACTTTACTCTATCAATAATTTTAAGACCAAATTAATTTATCACTGCTAAGGCAATCTAGAAGGTGCTGAATACAGCTTTTTAATCATTAACATTGTCTTCATTGGCGTTAGTGCATTCAAAATAAAAAATCATACAGTTAGACAATAATTTAAAAGGATGAAACTACTTGGGCAGCATGATTCATTTTAACAAGAGGGGTTTTCTCGTCCTAGGTATTTTTTTTTTTTTTTTTTTGAGGAATACATTAACACGATGCAAACTATCTCCAACTATGAGCTAAGTAGCTTTAAAAAAAACGAAGTGATTCAAAAGTGCCAATAATAGGAACCCGTTCCCTACTTAATATGAAGCCGATCTTGCTTTTGAAATCATAACGATTTGAAAGCAATGATTGATTTTTTTTCCGCGAATAGTTTGACCAGACGAACATTTTCAACTGTTATTCTTGTTTCAGTGAGAAGCTTTGTTAATACTAATTCAGAACAACTCAAGCATGTGCTAGAATGAGGACGAAAGTAACATGACCGATTTCTCTTAATAGATCCTCTTTTCCGTGATTCAAGGTGACAAGAGGCAAGCTTGTTGGAACTTTTTCACTCCAGCATGCAGAATCGCATCGCTACAGAGCGTCCTAAAGTGAAAAAATGCTAACAAACTCGAATCTTGTCATTTTTATTCACTGACGAGAGGATCGATGAAGGGATATTGTTCAAGTCACTTACGCCCTTACTCAAGCTCAAGCTTGAACTATACAATGAGAAAATCGATGAAGAGAAATCCATCATTGGAATTACGTAATGCTAAATCTGAGAGATGCAATTGTACGATTTTGAGTGTTTCTGCTTATATATGGCATAAAAGTTACAAAAAGATCAAATATGTTTGAAAATATTTTTGGATGGACTCACAAGCAACACAGTTTTTTATCATCTTAAAAATAAAAATATCCCTTGAAATCAATCGTAATGTTCAACTACAAGGTAGTACTATTATAGTGAAGTTTTGAAACACTTAAAATCAAAAAAATTGAAACAATAATATAAATAACAGTTGAATTTCCGATCGCAAGATCATAAATTTTTTGTTGCATGGGCGTAGCCAGGATTTTCATTAGGGGAACTCGCCTAACCTTAAAAATTCATTCACCAATTTCACGCGAAAAAACGATTATTATACACAGGCTCTACACCCTTTTTGTATGAAAAAATTAACTATGAAGGACATTTCGCCTCCATTTTAATTTTTTTGTCGCCGCTCTTCTTAGTTTTTTTTTTCGCTCTCTCGCAAAGAGGCAAAGGCAGCACGCTGCTCTGGAGTATGTCACCGAACTCTTATGATGTTGAGGAGTATTATCAAGCCTCTCACGAGTTATAACAAGTTTATAGTTTCTTCTAGGATTTGTTATGCAGATTTCACTAGTGTTTCTGACACCAAATTTTTCGGCAGTTGTCTTTGAAATAGTTATCAAAAAATGTCGCTGGATATCTGTAAAGATTTCTTTAGGGTTTGATCCTAGTTTTATCTATGATTATGTATTTAATCAAATGTAAAACTTTAAAATGTTACTTACATTTGTTCCGTTATTTACTCCAAAGAATTCTCAAGTACTTGATTGCTAAAAGTATTTTCAAAGAGTTTTACTAAATGTACATTCATTTTCTCAACTGATTCTTTTGAATATTTTCTTTTGAATTTATTCAAGAATAACGCTCAAAATTCCTATAGGGGTTTTTTCAAGGATACTGTCAATGTATATTTCTGAAATCAACTCATAATTATTTCAAGAGTTTCATCCAACTTTCATCGACTTGTGTTACTTGAGATATCATCAAGATATTTGTTTAAACTTTATTCCTATTAAATTTTCTAGGACTATGCCATACATGCTCCAGAATTCTATCAAAGATCTTTGGATCGATCTCTTCGGAGGAATTTCCTAAGAGATTCCTAATAAAACATATCGAAGGATTCTTTTCAAAAGTACTTTCATGAATATCTTTACTGTAAAACTGTAAAAAAGTCTGTTATTTATCAGAATTTGTTTTTGGTACAATTTTTGGCATTCTTTCATAGTAAACAATACAACTACCCCAAGAATAAAAACTAACTCATTAAATCACCAAAATTTATTCAGCGCCACAGTGTGTTGAATGCATGCAGATGTGGGACAAAAATCAAAACTGGAACAATCAAGCCATATCAGCACCTTGGTATGGAAAGGAAATTTGTTCTTCGTCAAAAGAGCTTCAGTTTGCATAAATATGAAATACGCATAATCGCACAATTTTCCCAAGCTCCAACTTCACTTTTTCCCATGAGAATCCTTGTAAGTTGTACTCAAATTTCTTATAATGATGTAAGAAGAAGTTTGCAAACATGTCACTTTTTATTCGTAACTGAAAAAGTGACAAATTCGCCGCATCTGATTTTTTTTATCACAAACAACCCATTTTTGTATTTGTACTGGTTAAGGAGTATACCTACAAATAGTCAAAAATCTAGAAGAGTTGTAGGAAGCTGCACTCTGTATCTTTCAGACTTTTAAGTGCATACTCTGAAAACAAGTCTGTGCATGATCTAGAGTGGAACTTTTTTTGAATCAATAGTCAAAGTTACATGTTAGTATTCCTAAGTTTAGCTCCGATTCCTGAAATCCAAAGTTAAAATTGGTGTTCTTTTCCCATCAAATATACTTCACCAACTTTCAGCCCTATATGTACTAGACAGAAAATGTTAAAAACAAGCGACAAAATTCAGTTTTTTTTTGCTACATTGAAAACTGTTACTTTTGACGCTTGTTGTAATAGTTTTGATGCTTTAAGTTGTTTACCAATACTTTTTTTCATCGTATATGCTATCTATAAACACATCTGGAAAGTTATTATTGCCGAATGAAATTACCTAAAATTTGATTTTTGTCTTTGGAGCAACGCACTGTGCAGCGGTGCTACTCTGCGGATTTTTCCGAATCTCCAAAATATTTGCACTATGCACTACTTTAACAATAGTTTCACAGATTTCCCCAAAATTTTATCCAGTGATTTCTACATAACTGTATCCAAAATATTCTGGAAAATCCATCCATAATCTAAAAATACTTCAAAATTTCTTCGAAGATATCTCCAAAGATTTATGCAAGTTTCTTGGTGAATTTTCTTTGGTTCCTGGTTATTGTAGTGTTTTGAGGATAATCATAGATATAATATAAAAATAAAATCCGAAGGAAGCAGTAGACATTGTTTAATAAATACCTGCTATTTCAATATTTAAAGTAATTCTGAGAAAAAAATATTCTAGGGAAACATTTAACGGAAAAATCAATGCGAGATGTATAAGATAGGTAAACATTGTTATAATACATGGAGAAAGTAAGTCAAACATAAGACTTTAGGTAGTTGGGGTTGTGGCCCAGGGAGAATTTCTTGATGAAATTCTTGAAAAATTAATCCCAGAAGAATGCCTGAAGCAATCGATATGATATATCGGTATTTTAGGCACTACCTGGAATAATGACTAGAATAATCCGAGAAGGAATGCTTGGAAAATCAACTAAAAAATATCCTAAGCTAATTCCGGTCGTCTGATAAATTCTGCAGACTCAAGTCTAGTTAGCATTGCTGAAGAAATTGCTAGGCAAATATATTCAAACTACTGACAGCACAGTACTGGAATAGTTCTTTGCAAAATTTTGTAGTATCTCGAAGAATCCCCGCCTAAGGCAAATATCCGAAGATATCCGAAGAAAACAATGGACGTTGCTTGGATGCATTTTCAAAAAAAAGTGTAATATTAGAATTCTACTCGGAGGAATTCTTATCAACTACCTTGTGTATACCTAGCTAGAATTATTGATACAATTCATAAATTCCATAGACAAATTCTTGGAAGCGTTTTGTGATGAATTCTCTGTGAAAATTTTGTTGGAGTTTATCATAAATTATCGAATTAGTGACGAGATCTGAAATATTTTTTTGCAATGGTTATTTGAGAAAAAAATCCTTAGAGAATCCGAAAAAAAATATATGATGAAAAATAAGAAAAAAATCAGCAGTGGAAGTTGTGGCGAATATGTAAAGTTATTGCTTATCATATTCTTCGAAAATGTATTCAAAAATTTTCCTCGTGGATTTATTTCAATATTACTCAACAGATGCTTGGCAAAGCCTTTTTGAGCTTCAGTTGACAATTTCTTCAAAGAATTTCTGAATAAATCCATTTAAAGGTTACTTAACAGATGCTTGTTAAAAGAGGAGATTTGATTAAACTTGGCAGATCAAGATCCATTACGGACTGTTGATAAAACCTTCAAATGATGTTTGATGAGATCTTTTGCAGTAGTCTAATTTAAAATTTGTAGCAATCCAGTTGATTTAGACTTTTTTTTCTATTTCAAAGGGGGGGGGGCAACGAATCTATTACATTTGGTCGAGTAACATTTAGTCGAATGACGTTTGGTCGAATGGCATTTGGTCGAAAGTACATTCGGTCGAATAGACATTTAGTCGAAAATAATTTAATTGCTCTAAGAGGCCTTGATTTTAGGCTTGATATTTAGTTGACAGGATTTTTAGTCGAATAGGATTTTTCAGATAACTCCACAGAGTTTCATTTTGACGTTAAATGAAGCCACGTTATTAAAGCCACATGTTTTTCCGAGAAATGTAATTTGGCTGGAAGTCACAACCACAGCAATAATTCACATGAAAAGTAAAACGTACCTGTTCTATTTCCAGACTTTGTAAAAGTGCATTAAGGTACCGTGGGGTAAGTGGATACAGAAAAATCAATAGTTAACTTCATTGTTATGTACAGCTAACATGAATAGTTTAACTCAAACTTTTTTCTGTGGATATCAAGTAGGGGACTATTATACTTCAAATCGTCATTTATTTTGATTTTTCTGATTGTTATGTATTGAGAATGAGAGACTTGAAAATTTGCGCCAAATGATCCACTTGCCGCACCATGGTGGGGTAAGTGGATCACCATTAAAAAAAATCTGTTCTCGAAACAAATGTAGTATGATTATGTTTAATAAGAATGATATTACCCTCGCACTTGTTATTAGTGCTAGTAATGTTACATTTTATTACTTTAAAATTAAAAAGTATCTTTATTTAATCAAAATATAATAAAAAGTATGTATATACTAGTTCATACTAATTAGAACAAAAAAAAAACATTGAAACTAGAAAAATTTGGAGAAAATTCATCCATTTATACGCATAAGTTATACAGAAGTATTGTAGGATTATTCCTAACAATATTTTCGAAAAGCACTCTTGGTTTAAAAATATTAGTTACATTTACTTTTGAATAACAAACTGAAATCCTTCTGTTTTATTTATGAATATATGTATATCATCTGTCTAGAACAATTTATATGGTCAAATCATGTACGAGACTATGCTTTCGATTGGAAAATTAGTATATTTTGCTCTTTTACAACTCAGCTTAGATAAACCACGAAAAGTTTCGTGTGAATTTTGAGATTATTATTCTTTTTATATTTTTTTATACCAGAAAGGTTAAAAAAACTTTTCGGTGGATTATTTCAAATTTTCTATGGTCAATTTAACAAATTCAAGCTGGGAATGGAACAAAATAAAGGAAAACAGCATTTGCAGGTATTAAAGCTTATTAAAATTCTACTAAGCAGTCTGCCAATAAATGATAATTATTCTTGATCCACTTACCCCACCCCACTAAAAAGTAGGGGTAAGTGTACCATGTCCAATATATTTGTATTTATTCAAAAAAATGACATATTTTTCATTGTGATTCATTCAATTAGAACTGAAATGCTCACCATGTGTCAAATAAAATAATAGAATTTGATTTTAGACAGAGATACAATGGATTTTTGATTGATGGAAAACAATTTTCAAATTAATTACTTTTTGCAGCTAACAAGTTTGCTTGTGTTAGTGTACGTGTAGTACCAGTTTTGCAATAGTATCAGTGTGGGCGTAAGAATATAACCTAAAACGAAGCAATGGTGCGAAAACATTCAACATATCCAAGTATTTAGGCTTTATATTGACAAATGATCCACTTACCCCACTGATACACTTCCCCCACTGTACCTTATATGAGACACTTTAATGTGACACCTCTGGCTACGACCATGTTTTCTATACTCAATCTTGCTCTTCGAACATTTGCTTCGCCAAACCACTAATTACACCTTGGGTGTAACGCCTTTACTTAGACGTAACAGATCATACATAAATTTAAAAACATCTATGCAAAAAGCGTTACGATGAGGGCTGGTGGTCGAAAATTTACAATTTCAGCGTCACGTAATAAAAAGACGCTGCGTTTCTACTTTAGCGCACTCTCCGGAATGCATGTACATGACTGACCAAACACAAACATAAATCAACTAAAGTTTTTGTAAAAACAAAAAAACTTTTGAAAAACACATTTTGAATATTTTTAATATTTTAAATATTTGAGCTCATTTGGATGAAGTCTGAAACTGCACAACCACTTCAAAGTTTTTTATGGAAATTCCTATGGAAAAACCAAGTGATTCTTTCAATCGTTTATGTTGCTTACCCATGTGCCCTTGAGAGTAAAATGCTAATATTGTTGAATATCTTTATCGTCTACAACTTTGTAAAAGCCAATTTGCAAATCATAAGCCTCAGTAATGAGTTATTAATTTATACCTGAGTTGTAAATCTATGGCTATGACAAGCAAACTGCTCTGCGGCATCACTGGATATAAAGGCAGTGAAACATAGTAGCCATTTGAATGTGGTAGATGCAGCAATGTTGCCTGCTTTGAAGATAAATGAGCATTATTTGAAATTTTCCTATTGGATAAAAAATAATTATTTATTGCTAAGCTGACCAATTTGGAAACGATTTTCGACAAAATTATAGCTGATTACACAGCGCAACAAAAATGACATTTTTGCGTGTCTCAAGGATCAAATTATGTGTCTCTAATAGATTTGGGGTTGCTGAATCTGATGCCGTTCTCAGAAGTTTCCCAGCACGTCACAATTTTTAGCTACAGGTCGCCAAAGTTGTATAAAACATTGGTTTTATTGATGTTTACCTAAAATTTGAAGTATATTTTATCAAACTTTTTTTGTGATCTTATCCACCAAGCATGCGAAAGAGGACTTAAACTTTCGTTTTAGATATATTTTGGTTGGAATTTTACGATTTAGTTTAGATTAAACCGATATTTTTCAACATGCTTGCTGTCTCCATACAAAATTCATACTTTCGCTTGTATGGTAAAATACAATACTTTTCTAAACCATCAAAAAATAACTTTTCCGCATCAAAAATATTATAAACTTTGATTATAAGTATTGTTATACACATAAAGTTTGAATTCTGTGGCATATTAAGCAAATAAATTGCCTTTCAAGCTGGCAAACTTGCATGCAAGTTGCCTGAAATAGTCAATTTTTGCATTTTCAACAATTAATATCACAAAAACTAGATGTGCTATGATATTTCTGTAAACGGCAATGGATTCAGCAATCCTTAATTAAGTAAATAGAGGTATTTTGATGCTGGAGACAAAAACGTGTTCCGCAGTGTTATGGACCAAAGCACGAGTTCATTAATTTGACATTTGAGCGTTGCCAAATTCACTCGTTGCCATGGTCACGTAAATAACACGGCACAGCTAAAACGACAAATAGTGAATTCTTGCATCGGTCCATAGTATAAGCTTCAAAGGCACATGAGCAAACACTATAACTGATTGATCAATTTATATGTTTTTTTTTTTCATAGTAATTCCCATACGACTTTGAAGACATTGAGCAGTAACAGATTTCATCCAAATGAGCTCAAAATTTTCAAGGCTACTGAGCCTACTACGGAGGCTTCTGATTTGATAGATGTCTATGAGGAACCCGAACAGCGTATAATTTTTTTTTTTTTAAGCACAAGCCTTTTCAAAAATTTGGCAAGCAATGAATTATGTTACGTTTATTCCAAATAAGCTCCCAACAAAACATTAAACATGTATTAATATAAATTCTTTTCCTTCTTCTTATTTCAGCCAAAATCGGTACCTTCTACATGATCTTCTACTGCGTGTTGGCCGCTCTGGTTGCCGTCTGCATGTGGGTATTCTTTCAAACCCTTGACCCAAGGACTCCGAAGTGGCAGCTGGATCAGTCACTAATCGGCACCAACCCAGGTAAAATCAAAACAAAAAACCTTTTGAAAATCGTTTCGATCCTTCCACTTGCTAAGAAGAGCATGTGTTTTCCATTACACCGCATCATCAGTCGACCAGCATGGTCGACGTCAGCATACAGTAACACTAAACACTGAAATGTTCATTCAGTGTGTCCCTGTTGTATCCCCAGGTTTAGACAGTAGGTCAAGCGACGTAAAACAACGTGTTGGGTATTCTTAGCGAGACAAGGTAGACCAGTGGTACCCAATATGTTTAAGGTGCGACCCCCTGGGAAGTGCAACAAAAAACCCACGAACCACTGAAAATGGATATGCATCATCATATTTTTACCTTATACTTGAAAGGCACACTCAGAAATCACGTAGATTATACGTCACAAATGAAGTCCACCAAGCCTAGGAGTCCTATAAGAAACATTCCTAAAGAATCTCGCCAAAGTCCTACTGACAACTATGCAACAGATTTAGGGCAAGTAAATCTCATCAAAATTTCATAAGCTACACAATTCATTTATTTAATTAACATCCAGACAATCTATTAGGGGCCCAGATAGCCGTAGCGGTAAACGTGCAGCTATTCAGCAAGACCAAGCTGAGGGTCGTGGGATCGAATCCCACCGATCGAGGATCTTTTCGGGTTGGAAATTTTCCCGACATCCTAGGGCATAGAGTATCTTCGTACCTGCCACACGATATACACATGCAAAAATGGTCAATTGGCATAGAAAGCTCTCAGGTAATAACTGTGGAAGCAGGGCTGGGAAAAATTATGAAATTCACACTACAGTAGGCAAGCGTAACAAATCACAGTCAGCGATGCCAGTGAAACTCACGCTTATCGCTGCTGTAGACAAACGAGACAAATCCTTGAGAGTAGCAAAACTTCCGTTGCTAAGGGCAACCCAAGACTACACACTTAAATTATTTTACGGATTCCTGTAAAATCTCAACAGCTGAACAGTTCGGTGAAATAAATTAACGGAGTACGGTACATTTTTACAGTATTCGGTGAAAAATCACCTTAATCCGTAAAATTTCGACGGAATTACGGTGTTTTATTTCACCGAACTGTTCAGCTGTTGAGATTACGGTGAAAGTCACCGTAAGAGCTTAGTGTGTACTGTAGAAAAATGTTCTATTTCCCGCATTTACAGCCTTCAATGACACTACTGATTTAGGAAATTCATGCACCCAACATAGACTACTTGATGAGATTTTAAGCTACTGTAGTAAGAGTGCCACGTGATTTTCGCGAAATTCAAGCCTACTACTATTACCATTCCCAGCCCTGTGTGGAAGTGCTCATAAGAACACTAAGCTGAGAAGCAGGCTTTGTCACAGTTGGGACGTAATGCCAGAAGAAAAGAAGAAAAAAGATCTAAACAGATAACACTAAATCAACAATTTCATGCCACAATACTCGGTTCGTGGCCGCATCTCTCCATCTTCGGCTCTGCCCCACGCTCGCTAGTTACACAAGTTACAGTTAAAGTTTTTGAAAATTTTGTTAAAAACTCTCCGGAAACCTAGTCATATATCCGTCAAAATTCTTGATAGTAGTCTACCAGGGATCACTACTATAGATAGCAGTCAAAAATCACTGACCTTTCTATTCGATTTCAAATGATTCCGCGAATGGTTTGAGTGCAAACAATGACAAACATGAAATTTCTTCAATCTCACCAATAGTTTACCAGGGTGCCGACAAATTTCTCGACGATCTCGCCAGGAAGTTGGTAAAATCTGCAATGAATTTTCTCACAAAGAATATACGTATTTACAATGGCTGCGTGAAGCCCCCGGGAAGTACTCGCGGCCCCTTAAGGGTCCGCGAACCACCACCGATTGGGAATCCCTGAGCTAGAAGAATTGCACGAAATGTGGCGTGTCTGAACTTGTCTCACCGGCACACTATACCGACTGGCTGGTCCGCATATGGTAGAGGCCATCACACGACATTTCACCGTATTTCACACCCAGGACAGAAATCTATTTTTGGGGACGCGTCTGATAGCATATGATGTGGTCCAACTTGGTGGGGGCAGTTATGGTAGCGAAAACATTCATACGATTGACATAACTGATCGAGAATTTTCTGGCTACATATTAGAGGAGGAAGATTGTTCGGTATAGGTTAATGCATTGACGCAATTGAAGCGAGGAAATTATGCAATGGTATGTTTCATAAAAATTAATAAGGGTGTTCCACTCCTATATGATGTAGGTCTTCAAATATAGGGAAACATCGCAGTATAGAAGGTGAGTGCGCATCTTACCCTCGTGCTATGCGTACACAAATTCTTTCTGCTTTCAAAGGTTTAAAAAAATACAACAATAGAACAGTACTTCTCAGTACCGTAAAACGGGGTAACTTTGATAATGCGGGTAACTTTGATAGTGCGAGACCACCAACATACTAAACAAAATAACGAAGTTTCTGTCAATTAGTTAAGAAAAACGAATGCAAAAGTGAAGAGTATCAATATCACACTTCATGTCAAAGCTATTTTCGTTGGAATCAAGTGCATTTGAGGATTTTTATGCAAATATTAAAAATTTACTAGATTTTAGCATTTTTGCAACGCTTACAAACAATCTGTTATACGACCACTATTTGATAAAGTCATAATGAGTTCGTCACTTACCCATGATAGCCTAGTTATAGTAGAACATGAATTCGGTCTCAAATCTCTTAGCGAAAACCATTTTTACAAACTGGGACCATTTTTGTAATCTAAGTCAGAAATTTCCATACAGCGTTAAACGCCTAGAGGTATGCAATACCCTATAAATGTTCCGTAATTCATTCAATCTTGTTCGATTTATACTCCATTATCAAAGTTACCCCAAAACAGAAAACCGACTTTCAATTATATGAAAAATTATATATCCATTCAGAATAAATCTCTTGGCAATCTATCAAGTGCAATCGATAGCTAGGATGTCAGTACTTGTTTTAAAAATATAAATTGTAATTCTTTGAAACAGCATGCATAAATATTGAAGTTTTCTTCGAAAAAACTATCAAAGTTACCCCGTTTTACGGTACTACTTTTTCTACCTATTGATCACTTTTCGAATCTAGCGGTGGTGATTCTTTTTGAACACCGTCTTCGGACAAAAAAAAACTCTTAGAAGGTCATGCTGAATCTCTGAATTCACAAATTTCTTCCATAAAAGTGGGATTTAAAACTGTCACTACACGTGGCAAAAATGAAAGAAAGGACGTTTTTTCCAGAATGCGTGCTTTCTCCTAAGGGTGAAATAGTTAATGTTGATAATTGCATCGAAATGAGCAATCAGTTCGATGCTTTAGACATTTTTTTCCAAACATCAAATCAAAGCAGCCTCTAGCCCAGGCTCTTTCATTTAACACTTCAGGAGTGTTAAATGAAGGAGTTGTTGTATTTTGTACAAGACCGCTGAAAAAAACCTCGCTTTTCATTCACAACAGCAGCACGGTGGTTCAGACGGTGGTAAACCGCGCGACGACTGGAAGGTTAAGGGAGGAAACAAATAGTGGCACCAATCGTGGTCAGTTGTTCCGAATTTGGAGGATTCAGGCACGAGATTCCGAACTCCATTAGGGAAATCAAAATTTCCTTCCAAACCACAAAGCAAGGGGAGACTGTCGTTTTTTGTCAGAAACTCTTAAAGATCGCAAACTTGTTCTCAAACATCTTGAAGAGAAGAAGCACTTATAATTTCTTCAAGGTCGTCTTGAAAGGTCTCTCAAGTGACTTTATGTCATCTGAAGAGATCAAAAATGGAATAAATGATTTACTTGGATTTTTCCCAGTCCTAGCAATTATTATGAAAAAGAGAACCTAATCTGGCATTCTGTAGAAAGGACTTGCACAAGAATATTATTGATTTCACTTTAACAAAATAATATTAAAGCTTAAGAAAAAGCTGATGTTCGATGTCCGTTTGACATGGGAACATTTCCTGAAACGTAGAGGAAATTCCCAGAACCCTTCAGTGTCAAAAGGTGAAGAAAGATACCGAAAAGTTTGTAAGGGCAAATTGCGATGGCTACCACAATTCTAACTTTTGGGATTGCCTTTCGCGCCAGATGAACAACAACGTTTTTGTAGCCGGAATTCCCCAGGCAGAATCCAGAAAATATTTTTCAGATAATGATCGCTTGTTTAACCTGTTAACGCTCTAGGTGTCTCACAATTGGAATTCAGCTCCGTTACTGATATAAATAATTGTATTCCTATATATTAAACATTATTTCACTAAAAATCAATTCTATGGTGGGGATCACAAAAATTGTTTAAAGTGTGTCGTCCATATCTATTTGTTCTACAAGATTATTCATGAGATTTATCAAATACATTTACGAAAGCACTGAACGACGTCAAGATCATCATAGGAGATTTGAACGCTCAGGTTGGCCAGGAGGAGGAGTTCAGACCGACGATTGGAAAGTTCAGCGCCCACCGGCTGACGAACGAGAACGGCCTACGAATGATAGATTTTGCCGCCTCCAAGAACATGGCCATTCGTAGCACCTATTTCCAGCACAGCCTCCCGTATCGGTACACCTGGAGATCACCTCAGCAGACAGAATCGCAAATCGACCACGTTTTGATCGATGGACGGCACTTCTCCGACATAACCGACGTCAGAACCTATCGTGGCGCCAACATTGACTCCGACCACTACCTGGTGATGGTGAAACTGCCCCCAAAACTATCCGTCATCAACAATGTACGGTACCGACGCCCGCCCCGGTACAATCTCGAGCGGCTGAAACAACCGGATGTCGCCAATGCGTACGCGCAGCATCTTGAGGCAGCGTTGCCGGATGAGGGCGAGCTCGATAGGGCCCCTCTTGAGGACTGCTGGAGGACAGTCAAAGCAGCCATTAACGACGCTGCCGAAAGCGTTGTCGGATATGTGGAACGGAGCTCAAGAAACGATTGGTTCGACGAGGAGTGCCAGGAGGTTTTAGAGGAGAAGAATGCAGCGCGGGCTGCAATGCTGCAGCATGGTACGCGGCAAAACGTGGAACGATACAGACTGAAGCGGAAACAGCAAACCCGCCTATTCCGGGACAAAAAGCGCCGCCTGGAAGAGGTGGAATGCCAAGAGATGGAGTTGCTGTACCGTTCTCAAGAAACGCGGAAGTTCTATCAGAAGCTCAACACATCCCGCAAAGGCTTCGTGCCGCGAGCTGAGATGTGCCGGGATAAGGATGGGAGCATCTTGACGGACGGACGCGAGGTGATCGAAAGGTGGAAGCAGCACTACGATGAACACCTGAATGGCGCAGAGAACACAGGCACAGAAGGTCAGGACAGCGAAGGCGATGGCTACGTCAGCACAGCGGACAGCTGAAATCAACCAGCTCCCACGATGGGGGAAGTTAAGGATGCCATTCAACAGCTCAAGAACAACAAAGCCGCTGGCAAGGATGGTATCGGAGCCGAACTCATCAAGATGGGCCCGGACAGGTTGGCCGCTTGTCTGCATCGGCTGATAGTCAGAATCTGGGAAACGGAACAGCTACCGGAGGAGTGGAAGCAAGGCGTTATATGCCCTATCTACAAAAAGGGCGACAAACTGGAGTGTGAAAATTATCGTGCAATCACAATCCTAAACGCCGCCTATAAAGTGCTATCCCAGATTCTCTTCCGTCGTCTATCACCTATAGCAAACGAGTTCGTGGGAAGTTATCAAGCAGGTTTCATCGACGGCCGCTCGACAACGGACCAGATCTTTTCCGTGCGGCAAATCCTCCAGAAATGCCGTGAGTACCAGGTCCCTACGCACCATTTGTTCATCGATTTCAAGGCGGCATACGATAGTATCGACCGCATAGAGCTATGGAAAATCATGGACGAGAACAGCTTTCCCGGGAAGCTCACAAGATTGATCAGAGCAACGATGGACGGTGTGCAAAACTGCGTGAAGATCTCGGGCGAACACTCCAGTTCGTTCGAGTCTCGGCGGGGACTACGACAGGGCGACGGACTTTCGTGCCTGTTGTTCAATATTGCGCTTGAAGGTGTCATGCGGAGAGCCGGACTTAACAGTCGAGGCACGATTTTCACGAGATCCGGACAATTTGTTTGCTTCGCGGACGACATGGATATTATTGGGAGAAAATTTGAAACGGTGGCAGATTTGTTCACCCGCCTGCGAAGCAACAAGAGTTGGGCTAATGGTGAATGCGTCGAAAACAAAGTACATGCTGGTTGGCGGAACTGAGCGCGACAGGGCCCGCCTAGGAAGCAGTGTTACGATAGACGGGGATACCTTCGAGGTGGTGGACGAGTTCGTCTACCTCGGAACCTTGTTGACGGCTGACAACAATGTTAGTCGGGAATACGAAGGCGCATCATCAGCGGAAGTCGTGCCTACTATGGGCTCCAGAAGAAACTGCGGTCAAGAAAGATTCACCCCCGCACCAAATGCACGATGTACAAAACGCTCATAAGACCGGTAGTCCTCTATGGGCATGAGGCGTGGACTATGCTCGAGGAGGACTTGCAAGCTCTTGGGGTTTTCGAACGCCGAGTGCTAAGGACGATCTTCGGCGGCGTGCAGGAGAACGGCGTGTGGCGGCGAAGGATGAACCACGAGCTCGCTCAACTCTACGGCAAACCCAGTATCGTGAAGATAGCTAAAGCTGGAAGGATACGCTGGGCAGGGCAGGTTGCAAGAATGCCGGACAACAACCCTGTAAAGGTGGTGTTCGCCACGAATCCGGTCGGAACAAGAAGGCGTGGGGCGCAGCGAGCTAGGTGGATGGACCAGGTACACCAGGACCTGGAGAGCGTGGGTCTCAGTCGAGGATGGAGAGAAGCGGCCATGAACCGAGGGAATTGGCGAAATATTGTTGGCGAGGCTTTATCAAGATAATTGATGTAAAGCCAAATAAGTAAAGTAATCAAATACATTTCCATGCTATTTAACCCATTACAATGTAAGGAAGTTGACAAAATATGCAATTTAGGGGTCATTCAAAAATTATGTCACATACACATGAGGAGAAATGGATTTCAGGGAAACATGACCACCCATATATAAATTGAAATTTATACAAAAAGTGTAATGTACAGGAAAAGAGAGGAGGATGAATATGGCAAAGCCTTGGGTGACGTACCCTGATTAAGAAATTGAAACATAGACAATAAAAATTTCGGTGGCGAAAGATGCATACCAGCACTAAATCATTCAGTAGCTTCAATCAAATTTTTTGGTGATCACGTTAATAAGATACAGACATACATACAGTGAAACCTCAATGAGTCGATAATTGAAGGGACCACCGTCTTATAGAAATATAACATTTTTGAAGGGACCATCATAGTAAACATGAAATTATGTTTTAGTATGGTTCCATGAGTCAATATCGAATCATGGAACATCGATTTATGGAGGTTTCACTGTATATACATACATAACCATACATGTACAATTATTCACACTTACACCCTTGATACCAAAAATAAATCAAAATCTTACATAAAAAATGTTGATCATAAAAAACCTACAGATTTTTCAGAAAAGTCTTCAAAAAGATGTTATTTAACTTGCCAGCTAATAATGAAAACATTACCATCAAAATATTTTTTCTGAGTCAACACGAGACGTAGCCAATAAGGTCAATTCGTCGAAGTGGTTCGTCCAGCAGACCATGAAGCGGGCTGGGCTACGTGTTTTTAAGGTCAGGAAGGCACCAAACCGAGCTAACAAGCAAAACACGGTGGCCAAATTGCGTGCGCGGAAGCTGTACCGTGAGTGGCTGTATCGTTCGTTACAACCGGCACCAGAAATGGGCAGATTTATCGGGAGGAATGCTTGCAGAAGCGCATAATGCCCTTCCTCCGCTCTCACCGTGGTCCCACGCTATTCTGGCCGGATCTCGTTTTGTGCCATTAGCCAAGCCTGTAATGGATTGGTACGAAGCAAATGGCGTTAAGGTGGCCCCGAAGGAGGCGAACCCGCCAAATATTTATTTCTAAGTACAGTATAACAGCACAAGTTAAAGTATATGCTATTATTAAACGACAAAATGCACCAGAACCTCGCCCGATCGAAAAGATTTGGGCGATGATGAAGAAGAAGTTGAAGAAAAGTGTAAAAACATTCAAAACCGATGAAACTGATGAAAAACTGGCAGAAATTGTGTAAGAAAGATGGGCTCGCCCAAGATCTCATGACCAGTGTTAAGAGAAATGTACGAGCATTCAGCTTGGGGGAAGAAATTCAATAAATAAAGTCTGCCAAAACAATATATAGTTTGATCCCTGAACATTCAAGAAGTAGGGTAGAAGCACCAGTTTTGGCCATCCGTCAGTTGTAGTCATAGTGGACTATACACCGTTTTACATAGCCAATCAGTATGAAACCTTTTGTGTTCAGTTGATCACATCCATATGATAGAGATACATTCATTTACTCATCCGAATTTATTCAAAACATAACAAAAACCATTTATTTTCCTTATAATTTGAACTCCCTTGCACTTAATTTGGCCAGGGTACTCCTAATTTGGCTACTCTCTTAAGAAATCAATGTGATTGGCCAATTAAGGATCCGAAACTAAATTTCTGGCCAATACAAGTTCCATTGACCAACAAAATTTTCAAAGCGAAAAATTGGTATTAGCTCAATTCCGATAATTTACATTTATAATATGGATTGAAAGCTTTCATTTGACATATTTGTATAATAAATACGGCTTCCCATATAATTTCTGTTGGCATTTTCTCTTAGGCTGGCCAAAACCGGTGCTTTTACCCAATCCGATTTAAAATGAATTTCTGGTGATCATTTTTGTGTGTCTTTAAATAACGAAAAAAGTTGATGTTTACGTCTATGGATGATGACTGCACCACATGTCTCATCAAGTCGGTCATTACAATAAACAAAAAAGTTTGAATCTCTTGAGTTTGGACCCAGGTTTCAATAACTCCATCAATAACTGCTATAGTGTATGTTATTAGCTGTTAGGAAGTTTAGCTTTACCATTCACAGAACGAGCGTTCGAATTCAAAATATTTAAAAAATATATTTGGATTCATTGGAGAAACGTCATCCAACAACAATTTCAGTTGTAGTAAATTTTACAACAACTTGAACTGATTCCGCCATAGTAGTGGTGTGTACATTACATCAATTATGTGATTCATTTGTTCAGTTGAAAAATCAAAATCATAGGTAGACATGTTACTAGGAGTAGGTACATTTTCTGTTTCGCTTTTCCGTTGATGAAGAGACAGAAAATAAATTACCTGTAGCGGCATAAGTATGAGTGTTTCCATTCGATTTGAAAAAAAATGAACGGTTTCCTGTAGGAAGAAAATTACAAGAGGAGGGGCTGAAATTACCAGCGACAACAGCGAAACGGATCCTACAATAAAACGAAGGCAGGGATCCTAGCAAATATCGAAAATCGATCAACCGGTATAAAAAGTAATACTGAAAATTATTATTTTAGTAGCACTGAGAATTATTGTTTTATTGGTAACACGGAGAACAAAATATAGTGTTCGTAATATTTTTTTCGGTCAAGTTAACTATATTTTAAGGTTAATTCAGAGATAACTAGAAATATAGTTGATAAGACAGTAAACATGAAAATATTGCATGCCTAGAGAAGTTTGAAAAAATCCTGCCCGGAAATATTATCAACCGGTGGGATTCAAATTCACAACCTTTCATTATGAATTTATTAAATAGCACAGCTACATAAGAAGAGAAACGGTAAATTGGTAAAAAAAATATCAATTAATAACTGTGACTGGGCTCATAGAACACTGAGCTGAGAAGCAAATTCTTTCCTAGGAAATTCATAGCGCCATTAAAAACAATAAATATATTAACTATGATCAGTGGGGAAAATCTCAAATAGGGTCCTAAAGCCTCGTCCCAATTTTAGTGCCAAACGCTTAAGTTCAGGCCAAAAACACATGTTTACTAAATCTATTAATGGTTTTCGTTTGTTTAAGATCAGAAACATATTTAATGTACAGTCGCCTCTCCACATCTCGATATCGAAGGGACCATCGAGATAGGGAGAGATCGAGACGAAGAACAAATTTTGGATGAATACTAGATTGAAAAACACTCCGTTGCCAAGAAATTAATACACAAATAGACGTCATTTTGCGCTCCTTATTTGTTTTGAATCCCAAAACTTTGGTCTAGTAACCTTCGATATTGGTCATATCGACATAAGGAGAGAAAATTGAGAACGAAAATCAACAGAAACACATCGAGATATAGAGATATCGAGATAAGGAGGATATCGAGATATGGAGAGTGAAAATGTATGCAGACTGAAGGGACTTATGTAATCATCGACATAGGGAGAGATATCGAGATGTAGAACATCGAGATGTGGAGAGTCGACTGTATTTTTTTTAGATTTTGTCATACCCTTTGGAATAAACTGAAATTTTGGGTGTATTTTGTTTTACGTCTCCCTTTCGAAATGTCAGATAGGAACAACCCAAGTGTTAAAACTAAAACCCCTGTGGTGTTTTCGTCGACTAAGCGAACATCAAACATGATCAAAAGTGTCAAGGTTCATTTATGGACCCAATTTTTAAATTAAAGTTTAAATGTGATGTAGTCGTTATTTGGCGGGAAAAATTGCTAAAGTAGTTGCAGTAACATGCTCTTTTTTGTTATTGAACAAAAGCAAGAATTCATCAAACATTTTAGAACCCTATTATAAGAACTAACCCTTGATTTCTGCGTTTGATTTATCACCAACATGTCCGTGTAAAATACCGACAGTACCTCAAAACCAATCTTCAAAATCTAATCTTCATTCAATTTATATGGTCCACCATCAATACTATTGAGAACCGGTGCTGAGAGTTATCATTCAATTTTTAAAGCCTTCCTAACTATTTCGCGTGATGCGGTTTTACTATTGGCATGTGCACATGAAGCACGTGCAAAGAGTGATAAAATATGCACTTTGTCTGTCGTGTACTTCGTTCGGGACCTTCCGTAGCTTAGTAGTAATGTACGTGACTACAAAGCAGTGGCATGCCTTCATCTGGGCTCAATTTCCGCTCGATTCAGGATCTTCTAGTAATTGAAATTTGCTAGACTTCCCAGCGCATAGAGTATCATTGCAAAGAAAGCTCCTAGTTAATAAGAGTGGATGTGCTTTTAGCACACTAAACTAAAGAGCACGTGATGCCAAGAAAAAGAAGGAGAAGAAATCTTCGTTACTAGAAAGACCATGAAAAAAGTGACTAATCGCAAGTCGTGCAATACTGTGAAGAACACACTTTTTTTGTTATGCATCCCAACAACAAAATGTATATAATGAATCAGCGCGTTCTTAATCTTAAGTTAACCTCTAGTTGATTTTTATCTGTAGATGTAAATGTAACCCAATCATGTGGAACGGTAAGCTTGAGCAGTTTTATGGTGCACTATCGATAATACAATACAGTGGCTTTTTTCATTTGAAACATGATCCGACTTATCTTAATAAACCTAAGTTATCATGGCCTCAACAGCGTTGACGTCTTAATCAGCCTACCAGATCATATTTCAACTTTTCTCCATGAACACTTCGCCCTTGGCAACAAAAATCGCCAATAATTCCGCATAAACTACTGGAACCGCGACATTACCGACCCAACAACAACCGAGATAAATCACTCGGCGTGGGAATGACGTTAAATGCTCATCCGGGCATTCATCAGGAGAGCGTCCGTGAGCCGTATCAATTTCGAGAAACGGTTGCAAATTGGGTCATTATAATGCTTACACCGAGTGATCTGCGGATAGATGTCAGCCACCGACCGACCGGCTCTAGTAATCCGACGAACGCAAATACGTGTGGATATCTCGGACGAGAAGTTCAACCTCATTCATTCATACATTCATTTGGAGCCGCCGGCAACGTGTCCAGATCGTGCGGTCATTCATAGCGATTGCATAATGACGGGAAGTTGATGATTAAACTGTTTCACTTTGCGATTAGACGCGTTACCTATGACGTTACTGCATGAGCTTGAATGAGCCGAATTAGTGGATCAATTTTTGGGTTGATATCATGGGTTTGTTGGATAATGACGATAATTTCATAACACTGAAATAGCTTGGAAATATGAATTCTTGGTAAATTTTCTTCAAACTGACTTGTGGAAACCGACTAGCAATAAATATTTTTTTGTCATTGGTGACTTTAATGCCAAACATCGTTCATGAAATTATTCGTAAAGCAATTCCAACGACAGAATTTTATTTGTTGGTTGCTTTTCAGGATATTCCTCAATGCAATACCCTAAAAGCCCATCATGATTTCTTCAGTCTAGATTACTGATTCTGATTACTCAAGATTTTTTTATGATTATTTCCATGTCCCTGTTACATTTTAAATTACCCGTGAAGCGATTCTCAATCCTATGAACTCCATTTTCAATTATTAACTTATTTCATCTTAAACAACATACACAATCACGTCCACTCATAACTTTTTTCACCAAGGAACTATTCAAATCAAAACTATTTTCGGTTCTTTTCAGGCTTGGGCTTCCGTCCACTCCCGTCAGAAGACAACGTCGAGAGTACGCTCATCTGGTATAAGGGCACCGAGGAGAAAAATTACAAGCAATGGACTGATGCGCTGGACGATTTTCTTCAAGGTAAGATCCGACAGATTGTAATAAATCAAACCGGTCTCGAAGGCCCCACCAGCGTCGTGATTTTTCCTCGCAACGCTCAATTAGTGACATATTCACCAATTCGTTTCCCATTTTAAATCGAACCCCTTCGTTCGAAAACATCCCCATTTGGACGCGGTACAAATTCGTCAAGCACGGGCATTTCTATGCACTAGTGAGAATCCATTCCTCACTTCTAATTAATAAAATAATGGACTGATGGAGTCGTGCCAGATGTAAATGCTATTTTAGTATTGTTTATGATACTTACCATTACGGTGTCATTTCACTCTCGTGATGTCGCGCGGATTTGGCAGATCATGTGAGTCGCCGTCGATGTATGTGGAAAAGGTTACCCACGCCAACAGATTTTACTTGGCTGGGCACGTCCAACGGAGAATATGATCTTCTGCTATTAATACCCCTCTAGAAATGTTGAACAATGCCGTCATAAATCATTATCCCGCGAAAATGTGATAAAATGCGCTAATATAACTTCATCCCCTCATCGAACAGACTACAGAACACCCGGTCAGATCTCCGGCCGAGGACAGAACATCTACAACTGTGATTACACTCATCTACCACCGCCAAGGACCGTCTGTGACGTCGACATCAAGCAGTATGGCCCGTGCACCTTGGAGAACCACTACAACTACCACAAGAGCGCGCCGTGCATATTCCTGAAGCTGAACAAGATCTACGGATGGATCCCGGAATTCTTCAACGACTCTGCCAACCTGCCAACCAACATGCCCAAGGATCTCCAGGACTACATCAAGAACGTCGACGATAAGGAGAAGCATACCGTAAGAATAGATGGCACCTACAAGTTTCCGCCATAGAGAAGATTGCGTAATCGCTAATATTTTTTGTCTCTCGTAGATGAACACCGTTTGGGTGTCGTGTGAAGGCGAGAATCCCGCCGATATTGAGAACGTTGGACCAATTAAGTATTACCCACGACGTGGTTTCCCCGGCTACTACTATCCCTACGAGAACTCCGAAGGCTATCTGAGCCCCCTGGTTGCGGTACATTTCGAGCGTCCAATTCGTAAGTATTGTGATATTAGATGCGTATGTAGGAGCTTGAAAAAACTCTGCACTTGAGTGCTTCATGCTAATTTTTGCCTTTGAGAATATTGTGTAGCAAATATATTAATAGTGTAGAATATGCCTTGGAAATGGATGAAAATTTCCATTCTAAAAGATGCTCGTCATCAGCGTAACTTGAGCTCAAAACAAAGGGGTCTTGAGCCATTCGATCACGATTAATAAACGAGTTAAAATACTTGGCCGAATAGCCTCTAGCCTCCATTAGTTAGGTCAACGACTCTGGACCAACGTTTGAAATACACTACATGTAACAAAATTCATAAACGGAGTAAAACCAATGTTCAATTGGTGTCTTAAGCAATACATACATAGAGCACCATGAGAAATATGAATATCATGCTATTTTTTGTTTCGCTAATTAAACCCTAACAAAAGACGTGTTAGTTCAAAAAAAAAGATGAAACCAATTTCCTGTCAACAAATACCACTTGTCATTGGTCGTTTTGGCAGCCCACTTTCACATCGTTGAGTTGGATAGCAACAGGTCACTTTGTTGTTGACCGGCCTAGTATTGCTAGTTCATAAATTAGAATTTTTATCAAAGGTTTGTAAACCTTTCATGAAGTGTTTTTGTTTAGAATCAATTTATATTCGATATTAAGTTAACCGCATGCGCTTCTACAATGCTAAAATAATTAAAGAATAATTGATTGAGAGCATTATAATGGAAATTGTTGCACTGTTGCACTTTTGCACTGAATGAATAAAGCGTGCAAAAAACAACCAAATTATGAGCCTTGATATTTGAATGTGTTCACAAGATTTGCTTTAAAAGGATACTGGTAGCACTGGTTTTTGTATTGTCAAGGGTATTCACTGAAAAACAATGAGGCAGCCTTAGCTGAGTTGTCACGTCTTGGCCTAGATCTAACCCTTAAATGAGTTCAACGAAATTCCGTGGCTAGACTCATAACTTCATGAAAAATTTGCATTTAATTTTCATATGCAACATACAGTAATTTTAAAAGTTCGTCTAGCTTTGGCTACGAAAAACAAAACGCTGAAAGGGCACAAAATCAAAAAACCATAGGTCGTAGTGAGCTTACCCACCAAGCAAACAGAACAAGACTTGCACTTTCATGTTGGATATCGTAGTTTTTGATTATAGCACTGCACGCGTTTTTTCGCACTTCATTTTATCACGCTCGATTTAAGCACGTTTTTTTTCGATTATAACACGCCATGGTAATCATATGATTATCAGACCTTTTACATCAAATGATAATCCTACAACAACCCATACTTTCCTATTTGATGCATGTTATATGTGCTTTTCATTCGATTCACTCGATTTCTGCAATGTGTTAGTATATCACACCAAAATTTTGTAAATCCGTGATATAATCGATAAATTACTGTAGTTTGGTTAAAATCCCTTGTTTAAATTTACAAAAATCGGTATTTACAACATGCCTGCACTTGGTGGTTTAGCGGTAAAGTATTGGATTCTGAATCCAAAGGTCGCGTGTTCGGGACTGGGTGGCAATTTTTTTATTTTCTCCTAAACTTTGTGGCATCGTATTTCTGACCATCGAAAGTCTGAAAAAGTGGTGCGTAGTCTGAAAAATGGGTGGCGTATATGGCCTCCACTTTGGTGCAGTCATTTCATGCATTTTATACGAGTAAATTGATTCATATAGCTTGATGTATAGCAAAATCAAGTTGTACAACGAGTAGCGTATCACATTTTTTTTGCGATTTCGTAGAAGGGCACCTGATGATAAATCATAAAGAGATGCGTTCACCATTATTCTGCAGTTTCTGAAAACGCTGCACTCAATTACAGAAGATGTGTAATAATTCAAAATAGTCGAAACTTTCATTATACGAAACGTCTTTATACGAAATGGGCCACTCCCATGAAAAACATAGCGTTTTCTAGATAAACGATAAATGGAGAAAAGGCTCTCGATTGTGTCACAAAAAGCACATGGAACTATAAGAACTATTGAACCTACACGTGAATGCTTCCAGTAAACGATTTTGTCCTCTGGAAGAAGTACAAGAAAACAGACCAGCATACAATGCCCAGTGGAACGTACAATCGGAAACCGTTCATCACAAAAAAATGTTTGAACTGTAACGAGAATTGAACCCACATTTTGTAAATTGCATTTGTCAATTGTTCAATAATTCTTTCATGTTATTTTTATAAATGTCTTCAAGGAATATTTTTATTATATTCTAAATATCATTTTTTTCTGGAACTTTGACAGGAATTCCTTATGTTTATTTATACTAATGTATATTTATGATACGTATTTAAAGAAAGCTCTAAAAATTCCAGTAGAAAAAAAAATTATTTTAGGAAACTATAATTTTCACCTCCACAAAGTTCACCCTAAACTCTGCATAAGTATCCACCGCGATTTTTCAAGGATGTATATCTAAACTTCTCAGCGCATTTCCCTATATTTATCTAGAGTAAATTGCCAATTGTTTCACACCCATAAGAAACACACAGGCTGTGCAATAATCGGTGTGTTTAAGCCTTGCAATAATTGGTAATCCACCAAGTACAGTTATTTAATCTTTCTGTAATTGTGGAAGTGATTTCAAGGTTAAGATGCATCAAGGCCGAAAGCTCGAAAAGCAACCGATAATACTGGAAATTCGTGTTGTGACTTGGATTAATCTTCACCTTAAAGGATATTTTTAAAAATTTCAACAAAAAAAATATTTTCTTTAAGAGTATCTAAAAACATATTCACTATGTTTTAGAAAATTCCTCCAAAATTACTTCAATTGATTTCTCCAAGAATTTACTTAAATATACTTACAGGAACTCCCCTTAGGATGTCCTCAACAACTCTTTCAAATATTTGTGAAATAAAATCATTCGTGAATTCGTTCAGAATAATCGGAGATTTTCTCTTAGATTCCTCCAATTAATTTACCAGAAAGTTATTTAGAACTTTCACGATAGTATCAAAAAATAAAAAAAAAATAAACTCAAGCAAATAGGGTCCTAAAGCCGTGTTCCAATTTAAGTACCAAATGCTCAAGTTTAGGCCAGAAGCACATTTTAACATAATTTGCAAGTGTGTTTCGTTGGTTTAGGTCTAAAAACCTTTTTTTTATTTTACAGGTTTCGTCACACCACTTGGTTTAAACTCAAATTTTGGGTGTATTTATTTTTCAGTGTCCTTTCAAAAATGTCTGATAGGAACAACTCCAGTTTTAGCAGTTTTCGAAAAGTAAAACTCCACCGAGAATTTGTCGACGAAGCGAACATCAAACATAATTAAAAATGTCTAGATTCAAATTTGGACTCGATATTTCCATGAGTCGATGGTCCCTTCAGATATCGACTCCTTGAGGTTCACTGTATTTGCTAAAATAAAGATTTTATCAAAAATTTTAGGATTTTATTCCTACAATTGATGACCTCGACTTTCCAGGTCATAGTATATCTTTGTGCTTGCCATACCATGTTAGAATGTGGAAAATTGTAGTTTGAATGTTCTCAACTACAGTCGACTCTCCACATCTCGATGTTCTATATCTCGATATTTCTCCCTATGTCGATGATATCTTAGGTCTCTTCATTCTGCTTACAATTTCTCTCTCCACATCTCGATATCTCCGTATAGCGATGTGTGTTTTGCTAATTTGTCGATCCCAATTTTCTCTCTGTATGTCGATATGACCAATATCAAAGGTTACTAGACCCAATTTTTGGGATTAAAACCAAATTAGGAACGTGCAGTGACGTCTGATTGTTTATTATTTTCTTGATAACGGAGTGTAATTAAATCTAGTATTCATCAAACATTTGTTCTTTGTCTCGATCCCTCCCTATCTCGATGGTCCCTCCGATATCGAGATGTGGAGAGGCGACTGTAATAACTGTTGAAGATCATACCTTAACACTAAGCTGAGAAACTCTGTTCCAAATGCTAATGAATAATAAGAACTTTATCATATTAAAGAAGTTCCATAACCTTTGTATAATATACCATTCATGCGATTGAGCCTCAGTTAAACGAAACAGTATAAAAACATACCATTAATTGCGTTATGTTTTAAAATTTATTATTTTAAAATATAATACAGGACTTACGAACACTTCAAATTAAATTACCGTGCTGCATCGAATTTCCGGACGTTTCGAAAGTCGGACACTGGCCTTTTACACGCACGCTCAAAAAAGCGTTCTGGAAAACGTGAACTGTCAAAAATACACCGTGAACTACCATGATTGGTCTCGTATACATGATCTAGTTCACGGTGTATTGTTGTTGTTGACGAGTTCACGCCTGCTGTTCACGGATACGAGAACGGATTTTTTTCTGTGCGGTGTTTTTGAACCAAATGCGCCTAGAATCCATAATTAAGATGTCTTCTGCGTTCCCTATGCATAAAAGTTGTCGAAAAAAGATTTGTTAGGCGATTGAAAACCCGTATCTGGGATTTGAAACGTCCGGACACTTCAAATCAACACGGTATAAAAATATTGCACTGTCGAATTGTTGCTTCACTTCCTTACTCGATGCTCCGTTAGAGAATCATAGTAACATTTGATTTTCATGGTATATTTGATGGTTCATTAGATCGCATTTGCACTGGTTTTATGTTCTGTAACTCAATGCCTACCTAACTTGATGGTCCCTTCCAATATCGAGTTTCGTAGAGTTGACCAATATCGAGTTTCGTAGAGGGGGCCCAGATAGCCGTAGCGGTAAACGCGCAGCTATTCAGCAAGACCAAGCTGAGGGTCGTGGGTTCGAATCCCACCGGTCGAGGATCTTTTCGGGTTGGAAATTTTCTCGACTTCCCTGGGCATAGAGTATCATCGTATCTGCCACACGATATACGCATGCAAAAATGGTCAATCGGCATAGAAAGCTCTCAGTTAATAACTGTGGAAGTGCTCATAAGAACACTAAGCTGATGAGCAGGCTCAGTCCCAGTTGGGATGTAACGCTAGAAAGAAGAAGAAGAAGAGTTGACTATATTTCGACAAACACGCTGGTTCTTTTGTATAATATAAAAATCCCGGAATTTCCCAGGAATAAAAATCGAATGTCGGCAAATGGACACTCTAATAAAAAGTGCTAATACTCTTTTTTTTTCTTTCTAGGTGGAATCATCATCAACATCGAATGCAAGGCTTGGGCCCGCAACATCAAGCACGACAGACACGAACGGTTGGGTTCGGTACACTTCGAGTTGCTGATTGATTAAAACCGGTCAATCCGGTAACCCAACCAGATGCACCACCCATCTTATGGTGCTAGCCACGTGTCTAGCGCGCCGCTCTCCCTGCCCTTCACCACTTCAAATCGAAGCGCTAGATAGTTTTTAATTAAATTTTCAAAACGACAGCATCAAAATAAGTCAAAAGTCAGCAACTCATCAGCAGCTTCGTAGCAGGAGTTTTAAGATACGCTATATTTCTCCAAAATTTTACCATCTTGTCAATGTTTCGATTGTAATGAATTTTTAAAACAATACCCTTTTGCATATGCTTGTTAATTTAAATCCGTGAGAGTAAATTAAGATTAGGCGATCTCCTTAGATCTTCTTAGAGGACACGAAAAAAAAAACAAAACCAACACAAAAAGACGTTAAGAAAATCTGTCTATTAAGGATGTAAGATGTTGTGCTTGTAATTTTTATGAGTGTAAATAATAAATGAGAGTCCAAATCGTTAATTGACCATCATTTCAATAACCGGACAGAAAGTTGAAGACTCCGACATAAGTGGCTGACATTTCACAGCCCAAGCACACAACATTCGATCAGTCAGTCAAAAGCGAAGAGTTTTGTATGATGCTTCCGCATCTAGTACTACTGCCAATTCGATAGTTCAGCTCTATAAATATTCGAAAATTACTGGCTAAGTGCCGATGCCATCATCGATAGCGCATTTGAAGTGATCCGAAAACGTTCTCTACCTTAAATATTACATATCGTTGCTTAGCACAATTGTTGCAAAATACCATTTTCTCCCATCGTATTTCAAATCAGAACCAACAGTTAACGTTCTTATAACAAAATTTCTTGCAAATCCAAGTCAGACAAACGACGTTTAATAAAACAGTATAGCTACGATAGATAAATTTATTTAAATATATAAAGTCAGAGAAAGTATTATTAACAGTGGCAATATGGCAATGATCGACCAAGTTTTCAGTGTTCATGATTAAAATAAAGTGCCAATACAAGCTTATGATAGGACATTTACTGTACAGCAACAAGCAAATACCCACCTTGTATTCTACTACTTTCAATTGTTTACCAATTCGCATTTAAAAAAATCTCAATGTTGTACGTGTTTTTTCAAGTTTCCTCATTGAATATGGTTTTATTGTTTCAAACAAGATAATTGCGTCCTTGGAATCAAAATTCCACGATTAATATAGTTTGTTTGTTAAGATGTAAGCTTTCGATTAGGTTCTTCATCAGTCGACGTGTGCTTCATACTATCCTATTATTGCACCAAAATTAGAGAGAAACATTTTCTACTTTTGAATCAAATTGACAAAACTTCACCACTTTGATACATCGTTGAAGAAAGGAAAGAAATAAATGATAGAAAACCTAATGAATGCGTTTTTATTCCATAGTTCATTATTTTAAATTATGGCGTTCCTGAAACTAACGTTCAAGCACTTATTTGTTAGTATTATTATTTTATTTTATATTATCCACTGAAAGCATAAGGGTTATGTTAAATCTAAGCCAAGCTTCAAATTTTCAAGAGCACAAATTTGAAGAATTAAGCATCCGTTTAAGCTTAAAACGTGATCGATTGGTTACTAGCTGATGGTGATCAATCGATTAGGTTTTAAGCACAAACGAGTGTTCGGTTCTCCTGATTTGTGCTCTTTAAAATTTAAAGTTTGGTCTCGATTCATCTTCACCTTAAAGGCTTTGATCAAAGACGAAATAAAGACCTACATTTTCCTTGCAGTTACCTACAATTTTATGGCACATAAGGTAATAGAGCAAAATCCAGAATGCCGTGAAAAAAGTAAGGCGATCTGTCAAACTTGAGTACATTTTGCAGTACCATGGGACCAAATGCAGTACTCAAAGTGGTACCAAATCTGAACCTGACTAATATATCTCTATTCGTCTCTGATTTGATTCCTTGAAAAAAAATGTTGATGAATCCACGCTCCAATACATCACCTAGCAGAGTGTTTTTTAGCCTTTGCCACGGTTATATGATAAACTAGTGGTCCCGACCTGGGTGATGCGAATTGGAAATCAACAAGCAGCCAGGCTGATGTCAATCTAAAATTTACGTTAAAATAATCCGAGTATGCCTAGTAATGACACGCTAAGACAAGTTTTATAATTTATATAACACAAAGAACGCCAAGTGTTAAAGAAAAGTTATGCTCGATCCAAATCATGAATCAGTCGTTTACAACTTCTTCAAAATTTGTTTCTAACTAACAAACGACCAAAACTTTTCTGGTCAAGTCTGTTTATTGTTTTTTTTTGCCTGCATTGAACTGAGGAAGCTTTGTGTGAAGTATTTTAGGTGTGCACTTTGAATGTGGTTTCCTGCGAGACAAGCATACAAACAACGGTTGGCACAGTATAGAAGAATTAGCCTTAGAATGCTAATGTCGCGACTGTTCGTGTGACCAACATCTAGTTTGCCACTCTCTGACAGCTTGAGTACCGGGTTTATAAGTGTCAAATCAAATTTTACAAGCAAAACAAAACATTCTCTACAACATGGCACTAAGTAAACAATCAAAAACTTCAATAGTAAGTATTATTAAAATAATTCTGTTTTGTGATAACAGCGCCACTAGCGTTCTACTACTTATATTTCTATTGTTAGCACTCGTGGAAAAGATTGTGTTCAATTTGAACGACCAAAATGTTCGAGTTCGCACCCCCTAGGTCCCGACAAACTTTGTCTTGTCATCAAGTAGGCTGTTGAAAAATAACATGTTCTGTCCCATACAAAATAACAGATTAGTTTTCCCACGTTATTCCAACTATTCCAGAGACTATTCAAAACTTTTTCAAATTAAACACAATCTTTTCCATGAGTGCTAACCGTTGTGTGTTTGCTTGTCTCGTAGGAATCCACATTCAAATGCACACTTAAAATACTTCATACAAAGCTCCAACAGTTCAATTCAGGAAATGAACCCAATGAATAAACATAATCAGAAAGTTTCTGGCCATATGTTAGTGAGAAACATATTTTGAGCAGTTGTACAATATTTATGCATAATTTGGACCAAGCACAATTCTTTAACAGTTGGCGGTCTTTGTGTTACATAAACTGTATAACAATTTTTAGCGTGTCGAACTCACAACCGTACATTTCGTTGCTTACTCTGATCATTTTTATGAAAATTTTAGTTTGACAGCAGCCTGGTTGCTTGTTGATTTTCTATTCGCATCCCCCAGAGTGAAAGAATTGTACAAATCAGTTTTGATTCGTCTCACAATTAACGTTTCACTGTCATATAGTAAGTGGTTAAAATACAACACTTAGAGTGATGTGCTAGTATCCATCGTATTAAGCACTGATCAGTGAGAACTGCAATTTTCCCAGTATTGCAGTCAATGAATGAACCGGGCAAAAACAGAATCGGGTGTAATGCAAAGAAAATGCATCTTGCCGTAATCTCAATCCGCTGTATCATTTTTTTTTCTGTCGCAATCAGTATCCGAATTCGTCTCACAACTTACGGCTCCCTGAGTGGTGAGTGGTCAAAACACAACATATCAACGCTATAATAAAATGTTTTATTAGAATATATAGATCTACAGGCATCTCCCTCCATTCCTTCAGATTTATGGAATATACTAATGTTCTTTGAAATTCATTGTTCGTCATCAAAATTCAGCCCAAACATATGAACACATTTCCTTTTGACCGTAAAATTATGGCATTTGCTCACAGTGCAGCGAAAACAACACAACCAAAGGAACCGTATTTTTACGTCGAGCATGGCGCACACATTGATAGGCACAAGCTTTTTTTCTCAGTACGATTGATTGAACTTTTTTTACATTCTCAATTTTACGCGGTCGGTGAGGAAAGATATCAGAAGATATCGTCAATTTCTTTGCTTCGCGAAAGTTATTGATATTGGTGGTTGCGGAAGCTGGAATGGTACGCTGGGAAGGCCATGTTGCAGGACTATGTAACAACAAAATTAATGCCAAATTATGTAACCCAGCAGCCTTACGATTTTGCTAGATGTAAGTTCAAATGGCTTAAGCGCCACTCCGATTGGAAACCACTAACCGTTTTGGAGGTTGCCCGACCTTTTTAAAACCCTTCAGGGGAGGGTCATAGATTTTCCCAAAGTTATTGGGCGGGAAACGAGTTGGCTGACCTAGGGAAACAAGATGCCTCACGACTGTGAAGTCGTGCGAATCAGAAAATTTGTGTGTGAAAAAGCGAACTCTGCCGGCGACTAGACAATTATCGCGAGAGGTATCATCACGGGCAGACTTCACCAGTAAACACTTTGAACAAGCCACGTTCGATGAGAGAAAAATCCTTGGTTGGATTCAGGACCAACCTTCCCCGAAAATACTCAAAAATAGACTACAAAAAACGACCAAAGTACGAAATGTACTCCTACATCTACCACTTTAGATTTCTCTCATGCGAATTGCTTTCAAAGTTGTTGTTCAATTGTTGTTCTGTACTGTAACCCAAACTCCCATTTATTCAACTCAACTTTTCATTTCAGTTCAACATTTGTATTTACAACTCTTCTTTATTGACAATTCTTATAGGACTATCTCTTTAATTCATTCCCTCTTCTACGCTAGCTAACTATAAAATTCATAATCTTGCAGTGCGGTATTCATTTCGGTCAAAACTCAAAGCCTGCTACCGGCCCTCACGCGCGGCCAAACGGTACGGCTATTTGCAGCGGCCACACTAGCTGATATGGCTAAGGCTTGGGACAAATCTCACCATGCGTATGGGAAACAAAAAGCATGCATGCTACTTACAGTTTGGACGCTGTTTACTTTTGCGGGTCGCTTGACTCTTAGTACCACGTGTAATACACGCGATCTCCTCTCCGGTGTTCGACTCTAGGTGCTACTCGCTCGCTCGCTCGATGATCGTCTTGCCTGCCGTTCTCAACGGCACATCCCACCCACGCAGATTTGTGGCCATCATGTGGTACGGCCGTCTCACCAACGTTCACCACCACGGATCTCGCCTCTCACGCTGGTGGTCACCGGATCAAATCCGGTCGGGGAACTTTTTAGTTTTCGCTGTGTTTCACTCGGACGTAATGTCGTCGGAGCTGAGAACCTCGCCGGTGGAAACCGGCCTTGTTGCTTGGCGCCCTGCCAAGGAAATAACGTGCGTTGCCCTCTCCGGCCACGTGTACCGCTGGGGCTTCCTTCGCAGCAGGAAAGCGGGGTCAAAAACGGTCGCTAACGATATGGGGGTGTGGCTCGCAACGTGCCACAAATCTAATTAAAAAAAAGGTTGATGGCGGATGTTTAACACTGTACACTGCACCCCTGCACCATTATGCACAAAGGTCTTACCGCTTAATCTGCAAGTCTACACTCGCACTTAAACCGCAATAAACGCAATGAAGTTTACTATTGATATTTATTTACAAATTAAAATTACAAAATCATGGTACTGCTACAATTAGTTTTCGCGTCGGACCCGGTTGGAAAGAGGAGGCATGGAGTACAGCGAAATATGACTTAATCAAGCACAACAGGATCTGAAGAACGTTAGTTTCGCAGAAAATTATTTGAGTCGTGATAGCTTTTGAGTTTTTAGATAAAACAAAGTAAGATTGTTGTTCGTTATCTAGCGTTAAGTTACAGTCTGTACTGCTACGGCTGAAGGAGATATCCGTGTCTTTTTTTTTTTTCAATACAATTTACTAGTGCTATGGTGATTCTAATATTATAGTTTTAAGATACCGTTTCTCTCGTAACTCGTAATATTTCTCCAACATTGTTTCAAAGTTGGATATACCTCAAGCTTTTTATCATTCCATATTTTTATTGTTATTTGAAAATGTACACTGACGGTTTTAGAACATTATACAATAAAAGGTTAATAAGATGGAACATTTTGTGTACGGAACGTATTGAAAATCATTCAGATCTATATATTGCAATTTTAGAGATAACTTTCCGTTCTTCGGTTGAACAGAAAGCTACTGCAGCTGTCACATTACTGATTTTCACAAAGCATCATCGATCGGTTGCGATGATACCTTGGAAACAACGCTGATGACGGTTGTTTTCTGTTGTTTTTCTAAGCTTTAACTTTATAAGCATACTTTGATTAGCTGCTCTCGTTCAATGATACAATGATTTTCAAGCCTGCGGTAGAACTTTGACAGCTGTGGTAGAACTTGGCGGCTACCGCAGAATGGAAAATTTTCAAAGGAACCGCAATATTGCTTTTATCAATGGACAAATTCTGAGCTGCTTTAGACTATTAGGTTTGAAACTATTTTTGTTTTTGAAAACGTGTACAAAAATAGGAAGAGGTTCACTAAACACAGTTTATTTCTAAAACGAATCATTCAATCAAGCTCAAACTTATACAAGTTAGCCAAGAATGCTTTCTTTACCATTAATCAGAAATTCAGGATTTTTAAGAACGCAATGCAAATTTACAGATTTTTAACATAGATGGTTAAAATCACTTATTTAGACGATTTTTTTTTTCATAACAACTTGATGAACATTTTCTCAAAATCAATTAATTTTTCCTTACTACATGTATATTAAACCTGTTTATTTTCAAAAAATGTCTGGAAATCTACCGGTCGAGCAGTATTCGAAATTCTCAAGCCAAGAACAATGTCTAGTCAAATCTAGTCAAATTTTCAGCTCATTTGATAAAGATTTCAGAATGCTTCAAGTTGAAAATGTGTTTTTGGGCTTATATGATCATCCAATTGTATTAGTTTATTTCTTGATTTATTGCCTCATAAACAGTTAAACTTAAATGAGAAATACTAAACTTATCATCTGTTTCAAATGTTTTTATTGGGAATCTGCTAATTCAAAAAAAGTTTTGAATTGTTAAATCCTTAAGCAATCACTATACGGTGTCAAATATTTGACAGGCATTTCATGACAGTTCAAATATTTGTTTAAAATTTTGCAAATTACTTCAAAGTCAAACAAATGGTTATACTGCTTTCAGATTCGTATACCAGTCACCAAATGATAATTCAGCATTTTTTCCAACTTTCTATGTTTTTCATTGTAAATTAAGATTTGAATACCCTTAAAAAAGAGGGCGCACACTATTAGCAATATAATTGCTCCACCAACAACGTTTCTTCAAAATACGAAATTAAATCATGACGAAAACTAGACGCACGGTAAATGGTCCAATGTACGAGGCAACTTTAACATGACATTTGTAAACCCAATTTTGAAATAATTTTTTGTTATGAATCACGATTTTTTTGATTTTTCCTTGAATTATGATATAATTGCACGCTTCGAAGTGGTATTCTAGATCGCTTAAAATCATTAGGAAGAAAATATATATTTTTTGAAGAGTAGATTTTTTTTTAAATGCGCGTTGAATGGTAGCACGACGATATATGATGCCATGTACTAATATATTAGGAGTATTAGGTAAATGATCCATTAGATGTGGGTGTTCCTATAGTTACGGTAGTGCCGATTACAGTATCTACCGTCACTGCTAATCGAAAGATTATTTTTTTAGAAACTTGGAATAGTTTTCAATATCATTAGCATTCCTTAAAAATTGATAAAATACCACCAAAACTATGTTCCTTACTTGTACCAATTGGTACATTATAGAAGACTTTTAATACTTGCGATAAAGTATTCATATGAGTAATTGAGGATCCCATGAGAAAACAACGGATACCGCAACTATAGGAACACAAATTAAATATATATTTTTAGCGGTTAAATGAAGTTGAATTGTTCGTAGTACCACCACTATTGGAATGTTTACCCTATATTGAAATTTTAACATTATAAATCCAAAACTTTTTCTTATTTTTTTTGAGATTTTTTTTCCCTGCGTGTTGTTATAAAAACATCGAATGTTTATTCGCCTACAACTATGCTTCCAACGTGAATCAACTCAAACGAATCACACACAAAACGATAAAACGACGAACGTAGTCATAGAGGTGTGAAAAGCTCTACGCGCATGGTTCAATCTCACTCAGTCGTGCGTCATGTAACTTGGACATGTCACTAAAATAAGCCATACCTTTGGGAAGCGATTTTACAATGTTTGCGTGAGAGAAGTTTCCACATTAATATCCTGAAATATTGCCCCTCAAGCGAATGCGAACCGAACTCAACTGGTTCGGTGCAGATAATCCCATTCGATGAAACTGGGCTGTCACAGGTACTTCGTCGATTCAAGATGCTTTGAAGAACAATCCGGAAATTTCAGGTTCATCGGCGGTTTCAACCAGCAAATTATTACGTGAGAAGGTATAATGGTCTGGTATCATTGAATCGTCGATACGGGGCTGATGCTGACTGCGAGATGGATGCATTAATAATTATCACCAAAACAGGTAGCCCAAGCATGAATTGCGTGTTGACCACGAATCAAATGCAGTCAAGTTGCTGTGAAGAACCCCAAAGCACAAAACGAATGTTCGTTAAATTTTAGTTTCGTTTTTTCGCTGTTATATCAAAATTAGTAATTATTCGTAAAATTCCCATATAAAACTAGGTTTTTGGTGGGATGTTTGTATGATAACAGCTGTTTCGCAAGACGAACGAAGGGTCAAAAGTTCGAACATTACCGTTAAACATCTTTTCGTTAAAGAAATAGTTCCGGCTTCCCGGGGCATAGAGAATTTTTGTGATTGCCACACGATATACACATCCAAAATGGAAAATTGGACGGAAATGCTCTCAGTTAATAACTATGAAAGTGCTCATTAGAACAGTAAACCTCTAAGTAGGCTATGTCTAAGTTGGGAAGTAACGTCAGAAAAAAGGAGAAGAGAAAGATTACATAATTATTCAACCTAACTGTAACACAAATAATAGTTTATTAAAAACGACAGATCTCAAATAAGCATGTGTGTAATCTACACTACAAAGCCAAAAGCTTAGATTCATTCCTTAAAAACATACAAAAGTGTTTTGTCTATATCTCTGTGGTTCAACATCCGATGGAAACTGTCCATAGTTCTATGCTCTTCGACATTACTCTTACTTCGTAGGTATTTTGATTCCGTTATTTTTTATTTTTTTTTTCAAATTCTGTTTACTAAATATTTATTTGAAATTATGACTTTTTTCAAAAATAACTTTAAAACATGACATATTTTTTTTGCATAAGATCTTCAATAAAATTAAAATCAATCCGGTATTTTTCACACACCAAGAAGTAACACAAAATTTTGCACAATACACCAAACTGAAGGGTGACCCCGAACATTTGCACGATGACTTGAAATATCTTTTTATTGATTTTACACAGTTTTCAGCTTTTTACGCCAAAATACTGCAAGTATTTAACACGTGGGCTACGGGGTTGACAAACAACATTGATTTTTTTTTTGTAATTGAACATACAGTGGCCCAATTTCATATTCGTACGAGACATTGTGTTATAGTAAGAAACTATTAAATGATGTATTGAGTTTAAAATAATTTATTCATATTGAAGGTCATATGTGTAACCTTTTATTTGCCAATCATACAATGTTTTCATTTACATTCATCTTTGGATTAATGCAAAGTATTGAACTAGTGTCTAAAAATCACCCAATTCGTACACCTATCAAAATCAAAACATGTAACATTCAAAACTAAATTGTAATGCTCTACTTGATTGCTCAAGTCAAAGCACAGTTAAACAGTTTATAAGCAGGTAAATAAGAAACTTGTTAAAATTATGAGTAATACCAGTTAGCCAATGATTATTGCAACAAAACCCAATAATTCGAGCAATAACGTTCATATTTATTGTTGGATCCGATCTAGGAACTATATTTGTGAGCACTGGAAGAGTTTTGATGGAAATGAATTCAGTTTACAGAAATAATAAGCAGTTTTGGTTCCTTTTGAGTTCAGAAAATTGTTGTATCATAACCTTTAAACTCTCTAAATTGTTATTTTAATCAAAATAAACAATATAAATATTAGTAGTAGAACGCTAATGGCGCTGTTCTTACAAAACTGAATTAGTTTATTATCCGTTCAACTGTATATTTTCATTGCTTGTCCGATGCCATGTTGTTGTGGATGATTTTAAAATTTATTTGACACTTTGAGGACCGGTACTCAAGCTGTCAGCGCGTGGCAAACTAGATGTTGGTAACACGACATTAGCATTCTTAGGTTAATGCTTCTACTATATAAACCAAATTTTCGATCTAAGCATCAGGTAAAAGTTTAATTTTGAACTTGTCTGTAAAAATAATTTGTACCACGAACTTTGTTTTACGACAAACTACCATACACTGCGCTGTACATACCCCCACGTAATTGAATTTATCGCAATACTGTCAACCCTCCATGAGTCGATGTTCCATTATTCGATATCGACACACACACAGCGGTGCCGAATTCACTGGTGTCCATGGTCACATGAATAACAGGGCACCGCCCAAACGTCAAATAGTGAACTCGTGCATCGGTCCATACTAAGAACATAAAGTCATGTGTTTCTATGATGGTCCCTTCAAACAGCTCTCCAAAAAAAAAGCTGTTCCATGACTCGATATTTCCATAAGTCGATGGTCCCTTCAATATCGACTCATGGAGGTTTGACTGTATTTAATTATCTTTGAATTCATATTCAAATCATACTCAAAATAGGATCGTATTTTGCAGTTATTTGATTTTATAATAAAAATACAAAATAAATTCAATGAGCAAAGAGCATTGATATACTTTTCACTAGAATACATCCTGTAGTTTTAATCATTTCAAATAACGGGGCCCAGATAGCCGTAGCGGTAAACGCGCAGCTATTCAGCAAGACCAAGCTGAGGGTCGTGGGTTCGAATCCCACCGGTCGAGGATCTTTTCGGATTGGTAATTTGCTCGACGTCCCAGGGCATACTGTAATTTCGTAACTGCCACACCATATACGCATGCAAAAATGGTCATTGGCATAGTAAGCTCTTAGTTAATAACTGTGGAAGTGCTCATAAGAACACTAAGCTGAGAAGCAGGCTCTGTTCCAGTGGGGACGTAACGCCAGAAAGAAAAAGAACGTATGTCTTGCGGTTACGGTTATAATATTTATTCTATCAATGTCTATAATATTGTTTGATAGTAAAATGTAAAATAAAAATAATTATTACGCAATGTCTCGATAGGAACATTAACTATGGATTATGTTTACCCATTTGAGAGCCAAACTGAAAGAAATTGACTAAAACTTTTGGTTTAGAATTTGCTATAAACGTTATATTAACCAAGATTATAAAGTATATGATGCCGATATCCACTCGTAGCTGTTCTAAAACTGATTATAGGTTTTTGAAACTTGTTCAATTTTCGCAGTTATTATTCTTAAGGAAGTGATCTTAAAAAATGTACATTATTGTTCGACATACTGGATTTGTTTAGTGAAAACATTGAAACAGTGGTATTTTTCTTAAATTAACTTAAGTTTCAAATATGTCCGTCTACAAATTGTCCAAATGTACTTCACTACATCTGAACAACGCAATGCAGAACTTGAGCAATCATCTAGCTCTTTAAAAAACAGTTTTTAATGTTGAATGTTTGATTTTTAATAGGTGTACGAATATGGAATTGATTCAATTTTAGACATAAATTGAATAGTATTCCATCATCCCAAAGATTTAAGCATATGAATACAGTTTACAATTACCGAACAATAGATGACACATGGATGACCTTCGTTATTGATAAAGTATATCAAAGTCCATAGATCATTTGATAGATTTCTGTCAAAATGATATAGAAAAAGTGCCCCGTACGAAAATAAGGGGTCTATTTTGTAATTCGAGCGAATTCACGTGACTCGTCAGAAGTCATTGTCGATCAAAGTGAGCATGCATATTTCAGATGTCACCCGTCGACTCCCATGGACCTATGCACGGGTTCATTATCTGACGTTATAGCGGTGCCGTGTTATTTATGGGACCATAGCAACCAGTGAATTCGGCACCGCTCAAACGTCAAATTAGTGAACTCGTGCATCGGCCCATAGTAATCCAGTCACATAAAGTGACACTTGTCGATAAACTCGAGTGACAGAGCCAAGTCGAGTGAAATTTTTGGTCGACAGTGACTCCAGTCGAGACGCTCATTCCTTCCTCCTGCACTAAAATAACATGGAGCGCATTACCAACTACGCAAAAACAAACCGCTCCCGGGAAATGTTCTGCAAACACAGATTTTGCAACATCAAAAATTCCTTAAAAGCCAATGTTGGAGAAGGCAAAGGTCTCTTTTCGGTAACAAAGTTCAAATCGTTTAAACCGTACGTTGAATTTAAAAAGTTAATCCTCTTCGCAGGAACAAAGTTATAAGTTTTGTGCGACGCGAGTGGTCCCAAGTTGCTGCGGTTGTGATTGTGCCGATGAATCAGCCCTGGAATCTAGTGGGAACGTATCGAAGGAACTGCATACCACCCCTAGACCCTTCGCGACGAAAGGCCGTTAGCTACCCCTCGCCCGTCAAGAAGTGCGCCCGGTACCCAGCTCGAGAGTCGACATCGAACCCGTACGTGGTTCAGCGACAGGTCATCACGGAGTGTCCGAACTGCGATTCGCCCGACAAACCGACCAACCGGCGACCGACAAATGACCGCCAACCGGCGCCAGGTGATGAAAAGTGCAAATCCTTCCAAATAACCCTATTTCCCTTTCCTTAAGAAACCTAATAAACCTAACAAATGAATTCGAATTTTATATGAGCTTTTTGTAATTATTTATTTTGCTACGATTCCCTTATTTTCTCTATTTTGTTGTTGAATTCGATTTCGTTGAATTAGTGTCGGAAGTGAGTCTGCCCAGAAGCTAAACGATTCTCCCGGATAGGCACTGAGAGGGCTTAAATATAAATAATTCTGTAAATTTCCTAGTGTTAATTTTTTATTAGTGTACTTTTTTATTTAAACTTTTTTCTTAGCTTTAATTGAATTAATTTAATTTGAATTTAAAAAGAAATGTGTGAATTAGATAATTATCTTACAATATGCATAACATAAGGAGGTAATAACATAGATAAATTGCTTACAATTTGAAGGGGAGACGAAAGAAGTTTTGAAAAAGGGGCTGGCTATAGCCATGGGTCATCTATACATGGTTGGGTGACAAAACGTCAAAACAGCAAGACGTCGAAAGGACGAAACATCGAAAAGAGGGAATTGGAAGAAAAACATGTATGTGGAAGAATGAGTCTCTTCCGAAAGAATACATAATTCAATATGTGCCAAACGTACATTTCATCGGACACGGTATGAATATATCAGCAAACAATTCCATATTGCTGTTGAAATTTTACTGCTTTCGACATTTTGTCCATACGACATTTTGTCACTATCGACACTTTGGAATTCGACGATTTGTCATTCTACGTTTTTTTTTCGACGTTTTGTCCTTCGACATTTTGTCCCTAAACCTAATGCATAGAGCGTCATCCAAAAATTACGAAACGGGTTGGGGTGTGGTAAGCTCAAATGTTTAGGATCATAAAAAATACAATATAGAACACAGAATATGTACGGTGGTGTCGAAATTATTAAATTTTAGCGTTATGTAATGAACGGCAGCCGCTCAGGCAGCCATGAGCTCTTTTTGATTAAGTTTGTGCACAATACTATTCATCTGTGAAAACCGATTCAAAGATAACATGCCTGCTTCTTAATTGTAAGATGAAACAATTTTTAGTAAAATCATTTCCGATATATTTTTTTTATTTGTTGGTGTTATATTTCAATTTTAATCAAACTTTCATATGAAGCGTTAGTTTCTTGTTCAATGGGATGTTTTTTTAATGGGTTTAGTAGTAAGCATATTGGAAACATAAAGAAGTCGACCATTAAGGGTAATTTTTAACTCGTTTCCAATATGAGGCCAAACGTGTCCATTTATGAACCTCCATTCCCACATCCTCTGAACAAGTTTTCGATAAATTAAAGGAACAATTCATCCATACGTTTATGCTAAACAATTTTGCGAAACTTCACACAATCCCTTTTTTTTGTCCTTAAACAGGAAGATATTGAAAAAACAACTCATTTAGATAATATCGCATTTTTTTATTTCATCTAAATCTCAAAACTGAAAGTTTGATTAAAAATGCCCGAAAAAAAATGTGAACTGTAGAACCAAAATATTAAAAATAAATTATCGGAAATGGTTAAACCAGAAATTGTTTCATCTTACAAGTAAGAAGCAAGCATGTTACCACTAAACCAGTTTTCACAAACAAATAGTATTGTGCACAAACTGAATTAAAAAGAGCTCATGCCTGCCTAAGCGGCTGTTAAATGGTTTCGCAGAAAATGTGAAAATTTTGATTGCTGAATTATTGGTTGCTATTTTATGTTAGTCTGTAATTTTTATGGGGATATTCTGATACAAAATGGATCTCAAGAATTGATAATCTATTCTTAATGAGTACCTATCAACATATTTAGAAATTGCAAATAACAGTATTATCACATTTTTTTACAGACTTCGACATCGCCTCCTGATAAATCAGCTAAATCACGCAAGACCACTTACATGTTAGTGTCCAACCTATATAATTTTTGTATTTCTGCTGAGAGTTTATTAGACCAACCAGCTCATATAAACATAATAGACACATAGTCGTATCCTTGTAATTCAACAATGTTACTGGATTGCATTGCTAATTGCTTTACCTAATGGAGCAAAGAATCAAATCCTAATCAAGCATATTCTCAAACTTATAATAATTATGATTTAATGAACCAGATGTGTGAAATAAAAAAAAAGTGGTATTTATATGGTGCACATCCTCAAATGCTTGTTAAATGATCCTTTACATTCCAAATTCTTATATAAAATTGATGCCAAAATTCTTCTGAAATGATGCAAATTTACTTGAAGTCATCCAATATGTCAATATGTTGATTTAATAAATTCAATGGTTGAATAATTGAATTTAAAAAGATATTGATATTTTGCTTATTACACTTTTTGTGATTAAAAATGCAAAATTTTCAAACTTTGTTGAAAAATAATCCTAAGGTGCTGCAAATCATTTGAAAACGGCCTTTTTCTACACTCTTCTTGCACTTCAAGACCCATACAGACGCGTCCCTGATCCATCCAAAAAATGTATTTTGTCGAACAGTGTGATTACTATTATGATAATTTATTGGCTTGTTTCGGTGACCGCGATACTTATACTCAGAGTGAATGAGAGTAACGAAAGTAATGAAATGAAAAGATGGATAGAATCGCAAACAAGCGACAGGGAAATGAATAGAAGTAGAAAATTAACAGAAGGCCATAAGTGTGAACAACACAAAAACACAAATGTATAGAATCCAATTGGCATAGAAATCTAACTCCAGTTCGCATAAGATCACTTGGGCAAATTGGGGGTATGCGAGATGATCCGCGAAAAACCAAATAAGTAACGTGATTCTCGTAAAAATCTCCGAAAAACGCCGAACAACATAGTTAACAGGTCGAGGCGACAAATTTTTGCCTGTCTAGCCGTTTAAGGACATATCTCTATGAGTACCAAAATGGCCTCTAATATGGCACCTTACTCCCCCCTTCACTTTCCGCTCCTTTCTCCCACGCTACTCACAGTGTTTTCGAGAGCGATCACAAAAATGATTATTTGAAGTTACTAACCTTATTGTAGAGGGGTGGTTTCTTAACTTAAAGCATTCCATAATGTATTTTTCACAAATTACCGGATTTTTGAATGCAAACACGTAGTTATTGCTGTGATTTGTGTTGAAAAATACTACGCACTACCGAATCACTTCTTATTCACAGAATTAAATTGCTTTAAGGACTATATGAAATTTAGTCGAAAGGACATTTAGTCGAATTGAGACTCTTCAGATTATTGTAGAGGGAGTTTTGAGGTTGATGTCATATTTCTCATCCCGGCTGTTTCTGCAGATAGGATGAATCGTGACAAATTGATCTAAAATGGAGGCAAGTCAAATTTTGTCCCCTAAGTCATCTCGTTTAAACTCACAGGATTATTTGAATTATTTTCGATTGACAAATTATCATCTTATTATCAATCGAAGTCATCGACTCCGAAATCTAAGCTTGCAAGGAATGTAAATTAGCTGGAAATCACATTCACAACAATACACAATTCACCATGAGTAGGAAACTGTCGAACTTATGATGCACTTCGAAAAATCTTTTACTAAATTCCACCAAAGTTTACCGTTTTATTATACGTATGATATGTAGACAGTTCATAGTGATCAAGTTGTTCTATACTCAACCCACTTTACAAATTCTTACCCACTGTTGCATGCTGTAAAAATATTTAACCTTTACGTTACCAGCCTCCAACAAGGCATTTTAAAACAACTGCCATTTCTTCAATTTCCATTCGATTTTTTTGAAACTACCCTCAGTTTACTTTAAAAAGGTTTCAATTATTTGTCATAAATGGAATATTCCGGGTTGTACTGGGGTCACGAGGGTGCCAAATTTTGGAAATGTGATTATTTTTTTTTTATTTATATCAGCTAAAACACTAAAGTTTTTATGTAAAACGTGAGATAATGGTCGATTGTCATCATTTCAACATAATTTGAATAAGTGGACCATGCCAGAACATTGTAACCGGTTCCGCCACGGCCAGTTTGGGGACATTTCCGTTTCATGTCCAAAACATACCGTGCGACGTCTCAATCTTCGTGAGTTCAGGAGAACATGTCAATAAAAGAAGAAACCTCGATACAAACCTCGTGAAACCTGTGCCAGGAGATCTGGAGTGGCCACATCTGTTTGTACCGGGGTTTTTCTTCTTTATTGACAAGTTCTCTCGAATTCGGCCAGTGGCCAAATCTATTGAAATTTAGTGTATTCTTCCTTTATTGACATGTTCTCCTGAATTCATGAAGATTGAGACGTCACACGGTATGTTTTGGACATGAAACGGAAATGTCCCCAAACTGGCCCTGGCGGAACCGGCAACGATGTTGCGGAACGGTCCACTTATTCAAATTATGTTGAAATGATGACAATCGACCATTATCTCACGTTTTACATAAAAATTTTAGTATTGTAGCTGAAATAAATAAAAAAAATAATCACATTTCCCGAATTTGGCACCCTCGTGACCCCAGTACAACCCGGAATATTCGAATACAGAATTGTCCATTTATGACAAATAATTGAAACCTTTTTAAGGTAAACTGAGGGTAGTTTCAAAAAAATCGAATGGAAATTGACGAAATGGCAGCTGTTTGAAAATGCCTTGTCGAAGGTCGGTAACGTAAAGGTTAATAAAGGTTCCAAGTACTCACATTACAAGTTGGCATTGGATAGTCGAAAGTACATTTGATTTGAAAGTTGGCATTGGATAAAGATCAGCAGTTATATTTAAAGAACGATGAGATTTTGAAAGAATAATAAATTCAACAGATCATTCTGTTTGCAACATTGAGCTATAAATGGACACGATTATCTTTAAATTTCCTACCGTCTTTCAATCCAAAAATTACTGAGAAAGATTGACCTATATAGACACTAGTACATATACTTAGGGACGATTCAAATAAGTCATCCATCGTTGCAGATGCAGATAGATTCGTTATTGACTTCTGAAGAAGAATATATTTGTCCAAACTAATCGTAAGATCCATTGTGCAAAAATTTTCGATCAATCATTCCAAAATAATCTTTTTACGAAAAAGTTTTAAAACCATTCGACCAAATGTCCCATCGACCAAATGTACTTTCGACCAAATGTCATTCGACCAAACGTCATTCGACCAAATGTCCTAAAGCCGTTAAATAGGGTGTATGATAGTATTTTGTACGCCGAATTTAGAAGAGCTTATGCCTTTGTCACTGACGTACTTCAGCCTTTGTCCTTTCTTATAGGTTGCGCACATGAGGCCTTCATTCATACAGTTCTTCTTCTTCTTGGCATTACGTCTCCACTAGGGCAGAGCCTACTTTTCAGCTTAGTGTTCAATGAACACTTCCACAGTTATTAACTGAGAGTTTTTTTGAAAAAGTTGCCATTTTCGCATTCGTATATCGTGTGGCAGATACAATGATACTCTATGCCCAAGGAAATGTCAATAACGAAAAGATCCTGGACCAACCGGGAATCGAACCCAGGCACCTCAAGCATGGTTTTACTTTGTAACCGCGGACTCTAACCACTAGGCTAAAGAAGACAGACAAAAATGGAGCTCTGCAAATCGCCCGCCAATGACGTGATGCTATGCTATAGCCATCAAGGTATCTTATCTTCAGATTTAAACACTGGAATTGTTGAAGAAGGCATCAAGTAAATCATTTTCCAAAATCACATTGCTCAAAAAATAGGTCAATCAAAAAACGAATTCTTCTTCACATCAAAAACAACCTTACCATCAATGACATCGGCAGTGGAATTATCATTTCAGCGATAAATCAAAGATCAGGATCAGTCTCATTCAATGCTACGACAGTCCGTCGCGCCGATCATCACTTCGCCTTATCCAATATAATTAGCGTATCGACACGTTACTATCCGAACGGCGCACGAAATAACAAACAAAATCCGCCGGCAACCGACAGAAACAGCTAAGATCCAGTTGAGGTCTCTGCAGAAGTGTTGGTTTCCTCCTTGATAGGGGCACAGGGGCGAGAGCTAGAAATAGGCTAACTTGTTAAAATTGTTAAATTTCTTGTAAAAGTAATCGGAAAACCTGTTTTGACGTGGTTGAGCTTGCTACAGGCTTTTGGCTCAATCTTCTATATAAATTAAAATGGAATGGTGTTTGTATGTCACGAAATGGCTTACGAACGGGTCAACGAATTTGAATGACTCTTTCTCAATTTTGTTCGTCAAGGGTTCCGACGTGTTTGTATGTAAAAAAGTCCCAGGATATTCACCGGGAAAGTTGAAAAAACGAGCGCGAACGAAACTGTCATTTTATATGGGACGATCAAAAGCGTTTTTCAACAGCCTACTTGATGTCAAGACGAAGTTTGCTGGGACCACTAGTTTTAAATATATTTATAAACGATGAAAAAACTAAAACTGTAAATATCTTCAAAATGATACAACTTATTTATGAAAAAGTTACCAACCAATTGTCTTCCATACTCTCCTATATTCCCGATATCAAAATGATTCGTCTGTGTTAAGTAGGAACTACGGCCAGCAAGTAATCCACGGTCAACTTCGAATCGACAAGGCAATACATCATCGTAGTCGTCGAATGTGGGTAAAAATTTTCTCGAGCGATAAGGCTCAAATAAGTTCGGTCAATTACAAATCGACTCGGTGCGACATAAACAGGCCTAATGGCATGGTACCTTTGACGCATTGTGACGTCAGAGAGATGGCAGCAAATATTATTACACCCGTCGGTGTATTGCCCGTTAATGGCATTGTGGTGCCGACAGAAAGTTGAAGTTTGCAGAATAACTTTTTGTTGGGTTGATAATGGGAAATAAGTACCTAGGGCTGTTCCGGTCATGATATAACAAGGCAGCAATCTCAGAGCATTGCAGCCGTATTTTCATCATGACGGGATTAACAATATGTTAGACATCACTGGTATAGAATGTTGTTACATGTATTGAGTAAAGTATCTTAATTTCGGATGAAATTGATCATTTTTCATGATTTTTACTCTGTTTTTTTTGTAATGTTATCAATACCAAACGACTGAAACAGGAAAATAAGTCCCATAGTGAACTTTACGGCCCATATGCCGAAATTCTCTAACAAATGTGGTTTTAGTGCTTAAAATAAAGGCTTAGGTTAATAATAATTCGTAAATTTGCCATGTGAAACGCTAGAATATAAATATGCCATATGAAACACATTGAACACTAAGCTGAGAAGCAGGCTATGTGCCAGTGAGGACGGAATGTTAAGAAAAATAAGAATCACATCTTGTGTAAAGATAGTAATCGTGTTTCGATCTAAATCCCAATCAACTCTTTGTTGAACTTCTCAATCCAACAGCGCGTAGATTGTTGCAAACCATAAAGCGTTCTCAATAGCTTGCAAACCTGTCCTTTGTCAGCTCGTACGCCATCAGGAATTTGCATGAAGATGTCTTCCTTAAGATTTCAGTGAAGAAACGGTGTTGTTACGTCCATCTGATGAAAAACAAACTGTTGATGGACGGCAACCGCTAATACTATTCTTATTGTTGGTAGTTCAGCAACGGGAGCATGTGTTTCTTCAATATTCTATTCCAACGCACTGTAGATATCCTTTTGCTACAAGACGAGCTTTATATTTCACTGATCGGCCATTTTCGTCTTCTTCGCGGAATACCCACTTTGATTTCAAGCATCGTACTCTAGGAAGGCACGCTACAACTTTCCAAACTCCCATTAATTTCCATTGTTTTCAATTCGTCATGGACTGCATGTAATCAGTGTTCACGGTCATCTCTTGTATGGATGTCAACGTAGGTTTCGGGAGGATCTGTGAAGAATGAGCCAGCAGAAGTCGCTCTATATCCAGTGAAGAAATTTAGCAACTTACCAGGGAACTTGCGTCTCAGCACTGCATCCCGCTCGAGCTCGTGCTGTTCTGCTTGCAAGGTTGCCTGGTTGCCTGGTTCGGTTTATCTTCGACAAGGTTCTTCTTTTTGAGCTGAAGAACGATCCGGTGAACAAAAACTCGGCCTACCAGGAGTTGATTGCTGAGTCGTTGGTCAATGAGGCAAGCGTAAAAGTCTTAACTCAGGAGGCAGTGGTTGAGTGCAGATACCTGGATGAGATCACATCCAATGATGATCTGCACCAAGGTATCTTCAGTTAATCTTGATCTGCACCAGGAGTTGCGATCACAGTGGGATATTGGAGATGTGGCCATGACAATCCGACTTTCAAAGTCGTACGATGGCACACAGTTAGCGACGATTCGGCTACCAGTGGCCGCAGCCAACAAACTAGTGGAGAAGGAAAAGGTAAAAATTGGATGGTCGGTTTGCCCGCTGAGACTCGTCTACAGAGCCGAGAGGCCACCGATGAGGTGCTTCAAGTGCATGGACTTCGGACATCAGGTGGCAATCTGTAAAGGTCCCGACCGATCCGAGTTGTGCAGGAAATGCGGATAGAGAGGGCACTTCGGGAATGATTGCACGAAGTACCCAAAGTGTTTACTCTGTAAACCGGAGGAAGGAAACGCCCATGTAATTGGCACAGCAACTAATAATAACGACGAAACAGGTGATGGGTAGGTTCCCCATCCAAGAAGTGGTTTCTAGCACCAAAGAACAGGTGGACGCTTAACAAATTCAGGCGGATGTTAGAGGAATTAACCGAAGAGCATGTCGGTCGGAAGCCAGTACTAATTGGAGGAGACTTCAATGCATGCGGAGTGGGGTAGTAGGGTAACCAATACCAGGGGTTACAGCCTGCTGGAGGCCCTGACAAAGCTAGATCTCCAGCTGTGCAATGACTGCACATTTTGAAAAAAAAAACGGACGAGCATCGATCATCGATCTTACATGGTGTAGCCCATCCCTGGTTGGCAACATGAACTGGAGGGTAAGTGTGGAGTATACCTATAGTGATCACCAAGCAATCCGCTATACCATTGGCCGACGGGACTGCGTAGCAACGCCGAGAACCACAACTATCGTGCAGCAGTGGAAGACGAAGGCCTTCGAAAAAGACCTTCTCGTCGAAGCACTTCGTGTAGACAGCGATATCCCGGATCTCGATGCGGTGAAGCTGACAAGGGCGATGGTCAGGGCGTGTGACATAACAATGCCAAGAAAACGGAAGCCATCAAACAACCGGCGTCCCGTATACTGGTGGAACGAGGCACTCTGCACCAGGCTTCCCAAATATACCGCCTCACGACAGTATTTTGAAGGCTGTCATCAACTGCTTCCCACGACAGCCTTTTGAATGAACTATCCATGACAGCCTACCATGAGGTGGTCATGCAATATGTTACGATGCCGTCTTGTACAGCACACGACAGTTTGTTCACATGGCCTGTAGTGTGTTCGTTTGCCGATGACAAGCTCGGTTGTTCATTCATAACATGTCTCGTACACCCGAGCGTCGTACTGGCAAAATGAATTCGCAGTTGGGGCATCTCGTGTTCTGTATTTCTCGCAATGTGATACGTCACGCTTTAACTTTTTCACACGTGTTGTTTTGAATCTTCAAAATGTTTACTCTGAATTCACTCTGCATTGCACCCACAAGACGAACATAGTTTTGAACATAATTATATTATGCATGATTTTCAAATCATATAACTCATATTATGTTCATATCCACACTTTTATACAATATTGTAATCTTATATGTAAAATGTTTATCGTGAATTACAAATGTCATGACAGCCCACGACAGCATTCTTGCGACAGCTGGCTCGAGTAGCTGAAGCCTGTCATTGCCCTTCGGTGGCTGTAATGTGAAACAGCCCGTTCGGCTCGCTACGGCATGATCACGAATGCTGCCAGCTGGGTTCGTTAGGCAGCGACTGTTCCATTACAGCCAACATTCATGCATGTGTGTCTGGTTGCCATTGCATTCCATGTTTGGTGCGAAACGTACAGCAGCAAGAGGCAGTGAAAACACACAGCGACTGTCGGTTCGGTGTTTTCGGCTGCTGTCGTGTCGAGGCTGTAGATTTGGAAAGCCTGCTCTGTGTAGGAATGAAACACTCAATATCTGCAACAATTATCACTTTATTTCACTGATCAAAATATGCACAACGATTTCCCACATCCGTTTCTCACCGGCACGGTACACATTCTCCCGTCTCCCTGTCAATCCACCCAGGGCCCTATTTAGGAGTTCACTTCTATATTATATCAGGGCTGCATTCAAGGGGAAAAACCTACAACCCCCCTTTTACAATAACAATGTTTTAGAGACACTTAGTGGGATAGATAATCTTTAAACTTAACGGGTACATTACGGTTTCGTTTAACACTTCTCTGTATGTCCTCTTGCGAATCCGGATGCGTCTGGAGTTGACGGAGATTGTTGTGGCTCAATCATTCGCACTTTACTCGGAATCGTATTCTTCTCTTTGAATTTCCGGAATCGGCATCGTGATCCGAAATGACCGACTCGCTTGCAGGTATAGCAGAGCTTACCTCTTGCCGGACACGCTGTGTCGTGAGTTTGATGATCTCGATGGCCACAATTAAGGCAACCAAGTTCGATTTGGTTGAATGGAAACTTTCTTTTCGCTGAAAACTTCTTCGGATGTTGATCAAAACGCTTGCCGAATGCGACCATCGGTTTGCTGTTAATTTCAAGAACCTTATTATGATCACCACTGGTTTGATTCCCTGACTTATCTCCAAAATCTTGTATTTGATTTTCGACACCTTCTAGAGCTGCACCAAGAGCTTCGATCTCAACCAAAGATCGATCCTGTTGGAGAATGCGACGACGAAGCTCGGAAGACAAACAGCCTTCTATGATGACATCAGTCAGAAAAATTTCCGTAAGAACATCTCTTGTTTCTTCTGGATATTTGTCGAACCCACAGTCACTAGCTTGTTGACGAAGGCGGAGCACAAAGTCAGCAAAGCTCAATTTTTATCTATTTAATTAGTATTTTACGTTCAATCGTCATTTTAAAACAACTTCACCTTTCGCCCTGTTTTTGCTTCATGTTTCTCAATCTGTGTCGCTCAAGGCAATCCTGCTTGCAAGGTTGAAAGAACCCATCCAAAGCGATTATCGCGACGTCGTACCATTGCTTTTCAGTGGACACCAAAGAAAACTTTTCACGTTCTGGGAGATTCAGGAATACTCGCTGAAGCTGAGGTCCACCAAAATGTAATAGTTTGGCTCGTTTCTTTTTCTGATCTATCACATCATACGCGTCAAAATAGCATTCTACCCAACTAACAATTTTAGCGCTATAAGCCAAGATTATTTGCTTTGTGCTGTATAACAGTTGAATTGAAGCAGCGAACGCAGCAAAAAATGAATGCTGTCAAAAATAGAACGATTAGCGTTAATACAGCTGTAACGCAAACGTTTTGCGGCTACAAATCTTAGCTGAATAAATTTCATCAGTTATCGCTTTTGCAGCTTTCACTAAGCTGTAACTCAACACCTTAAAGGATAGCAACCTAATGATGTGGAATAAAAATCGCCATCATCAATCTGCTGCTTCTATACAATATGATTTGTTATGCTGCTCGATATATATAAAAGAAGCGCTTTGTCGTTAGTTATACAGCGAGCATACAGCAGTATGCTGTAAAACAACAACTTGTGGCGCATTTACTCAGCTTGTTGAATGTAAACATTGCGTTTGACGTTTCGCACCCTTTTACTGCCTGATGAAGTGGTGTAAGCGTTGCTATGGCATCTTTCACGATCATTATAAAATATTGTGTGAACCGTTTTCGATGTAGAACAAAACGGTGTGTTTTCTTTACCTTTCGATATAGACTGTGGTGGCAACAACGACAGCGTCGAGACTTGTGGATGCAGAGATCGTGAGTTCGATTCCAAGCGGTGGCAGGTAACGTTGGGAACATTAAATTCAGACACTTATGATATGAATTCCGGAAGCTGTGAACCAGCTTGAAAATAATATTTAAACGATAATACAGCGAAGCTGTATAATAATTATTCAACAGTTGCAAAATGGTTGAGAAAGCGCCTTCCGAAGATGTTACACAGCTACTTGTCGTATAACTGTCGAGATAGAGCGATGATCGATATGAATAAGAGCTGCCAACACAGCTTTAAAGTTGCTGAGTAGATTCGCCAGATTTGTTGGTAAAAGGATCGCTTAGAAGCTTTTGTTCATATGTACAACGCCTTTACTCAGCATAAAGCCGTATAAAGAAGGCCTAGAGAATGTTTACATTTGCACTAAATGTTAGTTGGGTAATGCCCCTTTCCAAATTCTCCACTCTTTGTGCAGCCTATTTTTTCTCAATGTCGTCGCATCGGAACGGAGGAACTGGACGACTATCTTCCATCTAAAGACATTAACATAAGAGGAAACACCATAGCACTGTCATATACTTTCAGAACTTGAATCAAATGATTTGAAATTAAACATTTTTTCTTTTGTTTTCCTTCTTTTTATTTTTCTCATTTATTTTACTAAATACAATTTACTTGAGATTTCAGTTATGTGATCCACACAAAAGCTGTAGCAATCCGTGCTAAACTAAGTACTCCATAAACAAACCTTGTTTGAATTCTGTAATCCATACAGTAACTATCAATTACTGAATGAACAATCCATGCTCAATATTTGGTAACCGTAAACATAGCGTTTACATCCTATAATCCATATAGGGTACTGTTCTGAATAATCCATATTCAGTTGAGTGATGTCCTTTCTTAAACTGTAATCCATACAGGAAATGTCCATAAGAGTAATCCATACATAAGCTTCAACTGAATAATCCATATTCAACTATCTCAAAAATGTAATCCATACATTAAGCTTCCATGAACAGTCAATGTCCGGTTAATTCAGGTTAGTTATGCCTTTCCTTGAACTGTAATCCATACAGAATATGTCCACAAACAATCCATGTTCATTTGTTTTCTAATGAATTCTAATTATAAGTGAATAATCCATATTGAATTATTTCAAAATGTAATCCATACATTAGGTATCTATGAATAGTCAATATTCATTTTTATACAGTCGTGAAACATACACATGATATTTCCGGGAACAATCCGTTAATATTTTCTTAATGCTTTAGATTCCACCCCAATTTACCGTACCAAACAATGTTTACGCTCGAAGAATACTTCCCACGTCATCGTAATTTTTTTTTCTCATAATTCAGCAAGTAATTAAAAACAAAAAAAAAACAGAAAGTTTCTCTTTTCCGTGTTTGAAACACTATTTCAATGATTACCCTTTTCCATCTTGTCACTTCTTCACCCACAGGGAAATAGTTCAGATCTCACTAATACTATTATATTATACCACAAGCATCGTTTTCCTCCCGTTACGATTCTGATACTCACGCCACCATTTGCTTTTCCAAGTCATAGAGAAATCACAAACAATCGATATTTACAACTTTATAGCAAAAACTTGAGCTCACCTCGATAGTTTATCCTCGTCGCCAGGTTTGTAGGAATGAAACACTCAATATCTGCAACAATTATCACTTTATTTCACTGATCAAAATATGCACAACGATTTCCTACATCCGTTTCTCACCGGCACGGTACACATTCTCCCGTCTCCCTGTCAATCCACCCAGGGCCCTATTTAGGAGTTCACTTCTATATTTTATCAGGGCTGCATTCAAGGGGAAAACCCTACACTCTGCACTCTTAGCGCCGCTTGTCTTAAAGCCAGGACACGATATCAGAGAGCGAGGCACGAGGAAGTCCAAAAAGAGCGAAGAATTGTGTTCCAGCAAGCCAGAACGGCTTTCAAACGGGAGATTGAGCTGAGTAAGTCTAACTGCTCCAAAGAGTTGTGCCGAGCAGCTGATGCTAATCCTTGGGGGGATGCCTACCGAGTAATAATGGCTAAAATTAAAGCCCGTCGACGCCGGCCGAATCAAGGGGGTCCGTAGCCTTGAGGTTACGCTTTCGCTTCATAAGCGGAAGGTCATGGATTCAATTCCCAGCCCCTCTAAAAAAATAACCCGTCCAGCCACCAGAAGACGCCGCACGGAGGACCGTGCTTAGGGGAGCACATCCATTTTCCGTCAGTATCAGATGGTGACTGAGACAAACTGACCCACTTCGCAGGCAGCTAGCCTCAAACGACTCAGGAACACGGCAAAACGAACCACCGCAAGAGCAATGGACTATGGCTTATGGAAATCGATTGGACCAACAGCAGAGCACTCTCCTACCTGCTCGGTGTGAGAGCAAAAGAGCAGAAGAGAGTGAAAGCAGATGTAAATATAGATTAGCTAAAAATAGAACTGTATCGGTAAGGAAGATACAGATAAACTGATTCCGGCACAGTAGTGGCCACGAGCACGGAGTGCCTTAAAAAAAATAAAAAAAAATAAAAATAAAAATAAAGACGCCGGCCGAAACATGTGCGGACAAATTGAGAGTCATCGTCGAGGGCATGATCCTACAATGTGGCCGGCCACACCATATGGTAATGAAGAGGTAGGAAATGCCGAATTTCGTCAGATCTTCAGCGAGGAGCTCATAGCAGCTATGAAAGTGCTGAAGCTGAACAAAGCCCCGGGTCTGGACGGAATCCCCAACGTGGCACTCAAAGCAGCGATCCTTGCGTATCCAGATATGGTAAGGAAGGTTATGCAGGAATGCCTGGACGAAGGTCAATTATGGAAAATTCAGAAACTGGTACTGTTGGCGAAGCCAGGAAAACCGCCCGGGGATCCAGGATCATATAGACTTATACATATGTTTACTGGATACACTCGGTAAACTCTTGGAACGGGTTATCCTCAACAGGGTGATGAAATGCACCGAGAACGAGAACGGACTAACTGGGACTGGATTCCGGAAAGGAAGGTTGACGGTGTACGCAATTCTGACGGTGCTGGCGAGAGCCGAGAAAGCATTGAAACAAAAGCGTAGGATCGTTACTGTGCCGTGGTCACGATAGATAAGAGGCTTTTGCCACAGCGCTGCACCAAATGCGGGTTCCCGACTACTTATGCCAGATTTTGAAAAGCTACTTCCAAAACCGAGTACTAAGGTATGAAACCGACGCCAGCCAGAAGGAGTTAAGAATGACGGCTGGAGTCCCACACGGTTCTATCCATTTTTTTACGCTAGCCATAAAACAACCAGGGATGATTCGACTTTGAAGTTTCTTGTGTACAGGTTTTATGGCTGGATCTTAGTAGGCCGTTATTCTAGTTTGTAGATAGAATTGTCATATTTATTCATCAATATTTGTTTCGGATCTTTTCATATCTCAAATCTTATATTCTCATTTCTAATCTTATAAATCATTGCTAATAATTTTTCTTCCAGAAGTTTATAGGCGTCACATGTCGAAATATGCTTCGGTACTCAGTGTTGCTCAGACTCATTTCCCCGAAAATAACATTTTCCGAACTACGAAGCCACGAACTACTACAACCATGCTCTATCCTCCTAAGATAGAAAAACAGATGGTTAAGCATGAGTACTGCACACAAAATCGATCAATTTTGATCCCATAGAGCCACAATTCAAGTTTCGGTGAAATGAAATGAGTGAGTGAGTGAGTGCAAATCATTTCACCGAAACTTGAATTGCGGCCCACCGAGATCGAAACTGTCGGATCCCATGTGCAACACTCAAGCCCAACCACCTCCCCCTCCATCTCAGGAACACATCGCACAGTTATACCAGTTCATGGCTTCACAATTCGAATTTCGGGGAAATGAGTCTGGTCAACACTGTCGGTACTATGGATGGATTTGTGAATCAAATGGAACATGTACCAGATTGTTGTGAAATCATCAATATACCACCGTTTCAGACCCAAAAAGCTTTTGATTGTCGTGACCTTTCATAGTAATTATTCATTTTCTCCGCATTAGTGCGACTTCTAACTTTTCAAGAGTTCATAAAAAAATGTCCATGACCTTGTACCACAGAACTCTTTAAATACTTGTTCAATTACTTTAAAATCTTACAAGACGGATATGGGTGCTGGAATCAGAGAAAGTTGGGCAACAATCAATTTGAGTTTAGTCTATAACAGTATCAGTAGTCCTCTTAGGTTATTTTTTATACGAAATTTTTAACCCTAGGCTGCATCTCAGGATCAACAGCTTTACTTTCCTTCCAAAGGAAAGCGTCAGTATAATCTTAAGGTCATAAGTGACTATCTAAAGGATAATATTTGATCCCGGGTCCTCGGCGTAAAAGGTCCTCTTAGGTATCCTAAGTGGAACTAGGGAATGAAGCACTGCAATAATATTTAGTAGCTATCTGGATAGGTTCACTGTGAGAGAAGGTAGCTGCAGTACGCAAAAGTCGAGTGTATTCAAATTAATTTAAGTCCTGTGGTCTCCGACTGGTGCATTCATCAGATAACTCTGCAATGCACATGACCCTCTTTGGATGTAGCTAGAGTGCCTGTAAACAAGAGTGACGTCTTGTTCCAGCTTTGACAGGTCTCCTGCTCGATTGGAACGCGGATTTGTATGGAATTGACAGTTCGCCGCTGTTCCAATTTTGACATTGACGCCACTCTTATTTAAATCCACTCTGGATGTAGCCACCTGATCTGAAAATATTGTAAATTATAAATATAAGTTTTTATTTGAATAAATGCAAAATATGAAGCCCATAGCAGATTCTCTAGGATATGACAGCTTAACGTTTTTTCATCATTCAAGGATTACTGAGATCTAACCATAAATTTTATAGTGAAGGCAAGAAATGTCAAGCGGGGGTAAATCAAAATTTTATAGCGGCCCAGCGTAAAAAGCTGGATACTATCACTGGAGCTACTCAAGGGGGTCAAGATCGTCGGTTCCGCCGATGACGTCATCCTAACGGTAATAGGTGAGACGCAGTAGGAGATAGGAATGCTGGCAACGGAGGCAATTGGTCTGGTCGAAAATTGGAAGCTAAAAACAGCCAAACTACAAAACGGTCCGTTCAATTCAAAAAGCACAATTGAGCTTAAAACTCGAATAAACTACATCGATCTGTATTGAATGTATGTAGTTGGGGTAAAAAAAGATTTTTTTTTTTTGCATGACAATTATTATCTTTCGGCTTTAAATGGGAATAAAAAACTAACTATCATATTCTTATATACGTACTTCCGAAAAGAGTCAAAGGAGCTCAGCAATATAAATAAGGAGAATTTTTTTTGAAAATATCTTGTAAATTTACCTCATGGTTGAATTTCCTGACATGGCTCATCCCAAACTTCCGAATACTTCTGTTCTGGGATTTGCCGGGCTCTTTGGGAAACATTCTGATTGGAAGTAACGAATGCTCAATCACTAGTAATTTGTCCACCGACAAACTAATAGTAATTTGACCACAGTTGGAGATATATCGTATCTGGAACGGTATATTACTAGAGTACGATTTCTGATTATGACGTTGACTTTCAAGGCTAGATTAAGAAGAATAACTATATGCATTATTTGATCATGTTTAGATGTTTTGATTAATTAAGGCTATAATTTAGAGATAGCCATGCCTGAAAATTGAACATTATAGTAAATTTGGGAGTTCCTTCAAAAATCTGTTAGTAACGGTTAATAATAAAATGAACCAGTCATATCATTAGCAAACAGATCCGCCGAAGTATAATACGATTATTCACATTTTTAAGCTGACAAACAGTGGGGCCCAGATAGCCGTAGCGGTAAACGCGCAGCTATACAGCATGACCATGCTTAGGGTCGTGGGTTCGAATCCCGCTGGTCGAGGATCTTTTCGGGTTGGAAATTTTCTCGATTCGCAGGGCATAAAGTATCTTCGTACCTGCCACACGATATACACATGATAAAATGGTCAATCGGCAAAGAAAGCTCTCAAATAATAACTGTGGAAGTGCTCATAAAAACACTAATCTGAGAAGCAGGCTTTGTCCCAGTTGGGACGTAACGCCAAAAAGAAGAAGAAGAAGAAGCTGACAAACACTATCGTCATGGCAACACTATTCATTTTGTTTTCCTAACTATACAAACATATAAACATGTTTTTTTTTTTGGTTATCAAAAAGTCTTTAACTTTCCATCAGAAAAAAATTGTATCAATTTTCTTTTTTTTTTTGGCATCGCGTCCCTACTGGAACAGATCATACTTCTCAGGTTATTGTTGTTAGGAGCACTTCCACAGTTATTAATTGAGAGCTTTCTTTGCCATATTTTTCATTTTGCATTCGTATATCGTATGTATTAGTATCGATGATACTTTATATCCAAGTAAGTAAATTAAATTTTCATTACGAAAAGACTCTTGTATCTATTTGTTTCCATTAGCTATATCTTTTATGTTTGCGTTTCAATTAGTCTTGAAAGTAATGGGAAGACAATTTTACTAAGAAACTTGATATGATAAAAATTAAACACAAAAAAAAAATTGATGGGCCACCCTACATCAATAGCGAAAAATTCTCTAAAACGGTCAATTTTTGAGCTAGGAAAAAACTTTTTTTATCAAATCAGCTTGAAATTTTTCGATCTTCAACTTTGTAGAACAAGCTATATCAATATTCCGTAAAATAAAAAAGTTTTTTTAACATAGGGCCACCATAATTTTCGTTCCGACCAAAAAAAAATGTTATTATATTAGAAACAACTTTGTAGAGCATTATATTTACGTAAAATCACAATTGAAGGCGTGAGTTCCATCTTTCCTCCTAAAACCTCAATCCGTCCCACTGTGTATTGGTATGCCACTGTTTAAGGTAAATAATCACAAAAAATAGATTCATATACCTACGAACTATGATTAACCAATTGCCTTGTAAATGAGCCATAGCGAGTCCTAATCAAAAGTGTTATCACAGGGCTGTGGGCAAAAAAGTGTGTATAATTATTGGGGGTGACCCCAAACTTCTGCAAAAAATGTTGATCCAAATTCCATACAATAATTTCCAGAAATGCTTAAAAGTATGAACCAAATCTACACAAAACTAAGGCTACACCAATGTAAAGTACTTTATTCATTTATTAATCTTTTAAAGAATAGATACATTTAACGGCCTACTATGTTCTTCTTCTTTCTGGTGTTACGTCCCCACTGGTACAAAGCCTGCTTCTCAGCTTAGTGTTCTTATGAGCACTTCCACAGTTATTAACTGAGAGCTTACTATGCCAATGACCATTTTTGCATGCGTATATCGTGTGGCAGGTACGAAGATACTCTATGCCCTGGGAAGTCGAGAAAATTTCCAACCCGAAAAGATCCTCGACTGTTGGGATTCGAACCCACGACCCTCAGCTTGGTCTTGCTGAATAGCTGCGCGTTTACCGCTACGGCTATCTGAGCCTACTATGTTAATGACAAGAAATAGTCTAGACCAACATTTTAAAACACCGTATGTTGCAAAAGAACAAATCGTAATTTCCGTAGAAAGTGATGAATTATATGGAGCTCGTTCTTTAAAAAAAATCGATTTTTTCCGTTCACGACTTTTGTTACATAGAATGTTTTGAAATATTGTTCTAGATGTGTTTTGATGCAGTAAACACACCTCTCTGCTTATCACTTGAGAATGAGAACAGAAGGTAATATCACGAATGTTCTATTCTCAATCCGTCATCAGCAATATGATTCACTTTCGCGTAAATCAGGGAAACACTTTGTCCTTGTGTTGGTACAATTTATTTATAATCAACCTTACTTAAACCACCCGCGTTTGAAACTGAGATCACTTGTGGCAACTGAGCAAAATTCCGCCAATGTTGCGCAATCTGAATTCCGAACTATAAGAACTTTTACAGGTAGAAATGAATTTCGTTACATTACTCTGACATGTGATAACCGAAGGAGCAATTGTAGCGATCTAACCAATGCGGACGGACTGATCATCGATAACATTTCAACACTAATTGAATCACCTCACGACAATTGATGCTCTTAACCAGTATGTAGCAGTATCAATGAATCTAGCGGTAGATGGATAAAACCAACTCATCCATGCAGGTCTGACAATTCTCTTGAAAACACCATGCACAGTGGGCGTTAGTGATTTTAATGGGACGGCAGAATTGGGATGATCAACTGATGAAAGATATTTGAAATTTCAATGCATGAAGACGTCTTCATGCGTTCAAATAAGAACTCTTTCTCAAATGATTGGCACTGAGATTTTCTGCGAACCATATGTAGTTCACATTTACATTAGTTTTACAGTTTTTGAGTAAAAGTTTCGAGAGACATAAGTGGCCATATCTGAGAAATTAGACGATTTTTTACTATTTTTCGAATTCAAATATAAAACACTTCGTCATATATTTCAGTTATGACACACTGACCTCAATGTTACATTGAGATATTCTCATAAAAGATCAATCTTCTTTACACTGTTAATATGTAATATTTATTTTTCAATATTTATCTATCTACATTTTCATAGTGGTAGTGAGAGTATATTAAACTATAATAAATCCTATGCAATAGACACATTTGACCATAAAGTGTTCGAATTTTTCCACACTGTGCAGACCAGTACTTACCGCTTAAGTTCCGAAATTACCAAAACTTCCAGGCGGAATAATGTTATGCTAGAAAATGTCAGTTTTAGTAGACTTGATGTCATTTATGAATCAATTCAGATCAGTCCTTAGTTGTCAACGCGATCATCCGGCAGCCAGACGGTGACTGTTCTAAAGAACCAGTCTTTAAATACGTCATCTAATTCGAAAATGTGCTTTTAATCCATAAAACCGCGTTCCATTCCAAATTAGTGCACCCTATATCGATCAAAGTGTTCAAAATTGTGACAAGTTCAGTGAAAACTTGCTCCTGATCGCGACTGATCAAATGAGCATACCAAAGTGCTAACGATAATCAATTGAAAGAGTACCACTTTAGTAACAAGTTCGAAGAAAAATGCCGGAAAAGGTAGTTAAGGATTGGAACACGCCTTTCGTGTTTCCTCAGAAACCGGAAAAATTGACATGGAAGCAGTTCATTTATAATGAAAAAACAGGGAAAATTTTTGGACGAACGCGTTACAGCTGGGGTAAGCATGATGGTTTAATGTGCATAGCGCAGGTCACATATTTCAAATGTGTTTCCGGTACAAAGTGGCTCAAATGATTTATAACGTACAAGTGTTTTGAACTAGAACAGGAATCACTATCAGGAGAAAAGAAAGGTCGTCTCCAAAATATGTGCTGGATGGCGACGAAAGGATCGTTTTATTGACTCACTCGGCTGTGTTCGAGACTCTGACCAATGTTGTCACGTTGACTACACACTAGACTGCAGCAAATTTGAAAGTTTTGGCCCCTTTATGCTTAAACGATGTTAATTGTGGTAGATATCATCCTTCCTATGTTTGAATTGTTTGGAAAGTAATTTGGCTGTGCACAAGCCATTTGTGACTTATAAGGAAAATACTATAGAAAAAAAACAACCATTGGGTTCATCCTTATATTTATTCGTCATAATATTCTGTGGTAAAGTTCACTAACTCTCCATAAAATATTTTGACGAGGAGTTGAAGGACTGAACACAAAACTTTGGAGTTTAAATAGTAATTTCCACATAAACTTAAAATGGCGTATGCCAAGCCGACCAAAATTCTTCCAAATCACTTAAAACTTTGGGAGAATATTTTTTATCTAAATTGACACCGTTTAAACAAAGGGGGCAAAAACTTCAAAATTGTCAAGTCTGCTGCACATACATCTAGCATAGCACTTTTTTGATCTTAGTGTTTATTGAAGGGAAATCTACGAAATTGTAGACCTACATAAACCAATCTAGATTTAACAAAATTGTCCTCTTCGTGGGATGCCTTGCTATCTGTATAGAAAGAAGTTTTTTTTTACAAAAGGGAAAACTGCAAACAGACACCTGAGAAGGTAACTCAGAGAGTGTGGTGATGCCACACCAACGACGACCCACTAAAACCAGCCCATGCACTGTTCTTGAACGATTCTTGTTGAGTTGATCAACCCAGACAACCAGAAATCGCATGAAAGTTCATGTTACAACTCGCTTATTCATACTAATTACATCAAACCCGCAAAACACCGTGGATAAACTCGTCAGATTGATGAGCTTCCTCGCATAAAACACTTATTTTCTGAGTTCATTTGTACATTTTGCTTCGTCCCGTACACTCGTACAAAGTAAGTCGAATCAATCCGTAGCAGCTGTCAAATCAACATTTGTTATCATAAGTTAAGTCGCATAAGATCACAGGTTAGTTCGGTGGACTATTTATACACTCGCATTGTATGTTATTATTCATCACATAATATATGCACGCATATCGCCTCCACTTTTGTACGTAGAAGGCCTTTTCGCGACATCTTATTAGTGAAATGTTGTACATACAAAGCCTCCAGGTGATTTCGTTATACGTACATTTTGGTTGTCTGGGAAGTGGTGAACATAGTGCACCGACATTACCCTTGGCCTCAAACCCTTACGGTATTTCTTCTGGGAGAGGCCAGTGCATATAGCACTTAACACATGTATCAGAAGTAGCCTAGGCATACTGCTCCTCATAGCCGATTTAAACAATGTTTCAAGGGTCCAGCCTCGGGCTAATCCTCTGCAGCCAATTCTCGGTTGTCGCGCTATAGGCTCTGCAATTCTAGCATAATGTGTGTGACAGCTGTAGTTACTGCATTCAAGCACTCAGCATCCGCACACATTTTGTGGATTGTATTGTCGGGGGACGCATGGAGCGAGCATGCGATCTCTCACAACATTGAAACGGGGGAAATCTAACACGACATGCTCCGTTGTTTCCTCCACACCAGCACAATTGGGGCACGCAGAAGATTCTGCCCGAATCTATGTATGCAGGTACTGCTTATAGCAACCATGTCCTGACAGAAACTGCGTCAGGTTGAAGTTCATTTCCCCATGGTTTCTTTTATACCAATCTGACAGGTTTGATATTAATCGGTGGGGTTATTCCATTCCTTCAGCCAACCTTTGAGCGATACCTCTTTAACGCATTGCGGACTCCTCTGGAACCTCTTTGGTTGAAGCAGTGAACATCTTCCTTGATGATGGGCTCGATGAACGTCATCCTGGCTATGATGCACATCTTTAGATACCGAGCTGTTAGACATCATCCTCGAAAGCGCCGCTATAGCCATAGATACCCTTTTACACGTGGCTAGCGAAGCTGAGCTTGTCATTGATCATTATCCCAAGATGCCTAAATAATTTTTTGGACTCTATGGTCCAAACGCATACCGAGATAAGCGTCTGTTACTCGGACCTGCGGTTGTTGACCACCACCAACTCAGTCTTGTGAAGAGCCAGTCCTAGTTTCCTAGACTTCATTCATTCCTCAACTATGGAAATAGAGTGCACTGCTGTCAACTCTATTTCCTCCATCGATTCACCATAGACCACTAGGGTGATATCGTCGGCAAAGACAACAATCTTAACACCCGTCGGAAGGGGCAGCCCAGTACGTCATCGTACATCGCATTCCATAACATCGGGCCCAAAATTGAACCTTGAGGTACTCCCGCGGTAATTTGATTGCTTTTCTACCCCTCCTCTGTATCATACAGTAGAATCCTAATATCAAAAAAGAAGTATATAGAATATAGATATATTCTAGAAGCTTACACAACTGCACCGGTACCTTGAGGCGGTGAAGTGCGTGGGCTATCGCTTCCCAGCTTTGGCTATTGAATGCAATCTTCACATCCAGAGTAACAACCACGCAGTTACGGCTGCTGCTCCTTCTATGCTCGATTGCCACCTCAGCTGCTGGAACGACAGACTGAATAGCGTCCAGATCAGATTAACCTTTCCTGAATTCAAACTGGTTGTTGGACAGGCCGTCAGCACCTTCCGTATACGGTACTAGCCTGTTGATGATCATCCTCTCCAATAACGACGGGCAAGTATCTAGTAGACAGATAGGTCTATTCGCCGACGGGTCACCTGGTGGTTTCCCCACCTTTCTGTAGCTTCTGTACATCTGGGAAGATTTCTTGATCTATGCTGCGTTGCATCGTGGTTCTGAATATGTCTGGATTCGCATGTACTGCCGCTGGCAACATTCGGGATAACAACTGGTCCCGGTGCCTTGTTTGACACGAATGATTTCAGAACTTCTACCAGCTCTTCGTTCGTCACCCAAGCAGCACATATTGTTACAAGTAGCTTACAGTAACGGCTACTTAATATATTCAATAGTTACAATATGATACATTTGCAACATGGAAAAATACTGCTATGTAACCGAAAAAGCGCAAAAAGTCGAGCCTTGTGTAACTTGTTTGTTCGTTACATAAGAAGTTTACAAGCGACTGCTATGCAATTTGTTGATTATGCATGGGTTTTCCTGTGACAAAATAAATGAAACGGCGTTGAAGTTGTTGTTACTTTCTGACAGTTTTGGAACCGAACAACCATTTCAGAATTGAATGTCAATTAAGTAATACGTATGATTTTCGAATGCGTAATTATTCACTAGCACATAATAGATTTAACATGCCGATTTGAATTTGTGGTGAAATCAATCATTTTATATTATATTATTCCATTAGAACTGACACAAAAAATAGAAATTGACGCTGTTACTCAAATTAGCAGTGTTTTTGATTTTATTTTAATTGTTTTGAAGATTGTGAATCCAAAATCACGTTGTTTCGTGTCCCGCAGTTGGATTTTCTGGGCTGCCTATCATAAATCGCCATTTAATTTCATCTTGCTGCAGATACACTTCCGAATAACTGTTTGAGGACAGCCAATATAAAATGATGACAACTATTAAAAAGCTGTTAGAGAGGCTGCAAATTGTAAATTCAACAATTTTAATTAATCACTGGAAAAATATCTATGAAAACAATAACTAGTCATAAAATAGTAAAGTTCTTATATCAAAATTCACAATACGTATGAAAACTTTTGACAAGTAGTGTTGACCACTGTCAGCAAGTTACTCGTTTGTTACACATTAGTTACCCAGAAATCTTATGTTATTTTGAAACTGATGTGTAACTATACTGAAACTGCCAATAAATTACACTACTGTCAATAGGGGAAGGGGTATTAAAATTAACACCTAAACGATATCGTCTTGCTTTTAATGGGAAAAACGATGAATTTGCGATAAATCATCAAATAATGTGCAAAAATCCCCTAAGCCAATTAACTGGAACTTTACAAAAGTATGAAAATTAAATGCTCCGTCCAAGACAGCACATGGTTTGTGACGTGCTCAAATGGCTCAAATAGGTCGAAAAAAGGCAAATTCAAGCTTGTGCTATAATAAGGGCGCAAGTCGCATGATCGTTTTCTCTTTATCGATCCTCTCTTCTGTGAATAAAGGTGACAAAATTGGGTTTGTTAACAATTTTTCACTACAAGACGCTAGCAAGTAATGCAATCTTGCACCCTGAGGTTAAACAACGAATTGAATTTAGCAATTGATCAATTTGTGCCAATATTAAGGACTGAGGGTAATATGCCAATGATAAGGAAAATAGCGATTTACATGTGAAAAACATGCTTTTTTTATTATAATCGGATATACAAATATGTTCTCTATCAAATAGTAGAAACAACATCGATCCATTTGAGTATTTCTAGGGTTAATAAATCAATTAAAAAAATGCGTGCTTATGGGTCATCCATAAACCACGTAGGCATTTATTGGGGGAGGGGAGAGATTCTGCCCAATGACTACGGTCCATACAAATTGTAAATTTTGTGTATGGACAAATGACTACTAGAGGGAAGGTGGGTCTAAAATTTGGAAAAAATAAACGCGTTGTTATTGGTAGCCCCTTGTGCATTTCTATGCTGTCACTTCAATAGGGCCTAACTAACATGAGTGATTTCTCTTCATCGATTCTGCATATATAATGCATACCTACAGGCGTTTGTTCTGATGTTATTGTTCAATAATAGATACATGCTGATGCGAAAAATTTACATTTGTTAGGTTCTATTTTGCGCGTTACTTCAGCGTGGCATTACGTTTGGTATAATTTGAATTTAACAGCTGTTTTGGTGTTATGAAATAGGGGGGTAGGGGTTTTGCCCCCACGAGTTGATTAAAGTTTAGGTCCTTCGAGAAGTTTTTCAAGGACAAATTTAACATATTTATTGCACCTAATACAAACTATGACAGTGCATAAGTGGACCCTGTGGGAGTTGAAATCCCAGAACAAATTTCAACAAAGAAGACAGCCACTGACTGCTCTCGTCTAAAAGTAATTAGGCTTAACAAAACACAATCATTTACTGGATTGACTGTTTATCGAGAAACTTGCGACGATCGACGCGCTACAATAATTCGTGGACGGAGGGTATTAGAACTAAGTCCAACAGCCATTTTTCTGTTCAAAACTGAAATTTACTCTTCGAAAATGTGTTCACTGTGTTTCGGTTGGAGAATAAAATACAGTGAATACATGAATATATTCATGATTTTGAACGAAAAAACTGCTCATGAAAATTATCGAGTTGATGACGGATCCTGCCCCCTTAAACGAATTCTCGTCATTCCGTGTCATCGGCTCAAAGATTGGCGTTCCCCAAAAAAGTAGTATAGAGAACATTACAAATGTAACTCGATGTTTTGTGATGTCTAATCGCAGAATTTGTCCTTCATATATCAATTATAACTAGTTCTATCGCTCAACATCAAAAATAGAGATGTTAATTAACGCAGCGACACGAATTAAGACTAAGACAGCTAAATTTTCACATACTTTCATCGTCATTAAAATATTATGGAAATGTTTATTTTATGTAGGTGGTAAAACACACCAACAAAACAAACATTTTTGAAGTTTTTTTTATCACAGTCCTAAAAAAACATCTATGAATGATTATAATTCCTTTGAAAACAGTTCTAAAGGTTTCTGCTTCGACATCATTACGATATTCACCTCATTGAAAAACCTCAACATCTCCGTGCCTTAAATTACATAAGTTTTAATTTCTGAACGTGGTTCTGACTTCAATTTATCTCCGTATCAACAAAAACACTCGTATTTATGCTCTAAATCATCCGTGCGTAATAAAAATTATTGAAATTTGTCGTTCATGCGTAACAAGTTCGGTGTTCATTTTACCACCCTGTTCATTTTTTCACCCCTTCCCCTATGACAAATGGTAAACAAACTTCATGCTGTTACACACATGTGACTTAGAAACCTGTATGTAACCTAGCGTGTTATTTGTTTCTTTGCAACCACATATTCAATTTCAATGTAACTTATTCATTTTGACAGCTCTAGGTTAAGTTACATGCAAGTAAAAATGCAACACCTATGTAATGTAAACAAAACGCAAGTTACAATGTAATAGTTTAGTAACCAAAATTAAAAATCATCAATAAGATATGCTACAAATTATCTGAAATGCAACGGCAATGTAATTTGTTTTATTTTTCTAAAATATTGCATTTGTTACTAGTGCTACTTGGGCACCCTCGCCACTTCTTCTCCTTCATCTGCCGCATATGGCGCTGGGAGTCATGGGCTTATGGGATGATGCGGGAAGAGTACTATCGATCGCAGCAACTCGGGCGACTTCTCTTAGGGCGCTATGGCACATTTGGTCTTACCCTTTACCTGGGAGGGAGGCACCGATACTACACACGAAGTATGACACAAAGTTATTTCAAACTGCAAGAAAACTCCAACTTGCCAACGACAATCAAGGCAGACTTGATGAAAATCGCTAGTTTTCTTTTGTTGTGTACCTTCGATCTTTCTGGACAAACATGGAAAAAGGGCCAAAGTTTTCTATGCAGTTAATTTTCCTTTTTATTGGAAAAAGTAAAATTATGAGTATTTGAATATTTTATATTCAATCAGAGTAAAAGGTGCTACCGTGGCATTACTTTTGAATCAGCATGAATAGCTTTTCAATCGATTATTTGTCACATTTTATATGAAGCGTAAATATGTTTTGATGAATTACGCGCTTTTATCATGTTTGTCCATTGTTTTAGATCTGGGCTCACAGTGACAGTTCGTGACAGCAAAATCTCGGCTCACTGTGACGTAGAGAAAATTTGTATTGGTTTCTCCCTCCCAGCCCTTTACCACTCTGTAGACGGGCTCGAATTGGCACACTGGCATCAAAGCATGCCCGTTTTCGACTCTTGATTTCCTTTTTGAGAGCTAACTTCACCTCTCTGAATACCGTTTTGACTCATGTTCCGAACACTTAAGAACAACGGTGACTTCAAATGCATCTGATTGGCATAAATTGGCTGATATTTGTGTAAATTTTAATTTCTTTGTAAAGTCTAACTGTTAGCTGTTGGGTGTACCAATAATAATGTTGATTTGATTATTTTTTGTTTTGTTTTAACGTAAAAGTATGGAACAACATTTTGACTCAAATGCCGAACACTGTGTTTATTCTGACTCATATTCCGAACACCTTGATTCAAATTCCGAACAGCACGATTAAATCGTATTCAAATAAATAATTTCGCAAATTATCTGAGCTTGTTTTAATGGAATCAAACTAGAGAATCACCACTACTCCCGTGGTAAAAATTATATTGGAGACGTTAAAATTGAATTGCAATTGACTGCCATTTCCTTGTTATTTGGTGACATATTTCAGCGAAACATTTCAACCAAATCGCCATACAAAAACCGAGTGTTCGGAATTTGAGACAAAACGGTACTTCACTGCGTTCTTCTCTTTGTGTTTCTGTGCGTGCGCGTTGCAATCTTCGTCTATCCCAAAGGCAGATTGCTCGAAGATTTATAATTGATTCGCACCACCAGTACACCGGCGACCTGTTCTCTCAGGGTGGGGCTCGGCATGGAAGTATCACACGTTCGTGATATCACAGCAACTAGCTCTTCGCCGTTTAGGGTCAGAGTGTTCCGTTCGCCCCTCAGGACTTCAGTGACTACTTTGCCGTCGAATCGCGCTTTTTTCCAACCTCGGATTTGGGTCGAGTTATACAGCGAATCGATTGATGATCCCTATTATTATAATCGTTATCAACGCGCCATTTCATGATACCTAAAAGGTTAGGACTACAGAACGTCGCATTGGTAATCACTTCTGCACCATTTGTGCGGAAGGTACTCACTGTACCCACATATGCCAGCTCTACATTTAATGCGGTCAGGGATTCCAGCAACAGTTGGCCTTTTTGGTTGGTGCAGCGGCTACCCCACTCCATGCATTAAAGTCACCAGCTATCACTACTGGCTGTCGATTAGCCAGTACGGCTATCATCCTCCCAGACAACCAAAATGCACGTATAACGAAATCACCTGGAGGCTTTGTATGTGCAAAATTTCACTTATAAAATGTCGCGAAAAGGCCTTCTACGTACAAAAGTGGAGGCGATATGCGTGCATATATTATGTGATGAATAATAACATACATTGCGAGTGTATAAATATTCTACCGAACTAACCAGTGATCTTATGCGACTCAACTTATGATAATAAATGTTGATTTGACAGCTGCTACGGATTGATTCGACTTACTTTGTACGAGTGTACGGGACGAAGCAAAATGTACAAATGAACTCAGAAAAAAGTGTTTTATGCGAGAAAACTCATCAATCTGGCGAGTTTATCCACGGTGGTTTGCGAGTTTGATGTAATTAGTATGAATAAACGAGTTATAATGTGAACTTTCATGCGATTTCTGGTTGTCTGGGCTGTCGATCATGTGGGAAAATTCCTCAATCGACCATCTAGGGGGCGCGTATCCGCTGCAATAGAACACGCCGTTGATTTTTGCAATCGCAAAACCGTCATTTGATATAGAGACTACTTCTTGGATTGATTTTTGCAGCCTACCTTACGTATGTCGAATAAAGTGATGCAAATTTAATTTTGATTATGGTAAATAGTATCCTCCCAAAGTTTGAAGTGGTTCGGAAGAAATTTGACTGTGCACACGCCATTTGAAGTTTATATGGAAATTACTATGGAAAACGCCAACGTTTTGTGTTCAGGCCTCAATCTCGTAGTCATAATATTTTATGGAAAAGTGAACAAACTCTTCTCATGCAAAATCCTTTCAGCTACAACTTTGCCGAAGACCACATTACGATTGGACGTCAGGATAAATTACTATTCATAATCATAAAGTGGGTTTGCATTTTACATGCTTAACCAACTGCTAGGCAGGCAACAGTGTTGCTCCTGGCGGGTAGAATCGATCAAAGTAATCCAGGCTACTATGTTCGACAGCAAAAGAGCAGTGTTGCTCTGAAAGAAATTGAATGATCATCTCAGCATGACAGGGCCCAGATAGCCGTAGCGGTAAACGCGCTGCTATTCAGCATGACCATGCTGAGGGTCGTGGGTTCGAATCCCGCTGATCGAGGATCTTTTCGTAAAGGAAATTTTCTCGATTCCCAGGGCATAGAGTATTTTCGTACCTGCCACACGATATACACATGCAAAAATGGTCAATTGGCAAAGAAAGCTCTCAGTTAATAACTGTGGAAGTGCTCATAAGAACACTAATCTGAGAAGCAGGCTTTGTCCCAGTTGGGACGTAACGCCAGAAAGAAGAAGAAGAAGCTCAATGATAACAAATTACCCTTACGTCCAATCGAAAGAGTATGTTCTCTTTTTCATCATTATTACGAGCAGTTAAAGGAACTGAACACATAAGGTTTGCCTTTTCCATAGTAATTTCCATATAAACTAAAAAATGGCGTGTGCACAACCAAATTTCATCCAAATCACTTCAAATTTTGGGAGAATGATTTTTATCATAATTTACATTGTTTAAGTATAGGGGAGCAGAAACTTCAAAATTTGCATCAGTCTAATCAGGTCCGTCGCACTCGGGCTTAGATTGGGTACCACTTCTAGTACTGCATTTGGTTCCTCGGTAGTGTAAAAGGTACCCAAGTTTGACACATCGCAGTACACTTTTCACGGCATTCTAGATTACCTTATGAGCCATAAAATTTTGGGCATTTGCAAGGGACATGAAGGTCTTTAATTTGTCTTTGGTCTAATGCCCAAGTTCTTCGCTTTGTTGGCCTCTGCGACCGGCAGCCTGATCGCCGCCACCTGGGTGCCCTGCGGGCCCTTTCTAAGGTGGATGGCCTTACTGGCTACGTCTATGTCACACAGCTATTTGAGAGCAGCCGAGAGCTCTGCTGCGTCGGTGACATCATCCAGATTTTTACACTGGAGAGTCGCTTCAGCAGTAAGGGATCTTACATCAACCTCGTCGCCAAGTACTTCTTGTGCCGATTGTTTATTGACTGCACCTTTTTCCTTGGCGTCCATCTTTAAGATTAGACGCACAACTGTCCCAATGGCGATAACTCCGTGCTTCGCATCGACTTCAGTACCTCGGCGTATTTCGCTTCCTCCGTTTTGATAACGAGGGCCTTGCCTAAATTCCTACGTTTCGCGGTTTTCGATTTAACATTCTCCTTGGGATCCGTTATCAGGTTTCTCCTTTCTCTCTTTTTCCTTTTTCCTCCCCCCTTTTTGCCTTGCACCCGTGGTTCCTGTGGGTGCACTATCTGGTTCGTATCCTGTGTTTCTATTTTTCTTGGCTTTCTTGGCCTTAGGCTTGGTGTTGGCCTCTTCACTGTTACCATGTCCTCTTGATCGCGGAGCTTGGCTCGAGACAGCTTCTCCGCTCTGGAGGACGGCTACGTAGGTTACTTTTCCCTTAGTAATCATACGTCTTTTCGCAACGTATTCGTCCTCGGAATTCAAGGTAGTTCAATATCCTAATAATATCAAATAAAGGTATTTTCAAAATTTAATTAAGTATAACACCGAATTATTGCATACATAGGGGCCCAGAGAGTCCTAGCGGTAAACACGCAGCTATTCAGCTAGACTAACCTGATAATCGTTGGTTCGAATCCCACCAGTCGGGGGTCTTTTGGAAAAGTAAATTTTCTCGACTTGCCAGAGCATAAAGTATCATCGGACCTGCCAGACAATATACACATGCAAAAATAATTAATCGGCAAAGAAAGTCCTTAGTTAATAACAGCGGAAGTGGTCATAAGAACACCTGCCTGCTTAGAAGCCAGGTGTTAACGCCAGAAATAAAAAAAAAGAAAAATAAGATTGGATCGAGTTTTTCGTTTCTTCTCAGGACGGGATGCATTTCATGGCTACTGCGATTGTAATGCACGTACTAGCGTATCACAAGATTATTATTATTTAATTAGAATTGCACTCCGTACACCTTCAAACGCGTTGAAAGTGGTCTATCGCAAGTTTTCGCAAAATAATTTGTACCCCACTTGAAAGCTCTTGTTTTTAGCTTTCGAATGAACTTATTCTCATCGCGGGCATTAGCGGGCTACTAATGTCTCAGGGTACTTCTATAAAGAAATATGTTTTTTGAACATTCACTTTGTTTTCACTTTGTATGCATATAATGACAATTTTTATTCAACTCTGGTGTGTTTTATGTATATACAAACAACTTATCTGAAGATACAATTGCGGCTTGAGCTCTCTTCAAATTCATAAATAGCTTGTGAAAAATGGATCGTAAATATTGATTTTCTTGAAAAATCATGTCCACGGTCCACTCAAGAAGCTGTATAAAATTTAAACTCCAATGAATCTGCTTCAAACTTTGGATTTGAACAACAGAAGTGTTAAGGAAGTCGGGAAAAATATTACTGTTCGGATAAAACAACTTTGATTTTTGAGGTTTTGGCCGCCCTCGGACCATTGTGCAGCGTGCGCCATTAGCCCACTCGCCGTTTCGGGCTAGTGTCACCCGACCCTACTAAGGGAGTAGAATGTCGCTGCTGTCAGCCTCAAAGCATATTATCCGGAACATATACCGTTACTTATCCTTAGTCGGGAGCTGCCAGTATACATAATTGGGGCCGTACTGGCGTTGGTCCCAATGTGCTCGAAGCACTCCTACTCGTAGATCCATGCCTTATCGGTTTGTATCGCGACTAGTATGCCATAATCAGGATCTTACTGGCACAGTGAATCAAATTGTCATCAAAGGAGACAAAAAACAAGCAACAAAGCAAGTCGCTCACAACCCGTTTATCCATACTTTTGCGGATTGGGATACAATCAGAAGCAAAATTGTCATGACAATCACAGGGCACAGCATTGTTGCAACCTTTTCAACTCGCGATTAATCAGTTATTTTAAACACAAAACCAAATTTGTTTTATGCATGCTGTTTGATAGTGTGCCAATGTTTACCAACACAGAGAAAGTTCTCGAAAAATGCAATGCGAAGCCCAAAAAATTTCTGCGCACGTGGTGATCGATCTTTGTCAAATTGTTGCATCAAGGAGATGACAATGTCTTTGTTGCTGGGTGTTGGTTGACAGTTTATTCACTGGTTAGTTGGCACTTCAGTATCAGTAAGGTACCGCGGGGCAAGTGGGAACGAAAAAAACGATAATTCAAACAAATTGTTCAATAACATTTTCAAATGTCAATATTTTCCAAATCCAACCACACAATCACATTTTGGCAACATATTTGCTGGTGTGTGCATGAAACTGATCGAATAATTTTGAAATTGTGAAAACCTTGGAAGAAATTTTTAGAATGAGTCATTGGACAGTAGAAGCATCAATCTAAGAATGCTAATGTCGCTACTGTTCGTGTTATCAACATCTAGTTTGCCACGCGCTGACAGCTTGAGTACCGGTCCTCAAAGTGTCAAATAAATGTTAAAATCATCCACTACAACATGGCATCGAACAAACAATGAAAAGATACAGTTAAAGGTGACAATAAACTAATTCAGTTTCGTGAGAACAGCGCCATTAGCGTTCTACTACTAATATTTCTATTCATTGGACGCAATTACCTCGCTAAACGGGGCAAGTGGGACACATCCAGTTTCATGCGTCAATCTACATCAGTAAATCCATTACAATAATAGGATTGATAAATCATAGATTTTTTATTTTAAATACATGTTTGATGTACATAAAGGATCAACCATAAAATAGTTTTAGGAAGAAAACCTTTTATTAATAGTATATCACCTCACATTTAATATTAACTGAAAATTCCTCAATAAAAGCTTAAAGAGGTATTAACAAATCATTTGTATGAATGTTTTAGTGCTACTCTCTAGGAAAATGTATAAAACGTAAACGAAAAGTTTTGATTCTGTTTTTTTAATAGGTCCCACTTACCCCGGGTACAAACATATTTTGAAAACAAAATACTGGTTTATCGTTAGCAGTTTGTAATAATACATAAAATTGTAGCTTACAGATGGAAATTTGATTTATAACACATTTATTTTTAAATAGTGGTCCCGGCAAACTTCGTCTTGCCATCAAGTAGGCTGTTGAAAACCGCTATGTATCGTCCCATACAAAATGACAGTTCCGTTCATTCGTGTTTTTCCTGCTTTCCCGGTGGTTACCTGAAACTTTTATACACACAAACACGTCGGAGCCCTTGACGAACAAAATGGAGAAAGAATCTTCGAAATCCGTTGCCCCGTTCGTGAGCCATTTCGTGACATACAAACACCATTCCATTTTTATTTATATAGAAGATAGAAGATGAGTCAATGCAAGACGTGAAACGTGTAACAATTTATTATGCAAGTTGAAAATTGCGCTGAACTGACAACTGTTACATGAACCACATGGTAATAAAAATAACAATATGTTTAGTACTAAATACATTCCTTGTCATTGTATCTTCGAGTTTCTAGAAGAATACCCCCACTTATCCCGGATTCTCACTTGCCCCGGGGTACCTGATACTTTCTGCAGTCTGTGCATATCGTGATACTTTTCCGGATCAATATGAACTATGCGGACTGCGTTTTTTTCACTTTGAAATTGCGAGCCGCAATGATAACAAGGCTGCCAAAACGAATGACGGGCTACTTAGCCTTAAGTTTTCTCGTAAAATGAGGAAAACGAAGTAAATTAGTTTTAACTACTACTAGCTATTTAAAACCAATTCTATGCTTTACAAAATTTTCATAGAAATTCAAAATTGATAATAAATCTTCGAGCTGTTTACCTGTGAAATACCTATAAATGAACTAAAACCCGAATTTAGTGCTATACCATTTAATTCCGCTAGAGTTTGTATCCTTTGACCAGGTCCGTCCCACTCGGGCTCAGATTCGGTACCTCTTCTAGTACTGCATTTGGTCTCTCGGTAGTGCAAAAAGTACCCAAGTTTGACAGATCACAGTACACATTACACGGCATTCTAGATTATCTTATGAGCCATAAAATTTTGGGCAACTGCAAGGGACATGGAGGTCTTTAATTTGTCTTTGCTTTGACACATACGCGTATTTGGACCTAAACTGTAAGGCCGTCTTCAGTGTCATGAGCTAGACTCAACTTTCGAGAAAGTACTCGAGCACTAGACTCGAAAAAGTATTTGGCAATGAAAAAATGCGACAGAGAGGGGGAGGGGTTCGGTATATAAATCTTGAAATACGATGGACGTCATTTTTTTCATCTTCCCAAAGATAAAGGGGTTAGTCGATGATAAGCATTGGAATCAAACGTTAATTTTGGCAATTTATATAATAATAAAGCTGATACAAATATTAATTTTCCTTTATGTCACCCCCTTCAAAAATCCGAAAATTTTTAAGGGGGAAAAAAATATTCATCATTTTTTTGACATCAGCTAGGTTTTTTCAATTTTTTAAGTAAAAAATAAGTAAAATAATGATCTAGAGGACGTTTGATAAAAGTTCAACAGTTATCGTTAAAAATAAAAATTCGAAAAAATAACTTTTTTTTATTTTTATTTTTTTGTTCCTTATTTATTTTTATCCCCCCCCCCCTCGTACCTTTCAAGTGGTCTCGGACATAAAAGAAATTTAATATTTGTATCAGCCTACACTGAAATGAATTTTATTATAGAAACTACTGAATCCATGGTAAAATTAAGAACTGCACCAACGATTTTCAACCGACTGCATTAATCTGTTAACTCTACCAAAACATAGTCAACATAACAACACAAGAAAATTTCTTTTGTTGATTTAACCAGAGTTGTAGTATTTTTGACTAGAAACATTCTAGATTTGAGAAGTTTAGCATCATACTTTTGACCACACTGTGTTGTACGGTGGGTGTCACGGATTGAAATACAATGCTTTGAAGTGGATGCTACTATGGACAAAGTCAAATTTACTGCACTGCTCAGTGATTTTCACCAGATTATAGTAAACTTAACAGATTTTTGTAGTCGGTTGAAAATCGTTGGTACAGTTCTTAATTCTACCATGGATTCGGTAGATTATACAACAAAATTTGTTTGCGTGTAACTTACATTGTATTTCTTCCACTTTCTTTCGTAGGAGCACTTTTCGTCTTTTACTCCGTTTACTTTGTGATTCTGTTTTCACTGTTCGCCGCATGTATGCAGGGCCTATTCTACACCCTGAGTGATCAGTATCCGAAATATCAGCTGTCCGATTCACTTATTGGAAACAATCCTGGTTTGGGTTTCAGGCCTATGCCGGGACACGTTAAGCAGGGCGCCCTAATTTACTACACGGCTTCGAACGAAACCCAGATAGAACCATGGGTGACCAGAATCAACGAGTTTTTGGAACGTAAGTACTTTGGGTAAAGGCGAGGGATTTATAAAAGCCCTGCCCTACATTTCACCACAACCCTGGTGTTTAAGGTTTCAATATTCTATGAAGTCAAATTAACAATAGACACTAAAATCAATACTCTTTACAGCTTATCGGGATCCATCGAAGCTGCCAGGAGAGGGAAAGAATCAAATAGCTTGCAACTACACCAGCCGACCACCCCCTGGAAAAGTATGCAAAGTTGATTTATCTCAAATGGGTCCATGCAACGCCATCGACGGTTACAGCTATAACAAATCAATGCCATGTATTTTCGTCAAGATGAATCGCGTAAGATCAGCTGAAGATCAAAACTTTGAAATATGAAATCATAACTCCACGAATCTTTTTTTCAGATCTACGGATGGGTTCCGGAATACTATGAAATTAATGAACTACCAGAAAATATGCCTGCTGATTTGAAGGAGCACATCATATCTCTGCCAGAAAAGGAGCGCAAACAAGTGTGGGTAAGCTGCAACGGAATCAGTCCAGCAGATAAGGAAATTATTGGCCCGATAGCGTTCTACCCAACTCGAGGCTTTCCCGGATATTACTTCCCCTACACCAATACGCCCGGTTATCTGAGCCCATTGTTGGCCGTTCAATTTTTGCAACCAGGAGGTAAATTGAACACTATATTTACATAACGCATGAGCTCAATTTTCACATTTTCCCCCACAGTCAAGCAAAGCATCAACCTGGAATGCCGCATGTGGGCAAAGAACTTGGTATACCGCGGAGGACTTAACTTTCGAATGGGATCTGTTAGTTTAGTACTGCTCATCGATTAGCTCGAGCAGTGATACCAACTCGCGAATGTTGTGAATGGATTGAATAAACATCGATGACAATTAGCACTAGCTGGTACGCATCAGTATTCTGCCAAAATGACGATCAACACACGATCCAGGAACGAGTTGGAGCTGACGTATTTGTAACGCCAGACAGTTTGCGATTCGAAAAAAACTTTTGAACCAGCTCATCAAAAAACCTGATCAGTATTATAGAAACTTGAAAACACTAGAGTGTTGTGCAAATGATAGAGCTAGCGTTTTTATGTGTATTATGTGTAGAGAAACCGTTTGTTAATTTAAGAATTATTGAATCTTTGTTTTCAAAAACGGGAAAATGAATAATTAGAATTTGCGTAAACCTGAACAGCAAAAAGAAAAATAAACAATAGTTTAAATTGTTTCATTTAAGAATAGAAATATGAGACCATAGTAAAAAAAACAGACAAATGATGTAATTAACAGGTATGATGAGTAGAATAAATTAAAATAAAACCCGTCATAATTGGGTCATCTCTAGTCTTTCAACAGTACTTTTCATTTTATTAATTATGAAACGCTGAGTCTTACATTATAAATACTTACCGCAATTCTATTATGTTAATGCTGAGCTTCTTTCATTCAATCACCTTGTGTATTTTTTTTATCTAGGCATTTTAAAAGCATCTTATCTCTAGTTAAGTTGTTCTCGAGACCAACGGCCCACTTTGGGTAGTTTCCATAAAGACTAGCGGCCAAAAATATTTTTGCCATCCCATGTCATTTTTATGAGTTTTGTGATACAAATTTGATGTTTCAAAAAGCAAGTTTTCGAGACAGACTTTTGAAAAGGGCCTATAGCGCAATAATGAGTTTTAACAGTTTTGCGATAACGTCGCGAAAACCGTTAAAATATTAAAACATACACAGTGGCGGCATCCGCAAATTACGTAAAGATCTAGGGGGAGGGGGAAGTAGGCTCAAGCGCTACGGATCAAACAAAAAATTGAAATTTTTTATACAAAAAGCGTTACGGAGGGGTCAAAAATTTCCAATTTATTCCACAGCACTATGCGAACGACACAACTTACACTATTATTTCTGACAGCTTCACCCGCCCCTGCAGGAGCAAGCGTCGCGGTAAAAAGATCACACACTACTAAAAAAATAGCGTTACGTAAATGGACGCCGCCAGTAATGATGATATGACTAGCAATGAATATCGCAATTCCATTATACCCTGATTTATTCTAGTATATATAGGAAAATTTTTTTTTATATTTATTAACTACATTTTCAGCCATAGGCTAGTTTACCTCGGAACCAACAGTTTTACTTCCCTCCCGAAGGAAGTCGTCACTGTAAGTTTGACGTTATAAGTGACTATCTCGGGGATGGAATTCGATCCCAGGTTCTCGGCGTGAAAGGCGTGTCCCCTCAGGAAAATTTTTAAAATATTGAAAAAAAAAATTAAATTAATTCAAACTCTCAAAGGCTCATTCGAAAGATAGTGAGCAAATCTTACTTCAAAAGTATATTGTCAAAAAACATGTTTGAAATTAGTTTACCGTCAAACGGGGTAACTTGCAACACTTTTCATCTTCAAATGTATTTGGAAGAAATTTTAAAGGACGTAGATGAACCAAATACAATCTGGTATCCTAATCGCTACGTAAAGAATGCCATATGGTATTTAATTTATTATAATTTGTTTTCCTGGGATCAGGAGAGGCTGGAAATATGCATTTTTCATGCTACCCCTGATGTGGGGTAACATGCAACACACAATGCTGACTGGAGTTCACTATCAAAAATTTTGTCAATACCGTGTTTTTAATCATTAAATTATTGACTGCAATAAAAGCATGACAATAAACAGAAACTAGCTACCATGATTTTTGAAAAATCATTATTATTTATTGAATTATGAGTATTGACCCTATCCGATTTAAAAAATCAATTGATTTTGTATTTTATTGGTTTTACAAGTCGTCTTGACGGCTAGTAGAAAGCCATTCAAAAGTTTTAGTGCTACTTTTGTATAAAACGGCAATGGTTTTGAGGTGTTGCTTCACATAAATTATTTTTTAATCATGTTCAAACCAAAGCAACGTATCATATATTGATAGCATGTCTTGAAATGGCCTCTGTTGGTCATTGAAAGTAGCTATCTTTATATGTTATGCAAAAAGTTCACAATGACAGATCTGCAAGTTACATTTGATACAGATATTTTGAATTAATCATAGTTTTCACGAAGAAAATATAATAAATTCCAACAATAATGCAATTCATGTAACTTTTCTAGTATTTTATACCAAACGTGTAATAAGTTGGTTGAGGTTCAACAATTTTAATGTAATTTTACAAATAAATGGCCAATCTGGCTCTTTCATGTGTTTTTGATGACAAGCGGCAGAAAACATCTTACCATTGAGAATAAAATTGCTGTTGCAAGTTACCCCTCAAGGGTACTCAAAAACGTTTTTAATTATTTTCAGGGTTTAAACGTGGAAATTAACAAAACTTTTTTATAGTCCTTTTGTACACTATTAAATACTGTTGTGAATAGCAAATACCTTGAATAATATTTATATCCTGTTTGTGTGGTGCTAGGAACGATTTTCAGTCTTGTTTTTATACGATCAAATGTGTGATATGATTTTCTCCTCCAGCAAAACCAACTAGAGTAGAAATAATAACAAAATCCTCACCAAAACCTTTCTTTTTATAACTAAGGTCATTAACCGGTGTAACAAATAAAAATATTTTTACTTAATGCTTTAGAAAACGTCAATTCAGTTACATGTCGTCGTGTTTGCAAGTTTCACCCCTGTTGCAAGTTACCCCGTTTGACGGTACTAAATTCTATTTGAATTTGTAAAATTTTGCAATGAAAACACACATTAAAAACAATGCTGATTTCCTCGGCGTGAGAGGCGTGTGTTCTAACCACTACACCAGGTCCGTCCCCATTATATATTATGGTTCTAATGCCGTATTGTTTTAAAATGTTGTTCGATTTGGAGCTGAGAAAATAAGCTTTTTTCAGTGTGATTTTTGGCAAATGTCAACTCCAAGTAAAATATTAGTAAACAAAATCTATAAAAATACCTGGTCGAAATGCATACGAAGCAAGAATATCACATTACCTACCAAATGAGCCATAAAGAGTACCAATAAAACATGTTATCACAGATATATGAACAAAACACTTTCATATGTTTCAGGGAGCGACCCCAAACATTTGCACGGAGTGTAAAATGAACTATTTTTTATCAAACCAAATAAAGAAAGGGGTTAAGGGGTTTTCTCGATCAATGCTAAGAAAAATATAAATGCTTTTTTTAAATATGATTTTGATTGACGTTTTGCATGCGTTGTGAAGCTAGTGCTTCCATAGGAACATAAATTAGAAATAGCACTACTAAGCACATGTGTTTCAATAGAGGCATTCAGACGACTTCAAAATATCAATGCTGGCTTAATTGTTCGTTTTTCTATAGTTATTAGCTACTGGTACGCCGACCCTACGCAATATTACACTCCAAAATAGCTTCACTTTTATACAACTTGTTTGTTGGATGTTGATATCTTTATTTTTGACGATATCCCGTGTTTGGAGCTGTCCAGCTATGAAATAAATCTACTAGAGACACATAATTTAATCCTTAAGACATGCAAAATGTAATCTTTGTTACGCTGTGTTATCAGAAAACTTAGCCATAGCATATAGAAACATATAGCTGTAGAGGAATTATTTAATTTCTTAAAGTTCTAAGGACAGATCAATTTATCGGTCAGTTAATGATGATCGAAAACAAGGTTGAAGGGATATACTACAGGAGTTGATGAAAGTTTCCACCCTCATGGAAAATTTAAGATAAGATAGATTCAAAGCTCGGAGGAGCCAGGACTCTTGAATTGGATCCAGTCATATCTATCACATAGGAAACAAATAGTGCGCTTTCAAAATAAATTCTCGGCAACTGATTTGGTGGGATTCAATTGATGCACAGCTTTTTATAGCGGATCAAAACGCAGTATTTTTGAAGATTAACTTAAACAAAAGTTTTGTTTATAAAAAAAACATTTCACATCAAAATTATCATTATTACACACAATTTACAGTGCTTCCTTCCACTAACTGTGTTTCAATGATTTTCTAGATTTATAATAATAGTACTTCAATTTCTAACTGACAATTCAATTCTCGTAACTATATTCTTCTTATTAGTTTTCTAATATTATCATTTATGTAGGCATAGCGCGTCAACAGCAGCCATTTCTGTAGCCTCTGGAGTACAACAAGGTTCTCATTTAGGCCCACTTATTTTTATTTTGCATGTAAATGACATTTCCATTACACTTGAAAAAAATAAAATTTCTTATATATGCCGACGACATGTAGCTCTTCGAGGAAGAAAGTAATTCTAGCGAAGCTGAAATTGACTTATTCTTCACTTGGTGCAAAAATATCGTCTACTCCTCCAGTCTGTCAAAAAATGTAACTCAATTGCATTTAGTCGAAAACATGTGACACCTTCAATTGAAGTATTTTTGAGAATTCAAATAGTGCAGAAGTGTAAATTTGTCAGGGATTTGGGCGTTATCTTAGACTGAAAACTCACTTTTGTAGAACATTGAAATTCCATAATAAACAAAGCAAACAATATGCTTGGCTTCATTAAGAGGTTCAGCATCAATTTTCAAGGCCCATATACAATTAACCCTCTAATACCCAACCCCGCCTTTAGACGGGGTACACTTTGGAATTTTGTGTATTTTTTCGTAGCCCGGAAATCAAAATGATTTTATTTTTGGCTTATACCTTAACTCATAACACGCATATAAGAAAAGTTTTTATGACTTTTGAAACTTTTTTGTATTTTTAGAAATTGTTTGAAAAATTGCATTCTTATATAATCTACAAATGCCTGGGCTTCATTTAACGTGTAATATAAAAAATCGTAACTTTTATATTTTTCTACGATTAACCTATCACAAAAGAAGAGCATGGTGGTATTAAAATCATTTCAAACCTGTTTTTCCGTTAGTTACACGGGAAATAAAATACGCTCCGAAAAAAAATTAAAGATTTAATATTTTTAAAAATACCGTAACAATTTAAATTTTTATTATTGCCAAAAATCCACAACTAGAAAAGGCTTCAAGAAAAAAATGAAAAAAGCTAGGGATGTTCAAAAATAAAAATTATAAAAATCAAAAACCAAAATTTAAAAATTTGCGAACAAAAATAAATAAATGCCCAAAACGTGTTTAGAACGATTTTAGATAACGAAAAATAATACTTCAATCGAAAATAAAAATTTGGGTATTAGAGGGTTAAACTATTGTACATTAAATGTGTAAGACCAATTCTGGAATACTGTCACCTAGTATGGAACCCGTACCATGTAATGCACGAAGAATGCATAGAATCAGTACAGAAGCAATTCCTTTTATACGCCCTTCGGAAATTGAATTGGACTGTACTGCTACTTCCGTCATATGAAGCACGTTTCATGCTCATCAACTTGAAGACATTTTAGCAACACCGGGAATTTGCAATGATTCTTTTTATCAACAACATTATTTTGAACTGCACTCGTCTCTCAATTAAATTTCTACACACCCTCTCGGCATTTAGGAACAAGAAAATTATTTTCAAACAATCAAACAGAACGAACTATGCTCAAAACGGAATAATTAAGCGTATGATACGTCTGTGTAATGTACATTTCGAATTAATTGGCTTTACTATGTCCAAAGAGCAGCTAAAAACGACTTAAGGACAATAGAAGTAATCCACAGTATGTAAGAAATTATTGTATGTAGTCTATTTATGTTGGACGATATAAAAAATAAATGATAAAGCTCTCTTCTCCGTTTGTGTTCTCAATAACTACGTTTCCAATACCAGTGCTACTAAACTCCTGCGAAAAATGGAATACAGGTTATAAATAGCTTACCCGACCACTGCATTACAACAAAATTGTATCAAAATTATACAAATAACACATTGTGTTATAAATAATCGAATAGCAATTGCTTTTCTGATCAGTTGATTACAAGAAAATGTTATCACAATTATAGCAAGATCTGTTACAAATAACAAATTTTGTTTCATTTTTGTTAAAAGCACTTTGAGTTGCTGGAGGAAATTATAACAAATTATAACAAAAACACAATGATTTACAATTTTGTTCAATTCTAAGCATATTGAGTTATATTTTTGTTTAAAATATAACATCTTTTGTTTCAATTATGTATAATGTGGAAGAAATTTTGTTATAATTTTTGTTATTTTAACTAAAAACAAGTCAATATTATAACATGTTTTGTTAGAAAATGCGTTATATCTGAGTGATAAACTCTGAAACAATGCTGTTGTAATTCACTGGTCGGGTATCTTTACAAATTTGGGATGATTGTGTATTGAAAATAAATGTATGTTTGGGCAAGTATTATCCTCGTTAGAGCTTGAAAAATCTAACTTGGGAATTAACCATAACATGGTTCAAGCATATGGGAGCAAATGCTTCAAAATTTGCATCAGTGTAACGTACAATCTCTCACGAAATTCAATGCGTCAAAATAATCGATAAAATCCAACCAACGTTATGACATCAAACTCCGGTGCACGTTGCCTAGGTTAGCTGAAATAGGCTCAATTTCATGTCAATAGCGCTGCAGTCAATGAATCGTGCGCTGATAAGATATCTTTGGTGTATCGAATGATAAACACAAATCGACAGATAATAATATACATACTGATCTTTTTTTCAATTCGTAATGCGGTATTTTCGTTATTCGTCCATGGAAATGTTAAGTAACATTTGAGTACCTTAGAAATCTGAAGTAAGAAAAGGCGGAGTAACTTGTACCATAATACGGAGTAACTTGAACCTAATACAAATGGCTTTGCTTTGTAGCCGTGGACTCTAACCAATCGGCTAAGGCCGAGAATCATATGTAGCTTATGAGTTATAGCTAAAATTTGTATAATTCTTCTAACAAAACTTTCAAGACTGAATTCAAGCAGGTCTATAGTTAATCAAAACAAGCATTTCTCGCATGCCAATTGTTTTCCTCCAAAAACTTTCAAAACTCAATATTTTTTAACTTTGAAGGATTTTGGATTGAACTATTTGTGATAAGCGTTCAACTGAATTATCCAATTCAACGCAAAATTACAAAAAAAAAACATAAAGAAAAAATCATAAGATTTGCTTTAAAAATATCTCGCAAAGTGCACAAAACATAGAAATCATGATTGAAGCAAAAAAAAAAACAACTAGGAGGATTGGACAAATCATCTAAAAAATAAATCCTCGTTCGTTAAAAATTGCCATAACACATTATATGGAAAAAGCGTACTTAGTTCAAAATAAAACTCACTCTTTGATTCTGTTGGTATTAACTGTAACAAAAACGTGATTTGAAGGATTTTAAATTATATTCTTCAATACATACCCATCATTGATCAGATTCTATGTTCTTATCAAGTTTCACCAGTGACCGACGTCACCACTTTATCACGACTCACTGGCAACCCTGGAAATCATATTAGTAGTTGATACGCCGCATCGAATGGTTCACGCGTTCCTCCAGATAGCAAGTAGGTAGGTAGCTCATCCATGTGTTGTGTGTGCATTGCGCGCCGTTGGAAAAAGAAGCGAAGCAAACATTCGACGTCGATTGGTTGCGTCGCGGCGGCGGTACATTACAGTGCGGCGGACTTGAACCACACGGTGCTCCGCTGGACCGTTAATATAAAAAAATATACCATACAAAACTAAATGGAGGGCATTCCTGGGGATATGGAGCATCTGAACAGCACAAAAAAGGTCAACACAAAATGGTGCAAATGGTTATTAATCAGTACCGTATTCTGGGGTAACATTGATCAGCGGGGTAACATTGATTGCAATGACCCTCCTCGTAAAAAGTTCAATTGAACATTTATCGATGAAATATTTTCAATGCATGAATGGTGATTCACTTCCTTCTATTCATGATCTAACAAACATTGCGGGTTTTGCAAAAATTGAATTGTAATTTTTCAACCTTTGGAAACAATGATTTTCATGATTATGGATAATGTTGTGTATCGTCAGTTCGCGATCACGAAATCAAAAGGTCCAAGCCTGAATGGAATATGACACAATTTTCACATTTTCTTCATTTTATGCTGTTTTGCGCGACTGAATTTCGCGTTGTAATTCGACATCTTTTTCTCTCGTTTATTCGATATAATACGGTATATTTGTTAGATCAACGCGCATCGGCCTGTCGCATGTCGTAAAATTGGTCGTGTTGGGTGTTCCTTTTTCGTCTTTGTCTTTTGCTTGTCGATTTAAACGCACCTGATAGCAAGGTGTGTGCATTGTACTCTGTAGCCAGAGAATTGAACCCGCCTTGCCTGACAGTGTTATGTATTCAATGTAGGCTATTACACGTTTTTTTGTTAATCCGATGTCAGGGAACGGTTCTGCTTGTTACGGTTTTCTGAGCAGAAAATCACAACCGGTTTCGAAGTGTAATCAAATAAACTGTAAATAAAACATATGTTTCCCTCATTTGAATGCCGGGATTTGAATGATTAAATTATTAGCATCTAACCACAAATGCTCTGGGTCTATCGCCAGCTTTTCAGGCGAATCCTGATCTGACCTTATATCCCTCCCAACCCCCACCATAAGTGCTACGGACCTTATGAGGGCGTCGCTGAGTCGGTGGCCTCTCATTAAGTAAGTGCTATCAGAAGGCCGGCACCAAAGACACGTTCTCCACCAGTTGGGAGTTTTGTGCCATAGTGCTAAGTGCTGTTAGTGCTGCATCAACATTTCCTTCCCCTATCCCAAGTTACGGTAGATGGGCGTGGCCAGGAGTAGCAATATTCTTGAATTTGGTAATGTTGTTTAAGATTGTGCCAAGGTTTACTTCCCAGCCTTGATCCTGAAAGCGGTCTGGATGAGATTATCAAATGACACATGTATATTGCTAGTATTCAATCTACGAAGTATACCGTAACTACGCTAACGCTAACCAAGCATGGGAAAAGCGCACTCAGTTATTGTGTTTCCCTCACTCGCTTCCACGCACAGTCGGGAGCGAGACTGCCGTTTCTTTAAGGTGAAACAGTTTAGAATCAACTTCTACGATTGCACTGGAACTTCAAGGGCACAAATCTCGTGAAGAATGCATCCAACAACAATATACTTTTTATTTTGGCTTTGTGCACTAGCAGAAAGCTTAAAATAAGAAGATCAGAAACGTTTGCCAACTATTTCTCCAGTTTAGTGCCTTTGAAAACGTAAGTAGGGACACAAGTCGGCCATTGTTACGGCCATCTTTAGATTCCGAGATGTTTCACCATAACCAAGCCGAACGTTTCAAATTCCAGTGCCCTTTCTGCTTCATCGGCGAGCACTAAGCGACACAAAAACGGCAACTAATCAAGTCGCTACCGATTCTGAAAGCCGAAAGCAGTCGAATGCAATACCGAATGATTGTTTACATTCTGATTCCGTTCGAGTGGCATTCGGGTTTGAGTGCTGATGAGCGTTCACTGACTGGCAATCCACACCACGGAATGATTCAGTGAGTCGGAATCCGCTCAGTCAGTTCAATGCATTCGGCGAAAAGATGCTAAATGCGTTCACTCGTGCCTCGCAGATACAAGTGTATTGGTATTCACTTCTCTTCGTGTTCCTTCCGATTCCCGCTTTTACACAATCGGTTTCGACGCTTTCATGGTACACTCCACTCAGTACGGTTCAGCTGTCACTGAATGTTCGGTAGCAGCAGATTTTTTGCTATTTTTTATCGGTGGCGTTCGGGTGAGTGAGTGAATTTTCCCATGCTTGACGCTAACAATGATTTTCATGATTATGGATAACACGCTCAAAGAGTCATGTCTCACATGAGTTATGAAAACAAAATAAACAGGATATGAGCAGTTTTTTTGAAAATGACATCGCCGAAAACGATTCTTTTATCAAAACTTTTATAAATATGTTCAGTTGAGCATAATCCACAAACTACTATAAAGAATGCAGAAATATCTGCAGGATTTAGGGTGTTTTAAGTATTGAAATAACTCAAAAAGTAAATGACTTGTAAGAGTCTGGTCTTCAAATTCGGCTGCAGAAACCATTATTTTAGTAAGTAATGATATTTTCAATATTACTAAACGTTGTTTTCATGGGTGATCAATTTAACCCCATATCAACTAAATAAAAAAAACACTTAATATTTTTTTTTCAAACATACTTTAAACTTGTACAGAACAAATAACAGTATGTAGACACGTGCATTGGGTGTCAGTACTTGTTTTGAAAATATAAAACTTGCAACACATGCATTTCCTAATAAAATTTTTAAGATCCAAATAAGAATCCAAAAAATTGTTCAATATTACCCCGGACTACGGCATCTACAGTATTGGACAAATCATTTGCAACTTTTTGGAATTTCAAACAAAATGAACAGCTTTGGTAAGCTAGATCTCAGTTATTTATGGGGTGATTTGAATGAAATTTTCACAGAACATCGTGCATAACTTGAATTTTAACACATATTTTTGAATTTTCAATTACGAGTTTGAAAGTAATAAAAATTTTATTGCAATTTTAGGGAAAACTTTCCGTTTTACGGTTCAACGAAAAGCTACCGCAGCTGTCACATCACTGATTTGCACTGGTAAATCATCAGTAGGCTTCTATGATACCTTGGATACCGTCTTGATGATGGTTGTTTGTTGCTATTTTTCATAGCGTTTTCTCTTTCAAGCATACTATGATTGAATTTTTGCTTCAATGATGGAATGATTTCGAAGCCTGTGGTAGAACTTTGACAGCTGCGGTAGAACTCTGCGGCTACCGCAAACTGGAAAATTTTCTTAACAACCGTAATACTATTGTTGGCAAGCCCCTTGTTGCCAGCGCGCACCTTCCACACAGCAACCTTAAACCCCTACACACACCAACTTACGCCGAGATGACAGGTAATTCCAACAGCTGTCGATCGGTGAGTAAAGATAAAGAGCAAAACATAAGACGAATAGTTAGTCTCCCAAATATTGATTCTCTGAAATAATTCTTGAATTACGAGTGAATTCGTTCAAATATCCTTTATTTTATTTCTAAAAGTGTGAATTAACAACACTTGGAGGTAACTGTCATATATTATGAGGAAAACAATAGTTTAAAATTAGTAAATCTACACTAGGTGAATTGGATACTACGAGCATACGTAGAAGGTGATCATAACCATAAATATATCGATTGCATTGCATTTGTCTTGAACTGTGACGGTAAGAAATCAAGTAGAATAACTTGAATGTCTAATAATGATTTAAATATTTAGTATCCCAAACCGGTGCCAAGTTTGCGACCCGAAGAGACTACGACTCAGACTGACTAGATAGGAAACTAAACGTAAGTGACCTAAGACTATTACGAACACTGGCATGCATTAACCTAAGAGACACATAAGACATAAATTAACTAAAAACTACGACGCTATGTAAACAAAACTAAGACTAATAGACTATGTATGTATTTACTATTGTTACCATTCAGGAAAATTATAACCTACCGCATAATTACGTCAAGTCACTGCGTTTCATTCATCGGTGGTTATAGTTTCGGAAATTAACCCTTGCAGTACCAGTGTTGGTTGGTTCAGACAACCAATATTATAATTTTCGTTTATTATTGCGAAAATGTCGAGTCGCGAAGCACACGGTTCCGGGAAGAATGTCAAGTTGTCGAGGAAGGGCAAGAGTTCAAAAGCAAAAATCGATGAAGTGGTCAATAGTGGTGATGTGTCGATAGTGGTCACGGGAGTTCCTGAGGAGACATCGGCGACGGATCGGACATTAGCTGGTCGAACTTGTATGTCATGCAAAGGTCCAGATAGTGACGAGATGGTGCAATGTGACAATTGCGACAAGTGGCATCACTTTGGCTGTGTTGGAGTTACGGAGGAAGTAGCAGACCATAGTTGGAGCTGTCCAAAGTGTGTATCTGCAAAATGGGCTCAACGATCGGGATCTACTTCCAGCAAACAGCTTCCATCAGCTTACGATGCTAAGGACAGCACGGGTACACAAGAACCGAAGACGTCAATGGGATCAACTACGAAAGACCAGCGAAGTTCCACAGTGGATGCCGTCGGTGGTGTAAATGATGGAGTTGAACCACGGGACATCGGGAAGCCTTTCAGCAAGGTTCGACAACAGATCGATAACAAGGAAGTGATCATCAGCGGTGCGTCTAGTGCCTTGTCGTCTTCATCGTCACGCAGGTCATCTAGAACCCTTCTAAAGCTTCAAATGCAGAAGTTGGAGGAGGAAAAAAAACTGGCCAAAGAATTTCTCGAACGAAAGTATGCCTTGCTCGAAGAAGCAGCAAGCGAGAGGAGCTCCAAGACTAGTTCCAGAGCTAGTAGCAGCCTAAGCCGAGTACGCGATTGGGTGCATGGCAACAATAAGCAAAGAGAAGAAAATATGCCGAGTTACCCCGAAGTGTTCGATCCAGAGAGGCACTCTACACAAAATCCGTGTGCTATAGAGATGCTGAATCAGTTGGCAGTACCGAGAGAGCAGTCATTTTCTTCACGACAGGATCATTGGACAAACGGGAGAACCTTTTCGATAAGAGCGATGTCCAGTGGAGCTGCAAATCCAACCAGCACGCCGACTGTTGGAATCTGCAGTCAACGTACATCGGTCGACAGGGCAGTGTTTGCAACGCATCGAGAAGTGGAAGATTTAACACGTCCACACGTGCCAATATCAAGCGTCGTTGGAGATCCATATCGACCGTCATGTTCTAGAAGAGAGCCAAGAGTTGAAGAAGACTTCGATGACCCATGCCCTCTTTCGAGAAAGCAACTGGCCGCGCGTCAAGCGATATCTAAAGACCTGCCAAGCTTTTCCGGGAATCCAGAAGATTGGCCCATATTTTTCTCGTCGTATACCAACACAACTGCCATGTGTGGGTTTACGGACGCAGAAAATACAGTCCGGTTACAGAAAAGTCTAACAGGAAAAGCGTATGATGCAGTGAAGAGCCGTTTAATGCATCCGTCTAATGTGAAAGGAGTAATAGACACGCTGCGCATGCGTTTCGGGCAGCCCGAAGCCATTGTCCATTCGCTCATAGCAAAAATCACAGCTCTGCCGTCACTGAAGGAAGACAAACTCGAAACGATTATGGATTTTGCGGTTGAAGTTCAAAACTTTTGTGCCATAGTCGATGCATGCGAATTGGAAGAGCACATGTATAATGTATCACTGTTGCATCAACTCGTGTCCAGATTGCCGCCATCAATAAAACTAGATTGGGCCAAATATCGTTATACACTACCAAGAGTCAACTTGGCAACCTTTGGGAACTGGATCTATTCCTTGGCGGAAGCGGCAAGTACTGTGACTATTCCAGCGATTCAGGAATTCAAACCCTCGCGCAACGACTCAAGACCTACTAAGAAAAGTGCCGGATTCTTGAACGCTCACCTGGAATCAAACGAAACGGAATTAAAGCCAGACATCGACAACGTTCGGAATGATATGAACGGGTGCCTAGTTTGCAAGTCTAGTTGCAAAGAACTGTGGAAATGCAAACAATTTTTGGAGCTGTCCAGAGACTCTCGGTGGGCCGTAGTACGTGACTTCGCTTTGTGTCGACGATGCCTGCAAAAACACAATGGTGTATGTAAGGCCAGAGCTTGCGGAAAGAATGGCTGTACGCGTAAACACCACGAGCTGCTTCATAATGAAAATCAAAAGGAAAACGAATCAAATCCGAAGAGTGATGGATGTGAACGGCACCAACCGTCTACGAGTTCGGCACGGCATGAGTGCAATAGCCACCGATCCAGCACCAACAATTCCCTGTTTCGTTACCTTCCAGTCGTACTCTATGGAAAAAGCGGTTGTATTCAGACGTTTGCCTTCTTGGACGAAGGCTCAAAGCTTACTCTCATGGATGAGGAACTTGCCAATGAACTTGAGCTGGATGGAGTTGAAAGTCCATTGTATCTTCGATGGACTGGTGGTACCGAACGATGCGAAAAGGATTCTCGCGCTATTTCTGTTTCGATTGCTGGCGTATACACCGGAGCGAAAAGGTTCAAATTAGATGATGTGCGGACCGTACAGGGACTACAATTGCCGCGACAATCCCTAGATGCTGTGAAAATGATGGAACGGTATCCGTGTTTGCGGGGCCTACCCATAGAGCCCTATGAAGCAGCCCGTCCACGAATTTTGATTGGACTAAAGCACGCCCACGTCAGCCTAGTGCTGCAGTGTCGAGAAGGCAAAGTGGAACAACCAATAGCTATAAAGACGCGACTAGGCTGGACCGTATGCGGTGGCAGCGATAACGAAAACGTACCAAATATGGTGCACTATTCGTTTCATGTAGGATCGCGCGAAGATCATTTGGATGAGGACCTGCACCAGGCAATGAAAGAATATTTCGCTCTAGACAGTATGGGAGTAATGAAGCCTAGTCATGCTCTACTTTCATTAGAAGATCAACGCAGTAACAAAATGCTGGAATCGTTAACTAACTTGAACGGCAATCGTTATGAGACAGGTTTGCTCTGGCGCTATGATGACTTCCGTCTTCCGGATAGTAGGCCTATGGCGCTTCGCCGATATCATCTACTAGAGAAGCGTATGGCCAAGAATCCAGAACTTGGGAAAGCCCTGGACCAGAAGATTGAAGAATACATTGCTAAAGGATACATTCGGCAGTTAACCAAAGAGGAAGAAGAGAAACCGGTTTCACGTGTCTGGTATCTGCCAGTATTCCCGGTGTTCAATCCGAACAAACCGGGGAAAATACGGATAGTCTGGGACGCAGCAGCCACCATTTTCGGTGTATCCCTAAACTCTGTCCTCCTGAAAGGCCCAGATCAGCTGTGTTCACTGTTTTCCATACTTCTACAATTCAGGGAACATCCAATTGGGCTTACCGGTGACATACGCGAAATGTTCCACCAAATACAAATCCGGGAACAGGATCGGTCCTGTCAGCGCTTTTTCTGGAGGGATAAATTTGGAAAAGCCGCCGTTTTCGAAATGGATGTCATGACCTTCGGAGCGTGCTGTTCGCCTAGCAGCGCGCAGTTCGTCAAAAATCTGAACGCCGGACGGTTCGTTGGTAAATACCCACAAGCGGTAGAAGCTATAATCAAACGGCACTACGTAGACGATATGTTAGTGAGCGTAAAGACAGAGAAAGAGGCGGTCGATTTAGCGCATCAGGTCAAATATATCCACGCTGAAGGCGGTTTCGAGATCCGCAACTGGATAAGTAATTCCCAATTGGTTTTGCAGTCGTTAGGAGAGGATGACGTGAAATCGAAGAATCTCGATCTATCAGCCGAGGTGATAGCAGAAAAAGTTCTAGGACTGTGGTGGTGCACTGACAAGGATACGTTCACGTATAAAGTAGCCTGGACACGCCACGACGAAATGCTTCTACAAGGACAACGTTGTCCCACGAAAAGAGAAGTTCTGAGGGTACTCATGTCGATTTTCGATCCCCTCGGTTTGATAGCTCATTTTCTGATTTATCTCAAGATGCTATTGCAAGAAATTTGGCGTTCTGGAACCCAATGGGATGAAGAAATCAGCGATACTCTTTTTGCGAAATGGCAACAGTGGTTGCGAGTGCTACCTGAAGTAGAAGGCGTCGAAATACCACGATGCTACCATATTCGAAAATTTACCGATTGTGAACTACACACGTTTGTTGACGCCAGTGAAAACGGATTCGCTGCTGTATCGTATATGAGGTTTTCTAACGGCAAGGAAGTTGAATGTGCACTAGTCACAGCTAAAACTAGAGTCGCGCCATTAAAGTTCCAGTCCATTCCCAGACTTGAGTTACAGGCCGCAGTTCTCGGAGCGAGACTTGCACGAACAGTAGCAGAGGCACTATCCATTGAAGCAACTCGACGCTTGTTCTGGACAGATTCTCGAGATGTACTGTGTTGGATCAACTCAGACCACCGTCGATTCACACAATTCGTAGCGCATCGAGTTAGCGAGCTTCTTGATTCCACGGAGGCATCCGAGTGGCGCTGGGTATCAACGAAGGAAAACGTGGCTGACGACGCCACGAAGTGGCAGGGACGACCCAACCTTACCACTAGCAGCAGATGGTTCAAGGGCCCCGAATTCCTCTGGAGGAGTGAATCATGTTGGCCACAGCAGATTGAAATCAGCAAGACTACACAAGAAGAGCTCCGTCCACATCTGGTTGCACACATTACAACGATGGCGCCTGCGATTTGTTTGACCAATTATTCCAGCTGGAAACGTCTAGTCAACGTTGTAGGGTTTTTGCTTCGGTTTTCAGCCAACTGTCGACGCAAATTGCAGCATCATCCAATCCACACTGGTCCATTGTGTATGGAGGAGCTAAGTGCAGCCGAAAAGATTCTTATACGTCAAGCTCAACGGGATAACTTTGTCGGGGAGATCGCCAGCCTGACCCGAGGTCAACAAATCTCGAGAAGCAGTTCTCTCTTTAAATCATCTCCTTTCATAGATGATAGCGGTATCTTGCGCATGCGTGGTCGTACCACCGCATGTTCCTTCATTACCGAAGAAGCGAAAAACCCCATCATTCTACCCCGTGACCATCATCTAACCACTTTAATCATCAACCACTTCCATAACAAATATCATCATCTCAACCAAGACACTGTAGTCAATGAACTGCGTCAGAAGTTTTCAATTTCTCGAGTACGCGTTTCATGTGCCAAGGTGAGAAGAAACTGTCAGCGCTGCAAAAACGATCATGCCATACCGAGCGCTCCAATAATGGCCGATTTGCCCGATGCAAGATTAGCTGCCTACTCTCGACCGTTCACTCACGTAGGAATAGACTATTTTGGGCCAATGGAGGTCGCAGTCGGTCGAAGAGTTGAAAAAAGCTGGGGAGTTCTGGCTACCTGTATGACTACGCGAGCAGTGCACATTGAGATAGCCCATTCGCTCAACACAGACTCGTGCATAATGGCCATTCGTAACATGATCGCCCGCCGGGGAATTCCTCGTTACATATACTGCGACCGAGGGACCAATTTCGTTGGTACGAGCAGAGAGTTAAGCCGCGTTGAAGGGGAGCTCGACCTTGAAACCATGATGAAGGAGTTCACCACTTCAGAAACCGCTTGGTGCTTCAATCCACCTATGTCGCCGCATATGGGTGGGTGCTGGGAGCGGCTTATCCGCAGTGTGAAGAACAGTTTGAAATCTCTAAACCTGCCACGTCGACCATCAGATGAAGTTTTGCGCAACGCCCTGACCGAAATCGAGAACGTTATTAATTCGAGACCACTCACACACGTTCCGATCGAAGACAACGCTGCCCCTGCTCTCACCCCTAACCACGTTTTGCTAGGCACCTCTAATGGGTCAAAACCACTCACCATGCTCAGCGACAGTGGTACCATCGTACGTCAATGCTGGCGTACGTCTCAGATTATCGCCAACCAGTTCTGGAGAAGATGGATTGCTGAGTATCTACTGGAGATTACTAGGAGGACGAAATGGTACAGCTCCAGATCGCCATCAGTGAAGATCGGCGACGTAGTCGTAATTGTGGACTCAACATTCCCTCGCAACTGTTGGCCCAAGGGTAGGGTGATCGCAACTCGCCCTGGTCGAGATGGGGAAGTACGATCAGCAACGGTAAGGACTGCTACCGGTGTCTACGAAAGACCGGTGGTTAAGTTAGCTGTATTAGACGTTATGCGCGAAGATAAGTAGTCGATCAGCAGGTCGACGTACCTGGGGGGAGTGTTGGCAAGCCCCTTGTTGCCAGCGCGCACCTTCCACACAGCAACCTTAAACCCCTACACACACCAACTTACGCCGAGATGACAGGTAATTCCAACAGCTGTCGATCGGTGAGTAAAGATAAAGAAATCAAGTAGAATAACTTGAATGTCTAATAATGATTTAAATATTTAGTATCCCAAACCGGTGCCAAGTTTGCGACCCGAAGAGACTACGACTCAGACTGACTAGATGGGAAACTAAACGTAAGTGACCTAAGACTATTACGAACACTGGCATGCATTAACCTAAGAGACACATAAGACATAATTTAACTAAAAACTACGACGCTATGTAAACAAAACTAAGTGTTTCGGATAACGTAAGGAAGGTCGTGACACGTCTTGATAGCAGTTACTTCAGCTTCAAAGCTGCAATTATGTTGCAATGAGTAATTTAGGAGATAATTTGCACAAATCAATTTACTCACATTTTCGTGTCCTTCTTATTTCTAGCCGAAACAATTCAAAAAACCGCAATGCGTTATTGCATTAACCTAATATCAACCATCATCGAACAATTAGTCTTTAGAATTCAATTGTATTGCATTACTTACTTTTAGAATGTAGCTATAGGAAATAACGAATTCATACGCTTCAATTCCGTACTACTAGGTTTAAGATACTATTAAATGTAATAATAATTAGAACAATTTTACGTAATATTTAAGTAGGATAAACAATTTACCTAGTCACTAACTAGAAATTCTTCAGTTCAATTCCACCTGCACTTGATTTGCTATTTGTTCGATTCTCAATTCTGCCTCATCATTCGTCTGCCTGCTACGTCATTCTTTCTCCCATCTACGCTTTCATTTACCAGCCGTCAATTCGACAACTGCGGGTGATACGGAACTCACCAAACGTTGCTGCCCTGTGGTTCTTTAACATTCCCCCACCCGTGAAGTTCCGGGGAGCCTGCATCTAGGCACGACTTCCGGTTTGCCTGTACGTCCAGTACTGCCAACTTAACAGCAGGCCTCGTTAACAATCCGTCTTTGGTTCGAACTACTGCCCTCCTGGTCTGTCCGTCCTTCCCCTTCATTACTTCAATGATCCGTCCTCGTAGCCATCCATTTCGTTTGGTGTCATCAACTACGAGCACTACATCTCCGGTTTCTAACGGTTTTATCGGGTGGAACCACTTTGTTCGCCTGGTCAAAGTTGGTAAGTACTCCCGCACCCATCGCCTCCAGAACAGATCCACCAAGTATTGTGAGAGTTTCCAGCTGTCCCGCAATGTAGATCCTTCTATTGTTAATGCTGACCTTGGTTGAACCACTCCCGTCGACCCGTAGAGTAGGAAATGGTTCGGTGTTAAAACCTCTTGATCTGCGTCATCGAGTGGAACGTAGGTGAGCGGTCGCGAGTTAATGATTGCTTCAGCTTCTAGTAGCACAGTCTCAAGCACTTCGTCACTTGGATGATGTGGATGATCTGCTATAGCCGCCATTGCCGTTTTGACGGAGCGTACCATACGCTCCCAGCATCCTCCCATGTGAGGTGCAGAGGGCGGATTGAAATGCCACGAAGTCTTTGCATTGGTGAAAGTTACCGCACAGTCCTGGTGAAGGGCTTGAATCTGTTCACACAGCAGATTGTTGGCACCCCTGAAACAGGTTCCGTTGTCGGAGTAGAATGCTGCTGGAGATCCTCTTCGACTAACAAAACGACGAATTGCCATCACGCAGGATTGAGTCGACAGACTATATACGATTTCCATGTGCACTGCACGTATAGTGAGGCACGTGAATAATGCTGCCCACCGCTTCACTAAGCTGCGACCCTGTTTGACAAATATAGGGCCAAAATAGTCCACACCAGTATAGCTGAACGCCCGAATGTGCGGAGTTAGTCGTACGGCTGGAAGCGGGGCCATCATGGGTGACCTCGGAATAGCTTTCTTAATTTTGCAACTCTGGCATTCTCCGGTAACCCGCTTGATGATTGAACGTAGTTGGGGAATCCTGAAGAGCTGTCGAACTTCGTTGAAAACTGTATTATTGTTACCATGCAGAAAGCGTCGGTGGTAACTGTCAACCAGTAGACGAGTCATAGCATGCTCTTTTGGCAAAATGACTGGATATTTCGTCTCGAACGAAGCGGTTGGTGCAGCTGAAATTCTGCTGTTCATTCTAATTACACCCGCATCATCCATGAACGGCGACTCTTGATACAGTTTGCTGTTCCTTTCCAGATGCACTGCAGGTTCATTCGGATGCTGAACATTATACTTCAGCACGCTATACTCGTCCGGGAAAGCTTCAAACTGTGTCTGTCGCCACAAAAGATTTTCTGCCTGCAACAGGTCATCGCTCGTTAGCTGTCCATTGTTACTCTGATTGCGAAACTTCTTTGCAGCGCGACAAACGTACGCAGCCGTCCGTAGCAAACGATTCCAATTGGAGAACCTGTTTACATCAATGAGCGTCTGAGGCACTTCCCGATGAAGGTGATAGACTGCACGCAACTCTTCATCCGTGTACCACTGCTTCTGCGCCTGTTTCGGCCACTCGGATTTGGACTGGTGAAGGAAAGGCTCACCCATGTACCAACGACTGTTCGGTCGGAAGTCTGGACCACTACCCCATTTTGTGGCAACGTCTGCCACATTTTGCTTTGAAGGAACGTGGTACCATTCGTCGACGTTTGAGCTGTTAAGAATTTCGCCAACTCGAAATGCCACGTATGGATGATAGCGGCGGCTGTCGGATTTAATCCACGCAAGTGCCGTCGTGGAGTCCGTCCAGAAGAATCGCTCCTCAACGTTGAGATTCAGTGCTGCATTTATGGTTTCCATCAAACGACACCCGATTATGCAAGCCTGCAGTTCAAGCCGAGGAATAGAAAGCGGTTTCACTGGGGCCACTTTCGTTTTCGCCGCGACAAGCGCGCAGTGGACAACTCCGTTTTGCACTATACGAAGATACGCTGCACACGCATAAGCTTGCTCGCTTGCGTCGACGAATACGTGTAACTGGATATTTGCACGTATGCTGCTGCCGGTTGTACCAAAGAAACATCGTGGGACTTCCACCTCCCGTAACCGCTCCAGCAAACGTATCCAGTCTTGCCACATTTTATACAGCTCGGGGGAAATTTCTTCGTCCCATTCTGTTCCGCTCCTCCAGATATGTTGCATCAATATCTTGCCGTGGACGACAAAGTGGGCGATGAATCCATAAGGATCGAAAAGTGACATTACCAGCCGTAGCACTTGTCGCTTTGTTGGTAGAGCTCGCTGCGACAGAAACTGTTTAAGATCATCTTTCAGTACCACGTCGAAGGTAAACAAGTCCTCGGTCGGCTTCCATACCATGCCAAGCACACGCTCGACCTTTCCTGAGCCATCTAGATCGAGCGACTTTTTCTGCAGACTATTTTGTTCTCCTAACTGGTGCAGGACATCGGGAGAGTTCGATATAAAGTTTCGAATTTCGAAACCACCTTGACTGTGTACGTGCTTCACCTCTTTCACTAGCTGCACAGCTTCTTCCACGGAATCTACACTATCGAGGTAATCGTCAACATAGTGAGCTTTGATGATCGCCTCTGCTGCTCTCGGGTACTTCGTTTCAAACTCCCGGGCGTTCTTGTTCTTAACGAACTGAGACGAACAGGGAGAGCACGTTGCGCCAAACGTAGCCACGTCCATCACGTAGATCTGGGGTGTTTCATCTTGGCGCTCGCGGAACAAGAATCTTTGATATTGCTTGTCCTGCGAAATTATTCGAATTTGATGAAACATTTCGCGGATGTCTCCACAAACCGCGACCGACCTCTGTCTGAACCTCAGTAAAACAGCGAACAACGACGTCAGCATGTCTGGTCCTTTCAGCAGCGTGTCATTGAAGGATATGCCATGTACCCGCGACGCAGCATCCCAGATTAGGCGAACTTTCTCTGGCTTCTTTGGGTTCGTCACAACCCCTAATGGAAGAAACCAGTATTGGCCCGATTCAGTGGATTCCAACTCTTTTTGAGTGATTTTGTGCGCGTAACCCTTTGCTTCATAATCACGAATCAGTGCAACTACTTTCTTCCAAAGCTCTTGATCCTTAGCCAGTCGCTTCTCCAAACATTGAAGTCTTCGAAAGGCTAGAGGGTAGCTGTCTGGAAAGACTGGATTGTCGTATTTCCAGAGTAATCCAGTTTCAAAACCTCCTTTAATCCTACGGGTGGTTTTCTCCAAGATTGTGCGAGCTCGACTGTCTTCGACGGATTCGATCGGGGTGGCCACCGCAGCTTCCTCCACAGCAAAGTATTGCTTCATCAAGTCATGCAGCTCACGGTTCCTGATTTGTTGCTCCTCTGTGTGGAGATGAATTCGTTCGATGGCAGAATTACCTTCAGCCGTCTGCTTGCCGTAGACGCACCAGCCTAGTCGAGTCTTAACCGCTACTGGCTCGTTTGATCTGCCTTCTCGCACTTTCAGGGTTGTAAGTAGTTGTGCATGTTCAATCCCGATGATGAGTCTTGGTACAGCGTCGACGTAACTGCGCATTGGAAGACCACGTAAGTGAGGGTACGTCTTCCTTAGTTCCTCGTACTGAAACGTCTGTCCTTGCAATTGAAGTTTCTGCACTATGCGCACGTTGCTCAATCTGTATTGACTCGTCATTCCGCTGCCCGATATATTAACTGTTACGCGCTGTGACCCCTTTTCCTCCCGCGAGATGTTACTCGTCCATCCTAGCCAGAGCGATTCACTTGGTCCGGCAATGTCTAAATCAGCAGCCAATCCAGCTTCCATGAGCGTTGTTTGACAACCATCGTCGAGAAAAGCATACGTTTCGACCTGCTTTCCATTCATTTCTAGCGTCACCGGCAGGTAACGAAATAAGCAGTAGTTCAATGTCGTATGATGATTTTGTACGGTAAACCTAGATCCGCTTGAATCTGTTGTGCTGTTGGACCTCCTTTGGCTAGTCGTGGCCTCTGGAGATGCCTGCGAATGGAGCAGTGCATGATGGCGTAACCGGCAACCGCCGACTCCGCATTCCTTGCCTGAACGGCAGGGCCATTTCCGATGCGGAATCAAGCATAATCTGCATAGGCCCTTGGATCGGATTGCTTTCCATCTTCCATCTAGATCTAATGCCTTGAACTGAGGACAATCGGCTGCTACATGTTCCTCATTAGAACAGTAGCAACAGGATTTCTTGCTACTATTCACCTCCGAGATTTGCTTTGATTTGCTGAACACAGTCGATGTCGTTGCTTGCTCCTCTCTTGATTCAGCATGTACGTACAGCTTCTGCTTGTCTCTTCCCGCTTGGCTTGGTTTGGACGGTTGCGCCAATATGTCCATTGGAAGGGTCACGTCCGATGCTGTGTTGACAAGCTCGTTCATGAACTCCCCAAATGTCTCCAGGTTCACCTCTGTTTGTGTACGCTTGTACCACGACCACTGCATCTTTAACTGCGATGGAAGCTTCTCCACCAATTCATGAAGTAGCATAGGGTTACGCAGATGATCCAAGAGCTGCGCAACGAACATGTGATCAACCAGGTTCCTCACAGCCATTCCGAACGTGATGACCGACTGGAGATTCTCCGTCCTCGGCGGTGGTACGCTACGAAGCCTTCGCAAGAGTGTGTGGATGAGTACTTCTGGCCTTCCATACAATTTTCGTAGTGTTTCCATCACATGCGGCACCGATTCTGGCATCAACAAACGACTTTTCACCGAATCGAGAGCATGACCTTTCAGACAACGTTGTAACCTGGCTAAATTCTCGGCATCTGTGAATCCACACGCTGTCGTTGAATTGTAAAAGGAACTAGAGAACAACGGCCAATCCTGTGGATCACCGGAGAAAGTCGGTAGCTCGCGTGGCATCACTTGCCTTGCCGCCAACTGCGCACTACTGGGCGAAGGCTGACACATTGCTGCTATTTGTGATGCATTAGGCTGTTGCACACCAGACTCCAGTCCTGTTGGATTTGCTGCTATGTTGACGGGATATGCTTGCTGACCTGCGTCTAGATGTGCGGTTGATAACGTTGATGCTGTTACGTTCGCGTATGGCACGGATACACTTGGCACTATTGTTGCTTCACTGGCGACCGGAGTAATCATCGAACTTCGCGGATCTGGTGGTATTACTGACGACGACCAATTGGTAGATACTGCCCCTGACTGCGGACCGTACAGAATTTGACAGGAGGGTGGAACTATTGCACCATACTGTCCCGAAAAAGTCACTTTTGTGTCAGCGACTGACTTGGGATTATATTTTTGATATAGATTGCCTACCCGGGGAATTTGATAGGATGCGTTTAGGGGAAAGGACTGTCTACCCATATTTTTTGTTGCTAAACTGGACTGTGTTGAGTAACTAATCTCAAAATTGTGCTGTCCAATGTTTGCATTGGAGGAAATGGAGCCTAATTGCAGAGATTTGCTAGTCTGAGGGACGTCTATATCTAGAGCTTTTACAGTTTTACCTGACTGTGGTGTTGATGTTGAGGCGGGAGCTCCGTTGGGTGGCACTGAAGTAGGCAGCATTTGCTCCGTGGTATGACCTGTTGACGACGGTGCTAACTGCTGGGCATTAGAGTGTTGAACGATGACTCCGTTATGTGACGAACTGGTCACTACTGTTTGGCCGCCTCGACCATCGTTAAGCCAATCAACAACCTTCTTCCTGCTTGCCCGACTGCTCAGTCCGCTGCTTCTACTCTCGTTGTCGTCTTCCAGAATCAAATCCAGCTTTTGCTTCAGAAAGGCTTCATCTTCTTCAGCTCGCTTCCTCCGGATCTCATCCTCTTCTGCCCGCTGCTTGAGCTTCAACGCTCGCTGTTCCTCCAGTTGTTGCAACAGTAGTTCTCTACGGGCTCTACTACTCGTTGAACTTCTCCCCGACTTGTTGGTGTGCTGACTGGCAACTTCCCTGCGTTCTTCCTTGGAGCAATGGCTACACTTCCACGTACTATCCGGGTTTAGACTTGTCTCCGTTTCTCCGACACATCCAGCGTGGAACCAGACATCGCACATGTCGCATCCTAGCATCTGCCCAACTATTCCTCCAGACGAGCATTTTCCACATACTTTTGCCGGCTGCATCATTCCGAAGCTTCGAGTTGCTTACTACGCAACAAATACCGGAAAATCTTTGAAGATTGTTTCGGATAACGTAAGGAAGGTCGTGACACGTCTTGATAGCAGTTACTTCAGCTTCAAAGCTGCAATTATATTGCAATGAGTAATTTAGGAGATAATTTGCACAAATCAATTTACTCACATTTTCGTGTCCTTCTTATTTCTAGCCGAAACAATTCAAAAAACCGCAATGCGTTATTGCATTAACCTAATATCAACCATCATCGAACAATTAGTCTTTAGAATTCAATTGTATTGCATTACTTACTTTTAGAATGTAGCTATAGGAAATAACGAATTCATACGCTTCAATTCCGTACTACTAGGTTTAAGATACTATTAAATGTAATAATAATTAGAACAATTTTACGTAATATTTAAGTAGGATAAACAATTTACCTAGTCACTAACTAGAAATTCTTCAGTTCAATTCCACCTGCACTTGATTTGCTATTTGTTCGATTCTCAATTCTGCCTCATCATTCGTCTGCCTGCTACGTCATTCTTTCTCCCATCTACGCTTTCATTTACCAGCCGTCAATTCGACAACTGCGGGTGATACGGAACTCACCAAACGTTGCTGCCCTGTGGTTCTTTAACACTAAGACTAATAGACTATGTATGTATTTACTATTGTTACCATTCAGGAAAATTATAACCTACCGCATAATTACGTCAAGTCACTGCGTTTCATTCATCGGTGGTTATAGTTTCGGAAATTAACCCTTGCAGTACCAGTGTTGGTTGGTTCAGACAACCAATAACTATAGTGTAAGTTTTGAGAAATCTATTTATCTGAAAATCTAAAAATCCTACACAAAAACTGTTGTTAGTAAACTTGTTTATTTTGTCAAAATCTACAACTTTGCTGAAGATAACATAAAGCTTATTTTTCAATTTGTCTAGTTATGTCAATTATAAAAAATCGTCAAAAAATTCACTTTAGTTAAATCGTTGTTTTTAAACTAATTAAGCTAAGTAGGGGGGCTGGGGGCAAGAAGGACACCCTAAGATATATAGGTTCAAATCATGGTTGATTAGCACAATTTTTGAAGATTATTCCAGTGTAGGGGCAAGCTCAGCTCTTGTTCTAAATGATGTTATCGATAGATTTCAAAAATATAAATAACACATGATGATTTGAGATTTTTGAAAATGTCCCTTCTTATGAGGTTTTTAAACGAGGCACGGGGCAAGAGTGCCACTCGTATGGGGCAAGAAGACCACCAGAGCAAAATGCCACAAATTTTGTATATTATTATTTCCCCGCCTAAAGGATAAATTGTAGAGTAAGTAAAGCTAAAAACTGAGGGATAAAAGTTGACTTATAGTTAATAAGTAATTTTACGAAATTAATTTAGTTTTCATCTTATTTGAATGTCACAATAATAGTAAAAATTTTCAGAAACCATTTTGAATGTCCAAGATGGTTTATTTTGATTTTATTTAGTAGAAAACATTGATTGAATGCAATATTAAACAAGAAAAATAAAAGTTCATTTGATTTTATATGAAAAAATTGCGGTGTCCCTCTTGCCCCATAAGACATACTGTTATTATATATTTAAACAATTAAAAATCATCAATACTGTGCGGAAAAATCAATATGTTTTGTATTTATTGGGAGTCAAACCTTGTTTTCCAGCCTTACATTCTTATAATATTTCGCATATTTTGAGTTGGTGAGTTAAAGACATTTTTCTATTTTTTGTACTAAACATTTTTAACTGTAATATTTACACAACCCTCAATTAGTACTCAATTTATACTTATCCTGCGTTAAACATAAAAAAATTGATTTGAAGTACGTGAAATTAGAGGTGGTACTCTTGCCCCGGGTGTCCTTCTTGCCCCATGTCCCCCTATGCTGTTCCGCTCAAGAAAAGTAAAAATTTCCGCGGAAGAAATGATCAAGAAATTTTCTACAGGGAGCTCCATTTGAAATGACATTTCTTTTCAACTGCGTACTGCGATCAAAGAAAAATGCTTTTCTTGACCATTTCTTACAAGAAATTTCCCACGCATCGAGATAGGCGATTATTTTTCTGTTGAAGTGCATACTTCGCTTTACTGAAAAATATATGTTAAAATTCAAGTTGTTTCTGTGAAAATTTCATTCAAATCAACCCACAAATGACTCAGATCTAACCCTCTAAAGTTGACCTTTTTGTATGAAAAATCGAAAAAGTTGCAAATGTTTTGTCGAATACTGTAAATTTGTTGCGTTGTTACTTTTGTTTAAAATGTTTACTACTAATTTGACTTCTTAAGCTAGCTCAAGTACGTGTTTATACGGTTTTAGTGTAGGGTAAGTGATGCTTTCTATGTAGTCCCACGAGGACTTAATAATTATTGATTTTGCTTGTTATGAAAAAACGAAATTTTCAAGTAAAACATTCCCAATACGCCATTAAACGTTATGGAAAAAAAAAGCATAACATGAAATTTCACTCATTCGAATATATAAAACAGACACTAATGATAATTAAAATATGATTTGTTGATAAATTATTTTGAATTTTGCTGTTGCCTAAACTTTGAAGAATACAACAAGCAATACCGATTATTTAACTGAACGTCAAGCTTGAGCTTGATTGGGCACCCGAGGCTGCTACTCCAGTATCGTCAGATCAGCAGCACTTACACAAGGGACCAGCCAGATTTTGGAGCTTTAGAGTTAAACATATGACAAAAAATGTCTTCTACAAAGTGGTTTGTATTAGTTAGGCCCTTTGTTTGGTGTTATTCAAATTCAATGTCCATATTTTCATTAAAATGATAAACAGTCAAACTTCCATGAGTCGATATTTGAAAAGACCATCGACTCATGGAAGTGTCAAGTCATGAAACATACCCAAGTAACCATGAAGCATTATATAATTGCATATATAATGCAGCTGCATTGCCGTAAGCCTACCATTAAAGTAGTTTAAAAGTGGAAACATAGAACAAATGAACCACAGCAAGCACTGCACTCGCGAGGAAAGTAGATTAAATTCAATGACAGTAAGCAGCATGACGATAGTTCAATTGCAACAACTCCTTCTCCTGAGCTGTTGCATGAAAATTGAAATCATTTTGTCATGTTTGAGTTCTTCTTCTTTCTGGCATTACGTCCCCACTGCAAAAAAGCCTGCTTCTCAGCTTAGTGTTCTTATGAGCACTTCCACAGTTATTAACTGAGAGCTTACTGTGCCAATGACCATTTTTGCATGCGTATACCGTGTGGCAGGTACGAAGATACTCTATCCCCTGGGAAGTCGAGAAAATCTCCAACCCGAAAAGATCCTCGACCGGTGGGATTCGAACCCACGACCCTCAGCTTGGTCTTGCTGAATAGCTGCGCGTTTACCGCTACGGCTATTTGGGCCCGAGTTACCGTTTTCAAAACGGGATAGAAGTTGATGATCAGTGGATAAACCTGATCAGATCTTGACTTTTAAAAATCATTGATTGGAATTAAAAAATGAGATTTGGAAGTGGCGATATGGTCCGGAATCGTTCAAATGAAACATCATGTAAAATGTTCATCAACGACTATTATAAAAAAAGAATAAATCGATAGTTCTCCTTAAATTTGTTTTGTCTAAAAGTGATTTTTTTACTATCCTCCTTCGCTCGCCTTTTATCCATTACAGTTACCTCTCCTTTACTCGATATTCCGTATCTCGATATCGAGTTAGAGAACCATAGTAAAAATTTGGTTTTCATGGCTAACTCGATGGTCCCTTGGAATGCAGTTGCACTGCTTTTGTGTTCTGTAACTCGATACCTCCCTAACTTGATGGTCCCTTCAATATCGAGTAAGAGAGAGATGACTGTATATCAATGTTGAAACACTTGATTCATTCAAATGATCCGGATAAGAAAACCTGAATACACAGGATATCTAACGTGGGCCACTGGTTATCCCTAATTATTATTACATACCAGAAAAAAAAAATTAACATGCATTTGTTACGGCCAAACTGCCCGTTGACAGTATACACAAACTAAAACAATAGGCCTTCTGCACTGTTTTGATTTTGTATGGGATTTTGACTTTTACTGGCCTTGTTGTTTACAAATTTCATGAAAGAGTGAAAGGGGAAGGACATATTTGTGCAGAGCCCCATAAGCCTCTGCATTGTTTTGATTTTGTATGGGATTTTGACATTTACTGGCCTTGTTGTTTACAAATTTCGAGGTAAAGCGAAAGAGATAGATAGATTTTTGTGCAGAGCCCTATTCAATGTTTGAGGTCGCGGGTGACTATGATCAATGTGATAGAAAATTTACTTTTTTTCATTTTTCCCAGGAATCAAAATTTTTCATGCAACGCGTAATATATTGGCCCAGAGTAAGCGTATGCATTATTTTGAAATATTTCGTCTAATGCCATATGAAACGAAATTCCGTGAAATTCCACGGAATCCAGGCGAAATTTATTTTTGCCGATTTCGATTCGTTTCGCTACATTCAAAAAAATGCAAACAGTATAACACGGAATTGCGCGAAATATCTATGTTTAAACGATTTTTATTATGGTAAATAGCATCCTCCCAAAGTTTTAAATGATTCGAAAGAAATTTGACTGTGCACACGCCATTTTAAGTTTATATGGAGATTACTATGGAAAACGCAAAACTTTTGTGCTCAGCCATCTATCTCTACGTCATAATATTTTATGGAAAAGTGAACAAACGCTGTTCAAATGAAATCTTCCAAGCTACAACTTTGCCGAAGACCACTTTTTGATTGGACGTCAGGATAAATTGTTATTCATCTTAATAAAGTGGGTTTGCATGTATTCGGTAAGCAACAGTGGAGCTCTTAGCGGGAAGAATAGGTCAAAGGGTTCATTCAAATATTACGTAACGCAAAACTTGCCAATTTTAGACCCCCTCCCACCCCCACGTTACAGCTTTTGTATGGAAAATTTAAAATTTTTGAATGGACCGTAACATTACATCTTACATACCCCCTCGCTCGTCCTATTGCTTAACGTAATATTTGAACGATGCCAAAGTAATCCAGGCTACTACCTATATTCTAAAGAAAAACATCAGTGTTGCTCTGAAAGTAATTGAATGATCATCTTAGCATGATTTAGACTTTCTTATCAAAAATAACAAATTATTCATAAGTCCCAACAAAATGTGGTCTTCGATAACGAATTAGCTAGGAAAAAGATTTCATACACATTTCATTACATTTAGACATCTGGATAATGCGAGACATTTTCACTTTATTTTAAAATAATTATCTGTTATCAAAGACATCTCTCTGGAGCATTTTTTTGCTCAAAAATAAAACAAATCTTTGTTGAAAATTTATGGAATACGGAACATGTATCCATAACGAAAGTGAGGTTTTGTTTTATTTAAAAAGCCGTATGATGATGGATTAATGAAGACATTTTTCGAATATTTTAATAAATAAAATTATGAAAACAAAATTACGAAAATAAAATATAAAATTACCTATATTCCGCAGGATAAAACAAGTCAAAATTTCGTTTCAAAAAAGGTACACAATAACTTTAGGAAGCGATCTTTGCACTTAGTTTTGATGAACTTTTTTTTTCTCACAATAACAGTCTAGAGAGGCACCACGTAACCAACTACAACGAAGGAACCATCCTCTATCATCTGTAAGCGTGCTGCTGAGCGACGACGACGACGACGACGACGGTTGATTCGATTCGATTCAGTTCTTGGCGGCCAACGCGTGTGAACGGCAGCACTTTTCCGAAACCCCGTCCCAATAAAAGGGCGCCTACCAGGCAGCTAGAGGAACCCCAGATGAACAATTCGTAGATCGTAGCGACCCATGCAAACGAGTTGAACGTCGTCTCGGGAGGCTGAAACAGCAAAACAAACAAAATCTGGATTCTGTTCTTCGCGATAAGAAATTCGAAATCGGAACGTTCAAATGTCTACTACAGCTAGGTACATTTAATCGCTTTTGCAGTTTGGTCGTGTTCTACATCGCATCGGACCGATAGAGGGAGATTAATCTGCTCGCGAAAAATTAAGCCTTGAACTAAGCGCGGAGAGTGTGGTTCACCGTTAACGAAGTCATCAAAGTGAAACGTATTGCACCGTGTATAGTATTTATTTAATTTCATTTAACCTCAAAGTGCAATTAGAAGAGCGTGACAAACGGTTCTATACCTAGTACTACTGCTGTTAGTGGCTTTGTTAGTGACCCCAGCGGAAGAAATCCCAAAGAAAGTGCAAAATGTCGTCGAAGAAAATGTCAGACGGTCGTATCGTGACCACGTACGAATTTCCCGTCCGACCAGAGAAACAGACCTTCAAGCAGTTTTGCTACAACAGTTCTTCGGGAGAAATTCTCGGCAGAACCACCAAAAGTTGGGGTAAGTCAAAGACCTGATATGAAAGAGATCGCATGTTTTATCATTATAGAGCTACGACTTTAAATAAATTATGTTGTCAGGAAAAAAAGAACTATTCGTGACGCAAGTGATTGTTGCAAATAGTTTGAGTTCAACTTATTATTAACTTGTTTACCAATCTGGTATAAAACAGTGATGCGTCATGTATAAAACAGAAATGATTACAGTTGAACAGCATGAAGAGTATGTCTGCATTAGAATATTGCTTTTGAACGCACTTACGATTTCCAGATTTTTACCATGAACAATTAAAATTTTTTAATTCTGCTTTGTGTGTTAGATATATTTATTTATAACATTGAATTTTACTGAGTTAACTCAAATTTGACTAAGTGAATAATAAACACAAATCTATGTTTTGGCCACGTGCAAATAGTGTTCACGTTTGTCATCATATTGCCAGCATCACCATCATGGAATAAATACAAATCTGATCAAACTCATTTGCTGAAAAATGAAATGGAAAAAATTTGAAAAACCCATGGGGATTTCCGACAGCAAGTTTATCCTCTTGTGCATGTTCCAATATGAGTGAAGCTCGGTTGTTGGTAATCAAATTATGTTTTTATTTCACAGAATAGAAAAGTAGTTCAAGATGCCTGATAGGAAATGAGTATAAATCCAGCAGGTGCATAATTTAGTTTTATGAGGCATAAGCATTGAGAGCTGCATCAAATTGGTATTGAAGATTTTAAAAATAATATCTTAAAGCAGCAACTTATAGATTAACATATCTACACATCGTTTGCAAAAATACTAATCGAACACAGCTAGGAATACACTTATCGGATCATCTCCTCCCGTCATGTTGTGCATGTTGAGCCAGGTTCACCCACATAAATTCTCAACTAGATATTTTGACTGAGACAGAACTTCCTATTCAGCATAGTATTCTTATAAGCAGTCTTTCATAGTTAATAACTGAGGATTTCCTTTACCAACTGGCCATTTTTTCATTCATTTTTCGTTTGGTACGCACGATATTACTATATGCCCTAGAAAGTCGAGAAAATTTCTAGCCCGAAAAGATCCTCGACCTCGAAAATTCGAATCTGTAACACTCAGTATGGTCTTGTCGAATAGTACCACTACGGCTGTAATACCAACCAAGATTCAGAGAATTTTGTTTTCAAAAATTACATGAATTCGCACCTAATGGTTGATTTTTTTGTGCTATCCTTTTAGCTGGTGATAATTTCATGGCTTTGTTCAGGAATGTCTTCATTCATTGTGACACTAACCAGTGTTTTGAAATTTTACGAGATTCTTCTAGTAATTATTTCGGGTATTCATGCAGGCATGAATATAAGAATTTTCATGAACGATTCAGCGATTTTTTCAAAACTATGGATAATCTTCATGAACAACTGTAGTTATTCTTCTATGAGATCCTATGAAGTAATCCATTTTACTCACAAGCCTTATATGAAACATTTCATCTCTTGCAGTAAAGTTTCCTAACGAAATTTCTCCAGCACCTTTGACATTTTCCTAAACTTGCTCTAGAGATCTTTTAATATTTTTATGACTTACGCTAATAAATCATTCAGAATTCCCTCAGTAAACTTTCAGCAGATCATCAAAACATTCTTAGGCTGCTTATTTAAGTGTTCTACAGAGAACATTAATATTCCTCATTTTGAAAATCTTCCGAAGGAAATGTGCAAGAATCTATCTGCAAATTTTAACTTACAGCGTTGCGAAATTGCTCTTATATTTATAATTTTGTTTTCTGAAAATATTTCAGCTTTTATAGGAACTTCACGAGGAATTTGGTGACGAATTTTGACAGAACTTAATAGTTCTTCTTGTTTCTGGCGTTACATTCTAACTGGGACAGAGCCTGCGTCTTAGTTAAGTGCGCACTTCCACAGTTGTTGGCTAAGAGCATTCTTTGCATATGTTTATCGTGTGGCAAGTATGAGGATATTCTTTGCCCAGGAAAGTCGAGAAAGTTGCCTTTACGAAAAGATCCTCGATTTGCGAGATTTGAACCCACAACCTTCAGCATTTAAGTGTTGAATAGCTGCGCATTTATCGCTACGGCTATCTGCCCCCGTTATATAATCTAATCGTTATATAATCTAAAATTTATACCGTAAATTCGGGTGAAATTGATCATTGAGTCTCACGTTTTTATTTCTGCCTAAAGGAGCACAAATATCAATGTTCAATTGTGTGTTGTGAAGTTTATTGCGTTCAAGAATGTCCTTTTATATGAAAATAATGTGAAATTTTAGAATACTGTACGGTGTATTTTCGACAAACATCCTTAAACTTCTAGTTCTAGACGAGGATTTGAACATGGTATCAACTTGAAAATTTATGGGATGCTTCAAAAATATTCCCGAACCAGATTTTATAATCAAAACTTGCACCAATTTGCTCATTTGGTTAACATAATAGAATTTTGTAGTTGAAATAAGGATTTTTTTTTTAATTGCCTATATTTTGGCGTTTTCCGCGTAGTTCTCGAAAGTTAACTATTCATTATTTCCACAAATATTGTATTGTTAGTAATTTAGCAAGCATTCAGGGAGATCAAATTCAGTATGTAGACTTGTTTCAAAAACTCACAATAATTGCATTGATAAGCAGGGACGAAAAAAATCATGCTCACTATACTCAATTCACTGACATTTATGCCACCATCAAAGTAACCACACCACCACCAAAATGATTGCATCAATGAAGATGGCACAAAAGTAGATGAAAAAACAAACAACGAGTAGCAAGTATCAATGTAGGCGAGGGTAGATTGAGTATTTTCGTCCCTGTTGATAAGTGTTCAATTTCACCCCGAAATAAGATCCCTCGATTTTTTATTTTAGAGAAGATTTTTAGCACTAAAATTGAATTTGTTAGCAAAATTTCGGTACATGAGCCAATGTGGCTTACCGTCGTACTATTTTTTCTGCATTCAGATGTTTGACTTTGTCAACATTATAGAAAACATACAGGAAAAACCGCGAAAAATGATCAATTTCACCCGAAATAGGGTCCTAAAATGTTGAATGAAATCTTGTTTTCTTTAATAACACGAAAGAGCATGTTACTGCAACTACTTTAGCCATTTTCCCGCTAAAATAACGACTACATCATATCAAAATTTCAATTTCAAAATTGGGTCCATAAATGAACCTTGACACTTTTGATCATATTTAACGTTCGCTTAGTTGACAAAAACACCACAGAGGTTTTAGTTTTAACACTGGGGTTGTTCCTAACTGACATTTCAGAAGAGGCACGGAAATCAAAATACACCCAAAATTTGAGTTTGAGCCAAGGGGTGTGACAAAATCTATAAAAACATAAAAAAATGTTTTTTTTTGTATTTAAACAAATGAAGAACATTAAAAAATTGAGTGAACATGTGTTTTGGCTTAAACTTAAGCGTTTCTCACTAAAATTGGGACAGGGCTTTAGGACCCTTTCATGGAACCATGAAAAAAATGGCCAGAATTTAACGTGAAACTTTGTCTGGTACACAATTAACAGAGATGTAATAACTGAACGGTTAATAATTTTCTTGTAATCAAACTGTTGAATGAAACTCTGTTAGTTTTTTTTGTCGATGAATTTCAAGCAGAATTAATATTAATGATAATATGTCCGAGAATTTTGTTATGAAAATCCAGAAAGCTCCAGAAACAGTAATCCGTATATTAAAGAGAAATTCCTTCATTACCTAAAGTTCTTTATACTGGAATTCAATTATCGTAAAAGTTTGGAAGAATTTCATGCTACATTACTGAAAATTTTATGTGAACTCATTTGGACCCTGACTCTAAATCATTGTGAAAATTATCTGAAATTTTGAAAACTATGAAAAAGCTCAAAAACTTGCTATGAAAATGTCTAATGGACAAGTGATTACATCTAGACATCATACATACTATATTCATATACGATCCCATAAATACATTTGAAATATAATGAAATTTTACCAAGTATCACTCGTGGAATAGGAGGTGTACAACACATTTCCGGCCATGTATCCGGATTGGCCATTGGCCATTCGTATATTGTCTGTTTCATTGACAACAAAACGTGCCGCCAACTTTCAAACAGATCGACAAAATCGTCGCCAGCAAACGAATCAAAAGGGGTGATTTGTCGTTGTGTTGGTAAGACTGGTAAAACGTCAAATTCGCAGAAGTTGGTTGGCTGGCGACGATTTTGGTGACAGTTTCACCAGCGACGATTACAAATCGTCGCATCCGATAAGGTGCAAAATTTACAATATCGTGTGGAAGGTACGATGATTAAGCATGAAGGCTTGACCGTAAAATTTAAAAAAAAAAAACTTAAATTCTCAACATCCATTGTTAGAGTAATCTAAAGTTATCTGTCAAATCGAACACTTCAGGTTAATTATCAGAACTCCAGGTCTGAAAAACTTCCTGTAAGAGCAGGTGTTCCTCAAGGCAGCATTTTGGGGCCAAAATTATACAATATTATCACATTTGACTTACCTGAGTTACCACTGCATCTTGACTTACCTGTTAGGCATGCATCCACTCGAGCTGTACCAAAATAGACTAGCTGCTGTAATACCAGGAAGAAAGCTGCGGAGAATTTCGAATAGATTTTTGAAAATGTTTCTGAAACTTCATAACTGGTATAGTACTAATTAGTTACATAGAATATTCAATGTTGAAACATTGGAACAAATATCTAATAAATTCTATTGAATCTAATGATCTTCTTTTAAAAGCAAATCGCCAACTGAAATTTAATATGTTGTTAACCAAATGTAGATAAAAGCTTAATTTAGTTTTACCAAATTAGGATGATAGTGTTTTCTAACAAAGAACACCAAAGCAATGAATGTAATGATTATAAAGATACTAATAAGAGAATAAAAATACATTAATGTTTGATGAAACCCCTAGTATAACTACATGATACTGAAATTGCAAAAAAAGTAAAATTTCTATAAAAAAATTTCAAAATATTTCAGTAGCTGCTGATTTGAATAAGGGTTTTAAATATGGCAACATTGTTAGGTGAAAAGCATTTTCAAACTACGGCAGCATTAATTATGAATTTTGGAAGTGTTTTTTTTTTGTTTTTTTTTTTTATAATACACGACACGTTAATGCTTCCAGTGGACGATTTGCCCTTTGAAGGAAGCACCACATTAGACAACGGACTAGCATGCAACGCCCAGTGGCACAGTCGAAATACATTCCTGATGAAAAGTTTTCCGGACTGAAGCGAGAATCGAACCCACACTCCTCGACTCGATGCGACTGAATGCTTGGTTACACTAACCGCACGGCCACGAATCCCACGGTCCACCGAAATCAATAAATTGTAATAAGGTCCAGACAACTTCTCCCTACTTGTTACGTTCATCGTTGAAAAGTTATCAAGGTACAGAAAATATATCATCATTTTTGCACATATATTTTCAACAAAGAAGAGAATAAAATGTTACCACATTTATCTCTATTACACCTATTTCAAAATTCTATGTACCGTCGTTATTGAACCTTTACAACGGTACATAGAATAAAATAATATTGGGCCTTGGGATGGAAATGGGTCAATTTATAATTAAGGGGGTAGGATCCATCATTGATTTCGGAATTTTCAAAAGCAGTTTTTTCTTTCAAAATCAAGAAAATTCACGGCAGGATTTTTGAGATTATTCCGCCAGCTTTATGAGAATGTCTTCTTCTTCTTCTTGGCATTACGTCCTCACTGAGACAGAGCCTGCTTCTCAGCTTGGTGTTCTTATGAGTACTTCCACAGTTTTTAACTGAGAGCTTTCTTTGCCAAATTTTCGCATTCGTATATCGTGTGGCAGGTACGATGATACACTATTCCCTGGAAAGTCAAGGAAATTTGCATAAAGAAAAGATCCTGGACCGACCGGGAATCGAACCCAGACACCTTCAGCATGGCTTTGCTTTGTAGCAGCGGACTCTAATGACACGGCTAAGGAAGGCCAGTTTTGAGAATGTAAAATCTTTCTTTATTACCAGTGGCTTCAGTACTTCTGAATTTTAAATAATGTTTATCACTTCATTCTTATCACTCCTCCAAGAATTATCAAACTATTATTTTGCTTTTGCTTTTGTTTTTTATTTTCGAAATCTAGAGCAAACTAATGTGACCTATATTCAAATTGCACCACGTTTTGAAACTGCTTGGCAATCAGTTTTTTTTTTTCATTGATAACAGGCTTAGAGTTAAAATTCCAAAAACAAGTTTTTTTTTCAAATAAAAGATGTTTTGCAGATTCTGTAATTCTATTTTATAGCAGGATCACGAGTACGTTGAAAGGACGAACGTTATTTCTAATAAGTTTCAAACAACGATTAACATTAACCATTGAATTTATACTAATTATCAACACAACAATATTATTAATGGAAAAAGTAGTATCAAAGACAATTTGAAAATTTCCACACTTACATATTGCGTTTATTTTGCGAGTGGTGGTAAATAAGTCAATTTAAACACCATTGTTCAAATAAATTATACCAACAAAATATTCAATATTTTATTCAGAACAGCACATTATCCTTTTGTTTAAAACAAAGTCCTGTGCACATTCGTCACCCCGTCATTTCTCATTCCCATCGTTTCGTTCGTCATGCTCAACCTCAGTTACAGAATGTAAGCAGGCCTGCTTCGGTAGGGCAGATAACGTTATCTCGGCCAACAACGGATTGCCTCCGCTAAGAAATGCTGCACTCTGTCGGATGAAAGTTTTATTCTTAGCTTGATGTTATTTAAACGACCACATTCGGCCGATCGGCTCGGAACCGAATCTCACTCGATAAAAGTGGATAGAACCGGATCCCGATTGTCTGTGTGTGTTGATGTAAAGAGGAAGGCCGGGGGGAGGGCAGGGCAGTTGACAGAGGTCGTGAAGACATGAAGTCCGCACCCATAACAACGAAGGTTCGCCCAAAGGTGATGAAATCGAAATTGTTGCGATTTTAATACAAACAGGTCATCGACGATGGGCAGCACTGTTTTCGTTTTGTGTAACAAGTTGATCAACGTGTTTCCTCTACATTAGAACAAACAATGAGCGGGATTCGTAGGGGTGCCTGGGGTGATATGCACTGTCTAGGCAAAACATGTTTTTGTAAATTTCTCTTAGTTAAACTTTTTTTCAAAGGGAAATACTTCACAGTTTGATGAAACCTAAATTGTCCAAACCCAAACAATTTTACACATTTCTAACAACTTAACCTGGAGTTAGACCAATAAATTGGGAAAGCACGGTTCTGATTTAACTTTCGCTATCATTTCGGTTGTCGTTTTGACAGTAAAAACTGAAATCTTTTAAAAGTCTTAATCATTGAACAGATGTTTACAGCCTGGGTAAAAGGTCGGTAAGATTTTTGTGCAAAATAATACGTTGATTCTTATTCAACAAACGATTTTCTGTTAAATTTCTGATTCGGGCAACACGTACTCCACTAGTTGGGACAGAAGAATCCATCTCAAAATAAACCAAAATTATAAAAGTATCGTCATTTGAAGTCGATGCCAACTAAATTATGCGCTTTCGTATCTTCATGTAAGCAAAAATCATCTAAACAACAGGTGCATCATTCCCCTGTGTTTAGGTGCGTCTTGCATTCTGCCCCAAATATACATTTTTTTCACGTAAAATTAGAGTTGGAAAACATAAATCTACTATAATTAGGATGAAAACTCATTCAGTGACATATGTAGGGTGGACACAAATCAAATAGATTCATACATTGAAACACTTTATACATAATTTTTAGTCTTCATTTAAACACATCTTTCTTAACTGGTGCATTTTACCCCAGGTCCCCTTAGTTGAAGCAAGTTGAAGCTCCCCGTCAGCCGACTGGTTCAGGTAAACAGCTGTTGGTGATAATGGCGCGGACAAACGGTGAACGAGAGACAAAATATTTGGGCTAAAATATGATAGGCTGATAGGCCGAAGGTAAACATAGGAGCTTTGTGGATGACATGGAGAGGTAACCGTCAGACAAAAAGGCGTTGGTAACCAACTACTTAGAGTACATTGAACAAAACGAATATTATTATTAATATTATTCGCTCATAAGTATCAATTATTGATTAGCGCGTTTATTACACGCAATTCAATTCAATTGTATATTATTATTTCTGTTACTACTGGTTTGCCCTATTAGAATCTGTAATTTTTCTTCGAAGTTCTTCGAAATTAACTAAACAGAACAGAATGACCCTGTAATTTGCGATAAACGAACATAAAGTCATTATCAAAAGTATTATTCTTGTATGAATCACAGACAAACAGGGTACGTCTGACAAAATTTCAATCGAACACTCATTTATTGATCATTATAGATTCGCTTTATTTAGATCTTCACTACCATAGGGGCGCGCATCGTTTTTTCATCGTGTTTGACGTTTCACACTAACGCCTTCTGCAGGTACTGTTGCACAAAACAGTATTTTCTGCAACATGCTTACCATATGCTAATGGTGTGGATTATGCTGGATTTTGAAGTAATTTGTTTCAAGTTACGTTACGTCTGTTTACCTGTGTTGAAAGGTTATTAAATTCAACACAGCCGGATAATTGAATCATGTTATTTAAAATTGACCGATTAACTACCGTACAGTTACAACTCCCTAAAAAAGAACAGGTTTTTCTTTGAAACAATGCGACATCTTAAGTTGATTAGATAACTGAAACATTCGATTCTATTTTTGACGATACTGCTCAGAAACACTCTCAAACAATGTAACGATACGAACTTAAACGAAAACTTTGTATCAGAGTACGAAGGTAATCCGTTACGATCAGTGAATCAATTTGGCATCCAAATAGATGCAGAAGAAACAATTAAGTGAGCCGTCCAACAATCCATTGTCCAAACTTAGACTGATGGGAATACAAACTCAACAATATTATCAAGACAAAAACAAAACAGATTGTATTGCCTTGTGGCGAAGTATTGAAACCATGAAAAATCATTTGTTACAAACACAAAATCAAACGTTCCGATAATATGTATAATAGACAGTTTCACAAAAAATAAAATTTCTGGGATTCAACCAGTCACCCCCTAGTCCTAGTTGCAATACTAAAACAAACTACCAGACAAATTTTCATCCAATTTGGAGAAGATTAGGAGGTGCCTTAAGTCAAATTTGTGTTTTTTGGCTATTTTTTACATTCCAAAAATTCTAACGAGAATTTGGAAAAAGGAAAATCAAAATAAATACCACCAGTTGAACGTATTATTAGTACTTTACAACTTTTGAGAACACTTTATGCCGATTAGAGATGGTTTTGACCTCATAAAATTGTAATTGACCTGTAAAACATACATTTCTCTACAGTTTTTGTTCTACAAGATTCTTAACCGCATGCGTAATCGTTAAAGTTCAACCGTAGTATCATTCCTTTGTTATTTCTGAACATTATTGTAGTACATCATTTTTGTATCCGAATTACAGATAAATTGTAAAAAATCGTCGGAAATACGACATTCCTCATTCCCCTGCATTTAGAGCTGCTGCCAAATGGCGCAATTGCTGACATGTTACGAAAGTGAACATAGTAGCTTTGCTTTTTCAATGATGGATGACTAGAAGCGTGTTTTTTGTGACGATTTTTGTCGGGATTTTCCGTTGATGAAGAAACGGAATAGGAGTTTCCTGTGGCGGCAGGGGTTTTCCATATGATTTGAAACAATAAGAACGGTTATCCGTAGGAAGACAATTTGAGGAGGAGGAGTTCTAACGACGGAAGAAAATTAGCTTGTGAGTGAACATGATTATAATTTACCTATATTTTTCTGAAGCAAGCGACCGTTAACTGAAAAATGAGCATTGTTAGATATTCTGCCAGGGGAATTCCGGGAACAAACAACATTACCGTTCACATTACTAGCCTCAAAGGGCAATCCCAAAAGTTAGGCTTATGGTTTCCCCCGCAATTTGTAGATTCAAACTTTTTGGCATCTTTCTTCACAGGACAGACGTCCTTAGCGTGAGAAGATTCTCCACAAATCAGCTAACATCCACAAAACTTCATTGAAATCTGAAAGGGTGCTGCTAGCTCGGAATGCGATTTGGCGCGAAATGGGTCCATACACGTCCCAAGATGCTGATAAAACCGTATAAATGATAAGCACTTTTTACTTGACGGGTGATTCTTGCAATTTATAGGGGAAGAGCAGCAACTTTCGACCTATCCATACGAATTTACACAGAATTCTTTAAGGTCGAAAATTGATGCTTTTCCCTTACTGTTGTCGGCATTATACAAGATGTATTTTGTTGAAAATAATCAATTGAAAATTATTCTTGCATCTTTCTTAAACAAATCACTTATTGGGTAAATGAATCATTCGGTAATAAGAGGTATTCGTAGAACTGGTGCTCGGTATAAAGTCAAAAATAAAAACAGCATAATCGTTTAATTCAATATTTTTATGAAATTCGAGTATGAGTTTTCTAAACTCAACATACTCTCCCCTATTCTTAAGACAAAGATACATCATTTCTGTCAACTCATCACCGTGGATGCTGATAGTGAGTGCTTATTGTACCAACGATACTGGCAAATAGCTGTTATCTATGAAGCGGCTGTGAAGGGTAGAGCTCAAACAACCACGGGTTCGAATAGTAGACAGCAAATATCCCTCCGCGTATCTATTCGTCTGAACAGCGTTGTTATCACGCATCTTTGCAAGGTGAAAAACCCACAATCGATCAACCGACCAACCGAGACATCCTTATGTCAGATGTTTCAGGTTGTCTCAAAACGGTTTCGGGGCTCCGTTGACAACTGGCGTTGAAATTCTGCGCATGAAGAAAAGAATCAATCACGTCGATTATGCTATTAGAGAAGATTGGTACTTCTAACTTCCAGTAAGTGAGCATCTTACATCATAATTCATTAGTATCATTCAAAACATTGCATTCATTTCTTATATCTAGTTGTTCTGTGTGAGAAAACACTGTCATCCTGATTTGGTAAAACTATATTAAGCATTTATTAACATTTTGTTAACAACATATTACATTTCATTTGCCGTAGCAGTTCAAATTTTTTACGGTTGAGTTGATTTCACCTGTTTATAAGACAAAAAAACGCTTTCAATTAACTTTACCTAGACATATAACGCATTTATCGTGGCAGTAGAAGATTGCAACAATTGTTATCTAAAATATTTTTTTTTAAATTAATTTTTAATCTTTTATTCGACATTAGTTACAATCTTTCAGCATTGGATATTCTATGTAACACATTAGTACAATACCAAGGAGGGAGCTTCAAGATGATTTTCTATATTTTATTTTGAATCCTCTGCAGAACTTTTTTCCTAGTATTACAACAGCTAGTCCATATTAGTACAGCATACAACATGGCTAGCCTGAAAATTTATTTTAAGATCAAAAGCTTGTTCATAAGACAAAGTTTTGATTTTCTATTGATAAGTTAATAAAGACATTCCACATATTTGTTACATTTCACTTGAATGCCCTAAATATGATTTTTGAAAGTAATTATTTGTCTAGCATGGCCCTAGATACTTAATTTCATATGACCAATTTATTGGAACCCCTCTCATCCTAACAACATGTCTACTTGAAGGTTTCAAATAAAGAGCTTTTGGTTTATGTGGGAATATTATTAGTTGAGTTTTGGAAGCATTCGGAGAAATCTTCAATTTCTGCCAGTTTGTAGAAAAAACATCATTTTTTTGCAATCTAGGTACTACAAATGACACGCAGGCTTCGTCCTTTAGCGGCGAGGCCTATGATATCCTCAGATTAAGACTTTTGATATCCCAGAGGTAACTTAGGTAAGTCAGATGTGAAAATATTCTATGCGCCTCATACTAATTTCTAATTTCAACCGGTATTTATCTGCGACATTTTACGCTAAACAACATCGGACGCATTTTATTGATTAGCTGAATCTTATAGGATACTGATCTTCAATATCGTGCTAAGCAAGGGAATAGGAGGATTATAACTTGGAAACCTTACCGATTCTAAATTGATTAGAAAAATTTCGACAATTTTTAACAAAGCTGTCTTATGATATTGTCATGACGGGGTTGGTGGTCTGATGGCTACCGCTTCTGCTTCATATGCAGAAGGTCATGGGTTCAATCCCAGGCCCGTCCCTTTCCTCGTACTTTGTAGTTGTATATCTCTCACTTGCTTCTATTTTCCATTCTAAATATATCACACTCAAACGAATAGTTCATAGCAAACGCTAGAACCAGAGACGGACAAGAAACCGTTTCCCTAACGCTTCTTACTTCCACGCGCACGCCTTTCTTACGCCTGATTACATAGGCAGTCTGCTAACCACAAAAGCAAACCTCTCTGCAATGCCTTTCCCCCAATCCATACACTCCCGCATGAACTGACGTGGATGCAGTGGAATATACGGTCTACGTGGGAGTCAGTTCAATGCATCATCAATTCCTCCCCCTTCCCCTCATTGGTCTGCATTCTGACGTGGCAGGTGCCATTGTTGCCTAAAAATAGAAGATCACCAGCACTTATACACTGAGGATGCCTGTTAGTCCCAAGCAGGCATTTGGTTGGTTCCTTGTGTAAGTGCAGCTGATCTGGCGATACTGGAGTGCATCCACGGGCGGCCAATGAAGCTCAAGCTCAAGCTCAAGCTGTCTTATGATATTGTCAAATCCAAATTATTTAAGATTTGTACATCTGATAACGGGTTGGCACTTAATGAAGCAACCGGCATATGGAACTAGTCAGTGACTAATGTATTAATATGGCCCGTGAAACATTCATACGAGTTCCTTGTCGTCATGGGGGAAAAAGACCGCCACAATCCTAATCAACACTGATGGGTTTCATCCGCACTCGGTGACACACGGTAATTATGAGCGTAAATTTATGAATTCTTCACTTCCATTGTATCTCCAAAGAAAGTGATAAAAGAAGATAACCGATGATTATTCCGAGTGAAGTTCAATGACAACATTTGTTCAAATTTGGTATTACTGCACGTAGATAAACATTAAATAAATTGCAATTTAAAAGCTCATTTGTACCTTGTACTCACATAGCATATTCATTGTACTTTAAGGGTAATTGAGGTGATTCACCAATCAAGATAGACTAAGAAATTATTTTCCAACAGTAAATTGCACATTAGGAAGATTTGAGAAATGACTGCTACATTTTACCGAAAATTTTTAATGATAGCGAATTTATTTGCAAACATCTTTAACAATAAGATGCATATTTTTTCATTTAATAATACAAAACTAAACTGTTCAAAGTAGTCTTAAATTGTCCCTCAAGTATGATAAATCACATTAAATTGAATCGTTGGAAAGTTCTCTCTTAAGAATATTGTTAATCACTTTAACAAAAAGGGCTCTAACTTTTTTCGAATGAGCAGAATCTCAATAAAGAGAATCAAATATTTTTAAATGAATTATGTTAAGGGCATTCAAGCTAAATGAAATAAAATATATACATCAACTAATTGACACAAAATTAATCATGTTCTTCTTCTTCTTCCTGGCGTTACGTCCTAACTGGGACAGAGCCGGCTTCTCAGCTTAGTGTTCTTATGAGTACTTCCACAGTAATTAACTGAGAGCTTTCTTTGCCATGGTCATGCTGAATAGCTGCGTGTTTACCGTCACGGCTATCTGGGCCCCATGTATGCTGTTCAAATACTGTTATAGTACTAGGAAGATGGCTTTCAAGATGATTCGAAGTAAACTTTATTTCACTCCGCCTGTAAAAACACGAACTGCATCGGCATATTAAAGTAATATGCTATCTACAAAATGTTAGTAGGTGAAAAAACCGAATTTAGTACTATACCATTTAATTCCACTAGAGTTTGTATCCTTTGACAGATACGCGTATTTCGACCTCAAATGTAAGGCCGTCTTCAGTGTCGTGTACTAGACTCGACTCGACTAGTACACGACACTGAAGACGGCCTTACAGTTGAGGTCGAAATACGCGTATCTGTCAAAGGATACAAACTCTAGTGGAAATAAATGGTATAGTACTAAATTCGGTTTTTTCATCTACTTATAGGTATTCTACTAAACAGCTTATTATACAAAATGTTAATAATACCTAAGTTTAGTTTGTTTGGATAGGCATCTAATTCTTTCGAAAAGGTGCGCTTTGCGAAAGAGATCCATGTGATTATTGAGTTGAAAACAAACTCAGATTAACTTCTGCGTCCATGAGTCCTCTCGTGGTTAATGGGTAACGCGACCTATCTAGTGAACAGGGAGTCGTGAGTTCGAATCTCACCGAGTAAACGTGTAACTTTTTCTCAAATTTCATTTCAATTTGTCCATTTAATCCAATTGCAAAATATATGTAATCATTACATTGTAATGTATAGTTTTTCGATAGTTGTTCAAACTTCCGCTCAGCTGAAAATAATAAATCATAATTAAAAAGTATAATAGTGCAGCCAAGCACATCTGGTCGGTGTTCAGACAGAACGGACTAGATCACTGCTTCCCAAACTTTTTTGACTTTCGCCCCCTTGAGGCCAACATATTTTTGAAATCGCCCCCTTGATATAGTTTTGAAATTTTTAATTTGGTTTCAACCTTTGTTTTCAATTGAATTACAGTCAACTCTCCATATTCCGATATTAGAGGGACCATTGAGTTAGGGAGGTATATACTTAGAGTAACTGAAAACCAAGAGACCATCGAGTAAGCCATTAGAATCAACTTTTACTATGGTTCTTCAAATCGATATCGAGATAACGAATACCGTGGTGAATCGAAACCCGGACGGGACCAATATCCGGACACTCAATCGGTACATTTTGTTTTAACGATTAAATTAAATAAAAATCTGGTTATATTTGCTCGTATATTTAGATTTAAACTTATTTCATCATCTTACAATAATTTGCAATCTAGTTAGCTTTGCAATAAAAATAATAAAAATGAAAACAAATTCGCAACTTCAGTTTTGCATTTTTCCTGCGTCGTTCAAGTTCTTGGTGTGAAGTTTCCGATAAACTCTTCAGACTTGGCTCATTCGCGAATGTGTGAATAAATATTAGTTTTACTGCTTGTTTGGTTCAAAATAGTGAATGTGATGGTGGATTGTAAACTATATTTCGGAAAAAAGTGATTTGGTTTAAAAACTAACTAATTAAAAATCAAAAAGGCGCTGTCCGGGTTTGTGAGCCAGTGGTTCTCTAGCCGGACACAAATTGATATCGCAATATATTTGATATGTATTTGTGAAGCATATGTGAGGAAAACTGAAAGCTATGGTGGCTATCAATACAATCGAAGATAAGACAATTAATTTGCGCGGAAAAACTGCCTAAAACAACGATTCTTTCAGTGACGCTGCAGCATATTCTTAGCATCGAAACACAAACAAGGAATGGAGGTATAAAATGTTCTAATTAAACATAAAGCTACCTATTATATTATATTTCAAAGCAAACGCATGTATAATATTCTCAGAATAATAATTTTCTAGTTGAATTCAATGTATTGTATATAGATATGATCAATTTAAATTAAGATTTTCAGATTTTGATTCATTAGTGTCCGGCATATTGATTCATGTGTCCGGGTTTAAGGACAAGACATGCTACATTATTTTCACGATTTACATACTATTTTGTTAATTTTTACTAAATTATTCTTCGTTTTCATGAAGATGTGAGTGTAAACAAATTGTATGAAAATCACTCTATAATCATATGAGCAAATAAGGTAGTGAAAATTAAGCTGGAACATTTGGTGCCTCTTAAGCGTCCGGATATTGATGCAGCACGGTATCGAGTAATTAATTTTTGACGACTTCAAAATATCCAAACCTTTGAAAAAACTTCAAAAATCCTGAAAAATGTTCGTACCTTTCTCACTCCAACGTAATTTGAAAAGTTTATTTTTGTTAAATCCAGATTGCTTCCTGTAGCTTTCGAAGTTTTAATCCGATATTTCTTCAATCCTTTTTTTAGTTACATGATTTACTTCTTTGATAATTGATGTCTTTAATGTTGGCACTTATACTTATATACACTTATTTATATTACTTATATTACTGTGGGCTTCATAGCCGTGCAGTTAGTGTCACCGAGGCATTTAGGCGCATTGTGCTAAGGAGTGTGGGTTCGATTCCCGCCTCAGGCCGAAAACTTTTCGTGAGGAATGTTTTCCAACTGTGCCACTGGTCGTTGCATGCTAGTCCGTTGTCTAGTTCCTTCAAAGGGCAAATAGCTTACTGGAAGCATTACACTACACGTTAATGCTTCCAGTGGGCTATTTGCCCTTTGAAGGAACTAGACAACGGACTAGCATGCAACGACCAGTAAAAAAAAAATATTTTGCTGATAAAATTTTCTGAAATAAGTTCATAAAATAGTGTATACTAAAAGTAATAATTAAAATGATCGTACCAAAATATCAACACAAGTTGTATTGAAAACTTTGCCTTTGTGGACCCGGATATCAAATATCGTAGAATAAGCTGTCCAAATCTAAAGTTCTTTTAAAAATAGAACATCAAATTATTTCTTTTACATTTTCGAACCAATTTAAAAAAGTTTCTAATAATCACTTCAAAAACAATTTCATTATTTTCTGTGACTACAAATGGATAACGTAAATCTTAATACGTTATCTTTTGAGAACATTAATGTGTTGCCTATACATAATTCAAAGTCAACAATAAAAACCGAATTCTCATCAAACATATTTCATTTTTGACAATGTTTGTCGAAGTTTTGTTACTCGTGGTTATTAATTGAGCATGAAAACAGGTACAAACAAATATTTATGGAGAAAAAGTTAAATGGGTATTCAACTAATCTTTACATTATAAGAGTACAGTCCTCTATTGACTTGGGTGTCTTCTACTCTGTTAAGTATCGTTACTCTCAGTTTCTCACACTTTCGCCCTCTTTCTATTTACCCCCCTACCCCCCTCCCCCCCAATTCCATTTTATAAATTTTGGCCTCCTTGGACCTGAAAATCACCCCCAGGGAGGCGAATTCACCCAATTTGGGAATCACTGGATTAGATGATATTTTAACGTTCAAAAGATATGTTAAGGACTTCATCAATTCTGGTTTTTCCGATGTTATTTCGATACAGATGTATTATCAAATAAATAAGTAACAAAAAAAAATGAAATTTCAAATACCTGGAGAACGTTTTCCTGAAACAATTAAAAAACACTTGGTCCAGTCTGTCTGAACACCGACCATCTGAAGGATCTCTCGCTAGACTCTTAAGTATTTGATTAAAATTCCAGAGAAATAGTTGATGCAGTTTGCCAAGTAACATTGTTTATCCTAATTGCGATGTTAATCCATTAAAATAAATCCACGTTGATTGAAATTGCACCTTTTTAATAAAAATCTTTTCCATGAATTTTATCTTTTTTTTTTTGAACTACTAATTGAATAAAATCAAAATTCTACCAGAAATGTCAATACATTTAAACCAAAACATTTAGAAAATTCGAAAGTAAAACCACCATTGGCCCCATTTTCGACAATCTGATTTCTACATCAAAAACAATGTTTTTCTTTAAAGTAATATACATTGGTGAAATATCGCTCCTTGAATTTGAGGAACCAATCGATACAATCTTCATATCTTATAAATCAGCTAACGGAAAGAGTGACTCTCGTGTATTTGTTTTTCCTGTTTTTGCATTGCCAGAAAAAATACCGTGAGAAATCTGTGACTCCTCTTAGTGAATTCTCAATGAGCAGGTCAAATATCATATGACTTGCCACTAGCCCTACATAAATTCGACACATAAACGACCACATCAAGATATCAAATTAACCCTCCTACTTGTTATCATTCCACACTCGGGATTCCTTCCTTCCACATCGGATCACTCACGATCTGAAAGTATGACTCACATTGATTGAAACTTCCGTTGCGGTTCACGCGTTTATGAAGAAGACGCCACGCTAACATAACGCGGCGCTGTTGGTTGATTACGGTGCGGAATGTGACAAAAAAATCCGCAACCAAGGTGAGCCAAATTAAAGTGATTGAGATTAGAGCTGAGTTCGCATTGTTATCAGCTGTTTTTGTGATCATATTTTGATAAGAACCTTTGATGGTTTGTTGTTTGCTTTTGGCGGACTTCTTTCCACCAACTCGTAGCTAGAATTGATGCTTCTCAATTGATAGGAAAAGCACTATCAGGCTATGTTAGTCGCTTGGTAACAGGAGGAACCTCTTTGGAATATCTCACAGTGAGCATAGTGCAGAGTAAATTCAGGCCTTCTTGGGAAAATAAAGCAAACAATTTTATTGCAGCTAAGCAAATAGACTGTCATATATCCTCACTAATTAAAAGCCGACGCTTTGAGCGTAGCTAAGGTTAGCTAAAGATAAGATCGAGAGACCAGTCCATCTTTCCGGTCAGATGCACACTGACTAATAAACAACCGTAAAAAGACGTGCAGAGTGCAAACAGGACGCTGCTGGGCAAAAGGCTGGAGAGCGAGCCTCATTAAATCATGCTGTGAAGTGATGGCTGTTCCAATTAACTCATCAGAAGTCGAGAAAGCTACACGTAGCTATACGTCAAAGGACACGGGCAAGCCAACGCCAAAGCAACAAATTGATTCCAATATCTCATCCATCGCTCCACTTCATTGAACAGCAAAAGGTTTTCCATCTGCAGGGCTGGTAGCAGGTCGCTTTTTAATAGTTATTTAGGCAACAAGTTGCAAAATGATGATTTTTTCAGCACGAGTTGTACATTTATCCAACGAGGCTCGCCGAGTTGGATAAATACAACGAGTGCTGAAAAAATCGAGTTTTGCAACGAGTTGCCTACAACATTTTTTGCTATTTCGAAAAATGCCATTTCAGCTGGATGAACTCTAAAAGCAAAAAAAACATTTCAAGAGAACCCACATGGGCACATATCCATGCGTAGTATCGATTCAGTATTTTTCAATCACGTAGGCTGTGATACAGAAGTACCTACCCATGAATGTCACAAGTTTTCACGCTCCCATTGAAATCAGGTAAGACAGCACAAACAGTTGCTGACTACAAATGTTGGACTATTCGATTCCAAATCAGAATCACGTGGTCATTCATGGGGAGAGGGAGCGTCTGGCCAATGATCACGGTCCATACAAATTTTATAAATTTGTGTATGGACAAATGACCACGAGGGGGGAGGGGGTTGGCCAGGAATCCCAAAAAACTGATCACGTGGTTAATGGACAGCCCCTGTCTGAATCAAATCGCACAACGGATCTAGAATCAAATGCAATTATGCTTATTCTGCGCGGCATGTGAGGCGAGACGAGTCGAATGTGGGACAATTGTCGACTCGCTCCCATTGGATTAACATTAGTCGCCTCACATCACCCGAGGTGAGAAGGACTCGTCTCGACTCACACGTCGCGCAAATAAGCACAAATGGCATGAAGAGACTGGGTTGTTCGGTTGATGCCTACCAAAACAGTACTGAAAAGTGCTACTTTTCAGCACCGAAAAGAGTGCTGAAAAGTAGCACTTTTCAGCATTGTTTTTTAAGTAGGAAAAGTAGGCCGTTATGTTGATCAACTTCTCAATGAAAAGTTGATAGATTTGCAACGGAATTGCAAAAAGACTATTTCAATGCAAGTCTCTATTTTCAATAGAAGGTCTTTTTTAGGCAAAATGGTATCTAAAGTCACTTTTCTCAACTTCTCTATGTAATTTTTCTTTTAACCCCTCTACCAGCAGCTTATTTTTTTACCGCAGGAAAAAAATTCAAATCGCGATAACTTTTTTGTTTCTTGGTATTTTTGCACCATTTTTTGACAAGTTCTAAAAAAACTCTTCTAGTTTGAGGATCCGTGTCGATATTGATCATTGGTCATCTGGATCCAGAGATATCCCGAAATTCCTTGGGGGACCGACGGATATATACGACGGATATATTAGGCTACAGATGTTTTAACGTATTCGGATGATCACTCTTTGGAACAATACATTAATGAGAGTATGTTATGAAAAAATGAAGCAATTTGGAGCAGCCGTCTTTGAGTAATGAGCATTTATGTTGCTGGTACCAAGCTGACCAAATAAAGATCTTGAAAACTTCAAAAAACCTCATATCGTAATTTTCAGATATCTCTAAGAATTCTTAACCAATTTGTATGATTTTTTCAGAGTAGCTCCTTATTACATGGTATTGTATAGCCCACATTTTACTTTTTCGATAAGTTGACGTAAAACAAAATGGCCGCCTAAGACATTTTGTATGGAAAATGTCGGTCCCCCAAGGAACATTGGAATATCTCTAAAACCAGATCACCAATCATCAATATCGACACGACTCCTCAAACTAGAAGAGTTTTTTGAGAACTTGTGAAAAAATGGTGCAAAAATACCGAGAAACAAAAAAGTTATCGCGATTTGAATTTTTTTCTTGCGGTAAAAAATGAAGCTGCCGGTAAAGGGGTTAATATTAGGTAGGTAAACCTCACAACGTTGTAATACACGAACAGTGTATTAAAAAAAACCAATTTCTTGTATTAAGCATAGTACGATAAAGAGAATCTTCCTACTTATTTTTTACATAATGAACAAATAAGTACAAAACGGTACAACTTCTCGGTTTTAACCATTTGATTGAAATAAAGAGGCTGAATCGATTGGTATCCTTGATTCCTGATGGATCTAGATTTTTTTTGGTCTTTTTTTGGACCCTGTTAGGTCTCTTTCTTCAAAGAACCTACTTTATGACAGTCAGTCGCTACCGACCCTGCATCTGAAAATGGAGAAGCATGGTTGATTTCAATATGTTCGGCTAGAGCAATACGACAAGTGATATCATTTAAAATTAGACTTCCCAATTCGACACGTTAACTCATAGAATTCCAATGGTGAAAGTGTACATTTTGCAGAAGGTACGAGCACTTTGGCATAGTCAGTGGTTATTTATCCAAATCTGCTAATTTGGCTTACTTTCAGAGTTCAATTCCAAAAATAACTTCTTCTAAGCAGACATCCGCTGAATGCTAGCAAATTATACGCGTAGTGTAAACGTGATCTTGAAACAACAAAAAATCTACACTCCAGACTGAGCAGACATCTACCTACGGGGTGATGAGATGGCCTTGTACTGGTTCGGTCTGGACTTGGTGTATTTTTGGTCGATAGGCAAGCCAGCTGATATCTTCATGTTCACGTTTGCGTATAGGTTGCACAGTCATCACTGATAAGTCCAAAACTGGACAGGGAAACTGCTCGTTCTATCTTGATAAAGAGGAGGAACACTCGCTTCGGAAGCCATGAACTTTGTGTCAATCGATTTTCTGGACATATGAACACTTCATGATAACATTAACGGTGTTAATGATAACAAAACCAGGAATATGTGAGCCCCTGATGGTTCTAACTTCTCTCGAATGAAACCATGATAGAGGTTCATACATCTCGTGATAAAGTACCTCAGCATTAGAAGTTGTGATTACAAAAGGTTCTAATTAATTCCAATATGTGTGTCAATCTAAACATCAAATTGATTCAACTAATCAGCTCTTCGGGTTGCAAACAACCAACGAAATTTTGCACCTTTCCAGCCTAAAAATTATCACATTTCGAACTGATATTGGCTTACTTGTTTCATTGATTTACACATCCAACGGCTAACCCTCTGAATGTTTGCCGAAGCTCTTCTCAGATGTGATGCAAACCGTGCTACACTGCTGATGGAAAAATAGAAAACCATTCTGAGAGCTTTATTTGAGTATTTTGTAATCAAGCCCTAACATAATTCATAGAATTAAATTATTTGAAATTCACTCATTTTTGAATGCAATTAAAGAAATTTACTACAAAAGTTTTTTTATGATATTATTACTGTGCACAGTGCCAATTGAATAACTCATTACAGTTCAAGCAGACCGACATTTTATTACATTTTGTCTGACGGTCGCGTTGAATAACTTGGATCGAATCCAAACCAATCGCTCATACGGAAAGACGTCTATTTAGCTGCCCATACATGCACATTTGTCCCATATGCACTGAAAATATATTGAGTTTCATAATGTTGAAATATCTCGCATAACTTATGATCTCGCCCTAAAAGCCATTGGTAACCATGTGTGTAGCTCATTGTTTCTGAGCATTTGAATGGATTTACACGTTGTTTATCAACTCTATGGTGAAGAAAAGACCATTATATACCTACCAGTGATGTTGGTTTGGATGTTTATTCCTCAGAAACAACGAGCTACACACATGGTTACCAATGGCTTTTAGGGCGTTACCTCAGAGTATGCGAGATATCTACTCATTTCTTATTTGAGAAGTGCTTCGTGATAACGAAAGTGAGCACATTTATAGTGTTCCGTCAAATTTTCATGCAAATTATTTTGTGAGAAAATTGGCTTTCTTTACTACTTTGCTCAACTAGAATTTTTACCCCACTTTACTCTAGTTTTACTGAAAATTTTGATCATTCAACTTAATACGAACTTTTGCCCCACTTAATTTTAAATTTTGCACATGGGACACTAATAGGAGAATTGACAGTACAAATTCTCTATAACATTCATTTTGATTTAAGCTAGGAACTCTGCTGAAAAAGAAATTTTGTCCCACTTTACTCTAGAGTTTTCCTGAAAATATTACTCATTCAAACTCGGAACTTTTGCCCCACCTAACTCCAAATTTTACACATGGGACACTAATAAGAGAATCCACGGTACAGTTACTCCATAAGGTTAATGACTGTCAAATTTAATTCGACTTAACATATTCATTTTTCCGTCGCTCAATTCCGACGGATAATGGAACTTGACTGTGAATCGTGAAATGCGAGAAGTTTGTGAAGGAACAAGGGGCAGGTCGAAGTCAACTAGAATTTAGTTCGAAATTCCTCCAAAACTGCAATACTCTTACGCCGACCGCGATTTCGTGTTAGCCCGTTAGGGTGAGTAGTGACGCATTCTAAAAATAGGAAATGCTAATTCGTGTAAAATCTTACCGGGGTGTTTACGTTTTCCTGATTTACAGCTTACCAACGATATAAATTATATGGCGATGGAATTATGCGTTCCGCTGAGCTTCTCTCCAAGCGACAACGATGCAGATGGTCGATGCAGATAGATACGGAAAGTACGAAACAGGTGGCTCTTGAGTAGATTTCGATGTAGGTGTAAGACAATTACAGCAGAGAATATTTAATGGGTTTAGTTGGCACTAGAGATTTTTGATTTACTTGCGAATGAGGGCGTTTTGACAACTAGTATATCAAAACAAATTGTCATATTACATAGAGCACGGTGCCCCGACAGACCGTTATTATGAAAGAAAATTGTCCATCAAATCTGAGTATAGGGCTCGATTCCTGAGGTTATTCTGCACCTCTGGGCCAATTTTTAAAAAAATCCCTAGGAGGAATTTGGAGAAATCATGATTTGAAGTTTTTAACTTAAAAAATCAATATAATTCATATTAAAATTACATAAAAGCGCTAAAAAAAGCAACAAAAATGCACAAAAAGTTGGCCAAACTTTTCTCAATTCGTATACAATTATTACCATTGTTATAATTAGATTGTTTTTTTTTTTTTGACAACTGACTTAACTCACCGGAATGGCTTAAGTATGTTTTTTTTCCATAATGCACTGGTTTAAGTTTAACTTGTTGTTGTTCTCTATGTTGAACCGATTGAAAGGTCAAACAAATAAATTAACAATTCACATTGTTGTTATTTTGAGAAAAAGGACCTTCGTATAAATGTACCACAATAATAGTTAGAAGATAAATCATGTGGTTACGGTTATAGCAGATTAGACCATGGACCAAACGCTTGTTTCAAATCTGGACTGATTTGGTTGCTCTGGTACGCTCACGTCAATATCATAATAAACATACGCGGGTGTCTTCCACAGGCCCGCTGACCTTCATCTGATTGATGCAACTTTTTATTCCGGCATTCGCACTAAATGACCAACCCACTGAAGTTTGCCGTATTTTATTTGCTTAATAGTCTTCGCTCCTGTTCTTAAGTAAATGTGGTTAGAGAGCCAAGCATCAACGTTTTATACATGGCAAATTGACAATGATTTTTCATTTGGGCACACTTGCATTATTATTGAATATTGATTTACTTTTCGAAAAACTTTTCCATGTTGTACGATAAAGGATCGCGAGGTGTTTTGTTATTAATGAAAGAATGGATCTATGAAGTCAGATGAGCCTTTATCAAGCAATAGTGTAGACATTTCGTTTCCCTTTGTAAGTTGCGAGACCTTAAGCTGGTTAGGTATTCGCAGCAAGAACACGTGTTTTTACTATACGGTAAACATCTTTTTCATACGTAACAAGTGTTCTATGGCTCTTCAACTACATTCCCATCAAGCACTGCCTCAGCACCAACAAAACTGAAGTAAACAGGCAGAGTAAACGGCATTACAAGCTTATCCCAGTTGTCCTTTTTTAAAATAGTGAAACCCTGCCCTATAACACTGCGATCAATTCAAATAAAGTCCTCTTCTGCAAAATCAAGGAGTATATGCGACAAAACGCAATATTGAACAGTAAATTCGGAAACTCATCTCCTTTTCATTCCATGTAATTTTCCTGTTGAAAAACGAAGCAATCGTGAACCCTATCTCAACAACCCTGCTACGTCCCTGACAACCGTATCCTGGAGTAGGTTGGACCTAGCAACTAAGGGTTGTTACACTTTTTTCTTATTCCTATTTCAACCACCAATCGCATCAGACGTGTGTTTCAATAAACGTTATTGTTCCTGTTACATTCGTGTCTTGTTCTTCGTCTCCAAAGTTCTGCAACATCAACAGGTTATGGGCGACCACCGTAAAGAAGCTGCGGTTCACGGAATTCAGCAATTCGTTGGTAAAGGTTACGATGTATGGCAATTCCGTGTTCAAACCTATTTGGAGTCGGTGAACGTATGGGACGCCATCGTAAAGGATGTACCCGTAACGGCTGCGGAAGCGGCAAAGTTCCACGAGACGGACAGGAAGGCCAAAGCGATTTTGGTGGGCTTCGTAGCAGACGAGTACCTAGGCTGCATTCGGGACAAGGGCACAGCAAAAGCAATGTGGAAAAGTCTCGAGGATACATTCGCGAAGAAAGGCAGACCCTAATCAGGAAGCAAATTGCAAGATTGCACCTGAAAGATGGCGCCTCGGTTCGGACTCATCTGCTGGAGTTTGAAGATCTGATTCGTCAGTTACGCATGGCGGGATCGAAGTTGGAAGAAAGCGATGTTTGCTCGTCTCTGGCGTTAACGCTTCCGGAATCATACGACGCTCTGGTGACGGCTTTAGAGAATTTGCCGGAGAACGAACTTACCTACGAAGTGATGAAGACCCGTTTGATCGATGAAGAATCGAAACGAAACGATCGAAGCTATACTGTGGAAGACAAACCGGCAGCGTTCATTGGCGATAACCAGAAGAAAGGCAACCGGTTCAATGGAAAATGTCATTCCTGCGGAAAAAGAGGGCATATGAAGAAAGATTGCAAGAAAGCAAAAGGAAATGCAAATGTGGCAAGTATTTTTAAACCAGTGGTGTTCATGGCGGACCGTGCAGTTACTAAGCGAGACAGCGTCGGGAAGATCGTGTTCAAGTTGGACTCTGGATCGAGTGACCATCTCGTGAACAAGAAAACGTATTTCAAATCCGTCAAATCAGTACAATCGCCAATTATCATCAACGTAGCTAAGGATGGCCAATTTCTTGAAGCCAAGCAGGTAGGAGAGATCTCAGGATCAAGTAATCTTGGAGTTCCGTTGCATGTGAAGGACGTTTTGTACGTGCCAAGTCTACGGGACAATTTGATGTCAGTAAAGAAATTGGCAAAAGCAGGAGTCGAAGTGGCGTTCAACAGCAAGGTGGCAACGTTGAAGCTAAACGGGAAAACCATTGCGACGGCCTATCTGCGAGGCAACTTGTATGAACTTGAAATTGAAGTCCCGGAGAAAGAAGCGAATTTGTGCAGTTCAGAGACAGCAAATCTGTGGCATAGACGACTAGGTCATCTGTCTGAGAATAGTATGAAGATGATGGTGCGGGAAGATTTAGCCAAAGGACTGAACTTTAAGCCTCAGAAGCTCCAATTTTGTGAAGCTTGCGTTCAAGGTAAGATGTGTCGAGAACCATTTGATGGAAAGCGCGAAAGAGCAACGAGACCACTCGGAAGAATCCATTCTGATGTCTGTGGACCTATAGAGCCCGCGTCATGGGATGGTCACCGTTATTTTGTCAGCTTTATCGACGACTATTCACACTTCGCGATGGTGTTCCTACTGAAGAAAAAGTCTCAAGTTTTTGAAAAATTTCAAGAGTACGAAGCGATGGTAACAGCTATGTTTGGAGCATCGATATCGAAGTTGACAGTAGATCAAGGTCGAGAATATTGCTCCGGAAATCAGATGAAATTCTACAAGGCTAAAGGTATTCAAATAGAAGCGACCGTTGCATATTCCCCTCAACAAAACGGGGTAGCGGAGCGGTTCAACCGAACCCTAGTGGAGAAAGTTCGAAGCATGCTTATTGACTCGAGGATGCCTAAATCGATGTGGGGAGAAGCAGTTCTAACAGGTACGTTTTTGATGAATAGGAGTCCCACTTCTGCTCTCCCGAGGAATCTTACCCCGACGGAATGCTGGACCAAACAGAAGCCGAACTTGGAGAAACTGAAAGTTTTTGGTTCTCAAGCATTTGCATGGATCCCCAACCAATATCGCAAGAAGTTAGATGCGAAGAGTCGAGAACTGGTGATGATCGGATACGCTTCAAATGGATATCGCTTATGGGACAGGAATTCTCGGAAAATCGTAATTGCTCGAGATGTGAAGTTTAATGAAGCTTGTTATCCGTATGCGTCCAATAGTAGCAAATCTGAAGATATTCCTTTGATGATCTTGACATCGTCCGATCAAGAGGGGGAAAGCAAGAATTACCTCGTATCTGGAGAAGAAAACGAAGCGCGAAATTCCGTTGAAATGATTGAAGCTGAAGATAGCGAATACGATGATGAACTACCCACCGCGCTCCCTTCGCAACAAGAACGGGACAGCAATTCAGATGAATCGTCCACGAGGCGTAGCGAACGGGAGCGCAAGTTTCCGGGTAAGTTGCTGGAATATTTAACTGGTTTTGAAGCAACTGCTGTTGGCTCTCCACAATTCACAGATATACCTCAGTGTTTCAATGATATCGCAAAGAGTGATGACCGTGACCATTGGATGGAGGCTGTACTCGACGAGCTCAAATCGATGGAGGCCAATCGTGTGTGGCAACTGATGAAACGACCACCAGGAGTTATGCCCTTGAAATCCAAATGGGTATTCCGATTGAAGGAAAACGAATGTGGACAAGCAATTCGACACAAAGCAAGGTTAGTGGTGAAAGGATTTCTGCAACGTCCTGGCATCGATTATGAAGAAACGTTTGCTCCTGTGGCTCGCTTGGCAACAGTACGTGTAGTGCTCGCTGTGGCCGTACGATATGGTTTCTATCTACATCAAATGGATGTGAAGACGGCCTTTCTCCATGGCAACCTGAAGGAAGAGCTGTACATGGAGGTACCGGATGGAGTGCAGGCAGCGCCAGGAACAGTATGCAAGCTACTGAAGTCTATTTACGGGCTGAAACAGTCTCCACGATGTTGGAATGAAAAACTCAATACGGTGTTGCTGAAGCTAGGTTTTTCAAGATCGAAAAGAGATTATTGCTTGTACACTTCAACAAAAGAGAACGACGAAATCTTTCTGGTGCTGTATGTAGACGATTTACTTATCATTGGCAGAAACATTCGAACCATTGAACACCTGAAGCAACAACTGTCCCGTGAGTTCAAAATGTCGGATTGCGGCGAGGCAAAGTTCTTCCTTGGCATTAAATTGGATTACGATCGTCAGAGAGGTATCCTAAAGTTGTCCCAAGGAAGCAATGCGCAAAAATCCTGAAGAAATTCGGCATGATAGATTGCAACGCAGTGAAAACGCCTATGGAAAAAGGATTACAGTTGAGTCGAGCCGGAAGCAGAACGAATGAACCCTACAGAGAACTTCTAGGCAGTTTAATGTACCAGATGCTATGTGCTAGACCTGATATTTGTTTTACTGTAAGTTACCTTGGACGTTACCAACAAAATCCGGTGGATCATCATTGGCAGGCCTTGAAGCGCGTTGTGAGATACCTGAAAGGCACTAGCGAGCTTGGTTTGCTCTACAAGCGGAATGAATCTTCAGCTCCGTTGATTGGCTTTGTGGACTCAGATTGGGCATCAGATCAAGAAGATCGAAAATCCGTATCTGGCTTTGTCTTCAAGGTGTTCGGATCAACCGTATCGTGGGCAAGTAGAAAACAAGTAACCGTATCTACTTCATCTAGTGAAGCAGAATACGTTGCTCTCAGCTCTGCAGTAAGTGAAGCGATTTGGTTGGGCGGTCTCCTGGAAGATTTGAAATGCAAATCAAAGGCAGAAGCAATTCCAATATTTGAAGATAATCGTGGCTGTATTGGACTGGCAAGAAACATGGAATCAAAAAGAATCAAGCACATCGATATCAAACATCATTTTCTGAGGGACCATGTTGCTGCTGGTACCGTGACGATTGAGCCTATTGGAACTGCAGATCAAGAAGCCGACATCTTCACGAAATCATTGGATACTGTACGATTCCAAGATCTACGTTCAAGACTGGGAGTCACCGATTGAGAGGGGGTGTTGAAAAACGAAGCAATCGTGAACCCTATCTCAACAACCCTGCTACGTCCCTGACAACCGTATCCTGGAGTAGGTTGGACCTAGCAACTAAGGGTTGTTACACTTTTTTCTTATTCCTATTTCAACCACCAATCGCATCAGACGTGTGTTTCAATAAACGTTATTGTTCCTGTTACATTCGTGTCTTGTTCTTCGTCTCCAAAGTTCTGCAACATCAACATTTCCAAAAAAAGAAGTGGGCACCTCGTCTACAATTCTCACACTTGATTGTATGCATCAGCTTAATCACCTTTCCCAGTTTATGTTAAGATATTACCATCTACTAGTTAAGTATATGAACATGCCACAGCTAGATTTTCGTTGCTGACTCGAACAAGACATATGACAGATTGACGATGAATTCTATTATTAACGAAGTGAGTGGTTGCAGGTATAGAGAATGGAAGTCCTAGTGATGTTAATAGTTAAGTAGTACTTATTGGGGATTTTTTTGCAATTGTTAAAGAATTTGTTAAACTTCGAACACTTGTGACATATGACAATCATGTTTTCCGTCTAGTTAAAACCCTGTTGTGGCTGAGAATATGATAAGTTTTACGTAAAATGCTGAGGGTAATACTCGGTGGAAAACTTGACGTAACATCACAGTAGTACCAGATGTACAAAGAAGCAAATTTTTATTAAGTAAAATAAATTCGGCAGACTTTAGTGAGCTGGTTACGTAGTGTGAATGCCAAAAATAAGCTTTAAATAAATAATATTCAGCATTGAATGTTTTACGTTCATCGAACATAACATCAATATAATACTGAAATTTATTTTTTAGATTTCGTTCTATCAAACAAAGCTTACGGGTTTAAGCCATGTAAAAACATATATAAACCACTCTGGTAATTAAAGTCAGTTGTAAATATTTCTAATAATAACAACGGTTATAATTATATACCAGTTGAGAACAGTTTGGCCAACTTTTTGAGCGTTTTTGAAGGTTTTTTTCAGTGCTATTGCAAAATTTTAATATGGATTATATTGAATTTTTAAGTAAAAAACTTCAAATCAAGATTTCTCGAGATTCCTCCTAGGGATTTTTTTAAAAATTGGCCCAGAGGTGCATAATGATCTCAGGAATCGATCCCTGTGCTCAGATTTGATGGACAATTATGTTGCATAATAACGGTCTGTCGGGGCACCGTGATAGAGGGTTTTCAGATTTTGAAAAAGAACCAACATTGAAGGTGAGGTGGGGTAAAATAAGTATTGTTATCTCTTAACATCAAAATAACAATGCAAGTATTCCATCAATATTTGCATACTTTAAAACTGTATTATTAGATAGCTACGCGGGCCCCTTGAGACATCACCACAATCAGAGCTAGAAAAAGTCATGAGAATCACAATACAGTAGCCAAGCAAAGCAAATCACAGTCTTCGGACCAGTGAAACCCCAGCCATCCTTACCTTCCTTTCGTTTCTTTCATTCATCTCCTTCCTTTCCTTCCTTTCCTTCCTTTCCTTCCTTTCCTTCCTTTCCTTCCTTTCCTTCCTTTCCTTCCTTTCCTTCCTTTCCTTCCTTTCCTTCCTTTCCTTCCTTTCCTTCCTTTCCTTCCTTTCCTTCCTTTCCTTCCTTTCCTTCCTTTCCTTTCCTTCCTTTCCTTCATTTCCTTCGTTTCATTCCTTTCCTTCCTTTCCTTTCCTTCCTTTCCTTCCTTTCCTTCCTTTCCTTCCTTTCCTTCCTTTCCTTCCTTTCCTTCCTTTCCTTCCTTTCCTTCCTTCCTCCTTTCCTTCCTTTCCTTCCTTTCCTTCCTTTCCTTCCTTTCCTTCCTTTCCTTCCTTTCCTTCCTTTCCTTCCTTTCTTCCTTTCCTTTCCTTTCCCTTCCTTTCCTTCCTTTCCTTCCTTCCTTCTTTCCCTTCCTTCCCTTTTTCCCTTCCTTTCCTTCCTTTCCTTCCTTTCCTTCCTTTCCTTCCTTCCTTCCTTTCCTTCCTTTCCTTCCTTTCCTTCCTTTCCTTCCTTTCCTTCCTTTCCTTCCTTTCCTTCCTTCCTTCCTTCCTTTCCTTCCTTTCCTTCCTTTCCTTCCTTTCCTTCCTTTCCTTCTTTCCTTCCTTTCCTTCCTTTCCTTCCTTTCCTTCCTTCCTCCTTTCCTTCCTTTCCTTCCTTTCCTTCCTTTCCTTCCTTTCCTTCTTTCCTTCCTTTCCTTCCTTTCCTTCCTTTCCTTCCTTTCCTTCCTTTCCTTCCTTTCCTTCCTTTCCTTCCTTTCCTTCCTTTCCTTCCTTTCCTTCCTTTCCTTCCTTTCCTTTCCTTTCCTTCCTTTCCTTCCTTTCCTTCCTTTCCTTCCTTTCCTTCCTTTCCTTCCTTTCCTTCCTTTCCTTCCTTTCCTTCCTTTCCTTCCTTTCCTTCTTTCCTTCCTTTCCTTCCTTTCCTTCCTTTCCTTCCTTTCCTTCCTTTCCTTCCTTTCCTTCCTTTTCCTTCCTTTCCTTCCTTTCCTTCCTTTCCTTCTTTCCTTCCTTTCCTTCCTTTCCTTCCTTCCTTCCTTTCCTTCCTTTCCCTTCCTCCTTTCCTTCCTTCCTTCCTTTCCTTCCTTTCCTTCCTTTCCTTCCTTTCCTTCCTTTCCTTCCTTTCCTTTCCTTTTCCTTCCTTTCCTTCCTTTCCTTCCTTTCCTTCCTTTCCTTCCTTTCCTTCCTTTCCTTCCTTTCCTTCCTTTCCTTCCTTTCCTTCCTTTCCTTCCTTTCCTTCCTTCCTTCCTTTCCTTCCTTTCCTTCCTTTCCTTCCTTTCCTTCCTTTCCTTCCTTTCCTTCCTTTCCTTCCTTTCCTTCCTTTCCTTCCTTTTCCTTCCTTTCCTTCCTTTCCTTCCTTTCCTTCCTTTCCTTTCCTTCCTTTCCTTCCTTTCCTTCCTTTCCTTCCTTTCCTTCCTTTCCTTCCTTTCCTTCCTTTCCTTCCTTTCCTTCCTTTCCTTCCTTTCCTTCCTTTCCTTCCTTTCCTTCCTTTCCTTCCTTTCCTTCCTTTCCTTCCTTTCCTTCCTTTCCTTCCTTTCCTTCCTTTCCTTTTTTCCCTTCCTTTCCTTCCTTTCCTTCGTTCCCTTCCTTGCACACTATATCACTGTTGACCTCTCAATAACACAGCGTAAAAAAAATGACATTTTTGCGTGTCTCAAGAATCAAATTATGTGTCTCTAGTAGATTTGGAATTGCTGAACTGATGCCGTTCTCCGAAATGTTCCAGCACGTCACAATTTTTAGCTACAGGTCGCCAAAGTTGTATAAAACACTGGTTTCATTGACGTTTACATAAAATGTAAACAATGATTTATCAAAAAATATTATGAACTAATCTACCAAGCATGCGAAATAGGACTTAAACTTTCATTTCAGATATGATTTGATTGAAATTATACGATTAAATTGAGCTTAAATCGTTTTTTTCAACCAGCTTGCAGTCTCCATACGAAATTCTTCGTTTCTCTTATATGGCAAAATACAATACTTTTCGGAACCAACAAAAATTAACTTTTGAGCATCGGAAGTATTATGAACTTTGTTGATAAGTATTGTTATACACATGAAGTTTGAGTTCTGAGGCAAATTAAGCAAATAAATTGCCATACAAGCTGGAAAACTTGCATGCAAGTTGGCTGAAATAGTCAAATTTAGCTTTTTCAACAGCCAATATCTCAAAAACTAGACGTGCTATGATATTTCTGTAAATGGCAATGAATTCAGCAATTCCTAATTGAGTAAATAGCGGTATTTTGGTGCTTGAGACAAAATCGTGTTCCGCAGTGTAATGGAATACCTACTTCCTCCTTTTGTCCGAGCTGATTAGCCTAAGCTTTAGTTTACTCCACATATATTGCCCAGTTAGTAGTATCAGTAAACGTGTAGCTATACAAAAATACCATGTTGTTTATTGAAGTCAAATAAAACTGTGGATTTGTTATTGAAACACTAAGCTGAGAAGCAGACTTTAAACCATTTGTTGTGTAAAGTTTCCCATACGGTTGGGTTAGCTGTATGAAGAAATGGTATGTTTTCTTTTTAACCATTGTTTTAATTCAAATTGTCCATATACCTTAATATAATTGTTTGTATTCAAATATGTATATTTCTCATATTTACCATGAACTTCTTTAAAACGAACTAAGTTTTCTTCTATCTTTCAGGTGCATTAATGAAGCAAGAAGCATGAAGAATGAAACATACATATACAAGAATTCCCAAACTATCCTCCATTCATCTTTTTCATTTCTATATCATATTCTTTCCCAAAATAGTTTTTCTACATTTAAACAGAAATTTCAAAATGAATTATTTGATTAAAAATGGTGTAATTGATAATAAGGTACACCGAGTCTTGAGAAAACGTATGAGGGCAAGATGAAATGCGGAATGGATTAGGTGTTTTTAGTAATTTTATGCACATTTTTATGTAGCAAACTTTGTTGGAATTAGAAGTTTATGTTTCACTTGGGAAACTAATCGTAAAATTTAGAGTATTAGTGAAAATCAAACCCCCCCGTAAAGTGATAGATAACGCAATTTTCACGTACCTTAAAAGACGATACAATTTATGCATTTGAACGTCACAGATTTGAACAGTTGTTAAGAAAGATATTTTCACATTTTTCTACCAATTGTCTCTTGCAAAATGTAACGTTACACCAAGTTGTAGAAAAAAATCCAAACGTGTAATTATCCATACCAATTTTTGTGTCAAGCGGATAATCATTCGATAAATGAATCCTACCCTCATTTTTCTTGAACTTGATTGGACAATGAATTTTTTCTCATATTCAATTTATCCAGCTTTTCACGCTTGCTATAAAACTGCGGGAGGTTATTCAATCCTGATGTTTCTAGCCTATGCATTTTATGGTTTGGTCAAGGTAAGTCATAATTTGAGATTGTTGATTCAACTTCAACTGATTTTCACGTAATTTGTTTTCCAGGTTTTATTTCATTGAATTCAAATGTATCGTATATTAATAAGTAACTTTTTTTGTACAATTTTAGGCTTCATAGAAAATTTCCCTATGTTTGTAGAAAGAGTAAATAGAGAACTTGAAAAAAAAAACAAGGTAGTAAATTTGTAAAAGTACGGTTTGCGTGTTTAAAATTTCCCACCTCAAATTCTACGTGAATTATATAGAGTCAACACTCGTTGATAATTCTGATCTGTATAACGTGCTTTTCACTATGCCAATTTGGATACACAAGTATTTGATTATTTCTGCTCATATGGGGTATTTGAGAAATATGTACATTTCAATGGCGAACAAGAAATTTGCACATGGGTTTTATTTCTTCTCCTGTCAAATATTAATGGAAAAATAAGATGACTGCATAATCTGTGAATGTGGAGTATAAAGAACCATAGTGCGTACAGACATCATATTTCGTGGAAACAGACATCCACATTAGATTATACATTTTTTCCTTCAGCGGTAGTTAAACTCTGTCGGTTTGTCAATCTGTTCTGTATCATGATTGAAAATCTTGAATCACATATTTGCTTCTTAATTATTTCTTATAAACGCCAGTACACTACCACATTCACATCCGCATGTAATCTACCTGAAATACTACATAATAATTAGAACAAAATAGGAAATAAGTTTTCAATCTTCGTTTTCTAAACTCTGATAATTTTTACGTCCTAATGCCAACGAAACTGTTTTTTCCCTGCAAAGCTTACTTTGATTCAACTATAAAAAATATAGTGTAGACAAGAAATGTCAGAATGAGCCTATGAATGCCATAAAACGTTTGACTTTTACTGTGCGCCCTGTTTTCAAGTTGTCCGTAAGAGAGCAAGACAGCACCAACACACGGCGCACAGAAAAAGTCAAATGAACAAAGAAATTTATGGCACGTACAGAGGCTCATGGGGTGATTCAAAATTTATAGCATTATAGCGTAAAAATCTGGATATTTTCAACACTGATAAGATACACAAAGAAATCAGTAGAATGAAATAAATCATTACACAACCATTTGCATAAATTGAAATATAATGCTGATGCTGAATACATCCTAAGGCAGCATCCACAAATTACGTAACGCTCTAAGGGGAGGGGGAGTAGGCTCAAGCGTTACGGCTCTTACATACGAAATTTTTCATACAAAAAACTTTACGGAGGGGGAGAGGGGGTCAAAATTTTTAAATTTTAGCGTTACGTAATAAATGATTTCTGATACCTTCAAAAGGTGTTCTAGAAAATTGCAAAAAACGGAATGTACGATAGGGTAATTCGCTAATTGTTGACCGCTACCCAAATGTTGAACGATCTGTAGAAACCATGTAAAAACAGGAAATTAAACCATTTTCAGACAGTTTCAATAAATTATACAGATTATTTTGTAAGTTAGCTGTACTATTGGACACAATAAATTTAATTAGCACATTAATTTCTTAAAAGAAATATTTATTGAAAATTTTTATCGGCAGGTGAAATGAAAAATTTCAATTCTCTTAAAAAACAATCTAAGCTGGGACTGCTATGAAATAAGCTGTGTGGTAAAACATACTACGTATCAGTGCTGGGAATGGTAATAGTAGTAGGCTTGAATTATCACGAAAATCACGTGGCTCTCCCAGTACAGTAGTTCAAAAACGTGAATCTCATCCAGTAGCCTATGTTGGTTGCACGAATTTTCTAAATCATGAGTGTCATTGAAGGCTCTAAATGCGGGAAATGCAGCGGGAAATAGAACATTTTTCTACAGTAGTTTTGGGTTGTCCTTAGCAACGGGTGTTTTGCTATTTTCAAGGCATTTTGCCTACAGCAGCGATGGGCGTGAGTTTCACTGGCTTCGCTGACTGTGATTGGCTTTGCTTGGCTACTGTAGAGTGAGTATCAGATTTTTTCCCAACCCTGCTACGTATATTGGGTTAAGCACCTATTCACGATATCAGTAAAAGTCTACTTTAGTTATTTTCTAAACATCCGTACAATTTACTTGTACCTATTAATTACATAAAAACATTTTCAATTGCACTTTCGTTTCACGTACATTTTCCATTTGTTGAACACTAGCATAACATGAAAGTCTTGGTTTCATCAACAGTATTGCCAGATTTTTTATTTTCGTACCAAACACCTACATTAAAATTGAATATTGCATTACACAATAAAGAATTGTTTATTGCTTTAAATATCTGTTGAATAATTATTATTAAAAATTCTATAATGGTGTCTGTTGCAATGGTGAAAACCGCGATTCAGTAAAGTATAATTAATTGCATCCCTGGCTAAATCCTGATTCTTTTTTCGAATTTCACTATCTTCACTATGGCATCAATGCCATCACCGTTTGTTTGTTTACACTAGAAATCCTTTATAAGAGAGATTCGCGGAAGCTGACAGTTCTGTCAAAGTGTGAGCCAATCGAGCAGCGAGAGCTGTCAAAGTGTGAGCCAAACGAACATGCGTTATGTTTGTTTTGAACTTTTCTTGAGGAGTAATGTAATCCGCTTGAAATTATTTCAAGTAATTTTGCATGAAGCAAAAAAATGAAATGTTTTACTTTTTTGAATTTTTGTCAATGCGATTTTTAGTTTTTGATTTTTTCGGCTGTTTATTAGTTTTGATATGTAGCTCAAAGATCTATAACGAATCAAAATACACTTTGTAGCAATGAGGAAGTCATGTCCGTGTTACAATAATCGACGAGAATAATCGACGCCGAGCAAAATCAGCACTGCGGGTCTGTTCCAATTACTGTTCCAATTGTTCCAATTTACTTCCGCTTATCTCTCTATAAAGGATCACTAGTTTACACCATGATGGAAATTACGCATCGGCTCCGGATAGTATAACCTCAATCTCGCGATTGATGTTGTAATGTCGAAAATAATGTACATTAGGAGAAGCCGCTAAAGTCTATGGAGTGCCGAAGGGGACGATTCACTTCCGTCTCAGCCCAGAGTGGTCCGGGAAAGTGCTTCGCGGAACTAATCCTGTCCTCACAACCGACGAGGAGCACGAACTTGCAAGTTGAATGAATGCGGGAGTAAAACGGTCAACATTTAGCGACAATCGTTCAATATTAGGATAAGATGGGTTATGTATGTGTTCAACAATTGGGTATAGAACTATCTTTTTAAATATTTTTTTTTAATGTCAAAATGAACATTACAGTGACAAAAATGTAACAGAAATAATGTTAAACAATCGTCTACGGTGTTGAATGCTTTTTTTTAGCAACCTTTCTATCAGAATTTCCATAAAAATCGAATAATATAAAAACGTCTATCTTAACCGTTCAACATTTGGCGATTTACCCTACTTGTTACAGCACTTGCCGTAATTATCTAACGAGGCTTGACAACTCGTGCTGTAAATATCATCATTTTGCATCTTGCTGCGTAAACTACTATTTTAGTTTTGGGATTTATTAGAATATTATTTGATAATGTGTTTATACAAAATTTGTTGGACCTGATTTGATTTTTTTTTTTTGCAATTTTTCTAAATCATCCAGGAAATGGCACAATACTTCTGTCTTTCAAACTATCTCCCTTCAATAGTGCTACAGGAAAAAGCATAGAAAATGCAGTTTTTAACTGATAACATTACAATTACAAATAGTGCCTTCGAATACATCAAATTATCAAGAATATGCTGTGGGGACTCATTAACTGCTCACGTAAGATTTACACATTAATTTCATACTCAGAACAACAATATTTTAATCAATCATGCAGTACACAAATTAATAATCTATTAGTCAAATAGCTTTAACACCTAGCTACTGGAGTGAACGATTGTCGTTGTCTAGCTGCACTGATTTTGCGCCAATCAATTTATGCACCGTGCGAAAAATTACCATGATAATATTTTAAATTGCTTTGAGATGCAAATAACCGTTTATAATTACTCGCGACAAAAGCGCACTTACTCTTCGTACAGTGCCAATGTCTATTATTTGTGCGCAATGAAATTTTTTCGCTCCAGGCTAATCGAGCGAGTCGCGATTACACTCCGGTGCAAAAGTATCGGGTTAGCCCCTAAAAACATACGGCAGTGTTTTATTCATACCTCACGTACTCTAGCTAATTCGAAAGGCAATGAGTTGGTTTAACTTCTTTGTTAATTTTCTGATTTTCTCAGCATTAATAAAAAAATAATAAAGCACAATTAAAAAAAAAAACTTGTCAAAATACCTAAGAAGTGAAATTATGTCTTTGCCTTTCGAATGAGTCATAATGAGTTTCAATTAGACGTGTATTCACAAAGCTATAGATACAGCATCGGACATATTAAAAGCACCAAACCCGTTTTCCCATACAAAATGATCAACTTCAGATAGCTATATCTCCGCCGTTTCTCAACCGATCTTTTCATTTTCCCATTCCCTTATTTTGAAAAAAAAAACTATTGTAAAAGTTGTGTGAAAACTATTGATTCAAAAGTTACAGATAGGATGAATTTTGACATAAAAATGCACCAAGACACAAAGCGATGTAGCAGAAAAACTACGCGTTATAGTATCTTGGTATCTTATAGTATAGTTATAGTAGTCTTGGTGGTCATTGAGTGATAAGGACCAAATGCACTGAAGACACCGAAAGGATAAGACGCATAGTTTGTTTGATACATCACTTTTCGTCTTGGTGCATTTTTATGTCAAAATTCAACCTATCTGTAACTTTCAAATCAATAGTTTTCACAAAACTTGTTCAATAGTTATCAAAAATTGAGGTAATTTGTAGTTCGTCACAGAAAAAATGAAAAGAATCGGTTGAGAAACGGTGGAGATATAGCTCTCGGAAGTTGACCATTTTGTATGGGAAAATGACGTTGGTGCATTTTATATATCCAATATTGTAGATATGGACAAAAAAGTTTGGAATGTTTTAAGGGTGTGACTTTTGCACTGCAGTGTACATTTTCATTCCATCCCAGGCAGACAACTTGAGAACCATAACTAACACTGTGTGTTTGACACGCGCAATATCTTCCGTTCGCAGGTCAGCTGGTCTTGTTCTACCTTGCCTTCTACGCCGTCCTGGCTGCATTGTTTGCCATCTGTATGCAAGCCCTGCTCGCTACCATGAATCACGAGTACCCGAAGTGGCAGTTGGACGAATCGCTGATAGGAACCAACCCAGGGCTGGGCTACCGGCCAATGCCGGCCGATGTGGAGGAAGGTGCCATGATTCACTATGCTGCCGCCAACAAGACCCAGGTGAAGGAATGGGTCGGCCGGATCGACGACTTCTTGGCTCGTGAGTATTATACATATGTTCTTGGATATGAAATTCAGGGTAATGGCATTCGGGGTAATGTCATACAGGGTAATGAGGTAGAATCTGCCCGAACATTTGCAGATAGTTTTGGATGAACCCTTAGAGTAACGAATGGAGGAGTTCTCAGTACAAGGATTTCTAGAGAGAATACTAAAAGCATTCTTGCAAGTAATCCCAGAGGTTTTTTTCTTTCTTTATTATTGAGACTTTCAGCCCTAGGCTGGTTTATCTCATAAATCCCAGAGATGTTATCAGGAGGAATCCTTATAATCACTACAGGATGAATCACTGGATGAATTATTCTATGATAATTATAGGGGCTATTCCGAGTGTTTGAAATATTTGATGAAAATCACAAAATAGTAATATAAATAATTAACGCCCATTCATGTTATTATCGACAGCCTACCGGGATCAAACGCTGCTTCCAGGCGGAGGAAAGAATCAAATGATTTGTGATTTCCAAAAGCGTCCCACCCCCGAAAACGTATGCGCCTTCGATGTTTCAAAACTGGGACCCTGCAATACCGAGGAAGGATACAGCTACAACAAATCGGCACCGTGCATATTCATCAAGCTGAATCGCGTAAGTTCATCGGAAGTTAAAAGTAAATGATCCCTCTTACTTAACGCTAAATGTCACCCCATGCAGATCTACGGCTGGATGCCGGAGTTCTTCAGTGATATCAACGACCTGCCCGAAGACATGCCCACCGATTTGTCCGATCACATCAAATCGCTGCCAGTGGAGGATCGCAAACAGGTGTGGGTTTCGTGCAATGGTTTGGCACCGGCGGACGTCGAAGCAATTGGTCCCATCGAGTACTTCCCGAACCGTGGCCTGCCTTCGTTCTACTATCCCTACACCAACCGTCCCGGATACCTGAGTCCACTGGTTGCGGTGCATTTTGCACGTCCAGCAGGTTTGTCGTTACGTAATGCACTTGAAAGGGGGTAGATTTAATTAAAATTTTATTTTTATCCACAGTTAAACGCAGCATCAACGTCGAATGTCGCGTGTGGGCCAAGAATGTTGTCTACCGTGGAGGCCAGCGTGATCGACAAGGTTCGGTTAACTTCATTCTGCTCATCGACTAATTCAAATAATTTGCTGGAACTGGGTAGCTTTTGTTAATAATCGATGTAAGACGACGGACGCGGATCAGGAACATAAAATGTGGACCAAACTTTACCAATAGCACTGTTGCTATTCAACTCGTAGGTTGTATATTATTTCTTCACATTGGTTGTTGTTGATTGATTTACCCAAATCCAGAACATTGACCACGTTCGTGATGGTCAATCTGAACTATGTTGTAATTTAATGTGAATCCATAGAAGAAATATCTCCGAGTCAATTGGAGTAACGATAGACAAAGCTGGAAAAGTTGGCAAATAATAGGTAACTCCTTATCCAGGACTCAAGCAAACCTATTTACTTAATTGAGATGTGATTAGAGATATATTAGAACAAAGAGAATGAGAATAAATTATACGTATTAGGAAGAATAGACTACGCTTATTCATCCAAAAAGCTTCCCTTAGAAGACAGTCCCCTATAGTACGCTGGTGGCTTATCACGACCGTTTTGCTTTAAATCATTGCAATTTTTTTTTTGTAATTCTGTTATATGTAAGCCTACTTTTCACCAAAGTATGAATGGCCAACTTTTCCTAACAAAACAAACAGTACTTGTTTTTCATTAATGAGCAATTCTCGCTGAAACCAGGCCGCCATCGGCACCCATCGTTAGAATTCCAATTTTATGTCACTGATCGCTAGCTTTCGATAAAACTTAAGGGTGGTCCTTTTTGTTTTCTCAAATTGGTGGACCCCTCGTACGCCAGCTAGCTAAACAGTTTGCAAAAAAGCCCATTTTTTGATAAATCTTGGGTATTTCTTCACGTGATATGTCTCATATTTCCCTTGGAACACATACCAAACATAATGGCATCGTATAGAGAAAGGATATAGCTTTCATTTGAAGTTAAAAAAAATCCGGCGGCCATTTTGAATTTGGCCGCCATCTTGAATTTTGTTAGAAAAATCGTTTTTTCACCATTAGCGCACCGCTCGTTTTGAATTCTGAGATCACCATCAGAAAGCTGAGGAAAAATTGCGTAAGATAGGCTACAGAAACTAGGTGTGCAATGGTATTTACCCTATGAAATGAACGATTTTCTAAAACATGTTCCACGATTTTGACGTATATGGCGAGTGCAATCAATGCAAACATCATTTTTTGTACAACAAAGATACAAGTTTTCAATAGTTGGTGTATTTTTCGAGTCAGATGAAGAATAGGAGTATTATTTAGAGTGATAAAATCTGGCGGCCATCTTAGATTTTGACGCCATCTTGATTTTGACTAGTAGAATGAATTTTTCACCTTGATAGCACTCAGCATGTCTAATTTAGAGGTTACCAATAAAAACAAGGTTACGTATACTCTTCTTCTTATTATTCTTCATTTTCCTGACGTTACGTCCCTAGTGGAACCGAGCCTGATACTCAGCTTTGTTAGTTATAAATACAGGTTATTAAATAGGAATTTTCTTTTATAATACGATTTTTAATAACAGAATAATTCTCGACATATCTTTGAATTCAGTTATTATGAATAAATAAATTTAATGAATAAAAACCGTCCAAAAACATTGATTGAAATAAACAAATATTTTTTTTTACCATATGCTTTTTTTGTCATCGAATGAAGTTTATAAATTGTTGCGACATTAGTAAGTTTTGTGGTAATATCTGTAGTTTTAACGTAAAACATTTCCGAAAGTGCATTAATTTAGAATGGAAATCTTAAATTTTTAAGCAAAAAAATCCTTGATTTTCTGAATCATAAAGTATTGTTTTCACTAACACCCAACATGCATGTGAAAAATAGCGAAATTGAAAGGTGAGAAGCAGGCTTTGTTCTAATGTGAACGTGATGCCGAAACGCAGGTGAATCATTTTGGGTTTGGAAAATCTGGTGGCCATCTTGGATTTCGACGCCATCTTAGTTTTAAGCAGTAGAATGATTTTTTACCATCTCAGCGCTCTTCACACACTTAAAAAAAATTACGGATTACGGTGAAATTTCACCGTAATCTCAACAGCTGAAGGTTCGGTGAAAAATCACCGAACAATCTGTAAAATCGTTGAACAAAATCATAAAGAAAAACAAGAAAATGGTTTGACCGGGAATCGAACTCCCGACCTGCCGATCAGGAAGCAGGCTTGCTATCACTAAGCCAGCTTACACTGCTTGTAAGTGGTGTGCAAAAACTGAAACAAGAGGAAGCTCATGCCTGCCAGAGTGGCTGTCACACGATTTCACAGAAGTTCGGTGAAAATAATGCTTTTACCGAACTGTTCGTTAGTATTTCACAAGGTTACAGTAAAATGGTTTGTTTCACGGATTTTTTCCGGTAAAATAGTAGATTTCACCGATTTTCTCCGGTAAAATAGCTGATGTCACGGATTTTGTCGGTAGAATAGTAGATTTCACAGGAACATCTGTATTTTTATTGTTTACAGTTCAATTTCGGTGATTTATTTCACAGGATACTGCGATTTATTTTAAGTGTGCATGTTTAATTAATTAAAGATCTCCGTTAAAAAACAAACAGATTCTTTATTTCTTATCTTATTTTAGCTGTTCAACAGATTGTTCATTTCTATCAATGGTTTTAGACCAAATAAATGAAAGAATTAATGCTATTTTTCAACTCGCAGATATGCAGAACAATCATTCAGGTGGCAAATAAGCGTTAAAAAATTCTACTTGTTAATTTATTTTTGAAGCTTAGGGGCTGGCTCTATTCCAGTAGGGACGTAACGTCAGGAAAAAAAAGAACAAGAAGAATAGTAAGTGCAACGGTGGCATTAAAATTCAACATGTTGAGTGTTATCAAGGTGAAAACTCATTCTACTACTTAAAACCAAGATGGCGTCAACATCCAAGATGGCCGCCAGATTTTTTCACTCAAAATAATACTCCTATTCTTCATCTGACTCGAAAAATACACCAACTATTGAAAACTTGTATCTTTGTTGTACAAAAAATGATGTTTGCATTGATTGCACTCGCCATATACGTCAAAATCGTGGAACATGTCTTAGAAAATCGTTCATTTCATAGGGTAAATACCATTGCACACCTTGTTTCTGTAGCCTATCTTACGCAATTTTTCCTCAGCTTTCTGATGGTGATCTCAGAATTCAAAACGAGCGGTGCGCTAATGGTGAAAAAACGATTTTTCTAACAAAATTCAAGATGGCGGCCAAATTCAAAATGGCCGCCGGATTTTTTTTAACTTTAAATGAAAGCTATATCCTTTCTCTATACGATGCCATTAAGTTTGGTATGTGTTCCAAGGGAAATATGAGACATATCACGTGAAGAAATACCCAAGATTTATCAAAACATGGGCTTTTTTGCAAACTGTTTAGCTAGTTGGCGTACGAGGGGTCCACCAATTTGAGAAAACAAAAAGGACCACCCTTAAGTTTTATCGAAAGCTAGCGATCAGTGACATAAAATTGGAATTCTAACGATGGGTGCCGATGGCGGCCTGGTTTCAGCGAGAATTGCTCTAATTATGATTCTTGGTTTACGGCTAACCAGCCGAGTGAAGTTTAACAACTACCGATCAGGGAGATCAAGGAGTCATGTGTTCGATTCGCACCGAGAAGACGTGTAACTTTTTTGCAAAACTTCACATCAATTTGTCCATTTTATCCAATTGCAAAGTATATGTAATTTTTAGTTTTTCGGTAGTTGTCAAAACAAACAGTGCAGAAATGTTCTACTTTGCAGTACTGTTTTGGGAGTAGTAATAGTAGTTTACGGAACAAATTGCATAATGATGAGTTTTACAGCACGAGTCATAAATAATTACGAGGAGTGCCGTAAAAATCGAGTTCTGCTACGAGTTACGTACAACATGTTTTGCAATTTCGTAGAAGACCACTTGAGGGTATCAGAAATTATATAGGAATATATTCACACCCCAAGTTTGGGGTGCTGTATCTCAGCTTCTGGTAGTCCGAATTGGCTGAAATTTGGATGACGAACTACAAATAACTTGAAATTTTGCCTGTAATGGAATTATTACATTGCAGTCATTTTACATAGAGTTTCAAAGGGTTGTTCAAAGACAAAAGTAAGTAACCGAGAGACTTTGTAATTTAATTCGAAAATGGTAAGTCGTGGAAAGTTGGTGTGTTCTGCAAATTTGTGTGACTTCTGATGTGAACAACTTTGTGGAACAGACCAACCACCCACAATTTACCGATATAGAATTAAATTACAATGTCTCTCGGTTACTTACTTTTGTCTTCGAACAACCCTTTGAAACTCTACGTAAAATGACTGCAATGTAATAATTCCATTACAGGCAAAATTCAAGTTATTTGTAGTTCGTCATCCAAATTTCAGCCAATTCGGACCACCAGAAGCTGAGATACAGCACCCCAAACTTGGACATTTTGCATGGAAAAACAGCATTTGGTTAATAACTTATGTCACTGATTGTATAAGGGCCTCTTCATACGTTATCTATCCTATGACTATCGAGTCGGGGCATAGAGTATCTTCGTACCTGCCACACGATATACGCATGCAAAAATGGTCATTGGCATAGTAAGCTCTCAGTTAATAACTGTGAGAGTGCTCATAAGAACACTAAGCTGAGAAGCAGGCTCTGTTCCAGTGAGAACGTAACGCCAGAAAGAAGAAGAAGAAGTTTCCCTATTGGAATAAATGTTTGCACTGAAGATTTTTATATATTTGGCACAAACTTACCCTTCTCTCAAACGATCTGTTTTTTTTTTCTAAACTTGATGTAACCATAATTAAAGGTATAGAAACTATTGATATAAAGTTTAAATAAATTTCACCCTCTTTTATGCGTAGACTGTTCTTTAGAGCTATATATTTCAAATATTTAATTGTTTCCAAACGACAAAAGGGCGGAATTCGATAACATTGATCAGCTCAATTTATCAGCGAAAAGAGACAACGATTACTGCAGTTACTTCGATGGGTTGTGCTGCTTTTCCCCGGATGTCATTTCCCCGAACGTTAGTTCCCCGAATGCAAGTTCCCCGAATATCTCGTTTCCTCAATATACTCATTTCCCCGAAAAGTTTTTAGCACTCATAATTGTTGTAACTTCATACATTTCAGGGTGGTGAATGAACTGGCCTACTAATATGCACCCTTCTTTATTTTTTATTTATTTGGCGGTTCTTTCAAGTTCTACCGTCCTCAGCATTTTTGCCAACGCAATTGTTGATATCTTATAAATAAGCTGTTTTTTATATTTATACTGTTTTAAATTTTATTTTTAAGTAAAGCTAAATGTTAACCACTTTTATATTTTGCTGTTTTATCGATTCTTGCAAGACGTGCTGTTATAATGATAATTAATTTGGAACCTGCCAATATTCAACAAGTTTTTTTTGCAAACACATGATCATCTTTCGAGATATGCTGGATAAAATATAATCTCAATCACTAATTTTCCCTATTTTAATAATAAATTGTGTTTTTGATGTACACTTTCAAAATTAAAATTTATATTGAATTGCTAAAAAGTTTAGCCACAAATGTTTTCTTTTAAAAATGTGTTGTTCAATTGAGTTGTGATGATTAAATTAGTCAATGAAACCAGCTTTGGGTATTTTTCGGTTATTTATGGGACCTCCGTGGAACCGGTGCCAATTTTATGTTTCTCCTAAGCTGGCATATTTGGGTAGCATTATCATTTCGAAAAATCAACTCAGACCTGATCAAACAAGATCATTTAATAGGTAATGGCCATCGAGAAATAGAAGAATAGTTGACAATACTCCCAAAAAAGTTCCCAACTAAGTCACTGGAGCTGTTATCTAGATGGCCAATACCCTTCAATTTATTCCAAAGACCATGTCTGAGTAAGCTTATGAAAATGACGAAGTTTAACACACAAATTTCGACAGTTCAGGAATTAGGAGGTGTCATAAAAAATACCCATGGTCATAGCTGGTCTCAGTGTCTAATTTAGTTCGCACATGACGTCCGAAGTCAAAACTATGAAAAACAAGTTGAGTTGGGGTCAAATTTATACTGATAAAGTGGCAAGAAGTGGGGTCATTTTTACCCGATCCACCGGAATAGCCAATACACTCGGTTCATGGCCGCTTCTCTCCATCCTCGACTGCGACTCATGCTCTCCATGTCCTGGTGCACCTGGTCAATCCACCTAGCTCGCCCCACGCCTTCTTGTTCCGACCGGATTTGTAGCGAACACCATCTTCACAGGGATGTTGTCCGCAATGGCGTAGCTAGGGTTTTCGGGGCCCGGTGCGCAGCCAAATTTGGGGGCCCTTCCAAATAGCGGTGTGCGCCAATTCATTTGTCAATTATTCGAAACAATAATATACTTTCAATCAATATTAATAGTGAGGATTGAAAATAATGGACATTGTGTCCTTTTTATGTTGAAGGCGTTTTTTATTTTTGTTTAGAAATCAAAATATCATTTAATGAAGAGTAATATGCCGATACGACCACTTCAGGGCTGATAACCGCTACTTGTTCTTAACAAATGAATGGAGTCTCTATGCCTGAAAAATGAAACTAAAATGAGACTGAACAGGAACCACATCTCGATATGGATTCCTCAATTAATCCGACCAGACAACTCTCAAAGCGTCTTTCTAAAAGTTTATGTGGGATTGAATGATTTTCTTCTGAAATTTCTTCAGAATGTAATTTTGGTATTTGATCAAAGTTTTGTTCAAATATTAGTTCGAAGATTTCTTTAGGAGTACACTGAACGATTTCTTCACAGACTTCCCGAAGAATTCCTCCAGAATTTTCATTCGAGGTACCTTGAAAATCTCAACCAGAACTTTTTCCAATGACACTCACAGCATTTTTATTTCCTATGAATCCCTCAGAAAATTTTCCAAAGGGGTCGTGAATAAATTGTTACAAGCGGCCATGAACCGAGTGAATTAGCGAATTATTGTTGGCGAGGCTTTATCAAGATTATTGATGTAAAGCCAAATAAGTAATGAATTGTTACAAGATTTCTCTGAGATTTTGTCCAAGAAGATATTTAAAAAACCTTAAAGAAAAACTATATAAATTTATAAACGAAACCGTGAAGATATCACTGTTGAAATTCACAATATATATATATATATATTTTTTTTTTGTTAAAGACACCGGCTTCCAGTGGACGATTTGCCCTTTGAAGGAAGCACCACACTAGACAACGAACTAGCATGCAACGCCCAGTGGCACAGTCGAAAAACCTTCCTGACGAAAAGTTTTCCGGACTGAAGCGGGAATCGAACCCACACCCCTTAACTCGATGCGGCTAAATGCTTGGTAACACTAACCGCACGGCCGCGAAGCCCACGAAATTACAAGAGAGAAGTTTTTCAAAGATTAGCGGATCTCCTCTGGACTCTTGAGAAAATCCTGGATGTCTTCAGAGAAACTAATAATGAAATAATTGAAAAATTGCCCAACTATAATTTGCTGGAGGAAATCGCTAGAAAATCTCTAGTGAAACTCTTTGAGGAGCTACAGGACTAATTTTTGTAGTATTTTGTGTTTGAACTGAATAATTTTTTATATTAAATTGAAGAATCTAAGTAGAGATGTATTAAAAAATAATTCAAAACATCTTTGGCAGCAATGCTTATTTATGGAGAAATTTATAAGGAATCCTGGTTGGATTTATCGTGAAGTTCTTGGAAAAATTCCTTAAAGGTTTTGTGGAATAACTCCTGGGGAATTTTATGGAGCAATTTGGCGGATAATTAATTTGATAATTAATGATGAATTGGTTCTAAAAATGGCTGGAAGTATTTCTGAAAAATTGCCATGAGAGATTTTCGACGAATTCTTTTATGATCTCTCGAAATAATGTTTACACGAATTACAAGAATCGTAGAATAGACCTTTGTTTTTTTCTTGGAAACATTTCTTTTGGAATATTTCTGGATAACTCAGTGTAATACCTGGAGAAATCGTTACAAGAATTTCTGAGAGAACTTTTGTTGTATCTCTGATGTTGGACTGCTGAAAGATTTTTTGGAGCAAATTTTGAAGTAATTCCTCTTAGCATATCTTAGGAAATTTTAAGGCAAATTCCTGGGAGAATTGCTAGAGGATTCTCCATACGAACTCTTGTGGGGATCCCTTGAGAATTCTTTGTACGTATACCTGATGAAAGCTCTGAATGAATCTCTAGAAGAATGAAAATCTGAGGATCTATGTATTTGCGTAGTAATCTCTGGAGCCTCAATACTTTACGTAAAAATCAATGCAATGCGAATAAAGGAAAATGAGGCTTTAGATAGATTTAATTGAACTTTGTTCGCGTTAAGTCTTTGGTACTTTTCAAGAATGTATAAAATATTGTGTACAAATATTCATTTTTAAGCTTGGTTCAGGATAAGGCTTATAATAAAATGTTCCTAAACCTGTTCCTGGCTTCCTCAGGCTCAAGTTATAGAGGGCCCACTGATTTTTGATGATTAACAGAACAATGTATTTTCGAATCCAAAACAATGATATTCTGTACAAAATCACTGTTCAATAGCGTTACAATAAACGCTACCTTCAGCAATATAGTAGATGATAAAGGGGCCCCTACTCATTTCCAATTCAGGGCCCCTCGTAATCTGATTTTCCTTGCTTATTTCAGTTTGTCAAAAATTCAATTTCTAATGCTTTTAGTAATTTTTACCATGATTTCGGGGCCCCAAAGAACCCGGGGCCCGGTGCGGATCGCACCCACCGCACCCCCCTAGCTACGCTACTGGTTGTCCGGCATTCTTGCAACCTGGACTGCCCAGCGTATCCTTCTAGCTTTAGCTACCTTTACGATACTAGGTTCAACGTAGAGTTGAGCGAGTCGTGGATAATTCTTCGCTGCCACACACCGGTTTCCTGCACGCCGCCGAACATCGTCCTTAGCACTCGGCGTTCAAAAACCCCAAAAGCTTGCAAGTCCTCCTTGAGCATAGTCCACGTATCATGCCCGTAGAGGACTACCGGTCTTATGAGCGTTTTATACATCGTGAATTTAGTGCGGGATTGAATCTTTCTTGACCGCAGTTTTTTTCTGGAGCCCATAGTAGCCACGACTTCCACTGATGATGCGCCTTCGTATTTCCCGACTAACATTGTGGTCAGCCGTCAATAAGGATCCGATGTAGATGAACTTGTCCACCACCTCGAAGGAACAAGAGTCGGGCTAATGGTGAATGCGTCGAAAACAAAGTATGCTAGCTGACGGAACTTAGCGCGACAGGGCTCGCCTAGGAAGAAGTCTCACGATAGACGGGGATATCGTGAGACTACTTCCTAGGCGAGCCCTGTCGCGCTAAGTTCCGTCAGCCAGCATACTTTGTTTTCGACGCATTCACCATTAGCCCGACTCTTGTTGCTTCGCGTTTAAAGCGGGTGAACAAATATGCCATCGTTTCAAATTTTCTCCCAATAATGTCCATGTCGTCCGCGAAGCAAACAAATTGGCCGGATCTCGTGAAAATCGTGCCTCGACTGTTAAGTCCGGCTCTCCGCATGACAACATCAAGCGCAATATTGAACAACAGGCACGAAAGTCCGTCGCTCTGTCGTAGTCCCCGCCGAGACTCGAACGAACTGGAGTGTTCGCCCGAGATCTTCACGCAGTTTTGCACACCGTCCATCGTTGCTCTAATCAATCTTGTAAGCTTCCCGGGAAAGCTGTTCTCGTCCATGATTTTCCATAGCTCTACACGGTCAATACTGTCGTATGTCGCCTTGTAATCGATGAACTAATGGTGCGTATGGACCTGGTACTCACGGCATTTATGGAGGATTTGTGGCTCGGATCTGGTCCGTTGTCGAGCGGCCGTCGATAAAATCTGCTGGATAACTAAGCTGATTTTTTTCCATCCTTGACCGCGGCTTATTGTGGAGGCCTTAGTAAGCCTCGACTGCCACTGATGATGCGCTTCCGTATTTCACGGCTAACGTTGTTATCAGCAGTCAACAACGATCCAACATAGACGAACTCGTCGACTACCTCTAAAGTATCCCTTCTATCGTAACACTGCTACCTAAATGAGCCCTGTCGCGCTCGGCCCCACCAGCTAGATCCAGGTCGCATTCACAACAAGTCCATCTTTTGCTGCCTCACGTTTCAGACGGGTGTACAGGTCTGCCACTTTTTCAAATGTTCGGCCGAGAATGTCCTTACCATCCGCGAAGCAAAAAAAATGACTGATTCTCGTAAAATCGTACCCCGACTGTTGAGCCCGGGTGTCCGTAAAACACCTTCTAGCGCAATATTGAACAATAAGCACGAAAGTTCATCTCGTTGTCGTAGTTTCGGTGGGATCCAAACAAAGTGCAGTGTTCGCCTGAAACTAGAGTTTTCATTCCCGGGAACATTTTCCGGGATTTGAGAATTCCCGGGATTCCCGTTTTCCGGGAAATGATTTTCTGTTTCCCGGGATTCCCATATTTCCCGGGATTTTCATATTTCCCGGGAAGCTTTATAAAAAAAGAAATAACTATCTATTTTCAAACAAAACTATCGCACCATTTACTTATCATATAGTTCTAACCAATGAACTCACTACATCACAAGTTATATTTCGATTTTGTTTTTTGTAATGAAATAGTTGTTCATAAAATAGATATCGTTTTTGACGACATCTATTTCATGAATTTTGTATATAAAATAAAGGAATTTTCAAGGGATCTTTTCTATGAATTCATTAGGCTTATATAGTTTTCATGGATGTAACAGTCACAATTTTTAATATAAAGACTAGTTGGATAATAAACTCCCCGAGGACATTTGCTTAATGCTATGAACTTTGTTGTTCTGAAGCCTAGCGTTTGAAATGAAGTTATCATTTCTCTAGAGAAACATGAATAAATTACACACAATGAAGAGAAACAACAACAAAATTATTGGTATAAAATACATATAGGGTCGATGAAGCCGCATGACTAAGAACAAATGTTCGAATAAAAGCGAAAAATAAAGCCAGGCATTGTTTTTACGTCTAAAAGCTTTTTATCACAGTTTTGTAAAAAAAACACAAAAAATACGAAAACATATTTTTTTTTGTGTTTATTGTCGCTTGTGCTACTATAGCCTATAATTCAAAGCAAAATACAAATCAAAACCGTCTTTTTACAAAACTTTTACATTTTTGCTTTAAAAAGTGAATCAAAAGCTTTTGATTGATAAAAAAGTTCTAGTTTAATTTATTATTTAGTTTTATGAAAAATAGTTTTTCTTAGTAGTGCTACTATAGGAACAATAGGTTTCCTATAGATGCAAGGGAGCAAAACTATATTTCGTTTTTTTTTTTAACAAAATCGAGTTGTGTATCAATGGTACTTTGGTAAATGGTTCCTGAGCTTCATGTTAATAATGTTTTGCAACGATTTGTAGCAAAACGGCCGTGAAAAGCTATTAGTGCAACTATAGGGGACTATCTACTAAGGGAACACCGACCCTACACGAAATACGAATAATTTGAAAAATAAAATTCCACCAAAGTTGCTTTATTTTCACGTTTTACAGAATTTCCCGGGATCCCGGGATTTCCCGGGAAATGGTCATTTTTTTCCCGTTTCCCGGGAAATCAAATCCCGGGAAATTTGGAAACTACCTGAAACCTTCACACAATTTTGTACATCTTTCATAGTCGCTCTTATCAGACTCGTGAGCTTCCCGGTAATGCTGTTCTCGTCCATGATTTTCCATAGCTCTACGCGGTTGATACCATCGTATGTCGCCTTGAAATCGATGAAAAGATGATGCGGTGGGACCTAGTACTCACATTTTTGGAGGATTTGCCGTACAGTAAAGATCTGGTCCGTTGTTGATCGGCCGTCTACGAAGACGGCTTGATAATTTCTAGGGACAATGGAAATTCGCGATCTCGCGGAAGCCGCGAATTCCGCGAAATTCAGGAAATCTCGCAAAATGCCGCGAAATTAATCAAATTTGGAGAATTTATGTGAAAATCACAGTGAATTTCTGTTTTTTTTTTTTTTTGCTCATGCAAAAGTATTTATTCATCTTAAACGCGAAATTTTGTAACAAACATTAACCTTTTAGTTAAAAGTTAAGTTTAAACTTGGACGACTTTCTGGCTTGCTACTTTCGTTTTAAATTTCGCATTACCAATCTGATATTAAACTGATCATCTTAATTTGTAAAATAAATGCTATATTCAATTAAATTTCACGAATTCTACATGTATGAAAGCTTTTTTCACTGCAAATGTGTATTTTTGTTTAAAATATGCGCAAAAGTATGGGACCTCGATAAAGCCGCGAAATTTTGAATTTATCGCTTTGGTCACTCGCGAAATTTCAAGAATTTTGCCGCGAATTTCCATAGTCCCTAATAATTTCCCACGAACTCGTTTACTACAGGTGACAGATGACGGAAAATGATCCGGGATAATACTTTGTAGGCCGCTTTTAGAATGGTGATCGCCCGGAAGTTCTCACAATCTAACTTATCGCCTTTCTTGTAGATGGGGCAATCGTCCTATTTTGGCATATTACCCCTTCCTTCCACTACAGCGAAAGCTGTTCTGTTTCCCAGATTGTGCCTATCAGCCGGTGCAAACAAATGGCCAGCCTCTCCGGTCCCATCTTTATGAGTTCAGCTCCGATACCATCCTTACCAGCAGCTTTATTGTTCTTGAGCTGGTAAATGGCTGGTAAATACTTAACCTTCCTCAAAGTGGGGGCTAATTGATTTCCATCGCCCGCAGTACTGACGAAGGCATTTCCTCCGTTATCCCGCCCTTCATTGCCTGTGCTCTCAGCGTCATTCAGGTGTTCGTCGAAGTGCTGCTTCTTCCTTTCGATCACCTCACGCTCGTCTGTCAAAATGCTTCCATCCTTATCCCTGCACGTCTCGGCTCGCGGCACGAAGCCGTTGCGGAATGCGTTGAGCTTCTGATAGAACTTACGTGTTTCTTGACACTGGCACAGCTGTTCCATCTCCTCGTACTCCGTCTTCTTCAGGCGGCGTTTTTTCTCCCGAAAGAGGCGGGTCTGCTGTTGCCGTTTCCGTCTATAACGTTCCACGTTCTGCCTGGTCCCTTGCTACAGCATGACCACCCGCGCTGCATTCTTCTCCTCCAAAACCTCCTGGCACTCCTCGTCAAACCAATCGTTCCGTCGACTCCGTCCCACGTACATGACACTGCTCTCAGCTGCATTGTTGATGGCTGCTTTCACTATTCTACCATGTTCTTTTCTATGTAAACCTTATGGACCATGGAACAAATATGCGACCAGCTATTCTCAAGAGGGACTCCATCAAGCTTGCTCTCTACAGAACAATAATAATGCACAAATGTAACAACTTGTATGTGGGCTTCATGGCCTTGCGGTTAGCGGCGTCAGTCGTTTAGCCGTATTGTGCCACGGGGTGTGCGTTCGATTCCCACTCCAGTCGGTGAAAACTTTTCGTTTAAAACGAAAAATTCATCCCTGGGCTACTGGATGTTTCGTATTGTCCGTTGCCTAATGTTTAGTGATCGTTCAGTCTGTGCAGCCTATGTGCTGAATACGGTGTTTATTTTTTTTTAAATCATCCAAAGCTCATGTTTATTTTTTCGATAAATAAAATTACGTTTGTTTATTGCGCGATTTGCTCCATCTTGTTCATCTTGCCTCATTGTTTAGGTGCGTCTTGCCTCAATGTTGTGGTGCCTTCTGCCTAAAAATGCAGTGTATCGTGCCCCGCATAAAAAATATCCGCGAAAAATTAGTGCATGAAAAAAGTTAATTTTCACCACAATCTACTATAATTAAAATAGAAACTCGCTCAATACCACGTAGGGTGGACACAAACCAACTGGATTCGTGATTTAAAATACTAAATTGTTTGGTCCTCATTTCGGCACATTTTCTTTAACTAGTGCATTTTACCCCAGGTCCCAAACGAAAATTGTAGATGACGGATAGTTTAGGGCACAGTTTAACCATCACCAGTGGTCAGAGTCGATGATTGGTCCAGAATAGGAATAGGTTGGAGAAATGCCGTCCATCAGTCAGAATTTTGTCGATTCCTGATTCTGTCTGCTGTGGTGATCGCCAGGTCTACCGATAAGCAAGGTCATGTGGAAAGTAGGGGATACGAATTGAACGTTCCAGTAGTCAATCGGCGCTGGATTCATTAACTTAGATAATCCTAAAGTCTCCCTTAAGGATTGTCGGAGGAGTTGAATGATGTCTTCAAATAATTCAATAGTAGCATACCGTAAACGATTCAGGTTGGGAGGGTTCAGACCACTTTTTTGGTAAAAATGGCATCATATAAACTGTGGTTTTGTATATTATGATTTCAACATACAAACATGCGTTTCTTTCTTAAAATAATATTATAAGCTCTCAATAATGGTTGGTCAAATTCAAATTTATTTTTTCTCCTTCCACAGTACTACTCATCACATGTAACACAATTTGCAGAGTTGGAAACGTCAATCATCAGTATTTTAGACCCTTATCATGCAATCCAATCACATTTCACTTAGAACTATTGCTTGTCGTCATTGCATTATCTTATCTTTAATAAAACTACTAAAAGCGGTTTGAATAATAAATGACACTCCGTGTCTCGCTGCAAGCTTACTGAATCTTTTTACTACCGCCAAGCATTACAACCTTAATTGCATGCTTTATTGTCACATCTTGTTTAACAATGCTTTTCCATTTCACCCACAATACTACCCATCCTAAGGGGTTGAGAATGTTTTAAGATAAGATATTTTATTTGCTTATTTCCATTTCTTCGAGACAGGAATGTATAGAAAATACTTATCAATCTATATCTTCTAGTAGTTACGTTCTTCAACGGGTTGTGGCCTAAATTGTTGTTCTTGTAGTAAACCAGCTATGTGTTATTCATCGATTTAAAGTCTCTTTCTCCACTCTATAAAAATACAAACAACTTAACAGTATCAACAGGTGCTCCTCGGCTAAAATCACAAATATATCACAAACTCTGTCCTCTTGCTCTCTATCAATTAATAAAGCTTCATCTTTTTGCTGTTCGAGATTTGGTAACCACTGGGTTAAACGGTTAAGTTTGTAGCAATTTTTAAAATTAATCAACATTTTTATATGAAGAATATACAACTGTTTAAGATTAGGAGGAAAATCATAAGTGAATTGTAGTGAATTAAAGCCAAAAAATCAGATATCTACTCTGAAACACTTGATAACAGCCACTTGTTCCTTGGTGTTTTTGTAGAGCTAGTTCTCTAGTTTTCACGCCATGGGTCGGTTTCACGATACATCCGGTCAACGTTGTCCTTGAGTAATTTTTGTTGCTCTGGAAATAAATAACAACATCTGCATTTAGATGCTGACAACTAGTTAAGGCAGCAAACTGCATAATGGTGATTTTTAACTGATTTATCTTACGAGGTTTGGAGCCGTTTTTTAATTACGTAAGGGTTTGGGAGAAGTCTAAAATTTCTTATACGCAATTTACTTTATTTAATTCATTTTTAATTCTCATTCCAAAAATTTTACCATGAGAGGGAGGCGCTTAAAAACTCCTAAAAATATTTTACGTGATGTACAGCTTCGTTCTTAGTTAGATAATTATAATACGTATGGTGAAGAATTACTTGGGTATTTCCATGATTTACTTTGGCATTGACAGAATTGTCTGAAATTTTGTAATAAGATACATGATCATGATTGACCGCCTGCAGATGCTATTCCGTTATTGTAAGAACAGCTGTATTTACATAGGGAACCAACGGACGCTACTCAGGATCAATAGCATCTTCAATGTGTAAGTACTGGTGCTCTCATTATTATGACAAACAATAACGGTGCCGGCTGCATCCATGCATGATCAATTTAAGGATGGAAGGAAAATGTTGATGGGTTACTTCCTTTATTGAAGCCGAGGAGTCCTCTGCATTTCCACAAGAAAACACTGGGAGTTTGGATATGAAAAAGGATTCGTTTTGGTAAACGATAAAATTATAATTTTAAATTAATATCTGAGCATATACACGGATGACCGATACCGATAGTATAGTTACTACGCGAACCAGACACGATCCTAATCCTCCACAGAAGCATGCAACAGATTCAACAGATCACACACAACTCTGAAGATGCATCGAAGCCAAGCCTCAAATTTTCAAGAACACAAATCTGGAGAATCAGACATTCATTCAAGCTAAAAATTTAATCGATTGGTCAATCGCTGGTGAAGACCAATCGATCGAATTTTCAGTATGATTGGTTGTCCGGTTCTTCAGACTTGTGCTATTGGACATTTGAGATTTGGCTTCAATTCATCTTCACCTTAATCGAGTTTTTAGGCTGAATGTCAATAGGCCGAAGGCCATTAGGCCGAATGCCGTTAGGCCGAAAGGGTCGTTAGGCCACAATAACATTTGATCATTACTATTTAAAATGGCTAACTCATTCATCAGTGTTTTTTCCGTCTTTAAATCAAAGGCTGTTCTTTCTAGTTATATTTCACAGTGGTTATTGTCTTCTTCTAGGTGAAACAAATGATCCATTCGACCTGAAAATTCATCATGACCCATTCGACCTTACGGTTCATTAAATCTATCGTCCATTTTCGGCATAATGACCCTTTCGGCCTAACGGCATTTGACCTAATGACCTTCGGCCTAACGGGATAGCACCGGCTGCTCTGATAAAAAATCGTGATTTGGTTTGCAATACGCTGCAGCTTGAGCATCACTGCTCTAGAAATTACTCCGAAGATTTTTTGAATTTATCAAAGCAATGAATTTCAAGGTCTTCCATGAGTTTTTCCATGAATACATCCAGTGATTCTATCGTCGAATTATCTAGGAGTTCCTTTAAAATGAAGATGAATCGAAGCCAAACCTCAAATTTTCAAGAGCAAAAATCTGGAGAACCGAACATCCGTTTGAGCTGAAAACTTAATCGATTGAATTTTCAATCGATTCAAAAATTGCAAGGTCCCACCTAATACAATCTCTGCATAAGAACAATACAAGAATTGTATTGTGCCTACCGACAATTGTATTATAACGTTTTATTTCATTTTATCCAATACATACAAACATCGTCTTTTAAACTGAGACGCACGCAGCCATGTCTAAAAATAACTTAGCAGAGTAGCACTTAATCTTAAACATCAGATCCACAGTATGCTGTTTTAATTGGCATTCGAATACAGTCTGGTCTTTTTCCAAGCGCAAACCTGCTACGCGAAATTTAGAACCAGGGCTTATGAGATTTCATATTTTGGGGTATTATTGAATATCTCATATATGGTAAGATATAGCACAGTACTGTCTTCGACCGACTTCTGCAAAATTTGAATGCTGAGTACGTTCTAATCTCAGTGCTAATCTCGTTAAATAACTATTAAAAAATGCCGAGATTTTTCGAAAAAAAAATGAGTGAGGATTGTGATTATTTAGAAGGTTGACGTCTTCGGCAGAGTAGTTCATCAATTCAAAAGCTGATGACATAGGATGGTCCCTTAGAATTGTACATCTAAGATATGATTTGCTTTACTTCAAGGGCGGTTATTCAGCAAGCTTGTAGATTCGAGATATTACCATCAGTTGGTGCTAGTAAGCACGCACATTTTGTTTCGCGCATATCTCTGGATTCTGACTATTTATCAAGATGGCACTTCCGATAAAGTTGTTCAATTGATCATTGGCTGTCATTATTCGGGCCAGTAGATTTGTAAGCTTTACACTAGGTGGCACTTGTAAGCATTCAGATTTTGTTTTACTGATATCTCAGGATCCTGACTGCTTAGAAAATGGTGTTTTGGTTAGAATTGTTCAGTCAAGAGTTGCAATTATGTGAGCAAGTAAATCAGATGTTGAGCCAGTAAGTAAGCAAGTTTTGTCTCTTAGATATCCAACACAAATAGAGAAATACCAGATTCATAATGTCAGAAGGCTGAATTCCTCAAGGCGGAAATGACCAAGAGAAAAAAAAATCCAAGAGGCTGGAAGCACTTATAATCGAGTTTCAGTGAATGTCGTTTTACATCAAAACCAAATATTCAATGAATTCGACGTCGACGGAGCAATTTGGAAAAATGTTTTCAAATTTCAAAGAACAATTTAAATTTATACAACATATCATTGACCAACTACAAACTGTTCGTTCAAACAACCTAGTGCTCTTCCTCACACCATGCACTCTAGAGATGGAAGACACACTCATGAATCGTTTAAAAGAATTGACTCTCAATAACACAGCGTAACAAAAATGACATTTTTGCGTGTCTCAAGGATCAAATTATGTGTCTCTAGTAGATTTGGGGTTGCTGAATCTGGTGCCATTATCAGAAATGTTCCAGAACGTCACAATTTTTAGCTACAGGTCGACAAAGTTGTATAAAACACTAGTTTTATTAATGTTTACATGAAATTTAAAGTACAATTTATCGAACTTTTTTGTAATCTAATCCACCAAACATGCAAAATAGAACTTGAACTTTCATTTAAGACATAATTTGATTGAAATTGCGCGATTAAATTTCGATTAAATCGATTTTTTCAACATGCTTGCAGTCTCCATACAAGATTCTTCGTTTCTTCTATATGGCAAAATACAACAATTCTCTAAACCATAAAAAAATAACGTTTCCGTATCGAAATTATTACAAACTTTAATGATAAGTATTGTTATACACATAAAGTTTGAATTCTGTGGCAAATTAAGCCAATATATTACCTTACAAGCTGGCAAACTTGCATGCAAGTTGGCTGAAATAGCCATTTTTTGCATTTTTAACAGTCAATATCTCAAAAACTAGACGTGCTATGATATTTCTGAAAACGGCAATGGATTCAGCAACCCTTAATTAAGTGAATAGCGGTATTTTGGTGCTGGAGACAAAAACGTGTTCCGCAGTGTAATGAGCAAACGGATTCTTTTCATAGGAGTCACAATTCACTAACACTACGCATTTTCGGAAGTGAGTTTAAAAATTTACTAGTGAAAATATTTTTGAGCTGGATATATCATAATCAAGTGCATCTAGACAAGTATAAATAACACTGCGGAACACGTTTTTGTCTCCATCATCAAAATACCTCTATTTACTCAATTAAGGATTGCTGAATCCATTGCCGTTTACAGAAATGTCATAGCACGTCTAGTTTTTGAGATATTGGTTGTTGAAAATGCAAAAAATGACTATTTCAGCCAACTTGCATGCAAGTTTGCCAGCTTGTAAGGCAATTCACTTGCTTAATTTGCCACAGAATTCAAACTTTATGTGTATAACAATACTTATCATCAAAGTTTATAATATTTTTGATGCGGAAAAGTTATTTTTTGATGGTTTAGAAAAGTATTGTATTTTGCCATATAAGAGAAATGAAGAATTTTGTATGGAGACTGCAAGCATGTAGAAACAGATCGGTTTGATTTAAATTTAATCGTGAAAATTCAACCAAAATATATCGCAAACGAAAGTTTAAGTCCTCTTTTGCATGCTTAGTGGATAAGATCACAAAAAAGTTTGATAAAATATGCTTTATAATCTAGGTTAACATCAATGAAAACAGTATTTTATACAACTTTGACGACCTGTAGCCAAAAATTGTGACGTGCTGGGAAATTTCTGAGAACGGCATCAGATTCAGCAATCCTAAATCTACTAGAGACACATATTTTGATCCTTGAGACACGCAAAAATGTCATTTTTGTTGCGCTGTGTAATTGAAGTTGCTCCATGTATAAAAATGATGTCATTCAGGAATTGTTATATGTATTTTATTTTTTCTTTATTTTTTTTTTTTTTTTTTTTGCAAGAGACGATTCAGCTCTGTGAGTGAGTCACCTACGATTCGCTCCCAAAATAGGACCAATTTCCCTATTACTAATTGCCTCGTTTTCAATTCGTAAACAAACTGTGCACGATAAGCCGAAACCACTCAAATTTATGGTAAAGATTAGCTTTTAGAAAAAATAAAAAACCCAGTTGAGTTTCAAGCCTATTTTCGGAGTTTTTCAGAGAGCCATGCTGCATTCCAGTATAAGCGTAATGCGGATGGAACTCATTACACACTATTCAGCAATCCCTCTACACCCCCATAATTTTATTCAATGAAAATTTCATTCCAAATTCCTTTGAAATCCAATACGCTCACTGATTGATTTTCTGTCTTTTGGTACATTCTGTTTTGTAGGGTTTCCTGTCGTTTTTCGTTTTTTTCTGTCTATTGTGGTATTTTTTGATCTTTGGTATTTTGGTATTTCTGCCTTGTATTTTTTATGATGTTTTCGGTCTCTTCAAATTCAGCCTGGTGGTATATTCTGCCTTACGGTTTGTGCTTTTTGCTTTTTTTTTTGCCTTTCGGTGTAATAAAACATAGACAAATGACGTCTTCAGCAAAGGTTAGAAGTAGTAAAATTTGTCGAAGGCTTCATCTTTAAAATTAATCAGGATGCTTAGAAAACTGCGAAAAAAAACTTGCATATCACTTGGTGACAAAATATCGAATTTATTTGCTCAAATAATGACGATTAACCTACAAAACAGCTTTGAGGACGCCATTTTCTAAAAATAGGACTCTATTGTATGACAGACCAAGACCTATTGTACCTCTTTGTTGAACACGCTAACCTTAAAAAACATCGTGATCTAAAGGGTCATCCATTAATTACGTTAGGGAATATGTTGGCAGGGGGTTTTCTAATTTCTTACGCACCATAAAAATATGTTTATTTATCATATAATGAACCTTACTTGGAAGAGAGGCAAAGATACTACACACAAAATATGAAACAGTTTCCAAATTGCAAGATAACTCCCGCTCACCAACGACAATCAAGGCAGGCTTGGGAAAAATCGCTAGTTTTTTTTTGTTGTGTACATTCAATCTTTATGGACAAATTTGGAAAAAGGGCTTTAGTTTTATGTGCATTTAATTTCAATTGGAAACGAGTAAAAAGATGCGTGTTTCAATACTTCATATTCGATCAAATTAAGAGATTATATCGTGGCATTAGTTTTGGGTGTGCAGGAATTTATTTAAAACCGATTGTTGACAACTTTGTTGAAATAAAACATGTTTTGATCAATTACGCGCTTTTATCATGTTTGTTTAAGATCTGGGCTCACAGTGACAGTTCGTGAAAGCAGAATCTCGGCTCAATTTAATAACAATAACTTCTCAAAAAAATGTTAAGCTGAAAATCAGGCTCTGTCTCAGTTGGGATGTCACGCCAGAAAGAAGAAGAAAATACTTGTTCCTAAGGGTCATACTAATTAAGTTAGAAAAAGCACTCTTACTGGTCAAGTTTTCAGCTAAAAGGATGATCCTCAACTCTTCAAGAATGTTTTATTATATATCTTGGAAACTTCAGCATCCCGAGGGTTCTTTTTGAATGTCTTGAAATTTCAACGATCTCTTTGATATCCTTTGATAGGGTTCATTTCAAAATATTAAGAATTCCAGTTGAAATGCACCTTGAAAAAAAAATGTGATTCTATTGAATCATTAAAAAAATATCGGTGCGGATAGGAACCGAATGTAATTTACTATAAGTTGAAGTGAATCTCATCAAACAGATATAGGCAAGGCTATGCTGACGTAGTTCAGAAGACATAGACTCAACTATAATTGTTGAAAGTATGATTGACTTTTGAAAAACGTGAACAACTAACTATTTTCAGAGAATGAAAACGGTTAAAATTTAAAGTATATTACACCTTTCGCTTTCAGTTAAAATCATGATTGGTGCTCCACGATGGTTCTGCAAATTTGTACCAATGTCTCGAAATAGACATTGATTCTTCATAAGAGCATATCTGCTTTGATCGATTTCTCTTCAAAGGTGCACTCTTTGCATTATTGCAGAATACAGCTTCACATTTTGTAACATGTTTTTGTGCTGTAAAATAAATAATCACTACAGCTTGCTTCACGAACAAGAAATGTCATATCTTTAATTTGACAAAGTTATTAGCAAAAAAAAAAGATCGATGAAGAAAAATCGATCATGTCAGTTAAGCTGTTAAGAAGGAACAGTGTTAAAATATATCATTTTTTTGCTCTAGAATACGCTTTTATTTACCGGGTTGGTTTGACTGAGAAGCAGGCTCCTTTTTCTTGGCATTACGTCATTACTGGGACAGAGCCTGCTTCTCAGCTTACCGTTCTTATGACAATTTCCACAGCTTTCTTTGCCAAAGTTGCCATTTTCGCATTCGTATATCGTGTGGCAGGTACGATGATACTCTATGCCCAGGGAAGTCAAGGATATTTGCATTACGAAAAGATCCTGGACCGACCGGGAATCGGACCCAGACACCTTCAGCATGGCTTTGCTTTGTAGCCGCGGACTCTAACCACTCGACTAAGGAAGGCTCTGTCTTAGTGAGGACGTAATGTCAATACGATGAAGAACTGAGCACATGTGACAATATAATTACGGCAATTTAGTTATGACTAGATCCAATGTCATATCAGTTGCGTAGGCTCAATTGTCAAATGTGTTCTGCTCGGACAGTAGTTTGCCAATCTGATGAAATTTGAAAAATTACGCTTAAATGGCAAATCACTGTTATTACAAACAATAATTTTTTTAATAGATATCTATAAAACTTACCATTATTGAGGTTTGCAATAACACACTGTTTCATCAGAAATTCATAACAAAGTTCTCGGCTTAACCCAAAAGCGTGCATATTACACGTGAAACTCCTAAAAATCGAAATAAAATGTAGTAAATAAAAACCTGTTGTTTGTACTTCACAATTACCCTAGTTGTCCAAAGCTAAGATTTTGATGGTACTTTTTGTCCTCATGTAACTCAAAAGGATCCGTTCGATCACAGGCACTGGTAGACGAGGATCGCTCGTTTTCAGGCACCACGAGGGTATTACTGCTGGTCGCCTCATCGCTTTTATTCTGCTGTTGCGATACCGTACTCGTCATGGAGGTTACCTTCGTAGGCGGAACCGGATGGTGCTGACGCTCCGTCCGTAGAGCATCGAAAAAGGCTGCATTCCAGAAGCGTAACGAATGCCAAATAGGCTGATCCCGAAGGTACGTGTACAAATACTCGCGGTACGGTTCACAACCAGGAACATCAACTGAAATTAAAGAAGCAATGTAGTTTACATCTACTAAATCGTTGAACCAATAGGGCATCTCACTATCATGGTAAAATGTAAAGCACATGTTCATCAGAGTTTTTGCCGGTGAAAAATCTTCGCTTTCAGCACACTCAAATAGAATGATTGCAAAGTATTGAATCAGCGAGTAGAATGTTGATTCATCCACTCGCTTGGACTTTGCTCTTTGTGCGTTCACCAAACGGGAGAACCATAGTCGACCAGTTTCTGTCTGAAATTGAAGTACAATGTATTAGAACTGAAAATGTATTTTATTAATAAAGATTGGAATTACCCTCGCATATTGTCCAAAGTCCGACTTGAGCTCCAACGTTATGGATGAGCTTTCTCGGAAGAGGATTTTCACAAACCGTTTCATAAAATCGAGTATGGCTTCCTCTGACTGGCTGTCTAAACTGATCGACGATGCCCAAGATGGTACCGAATTTTCCGACTCCGACCGAATCCACATCTTCAACTCGGAAGATTCCAGGGTCGCACTAAGCACACAGGACTCATTGTCACTGGTGGAGGCACTGCTGGGAATACCTAATGAGGAGTAATAATTGGTTAGTCGTTAATCTTGAATCCTGATTGTAATACTCACCAATTTTTGGTTCTCTAACGAAGTCCTTACAGGACGGAACTGCTTCCACTGCTGGTACGGATTTTGAGGCCACTTCCAATGCCACGTCGCTATCTCCATCTGGAGGGGGTTGAGGTGATTTCGAATCGATCGAACATGAATTGTTACTATAATTACTATGGCTAAACTCAGTGCTAAAACTGTTTGATGGGGGCCGTTCCATGGGTGGCGCCGGTTGTATACTACCATTAGGTGTTGCTTGAGGAAGGAAATGGAAAACGAGAAAAAGTCAAGTGACACTCGAAAAGTGCGAAGTGCTATGGAGCTAAATTGGCTTACGATGGCTAAATGCTGGATTTCTATAGCGGCCCGAGAGCACTTCTTCGTGGGCTCTTCTCTCCTTGGCTCGACGAAGTTCAAAATCTATTTGATGACTCTCGGTGTGATCATCTGTGAGGAAGGAGGACATTAATTATGGAATGATTTATGAACAGTACAATGAATTTTTTTGAGTATAAAGCTTGTCAATTATTTAAGGTCCATAGAGGCAAATGCATACGCTATTTACCGTTTTGTATCAAATTCCGAACAGACTCATATTTCGAACACTCTGTTTTTGTATGACGATTTAGTTGAAGTGTTTCGCTGAAATATGTCATCAAATTTCCAGGAAATGGCAGCCAATTGAAATTAGATATAAACATATTCCAATCTATTTTAGACCTCGGGAGTAGTTATGATTCCCTAGTTCGAGGTCAGTAAAGCTATCTCAGATTAATTTATTTGCGAAATTTTCAATTTGAATACCATTTATTCATGCTGTTCGGAATTTGAATCAATGTGTTCGGAATATGAGGCAGAATGAACACAGTGTTCGGATTTGAATCAAAATGTTGTTCCATATTTGTACATAAAAACAATACTAAACAAGTTCAAATGAACATTTTTATTGGCACAGCTGACAGTCAGACTTTGTGAAGAAATTGAAATTTTCACAAATAACATTTAATTTATACCTGTGAGATGAGTTTGAAGTCACTGTGGTCCTTAAGTGTTCGGAATATGAGTCAAAACGGTAAATCCATGGATATCAAGGTGAATATGAATCGAAGCCAAACTTCAAATTTTCAAGAGCACAAATCTGGAGAACCGAACTCCCGTGGGAGCTGAAAACTTAATCGATTGGTCTCCGCCAGCTAGTGACCACTCGATTAAGTTTTCAGCTATACCGAATGTTTGGTTCTCCAGATTTGTGCTCTTGAAAATGTAAGATTTGGCTTCGATTTATCTTCATCTTAAGTTGTGCTAAATCGAAATTGTGAAGATGCACGGTAGTCCACAATTGTTTAAAGAAAATCAAGTTACTCAAAACATTTTAGCAATGGTTCTCAATGAAATGAGACTGAGAGCGTACATCAGGTTTTCCATCTAGGGTGAACGAAATTAATAGTTATTTGACTTAATTAGTTGAAGTTTATCACTCCAAACGACCTTTTTAGACACCCTACCTACTTTCAGTATGTTCACACAGATTTTTTGTATGATACGTAATTCTATAGAAGACATGGTCAATAGCATTCTCTAAATCATTTCAAACAAATGGACACATCAATCTTGATTAATCAACTGATAGTAAGATGTTGTCTAGATATCAGTGATCATTGTTGGATAAAATTAAAAATAAATTTCCGTCCAATAGATAAGTTTTCTCAGATTAAAATTTCGGTCGGTCGCGTACAATATGTATTGATCCGAAATTATGAAGCTGTAGTAAATCGTAAACGAAAGCCAGTAAAAGCAGCGGCCCCTGCACCTGAGCTTCTATCACGTGCACACTAACTTTACGAGGCGATAAAAACTATATCTCGTCTCTGCCACATTACCCTCCGCATTTCGCTATGCTCAGGAAAATATTCATACACAGTTCTAAACTTTTCCCCGTGTTTTTCTCACCTGGGTGCTTCCACTGTGCCGCTTCATACTTTTTCCGCAGCATATTGTCTACCTTTGCCTGATTTCGGTGCTCCGTCGTTTCAGTGTCCTCTGAGGACGATAAACTTAGCGCCGCGTCGATCTGCAAGAAAGAGAATTGAATTCATTTTTCAATGAAACAAAACGGTAGAAATATGCGGGGTCATTTGAAACTGAAGCTTTCTCATTTCAATGACGTGCAAATGGATTCAAGTGAGACTATGAATTTCAAATTTCTCACAACATAATTTAAAATTCATATTCAAACTTTATCGTCTAACTCTTCGGAACACTTGTACGAATATGAGAAGCTAATGTGGCCAAAATACCTAGGTGCAATAAATAATGCATTTGCAAACAACTCGACTGCCATATCGCGAAGTAGTTTCTCCAGCCGAAGGACACTTTTCTCCACGAAAACGGATTTTTTGCAAGAATTCTTCTAGAGCTACCACCAGGAAAATTGCGACATGAATTATTTCAATGATTTCCCCAGATAATCCTCCAGGGATTCCCCAGAAATTTCTCCAGGAACTCGTTCTGGATCTACAAAAAATCCTTTGGGGATTCCTTCAACAGTTCTTCTTGAAATTTCTTCAGAGATTCTCCTTTGAATTCCTGCAGGAATTTCATCAGAAATTATCATTAGAATTACTTCAGGGATTATTTTGGGGAAACATTAATTCCTTTTGGGAAATCTCTTCATGGAATCGTCCACAGATTCCTCCTGGGATTTCTCCAAGAATTATTCCAGGGGTTTCTCCAGAAAAATCTCTACAGGTTTTTTTTATGGATTTCTCTACCGATTCCACCAGCAAAATCTCTACAGTGATGAATTCTTCCAGAAGCTTTTTAAAGAATCCTACAGAGGTTTCTCCAGAAACTCATCCAGGGATTTCTCTAGTAAAATCTCCACAACGATTCCTGCAGACATTTCTTCAGCTCTTCCTTCAGAAATTGCACAAAGCATTTCTTCAAAAAAATCTCTAAATGATTTCCTCTAGAAATTGTTCCAGGGATGAGCTGGTAGACAATAAACTGCATATTTCAATGATATATGTTTTTCGTCTACGCAGTCTTTATTGTAGAAAAGCCGTTGAAAAAAACAAAGACTGTATGGCCAAAAAGCATATTTGATGTTCCAGAGATTTTTTCAGGAATTCCTCCAGAGATTTCCTCTGGAATCCCTCCTGCAAGAATTTCTCCAAGGATGCTACCAGGAATTTAACCAGAGGTTCCTCAAGGGGTCATTCTTTATCTTTTTTAAATTTACAAAGCATTTAGCCGCATTGACCAAGGAGTGCAGGTTCGATTCCTGCTTCGAACCGGAAAACTTTCGTCAGGAAAGGAAGCACCACACTAGTCCGTTGTCCAGTGTGGTACTTCCTTTAAGGACAAATCGTCGACTGGAAGGATTTACGTGAAGGTGTATTTTTTAAGATTCTCCAGAAAGCTTTTCAGGAACTAATCAAGCGTTTAAAAAAATACTTCTGCAGGAAAGAACTTCCTAGAAGAATCTAAAAAAAAATCGCAAATGAAATCCCGGATGACATCTTATTCATTTTGCATTTTGGCGAACTGCCCATAAAGGCATAACTGACCCATATAGAATTAGTAGGCATTGACAAAATAGCGCTCAAAGTTTGAGGTTTGCATTCTCATACAAATGTTTATAATTTTCTAGTACATTTTTTAATGTCATATTCTTTTCGATCCACCCCACAGAATACTTATTTTATTAATACTGATCAGTAAAAAATATAGACTTGATCATAATTCTAGTTTTTCAATTGCTATTGAGCTTCAAAGTTCATATAGAGACTGTTATGCCTTTATTTTTCAATATGGGATTGTACTGCCCATAACTGCATAACAGTCACATTCGACATTTTTGACAAATTGGAGTTAATACCATGGAGAGTCATCAAATGATAAATACTTTCGATCAACTTACTGAAATCTGTGAGATTGTTCTAGAAAATTCGAAAAAAAAATCCAAGTTGTTTTGTCACATTGGTAATTATAACCGCATAACAGTCACATTGAGATTATAAATGAGCCTCGTAATGTAATAGCAATCAAATTTCCATCAGAATTATTTTCTGACGATTCACCTAGTATGCGAAATGAGTTGTACAAAATATCAGCCTCAAATAAGCACTTTTGAGTTCCTGGTATTTTTTTGAAATTTTAGTTTCCTCCCATACTGCCATGAAATGCACACTTGGTATTCAATTTACGCAATGCCTACTTTTGTCGAATATTACAAATATGCAGTTATGGGCAGTGTACCAACTTCATATTTTTACACAACATTTTCAAACAAAATTTATAAATTTTCATATGCATAGTGAAGTGTATATTAAAACATGAATGTTGCGATGAAAAAAGGTGTTGGTTCGAAAATCAAAATGGGACAGTTATGCTTTTATGGGCAGCGAATCTCTGTAGAAATTTCCAGAAGAATTCTCCGAATCTTGTAGGAATTTCCAGAAAGAATCTCTGTAGAAATATTAAGAGTAATTCCTGGAAAATTACGTGAAAAAATCCTAAGAATGATTCATGTAGCTATATTCCTGGATGCATGCCTGAGAAAATTCCCAAAGAAAACACTTGAGAAGTCCCTATAGAAATCATTGAAGACATCTCTACATGAATCCCTGTAGAGATATTCCTGGAAAAATCCTAAGAAGTTCCCGACCAGATAAAGGAAACAAGATAATAACAGACTGTGTTGCTTTGATATGATTTTATTATATCACCATTTGTTATAAAACATAAACCGTTAAAATAACAAAAATTCTAACAAAATTTACACCAAACAAATATAGAATATATAACAATCCTATTGAAATTATAGCAAAATTAATACAGAACGTGTTTCATACATATCATAAAAAAAACAAAATTATTGCAAATTTTGTTACTATTCACAACTTTAGATGTTATTTACAACTAAGGGGCTGTCCATTAATTATGTAAGGGTTTATGGGGGGAGGGGGAGTTTGAGATTTCTTACGCGCCATACAATTAACGGAGGCAAAATTTATTGCAAAATATTTATGGCTTTTAAAATCTACCATGATGGTAGTAGCTGCAGCGCAGTCATCTAAAAACCGATTTTTTTAATTGGCTTCACGTTGAATTGACCAGCAAACGTTAATCAAGTTGATGATGCTGTTAAACAACCGGACAAACTTTGATGAATTGAAGAGGTAGTTTACTATGAGTTCTAAGCGTAAATACTTAATAACATGAGAATTTATAGTTAAAAGAATCAATATCTATTTATTTTACTGACTTGGATTATTGTCTATTAAATCATCAATCATGTTACTATAATTATAATTATTTTTGGTCGGCTGAGTCATCTCCATCAATCATGTTATTTATTGTAATAAAAACGCTCTTGTACAATTGACTTAATCTTAATTGACTCTAGTAAACTTTGTGGTCAACTGGATACTTACATTGAATTTGATTCTGATCATATCCATGTTACATTTAAAATTCCTCATGAAACGATTCTCAATCTTATCAATTCTACTTTCAATCAATTCAGAGCTAACTGGAGTCCATATAAAACATACATCGATAGTAATCTTGATGCTTATATTTCGGTGAAAATTAAGTTTAATATCGATATTAATAAATTCCATGGTTGAAGCAAGAGGATTTTGAAAGCGTTCTCAATTACGCAAAAGTTTTAGAAAATTCTTGGGGAACTAGTTTGGAACTAAGCGTCTGTAGAATATTTTTGTAAATAATGAAATTAAAAGGTGGATAAGCGTCGCAAGGAAGTCACAAGATTGAAATTTATTAAGTGATGAAAATTGAGCAACCGATCGGGGAAGTATTGAATGATAGTCTCTTTTGCTGATTACTCTTATTGACATATAGCTACATGAGTCTTAAATAAAAATGAATTAATTTCGGTAATTTTCAACAGCTATCATTTTGATTTTCTATATTTAGTAACCACAAGAATTACTGGAGAAAGCCGTAATTCAAATACCCAGTAACACTTTATCGACTTTGATAATCTAAATTAATTGTGTGATAAATTGATGCTGCCCAATATAAATCAAAACGATAATCTGCCTTATTCGGACAATTCAGGTTACATAAAAGCTTTAAAATCCCATCTTTCGTATTTTTCTTCCGATCTACACTCCCGTGCATAAGTTTGGGTTCACCCCCTCAAAAACATACAAAAGTATTCAGTTCATCTCTCTGTGACTACACGTCCAATTGAAACTCTCTAAGCCACAAAAGACAAAGAGTTATTCTGACTTCGTATGTATTTTTCCACAAACATTTTTTTTGTATTTTGTATGCTAAATTTTTACTTAAAGTTGTGACATTTTTCAAAAAACACACTTGAAAAACATAGCTAATTTCCTCAGCATTGGATCGACCAAAATTTTAAAACAAGATGTCATTAGAATCATAAACGTATATTCTTTGAAGAGCACTCACGAAGTTTTTGCCGAAAAAGCTAAAAACTAGTCAAAATCAATAAAACAGTCATTCAAGTACGCGCCATTATTCGCATTTGAAAAAGCTATGAATTATTAAAGTCGGTTGAAAAATGGCAGAGATATTGACAAAAATTATTTGCGTGTGGCTCAGATGAACCCAAACCTTTGCACGATTTACATCATACTGAGGGGTGTTTCTCTAATTTTGAGTAGTTTTTAGATTTTTCCGCAAAAAATTCGTGAGTGCACTTCAAAGGATATAAGATTACAATTCTAATGACACATTGTTTTAAAATTGTGTTCGATCCAATGCTGAGGAAATTAGCTATGGTTTTTTTAGTGTGTTTTTCAGAAAATGTAAACTTTAGGTAAAAACTAGTATACAAAATTCAAAAAAAAAAATGGAAAAATACATACCAAGTACTCTTTGCCTTTTGAATGCGGCTTAGAGAGCTTCAAATGGACGAATAACCACACAGATACATTTTTGTATATTTTTGAGGAGGTGAACCCAAACTTTTGCACGGGAGTGTGTATGACAAAATTACAGTCATTTCGGTGGTTTTTTGAAGGTATACAGATTAAAATATCTGAAATTTACACCTGAAGTAAATAAAAACGTGTTTCTTTTATTTTATACGTAAAATTTAAATTTATTTGTATGACAGAATACTTCATGCTAAGGCCAACATATATTTTTAAATTCTAATGGAAAAATGTGTTGAATTTAATGAACGTCGATTTGTTACATGCAACTCGATGTAACATTTTTTAATTGTGTAGCTCAAAAACAATGTTTTTATATAGAAACTACTATGGAGAATAAGGCCCAGATAGACGTAGCGGTACACGCGCAGTAATTCACCAAGACCAAGCTGAGGGTCGTGGGTTCAAATCCCACCGGTAGAGCATAATTCCGGGTCGGAAATGTTCTTGACTTCCATGGGCATAGAGTATATTCTTACCTGTCACATGACGTACACATGCAAACATGTTCAATCGGTGAAGAAAACTGTGAAAGTATTCATAAGAAGCAGGTTGAGAAAACAGGGTCTGTCCCAATTGGGACGTAACGCCAGGAAGAAGCAGAAGATTTCTATGTAGAAATTTAGAAAAATGATCAGAACAAGGAAAAACTTTTATTGAAGTACAAAAATAATTATATCTAGATCTAAACTTATTCTTCAAACTATAAAGAGTGCTGAAGACAATAAATTAATCTGACGAATAGGGGAAAAGACATCTATGCGTTCCATATGAGGGTTTAGTCTAAACTAAGGTGACCAGCGCAATTTTCAACATGATATTATTGCGTCAAATCTAATTGTTTGTCTAAACTGAAAAATTGACTTAGACTTAGACTTAGACCTAAAATGTTTATAGAACACACATCCAAAAGGAATAATGTTCAATTGGGAACGAGATCTGACAGGGTATCCCGCGTTTCGCGGGACATATATGATCGCATTAGTCTAAACTAAACTTCTACAAACACCGCAAATAAAATTGGCTCAAAATGAATTGGTTTATTCAGCAACTTTATTCACAAAGCTTCAGTAAATTACCATGAGGACGCCATTCACCGCTCATTTAACAGCATTTCAACCATTTCAACACATTAAATTCTATCAAAAATCAGTTTTTCGATTTTTTTTTTCGCAACTTTTTGCGCTAGACGCAAGATAAAACATTTGTTTTTGTAGAAAAGAAGTTGAAATGTGAAGAACGTACAATGGTTCCGATTAATATGTAAGCCAATGATACATGTGTAGGACGCCATTCACCGCTCATCCTAAGTATGAGGCACTACATACACAACTAGTTGGAATTAATTTACTTTCATTAGCTGGTTTTTATCTTTGTGCTATAGTACAACAACATATTTAACCGTGGCAGCTAAGAAGCATCTTTCGATCTGACATTATAAAATCATTGTTCAACTCATGTTTACCGCCTTAAGGTGAAGATGAATCGAAGCCAAACCTTACATTTTCAAGAGCACGGATCTGGAGAACCAAACATCCGTTTACGCTGAAAACTTAATCGATTGGTCACTCGCTGGTGGTGACCAATCGATTAAGGGGTCTATTTTATAAGTCGAGTCGACCAAAAACGACTCGACTGGAGTCACTGTCGACCAAAAATGTTGCTCGACTCGGCTCTGTCACTCGAGTTTATCGACAATTGTCACTCTATGTGACTGGTTTACTATGAGAGTCGACGGGTGACATCTGCTTACTTTGATCGACAATGACTATAGACGAGTCACATGAATCCGCTCGATTTACAAAATAGACCCCTAAAGTAAAGAAATCGATCTCTGCAGATACACCGTTATGATACTCAACGAAAATTACGGTTGTTAGAAGTGTCTATAAATAGAAAATAAATAAATTTAATGTTTTCATATAATTATTCATATAAACCTTCAGTATACCTTTGGGCCACCTTTAAGTCCTCACAAAAATAGCTGTACTTTAGACAAAATAATATTTTTATCATAAGGATTGTAAATAAAATATGTAAGAGGGGATCCTCAAACTTGTTTGTTATTTGCACCACCCTACTGTATTATACATACACCCCCATCGATCCAAACTGTTTCGTAGTTATATGCAACAGCTGACGGAACCAAAAATACAGCTGCCTGCGAAAAGAAAAGGTAAACAGCAGCTGATAAGTCAGTGAAGTTTTAGGTCATACAAAAGCGTTATATATGCAACCTCATCGCTTCCAGCTAGTTTTCCAACAAATGAATACGGCGATACACAAAAATGATACAATTATTGTACTGGAGTCACTGCACGACTCAAACCTAACCTTCGAGCTTTGCGAATGTTTATGCGTAGATATATTCACGTGTAACACAGCCTCTAAACAAGCACCAGCAACCAAGGGAAGGTCAGGACGGTGAACCCCGTGTTTTCAATTGTAATATTCTGGTTCTACAGTTGTGTTCAGAATAATAGTAGTGAAAGCCGATTTTCATACAAAATGCTGAACTTTAGCATGCTGTAACTTTCTCTCCATATGAGCAATCGGCATGAAATTTTGGCAGTGAACTACACATATACTCAATTTTATTATCACAAAATTTCACACTACTGGCTAGAAAAATAAGCACCAGGTGAAATCGCTCAAAATAATAGTAGTTTATATTAGTTATATGAATTCATATATGGGAAAAGGATAAAAATACAAAAATCGACTTTTTTCAATTTTTTGCCGATGAAAGATTTTTTAATATTCCGCAAGCTTTTTTTGACTATGAAGGATAACTTTGAGTGAAAAAAGATCGGAGGTTCATGCAAGTTCGATAATATGTGTGTTCCAGCACACCGTGAGACGTGAACCACATGAGATCTTTACTGCATGAAAACTTAGAAAGAATAAATGAGTCACTAAGTTGATTTGGGACGCATCTGACAGTTCAGCACACCGTGTCCAAGCTATCATTGGATCATTACCTCCGCGTTTGTAGTTCGTGTTTCTTAAAATATAAGCAGATGGTTATTTTTTTAACTTCATTTGACAACTCTTCTCTTTTTTATTTTCGACTTTTGCAGTCAGCTATTTTTACTTCTAGGAGAAAGGTATTCAATATCGGTAGATACAGATATGTTTGCCAAATTAAGTGTAATTGTGGTAACATTGTGCTAATTATGTAGCCAGCGGGACTTGAACCCACAATTTCTATTCTGTACACGCACGCATTACCAATTATACTACAGTTACGCTACGGTAAACTGAAGTATTTGGCTAATGACCTTTGTAGCATCCCCAAGCCTCACAATCTTACCTTTCCCCTAAAAGTGCAACGTTTGGCTTGTTTTCAATTTTATAGACATCCCTTATTTAGAACATAGGCTGTTCTTCCTTATAACACTAGTTTAATAACCATTGGCATCAACATAGTCTCCAATTCTAATCATCGTAAACAGTTCTTTGAAACTTTACTGTGTAAATATTGTTCTGCTTGCAGCCACTACTGATTTCACCAGAAACTTGCCCTTCTTTTATTAGAAGGCTGTTCTTTATAGATAAATATGTCAATAAAATCTAACAGAGCTACTGAAACTCTAATCAGATTTTTTTCTGGTATGCTATTACTTCAAACGTATCTTTGCGTAATTATTACGAAACAATGTGAAAGAACAGCCTATTATCCAAAGAAGGGAAAATTCAAAATGAAATATTATCAGCTAAGTGCCACTGAATATTGGAACAGTATAAATATGAAGAACAGTCTATATTTCTGAGAAGGCAAAACTAAGCCGAATGTTCATTCGGCCAAATGTTCATAAGCCAAATATCTGTACTCCAAATATACCGCTTCCAATGAAACTGCATATTACTGCATGCTCGCTTTTATCGTCAGGCAAAAAAAACTTTAAGTTGCTTTGAATCAAATGCACGTGACACATTATATTGAACATCGAGTAAGTCGAGTCTAGTACACGACACTGAAGACGGCCTTACAGTTGAGGTCGAAATACGCGTATCTGTCAAAGGTGGTAGGTTTTTTGGCATAAAGTCGTTTGGCATAAAGCCGTTTGGCATAAAGTCGTTTGGCATAATGGTCATTTGGCATAAAGTCGTTTGGCATAATGGTCGTTTGGCATAATAAGTCTGAAATCAAGAATTTCTTAACATGACATTTGTTTTTACGTTTCAATTGAATATTTCTGATGACATCAGGCTTGTTGTAAGGTCAATTGATACAAAATGTCACTTTATACAACAATCATATGCTCTTGAATAAACTAAAGCATATTAGGAAAGTTATTGCCAATAGTATTTTATTATTTCTCCAGAAATTACCCTTCTTTCAAATATTAATTATTTGAATTATTAATTATTTTGAGTTCCACTGTTGGAATAGATTTTTGCACAGAAGATTTTGATACATTTAGCACAAATTTACCTTTCTTTCAAACATTTTTTTCTGAATATGATGTAACCATAATTATCATCATAATCAAATCAGGTATAAAAACTGATTTGAAATTTAAATAAATTTCACCTTCTTTTATACTTAGGCTGTTCTTTGGAGCTACTTTTTTTAGATATTGTTTTGCTTCCAACTGACAAAAGGGTGGCAATCGATAACATTGATATTCTTCTTTCTGGCGTTACGTCCCCACTGGGATAGAGCCTGCTTCTCAGCTTATTCTAATGAGCACTTCCACAGTTATTAACTGAGAGTTTACTATGCCAATGACCATTTTTGCATGTGTATATCGTGTGGCAGGTACGAAGACACTCTATGCCCAGGGAAGTCGAGAAAATTTCCAACCCGAAAAGATCCTCGACCGGTGGGATTCGAACCCACGACCCTCAGCTTGGTCTTGCTGAATAGCTGCGCGTTTACCGCTACGGCTATCTGGGCCCCGATAACATTGATCTGCTCAAGTAATCAGCGAAAAGAGACATCGATTAATGCAGTTACTTCGATGAGTTGTGCTATTTTTCCCAGAATGTCAGTTCCCCGAATGTCGTTAGCCCGAACGCCAGTTCCCCGAATGCTAGTTCCCTGAATATCCCGCTTTCCCGAACAGCCTACTTCCCCGAAAAGTTTGTGTCACTCATAATTGTCGTAACTTAATACATTTCGGGGTGGTGAACGAACTGGCCATCTGATATGCATCCTTCTTTATTTATGCGGTTCTGTCGAGTTTTTCCGTCTTCAGCATTTTTGCCAACATGTGTATAGCCGAAAATGACAGAATACAGTATGACCCATAAAAAAAATACGAAAATTGTTTGAACGTGAATCTAGCATTCACGTTATTTTCATTGTTTTTGCTAGTGAATGTAATTTCTGATTATTGTAGTATATTCTAACATAACTTCGCTATCTAGGAAAATTTTTGTCATATTTTTCTTACTGTCCTAAATAATATAATAAATCAAAGAAGTTCAAAGGTTTTGTCCGCCCAAAGCTAGAAACAGCGTCTGATTGGCGTATACTCTGGTGATAAACTTTCCACCTTCAAAAATCACATTTTATTATAATAAATTTTAGTTTGTTTGGTATCAGAGGATGGAGGAGTTCTTAGAGAACGTGTTTTCATGGTCACAATAAAACATTTTGCCAGGGTCATAGTTTTGAGGGCATTTGCGTCTTATAGGTTTAATATGCCTTTATTTTTTGTTTAAGTTTAGTAAAAAAATAAATACGGAGGCCTATAACAAATTTTTGAGGATGAAATTTGTTCCTTCGATTAGAGACAACTTATATCAATACTAGCTCATAGGTTTTCAACAAAACGGAGCCGCTTATCACACTTATCTGTGAAGAATCTCACGCCATCGTTGATGTTTTAGAAGCTTTCATCACATAAATATTGAACTCGACGTCAGAATGATAAAATTTGAAGGTATATAATACAAGTAATGAATAATATTTATGTTTCATTCACATTTTCTATATAAAACCAATCATTGAACATGATATGACGATTTTCGCATTTTTTTATGAGCCATACTGTACATCCTTCTTTAAATTGCTTATCGTTCTTCTCGTTCACCATACAGTCACTGAAGGCTATTATAGCACCTATTTAAACTGCACCACTTTTTGGGGAAAAGGGTCATTCGGGAAACCGGCATTCGGATAAACGACATTCAGGGAAAAGTACCAAAATCACTTCGATGATTTTGAACGCAATTATAATTCGTTTTATTATGCCACAATAATTTTTGGCGTCCAATCTTCTATTGGTTTAATCATTTATTTTGCCTTCTTCTAATAATAGGCTGTTCTTTATATTTATGCTGTTTTGAAGTTTATTATTTAGTTAAACTAAATGTTAACCTTTTTTTTGTTTTTTAACAATTCTTGCAAGACGTGCTGTTGGAATGATAGTCAGAAGACACTACACGTTAAAAGAAGAAGTTACGTGCCAATATAGAATATATAGATAGAACGCGCCAATATCCATCATCTATTTTTTTGTTTTGCAAACACAAGATTTCCTTTTGAAATATGCTGGCAAAAACAAATTCAATCACAATTTTTTCCTTCTTTCGATAATAGACAGTGTTTTTGATGTAAACTTTCAAAATTAAAATTTATATAAAATCGTTCAAAAGTTTGCCACAAATATTTTTTTTTTTTTTCAAAAATGTGTTGTTCGTTTGAGTTATGCTGTGAGAAGATATTTTTCGTTAGAGCCTTGAATGTTTTAAACGAAAAATAACCTGCTCTCGTACCTAGGTTATTTTTGCAGTATGCTGCAACAATAGATTTATGAATAAGAGCTTTTAATAGTTTGAAAATAAATTTTCCCTTCTTTTACCAAATAATTTTCATCCATTGTTACGTCCAAACTGGGACAGAGCTTGATCTGCAGAGAAATATACTATGCGCGTTCCCTTTATTAATAACTGCGAACTTGCTTTGTTAATTGACTTTTTTCAAATATGTATATCGCAATAAGCTCAACGATGCTCTATGTTTTGGGATGTTGAAATTTTTTTTATTATTCCGAAAAGATCTTCCACCAGAACCGTCACCAGTTTTATTTAATTATGCTCGCTACAATTTTTGACATTCATAGCTTGGAATATCCCTGAACGACCACCACGCTTATTGAGAGCCTACGAAAAAAATTTGCTATGGGGTTGGTGGTGTTGATCTCGGTAAATGCTTCGAAAATGCCGATATTCATTCTAAGTCAATCATTATGCCAAACGGCCATTATGCAAAATGACCATTATGCCAAATGACCATTATGCCAAACGACCATTATGCCAAACGACTTTATGCCAAACGGCTTTATGCCAAACGACCTTATGCCAAACGACTTTATGCCAAACGGGGTACAATCCTGTCAAAGGATACAAACTCTAGTGGAATTAAATGGTGTAGTACTAAATTCGGTTTTTTCATCTACTTATTGAACATTTGTTTCTTAAAACATATGGATTTTAATACAAATTAATCAATTTTATCTAATCTTACATCAGCTAGCACGTGAAATACTTTTTGGCAACAGGATCATGAATAGATTTCAGTATGTTAATAACATAATTCGGGAAAACGTCATTCGAGGAAATTGCATTCGGGAAAATGTCGGACAATCCACTTGTACATGAGAGAAAAATAGCGCCCTCTGATCGCCGCTACAGTAAAACTTTCGCTGAATTTCTATTACATAACCACAAAAAATAGTTGTGTTTGATTCAAGGCAATGAAGAAATGATGATAGTGGAATAGTTGTGAGCAATTAGGAGACCTGACTGTTTGAATACATATGAATATTTTTGATTAGAATTATAGCAGGATTAACTTCAAGAATTCAAGTTGATTAAAATAAACTAGATGAAAAAACATAAAAACCAAATAATCGTTGGTACACAAGAAAAGGAAAAGTTTCAAATATTGTAAAGTATTAAAATGCATGAGTTTGTATTTAATTTTAATATTAAATTGTTAGGAATAAACAAAAAAATAATTGAAGGGAAATATAACACATTATTTTATATTTTTGTTTAAATAATTTCTGTGTATAACAGTTCCTGACAAAGTTCTATCATAATGCATTTCGTAGTCTAATAAAATTTTATTATATTTCTGTTATATGTCTGTCGGGATGTGTTGAACATAGTGCGATACACGCAAACTAACTGTTTTGTAATATGTGTTAAGTATACGTACGAAATCTTGTTTTATCAAATAATTAATAACGATTGTTAATTAAATCGTTCAATAAATGTCATGTCATGTAGGTACATGTGTTAGAGATTAACTATTTTCCACCTTAAAAATTCTATCTCGAATATATTTTTCCAAAATAATTAAATAATTGATAAACAAGTGTTTTGCACCTCGATACCTTCCAAAGTCGATGGTCCCTTCAATATCAAGTAAGCAAGAGTTGACTGTTGCAGCATTATGGAAAAAGCATAATTTTCATGACGATCGAACTACCTTCCTCATTATTGAAAACATGACAAAAATCCATGAATTTTATCACTTTTAGTTGAAATATGTGGTGTAGCATTTTTTAACTAAATCATTTAAAGGATCCTGAAAAATATATAATGGTTGAATACTATTTGTTTTGTGTATTTCAACAAAATTGAAATTGATTATTTCGAAAATGCCGATTGCATTTTGTTTATTTGAATGGTTCAATATATGGAACAAAACAAATAGTCACGGAAACCACGTTGTACGTGAGATGATTATACCATAACAGTTTGGACGTTAATCGAATCAGAGTTTAATTTAATCCCACGAAAATTTTAAAAAAGTACCAGAAAATTGCCAACTTGTCAGAAGAAATGCTGTTTCCAAAACATGAACCAAATTGCTTTATCAAAAATTCAGTGCTTAGCATTCCGCAACATTTTTCATTGTAATTCCGTTACAAAGTGCATCATCAATCACCATTCGCATATAGTAGGTATGCATCACGTTCACACTAGCATCCTTTTTCCTCCTTCCTACCTTATTCGATATTCCATTGATGATTTCGGTGCTATTACCCAGAACTGATAAAAACTTCGACTTGATTGCGCTTGGTGTTTTACCCATGAACGATTTGAGCTTGGTCGCTCGGGCATCGGCCATAGTGGCTCCATTAAGCGAACCAGACGTTTCCCCACTGGTCAGGTCATTCGGTTGACTCGCTCGGTCCCTTGCCTTGGTGGCCATAGTCGATGCAAACGCTGCAATATCCATTGCTGTTGTTACTGGAAAGCACTCCGATTGATGAATTTCACTCTCAGCACGTTGGCCACCGCAGGATCAAGAATCATCCGCAGAGGTATAAAAATAGAAAATAATTCTCGCCGCTTATCCTGTGCACTATTATGTTCCTGTTGTACCAAGCTATCAATTTGCTGAAACACTTCGATACATTGCACTCTCTCGGGTATTACTGTGGTATAACTACCTTCACACTATTCCCCTCGAAGCCTTGCGTTCCTTCCCGACCCCCCACTGGTAGGGCAAACAAAATTTATGTAATCCTCTCAAGGCTCACAACATTGAACTAATTCTTCATAGCTTGTCACCATACTTCGCCACTTGTTTCACGCTTTTTCTCATCCACTTGACGCATTAATTTTCCACTGTCCTCGCAGTGCCATTAATCTAGAAAGCTTCCCCAACGATTTTCCAATTGATTAACAATAACCTACAATAGGACCGTCAAGAAAGGCGACCGTACAAAATCGAGATATAAAATTGGCTAAAACATCAAACTTTTCATTTCCTCAGAACGAACACCTAAAACCACACTAAAACAAGCCATCTAACCTACGGGAGAGCTAAGGAAAAACTGTTCCATTGCGACGTTTTCCTTCGTGTGGGACCGAACGTGTACCGGTTCGGGATGGCACAAACGTATATGTGTTTTCCTCGCGTAGTAGGTTGCTCAATGAAAGCGTTCGGTATCACCCGTCAGTAGAAGGCAATACTGTATACTAGAGGTTTAAACCGGTTAGATGGTATAGTTGAAGTAAATGTACAAAAATAAGTTGAAAAGCTTTCTTTAAGACTGATTTTTTTTTCCTACAATGGAATGCTTCATAAATAAGGAACCTTTTTTTCAATGAATCTTACCTTTTCAGCGATTACGGAGATGAACCAGCCATAGGGCTGAAAATCTCCTTAATAAAGATAATAATAATAATAACATTTTCAGCGAACCTAACCTAAATATATAAGGAATTTATCGGGAAAATAGAAGGTAGCAACGATTTTTGTCTAAAATGTTTAATAATTTCATTCGACATTTGTTCCAATGTTTCAATAAAGGATATTCCAAGTAACTCATTAGTACTATACCTGAGAGGGAGCTTCAGGATCATTTTCAAAATTTTGTTTAGAATCCTCTGCAAAACTTTCTTCCTGGCATTACAACAGCTAGTCCATATTGGTATAGAAATTTGTTTGAAGTTCAATAGCTTGTTCTAAAGAAAAAGTTTCGATTTTCTGTTAAAAAATAGATACAGACATTTTATATATTTAGCTTGAATGTCCTCAATGCGATTTTTGACAGTTTAAATTGTATTTAGCATGAGCCCAAAATACTTAACTTAATCTGACCAATTTATTGGAACCCCTCTCATCGTGACACAGAGCTTTTGGCTTATGTGAGAATACTATTAATTGGTTTTGGAAGCAATAGGAAAATTCTTCCATTTTTAAAAGTATGAAGAAAAAATATTCAAACTTTTTTACAATCAGCTACAGATGTCACGCTGGCTTCGTCCTTTGGTGGAGAGGCCTGTGTCTTTCGCAAACAAAGATTTTTGATTTCCCTGAGGTGACTCAAGTAAGTCAGATGTGAAAATATTGTATATTATTGGCCTAAAAATGCAGCTCTTTCAGACTTGAAATTCTGATTATTAACCTGAAGTATACGATTTAACAGCATTGAAGATTTTTTAAATTTAGAATCAAGCCTTCATATCAAACACTGTCGAATGCTTTTTATGTGTCTAGAAGGGAAAAACCAGTAGAAAAGCCATCAATTTTGTTGGAAAGACTTAAATCTGGTACACGTGGGTGGTAAATGACTGGACAATGCGTACCATTGGTACTTCGCGTACCTGCAGGTATAAAATAAACCCCATTTGTGGTCCTTAGCTTATTGTCCAGTAACTCCTATCCCTACCTCCCCGTGGTGCCGCCTGGGGTACGAGTATCCGTCAGGAAGATCGGGTAACCAACCCTGGTGGGACCTTGGTCGTATGCTGATAGGGAAGGGGGGCTCCTCTCTTCTGAGGGTGTAGCTTATCAGAGCGTCTGTTCTCCATGTTAGGAGCGACTCAAAACAGCGTCTGTTCTCCATGTTAGGAACGGCTGATCATCGTCCTAGTGCCAGCGTGGGACTTTAAACAGTGCTGTGCACGATGATCCTCCGGCGAGACAGGGGGATGGTGCAGGTCTTACAAGCCAGCCGAAAAAATAAGGACAGGAAGCATACAATGTAAATTCGCACCGGAACAATCGGCATAGACCCAGGCATCGAAAACGGACTAACGATTGGAAACTCGGATCATGGATTTGTAAGTCTCTCAATTTCTTGGGATGTACCCGCATTCTTTCCGAATTATTGAGGGTTCGCAAGTTCGACATCGTAGCGCTGCAGGAGGTTTGCTGGAAAGGGTCGACGGTACACGGGTAGAAATCAGAATCCAAAATCATGATAATGCACCCGGATAGTGTGTTTTCATCTTATAAAAATACACCATGATTTGGGCTCACGATATCATGAATCAGATTGTCGTAACGCGATACAAGTTGCAGCTGAGTGCTCGAAATCATGCATCGTATGCTCGAAAATCATGATTCGCGCATCTGTTTCGGATCTATTTATATTTCTGTCAGTTAACCCGATAAAATGAAAACAAAAAAAATAAAATCTGCTAGAGCAAGATTCGATCCAAGAACCTTCAGATTGAGCGCCACGTACTTTACCACAGTAACAATCAATCGTGATGAATGATGGGTGATCGATGCGAATGAATTGAAGCAAAGTGCACCGCTTTGTGTTGTCGCTCTGGATGTTACGTTTATGAAGAATCATGATTATGACTCCAGAAACCATGATTTGTCGTCCTGATATCACGACCTACCCAATTTATGAATTTCATGACTTGTAAATCATGGTATGGGAATCAGATTTTTATCCGTGTACATACGTATAGGGATGGTTATACCATCTACCAGAGCTGCGGCAACAGACATGAGCTGGGCACGATTGTGCTACTTTTCCCCGAATGTCGTTTCCCCGAATGTCGGTTCCCCGAACGCCAGTTCCCCGAATGACCCATTTCCCCGAATGCCATTTCCCCGAATGATCCGTTTCCCCGAAAAGTGTAGCAGTTCAAATAGGTGCTATACTAGTTTTCAGTGGCTGGATGGCGAATTAGAAAGAACGATAAGCAATCAAAAGAAGGAGGTATTTAGTCATTCTCGACTATACACATGTTGCCAAAAATGCTGAGGATGGTAAAACTCGTAAGAACCGCTAATCAAATAAAGAAGGGAGCATATCTATGACCAGTACGTTCACCCCCAGAGATGTATAAAGCTATGACAAATATGAGTGCCAAAAACTTTTCGGGGAAGTGGGCTGTTCGGGGAAACGGGATATTCGGGTAACTGGCATTCGGGGAACTGGCGTTCGGGGAAACAACATTCGGGGAACCGACATTCGGGGAAAAGTAGCACAACCGCTGGGCACAGCTTTTATCGTGATGGGCGAAATGTAGAGGCGCGTGATTGGGTGGTGGCCAATCGACAACAGAATGTGCAAGTTGAGGATCAAAGGCCGTTTCTTCAATATTAGCATAATCAGCGTGCACAGCCCTCACCTAGCAAGTGACGATGACGATAATGACGCTTTCTATGCGTAGCTGCAACGTGAATACGACGGCTGCCCAAGCCATGATGTCAAAATCGTTAGTTCAGCGCTCACCAGCTTACGAACGAAAACGGCCTTAGACTGATTGATTTCGCCACCTCCAAAAACATGGCCATACGTAGTACCAACTTCCAGCACAGCCTCCCGTATCGGTACACCTGGAGATCATCCCAACAGACATATCGCGGCGCAAACATCGATTCGGACCACTACCTTGTGACGGTTAAAGTGCGCCAACGACTCTCCGTTGTGAACAACATTCGGTACCGACGCCCGCCACGGTACAATCTGGAACGACTCAAGCTACCCGAAGTCGCAACTGAATACGCGCAAAGCCTTGCCGGAAGAGGGAGTGCTCACCGAAGCCCCTCTTGAGGACTGCTGGAGTAGTCTCAAAGCAGCCATTAACAACGCTGCGGGAGGTGCCATTGGGGTCGTGGAATGCAGCGAGGGCGATGATGCTGCAGCAAGGCATCCGTCAAAACGTGGAACGATACAAACAGAAGCGAAGACAGCAAACCCATCTATTCCGGGATAAAAAGCAACGCCTGGAAGAGTTGGAGTGCGAAGAGATGGAGTAGCTATATCGTTCTCAAGAAACACGTAAGTTCTACAAAAAACTCAATGCATCCCGCAAAGGCTTTGTGCCGCGAGACGAAATGTACCGGGATAAGGATGGAGGTATCTTGACGGACGAACGTGAGGTGATCGAAAGGTGGAAGCAGCACTACGATGAACACCTAAACGGCGCAGAGGAGGAAGATCAGCACAGCAGGAGGAATGGCTTCATCAGTACGGCGGATGAGGGAGATGTGCCAACTTCCACAATTGGTGAAGTTAGGGATGGTATCAAACAGCTCAAGAACAACAAAGCAGCTGGAAAGGATGGTATTGAAACGGAACTTATTAAAATGGGCCCGAACAAGTTGGCCACTTGTCTGCACCGATTGGTAGCCAGGATCTGGGATACAGAACAGCTACCGGAGGAGTGGAAGGAAGGAATAATATACCCAGTATACAAAAATGGTGACAAGTTAGAATGTGAGAACTCTCGGGCGATCACCATTCTTAACGCAGCCTATAAAGTGCTTTCCCAGATCATCTTTCGCCGTCTATCCCCACAGGCAAGCAGATTTGTGGGAAGTTATCAAGCCGGTTTTGTGGACGGGCGATCAACGACAGACCAAATCTTTATGTTGCGGCAGATCCTCCAAAAGTGTCGCGAATATCAAGTCCCTACGCACCACCTATTCATCGATTTCAAAGCGGCCTATGATATCATCGACCGCGAAGAGCTATGGAATATTATGGACGAGAATTGTTTTACCGGGAAACTGACTAGACTGATCAAAACAACGATGGATAGTGTACAGTGCTGTGTGAAGATATCGGGTGCATTATTGGACCCGTTTTAAACACGCAAAGTACTTCGACAAGGCGATGGTCTTTCCTGCCTCCTGTTCAATATTGCGCTAGAAGGTGTTATGAAACGGGCGGGCTTCAACATGCGGGGCACGATCTTCAATAAATCCAGCTAGTTCATCTGCTTTGCTGATGACGAGGACATTGTCGGAAGAACGTTCCGGGTGGTTTCTGGACAGTATATCAGGTTGAAAAGTGAAGCATATCGGGTTGGATTGAAGGTAAATACGTCGAAGACGAAATATCTGCTGGCTGGAGGAACCAAACGCGATAGAGCTCGCATTGGCAGACACGTGATGATTGACGGGGATGAGTTCGAGGTGGTGGACGAGTTTGTCTATCTCGGATCATTGATAACGTCGGATAACAACTGCAGCAGAGAAATTCGAAGACGCATCATTGCTGAAAGTCGTGCTTACTACGGACTCCACAAGACCTTGCGGTCTGGTAAACTTCACTTCCGTACTAAGTGTACCATGTACAAGACGCTAATAAGACCGGTAGTCCTCTATGGGCATGAGACGTGGACAATGCTCGAAGAGGGACCTGCAAGCGCTAGAAGTTTTTGAACGGCGTGTGCTTAGGACGATCTTCGGCGGAGTATGTGAGAACGGCGTATGGAAGAGAAGAATAAACCACGAGCTTGCGCAACTCTACGGTGAACCCAGTATCCAGAAAGTCGCCAAAGCTGGAAGGGTACGATGGGCGGGACACGTTGTGAGAATGCCGGACAACAATCCCGCAAAAATGGTGTTCACCTCAAATCCGGCTGGTACAAGACGAAGGGGAGCGCAACGAGCTGGGTGGATTGACCAAGTGGAGCAGGATCTTGGAAGTGTGGGGCGATCGAGAAATTGGACGATAGCAGCCATGGGCCAAGTTAGTTGGCGTAACATTGTGGCGCAGGTCATGTCCTGAAGGACGTAGAGCCTGCAAAAGTAAAGTAAGTACCGTAAAATGGGGGGAAGTTGATTACTTTTGAGCGATTCTGCTCTGTAACTCTTAGTAGGATGCGTGTATTGTCATCCAAATATTTTTAAAACCTGTACTGATTGGATGTTTATCGAATTATACAAACTAAATTTTGACGAAATGTTCTAGTCATAACAAACAAATATTTAGAAATAAACAATTGGAGTTTTTGATTCCGAAGTGAAGTTGATCAATTATTGTGATAGGTTTCCTAAAATAAATAAATATGCTTTTCACTAAATTTGGGGTCACTAAATATGAATCAAGTCTCAAAAATCTTACAACTTGTTGATGTATCGATCAGTTTTAGATTTGAATGTTAGGAATTACAGAATACATTAAATCAAACGCCTAAAGATATGCAATTTTCTTTGAAATTAGCAACTCGCTCACATACATTTTTTTCTCGGAAAATGTGTTTTTATTCACAATGCTAATTCAAAACTGGATTCATAGAACATATCTGGAATGTATGAAACAGTTTATTGAAATGGTGTCTTCATATAGCCTTGACAATAATCTATTGTTTGGAGAAGAACCCTTCAACAGTTCATCAAACATTTCCTAAAAAAATCTGTTTTCCCGTGGTATAATTATCTTGAATTTCAAATCGAATTTAGGAACATCAAGAACAGCTGTCAGGTAATGCGACATCACAGAAATTGTGCTAATTGAAATCGAATTATAGCTCGATTGATAGTTTATACATGTGGATATGTGAATGATCAACTTCTCCCCACTGATCAACTACACCCCGAATTACGGTAACACGTAAAAATTGATATGTGGTCGAATGTCCATGTCGGAATCCGAACTGTGCATTAGCGAAAATTGAATTTTCGTTGATGTGGACCATCTTTCTGTTCAAAACCACTTTTTCAAAAAGTTTACTGATGGAGGAAATCAAGCTGATTAAACGATAGATGAGAGCTTCTTTAAGATTTTTGTCCGGTTTTATAATTGGCACATATTTGGCAATTTTCCATTTGTCAAGAAAATATGCCAACTGAAAATTGTGTTTAAATATATCAACCAAGAATGATAAGCTACTCGCTGGAAATTTCTTTATGGGGATGTAGAACATGTCATTATCGCCAGGGGCACTTCCTCCAAATCAGTCACCCTAAATTGTTCTCTTGATTGAGAATGCTTTCGATGAGTTCTAAATTAAAATTTTGTTTGTGCTTTCGAACTGCATAGCTAGTTTTTGAGCTGTTTCGCAATCAGTTAGTAATAATTTGTTTTCCTCTTTCAATGTCCGAATCGCCTTCTAAAGTTTTTTAAAATTTTAAGGGCTTAGAACCAGCGTCAAATATAGATTTAAATTTTTGTGTCTTTATTAAGTAAAACGTGTTTTTATTTCTTTTTGTAGATCCTGCCATATAATTTAACTAGCAGTATCCCGAGTGCGTTGAAACTGCCTTCCACTCACGTTCACGGATCAAGAGTTCAGGATGATCGTCTATAATCACGGACTCGAATTTTATTTCACATTTTGATATAGCAATGCCCCTTGTTTCAACAATGGAATTTGTTAAAGCTTTGAGAGCAATTAACTTGATATTGACAAGTTTTGTTTGCAAAGAAATCTCAACATCAAGATTACTATCGATATATGTTTCAAATGTATTCCAGTGAAAATAATTTGATGTGGAACTGACAGGATGAAAGATCACTAAAGTCTTGCAATGAAATTACGTTCGCTCTAGATTATTAAACATTACAAGCAGATGAACAGGATACCATGTAAATATAACGTTCGAAATGATTTAAATACAGAATAATTAGAAAAATTCAAAATCGGCGTCGCACTCTGCATCGGAAAAATCAAAACCCGCTATATGTAAACGAAGAATTTTCTTGTACCGGTTCACCAATACCAGCACTAAAGTAAATACACTCACAGTCACTGTTGCCCGCTAGTGGCGTTTGATTTCAGCTGTCAGTCTTCCAAACCGGTAAAGTGGGTGGCATTTTCCTCACAAATACACCGCCCGCGAATTTAGTCTTTCAATTACTACCATCATACAATCGAAATCGAAAGGCGTGGGAAGTGGAACGAAAACAAAAACATCAAACCACTAAGACTTCTACACCTATAAGTAGGCACATAGAATGAAATAACAAGCCGAAAAGTGTGACGAAGTGGAGTGCACTTTGGAGCCTTCTCCGTGACACTGGAATTCAATGCGAAGAACATTGAGCTCACCACGTGGTGATGGCATTGGCCTACCCAATAAAACGAGTACCGTTTTGTCGCAAATTCTGAACAGACTCATATTCCGAACACTCGGTTTTTATATAACGATTAGGTTGAAATGTTTCGCTGAAATATGTCATCAAATTATCAGAAAATGGCAGTCATTTGCAACTCAATTTCAACGTCTTCAAATCTATTTCATACCTCGGGAGTAATGATGATTCTCTACTTCGAGGTCAGTAAAACTAGCACAAATAAATTTATTTGCGTAATCATTCATTTGAATACGCTTTATTTATGCTGTTCGAAATTTGAATCAAAGTGTTCGGAATATGAGACAGAATCAACACAGTGTTCGGCATTAGAATCAAAATGTTGTTTCAAACTTTTACGTAAAAGCTATACTAAACAAGTTTTAACAAATAATTTTAATGGCACACCCAATAGGAACGAAATATCAGTAAAAGCGGTAATTCTTTTCCTTTTTTCTTTGTTTATTTTGTCTCTTGTTGGTTTATAATTTTCTTGGCATCCCGGGGCATAGAGTTTCTTTGTTCTTACCACATAATAAGGAGACTTACGGTTTCGGCACCATTCGACTATTATCGCCAACCGAATTACAAACGCCAAGTACACAGGATGTTTCTATCAAAACAGACCAATGAAAACTTTCAGATAATTCTTTGTTCTGTCAGCTTTCCAGAATGAACAAACAATATCGCCAGAGATGTCATCAATTCAAATGAAAACGCCTCAAAATGCGGCTGATTTTGAGCTGACGAAGAGATTTGCCAGTAGTTCTTATGGGAAAGCTGCCGAAAAGAATGAGGCTGCCGACAATAGTCACACTGACAAGAGATGCTCGCAGCGTTGGAAAAACGTTGTCGGTGTGAATTGATAGAGGATTGAGCAACGCATAAATGTAAACATCCCTGTTATTTATCCATTCGACCTTACGGTTCATTAGAACTATCGACCATTTGCAACTTAAAGAACCTTTCGGACTAACGATCCTTTCGGTCTTTTGGCATTCGCCCAATGGCCTTCAGCCTAACGGCATTCGGCCTAACGGGATAGAATCAAAATTGTACAAATTCGTTCAAAACGCACAATGAGAGCTTGAATATGTATTCTCAAATTTTTATCTTAGTTGTGACGAATTTATGAAGAATGAGGCAATTATTGGCATTACTGATGAACATATGTAACACATGTGGTGCGAAGCATAAAAACTTGCCAAGTAAACTTGATATTTAAGATTTTTTACTTAGGTCTTCGAATGTAAACAAAATGTTGTCTTCAAATCCTAAAAGTACATACTAGCAAAACCTTCTTTGGGGTTCTGATGGCGCTAGTGAGCATGAAACTACTGTTTCCGGATATCTCACGAGCGTGATCACTGAGAAAGATGCGTATTCGGCAGAGTTGTAGTAGCTCAAACGCTTTCTTCTTGAAGTTCGAAATTGGGTGAAATAATAATATCCCTGAGCTTCTGAACTACTTTGTCAAAGATGCCAGATTCAGTATCCTGAAGTATCCGCAAAACAAAAGTTTCATGCTCATTAACGCCGCCTGGTGACAAAATCTCCTATTTCTTGGCTCAAATAATGATAGCCCTTGAGCAACTGTACTACTTTGCCAAAGACGCAATCTTTCTAAGAGATCATGCTCCTGGGATATCAAAAAAACAAGACTTGTATGCTCACTAGCACCAACTAGTGGCAAAATTTTGAATCAACTAGCTCGAACAATGATAGTCCTCAACCTTCTAAATGGTCAGGATCCTGAAATATCTGCAAAACAAAAGCTAAAGATCTTTTCCCGTTGCATCCATGATTTCGTCCCTCCTAAAAGTCATGCTGCTGTTGTTGTTGTTAATACATCTTCTGGCCAATGACTGTTCTGGCGATTGATTTCTGTTGTATCCTGTTCATTCACTAAAACCATTGATCATTAAAAATGACAATAGTTAGTAATCATGATAGTAATTGTAGTTTAATTCCTCGCTCCTATTTCAGTTTTACAAATTTGCTGATTCTCCTTTGGGAAAGGTGTTGCTTTCTCGCTTCAATCCTGTTTTCATGATTGTTTTAGATGTGGGATGACAGAGTAGCTGCTCCTGCAAATTCAAGTGTCTCCTCTAATATTCCTCGAGTTGTTATGAATTGTGCTTTACTGACAGATAAGTTGAAAAATTACGGTAACATTGGCTGATTAAAGAAAAAATCAACTCGAATAGCTTTCAGCATGTTTTTTCCTAAATTCATCAATTTTTTAATCATGATTAACTTAACGCTCAGCTCTAGATTCTCTAGACTCGATCTGCAAACAAATGAAGCTTTATATGCTGTAAGTAATGTTTGGTACTGGCTACTGAATCTTTGGGGGGCTACTTAAGCACTCCCCGCAACAATTTCCGAAACCACCGTAATTTCCGTCTCAAAAACATGAAGATATCCTAATAAATTGAAACATTTTGAAATTGAAAATAATGAGAAGATTTGACATTAAGCGCGTTAACCCACTCGTAATCACAAATCGTACTGAGTTTAATAATTAATAACCTAAAACTAAAGTTTAGTTAGTTTCTTGTTTCTCGGAATTTTTGCACCATTTTTTTTTACAAGTCCTCAAAAAGTTCTTCTAGTTTTAGAATCTGTGCCAACATTGATCATTATCTGGATCCAGAGATATTCCAAAGTTCCTTGGGGGACCGACGCGTATGCATAACCCACGTATATATCTCAGGCTACCGATTTTTTATCGTATTCGGATATTCACGCTTCGAAACAATACATAAATGAGAGCATGTTGTAAAAAAAGGAGGAAATTTGGTGCAGCCGTCTTTGAGTAATGAGTATTTACGTTGTTGGTACCATGCTGGCTAAATAAAAATCTTAAAAACTTCAAAAAACCTTATCTCGTAATTTTCAGATATCTCTAAGAATTCTTAATCAATTTGTATGATTTTAACAGAGTCGCTACTTAATACATGCCATTGTGTAGCCAATATTTTATTTTTTCGGTAAGTTGACGTAAAACAAAATGGCTGCCTAAGAAATGTTGTATGGAAAATGTCGGTCCCCCAAGTAACATAGGAATATCTTTAAAGCCAGATCACCAATCATCAAAATCGACACGGATTCTCAAACTTCTAAAAAAATGGTGCAAAAATACTGACAAATAAAAAAAGTTATCGCTATTTGAACTTTTTTCTTGCAAAAAAAAAATGAAGTTGCCGGTAGAGGGGTTAATAACAATTTCTAAAAAAAAACAATCATTAATCATAGTTGTTAATCATTATAAAACTGAATTTATTCATTAATCACTTAATTAATCATTGCAATCCGTTAATCATCAACGCTCTCATAAAGCCTATCTATCTCAAAAATGCTTTTAGGTGTAAAGGAATCTGATCTAATATGTACCCTTGAGGCAAAACGACCCACGGTGCTCTTTTAGCTTATTTGTGAAGTAATTGGGAACAGCTTTTCATCAGGGATGAATAGAAAGGATCCCAACAAACAATTTAACAATAAAAATGCCACAGATTATTTTCCAAAATATTTAAAGAAACCAAAAAAAACTTGTTGTATCAGATACTCCTAATAATTTAGCATTAATGTTCGGTAACCGTTTTTGGCCGCTAATGGGCCGCTTCACGAAAAAAAAACTCGAATGTCGCCTGAAATTTACATTTCATCTCTGAATTCAGCAAAATATGCTCCATCACGCAAAAAAAATGAAGTATTACCTAGGTTTGCGAAAAATGTCATCAAATTATTGTAAATTTATGGTCAGGTCTTGTAGAAGACACTCTCACCCGCTTTCTTCCAACTCCATATCCTCAAAAGTTTTAATGGAATAGAGCTAAGGTTCCTAGTACCGACACCTTTTGACGAGTACCTGTTCTACGGTACTGTAACTCTCATATACCGATACTGGAAGATTTTTTTGCAATAACTTTAAATTTCTTTTCTTAAGCTTATTCTTCATTTTATGAATTATAACACTAACAAAATAGGGTCTTAAAAGAATAATGATTAAACCGCTCCAAATTTACAATTCATGAAATACTTACAAATATGCTTTGAAATTCTTGTTTTGTCTGAAGTGGTGGACCACATTCATTCAAATCTGTCTTTTATACAGTATAGGACATATAAAATGCACCAAAGCCAATTTCTCATACAAAATGGCCAACTTCAGAAAGCTATATCGCCGCCATTTCTAAACCAATTGTTCTAATATTTTTTCAGTAACGAACTACAAATAACCAATTCGCTGAAGACACCAAGATGATTTGATGCTTTGTTTATCTGCTACATAATTTTGTGGCTTGGTGCATTTATTTTGTCTACATTCAATCTATCTGCAACTTTTGAATCAATAGTTTTCACACAATTGTATTGATAGTTATCAAAAAACGATGTAATTTGTAGTTCGATACCGAAAAAATTAAGGCCATCGGTTTAGAAACAGCGGAGATATAGCTCTCTGAAGTTGACCATTTTCTATGGGAAAATGACTTTGGTGCATTTTCTATGTCCGATACTGTACACCCACAGTTGAACGTTTTACAGGAAACAACAAAAATACACCGTGAACTAGATCATGTTTATGTGACCATTGGTGGTAGTTCATGGTGTATTTTTGACAGTTCACGTTTTCCAGAATTCTTTTTTGAGAGTGTATTGTGTGATATTGCCATAGTGCAGGAAATCGTTCAAAATGTTCATCTGTTTTTTTTATAACAAAATTTTCAGACACGGAGAAAGCTCTTTCTGGGTCAATCCGGATGTTGCTAGAGTTGTTGACACCAACCCCGAACCCCCCCCCTCCCGCTTTGAACACGAATTATTCCGAACTATTTCTATCGATCTTTGTGGTATTTTGGTATCAAAGAATGATCGGTATTACCGGTACTTTCGGTACCGGTACTGCCAGTACCAAAACCCTAGTGTAATCTTATCAATTTGTGAATTTCACGACTTGTAAATCATGATTTGGGAATCAGACTATTTTCCTTGTATGAAGAATAATTTTGGTTGAAATCCATCTGGAAACTTGAATAAAAGAGTAACACAAATTTGGCATTTTTTTTTTTGGGATTTTTGCATAGCCTACTGGACAGTAGTACCGTTTTGTCTCAAATTCCGAACAGACTCATATTCCGAACACTCTGTTTTTGTATGGCGATTTGGTTGAAATGTTTCGTTGAAATATGTCATCAAAATAGAGGGGAATGGCAGTCAATTGCAATTCAGTTTTAACGTATTCCAATCTATTTTATACCTCGGAAGTAGTGACGATTCTCTAGTTCGAGACCAGTAAAACTAGCTCAGATAAATTTATTTGCGAAAATATTCATTTGAATACGATTTTTTCGCGCTGTTCGGAATTTGAATCAAGGTGTTCGGAATATGAGACATAATGAACACAGTGTTCGGCATTTGAATCAAAATGTTGTTCCATAGTTTTACGTAAAAACAATACTAAACAAGTTCAAACAAGCAATTTTATTGGCACACCCAACAGCTAACAGTTAGGCCTTGCGGATAAATAACAATTTTCACAAATATCATTTTATTTATGCCTATCAGATGCATTTGAAATCACTGTTGGCCTTAAGTGTTCGGAATATGAGTCAAAACGGTAAATTCCAAACAGACTCATATTCCGAACACTTCGTTTTTGTATGGCGATTTGGTTGAAATGTTTCGCTGAAATATGTCATCAAATAACAAGGAAATGGCAGTCAATTTCAATTCAATTTTAACGTCTCCAATATAATTCATACCGTGGGAGTAGTGATGATTCTCTAGTTTGAGAACAGTAGAACAAGCTCACATTTATTTATTTGCCAAATTATTCATTTGAATACGATTTATTCCTGCTGTTCGGAATTTGAATCAAGGTGTTCGGAATATGAGACAGAATAAACACAGTGTTCGGCATTTGAATCAAAATGTTGTTCCATACTTTTACGTAAAAACAATACTAAAACTAATAAAATCAACATTATTATTGGTACACCCAACAGCTAACCGTTAGACTTGGCGAAGGAATTAAAATTTACACAAATATCAGCCAATTTATACCAATCAGATCCATTTGAAGTCTCTGTTGACCTTAAATGTTCGGAATATGAGTCAAAACGGTACAACGTTTGCCAGGACAACTTGTTTAAGATATTTACGCAAGAAACCCCTAATAAATTCTCGAAAACTTCAAATACTCTCAAGTCAGAAAAGTGAACAAACTTACTTTATCGATCCTACGTGTATCGCAGATGAAATTCCACACGTTCCGCTCATACCCAATTAGATTTTTATTTTAGAACGTTAAATTCCGGAATCACAAAACGACGTGAGTAAAAATTTCAACTTTCGCAACCCAACCGCTACTTTCACCGCTCCGTTGTATGGAGAGACAAAATGACTTAAGAACGAATCACAACAAAATACTACTTGAGCCGATTTTACACTGGTAGAAAAACGTCGAAAGTAACTGAATGAAACGGCTTACCATTTTGTTATAGTTATTTTTGTGGGAAATAATAGAAACTAACTAGTTTTTAAATGCAAGCTGATTGTATGCCAAAATTTAAGCGATGTACACAGCGAAAAAATGCTAAAAAGGTTATTCATTTTAAAACAGTTTTAGAAGACAGGTTGTTATTCTTCTTAATTAATTTTCTCAAAACCGTATGAAAAATACTTACGTCGATTGGAAACAGTAATCGAGTATTGATGAAGTGTAAAAAAAACGAAAAGATCAAGACAGTGGTTTACAACTAAATTTTAGAAGGAAAAACTTTATTTTTGGTGTTCTTGACAAGTAGAATAGTAATATTTCGAATAATGTTTAATAATGATTGCTATTTAAGTATCGCCAGATCAGCCAGGAATCAACCAGATAAATGCTGGGGACAAACATACACCCTCAATGTATAAGTGCTGGAAATCTTCTATGTTTAGGCCACGTCATAGTACAGACTAATGAGGGGAAGGGGGAAGAATTGATGTTGCACAATGTGTTGTATTTAAAACTGACCCACAGTAGACCGGATATACCCCTGCAACTATGCCAGTTAATACGGGAAGGTAAAGGGGTCAAGTATTTTTATGGCAGGGAGGCTTGCTTTTGGTTAGCAGACTGCCTATGTTTTTATGTATCATCTCTGGTTCTAGTGATTGCTATGAGCGATTTTTTTTAAGTGTGATAGATTAAGAGTGGAAGTGAGTGATACAACTACAATATACTTGGGAAGGGACGGACCTGGCATTGAACCAATGATTGTACATAACTGTTGACAATATTCCCCGCTTGAAAGCAAGTTTTCAGTGTGAACACATTTAGAGTAAATTAAATGGTCATAAATCAGTAGCAATTTTGATCTACTATCTGAGATGATGACATAAAAGATAATTTAAAATGTTAAACGAAACAGGCAAGCCAGCAGGATGAAGGAAATATTTGGTAGAATATCGTCTTGAAATCTTTGTTTTTTTTTTATTATTTCTATGTAAATTGTCCAGATTTGACTGGTTTTCCGCGAAATCACGAATTTCGATTGTTCCTAACGATAACATAAAAACGTCTCCAAATGGACTTGTTTAAAACAACAATTTGTGTAATCTATTATAGACTATGAACGCTCAAATTAAACAAGATTAAAGTTTTATTTTACAGAAAAAATAACGTACTTCAGGTCAGTATTCAATTGCAGTTAACAGATTTTGAATTTGAAAATGAATTCAAAATGCTCAAGCATTGTCAAACCACTATTCTACATGAGGAAAAATTAGATTTTCACCAACGGCACATAAAGAAAACCGCCAATGACGGAAAACTCAACGAATCCACTTTTGTCACTTTTCTCTCTTGTCTGAAAATCTGGCATAAGACGGCAACTTGACGACGATCGCGATCAGTCAGTTTCGAGACGTCTGGGCGTGCGAACCTCGTTCGGTTGCGGTCTCGTGGGGTTATATAAAGTGTCCTAGGAAATTGTTGGAAAATTCACCGGTCCTAGGCCGACATCCGCTAGTGCATTGTTCAACAATCAGCCGGATGCGGTTTTTCCTGCTGGAAAGTGGATAAAAAGGGCAGAAAAGCTGAAAGGATAAATCTTTTTTCGCAACCGTTGCCCAAGAAGTGAAAAGTTATTTTTATTAATATAGTGCTCCCGGGAATGTACTGCGGGTTTATAAGATGAGTGTAAGTGTGTGCAGGCTTATATAAATAGAATGCTGATTTTCACCATAAGATATCGGTTAGATGCGAAGCGCCAGTGGAAAACGCAGTGGGAAAGTGTACACTTTTACGCAAATCGTGTGGATTCTGGAGTCAAGATCTGAACCGCTGCCTTTCGGTTAGGAGTGTGAATGTTATGCGCTCGTGAATCTATTTCAGCAACTCAAGTTGTCTGTCGCAATCCAAAGGGAATGCGGAAAATGAGTGTGATAAAGCTTTACGCGCAACAGAAACGTGTTAAGGCAGCGCAACGTGGTGATCAATCTTTGATCTTGGAGATGAATCGAAACTAGAACAAACATGTAGACGTTTTTCCGAGACAGCTGAACCAATATTGCATAATACGAAAACACCAGAAAAACCTCAAGTAGTTGCAGAACTGCGGACGATTATAACAAGAAGAAAATCAGAAACATATCGTTCGCAAATGCCATCATCACCAGAGCACGGAAAATTTGCCGGTCATTTTTTGTGTGAGTGAGAATGTTTGTGAAGATCTTCTCTTGACAGTCACGGCAATGGACGCTGGTCATGTGAAAACGAAGAAATACGACATTTTAAGAAGCAGTGACAAATGTGAGCGCAGCCGATAGTGAGTTCTGTTCCGTCATTTGTGACGGTACCAAACGTCTGCCGCGGTGAAGACGAATTTTACAACCAACACTTCTGATCTTCTTAAAGTGCAAGGTTTAGTTCAAAACGAGAACTAGCTGTGCGTGAATTGTCTACAGGGCAGAGTGATTTGAGACTCCTCGATTGCTAAATATAGTCAGTAAGTTTTTGGAAACTCACGTGTGTTGCAGACAGAGTACCAAAATGTGCAACGCGAACAAAGGACACACATGTATGTCGTTGGATAGAATCTTTGTTGGAATGCGGATATATTTGAAGCAATGAGCTTTTAAATTGCACTTTTAGTGAATAGGACACAATCGATTGCGTGGAAAATATGTGAACATTTCAGTAATGATTAATGCTATGATTTTTCATCAAACGTGAAAAATCAAAACATGCAATTTTAAACATGCTATAAAATTGCAGGCGAGATCCTGTAGCCTAGCTTTCATCAACGGAGATTAACACAAAATTAAGATCAATTCACATCAAATTGTTATTGATATTACCAACCAATGTTTGGTTTTCATTTTTTATGCAAGGGAAAAATCTTATTTCGACGTACTAGAACGCAGAACAAAATTTGAAACTTAGCATAGAAATACTTCAATATAACATAACTTGAAACTATGACATTTAGTCGAAAAAATAGGAGAACGGACATTTCGTCGAATAGACTTCTTCTTTCTGGCGTTACGTCCTCACTGGGACAGAGCCTGCTTCTCAGCTTAGTGTTATTATGAGCACTTCCACAGTTATTAACAGAGAGCTTACTATGCCAATGACCTTTTTTGCATGTGTATATAGTGTGGCAGGTACGATTATACTCTATGCCCTGAGAAGTCGAGAAAATTTCCGACCGAAAGATTCTCGACCGGTGGGATTCGAACCCACGACCCTCAGCTTGGTCTTGCTAAATAGCTGCGCGTATACCGCTATCTGGGCCCCCGTCGAATAGACATTTGGGTGGAAACGTTTGATTACAATAGTAGGGGAACATGGTCCGATTCGGACCTAGTAACAGTTTCTTGGTCATATATTTTCAGCATAATGAACGGCATGAAAAGTTATATGTTTTCTTGGCAGCCTGATTTAACGCGCGCACTTTTCTCTCAGAGAGTTTTGTGGTATCGCCTACCAGGACATGACTAGACATGTTTGAACAAAATTCTCCAGAAGGTCCGAATTGGACCAACCTTGTTCCAATTCGGACCCCCCATGTTCTAATTCGGACCAACCTATATTTTATCGAGGGGAATACATTATGAAAAGATCCAGTTTTGCTTGAAATATAGTGAAATTTTAACATATTGAATCATGGCATGTCAATATCGGGTTAAAAAGGTGGACTTGTTCGGGAAACTCGAAGATACAACATCGAGTCTCGGGACATCAAGTTGGAGAAGTATCGACATACATTTTAAGGTCAAAGTACGCTATGTTAAGGTGGTTATGAAATTAAGAAAAACTTCAAATATTCCTGTTCAAAACACATTATATCGGGTAAGGGAAACTTGATTGTAGTGTTCTCAGCACTCGTAGACGTTTTTTTGTATCGTATTGTCAAACCAATTTGGAATGCTGTATCCAAAATAAGCTGTAGTTTTATTGGACAAAACTAAAGAATATTAGTATGACACTTCATGTAAGAGCGGTTTTCATTTGAATCAAGAACATTTGAGGCTTTTTATACGAATATTAAAAATTGACACAATTTTAGCATTTTAAAAACGCTTACAAACGATCTGCTCTACAATTTGATGTACAGTCACCCCACAGTTATGGATAGCACACAGATATGGATCAATGTTGGCTTATACGTAGCACCGAGCAATTACACAGCGTAACAAAAATGACATGTTTGCGTGTCTCAAGAACCAAATTATGTGTCTCTAGTAGATTTGGGGCTGCTGAATCTGATGCCGTTCTCAGAAATGTTCCAGCACGTCACAATTTTTTGCTACAGATCGCCAAAGTTGTACAAAACACTGCTTTTATCAATGTTTACATGAAATTTAAAGTACAATTTATCATACTTTTTTGTAATCTAATCCACCAAACATGCAAAATAGAACTTGAACTTTCATTCCAGACATAATTTGATTGAAATTGCGCGATTAAATTTCGATTAAACCGATTTTTTCAACATGCTTGCAGTCTCCATACAAAATTCTTCGTTTCTTCTATATGGCAAAATACAACAATTCTCTAAACCATCAAAAAATAACTTTTCCGTATCGAAAATAATACAAACTTTGATGATAAGTATTGTTATACACATAAAGTTTGAATTCAGTGGCAAATTAAGCCAATATATTACCTTACAAGCTGGGAAACTTGCATGCAAGTTGGCTGAAATAGTCATTTTCTGCATTTTCAACAGTCAATATCTCAAAAACTGGACGTGCTATGATATTTCTGAAAACGGCAATGGATTCAGCAACCCTTAATTAAGTGAATAGCGGTATTTTGGTGCTGGAGACAAAAACGTGTTCCGCAGTGTTATGGGTGCACGTTCAGTTCTTTGGTCACAGCTTATTTCTGTGCGGGATTTACATTCCACCCGATCGAGCGCGTGATGAGACGCTGATTGAAACTCACCTGCAGTCTGTTACGTCCGTGATCGAAATCGCAAAGCCCATGGATGAAATCGTTGTGCTTGGCGATTTTAACTTACCTGGAATATCTCCTCGACTTCTCGATGGCTACAGTACAGCAACTCTTCGACAGATCAACCACGTAACCAATGAGAATCGCCGAAGCCTCGATCTTTGCTTCGTCAGTGCTCAAGATGTCGCTCCGCCCATATCCAATGCACCCTCATCATTGGTAAAGCAAGTCAACCACCATCCTCCTCTGGTGCTCAAGTTGATCGTCCAGCATTACAGCACAAGTGAGTCAATCGCCCAAGTGACGTATGACTTCGCAAAAGCTGACCATGAAGGTATTCTGGAATTCCTCGCCGCCGTTGAATGGACAGAAGTTCTCGACACTCGTGACGTGGACAATGCTGCTTCGACTCTTGCTCACATTCTCGGACACGTGATCGAGAGGCATGTTCCCAAAAAAACTCTTGCCAGTAAGGGTTTGCCATGGCAAACCAGGGAGCTTCGCACGATGAAAACCGCTAAGAGAACCGCATTAAGACGCTACACCAAAAACCCTACTCCGCGGATGCGCGACCAATATGTTAGGTTAAATGCCGCCTATAAGAGAACAAGTCGGCATTGCTTCAATCACTATCAGCAACAAGTTCAACGAGACCTTACAGCAAAACCGAAATCTTTTTGGAGGTACGTGAATGAGCAGAGAAAAGTGTCTGGTCTGCCTCCATCTTTGTTTTTAAATGGAGATGTCGCTTCAGAGCCTCAAAGCGTTTGCTAACTCTTCGCTCAAATGTTTTCTAGCACCTTTTGTGATGAAGTAATTCCTGAGGTACTCGTTACTCAAGCCGCCAGCAACGTTCCGTTGGACAACGATTCGTGGGCTACCCTCACCGTCGACGATGACATGATTTCCTGAGACGCCTCTCAATTGAAATCGACGATGAAACCTGGTCCGGATGGCATTCCTTCTGCTTTCCTGAAGAGGCATATTGATAGCTTGCTCGTTCCTATTCGACATGTGTTTAATTTATCCCTTATTAGCGGAGCCTTTCCGTCATTATGGAAAAATGCTTCCATGTTTCCCGTGCATAAAAAGGGCGAACGCAAAGACGTCAATAATTACCGAGGGATCTCGTCTTTGTGTGCCATCTCCAAACTGTTCGAGCTCGTGGTAATGGACCCACTGATGACACATTGTAAGAATCACCTAAGCGACGATCAACACGGATTCATCTCGGGTAGATCGACGGCCACCAATCTAATACGCCTAACGTCGCACATTGCTGACAGTTTCGCAGAGGGAGCGCAAACGGACGCTATCTATACCGACTTGACAGCCGCTTTCGATAAGATTAACCACGCTATCGCAACGGCTAAGTTGGAAAGGTTCGGCATTAGCGGCAACATGCTACGCTGGCTCCATTCGTACACAGAAAAAAATCCGTTCTCGTATCCGTGAACAGCAGGCGTGAACTCGTCAACAACAAAAATACACCGTGAACTAGATCATGTATACGAGACCAATCATGGTAGTTCACGGTGTATTTTTGACAGTTCACGTTTTCCAGAACGCTTTTTTGAGCGTGTACCTCATTGGACGTAAACTGACGGTTACCATTGAAGGTTTTCAATTCAATGAATTTCTAGCTACATCCGGAATTCCTCAAGGCAGCCACTTGGGACCGTTAATATTTTTGATATACTTCAACGATGTTCACTACACTCTCAAGGGGCCTCGGTTATCCTTCGCAGATGATTTAAAGATCTATCGACTAATTCATTCGGACTACGACGCAATGTGCCTTCAGCAGGATCTTCATGCAGCATTTGCCAGCTGGTGCACCCTGAATCGAATGACCGTTAAGGCGCAAGAGAAAATGGAACAAAGGTCAGAACTGAAAAAGCAGTTTTCTCTTTTTAAAACAACAAATTGATGAAAATAAAAACACACAGCCTTTTTATTTGGCAAATAAAAGAGCTGTGTGTTTTTATTTTCATCAATTTGTCGATTTATAAAGAGAAAACTGCTTTTTCAGTTTTGACTTTTGTACCATTTTTACTTGGGCCTTAATCCCGGAAAATGTTCTGTGATTTCTTTTGTCCGTATTCGTAGACCTGTAGTTTTCCGGTACGAACTCTACAACACTGTGATTCAGCGCGTTGATAGTGTGAAAGATCTTGGAGTGATTCTTGACCCACAACTCACTTTTAAGCATCATGTGGCGTACGTAGTTGCGAAGGCATCGAGGACATTGGGCTTCATATTTCGCGTTGCCAAAGATTTTACTAGCGTATATTGTCTGAAATCGCTGTACTGCTCGCTGGTCCGATCAACACTTGAATACTGCAGTGTATTTTGGAATCCCTACTACCAGAACGGCTCTGACAGAATTGAATCAATACAGCACCGCTTTATTCGCTTTGCTCTCCGTCAACTTCCATGGCGTGATCCACTTCGGCTGCCGAGTTACAGAAGTCGGTGCCAACTAATTGATCTTGAGACTCTTCAGCTACGTAGGGATATCGCACGAGCTATGGTTGTAGCAGACACATTACAGGGGAGAATCGACTGTCCTGTACTTCTGCAGTCACTAGATTTGAATGACCGCCCAAGAGTATTACGAAACAATACGATGCTTCGACTTCCTTTCCGGAGAACAAACTTTGGACAACAGAGCGCCTACATAGGCATCAAACGAGTGTTTAACAGGGTCGCTTCTGTTTTCGACTTTCACCTCTCCAGACAAACGATCCGGAGAAAGTTTAAAACCGTGTTTCTTTCATTTCTTGACGAATAATGTTATTTTATGTTGTTGTATTGTTATCGTTGATTGTAATTTTGTTAGTAACTGCTTCTTATTTGTTAAACTAGAATAAGATATACATAAGTTATACATCATTGGGACCTGTTTTGTCTGTTGATGTCATCCAATAAATAATAATAAATACGGAGAATATCTCATCAAATAGAGTTGCGATTACGCAGAACACATTTATCTACGTGAGCCATAAATCTGTACAGCATTGCAATCAATCATAACATCTTCTATCATATTTTATTCGTGTGTATGAAATAAAATATTATCCATATTCATAGAATCGTTGATTCATAACTGTGGGGCATTGAAACACGCATCGCCGAAAACGATTCCGTTGTCAAAACTTTCATAAGTATGTTCAATTAGGCAACATTACCGAATTACTGTTAAGAATGTAACTTTCCCTTAGAAATTTGCCTACCTTTAGGCGTAATCGGTGGTTCGAGATGTTTTTAATTTTAAAATAACTCAAAAAGTAAATGACTTGTAAGCATTTAGCCTTCATATTCGGCTTCAGGGGCTATGATTTTAGTAGGTAACGACATTTTCAATATTACCGAACGTTGTTTACATAGGTGATCTATGTTACCCCATATCAGCTAAATCAAAAAATCACTTAAAACATTTTTTTTAACATGCTTAAACCTTTCACAAAACAAAATAAAGTATATAGTCACAAGCTATGGGTGCCAGTACTTGTTTTAAAAATATAAAATTTGCAACTATTGCATTTTCGAACCAAATATTCAAGAAATATTCAAAAAAAATGATCAATGTTACCCCGGATTACGGTACCACAGTTATGAATCAGCGATAAGACGAGACCGAAAGAAACGCCGAAACGTATACTTTCACTAACACACCATTCGTTAAAGTAAAGATAAATTGCTTATATAGTGTTCTGATCCATAATATGAGTCGATTTGATCCATAATAAGGACCCTCCTGTTCCACTGATCCACATCTGTGGGATGGACAATTTTTTAAATTTCTATCGAAATCGACACTTTCTCGTAAATAATTGCGATTTTTTATGTGTATTCTGGAAAACAACCATATTTGGCATTGCCAGGCGGGTAATTTTGTTTTGTACAAGGTCATCATGATTTATAATCAAATTTTATTTTAAAAAATGTCCCTTAGCTGATCCATAACTGTGGGGTGACTATAGTTTTGAATAGTTGGCCACTTATCTTTGACAGCCTAGTAATCTTCTTCTTGGCATTAACGTCCCCACTAGGACAGAGCCGGCTACTCAGCGTAGTGTTCTAAAATCACTTGCACAGTTATAAACTGAGAGCTTTCTTTGCCGAAATTGCCATTTTTGCATTCGTATATCGTGTGGCAGGTACGATGATACTCTATGCCCAGGGAAGTCAAAGAAATTTCTGTTACGAAAAGTGTAACAGGATAATAACGGGGCAAACCCTTGAAAATGCAAAAACTAGACGAAACGATACGAAACCTGTGTTTTCGGTACGCCTGCGCCGTAGATATCCTGAAAACCGGATTCGGTAACAGAAGAGGAGCAGTTCTCAACGATCAACTTAAACGGAACTCAACTTGAACCAGACTGCTCTTCTGTTACGGACAGAGTGATCCAATACCCTAAGGAATTTGAGAAACACTGTCGCTTAAGCGCCAACACGCTTTGCAGCGTGATGCGACAGTGCACGTTTTAAAATGTGCCCGACTAACTTACCCAGGGCGGGTCTATCGATCGCGGAACCAAACTCAAAAGACTCTCAATCTAACGGAACTGACTTCACCAAATTACTACAGTATTCAACGGGATTTTGTATTCCACTGGTTGTGTTCATTAGGGTGTTAGTAGTGTGCATACAATTGTTTTCTTATAACTAATTTTTCTAACCTTCAATTGCAACTAGGTTGCTCGACGCTGTTGCTGGAGGTGCCAGGCAATGTCGGTGACGCTGGTGACGCTAGTGACGCTGGCGGAGGCTTGAGGATGTTGATGAAGATGGCGACTTTAATTCGGTCCAGCTGGCCGAACAATGGCTGGCGGTTGGTACCCGCTACAGTGGAGTCACTGTAAGCCGTTCGATTGTGAACGGACTGGCTGTGGTCAGCGGAACCACGAGATCGGATGAACGCTGGTCTTCACACGTCTCACTGCACACCTGGTTGCAGCGGGGCTAGCGCGACGGCGCCGGTGAAGGATCGCGTTGGGCCAGTCACTTCACTTGCTCACTTGATAGACTTCACTTGCTCAGGGTGTTTGCTGGGACCCCTACGAAGCATGCGGCGACGGACTGGTATTGTTCCCCCAACAATGGGGTGGAATGGGGAGCGTGGTCCAAAATGGAGTCTGGGACCAACGCCCTCGAGGCGGCGGCTTGTTCGACGGGAGTGCCGTCTTTTCTCGTGGCCACTTTCGATTTGGACCTGCCCGTAATAAAAACCTTCGTTCGAAGGTTTTGACCTTCGAACAGATACACATTTTCTATTTAGAATCACATTGTGTGGATACTAGCATCACTATATTACCTGTACTACTAAAGCTCACTTTTTTAACTGGCTTATATTTTATCTTTGCAAGTGCACTCACTGTGCCACTATGGGAGGGAATTAAATTTAATATAATTTTCTATTTCGAATTCACAAGCGATTTACCGTTGCAATTGAACTATCACACAATTCGCACAATTGAATTTTGGAGTTGGAATATTTCCTATTGTTTGAACTAATTCACTTTAGAATCGATTTAGGAATGATCGTTTGCCTGCCTTTGAGGTTTCAGTAGACCTCTGGAAAGGATTGCGCCAAAGTGTGTCGCCTCCTGATTGGTTAATCCAGTTAATTAATTTGAGATAATTCTGAGAGTAGTATTTCTGTGCTCAAAAATAAAAAGCAAACGGTTCGCGTGGCTTGGTTTCTGTCCGTGCTAGAATAACAGTCGGACTAATTTGGATGCGTTACGTGAGGTAACGCTCAATTAATCCAGATTTTATGAAGCGCTTTGAGCTGGATTGCTTCGGACCACTTCTAAGACTTCGCTACGCGAGCGGTTACAAAAGATCCTGGACCGACTGGGAATCGAGCCCAGACACCTTCAGCATGGCTTTGCTTTGTAGCCTCGGACTCTAACCACTCGGCTAAGGAAGGCTCTAGTTATCATAGAACTTGAATACGGTCTCAAATCTCTTAGCGAAAAGCCTTTTCACAAACTGGGCCCATTTTTGTAATCTAAGTCAGAAATTTCCATATAGCGTTAAACGCCTAGAGGTATGCAATGCCCTACAAATGTTCGTTATTCATTCAATTTTGTTCGATTCATACTCCATTATCAAAGTTACCCCAAAACAGAAAACCAACTTTCGATTGTATGAAAAATTATATATCCATATTGCCAAAATAAATCTTTTGGCAATCTATTGACTGCAATCGATAAATAGGATGCCAGTACTTGTTTTAAAAATATAAATTGTACACTCTCGTGCATAAGTTTGGGTTCACCCCTTAAAAAACATGCAAAAGTGTTCTGTCCATATCTCTATGATTACACGTCCAATTGAAACTCTTTAAGCCGCATTCGAAAGGTAGAGAGTTATTCTTACTTCGTATGTATTTTTCCAAAAACATTTTTTGAATTTTGTGTATTAAATTTTTACTTAAAGTTGTGACATTTTTCAAAAAACACACTGAAAAAACATAGCTAATTTCCTCAGTATTGGATCGACTAAAATTTTAAAACAAGGTGTCATTAGAATCTTAATCTTATATTCACTAATTTTTTGCGGAAAAATCTGTAAATAATCTAAATTAATGAAACAGTCAGTCAAGCCATCGTGCAAAAGTTTGGGTACACCCCTCAGTATGGTGTATCGTGCAAAAGTTTGGGTTCATCTGAGCCGCACGCACATCATTTTTGTCAATAACTCTGCCATTTTTCAACCGATTTTAATAGTTTAAATCTCTTTTTAGCGCAAGTCAAGTCATAAATAATTTTCCTTATTTCCTTAATAAAATCTAAAGGCGGGGTTGGGTATTAGAGTGATATTCTGCTGATACGTACTTCGTATTATCATGGATTTTATTTGTCAGATATATTTTCATGCAAAACGCAAATGTTGAAACCTTTATTTCAATCTCAAATCGGTACAACTACGCAGAATTTATGAAGTAGAGCTTACAACGATATGCTGATTTTAAAATTGAGGATGTTGTAAGCAAAGAGGATTCGACATCGTAGCGTTGCAGGAAGTGTGTTAGAAGGGATCAATGGTGCGTTCAGAAGGTGTTTAAAAGTAATCATACCATGTACCACGGCAACACACACGAGCTGAGAGCAGATTGAGGTTCTTCAACTTCTGCATAATAAACTTGCACAGCCCTCACTCCGGAAGCACTTATGATGGTATAAAGACGGCTTTTACGTGCAGCTCGAACGCGAGTACGACAGCTGCCCAAGCCACGACGTCAAAATCATCATAGGACATCTAAACGCTCAGGTTGGACAGGGGGAGAAGTTCAGACCGACTATTCGAAAATCGGTTAATGGTTAATATACGTTGACAACGCAGGGATAGGGATGGGGCATCTTAACGGACGAGCGTGTGGTAATCGAAAGGTAGAAACAGCAGTTCGATAAACACCTGAATGGCGTTGAGGCAAAGAAAATCGGGTCAACGGAGGAAACGCCATCGTCAGTGCGGGTGATGAAAACCAACTAGCCCGAACTTTGAGGCAGGTTAAGGATGCTCAAAATCAATAAAGCTGTTGGTAAGGATGGTATCGGAGCTGAACTCATAAAGATGGGCCCGGAGAGGCTGGCCATTTGTCTGCACCGGCTGATGAGCACACACTGGGAAACAGCTACCGGAGGATTGGAACGAAATGATGCAGACTACAAGAAGGGCGACACGTTAGATTGTGAGAACTTTCGAGCGATTACCATTCTAATTGCAGCCTACAAAATCCCAGATCATCTTCTGTAGTAAACGAGTTCGTGGGAAATTATCAAGCCGACTTCGTTGACGACCGATCGACAACGGACCAGATCTTTACTGTACGACAAATCCTCCAGATATATCGTGAATACCAGGTCCCAACGCATCACCTTTCATTGATTTCAAGGAGATATATGATAGTATCGACCGCGTAGAGCTATGAGAACAGCTTTCCTGGGAGGCTAATAAGACTGATGGGCAATTTTGCGCTAGAAGGTGTTATGCGTAGAGCCGTGGTACGATTTTTATGAAATCCAGTCAATTTGTTTGCTTCGCGGATGATATGGACATTGTCGGCCGAACATTTGAAAAGGTGGCAGACTTGTACACCCGCCTGAAACGCGAGGCAGCTAAAGTTAGACTGGTGGTGAATGCATGCAAGACAAAGTACATGCTAGCAGGTGGAATCGAGCGCGACAGGACTCGCCTTGGTAGCAGTGTTACGATAGACGGGGATACGTTCGAGGTGGTCGATGAGTTCATCTATATCTTGGATCCTTGCTGACGGCTGACAATAACGTTAGTCGTGAAATACGGAGGCGCACCATGAGTATAAGCTGCTATAACCACCACAAGAAACTGCGATCAAGAAAGATTCACTCCCGCACCAAATGTACCATGTACAAAACGCTCACAAGGTCGGTAGTCATCTACGGGTATGAAACGTGGACGCTGCTTGAGAAGAATTTGCAAGCACTTGGAGTCTTTGAACGACGGGTGCTTAGGATGATCTTTGGCGGTGTGCAGGAAAACGGTGTGTGGCGGCGAAGGATGAACCACGAGCTCGCCCAACTTTTCGTCGAGCCCAGTATCCAGAAAGTGGACAAAGCTGGAAGGATACGATGGGCAGGGCATGTTGCAAGAATGCCGGACAGCAAACCTTCATAGATGGTGTTTGCTTCGTATCTGTGTATTATGGCGTGAAATTGTTGATTGAGTGATATCTGTTTAGATGCTAACTAAATGAATGAAATGAAGAAGCAAGAGGTATAAATGACAAAAACCTTCTTTGAAGAAAATTGACTTTGAAGTTTTTTTGCATTTCACACAAATTGTATGGAAGCCAAAAATTAAACCAATCTTCTTTATTTTTTATTTTTTTTTTTTTTGCTCGGCAGATGAATCACCTAAAAACAGCGTTGGAAATTGAAAACAGTAGATTTTTTAGTAGATTATTTTACGGCTTCGGCACCATTCGAATCGGCAACCAAATTTCAAACGCCAAATACACAATATTTTCCTAGCAAAACACAGCAATGAAAACATTCAAATGATTCTTTGTTCTGTCAACTTCCCGCTGACTAGATTTTCGAGACTGAACAATCAATTTCGCCAGAGATGTCATCAATTCATATGAACGGCTGATTTGGAGCTGCCAAAGAGATTTGCCTGCAGTTCTTATGAGCTGCCGAAGAAAACAAGGCTGCCAATAATAGTCACACTGACAAAAGATTTCGAAGCGGAAATTTTTTGGAATAGTTTTTATGAAAAAACAATGCCATTATCAAAATGTTTATTTATCTGGAAAACTGTAGTGCACTGCTAGAAGATAGAGGATATTCTACAAAAAAAGTTAGACCTTACATTGAGAAAGTCAACATAGTATATTACCTAGTGTGGATCCATGATTCTCAGTGTAGCGTTATCATTTCAATGAAAAAATTTATAACTAATTAATCTCAAGCTCTATATGTACTTTACTAATGTCTCATAGAATGGTGCATAAAAGTTCAATATTTTATATGTATAAAAATAACAAAAAAAATAAGGTAAATTTTTAAAAACCATATCCACCGATTTTCTTTTTTTAGTATTATCGTTGTATCTGACGTTGATAAAATTATAGTTGGCTGACATGGCATGGAAATAAATGTGGAAAATATTCAACTTCATCCGAAATTTCGGTAAACAATAATTCTTCCTTTCTTAATATTGGAGGGATCATTTTTATTTTTTTTTTTTTGTTTCCTATGAGGTTGGCGGCTTACCCTCAACTCTAACACATAAAATACTCATTTCTTGACAAGCCAACGACGCGAGTTTGCCATTGATGTCACCTAAACTATATCGGTGAAACTGTCCAATCATTTATTTTTAAACACTAGGATACGTAATTCTAATGAAATGAAAAACCACAAATAGACCGGTCGAAACAAGAAAGCAACAAGTTGAAGAAGCAACAGTTCCGCTGCACGATCATAGTCTGTACATTCGTAGGTATACACATCCGACCGCAATCACGCCGGCTGCCAATCACATTCTTGGGTGTAAAAAAAAAAAACAAAAAACTTTCGTTAAGTTTTTCCGATTCGTATGCCGCCTTCCCATACTTGTAAACGATTTTTTTTTTTTTTAGGTTTTTGTCTAGCGGCGAAAATTGTAAATAAATACAACCTTCCCGCACATCACTCGGGTGCGATGATGGGGGTAAACAACTTTACAAGTGTATGCTCGTGAATGAGGATAGCATCATGCTAAATTAGATCAGGAATGTCGGCTGCCAAAGTTTACGCAATATCAACCGCCTTGCGTTAAGGTGTCTACTTAGTGTGAATGCGTAGGCTGTCCGTTTGTAGTAGTAAAAATCATTTTGTTGTCAATTAAACTGAAAAAAAAACGTTGCGAGTTTCACTGGTTGCTTCAGAGCACTTGAACTTGTGTTCGGAAAGGACGTAAATAGCACAACTCTTGAAATGTGTGCTAATCGATGCACTATTCTTTCAGGGTAGCGTGCCGTTGAGATCACCGACGCCTCCATCAATGGCGAACCATCCATCGTCGAGATTTAGAATCTCAAGAACCATGCCGTCATGGGTGGTACGTTTATCATTAAAAATAATGATTTGAATATTTCTAACAATTTCTCATCTTCCAGACCGAGAGCAGCGATCGGGTTGGACCTGCACCTCCTCCGCCACCAATCAATGCAGATCCAGAGTACGAAGTCATTGACGTGGCCAATCAACAATATTCCAACACCCCTCCACCAATTCCAGTGAAATCTGCTGGTAAGTTTTGTCATATTGAAAAATGCAAACCACATGGTCTCATTTATTGGAATCTGTAGGTGAGAAAGTCTAGATATTCGTCAACCCACACACAAATAGGCATAAAACCCTTCGCGACACAAATAGGCATAAATCGTTTAGTGTTTATTGAATCTCTTTGGAATTATGTGGTAACATACAGTCACCCCACAGTTATGGATAGCACACAGATATGGATCAAAGTTGCATTAAAACTGGAATATCTTCTCAAATATTGTTGGAATTACCCAAAACACATTTTACCTACGTGAACCATAAATCTATATAGCATCGCAATCAATTATAATATGCTTCAGCATATTTTTTCCGTCCGTAGGAAATTAAATGTTTACCGTATTCCCAGAAGCATTGATTCATAACTGTGGGGCAATAAAAACCATACCACAGTTATGAATCAACGATAAGACGATTCCGAAACAAACGCCAAAACGTATGCTTTCACTAACACACCATTCGTTTTCCTCGCAGATAAATTGCTGTTATAGTGTTTTGATCCATAATATGAGTCGAATTGATCCATAATAAGGATCCTCCTCTCCCACTGATCCACATCTGTGGGGTGGAAATCGTTTGAAATTTCTAGCAAAATTGATACTTTTTCGTAAATAATCGGGAATTTTAAGGTGTTTTCCCAAAAACAAATATATTCTGCAGTGCCAGGAAGGTAATTTTGTTTTGTACAGCGTCACCATGATTTTTAATCACATATTGTTCTGAAAAATGACCCTTAGTTGATCCATAACTGTGGGGTGACTGTACTCAGAAACCTCAGAAAAAATTTGTTAAGAAAATAATGGAAGAAAGTTCTTTACCTTTACTAGTGTTCACTACATAAACTCATATAATATAGTGCATTAGAGTACAAAAGTGGAGGCGACATACGTACAGTATTGGACAAAACTTTGCAATCGTTTATGGACCGTTTGGAATGGAATTTCCACAGAACATGGCTAACATGAATTTTTACATATATTTCTGAGTAATTTTTCAATCAAAAGCAGTAACGGTTTGACAAAAGCAAGTTTTTTGACAATTTTTTATAAATGACATACATAGACATATTAAAGGAATAGTTTCATGGCATCTTCAGCGAAGTTGTAGATTTGTTCATCTCGAACAAGTTTTCTGAAGACAGGTTTTGTATAGAGCTATCCTATTTTTAAATAAATAGTTTTAAATTTTTCGTAGAAAATTTCACTGTAGTTAAATCGTTATTACCTTTAAACTCGTAATTATAAAACTCATACAAAAATATATGTTAAAATTCAAGTTATATCTGATGTGTGAAAATTTCTTTCCAACCTGTCAATAAATAACTGAGATCTAGCTTACCAAAGTTGGTCATTTTGTATGGAAAATCTAAAAAGTTGCAAATGTTTTGCCCAATACTGTACATGCGCCATTAGATTGCATACAAATTGTACGTATATCGCCCTCACATGTGTACTGTTATATTATATAATGTACGATCACCCAGCGTAACAAAAATGACATTTTTGCGTATCTCCAGGATCAAATTATGTGTCTCTAGTAGACTTGGGGTTGCTCTGATGCTGTTCTCAGAAATATCACACACAATTTATATCTACAGGTCGCCAGTTGTTCTTTGATGTATATATGAAATTTAAAATATGATTTATCAAACTTTTTGTTATCTAATCCACCAAACATGCAATATAGGACTTTAACATTCATTTTGGGTGTAATTTGGTTAAAACTGCACGAATAAATTTTAATTAAATCGATTTTTTCAACGTGCTTGCAATCTACATACCTACAGGATTCTTCGTTTTTCTTAATGGCAGAACTCAATACTTTTCTAAACAATCAAGAAATAATATTTGAGCATCAAAATTACTATGAAATTTATTGATAAATATTGTTATACACATAAAGTTTCCATTCTGTGACAAATTGGGCAAATAAATAGCCATACAAGTTGGCAAACTTGCATACAAGTTGGCTGAAATCGTCAAATACTGCATCTTTAACAACCAATATATCAAAACCTAGACGTGATATTTTTGAAAATGGCAATGGATGCAGTAACCCTTATTTAAGTAAATTACAGTATTTTGGTACTCGAGACAAAAACGTGTTCCGCATTGTCATCTGTTTACTAGATACTTTTGAAATGTTAGCTCCTTTGCACCTTGTTTGCACCAAGGTGATCCTGAATAAGAAATCCATACATTGACGAATTCAGGAACAGAAAATAAAAACATGGTGAGTACTGGTGCAAATGATATAATATTCGTCACTCTAATTTTCAGTGCGAAAACAATTATTGGACCAGTTTTCATATTTTCCTGCTAAACATGGATTGAAAGCTTTCGTTTTCAATAATAACATCAATACGACGCATATTGTGGGCAAATATGAGCTCAGCAGCTTTTGGAAAACCTTCTTCGCCGAAGTGAATCCTACTCCATACATGCTAATTACATGTATACATGTAACTATAGTACCCGTACATGTAACTATAGTTACATGTATACATGTAACTATAGTTACAATGATGCCGCGTCCACAATTCCACGCCATACTACTGGCATTACAATTCCACGCCATACACTGGCATTATGTTTTACTCTCAATTATTATTTGCTTTTCATCATAAAATACATATGATTGGTGTTCAGACAGACTGGACCAGATGAAATTTTGGTGTCATAGAGATATGTTGGTAACACGATCATTTTTTATTTTTCTGATGACTACGATTTGATGCTAAAATTGAGCAGTTTTAGTGTGATAAAGGTGTTTTCTAATATGTTATTTTATAATATAACTAATACAGAGTATTGCACTGTGAGTATACAAAAGGTCAAAAAACTATTTAAGATCAAAATTCCAAGCTCGTCAAAAAAATGGTTGAAATCAATAAGCCCTGTAAGACCCGATCATTCTGTTGCCATGGGGCTTTAACTGATATAATAAGGCATCAAAGTATACTAAATATGGCTGCCAAAAAGTGCCGATTCAGGAGAAACTTGCTTAGAAAAATGGTCGAAAATTATATAAATTTTAACATAATTTCATTATATCTTGGAATGTGATGATTTCACAGCTTTGGTATATTCGGCAAATTTGTGTATTTTTGTAATATATAAAATGTTGTAGAACATGTCATGTTCGTAAATTGCACATTGAGCATAGAAATTGTCAAAAAACTGATATTTATGGTAAAATAGGTTAAATTTAAAAAATTTAACCGTGAAAACGAAGTCAAAAATATCAAGTATGTTCAGCAAAGCTGTTGAAAATGAAAAGAACTGAAACTTTGCTGAAATAATGATCGCCCAAAAAAAAAAATCTAAAATATTTTTGCTCGGGTGCCCTATTTAGTCTAATTTAAAAATTATTTTTTATCATTACTCGAGATGCTAATTCAAAACTATGTTCCAAAGACACCTATGGACTGAAACGCCTCTAACAGGTTTTGACCGTCAATTTTCAGTTTCGTCCCACTGTGCGCTGTTCGCAACGCTAGTGTTTTTTTTCTATAGAATTTCTATAGCAATTTCTATGCACTTCTAGCAGCTACAAAATTCAACTAACCCGGCTATCTGAGGTGCTGATAGGGTTTAGGCTCTGTGGTTCTCACTCAACGGTCTATTACGTATGCACGTCTCAAGTGTTGTAACAGAGAAAAAAGGGGAAAACAACTCTGAACTACGCAACCTTCGTTTGGCTTGGACTACAAGTCTGATATTCACTCGGAACTACCTAATGGTAATACTTCAGGGAACTGACGGCTTGCGGATGCCTCCACGCCTTTTCGTTACCTGTTGCTCTATTCGTTCTGGCTGCGACTTGCTCTACAACGTCACTTAAATGTTGGTGCCGGCCACACACCTGTGAGACTTTTTATGATAAATGCTCCTATGCTTGCTGGTTCGTTTATCTCCACAGCGCTGCTCGTCATGCTCTTACCAGATGGATGCCGAGGTCGATCTTGCGATTGAGGGGTGACTTCCAGTTCGCAAGCACCCGACGACAGGCATTGCATTCAATCTCATCTTTCGATCATCTGAGCAAGAAACGGATCAAATATTAGGATATTATCTTGGAGCTCTTTGATCGAATTTTTAACTTCATCTTTGACTCTCTTGTTTCAAGATGAAATTTTATCATCTGAGCAATCCGTACATCAGTAAGCCATAATCAGAAAGATTCTAAACAGACCGTCAGTGACGTCCGGGTATTTTCTGACCTAAAAGAAGTAAATATTATCTGAAGATATCAACCAACGGTAGTAAGTAGATTATTCGTTCCTTGAGGAAATCAAATTTCATTTTTTATATTTTTATAGGTTTGGATGGATTTTATTGAGACCACGTGTTTTCTTCGAAGACTACAAAGGCAAGTTTCAAACATTAGGGTCACTGAATGGAGCGCTTGAGCAGAAATCTGTCTTGAGTTATGAAGAAAATAGAATAGGATGAGTCTGGATTGCAAAAAATAAAATCTTTCATATAAAATGAATTAAAAGTTTCCTTCGTGATACATTCATAATAAAATGCTTCTTTCATTGCTTTGCCCTTCTTACTTGAACCTTAGCAGATAAAATTTGGGCCCTATTTTATAAGTCGAGTCGATCAAAAAGTACTCGACTGGAGTCACTGTCGACCAAAAACTTCGCTCGACTCAGCTCGGTCACTCGAGTTTATCGACAGTTGTCACTCTAAGTGACTTGATTACTATGGGAGTCGACGGATGACATCTGAAATATGCAGGGTTACTTTGATCGACAGTGACTGTAGGCGAGTCACATGGATTCGCTCGATTTACAAAATAGATCCCTTTGTCTGTAAATCACGTCACACGTTACAAAAGTTTAAATAAAAACTGATATTTTCCCACGAAACTGCACGCATTTCTTGTTCAAGAGAAATTTATGAATTCCTGATGCATCTTCTGGCCCAAGCAATATTCATCTAGCAGATACTGTGGTAGCGGGAGAAGCTTTCATTTCATTTGGCATAAGTTTCAGAGTTACTAATTGTACTGTAATACAATTTTCCACCGAGGACTTGTTTCTGTAATACTATTTTGCTCCAACCGCATATTGTAGGTAGAAAAATCCCGACTTTGCAAAATGCAAGGACTCATTAGAATTATTTGAAATCAGAATTCAATCAAAGTTCAGTCACATTCAGCACTATTTTTCATAATTTTTCACTTCCAAACTCAGCGGTTCATCAACGGATCTAACTTATTCAGCACGTAGCATTGAAAGCAAAAGAAAATGCTCACTATGTAGAATTTACTAATACCAGACATCTCAACTGAGTAAAATATCCGTACAATAGCCATATCAGCATAATAGTGTTCACAAATTTAAAACAGAAATATACCCATATGTCACCGAACAAGCTTCAAGATCATCATCTGATAGAGAGATGGAATCATATCAAAGCGCTCTTGGATTGCTGATAATATCTTTCACCATCCGAAGATGATCAAAGTGATCAGATGAGATTGTAATGCCTGCCCGACGACCCAAAGCCAGCGGTTCGTCGTGGTCAATACTACTCGGAGTAGTTCCCGAAGCTGATGCTAGCCTAATACGATAGAGATTTCCCCGACGGAGGGATGTCTGCCAGAACCGATAACATCACGCGTTCTTCTTACTCCGTTGTTAACCGATAGAGTGCCGAAGTCTAGCGATTGCGACTACTCATCACCGTCACTACGTGACGCTCGAACTACTCGGCCTAGGCTCCGACGGAGGATCTAACCTACTCCGATCGCGGCCCGACGTCCGCTGGTCTTCTCACCTACGCCGACATGGTTTGCGTTATCGCTCTGTTCACCGCGTGCCTTATACTTACGTGTTGATAGATTTTCTGCACGATGTTGGCGAGGTTTAGATCTCCGTCACTGCTTCCGAGCGTGCGGAACGAAATACTTTATTAAAACTACATGTTGCGGTGTCACCTCGATGTTTGGGAAATCTGTGCAGTGTGGCGACTCGAATCTATGTAGATACTTTCTGAATCATCCATGAACTGATAGGAACTGTGTCAGGAAGAAGTTCACCTCTCCATGCTTCCTATTCATCCACGTCAACAGGTTTGGGATGAGACGTTGGGACCATCTCCCTTTTTCCGCTTAGTCCCACTCGTGCTGTCACGTCGCTATTGATCCGACTCTGACCATCTTCCGTGCGTTTCTGATGTCACTTCGTTGGTAGCACACAATATCCTCCGCCAAAGTGATGCAAATGAGGATCATACCGGCTATAACGCATACAGCATCTAAAGATATCGTTCTAAACACGACACGCACTGTCATCAGTCGAAACGCTCTGTTTAGAATTTCGTTGTTGCGCTTTGATTCCACACAGTTAAAAATAATAAAGATTACACGTCATGTAAACTTCATTTATGCCATGTAAACAAGGCGTCATATAAATTTAATTCTGAAATCATGTTAAAATGTGTTATATGTCATGTAACCAAGCTAGATTACATGACATACAATTGAAGTTTACATGACATGTCATGTAAATATTCATGATATTCCACGCTCCAATTATGTGCATTATATGTCTCAGAAATTTACACGTTTCGTTCGAACTGTGCATTGCGTTGCCACAAGCAGACACTCCCAAACTTTGGGATAATCGAGTTCAGTTCGCCTTCGAGCGTCGGGGTCTCTCAAGGGGCTCCGCAGTAGGCCGTCCCTTTATTTTCGAGAATGCGAAATTTTATAAGCAGGGTTGGGAAAAAATCTGAAATTCACTCTACAGTAGTCAAACAAAGCCAATCACAGTCAGCGAAGCCAGTGAAACTCACGCCCATCGCTGCTGTCGACGATACCCCTCATCGTTACTGAGAGGCGGTGAAACAACTATCCGTTCCCGCACTGTCGGTGTAAGGGAGATCAGATGTCATCGCAAACTGAATGTTGTTGACACCGAAGAAGCATTAGTCAGCATTGTTGATCATAGTCCTGAATTCATGGTGATATATCGTTGCTCTATAAAGTGGGTTTGAAATTAGTCAGTATGAATTGCTTTATCTAATGAATTGTTTAATTATAGCCTAGTTATTGAAGTAAAGTTATTATTGGTCGAATGGCAGTTAGTCATTTGACGAAAAAGTGCATTAAAAGTACGTTGAAGTTGAACTCGTTTGCATATACTTACCAGCGTTGTCCTCATAACCTGAAATAGAAATAGAATGATTAATACTTACCTTACATAAAACTGTAGATTTCGAGATTGCGTGCTAGTTCAAATCCGAGTGATTGAGATCCTGTTAAAACCAGAAAAACACTGACAATGTAAGACAAACTTCAATACTTACCAATGAATTACATCTAATTACCTTACAATAAATTACAGCTTAGTAGCTGCTTAGTCACGCATCTAACAAGACGGTGTTTTACTCTACTTACGGGAACAGCTGCTGTAGGCAAAAAGCCTTAAAAATTGCAAAACACCCGTTGCTAAGGGTAACCCAAAATTACTGTAGAAAAATGTTCTATTTCCCGCTGCATTTCCCGCATGTAGAGCCTTCAATGACACTACTGATTTAGAGAAAATCATGTACCCAATATAGGCTACTTGATGAGATTCACGATTTTAAATTACTGTAGTGAGAGAGCCACGTGATTTTCGCGAAATTCAAGCCTACTACTATTACCATTCCCAGCACTGCACAGTGGTCCAGGAATCAGTTTTACGCGGAAAGATGCACTTTGAGCTTTAGAATGAAACATTAGACAAAAACGGTCTTCTACAAAGTTGTTTGTATTAGTTGAGCCCTTTGTTTGGGTTTATTAAAAATTAGGGTGGACCACATTTTCATGGAAATTGTGTAACAAACTTTCTTATTTGTAGAAATTATATTATACATGCTTCAGCAAAGTTGTAGACCATTCAATTTCAAGCAACTTTGCCAAAAAAAGTTTTTTTGTATCTCTTAAATTGACCGATTTAGAGCTTTTTTCCTACGGTGACATAGGGTGGTCCGAACAAAACTGGTTTTCTGGCTCTAGAGTTTTCAATTCAAATTTCTCATCAAAGTAGTCTATGAAACACTTTTAGAGCTTTGAAAAATGCGTAATTTGGTGAGTGAAGAAACTCGCTATCTCGTTCCGTTTAGGAGTTATTGTTGTTTTTCTCTCAAAAACATGCCTACTTTGATTGTGAATATCTCTGATTGAGGCAAACATAAAAAATATCTTTTGATGGCATTCAAAAGACAAAATAAAATTGGCAAAGTTGCTTGAAATTGAATGGTCTACAACTTTGCTGAAGCATGTATAATATAATTTCTACAAATAAGAATGTTAGTTACACAATTTCTATTAAAATGTGGTCCACCCTAATTTTCAATAAACCCAAACAAAGGGCTCAACTAATACAAACAACTTTGTAGAAGACCATTTTTGTCTAATGTTTCATTCTAAAGCTCAAAATGCATCTTTCCGCCTCAAACTGATTCCTGGACCATAGTGCACTGGTTATAAGTTTGTCATTGTACAGGTCTCGTTTTGGTGAGAAAAAAATCAGGTAAAAATTTGAAGTCCGTACGTGGACGCTAAGTGGTCCCCCAACGGCCCTGAAGGTATTAGGCGTAGATGACTCTGTGCGCAAAATTGAGCTCGCTGCTCTAATGCTCGCAGCATGAGTACGAAAAGCCATCAGTAACAAATTGTCCTGCACGAGTTGATAATCAGCATAGAAGTTTGTTTTCTTTGGGATGTTTCAAATATTACGTAACGCAAAATTTTCCAATTTTAGACCCCCTCTCTCCCCCACGCAACAGCTTTTGTATGAAAAATTTAAATTTTTTTGTATGGACCGTAACGCTACGGAAGACCCTCTCCCTACACCTTTCGCGTTACGTAATATTTGAACGATTTCTTTGTAGTTCTAAATTTTATGTCAGCGAGCAGTGTTATGAAGATACCCACAGTATAAAATATTATTTTATTTAAAATTCTATGCTGATAATCAATTTGTTACTGTGGCTTTTCGTACTCATGTTGCGTACACTAGAGCAGCGAGCTCAATTTAGCGCCCGGGGTCATCTACACCTAATACCTTTAGGGTCGTTGGGGACCACTTAACGTCTACGTACGGACTCCAAATTTTTACCTGTTTTTTTTTTCCATACCAAAACGGGCACTTTACAATGACAAACTTATAACATTTCGCATTTTCAAAAAATAAGGGAGGCCTACTTCGCAGCTTGTAAGTTGAAGCGCCCATCTAGCGAATAGGGAGTCGTGGGCTCGATCCCCACCGGAGCACGTGGTTTCTTTTCGCAGTTTCAATTTCAAGTTGTACATTTGACACGTGTTTCGTCGTGTACATGTAAACTTTAAAACGTCAAAATCTTATAACAGCAAGATTCCTTAGGCGGGAATTGCCTATAACATGAATATTATGAAAATTTATTGTTTTTTTTTCGGTGAATACAATACCTATACTCAGAGTGAAAGGGTGTAACGAAAGTAATGAAATGACAAGATGGATAGAATCGCAAGCGAGCGACGAGAGAAATGAATAGAAGTTGAAAATTTGTTTTAACAGAGGGCCATATGTGTGAACAACACAATCGAAACGACAAGCGTTGCTCGCTTGCGGTCTATCCATCTTGTCATTTAATTACTTTCGTTACTCCCTTTCACTCTGAGTATAGGTATTGTATTCACCGAAAAAAGCCAATAAATTTTCATAATAATGAAGTCATGCGGTGATTGAACCTTATAAATTTATAACATGATTATTAATTAACTGTGCAAGATAATCCCAGCTCAGTTGTGTTGATGCAGCTCTGGAAAATAAAATGATTACTGTAAAACGGGGTAACTTTGAAAATACGGGTAACTTCGATAGTGACCCACCACATACCTCCATTATCAAAGTAACCCCAAAACAGAAAACCGACTTCCAATTCTATGAAAAATTATATATCCATTCATGGTAAATCTTTTGTCAATCTATCACCTGCAATCGATAGCTAGGATGCCAGTACTTGTTTTAAAAATATAAATTATCATTCTGCATAAATATTAAAGTTTTCTTTAAAAAAAAACTAGCAAAGTTATCCCGTTTTACGGTACCGAGTTTTCAATCATTAGACCGTTTTCGTCGCATTGCTCTATGCCGATTATTCTGTTGACGTTTCTGTGCTTGTTATTTTTTCGGTTGGCTTGCAAAGTCTGACACCAATCTCCTAGACCGAGACCGTAGTACGCATTTTAGCGTAGAGTTCTTCTCTTGCACTCTAACGTTGATTAGGCGCCTAATCTATAAAAGTACGAAAATTGACCCATTCTCACCCCATCGAGGCGGTGACAATGCGTCAAAGAAACTTGAATTGGTTCGCATTAGAAACGAAGCAGAACAATTGTCTTTTATTCAAGTTTAATGTTACAGTCAACTCTCTCTAACTCGATACATATTTTGCATCAAGTTAGAGAACCATAGTAAAGTATGGTTTTCAAGGCTACCTCGATGATCCCAAGGACCGCAGATAGTGTTCTGTTAGTTGCTTGAAATTGAATGGTCTACAACTTTGCTGAAGCATGTATAATATAATTTCTACAAATAAGAATGTTAGTTACACAATTTCTATTAAAATGTGGTCCACCCTAATTTTCAATAAACCCAAACAAAGGGCTCAACTAATACAAACAACTTTGTAGAAGACCATTTTTGTCTAATGTTTCATTCTAAAGCTCAAAATGCATCTTTCCGCCTCAAACTGATTCCTGGACCATAGTGCACTGGTTATAAGTTTGTCATTGTACAGGTCTCGTTTTGGTGAGAAAAAAATCAGGTAAAAATTTGAAGTCCGTACGTGGACGCTAAGTGGTCCCCCAACGGCCCTGAAGGTATTAGGCGTAGATGACTCTGTGCGCAAAATTGAGCTCGCTGCTCTAATGCTCGCAGCATGAGTACGAAAAGCCATCAGTAACAAATTGTCCTGCACGAGTTGATAATCAGCATAGAAGTTTGTTTTCTTTGGGATGTTTCAAATATTACGTAACGCAAAATTTTCCAATTTTAGACCCCCTCTCTCCCCCACGCAACAGCTTTTGTATGAAAAATTTAAATTTTTTTGTATGGACCGTAACGCTACGGAAGACCCTCTCCCTACACCTTTCGCGTTACGTAATATTTGAACGATTTCTTTGTAGTTCTAAATTTTATGTCAGCGAGCAGTGTTATGAAGATACCCACAGTATAAAATATTATTTTATTTAAAATTCTATGCTGATAATCAATTTGTTACTGTGGCTTTTCGTACTCATGTTGCGTACACTAGAGCAGCGAGCTCAATTTAGCGCCCGGGGTCATCTACACCTAATACCTTTAGGGTCGTTGGGGACCACTTAACGTCTACGTACGGACTCCAAATTTTTACCTGTTTTTTTTTTTTCCATACCAAAACGGGCACTTTACAATGACAAACTTATAACATTTCGCATTTTCAAAAAATAAGGGAGGCCTACTTCGCAGCTTGTAAGTTGAAGCGCCCATCTAGCGAATAGGGAGTCGTGGGCTCGATCCCCACCGGAGCACGTGGTTTCTTTTCGCAGTTTCAATTTCAAGTTGTACATTTGACACGTGTTTCGTCGTGTACATGTAAACTTTAAAACGTCAAAATCTTATAACAGCAAGATTCCTTAGGCGGGAATTGCCTATAACATGAATATTATGAAAATTTATTGTTTTTTTTCGGTGAATACAATACCTATACTCAGAGTGAAAGGGTGTAACGAAAGTAATGAAATGACAAGATGGATAGAATCGCAAGCGAGCGACGAGAGAAATGAATAGAAGTTGAAAATTTGTTTTAACAGAGGGCCATATGTGTGAACAACACAATCGAAACGACAAGCGTTGCTCGCTTGCGGTCTATCCATCTTGTCATTTAATTACTTTCGTTACTCCCTTTCACTCTGAGTATAGGTATTGTATTCACCGAAAAAAGCCAATAAATTTTCATAATAATGAAGTCATGCGGTGATTGAACCTTATAAATTTATAACATGATTATTAATTAACTGTGCAAGATAATCCCAGCTCAGTTGTGTTGATGCAGCTCTGGAAAATAAAATGATTACTGTAAAACGGGGTAACTTTGAAAATACGGGTAACTTCGATAGTGACCCACCACATACCTCCATTATCAAAGTAACCCCAAAACAGAAAACCGACTTCCAATTCTATGAAAAATTATATATCCATTCATGGTAAATCTTTTGTCAATCTATCACCTGCAATCGATAGCTAGGATGCCAGTACTTGTTTTAAAAATATAAATTATCATTCTGCATAAATATTAAAGTTTTCTTTAAAAAAAAACTAGCAAAGTTATCCCGTTTTACGGTACCGAGTTTTCAATCATTAGACCGTTTTCGTCGCATTGCTCTATGCCGATTATTCTGTTGACGTTTCTGTGCTTGTTATTTTTTCGGTTGGCTTGCAAAGTCTGACACCAATCTCCTAGACCGAGACCGTAGTACGCATTTTAGCGTAGAGTTCTTCTCTTGCACTCTAACGTTGATTAGGCGCCTAATCTATAAAAGTACGAAAATTGACCCATTCTCACCCCATCGAGGCGGTGACAATGCGTCAAAGAAACTTGAATTGGTTCGCATTAGAAACGAAGCAGAACAATTGTCTTTTATTCAAGTTTAATGTTACAGTCAACTCTCTCTAACTCGATACATATTTTGCATCAAGTTAGAGAACCATAGTAAAGTATGGTTTTCAAGGCTACCTCGATGATCCCAAGGACCGCAGATAGTGTTCTGTAACTCTATACCTCCCTAATTCGTAGTCCCTTCATTCTCCATCCTCGGATCTACCCCACGTTCGCCAAATCGATGCGCACTTGATCAAAAAAAGCAAAATGCAAAATGTTTTCGTTGGTTTATTCAAAATCATCTATATAAGCGAAATTTACTGAATAATTTTGGTTCAGCAGTTTTGTTATTTTTTATATTCTGAGGAATGTGCATTTTTAAAGACAATATTGTAATTGGTTTGAAAGGCTTTTTAATAGCAATAGGGTATTGAAAATAGAGGACATATTAGGCAATTAAAATAATGAAACACTTTTCTGGAACTTTGAAATATGTTTTTAATTTCTTTTGGTTACAATCCTTATTATACATGGATGATTCAAGTAATATTCATCACATAAAAAATGTGCATATCTTGGTCAAATAAACGTTGAATGCTTTTCATTTTGAATTCCAGATATCAAACGAATGACCGTCATGAAGTGCGACTTGTGTGGATCTGTAACGCCGGCGGTTCGCTGTGCGCAATGCGAAAATAATATTTTCTGCGCATCTTGCGACGATCGCTACCATCGTCATCCAAAGCGTCAATCACATATCAGAACCGTAAGTAGTTTGACATTTTCATTATATGAATGTATCTTGCATGCCCTTTCAACGTACCAACACCACTTAACCTCTTCAACGGATCACAAACATCCATTTGTGCCAAACTACCATTTCTCCAATTTGGCAAATCGTAATGCAACTCTCATCTAATTGGCTGTACCTAGAATAAGATCATGATCTCTGGCGAATTGAAATGTCTCACTGCATGTCATGTCATTTGTATATGATCAACCGTTAAACCTACTCCTTATAAAAAAACATGTCAACGTCATTCTTTCGGTCGTCACATCAGCGCCAATCACTCTAATAGACCAAAAATCGTTTCTTTTTCTCTCATCCAACACGCAGCCCGTAGAATTGCAAACCACCTCTACCACTACCACCCCCACTGCAGTGAAGCCCCCGTTGCCGCCAAAAGGCGAGGCTAGCACAAGTGGCCCCCTGCCGCCACCCAGAAGAAACAAACGCCCCGGTAGTTTTCTCTTTCCCAGTCCCCTGCTAGGTCGTAAGCAGGACCAGGACCAGGTACGCTGCTGTAGCATTTCTTGAGGGACTAATGTTGTATCTACTCTGACTAAATCGAACCCAACAGTCGTCAATTAAGTGCATCATGAAACTATTCATCATTATTCAGCATATTATTTGCCAAATTAACATTGTACACTCTCCTTTCTTTGCAAAACGCTTTATTCATAGACCTACGAGAATTGGGTTTTCCCTGCTTTGCTCTCACTCAGTTTATTACCTTACCTTTGGTTTGGAGTTCTGTTTAGATTAGTGTTTTTTAACTAACGGTTTTGGAATTTTAATTAGAACGTGAACCCTATATGATGCATAAGGCCTTAGTTCAATATTGAAACAACTCGCTTTTGTTTAAACAAAAAATATGTGTCATTTTTAAGAAATTTTATCTAAAGCGATGTAACATCACATCGTTTGGCCATTCAAAGTAAAGAAAATAAAAAACTTCCATGCAAGTTGAAATAATTTTTCACCAAGGCCATGAAATTTTATACTTGAAACTATGAAATTAAAAAGCTATACATATTATCGAGATATTTTGACAAGCTTTGTAATTTAGTCTTAAATTTTTAGTCAAATATACGTTTTTGTTTGAAACTAAATCCGCATGTGTTTCATTTCTCTTCGCTCACTTCCTTAATAACAAAACGCTTGTACTAACATGTTAAAATAGCTGTAAAATATAAATTTACGACGATAACATTATGATTTAAAACAAACACAAAATCTGTGAGTTTCAAATCTTATCACGTGTTTTTTATAACTAACTAGTCACGGTGTACTATATTTAAGAAGGTGATATATTCTGAAAACTGACAGCTACTTGACGACGTCATTCCTATCCACCTCGAACAAATTTTCGAAAAAAATGATCTAGTGGTCCGGATGGTACATGGTACGATAGGAGTGACGTCACATGTTTTCAACAAAACTTGATGTTTACATCAGTGAAGAGCCTGCCTTGTTGATTTTTATGCCGTGTAACTAGTGGTCCCGGCAAACTTCGTCTTGCCATCAAGTAGGCTGATTAAAACCGCTACGAATCGTCCCATACAAAATGATAGTTCCGTGCACTGTCGTTTTTTCCGGCTTTCCCGGTGAATGTCCTGGAACTTTTATACACACAAACACGTCGGAACCCTTGACGAACAAAATGGAGAAAGAATCATCCAAATCCGCTAACCCGTTCGTAAGCCATTTCTTGACATACAAACACCATTCCATTTTTATTTATATAGATTGATCAAATTGAAGTCAAATTGGTCTCAACAGTGATTGGCACAATCATTGTTTAACAATGTCGATGTGCCTTTTTCTAATATTTGTCCAAAGTTGATAATGGAGCAATCATTCTAAAGTCTAACTAAAAATACTAACCGATGGCTTCTCAATGGGACTTCTGTTTAGACGGATGTTTGTTTTACGGTTAAAAACTTCAAGTAAACTGATTGAGAACACAACGTAACAAAAATGACATTTTTTCGTGTTCTTCTTCTTTCTGGCGTTACGTCCCCACTGGGACAGAGCCTGCTTCTCAGCTTAGTGTTCTTATGAGCACTTCCACAGTTATTAACTGAGAGCTTACTATGCCAATGACCATTTTTGCATGCGTATATCGAAAAGACCCTCCGAAAAGACCCTCGACCCGTGGGATTCGAACCCACGCCCCTCAGCTTGGTCTTGCTGAATAGCTGCGCGTTTACCGCTACGGCTATCTGGGCCGTTTCGTGTCTCAAGGTTCAAATTATAGTTCTAGATTTTTGTCACTAAATCTGATGCCGTTTTCAGAAATGTTCCAGCACGTCACAACATTTAACTATAGGTTACCAAAGTTGTATAGAACACTGGTTTTATACATGTTTACATGAAATTTAAAGTATGATTTATCAAACTTTTTTTGTGATCTTATCCAGCAAGCATGCAAAATAAGACTTTGACTTTTATTTCAGACATAATATGGTTGAAATTGCACGACTAAATTTAGATCCTTGCATCCTTCATACAATTTATTTGTTTCTCTTATATGGCACCATACAATACTTTTCAAAACCATAAAAAAAAGCTTTTTAGCATCGAAAGTATTACGAACTTTGCTGATTAGTATTGTTATACACATGAAGTTTTAATTCTGTGACTAATTAAGCAAATAAATTGACCAAGGTCCAACACCGTTCGATAGGGCGGAGTTCTAGGCTGTTGGGAGGGTAGTGGTCTTTGGGTACCAAAACCATGTTGTTCGCATCATACCACTCGACTTCCTATTCCCATAGTGGCAGCATGCCAAGTCTGCCCAGAACAGCCCAGGTTAATTATGTTACTTTAGGAATGAAAGCAGCCGCTTTTCGAGGCACGAATAGACGTACATTACTGGACAGAATAAAGTACGCATTGGTCGTTTTCCCATACAAAATGGTCAAGTTTGGAGATCTGAATCTCAGCTTTTAGTGTTCCGATTGATCTGAAATTTTCACCACAACCTAGATATAACATAGATTTTACTCTATTAAAATATCACTGCATTTGAAACACAATCTTTTAAATTATTGAAAATCTCTCAATTTGCAAAAAAATGCAAAATATAATTTTGAAAATATTTTGAAAACAATCAGTTTTACCGAAAAATGATGTTCTGCAAATTTGTGTGTCTTATCAAATTGTACATTTTTGCAGAAGGACATATTGCTCTTCATTTAAAAATTATTTTTACTTTAAAATTTTGTCATTTTTATCAAAATTTGAGATTTGCGATAACTTAAAAGTTCGTTAATGAGAAACTATGAATTTCTAGCCTAGCAAATTTGAGGTTACTTTCAAGCTGCGGTGAAAATTTCAGGTCAATCGGACAACTAGAAACCGAGATATAAGACTCCAAACTTGATCATTTTGTATGGAAAAACGGCCAATGCGTACTTTATTCTGTCCAGTGCTGTAAATCTCTTGATTGATGGTTCCCGTAGCTTAGCTTAGCTTAGCTTAGACTGACTACACTAATCAATGGTTGCTATTCCGTGATTGACCGAAGTCAGTGAAAATGCACAAAGAATCAACTAGAAGTTTGGCAGATTTTCTTCAGTGTGCATAATTCAATGCCTCTATTTATACAGGGTAAATAACGGCGCCGGCCACGTCCTTGCAGTCAGGTGGGATTGGGGGAAGGAATGTTAGTATGTAACCTTTGCTATTTGGAGTCCGTGTTTGCCTCTGCATCTCCACAAATGTTACTAGGAGGGATGTTTGTTAATGGGGAGGATCGTTGGGTCACAGGATTCACTGTGATAAGCGATTAGACCATGATATTTATTTGTGAGATATAAACATGCTTATATTTTCATTTCATATGAACAATTTCTATATAGAGGAATTATGCCGACACTTGAGGTGACGAACCATTCAAAGTTTGTTGAACAAATACCTGAATGTAACATTCTTACTGTCAGGACGAAAGCATGTGTTATTATATTTTACTTATTTGAAAAGAAACAAAAAGCTCGATTGGCTGGAAAATCACAGAACACTCTCATTCTTATGCCGACACTTACAGTGGCGAACCATCCAAAGTTTGTTGAATAAAGTGAACATTTCGCAAGTCTACACTTATAGTGTCGAACCATACAAAGTTTTTTTAATTACAAAAATAAAGGTAAAAAGAAAGTGGTGTTTTGAAAAAAAAAAAAGTTAAACATAGGGAAAGTGTACCAGTTATGGCCATAGTGGTTCCCTATTTGGCCATATGAGAAATTTTGACAATTTTCACATTTTGAATATTTTTGAATGTTTTAACATCTAGATATATCTTAAATCTAACTTCTACAGCACACATTTATTTTTTTTATTTTGAGGACATTAAAGTAATCTCCTGTGTGTGTGTGTGTGTGTGTGTACAATCCACCTCCCACTGACCGGCAGTGCTTTTATGGAAGAAAATTGTATGCATGTATTTATTGATACCCTTCGATATCTTTATATCTGCAGACAATTTTAGCCCAGGAGATGAAAGGTGATAGCTCTACTGAAATTCCAACGACCCATTTCAAGAATGGCAGTAAATACACACACATTCTGAGGTCATTTTCATATACAGTAAGCCCCGCATAAAAACACCCAGATAACAAATGGATATCTGAAATATTTTTACACTTCCCGAATCGAACATTAAATGTTCGACCCTGGCACGTATTTAGTTTCATATGGAAATAGGTAGGTAAATAATAATAAAGAATGATTTTACCAGGATGTAATGCTGTTTCTTCCGTCGCAGCACTGTGCTTACCGCAAAATACAACGCACTTTTACACTGCACTGCGCGCGAAACACGATTAATCCTGCTTGACCGCTTCACCCGCCCCCGCAGGAGCAAGCGTCACGGTCAAAAGATCACACACTACTAAATAAGTCCGCGAATCACGCCACTCCTCCCCCCCCCCCCATTGCACTGCGCGCGAAACACGATTAATCCTGCTTGACCGCTTCACCCGCCCCCGCAGGAGCAAGCGGCACGGTCAAAGGATAACACACTACTCAGGACATTAAAGTAATCTCCTATGACGAAATATGGAACCACTATGTCCATAACTGGTACACTTACCCTAACTAATTCATGAATCAGAGTTTATGTTGACACTCACAGTGACGAACCATTCATAGTTTGTTGAAAAATCATATTTACGTCCCACCGTTGTAACGATTAAATGTGCAGTCATACATATTTAAGATTAAAAATAGTAGCATGAAACGAACTCACCAATTGATCCGTCATCCTTGACTGAGCAGCAACAATCCAATTTCAGCTTCACTCGTATGCTCGGCTATATAAAAGCACTCAGAGAAAATAGGCGCGCGACCCGAGAAGGAAAACAACTGAAGACTGCTCAGGCTTTCTTGACGCACTGCCCAGGAGCAAGCGCCAAGGACGAAGAATACCTAACAAATAATGCGCTCTCGCCTAAAGACAGGTACAACAGAATGCGTTATGTTTGGATGGGCATTTAATTCATCCGAAAGAGGTGCGTTTTGCGAAAGAGGACCACGTGATTATTGAGTTGAAATCGAATTTAGGTTAACTTCTACGTCCATGAGTCTTTTCTTGGCGTAGGGATAACGCACCCTATCTAGCGAACTGAGTTCCCTAACTCGTGAGTTCGATTCTCACCAAGAAAATGTGTAACTTTTTCAAAAATTTCAAATCGCATTTTTTTTCAATTTGTCAAATTATTAAACTGAAAATTATATGTAAAAATGAACAGAAATCTTTTCACAGCACTTTTTTATTTAATTTTGGGGAGGGATTATTAGAGTATGTTTAAAAACTACTAATTAAACATTAACACTTCACTTTTTGCAAAAAATAAAATACTAAAATCACTAGTAAAGCGAGCAAATACCTTTAAACTCTAATATGTTGCTTATCTTGACATAATTTATTCGTGCATTCATGACTCAAAATAATGGAACAAAACAGTAACTTAATAATATTGAAATATTTCTACCAATAACATTTAGTATGACTTTTGAAGTTTAAGATTTTTGAATGTGATATACAGAAATAGGTATACAGGTATGTTCCGTTCGTTTTTATCAACAGAATCGGCAATTTTCAGTTGACAAAAACGGAACCGTGACAAAAACGGAATAATTTTCTTAGACAAAATATTTTGGAAATTTAAAAAGAAAATTGCAGTTTTGTCAGGATGATACACATTTTCATCATATAAATGCACAGTAATGATGTTTAGCAGCTGTGAGGAGCATTTGGATTGTTCATTCTTATTGGTTCGTAATAAAAGTTTATTGCAGACTATTATCAATCAATATGATTTTGTAATAAATCATTATTAGTTTTAGTTTTCTGGGTTGAATTTCAATAAATGCAATAGAGAATATTGCAACGATAATCACATAAGTGTTCTTTGCATCATAAGGTGCGTTATATTTGTAAAAAAAACTACAAGGAAGTGGGTTAAGCGATCATTGATTTTTTTATCAAGAGAGATTAAACAAGAAACAACTTTTTTTCTACTGTTCATCCTCATCTTTCTGTTTCTTTTAATTTTTTATGGCATTGCATCCCAACTGTAAAGAGCTTTTTTCTCAGTTTAGTGTTCTTATGAAAACTTCCGCAGTTATCAACTGAGAGCTTTTTTGCCAAAGTACATTTTTTGCATTCTTGGCCACACCCGATTGGAAATTAAATGTGGATGTATGTTACAAAAGTTTCGCAAACTGAAACGAATATTTACGGTTTCCTGTGCTTTGAATTAACAATATCTTATCAGTAAAATGATTGTGGTGATTTTTCTTCTAAATTTAATACTACCAACATTGACAGGGATGTACTAATTATCAATCCAGAACAGTGCCACAATTGACTTTCAGCTTTACGTTAGATCACAAATAGACTGGCAATAAACTAACCTAAAGTTCTATTTTTTTGTTAAGTAAAAATAATTTTAAACACTAGTTGTGAGCATGAGCATGAGCATGAGCATATATGACCGTACAATTCGTAGTTGCTACTCCGTGATTGACTAGAGCAATCGAAGTTGCACAGGGAATCAATGAATGGCGCTTGAGATTAGCTAACCATTCTTCAATGTGCACAAATCGAGAGCTCAAATTTTAAAAGTCAGTAACGGCACCGGCCACGTCCTTACGGTCATCGGGGAAGGGAAGGAATGTTAGCTAGACAACCGTTGTTACTAGAGACCGAAGAATCTTCTGCATCTCCACAGTTGTAATGGAAAGGATATTCGGTTAGTGGGATAAGGTAAAGATCTAAGAGTCACCAGCGGTTGGTGATGCGATCCATGATACATTCACGCCTAACCCGTTTAACGCCACTATTTATTCATGCCGCGCGAGCGACGCACAACCATTGATCCTGCTCACATCACCCGCCCCCGCAGGAGCAAGCGACGCAAGCAAAGGATCAAACACTCAATACTATTAAACACTAGTTGTCCCCTCAAACTTTGGTTTGCCATGAAGTAGGCTGCTGAAAATGGCATGCAATCTCCCATACAGAACCTAGGGGGTGCGAACTGGATATCAACAAGCAGCCAGGCTGCTGTCAAGCTAAAATTTTCTTCAAAATGATCCGTGTATGCTAAGGAGTGTGCGACCATTACTTCGTCTCGCCTAAAACTGCTATACATTTTATGTGACACAAAACTATCAACTGTTGAAAAAACGTTTGCTTGGTCTTATTGATGCGTAAGTTTTTCAGTATTTTTATGAAATATATTTTTAACTAACATACGGTCAGAAACTATGTGATTCAGCTAATTTATTGAACTAATTGCCTGCATCAAACTGCAGAAGCTTTGTGTGAAGTATTTTGAGTGTGCATCTTGAAAATGGTTTCCTGCGAGACAAGCAAACAAACAACGGTTAGCAACGGTTAGCAAATTCAATGAACAAAATGTAGGAGACCGCACCCTCAGTACAGAAAGACAGATTGATTTTCAGTTGTTTTTTCAGTTATTTTCCAACTCGTTTAACTCACTCAAGCAAATCGAAACACTTGACCAATGCAACAGTGAAATAATCATGTACGTCTATGAACACGTTCTTGAGCCATTTTGTGACATACAAACACCATTCCATATTTATTCATATAGATGTGCATTAAAAATACAAAAGGGTACAAACTCTAGAACAAGCATCACCAAATTAAAACGTTTCGGTACAAAACTCTCTTTTAAAGTTCTATGAATAAGCGTATGGCTATTAGTTTAAGACTCCTAATTAACCTCTTAGTCTCCACGTGGGAAGTGATTCATGTCTGCTCAAAGATAAAGATCCCAGCAAATTTGGGAAGGTAACGTGTGTGACGTGGGAACGTCCAGTATCAGCAGTTTCTCAAATTGTTTAGCTCTTTACCATTTTCCTCGATGCAAACTCATTATATGGAGATGCCAAAGTTTCCAATAGATTGCTTAGTTTTGCTAGAACATGATCTAATCTATGGCTGTTTGCTATAATATGCGCAATGCTATCGAGTTTGAGAGATGGCAGATAATGTCCAAAATATGACGTGGTCGACAATCAAAATAAAACAAATGAGATCATTCATTAACGTTAGGAGTTTTGAGGGGAAGAGGGTTGATGGTTTGAGATATCTTACGCGCCATACAAATTATTTTTTATTTTCATACAAAAAAATTGTCTTACTTAATTAGTGGACAGCTCCTATTTCTATCACATTTAGATAGAAAATTTATTGATGCTTTGTTATATAAGAGAAAGGAGAGGTTTCTGCAATTATCTTAAGTACTCAACTAATCACAAATTCCAGTTGTTGCCAGGACGTGGCATGAGCAACTCTCCATTATTGAAGGATGGGTCAATCTTGTCCAACGGACCACGCTAAGTTTAAAAACTCCAATTGGATAGGAAGGAGTCAAACCTTATTGAATCGTATTTGACTTGACACCTACCATGTATCGTAGGTGCCCAACATCAACATCATGTCGAAAATTCAACTGTGAGGCTATTGGAAAGCATTTAAATTGCTTCAAAATAAGTATTAAGTATATATTCTTAACATTTTGAAAAAAAAAATGGTGTGTTGATAAAAACGGAATAATTTGTTGACGAAATCGGAACGTGACAAAATCGGAGCGTGACAAAATCGGAACGTGATAAAAACGGAACATACCTGTATCACATTCAAAAATCTTAATCATCAATAGTCATACTAAATGTTATTGTTATTGCGGTATATGATTTTCTCAAAAAATAAAAACATTTTCTTCAAAATTCAATGTTTTTCATGTAACTACATGCATCACGAACTGATTTACCAGCTGCATGTATTTTTTTTTAACTAAACTAAAGGAAGAAGGATCGGTCAATATAATAGGTTTTTAAGATGCATCATTTAAAAAGGCTCATCCAACGATAAAAATCGTTTAATTTTGAAAGTATTCATTTAGTTCAGCTTGATAATATTGTAAACTTTCATCATCATCAAAAAAATTCGATGGATAGTGAGGATTTAACTCTTATACCAAAGACGAAAAAACTCCATGTTCCTTGTAGTTGCCCAAAATGTTATGGCACATAACTGCCGCACACTGGGGCAGAATCAAAAAAACGCGGAAACAACCTGTAATTCTTCGGAATGAAGAGATAGACGTTTGGTGTCTTGAGCGAAAATGGTCCTTTCAATGAGACCGATTTTTTGAGATAAAGTCATATATTTTTGTATTATTCGCATAAATGGCTCATATGCCATTTCGGTCAAATGGCATTTTAGGTGTATCGTTTCTTCGGCAAAGTTGTTCATTGTTTTATGCTGAAAATTATTGCTGAAGACGTCAAATTTCCATGGCCTACTATTTTTTAAAATAAAGACATTTTTTCTGAAAATGGTGCTAAAAACCGTAATATTTGAGTTTTGTTTGTATTTTTTCACATAAAATGCCATATATCGCCTATGACTATGAAATGTATTGGCAAAGGGTCTGGTACAAATTTGATGGTAAAAATAAAATTTTGTTTGATTTTTCAAAGAATATTTCCAAAAAACAGAGATATTGCGAATAGGCCATTATTGCGGATCGGGCAATTTTGGGCAGGTGTTTTCGTCGCCATCCACTTACGAAAGGTCAGAGCATTATTGTCTATTATTTTCTAGGATATGATATTCGATATGATATTTGTTTGATTATTTTACGAAAGTTTCAATAAAAAAAACAGGGTCATTGTGTATAGGCTATTCTTGCGATCAGTCAAGTTCGGGCCGGTGTTTTTAATCGCTATCCACTTATCCATTTTTGCCAAGGGCATAATGTTTAATATATTTTTTCAATGCTATCTGGAAGTTGACTAAGCTATAAACATGCTTGAAGTAGTTTTCCAATTAAAAAAGCTCCAAATAATGATGAATATTCTTGCGGTTAACTATGTCAAACCTTGCACAGCTTTTCTATGTTGAACAGTTATTCATACCGCGTGCATGAAGTACTCGTAGCATATTGGATTTCAGCCAATGATTCCAAAACGAAAACTTATCGCAATGCACAGATGCATTCACTCTAATCAAAGACGAAATAAAGACGATCATTTCGCTTCCATTTGCCTAAAATTTGATGGCAGGTTAGGTAATATACAAACATATAAAATACTGAGAGTGTAACAAACAAACGAGTGCAAGTGTAACACAAGTTTGCCAAACTTCGGTACTGAGCGTAGTACGGAGAAACCGAATATAGTACTCAAAACAATTTTATCAGTTTGTCAAAAATAGTGGGCTTTGGAAATTTTACATCTTTAGCAATTAATGTCATAAAATAACGATCAAATTTGCCGAAGAAATCATATACATACCTTAATTGTCATTCGACCGAAATGATTTGATAGGAGTCTGGCGCTTAGGTCATTTTTGCGAATAGAGCAATGTAAAGGCAATGTATATAACACATATTTGAGTGAATTTAGCTACCAGTGAACCGCAAGAATGTTAATTATTATTTTGAACTTTTGTTTTCATTGGAAAACTGCTTCATTTTGATGTAGAATAATTTTTAATCTTTTTATAAGCTTAGCATACTTTCAGATCGCATAGAAAAAACATATTAAATATCATATCCTAGAAATTAAAAGACAATATTGCTCTGACCTTTCGTAAGTGGATGACGATGAAAACAACTGCCCGAACTTGCCCGATCGCAAGAATGTCCTATACGCAATATCCCTGTTTTTTGGAAATATTCTTTGAAAAATCAAACTAAATTATATTTTTAACATCCAATTTTTACCAGACCTGCTTTATGCCAATAAATGACCTAGTCATAGGCGATATATGGTATTTTAATTGAAAAAATACATGCAAAACTCAAATATTACGTTTTTGAGCACCATTTTCTCAAAAATTGTCTATATTTTAAAAATAGTAGGCCTTGGAAATTTGACGTCTTCAGCAATAATTTTCAGCATAAAACAATGAACAACTTTGGCGAAGAAACCATACACCTAAAATGTCATTTGGCCGAAATGGCATATGAGCCATTTATGCGAATAATACAAAAATATATGAATTTATGTCAAAAAATCGGTCTCATTGAAAGGACCATTTTCGCTGAAGACACCAATCGTCTATCTCTTCATTCCGAAGAACTACAGGTTGTTTCCGCGTTTTTTCGATTCTGCCCCAGTGTGTGCCGTTCTACGCATATTTATCCCGTGGTCCATAAGGTTTACTTAGAACATGGGACAAGTAGGCGTAGAAGGGCAGATAAGGTAATGGAACAGAATCTAGAATGCCGTGAAAAGTATACTGCGATCTGTCAAACTTGGGTACCTTTTGCAGAATCAAGGGACCAAATACTGTACTAGAAGTGGCACGGCATACACAGACAAGGCAGTCTCTTTACTTTAAAAACATTGAATTAAGGCTAAGTAGCCCGTCAATCGTTTTGGCAGTCATGCTGACTTTGCAGCCCGTGAGTTCAAAGTAATAAAACTCAGTGCTCATAGTTGGTATTGCTATGGTAAAGTACCACTAATTGCGCTTATATGCAGAAATAATGCTGATACTTTTTCAGCAACTTTATTGTAATACCAACTAATTTTCTTAAACTCGAAATTGTGACATGATTTAGCAACAATTATCAACGACGCGTACTAATTTCACTGACGGCCTATTTAAACATTAAATTTGATTGTAAACACGTGACCATTCCTAAGGACCAATGCACGAATTCACTAATTTGACATTTGAGCGGTGCCAAATTCACTGGTTCCCATGGTCACATAAATATTAAATAACATGGCACAGCTAAAACGTCAAATAGTGAACCCGTGCATAGGTCCATGGACCAATGCAATGGACCAATGCACGAGTTCACTACTTTGACGTTTGAGCGGTGCCGAATTCACTCGTTTCCATGGCTACGTAAATAACACGGCACCGCTCAAACGTCAACGAGTGAACGCGTGCATTGATCCATAGTTCATTAATTTGACGTTTGAGCGGTGCCGAATTCACCGGTTTCCATGGTCACATAAATAACACGGCACCGCTAAAACGTCAAATAGTGAACCCGTGCATAAGTCCATTGTGGCATACACGATTACTAGATTATTTAAAAAAAAAATAGGTGGATAGGAATGACGTCGTCAAGTAGCTGTCACTTTTCGGAATATATCATGTTATAAATAGTATAAGCCGTGTAGAAGTGGTACCCAATCTTAACCCCACTACTATGCCTCTATTGGTCTCTGCTTATACCGCAATAATAGGGAATACTGCAACCATAGGCAAATTACCTTATATCCATACGTGGTACACCTTCCCTATTTGCTTTTCTTTCAAAGGCCAATGACTAATCTCTTTTGAGCACTCTCCGTAACGTTATCTAGGCTCTCATAGAACTTATCCTTGTTGTCATCAGACGCATAAATGCTGATCGGGCTGTAATTGACAAACCTGCACTTCATGTTGAACTCACAAATTACCAGTTTCCACCACATAACTCCCGCGAATCTACTTCCCGGTAATTTTAGAGTCACGTTTTGTTCTGTCACCACCCCTGTAGGAGATGTATCATAGGATTTGTAAGATTCTTATCTCTTGTCTGTTGAAGAATACATCAACTTTGCCTAAGAGCTCCGTAATTAAGTCCAAAATGTCTGTTTTATGTAACTGGCGGAGAGGAGGCGACCCAAATACAATTGCCTAGGACTGCACAGCTTACGAATTTGACTTGCTCAATTGCTAATGCTTATTATATCTGCTTTTTCTGTGGGGTTCGAAATATCGCTTTACAAATGACGTTGCCAAAACACTGCTTTATGTGAAATTTTACTTTGCCAAATTAGCAACGACTAACATTTCCTTAAAAATAGCACATGAAGCACAGATGAAGGGTTAAATCGAACAGTCAGGAATCTTGAGATGTTACGAATTTCTGCATTGTGCAGTTCTATATCTATACTAATGGATCTCAATACCACTGTTGAGCATTGTAGATTGACAAACCGCTGCTCCCGAAACGTTAGGTGCGAACGAAACCCCTGATAATTGATTGTTTCTTCCCAGACCATCCCGACTACCATCCCACAGGTCTTGAACAACGCTCAAAAGCCACCGCAACCACCACCAAGTCCGGCCCTGTCTCTCCGTGAGAAAATGAACTCTCTCAAGCGATTTATACATCCATCGAATAGGCCGTTGCCGGATCCCCCAGAAAACAAAATTCATTGTAAGTTTTTGGGAAAATGTTGATAAAAATTTGGAGCTATGATTCATTTTATCATTGTTCAATGCAGCATCTACTTCATCGCTGGATACAGTTTCGAAACGGTCGTTTGCCATCGGTACTCCCAAATCCATGTCCAGCACAATGGAGAAGATTCAAAACAATACGGCTGCGACTCTGGACCGAATGACTATGCTGCAACAACGTTACCGTCAGCACCAAGAAACCATGCGAGCGGATAACGATAGAAGTCGACGAGCGAGCTTTGCTTCCAATGCTGATGTACAGGTATGATATACTGATTAGTCCGTTCTATTTTGTAAGAGTGAACTTTCTGTTGAATTGGTTTATAAGCTTCTTGTTTTGTCGTTTACATGCAAATTAAATATTGTTTTATGAAAAATAATTTCCAGTCATCAGCGCAAGCCATTCGCACAAAACCACCATCAGTTCCATCAACAACACTCAATCAACAGCAACAACAATTCCATCACCAGCACCATGCGTTGCAATCGAGATGGATCGAACCACCGACACCCAGAATAAGATCTGGCAGTGTTGCTTCGGGTATCAACCTGATGCCCAACGCTTCTTCACCAGTTTCCAATGAGAGCAACGCTCTAAACAGTAATAATCAACAGTTTATGTTCTCCACACAGCGTACGGAATTGGGTAGTAGTCCCGACCCTGGGCTGCCCAATCCTCGCAGTACCTCTGTATTTAATCTAAACCAGATGCACCATCAACCGGTGCAGCCCAACATGTGGGGATTCAGTCCACTCCAACAGGTATAATATTTCGGATCTCATTGAGTTACCGATTCATAACGTTTCAATTTGATTTATTCCACCAGGCTCAATCTATGGCACAGATAAATTACAATCAGATGCACTGGAGTCAAATGAACCCCTGGATGGCAGGAGGTCAATCACAAAATGGTTCAAATATGAGCCTCAACATGCCGCCATCACAACATTATCCGCACGATCAGTCAGGTTATCCACCAGGCTGGAATAACACATGGGGTGGAATGTATCCGTATCCTATGGGAATGATGCCAATGATGCATGGTGAGTCCGTTTGTCAATAAGTTTTCTACTAAACTGAAAACTAATGATCAACTTATCTGTATCGTTACTAGGTATGGCAATGCCCCCACCACGATCGCGAGCCAATTCACGATCACGTGCGGCATCTCCGGCTCTTAGTGTGAAGTCTCGAAAATCCACCATGTCAATGCGTAACCTCAATCGCAACAGCTACATCAACGATCTTACTGATGATGAAGATTCCGACGAAGATTTCTCGAAGATTAGAGGTAGACGAGATCGTCGCCATCGAGTGAATTCGAACAGTAGTATCGACTTTGATGAACCCGAGCCGAATGCTTTTGTTCGGTCTTCCAGCGTGAAACCTTCTCGATTCAACCGGGATCGTCGTGGAGCATCCTCTGCCAGATCCTTAATCGATTATCCGACAACGTACAAGCGAGATATTCATCGTTCAAAATATGATCGTGAAGAACTATTGCGTGATCGTTTTGATAAGATGTCACTGTCGTCTCAACGAAAAGTGACTTCAGATTCATACACGAATGATTCCGATGGAGAATCGAATCGTCGAGGATCCAATAAATCAAAATCTAACAACGAAAGCTTCAGCTCTCCACGCAAGATTACTTCAGATTCCATGACCAATGATTCCGACGTGGATTTCGAGAAACGCCGTATGGCCAAACAAAACCGATCTCCCAGTAACGTACCGTCACCAAATAAGGTTGCTTCAGATTCCTTTACAAACGATTCTGATGCTGAATTTGAACGACGGAAACAACAGAAGTTAAGAAATTCGGGACTTCTGTCACCGAAACGTATGGAATCTGATTCAGTGACTGGTGAATCAGATGCAGCTAGAGAAAAAGTTAAATCTTCAGGGAACAGAAAACTTTCCGATACGGAAAAGAACAAAACTGTTAAAGCAAAAACGAGCAAAACTACGCCCAAGAAAATCCCATCAGATGCGCATACTCCTGACACGGATGGCGACCATAAGCGTAGATTTGTCACAAAGAAACAACTGAAAAAGAACTCCAGTACGGAATTTATTCCTCAAGATTCAGAAGTCGAGTTTGAACAGCGAAAAGAAGAAAAACAGAAAATTTCCAACATTGTGAATTCTGAATCTGAGTCAAAAAAATCTCCGTCAAAATCCAACGATGAGGATGAAATAGAGCATATACAGAGCGTTGTAGCTAAGAATCAAATCAACGAAATGAAATCCGAATCAATACAATTCTCAATGGAAGATTCGCCATCTCCTCGGCCTACGATTCCTGCACCTGATCATGAATGGGAATGCACGTTCTGTACATATGTCAATGAAGCTGGCGTCAAGATATGTGCAATCTGCTGCAAAACGGTTTCTACCGGCTCAACGATAAATCCCGAAACTCCACGATCACCACCGCCAGATGTCGTTCAAGGGCCACCCAGCGAAAAGCAAACAGTGCAAAGTCCGGCATCCGATGTGGTGAAACAACAGACGATCATACCGCAACCGACCAAAGAAATCGATACTAAGAAGAAAGGTAGGATCCGCAAAATATCCTTTTGGCCCGGCACTAAAGCAAAATAGTTCAGATGTTGCACCTTAAAACAAAAAAATCAAACCATATTTTGCACTCCCCGAAGATCCACCTCATATTGTATCTATATAATCATGTAGCCCAACACCAGAACCGATACCTAGAAAACGACTTATGTACAGTTACAAAATCCAACATTTCCCAATACCTTTCCTGCAGAAACAGTTTTAGATCTAGAGTGTGTGTTGTGTTTCATATTGTAACAAAAGCATTTTTTTATAATTTTGTATTTAGTTTTAAACATTTACTTTGCAATAAAATGCTTTTCGAAGAAGCCAAAAATTTTAATGTGCGTTGTTTTTGTTCTCGTTATAGACTATGATGATCGATTTGATGATGGTGTTGAAGAATCTGAAAAGGTTGATGAAATTTTTGTCGAGGAAAATCAGTACGAAAACCATGAAATTCGGTCCCCCCTCCAAGTGAAACCAGAGAATCCGAAAGGCAGTGGTGAAATCAAGCAAAATCTTGACTGTGAAGTGACTAAACATATGAACAAAGTAGTGAGTGAGACAGTATCCACAGGATGCGGAACCTCTCCGCCGCGAGAGTTTGTCGAAGCTAATGAAATTGCTAATGCCGTTGAAAGTAAGCCGAATGTACCCTTTAGGGCTTCGATTGGAACCTCTCCTCCTCCACAAGATATGTCGACACAGGTAATTGTATGAGGCTAAATGCAAAAAAAAATACTTCTAACACTCCTGTAACAGGCGTTTCTGTAGTCTGAGTTCATTTTATAAATATTATAAAATAATAGCAAATGCCGGAGATTTGTGATCTCTTTTAAATCAACGCAACGTTGGAATATTCCAATTTATTAGCATTTTTTTTTTTGTTCCAATTAGGATGAAAGTACAAACTTTCAACCGAATTATACAATTAACATTTGCGTTAAATGGTAGTCAGAAAATTGGCACAGACTTTTTGAAGAAGGAATGGTAATGTTTCCCACTTGCAAACAGACATAGAAATTGAAATAATTTGCTATAGAAATCATCGTCGTTGGAATGGGATCATCACGGAAAACAGATGACGGTAACGTGTAATTGATGAAAACATAGTGAATAGACAGTCACAATTTATAAAGGTCTATCGATTTCCCTCTACTACTTGAATTCTTGTGGATTTTATACCTAAGTTACCGATGAACCGATTTGTCATTGGTGTTTAAGTACAAGTTAACCTCAACTTTTAAACGGCGAATGTATTATTTGGACTGCAAATTATTAAGCCAGGAATTTCAACATATATGTTAGTGATAATTTTCCGATATAGATTTAGCTTATCGTAAACTTAGTAGAATGTAAAAAAAAGATATTCTTGAATTTCATATTGGGGATACTTTATTAGAATACTGAACGCTAAGGTGCATGCATTCAACTTCGATTAGAATGTATCAACCACCGAATCAGTGGAGATACTACAAAGAATTTATCCGAATTATTTAAATGTTTGGGTTGTCGCACTTTTCTACTTTGTACAACAGTTGTGATTTATATGCTATCATTTTGCGACACAATGTATTCCTCAAGAATCTGCTCAAGAACAATACTCGACAGTTTTTGTTTACAGTGTGCCCCTTCATAATACGGTAAAATCAACAAATATACATAGATGTCGCATAATATTAATCGCACTATATATAGTTCGAGTGTACCATCATTTGAAAACGGTATATATCAAATTCCAGATAACTTCGAAACTTGGTTGTCTTCAGTAATGTTGTTCTTCAGGAGGAGCGCTATAATAGAGGTAATAAACTATTAAGGAAGAATGTCGCTGGCGTCGCTGTAGGAACATCTTTTGCTGGCGGAGATAGGCGGGGCTATAAATGTCAACGCGAAAAAGTATGCAGTTTGACACTTATGTACCCGACATGTTTCTGAGCAAATCAAATATCATTTTCCGAACTACGAAGCCACGAGCTACTACAACCATGCTCTATCCTCCTAAGATAGAAAAGCAGATGGTTAAGCTTGAGTACTGCACACAAAATCGATCAATTTTGATCCCAGAGAGCCACAATTCAAATTTCGGTGAAATGAAATGAGTGAGTGAGTGAGTGCGAATCATTTCACCGAAACTTGAATTGCGGCCCACCGAGATCGAAACTGTCGGATCCCATGTGCAACACTCAAGCCCAATCACCTCCCCCTCCATCTCAGGAATACAACGCACAGTTATAACAGTTCACGGCTTCACAATTCGAATTTCGGGGAAATGAGTCTGGCCAACACTGGTCATATGACTTTTGAATACACACTAAATTCATGATAATCAGTTATTAATAATTCTGTACACTGATATAAATTCATTTGTCTATTTCGAACGTGTCCAATTAATACACAACAATGAGCTACTTAACAACTCTGCCGAAAACGTCATCTTATTAAATGATCAGGCTCCTGAGATATTTGTAAAACAAATGTTTCATTTTCAATAGCTTCGCCTAGTGGTGAAATCTCCAAATTCTTGGCTCATATAATGATATCCCCTGAGCTACCGTCGATGGGGGTGACAATGGGTCTAGGGGGTGAGATTGGGTCAAAATGGAAAAATATGATATATGAAATATTTCAGCCAATAACGCTGATATTATTAAAATTTGTAATTCATATGTTAGGGAACATATAATTACACGTAATTCATCACAATATACATTTTAAGAAATAGTAGTTTTTGTTTACTATATCGATAAACTTGTATGTTGAAACTAGATAAAATTTACAACATTAGATTTCTCCTGTGCAAAGTATCACGCATGTACTTAAACGTCCATAGTTATATTAGTAGAAAGTTGAAAGTCTTTCCGTTAGACTTCACATGTATTTTCCGGAATCTATTTGATTTTACCACAAAAAAATTTTTTTTTTTCGGTACGGTGTCTAAAACATTAAAATGGGGGTGAGATTGGGTCAAGTAAGAACGATAGTAAATGAAATCACAAGTCCACTTTTTTGACATTTTACGGTGTCGGTTGTTCTCTTTTTTCATTAAGATTTGTTTATTCTTTCTAAATACAGCATCTCTGAGACATCAAACAAGTCTACTTGAGTATTCCGTGCATTGAATAACAATTCAACGTATCCTGACAACTTCTCAAACCAGCAACTGTTTTTCGTGCGCAGCAACATCGTAAAATTTTAGTAAATGAATTTTTCCTTCAATTCAATTTCAAATTCAATATTTCATTGGTGTTTTCATATTATAGAAACATCTCACGGAAGTACAAATGAGTTGAATCGCTGAAATACCGGGGATTATGACGTCAACATCTGCTGAAACGTATTGATCATGGAATGTCGCACCGAAATTTAACTATTTGCGAAGGTTTAAAATAATCACTGTTTCAGTACGCCTTTGGGAAACCTTAATAGGCTTTATGGCAATGGGGATGAGACTTTGAAAACAATTTGATGGAAAAAAACAAGAAGATTTATGTGAACTTAACGATAAATGTTGGGTTTACATATTTATTCTCATAGCTCTTCAATTTTATGGTATAATCGTTCTTTTAAGTGGGTTTATCATACTTATGAAACATCTTAGATATATTTTCATCTTGTTTGCATCGTATTTCATCAATATTTTTCAGCTGTGAATGGTTTTGAAATCATTTTTTTCAAAAACAAGTTATTTTAATTACAGTGACCCAATGTCACCCCCTCTATGGGGTGAGATTGGGTCATTCTTCATTCACTTGTGGTGCCGCTGTGAATAAATATTTTTCTTTAATTTTTTGAACAGTTGTTAATGTATCATCAATGACGGGGTTGGTGGTCTGATGGCTACCGCTTCTGCTTCATATGCAGAAGGTCATGGGTTCAATCCCAGGCCCGTCCCTTTCCTCGTACTTTGTAGTTGTGTATCTCTCACTTGCTTCTATCTTCCATTCTAAATATATCCCACTCATACTATTCGTTCATAGCAAACGCTAGAACCAGAGATGGACAAGAAACCGTTTCCCTAACGCTTCCTACTTCCACGCGCACGCCTTCCTTACGCCTGATACATAGGCAGTCTGCTAACCACAAAAGCAAACCTCTCTGCCATGCCTTTCCCCCAATCCATACACTCCCGAATGAACTGGCGTGGATGCAGTGGAATATACGGTCTACGTGGGAGCCAGTTCAATGCATCATCAATTCCTCCCCCTTCCCCTCATTGGTCTGCATTCTGACGTGGCAGGTGCCATTGTTGCCTAAAAATAGAAGATCATCAGCACTTATACACTGAGGATGCCTGTTAGTCCCAAGCAGTCATTCGGTTGGTTCCTTGTGTAAGTGCAGCTGATCTGGCGATACTGGAGTGCATCCACGGGCGGCCAATCAAGCTCAAGCTCAAGCTCAAGTTGTTAATGTATCATCAAAGTACACACTTAGATTTTTTTTTCACAAGCTCGGCTGTGCGAATCTCGGTTCCTCGATTTTAATCGAGACTCAGCTAACAAATTGTCCAGTTGCTTAGCAACGAAGCACGATATACTGATACTCGGCTTTTATTTGCTGAGATCCCAGGAAATTTGTTTGCCGACTACTCGGCTGTGCGGATCTCGGTTAAAATTAGCCGAGACTCGGCATTCTAAATTAAGTGTGTACATACACACCAAATTTGAAGTTTATTGGAGTTAAATTGCGATAGTTATTCAATAAATAAATCGTACATATCCCTGTTTGACCCATTGTCACCCCCAACGACGGTACTGAAGAAATTTTCCGAAGACGCAATCTCTCACAGTGGTCAGGATCCTGGGATTTTCGCAAAACAAAATTTTCATACTCACAAGCGGTGGCAAAATTTTGGATCAACTAGCTCGAAAAATGATCACCCTTGAGCTACTGAACAACTTTGCCGAAGACGCCATCTTTCAAAGTGGTCATGATCCCGAAATATCCGCAAAACAAAACTTTCATGCTCACTAGAGCTGCCTGGTGGAAAAATCTTGGCTCAAAAAATGATAGCCCTTGAGGTACACAACAACATAGCCGAATATGCCATCTTTCTAAGTGGTCAGGCAACTGAGATATTTACAAATCATAATCAACTTTGCCAAAAATGGTTTTTCTATATATAATGTAGATCACGAGGCATTTCATATTGAACATGAAAAACCAAGGGTGTTGTACAAAGTACAACGCGTGACGTATTTCGGAAATATGGCGATATTCAAAACTGAAAAGGCAATAGATGGCTCTTTTTCAGTGGTAGTAAAAACGAAATTCTGAAGCAAAGAAAGCATCATGGAAGATGAACTGAACACAAAAAGTTATGTGTTCACATAACGCTTGATTTCTTATCAGGGATTGTACACAAATTATTAACGCTAAATTTCAACTTTTTTGACCACCTCCACCTGCATAATCGGAGCTGTCGCATGAAAATACCTATTGCGTCGAGGTTTCCCGGTTGTATTTATACGAAATAAAATGAAATTTCGTGAAATGTCGAGCTGATTTCGTGACAGAAAATCAGGTTCAAATTTCTCCAAAAAGAAAAACTGAGACGCTCTAAGCTAAGAAGTTAAAATCTGTAGTTGTGTCTGTCGATGAGAGTAAATTCATTTCGTGCTAAGATAAAAAAAAAGTTCTTTTAGCGGTCATGCGAACCTCGTGGTTCGAACAAAATGCGTCAAATGCATATAATTAGAGCATGACATGCTATAGATATTTAACGTAAAGAACGTATACGTTCAGTATTTTCTATATATTTCATTACAAACTGCAATCCAGAACTCAACGAGTTCACCTTTCAAGGATCATTCTATGGATTCCTGGATCTATTCCAATAATTTTATAAAAATGCTCTCAAGACTCCTCTAAGAATCTATCAGCGAAATTTATTGTTGACGCCTTCAAGCGAGTTATTCAGGTTGTGCTACTTTAACCCAAATATCGGTTCTTCTAAGGCCGTTTAACCGAACACCATTTCCTCGAATGTCAGTTCCCTGAATACCCCGTTTCTCCGAATGTCCCATTTCCCCGAAATGTTTTTGGCATAACTTCATACATTTCAGGGTGGTGAACAAACGGGTCATCTGATATGCTTTTTTCTTTATAATATTGGCCAGTTCTTCGAGTTTCACCATCCTCGGCATCATTGACAATATGTGTTTAGGGTAAAAGCACCGGTTTTGGCCAGCTTAAGAGAAAGTGTAAATTAAAATAAATGGGGAGCCGTATCGATACTACGAATATGTCAAATGCAAGCTTTCAATCCATATTATGTGTGAAAAATATCAAAACTGAGCTAAAACTATTTTTTCGCTTTGAAAATCCCGTTGGTCAATATAGGCCAACGGAACTAGTTTCGGCCAGAGATTTAACTTTGATTCCTAAATTGGCCAATTGCATTGATTTCTCATGAGAGTGGCCAAATTAGGAGTGCCCTGGCCAAATTAGGTGTATGGGAGTTCAAATTATAAGGAAAATGAATTGTTTTTCTTTTGTTTTGAATCAATTTGGACGAGTAAATGGATGTAGCTCTATCATATAAATATAATCTATTGGACACAAAAGGTTTCACGCTGATTGCTTATGTAAAATGGTGTATAATCCACTATGGCTACAACTGGCGTATGGTCAAAACCTGGGAGGGAGAAACCGATACAGAATTTATGTACGTCATAGTGAGCCGAGATTCTGCTATCACGAACTGTCACTGTGAGCCCAGATCTTGAAAAAATGGACTTGATAAAAGCGCGTAATTGATCAAAATATTTTTTTGCATTTCGACAAAGTTGACAACAATCGTTTGAAAAACAATTCCTGCACATCCAAAACCAATGTCACGATCGCACCTTTTAATTTGATCGAATATAAAGTACTGAAACACGCAACTTTTTGCTGTTTTCAAATCGAAATTAAAATTGAATGCACATAAAACTATGGCCCTTTTTCCAAGTTTGTTCAGGAAGATCGAAGGTACACAACAAATGAAAACTAGCAATTTTTCCCATGCCTGCCTTGATTGTCGTTGGTAAGCGGGAGTTATCTTGCAGTTTGGAAAAGTGTTATGTCATATTACGTGTGTAGTATCTGTGCCTCCCTCCCAGGTCAAAACCGGTGCTTCTACCCTAGTCGTGAACGACCAAATATCTCCTTCTTTTGATTGCTTATCGTTCTTTCTTGTTCATTAACCTGTCACTATAACTATGCTTACGCCTTTTGACTCGGGGAAACATGTTAGTTGGGAAAAAGTCATTCGGGGAAAAGGGTTTTTCTGGGAACTGACTTTCGGGGAAATGACATCCGGAGAAACGACATGTGGGGAAAAGGTAGCATAATCAATTATCTAATATTTTCAAGAATGTTTCTAGAGAAATTTTAGAAATTTACTCAATCAGCAGAAATAACTTCTTCGTCTCCTTCGATCGTTACTTACAGAAAACCAGTCTAAACATTTGGAATTCTGGAATTCACACATAAATAGTTGAAAGATCTCTATCTTATGTTTTGGAAGTTTTTTTGTTTTGATATCTAAGAATGTTGTGAAATATAAGTAGCAATCAAAAAATATTGAGCAAGATGCTTATCTTATCGACGGTATTCTTGCCTATGGAAGATTATGTGCAATACAAGATAAATGGTCTATCAAAGGATCTATTCTATGAAATGAATAAAGTAATAACAATTCTTCTGTTTCATCTAGCAGTCACAAATTCAACGTCAGTTAACCGTTGACTTTTATTCTATTTCGTATATCGGAAAACATGACCGCCAAACTTTATGAGGTTTGTCAAATATGAACCCCACTTTTATTTTGATGATACAGTCAAACCTCCATGAGTCGATATTGAAAGGACCATCGACTCATGGAAATATGGAGTCATGGAACAGATATTCTTTAGAAAGCTATTTGAGGGGATCATCATTTTTAACTCTGTTTATAGCAGTTCTTTAGAATTTATTTTCTTTCAATTTTAAGCATAAAATTAAAATTGGAAGAAAATAAATTCTAAAGAACTGATTCTCTAAACCTTTTATGTTGTTATTTATTAAAAAATTTTGATGTGATTAATCAGTGACCAGGTAGCCAGAGTTGAAATTTATATAATTAATGAAACAATAATCATCTTCAATAAGCGTTTGACAGGTCTGTTTTCCAAAATGAAGTCAATATAAATTTTGACGAAAAATAAAAAAAATAATATCACTTTGATTTGACAACCAACAGCAGTGATGCGACATCGCACTAGATCATAATCACTGCTAAATGAGTGATCGCGCGGAAATTATCCAAGCTATTAATGTTTTTCAGTGACCAACACATAGTTTCAATTCATCTGCAGCACTGTTGAAAATATCTTACTGATAAAATACCATTCATTTGCTTAATTTAAGGCTAAAGTTTACCCATCAGTGATATCCATTGTCTATCGCCATCAATACACGGGTGATGGAGTGATGTTGATGTGATATTGAATGATCTGAATTGTATCGCAGTCGGCCTGTACAAATCAGCAAATTTTAAGCTCTTAAATTGACAGCGAGCAACTCTGCTCACTAGTGTTGGCGTAGTTCCGTGTCAGAATGAACCACATGTCATCCCTTGTACTACTGAACAACTCCTCCGAAGACACCAATCTTCCAAAACATCAGGATTTAGAGATATCGGTTCTCCGACATTACCCGGAAAACCATTACCCGGAAGGACCATTTACCGTAAAATTATTGCTCTATTTCTCGCCTTTTTCATTACGTTTTTTTTAACCGTTTTACGGTCCTTCAGGTCAGTATTCAGACTGGACAGGGGATGTTCTTCCTTCAAAATACGTAAGCATCGAAGAGGAGCCTTCGAGAGGAGAGGATATCTTCGTACTTGTGATCATGTCAATATGCACCATCTTCATAAATTTGCATTTCATAGATGATTCACCCTTCTTTAAAAAAAAGCTGTTCTTTCAACTTATCTTTGCAGCTTGTCTTGGCTGAACTGGCTAAATTTGGCTACAACTATGTAACTCTAATTTTGACATTCGACTGTCGGCTCTCCAAGTGTCCAAATGTTAATTAATAAGCAATGGTTAGAATTGTTAACACGATTGATTGTGCTACTTTTCACCGAGAGTCAATTCAACGAATTTCGTTTCTGTAAATGCCAATCAACCGAATGCTAATCCTCCGTATATCCTTTTTTTAGAATGACTCATTTCGGGTCATCTGATATTCACCCTTCTTTATTTTGTTGGCGGTTCTTTCGAGTTCCACCGATCTCCGCATTTTTTGGCAAAATGTGTTTAGTCGAAAATGACCAAATATCTTCTTCGTATGATTACTATCCTTTCTAGTATATTATCCTGGATTCGGGGTACAGACATTCAGAGTTATGACATTCGTAGCGAAATAGCACAATCAAGGAAATTCAAAGGAAAAGTAGATCTATTGAGGTTCAATATTTCGGAAACCAGAGATGGACGTCACAATAACCTATAGTGTCCCTACTCTCGATAACCAACGCACTTTTAGTTTCGTCTTGATTTTTTATATTTCCTCAAACCATAAAGGCTCCCCTAAATCAAGGCGATTTTTTACAGCGACAGCGACATGCAGATGCGCTGCAAGCACAGTTTGATGAGCGTGTCTAACCCACAGCGACGCAATTTTGCAGCGATTTTCGTCGTGTCAGTCTAGATGGTCCCATATAAGAGTGTTTGCAACGACTCAATAATTAAATCACGTAGATTTTTTAACTGGAGGGAATCAGAAAACCATCATAAATCCAAACAATTTCAAATGCTGGGATGTTCCATTTACTCCAATGCACCCTATCTTAATTGATAAGCGATTTTTCCGATTTATATTGACCTTTTTAATATTTGACATAAAATACAGTATTGGACAAAACATTTGCAACTTTTTCGATTTTCCATACAAAATGACCAACTTTGGTAAGCTATATCTCTGTTATTCATGGACCGATTTGAATGAAATTCTGGTAGAACATCAGACAGAACTTGAATTTTAACATATTTTTTCGAGTGATTTTTTCAATCACAAGTTCAAAAGTAGTAACGGTTTGATCGAAGTGAATTTTTTGACGATTTTTTATAAATGACATAACTTAACATATTGAAGGAATAGCTTCATGGTATCTTCAACAAAGTTGTAGATTTTGGCGAGATGAACAAGTTTGCTGAAGACAGTTTTTGTGTAGGGCTATCAGATTTTGAGATAAATAGTTTTGAATTTTTCGTCGAAAGTTGCACTTTAGTTAAACCATTATTACTAATAAACTCGTGATTAGAAAAAATATTCAAAAATATATGTTAAAATTCAAGTTATATCTGATGTTTTGTGAAAATTTCATTCGAATCGGTCCATAAATAACTGAGATCTAGCTTCCCAAAGCTGGTCATTTTGTATGGAAAATCGAAAAAGTTGCAAATGTTTTGTCCAATACTGTATATATAACAAAAATATGTTTTTTCATTATTTTTATCCTTGCCTGTAATGTTTAGTTGTATAGCCTAAATTTGAAGACATAGTTTTTCGATCTATAGGGAGCCGGATCCTATTCTTGACACTTTTGATTCACTTCGGCAGTGAGGTTTTTCGAAAGCTTCTTCTTCTTCTTGGCATTAACGTCCCCACTGGGACAGAGCCAGCTACTCAGCTGAGTGTTCTTATGAGCACTTCCACAGTTATTAACTGAGAGCTTTCTTTGCCAAAGTTGCCATTTTCGCATTCGTATATCTTATGGCAGGTACGATGATACTGTATGCCCAGGGAAGTCAAGGAAAATTCCATAACTGAAAGATCCTGGACCGACCGGGAATTGAACCCAGACACCTGCAGCCAATGTGATGTAATACAGCATGGCTTTGCTTTGTAGCCGCGGATTTTAACCACTAGGCTAAGGAAGTCTGGAAAGCTACTTGGTTCATATTTGACCACAATATGCGTCGTACTGTTGTTTCTCCTTTTGCAGCTAGAGTACCTATATGCTTGTCAAACTATGAACGAAAACAAAAGTGGTCGATTGACATAGGCTCTCAGCTATTAACTGTAGAAATGCTACTAGAATAGCTTTGTCCCAGTTGAGTCGTAACGCCGGCAAGAAGAAAAACATATTTGGTCCATAGCTGTTTTAAGATGTCTTTTGAAAAAGTGTTTATGGAAACCGAGAGAGTCAAGAATGTGCATGGTTAGTGTGACATATTTGTGCTGGGCATCAATGAAAGAGAATAAAAAAGAGAAAAACTTATTCATACAGACTCAAGTCAAAAAAGTATACAAACTTACTTTATCGATCCTACGTGTTAAGCAGGCGGAGTTCTACACGTACCGCTCTGTACCAACTCAACTTTTCACTTTTAGAACGGTTAATTTCCGGATTTACAAAACGACGAAAGTAAGATTTTCAACTTTCGCAACCTAACCACTACTTTTGCCGGCCCGCTGTATGGAGAAACAAAGTGACTTAACCACGAATCAAAACAAAACACTGCTTCAGTCGATTTTACACTGGTAGAAAAACGTTGCACGTAACAGTTACTTAGTAACTGAATAAAACGGCTTATCATTTCTCGCATAACTTCTGATCTCACCCTAAAAGCCATTGGTAACCATGTGTGTAGCTCGTTGTTCCTATGAATTTGAATGGAGTTACACGTTATTTAACAACGCAATGGTGTAGGAAGGATCATTCTCTACCTGTCAGTGGTGTTGGTTTGGATGTTTGTTAATTTATTTTCTCAGAAACAACGAGCTACACACGTGGTTACCAATGGCTTTTAGGGCGTTATCCCAGATTATGCGAGATTTTGTCATAAAATTCTTGTTTGAAATGATAGGAACTCCATAGTTTATGAACGCGAGCTCATTGCATGCAAAATTTAAGAAATGTACACATCGAAAAAATGTTATAAAGGTGATTCATTTTAAAACAGTTTTGGAAGACAGGTTCTGAATTAATTTTCTCAAAACCGTCTAAAAGTTACTTACGTCGATTTGAAAAAGTAATCGAGAAATATTGTATATAAATGTACTGAAAAAGGTCGTCGAAAATGGAAGATTTGGCTTTCCGGATAATGGTGCATTCTGGTAAATGGTACATTCCGGTAAATGGTTTTCCGGGTAATGGTACATTCCGGTAAGTGGTATTCCGGTAAATTGCATTCCGGGTAATGGTATTTCGGGTAATGGTATAGAATCGGTGAGCCGTCATGCTCTAGCGGTGTTCACTGAGACCTGTAGCTCTGGCTCTCAATAGTTTCAAGTTCTTTCGGACATGCTACTATGGTGAGCCGTCATGCGCTAGCGGTGAGACTGAGACCGCTCGAGGAGTCCTTCGTCGGCGAATACCAAGCTGGTTTTCGTGAGGGCCGTTCGACAACGGACCAGATGCTTAGCTGCGACTGATCCTAGACAAATTCCGGGAGTATAACTTGCAGACTCACCATCTGTTTATTGATTTCAAGGCGGCGTACGACTCAGTGAAAAGAAATGAGCTTTGGCAGATAATGTCTGAAAATGGTTTTCCGGCGAAACTATAGTTTATATAAATTATAATTAGGCTGATTCGTGCTACGCTGGATGGTTCGAAATCAAGTGTTCGGATCGCAGACGAGGTGTCAACCTCGTTCGTGACGTAAGACGGATTGAAGCAGGGAGACGCACTTTCGAATTTACTGTTCAACATTGCACTCGATGGTGCTATTAGGAGATCTGGCACTATTATCACAAGGTCGCACATGCTCCTTGGCTTTGCGGACGATATAGACCTAATTGGAATCGATCGCAGGTCAGTGGAAGAGGCCTTCGTGCCTCTGAAGAGGGAGACAGCGAGGATAGGCCTGACCATTAATTCTACCAAAACGAAGTACATGGTTGCAGGTAGAGATAGAGTCAGGCATGGTGTTGAAGGTGCTGAGGTAGTGTTTGATGGGGATGTGTTTGAAGTTGTTAAAGAATTTGTTCACCTTGGAACACTTGTGACATGTGACAACGACGTTTCCCGCGAAGTAAAAAGACGTGTTGCGGCTGCGAATAGGGCCTTTTACGGGCTACGTAACCAGCTTAGGTCCCGCAGCTTGCAAAGAAACAAGAAACAAAATTCGCCCTGTATGAAACATTGATTCTTCCGGTGGCTCTCTACGGGCACGAAGCGTGGACGTTGAAAGAGGCAGACCGGAAAGCTCTCGGTGTTTTCGAGCGTAAAGTGCTGCGGACAATACTCGGTGGGAAACTCGAAAATAGTGTGTGGCGCAAACGCATGAATCACGAGTTATATCAAGTGTACAAAGATGCGAATGGCAACTGGAGAAGTTTCGCCCAAGACCGACGAATATGGAACTCTACAACAGATTATATTCAACTCTCTTCAACAGATTATATTCAACAACACGCCCATAGTGATGAAATCCCATAAGCCCTGTCCCCAACCATGTGTCTAATAGGAGACCTGACTGTACCTATTAGACGCTGCCACCCACTTCACGCCCATCGCAATTTCTCAGCTACTGTCCTATACATTCTGATGAAATTTGGTCGGTAATAGCTCATACCATGCCTCAGTCAAATACAAAAACTAATTTTCATCTCTTGAGCAACCGCTGAGCAATTGCCGTGGGAGGAAATATGGTGGCAGCGTCTTATAGGTGACCTGACTGTACCAGTTTGTCGGCATTTTTACAGACATGGCATTTAATCCCTTATTTCCACCACTCTGGTTGTTGTTCTTCTTCTTCTTTTTTTGGCATTGCGACCCCACTGCTTCTCGGCTTCGATGAGCAGTTCCGCAATTTGTTATCTGAGAGCGTTCTTTGCCAAAGCCACTGAGTCTCCCAAATTCTGACTATACCGATAAAGCCAGACGATCAATCTATTTTGATAAGTTCGCACTTAAAAAAATTCAAGTGGTTACTAGACTAACTGGAGACATGATTCGAAAATTGATTCGTGATCTTACACTATTCATTACGGTATTGCTAAATTGATTTTATTATGTACCCAATGCTTAAACGGTGATTTAATTATATTAGGATTTGAACTCAGCCTACGGAAACCATTTTTTCCTACACCATAGCAATTCCCACAGCTCATTATTATTTTCACACCAGACATACGAAACGTTTGAAAAAGTGCGCGAAGACGTCTCAATCATCGAGGAAACACAGGACAGTTCAACCAACAATCTGACCCAACCACACTCAGGCGGCGTTTACAAACGATCACATTCGTTAGCCACTCCACAGCTACTGCAAGTGGGCAATCCGCATTCGGCAGACGATCGACACCAAAGCTTTTCGAATGACACCCAGGTTCGAACGACGCGAATTCATGATTTCGCAACTGCGTGAGCTATTTCTGTCCCGATCCCGCCCCGATCATTAAGCAATCAGCTTCCTTTAGATTTATTTTCCCACGTTTGTTTTTTTTGCCATATTTCCGCCCACGCTAACCGAACCCATCCGCTTATCTTGTAACTAACTAGCAGCGTTTTATGCAGACAAGTATTGTAAAACGGGGTATTTTTGAAAATGCGTGTAACTTTGATAGTGCGGGACCAACAACATGCTATACGACATGAACATAATTTATGTCAATCAGTTAAGTGAAAAGATTGCAAATGTAAAGATTATTAGTATGAAACTTCACGTTAGAGTTATTTTCGTTGGAATCGAGAACATTTTAGTCTCTATTTTCAAATAATAAAATTTGATGAGATTCTAACGCGTACATACCCTTTTTTGAAGAAGTTTAAAAAAAAAATCTGCATTCTAAATGAGTATTTATAAAAACTTTCAATTGTCATCGATAACTAAGATACCAGTAATTGTTTTTGAAATATAAATTAAAAGTCTTTAAAACAGAACGCAGCAATAATCAGATTCTCTTCCCAAGAACTATCAAAGTCACCCCATTTTACGGTACCAATTTGATTCAAAATTACATAAATCAGCTTCTTGGTCTAATTATAACATCGATGACAACATCTTGCTAACACACTTCTGGTTGATCTGTTTCTAATCGCATCATTTGTACTGCCGTGCCCTTGGTCGTCACAGCACTAACCTACGTTTCGTGAGCAGCGAGAGAAGAGGCGGATACGCATTTTGACGATCGCTAGAGTTTCCCAACCCTAACCGGCTTAGCTAATGACTGACGTCATTTTGCCGATGTTTCAATGCAGATGACAGCAATTTTTCGAAATTATTGGCAATGAGTCGTGAAAACTCGTGTCACGCTTCGTCGTTGTGCCGGTCGATGCAAGAGACCAAGCCTATATCGGAATCAATTTAAACTGCTGATTAAGAATTCGATCAGTTGATCAGTGAATCTCTGTTGAGAATATAGTCCGTTTTAGTTGATTTAGTGAACCTTAATTGCCTGATAAGTGAACGGTACTAAGTTTTACTGTTACAAGTAAAGCATCGATTTTGTTTGTGAAAATGTTTGATTGATGAACAATAGACTAACATAAAAGAATGAAATTAGAAAATTCAAGGTCTTACATCTTCAATATTTAGAGGTTTGGATGTCTAGAAGGAACTGTGAGAATTTGAACGATCGCCGTCCTCGACTGAGACCCATTCTCTCCAGTTTTATTTTGCACCTGATCTTTTCGCCATGCTCGCTGTACCACACACAGTTTTTGTTCCGTCCGAATTGAAAGCGAAGGGCTGTTATCCGGCAACCTTATGACTATCTCAGCCTAGCGTACCTTTCCATCTTTACCCACTTTCAGGATACCGCGTTCGGTTTCTTTCTTCATCGCCAAACACAGTTCTCTTTCACCAAAAATGGTTCTAAGCGTTCACAGCATGGAGACTTCATGTGATCTAAAGTCCTCCTGCAGAATGATCCAGGTTTTGTGTCCATAGAAGCATTCCTATACGGTTTAATCAGCGTTTTGTGCACATTTGTTGTGGAAGTATAGTTTCATCTTGAGCCTAAATAATGTAGGCATGACTTCCATAGATGATGCGTCTTCATATTTCTAGACAAACATTTTTGTTAGCCGACAAAACAATCCAAGGTAAATGAAGTCATCCACCACCTCCAAAAGTATCCGTCTACCAGCATGTACTTTGATTTCAACGCGTTCACCATCAGTCCGACATTTTTAGCTTCGAGCTTAAGGCGGTTGAACGAATCTCCCACCGTTTCAAATTTTCTACCCATAATATCCATGCTATTCGCGAAGCAAACAAATTGACCGGATCTTGTAAAAATCTTACCTTTGTCCTTTACAACTAAGTCCGGCGTCCTGCGGAAAGATAGAAACGCACTGGAGTGTTCCTCCGATATGTTTACTCAGTTTTGCTATGGGCATGGTAATCACTCAGATGGCGTATGGACATGGTTTGCCTATTGCAATAACCCCATGGAAGCAAACGGCTTCGATCTATGCCTATGCTTCTTCGGTGGCCAGCACAAGTTTTTCAATTCAAATGCAAGAACCTCAACTGCGTTGAACCACTTCAGTCCTTTCAAACTGCCTAAAGGCAGTTTAATCGATAGTTTAGGTTTAATTCCTTTCCTTTGCTTTTGAAAGCCTCGTCTGCGAATCTCAAATGTGTGCCAAGAACTCATTTGATACGGTTATTGCTTCCATTGTTCGTCCGTCAAGATGCAATTTATTTATTTAGTAATAATCTAAACAGATAACACTGAATCAACAATTTTATGTCACAATATTCGGTTGGTGGCCGCATCTCTTCATCCTCAGTTCTGCCTCCGTATTTCGCTGCTAACGTTATTGTCAGCCGTCAACAAGGATCCAAGGTAAACGAACTTGTCGACCACCTCAAGCGTATCCCCGTCTATCGTAACACTGCTACCTAGGCGAGCTCTGTCGCGTTCAGCCACACCAACTATCATGTACTTTGTCTTGGTTGGGTGAACAGATCGGCCACTTTTTCAAATTATCGTCCGACAATGTCCATATCATCCGCAAAGCGAAGAAATTGACTGGATCTCGTAAAAATCGTACCCCGGTTGTTAGGCCCGGATCTCCGCATAACACCTTCTAGCGCAATATTGAACACAGGCAGGAAAGTCCATCACCTTGTCGTAGTCCCCGGCGGGATCCAAACGAACTGGAATGTTCGCCTGAAACCTTCACACAATTCACATCGTTGCACACCTTCCATCGTTGCTCTTATCAGTGAGCTGTGAGGGAAAGCTGTTCTCGTCCATGATTTTCCATAGCTCTACGTAATCGATATTATCGTATGCCGCCTTGAAATCGATGAAAAGGTGATGCGTTGGGACCTGATATTCACGACATTTTGGCGGGTTTCCCAAACAGAAAAGATCTGGTCCGTTGTCGATCGGCCGTCAATGAAGCCGGCTTGATAACTCCCCACTAACTCGTTTACTCAAGGTAACAAACGGCGGGAGATGATCTGGGATAATACTTTGTAGGCCGCATTTAGAATGGTGATCGCTCGAAAGTTCTCATCTCAATCTAACTTGTCACCCTTCTTGTAGATGGGGCATATTACCCCTTCCTTCCACTCATCCGGTAGCTGTTCTGTTTCCCAGATTGTGCCTATCAGCCGGTGCAGACAAATGACCAGCCACTTCCAGGCCCATCTTCATGAGTTCAGCTTCGATACAATCCTTACCAGCAGCTTTATTGTTCTTGAGCTGGTGAATGGCATCCTTAACTGTTGTTGTTTGTTGTTTGATGAGGGGGACTTTATCCCGGGGGGCATTCGTTCCTTTTCGGCACCCTTAACCTCTCTCAAAGAAGAACCTCTCTCAAAGGTGGGGCTGGTTGGTTTCCATCGTCCGAAATACTGACGAAGGCATTTCCTCCGTTGTCCCGACCTTTATTGCCTGTCCTCTCAACGCTATTCAGGTTTTTGTCGATGTGCTGCTTCCACCTTTCAATCACCTAACGCTCGTCCGTCAAGATGCTCCCATCCTGCACAACTTAGCTCGCGGCAGGAAGCTCTTGCGGGATGCGTCGAGCTTCTGGTAGATCTTACGTGTTTCTTGAGACCGGCACAACTGCTCCATCTCCTCGCACTCCGCCTCATCCAGGCGGCGTTTTTTCTCCCGTTTCCGTTTATAACGTTCCACGTTCTGCCGGGTTCCTTGCTGCAGCATTACCGCCCATGCCTCATTCTTCTCCTCCAGAATCTACCTACATTCCTCATTTAATCAATAGTTCCGTCGACTCCGTCCCACGTACCCGACGTTGCTCTCAGCTGCATCGTTGATGGCTGCTTTCACTGTTCTCCACCAGTCCTTAAGAGGGGCTTTATCCAGCTCACCCTCTTCCGATAATGCAGTATCGAGGTACTTCGCGTATGCAGTTGCGAAATCCGGTTGTTTAAGCCACTCTAGGTCATACCGGAGTGGTCGTCGGCACCATACTTTGTTAATGACGGAGAGTTATGGGCGCAGTTTAACCATCACCAGATAGTGGTCAGAGTCGGTGTTAGCGTCGATAATGTCGGAGAAGTGCCGTCCATCAATCAGAAGCTGGTCGATTTGTGATTCTGTCTGCTGTGGTGATCTCCTGGTGTATCGGTATGGAAGGCTGTGCTGGAAGTAGGTGCTACGAATGGCCATATTCTTAGAGGCGGCGAAATCAATTAGTCGTAAGCCGTTTCGTTCGTCAGCCGGTGGGCGATGAACTTTCCAATAGTCGTTCTAAATTCCTCCTCCTGGCCAACTCGAGCGTTTAGGAGATGATGATTTTGACGTCGTGGCTTGGGCAGCTGTCGTACTCGCGTTCGAGCTGCGCGTAGAAAGCGTCTTTATCATCATCAGTGCCTCCGGAGTGAGGGCTGTGCACGTTTATTATGCTGAAGTTGAAGAATCGGCCTTCGATCCTCAACTTGCACATTCTCTTATGCCACCACCCGATCACGCGTCTCTGCATATCACCCATCACTATAAAAGCTGTTCCCAGCTCGTGTGTGTTGCACCAGCTCTGGTAGATGGTATTATTACCTCTAAAAGTTCGCATCACTGATCCCTTCCAGCACACTTCGTGCAACACTACGATGACGAATCTGCGGTCCTTCAGCACATCGGCGAGTATGCGTGTGCTCCCGATGAAGTTGAGAGATTTACAGTTCCATGTACCGAGCTTCCAATCGCTAGTCCCCTGTGGTCTTCGTCGATTGTCCCGGTTCGTATTTTCTCGTTGATTATTCGTAGCTTGATTTTTTTACGGCTGGCTTGCGGGGCCTGACGCCAACCATCTTGATTTCCGGAGGACCATTCTCTTTAAATGTTCGGAGGGCACAGTTTAGTTTAGAGTCCTTCTCTGACACTCGGACGATGATCAGTCGCCCATGACGTGAGCCGCTCCTAACATGGAGTACAGACGTTCCAGATTTGCAGAAGCAAACCTTCCCCCCTTCCCTGTCAGCATAGGAGTTGCTGGGCAGAAGGACTTCACGAAGGGGTCTATTTTTTTCTTGAAGGTACGCAAAGTACCAATGGTACTCTCGTTGAAGTTCATGTGTTTAATTTTTTAGGCTAGCTTCAACCTTTACAGGTACTTGCTACGTACTTAAATTGCAGGATTCTACATGTCCTGAAGATCACCGGGCACAGTTTTGCTTAGAGTCCCTCGCTGGCACTTGGAGATGATCAGACACCCCTGACATTGAGGAGCTAACAGACGCTGTTGTGAGCCGCTCCAATCATGGAGAACAGACGATCCAGGTTTTCAAAAGCACCTCCTTTCTTGTTTTTGGATGAATCGTACTCAATTGCATAAAATTTGGAACTATAAAGTAAAAAATGACAACTCTTGGGCAACTGAGAGCGAATGATATCATATTTGAAAAGAGAATCTAATATAATTTGATTGCAACTATGTAGATATCATCAGTACCCACCTACACCGTTCAACTTCTGTTTTATCAATGAGAACAAAAAGTAGACATAACTAAACCAACGGGCTTTACCTAGAATTGTTCATGCTTTATAAAAAAAAATACTACTAACAGAATGATCTTTTGTACCATATCACATCTCATCGAAATGCACATTCGCTTGCAGAGTCTCCCACCGACTCCGCACGAGTTGAGCCCACAGCCACATCAGTTGCTGCAAAAAGAACCTCATCCATCGTCAAACACGTCACCTCATCATGAAGAGGACAGCATGTCCTATCTGGATCGTGCCATTCATCAGATCATCCAAACTGCTGCCGCTAGAACGAATTTCGGCTTCACACGGCCACTTGATCAGCACAAGTACCGGGCCATGAACGACTTACGGCGCATTGACACCAAACCGAGCCAAGCGCCGGCCAGACCGACTACCCACAACGAAATGCTTCCCGAGAGACGACAGACGGTGAATTACGAATGCTTTGCTTTTATTTCAGCTATAGGTGAGGTTGGACGAAAGAACGAATTAATAACATATTGTATTGTGCTTCTAGGGTGCCAAAAGCATGAACGAAGCTTCTACGGATGCCGCACAACTGATGGAATCGTTGTCGATCAACGGTCAAAGTAATTCAGCTGAGAATGAATTGATAAGTCTTATAAAGGTAAGATCAGCGGATATTGACAAACATACAATTGAAACATTTCTTTCAAATGATTTCAGGAGGCAGCACAATACAACTTCACTGCTGACGAGCTGCAGGCAGCATTAGGTCATTGCAGAGACAAGCATCCAGTACAGTGGCTTCGTGACAACTGGTACAAGCTGGTCGGTACTGTGCAGACATTGGCTACGAAGTACGGCCATGAGAAACGGGAAAATACGATTGGAACTATTTCGTCGACAGAAGCTCGTGAGGCACTGCGGCTTCATAAGGGCAACATCTGGCATGCTATCACGGAGTGCATAGAGCAACGTCAGAAGAAGTATCATGAGATCGCTTCGAAAGGTAACTTCACTCGGGAAGACATTGTCACAAGCCTTACAGCACACCATGGGAATTTGGAACTTGCCATGGTTGAGCTAAGTAAAACGCAACTTAAACCTTTCCTAATGCGCATCTGGGGTCCTCCGAATGGAGCCGACAACGACTCTGGTAACTTGCTCCTACAGCAAGCTCTAAAAGAGGATCGGAGTGGAATCAGTAAGAGAACTCGCAAACACTAACATATATTACCCATATTAATTCAAAACTATTTTCTTTCCCCTTTGCCCCCTTCAATATCCTTAAACACGTCCTGCAAAACCACTCCAAATCCTAATCCCATCCAGGCACCGAAATCCAGGAATTTATAAGTGCACACGTCGAGAAAGAACTGTTGTCGGACCAGGCTTCGGAAAGTGCTACAACCGAAGTAGAAGCGGTGAGTTGTCCCGAAGTTAAGCCAGAAGCGTGCATGGATGCTACTAACCATACTGCTATCAGTGGAAATGGTAAATGTGATCTGCCGGAAGAAGAATCTGCCACATCTAATACGCTAATTCTAAGAGATATCGAGAAGCTCATCGATCAAATGGAAAAGAATCAGGAAAACAAAAGCGAGGATGTGCTGAAAAACATTCAACATCTTCTTGCCAAACTAGTAGAGAAGAACGGATCTCGACCAGCGTCGCAAGCTTCGGTACGTTCTGAATCATGTGAACGCATCACCGTAAAAAGCCCAATTCCACTACCACGCACGAGTCAACTATCCGAGGACGACACCAAACCAATCTACGAAGACATTCGAAACTTCATGACTGAAAACATTCAGGAAATCCTACCATCTCTTGTGGATCAAGTCCAACAAGAGCTTCAAAGCGTTCCAATTCATGCAGAGAGAACCCTAGAAGACGACATTCGAGAGACACTCATAAACGCGAACTATTCAGAAGATGAGTATTCGACAATTAGCATTTTCCCATTCAAAACATACGACGAAGATACTCCAGGATTCCCCAATCAGAAGAAAAAATCCTCAATGGGATTCAATACTGCACAAGAGGAAGACAACGAATACGCCAACATACAAGACTTTCTAATGAAAGCAATCCGAACAGAACGATTGACCAATGAATTTGAACAATACAAGACAAAGAACTATCGATTTGACAGTAGCTCAGACGAAGCGAGGAACACTGCTGAATCAACCGACTATTACGACATAGTAGCTGTGAATCAACGCATTCAAGACTTACTCAGCAGAAATCGTGAAGTAGTATCGAGCTTAGGTCCTTTAGAAGTTGTACCGCCAATACCAACTGAAACTCCCGTTGAGGAAGCTATCTACGTAAACACATCGGAAATCGCTGCAATGACAGCAGTAGTTCCACCAGAAAGTCCACCAGAGACATCTGATAGAAAACAGGTGAAGAAACGACGTGTATCCAGAATCCCTGTTAACAAAGATAATTATCTTCAGCGAAGACCAGTCAAAAGCTCATCAGAAAGTGATTTTGAAGTGATTGCACATAACCATAAATCACCCATTCCAACGGTGCATGTAGATCACGTTGAGGAACTACGACATGTTGTAGAAAACATCGAACAAATTGAACAAGAGCTGGATAAGTTGTCAAATGATATGGACAGTCCAATTGAAGAAGTGAATCAACCAATCTACGATAATGTTACAACGACCGAAGAACGGACCGTTGTAGAAATACAAACCGTGCAGCAACCACTAACTAGCGAAGAAAATCATTTAACCAAAAATAGTTCTAATGATCAAATTCAAATGATCCCAAATACATTGCCCATAGCTTTGCAGAATCATGAACCGCAAGATAAAATTACTAATACGGAGGAAAATAACGTGACTAGCAGCACTATCGGTATCGTCACTAACATACCGCAAGATACTGTTCAGATCAAAGAATCATCTAATAGCCCTCTTCCTGAAGTAGTAAATAATTCCAAACAATCCCCAAATCCTTCCGTTTCCATCCTTCCTGAAACATCTGCGCTATCAACATCTGAGGAAATCTCCCGCAGTCCTGAACCAATGCCGGAATTATCAAATGAAGAGCCGCTTGCTGCACCGTCGGCTACAAATCTTACTATAATTGAGATCGTTGATGCACCACTACCCGAACAAGAACCGCTTCGAGACGAATCTACATCTATATCTCTCTCCAAACCGTCTAACAACCTCTCGGACTTGGTTCTGGATACCAAGCGGCTGATCCAGCAAATGAAAGACGAAATCGCCTCTGATATGGCAACCATGGCAGACGAGGATGAGGTCTACGAAGATGAATACTATGAAGAAGATGAATACGGCGACTGGACTGAAGGTGACGAAATGATCGAAGAATGGGACTCCAATGAAGAGTACGAAATGGATGAAAATGGAGACTACTTTGAGTATGAAGACGAAGACGATGACGGTTCCGTGATGTTCAGTGAAATAGCGCCTGAGGATTTTGTACATCCATTGGGTCGCACTGCCGAATCGGTCAATCAATTAGAAGAAATAAATATTGAAGAAAACAAACTAGAACTTCCAAAAATGAACGCAGCGATGGTAAGGGAGATTGAGCGGAACAGTGCATCCGAAGTAAGTGATTTTCCTTTGGATAGCGATTTCAATGATACTCTGAGCGTTATAGAACATTCGGTCGGTGAGGTTACGGATATCTTAAGCTTGGCTGTGCAAGGTCTTGCAGATGGCCACCTGCCGGAGTACGACGAATCTTCAAGCGCAGAGACTGTTCAAAATAGTCCAGAGATTAGTGAAAACAGCGAGCTTACGCTCGTAGCAGATGCTACTGAATCTACAGAGCCGACACTGGTAGCAGAAGAAAACTTGAACTTGACCATGAAAAATGTTCAAACTTTATTGAATGCCAAGTTGGTCATAGGGGAGTTCATTAAAACAGCGCAACAGGTTGAAGAGGTTGACACAAAAGAAATAGCAAATCCAGCTGAAAGCGTCAATGGGGCATCTACGCCAGCACCTGTAGCAGGAAATTCAAATCTACATGTGGAAGATTCTGTAACGCTTGTACCTGGAAAAGCTCCCGCGGAGCCAACGGTTGTTGCTGATACTATGCCAAATGATATAAATCAAGTCACTATACAAGATGAAACCGAATCTCCTACACATGTACTAGATGCCACCATAGAAATGCTTAACTCTGTTGCAAGGGATTTAAGTGAACAACTTCGACAGGTTTCTCCTGCCTCTTCAATTGAAGGTCAACAGAAAATTGAAGAAATTCCTAGCACGGAAAGCAGCATCCCAGAATATGCAACTGTGAACAAAAACAAGACCACAGGTAATTTACAGCTATTAAACAATGACAGCCAAGAACAAGACAATCCAACGATAAAGCATGAAATGCCTGAATACGTGAATGTTATCGAGCTGCAAAACATGCTTAACGAAACTGGTTCTATCGGCATTTCTGAGCACTCCGTGTTAAATGCAAATACTAACACCACTGCTCATGAAGAATCCAGTCAATCCATTAATATTCCAGAATATGCAACCGTTGTTAAAATGGGTTTAGGCGCCGCAATGATTGATGCTAATGATGAAAAAACAGTTTCTTTGAAAACTGATATTGTGGATATTCCAACCACAGAAATTCAAGCATCGAACAGCTTTACTCCAGTGCAAATTTCATCCGACAATGTTCAAAATACTACAATTGAAAACGTGAATCAAGCGAACCCACAGCTCACGCTTACAGAAAATGTTGTTCAAGCTGTTATCACTACCGATTCAGATAAAATTTCTAGCATCGAAATTGTTTCTACCAACAAAGAACTCTCCAGCACAACAGCCCCCGTATCATCTGAAGCATTACTACAAGGTAATGACATTTCCAGCGAAGATGAGTCTAGTGAAACTAGTATTGTAGCTTCTCCTGTTATACGTGGACAATCTGCTTCAGAAACTGTCAATTTAAATGATAAACCTGAACCCATAACGACAAATTCGACAGAGCAAGATAATTCTCATAGTACGGTTCAACTAAACGCGACCAATACAGAAAACGCAGAACTGTTGTCTGTGCCAATTCAGACAATTGAAAGCACACAAGAGTCTACGAATTCACTACCGGTCAATCCCGACATTGTTCAGGATCATCCATCACCTTTGACATTGAACAATACCCCTGATGCTACGCATGAAATATCTGTTGACCAACATGTTTTAAAAGATCAGAATAACACTAACGAGAACATGACTGTAACATTGAGCAATACCGCCGATGCCGTACATACATCTGTTGATCATCATACTTTGAACGAGCAGATTGGTACTAATGAGATCGCCACTGTCATGTTAAGCAATACATCTGATTCATCAACGCCCGTTGATCATAACACTGTTGCCATACATGAAGCGCCTGTTCACCAAGAAACTTCAACATCAATCACCAATGGAGAGGTATATAATGAGACTCCACGAGCATCAACATCCCGAGAACCTTCGGAGGAGTCTTCAAGTTTCATAGAAATTCAGCCTTCACAAGTGATCATTCATTCACCGCACTCTGATGAGCTGTCATCGCGATCATCATCTGAAGCTCAATCGCAGTCATCCAACATCTACGAAAACGTTCAAGCCACTTCATCGATTCGCAAAACCTCCCTCAAATCCTCCAAATTGACCCTCAAAACTCCTGGTCCGAGTGCTCAAACATCATCACAGAGCACAACTAGTAAGAAAACGTCCACTCCATCCACACCAACAACTCCATCTGGCTTGAAAACTGCAAAACTCGTCAAAACTAAAACCATTAGTGATACCAAAAAGAAAACTGCCACCACATCCGATCCCTCAAGCCGTAGAAACTCTCTTCGCAAGAACTCCATTGGGAGCCCATTTGGCTCACTGCAAACCAATACCGTCAAAAACATGCAGAAAGAGTTCCTCAACAAGACACAAAAAGAACCATCAAAATCGATCACCATCACGCCGAAACCAAAACCATCCAAACTGGTGCAACCAAAGGCTTTCATTAATAATAAGCTTACCAACCCTATTACCACACCTACTCAGCCGAACGTTGCGGCGAGCACTAGTAAAGCTTCCATTCCGTCCGGAGAGCCGGGATCATCCCGGTCTACGCCTGGACCGAGTTCATCTAAGGGTACCACTCCTGGAGGATCGCGCGAAAGTTCGGTCACCTCGGAACAGAAACGAAAGCTCCGCAAGAAATACATGGAGACGTGCTTCAGTGATGACTATTTCACCTCGGATGACGAAGATGACTACACCACCACGGTCACGGAAAGCGAAAGTCGCACAATCATTCGATCGCTGGTGAAACCGTTCGAACCATGTGAAGAACCCCTGGAAGTAAGTGAACGTCGTGTCTAACATGTTAATAACGCTTTCCGATATCTACTAACGAGGAAACTAATTATTAATTCTTGAAGTTCACCAAAACATTAGACTTCTGCCAAAAATCTCTATTGATTTTTTTTCCGGGAATCCACCATGTATCTTGAAGAGAATCCAGGAATTTCTGTATGCCAACAGGTCTTTCCCCTGAGAAAGACTCCTCCAAAAATGAACCCAAAGATACCACTGAAATCACCCCCATGATTCTTTCAAGAAATCTCCCAGAAACTTTTACAGCTGTTCTTGCTGGAAGTATTTCAGAACATACAATAGCAACAACTCCAGACATTTTTCCAGCGCTTTCTCTCTACAAAGCTTCTTTAGCAATTTCACCAGAGTGTTGTCCATAGATTTCTGAAGGATTTTCCCATTGTTTTTGAGTAGTGACCTTATCTATGATGAAATCTCACTTTCACAAAACTTGTAATATCTTTAATCTTTCAGAGTGGCTTTTTTGGCAAGTCAATATTAACTTCCTTCTGCTTTCTCCTTTAAAACCTAGATAGTTAGAAAACAATACAAATTTATTGTATAGCTGGACATTTTACGAAGCATGTACTCAGCGGCCAGCACTCCAGAGCAAAATCTACTCTTTTAAAATTTAAACAGGTTCAGTTTGTTGAACGCTTTTAAAAAACTCAAGTCCAAAACAATTCGTTTTTTTATCCTTTTCTTCGAAAATTAGCATTCGTTAGCATTCCAATTTTATGCTACTGATCGCTATTTTGATAAAACTAGAGGGTAGTCGTTGACCACCGTGGACCCCTCTTACGCCAGGTAGATAAAAAGCTTACGAAAAAAGCCCATTTTTTATAAATCTTAAGTATTTCTTCTATTGATATATCTCCATTTCCCTTGGCACACAAAGCAAACTTAGTGGCATCGTATAAAGGAAGGATTTAGCACAGTCTGTGGATTTAGCTTTCATTTGAAGCCAAACATTAATTGGCGGCCATTATAAATTTGGCCGCTAGCTTGAATTTCGTCAGAAAAAAACAGTTTTTTACTTTTAGCGTACCTGTTATGTACACGTTCGTGTTGGATTCTGACATCACCATCACAAAGCTGAGTTAAATCTGAGTAAGATAAGCTACAAAAACTAGGTGAGCAATGGTGTTTACCTGGGAGGGAGGCACCAATACTACACACGAAATATAGAACAACGTTTGTTTGAACTGCAAGATAACTCCAGCGTACCAACAACAATCAAGGCAGGCTTGGGGAAAACCGCTAGTTTTCTTTTGTTGTGTACTTTCGATCTTTCCTGACAAACATGGAAAAAGGGCCACAGTTTTCTATGTACCAAATATTAATTTTCTTTGGAAAAAGTAAAACGATGCGTTTTTCAATGCTTTATATTCAATCAGATGAAAGGTGCTCACGTGAAATTACTTGCATTATGTGCATGAATTGATTTTCATTCAATTTTTGTCACTTTTGATGAAATGCGAAAATGTGTTTTAATCAGTTACGCGCTTTTTCCATGTTAGTCCAATGTTTGAGATCTGGGCTCACAGTGACAGTTCGTGACAGCGGAATCTCGGCTCGCTATGACGTACAGAAATTTTGTATTGGTTTCTCCCTCCCAGGTGTTTACCCTATGAAATGAACTATTTTCTGAATATTGTTCTACGATTTTGACGTATATGGAGAGTGCAATCAATGCAAACATCAATAAGGTAAACGTTCCAATAATTGAGATACTAAGCACGATTCATCGCTCAAAATTAAAGAAGTGCAATGATTGCATTAAGGGTCAAATATGACCCACACAGCTAAAAATATCTTCTTCTTCTTCTTTCTGGCGTTACGTCCCCATGGAACAGAGCCTGCTTCTCAGCTTACCCCACTGGTCCATCACCCGAAAGGCTTTGGGGTTTTTCATATTTCGACATGTAGAATGTAACAAAAATACTCCGGTTGAAAATCCCGTGTAACACCTTCCCTTGTGAGTACATAGAAAGATAGCGTCTTCGGCAAAGTTGTTCAGTGGCTCGAGGGTTATCATTGGTCGAGTTAGTTATTTTTTTTTTTAATTTCTTTATTAGTATCATTCTAAACATTACATTCATTTCTTATATCTAGGTGTTCTGTGTTATTAGACAACACTATCACCCTAATTTGGTAAAACAAATTTAAGATTTAATTAACATTTTGTTAACAACATATTACATTTCAGTTGCCGTAGCAGTTCAGTTTTTTTACAGGTGAGTTGATTTCACTTGCTTATAGAAGAAAAAAAAGTTTTTAATATACTTAACCTAACTTAACCTAAACATATAACGCATTAATCGTGGCAATAGAAGATTGTAACGATTTTTGCCTGAAATTATTTATTATTTTATTTGACATTTGTTCCAATGTTTCAACATTGGATATTCTATGTAACTCATTGGTACTATACCAGGGAGGAAGTCTCAAAATCATTTTCAAAATTTTATTTTGAATTCTCTGCAGAGCTTTCTTCCTGGTATTACAACAGCTAGTCCATATTGGTACAGCATACAACATGGCTGGCCTGAAAATTTGTTTGAATATCAAAAGCTTGTTCTTAAGACAAAGTTTTGATTTTCTATTAATAAGGGGATAGAGACATTTTACATATTTATTACATTTGGCTTGAATGCCCTCAATGTGATTTTTGAAAGTTAAATTCTTATCTAGCATGAGCCCTAGATACTTAACTTCATCTGACCAATTTATTGGAACCCCTCTCATCGTGACAACATGTCTACTTGAAGGTTTCAAATAAAGAGCTTTTGGTTTATGTGGGAATATTATTAGTTGAGTTTTGGAAGCATTAGGAGAAATCTTCCATTTTTGCAAGTATGAAGAAAAAATATCCAAACTTTTTTGCAATCGACTACAGATGACACGCAGGCTTCGTCCTTTGGCGGAGAGGCCTGTGTCATCCGCAAATAAAGATTTTTGACATCCCTGAGGTAACTCAGGTAAGTCAGATGTGAAAATATTGTATAATATTGGTCCCAAAATGCTGCCTTGAGGAACACCAGCTCTTACAGGAAGTCTTTCAGATCTGGAGTTCTGATAATTAACCTGAAGTGTACGATTTGACAGATAACTTTGAATTATTCTAACAATGTATGTTGGAAAATTAAAGTTTTTTAATTTTACAATCAAACCTTCATGCCAAACACTGTCGAATGCTTTTTCTATGTCTAGAAGAGCAAGACCAGTAGAATAGCCTTCAGATTTGTTGGAACGGATCAAATTTGTTACACGTAAAAGTTGATGAGTGGTCGAAGTCCATGGCGGAATCCGAACTGTTCATTGGCAAAAATTGAATTTTCGTTGATGTGGGCCATCATTCTGTTCAAAATAACCTTTTCAAAAAGTTTACTGATGGAGGAAAGCAAACTGATTGGACGATAGCTAGAAGCTTCTGCAGGATTTTTGTCTGGTTTTAAAATTGGAACAACCTTAGCATTTTTCCATTTGTCAGGAAAATATGCTAATTGAAAACATTTGTTAAATATATCAACTAAAAATGATAAGCTACTTTCTGGAAGTTTCTTGATGAAGATGTAGAAAATTCCATCATCGCCAGGAGCTTTCATGTTTTTGATTTTTTTAATAATAGTTCTCACTTCTTCCAAATCAGTCTCCCAGGCATTTTCGAAAACGTTCTCTTGATTGAGAATATTTTCGAACTCCTGAGTAACTTCATTTTCAATTGGACTAGTAAGTCCTAAATTAAAATTGTGCGCACTTTCAAACTGCATAGCAAGTTTTTGAGCTTTTTCGCAATTAGTTAGTAATAATTTGTTTTCCTCTTTCAATGCCGGTATTGGCTTCTGAGGCTATTGAGAAATTTTATTTTCAAAATTTTTGTTTCTTAATTGAGCAAAACGTTACTTGATTTCTTTCTGCAAATCCTGCCATATAATTTTCATAGCAGGATCGCGAGTGCGTTAGTTAATTCTTAATTTTGCCAACAGGTGACGTTAGACCTCCAGAACAACTTTACTGAAATCCCCATGTTTCGAAATTATCTGAATTTTGAGATATACCGATTTAAAGTTGCGGTCTACTAATTATTATGCAACTTCTATGTACATTTGTTTATTTTACCGCATTATAAAGAGTCATACTGTAAACAGAAACTGTTGAGTATTGTTCTTAGGAAGATTCTTGAGGAATACATATTGGTTTGGTGTCGATAGATATCTTTGTTACAAAATCATAGCATATAAATAACAACTGTTGTACAGAGTACAACAGCGAAGGTTAAATTTATGTTCATGCACATATTTGGAGCATCAAAATAAACTGAAATGTCAATGATAAATCGCTTATTTTTCAATCAAATGCACTTTAAATTTACACGATCATGTTACATTCAAGCATCTTCGGTTGAAAACTAAACTAAATGCCGTAAAACTAGATGAATTTGGTTTATTTTTACTCTAGAGTAGCTATGTCTCAGTTTACACTACATTGGAATTTAAATATTTTTATCTGTGCATGACTTTGAAACACGCTCAAAAATCCATTTTAGAACTGATTTTTGTTCTTCTAGCTTTATATCAAATATATGAACCGGCAACTACAAAGGCACAAATGCATCTAGAACCTGTTTCAGAAGGGAATGGTACATATCTTATCCAGAAGTATTTCATGATTTTTCATTCCGATTTACAGGAGCACCAAGGATACCAACAATTAGATTTGGCGGGATTTGGTCGGAAAATTCCAGAACCAGTTTCCGGTAGGGTGTAAGGTGGCATTTTCAGACCATCAAAATTCATGATTTTCATTCAGATTTAAATACACAGTTCGAACGAAACGTGTAAATTTCTGAGACATATAATGCACATAATTGGAGCGTGGAATATCTTGGATATTTACATGATATGTCATGCAAACTTCAATTATATATGATGTAATCCAGCCGGATTCTGTGTGGTTACATGACATGTAACACATTATTACATGATTTCAGGCTTAAATTTACATGACATCTTGTTAACATCGCCTAAATGAAGTTTACATGACGTGTAATCTTCATTATTTTTAACAGTGTAGATACCATGCCAAATACCAAATTCTTCTTCCTGTTTCTGGCGTTACGTTTCAACCAGGAAGAGCCTGTATCTCAGCTTCCTATGAGAACTTTTACAGCTATTTACTGCCGATTGAATATTTCTGCATGTGTATACCGTGTAGGTACAATGCTCTTGAAAGTCAGAAAGATTCTCATCCTGAAAAGATCCTTGACCGATGGGATTCGAACCCATGTCCCATGTCCCAATAACAAATCGGCACCATTTCACAAGTAATCTGTCATGGTTTAAACCTCTAAGTAAAATGACGATTTCTCGCTGACGAATAAGAACTTTAGACGGCAAACGCAATTTTGAGACCATTTCAAACAAAGCTCCAGGAATTCCTTTAGGAAAACCTCCAGAGATTCCATCAAGAGTTCCTCCCGAAATATCTCCAATGGTTCCACTAGTCATTTCTCCAAACACTCTTCCAGAGATTTCTCTATAAATTCCGTCGATGATTCCTCCAGTATTAGAAATATCTCCAAGATAATCTCTACCGTAATCGTTATAACGATTTCTCTCGGAATTCCGCCAGAGATTCCTTCGAGAATTCCTCTATGAGTTCCTCCAGGGAGACCTTTTGTTCGTTACTTTATGTATTAACCGGTTCCGACAGGGATCCAGGAATACCTTCAGCAACTTCTCCAGAAATTCTTTCAGTTGTTCTCTGTAGGGATTCCTCCAAAGATTATTCCAGGCATTTCTGCAGGAAAATCTCTACAAGGATTCTTCCAGAGATTTTACAAGGAGTTACTCCAGTGGTTCCTCCATAGGTTCTTTAAGTATAATCTTTATTTGGATTCCTCCATGAATTTCTCCGGAAACATTTCAAACAATTATTGTAGGGATTGCTCTAGGGACTCATTCAGAGATTTCTTCAAGGATTCTTCAAACTTTTTCTTCTGATATTCCTATAAAGCTTTCTTCAGAAGGGGACGGACCTGGTGTGGGGGTTAGAACACACGCCTCTCATGCCGAGGACCTGGGATCGAATACCATCCCCGAGATAGTCACTTATGACAAAAAATTTATAGTGACGAGTTCCGAGATAAACTAGCCCAGGGCTAAAAATCTAAAAAAAAATCTGCAGGATTCTTTCCAGAGACTGCTTCAAGAATTCCACCAGGAAAATCTCTATTAACCTAAGAGTGCGTCCAGGGATTCCGCCAAGAATTATTCCAGGAATTGCTAGACATACCCCATTACTGAAGAAGTTTTGATAAGCCCCTGGATAATTTCCTGAAGGAATCGCTGAAGAAATTTTTTGAGCAATCCATGGAGAAACCTCTAGAAAAAAATAATGGAGGAATCCTTAGAGTAATAGCTAGAGATTCCTGGATGATCCCCTCTAAAAAACAAATATGGAGATATCTCTGTAGTATTACATGAAGGAATCCTTAGAGTAATCTCTTGAAGGATTCCGGGAGAATCCCTTTTGAGGAATCCCTGCCTAATCCCTACTTTGTTACATCTTGCAAATCTTGCAAGAGTCTCTAGATGAATACCCGACGAAATCTCTGGAATTCCTGAAGAAATTTCTGGCACCTTTTTAGAAAAACTCATGTTGAGATTTTTCTGGAGTAATTCTTAGAGAAATTGCTGGGTAAATGTCTGGAGGAATCCCTTTGGAGATTTTCCTAGAAGAATTCCTAGAAGAGTCTCTGGAAGAATTCGTGTAGGAATCTCTGAAAGATTTCATGGATAAATTGCTTAATGATTCAATGAAAGGTTACCTGGAGCAATTGATGAAAGTATTTTTGAAGCACTACCTGGGTAAATTGCCGAAGGAACCTCTGGAGGAATCTCAGTGGGAATCCCTGGAGAAATTCCTGGAGTAATCCTTGGAGGAAAATCACTGCGAAGATTATGCGGGAAGATTCCTTGGAGAAATCTCTACAGATACACTCCCGTGCATAAGTTTGGGTTCGTTCCTCAAAAAACATACAAAAGTGTCCAGTTCATATCTCTGTGATTACACGTCCGATTGAAACTCGCTAATCCGCATTCGAAAGGCAAAGAGTTTTTCTTACTTCTTTTGTATTTTTCCTTTATATATACTAAATTTTTACATAAAGTTTTGACATTTTTCAAAAAAACACACTGAAAAAACATTTCTAATTTGCTCAGCATCCTTTGCCTTTCGAATGCGGGTTAGAGAGTTTCAATTGGACGTGTAATCAGAGACATATGGACTGAACACTTTTGTATGTTTTTTAGGGGGTGAACCCAAACTTATGCACGGGAGTGTACCATTGGAGAAATCCATGGATAACCCTTGGAGGAATCCATGGAGAAATTTCTGGAGAAATATTTAGAAGAATCCATAAAGGTATTTTTCTAGAGGAAACTAGGTTGTAGAGATTTTCCTAATGTAATCCCTGGAAAAAGATCTTACGAGTATTTCGATATAAAATTCCTGGAGTATGATTCTGTGAAACTGTAACTGGGAAATCACCCATCACGCAGACAACCACTTCGGAAGGGAACACACGTCTTCCTTTGTAATCCACTCCACTATGACTGATTGATCGATGAGCAACGATCGGGTCGAGACGACACAAACACACTGTTGTCATCTCGCCCCACACATCCCCCTTTCTCTCCGGAGAAAATAAATAGACTTTGAAATAATATATTCAAAAATAGAAACAAAAAAAAATAACCTTGGTACCTACTACCTTCCGATGCGTACCGAATAGGTACCCTATTTCAAATGAATCAAACTCTCACCACGTACTCCGCAAAAAGAATTCCCGAGGAGTACGGCAGTCCTCCATCAAGCATCATCGCTGACAAAAACAGAATGCGTATACCTCTTTGAGCAGTACAGTCCACATTTACCTTGCTTCCAGCAACCGCATGTTACTCTAAAAGAATCAATACCGATAATTCACGTTTCATCCTACGGAAATTAACAAGTCTTCTGATAACAGCACGACAATGCATTGATTCTCTACTCTGCGAAATATAGCGAAAAACATTCCCTTTTACAAAGCTCAAGTTCCGGACTATCATAGAGACTTCCTATGAACTGCCTAGTTGAGATCTGGAAAAGGGTCATAAAACATCCTGAAAACATCGTTAGCAAAGTCGTATCGAACACCAATTCCTGCAACGTAACACCGATCTCCCTTTGGTAAAACTCCGGATCGGCAGTCAGAGCTTCGTCCATGAACACACTACAAAATTGACAACTCCAGTAAAAAAAAATGTTATTCAAAGGTCCTCATAATACGCTATTACTCTATTTACTGATTTCTTCAGTCCTCTCAACTCGCTATAGATCTCTTCAAAAGCGGTCCTCTCAACTCGCTTTACAATATAAGTGAAAGCTGGCGATCCTAAAAACGCGCACTTACCTTATATTTTGATGTCAGCAGTTCTCTCAAATCGCTATTATTCAAAGGTGGCGGTCCTCACAACGCGCTCTTACCCTATTTACTGATTTGTGCGGTCCTCTCAACTCTCTACAAATCTCTTCAAAAGCGGTCCTTCCAACTCGCTCTACAATATAAGTGAAAGGTGGCAGTCCTCACCAAAATATTCTCACACCATGTCCCACCAAAATATTCTCACACCATGTTTGCCACACTGTTGGATTGTGCATTGAATGCAAGATGCGTGCTGTAGTGACTAGTCCTTTTTAAGTAGCCGAATTCAGACACTTTCCCGATCACGCTTCCCTTAGAATTTCAATCGAGCTAGACTAAATAATTAACACTTTCTTCATCATTATAAAAGCACGTTTATTCTTCCCAAAACACATCAACAAACTGATCCTCTTTTTCTTTCGTAAACCTATGCCTACTATGATCTGCATTGATTTCATTTTCAGTACTAGTTAAACAGTTTGTTGGTTCACGAACATATTTTGTTTTGACTATACTCTGCTTCTAACCTCTCATAATCCCTACATTCACCCCTTCCTCTACTTTTAGTACGTAAATGTTATTCAAAATTATGTTGCATGATATAAGATTTGTTTTGAGAATTACTTGAGAATAATAAAAAGCTTCTTCCTGGTTGGTCACCAATTCCATGTTTCATCATTACGATTCCGCTATCTGTTATAAAACTGTTTACTTGAATCTTGATATGACCCTGAAAAGACAAAAGTAAATTTAGTATTGCCCAAACAGCTTTATGATTCTTTTTGAATAGTGTTCGTTTCCTGTATCCACCACGATTGAAGATATCAGCAACTGTCTTTTTTCAACGTTTGATTCAAATTGTTTCTTCTCCGGAAACCTACTTCTTCTAGAAAAAATCAAGGTTATAATTAGTTTGTTTGCGTGGTCTTGAATAACATTCGGAACATTTTTAACTCCCACAATATTCCTTAACGCCAAAATGAGCATAAGAAATAGAAGCCATCTAAAATTTCAATAACAAAAACACAAAATTACTGAGTATCTATGCTTTTGAAATGTAACTTTGAAAAGAGCTTTCCAGACTCATGATGTCAAAGTGAGCATATAAGATCGAAATCTTCTAAAACTCCAACAACACAAAACGTGTAAAACTTTCCAATTCGTTAAAAAGATACCTATTTTCAAAAATTATAGTATAATGAAAGAGTTTTCCAGGCTAACAATGTCAATGTGATCTTAGGAAAAAGGGATATTCTATAATTTCAACAGCTCAAAATGCTTTACACATTCTTATTTTATGTTACTGGTTACTGTTACTGGGTACTACTTTGAAGAGAGTGTTTTTACGATCTTTACCCTATTCTGATTCTGTGTTACTGGCTATATATGTTAAAAAAATACACTGGCAAAAGTGTTCCATGCTCATAACATCAAAGTGAGTGTAAGAGATCGAAATATTCTAAAGTTTCAATAGCATAAATCGCTTTATACATTCTGATTATCTATTTTTTACATGCTACTTCGGAAAAAATAGAAACTCGCTTTCTGTAAGATATTTTCTCAGAGTACCCGTTGTTTAGGATTACTTACTTCGAAGAATTGTTTTGTGATAGCTATTCCCTCAGGGCTCTCGCTTTAACAGTGACTATGTCAGAAAACTCACTTTGGCACCTAATAATTCGGGTATTCGCATTATTTATGTTACCTTTTTACAAGTCTCGTTTTTCTCCACTTCCCTTTCACGATACTCACTTTATCTCAATTACCCTCTCATTACATACAAATTGTGTTAGCTATATTTTATGTAGATTATAGTCTCTTTAAAGTTTGTGTTAACTATCCTCTCAAAATACACGCTTTATTTATTTATATATTTAATCTTTTAATTGCTTTTCATAGTAAATCTTTAAAAAAATCTATTTTCCAGTTACCCTCTCAGGGGACTTACTTTTATCAGATTCTTTTTCAGGAAACCCGCTTTGAACAAAAACAGCCCTCTCGGGAAACTCGCTTGTTAGCTTACCCTCTCAGGAGATTTATTCTTTGTAGCTTACTCTTTCTGGGGTCTTTTGTTTCGTAGCTTATCCTATCAATGGATTTCGTTTTTCAGGTGTCTCACTTTCACTGAGTAACCCTTTTGGGTACACGCTCCTTTAGCTTACCCTTTCAGGGTTCTCTGTTTGTGTTGACCCTCATTAGACTATTTTTCTTTTATCTTACCCTCAGAGGGGGCTCATCTAATTTCTGCTATCCTAGGGGACTCTCTATGTATTTCTTGCTACTTTCAATTTTAAACTTATATATTGGTTACATTCTTATTTCTTATTACCCAGATATTTATACATGCACTCATACTTAAGTGGGTATAGAAAACATTATAAAAAATGATCAAAATTAGCATCGAATATGCATTGAATTTTATTTCTTTCAAGCCATGTCTAAACCATCTCAATTCAAGAAATATCATATTTGAAACCGTAAATCATTTCTTAATTTTATCAGCAAATAGCAATTCAAATACTTATAAGTCACGTAACAGTCCACTTACTTCAGGTTCAAATGCATCCCGTACAGATAAATTATACTTTCTCTACTTTCCTTTCGAAGGATGTATTGATTATACTTTTTTATTTCAATACTAGTTGTCTTGGAAAACGGTATTTGTATATGGTTTAAAAGTCAAGCAGCAGGCCATGCCAAGATACTTTAAGAATTGTTTTTTTTTTTACCTTTTTTTCGAAAGGTGTTCACCAGAGAGCTGAAACAAGAAAACTTCGCGGCCTTCTTAAATGCAAATGTCCTAGAGTTGATTGACGATTTCAAATAAATCTGCATAGAATAGTACTATATTACTGCACACAAAATTGACAAAGATCTTTGTCCTTTCTAGAAAACATTGACTCAAACGCGTTATATAACCATTTATTAACCGTTTCTTTATTTACACTTACAACTTTTGATAACTTTCAAATATATTCATATTTTTAATTATATCTTTCATGATTAAATTATGCTTACTAAAACTCTAACAATTCCAAAGTTGCAAACTCGACCATATAAACTTCAAAAATCTCACAACGCTGCTCGCATTGACAGAATACAGTTGGTAATTAAGAGAGCGGAAGTTATTTGTCCAATCATTGTTGGGTTGTTTTGTTCAACTAGTGTCAGGAATCAAACATTTGTACCTTTTTTATTAACATAGTAGACCGTGATACTTGCAGTATAAATTAATGCACGTGTTTACTAATTTGGCGTTTGAGTGTCGCCATATTCAGTGGTTGCCATGGTCACACGGCACCGCTAAAACTTCAAAGAGTGAACGCTTGCATTGGTCCATTTTGTATAAAATCCTCATTATCTTCACTAATTATTTAAGCGCACACATTATCAAAGTTTCTTTTTTTTTACAACACCTACCGTAGACAAACAGGATATAATAAACGGTTGCAAGCATTCGGTTTTTCGTCACTCACATGCATGCTCGTGAAAAAAAAAATCCTTGGACATTTCCTAGCAGGTCCTCAGATTTGCACACGTTATTTCTCCAGCTGACTGGGAGCAGATGCGCCATGTAGTGACTAGTCCTTTTTAAGTAGCCGAATTCAGACACTTTCCCGATCACGCTTCCCTTAGAATTTCAATCGAGCTAGACTAAATAATTAACACTTTCTTCATCATTATAAAAGCACGTTTATTCTTCCCAAAACACATCAACAAACTGATCCTCTTTTTCTTTCGTAAACCTATGCCTACTATGATCTGCATTGATTTCATTTTCAGTACTAGTTAAACAGTTCGTTGGTTCACGAACATATTTTGTTTTGACTATACTCTGCTTCTAACCTCTCATAATCCCTACACGTGCTTCTGCTTAATTGCTATAGAAGTCCACAAGCAAAATGCCACGAACACAAATCCACGATCAATCTTACACAAATCGATTTCCTTAGAATGAAAACGTATCGATGTTTGTTCGACGTCATTCGAGCTATCGGTCAACGTCAATTCAACAGAGAAATGAGTGCTATTATATTTACTTTCTCACAGCAAACAAAACAATGTTGTGACAGTTCTCACAGCAAACAAAGAAAATTTTGTCAACATTGAATTACTACGCAGGTAATTGGATTGGTCTATTTAAACTGACGTGTGAATATATATTTCCCCACGTTGAAAATTTGCACGCATTACAATATAAGTGAGAGGTGGCGGTCCTAACTACGCGCACTTACCCTATTTTCCTATATCATCTTGCTTTTTGTTTGTATGCAAGCTGCAGCGGCTTTCTCAACTCGTTCCAACATGATTGAATATAGGAAAATATAATACGCCACCGTCATAGAGTTCGCTAAGGGAGAACGAGTGAAATATCACTGACAATGTTAATATACGTCCAAAATTCAATTTTTCAACCTAAAAGTTAGGTCATAATAAATCGAGTAATGCACTGTTTTCCATTGGCATAATGAATTTAAACCATTATTCTTGCGATACTTGTGATTTCGCAACAAATTTAACCACTAACAAAGAATCCGGATGTTTATAACCAGGGCTGGTAGCAAGAATTGGTACCGAAAAAAGTTATTTTAGTGACCAAATTTGAGAAATAAGTGACTAAAAAGTGACTTTCGATTCTTGAAAAAGTGACTAAAAGTGACTTGAAAAGCAAGCCGTAATCAATTTTATTTCAATTCTAGTATACACTGAGGAAAGCAAACGTAAGACTGTCATAAGATTTGCTTATGGAATTACGACACAAGAAAAATCTTTGAAATTCATAAGACCATCGTATGGTTTTCGGCAGATGTTGTTTCCATAATACACCTCGAAGGAATTTCGTAAGATGATCTTATGAACCAGCATTGACTTGATAACAAAATCCATAGATAGTCTTATGAATTACGTTCTGATCCATTCTTGGTTCCATAAGACTGTCTTGTGTAATTTGAGCTTTAGATTATAAATTTCAATGAATGAATAATACTAATCCGCGTTGAAAAATAGGTTAACCAACTTGGGAAAATCAAATGTTCATCCATTTTGTCATGTCGCAATTCGATTAAAGCACTTTACTGTAAGCATTAGAATCGATTTGCGATAAGACAAAATGGATGAAAATTCGATTTTCTCTAGTTGGCTAACCTATTTTGAACGCGAAGAAGTATATTATAGCAGCGAAACATTATTGAGAAAAGTTGTGAAGAACGCCTGAATTGGTGCAGGTTTCCGTTAGGGACGGATTAATGGATGAGGGGGGATTGTGATTTCTTACGCGTCATACAAATTGTTTTGAATTTTCATTCAAAATTCTTATTCTTTGGATCCTTCCTGAAAGAAAGTGTTAGTTACAGCAGAATTGATGATAAATAGAAAATATTTACCCTTTGATGCATTAGAAACGGAGTCAGCCAGCGACAAATCAGCAAACACGTCCATTTCGGAAGCCATATTGAATTTCTGATAGTGAAATGGCTGTACCGAGAAAATTTGCCTCACGTGGTTCTTCACAATGATGAGCAATGGGGTTCATAAGCGTTCTTATGACATTGACAATTGATTGTTATGAAAAAATTACACTTGTCTTATGAATCTCAACCTCGTCGAATGAAATACGCAAGTGTCTTATGAACCAACAAAAAAATAATAAAAAACGCGTTCATTAGTGTGATCTTATGAAAATCATGCGAGATTTTTGCCTCAGTGTACTGTTATACGATCAATATCAATTATGTTTGGGAATATTCTATATGATCTTCTGCTGGTAGTAGGTCTAGTTGAGTACCATATTTGTAAATTTTTATTGTGCTTCCAAAATTACAAAATATCGCCTAGAATTTTTTCAAACAGGGTAGTTTATATTTACGCAAATAATCCTTTTTTAGTAGATTTTCAATCTTTTAAAAATTTAGTGTCTTCTGTATTACCAAAGTATTTTATATTGTAAATTTTAATAAGAATTTGGAACATTTGTAAAATTGAAATTTTTGTCATTTCACGTTCCCATTTAAATTCCAGCTCTTCTACCTAATAAGGTCAACATTTTTGTGCACTAATCAATATTTCAAATAAAAAATGATGACAGAAGATCGAATTTCATTGCAATACTGCTTAAATCGCGTCCTTTAAACGCCGAATAAGGAAAAAAAATTCCATCAGTAAGTTTAATGGAAGGTATTCTCCACATTCTAAGACTTCCTCGTGAAATAACGACAAGTAACTTTTCGTTTTGACGTTAATTTTTTTATTACTCCGAAGACCTCTTCAGGAGTTTGTTTTGTGATTTTTACGAACTTTTTATGTAATTCTTCTAAGAATCGTTTATATACCTTCATGAATTCAATCCTTTTTTTAAGAAGGACCACGTTGTTTCATTAAAATACTCTCCTACATTTATCACGGATGGTTTTCTACAATTTTCTCCATGCGAGCCATGGTTTTAGCTCAAAAGATCATTATTTTGGTTGGTTCTTTATCATGGTGAAGAAATTACATCGATGATTCCATTAAGAACTGCTCCAAAAATCGTTTCAGACATTTTTCAAGGAAGTCCCAAGTTAGAAGCACTTTGAGTTGATGGGGGAAATTATAACACAATTAATACAAAATCAGTTATAATAACAAAAGCTATTTTAATTTAAAACTGAATTAATCCACAACTTGTTATAAAAAATGATAGGAAAGAAAATAACAAATTTTGTTATAATTTAGTAATGGAATATAACAAAACAAGTTATATTTCTATTTGATTTGAAACATAATGTGTAATATTTTTGCTTAAATTATGACAGATTTTGTTTCAATTTTGTATAGTGTGGAAGAAATTGTGTTCTAATTTTTGTTATTTTAACTACAACCCGCCAAAATTATAACATATTTTGTTAGAGAAAATGCGATAACTAACCCTTTTGCAATCCACTGGTCGGGTTGTCTTCAGGGAAATATCAAGAAAAAAATCATATATTTTTGTGAAAAATTTTGAAAAATCCGCGAGGAATTTCTAAAAAAAAACCTAGTGTAATTTCTGATGAAACTTGTGTGAGTTATAATGATGAATACCTACGAGGATCACTGAATGATCTCTCGAATTATTGATGAATATATTTCTTGATAAATCGCTATGATAATAAAAACATATTTATCCATCAATGGTCGAAGAAATGCTGGAGAAATTTCTAGAGGAATCTAATGAGGAATCCCAGATGCAATTCATCGAGCAATTCTTGGAAAAGATTTTATCCAATAATACCTTAAGTAAGTTTTGAGCAATTCCGGAGAGTAATTATGGATGAATTTTTGAGAGAATCCTTACACTGCAAAAATTGTGATAATTTTCTTTATGTGTATCGACACATTAATATTAGAATCCATCTCACACATTGATTTCATTTAAATGAGAATGAATGAACCCTGTTACTGTGAATCAAAAATATGTGTGAAACCATATAGCAAAAATCTATATAGTTTCACACATAACGCGTATATGGAAAATGAACTCGTGAACATCAACAAAAGAAGTCAACCATTTTCTGGAACCAGGTTGAAAATCATCGAGCACGCAATTGCATGTAGTTTGGTAAGTCTTTTCAATATTAATTAAACATTAATACAACTAATTAATTGATGTTTCATTTCAGCAACTAGAAGATTGAATGCGAAAGGGCTAAAAAGCTTTTCAGCAGCCGGCAATCAAACAATTTGCGAGAGAATCTGCTTCGGATGGCATCAGATGGCTGGAACCAAGTCGCACTCGCACCCACGAGGGGAACCGCTACCCCTTCAGGGGAGGACATTCGTCATTCTGAAAAGTTCTGTATTGGCGTGAAACATTGTGTGGCAATAAAAATTATTATAATTTGGCTAGGGATAAAGAAAGTGAATAAATTATCATTGTTTCATCATACATATTTGTTACTAATATTGAATAAAAATCAACCATGTTATTCATTGATCAACCCTATAGAATTAATGGATGTGTTTGATAATAAACATGTGTACGCACACATAATTCAAATATATTATGAAATGAACCTTGATTATGTATCTCACACATAATTACCATGTACCGATACAAATTGCAAATATCTATGTGTGAAACAAATAACGACGATATGGAGATTTTTATCAGTGTATAAAAAGGCCTGGATTAAATGAAAAAAGGCGTCGGAATTATTGTATAATTCTTGTAAAAAATGTCGATTTTTTTTCGAAAACTCTGTACTAAACCTTTGGGAAAAACTTCTGTAGAGCCTGCGGGAATAATCCTACAAGTAGCGATTGAAGAAATTTGTGAAAGAATCAGTAATCTGAAGGAAATAATGAGATTTTTTTCTTTAGAGTAATCTCTGTGCAAATTACTGGAGGTTGAAGCACAGGAATGCTCTAAAAACTGTTAGTACCAAATTGAGAAGAAATTCCTCTAAGCTTCTATTGAAAAATTGCTGATGGCATTCCTGGTGGAGTTTTTGAAAGTATTCCAGAAGGAATCTCTGGATAAATAGTTACGTAATAGTATCTGAAGGTTTGTCTGGAGCCTCTAGAATGTTGCACCAGAATTCATTGCAAGCAGATTAACCATCTATTTTCGACGACTTTAATCGACAGTTTCTTTATGGAAAAGCGGTTTTATAAAAAGTAATTCAAAAAACAATATTTCAAAAGGTAAATTTTTTGCAAAATCAGTTCAAAAATTTGTTGGATGTTTCACAATAGTAAACTGATTGCTTACCAATAGTTTTACTATTCAGAACATTAGTTGACTTTTAGATTAATCTGATAAGTATAGAATCATAATCTACAGTTAACTCTCCCTTACTCGATATTTCGTATCTTGATATCAAGTTGGAGAACCATAGTAAGTCTGGAGCTACCATGGGAATGAGAGGGTTAAGTCAAAAAAGTGACTTTAGATACCCTTTTGATTATGTCTTTAGAGACCTTAACTAAAAATAAACACTTTTTAGAAATATGCATTTAAATAGTATCCAAGCCTTTAAAAAAGATCTGCTTACCTGAAAATATACCATTTTTCGTATTTGTTGTAAGCTTTAATCTTTTCCTACAAACATTATTTATTTCATATGCTAATGAAAGCTACCCAACTAGAACTGGAAATCGTACTTGCCTTTCCCATTTTAGCAATCCTAAGTCCTACTTCCTTATTTAAACAAGTTTTATTTGGAATATTAAAAATAACTTAAAATGAATTGACTGAATAGTCAAGATATAATAGCGGCGCAGCCGAAATTTTTTTTTGATTGAAGAAATTTTGTGTTACAAAAAGGACACATTCTGCCATAATAATTACTGGTTCGAAGTATTTTCCCTGCGTAAATCCTATAATAATTCCAGTTTTTTCCAGGTTGAATAAAATTCCCTGATAATTCCATGTTTTCCAGGATTTTTCAAGTAGTAGACACCCTGCTAACTTAAAACTTAGCCTAAATTAAGAAGGCCGATTCAAAATTTTCTCCCGAAAATTAGCTCAAAATAGTTGAAAAAAGTGACTTTTTGACGAAAAAAGTGACTTTAGTTGAAATGTCTTCAAAAAAGAGACTTTAAAGTGACTGGCCTCAAAAAAGTGACCAAGTCACTAAAAAGTAACTCGCTACCAGCCTTGTTTATAACCTATGTTACCAAACATCAATTTTCCAATTTTCTCACACTAATCGTTCAAGAGCATCGACCAGATCTGTTCATATTCGAGTAAAAAAGTATCATGTTTTTCAGTGCTTTCTGATCGTCTACAAAACAACTATTCCGAGAAAAAGTGTAAATAGTGTGCTCCTTCCTATGCTGCACACGGTGCGTTTTCAACCCAAACCACTTTTGTGGCGGTTTTTCTACTGGCCACCAGATGTCAACAGTGATCGTTTAGCTTTGAAAATATTTGCCTATAGTGGTTTCTGCACTCGTGTACATACACGTTACATGTCACTAACACTACTTAAAGAGTGCTGGTGGAAAATATAAACAAAGATCAGCTGTTCCCAGCAAAATTAAACGGCAATATTTTCAACCAGCAAATGTGTGCATGTGTTCGTGACACCGCTCGGCGAGAGCTCAATACCTACCAGCCATCTTGGTTTGCTTCATCTCGGTCGCACTATTCGCTCCCAAGACGACAATTCGTCCGGTGGGGTGTGCTGCTGTCGTCATGATGATGGTTGACGAGAGCAATGTCAAACTTATTCATGGTTTCAAAACATTCGGAACAAAATATTTATTTTCACCGCTTACATCACTTATGTATGAAACTGAATGAGATCCAATGGTAGAGAATTCATTTATCTACCCAATGGTTTTTTTAGGGGTAGCGGAGAATGTCCCGAAGCGTGTTTCATTCAAGCGCAAAAATCGCTCAGGCGAAAGTTCCAATGAAAATAATTTCACATATCCTGGTTTTCCAACCTCAAACTAGTGCTCATACCAGCCGGATCTCAATTTTTATGATAGTAGTGCAATGATACAAAAAACAAACGTATATAGAACATAGAGAATGGATATTCCTACCTTTTCCGCATAACTGTTTCACTGTGAATCGTCTTATATCAGGAAAATAAAACATTTTTCCCCACAGCGGCAAGTGATGGATGCGTGAAAAATCAAATCTCTCATCATCTGACTAGTTGCGCTACCAAAGTATAGATGGCTAACAGTATGTTGCGTTTTGCGATTGGAAGCGTATATTCATTATTGTTCTCTGCAAGATAAATCCACGTAATGCGATTATCTGAAAATGTCGATATATCGTCGCAGTGGTAATGAAAATCACCAAATGTTTCAGATTTAGCAAATTTGGAACATTTGTGTCTTCGAAGGATGAAAAAATCCAAGCCTACTAGAATTTTGACGTTGCGTTTGAATTGCGTGCATATCTTCTGCGCGTTACCGCCGCCGCTGGATGTGGATTTAATATAAGCGCCGCAATGCACTACGCAATGGGTAATTTCCGCAATTTTGGTTGTAAAAGTTCATTTTTTTTTGCTATGATATTGAGCTAAAATATCCGTAGCAAAACCTGTCACGCTCGCCAATGTGTAACATCAAACTGTAACTGGGAAATCACCCATCACGCAGACAACCATCGGGCAATGATCGGGCCGAGACGACACAAACACACTGTTGTCATCTCGCCCCACACAAATTCCATGCCAAAGCATTGGAGGAATTTCTAGAAGAATGAATACCCAGAGGAATTTTTTAAAAATCCAGAACGAATCTTTGAAGAAGGGAGGGAAACTATGGAAAATTAACTGGAAAATTCCTTAGAATAATTAACGTAGCGATTTTCCAGGAGAAATGCTTCAAAAAGTTCGTGAAGTAATATCTTGTAGAATCCCTGAAGGAATTCCTGGTGGAATCCATGGAGAATTTCCTGGTGAAATACCTGAAGCGATCCCTGCAAGAATCCATGAAGTCCATGGATAAATTCTTGGTAAAATATCTGGAGTAGTTTTTGAAGCGATTGTTCTTGTGCAACCCCTAGTGAAAGACTTGGAGATTTTTTCTAATTCTTTATTAGTATCATTCCAAACATTACATTCATTTCTTATATCTAAGTGATCTGTGTTAGACAACACTATCATCCTAATTTGGTAAAACAAAATTAAGCTTTTATTATTTTTATTACTTTGTTTAATTTTACCAACATGCCTTCATGCCAAACACTGTCGAATTTTTTTTAAGGCCAAAGGCTGCACAGACTGAACGATCACGAACATTAGGCAACGGACAACACGAAACACCCAGTAGCCTAGTGATGAATTTTTCGTTTGACGAAAAGTTTCCACCGATTTGAGCGGGAATCGAACCCACACCTCGTGGCACAATACGCCTAAACGACTGACGCCGCTAACCGCACGGCCACGAAGCCCACAGAAGAGCAAGACCAGTAGAATAGCCTTCAGATTTGTTGGAACGGATCAAATTTGTTACACGTAAAAGTTGATAGTAATAATTTGCTTTCCTCTTTCAATGTTAGTAATAATTTGCTTTCCAAAACTTTAGATAATTTCCAAAAGGGCTTAGAGCCAGGATCCAATTGAGAAATTTTATTTTCAAAATTTTTGTTTCTTAATTGTGAAAACCGTTTCTTGATTTCTTTCTGCAAATCCTGCCATATAATTTTCATAGCAGGATCGCGAGTGCGTTGTAATTGCCTTCTCCTCACGTTTTTAAGACGGATCCAGAGTTTAAGATCATCGTCTATAATCACGGATTCAAATATTACTTCACATTTTGGAATTTCAATGCTCCTGGTTTCAACAATGGAATTTTTTAAAGTTTCAAGAGCATTGTCAATATCAAGTTTTGTTTGTAAAGAAATGTTAACATCGAGATTAAAGTCAATATATATCATATATATATTCCAGTCGGCTCGAAAATAGTTGAAAGTGAAGCTGATAGGATTGAGAATCGCTACATGTGATATTTGAAATGTAACAGGGATATGATCAGAATCAAAACCAGCATCAGTAATCAGTTGGCTACAAAGGTGTCTAGAGTCGGTTAAGACCAAATTAATCGTACAAGGATTTCTAGAAGAGGAAACACATGTAGGGCTATCTTCCTTCACAAGACAGGCGTTCTCAGCGTGAAAAGAACCTTAACAAATCATGCATTTAGCATCCATGCGGCAATTTCTTGTACCATGACCACACTTTTGACACCGACGGCACTGAATGGGGTTCTGGAAATTTTCTCTAGTTGTCTGGAAATATTTCCATGTCACACGGACATCGAACATAAGTCTTGCTTTTTCTAAAGCTTTAATATTATTTAGATCTTTTTAGTTAAAGTGAACTGAATTATATTCTTGAGAAAGTCCTTTCCGAAGAATGCCAGATTGGGTTCTCTTTTTAACGATTACTTAGGCTGGGGAACATCCAAGTATATCATTTATTCCATTTTTTGATCTCTTCAGGTGACTTCTAGTCACTTTAGAGACCTTTGACTACTTTGAATAAACGTAGAAAAATACTGTCATTTTAGCACTGAAAATTCATATTTTTGTTACACTGAGAAGTACTGTTTTAATGCTTTAGGTAGCTTCCGAGAGCTGAAAGAATGTGTGTACGCACAGTACGCAGGTACGATGCGCACTTTTTCCATGCATATTGCCCCAATCACCCCTAGTAATTTTTGCGAGAAGTGAGTTTTCATTTTTTTTCCGACTCTGAGTGAGATTCTTTTGGGGTGTACATAAGCAAAAATTAGCCTAAAATTATGCTACGGTTGAAAATCCTGCGTCAACAAAATTTTGTTTTGAATTTGAATTTGACGGATCGAATCTGTTTGGTTTCGATTGAAAAGATTTTTTACACATAAAGGCATTGTCTTGTTTGTTAGTTTTGGTAGTAAATCTTACAAGTAAAACCGAGAAATAATCATCAATTAAAACGTTTATCCCCACAGGTACAAGCGCGTCGTTTACTGGACGCAGGCCACGTGATGTCGTACCAGCAAGCGGAAGTGGCTGTCCAGTTGATCGAAATGCGTTACGCCCAGGACAATGCCATCTGGGCCGCGAACCAGTGCCACACGATCGACGAGGCCAAGGATCTGCTGCAGAAGGAATGCGAACTGTGCCTGGGGGTGTACCCCATGAATGAGATTATATCGTTGCTCAAGTGCACGCACACGTGCTGCCTGGACTGTGCCAAGGTTTACTTCACCGAGGAAATTATGCACCGCTCGATTACCAACTGCAACTGTCCGTACTGCAAGGAACCGGACCTGAACAGTGCCGACGTGACGGAAGATGACGTCGTGGAGTACTTCTCCAATCTGGACATTCTGCTGAAGAACATTGTCGATGCGGAGGTGCACGATCTGTTCCAGCGGAAATTGCGCGACCGGACGCTAATGCAAGACCCGAACTTCAAGTGGTGCGTCGACTGTTCGTCCGGATTCATCGCCAGACCGCGGCAGAAGAGACTGATCTGCCCGGATTGTGGGTCGATTACCTGTGCGTCCTGTCGGAAGCCCGTAAGTATAATTATCTACTTATGTTTTATTTTATGGTAAAAAATTGAAACAAAAAATGGAGTTGAACAACTTCTACTTAGATCCTTTTACTTTAAAATCAACAGTTTCGGAGCTTTTTTAAATTGATTGCATGCAAAAACTTAAGGCCATTTTCAGACGTATTTCTTGAGTCCAAATGGTCGACTTATCTATGGGAAACACGTATTCTATCATACTAAAAACATTTGTAAAATTTAATATTGTAAAACAGTTAGGGAAAGTGTACCAGTTATGGCCATAGTGGTTCCCTATTTGGCTATATATGAAATTTCGACGACTTTCTCATTTTTAATCTTTTTGAATGTTTTAACATCAAGATATATCCTATATCTAACTGCTAAAACACACAAAACTTTTCAAAATGTGGAGACATTCAAGTTATCACGTATGGCGAAATAGGGAACCACTATGGCCATAACTGGTACACCTACCCTATGCATAGTGCGCTTGAGCCTGCCAAATAAAGAAATAGAAAAAAATGGGCTCAACTACAGAATTGTAAACTGACACTTATATTGAGCTATTCGGTAATCCAATCCGCATGGTTATTAAATTAATTAACTCATTACGCGTGGTAAAGATGGACAAATTATGGGTGAAATTATGAAAAAAATCCACGTGCTCTGCTGGGATTTGAACCCAGGACTCTTGTATGCTAGACGAGCGCTTTACCAACTAAGCTACCGAGCCACTTGGTGACCCAATAACTGAGTTGGTTACAAGTTTAGAATTCAAATCCCTACAGACCACGCGGACCCCTTTCATAACCAATATCCATCCATCCCATGTTCCTACACACGCGGAGCGAGCGAGTGCGATTTGTTTAGTGTTGAAACTGTTTGCCTATCGTACCTACATCGCTTCCACAACAACTGTATTGTGGAAGAGTAAAGATGTTGGAAGGCTATCAACGTGTCGTTCTCACTCAAGTGACGACATGACTACTACAGAGAGGCAGTACACTCTAATATAAACTGACACTTATATTGAGCTATTCGGTAATCCAATCCGCATGGTTATTAAATTAATTAACTCATTACGCGTGGTAAAGATGGACAAATTATGGGTGAAATTATGAAAAAAATCCACGTGCTCTGCTGGGATTTGAACCCAGGACTCTTGTATGCTAGACGAGCGCTTTACCAACTAAGCTACCGAGCCACTTGGTGACCCAATAACTGAGTTGGTTACAAGTTTAGAATTCAAATCCCTACAGACCACGCGGACCCCTTTCATAACCAATATCCATCCATCCCATGTTCCTACACACGCGGAGCGAGCGAGTGCGATTTGTTTAGTGTTGAAACTGTTTGCCTATCGTACCTACATCGCTTCCACAACAACTGTATTGTGGAAGAGTAAAGATGTTGGAAGGCTATCAACGTGTCGTTCTCACTCAAGTGACGACATGACTACTACAGAGAGGCAGTACACTCTAATATAAACTGACACTTATATTGAGCTATTCGGTAATCCAATCCGCATGGTTATTAAATTAATTAACTCATTACGCGTGGTAAAGATGGACAAATTATGGGTGAAATTATGAAAAAAATCCACGTGCTCTGCTGGGATTTGAACCCAGGACTCTTGTATGCTAGACGAGCGCTTTACCAACTAAGCTACCGAGCCACTTGGTGACCCAATAACTGAGTTGGTTACAAGTTTAGAATTCAAATCCCTACAGACCACGCGGACCCCTTTCATAACCAATATCCATCCATCCCATGTTCCTACACACGCGGAGCGAGCGAGTGCGATTTGTTTAGTGTTGAAACTGTTTGCCTATCGTACCTACATCGCTTCCACAACAACTGTATTGTGGAAGAGTAAAGATGTTGGAAGGCTATCAACGTGTCGTTCTCACTCAAGTGACGACATGACTACTACAGAGAGGCAGTACACTCTAATATAAACTGACACTTATATTGAGCTATTCGGTAATCCAATCCGCATGGTTATTAAATTAATTAACTCATTACGCGTGGTAAAGATGGACAAATTATGGGTGAAATTATGAAAAAAATCCACGTGCTCTGCTGGGATTTGAACCCAGGACTCTTGTATGCTAGACGAGCGCTTTACCAACTAAGCTACCGAGCCACTTGGTGACCCAATAACTGAGTTGGTTACAAGTTTAGAATTCAAATCCCTACAGACCACGCGGACCCCTTTCATAACCAATATCCATCCATCCCATGTTCCTACACACGCGGAGCGAGCGAGTGCGATTTGTTTAGTGTTGAAACTGTTTGCCTATCGTACCTACATCGCTTCCACAACAACTGTATTGTGGAAGAGTAAAGATGTTGGAAGGCTATCAACGTGTCGTTCTCACTCAAGTGACGACATGACTACTACAGAGAGGCAGTACACTCTAATATAAACTGACACTTATATTGAGCTATTCGGTAATCCAATCCGCATGGTTATTAAATTAATTAACTCATTACGCGTGGTAAAGATGGACAAATTATGGGTGAAATTATGAAAAAAATTCCACGTGCTCTGCTGGGATTTGAACCCAGGACTCTTGTATGCTAGACGAGCGCTTTACCAACTAAGCTACCGAGCCACTTGGTGACCCAATAACTGAGTTGGTTACAAGTTTAGAATTCAAATCCCTACAGACCACGCGGACCCCTTTCATAACCAATATCCATCCATCCCATGTTCCTACACACGCGGAGCGAGCGAGTGCGATTTGTTTAGTGTTGAAACTGTTTGCCTATCGTACCTACATCGCTTCCACAACAACTGTATTGTGGAAGAGTAAAGATGTTGGAAGGCTATCAACGTGTCGTTCTCACTCAAGTGACGACATGACTACTACAGAGAGGCAGTACACTCTAATATAAACTGACACTTATATTGAGCTATTCGGTAATCCAATCCGCATGGTTATTAAATTAATTAACTCATTACGCGTGGTAAAGATGGACAAATTATGGGTGAAATTATGAAAAAAAATCCACGTGCTCTGCTGGGATTTGAACCCAGGACTCTTGTATGCTAGACGAGCGCTTTACCAACTAAGCTACCGAGCCACTTGGTGACCCAATAACTGAGTTGGTTACAAGTTTAGAATTCAAATCCCTACAGACCACGCGGACCCCTTTCATAACCAATATCCATCCATCCCATGTTCCTACACACGCGGAGCGAGCGAGTGCGATTTGTTTAGTGTTGAAACTGTTTGCCTATCGTACCTACATCGCTTCCACAACAACTGTATTGTGGAAGAGTAAAGATGTTGGAAGGCTATCAACGTGTCGTTCTCACTCAAGTGACGACATGACTACTACAGAGAGGCAGTACACTCTAATATAAACTGACACTTATATTGAGCTATTCGGTAATCCAATCCGCATGGTTATTAAATTAATTAACTCATTACGCGTGGTAAAGATGGACAAATTATGGGTGAAATTATGAAAAAAATCCACGTGCTCTGCTGGGATTTGAACCCAGGACTCTTGTATGCTAGACGAGCGCTTTACCAACTAAGCTACCGAGCCACTTGGTGACCCAATAACTGAGTTGGTTACAAGTTTAGAATTCAAATCCCTACAGACCACGCGGACCCCTTTCATAACCAATATCCATCCATCCCATGTTCCTACACACGCGGAGCGAGCGAGTGCGATTTGTTTAGTGTTGAAACTGTTTGCCTATCGTACCTACATCGCTTCCACAACAACTGTATTGTGGAAGAGTAAAGATGTTGGAAGGCTATCAACGTGTCGTTCTCACTCAAGTGACGACATGACTACTACAGAGAGGCAGTACACTCTAATATAAACTGACACTTATATTGAGCTATTCGGTAATCCAATCCGCATGGTTATTAAATTAATTAACTCATTACGCGTGGTAAAGATGGACAAATTATGGGTGAAATTATGAAAAAAATCCACGTGCTCTGCTGGGATTTGAACCCAGGACTCTTGTATGCTAGACGAGCGCTTTACCAACTAAGCTACCGAGCCACTTGGTGACCCAATAACTGAGTTGGTTACAAGTTTAGAATTCAAATCCCTACAGACCACGCGGACCCCTTTCATAACCAATATCCATCCATCCCATGTTCCTACACACGCGGAGCGAGCGAGTGCGATTTGTTTAGTGTTGAAACTGTTTGCCTATCGTACCTACATCGCTTCCACAACAACTGTATTGTGGAAGAGTAAAGATGTTGGAAGGCTATCAACGTGTCGTTCTCACTCAAGTGACGACATGACTACTACAGAGAGGCAGTACACTCTAATATAAACTGACACTTATATTGAGCTATTCGGTAATCCAATCCGCATGGTTATTAAATTAATTAACTCATTACGCGTGGTAAAGGTGGACAAATTATGGGTGAAATTATGAAAAAAATCCACGTGCTCTGCTGGGATTTGAACCCAGGACTCTTGTATGCTAGACGAGCGCTTTACCAACTAAGCTACCGAGCCACTTGGTGACCCAATAACTGAGTTGGTTACAAGTTTAGAATTCAGCCTTCCAACATCTTTACTCTTCCACAATACAGTTGTTGTGGAAGCGATGTAGGTACGATAGGCAAACAGTTTCAACACTAAACAAATCGCACTCGCTCGCTCCGCGTGTGTAGGAACATGGGATGGATGGATATTGGTTATGAAAGGGGTCCGCGTGGTCTGTAGGGATTTGAATTCTAAACTTGTAACCAACTCAGTTATTGGGTCACCAAGTGGCTCGGTAGCTTAGTTGGTAAAGCGCTCGTCTAGCATACAAGAGTCCTGGGTTCAAATCCCAGCAGAGCACGTGGATTTTTTTCATAATTTCACCCATAATTTGTCCATCTTTACCACGCGTAATGAGTTAATTAATTTAATAACCATGCGGATTGGATTACCGAATAGCTCAATATAAGTGTCAGTTTATATTAGAGTGTACTGCCTCTCTGTAGTAGTCATGTCGTCACTTGAGTGAGAACGACACGTTGATAGCCTTCCAACATCTTTACTCTTCCACAATACAGTTGTTGTGGAAGCGATGTAGGTACGATAGGCAAACAGTTTCAACACTAAACAAATCGCACTCGCTCGCTCCGCGTGTGTAGGAACATGGGATGGATGGATATTGGTTATGAAAGGGGTCCGCGTGGTCTGTAGGGATTTGAATTCTAAACTTGTAACCAACTCAGTTATTGGGTCACCAAGTGGCTCGGTAGCTTAGTTGGTAAAGCGCTCGTCTAGCATACAAGAGTCCTGGGTTCAAATCCCAGCAGAGCACGTGGATTTTTTTCATAATTTCACCCATAATTTGTCCATCTTTACCACGCGTAATGAGTTAATTAATTTAATAACCATGCGGATTGGATTACCGAATAGCTCAATATAAGTGTCAGTTTATATTAGAGTGTACTGCCTCTCTGTAGTAGTCATGTCGTCACTTGAGTGAGAACGACACGTTGATAGCCTTCCAACATCTTTACTCTTCCACAATACAGTTGTTGTGGAAGCGATGTAGGTACGATAGGCAAACAGTTTCAACACTAAACAAATCGCACTCGCTCGCTCCGCGTGTGTAGGAACATGGGATGGATGGATATTGGTTATGAAAGGGGTCCGCGTGGTCTGTAGGGATTTGAATTCTAAACTTGTAACCAACTCAGTTATTGGGTCACCAAGTGGCTCGGTAGCTTAGTTGGTAAAGCGCTCGTCTAGCATACAAGAGTCCTGGGTTCAAATCCCAGCAGAGCACGTGGATTTTTTTTCATAATTTCACCCATAATTTGTCCATCTTTACCACGCGTAATGAGTTAATTAATTTAATAACCATGCGGATTGGATTACCGAATAGCTCAATATAAGTGTCAGTTTATATTAGAGTGTACTGCCTCTCTGTAGTAGTCATGTCGTCACTTGAGTGAGAACGACACGTTGATAGCCTTCCAACATCTTTACTCTTCCACAATACAGTTGTTGTGGAAGCGATGTAGGTACGATAGGCAAACAGTTTCAACACTAAACAAATCGCACTCGCTCGCTCCGCGTGTGTAGGAACATGGGATGGATGGATATTGGTTATGAAAGGGGTCCGCGTGGTCTGTAGGGATTTGAATTCTAAACTTGTAACCAACTCAGTTATTGGGTCACCAAGTGGCTCGGTAGCTTAGTTGGTAAAGCGCTCGTCTAGCATACAAGAGTCCTGGGTTCAAATCCCAGCAGAGCACGTGGATTTTTTTTCATAATTTCACCCATAATTTGTCCATCTTTACCACGCGTAATGAGTTAATTAATTTAATAACCATGCGGATTGGATTACCGAATAGCTCAATATAAGTGTCAGTTTATATTAGAGTGTACTGCCTCTCTGTAGTAGTCATGTCGTCACTTGAGTGAGAACGACACGTTGATAGCCTTCCAACATCTTTACTCTTCCACAATACAGTTGTTGTGGAAGCGATGTAGGTACGATAGGCAAACAGTTTCAACACTAAACAAATCGCACTCGCTCGCTCCGCGTGTGTAGGAACATGGGATGGATGGATATTGGTTATGAAAGGGGTCCGCGTGGTCTGTAGGGATTTGAATTCTAAACTTGTAACCAACTCAGTTATTGGGTCACCAAGTGGCTCGGTAGCTTAGTTGGTAAAGCGCTCGTCTAGCATACAAGAGTCCTGGGTTCAAATCCCAGCAGAGCACGTGGATTTTTTTCATAATTTCACCCATAATTTGTCCATCTTTACCACGCGTAATGAGTTAATTAATTTACAGAATTGTGTTGAAAAAAAAAACCAAAATTGAGTTGAATGTCGTGCTCATGATACAGAGCCGTAGCGTGGCCTCACAGCGCCCTTGGCAAACCTCCCGTTGGGCGCCCCTCTGATGCAATTTTGTATGTGATTGAAGTTTTCGTTGAACATCCCAAGTAACCATGTGGCTCAAGCTATTATTCATGCATATATATGGTGTTAAAAAAAATTGTTGGCAATTTGTTTTAGGAGGCGCCCTTTTTAATAAATGCCTTTCAAAATTAACAAAATACTTTACGCATTTTGGCGCCCCCCAATGGCTGGCGCCCTTGCCAACCGCACGCTACGGCACTGCCATGATGTTCAAAAGTGTTGTCAAATATGGATAAATATATTATTGCCAAAATAGGGTGGCTACTAAAAATGGAGAATTCCTAAAACGGAACCCTAACTGTATTTCTAACTGTAGATCTATTCTACTCACTACCTTTCACGGTACAAAATAAAACAATATGTATGTAAACTGCAACTTACTTTAAAGTCATTTAGAAATACCGTACACCCCCGTTAATTTGAACGGTACCTCATGCAAACCATCGGGGTTCATTTTTAATTTGAACATCTAGTCACCCTAGAAACGTATTTCTGGTTACCTCTTTCGCTGTTTTGTTTTGATTCTGCGATCCGTTCCACAGCGTTCCATTCCACTTTACTCCGTTCCATGAGCTAAATGAAGTTTGAACCATTTTTAATCTGAACGATGTGCAAATTAGCGGGGTACAAATTAAAAAGTGTTCAGATTAAATGTGGTCAAACCAACGGGGGTACCCGGTATTCCAAAAATGCATCTAAGTCCATGCCCATAACGTACATTAATATGTACCATAATTTAATTCAATTTCAGTGGGAATCACAGCATGAGGGCATCTCGTGCGAGCAATTCGCCGCGTGGAAGGAGGCCAACGATCCGGAACTGCAAGCTCAGGGAGTGGCCCGGCATTTGCAAGCGCACGGCATCAGCTGCCCGAACTGCAAATTCAAGTATTCCCTGTCACGTGGTGGCTGCATGCATTTCACCTGCACTCAATGCAAGTTCGAATTCTGCTTCGGCTGCAATAAACCGTTCATGATGGGCGCCAAGTGTGACGTCTCGCCGTACTGTGCCAAACTGGGTCTCCATGCGCATCATCCAAGAAACTGCTTGTTCTACCTGAGGGACAAGGAACCCAAGGATCTACAAACGTTACTAACGGTAAGATGAGGATGGTGGTTTGTCGGTTGATATTTCAAAGACTAAATGTCTCTTATTACTACTCAGATGCACAACGTATCGTACGACACCGAACCTTCCGAGCTGATGAAGCGAGAGTTCTTGGAGGGCGGAGGTGCATCAATGAAATGCCCCATTCCGCTTCAGAGAGAAACCCCAGCTGGCCTGATGGACACCATTTGTAATGGCGAAGTTCCTGACGGATACGCTGGGCTGTGCAGGTAATCTCGAGTTCTTGTCGTTTGTTCTCTAACACTGTTCCAAATAGTTCTATAGATTCCGTAACTATCACCGATTCCTCTCAAGACTACATTTGAGATGGATCAATATATTTTAATGAACATTGAATTTACAGGACGTAAGTAGGTAACTCATCTGAAGGACTAAACTGAGAAGTTGGGACAAAATCGCCATACGGGAGAAAATGGGCAATTCTTTTTTCAGGTTTTACATAAATTATATGATTAACAACTTTGCTAAAGTATGCGAGGTGCTAAAATTTATCTAACAAGTTATAACTTTTTTAGGGTTGGGAGCTAGAATAACAAAAATCGGTTCATTCTTTTTCCGGTTCACTTTTTGATCCGTGCTGCTCAAATGAACTTCGCCAAAAAAGAGCCACGGATCACTCGTTCTTTTGAATAATTCGGATCTTTTCAACTTCATTTTGCCCATAACCATGTTTACGATGATAGATCTTCAAACTTTTACTTCAAACGCGTTTCAAAAATAGTTCTACAGCATAAACAATTCTGAAAACTTGGATTTTGGTTAATTTTTAACTTGGATTCAGAGTTTATGCAAAACTAAATGCATACAATTTGACAACCCGTAGGTAACCGCGAACAAAAAAATCTTGATATATTAGGATCGCATCAAGATAGGCGATTAGTAGTTTTTTTTTCAGGTGCATAGTTATCATTAGATGATCCATTCTAATATGTACGTTCCAAATCAGCCTGCTATAGTCCTTTTCCTAAGAATCAACATCCAACCAGTACCCCACAACAGATTGTTTTGTAATGACTCAAAAGCTCAAGCTGATCGATCTTCCCATTTGTCCGCGTATATTTTCTAGCGCTCACTACATAGAGTATTTGACCTCTCTGGTAATAAGCCAACGCATCGATCCATTGAACATACTGAGCGCGGACGATCTTGAATCGATCGTGCGCCGGGCGAACAAACGCATGCCTCCGCGCCCTTTCGGACTCGTCGACGGAATCTATCGGGACTATTTAGCACAGGTGAGCGTGGGTCAAGACTCAGATTACTACTAAGAGTGTGTTTTTTTCTTCTTTCTTACATGCTTCTTCCAGAATACACTATGTAGAGTATCTGGTAGGTGTGGTATCCAAGGCACAAGTCGATCCTTTGCCAATCCTGGACCTGACTGATTGTGTCCAGGAATTGCGCAGAAGGGGAATACCGCTACCGGAACGGGGTCCTTGGGATACCGACGAAATCTACCGAGAAATGTGCCAGAAGGTGAGATCTTACCATACTAATCACTAATTTACCTGCCTTTCCTGCTTCCTACAACAGCTGCTATTGCATTTACATTTTCGATTACCACTTTACGCACATACAGACAGACCTGATGGCGCCAAAACTATTTTAAAACAGTGCATGCGTTTTCTAATACCACTAACCTGCAGTAGTCTGGCAAAGTGGTGAAAGCTCTGCTGAAATGGCATTATTGGAAGAACTTTTTACAGTGTTTTGGATGTTAAGTAGAGTGCAGGCCATAAGGTAATTTGGTATAATGAACATTTCTCGAAAACTTATTCAAACAGACTCAAGTCAAAAAAGTATACAAACTTACTTTATCAATTCTACGTGTTTCGCAGACAAAATTCTACACATTTTGCTCTAAACCAACTCGATTTTTCACTTTTAGAACGTTTATTTTCCGGAATTACAAAACGACGAAAGTAAGATTTTCAACTTTCGCTACCTAACCACTACTTTCGCCGCTCCGCTGTATGGAGAGACAAAGTGACTTAACCACGAATCAAAACAAAACACTACTTGAGCCGATTTTACGCTGGTACAAAAACGTCGAAAGTAACTGAATAAATCGGCTTATCATTTTGTAATAATTTTTTTGTGGGAAATAACAGGAACTCCCTATTTTTAGAATGCGAGCTTATTGTATGCAAAATTTAAGCAATGTACACGGCAAAAATATGTGAAAAAGGTGATTCATTTTAAAACAGTTTTAGAAGACAGGTTGTGATTCTTTTGAATTAATTTTCTCAAAACTGTATGGAAGTTACTTACGTCGATTTGAAAAAGTAATCGAGATTTAGCTTAATTGCAATTTGGCACAAATCGATATATAACCCTTCTTTCGAAAGTTATCTGTTCTTAACGAAACACCAAATGCCAAATGGCTTCATACCAATTGATTCAGATACTTTTGGATGCTAGATCCAATGCACATCATAATTAGGCTCTGCTTTTGTTTGAATGAATTCGGATGATAACCTAGTTGTATGCGATGCAAACAAATGTGAAAAAAAAAACAAAAACCATTGCGCTTCCGTCATTCCGCTAAATTAGAGTAATTTATAAAGATTTGTTCACATACATATCAGAATTATCATATATATAAGTATTCAAAATAAGTAATCATAGTGAGGATATTGAGCTATGAAAATCAACATGCTTTTACAATGAATGGAATATTTAAATCGAATAACTGCTGCTAAAAAAGCATTCAATTAAATCACATTAAAATTTGTACGTGAACAATATCTTTAGTGGCTTAAGCGTTTTCTACACTCACAACACTAACACAAGCAAAAATACTGGACAAGGAGCAAACAAATCCGACAAGTAAGTCGACTGTTCACCTTCACATAAAAATATGTCAGTAGTGTATTGCATTCAGGAAAAAACATAAAAGCTAATATAAAACTAAAAATATGTTCAATAATCTCAAACTTACCTTTTCAGATCGTCAAAGAGCAAATTCCATTAAACTGAAGACGCATCTCCCAGAAACCACCGGGAGCCAGCTTACCGTTTAGACGTACGATCCATGGAAGCTGTCATCACTATATGTAAAGGAACATCATATGATACTCAAGTTACCCCTAGTGCTCTATTGAACATGGTATTGTTTCAATCACACATTTCTTTTACATTGATTACCACACACTACCTACTTTACTATCCTCCTGATCTTTCCTATTTTCCACTGAAAAGTATGTATCAGTGATCATTATACTAGTTTTATCGAATAAAAATCAATATTATAGTTACTACTTAAGCAACAATTTCAATCGATCCTGGGCCGTTAACGTCCCAACTGATGACATCCCTTCAGTCTTCTTCTTCAACATATTGGCCAAAGCATTGAGCTTACTAGGTTCCTTTGAGCTAAACGAAGACGGTTTAGTGCTCTTTTTTGGTACATTCTGAGGGCCGCTTTTTACTGCAACCGAAATGTTAAGTCCTGCAGTTGGGTCCCGCTTGCGCTTCTTTCGCTTATTACTGGTGACATTGACTGGAGGAGCTGTAAGTTCCTTTCGTGAGGTCAAGGCTGCGGAGACAGACTTGGACGTGGTGCCACCTCTATCGGTGATGACACGTGTTTTTATAGGAGCACAGCTTACAAGTGTATTTCTAAAAAAAAAAGAAACAATTGAAGTAGTTAATTGCAATAAAGATGAATAATTGAGCCGCAGATTATACTCACCACAGTAACACGCTTTCGACTTGTGAGATAATCCAGATATGCCTGCTGCTTTCTTGTTCGTGAGGATTTGTTCTGGCACTTCTCAATGAGCTTGTCATATCGGTTAGTGCTTGCCACTTCATCTACGTGAAAGTAGCCGTGCATCCATAAGGTTTTGCACTTGCGGCACATCCACTTGTTGTTTGTTTTCCCTACATCAGCCTTACTGGATGCTGAAATTCTATAAAAAAAACAATTACTTACAAAATGGCCAACTTCAGATAGTTACATCACTGCTGTTTCTCAATCGATTATTTTAATACTAATAGAGTCTCATACTTATGACACACTTGTGGTATACGTACCATTATAATTTCTTGAAATAAGTTCCATACTGATAATTGTCTTCTTTCAAGCCTTGGAATTATTTTCTTGACAACTTGTACCAAGTATCTGTCAAAGGTATTGAAGACCTGTTCCATTTTTAGTACCAAACGCATAAGTTTAGGCCAGAAACACATGTTTACTCAGTTTTCAAGTGTTTTTCGTTGGTCCAAGTCCAAGTCCAAGAATGTCTTCGTGACTGTGATTTTGATCGCAATTTGTTCTAAGTCTGTTTGTCTGTGATCAATCAATATATCACTCAAGTCGTCTACAGTTATGAAAATGCCAATTCTTACTTTTGAAATTGCTACTGTTCGGAATTGAAAATAAAACTTTTGATCAATACAAATGGAAGGGTAAATATACGTTGACCAGTTTTCATGGCAGTTGGCATTATACCGGGGAAACGCTTGCTGCCGCTCGTCGGGCTCCAAAATGGAAAAACATACTCTGTTTGCATTATACCGGGCAAACGCTTAGATTTGCTGTTTGCATGACACCGAATCGATGCCTTGCACACCTTTCGGATATCAGCCTTCTGCCGCTTCAGTTCCTCTTTCCTCGATGCGCAATTAAAATTTTGCACTGTTTACTGATATGACCAACTTTAAAATGGCATGAACTTTTTTCATAATTAAACCTTACTCTATGTTGTTTGCTTGATTTTGCTTCTGCGAACCTGAAGCGTCTGTACTCTATGTTAGAAGCGGCTCACAACAGCGTCTGTTCCCCATGTCAGGGGCGGCTGATCATTGTCCGAGTGCCAGAGAAGGACTTTAAGCTAAACTGCGCACTATGGTCCTCCGAACATTTAGGGGGAATGGTCCTCCGTAAATCTAGGGGGTTGGTATCAGGCCCTGCAAGCCATCCGTAAAAAATTAAGCACCGAATAATCAACGAGAGAATACGAAACGGGACAATCGGCGAAGACCATAGCGACGTAAAGGGACTAGCGATTGGAAGCTCGGTACGTGGAACTGTATATCTCTCAACTTCATCGGGAGCACACGCATTCTCGCCAACGTACTGATGGACCCCGGATTCGACATCGTAGTGTTGCAGGAAGTGTGTTGGAAGGGATCAATGGTGCGAACGTTTAGAGGTAATCATACCATCTACCAGAGCTGCGGCCACACATACTAGCTGGGAACAGCTTTTATAGTGAAGGGTGATATGCAGAAACGCGTGAACGGGTGGTGGCCGATCAATGAGAGAATGTGCAAGTTGAGGCTTAAAGGCCGGTTCTTTAACTTCAGCATAATAAACGTGCACAGCCCTCACACGTTTTTTACACGCAGCTCGAACGCGAGTACGAGAGCTACCTAAGCCAAGACGTCAAAATCGTCATACGAGATTTAAACGCTCAGGTTGGCCAGGAGGAGGAACTCAGACCGACTATTGGAAAGTTCAGCGCCCACCGGCTTACGACTAATTGATTTCGCCGTCTCCAAGAATATGGCCATTCGTAGCACCTACTTTCAGTACAGCCTTCCATGCCGATACACCTGGAGATCACCACAGCAGACAGAATCACAAATCGACCAGCTTCTGATTGATGGACGGCACTTCTCCGACATTATCGACGTCAGAACCTATCGTGGCGCTAACATCGACTTTGACCACTATCTGGTGATGGTGAAAATGCGCCCAAAACTCCCCGTCGTTAACAATGTACGGTACCGACGGCCGCCACGGTATGACCTAGAGCGGCTTAAGCAACCGGATGTCGCAACTGCGTACACGCAGCACCTCGATGCTACACTACCGGCAGAGGGTGAGCTGGATGAAGCCCCTCTTGAGGACTGCTGGAGAACAGTGAAAGCAGCCATCCACAATGTAGCTGAGAGCAACGTCGGGTACGTAAACCGGAGTCGACAGAATGATCGGTTCGACGAGGAATGTAGGCAGATTCTGAAGAAAAACAGCAGACCCGCCTCTTTCGGGAGAAAAAACACCGCCTGGAGGAGGCAGAGTGCGAGAAGATGGAACAGCTGTGCCGGTCTCAAGAAACATGTAAGTTCTATCAGAAACCCAACGCATCCCGCAATGGCTACGTGCCGCGAGCCGAGATGTGCAGAGATAATGATGAGAGCAATTTGACGGATGAGCGTGAAGTGATCGAAAGGTGGAAGCGACATTTCGACGAACACCTGAATGGCGCTGAGAGCACTGGCAATGAAGAACGGGACTACGCAGGAAATGCCTTCGTCAGTACTTCGGGCGATGGGAACCAACCAGTCCCCACTTTGAGGCAGGTTAAGGATGTCATTCACCAGCTTAAGAACAATAATGCTGCTGGTAAGGATGGTATCGGAGCTGAACTCATAAAGATGGGCCCGGAGAGGCTGGCCATTTGTCTGCATCAGCTGACAGACACAATCTGGGACACAGAACAGCTACCGGAGGAGTTGAAGGAAGGGGTAATTTGCTCCATCTTCAAGAAGGGCGACAAATTAGATTGTGAGAACTTTAGAGCGATCACCATCCTAAATGCGGCCTACAAAGTATTATCCCAGACCATCTTCCGTCGTCTGTCACCTGTAGTAAAGGAGTTCGTGGGAAGTTATCAAGCCGGCTTCGTTGACGGCCGATCGACAACGGACCAGATCTTTACTGTACGACAAATCCACCAAAACTGTCGAAAATACCAGGTCCCAACGCATCACCATTTCATCGATTCCAAAGCGGGATACAATAGTATCGACCGCGTAGAGCTATGTAAAACAATGAACGAGAACAGCTTTCCCGGGAAGCTCACGAGACTGATAAGAGCGTCGATGGAAGATGTGCAAAATTGTGTAAAGGTCTCAGGCGAACACTACAGTTTGTTTGGATTCCGCCGGGGACTACGACAAGGTCTCTCGTGCCTGTTGTTCAATATTGCGCTAGAAGCTGTTATGCGAAGAGCCGGGGTACGATTTTTACGAGATCCAGTCAATTTGTTTGCTTCGCGGATGATATGGACATTGTCGGCCGAACATTTGTAAAGCTAGTGGGGCCGACAGGGCTCACCTACGTAGCAGTGTCACGATAGAAGAAAATACGTTCAAGGTGGTCGACGAATTCGTCTACCTTGGATCCTTGTTGACGGCTGACAATAACGTTAGCCGTGAAATACGGAGGCGCATCAGTGGAAGTCGGGCCTACTATGGCCTCCACAAGAAGCTGCGGTCAAAAAAGATTCACACCCGCACCAAATGTACCATGTACAAAACGCTCATAAGGCCGGTAGTCCTCTACGGCCATGGAACGTGAACGATGCTCGATGAGCCCTGCAAGCACTTGGACGAACGTCGGGTGCTTAGAACGATCTTTGGCGGTTTCCAGAAAAACGGTGTGTGGTGGCGAAGGATGAACCACGAGCTCGCCAAACTCTAAGGCGAACCCAGTATCCAGAAGGTGGCCAAAGATGGTGTTCGCTTCGGATTCGGTTGGCACACGAAGGCGTGGAGCGCAGCGAGCTAGGTGGGCGGATCAAGTGCGTATCGATTTGGCGAGCGTGGGTAGAAGCGAGGATGGAGAGATGCGGCTACGAACTAAGTATTGCAAGCCTGGTGTTTCTCTGAATAAGTTGGTGTATGTGCTCATGTCAATCCGTTTTCCTCTTAGAGTTCAAATATTTCAGAACAAATAAGCGATGTTTGCATGTCTAAGTGTATTATTAGGTAAAGGCGTCGACCATGCGAATATGGGCAGTACTTAGCCTTAACCTACATCCAAAAAAAAAAAAAGAAAAACACACTAAAATTTGGATACACTCTAATATATTTACTATCTAAACTATCGCATAACTTATGATCTTCCCTGAAAGCCATTGATAACTGGATGAGTAGCTCGTTGTTTTGAAGAAAATGCATGGACTAGAATAAAAACTATCACCACTAGGAGATAGATGAGGATCTAGTCGTTCTATGATCATTTTCAATGAGATGGTGAAGAATATGTGTACGAAAAATCATGTATTGCATTGTTTAAACACTATGCTACTAATTCACGATGCCCGTGTTCATAACTACATTATAAATTCGCTTCAGAAATAGCAAAATTGTATATTGTACCAACAGAACATATGTGAAATCTATGAATGAAAGAGGATGTCCATTTCCAGAACAAACGTAAAACGCGATAATAGCGCTCAAAATTGGCATCCATTAAAGGTTTCAAAGTGGTAATAAGATGGAGTATATCAAAAATTAAAGCTAGGTCCATCTAAAATATTAACATTGGTATATGAGGCATCAATAGATAATAGTAGTTTACGCAACAACAGTTGCAGAAAGAGGATTTTTACAGCACGAGTCGTACATTTATCCAACAAGGCTTGCCGAAAAGAACACTTGAGGATATCAGAAATCATTTCGGATTGCCTTCATCATCATTTTGCATTTTCTGAATTGCTTTGTATGATTCATTACACAACTAAATACAGTTGTGTAATGAAAAGGCGTTGCGTAATGAATCAGTACGCAACTGAAATAAGTTACGTAATAACTATTGCGATGCTACCTAATTCGGTGCAGGAAAGTAGGTCGTTTCATGACAAATTGGCGTGATGAAAAACAGCTTATTACGATGAGAAATTGCAAAAAATAGATTATGATTTTTGCGCAGTTGATATAATTTGGCCATCTGATAAAAACACACTGGAATATCGCATGCAAGCATACTTGCGGTCGTTTTTCGTGTATCTAGTGATCTATGGAAAGAAACTATTGATTATCACTATACACATCCAATATGCGAAAAAATGCATAAGTCACATAAAAACTCTTAAAACTTTATGATATGACCGTTATTATAAGAAACCATTGTATTGATATTGAGATAACGCCTCTGTCCAAATTATATTTACATGAGGGTGTCCGAAATGTATACAGTACTGACCCGATTTTGTCAGCCCCCGATTTTGTTAGCTTTTTGACTCGATTTTGTGAGCCTATTTTAAATATATCAAAAAATTGTCTTCGTCATGTTTTACCACGTTTACATTAATACTGACAGGGGTCCAGATAGCCGTAGCGGTAATCGCGCAGCTATACAGCAATACCAAGCTGAGGGTCTTGGGTTCAAATCCCACCGGTCGAGGATCTTTTCGGGTTGGAAATTTTCTCGACTCCCAGGGCAGAGAGTATCATCGTAATTGCCACACGATATACAAATGCAAAAAATGGTCAATAGGGCGATATTCAAAACTGAAAAGGCAATAGGTGGCTCTTTTTCAGTGGTAGTAAAAACGAAATCCTGAAGCAAAGAAAGCACCATGGAAGATGAACTAAACACGAAAAGTTATCTATTCACATTACGCTTGATTTCTAATCACCACTTTTTCGATTCAGTTTCGTAATTGCTAGTAATTTACGTTTTTCAATATTTTCCATACGTTTTGACAGCTTTCGACTACCATTCTTCCATGCGTTTGTGTTAGAAGTTTGAAAAAATTGAGAATCCAGCGTAGCGCGATCACTGATTGGAATACAAACATCAGTGTCGCTGCTCGGCGGCCAGTAAGAGAAACTGAATGTTCGAAAGGTTGTTGTCTGTACTTTTTGCCGCTGGCACCAACTGTTAGCGGTTATGAACGAAATAAACAGTCGTTACCCTATTGGCAAAGAAAGCTCTCAGTTAATAACTGTGGAAGTGCTCATAAGAACACTAAGCTGAGGAGCAGGCTTTGTCCCAGTTGGGACGTAACGCCAGAAATAATAAGAAGACATTAATACTGATGATGATGTTTGATGTCATGCATGCATGGGCGTAGCCAGAAGGGGCAATGGCAATGCCTCCTGCCCTCTGTACGATAGAACAATTTAACTACGGGAATTAATCTTGTGTTTGAGTTCTTTGAGGATTATCTCCAGCAGTATTGACAGATTTTAAAGCTCATAGAGTCTACCAGACAATCAGGCTTTTCAAAACATCTTGCCAGAAATTGTTCTAAGGTTTTATCGACAGCCCACAATGGAGATATACAAAGCCGAGTAGTCGACAAACGAATTTCATAAGATCTCGAGTATCAGTAAATCGTGCTTCGTTATTTAGCAACCTGACAATTATTGGTTCAAATTGAAAAACACAGCCGAGTTCACGGAAAAAAATTAGGTGTGTAGGTTCATTCGTGAATTCCTCCAAGATTTTCCCTTAACACTTCTTTAAAAAATATTCTATGGAAACCTGATGAAAATTCTTTCAAAAATACTCATGTAATAATTTTAAAAATTGTTCCAGAAACATACAGTACCGTATGATTTTTTTAGGAATTTCGGTGACCTAAGAAAAATTCTAAGATAATTCAATGGTTATGCAGAACTAGGATTCGAATTAATTCTGATTGTCTAAATGGCCAGAGCAAAGTCGCCGATCAAAGGGGTTACTATAAATCGAATCTTCAGATTTTTTTCCAATAAGTAATTATCCAACACATTTAATGGACCCGTTACTCAAGACGCGTTCAGAACCTCTCTTTGCTTACTGTGAAAAAGTAGGGTGGATATCCTGCATAGTTTTATGGTTCACGCAAAAAGAGTGCATAGGTTGTGTATAAAAATCGTTTTGGCGAGAAATTATGAATGAAATTGTGAGGACCGCTTTTCTCCTCCATGATAAACAAAAGGCCATGTCCCTTGCCCCCTCAAAAGTCTATGTAGGTCGTAAAAGTGGCTCATATGCAAATATTAACACGTCAGAATTTGAAAAACAGAAACAAAAATTATGACTCGATTTTGTCGGGTTCCCCATTTTGTCAGCCTAAAATTAATAGAGGGGTTGACAAAATCGGGTCCCTACTGTAACAGACAGGCCGCTGAAAAACGTTATTTTAGAAGCTAATGCTGCATTTTATAAGCTTTATAAGTCACAGAAACTCAAACTTCAGTAACATTACACGCTTAACTCTTACGGTGAATTTCACCGTAATCTCAACAGCTGAACAGTTCGGTGAAATAAAACACCGTAATTCCGTCGAAATTTTACGGGTTTCGGTGATTTTTCACCGAATACTGTAAAAATTTACCGTACTCCGTTAATTTATTTCACCGAACTGTTCAGCTGTTGAGATTTTACAGGAATCCGTAAAATAATTTAAGTGTGTACGTAATAACATATTTCTAGAAAGATTCGCGAATCAGGCGAAACTGACAAAATGTACACAATTTAAGAAAATATAGAGTTGAAATCGCAACTCGATTGTCTATTCACTGCACTTGAACTTTTCCCCTATCGATAATTTAACTATTCAAAAAACGCAAATTTGTAGAAGACGAAGCTTCACCTCATGCCAAACCACACACTTTATTGATTACGATTGTGTTTTTGTTTATCAAAGTGATGGGCGCATCTGAAATCGAAATCAAAACACGGCGAGAGTAAACGGCGACACTGCAAACAAAAAATAAACAAGGCGTACATAGCGGGCTTAATTGAAACCAGAATGTAAACACGGCGCAAAAGCAATAGGCGACACTGAAAATAATATCGATTACAGGCTCATAACATTGGGCGATACTGGCATTCTTGAGTGCGTTTAAGGCGAAACCTTATAATATTTTTTTAGTACGAAATAGCTAGGCAAATTGTAGGAGATGTGTGTGGTATTGGTGAGGATTTTAAAACTAGGTTTATAAAATGTGTATTAAAGTGAAAAGGTTAAAGTTTGAGTATATTTTCTCCAATTGGGATTAAAAATTGTACATGAGAATTTCATTGATTATTTTCTCGTTGTTATTGAATTGTCAGATAGGCCCTTATCGCGAATCCCTCTCGATTTGTTTCTTTAAGGCTGGTTTGCTGTTGACAAAAAGAGTAATCGCCTATCTCGATGCATGAACAATTGCTTCCCAGGAATGATCAAGAAAATCGCATTATATTTTCTTTGATCGCAGAACGCAGCTGAGAAGAAATGTCATTTAAAATGGAGCACCCTGTAGCGAAGTACGTACTTCAACAGAGAAGTAATCGCCTATTTCGATGCGTAGGAAATTTCTTGTAAGAAATGCTCAAGAAAAGCATTTTTTTTGCAATTCCGTTGCAAATCAATCAATTTTTCATTGAGAAGTTGATCAACATAACGGCCTACTTTTCCTACTGAGAAAAACAGTGCTGCAAAGTGCTACTTTTCAGCACTCTTTTCGGTGCTGAAAAGTAGCACTTTTCAGTACTGTTTTGGTAGGCACAATCCGAACAACCCAGCCTCTTCATGCCATTTGTGCTTATTTGCGCGGCATGTGAGTCGAGACGAGTCCTTCTCACCTCGGGTGATGTGAGGCGACTAAAGCTAATCCAATGGGAGCGAGTCGACAATTGTTCCTCATTCGACTCATCTCGCCTCACATGCCGCGCAGAATTAGCATAATTGCATCTGATCCGTTGTGCGATCTGATTCCGACAGGGGCTGTCCATTCACCACGTGATCAGTTTTTTTGGGATTCCTGGTCAACCCCTTCCCCCTTCGTGGTCATTTGTCCATACACAAATTTATAAAATTTGTATGGACCGTGATCATTGGCCAGACGCTCCCTCTCCCCATGAATGACCACGTGATTCTGATTTGGAATCGAATAGTCCAACATTTGTAGTCAGCAACTGTTTGTGCTGTCTTACCTGATTTCGATGGGAGCGTGAAAACTTGTGACATTCATCGGTATTTTTGTATCACAGCCTACGTGATTGAAAAATACTGAATAGGGTCCTAAAGCCCTGTCTCAATTTTAGTACCAAACGCTTAAATTTAGGGCAGAAACACATGTTTACTCAATTTTTAATTGATTTTCATTGGTTTAAGTACAAAAAACATTTTTTTTATGATTTTGTCACACCTTTTGGTTTAAACTCAAATGTTGGGTATATTTTGTTTTCCATGTCCCTTCCAAAATGTCAGATAGGAACAACCCCAGTGTTCAAACTATATGCCCTGTGGCATTTTTGTCGAAAAAGTGAATGTCAAACAAGATCACAAGTGTCAAGGTTCATATTCGAAACCATTTTTAAAATTGAAGTTTAAAAATGTTATAGCCGTTATTTGAGCTGGAAAACTTGCTAAAGTAATTGCAATAACATGCTCTTTCGTATTATTAAATAAAAACAAGAATTCATTAAACATTTTAGGACCCAATTGATACTACGCATGGATGTGTGCCCATGAAATGTTTGTTTGTGCTTTTAGAGTTCATCCAGCAGAAATGGCATTTTTTGAAATAGCAAAAAATGTTGTAGGCAACTCGTTGCAAAACTCGATTTTTTCAGCACTCGTTGTATTTATCCAACTCGGCGAGCATCGTTGGATAAATGTACAACTCGTGCTGAAAAAATCTTCATTTTGCAACTTGTTGCCTAAATAACTATTCTTTGATCGCAGTACGCAGTTGAAAAGAAATGTCAATTCAAATGGAGTTCACTGTAGGAAATTTCTTGGCCATTTCTTGGGCAGAAATTTTTACTTTTCTTGAGCGGAACAGCATACTTAGCTTATAGAAAAAAAAAACTTGACCCATTCAGTCAAGAAATTTCTTTACTTTTCTTGCGCGAAACAGTATACTTATTTTCATGCAGTAAATCGATCACTTTTGGGTTGATTCACAAATTTCATAACGCCGAAAATGGCCATTTTAGACACCCACCCACCCCCTCGTAACGCTTTTTGTAAGAGTATTCTTCATTTTCTTCTATGAGCTGTAACATCTTAGAGACACCCACCCACCCCTTTCAGCTTTGAAATTTGTGAATGGGCCCTTTTTTGGACTTATCCTTAGCCTGTCCAAAATACATGATTTAGATGTTTTAGAGCAAAATCAAATATCAAGCGAGCTTTTTGCGCATTATTACGCTATTTAAACATAACATTCAAAAACATATCAATAGCAACCATGCAACAATTATATCAAAACTTATTAGTATTTATGTTGTCCTTGACATAAATAAATTAATAGCAAAGTCGCAAAGTGCTATCATGGAACGACTTTTGACCAAGTGCTTCATGATATTTAGCTACTGTGCAATGATGTTTACAAACTTCAAAGTGATTCTTATCAACAAAAATTCACTGAATTCAATGATCAGGTAAGAAATACAACTTACGATAAGGCGGACTTCAGGATGACTTGAAATTGATTTTCACTGGGCAATTTTTGGGCAAATTCCCACAAATATTCGTTCATTTTGTGATATTTAACTTTCTCGAGTAAACTTGCAGAAACTTATCCGAACACCGTCTCACACACAACAATAACAAATGCACGTGAAAGCAGCAAACAAAAAATCGTTGAAATGTTTCACCGCGGAAAGAAAATGTCAAATTTGGCAGCTGTCACCCACCAGTCCGAAGCACCAGAACACTTTTCGAAGTGCCGTTTTTTTTCTGGCTGTTCGTGACGGACAGATCCATCAGCAGTGCGTTCTTTTTCCGAGGGATTCGTTTGGTTCCCGATTCCAACGATAAAATCTAGTCCTGTGACCATTTAGTGGATCCAGCCGTTAACCAATATGTCTTTCCTCGCGCGCAATGTGGCGAGAAGCCTGGTGCAGGTAGGTTTTATTTTGATTCGCGGGGGCGCAGGAAAATGTTTATGTAACCACTCCTCTGGGGTTCTGCTGCGCGATTGTGTTCAATGTCCTTGGGGGGATATTGCTGAGGTTATAGTGTAAAATGCAGAAAGCTTATCATATTTTTCCAATTTTAGGTTTCCTGCCGTGGGATCCATTCTACTGGAGCGGTTCAATCCTCAAATGTAAGTTTGCTGCATTGTTATCACTCGAATGTATTGATTTTTTACTAACCGGTTGCCTGTTTTTCCTCCTAAAAGAAATCCAACAAGGAGGGTCGGATCACTTGCACTATGATTCCCGGCGATGGCGTTGGCCCAGAACTGATGTACTCGGTGCAAGAGGTGTTCAAGGCTGCGGATGTTCCCGTAGATTTCGAAACCTTCTTTCTATCGGAGGTTAACCCTGTGCTGAGCTCACCCCTGGAAGATGTGGTGCGGTCAATCCGCAAGAATAAAGTTTGCCTCAAGGGTATTTTGGCCACTCCGGATTACAGCCGTACCGGAGAGCTGGAAACAATGAACATGAAGCTGCGTAACGAACTGGATTTGTATGCAAACGTTGTTCATGTGGTGAGCTTGGAAGGCGTTAACACTCGCCACAAGGGCATCGATACTGTCGTCATTCGCGAGCAAACCGAAGGCGAATTCTCTGCCCTGGAGCATGAAACCGTCCCTGGGGTGATTGAATGTTTGAAAATTATTACCGCCCAGAAGTCGGCTCGCATTGCCAAGTTTGCCTTCGACTATGCCACCAAGCACAACCGCAAGAAGGTCACCTGCGTCCACAAGGCCAACATCATGAAGCTGGGCGATGGTCTCTTCATGAGGAAATGTGAAGAGGTAAGAGTTCATCGGCTTCGATTCATATAAAGACTATAATATCTAGGTCTTTAAATTTATTACAGATTGCCAAGCTGTACCCGCGTACGCAGTTTGAGAAAATGATTGTAGATAATACCACGATGCAGCTGGTGAGCAACCCCAACCAGTTCGACGTCATGGTTGCACCGAATCTGTATGGCAATATTATCGACAATATTGCTTCCGGATTGGTGGGTGGTGCCGGTGTCGTTGCTGGCGCTTCGTACTCCTCTGAGCATGCTGTCTTTGAACCGGTAAGTTTCAACCCACAGTAGGGCAGTTCAAATTTTAAAAATGTTTGAAAATCCTATCTCCCATATGTTCCTTACCATCCGTACCATAAAAATAGTGTTCTGTGAAATTTTCAGCTTTCTAGGATGGAAATTACTATGGAAAAATTTTGAGAAATGTTCCAAAAAAGCTAGTACTATAATGTAAGTACAAAGTTATCATTCCATAGTAAAAACTCATTCTTCAAACCATAATAAAGAAATTTGCTGAAGAGAGAAATTCGATCCGATGGAGAGCAGAAGAGATATTCATGAATTTGTTTGCTAGGGGAAGAGCAATGAAATGAATGAATTTTTTATACGGGATGATAACGTTCTACTTAAATTACAGTACTAGCGTGTTTTAAACATTTCCCAAAATTTCTCCATAGTAATTTCCATATAAACCTGCATTGTCTTTGGGCCACCTTTAAATCACCACCTAGAAAGCTAAAAATTTCAAAGAACACTATTTTTATGGTTCGGATGGTAAGGAACATATGGGAGATAGGATTTTCAAACATTTTTAAAATTTGAATCGCCCTAACCCACAGCCGTAGTGGTAAACGCGCAGCTATTTAGCAAAACTAAGCTGAGGGTCGTGGGTTCGAATCCCATCGGTCGAGGATCTTATCGTAAAGGATTTTTTCTCGCCTTCCCAGGGCATAGAGTATCTTCGTGCTTGTCACACGATATACATATGCAGAAATGGTCAATTGACAGAGAAAGCTTTCAGTTAAGGCTGAAAGCGGGCTACTGTCAATTGTTCTGGCAGCCCGTGACGACTTTTCAGCCTACAATTTCAAAGTGATACAACTTAGTCTTGATACTTAATATTGAAATGAAAAATCAGAAAGGGTTGTGTACAGTGGCGCGGGAAGTGGGTAGGACAGGTAGGACATGTACTACGCACAAAAACACCTGGGTAGGACAGTCAAATGATTGTCCTACCCACGATTTAACAAAAAAAGTTCAGCAGAAGGCTTAAAAAATAAATTTAACTACAGTAATCTCTCCCTTACTCGATATTGAAGGGACCATCGAGTTAGGGAGGTATCGAGTTACAGAACATAAAACCAGTGTAACTGCAATCCAAGGGACCATCGAGGTAGCCATGAATACCACCTTTTACTAAGGTTCTCTAACTCGATATCGAGATACGGAATATCGAGTAAGGGAGAGTTAACTGTATTTATCATCTGTTTAAAATACATACAAACTATTTGATGGAGTTTTAGAGCGACGAAACATTTTTCAAGCACCTACAGTTTCTTCTGAAAATACTACACAATTTAACAGAATTTTTGCTGTTCATTCATTTGTTATCTAGAAATAGATGAGCAATTTAGAACAACCTCACTGGTTGAACAGGCAAGCAGTTTTGTCTATTTTTGTGGAATGTGTTTAATAACATTGATTCAAAAAGGATAGTTTCATATATAAAGGATATTTTTTTAATATGAATGATAATAAAAGTTGATCCAATGAATAATCCTAAGGAAAGGACTGATAATAGTTTTTTTTTTTTTTTTTTTGGACCTGGCCTCTATTTCAATGTTAGTCTCTAAAATGTCTCTAAAATCTCTTTTATCTTTATTCTGCTTGCTTTGAGTCCTGATGCAAAATTGAACAGGCTTCAAAGAAATCTTCCGGGACTATAACGGGTTCAAAAGGTTCACCAAGAATTTTGTCTCAGATTCCCCGAGGAAAAGCTTCAGAAATTATTATAGTGATTTTATTTAGAATACATTCAGGGTCTCCTACAGGGATTTCTCCAAACATTCTTCAAGTGATTTTTCTACCAATTCTACAAGAAATTATTTCAGTGGATTTTCAAAAAATGCCTAAAAGAATTTCTCCAGATTTTGCACTAGGAAATCCTACTACCTCCAGTGATTTCCTCAGGCATTACTCAGGATTCTTTTTCAAAATTGTCCTAGAATTTCCTCCAAATATTTATTTCACTTCAACTGAATTCTCCGGTTGTTACATTTCTACAGAATTTCCTCTGAGGAAACCACAAAGTTTTGTAAGAGTTTTCAAAAAAATAGCCTGAGAAACCCTGCATGATTTTTCCCGCTTGTTCCTTCAAAAATTCATCCACGTATCCACTCAGAAATCCAAAATTCCTTAATTTCTCCAGCATTTCATTCAAGTTAAAAATGTTTATCTAAAAAAAAAAACCAATCTTCAAACAAAGTTTTCACACTAGTTAATAAATACGACAGCAATTTTTCCAATGATTCCTCCGATCATTCCTATACAAATTCCTGTAGAGATTCTGTTCAACGTTTTTCGAGAAATTTCTTTAGAAAATACTGCGTAGCATGCCAACTTCTCGTTGCTATTGATAATATAAATTCGTTGCTGCAGATTTCGTAAGAGCACACCCTCGAAGACCGGGACGGGTTTGATATTATCGCACGTTTTGATCGGGAATCTTCAAGGATTTCCCAGGGAAATCGATGGATGAATCACTTTATAAAATCTTGAGTTAGGACTTTTTTGAAAAATCCATCAAAGAATCTTTTGAGGAATTCAGGTTCTCCTTGAGAAAATCTAAGTTGAATTCTTGAGTTATCCTAAACAAAATTTTAGTGGAAATTTCCTTAAACCAGTTTACAAATTTTCGGAGTACTATGCAAACATTTAGGCAAATAACTAAATGAATTTGTAATGAAATTCTAAGAAAGAATAATGAAAAAAAATACAGTAATACTTGTCGTAATGTCTCGAGGAATTCTGAAAAATGTATTAGATTTTTGAGAAATGTCTACTCTGATGCTTAGAAGAATCAAAATCTTATCTTCTGGCTTCTATTAGGTTTTGTTTTCTTGGTTACTTTTATTTATTTTTTGTGGCTTTATTCAGACTAGAGGTTTCTAATTTCCTAATTCCTAATTGTTAAGGAACTCTGTCGCTCTAGTTTAATAAAATCCATTAAAAAAACGGCTTTGAATTTTTTTCAGCAATTTTTCATTCTATGGGAATCAAAATAATAACAAATCTTTTAAGAATTACCTATGTATTTTTTTCTGTTGGGCAATAGAATTTCCTCAACTCAACTCAAAACCGACCAAGATGTCACTTACATCCCTTGCATTTGAGCTCCTCAAATATAGTAACTTTCAATTTCCAGCCTAGGATTCCATAGGGTTAATATTTTTCTAAGTTTCACTGTGCAACAAATATTTGCGAATGTTTGTCCTACCCATGGTTTCGAACGTGGACGCGCCTCTGGTTGTGTACAAGACACGACCGCATGACGTTAACTACGCCAAGTGATTTTCTGCATTTGAATTTAAGTCGATTGTCATAGTTGCAGCCTTCCTTTAGTTCGATTTTCTTCAGCCATCTCGAACAAATTGAGGAATATTACACAATCAACTCTTTAAAACACATTTGTTGGCTCTGAAAAGGGCCGATTGAATTGTTGAATTTGCGTAACACGGACACACTTTGACGGCGCACTGGTTGCAATCCTCCTCGCCCGTTGAGATTTGCGGTGCGGATGACGATGTCCGCTTCAACAAGCGGCTCTGGTCGATTTTCTTCAGCCATCTCGTACAAACTTGCCGCCGCTTGGTGATCAACAGCTTGCCTCTGATAGCGAGGAGCTGAGCAGGTTTGGAGGAGCTCTTACCAGCTCGAAAGCGAAAACAGAATGAAACCGAATTCAACGAAGGAGGGATGCTTTATACCCTTAGAATAGCAGATGATGCTCCTCCTTTCAAATTCTTCGTTTTCTTATCTGGGGAATAGAGCTTAGTGACATTTGAACACACGTATACTAGCATACGCTCGTCATACACAATTTGTTTTTGTTTTCCTCAAAGAAACTTGCACACACTTTCCAGACTCATCAAAATGCATATGGAAATATTACCCAATTTGAAATATTTACACCCGGTTTCTGGGTGTTTTTCTAAACTGAGTGCATATTGTTTTCCTCTAAGGTTCACAACTACATCTACACTAGGGCACTGCAGCAGCGTCCTCGGAAACATCCTCAAATTGCCGTATTGTCAATTATTCGTAATAAATCCATTATTGTATGATACTATGAGATGAATTAAGAGATTATAGCAAGTATGTGGTAAACACATTAGGGAATTGTTAGGTTTGACCTAGCGAGACTGAAGCTTGGTCGGACCGGCTAATAAACTGGACACCTCAAAAAATCGGATTGCATCGTACGCAAACTTTATTTAGCTTCTCCCATCTTCCAGCCTACCTTCTGACTACCCTAACTAGGCCCTAATTCTGGCTCAATCTTTCTTATCTCTTACAATTTTCTTTTACTCACGGTTCATCACTAGGGTGCACCCTTTCTTCTTCTGGGCTTACGCCCGGGAAATCCAATCGGCCGATCGTTGACGGAAGGGCAGCATGATGGAGCGCCGAGGCATTGCACTCCTCGTGTCACACTGAACGCTCGTCGACCGCGCTGGCCAGGGTTGCCACTAGATTTTTGAAAATGTCTGGCGAGTTCAAGATAAAAAGTCTTGCAAAGTCTGGCAGATACCATTGTGCAGGTATACTACTAGACTCCATTTTCGTCGGTAACAAAAATATATACAACATAGAAAAAAAATATAAATTCACATCAGCACTAAAACATGGCCTTTTCTAAATGTTTAAGTTTGTATTGGAAAACATTCTAGTATTTCAGCTATGGTATTTATCAAATAAGTCCTTTATGTTTATTTACATTCTGGCACATAGATTCTTATGATTGTACAAAATTAAAGTCAAAACAATGAATCCCTGAGAAAGTTTCACCATGTCTGTTTTCAAAACTCTATATCAAATTTATAAATGAGAATTGCACTCTAGTAGAGTTGATCTGGACACAGTTTAAACTACTACCGTCAGTTTTTCAATGAACAGAAGAGTCTAAATGCTAAAATACCATTGCATAATAATCAAAGTCACAATGGGTAACCTCTCTACTACCATCATCATTTATCTACCACAAAACAATATTTTATTCACGATGACTTTTTTGTTTTTCAATAGTTTAGCAGTTCTAAACAATTCTTTTGTTTTTGAAATCGGTATCGATATGGGGCTCTGCACAAAAATCAATCCCTCTCTTTCACTCTTCCATGAAATTAATAAACAACAAGGCCAGTAAACGTCAAAATCCCATACAAAATCAAAACAGTGCAGAGCCCCATTGAATCATTGGTTACTTGGTTTTAAAAATATTCCCCGTATAAAACTCCTTTGGCCACCATTTTGTTTTTACTTAATTTATAAAAAAATACATGGGCAAAACAATGTCAGGTTTAAAGGAGATTCTCTTAAAAAAATCGTTTAGATTGGTTGAGTTATCTTCAAGTAAACTATAAATTACAAAATGATGTTTTTCGAAGGTTTCAAGATCTCTTTACGGTCAGGGTGGAACTAAACCCATGAATACTCAATACTCAAAAACGATTGCACCGATTTCCTTCACTTCTACACTACAGGCTCTCATCAAACTATTATTCTGAAAAGCGAATTCATCAATCATAAGAAAAATTCTAAATCTGCGTAATTAAAGTAAGTATGGCTACCCGTCGGTCTGTAAAGTCTGGCTGGATTTGAAAAGTCTTGCAAAACGAGTAGTTTGTCTTTTTGTCTTTTCCTCGATTAAAAGTCTTGCAGTGCCAGATTAATCTGGCATAATTGTAACCCTGGCGCTGGCTCTTGGCTTGCGCACTGTGCGAGGACAAACGGCTGTAGGCCTTATCCTGGTGAGCTTATTCTATATGGATGGCTGCTTTCCCCGACAGTCGACTACTGCACCTTTCCGCAACCGGACTGCACGCACATGATGCTGTTTTTTGTCACCGGGGAACCCAGCCGAATAGATCTGATGTGTGTGGGCCTGCCAGTGACCGCGTTCGTCAACGCCGATGTCGCTCCGTCGCTTCTACGGCCACGCTCGGATGCCGCCCGTCTTCCAAGCACTTGGTTCCTCCGTGCGGACCCGCTGACTGCACACTAAGCCGACAAAAGGATAAGAGAAAAAAGCTTGCTTTTGCAGGCTTTTTCGATCGTGTTGTTTTGGGCTCGCGCTGGTTCTTTCTTCCGGTCTCAGTGTTCCTGGCTTGTTTTCCCTTCCGTCCAGCGTGGCGGAAATCTCTGATGAGGCGGTTCTTTTGCGCCGATCTTAAACCGTCGAGATCGTTCGGATGCACGGCTCGAGGAGAATGCCTACTTGTTCAGTCTCGGCACCATGGATGTCGGGGCTCGTGTTGGCGATTCGGACAAGACCGCGTGCAGCCACTTACGTTTTTCTCCGCTTTCCGTTGCGAACCACGCGGTGTGGAAATTGTGTTTTTCAACCGCCAACGACGCTCTCTACCCGCACCGAACCGTCTACTCCGAGGGTCTGAGACTTTGTGCCAGTAATTCAGTCGGTTTCTTCGTGCTCCATTTGTTTAGCGATGTGTGCGTGCCAGTCTTCCGGAAACAGTTTTAACTGTCATCCGATTGACAGTTGTGACATCTCCGTTTTCGCCTTTTTCTGTTTCGTGCCCATGCAGCATTTCGTTTGGTTGAACACTCTTAAATTTATTCACTTATCCTCGCCCTTCGTTTGCATACTAAATTTGAAGTGGTAATCTTGCCCAATCAAAATTCAACGTGAAGTTTAACGAAATAATAATCGAACGCTACAGAATATTACACAAATAACTCTTTAAAACACATTTGTTGGCTCTGAAAAGGGCCGATTGAATTGTTGAATTTGCGTAACACGGACACATTTTGGCGGCTTTGGTCGATTTTCTTCAGCCATCTCGAGCAAATTAGGAAATATTACACAATCAACTCTTTAAAAACACATTTGTTGGCTCTGAAAAGGGCCGATTGAATTGTTGAATTTGCGTAACACGGACACATTTTGACGGCGCACTGGTTGCAATCCTCCTCGCCCGGTGAGATTTGCGGTGCTGATGACAATGTGCGCTTCAACAAGCGGCTTTGTTCGATTTTCTTCAGCCATCTCGTACAAACTTACCTTTGCGCCCCGATTCCTGTAGCGCCAATTCTGGAAGCGCGAGTCCATTAGGAAATCTTGAGCGATTTCACAATCCAGACATTCGTTGCTTTGCCGCCGCTTGATGATCAACAGCTTGCCTCTGGTAGCGAGGAGCTGACGGCGCACTGATAGAAATCCTCCTCGCCCGATGAGGTTTGCGGTGGCGATGACGATGGGCGCTTCAACAAGCGGCTTCAGTCGCGGCGGCGTGTTGTTGTTCCATTCGCGTTCCATTGAAAACTGAGCTGAGAATGCGAAAGGCACTCGAGACTTGCTCGCCGACCATGTTTACAGTCTGACGGCAAAAAGAAGAATGAGCGAAGAAGCAGGAATCGGTCTGCTTTTATAGTGCGAAGCGGAACGCAAAAGAAGCGTGGAAAACTGCTTGCACGTGATTGGTTGCGTAAGAAAGGGGTCCCAATTTTCAATAGTTTATTGTCAATTATCAATAGTTTTCTCCATTTGAGGAAATTGTTGTATACATTTCCGACCGATTGGTGGGAAAATATTGAAAATCCATCGATAAATGACTGAGTTATTAGCGTTCAAAATCTTACATAATTTCGTGACGGTCGCAAAATTTTAGATTTTCAATTGACACCCAGTATATTGCCGTAAGACGTAGATAACGTCAAAACCCATAGAAATGAATGAGGCATAATCTTTTTACACGAGAACGCAGTACTAAAAAACTTTCAAGAAGAAGCATACTGATGCAGTTGAAAGTTCCGTTCAGTTCACGATGATAAACAAAGAGAGTTAAGTGACTTAACTTGTAAATCAAATGGAGAGTCACTTCACTCGAGTCGAGAATTATTACCTCGCTATACGAGAACGACAATGGACCTATGTACGGGTTCACTATTTGACGTTTTAGCGGTGCCGTGTTAGGGTCAATAGGGGCAGTATGGTCCACCTAAGCAAAAGTTCTTGAAAGCATAGAAACACAATACAATTTAATCCATAAGCTTAATTTGTAGTTTGAAGTATCTTCTTTCTTACCACAGTTGTATTTTAGTAAAAAGATTACTTAGATTTTTTTTTTGGGAACATTTTTAAAAACACTATTTTGTGTGTGACTCTACACTATACGGGGCGAAATGGTCCCCCCTACGGGGCAATATGAGCCACCATACTAAATCTTATTATTTTAATTGGAAAACCGTTTGCAAGGTTTAATTTAGAAGAAGACAATAATGTATGATAGAGTTTAGTACAAAAACTGGGTTGAAGTCTGATTTGAATCATGAAAAGGTATATTTTGCTGACAATTCAATAAATCATGGTTCTAAGAGCTTCAGTTTTCAAACTTAGTCGTTCAAATAAGTTTTACCAGTTAAAAAGTCTAGTTTTAATTGAAATTACGTGCGACAACAATATTGCATTGAAACTGCTAAAATGACATGCCATTTTTGGTTACCTATTTTTGTGATAAGATAGCTTTGATCGGCTATGACCATATTGCCCCGTTCCTAGATGTTTCATATACATTTTGTTTTATTGAGAATTTATTTTAGAATCCATACAATTTCTTGTACACTGCCCATAACTGCATATTTGTAACATTCGACAAAAGTAGGCATTGAGTAAATGGGATACCAAGTTTATATTTTACTGCAGTATGGGAGGAAACTAAGGGGCCTATTTTGTAAATCGAGCAGAAAAAATTTCAAAAAATCATTAAGAATTCAAAAGAGCTTATTTGAGGCTGAAATCTTGTACAACTCATACCGCATATTTGGTGAATAGACAGAAAATAATTCTGATAGAAATTTCGTTACTACTACATTATGAGGCTCATGTATAATCTCAATGTGACTGTTATGCGGTTACATTTGCCAGTGTGACAAAACAACTTGGTATTTTTTTCGAATTTTCTAGAAAAAACTCACAGATTTTAGTAAGTTGATCGAAAGTATTTATCATTTGATGACTCTCCCCGGTATTAACTCCAATTTGTCAAAAATGTCGAATGTGACTGTTATGCAGTTATGGGCAGTACATAATGTCTATAAATAATGGAAGAACGAACTACAGTGAAAAAATTGAAATAAATAAACAAAACTTTATGCAAAGCTTATTTTTACATTCAAAATCTTATAAGATTTTCGTAGTAGCATCAACGTTTCAGATTTTTATCGATATATGAAGTTCAAAATCATATTTTTGCGTGGTTTTCACAGTGGTGACTAATTGAAGCATACTTTACGAGGTCCTAAGGTTATTGAGATCAAAATCTGTTTTTTTAAGCTCAAATAAAAGGTGGCCCATTTTACCCCGTATGACCATACTGCCCCGCCTTCCCCTATTTGACTCAGGTGAAAAATTGCAATTTGGCATTCTTATGTGCCGAAATTTAAAGACTAAGACCCGGTCCAAAGTTTGCCATAAGAGGAAAACTTTTGTCTTCTTCTCTTTACTCTCTAGGTACTTTAGGTACTCTACATCCACAGCGTTTTTAACTCGAGATCTGCACAACCTAATTTTTGTTTTATTTTTTCTTTATAACTTATAGGGCGCGCGTCACACCTTCGCTGAAGGTGTGGGCAAGAACATTGCCAACCCCACTGCTATTCTGCTGTGTTCATCAAAGATGCTGCGTCACGTAAATCTGCTACCATACAGCCAGATGATTTTCCAGGCCGTGCAGAACGTACTTAAGGCTGGTAAAGTCCGCACCAAGGATCTCGGCGGGCAATCAACTACCGACGATTTCACCAAAGCCGTCATCCACAACCTGCAATAGGAAGTTGCAAACCTTGGCGACATCTTGGCTGCGTTTTAAGTAAGACACCTATTAACCACGCATCTGTATTAAACACTGCACCGTACTAAGTGCAAGCGAACCACTTTAAGTCGTAAACTAGCTCCCGCGATCATTACTTTTAGCAACATTATGTATACCCCGTCTATGGATCGTTGATTTGAATAAAAATCTTATTTATTAAAATACCTACCTTCCTACCGAAATAAAGTACTGAAACAGTCATCATTCGAATAAAAAAATCATTTGAAACCATTTATTATCCAACTACTCCCATTGTTCTCGTTCAAGGATGTTACAATTAAATTTGTTTAACAAAATATAGCTAAATATTCAAAAATTTAGTGTTCTATTTCTTCACCTTCTTCGGTTTAGCAAGCTCCAGTATGCGGTCACTCGCTTTTGCCTTAAGCGCTCGAGGGTCCACCGTGAAAGGATTCTCGCGATATTCGTTCTTTACATTCCGACAGACTTTTGGTTTAGCAAGATCAACTACACGTGATGTCGCTTCAATTTGAATTAGGTGAATCATACGTTATTTATTTGTTAAACAATAATCAGAAGTTTTACTTTCAAACTTACCAACAGCTTCTAGAGCAGATTTTGGGATAGATAAGTCTTCCTTATAAGGTCCTTTCGCTCGTCGATGTCGTTCTTTGGGTTGGCAAAGTGTCTTTACGCGATCACTTGCAACTGCTTTCAGTGCACCCGGTTCCACCGCTCTAAATTTCACGGGTCCTGCGTATTTTTTACACGTCCAACGAGGCGCAGATAGATCCATAACTCGATCCAACAGTTGTATTAGTGGCACTCGTTTGCGAGGTTTTCTCTCTGGCTTTTTGAGCGGTTTCGGTAGCGCATTTTTCGACAACCATTGTTGATGCTGTTTCCATTGTTCCGGGGTCATTTTTACCATTTTGGATCTGAAAAAGGTCCAACCAAGTCACCACAATGCTTCAATTTGTCAAATAACAACTCAAAATTTCAAAATTTATTACTGTAGTGAGGTACATGTGAGTGATTCAAAATGATGATAAAAAATAACAAATTTTGTAACCATATCTAGTTTTCCCATTATGTATTATATTATTAATATATGGGATTCAATATCACATCATTATTAAAATATTCAGTCATAGCTAAATTTGCTGTTAATATGTTACACTTTAAAATCTTCGAATAACTAATCAATAGCAAAATACAATCAGTGCACCAGATTCCGCTAATTTGAGGGAAGTTATGTGTTCAAATGTTTATCATAAAATAACTATTGAGTCTATCAATACCATTTTTATGTCACAATGTAGCCCAAGTATAGGTAATCAGTGGCAAAATAAAAATAATTTGAAACACATGCATAAAAAAATAATTTAATTGCATTTGTTACTGCATCTAAGTGTTCCTATTTCCGCTCATGATATTTTTTATGGTCAAACCATAGTCACTACTGCAATAAAGAAAGCTGAATGCTAAAATCGACAGTTTAAAATTTTGTATAATTTTTTGCATGAGCGGTTATTGGAACACACAAAAATACCTAGCTTCAGTTGTGTTCAGAGTAATAGTAGTTAAAGCCGATTTTCATACAAAATGCACAACTTTGGGATGCTGTAACTTTGTTTCTGTATGCAATCGACATGAAATTTTGACAGAGAACTTCAAATATCTTCAACTTGTGATCCCGGCAAACTTCGTCTTGCCATCAAGTAGGCTGTTTAAAAACGTTATGGATCGTCCCATACAAAATGACAGTTCCGATTACTCTCGTTTTTCCAACATTCCCGGTGAATATCTTGGTATTTTTATGCACACAAACACGACGGAACTCATGATGAGCAAAATGGGAAAGTAATCTTCCAAATCCGTTGACCCGTTATAAAGCCATTTCGTGACATACAAACACCATTCCATTTTTTTACAAAACAGAAATATTTTTGTATTTTCTAGCAGTATTTTAAATCAGATTTATTGTTGAAACAACGACAATAAAACTTCATTTTAAATTAAGGATTTGTTTGTTTCAGTTCGTTTTATTATTGATTCTGATGTATGAAGACCTGATCCGCCATTTTGTTTGTTTTAATCATTGTGAACTGAACTCATGGAAATGTAAATAAATAAATTATAACTCAAAATAATCCAAACGTCATTGTTACGTGAAAACATACGTGATTTTTTTCCATCGCACTTTTCATATAGCTTTTACGTAAATCATAGGTAGCCCAGAATGAACGCATGAACTTTTGAACTTCAGCTTGCATTTCAAAGTGATAAAACTCAGTCTTGATAGTTTATATTGACTTGAAAAAGTATCACTGTACGCGCTTACATGCATAAATGATGCTGATACTTTTTCAGCTGTATCAGTGCAAAACCAACTGATTTTCCTTGATTCGAAATCGTGAGATGAATTAGCAACAATCATCAACGACGCGTACAAATTTCAATGACGGCCTCCTTCGCCATAATCAAATTTTATAAAATAACATTTTACCTACAAGACCTTCGGAAACTAAAAACTGATGAGTGGATTTTCTCAACAGTTTTTTTTCTGTTCGTTGTACCGAATTGAACCACTGCAGGGAATTTTATTCCTATTTGTCAATTCGCTTGGGTTGAAGCATCGCTCAGCTTCAACCCAGGTGAAATGACATTTAGTGTTACTAAAGTTTATGCACAATAGTCATTAGTGCATAAACTTTAGTAATTCTGTGACTATTTCTATTTTTGAGTGTGGATACTATATGAAGCGTTTTCGTTGGCCGCATTCCTACTGTTCAGGATACTGAAGCTGCCACTTGTATAATGCCACGTGACGTTGTTGACCTTGATATCTTTCATGTCAATGAATCAATGGTTTATGCTGCATTACAGAAGCTTAAATTATCGAATTGCCCTGGACCTGATGGTATTCCGTCCTGCATCTTTAGAAAATGTGGTGCTTCTTTGGTGGCTCCACTGGTAAGCATTTTTAACGCTGCAATCGCAACTGTTTCCAACTGCTTGGAAAACATCCTACATGCGGCCGGTATTCAAGAAGGGCGACAAGACCGATTTTGCCAACTACCGTGGAATAACATCCCTTTCAGCAGGTGCGAAATGCTTGGAAACCATTGTTAATAAAGTAATGTTCAGCTCGTTCTGTTGCTATATTAGTGAGGCTCAACACGGCTTCTTCCCTAGGCGGTCGGTAGATAGTAACTTGGTTGATTTTACTTCGACCTGCATTAGGTCAATGGATAATGGAGCGCAAATAGACGCTGCTGTTTACACGGATATCAAGGCTGCCTTTGACACTGTGAGCCACGAGATTCTGTTGGCGAAATTACTCCGACTCGGTGTTTCAACACGAATGTGTAATTGGCTACAATCGTACCTTAAAAACAGGAGTCTCTGTGTGAAGGTTGGATCTACTGTATCGCATCCTTTTCACCCTGCATCTGGGGTACCGCAGGGCAGCAACCTGGGACCCTTACTGTTTTCGCTGTTCTTCAATGACGTGACTATCGTTTTTGCAAATGGCGGTTTGTTAATCTACGCAGACGATCTAAAAATTTTCCTCGTCGTGAGAACTGAAGCGGACTGCAGAGAGCTCCAGGAGCTATTGAACCAGTTCGCACGCTGGTGTACCATGAATTTCCTGGCTGTTAGGGCCCATTCACAAATTTCATAACGCTGGAGGGGGTGGGTGGGTGTCCTAACGATGTTACGGTCCATACAAAAACCGAATGATAGTCATACAAAAAGCGTTACAAGGGGGTGGGTGGGTGTCCGAAATGGCCAATTTCAGCGTTATGAAATAAATGAATGGACCCTTAGCGTTTCCAAATGCTGTGTGATTTCATACCGTCGCTGTAAATCACCAATTTTGTACGATTACAATATAAATGGTCAGGAACTCGAACGTGTGGACAAGGTCAAAGATCTGGGCGTTTTGTTGGATTACAGATTGACATTTAAACTGCATTATGCCACTATCATTGACAAGGCGAATCGTCAACTGGGCTTCATCTTAAAAATTACAAAAGAATTTAATGACCCGATGTGTCAGCGTTCCTTGTACTGTTCTCTGGTTAGATCCATTTTAGAATTTGCTTCGATAGTATGGTCACCTTATGAGGCAGTGTGGATAACCAGAATAGAAGCAGTTCAGCGTAAGTTTGTGAGACATGCTTTGAGGGATCTACCGTGGCGTGATCCGTTGAACTTGCCTCCTTACGATCATCGTTGCAGATTGCTGGGACTGGAACCGCTGCACGTCCGGCGCAAAAATAGCCGAGCTGTTTATGGATCGAAAATTGTTCGTACGGAGGTTGATTGTCCTGCTTTGCTTCAAAATATGCAATTTTATGCTCCAGAGCGCGTATTACGGACAAGGCAACCGATCCAGATAGCTTCCAGGAATACTGGTTATGAAGCAAATGATCCGTTAAATTCCATTTGCAATGAATTCCGACAAGCTTATGGTGTATTTGATTTTAACAAATACTTTTAGACAATGCTTAAGCAGAACACGTTTTATAAATTGACTATGTTTACATTTTTGTGTTAGTATTAGTATTTCATTAAGACCATGATGTCCGATGGAAGTAATCAAATAAATAAATAAATAAATAAATGAAATGGCAGTAAATTTTATTGGAATCTAATAGTTTTTAAATGTTACACATAGATCAAAGTTTGAGACTCTAGAAGCCGTTTTATCTGATTTTTGCACATAAAATATAATGGAGATTTAATCTCAGTGTGGTTGTATGGCGATCCCCCATCGTGCGATGGGGCGTTATGAGCACCATATTTTTGGTTTGTCTGAGACCAATAATCTTAAAATTCAATTATTTATTTCACTACACTTGAGAGTTAATTACATCTATAAACAACTAGTGCATAAAGATTAAATTAAAAAAAACGTTCTAACAGTCAAACATCATTATACTAAAACGATGATTTGTGTTAGAGCATTTCGGGGCAATGTGGGCAGTGTCTTCGAACACTTTTTTTTTTAAGTTTAGGGCACTGACTTAGCATTCATTCACAAACTTTATAACGCTGAAATCGGTCTTTTCTGATACCCAATCACTCCTTCGTAACGCATTTTGTATAGATGTTTTCATAATTTTGCATATCCGGTAACATCTTATGGGCACAGACCCACTCCCTCCAGCGTTATGAAATTTGTTAATGGGCTCTTATAACATGTGTTTCGTCCAGGGTTGACCAGGCCCTACGTTGTGTTTCTTTAGGTCCCGAAGGGGCAGACGATTAACGAAACTCTTTTACTTCAATCTCACGATAATTTATTGCCACCACCGAGAGGCAGTGCTCCTGCTCGGTGGGGAATACTATGCGGAACGATTACAACTTACAACTAACTTACATACAGAACGAGGTGCCTCTTATATATCCTAGAGGTAGTACGGATGAGTGTAATGGGTTACAAAGTTACAAAGGATTGAAGCGCCGACAGCTAGCATCACGCAGCCCAACGCAAGAGCATCAAAGCAATTGGGCTGCTTGCTGCTAGCTGGGGGAGAAAGCAGAGAAATTGAATGTACACGGCTGCGCTGCTGCTGTTTACGAGTGCGCCTAGCATAAAGCGAATGGGAGATATCGTTGCGGTGAGACCGAACATACTCCCGCCCGAAAACGAATGTTTTCTACTGTAGGTAGTCGGCTCGGCGCGAACGACGACAGCTTGCTGCTAGCTGGGGCGAAACAGAGAAATTGAATTGAACATACACCGCAGCGCTGCTGCTATATCTTACTGCGCCTTGCATGCAGTGAATGGGAGATGTCGTTGCGGTGAGACCGAACATACTCCCGCCCGAAAACGAAAGTTTTCCACTTGCTACTCGGCTCGGCGCAAACGAAGACAGCTTTCTGTTGGCAGAGTAAGATGTACGGTTTCGACGGTGGTGATGCGCAGTCAGTCTAGGTAGTGTTGCTTGATGCCGTTCGCTTGATGGTGAACGGGAATGATTTTCGCTTCTCGCTGTGGCAGAACACTTGGACGGGATGAAAACTTCGCTTGATCGTTGATTGATTGTAATGACGCTTGGGTCCATTGATGACGATCACGGTCTGATAATTGGATGCGTGGATCCAGCGGGTGTCCGACGGGGGATTAACGCTCTCCTTCGGCAAATCGACTCTTCGGCTTTGCACAGATGGACGTTTCCTTCGCAAGTCGACACTTCGGCCTTGCTAGTGGACGGGACGGTCCGACGGGTGGACGCAGGGGTCCGGCAATGGACGGCAAAGGTCCGGCGGGTGGACGCAAGGGTCCCACAAATGGACGCAGGGGTCCGGAATGGACGGCGATGGTCCGGGAATGGACGGCATTGGTCCGGCGGGTGGACACGAGGGTCCCAACAGGTTGACGCAGGGGTCCGGATGGACGGCAGAGGTCCTGGGATGGACGCAGGGGTCCGATGCATGGACGACAATGGTCCGGCGGGTGGACGCTAGGTCCTACAGGTGGACGGCGAGGTCCGTTTGGGCGACACTTCGGCCCGGGGTGAGTTGTCCGATGCTGTAGTCCATCACTCGTCGATCGTTCCTCCGGGGTGTCCGTTATCCTGGTCACGGCACCAATGTTTCGTCCAGGGTTGACCAGGCCCTACGTTGTGTTTCTTTAGGTCCCGAAGGGGCAGACGATTAACGAAACTCTTTTACTTCAATCTCACGATAATTTATTGCCACCACCGAGAGGCAGTGCTCCTGCTCGGTGGGGAATACTATGCGGAACGATTACAACTTACAACTAACTTACATACAGAACGAGGTGCCTCTTATATATCCTAGAGGTAGTACGGATGAGTGTAATGGGTTACAAAGTTACAAAGGATTGAAGCGCCGACAGCTAGCATCACGCAGCCCAACGCAAGAGCATCAAAGCAATTGGGCTGCTTGCTGCTAGCTGGGGGAGAAAGCAGAGAAATTGAATGTACACGGCTGCGCTGCTGCTGTTTACGAGTGCGCCTAGCATAAAGCGAATGGGAGATATCGTTGCGGTGAGACCGAACAACATGTTTATTGCTTCATTTCCTTGATGAAATTCTAAGAATATATGCGGTTTTCAACTGGTGGTGATACTGCCCCGTTTACCCCTACTATTTTTGATATTTTAACTTTAACCTTAACTTATTTCAACAACAAATTTTAACACTAACATTATATTTTGATTGTATTATTTGATTGTATCATTTGCAATTCTTCTCTACCCGGTTAGGAGATATTGGTCATCGATTTTGTATAAAAAAATGGTCCTAAAATAGACTTTTCGGCGAAAATATAAAATAAAATTCGAAAAAATAAAATTTGTATTTTTTTAAAGCGTTTATAAAAATTTATAAATTATATTAATAATTTATAAATAATCAATTATCCAAAATTCGAGCATGATTGATTGATCCGTTTATAATTAATGTAATTTCAACGTGAACAATAATAAAATTTAAACACATTTTCTTACGTGACACTTTTTAAAGAGTCTTCAAAATTTTAAAATTGTATACCCTTCAAATAGATTGTAAGTCTTCATATTACTATCAAAATAACCATATTTTTCGATTCTAAGAGCACACACATCAACTTATTTGAAGAAACACCCGCTTTGCCGAGTATTTATTCGGATAGTTTAGCGTATGAACCAGATTGCTATGACAGTGACCTGGTGTTTACGATTGGATGGATAAAACGACGTATGCGTCTACAGATGACAAAAGTAAGAAATTGATCAAACCCAGTCAACTTTTGAATTTCAGTTTTTAGCAAAGGCGCAGATTATTTGACCGAAATTGTTGAAAGATTCTAGAATGCAACTGGGAACACAAAAACGCATTTCCCAGCAAAGAAGTGCTGGTGGTTACGTCGACCATGCAAACATGGGCAGTGTAAGGACTGTTCATTTTATGAAGTGAACACCTTGTGCAAGCAATATCTTTTAAATTTATCAATGAAATCGCAATCGTACAAAAGTGCATTGTACGTTGTGGTGATAATAAAAAAGGCAACAAAATAATAGAATTTCATACCAATAAGGAACAATGCTTGGAACAATGTTTAGAGCGGGCGATTTTTTGGAGATTATCAAAATAAATAGTTATTTGAAAATGGCTGAATTATTCGACAATCTATATTTTTTATTTTCAAAGAAGGCTTAATAAGAAATCACAATAAAAATAATCAAGATAATGTTGGACTAACAATTTCGTCGATTTTTATACAGTGAAACCTCCATGAGTCGATATTGAAGGGATCATCGATTCATGGAAATATCGAGTCATGGAACAGCAATTCTTTGGAAAGCTGCTTCTAGGGACCATCATAGTAACCATGAAATTATGTTTTTAGTATGGTTCCATGAGTCGATATCGAGTCATGGAACATCGACTCATGGAGGTATCACTGTAGAGAGAAATATTTTGAATTTAGAGAGTCAGGAAACTCTGGTAGGTGGATTAGCCAATAGGAACGTTTGGCGCGCAACGCGGCGGTATCACGCCACGCGGTGCACCAATCAGGTGTTAGGCATAGGAATGTGCAAGGTGTGCACTAATTATTAATAAAAGCGAGCCAGCAGCGTGGCTCGGTCTCTTGTTCTTGCTAGTTAGGTGTACAAGTAAGGTTACTTATATCAATAGACACTTTTGTATTTAAAGTTTGTGCTTTTTAAAAAGTGATCTAACGTGAAGAATCCCCTGACTGGTGTCAGAAGTGGGATATTTATAAAGTGAGTGTTGTTAAAGTGCTTAGTGTAACAGCTCCAGAGGAATCGCATCACGCTCCGCATCAGCACGAGGAACCATCCTTCGAGCACCGCAGCGACATCGACCGGACGGACGACAACATTTAAGCCGCTCACAGAACCGGAATAGATGCTACGAATTTTATCGTAAGTAATAATTCCCGCCTATACCAGCCTTACTTTCTATCCGTAAAAATGCCACGCGATCGTGACAACAGCAGTGAACTTGAGCAGTTGAGGGAACAGATCGCACAGCTTCAAGCCCTCGTTCAAGGGACGGGAAATGCTTACCATATTCCCGACCCAATTAAACAATTGTCCGAATACACAGGCAATAAAAAGGAATTAAATGCCTGGCTCCAGGAAGTAGATGAACTTTTCGAAGAGTTCAAAATTAAAGGAGAGAACGGTGCTCCAGATTCTATAAACGCCCACTACTTAAGGGCTATAAAAAATAAATTAAGAGGGGAAGCCCGTACAGTTGTTTGTGCAAACGGCAATCCAGACACAATACAAGAGTTGAAACAAATTCTTCGGGACAATTTTGGCGATCAAAGAGATTTCGTAACAAATCTTAACCAATTGTTTCATATACGCAAGGGTGATAGAAGCAACAGCAAGTATTTTAATGAGATAAAAGAATTAAATACGAAGCTGAAGTCAAACCTACAGCTCCACCCATTAAGCACAACCGAACTGCTGGAGATCCTTACAGTGACCAAATTTTTAGATGGGATCAGTGAACCATTAGCTTCAATTATCCGCAATTCTAAACCAAAATCCCTTGACGACGCTTATCAATCCGTCGTTATCAATCAAAACGCCGAAACTAGGAAACCCATTCAAAAGCAAACGTATTCAAGCAAATTTACTCCATACAAATCACAGAATGCACAGGCAAACGATTCTCGTCCCCCACAAGCTAGCGCTTCGCAACCCAACACCTTTCATAAACATAAAAAACCGTTCTACAGTAAGCCAAGGGCCGAGACTAATCACACGGAGGAGAATGATATCATAAGTGAACCTGAAGAAGAGGAACAGAAGGAAGAATACGATACATTGGACAGTGACACAGAATGCGATGAGCTAAATTTTCAGACGGTCAAGAACAAAGAACGACCTATTTGAACTTTATACCATACCTGAGGTTTCCTACCACAAAAGGGTACCTCAACTTTTTAATCGACACTGGGGCTAATAAATCATATATTAACCCCGAACATGTTAAAAAATCTTCCAAAGCGAAGTCTCCTTCAATTGTTTCAAATAATAATGGGAAATTCCTTGTTGACAAGGTAGTTCACGCTAACCTCTTTTCGGAGGCATTCAGCACAAAGCTCCCCTATCATGTCTTCAAATTTCATCATTTTTTCGACGGCCTAATCGGGTATGAAAACATAGCATCGATGAAAGCCTTGATTGACTCCAAAAACCACCAGCTTATAGTAGGTGATAAAAAGTATCAACTCGCACGATACTATCCCTCTTTGATGAACTTTCATGAACAGACCGATCAGATGGTAACGATTTGCACTACGGCAGATGGCACATTTCTAATCGAGGATGAAATAAACCTCACCCCAAGCATTTCGCTGAAACCTGGCTTATATTCCGCCAAGGGACACCAAGCTTCTGTCCACTTATCCACTGTTAAACCAGGTGTGAAAGCCAATATGAAACCATTTGCAAACGAAAAGTTTCTTTTGAATCAAAATGAGACTTGTTGCAAAATTAACTTCAACGGAAGTCGCATGAACGAGGAAGAAAAACGTGAGCTAGTAAAAACGCTCAAACCTTTCAAGGACGTTTTCTTTAGTGAAGGCCAAAAACTGACGTTCACGCACGAGGTTAAGCATCGAATTGAAACTAGCGATGATAAGCCAGTGCACCAAAAAACCTATAAATACCCTTATCATCTAAGGGATGAAGTATCCGATCAAGTTCGAAAGATGCTTGATTCGGGTATAATTAGAGAGTCATCGTCTCCTTGGACATCACCCATCTGGGTGGTACCCAAAAAGATGGATAACTCCGGAAAAAAGAAATACCGGATAGTAGTAGACTACAGGAAGTTAAATGAGAAAACTCCTGCAGATCGATACCCTATCCCAGAAATCAGTGAAATACTAGACCGGCTCGGAAAGGCCCAATATTTCACAGTATTAGATCTGGCCAGTGGATTTCACCAGATCGAAATAGATCCTAAAGACATCCCAAAAACTGCATTTAATATAGACCACGGCAAATTCGAATTCGTTCGAATGCCATTTGGCCTAAAGAATGCCCCTGCAACATTCCAGAGGCTTATGGACTCTGTCCTTCGGAAACACCTGGGAATAAGATGTTTTGTCTATATGGACGACATCATAATATTCTCATCCTCTCTGAAGGAGCATGTTAAGGACATCGCGAAAGTCCTAGAGACATTACGCGATGCAAACCTCAAGGTGCAATGCGACAAGTCGGAATTTCTCCGCAAGGAGGTCGAGTTCCTCGGTCACGTTGTTACCACAGAAGGGGTGAAACCAAACCCCAGTAAGATAGAGGCTATTCTAAATTGGCCACTACCAAAAACCCCAAAACAACTTAAGTCTTTCCTTGGAACCGTTAGCTATTATCGCCGCTTCATACCGGGATTTGCTAACATTGCCAAACCACTCACCAGCCAGTTGAGAGGTAAAAGCAAAGTCATAAACTATGACACCAAAGACTTTGAACATTCCTTCAAAAAGCTAAAGCAAATCATGTCTACAGATTTGTTGCTAGCTTATCCGGACTTCAATAAGCCATTCATTCTTACGACAGACGCCTCCAACATTGCCATTGGAGCAGTACTGTCGCAGTTAGAAGACGGAAAGGAGAGGCCGATAGCATACCTTTCACGCACGCTGTCCAAGGCAGAGGAGAATTACTCCGCGACAGCCAAAGAACTGCTAGCTATCTATTTTGCTGCTAAAAGATTTCGACCATACCTCTATGGCAAACCTTTTACGATTTACACTGATCATGAGCCTCTGACCAAAGAGCTCAAGCTTACCGATGCCACTGGACGAGTCACTCGACAGAGGCTTTACTTGGAGCAGTATGATTTCAAAATCGTTTACAAGAAGGGTAAGCAAAATGTGGTAGCTGATGGATTATCGCGAATCCCACCAGTCGAGTTAAACTTACAGGAACTCTTCAGCGAATGCTACCCAAATGACGCTATCTATGGTTCCGAAATAATCAATAAGTTTCAAAACCAATTGATTATTCGATTAGATAGCAATGACCGGAAAAGCCCGCATGTGATGTGGAAGGTCTTCCCCAGCCAAAGAAGGCATATCTTTCACAAGTCAAATTATTCAAGAGATGAATTGGCGGCTATAATCAAAAAATATTTAGATCCAGCCGAAAGTAACGGCATTTTTGGACCGTTAGAGATAATTAAGATTTGTAAGGAAATCATCGAAACAGATTTTAATAAAAATTTAAAGATACATTATTCTAACATTCTATTACCTGATCGCATTTCAGCCACGGACCAACAGGATTTTATACGCAAATCGCATAATTTCAACCATAGGAATTACAAACTAACGTACGAGGAAGTGAGAAAATCTGCTTACTTTCCTGGTATGTTAGGTAAAGTCAAAACCTTCGTAAAAAATTGCGAAGAGTGCAAATTCGCAAAGTACGAAGGAAGACCATTCAAAATTCCAATTTCGAGAAGAATATACGACGAGCCTTTTGGAAACGTCTTTATTGACGTATACGTTAAGGCTGGGCCACAATGGTGTGAGCGGCAACGCGGCGCGGCAGGTTTTGACAGAAAATGTATGGGTTAACTGTCAAATCTTACCGCGCCGCGTTGCCGCTCACATCATTGTGGCCCAGCCTTTAAAGAGACTCAGAAATTTCTAACCGTCGTAGATTCCTTCTCCAAATTTGCGCAATTATATCAAATCTCCAGCGAAAGCACTGAAGAGCTAACAGAAGCACTTATCGAGTATTTCAAAATCTTCGGATTGCCGAAAATGATTACTTGTGACCAGGCAACAGGATTTAGAAATGCTCGGTTCAAAGAATTTCTGGAGAGGCAAGGAGTCGCTCTGCACTTCGCTAGTGACAGTAGAGGCAATGGGATTGTGGAACGATTCCACAATACATTGCTTGAAATGTACCTAGCTAATCGTAGCAAAGTCGAAAACTTGACTCTCTACGAGGGACTGGCAATTATAACAGCGCTCTATAATGATACGAAGCATAGCGCCACCAACCTGAAACCCCGCGAAATTTTTCGAGTTCATCCTTGATCCCTGCAGAAATTAATCTCGCGAGGCAAAGGAATATTCAAACCGCTCGGGACAATATCAAGGCAATTCGAGTGTACGAAGGTACGGTGCTGCCATCTGGGAAAAGTTTGCTCGATGCGTGAAGCGTCGAAAATTTTACCCGGCGAGGTATAGGAAGCGAAATTTCAAATGCTCATATAAAATTAACTACAATAGTTATTTAAAATCTTTTCAGTATTTGTTGATATACTTTTGATGGGCTACATTTTAGGCATATAATTTTGAGTTTTATATATTTTTCTCAATATGCTGCTGATTCTATAGTTGATCAATAGTCTAACCCCGTACACTTAACAGAATTTAATTAAAAAGTGTTTTGAATTTTTTAGAAGCATTTGAAAATTGACTTCCTATGCTTTGCCATGTAAAATAATCGGAGCTTCACGCATAGGGTCAACTGTGGTAATTACCTTCGTAGACGCGAATGGCCACAAACGAGAACGACAAAACTAAAGCAGATGAAAACAAATACAAAATTTTAAGTGAAAAACAAGTATTGGTCAAAGGAAAGGCTAAGCCACACCCTTCTGGCAACCGATACAGACTGATAGACGTAACAAAACAGACGGACAAGACTGTCACCGACGGACATAACATAAAAACACACAAGACTGACATCAAACTTCTGTAACACCCAACTATTTTACTTTCAGACTATGTTTTTTGGCGACGGTGGCTTCAAAATTCTTACATGTCCACGACCTTGGGCAGAACCCCCTTGCAGTGGTAATGATGGGCGACACTAGAATCAGCAGCAGTAGCCTTAGGATTCTACACAAAATAAACCTAGAGGGCATAGAGGAAGCGATCGAGCAGATTAAACTAGTAGTCGAAAATAGGGTTTGGAAAGATGATATGTTAGGGCCATTGATTAATCTAAAATTAAATAAACTAACCGGAACTTACACCAAACTAGGCCAGTTACGTCGAGACGTAGAAAGAGATGGGAAACCTTAGGTTCAGCTTGGAAATACATCTCCGGTAGCCCTGACGCGGAAGACTTGAGAATCATTAATAGAACCACAAATTTATTGATAGACCAGAATAACGAACAAGTCAAAATTAACCGGTACTTTGAGAATAGATTTCAAAATATGTCTACATCTTTATCAATGTTCATTTCAAATGTCTCTAACGAAATTATTGATCGGATGAGTTCAGTCAACTTGCTTTTCAACATAGATGAATTAACAAAACACTTAGAAACAATAGAAGAGGCCATTGCATTGGCTAGGGCAAATATCCCCAGCAGCCGTCTCATCACCGCACAGGAGCTGCAGCTAGCCAGGAATTTTATCTCGGATAACCACCTTGGCTTAGACTCACCCAATGATATTCTCGACATCGCAGGCGCTTATATCCTACACAATGCTCTACAAATAATCTACGTTCTTAAGATTCCCAAGATAAAAGCCATCAACTACGAGTTATACTACATAGAGCCCATCATCAATAATGGTTCGAAAATCCACATCCAGTCAAATTATCTCCTTAAAGGCATCAAATCATACACAGTTCAATCACCATGTCCAAAGTTGAAAAACCTTTACATTTGTTCCAACTCCGACCTCAAACCGACAGATGAATGCCTTACGAAATTAACTAGTGGAAGCTCAGCCGATTGTCCCATAGAATAGGCATACAGCAAGAACCACATCAAGAGAATTGATGAAGTCAATGTCATCATCAACAACGGAAACACTACCATATCATCAAACTGTTTGGATGAACCGAGAAGTTTAGTTGGATCCTTTTTTTTTTTTTTTTTTTTTTTTTTTTTTTTTTTTTTTTTTTTTTTTTTTTTTTTTTTTTTTTTGTATGGTATTCAGTTGGAGCTGCCTGACAGCTTAACTTGTCAAGGCTGAACCCTCGGTCTGGCTTTTGCCAAGTTTCCCCTCTACCAGGACCAATACTCAGACGGACTAGGCAATGGCGCCCACATGAACACTGTTTTTTATTAGTATTGTGACGTGGTAGTTTTTGAAAAGTACCCATATTCCCTTGCTTCTGAGAAAAGGAAGCATTATGAAAATCAGCAGCTCCATTAGAATTTGTTTAAAATAGTAGTGTAGAATTTGTTTGAAATAGTAGTGCATTACTAATACTGTCTAGTCGAAATGGTTTTGAATAATTTGTCATTCAAGTGCTATTCTGATTACTATTGTCTTTTACGTAAGATTAGAGTCTTAAATGTCAAGTGTCGTCAAGTCTTAACAAAATTAGGCTGTTTAGTAGTAGTTCTAGTTAATTTCATTTTTTGTTGTTAAAAGTATTTATTGGTCATTACGTTCATATATCCTTAAAGAAAAAGTCGCTTTCCTTGTCTGTTCAACAATTTTTCGAAACTAGCAAGTGTACCCTAATGATCGATCTCAGCGTCTTACTTTCCATAGTCATTTTTATAGTGAATATTGAAGAGTAAAGTTACCTTAGGCTTCTATTACAGTCTCCTACAAGATTCACTTTTCGGTGGCAAATGCAATGCTTCACAACGCCTACTTTCTACTTGTAAATTTTGCGAAAATGAAGCTGGAATTAGATTATTTATACCGCTGTTACAAAAGAGGTATTTCTTATTATGGCAATGTAAAAACCATATTAAAATAAGATTGTCGCCACTTATTTCTACTCAGTGAATCTACTAGTCATTTTCCTAAGAGTTCCTAAGTATTCCCTACGTCGTATATGATAACGATGTATCTAGCTAGCTAATAGTAAGAGTGGCTACGGATCATTCTGGTTAGCAAAAGGCAAACTGAACGTCACCAATAGTATTAATGTCCACTTCGAATAGATTAATTATTTGAAATGGGCATCAATTCTATCAATGACGCAGAATGTCCGTTGGATCACATCCGAGATATTATTGCGTCTATGCCATATGAATTATGACGCGGCTTTAAGCAAAAAATGCCAAAATGTGATACCACCACTACAGGTTACGCCTTTGGTTTCCATCATATGGGCTAATGGATTATGCCCTCCCATCGCGGCAAGGTCGCATAACCAAGGGGAGGGAACCGAGAAGTTTAGTTGGATCCTTTCTAATCAAAAAAAATGTCAAATTGCTCAGTATACATAGACGGAGAGGAGTACGTCAACCTGGACACCATCATACCAACCAAATCATTCTTACCAACGACCGGACTAAAGGTAAATGCTACCAAAATTATAGACCGTATACCCCTAGAGTATTTACAGACATTTCACCTGGAGCATCGAGAAACCCTTAGGAAGTTGAACCTTACCACGGAAAACATTCAGTTAAGGCTCAACATCTTCAAATGGCTTTCTTTCGGGTCAATCTCTACTACGATGATCATATGCATTGGAGTCTTTTTCATTTGGCTATTCCGAGGTATTATCCTACGCATTAGTGACGTCAACAAGAAAGAGATGATGCCACCAGAATCGAGAGAGGAACTTAGTACCATTCCTGAGCCTAGAAAACCGAGGTTAATCCCGCAACAATGAAGACCCTGCACACCGACGAACGCCCGGAGCAACGGAGGACCGTAGCTGCCGAAGATCGCGAAAGCCGAGGACGGCTTTCAAGTAGACGGGGAGTAGTCAGGAAACTCTGGTAGGTGGATTAGCCAATAGGAACGTTTGGCGCGCAACGCGGCGGTATCACGCCACGCGGTGCACCAATCAGGTGTTAGGCATAGGAATGTGCAAGGTGTGCACTAATTATTAATAAAAGCGAGCCAGCAGCGTGGCTCGGTCTCTTGTTCTTGCTAGTTAGGTGTACAAGTAAGGTTACTTATATCAATAGACACTTTTGTATTTAAAGTTTGTGCTTTTTAAAAAGTGATCTAACGTGAAGAATCCCCTGACTGATAACTGAACTGTATAGATCTTCCAGGTATAAAATGCGTCCGGATGGAAGTACTAGTCTAGTGTTTACGTGGCAAATAGCTCACGCCTCCATAATGTTGCTTATTTAATCTTCTTGTCATTTTTAAAGCACTATACAGAAAAATTGCGTTATTTTCAGAAAAACTATCAAAGCACAATGAAAATCATCAAAATTGGCAACACTTAAACAAGTTTATTTTCCATGCATTTTTTCATAATATATTATTCTGAGATAACCGATCAAAATATTTGGATAAAAACTTTACAAATTGCTGTAGATCTGTAAATATGCGTGTATGTTTAAAAAAAATAAGATTTTTCAATAAGACGCTATAAATAGTAAAATTTATACCTTAGAATGCGATTAAAACTCATGATTTTCTTATCTATCATACAAATACAGTTTCTTCAGCAATCTACACCAATTTTGAATACGCTTTTTACTTTACTACTACTATTGGGACTAAATGATGGTTTTACAGCAACTTTGAATGGATAAATCACTAGAGCGACCTAGTGGCAGAGATTAGTGAAATTATTGGTAGTTTGAAAGCTCTTCTTTCAGTAGAATAGTAAATGGCATCAACATACATTTTGTTCATAAAAATGAGGATTTTTGTTATGTGAAAAATAATATTTAAATTCAAAGAACAGCGTTTCATAGGAGTTTTTGGAAAAAAAACTTTTTAGTTCTTCAATCACAAGCAATTTGTTAGATATTATAATTTTATAACATCGTTGAATAGTAGGTGAACGATGCACAGAAAACCGATTATGATTTCATTAATAAATAAAAAAGATATAACAGATACAAGCTGTCCACTTTATAAAACAGAACAGTCCTTAACGTGAAGATGAATCTTAGCCAAACTCAAAATTTTCAAGAGCACAAATCAGGAGAACCGAACACCCCTTTGAGCTCAAAACATAATCGATTAGATAGTTAGTGACCAATCGATTAAGTTTTCAGCTTAAGTGAATGTATGGTTCTCCAGATTTGTGCTCTTGAAAATTTGAGGCTGGGCTTCGATTCATCTTCACCTTAATGCTAATAAGCTTTTAAGCAGCTCTACATTAGCCGTGTATAAGGCCCTATATACGACGTCGATAGGTGCCATTTTCTGTTAGACATATCACTTACTCTGACGATGGTAGATTGACATTGGCCAGTCGGCTGTACACCGTGAACATGCTCCGTTTGATTCGCTTCCCAAATCTATCGTACCAGCACCGGTTGATGAAACGACGATACGCATCTCGAGCCGCGATCAATTTGCGTACTTTCGGAAGCGCCAACTGTTGAATCCGCGTCGATGCGTAAGGCTCTTGGTAGGCTCGTATCATCTGAATGGTCCTGCCGTATTGCGCTACCGGTCGCTGGTAGAACTTCGCTCCGCGACATTTTGGTCTGGCTAATTTGCGAGTACGGCGGGAAGTGCGATACTTGCGCTTGGTGGACTCCTTCCGCTGACCAGAGAAGTCACAATCGACCAAGGGACAATTGCACGGAGTGTAGAGAAAGGATTTGCGGAAGTCACTGAAATTTGGAATTTTCACGTTCTTGTCTTCGCTGAAACAGACCATTTTTGCGAGAATGGTTTCCACTGATGTCCGACTTGAGGTTCACTTTTTTGTATTTTTTTTTCCGTCTGAAATCAATTTGTTCAATCCCGACTTACTTTGATTGAAAATATATTGAAATGTGAGCTTCCTCCAGAGCTCCTCAAGATGGTCAAAATTTACCTACAGTACAAATGCCACGTGCAATCGCAGCAATGACCGCATCACAACACCATGTGGTGGCACTTATCAGCCCGTAACAGTGACGTTAGGTATTTATTTTATTTTATTGATGTACAAGGGGGTCAGGGGCCAAGTCTCCAGCGTAAGTTTGAAAACTCACACCGTCCATAATACACCGAGGGGGTTTTGGAGTTTGGGAAGTAGGCAACGCAACATCTTTGACCAGAAGGTTCTTTAAGTTTTGCTTCTACACTTGACTTCCAATACACGTATGAATGATGCAAGGCCAAAAGTACATGAATCAGTCATACATATAGCGGTAGTGAAGTGTTTTGCCTAAGGACATGGAAAAGGAGGGATTTTGTGTGGTGTTTTGTAAATGGCTCTGTGGAACAAGTTTGTTATTAGTTAAAAATTTAGTTGATGTGATTCACCTTGCAATCAATAATAAGAATATTTACAGAAGCATAATACTTATCTTTTCTCGGCCAATACGCTGCCATGTCTTTCCTCTCGGATGATTTTTTCCTCGTTGTAATGGCGGGTTAGATATGAAAACAAGGATAAAGAGAGAAGAAATGTTAGTGATTGTTACATGCTTTATTACTATATTGACCTACAATGAAATCATACAAAATTCGCTCTTTGGATTCCCATGATAACAATCCCCATGCAGCTTCCGAGAAACTCCATGGCAATGATCATTGTACGCCATGTGCGGCATTCAGGACATCTCAACACTACTGATGACGAACAACAAAAAATGAATCCAAATGAGTGAAAACCTTAATGTTTCAATGTAGGACAATCCAGCTTTATTGCATGTGAGAAGTTAGTGATATTCTCACAACGGCCATTCAGAATGGTTCGACGGATGTAGATAAAAGATCATTATGATTAAATTAACGCGACGACATGTTAGTAAGCTCAACACGATTATTGTATTTGTAACTGTTATTTTAAATAGTTAAGCTAAGGGTCGGTTATTGTATAGAACTTTATAGATACGAACGCGAAGTAATGACCTTCCATCCGATCTTCAAGTGCTCCCCACAAGCACAACACTTCATTCTGGCACTTTAGAACGTCCATGTTGTAACTTGTTCACACAAGAAATCTGCTTCGACCGAGTTGGCAGAACGCGCCCGTACCCCTTTCTGAACCAAAGGACAGGGTACTTAGCCTTAAAGCGCGTTATGGATACATATTGAGAAATTGTAGTCGATTTTCAATTATCTCGCAAGGTTCTGTCCACAATTTACGTAACACTCTACTAGGAGAAGGGGGGCAGTAGGCTCAAACGTTACGGCTCATACAATTTTTTTTCATACAAAAAGCGTTACGGAGAGGGTCAAAATTTGTCAATTTCACCGTGAAGCTAAGTATGTTGTTTCGCTCAAGAAAAGTAAAGAAATTACTTGACTCAAAGGGTCAAGAAATTTCCTACAGAGAGCCCCCTTTGAAGTGACATTTCTTCTCAACTGCGTACTGCGATTAGAAAAAAGTGATTTTCTTGACCATTTCTTGGGAGAAATTTTCCACGCATCGAGATAGGCGATTCCTTTTCTTGTCAGTAGCAAACCGGCCTTTACATAATTAATGAACGCTGCTCAAGTAAATTTGATCGCTGAAGTAGATTTTTGGGGGCCCAGATAGCCGTAGCGGCAGACCAAGCCCCACTAATGGGCCAATATTATTTTTTTTTCAGTTAACTTGTTGTATTTTCGGATCGTTGTAATTGCTTGTATTTTTCGTCAGGGTAAGTTTATTTTATTTTATTTTATTGATGTACAAGGGGGTCAGGGGCCAAGTCTCCAGCATAAGTTTAAAAACTCACACCTTCCATAATACACCGGGGGTTTTGGAGTTTGGGAAGTAGGCAACGCAACATCTTTGACAAGAAGGTTCTTTAAGTTTTGCTTCTACTCTTCCACTTCACGTATGAATGATGCAAGGTAAAAAGAACATGGAATCAGTCATACATAGGTATAGCGGTAGTGAAGTGTTTTGCCTAAGGATTTGGGAAAGAAGGGATTATGTGTGGTGTTTTGTAAATAGCTCTGTGGAACAAATTTGATATTAGTTAAATAATTAGTTAATCTGATTTACCTTTCAATTTATAATAAGAAGGATTATAGAAACGTTATACTCATAGTTTTCTCGGCTATTACGCTGCCATGAAAACGATCTACTTATGTAGCTAAACAAGCAATAAAGCAAGTAATCTGTTATTTCATAACTATTCATTTAAACTGCGTGTATTAAAGTTTTGTTCAACGTCGTTGCTGTACCAAGATTTTGTTTTGTCATGTCATTTGTATGATATTTCCAATTTAAGTATTGTCTGTCGAGATAAATCTTCATTCTGATTTGTCGTTTTAGTAATTAGAATCCACCTTGTTATCTGAACTTCTACAAACAAAGTCAAGTAAACTACCTGTGTAACTAATTATTTATTTTGAAATTATTTGTTTTACGCCCAAAGTTTTTTTTACTCATATTCCCTTGCTTTTTTGAATTTTGACGTAGGACTACGTCTTTGTTTTCTATATTGGGGTGCACTTTAAAAGTACGGAAAATGAGACATGTAACGAAATTAGGGGAGATTTTGAACGTTAATAACTCAGTTGTTTATGAACCAATTATTACGATTTTAGTATCATTCGATCAGAAATGTATCTACGCATCGTTAGTAATATATCCGATAAGTGAATTTTGTTGTTTAACTATTGAAAATTTGATAAATGTTGACCCCTTTCTTATCCAACCAATCACGTTCGAGCACTTTTCGACGGTGTCGCTTCCCACTATAAAAGCAAACGGGTCCCTGCTTCTTCCCTCAGTCTTCTTCTTGCGGTCGGACTGTGAACACGGTCGGGCGAGTCATTCTCGCTTTGCTTTTGCACCCGCGTCACAGTCCAATTTGTGTCGTCGGAAGAGGAAGACGCAAGATTGATTTGCGGCGGCGATGACGATGGCTTGGGCGCTTCTCCGAGCGGCAAACTACTGCTGCTCGGAGAAGAGTCCAAGCCATCGCCGTCGCCGCCGCAAATTTATCCGCGCTCCCAGATTTCGACCCGTGATAAATTCAGCATCGGCGGTCAAGAAGCAAGCCCGATAGGAACCAGATACCAGAAGCCCCCAGAATTGCTGATCCGAGGAGCTGCTGCTAATCGAGCGTCGGAAGCGCTCGAGTTTCCAGATTTCGACACGTGCCCGTGGATCCACTACCCGTTGCTGTTTGCGTTGAGGATTTCCCGTTTGACCATGGCGATCAAGTGATAACTTCCCGCAGTGCTATTCATCTGCCATCGGACCTTGTCAGGACCATCAAATTTGTGGTAAAGAGTTGAAGGAATAATATTTCCAACCTTATTAAATCTTATATTCCTCAATCAATCTCGCAGTTTCGTACAAAATTTAATTTGTTATGAATATTTGATGGCACGTCAATTTGAGACTATTCGTGGACGCTGCTGCAGTGCCGTCGGGGTGAGTGCTCAAAATTTCACTTTAAAAGTACGGAGAATGAGACATGTAACGAAATTAGGGGAGATTTTGAACGTTGTTTATGAACCAATTATTACGATTTTAGTATCATTCGATCAGAAATATATGTACGCATCGTAAGTAATATATCCGATAAGTGAATTTTGTTGTTTAACTATTGAAAATTTGATAAATGTTGATCTCTTTCTTATCCAACCAATCACGTTCGAGCACTTTTCGACGGTGTCGCTTCCCACTATAAAAGCAAATGGGTCCCTGCTTCTTCCCTCAGTCTTCTTCTTGCGGTCGGACTGTGAACACGGTCGGGCGAGTCATTCTCGCTTTGCTTTTGCACCCGCGTCACAGTCCAATTTGTGTCGTCGGAAGAGGAAGACGCAAGATTGATTTGCGGCGGCGATGACGATGGCTTGGGCGCTTCTCCGAGCGGCAAACTACTGCTGCTCAGAGAAGCGTCCAAGCCATCGTCATCGCCGCTGCAAATTTATCCGCGCTCCCAGATTTCGACTTGTGATCGGTGGTCCAGAAGCAAGCCCGTTAGGAACCAGAAACCAGAAGCCCCCAGAGTTGCTGATCCGAGGAGATGCTGCTAATCGAGCGTCGGACTGGTGAAATCGCTCAAGCTTTCAAGAGTGAGCATCGTTTCCTGATTTCGACTTGTGCCCGGGGATCCAATACCCGTTGCTATTGTGCGCCATCCACGTCACGAACCATTCAGCTGGTTCGTCGTATAAGCAAATTCCCCGTTTGACCATGGCAATCAACTGATAACATCCCGTAGTGCTATTTATCTGTAACCGAATCGAGGCTAAGAAAGCCATCGGCCCTTGTCAGGGCCATAATATTTGTGGAAAAGAGTTGAAGGAATAATATTTCCAACCTTATTACATCTTATATTCCTCAATCAATCTCGCAGCTTCGTACAAAATTTAATTTGTTATGAATAATTGATGGCACGTCAATTTGAGACAATTCGTGGACGCTGCTGCAGTGCCGTCGGGGTGAGTGCTCAAAATTTCATAACGATTGTAAACTAGAGTGGAATTTCCGACAGTGTCTTTGATTTGCCATATTTTATGAGAACACTTCGATTACGAAAATGATCACATGTAACAAAATTGCGACATGTTTAGAATGCTTTTGAAAAGAAATTCCCATTGAACAATTTTCATAATTTTGGCACCATGGATCAGAAATTTACCTTCATATTAAAGAAAACTATTGATTATCAATAGCGATCTATTGAATATTTAGTAATTGTCAACCCTTTCATTCATGTTCGACCAATTTCTCACGCATTATCATTTTTCGCAATTATCAAGTAATTCTAAGTCCAACTCATTATTGGCACATATGCATTTCCCAGATTGGTCGATTAGAAAGAGAAGAGCACGAAGGGGAGGAGCATAATCTGCTAATCTAAGGGTATATAGCATGCTCCCTTCGTTGGATTCGGTTTCATTCCGTTTCGACTTCCGAGCTGGCAAGAGCTCCTCCAAACCGGCTCAGCTCCTCGCTACCAGAGGCAAGCTACGAGATGGCTGAAGAACATCGACCAAAGCCGCTTGTTGAAGCGCACATCGTCATCCGCACCGCAAATCTCATCGGGCGAGGAGGATTGCAACCAGTGCGCCGTCAAAATGTGTCCGTGTTACGCAAATTCAACAGTTCAATCGGCCCTTTTCAGAGCCAACAAATGTGTTTCAAAGAGTTGATTGTGTAATATTCCCTAATTTGTTCGAGATGATCGTCATCCGCACCGCAAATCTCATCGGGCGAGGAGGACGCAACAAGTGCGCCGTCAAAATGTGTCCGTGTTACGCAAATTCAACAATTCAATCGGCCCTTTCCAGAGCCAACAAATGTGATTTAAAGAGTTATTTGTATAATATTCCCTAATGTGTTTACCACATACTTGCTATAATTTCTTAATTCATCTCATAGCAGCATACAATAATTGATTTATTGCGAATAATTGACAATACGACAATTAGAGGATGTTTCCGAGGACGCTGCTGCAGTGCCGTCGGGATGCAATAACAGCATAATGCTAATCTTGTACATCCCTTACCCAGACATCAGTTTCATACAGCCTATTTCCCAGATAAGAAAACGAAGAATTTGAAAGGAGGAGCATCACCTGCTATTCTAAGGGTATAAAGCATCCCTCCTTCGTTGAATTCGGTTTCATTCTGTTTTCGCTTTCGAGCTGGTAAGAGCTCCTCCAAACCGGCTCAGCTCCTCGCTACCAGAGGCAAGCTACGAGATGGCTGAAGAACATCGACCAAAGCCGCTTGTTGAAGCGCACATCGTCATCCGCACCGCAAATCTCATCGGGCGAGGAGGATTGCAACCAGTGCGCCGTCAAAGTGTGTCCGATCAGCAAGCGGCGGCAAGTTTGTACGAGATGGCTGAAGAAAATCGACCAAAGCCGCTTGTTGAAGCGCACATCGTCATCCGCACCGCAAATCTCATCGGGCGAGGAGGATTGCAACCAATGCGCCGTCAAAGTGTGTCCGTGTTACGCAAATTCAACAATTCAATCGGCCCTTTTCAGAGCCAACAAATGTGTTTTAAAGAGTTGATTGTGTAATATTCCCAAATTTGTTCGAGATGGCTGAAGAAAATCGACCAAAGCCGCTTGTTGAAGCGCACCGCTTGTCAGCACCGCAAATCTCATCGGGCGAGGAGGATTGCAACCAGTGCGCCGTCAAAGTGTGTCCGATCAGCAAGCGGCGGCAAGTTTGTACGAGATGGCTGAAGAAAATCGACCAAAGTCGCTTGTTGAAGCGCACATCGTCATCCGCACCGCAAATCTCATCGGGCGAGGAGGATTGCAACCAATGCGCCGTCAAAGTGTGTCCGTGTTACGCAAATTCAACAATTCAATCGGCCCTTTTCAGAGCCAACAAATGTGTTTTAAAGAGTTGATTGTGTAACATTCCCAAATTTGTTCGAGATGGCTGAAGAAAATCGACCAAAGCCGCTTGTTGAAGCGCACCGCTTGTCAGCACCGCAAATCTCATCGGGCGAGGAGGATTGCAACCAGTGCGCCGTCAAAGTGTGTCCGATCAGCAAGCGGCGGCAAGTTTGTACGAGATGGCTGAAGAAAATCGACCAAAGCCGCTTGTTGAAGCGCACATCGTCATCCGCAACGCAAATCTCATCGGGCGAGGAGGATTGCAACAAGTGCGCCGTCAAAATGTGTCCGTGTTACGCAAATTCAACTATTCAATCGGCCTTTTCCAAAGCCAACAAATGTGTCAAAGAGTTAATTGTGTAATATTCCCTAATGTGTTTACCACATACTTGCTATAATTTCTTAATTCATCTCATGGCAGCATACAATAATTGATTTATTACGAATTATTGACAATACTGCAATTTGAGGATGTTTCCGAGGACGCTGCTGCTGTGCCGTTGGGATGTAATAACAGCATAATGCTAATCTTGTACATCCCTTACCCAGACATCAGTTTCATACAGCCTATTTCCCAGATAAGAAAACGAAGAATTTGAAAGGAGGAGCATCACCTGCTATTCTAAGGGTATAAAGCATCCCTCCTTCGTTGAATTCGGTTTCATTCTGTTTTCGCTTTCGAGCTGGTAAGAGCTCCTCCAAACCGGCTCAGCTCCTCGCTACCAGAGGCAAGCTACGAGATGGCTGAAGAACATCGACCAAAGCCGCTTGTTGAAGCGCACATCGTCATCCGCACCGCAAATCTCATCGGGCGAGGAGGATTGCAACCAATGCGCCGTCAAAGTGTGTCCGTGTTACGCAAATTCAACAATTCAATCGGCCCTTTTCAGAGCCAACAAATGTGTTTTAAAGAGTTGATTGTGTAATATTCCCAAATTTGTTCGAGATGGCTGAAGAAAATCGACCAAAGCCGCTTGTTGAAGCGCACCGCTTGTCAGCACCGCAAATCTCATCGGGCGAGGAGGATTGCAACCAGTGCGCCGTCAAAATGTGTCCTTGTTACGCAAATTCAACAATTCAATCGGCCCTTTTCAGAGCCAACAAATGTGTTTTAAAGAGTTGATTGTGTAATATTCCCAAATTTGTTCGAGATGGCTGAAGAAAATCGACCAAAGCCGCTTGTTGAAGCGCACCGCTTGTCAGCACCGCAAATCTCATCGGGCGAGGAGGACGCAACCAGTGCGCCGTCAAAATGTGTCCATGTTACGCAAATTCAACAATTCAATCGGCCTTTTCCAAAGCCAACAAATGTGTCAAAGAGTTAATTGTGTAATATTCCCTAATGTGTTTACCACATACTTGCTATAATTTCTTAATTCATCTCATGGCAGCATACAATAATTGATTTATTACGAATTATTGACAATACTGCAATTTGAGGATGTTTCCGAGGACGCTGCTGCTGTGCCGTTGGGATGCAATATATTTTCTATTGTTACGTAGTCCTACGTCACCAGTTCGTACAACCCCATAGGGATGTACCCTTATAGTTTTTAAAAGGAAACATTGTGAAAATAGGCCATCCCGAATTTGTTTGAAAAATTAATGTCATAGGCCTATTCACATGACGTCTCAAATCAGCTGATCGGGAAGCACTTTGACAGTTCTTCTATGAAAATGACAGGCCCGTGTTAGCACCGGTCCTCCACCGATGTAAACAAATGCATAGACGGATCTGTCACATGAAAAGGCCTATAGTGGTTTCTGCGTTCGTGTACATACACGGTACATGTCACCAACACTACTTAAAAATTGCTGGTGGAAAATATAAACAAAGATCAGCTGTTCCCAGCAAAATCAAATGGCAGTATTTTCAACCAGCAAATTTGCGCATGTGTTCGTGACACCGCTCGGCGAGAGCTCAATTATTGTATTATTATTATCTACTCGAAATAATTTAAACAATTTGTCATTTAAGTGCACTTTTTAGTCATGCTACTGTGATTACCCTTGTCTTTTACGTGAGATTATAGTCTTGAATGTCAATGTTAAATTGTTATTTAAGTCTGAACCAAATTATACTGTTATATCGATACTTGTCCTATTTAGCTTGAAGTTGCTGCGATCCTTCGTGGATCCGTTGGTTTCGACGGTCGTTCCCGTATCCGCGTTTCCTCGGCCATAACGCTAAGATAAGGGATGTTCTTTCTCTCCGATGAATTGTTGCTCGTGGTAGTGGCGGGTTAAATATGAAAAAAGGATAGGGAGAGAAGAAATGTTAGTGATTGTAACATGCTTTATTGCAGTATTGGCCTATACTGAAGTCATACAAAATTCGCTCTTTGGATTCCCACGATAAAAATCCCTGAAACTGATTATGAATCACATGAAATTTATCCGAAAGAGAAAAAATCTTAATGTTTCAATGTAAGACAATCCAGCTTTATTGCATGTTAGAAGTTCTTGGTGATATTCTCACAATGGCCATTCAGAATGGTTCGACGGATGTAGATAAAAGATCATTATGATAAAATTAACGCGACGACATGTTAGTAAGCTAAGAACGATTATTTATTTGCAACTGTTAATTTAGATAGGTAGTTAAGCTCAGGCTCTATTATTGTATTTAATTTTGTACAGAAGTAAAAGTAAAGCGTGAACGTGAAGTAATGACCTTCCATCCCATCTTCAAGTGCTCACCACAAGCACAACATTTCATTCTGGCACTTTAGAACGTCCGTGTTGAAACTTGTTCACACAAGAAATCTGCCTCGACCGAGTTGGCAGAACGCGCCCATCCATACCCCTTTCTGAACCGAACACTCAAAATAATCCACACGTCATTGCTACGTGAAAACATACGTGGTTTTTTTCCATCGCACTTTTCACGTAGCACTTACGTAAATCGTAGGTACCACAGAATGAACGCATGAACTACTGAGTTTCATCCGTTCCACCAACGATACACGTAAGAGCTACGTGGATTCTCCCGTACTTTTTACAAAGCGGTTCAGTAGGCTCGAGATGATTTTTCAATGGAAGTTATTAAAATATTTTGATATCAACTGCCCTGGTACTGTTTCTCATCTTTCAATTTGGTAATAAAAAGATTAAATTGGCGAGATTTTTAGACATTTATTCTATGCAATCACTGCTCAAGTAGTTCGCTCACGGGTACTTGTGCACTGACGGTATATAGATCAAGCAACTTAAAGTCGTAGTTAAATAAGAACACTGCTTGGATTTGTTTGCCGGCAATTGTCGTTTATTAATGCTCTTCATCTCTGGGGTTATATTGAATTCTCCATCAAAAGTATCCATGTTCCAGTTAACTTTGCCGCTGTATGGAATAACATCAGATATAAAACACTAATTAATATGTAAACTTTGCAAATCCAAACTTTTTTTACCTTGAAATTGTTTTTAAAATTGTTGTCAAGTCCGGCAGCTCCTCAAGCTCTTAGAAAAAAAAAAACAGTGGACGTCTTCTTCGCGCTTGAACACAACATTGAATGAATGCGAAATGCGGTTGTCAAAATGAATTCAAGAGCCAATGTGAACTTCACGTAACTCTGATTGGTTAACAACGGTAAACATTACCGAGTCACCATTTGGTGTTTAATAATAGCATGGTAAACATCACCTTGGCCAGGTGAAGTCGAGGCGAAATGAATTTCAAACGGTCTACGTGATTTTCCACGTAGCAACGACGTGTCGATTTTTTTGAGTGAAGGACAGGGTGTACTTTTCGTCAGGGTAAGTTGTTATACTTTCGGCAGATTTGTTCTTTTCAGAAACTTATTGAACTGTAAATTTGCACATCTGTTCTTTGCATATGAACGCATCTTACTGCCGAATATCACACGATTTAGTTGACCAGAGAAAGTATTTTAAAATAAAAAATAAATAAAAAAAGTGATTTTTGTTTCCAAATATATACATTTAAGATCATTTTTGTATAGATTCTGTTCAATTTGTAATTATCATAAATAAGAAGAAAATTGTCTCTCCATTTGGATTTTATTTGCATCCATGTTTACAAGTCTATGGAAGTCTATGTTATAGATTATTTGAGAATTTTGCCCATGTTATCCGTGAAAATGGTATCCAGAATTGTTGTTTGTTGATTTTGTCCATTTGAACACTTATTCAGTGGTGAAATTTTGCATAAGATTTGACTTCAATCACAGAGCCATTGTCAAACCAATATCTAATCATAATGTCCAATTTTCTTTCAGAAACAATAAAAAAAATTGTTCTGCATAATTGTTTAAACCTTTCGATTTTATTTAAGTTACACGAAAAAATGCATACAATAGTAACAACAGAAAACGAAAAATATAGAATATCCTCTAAAATAGGATCTTACAGTATGCTTAGGCAGGTATTTCGTTCAAATATAACGACGGGATTTTGAAAATAACTAAGAATCTATCTTTCGTCTTGAAATTTCCCAACTTAAACAGTCCTAAATTAATTTACAAACAACTCGCCGCTTCACTTGCTCGGGTAAAACTTTTTCGATGGGTCCTTTGCCATGTCAACCAGAATTTGGGCCGGCTGGAATGGAGCGCCATATAGATCAGCATACGATCGCATTTTGTCAACCAGTTTGCCGGCTCCGTATTGATCCACCCAACGGAATGGACCACCGGTGAATGGTGGGAATCCAAGACCGAAGACCGCACCAACATCACCCTCCAGTGGACTGTCCAAGATCTTCTCTTCGAGACACAATACCGCCTCATTCACGAAACGCGAAACCATTCGCAGTTGCATATCTTCAACACTGTTAGCACCTCGCGATTGGAGTGCGTACTTCTGCTTCAAGATAGCCAGAGCACCTTGGTTCACTTCACGATTCTTGCTTCTACCACCCTCGTAAACGAACACACCCTTTCCGGATTTACGTCCCATGTAGCCGGCCTTGACCAAGTCCTCCATTACACCAAGGTTTCCACCACTGAACCGGTCGCCAAAGGCCTTAGACAGGTCAACGGCAATGTGCGCACCAACATCGATACCGACTTCGTCAGCCAGAGTAGCGGCACCCACTGGGAAGCCGAACGATTTGGTCATCTTGTCCAGGTCTTTAGGATCGACACCTTCTTGCAGCAGTCTAAAAACAAAAATATCGTTTATAGAAACCAGAGCAATTGAGTCGGATCGGATCGAAATTACCTGATCGCTTCAGACAGCATAGTCGAAAGGATACGAGTCGTGTAGAATCCCGGACCATCCCCAACTGTGATGACAACCTTGCCTTGCTTCAAACCAACTTCGACGGCTGCTGCGGCGGTTTCCTTGGAAGTTCCTGGGTGCGTGATGATTTCGAGCAGTTGCATTTTATCCACCGGCGAGAAGTAGTGCATTCCAACCACATTTTCTGGTCGCGAGCTGCCAGCAGCAATTTTGGTAATGGGAATAGCTGATGTATTCGTTGCAATGATGCAGTGCTTTGGTACCACTTGTTCCAACTCCTTGATAACTTTATGCTTAATATCGATATTTTCGAATACTGCTTCAATGACGATGTCTGTGTTCTTGAAGGCATCGTAGCTGAGTGTGGCATTCAGGTTGGATAGAATTTGATCCTTTTCGATGCCACTGATTCTCTTGCGTTTAACGGCATTCTGCAAACCGTTTTGAACCTGACCAACACCCCGACCTAGACCTGCCTCAGTTGTATCCTTCATCACAACCTGGTATCCTTTGTCGATGCTTACCTGAACGATACCAGCACCCATCAATCCTGCTCCCAGCACACCAATCTATGACGAAGAATATAGTAATTATTGAATACTGTTACATAATAATCTACCTTGAAACTACTTACGTTCTTGGGTGGATTGGCAGGCTTACCGAAACGGTTCTTCTTGCATTCGGTTTGTCCGCGGAACAATCCGATGAGACCTTTCGATTGTGGTGTTTGTGACAGCTCACCGAATCCCTTGCGCTCCGCTTCAGATCCAGCCTCGAAACCTTTGTCGACACCAACTCGAATCACATCGATAATCTAGAATCATATTCATTAATGTTATATTCTACTATTGCATCAAGAAATATATCAAACAACTGTACCTTGAGCGGTGCAGGGTAGAGCCCTCCAGATAACTTCATAACTTGTTCACGAGCCTTGCCGAATACCTTATCCTTAACCCAATCGATCGAGAAGGCATAATCCGTGATTGCGTTTACCAATCCGGATTTCTTTCTGTTAACTTTCAGCTTGTCGGAGGCAATCTCCTTTCCCGTTTCGATAGCAACCTTCTCCAGGTATTCAATTGTGTTCTGCTCGGCCGACTTTAGACCAGGTCCCAAGGGAGTCACAAGTAAATCCACAATACCCAGTTTCTTAGCCTTATCAGCCTTGACATTCTTCCCCGTGAGAGCCAGATCCAGTGCTGTAGGAATTGAACTCAACTTAGGTAATCTTTGGGTACCTCCAGCGCCTGGCAGCAATCCAAGCATCACTTCTGGAAGCCCAAGATTTGTTTTCTTGTCTTTAACGGCGATACGATAATGGCAAGCCATTGCCAACTCAAGTCCACCTCCCAGACAAACGCCATTAATAGCAGCTACTACAGGTTTTCGTGACTTTTCCAACTTATTGAACATAAGTTGACCTTCATGTGAAATTTTGGTAGCCTCCTCAGCGCTCTTGCACTTCTCCAGCATAGTGATATCGGCACCCGCGACGAAGCATCCTGGCTTGGCGGAGATCACTACAGCTGAATTAACTGCCGAGTTGGTTTCCAAATCGCGAAACACTGCATCGAACTCGGCCTGGACTTCTGCACCCAGCGAGTTTACCTTCACGTTCGGTGAGTCCAGTGTCACTACGAGGACATTGTCAACGACCTTCGTTTTGATGTGTTTACCGACCGGAGCACTGGCCAGAAAACGGCTTTGCATCAATGGGGCATTGCCTGTAGAACAAAAGAGAGCGTTCGTTAATGCTAAGCGGATTTGTCTGATGTATCTTTCATTGTTTAAAGTCAGGAATTTCATCAGAATGTATTTCTGTAGATTTATTCAGAAGTTGATCCAGTGACTCGTTCTCACAGTTCACAAGGAATTCCTCCAAGATTATCGTTCGAGAATTGAATCAGAAGCTTTACCATGGATAATAACTATCATAGTCATTAAAGAAAGAATACATTTTAAGGAATTCTTCTGAAATTTCTCAAGAAATCCTCACCTATTCCGAAATCGTAAACAATAAATGATTTCCGCTAAGAAGAGTAACAGAAGTTTCTCTAAGGAAATCTTTAGAAGTTACTCTCTAATATCTCAGATGTTTTCTAATTCTCAAATTTTACGAGAAAAAATATTAGATACAAAACAAAACTTTGCAAGGTTTTCTGGAGGAATCCTTGAAAAATCGCGAGCGGAAACCTTGGAAATGATTATGTAGGAAAAAGCCAAAAAAAAAACAAGAATAATTGTTATAGCATTTTTTGGAATGAACGAACTTTTGAAATTCCATGATTTACTTAAGATGTTACCCTAGAAGTGACTGCAGGAGTAATCCGTTCATGAAATTCTAAAAAAAAATCCCCAGAGAAATCCTTAATGAAAGTTCGTAGAGAAACTGCAACCGAATTTCTGAAATAACCCCTGTGAAGGTTATTGGAGGTACCAGCGTTGGCCTACCAAAGGAATTATTGGAGCAAATTCAGAACAAATTTCTAGGTGCATTGTTGAAAAAAAACATGTAATAGCATCATCGGATTCTCTGGAGCCTCTACAATTTACATCAGAGAGAAAGGGAAAAAATGCCATCTTTCTTAAATAAGTGACTTAAGAGACCTCCAAGTATAACATATACTTTCAAGAGACTTGCATCAAAACAGTGATCAAGTCTCTGAGGAAACCAGAGACTGCCTGAAAAAAAACAGACCAAGCTAACAAAAAGTAATCAATCAGCAGGAACCAAAAAAAAAGAAAAATAAAATCAATATGGATTCCTCAGACAATTCGACAAGATGTTTCTCTAAAAAGGAATTGTTTTTAAGAATTTCTCACGACGTCAAGATAAATAATACCGCTCCTACTATTCTCATGATTTTTCAGGAATTTCATCAGAAATTAATTTAGGTAGGTATTTTCTCAAGGTTTCCTTCAGATTTCTTCTTGGTAAAAAAATGCTCCATAATTTGAAATTTAGAAATATTAATCCAAGAAATTACTCCTGGAATTGCACCATAATTTTTTTCAAAATATGAATCGAAATGCTTTAAGAAATTTTTCAAGGAAGCTTCAAGGAAATTTTCCAGTGGTTCTTACATTTATTTATCTATGATTTCTTGCGAGGTCGTTCACGACTTCTTCAAGAATTCAGCCAGTCATTTCTCTAAGGGCATCTCCACAAATTACTTTAGAGATGGCTCCAGGGATTTGTTAGAATTTTCTCCGAGTTTTTCGATCAGGATTTCTTCAAAATTAGAACCCGGATTTTCTCTAAGGATACCTTCAGGAATTACTCAAAATATTCTATCCTGTTCCAGACATTTTTGAATTAATTTTCCAAGAAATTAGCCAGAGAGTGATAAACAAAATCAGAAAAAACTCCTGAAAAAACATTGAAGGATTTTCTAGATAATTAGCTAAGGTAACCTTATCACAGGGAAAAATAATCAAAACAATTATAAGATAATAATCTGCAGGATTTTATGAAGCAATACCTGAAAAATATCAGACATATTTCTGAATATATTCGAGGAGGAATTATTGGAATGATAGTGGTAGTATTTTTTGAATTTTATTGAAAAAATACTCGAGAAATGTTTCTATATAAAGAACTGCACACACTTAAATTATTTTACCGGAATCCAAGAATTTCACCGTAATCTAAACAGCTGAAGAGTTCAGTAAAATCGAACACCGTAATTCCGTAGAAATTTAACGGATTCCGGTGAAATGATTTAAGTGTGCAGGTGTATTCGCTGCATTGAAATCAGTAGAAATTATTTGGAGAATTTCATGGGAAAAAAAATATTGATAGACTTCTGCAATAATTCCTAGAGCAGTTTTTGGCGCAACTTTAAAAAAAAAACGAAAATTAATTCTAAAAGGGATCGAAATAAAAACGAATCACTGGAAAAATCTGCGTAGGAATTACTACAAGAATTCTAGAAGGATTTTCTGAAGAAAAAAAATCCCGAATGAATTACCTTAGAAAATTGTAAATTAACCATTGTGATTTGTCTTGAAATAACCGTTTAGGAGTCTTTGGAAGATCTCTTAGGGTAATAACTGGATAGATCGTTGGAAGAATTACTACAAACATCTCTGGAACAAATCTTCGAGTAGTGCCTGGGATAATTACCAGAGCAACCTTTGTGGAAATTACTGGAGGTAGCAGCGTTATTGAAGAATTTCTTGGAGCAAATTCTATAGGAATCCCTCTGAAAATTACTTGAGAAATCTCTGGAGGCATTGCAACGAGAAGTGAGTAGGACAGGTAAAAAAGTCCTACGCACAATAATACCTGGGTAGGATAAGGATTGTCTTACCCATAATTGTATATGAGTCTTGACGAAATATTTGTTGAACTTCAATAAGAGTATACTATTCCGTTTGGATTTCTTTTACAGACTCTTCGTACCGCATCAAATTCTAAATTTTGTTTGTCAAAACCAGTGTCCAATATTTTTGTCATATTTTATTGAATTTGAAACTAATACCCAGGTTACATTGGTAGCTGGATAACAATTTATTAAGCTGAAAAGAGGTTGTATAAACCGTATTTTAGCTGAATTAGCTGTTATTTTGCTATCAATGTGACTTGGGTGGCTTTTGATTAATAAATTAAGAATTCGGTGTAATACGGGAATTTCAAAGGTAACATTTCAAGGAAGTTAGCCATTATCGGCGATATTCATGATATTTAAAGATTTTTCTTGTGCAACGGATTGCGGATGAAATAAGACGGCCAGATATAAAATTTCAATAAACTTGCACGTTTATGTGAGATCGCCATAGTATTTGAAACAATTGTTCCTTAAAAATCAAGACAATTGAGAATCAAATGTCGTTAACTTGGAATTTTATCGAAGTTTGAAAAAGTGTGCGCGTTTGACTGTGAATCATATTTCATGTAGAAGCCATGAGTATGAGAATTAAATATATTCGTTTTCGTATTTTATTCTATTCTAAGCGCTTGCACAGCCAATGTTGAAAAGCATCTTGGAGATTCCGGAATTTATTCCAGTATTTTCTTGTCAGCATTAATATTTGCAACAAATCGGTAATATTAAAATACCAGGCCCACTGTGTAGACTTCGTATTGAAGATAGTTTAGAAATTGACGGCGATCAGATTATTCACTCATGAATAATATGATAGACGATAATATCTTAACAGTTTGATAGATAATAGGGGATAGATAAAATTGTAGGGAGTGGCTTTGCTAAGAATGTTAGGGCGCACTCCATCGTAGTGAACTTTCCTATTCCTGGGATGGGACATGGGTATTTTTGCCTTACGCCCTGGCTCTAGAGCCTTGGCTTAAGCGCCATTATTCGCTCTCTGAAAGGAAAAGAAAACATTCCCATTCCCATTATGAAACAAAGTAAATGTATTGAAAACACAGGAGCAAAAATAGGCATGGCCAAAACAGTGAATCAATTGGGTCCTAAAATTTTTAATGAAACCTTGTTTTTGTTCAATAACACGAAAGAGCATTTTACTGCAACTACTTTAGCAATTTTTCCCGCTAAAATAGGCCAGGAGAAGTGGATGAACTTGTCATTCATTTTTCTGTCAAATCTCATACAAAATCTACTTTTTCTTTGATAGAAATTCACTCTAGGTGAACCACTTCCCCTGGCCTATAACGGCTATATCATGTTTAAACTTTAATTTAAAAATTGGGTCCATAAATGAACCTTGACACTTAAGATCATGTTTGACGTTCGCTTAGTCGACAAAAACACCACAGGGGTTTTAGTTTTAACACTGGGGTTGCTTCTAACTGACATTTCGGAAGGGACACGGAAAACAAAATACACCCAAAATTTGAGTTTAAGCCAACGGGTGTGATAAAATCTAAAAAAATGTTTTTTGGGTTCAAACCAACGGAAAACATTAGAAAATTGAGTAAACATGTGTTATTGGGCTAAACTTAAGCGTTTGGCACTAAAATTGGGACATGGCTTTAGGACCCTATTGTCACCCAACACGCAGCTACAAAGATATTGTCATCTCCTACTCTTGTTGCAACAATTTCGTTCCACAACGTCAGTTTATCACAGGCCCATGACAACCATATATCGATACACAGTGTTCTTTGTAGCCAGGATGTCCCGGGCGATAAGTGAATATCGCCCACTGTCAGTTGTAAGAACTGTGAAAATAGAGACCATTGTTTTGTTTAATTGTTTGTTATGATTTGATTATCAATTTTTGATATTGTTAAATCAGCTAATAATGTGCCAAAAAGTTGAAGCACATTCAACATTTCGATGACTTTGGAAGGAGAGCAAACTTTAAAAGGCATCCTGCAAGCCTCCAAGCAAGCAATCAGTGATTTGATTGCGACTCTTGCTCGATTATGGATCATAAACATTAAACAAAACTTCACATTCTGATTGCACTCTCGATTCAAGTTACCCGAAAATGAGTAAACACATGGAGATGTTGACTACGCTAAAAATCGTCCCGTGCCATGGGCCTGGTTTATCATCACTTGAACACACTGAACCAATAAATATCATAAAAAGTATTAAAAAAGTCACATACATCAAGAATCATTGAAACCCTATCCATGTTATGTGCATCCATTAATACTCATTTGATAAGTAAATAAACCTCATTAAAATTCCTTATCATATTTATTGGTCAATATTGTAAATTGTATATGAACAAAAGCCATGTAGGTTATCCGATAATAAACATGTGATTTGCAGATATGAAAATGTAGGTTTTCAAAACAGTATTTTCAAGATGGCGTATTTGGTGTATTGGATTTTTGCAGGTTTAGGATTCTTGAGATGCTAATCACAACAATTTGTGAGCAAATTAATTGTTTAACGACTCAAAAGGTAAGTGCAAGGGTTAAGTACAAAATAAATGAATAATAATTCGTTTTGAATCCAAAATTTACAGAAAAATAGAGGAACCAATCAACCAAAATTGTACAATCTTCAGGCGATGGATCATGACAGGAAGCAACAAACTTCGAATCGTATAGTTTAATATTCTTTGTTGATATTATTGATGCCTTCAAATAATATCAAACTTAATCTTTATCAAATGCAAATAGTGATACGGATAAACTCAAATATTATATTGAAAAATAAATTTTAACGAAAATCATGTGTTTTTTATTTAGTAGAACCCTAAAATCTGAAATTTTGTTTTTCATATTTATTGAACGACCATATAAGAATCACGAACAAAAGGAATACTTCTCATCTGAATTTCACATGGAATTCATTAACAAAATCCAATAACTCACATATGTATTTATAATCAAATGTATGTGTTTTATCTGATGGATGTAATTAAAATTAAAAAGCAACAGTTCATATTGCGAATTGATGAACGTTATGTGAAAAGCTACATGGAAAAAAACTATATGTGTTTTCAGATAAATCTGACATGAATACTTGGTTCAGTGCAGAATATGACAATAATCGATCACCACTAGGGCAGCGATTTTCTGGGCTTCGCATTGCAATTTTTGAGAACTTTCTCCGTGTTGGTAAACATTGACACATTATCGAACAGCATCCATAAAACAAATTTGGTTTTGTGTTTAAAATAACTGACTATTCGCGAGTTGAAAAGGTTGCAACAATATTACGCTCTGTGATTGTCATGACAATTTTGCTTTTGATTGTATCCTTATCCAGTGGCGACTCGTAATCTCACTGTCTACCTGTTCTACGACTCTACAAATGACTATTTCGGCAAATTTAGATTATAAATCAAAAAGATAATTATTGAAATCGTCCTTTCTAACAAATCTCTATTCATTATATGCAAATTTGTTGCTGAAATTCAAGAATTTCTATTCGTGGAACAGGTAGATTTGAGGTTAGGGAATCGCCACGGTCCTTATCCGCAACAGTTGGGAAAAATGGTTGTGAGCGAGCTTGCTTTGTTGTTTGTTTTTCGTTTGTTTAAATGACAATTTGATTCACCGGCCAAAAATCAAAATTGAGGCTGGAGCAAGTAGCAAAAGTGATGCTGTCTCGGAAAAACTGCCGCTGTGAAATACTTATCCACGATTCCCAAATCCATACACAAACTTGCCATGAAACTAGAATTAATTCGTTCACAGCAAGCATTTTAAAATAATCTAAGGGAATTCTCTCACCAAATTGATGTTCAACGTTTTCTTTCACCAATCATAAGTCCAAGCACTTCTCCATGATTAAAATAGGATACCTGCTTGAAGTCTTGCTAATCAGGGTCATCTGCTTCCAAATCCAGCGATGTTTTTCTTTTTTTTTTAGTCGGCTTTCCCACTTCATCAAATTTCTCCAGCTTTTTAATTTACGAACAATCTTCAACCAGCAACAGCTTAGCTTAGCTTAGCTTAGCTTAGACTGACTACACATATCAATGGTTGCTATTCCGTGATTGACCGGAGTCAGTGAAAATGCACAAAGAATCAACTAGAAGATCGGCTGGGATTGGCCATAATCTTCTTCAGTGTGCATAATTCAGTGCCTCTATTTATACATGGTCAATAACGGCGCCGGCCACGTCCTTGCAGTCAGGTGGGATTGGGGGAAGGAATGTTAGTGTGTAACCTTTGCTATTTGGAGACCGTGTTTGCCTCTGCATCTCCACAAAGGTTACTGGGAGGGATGTTTGTTAATGGGGAGGATCGTTGGGTCACAGGATTCACTTTGATAAGCGATTAGACCATGATAAATAATTATTGGTGAGATATAAACATGCTTATATGTAAATATTATTTTTTCATTTGATATGAACAATATCTGTGTAGAGAAAAATTATGCCGACACTTGACGTGACGAACCTTTCACAGTTTGTTAAATAAAGTGAACCCTTCGCAAGTCTACACTCGTAGTGTCGAACCATTCAAAGTTTTTTTTAATTACAAAAATAAAGGTAAAAGGAAAAAGGTGTTTTGAAAAAAAAAAAAAAATTAGACATTCATAATTTATGAATCAGAGTTTATGTCGACACTCACAGTGACGAACCTTTCATAGTTTGTTGAAAAATCATATTTACGTCTCACCGTTGTAACGATTAAAGGTGCAGTCATACTTATTTTATAGATTAGAAATAGTAGCATGAAACGAGCTCACCAATTGATCCGTCATCCTTGACTGAGCAGCAACAATCCACATTCAGCTTAACTCGTTTGCTCGGCTATATAAAAGCACTCAGAGAAAATAGGCGCACGACCCGAGAGGGAAAACAACTGACGACTGCTCGGGCTTTCTTGCTGCACTGCCCAGGAGCAAGTGTCAACTTCGAAAGATCAAAAAGAACTAATCGAACGCGCCACTTTTTCACTTTACCCGACCGATCGCGCGACATGTTTGATCCTGCCCCCATCACCGGCCCCCGTAGGAGCAAGCGTCAAGGTCGAAGGATCAAACATAAATAAACGATCACGCCACTTTTTCACTTTCACTCGACCGACGCGCGACATGTTTGATCCTGCCCTCATCGCCGGCCCCCGTAGGAGCAAGCGTCAAGGTCGAAGGATCAAACATAACTAAACGATCACGCCACTTTTTCACTTTCACTCGACCGACGCGCGACATGTTTGATCCTGCCCTCATCGCCGGCCTCCGTAGGAGCAAGCGTCAAGGTCGAAGGATCAAACATAAATAAACGATCACGCCACTTTTTCACTTTCACTCGACCGACGCGCGACATGTTTGATCCTGCCCTCATCGCCGGCCCCCGTAGGAGCAAGCGTCAAGGTCGAAGGATCAAACATAACTAAACGATCACGCCACTTTTTCACTTTCACTCGACCGACGCGCGACATGTTTGATCCTGCCCTCATCGCCGGCCCCCGTAGGAGCAAGCGTCAAGGTCGAAGGATCAAACATAACTAAACGATCACGCCACTTTTTCACTTTCACTCGACCGACGCGCGACATGTTTGATCCTGCCCTCATCGCCGGCCCCCGTAGGAGCAAGCGTCAAGGTCGAAGGATCAAACATAACTAAACGATCACGCCACTTTTTCACTTTCACTCGACCGACGCGCGACATGTTTGATCCTGCCCTCATCGCCGGCCCCCGTAGGAGCAAGCGTCAAGGTCGAAGGATCAAACATAAATAAACGATCACGCCACTTTTTCACTTTCACTCGACCGACGCGCGACATGTTTGATCCTGCCCTCATCGCCGGCCCCCGTAGGAGCAAGCATCAAGGTCGAAGGATCAAACATAAATAAACGATCACGCCACTTTTTCACTTTCACTCGACCGACGCGCGACATGTTTGATCCTGCCCTCATCGCCGGCCCCCGTAGGAGCAAGCGTCAAGGTCGAAGGATCAAACATAACTCCATAAACCAACGCACGTCATCAGAGGGAATTAATTTTTCTGATATAAAGCGATATTTATTATTCGGGTCCTATATTGTAAAAAAATAATCACCCTATGAAGAAATTTCGAAGATTTCATTGAAAAATCACAGTTTAAATTTGATCGTTCGGAAACACATGAAGACGCTTCGCAATCTGAAGCATCTCAATGTAACATAAGATTCAAAATTTAAATATTTGGACACAATTTCTGGCAACACTAGCTTCCATGTGCGCTAGCTCGTTGATTGTAAAATTAATCGTTGCTATTCCGTGATTGACCGGAGTCAGTGAAAATGCACAAAGAATCAACTAGAAGATCGGCTGGGATTGGCCATAATCTTCTTCAGTGTGCATAATTCAGTGCCTCTATTTATACATGGTCAATAACGGCGCCGGCCACGTCCTTGCAGTCAGGTGGGATTGGGGGAAGGAATGTTAGTGTGTAACCTTTGCTATTTGGAGACCGTGTTTGCCTCTGCATCTCCACAAAGGTTACTGGGAGGGATGTTTGTTAATGGGGAGGATCGTTGGGTCACAGGATTCACTTTGATAAGCGATTAGACCATGATAAATAATTATTGGTGAGATATAAACATGCTTATATGTAAATATTATTTTTTCATTTGATATGAACAATATCTGTGTAGAGAAAAATTATGCCGACACTTGACGTGACGAACCTTTCACAGTTTGTTAAATAAAGTGAACCCTTCGCAAGTCTACACTCGTAGTGTCGAACCATTCAAAGTTTTTTTTAATTACAAAAATAAAGGTAAAAGGAAAAAGGTGTTTTGAAAAAAAAAAAAAAAAATTAGACATTCATAATTTATGAATCAGAGTTTATGTCGACACTCACAGTGACGAACCTTTCATAGTTTGTTGAAAAATCATATTTACGTCTCACCGTTGTAACGATTAAAGGTGCAGTCATACTTATTTTATAGATTAGAAATAGTAGCATGAAACGAGCTCACCAATTGATCCGTCATCCTTGACTGAGCAGCAACAATCCACATTCAGCTTAACTCGTTTGCTCGGCTATATAAAAGCACTCAGAGAAAATAGGCGCACGACCCGAGAGGGAAAACAACTGACGACTGCTCGGGCTTTCTTGCTGCACTGCCCAGGAGCAAGTGTCAACTTCGAAAGATCAAAAAGAACTAATCGAACGCGCCACTTTTTCACTTTACCCGACCGATCGCGCGACATGTTTGATCCTGCCCTCATCACCGGCCCCCGTAGGAGCAAGCGTCAAGGTCGAAGGATCAAACATAAATAAACGATCACGCCACTTTTTCACTTTCACTCGACCGACGCGCGACATGTTTGATCCTGCCCTCATCGCCGGCCCCCGTAGGAGCAAGCGTCAAGGTCGAAGGATCAAACATAACTCCGAACAATCTTCAACCAGCAACAAAAGTTAAATATTTCTTCAAATATAATATTTTCGCTTCACTTTCACTGATGAAACTTTGCACAAAAACTATGTATTCTCGAAAAATGTAGAAATTTGAAATGTGCATGATAAGCCAGAACTCTAAAGTAACGAAATTCAACTTTTTGTACGAAACAAAATGACAGCCACATTTTTTGAACGGCCGTCCACTCTCACTGATTGCTGTTTTGAGAATTTAATATATTCTTATTTATAAAATTTAATGTCTCGCAAAATGCTACTAATGTAATAAGGAAAGAAAATCATAATGTATGATTTAGAAATCATTAATATGGTTGTGAGAATAGTTCGTTGAAGCGTCTTCGTTTCTTGCAACACTTTGGCGGTAAAAATGTACAATTCTGAAATTTATAAATTAATGGGATATTCCTTTAATTCCCCCATCATTTAATCCTACGTTTTAAGTTTCTCTGACTTGGCTTTAATGTAAAAACATAGCCTGTTAAGTCCTGGGTACTGATCCCTCTTTAAATTGTAAATCATTTCCAAGGAGTTCTTTTTATTGCACCAAAACAGTTTTCACATGGCCTTTCTTGAATTCTTGATAATTGATCAGCCTCTTTTGATACTTGACCAAATTGATAAGTTGATGAACTTTAATGTTTGTCAAATATCTGAGGTTTATCTTAAAACTTGAGAAGAAATTTTCCAAGAATTCCAGCAATATAAAGGCATAGAAATTCATGAAAAAATACTAGAAACAATCCTCTAAAAATTTCTTCAAATAAATGTCTGGATATCTTTGGAGGAACTTCAAAAAAAAAAATGGAACATATCTTGAGGAAGTGCTCTAAAAGTTCTATGGGACACTTCGTCAAAGTTTTCCATGAGTAATCTTTGGATAACACCGGGACAAACCCTTGCCAAATTTCAGGATGAATCTCTGTTAAATTTTTAGAGTAATCCTTGTACCATAAATTGCCGTAATTATGTGCGATTATCAAAATGTAAAAATTTAATTTTTTAAACTCAAAATTAAAAAAAAATCGTTTAGATGCGCCGAATTAGGTTTTGCGTTTAATTAGAGCACTACTCTGTAATAAAACTGCATGTATCAAAATCAAAGCATCAAATTTAACCCTCTTCTTTTAGAAACTTCGATTGAAAATTTGTATATAAAACATCTTTTTTACGAAAAGTGCTGGAACAAACAATGTTACATGGGCAACATGTTTCGAAATTGGTCAAAAAAATTATTTGTTTTTCAGTAGCAATTTGCATGTTTATCAATAATTTTACTATTAAAAAATGACTTTTAGATTGATCTAATGTTCATATATGAATATACAGTAATGCCCTGATTTTGTCAGCCCCATGTTGCATTTAGGGTTGAAAAAATCGGGAAAGAGCTAAAATCGGAATAAAATGTTTGGACTGGTTTCAAGTTTTATTTCAATTTAAGGACTCTAAATTAAAAAAAAAACTCTTAAACTAAATCCGTACACAGGAAAAGTTTAACATATTTCATCATGTTCTAGCCAAAACACATGATACAATGAAGCCCAAATATAGCGCTGGGGATTTGGAGAAAGCCGTTGAAGCATTGCGTAATGGTCAGCATTCTGGAAAGCTGCGGATGCTTTTGGTATACCGAAGACCACTGTCAGAGATGCTGTTATAAATCGGTACGCTCAAAAAAGGTGCACCCATAGTTTTCACAACCGATGAGGAAGCCGGAATTGTGAACTGGATCCTTGCAACGGCCGCAGCAGGGTTGCCGGTGGGTGAAAAGCAGGTATGTTAAATCTATCAATTTTGGTGATCTGTTCATTTATGCATTAATGTATAGGTAACTTCGTACGTCACTGCTGTTATTCACATCAATTCACAGTATACAATATGCTAATGCAAAATATGTTATTTTGCGAAGAATTACAAACCATGAAAGTGCTCTTAGAACACAATGTTGTCCAATTTGGACTGTAATGTCAGTAATAGAGAGAAGAAGATAAAAATGCCATTTTTAGCATCCAGGTTTTGAATTGTAAATAGCTGTACGGATATCGAATCATAGGTGTACGGATTTCGATTCAAGGCAAGTCATTTTTATTCCTATTTTTTAATGATTTCTACTAAACTTTTAGATCTTGATGTAATTATTTACATCTAAATAGATGTTAAGGTAACTGAAACAAAGGCTGATCGTTTCTCTATACAAACCCACAAATTTTAGTCATAGGCTTTTATCTGGCTTAGCGCTTAGGTGTACGGATTTCGGTCCCACACGGTACCAGAACGCCATTCATGATAAAAAAAAATTGAGCGATTTGTCACCGCCAGCGAGTGTCCAATCGATCAAGTTTTCAGTTTACACGGTTGCTTGGTTCTTCACATTTATGCTCTTGAAAATTTGATGTTTGCTTCGATACATGTTCACCTTAAATTAAGGAGTGAATTATTGAATTACAGTTTGAAAGTACAGTTAACTCTCACCTTACTTGATATTCGGTATCTCGATATCGAGTTAGAGAACCATATTAAAAGCTGGTTCTCATGGCTACCTCGATGGTCCCTTGGATCGCATTTGCACTGGTTTTGTGTTCTCTAACTCGATACTTCCCTAACTCGATGGTCCCTTGAATATCGAGTTAGGGAGAGTTGACTGTAATACTAAAAATAAACAAATTATTCTCCGCGATAGATTCTAAACATTTTATTGAGATTTAATGACGAAGTTTGAATATTTTTGCACCTTTTGTGCTACCCACGGTTTACAACGTGGACGCACCTCAGTCTGTAGGAATACCAGATGGAAAATCTCTAGGAAAAATTCTGGCTGGAAGGATCCTTGGAGGAGCCCCTGGAAGTATTTTAAATAAAACTTTGTAGAAAACTTAAAACTTTTTCTCAACGAAAGAAGTTCCATTAAAAATAGTGGTTTTGTAGAGTTGCACGAAATAGTGACCAATTCTCTAAAAGGAGACCTGCTACCAGATCTACCATAATTAGGCTCAATTTATCATTAGGTATTTATTGTACAGACTTCTTTCTCCTATACCTTACGATTATTTAGTCTGAAGACTGATTTATAATTTGTATTATAATTCTAATTAAAACTTGTAACCTAATTTTAGTCAGCCGGTTGTCTAATAGGTCGCAAAAAATATTCCGATCCACAGCTGATAAGTAACCATTATCAATGATAACAATCGTAATCATCACCTACACTGACTTGTGTATTTTAAAATGGTTTCATAACACGTAGAGATAGTGGACATGGTAAACGCTAGACATGTTTTCATCACACTACGAAAGTTGTCTCGGTTATACTAAAAATTCTCGATATGTATAACAAAAGTTTATCCCAAAAACCAAAACTGCATAACGAAAGTATCCAAGTCCTATATTTTATGTTGCTTGATAGCACGAAACATCATGACAACACATCATATTGCTCTTCCATTTCGAACCATCTCACCTTCAGTCACCGATCGTTCATTACACAAGTTCACAAAGATAGAGCGAACGGAGGAAGAATCAACTGAAGCTGAAACATTCCGTCATCGGCTCTCGCGATCAAAGTCCAACATTGAGGAGACTTACAGTCAGTGTGCGATGGATTACACATATCCAAAGCTAGAAGCGCACTGATAAGGATGCGAATCTCGAAAACACCTTTCTACCACTGAGGGACTTATTTGGATACCTACAAGTTCCGAGAATATTTGCACTTACCTCTGAAATTGATCGACCGGGCAAAGGTCAGATTGCGCTGCATAGATGTTCCAATCAGTCTTAAGCTGGCCATTTTCTTGTCGCTTTAGCTGCACTGAGTGACGAAACAATTGAAAAGAGGCTGTAAATTGTAGGAATTTATTGCAATTATAGCATACTTACAGCTAGAATTGGCACTTTGGAAAATTAAAGGGTTCGTAACTTAGTAACTAAAATGTCCACGAAGTAAAATAATATCAAAATACAATCAGACGGAACGAGGAAAACTAAGCCACTAAACTGACCAGCAACGATGTCTGTCCCGTTGCAATGACTTATGACAAATGAATGGATGAATGTGTTATCTGCGTTCGCACTCGTCGTACGTGACGTCCGTGATGTCCGGGTGTTGGAGTAGTGTTATGTCGAATTCGTTTTTGAACCTAGGTTGGAACTGGCGCAACCCGTTCTGAATCACAGTTTCAACCCCAACCCGATTCAGGTTCGACCGAACTACAATTTATTTGACATTGGTCTGTTTATGTGTTGATCACCGACCCAGTTCCTAAAAACGAAAACGACATTAGTCACTACGGCGGGTTTGACATCTGAATTAATGAGGTTTACGAGGAGCACTTGAATATTAAAAAAGCTAAAACATGTACCGTGGACGTACCATATTTGACGCGGTTAAGAAAATTCTAAATTCAAACACTTGTCAAATCGTCTAAATCTATCCGATTTTGTTGAAATTTGAACCTATGATAGCTCAACTATTATAGAATTAGGGAAAAATCAGTAAAACAATATTGAACGATTTTTTCTTTACGTTTGATTGACTTTTTGTGGAACACATTAGGTTCCTTAATTGACGCATCAATTCTTCAATGTGCCTAATTTGACGCACTATGTTCCTTATTTGACGCACTTACAAATAATTGCTAAAGTTTAAAATATACAAGAGTTTCAGTATTCAAAAGTTCAATTAATTGAAAAAAGCGTTTTAGAGAGGACATAAAAGTTAGAACCTTTGGAAAAAGTTTTGAATGACGTCATTCGGTAGTCACTTTTGCTATGCGTTTAGTTAGTGTAGAAAATAAAACCGGCGATTGAGTTCAATCCATAGTTAAGCATTATTGTTTAGTTTAATGTATTTTCGTCGTGATATCAAACAAGGGAAAGGTTTGGAAACTACGTTGCGCTGGAACGGGGAAGGTAGTTGCTAAAATAAGGGACAAATTGGTCAAAAACTAGAACGAAAACAACCGGTTCCAAAAATGGCCGTTTGATAATCTTCGTTACTTATAACACGTGAACTACGCCTACTTGTCCCATATTCTATGTCACCTATATGGACCGCGGGACAAATATGCGTAGAACCAACGGCAGTATAGGCCTCGAAATAGATCGAGAACCATATATGGGTCATACATTAAGTACGTCATGTTATTAGGGGGAAGGAGGTGTTCTGCAAGATGTGACGAATCATACAAGTTTTTTAAAGGCTTCATATAAAAAGTGTGAAGTAGGGCGGATGGGCGGGGTTTTTGTAGAAAATGGTATGTTTTTGTGACACGTATCTCGTGGACACCCCCTATTGTATAAATTATACGAAACAAACCATTGAACCTACAACTCACCTCCTGACGCATTTATTGAAGCTTCCTTGAAACATTAGGGGACGTCCATAAACCGCGATAAATTGTACAATTTTCAACCCCTCTCAACCTTGGCCACATTTATTTTATGAAAAGTGCGAATATTTTGTACGAATCGTTGCGTTTCTCTGAACCTCCTCCTCTTCCTGAAAACGTGACGTAATCTATGAATGACCCTTTACATGTGATTACATAAAGCCTTGGATTGTTCTGCGGACGGATTTTTTGAATGCAAGCACCATAAATATTTATTTTCCTATTTTCGATTCAACAAAACATGCTGAACAAAATAGCAAATAATTAGGAACATTGTGTGCCTAACTTGACGCACAAGATTTTCATACAAAAATATGTCTTAAAGCTTAAAAGTAGAAAACCTTCGACGTCAATTCATGAATAAAAGAATATTACTGACTATTGTTGATGATATTGCTGTAAAACAGCACAATAATTTCACGAAAATTGATCAACAATAGTTAGCACATTCACTAAGGAATGAAAAAATTGACGCACTTGTCGGATGCATTTCCAAATAAATTTTATTTTTTAACTATTATCAATCAAATATAAACTTTTTTGGATTGGAATCCTTCAATAACATGTAAATAAAGATTAAGCAATACATTTTCGAGTGCTAGTCTGATCTAGAATTAATTTATGATAACATTAATTAGAAAATGCGTCAAGTTTGGACCCGCGTCAAATATGGTACGTTCACGGTAATTATTACAAAATAGTTTTTTTTTTTTCAATTGACTTCATCGAGAATATTTCATATCACAATTTCAGAAACATTTTAAAAACTTATCGTAATGTAGGTATATAAATAATTACAGAAAATATAGCTCTAAGGTACCGTGGGGCAAGTGGGTAATGTCTCGGTTATAGACCACCACCAGAGCAAAATGCCACAAATTTTGTATATTATTATTTCCCCACCTAAACGATAAATTCTAGAGTAAGTAGGTAAAGATAAAAATTGAGGGATAAAAGTTGACTTATAGTTAAAAAGTAATTTTACGAAATTAATTTAGTTCTCATCTTATTTGACTGTAACAATAATAGTAAAAAATTTCAGAAACCATTTTGAATGTCCAAGATGGTTTATTTTGATTTAATTTAGTAGGAAGCATTGATTTAATGCAATATTAAACAAGAAAAATAAAAGTTCATGTGATTTTATATGAGAAAATTACGGTGTCCCTCTTGCCCCATAAGACATACTGTTTTTATATATGTAAAACTCAATGTCAAAAGAACTTTTTCGAAAAAAAATCCTCACAGCTATATTAAACAATTGAAAATCATCAATACTGTGCGGAAAAACATATATGTTTTGTATTTATTGGGAGTCAAACCTTGTTTTCCAGTCTTACATTCTTATAATATTTCGCATTTTTTGCGTTGGTGAGTTAAATACATTTTTCTAATTTTTTGTACTAAACATTTTTAACTGTAATATTTACACAACCCTCAATTAGTCCTCAATTTATTCTTATCCTGCGTTAAACATCAAAAAGTTGATTTGAACTACGTAAAATTAGAGGTGGCTTTTTTGCCCCGGGTGTCCTTCTTGCCCCATGTCCCCCTACATAGACATTCCACGAGGTTTCTGTAATATTGCAACTTTTCAGTCAACGTCTTTCTTTTAATTGGCTGCCCGAAGTAGACATATTAATATTGTAATGTTTGACAACATCTTTTAGAGAAGTTCCATGATTTCTAATAGCTTTTAACGCTTGAGTATAGTTATTATTATTATTATTTATTAATGACACTTTACCAAACATATGGCATTCGTGTCAGGCTTGAGTATAGTGTTTCTTGAATTATCAGCACGTTTTGTTTTTCTATGATAATTGCGAACCATGTTTACTTATGGCTACTTAAGTACGAAAACTCAAATTCACTCAACTTTTCACTTGCCCCACCTGATAAGAAAATTGACGGTGTTTAAATTTAGTTATTTTAGGTCTACGTCGAATTAATATTCTAAAACTTTTTTTATTGCAGTTTAAAACTGTCACAGAGGACAACTAAGAAGTGGTACAGGAAATTATTTTCCGCAACTTTTTTCCATTGAAAATATTAAAATAAGATTGTACGCCGCCAACTTGTTACGGAGTTACAGTTGACAGGTTATCAATTTTTCGCTCTATTATGCAAAAATGGCTGAAAAATCTCAGAAATCTCTTACCTATCGTAATGTTCTGAATGGCCTCAAAGGTTTACGCATGAGTTTAAAACGTTAATTCACATAGCCAGTAAAATAGGGTAACAGTCGTATTTTGGACCCCCTAAGGAAGTGATTTTGGTTGTTTGTCATAATTAACTAATTGCACAGCGTAACCAACTCAAAAAACATGATACAATGTAGGGAAAAACTTCCTTTACGAGATTAAAATGCCCACACGGTCATGTAGGATCCAAAATACGTCGAAAATAATAGAATTGTGAAGCACTGGTTTTCATTATTTTGGACACACCAATACATTTTGGACCCTCAAAGTATATATTTTGGACCTCCGGCATTTATTATCGATTGGGGACAAAGTCCACGATAATGGTTGTATAATATGCTTGCCCATAGTCTAATTAATCGATTGACAATGGATAAGCGAAGAAACTCTACGCATTTAGTCCACAAATTTGAAAAAAGTTTTTGGTTACATTTGAAAAATTTCTGACGGCTTCAATTTCTGTGTGTAACGTGTTATAACGGTTGCATGGATGGACCGATTGATTTTAATTAATTTCAGATAAAATAAATACATTTTCCATGTACACACGGTTGATGCAAGTGCGGAATAGTCCTATCTTTCTAAATGACTTGCAAATTGAGTTGGCCTTTTGATTTTATCTAGGAAATTTGTAGGAAAACGGCCCAGGGGGTCCAAAATATATAGAGGTCCAAAATATATTGGTTACCCTATATCAATTGTTTTCACTTACCCCGCGGTACCTTATAAAAAAAAACCAAACTAGTTTCCTCCCTCCCATGTTGAAGCTATTCGATTTATTCGATGCTCCAACAGTAATACATCTTTCAAATTGAATTCATATTATTAAATAAATGTATATTTTTGAGTTATCACATCGCATTAATCAACTGAACATTGCCAGAATTAGAGGGTCTTGCTTCCGAAACTTTAAAAAATTCCGGGATGCAGGATTTTTATTTTTGAAATCCCTGGATTTCCCAAGATCTCTCCACTACCTCCACTATTACTGGTATCAGGAGCTTTTATCGGTCGAATTATCTGAAACTCGTCAGTAAGGTGCACTTGAAGGAGCATATTGTTGCAAACTATGAGCCCAGTTGCTTCAGAAAAGTAAAACATATCAATGAAAAACTATTGTCGGGCATTATTGCAACATGCCCTGCCCAGCGTGTCCTTCCAGCTTTGGCCCCCTTCTGGATAGTCGGTTCGCCGTAGAGCTCTTGATTCATCCCTCACCGCCACACACCGTTTTCCTGCACACCGCCGAAGATTGTCTTAAGCACGCGGCGTTCGAAAACCCCAAGAGCTTGCAGGTCCTCCTCGAGCATAGTTCAAGTTTCATGCCCGTAGAGGACTACCAGTCTAATGAGCGTTTTGTACATCGTGCATTTGGTGCGGGCGTGAATCTTTCTTGACCACAGTTTTATCTGGAGCCCATAGTAGGCACGATTTCCACAGATGATGAACCTTCATATGTCACGACTAACGTTATTGTCGGCTGTCAGCAAGGATCCGAGGTAGACGAACTCATCAACCACTTCGAAAGAATCCCTGTCTATCGTGACACTGTTTCCTAGACGGACACACACTAAGATTTTATTACCGAAGTCGGTAAAATTTTACTAGATTTTTAAACAGCAGAGTTAAGTCGGTAATACTTTGTGAGTACCGAAAACTCCGCAAACTCTAAAATATTGAGCTGTCAAAAAACTACCGATAAAGTCAGTAAAAATCTTTCCAAAACGTTACTGTCTTTTTCGGTAATGTGCTTTTTGTTTACTTTTGATAGCTGATTTTTCCAGTTTTTTCAACAGCCCCAATCCCATTCCCATTGCCCCAAATTTCACCACAATTTTAATAATTTCCACTATATTTTTTTAATTCTCATATTTCGCTTCTGTCGACTGCTCGTGGTTGGAATGTGGTGTCCTATTGTAACGCACCCAAAAACTCAATTTTCACGATGCTTGTCGGAAGTTCTCTTAATTATGCAGACCAAACTAGCCTCTAGAGTTTTCAATCCCGGGAACATTTCCCGGGAAATGAAATTTCCCGGGAAATGAAATTTCCCGGGATTCTCGTTTCCCGGGAAATGATTTTCTGTTTCCCGGGATTTCCATATTTCCAAGGTAGTTATATTAAAAAAAGGATAGACCATCTATTTTGAAACAAAAACCTTCGCACAATTTACTTTTCATATCATTCTAACTAGAGAGCTTCGTTAGCCGAGTGGTTAGAGTCCACGGTTACAAAGCTAAGCCATACTTAAGGTGTCTGGGTTCGATTCCCAGTCAGTCTAGGATCTTTTGGTAATGGAAATTTCCTTGACTACCATGGATATAAAGTAACATTTCAGAAATTGCTTTTCAGTCTGGTATCTGAAAAATATAAGATGAGCAAAACATTGTTCATTGTTCACTCTGGTACGTGAAAAATATAAGATGAGCAAAACATTGTTCATTTTTGTGTTACACCGTGCGGAAATCCGTTGGGGGACTGATATGCGATTACTTTTCATAATGGGACAATTTGACTGGGTGTTTTTTCTTATTTTTTTTTTTTTTGAACATATCTTGTATTCTCATAAGTGCAGTTGAAAGCTTTTTTTATTCTAGTGCGTGAAATGATTGATTTATTGTCAAGAATAAGCTCCATATGGACTTTTGTTCAATGTTATAAACTTTCTCAGGCTTCAAGCCTGACGATTAAACGAAGCCAACAGATTTTTTTTTGAAACACAAACTTACAAGAAAGAGAGTTAACCTTACATATTTACTGCTGTGAAATAAATATACATGAAATACGAATAGCTTAAAAGAAAATTCCATTAAATTTTCTCTATTTTCATGATTTTGAAAATTTCCCGGGATCCCGGGATTTTCCGGGATATGGCATTTTTATTTCCCGTTTCCCGGGAAGTCGAATCCCGGGAAAATTGAAAACTCTACTAGCCTCCGACGAGTTGGATAACCGCGAAAAGTTTGGGATGCGCAGTCGATCGAAAATTCATTGTACCGGAACTGGAATGGCCTCTCGGAAGTATGGAATTGAAGACTTAATGCTGGACTAACCTGTTGGTGTTGCATATCTCACAGAAGATAAAAAATCTGTACAATAACAATGTACAGATGTACAATGCTATCTTTCCGGCCAGTTCGATGTTGTGCGAGTTTAGCTGCGCAAACATAGGTGGCATACCGTCTGGTCCGTCGAAAGATTTTTTGAATACTTACCGTGAGCAGCGATGGGGCAGAAATATTGATAAATTGGAATTTCCGTCCGTCCATTCCATTAAAATCCTCATCAAGAGGCATTCTGTTGCAGGAGCTTCTTACTAAGAAAAAAATATCTCTTGACAGATTGTAAATTTGGTTAGGTACTTGTTTTCGTTGCGTTTTAACGAAAACTCGGTAAAAAATATGCAGTACTGGTAAGTCAGTACTAACATTTACTGACTTTTTACATTTTCTCGGTAATTTGTGATTTTACGGTGCTATCAGCACAAACGTTTACCGTATTCAGTAAATAAAGAAAAATATTACCGAAAAATCAGTATTTTTATCAAGAAATACTGGAATCTCAGTATTTTTTGTGATTTACTGATCAAAAACCGTAAAATAATTTACCGAACAGCGATATCGTTTTTAAGTGTGTACTATCCTTGATGAAAGTTATCTATCTTCTATCTAAATAAAAATGGAATGGTGTTTGTATGTCACGAAATGGCTTACGAACGGGTCAACGGATTTGAATGATTATTTCTTCGTTTTGTTCGTCAAGGGTTCCGACGTGTTTGTGTGTATAAAAATCCCAGGATATTCAACGAGAAAGTCGGAAAAAGCGAGAGTAGATGGAACTGTCGTTTTGTATGGAACGATTCTTAGCGTATTTGAACAGCCTACTTGATGGCAAGACGAAGTTTGCCGGGACCACTAGTTAGAAATAATAAGAATTTGGAAATATAGGTATATTATCATAACTTGTGAAAATAATAAATATTCTTATAAAAAATGACTAGAAAAAAAAAGACTATTGTCGTCTAACAATATTTTGACAAAATTTCTGATTTCCAGCCAAAATTTCAAGCCTTTTGTAGAGTGTTTTAGTTTATAAAGAAATTAAAAACAACAACACAATTGTAGGGACCTTTATTTGATTTAAGTAAGTTAAGTACTTGATTTGAGCCCGCCTCATGGAGATAAGAAAGTTATTTCGAAATAATTCAAATACGATTAGCAAGGCTGTGACTAGATGCTTTCACTTTAAAAAATCTGTTGTTTAGCTTGTTTTCATACAATTAAATCGTTCCTGGTCGTTTGCTTCCATTTCTAGTACAATAAAATAGGTAATGCATTCAAGTCTCCAAATTGAGAATGGCTTCAAGAGTTTTGTTCGCAAACAAAATTTAAAATGAATAATTTGGTGCAGACTATACAATGAGTATTGATGAGAAACTATTGATAGTCAAAACAAATGTAATCTAAGAGAGTGCCCTTCTTGCCCTGCAGCATAGTTAAGGTGAAGATAAATCAAAGCCAAACCTCAAAATTTTAAGAGCACAAATTCAGAGAACCAGACAGTGGTTTACGCTGAAAATTTGGTCGATTAGTCAACATCAGCGAGTTAACAATCAATCAAGATTTCAGCTTGACTGGTAGTCTGGTTCGCTAGATCTGTACTTTTGAATATTTGAGTTGTGGCTTTGATGCATCTTCACCTTGAGCCAACTGAAAAACATATTTTTATTTAATCATTTTATATAATGTAACTTTTATTACTTTTTTAACCCGTTATGCTTATGGATGATAGAAAACATGTTATATTAGCGGTTCTATGTCAATAAAAAATGTTGGTCACATTTAGCAAAAATCGGTTTATCCTTAAGGTGCTTATTTTGTCTTGCTACTTCCGCAAAAGGATCACATCAGTCATGGAATAGATAAACCGCGATTTTGATTTTTTTAAACCATAAAACATGATATTTGCTTCCATTTTTATTGTTCGTACAAAATGATTAACTTTGGTAGGCTAGGTCTCACGTTTGGCATAACGCCGTTTGGCATAATGGTCGTAAACGAAACCGATAATGCTCAAATTTATCAAACAGTTTTTTGGGTCCTACATGGGACAGACTTTATTGATTAGGTTGGATACATTTTAATTTGCGATTTTCCATGAAACGGATTACCCATTCTGATTCCAATTGGTAGCAAAATGGACGTTAAATATTCTGTATTTTCTTGTTTTACAAGAAAAACAAAAGCCGCCCGAGGCTTTAAGGAAACATGTCCTTACTAAAGGAACTAAAATATTAGTTCAATTTCTTTGATTCTTACTTTCAGTATTCACGAATGAACAACGAACACGTTGGTTCAAACCTGAACCTAAACCCAAACAACCTTCGAACCTGAACCTAAACCCAAACATGTGTAAGGTGAACATCGAATCACAAAAGGCCGAATCACAGAAGGCCGGATCATAAAAGGTCGAATCACAAAAGGCGGAATCACAGAAGGCTAAAATTTTAAAATAAATTTTAGTGAAAGCCACAAACATTCAGCACATTGTTCTACAATACTATGGACATTTTTACAGTAGGGTAAGGCGGGACAAGATGCATAAGTAACAGTACTAGCAGAATAAGAGTTTATCCAGCTGAAATATGATAAGTGTTTTTGTGGGTGTGTCAGCTAAGAACAGACCCCTTTAATTTTTTAAAATTGGAGCTTAAGTAGTCGTGCTGTTGTATTTTGTTCAACACAAGTGTAAAAACCTCGCGAAAAGGAAGGGTATACAGTAGCCGTTCGGTTTTGGCAACATGCCAAAAATTTTCATGTTACCTAAATTGAATCGTTCCAAAATTTAACAGCTGTTTTTATTAAAACTTGTATTACCGTTATGATGACCATGAATTCAGTTTGCCTATTTTGAATATGGTAAGCCTCAATAAGACACCAAGAAACATTGAGATTGACAGAATTTATGACTGTCCATTTTCAATTTTTTGTGTACAAGGATTTCTGTGTTGCTAAAATCGAACCGAGTCAAAATCCAACGGTAAATTTGCCAAAATCAAACCGTGCCAAAGTCGAACGGACACTGTACTATGAAAAGTATTCTTAGTAAACTTAGTTTTCTTATGATTAATTAAACACGTGTTACATACTATTTAAGCAATCATTCTCCTGCTTGTTGCGTTAAAGCCTATGTTGGCATTATACCGGGCAAACGCTTGCTGTCCGGACTCGCTGTCGCTCCTCGGACCTAAAAATTGGAAAAATGGAATTGATAATCCCCAGAAAACAGTTGCAATCCACTCTTTTCAATTTATACTTATCGTGTCTTGTTGTATGAAATATTTGAATCCTTCTTATATTCATAAAGTTTGCGCTAAATGTTGCCAAATCTCGTTAATAAAGATAATAATAATAATTTATTCAAGACTGAAGGGTCTTGCGGTTTTCACCAAGAAATTCCACATATGATCGTAGAAATTTATCCGCGTGGATTTCAAATGTTCTCAGTCTGTTTGCTTTGTGACATTATTTGAACCAGAGTTTGAACCGAAGTACACATATATCCGGCGTGGTACACTGGTACAGAGACAAAGCGCGTTCGTGGTTCAACACAAGTTGGGGGTTGTCCATTCATTACGTTTTGGCGATTTTAAGACCCCCCTCCTCCTATAGTAAGATTTTTGTATGAACATTAAAAATATGTTGTATGACGCGTAAGAAATCTTAAACCGCCCCTTCCCCCACAAACCTTTACGTAATTAATGGACGACCCCTTGCGTGGTTTGAACCAAAGTTGAACATCGGTTTTGTTCATGGGCAGTCTGCATACTATAATCATAACGTTACTGAAAGGCATGCTTTATTGTAGGGATTCTCAACCATTTAAATATACGACCCACTTCGAAAATTTATTGAATTAGACGGTTTATTTTTATTCCGACTAGCTCTACATCTCCCCAAATCATTGACAACTTTATTGTCAACCTGTCGTCCACCAGACTCACACCAGCAGAGCTGAATCTGTTGAATAAAGGGTTGGGTTTTGCTGTTTCTCCTTCGTGTGCTCCTCTTGCTGAAGCCGTAAACAATATTGAAAGTGCCATCCAGTACAACAGGTCTATATGCAAGTCTGCTGTACGGCATGATGTACAACAGCGTATAGCGACTGCAATAAGCAAAGGGGTTAGAGAAAAACGTTTGAGTCTCGATACTTGGTGCGTAATATGTCAGCTCAAAGCTCGGGATGTGATGTACTCTCGAGCGGATAAAGGGAATGCTGTTGTGATCATTGATAGAACAGATAAGAAAAAGTATAAGAACGGCAAACCAATAGATCCCCTGAATGTGATGATCGAAGAAGCAAACTCCGTTCGCCAGAATGCTGCACGCTGGATGGAAGAGGAGAAACTTGAACGTCGTTTCCTCGTTCCAAACTCAAAAGCACCCTCACTGTATTGCTTAGCGAAAATTCATAAAAAAAAACCGGTAGCGATGCGACCAATCTCGTCCAACATCTGTGCCCCAACCGAAAAACTGGCTGCTTGGTTGGTTGAAGAGATGAAGATGTATCCAATATGCCGCGGTAAGAGCGTTAAGAATTCAGTAGAGTTGGTAGGAAAACTGAAACACGTTGAACTACGACGAGGCAATATTTTGGTATCGTTTGATGTTACTACGCTTTTCACAAGCATGCCAGTAAAAAATGCATTGGATAGCTTGCAAAGACATCTAGAACGAAATCGCGTACCTCTCAACCAAATTGATGCGTACCTTCTAGTTGCTAGAGCTTGTATGAACAAGAATTTCTTCTCGTTCAGGGGTAAGTTCTAAAAGCAAACGTTCGGCCTTAGCATGGGCAACAAACTGTCACCACTATTAGCGGAGGCTTTCATGAGCGATTTGGAAGCACACGCAGCAAACTAGACTATCGAATTTCATACATTTTGCCTTATGAAAGGTGGAACGATTATTGCAATACAAACGCTTTATGTATCGTTTTAGCTATTACTCCACATCAAGGCGTCGCACAGTGGCGCAAGGCTGGCCAAAAGTCAAAAAATGAAGTTTGCAAATTCCTTCTCGAATATTTTTTCTTGACTTCTTCAGTATTGAATAACAATTCTCCAAAGTTTCAGATCGATTGGTGTATATTTCGATTTTTTACAGCATGTGACCTGGAGAGATGTCAGCTGAAATTGACCCTTTTGAATATTTCAAATTTCGTGAAGTTTGTTCTATAGAAATTGCAGTTTCTGTACTAAATCATGACCAAATCTTTCTCAACTGGTCTCATTCGAAAGAATATACCTTAGGCTTTGTTTTGAAGATAGTTTGAACCATATTTGACATGTTTACCATTCGAGAATGTCAAGAAGTGTATAACATAGAGCTCTTTCAAAAATAAGTATTTTTTCAAAGGTAGTTCAAGATATCTGGGAAACGCTCTAAAATGATCATTTACCCCTCAATGTGTGGCAAATATTCCATAGTATTCGATGTACAATGGCTTCACTTGCGCTTTTTTGCGCCAAAATAAGAAAAAATAAATTAAATTAATTAACTCATTACGCGTGGTAAAGATGGACAAATTATGGGTGAAATTATGAAAAAAATCCACGTGCTCGGCTGGGATTTGAACCCAGGACTCTTGATGCTCGTCTAGCATACAAGAGTCCTGGGTTCAAATCCCAGCCGAGCACGTGAATTTTTTTCATAATTTCACCCATAATTTGTCCATCTTTACCACGCGTAATGAGTTAATTAATTTAATAACCATGCGGATTGGATTACCGAATAGCTCAATATAAGTGTCAGTTTAAGAAAAAATAGTTTTTAGTTACACTACGAATCAGCCCATTAGACCATCGTATTTTTTACCATTATATGCTCCCCAATAGATTTAAAAACCACCTCGAGCTTGCCCACGATATTGAACTTCAAATGGGCATCGAAATAATTACGTACAGTCAACTCTCCATTACTCGATATTGAAGGGACCATCGAGGGGACCATAGGGAGGTATCGAGTTATAGAACACAAAACCAGTGCAAATGCGATCCAAGGGACCATCGCGGTAGCCATGAAAACCAACTTCCTTTATGGTTCTCTATCTCAATATCGAGATACGGAATATCGAGTAAGGGAGAGTTAACTGTATCATTTTATTTAGATCTGGATACGGATTTCATTTATTGAATTAAAAAAAATGTACTTTTTTTTAATCTAATTCTGTCAAATGTACCGGAAATATCGATTTTATATTTCAGCGACTATTTCTATCAAATTACCTCTAAAAATCATGTTTTGTCAAATAATTGGCAATTTTTGAACGTTTTTAGTGAGAATTGTACTTTTGATAAGCATTTGTATTTCCTGTGCGTCGATAGGCGCGTGGTGCTCGGCCTATCGATCGCAAAATTCTTGGTTCGATTCCAGGTTGCCGCGAATACCTTTTTTTGTTTTCAATTTCTGGTTTCATAAGGCAAATTTATGAATTTCAATCCGATTTCTTGTGGCGAATTTTCATAAGGGGTTCCTATGTTTATCGTTAGTCCATTTGCCTGAGTGCAAAGTTGTCAAAGCACTACAAACTTTTCCCCAGAGTTTGGAGGCGCTACGTGGATGATATTTTTGCTGTTATAAAAGAACGTTACCTGCAACAAACACTCGATATGCTCCGACATAGAACAACAAAGTTTACGGTAGAGAAAGAAAACGAGGGTCAGCTCCCGTTTTAGATTTGTTGGTCTCCAAAACAACAGGCAATCAATTAAAGTTTGCTATTTACCGAAAACCTACGTTAACGAATCGGTACATCACATCGGATTCAAACTATTACGGGGCCCAAAAACAAGCAGCGTTCCATTCCATGGCCCATCGGCTCTTCAATATACCGATGGCAAAAGAAGATTTTGTGGCAGAACGAAAAAGAATTCACGCTGCAGCCGAAGTTAATGGATACGGTAAAGATTTCGTTGACAAAATCCTCCGTAAACATAAAAGCAAAAAACACAGACAGACTGCCACAACTCTTCACCCTGATAAAGAAGAAACAAAAACGATAAGTCTTCCATTTTACCCCCAAAATGACAAACCCTATTCAGGCGGCTTTGAAACACCATGGTATTCATGTGGTGTATAGGCAACACACTGAAGGATCATTTATGCAATCTAAAGGACAAGGTTCCTGCTGAGGAAAAATCAGGAATATATGAAATCCCGTGTCAAAATTGCCCTGCAGTGTATATCGGCCAAACTCGCCGTAAGTTCAGAGTTCGCCTGCGTGAACATAAAAATGCAGTGGACAATGAACGACCGAACGATTCCAGTGTAGCAGCCCACACTATAAAACACAAAACCATAACATCGATTGGCAACAGGCCAAGTTGCTAAAAAATGTCCGAAAAGCTTCACACCTTAACGCTTGGAAGTCAATGAATATGTGTTTGTGAATCTGAATAATCAGTCGGACATCGTCCCGTAGATGGGCAACATCGAGCCCGAAACCGGTCGACATAAAAAGGTAATGTTTTAATATCCTTTTTATTTGTAAGAACAATAAGGGTTGTGTTCCGTCTCGCGTCGCGTCTTATGTGATCGTAGTGGAAGTTCTTACGTTAGCACACCCCCAGAAATGGAATGGAACTCTACATTATGTCATTTTTTTCGCAGGGATTTCGGTTGTCTCAGATAAATATCTCTTTATCAGTTGAATTGTTGATAATATAACGTAGCATATTTTATATAGAATAGAATACACGAATAAAAATTTCCAGGCGGCAACATAACTGCGATAATCAAGCACTTACCTCTCAAATTTTTTACAGTTTTAACCTTTTAATGTCCTCCATTTTGAAGTCGATCCTGAAACAAAGAGTAAAATTAATGTTGTTCTTATAGGTATTATTTTCAACAGCAAAAATCTCATCTCTAGTTATCGCTTACCTTAATGCCAAAATTGTTCGCACCTCATTGGGTGTCAATCGCCACGTGGCAGACGACGAATCCCAGTACTCCGGCAGTTCGGAAACACTTTCCAGATTGAGAATCGTTGCCATCTGCAGTAGCTTGGCAAGCTTGTCCCTCACGGACCACGACGTGGCCCCTGTTAGAAACGACGCTAGTGCACGGGCTTCCTGATCTAGCACTAGTCCACCAAGTCGATTGAATGTGGACTTTTTGATGGCACGTTCCAACCGTGCCGTTATTTCAGTGGTCACTATGCTAACCAAAGCATCGTAGTTTCTTGGGGTTAGTGCGGATTTAAATAAGGTGAACAATCCGTCTATTTGAACAATCAAATACTGAATGAATGTTTCGCCGGCTTCGTATGTAGCAAGTTCTTCTTCGGACAGATTGTGGTTGTGGGAAATAAATTGATCCACCCACGGGTGAAGCCTAGGTTTGATGGCGGACGTACGCAACTGTTGTAATCCAAAATCTACCAAAGCTTTCAACGAATCTCCGACGGATTTCAAACCGGACAAACAGCTGTCCAATTTTTCCTTCTCTCGAACCGTCATGGCCGGGAAATTCATTTTTATTTCATCGGACATCATAGATCGTAGGGTTTCTATAAACTCCGTAGACATGTCGGCGTTATTGAGGGCCGTAATAAATTTGCTTCTGGCTTGATCTACATCGCTGGTTTGCAACCTCCCCTGTTGTATGGAGCTTTGGAGAGCCGATTGTGCAAGGTCCATGTAACCCGTTGGATAGCCAGCTTTAAGTGGATTCTTTAACGCGTTCATGAAGTCTTGCTCCAGGCAGCTTGCAGCATTGTTTATAACGGCACAAATACCATCCAACGATTGGGTGCCGTTCGAGCGGCGGATACATTTACGAATGATAAAAAATACGTCATCCAACATGCTCGAGCACTGTTGTCCGGCTTCGAGATTGTCCAAGGCGATGGCTTTGAGGACACTCTCTTCCATGAAGTAACGCTCGAAGAGCAGATATGTGCCGAGAACTTCCTGCATCTGGGTGCTCAGGCGGGATTTTTTGATCAGGTCGTCAAGCTGCTTGAGTTTTGCGTCCTTTGCCTCGGTTTCAAGAGTACTTTTTTCAAGGTCATTCTGAAAGAAATATTATAAGTATGATGAGTTGGCGAGCAGAATTGTTGAACTTAGCATGCACGAAGAGAATCTGCAAGCGCTAGGAGTTTTTGAACGATGTGTGCTTAGGACGATCTTTGGCGGAGTATGTGATAATGGCGTATGGAGGAGAAGAATGAACTCTTCGGTGAACCCAGTATCCAGAAAGTCGCCAAAGCTGGAAGGGTACGATGGGCGGGACACGTTGTGAGAATGCCGGACAACAATCCCGCGAAAATGGTGTTAACCTCGAATCCGGCCGGTACAAGACGAAAGGGAGCGCAAGGAGCTAGATGGTTTGACCAAGTGGAGCAGGATCTTGTAAGTGTGGGGCGATCGAGAAACTGGAGGTTTTCAGCCATGGATCGAGTTAGTTGGTGTAACATTGTGGCGCAGGTCATGCCTTGAAGGACGTAGCGCCATCAAAAGTAATGTAAGTACCGTAAAGTACCCATATTTCGCGCGCGCTCCCAATTTCGCTCACTGACCTTTTAACATATTTAGCGAAAGAAATTTTTGTTGAATAATTCTACTTCAGCCATGGTTACAAAACATGCAATTATATAGTCCAACATGTATCAACAAATATGGATAAAATGGCAGTGAGCGAAATTAGGAGCGTGCGCGAAATATGGTAGCATCACGGTATACATATTTCAAAGAACTGCTAATTTTTCCAGAGAAGCCTCCACTGATTTTAAGATTTTTTTTAAAAGAATTGTCGCTCAGTTTCTCCAAGAATTCAAAAGGAGAATTTCTCTAAGGCTACCTTTAAAAACTGCTCCAAAGATTCCTTCAAAAAGTTAAGTAATTATTTGAGAATTGCTAAGATAATTGAAAAAGTAAACAATTGAATCCCTGGATAATTTCCAGGATTTTTTGGAGGAATTTTCTGAAAACCATTGAACAGAATCTGTCAAAAAATTGTGTAGAAACGATCGCAATAATTGCTGTAGTATTTGTTGGTGTGAAACCGGAAATGAAATTTTGAAGAATCCAATGAAGTATTACTTGAAAAATCACATGAGAATTTGATTGAAAGAATATCGAATAAAATACTGAACAAATTTCTAGATAAATTTCTGGAAGAACTTAATGGTGCATCATTGGTCGAATTTATTGGAGGAGGATTTTCTAATAGCAAACCGGATCCTATTCTTGGCACTTTTGATTCACTTCGGGCTCATAAAAACCTACTAAGCTAATATTCGGCCACAAGATGCGTGGTACTGAAACGCATTTTTTTGCAAAGCTTCAGATAACCCGGTCGAGAAAAAACACCCATGAAAATGTCTGGAAAAATAAACAAAAACATTGGCATAGGAACTCCCCGAGAAATTCATTAAAAGTTTCTTGAAAAAAAAACATCAACGAATTGCTTCATAAACTCTGTAATAAACCTTTGGGATTTTCTTGGAAGATTCCTTTGGGAGATCTACTACAGTAACCACTGGAAAAAATCTACGGAGGAAACCCTGAAATGACATTTTGGAACATTTTCAGCGTAATCTCTGTTGATAGGTATTCGAATCAGAATTCACTACAAGGAGAAGCAAAACAGTGACTTTAGAGTCTATTTTGGTTAAAAGTGATATTTAAGACCTTCTATTAAGAAAGAGACCTGCGTAATATCACTTCACGGTTGATCTAGCAACTTCTCACATACAGGAATATTATTTATAAAACACTTACCAAACATCTTCGCTTGATGAACTTGATGTATAGTTCTGCTCTGGAATGTATGATGGTAATTTCTCCGATCAATGCATCGATATCCTTAGCATTCAGCTTGTCAACCGATCCTCCACCGGAAGCCTTCCGATAGTGACCCATAGCCGCTGGATTACCACTGCTCTTGATGTAGTCGTTGATTTGTGCGACTCTGCGTCCAATTTGACGATTTTTGTTAAATTCAAGCACCAGCTTCACCACCTCGTCATCGCATTCCCTTTGCAGTATTGCTACAACTTGCACTAGTCTTCCTGCGCCGTAACAGTTCTCGATTATTGCTTGATTGACTTCCACCACCCGAGCAATGTTCTCAAGCAGAACAGTCAACGTATCCGAAAAGGCAACAGTGGTCCGTTTTTCAGCCTTGGCAATATCCATCGAGGAACGGAGCTCCTTCTGAGCCTTGGCTTGCAACTTTGTGCAGATATACGTCATGAATTTTGCCAATCCTTCGTCGTGCATGCCAAGGAGCGGGAAAATTTTGAAAAATCTTTCCACCGAAGCAAGGTCATCCTTTTTAACGGCCTCGTCGAACTTTTGCGTGACCACTTGCCGTATCTGGGTGGCAGCTTGCTCTAAAGTCGAAACCGCTTTGCTGACCGATGTTATCGAACCGGAAACGTCGTCTGCTGTTTTCTGGAGCAGGTTTTTGTCCATAGACAGGAACCGGTTCACGTGCACCGCTCCTTTTTCGAAATCTTCCTCCTTGATGGCGGTTATGACTCCCTGGCTGCACAACTGCAAATCAATCAAGTCGTGCACTCGCTGTTGGCACTCGGAAACGCGACCCCGGGCCTCATCCAGCCGGCGAACTTTGGCGCTTACGTTCTCTGCCAGCTGAGAGGTGTGGTCAATCATTTCCGATAAATTGCGACTCTTATCCGCCACAAGCGAGAGATTGCTCAGAGCCATTCCGATATTTCGCATTTTCGCTTCCAGTTGGCATTGTTGTGAAAGAATTTCCTCTAAGCGAGAATCGATGTTTTTTCTATAATACAATAGTAATAATTAATATGGAGATAATAAGTCTAGTTCTTGAAACTATCGGTAAAGGGTACACAAACCTCTTTTACAGAAATCCTCCTACAAGCTTCATCAATTCCTTCTTGAGTGCTTGTGTCGCAATCGTCTAACAATAAGTCTAGTCCAATCATGTTTGAAGCACTTGCATTCGTATCGTTAAATCACAAAAATTTCACAAATATTGCGTAGGAAACCGGGATTTTTGACCGAAAATTTTGTTTACATCAAGAAAATTGACATGTTGGCAACCAAACTGATGTCAAGCTAAAATGGACCGATGCACGAGTTCATTAATTTGACGTCTGAGCGGTGCCGAATTCACTCGTTGCCATGGCCACGTAAATAACACGGCACCGCTCAAACGTCAAATAGTGAACGCGTGCATTGGTCCATTCCAGCTGATTGATGACGTCATTTTGCAGAATTGGGCACTTTTATATCTCAAGCGTGTGTCAGAATAGTGGTTATCACGCCCAATGGTATGAGTGCCCTAGAGTAGAAGTAGTTGTGAACCTTAGAGGAAAACAATATGCACTCTGTCTCGAAAAACACCCAGAATCCGGGTATAAATTTTTCAAATTGGGTAATATTTCCATATGCATTTTGATGAGTCTGGAAAGGGTGTGCAAGTTTCTTTGAGGAAAACAAAAACAAACTGTGTATGACGAGCGTATGCTAGTCTACGTGTGTTCAAATGTCACTAAGCTCTATAGGGGCGTAAGTAACATGATCGATTTCTTTCCATCTTATGTGAATGAAGGAAATCGCTGCCTATACACGCTAAGATCAGATTACCCATAAATAGGTAGTTGATTCACCCATTTATAGGTTGTTGATACAAAACATATAATATAGGTAGAATTTACCAATAAAAATTGGTAATGTTCACTCATATTATTGGTAAAGTTGCTTTACCCAAATATGGGTAGCTGTTTTACCCATATTTGGATGAAAAATTAAACATCAACATAAATCAACACGACACGACGACGCGGAGGAGGAGGAATTATTTAATTGTTTAAGAACTATTTTTACTAACTATAACAAAACGGACGTTTTCTAGGTAAGTAAATATTACTTTAAACCACAGACAAACAGACGTCACACTCTCATCATTGGCCATCGACCACCTTTTTAACGGTCGGTTCAAAAATATGGTAGGTGGCCGATTCACAACCCGCAGCGCTCGCATCGTTTTTGTTCGTGTTTGACGTTTGCACACTACCGCCATCTGTTGGCCTATCGGCCAAACACACCAATAGGGTCCTAAAGCCCTGTCTCAATTTTAGTACCAAACGCTTAAGTTAAGGCCGGAAACACATGTTTACACAATTTTTAAATGATTTTTGTTTGTTTAAGCCCAAAAAACAATTTTTGAGATTTTGTCATACCCCTTGGTTCAAACTCAAATACTGGGTATATTTTGTTTTCCGTGTCCCTTCCGAAATGTCAGATAGGAACAATCCCAGTGGTGAAACTAAAACCCCTGTGGCATTTTTGTCGACAAAGTGAACGTCAAACATGGTCAAAAGTGTCAAAGTTCATATTTGGAATAATTTTTAAAATTAAGGTTTAAATATGTTATAGCCGTTATTTGAGCTGGAAAAATTACTAAAGTGGTTGAAAGAACATGCTCTTTAGTATTATCAAATAAAATCAAGAATTCATTTAAAATTTTAGGACCCAATTTTAGCATTGGGCGTACATGTCCTCGTGACTATCATTTTGATCGACATTTGTTCTAAGTGTTACGTCTGTTTGTCTGTGTTTAAACTATACTGTTTAATCATAATCATACGAAGATCATTTTCTGTTTCAGTTTTTATTGGAATATGTGCTGACTCCAAAAATGTCATCGTCCAGTATGATCCAATCGTCAGCATTCATCTTAATCTCTTCAGCGTTCAATCGATCAGGAAAATTCCAACCAGTAGCATACTGAAAACAAACAGGGATGTTCTCAGGGAAGATGCACCATCCGTCACTCATCTCGAACAGTGTTTTGCCACCAGAAGGCGTATCATTAGCAGCACAACGACTTGTGTGGATCTAATAGGCATAAGCCGTTCTTGAAGATTGGAATATGTGTGTACATTATTGTGCTTAAACTTACAATAAAACTATTACTTTTGTTTCTCATGATTAGAATTCACTGGTATGATTATTGAATTTTACAAAAAGAGAATTAAAATACTCAAATATGAGTACTTTTTCTAAATTTCCTTTCGTAATCAAATACCCATAAATGGGTTTTGTAAGTTTATCCATTTATGGGTATAGCCTAGCTTACCCATAAAATGAGTGTGTGCACTTTTTGTTCAATTTCATTCGTTGTCAGCGCAGTTGAGATGGTGTGATTCATGCTGGCGTACCGGTTCCGCATTCCGTTGCCGTTCCGATATCATTGCGTTTGGGCCCATTCACAAATTTCATAACGCCGAAAGGGTGTCATAAAAACTGAATGATATTCATACAAAAAGTGTTACAAGGGGGTGGGTGGGTGTCGAAAATTGCCAATTTCAGCGTTATGAAATAAATGAATGAACCCTTGAGTAAATGCTCAAGGAAATGATTTGACAGGTGGATTTGCGAGAATTGCGCGAAGAGTGAAACCAAATCTACCTATTGCACTATCAAACCGTCTACATAAAAACAGATTGCAGAATGGAACCAAAGACAAACTTGGGTACCTTTTGCAGTACAGAGGGACTAAATGCAGTACTAGAAGTGATATCCAATCTGAACACAAGTGGGACGGACCTGATGGAACTATTTCGATTTCTCTTCATCGATCCTCTCTTCTGTGAATAAAGATTCACCGCTAGGAATCATGGGCGAAGAGATTTTGATTTCGATCAGTTACTTTTCCAGATCACATTGCTATGAAGTGCGGCCAAGGATCAAATAATCGGATGAAACTGGATTTGCGAGGTTTGAATCTATTTTATTGGGCGCATATTAGATTTATCTAACTATAAGCATTTGTTCCAGACCAAACTCAATTCACAGCACTATCCGGAAAATAGAACGTTCTAGCTCTTCGGCGATTGGAACATTTTGGAAGCAGGATGCTGCGAGGTTAGGAAAGCCGCTCTCCGGCAACTGGCAAAACGGAGCGGATAGCTTAGGCGAGCCTACAGCACGAATTCTACAATCTCTACAGTTGCGACAAGTTGACCTGACTGACTCCGTCAATTACATCAATCTGTTTAATTTATCATTTATAAATATCCAATAAACTGTTAAGTTCTATGAATAAAAACAAATTGGCACCATTTCTTCATTCTCTTTCTAATCACAACAAACCAGTCTGCAGTCAAAGTTTACTACCCTCCAGTTTTATAACAACTACAAAGATAGTTTATTTTACTGTGCCAATGTGCTGTCAAAACATAGTAATTATAACCACCGTTTTGTATTTTCAATGCAGTGTGGGTTCATTCACATATTTCATAACGCCAAAAATGGCAACTTTAGACACCTACCCACCCCCTCGTAACGCTTTTTGTATGAATATTCTACCAATTTTGTATGAGCCGTAACAACACGAGGACACCCACCCACCCCCTACAGCGTTATGAAATTTGTGAATAAGCCCTGGGGATTCGCTCGCTGGGGGTCCGCTACATCGAATGACTCGATGGTTGGATGTTCGCTGATTGGAAAAAAAATCCAACTAAAAAGCACTCGAATGTCAGGAGAAGATGTCAAACTGACTTTGACGTCTGACTACCGTCGCATTGAAGTCTCCATATATAGAACACATGTGCTAGTATATGTGCGTTTCGTGACGATTTGCGCTGCAGATGCGTTAGTCTGCAGCATTTTCACCAGCTGTCAGTCGTTCCAACTATCGGGTCGGATTCGTTAGATGGAAGGCAGTCGTGTTCCAACCAGCGAATCCCCGCTGTAATGAAACATGCTCTGCAAAAATCAAGTACACGGAGACGGAATTCAACTCAATTTTGGGTTGTTTCAACGCAATTTCATAGTTGAGCCCAATAACTCAATTTTGGCTAAATTTCCAAGGTCCCCACTAGGTAGTTTGGCTTTAATTCCATTAGAAAAATATACTCAATTTTGGGTTGATTTAACGCAAAATTGAGTTCTTTCGAGCCAAACATAAGAAAAGTTGCATTTACCCAAATTTGGCTTATTGGGCCAAAGTACCCCCATTGGGTAGATGCAGCTTTCTCTATTTTTGACAACATTCGTGTGGGAGAAAGAGAAAACCGAGAGATTTTGGGTTGAAACTATAATCGATATACTTAATTTTGGGTAAAGTAAACTCAAAAACTAGGTAAAAATATTTCTCCGTGTAGTAAAGTAGTTTCAATCTCACCCTTCATATAGTCGGCGTTACCATGCCTTTTTTATCAGTGTACCAAGCGATTGGAAGTTTAAAAATGCTAACAAACCCGCAACTTGTTACATCTATTCACAGCAGAGAAGATTGATGATTTAGAGAAATCGATCATGCGACTTACCTCCTTATTCTAGCACACACTTGAACTCTCTGATACGACCTAGTCACATACACTGTAAACTCGGCATTACCCTTTAATGTGGGAAAAATACCCTTTATTTTCTGATATATTGTTCTCTGCAAGATAAATCCACGTAATGCGATTATCTGAAAATGTCGATATATCGTCGCAGTGGTAATGAAAATCACCAAATGTTTCAGATTTAGCAAATTTGGAACATTTGTGTCTTCGAAGGATGAAAAAATCCAAGCCTACTAGAATTTTGACGTTGCGTTTGAATTGCGTGCATATCTTCTGCGCGTTACCGCCGCCGCTGGATGTGGATTTAATATAAGCGCCGCAATATGGAAACGTCAAATAAAGGGAACTTAATTTTTTTGAAATAAAGGGTATTTTATGCCCATTTATATATTCCATTTATTTACCCTTTAATGGGTGAAAAAGTTCTTACAATTTTGTATAATAGATTCACGAAACAGCGTTTGTTGTTCTTTAGTTTGTTAATATTATAACAGTAATAAGCATTTAAAAATGCGGATTCATAGAAGGTAGGTTACCTTTCTTTTCTTTTCGCGTCATCTATCTATAAACAAACAATAAATTTTTTTATAGAATGACTTTGCTGCTCAATACATCCCGTTGCATGTCCCGCTGTATAAAAGTACCAGGAGCACCTGCCTCATAAAGCTAGTTGACGAATGGATTATTCTCTTGGATCAAAATTTTTATTGTAAATCGTTTATTGAATAAATCTTTCTTGTATTTATAAGTCTCAGAGCTGATGATTTTATATACGAAAATGAATATTAAAATAATTAAAATTTAATATTTGCAAAAAAAAGAGTAAATTTTACTCTGGGTTCCGAGCTCTAAAGACAGCAAAGAAAAAAAAATTTTACTCTGGTTCCCAAAAACGATTTTTCTAGATAATGGGTAAAATTCACTCGTTGATTTGACGTACAAGCCGTCTACTCTTTAATGAGTAAAGGCCCTTGTACCAGCCGAATAATTAGCCCTCGTTACGCTTCACACTCGAGCTCAGCCGTCTGTTCTGCTACACTGCTGTACCACGAATGACGCTCGTGTTCGGCAGCACCTTTGCCGTACCCGAGTAAACCCACGCACACACGGTTTCGTCATGCATGTACCAATACATTCTTCTTTCAAGCTGTCATTCCTGATACCCGTCACTGAAAGCGTACGTAGTTCAACTTGACCGTTGGCGACTCGATGAAACCATACATCGTTACACTCCTCCCATATTTTGGATTCATAATATATCTTAAGATCCATATTACAAGTGTTACAAACATTTTATTGATATCCTCTCAAACTGTTACATTAACTAAGTTACAAAATCGTTAAACCTAACCGGTCGTCTGCTAATTCGTTTTGAGGAACTGTTATCTTTCCCCTGATCTTCAGTGGAGGTCACCGAGCGATCCGTAATACTAAGATGTGTATTAGAAGACCTGTTCTCATCGAAAAGTGCTGAGCCTGCTGTCAACAATTTCTTGAGGTGGGAGCTGTTGCGTCGGTACACCTTACCTGTTCGATTTGAGCGTACAGTGATTTCGTTCCCTTTGACGTCAATTGTTTCAAATTCCTCATCCCCGAAGTTTGGTTCATACGATCCAGACTTGAAGTTCTTCATCAACACTACATCTCCTCTCCCCAAATTATGCGCCTTGGCTTGTCGGGATGTATCTGCTCGTAGTTTATGCTGCTCCTTCTGATGCATGTCTCTATCTCTGGAAGATTCCCAGTTCAAATTTGGTGGTTGGTGAATGGATGGGATTCGGTTCCGTATCTCACGACCAAACATCATTTGACCTGGAGACACTCCTGTAGCCTCTTGAGGTGTTGAATGGTACAGCGTCAAATATTCATAGAGATCAGCCTTCCAATCTGTTCCCTGAATAATGCTGATTTTGATTCGTTTCCCAATATTCCGCATCTGTCTTTCTACTGCCCCATTTTGTTCCGGCCAATATGGGGTAGAAAGATTGAGGTGTATGCCGTAGCTTAAACAAAAGTTCCGAAACTCAATCGCTCTAAACTGTGGCCCGTTATCTGATGTAGTTGACCGGGGAATGCCAAAAGCACTAAACATCCTCAGGAGAGTTCCGATAACCCTTTGTGTCGTTGCCGGTTTCATTGGTTCTACTTGTACAAACCTGCATGTGTAGCAAACAACAACCAATAGTGACATCTCCCCCGGGAGTCCTTCTTTAAAATCGATGGCCAGATCTTGCCACGGCATAGTTGGTATCCGACGAGTCATGGGATTAGGCTTATCCGGTAGCGCAGTCATCTTACATGGCTTATAGTTGCGAATAATTGTATCAACCAGTTTATCCATGAATGGGAACCAAACCTTGGATCTAAGCAGTGCTTTCATAGATATTCCTCCTTGATGTCCTAGGTGTGCCAGGTTGACTATCTTTTCTCTCAACGCAGTGGGAATGACAATCCTGTCTCCTCTTAATATCAATTCCCCGTACAGTGTTAAATCATCCTTGACTGTTGCTGTTTTGAACTCATTCGGAACTTCATCCCAGATCCCCGAGTATATCGCTTCTTTGACTTTCTGTAGATCATTATCGGCCAGGGTTGCTTTTTCCAGCTCCTCAATTGACAAAACCGACGGTTTAATCTCACCTGCTAACCAACTAATGACATCCGAGCGAGTACTGTAATCTTTCACGCCTTGGGACAACCGAGAGAGTGAATCAGCCAAATTGTCTTCCCCTGGTTCGTATTTTACAGTAAAATCGAAGCTCTGCAGCCGAAGAATCCACCTCTCTATACGCGCGGATGGTTTTCGATTTTACCCGGTTGAATAGATATTCCAGAGGTTTACAATCTGTGACGAGCGTGAAATGCTTACCGTATAGGTATACGTAAAGTTTTTCCATGGCCCATATGATGGCATAGCATTCTTATTCTGTTTGACAATACTTTTGCTCAAACTCAGCCAAACTCTTCGATATGCAGGAAATCGTTTGCGATACACCGTCTTTAGTCTGAATCAGTATTGCCCCCAAACCGTATGGGCTGGCGTCTGTCACTAACACCGTTTCGTCATTAGGGTCAAAAAAACCGAGGCAACCTGCGCTTGCAATCATGCCCTTCACCGCATCCAACTCTTGACTGTGTTTATCCTTCCAAATGAACAAGGTTCCCTTATTCAAAAGGGATCTCATATTGAAAGTGTGGGCCGACAAATTAGGAATAAACTTCCCAACGAAATTTATGAGACCTAACAAAGATCTCAATTCGGAAACGGAGGACGGTGGTTGCAAATCCAAAATAGCCTTAACTTTTCCGTCTGTCGGACGAATACCTTCAACGGACACAATATGACCCAGAAACTCCACGCTAGGTACTCCAAAGACCGATTTCTCTTTGTTAATCTTCATGTTGAATTTCTTAATTCGGCGAAGAACTTCACGCAAAGTTTCGTCGTGTTCTTCGACTGTCTCCCCATAAATTAGGAAATCATCCATGTAAACTATCAGTCCTTTGATACCCCTGAACAAGTTTTCCATTTCTCGTTGGAAAAGTTCTGGGGCGGATTTGATCCCGAACATCAACCTGCAGAATCTGTATACCCCGCTCCTGGCCACAAATGTAGTGATATGCCTACTGTTGCTATCAAGCTCAAAGTGATAATAAGCGGCCTCGAGATCGATCTTGGACAATTTAGCAACCTAATTGAAATAAAAAAAAGACCATGACGTATGTTTTCTACGAACTACAACATTCTTATTTATTAGCATACCTTTTTAATTCCGGACATTGCATCGTCGATATTAGGCATCGGGTAGTTTTCACGTTTCACCGCTTTGTTGGCAGCCCGCATGTCTACGCACAGTCTGATTCTACCATCCGATTTTCTAACGGGAACCAGTGGCGAAACCCAAGTTATCGGTCCTTCCGCTCGTTCGATGATGTTTTTGTCCAGCAAATCTTGAATTGTTTTCTCCACATCCGCCTCCATTGACATGGGAAAACGTCGAACTGCCTGCACAACTGGTGGGACCGAATCATCAACTTGGATGGGCAGCTTTACATCCGGTATTTTCGGGAATTCTTCATGACCCTGAACCTCCACATTTGAACGATCTCTAGCAGAAATACTGTTCACATGATAGCCGATTTTCAAAATCCCCAATGCAAAAGCAGTTCCTTTGCTTAACAAGCTGACTTGGCCATGTGGAGTTCAGTCGAACTACAACCCTCGATAACTTGATCGACTATCATATCGTCCACGTCGGAAAAAATGCAACGGTTAGCTTGTTCCCGCAATCGATACACAAACTCTTCAAAGGGTTCTTGATTGTTTTGCCGCATTGACCTCAAAATTGTTGGAGTATGCAATGATTGTGCCTCGTATGCAAAGCGGCAACACTGGATGTGTGTAGCTGTATGAGTGAGGCGGCGCTGAAGGCAGTCGCAGCGGCGGCAGTGAGCGCGCCAAATAGGATGAAGAAAGGGAGAATGGAAAGTTTGCCATTCATCCGTAATGTGATGTTCGATCCGTTCAGACGTGTTTATTAAAGTTCTCGTAGCGTACAGTAGTTGATTTGTAGTTGTGTTCTTTCCTACCGAAATCCTGGTTCTGTGTTCCGCTTCGGTGACCCTGTTCTGCGTTGTGGTGTGTCCACCTCTGCCCAACAGGTTATTGGCCCAGCAGTGCCGAAGGGAAGGTTCTGGATTGCGTAGGAAAAAGGATCCGAGAGAGCGAAAGTGATCACGCCGTGTGTGAGTGTGTGTGAGTTGTATCTCCGCGGTGGTGATTTTGCGTGGTCAAAATGGCGGATGTGAACAAGTTTGCGTTTGCCAGACTGAACAATCAGAACTGGCAAATATGGAAGTTCCGGATGGAGATGCTCCTGACCAGGGAGGAGCTGTGGTATGTGGTCGGTGATGCGAGGCCGGCTGTAGTGACCGATCAGTGGACGAAGGACGATAGGAAAGCTCGTGCCACTATCGGATTGTGTATTGACGATAACCAGTTTGCACTGGTGAAGGAAGCAAACAGTGCAAAAACGTTTTGGGATCAGTTGCGTGGTTATCACGAGAAGAACACGGTAACGTCACGTGTGTCTTTGTTGAAGAGGTTGTGCTCGTCAAATCTCGCGGAAGAAGGTGACCTTGAGAGTCATCTGGTGGTGTTGGAGGATTTATTCGATCGTTTGTCGAATGCAGGCCAACAGCTGGAGGAGTCACTGCGGATTGCGATGATCCTGCGCAGCTTGCCTGATTCGTACGGTGGTTTGGTCACGGCGTTGGAGAGTCGTGCCGATGCGGACATCACGATGCAGCTTGTGAAGTCAAAGCTGATCGATGAGTTCGAACGTCGGAGGGAGCGTTCCGGCGAAACGTGTGAGACGAAGGCGATGAAAAGTGTTGTTGTGCGAAACGATGTGCAAAGCGTGGGTGGACACAACGATAGAGCGCCGGTGAGAAGATGCTATTTTTGCGACAAGCCCGGTCATTTGCGTCGCGACTGTCGTTCGTTTTTGCTAGCGAAGCAGGAGCTAGAACGAGAGTGCGAAGATAAGAAGAAGCCGGACGACAGTGCGCGTGTGAAGCAAAATGCGAAGCATGTGAAGGACGAAAATTGTGGTGCCAGAAGTGTGTGTTTTATGGCTGGAATGGATCAGCAAAAGTGCTGGTTCATTGACAGTGGAGCGAGTAGGCACATGACGAGTGACAGAAACTTTTTCAAAGTGTTCAAGTCGCTAAGAGAAGGACAAGGTCAAAGCGTTATATTGGCGAACGGTAAAGTGGTTACCGCCGCCGGCTGTGGCTATGGGTTTGTGTACGGTATGGACGGAACCGGAAGTGAAGTGGAGATAAAACTTACCGATGTGTTGTACGTTCCGTCGTTGGCGAGTGGACTCGTGTCAGTGGACAAATTGACGGCGAAAGAGTTCTCAGTGAAATTCAAGAAAGATGGTTGCGACATTTGTGATGCATCCGGTAAGAAAGTGGTGATATGTGAAAAGTCGGGGCCATTGTATCGGCTGAAGCTAGCGAAGATTATGAAGAAAGTGGAGGGCCAGCGGCCGATAATTGGCGAGAAGAAGACGACGAGCGGAAGAAGATCACCAGTGAATGTTGTGAGCTGGTATTCGGAGATGAAGCCGAATAGAGCCGATGATGATGAAGAAGAATACTTCGATGCGGACACTTCAAGCGAGGAAGTGGAGCCGCTGCATGTGGCGGAGTCCAACAGTGGAAGCCCAGATTCGGATGCTGATAACTGGAGGGAAGTTAGGCGATCCAGGAGGAGTAATCGTGGAGTTCGACCCGGCCGGTTGGTTGATTAGTCGATGCTTGAAGCAGGAGGAGATCAACCCAGCAAGGAAGGCAGAGAGGATGCGGACGAGTACGAGGACAACATTGAGGAGGAGTGTTGGAGTATGCAATGATTGTGCCTCGTATGCAAAGCGGCAACACTGGATGTGTGTAGCTGTATGAGTGAGGCGGCGCTGAAGGCAGTCGCAGCGGCGGCAGTGAGCGCGCCAAATAGGATGAAGAAAGGGAGAATGGAAAGTTTGCCATTCATCCGTAATGTGATGTTCGATCCGTTCAGACGTGTTTATTAAAGTTCTCGTAGCGTACAGTAGTTGATTTGTAGTTGTGTTCTTTCCTACCGAAATCCTGGTTCTGTGTTCCGCTTCGGTGACCCTGTTCTGCGTTGTGGTGTGTCCACCTCTGCCCAACAAAAATATGTCGTTCGAATCTTTTCTTCAACTGTGGGGCAAAGTATTCATCGAGGGAGAGAATCGCTGATTCGTATTTCAATACGATCACTTCTTCCAAAACTTCTTCATTTTCATCGACCGTTTTCTGAACCTCCCATTTTGCAACCTTGTCGTAATATGTCTGAAGATCAATGCCTCCCAGAACTAACAAAAGGTTGAACTTCTCTTCGTCCTGTTCCACTTTGTTTGCATTTAAAAACCGTTCCAGAGCTCTATTCCACTTGATCCAGTCGTTTCTGGGGTCTGCACCTATCTTGAAAGGTGGCATCGCCGACGCATCTACAACCAAAAACAAATCAAAAAATATGCCTCCCTTAGTTTCTTTCCACTTGATAAATCACAACGAATATTTTCCAATAACTTGACTTTTTTTTAAGCATCTTATGTTTCCATCCATTGCAATAAACTTTCGTCTTTCAAATTTCTTTTATTTATGGTTTATAAACATCACCTTGCTACGTCCACTGTAATCCAAAAATTGAGTTTCCACTCCGATCCACAATAACATGTCCACTCAACCGATCATCATCACTCCAGAATTTGTGTCCATCGATCAACAAATGCAATAAACTCAGTCAGTTCGACACTAAGCGTTCTTCCGTACTGATCTTTCTTCGCACTAAGCGTTCCTTCGCACTAAGCGTTCCTTCGCACTAAGCGTTACTTCGGACTAAGCATTACTTCGCACTAAGCGTCCACCAGCACGAAGCTTGGCACAAAATGGCCTTTCCAACGAGGTACACTTTTCTTCGCACGCAGCGTTCCTTTGTACCTCTAGTCACGGAGACAATCTTTCACCCAAAAAACAAATGATGAATTGGGTCCTAAAATTTGTAATGAAATCTTGTTTTTATTTAATAACACGAAAAAGCATGTTACTGTAATTACTTTAGCAATTTTTCCCGCTCAAATAATGGCTATATCATGTTTAAACTTTAATTTAAAAATTTGGTCCATAAATGAACCTTGACACTTTTGATCATGTTTGACGTTCGCTTAGTCAACAAAAACACCACAGGGGTTTTAGTTCGACCACTGGGGTTGTTCCTATCTGACATTTCGTAAGGGACACGGAAAACAAAATACACCCAAAATTTGAGTTTAAGCCAAAGGATGTGACAAAATCTAATAAAAATTTTTTTGGGCTCAAACCAACGGAAAACATTAGAAAATTGAGTAAACATGTGTTTTTGGCCTAAACTGAAGCGTTTGGCACTAAAATTGGGACAGGGCTTTAGGACCCAATTCTCCACTCTGCCTTTCTGCTGTTTAACACACACGAAGTGATATATTTTTTTCTTCCATAAAATCCAGATAGATGTTCAAAATGCTGATTATCTCACTGCCGCCATTTTCTCCTTTTAATTTGCACTGTTGATTTCTTTTCCTTTGTTCGCCATCTTGTTTTTTTTTTCGCTCTAACCACGCCGTAAGCATTCAGGGTAGAAAAATTCCAATTCGGACATTTTTGGTAATTTCACATTTTATCCATAGTATCGCTCCCGTTTTTCACCAATTTTGCAACTCAGAAGATCGAAACTTACCTATTTTTACCGTCGTCGCCATTGTACCAGCTCGTTACGCTTCACACTCGAGCTCAGCCGTCTGTTCTGCTACACTTCTGTACCACGAATGACGCTCGTGTTCGGCAGCACCTTTGCCGTACCCGAGTAAACCCACGCACACACGGTTTCGTCATGCATGTACCAATACATTCTTCTTTCAAGCTGTCATTCCTGATACCCGTCACTGAAAGCGTACGTAGTTCAACTTGACCGTTGGCGACTCGATGAAACCATACATCGTTACAGCCCTTTACTCTTTTTATGAGTTAACTAGTTTCTCCCAAAGAGGGTACTTTTTACCCTTTACAAGGTACTTTGGTCTTACAGTGTACGGTGATGACGTTTTGTTACAGTCCGATCCTGAAGGGCAAAGCACGTGTCTGATTTGTTTTTGTTTACGAGTTTGTTTCACGGTTTCGGCAAATCGCGGCATATGCGTTGAAATTTTAGCGATATTCTTAGCAAGTTCAATTGATAAAAAATAGTCCAAAAGGTGTTTTCAGCTTCGTAATGTTTAGAAACAGTGTAAAAGTTCTTACCAGAGTTACAAAATCATTTAACATCAGTATACGGAACTACCGTAAGTGTACAAATATTATGTAATTAATCTTGAGATGAAAAAAATATCTTAAAAAATCAACAAATTTTACACAAAATTGAATACAATGTCATTAATACTTAATGAAATGTATAATAGCGGCTCCCCCGAAACGATTTTATCGTCAAACCGGCATCATCACCAGTAATGGAAAGTTTGAAATCACACTGGACCAAAGAAAACTGAAGACACCCAAAGGAGCCCCCTTCTTCGTGGAGAGTGAACCCCTTGCTATTGCGATTGCCACCGAATGGGACGCCCAGAAGGATGTTATCGATCGATCCCGAATGCACTTGACGGCCCTTAGCAGCACCGTTATTGATAATCCGAATAATCTACAGAAAGCCGACATCGTGAACTATTTGGTGAATTATGCCAGCACCGATGCGATTCTGTTTCAATCGAATGTAAGTTCAAGGTATATAATTTACAGGGTGTTGACTAATTAATGAAATCAAAAATCTCTGATTATCTGAAAAATCTAGATTATTAGATTTGTCAATTTGAAACGAAATAGGCATGATTTTTACCAGATACATACTTACAAAACCGGCTATCAAAAAAAAAAAATTTGTATTAGGCGGGCCTGCCTAGCATACAGCCTAGCCACCTTTTTTTGATCGGTCCATGTAGAGCTAGACGACCTTTTTTATAGCTCACCCTTTTACTGCAATACCAGCTTGATGTTTTAACATTCCAAGGCAGATTATTACATTTTTAGATTCTTCAATTTGAAGCTATTTTATTTTGAAAATTCTTTACATTATAGATTGTGATTTTTCTAAATTTGCTTTATTTTTTAAATGATTAAAAATTTTATTAGGAAAATATGTTAGCTATTTTGTCCATTTACTATTTCGCAAAAATATCGCAACATTCTCTACTCCGCCAGGTCCGCCATGGTCGGAAAAAATGGAGTTTGGCCAAAATTGACTCAATAGCCTAGATCGATGAAATATCTGTATTCTCTATTTATTTTCTCACAAGGCCAGGGACATAAATTCACGGAAAACAGGCAGAATTCTCACAAAACGTTGAGCAAAACTGTCACCGATTCTTTAGTAAAATTTCACAAAATCTTAGCCATTTTTATGATCGAATCCTGTATTTTATCCTGGGAAAGATTTTCAAACAATCCTTAACAAATTTCTTTGTGGTTTCTACGCACTTCTGCAGACTATAGGACAGGTTTAAAAAATGTATTATGGGTTGGGTTCTAATGGAATCCTAAGGGCAATTTTCAGGTAGTCGACACCATGAATTCGAATTATTTTATTAACTGAATTGCTGAAATTTTTCTTCGTTTCTAGGAAGACAAACGTCTCAAAGAGCTGCAAGTTGTCGAATGGAACCCGGTAATTGAATGGTTCAACAAGCGCTACGACGTCCAACTGGAGGCCACAGATGCCCTTGAAGTTCCAAGCTTTGCGCCCGGTACGGCAATGAACATAAGTCGCTATCTGTCGTCGTACAACGAAGCCGCCCTGCACGGAATAATGTACGCTGTGGACACTTTGAAATCCGTCATCTTGACGTGCGCTTGCGTCGATCGGTTTATTGCGGTGGAAAAAGCTGTCCTGTTGTCACGGTTAGAGGAGGAATTCCAGCTGGGGCACTGGGGACGAGTGGAGTGGGCTCATGACGTCAACATGCTGGATTTGCAGGCTCGACTCTCCGCTGCGATACTTTTTGTGTACTTTAACTCTAGTAATGTGTTTGTGAAGGAGAAAATATCCATTTAAAGTAAATAAAAACTCATCTGGCTTATTGCTAAAATGCTGTAGATTTTGTTTTGCATGAGAAATATTAGTTTTATTTAAACATATTCCTCAGCTTAGCGTTCTATGAGCGTGTTAAATCCCAGCTGGGACAGGGCATGCTCCATAGCTTAGTGTTCTTATGAAAACTTCCACAGTTATTGACTAAGAGCTTTCCTTGACCATTGATCATTTTTGCATTCATATATCGTGAAAGCACGAAAAACAAAAATTCGCACGCCTGGGGTGAGTCCTCTATGCCCGGACACTTTTTGTTTTTTGGTGATATTTCAAAATCTACATTCGTTTTACTATTTATTTTTGTACAGTCTTAAAAATTAGCAATATTTCAAGTAAAAAACCAGAGGGAGTTGTGTACAAGACACAACCGCATGACGGCATGACGTTAACTACGCCAAATGATTTTCTGCTTTTGAATTTTATTCGATTGTCATAGTTGCAGCCTTCCTTTAGTTCAAACTCTAACATAATATCGTGACGGCCGCAACATTTTAGATTTTAAATTGACACCCAGTATATTCCCGTAAGATGTACTTAACATCAAAAGAAGAATGAGCGAAGAAGTAGAAAGTGGTCTCCTTTTATAGTGCGCTTCCCAACCCACGTGTTTGGTTGCGTAAGAAAGGGGCGACATTTTCCCAATTTTCAACAGTCTATCGTCAAAAATCAAAAAGTTTTCTCTATTTGAGTTAAATGTTGTATGAATTTTCAATCGAATGGTGGGAAAATATTAAAAATCTACCGATAAATGGCTGAATTATTAGTATTCAAAATCTTACATAATTTCGTGACGGTCGCAACATTTGGCTTCGATTCATCTTCACCTTAACGTAAAAAAATGAGAAAAAAAAACCTTTACATTTTATTTTTTATGGTGGGTTACATTATGTGTGTGTGTGTGTGTGTGATCCATCTAACCCCCACTGTCCGGCAGTGGTATTATGGAAAAAAGTTTTCAGCAAAAATGTAGTATATTTTTGCAAAAAGCTTCAGTCCGGGAGCTAGAAGGTGATAGCTCTATTGCAGATCCGGTGACCCATTTCAAAATGGCTGGAGAGACACGTCCATTCAGAAGTCACTTTCACTAACAACAAGCCCCCCATGTATGCATTACCATTATCAAATGAATAATGATAATACATACACACTTCCTGTTTCAAAGATGTTTACTTTGAAACTGGCGCGTATTTAATGTTTAAGGCCGGTTTGCTGCTGACAAGAAAAGGAATCGCCTATCTCGATGCGTGGAAAATTTCTCCCAAGAAATGGTTAAGAAAATCACATTTTTCTGATCGCAGTACGCAGTTGAGAAGAAATGTCACTTCAAAGGGGGACTCTGTAGGAAATTTCTTGACCCTTTCAATCAAGGAATTTCTTTACTTTTCTTGAGCGAAACAGCATACTTAGCTTTAAGTACAAATAAATATGTTATCAGAACAATCTCACCAAAATCCATCTAAGGCGGCGTTGTTATCTAATCCAATCAGCAATCGATTTCCTTCTTCTTATTCTTCTCATCTGGGTGGCATCCAATTGCTTCTCCATGTGACGCATGTCATTTGTCATTGCTAGACCACATTGCGTGCATGTTTCATCACTATCGTTTCTAATTCTTACTTTAAAATCTTTTGAATAACGTAACCACTTAGCATATTCACAAAAACTTTTTTTCATACTCTCGGAACCATTCGTCTGGGTGTCGTAGTAGCGTCGGCCGGAAAACAAGCGCAGCCTCAAAAAAAAAATCACGTGGGCGCACAAATCTCATCAAAACCAATTAGAACCAGCCACAAAATAGCCACTAAACGTGTCTGAAAGTTTATTCACTGTTTAATATCGGCGTTTTTTCCAATTTTCGCTTCCGAATTGAAATCTGGATGGCGTAGCACCAGCCAATTCACCTGAAACATCGCGGAAAAAACGAGAGCACGAAAAAAAACGCGTGGAGCAAAACCCCTTTTTATGGTGGGTTACATTATGTACCAAAAATCATATGCACTGAAATGTGGGCGGACACTATGTCCCCTATGCTCGGACACTATGATTTGCACACTCAAAGTTTACACCAAACCCACATAAAAAAATAAATAAATATGCCTTGTGGGTTCAATCTTTGCATGATGTACAGCGTATGAAGCATATTAGCGAGATCATAAACTCCATCTTGGTCAGCGCCATACATCGATTCGCCATATCAGTCGTATGTTGCGCTAGCCATTGCTCGTATTTAGGTGAGAATGTCTTTGGGAATCCAACCCGCTTGTAGTTCTTGACAATTTCTTTGTCAGCTCGAAGTTTTTTTATGTGGTCTTGAAGAGTGCTCTTCGGTACAGTCAACTCTCCCTTATTCGATACTTTGTATTTCAATATCGGATTAGAGAATCATAGTAAAATTTGGTTTTCATGACTACCTCGATGGTCCCTTGAATTGCATTTCCACTGGTTTAGTGCTCTGTAACTCGATATCTCCCTAGCTCGATGGTCCCTTCATTATCTAGTGATCCTTTATAGAGAGATAAGCGGAAGTAAAATGGAATGATTTGGCAACAGACCAGCAGTGCTGATTTTGCTCGGCGTCGAGAATAATATTGTAACACGGACATGACTTCCTCATTGCTAAAAGGTGTATTTTGTTTCGTTATAGATCTTTGATCTACATATCCAAACTAATAAACAGTCGAAAAAATCAACAACTAAAAATCGCATTGAGAAAAAATCAAAAAAGAAAAATATTTCATTTTTTTGCTCCATGCAAAATTACTTTTACCGAAATAATTTCAAGCGCATTACATTACTCCTCAAGAAAAGTTCAAAACAAACATAACGCATGTTCGTTTGGCTCATACTTTGACAACTCTCGCTGCTCGATTGGCTCACACTTTGACAGAAATGTCAGCTTCCGCGAATCTCTCTTATAAAGGATTACTATGTCGCACCTACTGAAAAATTGTCACAAATATCAGCAACATCAAAATCATCCGACGAGTTTGTAGTGGTTATGGTTAGAATGCTCAGCGAAATTGCCATTATCGGCAATGTGTGTAGAAGCTAAATATTTGTTGTGCTACTTGAGTACCCCTGACTGAAACAAAGTGTTAGTTGTACTAAACCAATTTAGACCCGACGGGCGAAAGTTCGTGTTGTGATCGCTAACGCAACGTGAAGATTGCACTTCGTCTCACGTTCGTAAGTGTGGCGATTGTCATGCGATCGAACCGAGATGAAATTGGCTCAGCAGAAACGGTAGTGGGCTTCCGTGGAATCGTCAGCCATTCTGCACACCAAATTTTTATTGCTGTAAATCAGCAAATTTTTGCTGATTTTTTTTTTGTGCTGTAAATTCAGCAATCGATCCAGCAAAATAAAATTTGCTGAACTGATCAGCAATGCAAATTCTCATCCAAATGACAGCTGGGTTACTGACCATTCAGCAAAGCGAATTTTAGTTTGCTGATTAATCAGCACTAGGTTATTTGTTATTCCCGTGGGATTTCTTCCAATTTCAGATCGCTGATTTCCAGCACCCGGTAGGTGAAAAATTTTAGGTAATATTTGTAAAAGTTGTCATGGAATACAATATAAGATGCGAATGCGTTGTATGTCATTAACATTTATTTAAAAATAAATGCAATTTTCTGCGCTCTGGAGGGAAATGGACACCGTCTACCGTAACGGTAATGGTGCCACCTAGAAATAAACATTTAGATATTTCTCGAAAACTTATTCTAACAGACTCAAGTCAAAAAAGTATACAAACTTAATTTATCGATTCTACGTGTTTCGCAGACGAAATTCTACACGTTGCGCTCTGAACCAACTCGATTTTTCACTTTTAAAACGTTTAATTTCCGGATTTACAAAACGACGAAAGTAAGATTCTCAACTTTCGCAACCTAACCACTACTTTCGCCGCCCCGCTGTATGGAGAGACAAAGTGACTTAACCACGAATCAAAACAAAACACTACTTGAGCCGATTTTACACTGGTAGAAAAACGTCGAAAGTAACTGAATAAATCGGCTTATCATTTTGTAATATTTTTTTTATGGGAAATAACAGGAACTCCCTAGTTTTTGAACGCGAGCTTAATGTATGCAAAATTTAAGCGATGTACACGGCGAAAAAAAATTAAAAAGTTGATTAATTTTAAAACAGTTTTAAAAGACAGGTTGTGATTCTTCTGAATTAATTTTCTCAAAACCATATGAAAGTTACTTACGTCGATTTGAAAAAGTAATCGAGATTTATTAAACCATCAATATCATAGTGAGTGTTTAGTACTTACCAAATACGATATTACGAAAAATATACATAAATATATGAATGTTCGGGTATACATTTTTTTAACTCCATGCTAATATTGTGAGTGAAACGAGTGGGAGAATTATTTTCTTTTTTTTTTAATTTTCGGGTGACAGATAAAACAGTTTGCTGATACGAGTTCAGCAATAACGTTTGCTGGTTTACAGCAAAATTTCAAATGGATTGCTGGTTATCAATCATGTGTCATATAAATTACTGAATGTCAGCAAAACTGATGGTGATGACAAGTATCCAGCAAGTTAGAATGCTGAATTCCAGCAAACAATTTCAGAAATGCTGTATATCAGTAAAATAGTGTATTGCTGGATTGGTTTCAGCAAACGAAATTGCTGGAAGATTGATCGAAAATTTGGTGTGTGGTAACTATCGTACACTGATAAAAATCTCCATATCGTCGTTATTTGTTTCACACATAGATATTTGCAATTTGTATCGGTACATGGTAATTATGTGTGAGATACATAATCAAGGTTCATTTCATAATATATTTGAATTATGTGTGCGTACACATGTTTATTATCAAACACATCCATTAATTCTATAGGGTTGATCAATGAATAACATGGTTGATTTTTATTCAATATTAGTAACAAATATGTATGATGAAACAATGATAATTTATTCACTTTCTTTATCCCTAGCCAAATTATAATAATTTTTATTGCCACACAATGTTTCACGCCAATACAGAACTTTTCAGAATGACGAATGTCCTCCCCTGAAGGGGTAGCGGTTCCCCTCGTGGGTGCGAGTGCGACTTGGTTCCAGCCATCTGATGCCATCCGAAGCAGATTCTCTCGCAAATTGTTTGATTGCCGGCTGCTGAAAAGCTTTTTAGCCCTTTCGCATTCAATCTTCTAGTTGCTGAAATGAAACATCAATTAATTAGTTGTATTAATGTTTAATTAATATTGAAAAGACTTACCAAACTACATGCAATTGCGTGCTCGATGATTTTCAACCTGGTTCCAGAAAATGGTTGACTTCTTTTGTTGATGTTCACGAGTTCATTTTCCATATACGCGTTATGTGTGAAACTATATAGATTTTTGCTATATGGTTTCACACATATTTTTGATTCACAGTAACAGGGTTCATTCATTCTCATTTAAATGAAATCAATGTGTGAGATGGATTCTAATATTAATGTGTCGATACACATAAAGAAAATTATCACAATTTTTGCAGTGTAGTAGCGATCAGATGTGAATGTATTTCTACCATCTTTTGTTCACTGCAGAGTTGTTTGATCAAGATGACTTCTCACCGATAAACAACGATCAGCAAAAATCTCCATCTCCCGTTCGTGAAGAAGTGGAGCAACAGAACAACGACGACGACTGGACTGATGATGACAATGCATCAAACTCTTCCACTGAGCTACAAACAAGCGACGGCGATCGAGGCGGATTAACGGGATTAACCAAAAGAGTGGAATAAAAAATACTTGCTCGGATCAGTGTTCCCCAAACATGGATCGCACGGAAATTGATGTATCAACAAATGATACAAAATGTTTATCGAAAAATAAAATTGTAGAGGGAGGCAAATTGTCCATGTATAATAGAAAATGAATATCGGCTCTGTAAAGCTTGATACGGCGTGTGAGCCTTTAAATAAACGATTTGGTAAAAAAAGAAAATAATTAAAAGTGCTTTAGGAAACAAAACTTTTTTACGGGGTGGGTTGACAGCAGGAATAGGATAAGTCCACTGAAGGTAGATAGACCCATCGGCTAATAGAGCTTAGTGACATTTGAACTCACGAACATTCGCATACGCTCGTCATACACAGTTTGTTTTTGTTTTCCTCAACGAAACTTGCACACACTTTCCAGACTAATCAAAATGCATATGAAAATACTACCCAATTTGAAATATCTACACCCAGATTCTGGGTGTTTTTCGAGAAAGAGTGCATATTGTTTTCCTCTAAGTTTCACAAATACTTCTACACTAGGGCACTTATACAATTGAGCGTGATAACCACTATACCAAATGTGTCCGAGTGGTATAAGGTACCGTGGGGCAAGGCGGTAAATGGGGTAAGTGAAAATAATTGGTATATTTTATTGAATATGTGAATAAACGTTGTAAATTCATGCGTAAACCTTTGAGGCCATTCAGAACATTACGATAGGTACGAGATTCCTGAGATTTTCCAGCCATTATTGCATAATAGAGCCAGACACAACAGACAACAGACGTATCACTCTAATTATTTTCATCGCACACCGGAATAGCGCCCAATCCTAATATTTAGTAGTTGCCCGACAGGCCACTCGTGACGCTCGCATCGTTTTTGTTCGAGCTTGACGTTTGTTCACTACCGCCATCTAGTCAACCGCGCCAGATGAAGTATGTTTAGCATTGGGCGTAAATGTTCACGGGATCATGGTTTAAATTGATAATTGTTCTAGCAGTTTCGTCTGTTTGTCTGTGATAGAGCAAAAGATTGTTAACCTGTCAACTATCACTCCGTAACAAGTTGGCGGCGTGCAATCTTATTTTAATATTTCCAGTGGAAAAAAGTTGCGAAAATAATTTTCTGCACCACTTCTAAGTTTAGTTCCTCTCTGACAGTTTAAAACTGCAATAAAAAAAATTAGAATTAATTCGACGTAGACCTAAATCTGCGCTAAAACTAACTAAGTTGAAATACCTTTAGCTTTCTGATCACGTGGTGTGAAGTAAAGTGAAAAGTTTTTCATTAGAGATTGAATTGGTGTTTTCTCTTAGGTAGCTATAAGTAAACATGGTTCGCAACTATCATAGAAGAACAGAACGTGCTGATAATTCAAGAAACACTGTGACTATACTCAAAGCGCTAAACGCTATTAGAAATCATGGAACTTCTTTAAAAGAGGTTGTCAAATATTACGATAATTATATATCTACTTCGGACAGCCGACTAAAAGGAAGACGTTGATTGAAAAGTTCCAATATAAGAGAACGCACGGAAATCTCGAGGTCTGTCCATGTAAAGCTACAGTCGCCTCTCCACATCTCGATATCGAAGGGACCATCGAGATAGGGAGAGATCGAGACAAAGAAACAATTTTTGATGAATACTAGATTGAAAAACACTCCGTTGCCAAGAAAGTAATACACAAACAAACGTCATTTTGCGCTCCTAATTTGTTTTGAATCCCAAAACTTTGGTCTAGTAACCTTAGATAATGGTCATATCGACATACGGAAAGAAAATTGAGAACGAAAGAGCAACAGAAACACATCGAGAAATGGAGATATCGAAATAAGGAGGATATCGAGATATGGAGAGTAAAAATGTATGCAGACTGAAGGGACTTATGAAACCATCGACATAAGGAGAGATATCGAGATGTAGAACATCGAGATGTGGAGAGTCGACTGTAGTTCAAAACATAAAAATGGGATATAGATCTTTCTACATAAACATATACTAAATAATTTATCAAAGGATTCCGTTTGATTTCTCCAAAAGAGTTATCCGACGTCATATCCGACTTTTTTAAATACAAATAACGAGCGGTGGAAATTCTACAGAGCAGAAATGCAATTGCTGTTCCATAATGTAAGAAATAACATTGGAAATGTAGCAGTTATAATGTTGTCGAATCATTTTAACAAACATAACTCAACAGAAGAAAATTCAAGTGACAAGAATAAAATTTTGTTTGTTTGCATGTTACTTATGTCATTGTTCATTGGGACGCCTTAACCTTCCAGTCGTCACGCGGTTTGCCTCCGTCACAACCACCACGCTGCTGTTGTGTACAAAAAGCGAGGTTTTTTTTCGACAGTGTTGTACAAAATACAACAGCGCGACGACTGAAGTGTTAACAAATGTTGAGCTTGAGCTTGAGCTTGATTGGCCGCCCGTGGATGCACTCCAGTATCGCCAGATCAGCTGCACTTACACAAGGAACCAACCGAATGACTGCTTGGGACTAACAGGCATCATCAGTGTATAAGTGCTGGTGATCTTCTATTTTTAGGCAACAATGGCACCTGCCACGTCAGAATGCAGACCAATGAGGGGAAGGGGGAGGAATTGATGCATTGAACTGGCTCCCACGTAGACCGTATATTCCACTGCATCCACGCCAGTTCATGCGGGAGTGTATGGATGGGGGGAAAGGCATGGCAGAGAGGTTTGCTTTTGTGGTTAGCAGACTGCCTATGTATCAGGCGTGCGCGTGGAAGTAGGAAGCGTTAGGGAAACGATTTCTTGTCCGTCTCTGGTTCTAGCGTTTGCTATGAACGAATAGTTTGAGTGTGGTATATTTAGAATGGAAGATAGAAGCAAGTGAGAGATATACAACTACATAGTACGAGGAAAGGGACGGGCCTGGGATTGAACCCATGACCTTCTGCATATGAAGCAGAAGCGGTAGCCATCAGACCACCAACCCCGTCCCGACTGAAGTGTTAACAAATGTTAAAGGTAATCGAAATCGTGAATATAACTGTTAGTTTTTGAATTTATTGTTCAAAACGATAAACTTTTCACTTGCCCCACTTGTGGGACAAATGAAAAAAGGAAACATTTTTCAAAAACTTTTTCTGTAGTTTTTTCTTCAATTTTACATAAAAATCAATTTCAGCATACTGCTTATATTTGGTGGGAATCAAGCAAAAAATATACACGACCTCATGTGTTTTAATTTAAAGTCTCTATAATTTGAAGAATATATTCGTTACCCACTTGCCTCACATGGTTGCATGACACACACAAACCATGGCTTCTATGTTTTACTGCATATTTCCAGTGATACCTGTGGAGCAGCTCAATCATTATAGATTATAGCCAAAGATTTTATAATCATAAAAAAATTCAATAATTAATTACTGAGGCATCAGATTTAAAAACGGTATTTAGCAAAGTTGTAGCTGATGAATGTATCTATCAGTATCAGCATAGCTCTAACTCTTGAAGGCACATGGGCAAACACTATGACCGATTGAATGAATTGCTTGCTTTTCCCATAGTAATTCAAATACAAACTTTGAAGGGCTTGTGCAGTCTCAGTTTTTATCCATTTGAGCTCAAATTTTGGGAGGACACTCACAATTTGACCTAGAATCGAATGATCGGTGTGAAGTAAAAACGATTTTTTGAACCTTCATAACCTTCTTCTTCTTCTTTCTGGCGTTACGTCCCAACTGGGACAAAGCCTGCTTCTCAGCTTAGTGTTCTTATGAGCATTTCCACAGTTATTAACTGAGAGCTTTCTATGCCAATTGACCATTTTTGCATGTGTATATCGTGTGGCAGGTACGAAGATGCCCTGGGAAGTCGAGAAAATTTCCACCCCGAAAAGATACTCGTCCGGTGGGATTTGAACCCACGACCCTCAGCTTGGTCTTGCTGAATAGCTGCGCGTTTACCGCTACGGCTATCTGGGCCCCTTCATAACCTACACATAATGAATGGGCTTTTTTGATGGCATTTAGAAGTGTCGCCATCTAAAGCTAGAATTTTAATAATGGATGTCCATTTTGAAGATTTATCAAACCATGCTTTAACTTTTACGACCATCTTCACATCTAGTCGCTGATTTTTTTAAGACATGGAGCTACCTTAACTTCTTTTTGTATGATCCTCTTCTACAACGGTCGTCAAAAAGTGGGAGTGTACGACATCAGTTAAGCGACTCAAGACGATGCATATCATGTGTACCAAACTTGATAATGGCTGTGATAAGCAAGAAATAGTCATCTCTTTCGGAAACGCATTTTACATTCACTAGCATACTAAAACTATACATACATACTTGATTTCAATAGCTCCCACTTGAGGCGAGTGCTTTCTTCCTGCGTTCTTTAGCTTCTTCCCATTCCTTGAGGAACAGATCGTACTGCCGTTTACTTCGACATACAATGATCAACGATCGAGGTCGGCACCCAATCTGCTTCAATTGTTCCATACGCTTTTTGGTCGTTTGAAGACTGTGCATCAAGATTCTCGGATTGAGTGCAATATCGTGCGGGGTGTAGTCCAATTCTTCCAAGAGGTAATCGATAACTTTTTTTACCTTGGTTACACGAACATTCCGCACTGACGGAGTTTTCAGAAAAATGGCATTGGTAACGTCCCGATTGAAACCCAATCGTTTGCCGAAATATTCGACAATGGTTTCGTTTTCACCCAGCAACTCTCCGTTCTCCTTGGTTAGCTGCAGAGACTTCTCTAAGACAGTGTCGGGACATCGCACCATCCAAGGCATTAGCTTCTTGCCACGAACCTTTTTCGCTCGGGCTATCCTTTCCGCGACAACTGTCGGAGAATACTTAAATGCCCACAGATCGGCTAGGACATCTTCGCTGTCCATGTTTTCAACAAAATGATCCAGATTCTCCATGAAGCTTTCCTTCGGAATGCGGAACATAAACGTTCTACGGGCAAACTGTTTGGCTACATCGGCCGGGGGGATTTTGGTCTTATCTGCGAAATGATAAATTCGATTGCTGTTATTTGGAAGGCTTTCGCTGTTCATCGAGTTCACGATTTTTATCACTTGGTAAGGTTTGAGCGTGCAGAGTGGAATCATATCGTTCATATCTCTCAATCCTGTTAGTTCTGTAAGTTTCAATATTTTCGTTGCCAGTTCTTCCTTCTTCGCCATCAGCACTGTGGGGTTTCGCAAAATAGTTTCTTTTGTTATCTGTTTTTCCAGCAGCTGTTCAACATTATCCAACAATGAAACCGCCCCCTTGCAAGCATCGTAGCAGATTTTTGCCTCTTCTTCGCTACACTCGAGCAAACATTCCACCCTTTTAAGAACATGGTTCTCAAACCACATTTCAGTTATCGGATCTTTGAAGGACGGGTTAGCACCTTTCTCGATCACCTTTTCGAATGATTTTTCCAGTGCCAAATTGGGTACCCTCACCATCCAGGGTTTAATTTTTTGAAGCGGTGAATTCTTCAACATTTGCAGTCTTTCGACAATTGAAGAGCTGGCATATGCTAGAACTGATAAATGTTTCACTATATCCGAAGGTTCAAGATGCTGCAGGCAGTAGTCGAGGTTTGATTTGAACTTGTCCAACGCAATCCTATAGACCCGAATACTGGTGGCAAAGTAGCGGCTTATCGTTTCAAAATCCACTCCCGTTTTTGCATTTAAATAGTAAATTCTATTCCCATGCTCGATGGTTTCATTTTGAGAAATTTCAATAACCCTTTCGAGTACATCCATGGGAATGCTCAAGAACGGGACCACGTGATTTATGTCTTGCAAATCCTTGAAATTCATCAAGCAATCCAGCTTATTTCCCAATTCATCTGAAAGGATAAAGTAGTATTAGTAAAAATGATATTTTCTTTTTGATTAGGACGATATCAATTTTGTTTAATTCTTTCACATTACATACCATAGTTGATCGAAAGTATCTTCGGATGATTAAGTATAGATTTCTCGCTGACCCCTCGTTCCAACAGAAGCCGGATGTTATCCGTAATTAGTTTGGGAGGAACAGTTTTCAGCGTTTTCTTGTTCACCTTGTAAACCCGCTCCAAGTCCTCCGGGTTGCAATGAAGTAGGTCATTCATGCGATCTAAAAGCTCCTCCTTCTTCCACAGAGTAGTTGCCCTTTGTACCTTTATCGGGTCCGTAATAGTTTCGACTCCTATCGGGAGATCATCTTCGCGGTTGCAAAGGCCAGCAGATTGGGTATGGACGAATCTCACCATCCGATGATGACGCAAGCCGCATGATCCGGCTCGGATTAACCGGGACTCCGACAGTATTTGGAAGCAACGTGTGTGAAACGATGGAAACTTCAACATTTTGATGAATTGTAATACTTTAAATTAGTTTATCATTCCCACTCGAGGTAAAATAATAATATCTATTTCAATTTAACACAATATTAACCGATAATTCCAATGTGGGTAATGAAAACCCGTGCCGATACGAGAAAACCGAAAACAACACTGAAAGAACGAAAACGTCAAACCGGGATGATAATAAACCCTTCAGAATCGTATCGTGGTCTCCGCGGGTGTGCACTTAGGGGTGGCCAAAATCACAATTAATATATTATATCGATTAAATGAAGAATTGGGTCGTAATTGAAATAAATAGGCCTATTCATGAAACGTTTCGAATCAGCTGATTTTGAAGCACTTTGGCAGTTCTTCTATGGAAATGACAGATTTTTTTGGTAGTTATATGGTGTATGTATAATATATATCCTAGAATCTGCTTTTTGAACCAGTATGTTTTGGCCGGTACTCCAGATTTTTACTTGGTCCATTTTGATTGAAAGCATGTTTCAATATTTCTGATTTTCAATGCCCTGACCCAACAAAACTCTAGTTTCACGCTATAGTCCATTTTACGAGACGTTTTTGAACAGCTGAACGGTTGTTTTATGAATGAAATTTTGACAGGAGCCGGTGTCGTAACGTGTGAAAGTAACAGCACTATCATCAGTGTTGCAGTTTCGTAAAATGGACTATTCGAATGTACGGTGCTACCATCTTGGAAAAGTTTGCTCGATGTGTGAAGCGTCGAAAATTTTACCTGGCAAGGTAAAGGAAGCGAAATTTCAAATGCTCATAAAAAATTAACTTCAATAGTTATTTAAAATGTTTTCAGCACTTTTCAGTATATGTTGATACTTATGAATTTTTTCAGTGTTTTGATGGGCTACATTATAGCCATATAATTTTGAGTTTTATATTTTTTCTCAATATGCTGTTGATTCTATAGTTGATCAACAGTCTAACCTAGTGATCCTCTATAGAGAGATAAGCGGAAGTAAAATTGAATGATTTGGCAACAGACCAGCAGTGCTGATTTTGCTCGGCGTCGAGAATAATATTGTAACACGGACATGACTTCCTCATTGCTGTGTGTATTTTGTTTCGTTATAGATCTTTGAGCTACATATTCAAACTAAAAACTAGTCAAAAAAATCAACAACTAAAAATCGCATTGACAAAAATTTAAAAAAGAAAAATATTTCATTTTTTTTGCTTCATACAAAATTAATTTTACCGAAATAATTTCAAGCGGATTACATTACTCCTCAAGAAAAGTTTAAAACAAACATAACGCATGTTCGTTTGGCTCACACTTTGACAGCTCTTGCTGCTCGATTGGCTCACACTTTGACAGAAATGTCAGCTTCCGCGAATCTCTCTTATAAAGGATTACTAGTCTAACCCCGTACACTTAACAGAATTTAATTAAAAAGTGTTTTGAATTTTTTAGAAGCATTTGAAAACTGAATTCCTATGCTTTGCCATGTAAAATAATCGGAGCTTTACGCATTAGGGTCAACTATGGTAATTACCTTCGTAGACGCGAATCGTGTTGTCACTGATTTCGCAATTAAAGATATGGATTCTTGAAGATCGTAGATGTCGAAGGATGTTGGTAATATGAACCCAGTTTGATCATATGACTGTTTTTTTTTCCAAGATATTGTTCGGTCAGAACTAACCAAATCACTGAACGCTGCTCATAGGTTCATCAGAGTGGACCAAGTATCCTTAGTCCATCAAAAATCGTTCAATTAGAAGTTTGATTTGTTTTTTATGTATAAGGCCCCAAGCACAATGGAACGGCAACACGGTACAACGGCAAAACGGCATGTCCATCTTAATCTACACTTTACTTATCAATCCAGTGTTGACTAAATCCTTTTCAACATTGACTTGACAAGTAGAGTGTAGCTCAAGATGGGCTTGCCGTTTTACCGTTGTACCGCGCTGCCGCTCACATTGTACTTGGGGCTTAGGGCTCATTCATTTATTTCATAACGCTGAAATTGGCCATTTTGGACAACCACCCACCCACCCCCTTGTTACGCTTTTTGTATGAATCTTATTACATTTTTGTATGGGCCGTAACATCGCTAGGACACCCACCCACCCCCTCTAGCGTTATGAAATTTGTGAATGGGTCCTTAATACTTCACATTATTGTTTGAAAGTAACAAAAAGATGGAGATATTGAATCAAAATATGCACGAGAAACAACGGGATTTGTACTATGTATGTCTATTTCAGTTTTATCTTCGACAGTTATATCACAGACAAACAGACGTAATACTTAGAGCAAATTGCGATAAAAATCATAGTCGCGAAAACATGTACGACCAATGCTAAAATCGGTTTGTTGGGCCGATGGGCCAACAGATGGCGGTAATGTGTTTTTTTTTTCATTTTCTGAATGTACGTAAAAAACTGAGCCAGAATCTTAAATTTCATAATTTTTCATGCCCTGGAACTATTTTTAAAACACATTTGAATTTAGTATGGAAATCGCGCTTGAATCACCACTCGGCAAATTTTACTTCAGGACTAATGGATCATTAAAATAATCAAAACTGCCGCTATGGAAAGCATAGATAGCGCCACCGTAGCCTTGTGTGTTTGACAGAACAGCAATGCTGTCACAATGTTAAATCCCATATACAGTGGCGCCTTTGTTTTGATGCGGTGAGCACTGACAAAAACTATCTTCAATGGTCCATTGTCATCAGAGAATTTGTTTATTATAGAGAAGCGAGAATCCTGAAACCAATGGTTCCAATTGAACCGTCAAACGTGGTTCCAATCGAGCAAATTCAATGAGACTCAAAAAGAAGTTACACAAAAGAGAGGATGGATGTGTGTTAGTGAAAGCGATACGTAAGTGACGTCATTGATAAGCTTGGTTTCTTACGGCGACTGACAGGATGACACGCACACTAAAATATTGTTTGAATGACCTCAATTATCGATAGTCATTGTAAATGTTGTTTATAAACAAAGTCAAAATCGTCTCCGCGTTTCTCTACTATAATCATATTCTCTGGTTGTCATTATGTAAATTGAATTGTCATTGAGTCGACGGAATGAAATCTTTTTCAATCGTTTAAATACTATATCAAAATTAAGATAGCGCATAATAAAATCGAGTTACACTTAGAATAAATGTGCTCTTTCGATCAAGCTACAAAAAACTGGGAATTTTTCATCACTTAACAACCCAATTAAGCGAGACAATCTTTTTATTAGCTGACACCCTTATCATAGGAAACGCGTAGGATTTAATCGATTTAACAATTTTGTCGTTGCGCTGTTGTATTTTGTACAACAGTGGTAAAAATTGTTGAAAGGCTAGTCCGCTATGACCACGCGAGGCTAGCCCGTCCACATCTGATTGCAAATCATAAAGAAATACAATACAGTGGATGTCTCCTTCAACTGGGCAGCTAACTGACTGATACCTCAATCAGCAGCTGCAACTCTCTTTATTCAAATTTACAATTCATTATCCTACATAAACATCATACCTCTCTCAACGAATCTTCCACACTTTTACCACAGACAAACAGACGTCACACTCTCATCATTGTGCATCGACCACCTTTTTAACGGTCGATTCAAAAATATGTTAGGTGGCCAATCCGCCACCCGCAGCGCTCGCATCGTTTTTGTTCGTGTTTGACGTTTACACACTACCGCCATCTGTTGGCCCGTCGGCCTAAGAGCAGCCGTAACGGTGCGCGACTAAACTAAATTACATAGCGCAGTATCATTACGCTGATCCGTACCGGGCGCTGCTAACCGGGGTAGCAAAATGACAGCGCTGCCTTCGGAAAGCATCGGGTGAGCAAATTTAGCAGCGCGATAGTTGCGCTGCTATTCGATTTGAATTCAAGCATACGGTGTGGGATATGAAATTCTGGTTGAAGTTTTGGAAATCTGATGCATGATGCGCATGAAGTAGAAATTTCAAAATTTTGGGAATTCGGGTAAACCTTCAAAATTTTGATAAGAATACTACACGCAAAAAAATTGTGCGGTAAAAACTACCATTTTAGGGGGTTAACTTAAGCGTTCGCACCGGCAATTTTCAGCAGACCAGAAATGCGCTTGATTTTACCATGTCTGTAGTCGAAATCAGATTGTTGTAAATTATTTCTGTCAAACGTACCAGTAATGTGGTGGGGTGTACCGTAAACATAGTAAATTGGTCTGAAATTCCATGGTAGTTTCAAGAATGGGCGTAGTCAGCTAAAATAGTAATTTTAACCGCGGAATTTTTTTCCGTGTAGGAATCTGATGCAGTTATTGGAAATCCGATAGAAGTTTATGAAATATTCGAAAATCCTCGTAAGAATTTATCGATTTCGGAGTATTATGGGATTTTGGGATTCCGACTGGAATCCTTAGAATTCCGACTGGAATCCACGGGATTCCGCCTGGAATCCTCGGGATTTCGACTGGACTCCTCGGGATTTCGGCTGGAATCCTCGGGATTCTGACTGGAATGGAAAGAGATTTTGATAAAAATACCGACTGGAATCCTTGGGATTCCGACTGGAATTTTTGGGATTCCGACTAGAATCCTTGGGATTCCGACTGGAATCCTCCGAATTCCGACTGGAATCCTTGGAATTCCGACTGGAATCCTTAGAATTCCGACTAGAAACCTCCGAATTCCGACTGGAATTCTTGGGATTCCGACTAGAATCCTTGGGATTCCGACTGGAATCCTCCGAATTCCGACTGGAATCCTTATAATTCCGACTAGAAACCTCCGAATTCCGACTAGAATCCTTGGGATTCCGACTGGAATCCTTGGAAGTCCGACTGGAATCCTCGGGATTCCGGCTGGAATCCTTGGGATATCGTCTGGAATCCTTGGGATTTCGGCTGGAATCCTCGGGATTCTGACTGGAATTGGAAAGAGATTTTGATAAGAATACCGTCTGGAATCCTTCGAATTTCGACTGGAATCCTCCGAATTCCGACTGGAATCCTTGGGAATCCGACTGGAATCCTCGGGATTCCGGCTGGAATCCTTGGGATATCGTCTGGAATCCTCGGGATTTCGGCTGGAATCTTAGGGATTCCGGCTGGAATCCTCGGGATTCAGATTAGAGTCCTCGGGATTCTGACTGGAATTCCAGTCGGAATCCCAAGGATTCCAGTCAGATTCATAATAATTACGGTCAAATTTGCAATATTTCTTGTAGGATTTACAAGGATTCCGGTAGAATTGGCAAGGGTTCCAATCAAATTAGCATCCAGTTGGATTCATAAACAATCTCAAAAATTTCCGATGGAATTCTAATAATTCCGCACCAGAATATAATAGATATTCCAGCAGAGTTACAAAAATTCCCAACCTGAATTGATCACCATTATTTTCACAACTCATATGTTAACAATAGAGGTAATAAACTATAGAGGAAGAATGTCGCTGGCGTCGCTGCAGGAACATCTTTTGCTGGCGGAGATAGGCGGGGCTGTAAATGTCAACGCGAAAAAGTATGCAGTTTGACACTTATATACCCGACATGTTTCTGAGCGAGAACAAAGGGAACAGCAGCGACATTCGTCCTCTATAGTTTTCTATCTCTATTATGTTAACCCAAAAAGCAACGGACCGGTACGGTAACGAGTTACTAAATATGGTAGCCACCGGTGTGAGAATGAGTGACTAAACTAAAATGACAACTCTGGGGGTGATCATTTTAATCACCCAAATAGTCGCCCCCGTTAAAGATGCTCTAACACACCGATTTTAGCATTGGGCGTACATGTCCTCGTGACTATGATTTTGATCGAGATTTGTTCTAAGTGTTACGTCTGTTTATCTGTGCTTTTACCTACGACGACGCATGCTTCTCAACCGACGATTCTTTTACCTGAGGTGCGACACTACTTCTATTCCAACAAAAATAACCTCGCTTATCGTACACTGAACTGAATTTTATTGTAGATACTACTGAATCCATGGTAAAATTAAGAACTGCACCAACGATTTTCAACCGACTACATTAATCTGTTAACTCTAACAAAACATAGTCAACATCACTACACAAGAAAATTTCTTCTATTGATTTAACCAGAGTTGTAGTATTTTTGACTAGAAATATTCTTGATTTGAGAAGTTCAGCACAGACAAACAGACGTCACACTCTCATCATTGTGCATCGACCACCTTTTTAACGGTCGATTCAAAAATATGTTAGGTGGCCAATCCGCCACCCGCAGCGCTCGCATCGTTTTTTGTTCGTGTTTGACGTTTACACACTACCGCCATCTGTTGGCCCGTCGGCCTAACACACCGATTTTAGCATTGGGCGTACATGTCCTCGTGACTATGATTTTGATCGAGATTTGTTCTAAGTGTTACGTCTGTTTATCTGTGGTTCAGCATCATACTTTTGACCACACTGTGTTGTACGGTGGGTGTCACGGATTGAAATACAATGCTTTGTAGTGGATGCTACTATGGACTTATCCACGGTCTTCTTTTATTGTCGATTTTCTTTTTCTTTTCCGCTCTAAATGCGGGCCGTGTTTACATAAAATGACATCCGGACCAACATCCAGTGAAGGAATGTTCACCGGATGAACATTGCGTGGATGAATGCGCTGCGAAATAGTTCATTTTTTGTAAACACGGCCCGCAGTAAATTTACATTTAAATTTAAAGTTACTCATCAATTATTTTCTTTGTTATTACAATAAAATAACAGAATAGTATAGGGTTAAAATAACATAACGTACCATAAATCAACAATTAAATAAACGTTATTTTTTTGCATTGCAAATTTATTGTTCAACTATTCAAAAAATGTTTGCTGTACAGTGAAATAGGCAAAAAGTGAACAGTATGCCAACCGTTCAGTAAATTGTAAATGAAAAAAATTGTTCGGGAAAATCGAAGTTTTTTTATGGTTACATAACTTAACCGCCCATTCCCCACATTGTAATTTGACCAATAACCATTTATCGAACGGCTAAAATAGTTTCTGGTACGGTTGGTTTATTGTTATTTTGGACGTTACACGAAACTGCTACGATATTGTCGCATATGTTTGTGAATAATACAGGGAACAGTACATGTATGGTTCTTAAATATGCGGGAAGGCACAGACAAACACTTAGAACACTTAGAACAAATCTTAATCAAAATCATAGTCACGAGAGCATGTACGCCCAATTCTAAAATTAGTGTGTTTAGCCGACAGGCCAACAGATGGCGGTAGTGTGTAAACGTCAAACGCGAACAAAAACGATGCGAGCGCTCCGGGTGGCGGATTGGCCACCTACTATATTTTTGAATCGAACGTTGAAAAGGTGGTCGATGGACAATGATGAGAGTGTGACCACAGACAAACAGACGTCACACTCTCATCATTGGCCATCGACCACCTTTTTAACGGTCGGTTCAAAAATATGGTAGGTGGCCGATTCACAACCCGCAGCGCTCGCATCGTTTTTGTTCGTGTTTGACGTTTGCACACTACCGCCATCTGTTGGCCTATCGGCCAAACACACCAATTTTAGCATTGGGCGTACATGTCCTCGTGACTATCATTTTGATCGACATTTGTTCTAAGTGTTACGTCTGTTTGTCTGTGGTGTGACGTCTGTTGTCTGTGGTAAAGGTTTTCTTCCCGCTGAAAGTTGCAGCGTGACGTCATCGTAGATTAGTTCATGGACATAGTCAAATTTACTGCACTACTCAGTGATTTCCACCAGATTATAGTAAACTTAACAGATTTTTGTAGTCGGTTGAAAATCGTTGGTGCAGTTCTTAATTCTACCATGGATTCGGTAGATTATACAACAAAATTTGTTTGCGTGTACACAGCATCAGCGTGTTGGTTCTGACGGTGGCAAACCGCGCGACGACTGAAAGGTTAATCGAACCACAAGACGGCGTCGCCCAATCTTATAATTTAGCCTGCGACAAATTCATAAACAAAAAATATCGTGCAGATCTGTGCAGATTGATTTTTTGCGATTTCCCGCCTGCAAAAAACATTAAATTTTGAAAAGTACATGGTTTTATTAAAATATTACTGTTAGTTTGTAATAATTGTGCGATAAAATTTACAGGAGATCGTTCGTTATGGAGGAGCACATTTACAACAACTTCAATCCGACGCGTTGTAACATTTGCTTTACCCGGGCCACCGATCGACGTTTGGCCCTGGCCGATCAGAAAGTGCGCTTCTGCAAAGGATGTCGCTTAATTGGGTACTGCGGCGAGCAGCACCAGAAGGACGACTGGAAGAACCACAAGGATTTCTGCCGCGCGGTTACCAAGATACTCACCATGAAGAAAATCGATCACATCATCGAAGTGCGGAACGAAAACGATAAGATTGTCGGCGGAACGAGGCGCGATTTGGAATGTGCCATCTCCCTAGCGGAGTGTCTGATAATCTCGATTCTGCAGCGTAAGCTCCTGCACCACGAGTACACCTTGCTGCGGTTTCCGAATGTGTGTCACGTGTGCTTCGAGTACGACATCGGTAAACTGAAGCCCTGCACCGGATGCCACCAGATATTCTACTGCAGCGAGGAACACCGCCTGGTGGATGCGGAAAAACATGACCAGTGGTGCGAAATGTACCGGGTCAATATGATGCTTGATGCGGGTATGTACTAAGAGAAACAAGGGGAATTGGGGGGAGCGAAATGGACGCCTTCCCAATCAATAAGAATTTGCATATTCAGGGCTGCATGTGAACCTCCATCATGTAAAAGCTGCATCATCTATTTTGTATCGGAGGTTCTAAAAGGAGGGATTGGACGTGGCACTAATACAAGAGCCATGGTTTCATAAAGAAAAAAAAAATACTAGGAATTGAAACCAATATGTGTAACTTATTTTATGATGTGAATCAGAGTTCACCCAGAACTGCTGTTCTCATTAATAGTACATTGAAATGCCACTTCTTAACAGAAAATATCCAACGCGACATTGTTGGGGTCATTGTTGAGGTACCGACCACTAGAGGAATTACAGTGTCTGATCGAATTATTTGAAATAACTGTTGAAAACTATCAACTGGTCTCTTTTTAGTTACTGTCATGACATGAAGTCTCTAAAGTTCCTATTTTTAATACACTCAGTCGCTACCATCCCTGATATTTTATAAAAATTAAGCAGAGCAGTGAAATAATCTATTTTTTACTTGCTTGTGTGATTGAGAAGGAACCATTTTACATATCAGAATTATTGACATTCATTATTAAAATTGTATTTATCAAATTCCACTAAAGTGTTCCTATTTATTAATGCACGTCGTACTTATTTAAAACTTGAAAATTGAGGGTAACTCAAAAATAATGCCCATTTATTGTCTTAAAACAAGTATATGCTGAATGTGTCCATTATGCCCTTAATCCTCTCAATAATCATTAATAGTCTTCGCTAACCATCTATATTTTCCTCAGATTATCCCACTCGGCTGGAAACATTCGGTTTCTCAAAACTGAACGCATTCAAGCGAGTAAAATTCCCGGTGGACACGTTCGATCTGGTAAACTTGGTATACAGTGCCAACATTCCTTGTAGGCCGGAATCCATAGAAGATCTCAATGACCTAAAATTCGTATCGAACTATTCCCATGTCAGTACCATTTTGTACGCATTGAATTTGACCTACATGTATGAAGAACTGCAGGAAACGCTGGTAGTGTATGTCGTCGGTGCCGAGTACGAGATTGTGTACTTCGACTATAACACATGCTCGGTGATATTCACCTTCATACCCCAGATCCGGAATGTGGTAATCCATTTCATCGGGCCTGCTCTCAGTTCCATCAAAGACGAAATCGAACTCAACTACGAAGGCGCCCGTTCGGTTAAGATGTACTACCACAAAGCATTTTTCCATTCCTTGGAACCGGCGCAACCAATGGACCGACCTCAGATCATCATAAGCTTCAACTGTGGCTTCCATGAGCACATCGATTCCAACAGGGACACTTGGACCCACAGCTTGGTACGATTGCTTCGCTTCGTCAACATTCCAATTGTGTTCACTTCGTACACCCGTGAGGAAGCCTGCCAGGATTGTGCCATTGTCTACAGCATCGGCAAAAAAATCAAGAAAAAAGAGCTCGTTTTTGTGAAACGCGCCATCGATAATCCGTACAAGGATTACAAACCGTTGCGTAACACGAATCACATGGACGGCTGCGACGAGCTGTATTATTCCAATGGGTACTTCAGTCTGGTGGTTAGTCGAGTGCCCTAATCTGTGATTGCATTTTGTACGCCGTATTCTCGAATCTTGAGTGCATTCCTTTTGTCGTATTTTAGTATAAAGTGGTAAGTGATGTTTTTTTTTTGTTTTACTATATTTTATCTTTTGATTATCATGAAACATGTTGCTACTATTTATGGAGCAAAATATGTATATATGTTGTGCGCTGAAATGAATTTATATAACTGGCGACCCTTATTTTTGTGATCATTGTTAGTACAACAGTAAAATGCTGGATTTATACTATAGAACTTATCTCTACTGTTTCAATAATATCCGAATGCATTGACTTAGTGTTTTTTTTTATAGTTTATCCTACGTCAAATACGTCATGCATTTGCTGCATTACAACTTCAGTACTGTCTTCTTCAGCTTTGTTGTAACATGGATGAGGGCTGGAAGCCGCTCTACACTTTTACGTTTAATAAATTTGATTAGTTACAACAAATATGAAGGTCTTGCTCTTCTAGGCATAGAAAAAGCATTCGACAGTGTTTAGCATAAAGGTTTAATTAAATAAAAAACACTTCGATTTCTTAACATACATAGCTGAAATAATTCAAAATTATGTGTAGTAGGTAGAGACGTTCCGATATATCGGAATATCGATATTTTGCTTTCGATATTCGATATTTTGGTATCGATATTTCCTATTCAATATATCGGTGGTATCGATATTTCCTTTCGATATATCGTAAACCAATATTTGGATAACAATTGTAGGGTTTTCTGGCAATACATTAATGAATGTTTGCCCTTTACTGGCATAAACCAGATTTGCTGGTATGTCTGAAACATAGTATTTGAAAACTTGCAATCAGAAGACACAGTGTGTTTGTTTGACAAATTGAGACATGAATTTGCGAAAAAAATACGCGTTCTAGTGAGACTCGAACTCACGACTCCGTGTACGCTAGACCGGCGCTTTAACCAACTAAGCTACAGAACACCTTATGATTCTGCGGAATAGAAAGCCAAACTGAATCCGAGTACTAACTATAAACACATCTCTTTTCGCAAATCCATGTCTCTTTCGGACTTAGATGCCAAACCCCCAACACGCTCACGTTTGTATCTCCCGATCGCAAGTGAGAGCGAATTGTTTATGGATACTGAGTTCTTACGCTCTACAGCCGCATACCTATAAGCCGAATGCTTGCCGGCACGAAATTCAGTATGCGTTGAGCTCTCAGTGCGGTCGCACGCTCTACGACCAACTGCGCCAGGAGGACGCAACTCGGGATACATTAATGAATGTTTGCCCTTTACTGGCATAAACCAGATTTGCTGGTATGTCTGAAACATAGTATTTGAAAACTTGCAATCAGAAGACACAGTGTGTTTGTTTGACAAATTGAGACATGAATTTGCGAAAAAATACGCGTTCTAGTGAGACTTGAACTCACGATTCCGTGTACGCTAGAATTTCGTGCCGGCAAGCATTCGGCTTATAGGTATGCGGCTGTAGAGCGTAAGAACTCAGTATCCATAAACAATTCGCTCTCACTTGCGATCGGGAGATACAAACGTGAGCGTGTTGGGGGTTTGGCATCTAAGTCCGAAAGAGACATGGATTTGCGAAAAGAGATGTGTTTATAGTTAGTTCTCGGATTCAGTTTGGCTTTCTATTCCGCAGAATCATAAGGTGTTCTGTAGCTTAGTTGGTTAAAGCGCCGGTCTAGCGTACACGGAGTCGTGAGTTCGAGTCTCACTAGAACGCGTATTTTTTCGCAAATTCATGTCTCAATTTGTCAAACAAACACACTGTGTCTTCTGATTGCAAGTTTTCAAATACTATGTTTCAGACATATTAGCAAATCTGGTTTATGCCAGTAAAGGGCAAACATTCATTAATGTATCCCGAGTTGCGTCCTCCTGGCGCAGTTGGCCGTAGAGCGTGCGACCGCACTGAGAGCTCAACGCATACTGAATTTCGTGCCGGCAAGCATTCGGCTTATAGGTATGCGGCTGTAGAGCGTAAGAACTCAGTATCCATAAACAATTCGCTCTCACTTGCGATCGGGAGATACAAACGTGAGCGTGTTGGGGGTTTGGCATCTAAGTCCGAAAGAGACATGGATTTGCGAAAAGAGATGTGTTTATAGTTAGTACTCGGATTCAGTTTGGCTTTCTATTCCGCAGAATCATAAGGTGTTCTGTAGCTTAGTTGGTTAAAGCGCCGGTCTAGCGTTCAAATTCATGTCTCAATTTGTCAAACAAACACACTGTGTCTTCTGATTGCAAGTTTTCAAATACTATGTTTCTGGCAATACTATTGATTTTTAAATATTTTAAAGCAGTTCACATACCAGCAGTTATTATATGAATTACCAAAAAAGGCGATACTCATTGCCAAATCGATCAAAATGCCGGTTATATTGAGGGTTCAAAAAATTGTTTGCGAATAGTAGGAAACTAAAAGTTACGTAACTAAGCGAAACAAGAATTTTGCGCCCTTCAAATGTATCAAATGATATTGCGATATATCGATATTTTGATTCAATATATCGGTGATATCGATACTTTGATTCGATAATCGTATCGAATCAAATATCGATACTTCGCAATATCGGAACGCCCCTAGTAGTAGGTATCCACTTCGTACTGTGCAAAAGGATAGGACAAGTAATGGCCAAGAAATACTTCAGCTGTCCAAATTACTTGAGCTGTATCCGTTTCATAAGGGTTTGTTCACAAATTCCATAACGCCAGAAATGATCATTTTTGACACCCACCCACCCCTTTGCAACGCTTTTTGTATGAATACTTTTCAAATTTTGTATGAGCTGTAACATCATAAAGACACCCACCCACCCCCTACAGCGTTATGAAATTTGTGAATGGGCCCTAACGCCTGCTGTGCAAATCAAATGGAGCTGTTTATTTTTCCGTACGGAATGTAAAGTTTTATGTTTTCCTTCAGTTTAAAAGCATAAATAATAAACAAAACAAAAAAGGATTTTAGTTTTTATAGTGTTGATTAAAAATATTTTGTTTACGTTCGTAAAATGCAGCGATCCATGTAGCGTAAGCATGGGGATTGCGTTTGTCATAACGAATTATGAAAGCTTCGCAAAGCGCCATGCAGTGTTGCCACATTTTTCCCGAATCTCATCTGTGTTTTCGGCCGAAAAAATCTTACTTATCTTAGGTCAACCTCCAAAAATCTTAATAAAAATCTGTGTTGCGCAAAAATCCAAATTTTTTTTGTAGGTCAAAATGAACCTTTGCAAACGTATTATGGCTGTATTTGGCACGTCAACAACTATTAATTTGAATTAATTTTACTAAAAATAAGTTAAAAATACATAATTGCTTCTAAAAGTTTAAAAAACTTAAGATTTTGGGAAAAATTAAACAGTGTAATTGCATTTCGGCTTTATATCTGCTAAAATTGTGGCCTAAACTCGTTAAATATCCTAAAATCTTGAAAATCTTTTTGAAACTCAAAAATCTGTGATCTGTGATCACAGATATCTGTAGGCAAGAACAGGAGAAAATCTGTGTAATTACAGATAAATCTGTGTATGTGGCATCACTGGCTCCATGTACACATTTTGGCGGACTACAGGCGTAATTCAGATTTGTCGCCATACCTACCACACGCCATGCAAAAGCAGTTGGCGCGATTTTCTATGATAGTTGCTTTTTGTTTGAATAGTTGGACGGTCAGAATAGGCAGTTTCTTAGCGCAAGAGTTTCTTCGATTCGATTTTTTTCGCTACGAAGTTGGCTGAAGAGCAGAAGTGCGCGAGTCGTGTGATAAAATTACGTTCAGTTACAGTAAACTTTAAAAGCTGAAGTTAAATCTGGTGAAATTAAATTTGAAATCTTAGGTAAAAGTTAGTGAGTGAGTTTGAAAGTAACAAGTCCGTGAATAATTCGCGTTTCTGCGCAAAAGGTTTTATTAAGTTTATCTCAACGGAAAAAGGTAATTATAATTAATTAATTGCACGAAGACTTAAAAACTAATGTGATTTCGCGTGAGACGTGCAGCGCTCTGCGCTTTTTCCGTACGGCAGGATTTTACGTCGGCATGCGGCATCCGTCACCGCCAAATCGTGAATTTTGGTAGCCCGTTCGCCGTGAATTCTGGAAGTCCGTTCATCGTTCAGACCCGTGTCGGACGCCAATTACCGAAGGTAAGGTCCCATTCCGTTACTCCTAAACGACCAATTTCAGAGAGTTCGGCTCGTAGAAGCGTGACGCCAATTACACGCCGCGAACCTCGATCCTAACCCAAAGATAGGGCTGCATTACTCCCCGCTCGGATTAGCGGACAGGTACGCGAAGCCGGGTCGCTGGGTACGTGTATTCCTATTGGCAGGAGCGGATCGTCCCGGGTATTACTCGGCGAAATCGCCGTCTTACTCTCGTGAACAGTTCGAAATCGGAACGACTTCGATACTTCGGCCATTTTCAGCGCGGGACAATTCATCGCTGCCCGCCAATTTGCAGCACGGACACGCCGGTGGTCGCCATCTTGTTACCTCCATCGCCGAGGTCGACCGTCGCCATCATCGAATCTGCGGAGTCGTTATTTCGTTTCCAGTCAACAAGCCATCATCGAGTCAACGCCAAAATCCTGCGCAGAGCTTATTTTATATGGCCATGTTTGCTCTTTTTCCATTCCGTACGGTTTTTCCTTTGTCCAACCCGAATGAATGGTGAAATCGATTCCTAAAATAAACAGTTTTTGAAGATAGATTAGTTACTTTTTCCGTTACGTTTAACTATGCTTAAATAAAACTACTCGCTAATTTACATCACGTTTCGTTCCGTTTATTATAATTTGAGTAAGCATCCTCTTCCGAATTTCCTAAAACTTTAAGGCTATGGAGGAGTAAAAGTCATTCTTGCGTTTGATTTTCTAGAGTTGTTTACCAATAACCGTTCAAAACTCTCCCAGAGAGAAAAGTCTATAAATGTCGGGCAAATCTGAACACGACTGGTGGTCTCTCATTAAGAGTGGCGCTTAAGCCACCGAGTCTGCTAATAATCTCTAGTCTAAACTTTACGAACGGTTACAGGAAGAATGTTCTGCTCAATTATTCCACAAGGAAAACAGTGACAGTTCGGTCATACTGGATTGACTGTTAAAATTACTTTGGTAATTAGCAACAAATTGTACTTGACCGCTCTACTTAGGATATGGATACCAGACTTTATCCGTTAAATCGTACACGTTAGGGTAAACATCAGAACTCTAAATTTAACAGACTTCCTGTAAGAGCTCATGTTCCTCAAGGCAGCATCCTCGGACCAGTATTGTATAATATTTTCGGGTAAGTCACAACCCGAGTTACAGTGTTTTAATGTCTAGTGTCATTATGATCTGCTAGAGGATGCTTCGAATAGCCTCCATAGTAAAACCGTAAAAATATTCGTTTTAGTACTCGAAATATTCACAAAAATGTACAAATTTGTCGTTTGTCATAAAAAGCTTATAACTTTGGCAGTTTTCAATTAGGGCTTTAAGACAATTATATTTATTATTCTGGTAAATTTTATCAATCTATTCAAACTTCTGATAATACTGAACAATTCGTGCGCTAAATCAGATTTGTTTGTAAACAAAATTATTGGAAAACAGTGAAATGGCGGGGCAAAATGAGCCACCTAGATTTAAGGGGACAGGATCCGTCATTGATTTCGGAATGTTCAAAAGCAGTTTTTTCGTTCAAAATCAAGTATGTTTACAGGAAAATGTGTTCACTGTATTCTATTCTCCAACCGAAACACAGTGAACACATTTTCATCGAATTGTTTTTAGTTTTGAACAGAAAAACTGCTTTTGAAGTTTCGATGATGACGATGATTACGATGACGGAGCGTTGATCGTTAATGTAAAATAACGGTATTTTGAACATGAAATTGCATTGCCTATATATACTAGATTATGTTTTTTACTGTATATTCATCTTGAAGCACCATTACAATAGAAACAATTAGCTAGAAAATAGTTTGAACTAAGTGTTGCAATTTAATACTTGAATTACATGGTATAAGGTACCGTGGGGTAGGTGGATACAGAAAAATCAGTAGTCAACTTTATTGTTATGTACAGCTAACCTGAATAATGTAATTCAAACTTTTTTCTGTGGATAACAAATGAGGGTCTAATGTGCTTCAAATCGTTATTTATTTCGATTTTTTTTATTGTTATGTATTGAGTATGTGCAACTTGAAAATTTGCACCATATGACCCACTTGCCCCACTATGGTGGGGTAAGTGGATCACCAAACAAAAAAATCTTTTCTCAAAACTAATATGGTATAATTATGTATAGTATGAATGATTATACTCTCATTCTTGTTAATAGTGCTAGTTATATTGCATTTTGATAGTTTTAAATTAAACAGTATCTTTATTTTATCAAAATAGTATTAAACATATTTCACACTAATTCGAACCAAAAAAAAAACATTGTAGCTAGAGTGGGGGACGGACCTGGTGTAGTGGTTAGAACACACGCCTCTCACGCCGAGGACCTGGGATCGAATCCCATCCCCGAGATAGTCACTAAAAAAACAGGACTTCCTTGGGAAGGGAAGTAAATCCGTTGGTCCCGAGATGAACTAGCCCAGGGCTAAAAATCTCGTTAATAACGATAGAAAAAAAAAATTGTAGCTAGAATAATTTGGAGAAAATTCATCCATTTATACACATAAATTTTTCAGAAGTATTGCAGGATTATTCCGAATGTTGTTTCCGAACAACACTCATTGATTAAAAACATTAGTTACACTTATTTTGTTTAAAAAACTGAAATCTTTTTATTCTGCCAATAAATGATAATAATACTTGATCCACTTACCCCACCCCATTTAAAAGTAGGGGTAAGTGTACCATGTCCAATATATTTGTATTTATTTATAAAAATCACATATTTTTATGATGATGAATGAATTCAATTAGAACTGAAATGCTCACCGTGTGTTGAAAAAAACTAATAGTGTTCGATTTTAGACAGAGATTCAATGGACTTATAATTGATGGAAAACAATTTTAAAAATAATTGATTTTTGCAGCTAACAAGTTTGCTTGTGTTAGTGTACGTGTAGTGCCAGTTTTGCAATAGTATTTGTGTGGTCGTAAGAATATAACCTAAAACGAAGCAATGGTGCGAAAATATTCAACATATTCATGAATTTATGCTTAAAATGGACAAATGATCCACTTCCCCCACTGTACCTTATTTACTATGTGTTATGTATCTATCAAAATAAGCCGTTAGAATTAATTATTTCAAACAAAGCTACTCAAATTTCCTTTCTAATATTTTACTGTTTGTCATTAGCTCTTCTCCACATTGTTTAAAAAAAATCATATGATGGAATGAGGTGGCTCATACTGCCCCGTTGGTTGGGTGGCTCATAATGCCCCATATGGCTTGTGAACACGCAGAAAACCATGGTTTTCAAAAACGTTCCTAAAATAATTTGCAAGTTAATGTGACCATAAATCATCGACATAACATGGAAGAAAACAGTTTATAGTATAAGTCACTTGCATTTAATCGATAGTTTTTGCTGTTTTCTATGCATTCCATGGCGTTTTCCTTAGGTGGCCCATATTGCCCCGATCACCCCTACTTGTTGTCACGATGAGAAGGGTTCTAATAAACTGCAGGGTGTCGACTACCTGAAAAAAAACCTGGAAAGTCAGGGAATTTCATTTGTGACCTGGAAAGTCAGGAAATTTCAGACCTGGTCAGGGAGAATATGCGATGAGGTTGCCATAATTTGTCATTTAAGGTGAAAGTCCATTGTGTACGTAAACATAATGTTGCCACCCACTCGAACCACCCACTCGAACCACCCACTAAAGCACCCTCTATAGCCATACAACAAGACGGAGCACAATGTTATGTACGCCGGCCAAAAATAAATTTAGAATGCTATGTTTCTTGTACACGTTCGATACAAAGGTATTATTGTCGATATGAATTCATCAACACTTTAATAAAAGCTCGAAATCGCAATTTATTTTATATTTTATAGTGGAAACATATTTTTTGGCCAAAATTATAAACATTTTTCACACCATGCGTGCTTTGTTGACATTTTATGGCCGTTTTCTCCTCATCTCTTCTCTCGCTTCTCAGGTATGGAAAAAGTTGCCAGCATTTGAAGCATTTGAATGAGCCTGTGCATGCTATAAAACGTTTGACTTTTACTGTGCGCCCTGTTTTCAAGTTGCTCGTGAGATAGAGCGAGACAGCATCAACACATGACGCACAGTAAATGTCAAAAGAACAAAAGAATTTATGACACGTGCAGAAGCTCATTGTACGGTCAATACACGGAGAAAAAAATATGGTAAACACAACCAAATTTCAGCTTTTTTCAAACTAAAGTTTAGGTTAAATTATGCACAAACAAAATTTTAGTTTGATTCAACCTTGCATGGTGGTTTAAACAAACTAACATTTTGGTTGTTTTTTTCACAGCTTTACATTTAGATTCAACAAAAATTTGTTCAAAACAAACAAAATATTGGTTGTTCATTTTGACATTTGTAGAAACAACCAACGATTTAGGTTGTTTCAAACAACGCAAATTAGTTTGAAGTTACCAATCTTGAGTTTGTTGCAAACAAATTTATTGTTTGAAATAAAAAAATCATTGCTTGATATTAGGTTTACTGTTTCTCGCTTCAGGTTGATTTATAATTTTTAATAATAATTAAATTAATTAATGTTGCATTTGAAAAAAAAAACTTTGTATTTCTTAATTAGATTTTAAAGTTGATCCACATTTTTCGAATGCATCCTGCGTTGATTTTTCCTTTTATTTAATATGCCCAGATTTCTTGGTTTTCTCGCCAGGATCGCTGGATTATTTTGCGATGGTGACGCGATATCAAAATGTTTCTGTGGATAAAACAAGAGTTTGAATGTTTTGGTATTGAAATTTGAATACCTAATGGATAAATACCTTTCTCCATCTTTGGTGAAGTACAGGAAACATTCGAAAAGATATAAGCTCGTATTTCTGGTTGATTCTGGAATCAAATCAAAATATTATATATCTATGAAACAAACAGTATTCTGTTACAAATCAACATTACCTGGTTTCACTTCCAAACTAAAAATAACTTAATCGGCAATTACATATTGAAATAAACTCCGTTAATATGTAGCATACAAACAAATACATAATGTTGGTGACAGTGAAATATAACAACCCACATTTTGTTAAAAATAAAACCAACATTTGTTAAAAACGAGTACAGCTTTCCCGGGAAGCTCACAAGACTAATAAGAGCAACGATGGACGGTGTGCAGAATAGCGTGAAGATTTCGGGCGAACATTCCAGTTCGTTCGAATCCCGCCGGGGACTTCGACAGGGTGATGGACTTTCGTGCCTGCTGTTCAACATCGCGCTAGAAGGTGTCATGCGGAGAGCCGGGTTCAATAACCGAGGTACGATTTTCACAAGATCCAGCCAATTTGTTTGCTTCGCGGATGATATGGATATTGTCGGCAGAACATTTGGAACGGTGGCAGACGTGTACACCCGCCTGAAACGTGAAGCGACAAAAGTCGGCCTGGTGGTGAATGCGTCAAAAACAAAGTACATGCTGATAGGCGGAACCGAGCGCGACAGAGCCCGCCTGGGAAGCAGTGTTACGATAGACGGGGATACTTTTGAGGTGGTTGATGAGTTCGTCTACCTCGGATCCTTGTTAACGGCTGATAACAACGTTAGTCGTGAAATACGGAGACGCATCATCAGTGGAAGTCGCGCCTACTATGGGCTCCAGAAGAAGCTGCGGTCGAGAAAGATTCACCCTCGCACCAAATGTACCATGTACAAAACGCTTATAAGACCGGTGGTCCTCTATGGACATGAAGCATGGACCAGAGAAAAAATAAGTATTATGTTTCTGTAAATATTCTTATTACTGATTGCAAGATGAAAGAGATTAACTAAAATTTTAACTAATAGAAAACTTGTTCCACAGAGCTGTTTACAAAATCCCTCCTTTCCCATATCCTTAGGCAAAACACTTCACTACCGCTATATGTATGACTGATTCATGTTCTTTTGGCTTTGCATCATTCATACGTGTATTGGAAGTCAAGAGTAGAAGCAAAACTTAAAGAACCTTCTGGTCAAAGATGTTGCGTTGCCTACTTCCCAAAATCCAAAACTCCCTCGGTGTATTACGGACGGTGTGAGTTTTCAAACTTATGCTGGATACTTGGCCCCTGACCCCCTTGTACAATAAAATAAAATAAAAACATTTGTGTTGTTCCTACACTGTAAACTCGGCATTACCCTTTAATGTGGGAAAAATACCCTTTATTTTCTGATATATAAAAACGTCAAATAGAGGGTACTTTATTTAAAAAAAAAAAAGGTATTTTATAATATATTTCCGTCTATTTACCCTTTAATGGGTGAAAAAGTTCTTGCAATTTTGTATATTAGATTCACGAAACAGCGTTTATTGTTCTTTAGTTTGTTAATATTATAACAGTAATAAGCATTTTAAAATGCGGATTCATAGAAGGTAGGTTACCTTTCTTTTCTTTTAGCGTCATCTATTTAAACAAACAATAAAATATTGTTATTTCTACCAGTGCTAACCGTTGTTTGCTTGCTTGTCTCGCAGGAAACCATTTTCAAGATGCACACTTAAAATACATGACACAAAGCTCCTGCAGTTTTATGCAGGCCCGTAAAGGGGTCGATATGACGAGATACGACCACGTCGAAAGCCGAACCCATACTAACCATCTCATTGAGCCAATGTTGGCTTATGAGTAGTGTGGTACAAAATTCGCGATGACGGAGGCAATTACCACAGTTGACCCTATGCGTGAAGCTCCGATTTCTTTACATGGCAAGTTTCGTCGACGACTTTTTCCATTTGACGGTGACGATTGCCTACCCTGCTGTGGGGTGACTGTACATGTTGATTTTATAGTGTGTCATAACTGAATTAAAATATAAAACTTACAAGGATTATAATGCTATTTATGATTTATGATTTTTTTTATCTTCCATTCTGTTTTTCAACATTAGTACCGCGGAAAAACGCAAAAAAATGTATTAAATTCTTTAATTTGGTTTCTAATAACTCAGGCGATTAATTCGTAAACCTTTTGCGATAGTCTGGAATTTATCTGGAAATTGACTGGAAGGTCAGGGAAAGTCAGGGATTTTTTTTACGAGATTGAGTCGTCACCCTGTAAAGTTAAGTATACATAATTCTTCTTCTTCTTCTTCTTCAATTACATTACTAACCGACTGGAACAGAGACTGTTGCTCAGCTTTTTGTTCACACATTGTGAGAACCAGACGACCAAAAATCTCCGACACAAATTCAGTACTCGTATTGACCAAGCATGGAAAAGTCTGCAGTAGAGGCTCTGCCAGAAAAAAGACGAACAGCAAGAGTGAAAGTATGTATTGCAAAATTTATTAAACTCATCTGTTTTGTTATTTAATGCTACGATACATGTAATTGATCTAAACGCTTGGATTTTTTATTTATTTTTAAAGCTGTGGATTTCTATTGAATCGACAAGTCTAAAAGAAATTTTAAAATAAAATAAAATGTATAGAAAAAAAGAGGGATAAAAACCCTTTTAGCTTAAAAAAATATTTTGTGAAAGGGACCAAGAGTTTTTTTTTGTGTGTAATCCAAAATAGTATTTGAGCATAACAAACAACGCCATTTACTGCTTAGTTAACCTTCAAGTTATCAGCCTTCACCTTAACCCAGAAAACACGTAGGCTCTGAACAATGGTGCAGGTCATCTTAACATTCTCGGTAAGTCCATCAGGGACAACCCAGTCAAAGGAAATGCTGTTTGGTGCAGTGGTGATTCTTTTGTGGGTGACGGCCGACTAAAATAAGATAAGAGAAAGAATGGAAAAGATCATCAGAATATTGTGATTGAATTTAGATCTAACTTTTAGACTTTGTAGTTGTGCGTTTAGTGTTTTTATACATTTTACTGAGTTATGCTTATTCGATTCTCATTTTTGTGAGCACTTTATAACCGTAATGCTCCCTAATTTAGTGCATTTAGTTGAAAATCTTGAGAAAGTTTTAACATTTTCTGTTCATTGTTATCGTTAGAAAGTTTTATCATTTTCTTTTATTGTTAAAACGCTCTTTTGTTGTTATTGATATTATTTTCTTCTATTGTTATATCACAATTGCATAATGCATTATCAGTAACAACAAGTGGAAGAAATGTTGATACGGATGCAGACACTGATTCAGGTCCTGATCCCGATCCAAAAGACACGGCAGGATGGATTGTCCAATTCAACAAACGGTAAGACAAATTTATCGCTAAATATTGTAATTGATGTTTATAGAGCAATGTGGAGTTAGGTGTTGACACGAATGCACTCATAGTGTAAAGTGCCGCTAATAAAAAAAAAACAAGCAAACACAATTTTAAATTTCAAAAATGAACTGAATAATGTCGCCATTTAGTTGATTGGTTAATAATATAAGGTATTTTAGGTTGGTGCATTCAAATGTTTTTGGTTTTTTGACTTTATTGAGTTTATTTTATTTTTTTAAATTATTATTCAGTTTATTTAGTAGTTTCTTTGTACGAATTCCAAAGAGTGATTCTTTTTCCGCACTAAACTGAACAGAAGAAGAAACAACAATCATTTCCCGTTCGTTGCACTAAACACAAATAGTACGGGTATGATGAATTTTAAATATTTTGAATTTGAAACGTCTCCACAAAAACATCTTTGTCAAATGGTAAACACAGACAAACTTTGAAACATTCCTCATAAGTCGGTTTTACAGTTCAACTGACTCCTTACCGCTAGCAGTAATTTCACAAAAATACTTACCATTTTAACGTTACCGCAGTCTAGAGTTTGTACGTAATCGTCGCTAGACGGAATGTCGAATGATCCAACGGCAGTTTCGTCGACACGAGCCTGGCAGAGCAGACCCTTGATTGTGTCCTGTGGAGTGTTTCCCTGTATTGTGACCGTAACGCTTTCGCCAGATACGGCCCGTTCCTTGTTGAGTAGAATCTTGTACGGGGCAGCCAATTTCTGCGGTTCCGCAAGATGGTGTGGCATCATGTCGGTGCAGGCTTCTAACGGAGCACCGACTGGGTGAGAGAGGGCTGGTGCAGCGATCAATGCGACAGCCAACAGCACGCAGGCGTATTGGTAGGCCATCTTTAAAAAGTTTTGATATTTTAATACATTATAAGCCATTTTATGAGACGTTTCGAATCATATGTTTTTTGTTTGTTTACCAGCTTTGAAACTTGCTGGCGGGCCCATTTATTTACGTTTCTTCTAGCGCCACATTTGGGAGGAGCTTATTCATTAATGGCGTGCAACGAGCTTTTCAATCTTCCCCAGTAAAATTAAAATCAGCAGGCAGGGAAGAATTTGTTATGTTTACTGGTAACATTAGACATGTAACCGCGTAGTAAAATATCCAGAAAGAGTCGAAAATGTCATCACCGACAAAAACGTTACCAGCGCCATTCACATATCATGCTAGTTTTTAAAACAATAACAATGAGCGGCCCGCCAGAAAACGTCAACCGACTGTCTCGTAAAATGGCTTATTAATACACTACCCGTCATAAATACGGACTCACTGAAATAAGTATTGCAACACTCAGCTGAATAATGAATCACTCCCAAAAAGTTTAGCATCACCTCAAAATAGGTTAATTCACATTGCTATATCTCGAGATCCTTACGACTTGTAAAGAAGCGATCTTCAGCAAAGTTGTTCAGGGGATCAAGGACATCCGGAAAGGGAACCGTTTAGTTCGCGATTTCGCCGCTAGGTGGCGCTAGTGAGCATGTAAAATTGAGCATTTCAAACTAGTTCTAGCTTGTGATCCATAAGAGATAGAAAGTTCGGGTCTTCGGCAAAGTTGCTCAGGGGTTCAAGGACATCCGGAAAGTGAACAGTTTAATTCGCGATTTTGTCGCTAGGTGGTGCTAGTGAGCATTAATTTTTGTTTACTCCATGTTCAAGTCAAACCTGAATTTCTTGAATATGGAGTGAATCAAACCCGAAAGACATGAATATAAAGAGAATAAGACATCAATCACTTGGATTTGAAGCCAATCAAACTTGAACCATGAAGAGATTCTGACTTTAATAATTTGAATATGATGAATATGAGTCCTGACTGAGTCACTCGCACATGGAGTAAGTCATACCAGAATCACTAGAATATGAATCAGATATGATACACTTGAATATACATTTGATCAGACCTGACTCACTTTAATTTAATATGATTCCATCCCTAATCACTTCAACTTCCAAATGTCAAAGGATTTCTGAACAGCATTCTGGAAATTCTATTTTATCATATTCATAATGTTTAGGTACAGTCAACCCTCCAGAGTGAACTGTTTCCTGGATGCCCTTGACTTTCCGAACAACTTTGCCGAAGATTCAAACTTTCTATCTCATCTGGCCCGAAAGATAGAATTTGTTTCATATATTTAATTAAATATGCGTACTAGTGCAACCTAGTGGTAAAATTAGGAACCAAAAAAATTGATATTTGGATGTCCTTTACTTTATTTCTGTTCTTTACTTACTGAAGACTCGAACTTTCTATCTCTTGTGGATCGCAAGCTAGAACTAGTTCAAAATTCTCAGTTTCACATGCTCACTAGCGCCACCTAGCGGTAAAATCTCGAACCAAACTATCTGTCTTCCGGATGTCCTTGACTTTCTGAACAACTTTGCCGAAGACTCGAACTTTCTATCTCATGTGGATCACAAACTAGAACTAGTTCAAAATGCTCAATTTTACATGCTCACTAACGCCACCTAGCGGCAAAATCTACAACCTAACTGTTTGACTTCCGGATGTACTTGGCTTTCTTAACAACTTCGCCGAAGACCAGAACTTTCTATCTTTTATGGATCACAAGCTAGAACTAGTTTGAAATGCTCACTTGCGCCACCAAGCGGCAAAATCGCGAACTAAACTGCTCCTTTTCCGTATGTCCATGAACCCCTGAGCAAGTTTGCCGTAGACCCGAACTTTCTATGTCTTATGGATTACAAGCTAGAACTAGTTTAAAATGCTCAATTTTACATGCTCACTAGCGCCACCTAGCGGCAAAATCGCGAACTAAACTGTTTCCTTTCCGGATGTCCTTGAACCCCTGAACAACTTTGCCGAAGACCCGAACTTTCTATCTCTTATGGATCACAAGCTAGAACTAGTTCAAAATGCTCAATTTTACATGCTCACTGGCGCCACCTAGCGGCAAAATCGCGAACTAAACTGTTCACTTTCCGGATGTCCTTGAACCCTTGAGCAACTTTGCCGAAGACCCGAACTTTCTATCTCTTATGGATCACAAGCTAGAACTAGTTCAAAATGCTCAATTTTACATGCTCACTGGCGCCACCTAGCGGCAAAATCGCGAACTAAACTGTTTCCTTTCCGGATGTCCTTGAACCCCTGAACAACTTTGCCGAAGACCCGAACTTTCTATCTCTTATGGATCACAAGCTAGAACTAGTTCAAAATGCTCAATTTTACATGCTCACTAGCGCCACCTAGCGGCGAAATCACGAACTAAACTGATCGCTTTCCGGATGACCTTGAACCCCTGAGCAACTTTGCCGAAGACCCGAACTTTCTATCTCTTATGGATCACAAGCTAGAACTAGTTCAAAATACTCAATTTTACATGTTCACTAGCGCCACCTAGCGGCAAAATCGCGAACTAAACTGTTTCCTTTCCGGATGTCCTTGAACCCCTGAACAACTTTGCCGAAGACCCGAACTTTCTATCTCTTATGGATCACAAGCTAGAACTAGTTCAAAATACTCAATTTTACACGTTCACTAGCGCCACCTAGCGGCAAAATCGCGAACTAAACTGTTTCCTTTCCGGATGTCCTTGAACCCCTGAACAACTTTGCCGAAGACCCGAACTTTCTATCTCTTATGGATCACAAGCTAGAACTAGTTCAAAATGCTCAATTTTACATGCTCACTAGCGCCACCTAGCGGCGAAATCACGAACTAAACTGATCGCTTTCCGGATGTCCTTGAACCCCTGAGCAACTTTGCCGTAGACCCGAACTTTCTATCTCTTATGGATTACAAGCTAGAACTAGTTTAAAATGCTCAATTTTACATGCTCACTAGCGCCACCTAGCGGCAAAATCGCGAACTAAACTGTTTCCTTTCCGGATGTCCTTGAACCCCTGAACAACTTTGCCGAAGACCCGGATGTCCTTGAACCCCTGTGATTTCGTCGCTAGGTGGCGCTAGTGAGCATGTAAAATTGAGCATTTACATGCTCACTAGCGCTACCTAGCGGCAAAATCGCGAACTAAACGGTTTCCTTTCCGGATGTCCTTGAACCCCTGAGCAACTTTGCCGAAGACCCGGATGTCCTTGAACCCCTGTGATTTCGTCGCTAGGTGGCGTTAGTGAGCATGTAAAATTGAGCATTTTCAACTAGTTCTAGTTTGTGATCCACATGAGATAGAAAGTTCGAGTCTTCGGCAAAGTTGTTCAGAAAGTCAAGGACATCCGGAAGACAGATAGTTTGGTTCGAGATTTTACCGCTAGGTGGCGCTAGTGAGCATGTGAAACTGAGAATTTTGAACTAGTTCTAGCTTGCGATCCACAAGAGATAGAAAGTTCGAGTCTTCAGTAAGTAAAGAACAGAAATAAAGTAAAGGACATCCAAATATCAATTTTTTTGGTTCCTAATTTTACCACTAGGTTGCACTAGTACGCATATTTAATTAAATATATGAAACAAATTCTATCTTTCGGGCCAGATGAGATAGAAAGTTTGAATCTTCGGCAAAGTTGTTCGGAAAGTCAAGGGCATCCAGGAAACAGTTCACTCTGGAGGGTTGACTGTACCTAAACATTATGAATTTGATAAAATAGAATTTCCAGAATGCTGTTCAGAAATCCTTTGACATTTGGAAGTTGAAGTGATTAGGGATGGAATCATATTAAATTAAAGTGAGTCAGGTCTGATCAAATGTATATTCAAGTGTATCATATCTGATTCATATTCTAGTGATTCTGGTATGACTTACTCCATGTGCGAGTGACTCAGTCAGGACTCATATTCATCATATTCAAATTATTAAAGTCAGAATCTCTTCATGGTTCAAGTTTGATTGGCTTCATATCCAAGTGATTGATGTCTTATTCTCTTTATATTCATGTCATTTTGTGGCTGCTTGGGCACGTGAGGAGTTAATCATCAATATTAACCTCCTTTTCCCGAGCAGCCTAGATAGCCGCGTAGTGTCGGTAGCGGTTGTTTCAACTGGCTAAGAATTAACACTACGGACTGCCTGTTCCGGTGGTAAAAGTCCACCTAACAGGTGACCCCTAATTCACGTGGCTTTAAGCTTACCGTGCCTAAGAATGAATGGTTAGGGGGTCTAAATAAAACCTAACCGCAAACGGAGCCTGTGGGGTACCAGGGCGCCCTCCACAGTATTGAGTCTTTCCTGTGCTACCCGGAGCAATGGTGCAGGTGACCTTGTGTTTCTCCGAGATAATCGGCTGCCCTTCTTCAGTCTCTATCCTGAGGCTTAATAAGGGTGGGATTATGAATATGTTGACATTTAATTTAAATTATCACCTATATGGATTCGCATTATGCGTTTTACACAGTGTATTCTGTGCTCTTTCGCCTTTGGCGACTTTAAATAGATACCGATCTGGTTTTTTCGTTGCTGGTCTTTTTCGTGCTGAGATTGCAAAAAGCTTAATCCTGCCTAGTTTGGGTAGTGGCTACGGTTAGGTTAGCTCAGATCAATCTTCAGCATAAAAGAACAACAACGATCAATCTTTGCAGACTCATGCAAAATGGTGCAGCCCAAGTGGCGCTAGTTCAAGAAACCTACTTTCGTAGAGGAAACTTCTATCTAGGTAACCTTGTGGACCCAGTTTTTGCTACTTTCAGCAAACTTAAAATGGCAAACTCGCGCTCCATGCCCCGCGCATGCGTGCTCGTAAATAAAGCAATCGTTGCTACACTCATTTCTGAGTTGACGACCAGAGATGTATGTGCTGTCACAATTGATGTTTCTGTTGGTGACCTCAACAGGAAATACGTCTATTGTTCGGTATATTTACCACATGATGAACCATCCCCAACGGATGACTTCAAACGAGTTGTCGTACACTGCGTAACAAAAGGCCTTCTGCTGATTGTGGGCAGTGATGCCAATGCTCATCACATCATCTGGGGCAGCTCAGATATCAATTTGAGAGGCTCCAGTCTGATGGAATACTTAAGTAGTACAGACCTTGGATTACTTAACATAGGCAATCGCCCAACCTTCATGGTTTCTAATAGAGAAGAAGTGTTAGACATAACGCTCTGCTCGAATAGAATCAGTCACGAGTTGACGAATTGGCATGTATCAGATGAGGAATCATTATCTGATCATCGCTACATCTTCTTTGAACATTCAAATGTAACTGCGCAGACTTTGCGTTTTAGGAATCCCCGGTCAACAAACTGGGAACTCTATAGTGAATTGGTTGCGACCAAATTTCATGGATATTCTCCGTCCATTGAAAATCCAAGTGATCTGGATGATGCCGTTGATACTACAATATCCTACATTATGGAAGCTTTTGAAGAAGCATGTCCTCTGCGGTCTATGAAGATTACAAATTGGACCCCATGGTGAAATTCCGATCTGACTAGTCTCAGAATACAATGTACAAAGAGTTGGAATAGACGCCGTTCAGCTGGATCAGAGTCGTTCAAGTCGGCTCGCAAGGCTTACAAGAAGGCTCTTCGTTCTGCTGAACGATCCGGCTGAAAAAACCTTTGTACAAATGTTTTCAGTTTGAGTGAAGTCAGTCGGCTGAACAAAATCCTTGCAAAATCTAAGGATTTTCAAGTGAACGAAATTCGCTTACCTAATGGTAACTTTACTTCTTCCGATGAAGAAGTTTTAGAATGTTTATTCAATACACACTTCCCCGGATGTGTGGACATAGCATCTACGGATGAACCAAATGTCTTTTCATGTAGTTACGAGTCTCTGGCCTCGGCTCGCAGTATCGTAACTACTGAATCGATTCAATGGGCACTTAATAGTTTTGCTCCTTTCAAATCTCCAGGAGCGGATGGGATTTATCCTGTTCTGCTCCAAAAGGAGTTTGAGTTTATCAAGCATGTTTTGAAAAAGCTACTTGTAAGCAGTTTTGCTACCGGGTATATTCCCAGATCCTGGCGCGATATTACTGTAAAGTTTATCCCGAAAGGAGGACGTGCGTCGTATGAAGAAGCGAAGAGTTTTAGACCACTCAGTCTGACCTCTTTTCTTCTGAAATGTCTGGAACGCATTATCGATCATCACATCCGTGATGTTTATTTGGCAAACATGCCTCTTCATGTGAATCAACATGCTTACCAATCTGGAAAGTCCACTGTGACTCTTTTACGCTTCGGCCAACTCAAGGTCGAAGCTTGTTATCGCATGTCGAACTCAAATTGAGGAACTGAATTCAGTCAACTCTGTAAACCTTGTATGGGTACCTGGCCATTCTTCCATCGCTGGAAATGAATTGGCTGATGAGCTAGCTCGCGATGGAGCATTGCATGACTTTATTGGCCCTGAGCCGGCTATTCCAATTTCTAAGTGCTGGGTGAAGCTTCAGATAAATTCTTGGGCGGCAACTCAGCACAAGCAATATTGGAATAGTTTGGAGTCATGTCGTCAAACAAAATTGTACATTACTGAGCCATCTCCAAGGGTGGCGAAGTATTTAACAAATCTGTCAAAGCATAATTGCAGTCTCTTGGTCAGAGCGTTGACAGGCCACTGCCGACTCAACTATCACATGGCAAATATTCAGCGTGCTGACTCATTTGTGTGTGATAGTTGTGACTCCGATTATGGAACTTCGTATCACCTGATATGTAACTGTCCAGTTTTTGCGCAAATGCGATTCCAATTACTTAGTAAACACTTATTAAGTGAAACTGAATTCAGAAGCCTGAATCTTCAGGACATTCTGTTATTCTTAACCCGCTGTGGTAATGAGCTATAGGCTCTCTTTACACTCATGCGTTTTGCAGTGCCCTTTTTAAGGCGCTGTTCGAACCCATTGTGGTATGGAGCTATATGCTCTCATTTCGCTTATGCGATCTTCCCTCTTCAAGGGACCCCACTCCCATTTCCTCCCATCTTTCCCTTCCCTTTCCTCTCCCATCGGGTAGATGATGAAATAGGTTCAAATATGGCGATGGCACAAATCTCCCAACTGGTGGGGAACGTGCCTTTGGAGCCGGCCTTCTGATACCTGATACCTGATGTCTTTCGGGTTTGATTCACTCCATATTCAAGAAATTCAGGTTTGACTTGAACATGGAGTAAACAAAAATTAATGCTCACTAGCGCCACCTAGCGGCGAAATCACGAACTAAACTGATCGCTTTCCGGATGTCCTTGAACCCCTGAGCAACTTTGCCGAAGACCCGAACTTTCTATCTCTTATGGATCACAAGCTAGAACTAGTTTGAAATGCTCAATTTTACATGCTCACTAGCGCCACCTAGCGACGAAATCACGAACTAAACTGATCGCTTTCCGGATGTCCTTGAACCCCTGAGCAACTTTGCCGAAGACCCGAACTTTCTATCTCTTATGGATCACAAGCTAGAACTAGTTCAAAATGCTCAATTTTACATGCTCACTAGCGCCACCTAGCGGCAAAATCGCGAACTAAACTGTTCGCTTTCCGGATGTCCTTGATCCCCTGAGCAACTTTGCGAAGACCCGAACTTTCTATCTCTTATGGATCACAAGCTAGAACTAGTTCAAAATGCTCAATTTTGCATGTTCACTAGCACCACCTAGCGGCAAAATCACGAATTAAACTGTTCCCTTTCCGGATGTCCTTGAACCCCTGAGCAACTTTGCCGAAGACCCGAACTTTCTATCTCTTATGGATCACAAGCTAGAACTAGTTCAAAATGCTCAATTTTACATGCTCACTAGCGCCACCTAGCGGCGAAATCACGAACTAAACTGATCGCTTTCCGGATGTCCTTGAATCCCTGAGCAACTTTGCCGAAGACCCGAACTTTCTATCTCTTATGGATCACAAGCTAGAACTAGTTTGAAATGCTCAATTTTACATGCTCACTAGCGCCACCTAGCGACGAAATCACGAACTAAACTGATCGCTTTCCGGATGTCCTTGAACCCCTGAGCAACTTTGCCGAAGACCCGAACTTTCTATCTCTTATGGATCACAAGCTAGAACTAATTCAAAATGCTCAATTTTACATGCTCACTAGCGCCACCTAGCGGCAAAATTGCGAACTAAACTGTTCGCTTTCCGGATGTCCTTGATCCCCTGAACAACTTTGCTAAAGATCGCTTCTTTGCAAGTCGTAAGGATCTCGAGATATAGCAATGTGAAATCACCTGATTTAAGGTGATGCTAAACTTTTCAGGGTGATTCAATATTCAGCTGAGTGTTGCAATACTTATTTTAGTGAGTCCGTATTTATGACGGGTAGTGTATGTTTATCATGATATTAGTTAGGTAATGATTCATTACGCCACGCTTTGTCATTAGGTAGCTCATTTGAGTTACGTAATGATTCGTTGTACAATGATTACCTGAAATTAGAAACAATTGTGCTTATTCTGCGCGGCGTGTGAGTCGAGACGAGTCGCTCTCACCTCGGGTGACGTGAGACGACTAATGTAAATCAAATGAGAACGAGTCGACAATTGGGTCCTAAAATGTTTAATGAAATCTTGTTTTTATTCAATGACACCAAAGACCATGTTACTGCAACTATTTTAGCAATTTTTCCCGCTCAAATAACGGCTACATCATATTTAAACTTTAATTTAAAAATTGGGTCCATAAATGAACCTTGACACTTTTGTTCATGTTTGACGTTCGCTTAATCGACAAAAACACCACAGGGCTTTTAGTTTTAACACTGGGGTTGTTCCTATCTGACATTTTGGAAGGGACACGGAAAGCAAAATACACCCAAAATTTGAGTTTAAGCCAAAGAGTGTGACAAAATCTAAAAAAAAAATTTTTGGACTTAAACAAAAGAAAAGCATTAAAAAATTGAGTAAACATGCGTTTTTGGCCTGAATGTAAGCGTTTGGCTCTAAAATTCTGACAGGCCTTTAGGACCCTATTGTCACTTCATTCGACTCGTCTCACCTCACACGCCGCGCAGAATAAGCACAAATATGTTGTATGAAACTCGATGTGAAATTTCACTCGTCGTACTTTATGTTAAATTTACTACTTATGCTGTAAAAGTCATAACTCTGTACCTTGTTGTGTAATAGTCGTTTACGCAACAAGTTGCAGAACGATAATTTTTATAGCACGAGTTGGGCATTTATACAATGAGGCTCGCCGAGTTGAATAATTACGATGAATGCTGTAAAAATCGAGTTCTGCAACGAGCTGCGTGCAACATTCTTTGCAATTTCGTAGAAGTCCAGGGTATCAGAAACCATACAAGAATGCATTCACCATTATTTTGTAAATTCTGGAAATTCATCCGAAATTCGCAATTCAAACCAGTTGCGTAATGAAAAGGCGATGCGTAATATTCATTACGCAACTTATTTCAGTTGCGTAATGACTGTGATAATAGTGCATAACTCACTGCAGGAAAGAGGGCCGTTTCATGACTGATTGGCGTGATAATAAACAGCCTGATGATAAATTGCAAAAATGACTATTTCAATCTCAAATTTCATGGTTATTTTCAAAATATTTTCCAATATTTGCGGGGACTCGAAAAAAATAGTCAGCAATAGGAAAAATCATAAATTGAAACAAAGATAACCTTTATTGAGCATCTTGCTCAAGATTATGTAAGAATCCCTGCTAGAATTCTGTGATAATCTTGCTCAGGATACTGTGGAAATTTTGGTCAGAAATATATCACAATCTAGCGCAGGATTATTTTCGAAATCTTGCTCTACACTCTGTAGGAATGACAGTCGGACTTTTTAAAAACCCCAGTCTGAATGACTGAATTACTATGAAATACTTTGTCAGAATCTCCACAGGACACTGTTGAAATCCCATCTAGTATTATTTGAAAATCTTGCAGATTCTGTGAGAATCTTGTCCCGATATATAAAAGTTCTGCCTTATGATTTTGCCGGCAGCCTGAGAGGAAATTGCGCACTAGAATTCAGGTGTGATTTTGAAACAATTTTCTTAAAATTTAAAATAAACCTTTTCAACTGAAATCATTTCCAACTGAAATTTTCTGCACTGGACAATGGATTGAAAAATGATGTACATAGAAATAAGAACTTCAATCAGGTTTATGCCAGCGTCCATTGATTACGTAACGCTAAAATTGTCAATTTTCGACCCCCTCGCCTCCTCCGTAACGCTTTTTGTATAAATATATTGAAATTTTTGAATGAAACGCATGAGCCTACTCCGTAGAGCGTTACGTAATTTGTGACGGCGCCGTGGAACAGAGAAAGCGTGAAGTTTTCTCAAAAACATGTATTTTATTATGATAAAGTGAATGTATTTCACAAACTGCGAACCTACAGTAAGTTTATTGAATTGTCCAAAAATATTTCACTGAAAATTGTCTAATTACTATATTTCTCATCTGTGACAGTATTGTACAAAAATTTATAAAGTTTCAGTAAAGTACCCAAGTCAAATGTCACTCTTTAACAACAATCGAAAGAATGTTCAAAAGAAATCAATAATAAGTTTTCAAATACTCAAATATATGGTTTCCATTTTCGTGTGTAAGATGCATTGCTTGTTCAAAAGTAATACTCAAATTGTTACCGAGACTGTGACTCAACCGTGCTAATTATAGCCATTAGTTTGGACATTGTATTGAAACGTACCGTGAAACGGGGTAACTTTGATAGTTTTTTTTTTCGAAGAAAACTTGAATATTTAGGCATGCTGTTTCAAAGAATTATAATGTTTACTTTAAAAACAAGTACTAGTATCCTAACTATCGATTGCAGTTGATAGATTGCCAAAAGATTTATTCTGAATGGATATATAATTTTTCATATAATCGAAAATCAATTTTCTGTTTTGGGCTAACATTTATGGCTAATTATGGAACATTTATAGGGCGTTGCATACCTCTAGGCGTTTAACCCTATATGGAAATTTCTGACTTATGGCCAATTTCTTCACCTTTGCTTAAACCGTAAACCACGTTTACCTATATGGCTAAACCAGGTTTAAGGCCTAAGCGGTGGTGAAGAAACCCCTTATTAGATTACAAAAATGGTCCTAGTTTGTAAAAATGGTTTTCGCTAAGAGATTTGAGACCGAATTAATGTTCTACTACAACCAGGCTGTCAAGGATAAGCGACGAATTCATTATGACTCCATCAATTAGTTATCGTAGAACAGATTGTTTTTAAGCGTTTCCAAAAAGCTAAAATTTCATAAATTTTTAATATTTGCAAATAAATCCTCAAATGTACTTGATTCCAACGAATAGCTTTGACATGAAGTGTCATACTAATACTCTTTACTTTTGCATTCGTTTTACTTAACTGATTAACAGAAACTTTGTTATTTCGTTAAGTATGTCGTTGGTCTCGCACTATCGAAGTTACCCCGTTCTACGGTATATTGTTTTGGATAAAAAAAACGGCATGTGCTATTCTTTGTCAAATATATCGTCTTTGGTTTAGTCGTTTTGCCGAATTTAATCTTTTCATCAGACTAAAAAGTTATACAAATGATTAGGGGTTGTCCATAAATTACGTTATGCTCTTAAGGGAGAGGAGGATTTAAAAAATGTTACGATTCTTTTAAAATTTTCAAAGTCACCTGGTAAAAGTGTAAAAAGTGCGTAAGTGAGGAAGGTTGGTTTGACAATGGTCAATTTTCGTCTCACATTATTTATGAAAGACCCCCTAGGTTTCCGCAAAGTTAGCTCTCTTGCACCAGTAGTAGTTATCGTCGTGTTCCACTAGTGGCTCAACTAATGGAAGATTTATATTGCTGCCAGGGCCGGATTTATAAATGTGAGGGCCCGGGGGCCATTGTCTGGTGAGGGAACTTTTCCCAGAAAAACATGTTGATATTTTAGAATAGACTAGTAAATTTTTAATGTTCTTTGTAAGGTTTTCATTATCAGAAGTCAAACTATTTTGTATCGTTTAAAAAAGTACTTTAGATCGCTGATGAACGTTAAGCAAGTTTGAAGTTGCATTAATGTAAATAATAATTATTATTATTATCTTTATTAACGAGATTTCCAGCCCAAGGCAAAATGTAACTAATGTTTTCTTATATATTTTATGTATCTTTGTAGATTTCATATGTTTAGGTCAAATTCAATATTTTTGGAGCTGATTCGTCAACAACAAAATTCATTTGACGATTATCTTCTCATAGGGACTTCAATTCAAACTATGATTATTCTATTCTAAGTTGATTAACATATAGATTTTCTTATCAGCTTTGAATTGACGAAATTGGTGTAGGGCTGGTAGCAGGTCTCTTTCTAGAGACTTGGTCTCTGTTTTAATGCAAGTTTCTATTTTTAATAGAAGGACTTTTAAATAGAGACTAACCGAAATAATATCTCTTTTTCGTCTCTTTTCGCAGTGAATCATAATGCCAAATTCTACATGATCCAGAGAAAACTTTTATACTTGCGGCTATTCAGCAACTTCTTTGAGGATTTTGTCTCATACTTATTTGTCCAGGAAAACGTTTAAGAAATCTAGTCCAGAGATTTTATCTGATACACTTTTAGTAACTCTAACGTGGATCTCTTTTCTAGAGATTCCATTACCAATTCTCCCAGAAATTTCCTGCGATTTTTCAAAGAATGCTTAGAGGATTTCCTCCAGGAATTCATACTACTCCAACGATACCTCCATTAATTTCGTCACGGATTACATCGTTTGGAGGAGTACCTCCACATATTTTCCACTAATCCTTCAACCGTATTCTCCAGTTGTTATTCTAGGAGATCCTACAAAAAAATTAGGAGGATAAACTAAGAAAATCGATGGAATTATCCTTAGCAAAAATTAGGATTATCCTTAGAAAATCATAAGGAATTATCCTTAGAAAAAATCAGATTAGATTCTTGAGATACCTGATAAGAAATTTTTGGAGGAATTCCATGGGAAATAATTACTTAAATACTCCACGAGTATGCTTCGGAATAATCTCTGAATTTTTGGAAAAATACTTAAATTTCCATGAAACTTCTATGGAAAATCATACAGTAATACGAGCAATAGTACTGTCGTAATGTCGAGAGGGATTAAAAAAAAATGAAAATGTCTGGCCTGATTCTATGCTGAAGAAGATAATTGTTACCTTCTGGTTCCTAGTAAGCAACGTTTTGATTTTCTGTTTCCTGTTTGGTCCATTTTCTGCCTCTTATTGGTTCCTGTCTGATCTCTTTTTGGTCTCTTTTCCAGGCTAGAGTTCTTCAAAGTTCCTATTTTCAAGGCATTTAAACACTCTGCAGTGTGGTCGATAGAGTCATTTTCAAAATAAATATTTAAATTATTAGGTCCTATTATTTAATCTTCTGATGCATTCAAACCTATTCTTAAGCTTCGTTCAGTATGCTTTCATTACAGTAGAAAAACACACATTAAAATATCGTAAGGAATTAAAGCAAGAGAATGTCACTCTACGTGTTTATCCAATTCGTTTTTGAATCTTTCTTAATCTTCTTGTTTCTCGTGAAATGTATAACATGAAGGGTGACCAGGGGTTGAATTCTGAGAAAATTTAGAGTGTCTCTCACTTATCGCTCTCTGTAACAATCATGATCCGCAACACATCATGGAAGTCTGTTTATCGTTTACTGCTACATCTCTGATTATATCGGGGGAAAACAGTGCATGATAAAACCCATCTAAACAAGCTCCAAACCTGGGGGACACTTTTGCTATGGGATGTTCGGGAATAGTTTATCATGCCTGTAAAGTAAAACGCCTACCACCCATAGTAATCAAGCGAGAAAAATGGGTTTTGTCATCGCTCTCTCTTCGGGGCTCTCCTTCGCTGATGCTATTTATCAAGCTTGTTACAACTTGCGAAACATTGCCGATCATGGAACTTTATACAGATACGACATTTTTCTTCGCTTGCTTTGATCGTGCTTCGCAATCAATTTAGAACGAATTCTTCAATGCCTGGGCGTGACATAATTTGTGTATCATCCCTAACTTATTCACTATTGGTACTTACACCCTAGTGTTCCTTAGTGCTAGATTCTTCTGTCGAAAACTTACCGTTTTGTCTACGTAGCTTCGATGCAGTATCCGAAAAATATAATTTTCGTAAAATGTAACGAACCCGAATTCACTTCAACAATTAGATGAAATTGATCCTCAAGAATCGAACAGTAAGCTAGTTCTGAAACGTTGTTCCAAATGTTGGCTGCTTTTATTTTCCTCAGGATCATACTTGCACGAACTCAGAGCATAGAGTTTGCGAGTGCTTCGGAGAGACGACATGAGCGAAATCAGAAAGCGTCAAAACCGATAACGGATGCACTATAGCTACTACTTTTACTCACCAATCATACAATCCTCAGTTTTTGTTTTCAAATAACTAAAAACCGCATCGAGAGCATGTGCAGCTCCAGAGGGGATTCCCCGTAACAAGTTAATTTTTTTTTTGCCTAACTCATAGTTTCCCAAACTGTGGGTCGCGACCCCCAGGGGGGTCGTGAGCTAGTGTTTGGTGGGTCGCGAAAAAAAAATCTTTCTTTATCTATTTTCTAAGTTTTGAATGTTTCCTCGATCTTTAGCCACTTCATAACAGACATTATCTTCATTAATTAAAAAAATAAATCTTGTGGTGATGAACTATGCAGGTCAGAGAATACTAAATAATGATCACAATTTGATTTGAACATTTATCTTAATCTTAACTGTCAAAGTCGTTAGGTAGTAACAAATTCCTGATGAACAATGTTGCTGTAGTTTGAGTTTCCGTAAGAGAAGAATGAAAACTAATGACTTTCAAATATTTAATTTTCCTCAAACACTGAAAGTTTCAATTGATTTTGAGTATGATTTTCACGCCTTGTCATTGATCATAGACAAAGTATCGAAATACCATGCAAGTTACAATAAAGAATTCATTTTTTCAATAATTTATACCTGGTGGGTCGCGAAAAAGACGCCTGATGGCTAGGTGGGTCGCGCACCTAAAAAGTTTGGGAACCTATGGCCTAACTAGATCATCCATCGCATCGGTTGAAATAAAAAAAAAAATACCGATGGAGCATCGCACGGTTCAATTGAGCTCTCGTCGAGCGGTGTCACGAACACGTGCGCAAATTTGCTGGTTGAAAATACTGCCATTGATTTTGCTGGGAACAGCTGATCTTTGTTTATATTTTCAACCAGCACTTTTTAAGTAGTGTTGGTGACATGTAACGTGTATGTACACGAGCGCAGAAACCACTATAACAGTGATTCCTTGTTATCTCGTGGGAATAACAGGGGTGAGAATTTATAAAAAAAATGTTTGTAATTATTTCAATCGCCTCCTGACCTCCATAAAAAAACAAGACTGGGGACTTTCACACGAGATTATACAAAAATAAGTTTACAGAAAACCGCAAAGCGAACGGACGTTTGTCAAATGAACAACAGTAAAGCGGGAAACGCAATGGGGCCGGCAACGGAACGGCAACGGAATGCGGCACCGTTGCGGTTTGTACTAAAAGAAAATCCGCAACACTGCCGCATTTCAAAACGCAATGATTGCGGATTTGACGGTTGTTCGCTCGTGCGGATTGTTTACATTTTGTGGTGTTTTCATCTTTCGGATCTGGTTTTCGCGTAGTGAAATTCATATTTTGGCGAATTTTAAACAAATATCCGCAAAAATTTGATGGCGAATATATTAAGAGCGGTCCAAGTTGTTAAAATGGTGCAAGCTGTGCGAGAGCTGCAGCAGCTTCGTGAGGATTTGAATCTTGCATCCGAACGAAGATGGTGGGTGCGACCTTCGAACCAGACCCGTTCCTCGGAAGGATTTTTTGAAACAGCGTACCCGTTGATGAGAAGGGAGGACCCGGAATATTTCTTCAAATGCACACGAATGTCCCCTCGCGTGTTTGACATCCTGTTGGATCGCATTAAGCACCGACTGCGAAAGTATTCGATTCGCGAACCCATAAAACCGGCATGTCGGCTGTTCCTGACACTAATGTAAGTATACCGATGATTGGAAGTTCTTTATGCCTTGGTATTTCGCAGGACGGACCTAAAGCCGGATATAAATTTAAAATAGGTCTATTTATGGCGTTATATCGCAACTTAACTTTCTTAAATATTGCCCTCAAAAATTCACCTTAAATCCTGTGAAATGTACGGTAGATGGTGACCATCCGGTACTATCATAAAAAGCTTCATCAAGATCGATGCAAATAAATTTATTAGCCTAATTGACATTTTTGTTTCTACTATAGGTACTTGGCTCACGGATCGAGTGTTTTCGAAATTTCCCGATTGTTCAGGATGGGGGTAACAACGGTCCGAGAAGTGACACAAGAGGTAACGAAAGTTTTATGGGATGAGCTACACGAGACGTTCATGCCCGAAGTCACTGAGGATAAGTGGAAGCAGTGTAGCGATGAATTCGAAACCAAGTGGAACCTTCCTCACTGCTGCGCCGCGGTGGATGGAAAACATATTCCGATACGTTGCCCTCCAAATTCCGGATCGTTATACTTCAACTATAAAAAACAGCATTCTATCGTACTTATGGGAATGTGCGACGCAAACTACAACTTTGTAGCGGTGGATGTTGGAGCATACGGAGGAAACGCCGACAGCAGTGTCTTCAGCTCGAGTGAATTCGGTCGCCGTTTGTTGCAAGGCCGCTTGGGGCTACCTCAAGCCACGGCTCTTCCAAATGGACAGCTAATGCCCTACTTCAAGGTGGGGGACGCCGCATTTCCCCTCAAAACCAATCTAATGAGGCCGTATCCAGGACGTAACCTACCTGCCGTGCAAGAACATTTTAATTACAGGCTGTCACGTGCCAGAAGGGTGATTGAAAATGCCTTTGGCATTTTGGTTTCTCGGTGGCGCATTCTACTATCGCCATTATACCTGCACCCTGAAGCAGCCGATAATTTGGTTAAGGCCACACTGGTTCTTCACAATTTCGTGAAGGCTACAAATGAAACCCAGTATGCTCCTCCGGGTTACACTGACCAAATTGGAAGCCATGGTGAAATCATTGTGCCTGGAGACTGGCGGTTAACAGCGGAACCTCTCAACAGCGTAGAAAACAATTTTGTGCAACGTGGGAATAATGCACCTCGCAGTGCTTATGAAGTACGGGATTCCTTGGCACAATATCTTTTCGCAAATAATATTTTATTATAAAGTTAATTAAAAATAAATAATAAAAAAACTATTTGCAATCGGAATAAAGCAAGCGTATACTGAGTTGTTTTACAGTGAATGGAAAACTATGAGAAAACGTTGAATTTTCAGACGAAAGTTTCATGGATGCTTCTTCTTCTTCTTTCTGGCATTACATCCTCACTGGGATAGGGCCTGCATCTCAGCTTAGTGTTCTTTGAGCACTTTCACAGTTGTTAACTGAGAGCTTTCTTTGCCCGCCAATGCATGAATGTGTATCTTGTGGTTTAGGTACAATGATACTTTATGCCCAGGGAGCAGAGAAAAGTTAAAAAAAGAAGTTAATTCGGTCTTTTGTGTTGTCAATCTACAAGCTCTTTTTTTATTCATTGTAGTTTACATGCTTTGGTCATGATTAAATTCTTCGTCATGCAAACTTATGAGGGAATTCACACGGCATGTAAATTCCACCTCAAGTTCGCGTGCCACTGCCAATGGTAACATCTCCATTCGTTCTGATAAGTACGAACAGAATGTCGCATGACGTGCCGGTTTTGGCTGACTGATACTTGACTCTGCTTTGGCCAGAATACTTTGAATTCTTTCATCAATGTCTTGGTTAATTGGATTCGTCGATTTGCGCTTTCTTGGAGTTTTCGCACTGCTGTCCAGATCCACCAACACTTCTTCCTCAAGAATTTCTTCCTCAAGCACTTGCTCCAGTTCTTCCTGTTCCTGATCATGATTTTTCTTTGCTTCAGATGTAGGTCGATTTGAAGAATCCGAGTTAGGTTGGTAATTACCAGTGGTTCTGGAAGTGTATGAAATAATTGATAGAGAAAATCTTATTATTAACCCTGCAAAGGGCAGGGTGCGGGTTACATCAGGAAAGTACTTTGTTCTCAAATAGTAGGCAACCAAATTGACTTCGGTAAAAAGGATTCGAAAGAGGATTAGTATACCTATATCACAGACTAACGTAGAAATCTACAAAGGAGATTTCTCCATGTATATTGAAATCCGTTCAGGAGTTCCACAAAGTATCAAGAATTCTTGTTGAAGTTGTTAAGAGAAGTATTGCGGTAATATTACGACGTGTCAATCTCGCAAAACATTAGTGGTTCCTCTGAAAATTTCTCAGAAACCTCTTCATAAATTCCACCAAATATTCATTTATGAGAGTTTTTTAAACAAAAAACCATTACTAATTTGTCAAGAAGTTCTTCAAAGACTCAAAATGTCATGGCAAAAAAATGTAACATCTTGAAGCTCATATTTTGAGTGAATTGTAGTCCTGTTATATTATAAACTCACCCAAACATTCATCGAAAGTTTCGGACAAAATTTTATCCAGGAAAACTTCAAAGAATTTCTGCTGAAACTGCTACAGGAATTCCTCTTGAGGTTTCTTCGGTTCTTTTTCCTGAAGTTTTTCCAACAGTTCTTCCAGAAATTTTAACAAAAGTTTTTTCAAGAATCCTTAAATATTTATCGTAGGCTTTAGAGATTCCTTCAGAAATGTTTGAAAGCGTAATATTTCATAAATACTCAGGACAGTGGCGTATCCAGAAAATGCGTTTGGGGGTTTTGATTTTTTTTTTCAATTGATTACCTGCATTGACATTTTTATTTCGGTAAACTTTTTATAAAAAAAAATTTTGGTAGACGTTATAGCTGTTATCATTGTGCATGGCCGGTACCAAATAGTTTTCCCAGTTTCGTTTTCAAACGGGAGAAAAAAATCAAAAGGCTTTTTTCCCATACATTGTTTAAACCAGTTTACTGTTAGATGCTTTTTGTGCATAGAAGCCAGCGCCATTTTTTCGAATAGGAATAGGAGAATCAGCACTGCATGTAATCCATTGATTCATAATATATACCAGGGTGAACAGTGAACTGGAAAATCGTGTAAAGCTGTAAATTTCAAATCACCGGTTGAAAAAATCGGCAATTATCCGGTTATTTCATTTACCGCTGAAAAATGCCCCATTTTATGATTATGCTTCACTCTCCATAAAATAATGCGATGAAGAAGACGAGGCTCCTATGTATGAACCGTCAAAAATATAACAAACTTTATTTTAAGTTTTGGGTAGTATTTCTGGAAAATTTTATATGTAAAATCCTTCTTATTTTTATCTGGGAATTCACCCAGGAATTTGCAAGGCAATTTCTGCATTAATTCTCACACGAAATCCATTCCAATTATTTTCAGAAATTTCTATAGGATGGTAGCGTGTTCTTATATACTAGTGGTTTCCCAGCAGTTGATAATAAATTAATTTGAATATCAAATTTATATATTTCAAAAGTAAATAAATAATCATACATCAACTTTTCTTAAATTCCTTATGAGAGAACCCCTCTATTGCTACAAAAAATGTTCAGGAAATTAAAGACATTTTTCAATAGAAACTTGTCTATGAGGGTTTCTCTTATTCATTTAGTAATTCCAGTAATGAATACCAGCGATTCTCTCGATATTATTATGAGGAACTCTTCTATGATTTTTAGGGTAGTTCTTCGAAGGGTTTTTTTTTTATTTTTTTTTATCTTTTCATTCGGGTTCTTCCACAGATTCTACCGACACATTCACCAGAGTTTTCTTTGTGAATTATCTGGTATTTTCTACTAAGATATTTTAAGATTTTTCCATGAGTTTCCCCATAATATATTTTAATACTTTTTTACGGTCATGTAAAACTTTTCAAAGGATTTTTTAATAATTCTTCTACAGGGCCAAAAGCATTATCTTGATATTTATTTTCTCAAAAGACACATTGCAATTCCAAGACATTGCTCTGGAACTTTTTCGATCGTTTTATAGGATCTTTAATACTATTCAGAAGAATTTCTGAGAATATTCTTCTAAGAATCTTCATAAAATATAATCGGGTAAATAATTCAGCTTGAATTTCCTCTAGAACAACGCCGCAGATTGCGGTTGAATAACTTTTCAAATTTTGTCCTAAGGGAGTGGAATTCGTCCATAGTTTGATGAAGAATTTCTCCAGGAATTGTTTCAGAAAGTTCCTATTTTAAAATCTCTTACAGTAATTATTTCAATGAAGCTTTGCAGAAATTACTGATATTTTTTTGTATAAAAATTCTAAACGTTGCTTGCTGTTCAAGACTGTTTAGGAACAATAATTGATTGCAATTGGCATTGTCAAGTTATTATCGAAGAGAATTTGTAGCCAGGCCAAATCCTGGCTTAATTTCAACAATTCCATAGTTTAAGAATACATGAACAGGATTTTTTTCATTATTTTTGACTGTTATATACGCCTTATTATGATAACCCTTTTTGATGTTGAATTTGTACATTCATGCGTAAATTTGGACCGTCAAAATGTGCATGCATATATGGTCGCACCGCCACCAAACCGGACTGCGCGTGTGAGACACGCGACGTTTTTGAATCGTGTTTTTTGCATTGCGCTGTCTTCGGGCAACCCTCAAGAACACAGCACACTATTCAAATGTTACTCGCGACGCACGGGGATCGAGAAACACATTTTTTATGAAAAGTGTTTGTCTTGATTACAACCGGATCCATAATAATAAAATCCTACACTGAAGCCTTGCTCATAAAATTAATTTTAAATAAGTTCAATGGGTTACATAACTGAAGAAGAAGTGGTTAAAGGCGGCGCAGCCGAATTTTTTTTGAATTGAACGGTATTTTATAACATAAATTTGTTTCAAAATTTTTTGCTCTGGGGGGAGGGGGAGGTTAACCCTAAAACAACCCCCGTGGAAGTTTTCAGCTATTGGCCGAGCAAAATTTCACTCGAGACTCCTTCAAAAATTTTCCGAGTTCCTGAAGAAATTACAACAAGTACACAAAGAATTATTTGCAGAGTACCCTTCAAAAATTTCGCCCAAGATATTTGTCAAAAATATCTCTAATGGTACTTTAAGAAATTTAACTAAATATTTTTAAATCAATCTCCTACGGTATTGAAAGCCTTTTGAGTGTTACAGGATGGCTTACAAAGATCTTCATAAATCGCTTCAAGAACTTTTCTGATGATTTCTCCCTAAAATTTATCCGACTTTTTTCTCCATTGAAGGTCTGCTGTAGTTTTTTTGTGATTATTTGACACTTTTAATTAATATTTTTCTTAACTACTTTAAAAAGTTTCCTGAGCGATTCTTCGACGAATTTTTCATGAAATTAAACCATCAGAAATTCCTCTGAACAATTTTTGAAGTATTTCATTGAGAACTCTCCAAAGATTTGTTGTAAAGATTCCTGTTTAAATTTTTTCAGAAATATCTTCTGAAATTCTCTTAGAATGTTCATTAGTCTTGAGCAGTTTCTCCAGTCATGTCTGCAGAAGTCTGCAGTCGTTATGAACACTCCTTCGTTTCAGCAATTATCTTAATTCCGAAGATCTCCAAAAATACCTTCGCGATTTTTTTTACGAGTTGTTAGAGATTACTAATATAATTCCACGAGAAACAATTTCTCCCTCGGATATTTGTAATAAGATTTTTCAGCAATTCAACCAAGAAAATTTCCAAAAATAATTCTTCAGAAGCCTCTCCGGTTGTTCAAGAAAATGTTTCGAAGATTTAAATTTTAGTATTTACTTTGCTTCTGTTCTCAAGTTCAATTCCTGAAAGTACTCCTCGATTTTCAAAGGATACTTCAGAGTGTTAAAACTAAAATTTCTCTAAAGCAGTTATATAAATTTTTCGGGAGTTTCCCCAAATAAGTTTTTTAGTAGGGTAAATCGCCAATTATTGCACATCTAAAAATCGACCCAATTATTGCACACCCTGGTTATTCTTATGAGTGTGCAATAATTGGATCGATTTTTAGCTGTGCAATAATTGGCAATTTACCCTAGTTCCTGAAAGTATTTTTGGTAATTTTCTCCAAGAAATACACCGGAAATTATTTTAGGCACTTTACCAAAGTTTATTCAACTATGTTTTATATCCTGCAAATAAAGAATAAAATAATATGTTAATCAGTCCACAATTCGGGAAGTCTTCCTTTTGTACTTACGGTAGCCAGTATTTATAGCTCAGAAATCCCGCAGGTACGAACAATTAAAAGGTACCAGAGTCATAAGGAATATCGCTTGAGATAGGTAGACATGACACTATGAAGTTTATTCAACTATGAATTCACAGATTTCCATAAATTATTCTCATAATGAATTCATTTCTAAAAACTTTCCAGAAGCTGTAAAAATTTTCGAAGGAAGTTTTCGGAGTTCTTGAGGTAATCTATGAAGAAATACATAAGGAGTTTGTTCAGGCTCCCTGACAAGGATTTCTGGAGCAACTCTTGGACTCTTGAAAAGAGCTTGACGACTTTTTATTAACAATATCCCTAAAAAACATCCAGTAATTATTTCTGTAGGAATTCTAAAATTAAAAAATGTTTGGCGGAATCATAGCAGGAATAATTTAAGAAATAATTTTAAAAAATCGCTAGAAGAATACTTGTAGCTTTTTTAAGAGGAGTCCCAAAATTAACCCCTAAAAAAGTTGTTGATGAGCTTCCTAAAAAATACTTTATGAATTACTCAAGAAATGTGTGGTAGGAACTGCAGGAGTAATCCCTAGATGACGCCATTAAAATATTCCTGTAAGAATCTCTGGACGAATTCGACAAGAATATCTCTTGGAAAAATCCATGGAAAATTTGTGAGAATAAATTCATAAGCGGATCCCTAGGATTTTTCTGGGCGAACTTGGTGAATGCGGGATGTATTTTTGATAGAATCAGTATTTCCATGAGAAATCTCTAGATCATTCCTTGGATAAAGATCCCGGAAGAATCCATGCACGATGTACATGAGAAATTGCTAGAATAATCTTGGAGGAATTCCTGCTAAAATTGCTTGAAGAATCAAAGTTGGATTGCTAGAGTATTTGGTGCAGATTTCCCAAAAGAATTCTGGAAGAAAGGCCATTTTATTTTTTCAGAAATCTCCTGAAGAGATAATCGAAGGAATACTTGAAGGTATTTCTAAAAGAATCCTGAAAGGCACTGCTAAAAATCTTTCTGATAAATCTATTTTAGAGGAACCCGAAATGCTTTCAAATTTCTTCCTCGGACCCCTCCGAGGATCCTTCAGGAGCTCTTCTAATAGTTTTGGAACGAACCTCTATACAAAAAATGAGAATTTCATTGCATGAATATCTGAAGAAACTATTGAAACATTCTGGTACAAATACCTGGAAGAATCTCTGAAATTTAAGAATTTAGAATTCCTGTAGATATTATTTCAGGTCGACAATTTACTTCAAACTGGCAATCATAGTTAAAGCACTGGTCATTGTAACATAGCAATAAGTTTAAAAAAAAAACACCTAAAATGCGTCTAAATCGGTCGTTTTGCATAAAAATAGTGAATAATAACTTAATAGTCGCTGCATACCCATCCCCCCCTGGACGGAAATCTTGGCTACGCACTTGGCTACAAAATTAGGTGAACGAAGATTTTGAAGCATTTTGTTCACAGAATTATTTCTGTTAGTCTGTGTCTATATTTTGAGACGTGTCCCATCCTTCTTGACCCCTCTCCCCTGAGTTTGGTGCGACAAGCCAAGTTCCTAAAGCAGTTTTCATCACCAGCAAAGATTAAAATCATTGAAATAGTGTAACGGGTTCATTTAAAGCACATGAGCGTCCATAAATTACGTCATGCCCATAAAGGGGAGGGGTAGTTCATCCAAGTGTGATGATCTATACCAAATGTTTGAAGGTCCCTTACAAAAAGTGTTACACATGGGGGAGAGGAGCTTTGTTGTTTCATTCATTTATTTAGTTCAACATTGTTATTTACAATAAGACTTTAGGCGTATTATGCGTATTATTTATTATCGTCAATCAAAGTAGACTACATGTTAACACTTAAATCTATATACTGCTATATCTTACAGAGTTAAAGTATATTCTTAGGTTACTACGCGACATTGTTAAGTCTATTGTTTCGCAATGTTGATTATATAAACTCATCATTCGGTTTAGAGGAGAAAATTTTGCATAATTAGTACGACGGTGATTAATAAAAAACAAGTTACGATTCCTCAATTGCCGGGAAGGAGTATAAAAATTTAAACTGTTTAATAGGTTAGGAGAATCAATACGATGCGAAACAATATCGTTCACGAATGAAACCATAGCGAATTCGCGGCGCTTTTTCAATGTCTGAATATCAATGAGCATGCATCTTGATTCATAAGATGGAAGAGGGAAGGATGTCCAGCCCCATTTACGAAGCGCATATAACAGAAATTGCTTTTGAACTGATTCAAGACGTTCTTCATGCGTCTTCATAAAAGGAGACCATACAATACTACAATACTCTAATATAGACCTCACGTAAGCGACGTACAAAGTTTTAATAGTGTATGGATCATTAAAGTTAGAACCAACGCGTTTGATAAAACCAAGCATATTTGTTGCTTTATGTATAATGGTGTTGTAATGATCGATAAAAGTGAGTTTTGAGTCTAAAATTACGCCTAAATCTCTGACCCTATCGCATTTTTCAACGATTTGATTTCCTAAAACTACAGTTGCTTCTTCTGTGTTTCGCTTTCTGCTGAAAGTAATTAAATTACATTTTTTAACATTTAACTGAAGTAGGCTTTTACTACACCATTCATCAAAAATAGATATTTCACTCAGATAGATGTCAATGTCGTTAGCATACTTGATTTCCATGAATAACTTCATATCATCGGCATAGATAAGAATATTTATATGCTTAAGAATGTAGGAAATTTACATATAATATGAAAAGAAGAGGTCCTAGATGTGAGCCTTGAGGAACTCCTGATGTAACTTGGATAGGATTCGATTTTTTACCATTATATCTCACTATTTGTTGTCGATTTGTTAAATATGATTGTATCCAGTTCAAAGATGGTTTATCAAATCCTATTTTTTCTAACTTGAAGAGTAACATAGAGATGTCAATGCGGTCAAATGCTTTGCTGAAATCAGTATACAGAGCCTCTGCATAGTTACCATTGTCCATAGCATTCAAAGTATAATTGGTGAATTCTAGTAAAATTGTAGAAGTGGAACGGCCTTTTAAAAATCCATGTTGTGCATTTGTAATTCTGTTCCTTAATTGCCCAAACAATTTTCTATTAACAATGGATTCAAAGAGCTTTGGAATACAGGAAATTATAGCAATTCCACGATAATTACGAATATCAGTTTTCTTCCCTGATTTGTAAATAGGTACTAAGAATGATTTCTTCCAGATTTTAGGAAATTTGCCGGATTTTAGTGACATATTGAACAGCCAAAACAAAGGAGATGTTAATTCAACAGCAAGCTTCTTCATAAATACTGGAGGGATTTCATCAGGTCCTGCACTTTTTGTGGCATCCAATCCTTTCAAGCCTGATAAGATGTCTTGTACACTTATCTGGTGCACACTAATGTCATTTGAGGGGGCAGGGAAGAATGAAAAATAATGTTGGTCCCGATCCTCTTCTGAAAATGTCGTATAGATTTCTTGGAAAAACGTTGAAAAGAGGTGGCAAATTTCTTCCGGGTTGTTAGCGTCTTTATCGTCAAGTTGCATTTTTGATGGTAGATTGTTTGATTTTAATTTTGTTTTAGTATAATTAAAAAAACTACTTGGGCATGACTTTATATCGCTCTCAATTTTTCTATTATACTCTTCAAGTGCAGAATTTATAGCAATGTTCAACTGTTCACATAAGTCCAGGTATTTCTGCATGTTATCATCACTTCCATGTTTTTTATAAATTTTGTGAGCCTTTTGCTTTCGATTTTTTAAATTCCTGATATTTCTATTGAACCAGATGGGATTTTTTGAATTACCAAAAAGTTTTTTCCTTTTCATAGGTACCTCTTCACGAATAATTTCCATTAGTAAACTGTAAAATATATCAACAGCTTTTTCGACATTATTTTCTTCTCTGATCAGTGATTGCCAGTCAATTAAGTTTATTCTATTTTTTATGTTTTCATAATTTGCATTATCGTATTCATAGATATCCTCATATTCGCACACTGTGGGTCTGCAGTTATTGTGAATAAATAATGAGTATTCCAGTGCTGTATGAAATGCTTCATTTTTCCACAAGGGTGCAATACTTTCATTAACGTAGAAATCTTCTTGGATGTTTGTCAATAGAAAGTCAAGGTAACAATTTTGCCGATTTTTTACATGATTAATTTGGTTTAAGCCCAAAATTGCAATTTTGTCGAAAATAATTGTAACGTTTCATTTTCCCCGACCACTGGAAGCATGATGCCCTCATTTTCAAAATCATGGATGAAGTCAGCATTGCGTTGGTTGAAGTCACCATATATGTGTACTTTCACCTCAGGGGGAAGACCAGATATGATATCTTCAGCATTTTTGAAAAAGGAGTCGTAAGCATGTTTGTTGGCATGATCAGGTGGATAGTACACTGATGCAAATACATGTTTTTCGTTTTCTATATTTACTTTCACCCAAACATGTTCAAACTCTTTGAATTTCGAAGAACAAATAATTTCAGATTTAAATTTTGAAGAGACTGCAATGAGGACCCCTCCTCCTGATTTTCTTTGTGACATAAGAAAATCGCGATCGTCTCTAAAAACGTTATAATCACATCCGAAAACTTCTTCGCTTTTTATAGATTTGTCCCAACTTGTTTCTGTGCCTAATATGATCGAAAAAGATGACGCTAATATGTTTTTATGGATTTGCTTGATTTTTGAAGATCCTCTCATACGATTGAAATTCTGACAATAAACAAGAGCCTCGGAAGCTTTTGGAAGGTCTACATCATGCCTTGCATTATCAGATTCATTAAAGTGTTCATCATTTAAATTTATACAATTCCTATCACAACTCGAATGGTTGCCGCAGTCATTTGAGCCTTCGTCATAGCCTAAATTATTAGCAATACATTCATTGCGTGTTAAGATACTAATATTACCTTCCTCTGTGAAGTGCGTCAATTCTGGCAAAAACACTGGCAGGAGCACCTTCCATTCAAAGGTGCTGGTGCGGCATTTGTTCGTTGTGGCGTATTCGGTTGTCTGTCGCTAGGGTACGGGTTCAGCACTTCTCCTCTCTGGAATGCTATGGTTGGACGATACGAAGTGGGAGGTGGTCTCGAAAATCTTTCCTTCGCTGCTGCTAGTAATTCTCTGTCTAGAAGAGGAGTATTTGTTCTGAAGTCAATATCTCCTGCGGCATTAGTATTGCTACGGTTGTAACAGTTCCTACTGGTATTTCTCTGATGGATGATGGAACATCTGTTGTAGCTCGGCTCATTGTAATTTCTTTCATTAACGGTGGTTGGACGCGGGTGACTTTTATTCATATATTTACAATAAGACTGAGTCTACAACACCACGCCAATATCCCAGGAATTTCTTCGGAATCAAAGGAATTTCCTCGGAATCCCAGGAATTTCCTTGGATCCCAAGAATTGCCTCTAAATCCCAGAATTCTCTTGGAATCCCAGGAATTTCCTCGGAATCCAAGGAATTCCCTCGGAATCTCAGAAATTGTCTCGGAATCAAAGGAATTCCCTTGGAATCCCAGAACTTCGTTTGGTTTCCCAGGAATTCCCTCCCAAGCAGCACACATGTCACAGAAAGGTCATGGCAGCGCAGGTTCTGGTTGCACACCAGTCACTGTCAATTGGCTTCTAACATCGTATTAGAAGCTTAGTGACAGTGACTCGTGTGCAACCAAAAACCTGCGCTGTCGTGACTCATCTGTAATATATGTGCTGCTTGGGCTCGGTATCACAAGAATTCCTCCAGAATTCCCTCTGAATCTTAAGAATCCCAGCAATTTTCCCAAAGTCCTAGAAATTCCCTAGGAATCCCAGGAATTCCCTTGAAATCGCAGGGATTTCCTCGAAAACCCAGAAATTCCTTCGGATTTCTCTTGGAATCCCAGGAATTTCCTCGGAATCACAGGAATTTCCTAGTAGATCTATCTATCTCTTGGAGTTCTAGAGAATCCCAGAAAATCCCTGAAAAATCACAGGAATTTCCACGGAATCCCTGGAATTTCCTAGGAAACCCAGGAATTTCCTCGAAACACCAGTATTTTCCTCGGAACCCCCGGAATTGGCTTGTTTAAGGGTATCCAGATTTTTTCATACTATGAATCTACGTTCTAAACTTAGCTGAAATCCAAATTTTCATAATTTTTGGAAGCCTGGAACTATTTTGAAAATGCATTTTGAATTTGCATGGGGAAATTTTTTGTTCCGTGCGAGCTGTCATTTAATGAAAAAAAAAAACTGTCATTATATTCAGAAAAATAAAAACTCTTTTATATAATAATTTCAACATGAAAACAAAGATACTGGAGTGCAATAAAATTGTGCTATACTCAGAAAAATATGATCTTTCAAACAAGCTATAAAAAACTGCTACATTTTCATCACTAAACAACCCAATTCTCTTTGAATTCCAGGATTTTTTTTTTTGAATCTCCGGTATTTCCTTGGAATCCCAGGAATTCCCTCGTGTTCCCTTGGAATCCCAAGAATCAGTCACCCATAAGCAGTTTGAAATCTTTGGTGACTACATTTGAAAGTGGCAAACGTGGAGAACGTCCAAAAATTACATAACGGAAAAATTGGTCTCTGTAAAACCTCCCCTCCCTCATGTGTCACACTTTTTTTAAGGGATCCAAACACTTGGTGTGGATGAACTACCCGAGGGGGGCGAAACATCCAAATAACCAAAAAAGATGCATTTTTGCTCTTGTAAGATGCATAAAAGATTTCTGGATGAGAAAAGATTTTTTCACATATACAAGATGTATTGTCAGTCTGATGCAAAAGGATGCATCAGATTTTGGAGATGGATCAAGATGTGTAAAACGGTTAAAGATAAAAAATCCCAGGAATCCCAGGAATTCTATTGGATTCACTATAATATTCTTGGTATTTCAGGATTTTCGCTGGAATCCTAACAATTCCCTTTAATTCCCAAAAATTTCATCGGAACATCATAAAATCCCTAGAAATTTTAAGTGTCCATATGACACTCGACCCCCTGCCCAGGATGTGGCTATATCATCTTGGACCAGGCATGATGTACATTTGCTTTTGGACAAAAAATCATCAATTTTGAGCCGTTGCACGGTACCAATCGGTGAAATTCTAGAAGTATCCATTTTAGGCCCTATCTGAACCGGTTCCAAGGTACACGAATGTGGCCATATTCTGTTTCTGGTCCATGGCATTTCGTCCTTTTTCTTTTATATTAAAAATCACGAATTTCTAGCCGTCGGTAAAGTTCTAGATGTGTCCATTTTAGGCCCTATCGGAACCGGTACCAAGCAGACAACAGGTCCATGGCATGATGTACATACATTTGCTTTTGTATAGAAAAATAATGAATATTGAGCCATCGCACAGTACGAGTCGGTTGAAAATCTATAAGTGTTCAACTTAGGCCCTATCGAAACCGGTACCAAGTAGTCGGTTGTGGCCAGATCACCTTAGTGGTCCATAGAATGATGTGCATTTGCTTGTGGATAAAAAATCATGAATATTGAACCGTCGCACGGTATCAATTTGGGAAGTTCTGTAAGTGTCCACTTTAGGTCCTATCGGAACCTGTGCCAGGGTATCTAAAAAAAAATTACTTACGGCCGATTCTCGCAATGCGCAACTAGAAAAGCCATCTCTTCGAAGAGCACCCATTTGGACTCGTACACTTGGTCCACTCCGGCCCCAGATGCAGAGGTTCCATCCACTTTCCGCATTTCTTTGATGAATCTGTCGCGTAGATTTCGCCATTTGGTTTTGACCACAGTTTCTAAAAACATCACTGAATTAATTCAATGTTTTACGTTTTTAACTATCCAACGATTTTGGGCCATTATGACCCAAACAGGCATTAAAATCCTTGGAATGTTAAATAAACCACACCTACCTTTCAAGTTCAATTCCTTCGCCACCGCCACCCAAGCCGCATCTTTTATTTGTGCGTTTCGGAAGAGTTTACTTTTCTTCGCATAAATCGCCGGATGTTTTTTTGACGGCGTTTATTAACTCAAAATTATAATTATTTTGACTGCCGTTTTGATCCGTTGATTCACCTTCCATTGTTTTAACTTTAAAACATTCAAAGATCAAACATAAACACCTTGCCGCACCGCAAATTTTGAAAATTTTCAAAACAAATGCGGTTTTAGTACAAGCCGCACTTGCCGTTCCGCCATTCATTGCGTGCCACCGCATACGTTTACATACATTCAAAAATGACAGCTACCGCAGCCGCACCGTTGCCGGCCCCATTGCGTTCAAGCCTTAAAAGGATAACAAAACGTGATGTTAAGCCATCAAAACCTTTAGAAACGCTTGACCACATTAGCGTAAATTTGAGGCCTGGCCACATTATAGCTGATTTCATAATCTATCTGTGACTTGAAATTTGCCTATAGCGTCAGAAAAAGAACATCGCCCATTTCACCCGACCTGACCCAGTGACCGGAATAACTCCGGCCATAGGAACATTACTGATCCTTCGGCCACGTATAAACTAGATATGTATACAAGTATACTGACAAAAAATAATTGAAATCCTTCAAATATTCGCTGAGCGGTAAGAGTTTCGTTATTATTTTTTCATTCAGGCCTAAACGGGTTAATAAAATTTAAATATTTTTAGAGATCGCCTACCAATACGCCTGCGTGTTGTTGGTTGTTGCATTGTGCGCAACACCAGTCCTCTCTTAAGCCCCAAGCACAATGTGAGCGGCAGCGCGGTACAACGGCTAAACGGCAACCCCATCTTGAGCTACACTCTACTTGTCAAGTCAATGTTGAAAAGGATTTAGTCAACATGGGATTGATAAGTAAAGTATAGATCAAGATGGGCATGCCGTTTTGCCGTTGTACCGCGTTGCCGTTCACATTGTGCTTGGGGCCTTACTCAGTCGGTGCTCCGTTAGAAGCCTGCACTGACATGATGCCACACTATCATGCGGAATCGCAGAAATAGGCTGCCCCGTACAAGATTCTACTCGACGAGAGCGGACCATATCTGGCGAAAGCGTTACGGTCACAATACAGGGAAACACTACACATCTTGCGCAAAATAACATTGAACAAAATTAAGGTGCTTTCTTTAGCCAAGTAGTTAAGGCCCATTCACAAATTCCATAACGCTCAAGGGGATGGGGGGTGTCCTTGAGATGTTACAACTCATACTATATTTGAAAAAAATGAATGTTCATACAAAATTCGTTACAAGGAGATGGGTGGGTGTCAAAAATGACTATTTTTGGCGTTATGAAATTTGAGAATAAACCCTTAAGAGTCCGCGGCTACATAAGCCAAAGCCATGCTGAAGGTGTCTGGGTTAGATTCCCGGTCGGTCCAGGATCTTTTCGTAATGGAAATTTCCTTGACTTCCCTAGGTTTCAGAGTATCATCGTATCTGCCACACGATATACAAATGCGAAAATGGCAACTTTGGCAAAGAAAGCTCTCAGTTAATACCTGTGGAAGTGCTCATCAAACAATAAGCTGAGAAGAAGGCTGTCTCATTGAGGACGTAATGCCAAGTAGAAGAAGATTGATTAAATTTATATCTAACGAAATAAGATGAAAAAGTTAATTCTATCGGAAAATATCCACACCTCGTAAAATTGATCAAAAAAAAGTTATTGCTCTAAAAAAGTTTAATTACACAGCGGAACAAGAACAACCTTTTCGCGTTTGTCAAAGATCAAATTATTTGTCTCTAGTAAATTTGGGCTTTGCTGAATCCGTTCGTGTACTCAGAAATGTTCCAACACGTCACAATTTTGTGCTACTGTAACAGATAGTCAAAGCTGTAAAAAAACACTGATTTATTGATGTTTGAATAAAATTCAAACTATGATTTTTCATTATATTTGACGACTCAATCTTTTTTTTTCACCTAGTCATTTATGTATTAGGCTCATGCGCGCCATTAGGCATTACGGATCCGACTTCTTTTGGTTGCTTTAACAATTTCATTGATGCCTTCTTAACCCGTTAACGCCCAAGGTATACAACATAATAATGTCTATGATGAGGATCCAAAAAAATGTTAAAGGTACCTCCATTGACTTAATTTGGCATTTTTTTAAAACAAGATTAATTAATTTAGAAACGGTAAGCGTAGTAAAAAATCGTTTGGAAACGTTCAACTCTTCTACTACCCAGAAAAGGTTAAAAGTCCAACTATGACAATGCATATCTCAATGCATATATTATTTAAAAGATAGTATACCTAAAGTTTTTTAACAAAAGATACTTTTTTAGTGTTATCTGATACAGGTTTGTGGCACGATAAATATGTAACAATATTTAAGGTAATAAATTATGTTTTTTTGGTAAAAAAAAAAAGATCCGGAACAACAATTCAAATTTTTAGGTTGAAATATATATTTTTGATAACACTCAAATTTGTTTTTCCCAAAAAAAAAACCTCGAATTTAAAATTCGACCCGGTGACATGCAGTTTTTTTCTACATAAATTTGATTATAAAAGCCCAGCAAACATTTTTTTATTGCATTCAAAATTAATTTTATTTCAAAACTACTTAAAGCCCTTTCCAAACTTTTTGCTTGCATTAGCATTAGCATTAAGCATTTCGCACAAAATCGTAGGTGGTACAGTCCTAGACCATTGTATGAGGGTTGCCTCCTTCCTGTCCGTTACCAAAGTCAGAAATTTGGGACTAACCTCTAACTCTAAGACAAGATTGACGCATCCTCCAATAGTCGAGAGCTGTCCTGGCCACGTCCTTGCGAATACTGGGGAATGGGAAAGGATGATTGATTGAACAACCTACTTAAGAAAGATGCAGAGAACTCTACGGTAGACGTTCCTGCCGACAAATACTTAATATTTACGCATTGTGATCATACGCTGCTGATTGTTCTGATCACCACCAAATTCCTTTTTCGAAACTCCTCTGCAATCCGTCGCTCCTCTAATATGAACAAAAGCGTGATCCGTAACTTAGCACTGCCCATCACAATGCACACAACGCACGAAAATTCGTCAAAAAACTTCAATTTGGAATCAACACGCTTAACACACACAGGAGACAAAAAAAAAAGAGCCGCGCGAAATGAATTCAATTGCTGAAGCCATAACAGAGCACTCTCGAGCAAAACGCAAGCAATCGAATAAAAGTAAAGAAAAAACAAGACTCAACAAATGATCTCCGAAAAAAAACACTTTTATCACTTTGAAAACATTTGCCCATGGCATAGCACTTTATCACAGAACATTTGCACGTGGCATAGCACCATTAAAATTTTTTGCCTGCAAATCAAAAATTAAAAGCATATTTTTTTTATTTCCGCGCTCTTCGACAAACAATCCGGAGAAAGTTTAAAGCTGTTCTCTTTCAGTTCTTTTGCGCATAATGAAATTGTATTTGTATTTTTGTCATGAATTGTGTTTTAGTTTGTAACTGGTAATAATTGTTAAACTAGAATGGATTAAACATCATTGGGATCTGTTGTTTTTCATCCAATTAAATGAATAAAACAAAGACTTGTAACTTTTTTTACATCAATCAACTTATAGAAATTCATTGAAAGTTCCTGGATTTTAAATGGAAAGTTTTTTTTACTCAAATTATTTTACAAGAATTACGAAAAAAGTAACTTAAATTTAATGCGGTGACTCGTCAATTCGTTCATTTCTGTCCAAACATCTTCTGCAAACAAACTTAGGTCGAAAAAAAATGTCATCGTTTTGAGCTTTGATTTAAGGTGAAAAATGTTAAATAGTTGGATGTTTCCTAGTTTTTAAGGTAAAACAAATTTTGATTGTTATCTAAAATTCAATTCCTGCTCAACCATGTTCACTAGATATTTAAAAGCAAATTGTTGTCAAAAAACATATCATTGCTTTGCATTTTGATTTACAGACTAAGAGGCTAAAACCCTGAGTTTTTAGTAGCTCTTTAGGCAAAAGAACAACTGTTAACAGAAAGCTTTATTTCTGCCCTGACACGTTGAATAAACTTCTACCATAAATACATTTTCGAAAAAAAAAATGCCATGAATTTTGATTTCCAGTCAAACGTAAGTTTTTGGTTAAAAATGTTTTATGTGTAATCCAAAATAACTATGTTGCTCAAATATGTTCACTGGACTTGTACGAGTAAAATTATACCAAAAAAGCTAGATATCATCGCTATGAATTTTGATTTATATGCAAACAGACCGGAAAACTAAAGTGGTTCGTAGTTTTCAGAGTAAAACAAATTTTGAGTGTAATCAATAATTTATATTTCTACCCAAAAATGTTTACTGCACTACTTCAGTCAAACTGATATCAATAAAATCGCATGTCATCGTTTTGAAATTGTTTAATCAGCAAACAGTTTCAAATAGAGAGTATTTATTTTTCAGTAAAATACATTTTGAGTGTAATCAAAAAACTATTTCTGCCAAAACGATTTCACTGCACTCCAACAAAAACTTTCATGTCCAAAAAATGAAAAGTAATCGCTTTGAATTTCGTTTTTTTTTGGCGTGTTGGAACCAATTAAAATGGACGCATTAAATATTTAACGCCTCGATACGCGTTTGTGTGGAACCTCTTGTTATTTTTTTTTATAGCCAGTAATGGAAAGTGACGAACCATATCTTCTGAACTGGAACAAAAACAAAACCAAACGCTCCCGAGCGTCAGAGCGCTGGTTCACTCGCATCTGTCGGCTCCCGAGTAACTGAAGCTAAAAGTGATTCGCGAACCTGTCGGAGCTGTTCAGAGTCATATTGTGCTTTTGGGAAAAATGCTGCGTCCCTTCCGAGATTTATGGTTTTCAAGGGCTTTTGACTACAAACTAGTAGTTTGCTGTCGATATGATGGTTATACAATTAATTTGTCTGTCAAAACCATAATAAATCACACCTTGCTCGGTTACTCGCGAGTAAAACGCTCCCGAGCTTGTTGCTACTTCTTTTGACATGTTCTCCCGAGCAGACGGGTGCGGACTTACTCACATCTAGCCAGTTCCCGAGTCTGTCATGTTTGTTATGCGTTGGTATACACTCGTGAAGCTGCTTCGTGATGCGAACTTTTCCAGCACTGTTTATAGCTCGTCACACTTCGTAAGCCCTCCCCCTTTTTTGGAGCGTATGGTTAGTAAAATAATCAGGGACACCATGTTCCGTAAAACGCTACGTAATAAATGACGGTCCCTTTCATAATTTTTGGACATTCGTAAATGGGCATTGTTCTAAATCGCCTGATTTTTCCTTCAAGTTTCCAACCTAGTTTTTATTAATTAGGGGCTTCCTACCCCGATCATCTCGTTCCAACACAACTTAGTTTAAAACGTTTCCATTGTTCAATCCAAGGTTTCAAGTTACAGCAAGGTTACATCAAACTAAAGAGTAATGCTTGACTACGATTGAACTCTATCGCTGTTCTTATTTGCAAACACTTAAAGCAAAGGAGGCCCCGGTTGACGTCATAAACTTTTTTCCAAAAAGAACGAAGCTATTTTTCATCCTAAAGCTCTTTTTTAATAAATTAAATAATTGAATATTAAAATCAAAAGTTTCTAACCACGTGGGGTAAGTGAAAATTTCTTATAAGAGATTGAATTTGTCTATGCTCATTAAATAGTCATATGTTGACAAGGTTCACAATTATCATAGAAAAAAAAGAACGTGTTGATTAACAAAAAAAAATCTTACTCAAAGGGTTCAAGGCTAATAGAACTTCTCAAAAAGATGCCACCATATTTTTCGATATTGCAGTGTCTACTTTGAACAGCCGATGTGGATTGAAAAGTCCCAATAAAAAAAAAAAAAAAAAAAAAAAACTGCACGGAGATCCCGTAAAATTTGAATGTAAAGCTTTGAAAATAAAAAAATGAGGGTTTATTCTATCCACTCCACAAAGAAAAAGTTCTAAATGCTTTGTTGAAGGGTTCCACTCCTAGGAATGATTTATCCCGAGGATTCATTCAATGTCACATTAGATTTTTTAGGGTACCGTAATCCGGGGGCAAATTGATCACTGGGACGAATAAGCCGGGAGAAGTGGATGAACTTGTCATTCATTTTCATGTCAATTTTCATACAAAATCTACTTTTTCACTGCTATAAATTCACTCGAGGTGAACCACTTCCCTGGCCTATTTGATCAGGTCGGTACCAAAAACACATTTCCTCCCAAGGATGCTGAAGGTTTCGTTGGCACCATAGACATTCCATGTTTTCTTGTTTATAGATGCCTAATGATAGTTTTGAACTATTTGCTTTTTAAAAGGGTCAGTTTTGCATAGACATATTCACACTTTGGGATGGTACACAAATTATGTCACGCTAAATTTCAACTTTTTGTATGAGTCTTCCGAAATTTGTGTAAGGCTTGTTACGCTTGGCTCGACCCCTCCCCTTCTTCGGACAGCCGATTCAAAGGAAGTCGTTGATTGAAAAGTTTAATATAAGAGAACGTACGAAAATCGCATGAAATGTATATGTAAAGCTAGTTCAAAACATAAAAATGGGTTTAGGTCTATCCACATATACAATATTCTAAATACTTTATTGAAGGATTCCGTTTGATTTCTCCCGAACAGTTATGCGACTTTCTTTAAGACAAATAACGAGTGGTGGAAATTCTAAAGAGCAGAATGCAATGCTGTCTCCTGATGTATGAACTAACATTGGAAATGTTGTAGTTATGATGTTGTCAAATAGTTTCAACGAAAGTAAGTGAACATAAGCAAATTCAAGTGATAAGAATAAAATTTTCTTTGTTTACATGTTATTTACGTTATTGTTCATTGGGACGCCTTTACAAATGGCTGAAATTTGTATGACGAACTACAAATAACTTGAGGTTTTTCCTGTAAGGGAATTATTACATTGCAGTCATTTTACATAGAGTTTCAAAGGGTCGTTCAAAGACAAAAGTAAGTAACCGAGAGACCTTTTAATGTAATTCGAAAAGGTAAGTCATGGAAAGTTTGAGTAAAATGTAAAATGACTGCAATTCCCTTACAGGAAAACCTCAACACGCTATGTCTGAACCAGACAATTATAAAAATCGAATGTAAATCGGATTTTTTCTCGCTAGAGATCAGTATTTGGTCTATATTTTCATAATCGGAAGGTTTTAAAATATTCTATCGGTGATTTTTTTTCCATACATTTTGTATGGGCGGAAATGCGTCGAAAACTTGATTGGTTGACTTTGGTGTGACTTTAGTATCGACGGGGTTGGTGGTCTAATGGCTACCGCTTCTGCTTAATATGCAGAAGGTCATGGGTTCAATCCCAGGCCCGTCCCTTTCCTCGTACTTTGTATTTGTATATCACTTGCTTATATCTTCCATTCTCCTCAATCTATCACACTCACACCCTATCCGTTCATAGCACAACGCTAGAACCAGAGACGGACAAGAACCGTTTCCCAACGTTTTCACTCTATCATCATTATAGCATCCTTTCCTTACGCTGATACATAGGCAGTCTGCTAACCAAAAAGCAAACCTCTCTGCCATGCCTTTCCCCCAACCCATACACTCCCACATAAACTGGCGTAGATGCAGTGGTATATACGGTCTACGTGGAGCCAGTTTAATGCATCATCAATCCTCCCCCTTTCCCATTGGTCAGCATTCTGACGTGGCAGGCGCCATTGTTGCCTAAAAATAGAAGATCACCAGCACTTATATACTGAGGATGTCTGTTAGTCCAAGCAGTCATTCAGTTGGTTCCTTGTGTAAGTGCAGCTGATCTGGCGATACTGGAGTAGCAACCACGGGCGGCCATCAAGCTCAAGCAAATTTGTGTGACTTTAGAAATTGAACAACTTGTGGAACAGACCAACAACCACAACTTACCGTTTTAGAATTAAATTACAAAGTCTCCCGGTTACTTACTTTTGTTTTGAACAACCCTCTGAAACTCTATGTAAAATGACTGCAATTCCCTTACAGGAAAAACCTCAACACGCTATGTCTGAACCAGACAATTATAAAATCGAATGTAAATCGGATTTTTCTCGCTAGAGATCAGTATTTGTCTATATTTTCATAATCGGAAGGTGTTAAAATATCTATCGGTGAATTTTTTTCCATACATTTGTATGGGCGGAAATGCGTCGAAAACTTGATTTTCATTGGATTTAGTATGATAAATGGCTATAAAGTGGAAAAAATCAAAATTTCAACGATGAATATTTTAAAACTTCCGATTATGAAAATATAGCCAAAGTACTAAACTCTAGCGAGAAAAAATCGGATATACATTCGATTTTTATAATTGTCTGGTTCAGACAAGCGTGCTCAAGTTATCTGTAGTCCGTCATCCAAATTTCAGCCAATTCGGACTACCAGAAGCTGAGATGCAGCACCCCAAACTTAGCATTTTGTATGAAAAACAGCATTTGGTTACTAACTTATGTCACTGACTGTACCTGACCTTACTAGTTTAAATTCAAGTCTTAATGATTCAAAGAACATCAACTATATATTTTCGTTACCTTGCCCAACGGTACTTGATAGTTTTTCACCAAGTCATGAGAATAGCGCCAAAAAATGTCTTAGCACAAATATAGAACATTTTTACTTCAAATTTTACCACATTTTTCACCATTTCAATTTTTTACGATTTTCTTCGCCATCTGTTAGTAATTAAAAAAAAAAAATTATACAGAACGCGATTTATGCAAAAAATATCACCGCATCACCATTTCCAAATACATTGAAAAGTATTGCTAATCACAGAACTGTTTGTGGGTTTATTTTTTTGTTGATTGTTTGCAACTACATATCAATACCCATTTTACACGCACCTTGAAAATAGCTCACTTGTCCTACACAGTGCAATCGAAGTGGTGCTGGTGATGGCTGAAGACGAAAATGAATATAATTTTTGAAATGATACTAAAGGTGAAGGAATTATAAAAAAGTACAGATGGAATTACAGGCGATGCTTCTTGTTTTTTTTATCTTAATTAACGAGATGTTTAGCCCTTGGCTAGTTCATCTCGGGACCAATGGCTTTACTTCGTTCATCAACATAACATTTTAGGTCAGAGTGACTATTGTTTTGAATCATATTAGGGACAGCTTCAAATTCCGGACAGTCTACTTTGTATGGGAAACATTTCACACGAAATGTTTCAATTTTTGCTGTTCAAAAGTTCTCATTTTCAAAGGCTCGTTTTAATAAGCTTTTTCCATAAAAATCTACGCATACTTATAATGTCCAACTGCCTTAGACGTCTCTTTAGTGGCTCGACGACTTCAACTGATGGTTTGACTTTTCTATTAATGACTTCCATAAGCTGTCCGGAATTCAAATCAAAGTGTCCAGAATATAAGGCAAAAGTGTGCAAGCGTCCGGAATAAGAATCATGAAAAGGCTACACATTTCGATTTACTTAAAATTATTCAAGTTGCGGAAGCGTATTGATTAACCCACCATTCGAAAGTTAAGGGTTCCAATGCTCGCTAACGCTGAAAAATCATACAGAATGATTTATTTTGTATGCTCTATGCTGAATTGTACTTCACTAAGGCCTTAAGTGTCCGTAATATGAACCCAAAACGGTATCTCGGGATGAGATTCGATCCCAGGTCGTCGGCGTGAGTTCTAACCAATACATCGACCGTCTCCCAACCAAATGCTGCTTTTTGTTTTGCAAACACTATAAGTATCACATTTTTCTACTTTGAATTTTTCTATATCTGCGGCACATTCACTTTCGGATATCTAAGAAAAGTCACGCATTCGACTAAAGAAACCAAGCCGAATTCCACGTCCAAATCGATCAGTCACACAACTCGACCAACTTCAATTTGCAGTAAATTTTGGACATGTTTGTGGTATGGTAAAAAAGTGTTTTTCATAGCAAAATCGATCATTTTTACTCGAGAATAACTTTCGAAAACGACCTATACATTTTTGCATGTAATTAATTGAATAATTCTAACACCAAAACTTTTGATTTTAGAGAAAAATAATCTATAAAGAAGTTTGGGCTACAAAAAAAATATTCACTGAAAAAATATTTTATGTTTTTTTCATGAAAAATTCAAAAGTAAAACTTTAATTTTAAATTACACAAAAAACCGCATTTTTAATGTTTTTTTTTCAATTTTCACCTTAGACTCTGATAGCAAACAGATGTTTGGGACAAAGTTTAATGATGGAGAAATTTTTTAATAAAAAAAAGTTTTCTAAGAACAACTTTTGGTCGATTTTCAAAACTTTGTATTTTGTCAAAATCAATACGTTCTGATGATACAACAAGAATTTTGAAATGAGTTCAAACCATAATGATTATCTGCATAACTTCTCTAGAAGTAGCCATTTCGAATTATATCAAGTTTAATGCAAAAAAATATTATTAAATATTAAAATAGGCCATTTTTATTAGTTATTCGTCATTCTCCATCAACAACAATACGTTTTCGGAGAGTAAAGTTCTTACTTATTATATCGAATGTTGCAAAATTTGATCCCAAATCGAAGATTATCGAGCACAATTTTTTATTCTTTTTTTTCGACTCATTCTGGATGGAATTCGTCCACACTAAAAAAATCATAATTACTACACGGGAAAAAATTCTGTGGTAAAAATAACTATTTTAGCTGACTACGCCCATTCTTAAAACTACCATGGAAATTCAGACAAATTTACTATGCTTACGGGTACACCCCACCGCATTTACTGGCACATTTGACAGAAATAATTTACAACAATCTGATTCCGACTACAGACATGGTAAAATCAAGCACATTTCTGGTCTGCTGAAAATTGCCGGTGCGAGCGCTTAAGTTAACCCCCTAAAATGGGTAGTTTTTACCGCACAATTTTTTTTGCGTGTATGATTCCTATCATGGTCCTCTTAAACAGCTTCCTAGAAAATTTCAGTTTACCATAAAATCGATCTTTCCTTGAGTCGATGGTACCTTTAGATATCGACTCATGGAGGTTTGACTTGAGTTATCTTCGGAAACATTAATCGAAAACAAAAACCGCCGAGTATTCGTTAATTATTTATTTTGTCTTCGAAGTTCAGTCAAATGATTCATTATCGAAAATCTGTAATAATTTGAATGAGTTTTTTTGGAACTGTAGTAAAAAACATTCGTTTGTGAATGTTTTTTTTTTACCACAATTCCAAAATAATAACCTTAGTAAACTATTACAGATTTTCTATAATAAGCCATTTTACGAAGCCTGGTCAAATGACAGGACACCTGGGATTTTTCAATCATTCGTCGTCAGTTTTTCGCGATGATGATGGTTGATGACTGTTGCGCATCTCTAGCGTAGCTTTTCATCCAGGCCGAAAACTTAAATGGAGAAAAATTATTAAAATATTTCTGATCACAAAAGTGCTTTTTTATGTGCAATATGGGTAACAAAGAGGTAGCTGAATACAATAACTAGGTGTAATGTTGCAGTAACGAACATTTTTGGATCTCATTTTTGTCATTTTCTCCATGTCCACGTTTGGTAAGATGAGGCGTTGGTTTGAAAATCGCGCTGGATTTAATCCCAGGTCTCCTGTCAATTGACGCGATCAGCTTGTTCCGAAACGTCTCGTAAAATGGCTCATGAACCTATGCATGCCATAAAACGTTTGACATTTACTGTGCGCCATGTTTTCAAATTGCCCGTGAGAGAGAGAGCGAGACAGCACCAACACACGGCGCACAGTAAAAGTCAAAAGAACAAAAGAATTTATGGCACGTCCAGAGGCTCATTGGGTTTATTCTACGAGTGGCGTGAGGTGACAATTGTCGGTGTCGTATAGCGAGTTGACAATTCTCAACTTGAGTGAAGTGACTCTCCATTTGATTTACACGACGAGTCACTTCACTCGAGTCGACAAAATAAAATAATTAACGAATACTCAGCGGTTAAGGTTCCCCGGTGTTAAATACGGTTAAAAATGCAGGACGCCTTCGAAATTTTCTATGTGTACGACAACTGAAGTTAAGGGCAATAAAAACAAATTACTCATACATAGAACACAAATTTAATTGTCAATACCAAAAAGTGGTCTTATAAACAAACCTTGATTGTACTTAAAATTATGTTGATTGGAAGTGAACGTCACAGTCTGTTCTAGCCAGAAATTTAGCTCAATCATAGTTAAAAAAAATCATCGTTTTGGTCACATCTGTTTTGTTTTCGGTACTTAGTTAACCTTCAGGTTATCTCCCTGCTCCATGACCCAGAAAACGCCTCCGTTCAGGGCAATGGTACAGGTCATCTTGACGTTTTCACTAAGTCCACGTGGGGCAACCCAGTTGAAGGAGATGCTATTTGGCGCAGTGGTGATCTTCTTGTGGGTGACGGCCGACTAGAATTTGATAGGAGGGGTAGAAATGTTAATTAGTGAACTAACACGTCATTCTAAACTTGGTTATGATTTATAAGATGTCAACGATCTGCATATGAGGTGATGGATGTGAGTTTGGATTCATGTAGCACTTGTTGCCGGACGGGTTCGTGCTTTGAGTGATCATTTAAAATCAACTGTCTTTTAATGTATTGGCAGATGTTCGTGCCGTTCACCAATCTTCGTCAGTAATTACTAATTAGCAAAGCAAAACAGGTTATATCTCTCACGATAATCGTAATGTTTGATGTTAATGGCACTTATTCTATCAGCATCCTAACGAAGCCTGTCGACTCACCTTCTTAGCGCTACCGCAGTCTAGGGTTTGGATGTAATTGTTGTTTGGAGGAACGTCGAACGATCCGACTGGGGTCTCGCCGACTCGAGCCTGGCACAGCAGACCCTTGATGGTATCCTTTGGTGTGTTGCCTTGTACGGTGACGGTGACGCCCTCGCCGGATTTGATCTGCTTCTTACCGAGCAGGATCTTGTACGGGGCAGCCGACTTCTGCGGGTCGGTGTGATGCTGAGGGATCATGTCCCGCAGGCACCATTCGGAGCACCGGCCGAGAAAGACAGGGCTGGGGCGGCGCACAGCGCAACGGTCAAGAGCACGCAAGCGTATCGGTAGGCCATCTTTAATACTGTAAAAAAATAATGTTCAAAAAGACATTGATCAGTAAACCCATTTTGATTTTGACTTTGTGTAAAATTACTATGTTACTTAACTAAATAACTGACATGTAGCAAGTCCAAAATTGTAGTTTGTTTATATTTCGTTCAAATATGGTGGCGTATTCATACTTTCAAATTGTTCCAAATATTTGTTTCATACTCAAAATCAATATTAAACAAGTTCAAATTTAAGGCGATACGTCAATTAGCTGTGAGTTTTCGAAAATCTCATTTTTTAGTATAAGGCGAGCTTACCCAACAAACATTAGTAGCTGAAATAACAGTTTACTCAACTGAAATATGTTTTGATAGTGATTGGTTCAGCTCTTATTCTGTGGAAATGTTTGTTGGGTATACAGGGATGTATTATTCTACACAACCATTACTCTCTATGATAGCTTTCTTTTCTTCTTATACATAATCTTGAATGGACCATGATTTCTCCATAACTCAACTATGTACAGTACTGAGGGGGTCTTACTCTTCTTGCATATTACTCTATGCTCTGATAAGTCGAACGGCTGAATTTGAACCCACGACCCTCAGCTTGGTCCTAGAATGATGTAGATATTAAAATCTCTATAAAACTTAGAAACAACTGAATAAAGCAAACTTCAAAGTGGTCCCTTCAAGTTTTGTTGTCGAAAGCCCAACGTTCAAATCACTGCTATTTCAGATTGCATATCAGTTCTACAGAACACCTGATAGCCTTGGTCCGTTGACCTAGATCTTTGCAGAATTCTGCGACACTTGTTTATACCTACCGTATGTCTGTACCAGCGCTGTGGCTCCGTACGACATATGATATGCTCCTACGTTTAACCGGCACTCTGACTAGAGGCTACCATAGCCCATGCACCTCCAATCAATGACAAACAACCATCAACGCATGCATCTAGAGGAAAGTAGGTAAAGTCGAACACCTTGAAAACATGACACTTTTTTGTATTAACTGTGCTCTGGTGTTCAGTAGACATAGCTACAAATTAAAAAAATATTAGGGAAAATTTTAGCTTCAATATCAATAATCATCATTTATGCTTGAGTGAAGAACAAGTTTATTAAAATTCAATATAATGAAGGTATTGGCGTACGCTTACAGGGTTTGCAGCTGTGACTGAGGTTTTGTTAGGATGATTAGCTCTCTATAAGAAGCATGATTAGCTCTCTCAGCCTCAAGCCCTGAGAAATTGTAGAGAATCTTATTGATTAAGTAAATTAAAGTACTGTGAATCTCGCCGGTTGATAATTTATTTTTAATTGAATTATTCTTAAAGCTTCTCGGGCATATAACGTCTTCATACTTTGCCAAACTTTATACAGATGCAAAAATGGTCATTTAAAAATAATACATGACTTCAGTTAATCTTAGTGTCTATAAGAACACTAAGTTCACAAAAACAGTCTCTTTCGCAGTTGACATGTAACGACAAGTAGAAAAAGATTCTATAAAATCAATAGAAGTGTCACAACATCCAGTTCTCCGTCTACGTGTACATTTTAACTTAGTTTCCTCTAACAGGGCTGGTAGCTGTACCAGCTTTGAGGTCCATGAACGAAGCCCAACGCACATACTAATCAATCGAAATCCGTACAACCTAAGACATTATTCAAAATCCGTTCATTCTATACAAACTGTCTACTATTTGTAACCCATCGGTCACTCGTTGAACTGAAGCAGAAGTGGACAAGCTGTTTTTTGCAGTGACTGCAGTTGTCCGGTCACATGGCTGTTCACTAACCTTTCCGCTGATAGTAAACGGTGTATTCTGGTCATTGCTGTTTTGCATCTTTGGTAGCATAATGTCAGACCGGGTTTACCTAGTTTTTTTGTACGTCTCGTTTGGCATGAGCGTAAAAACTTGTCTTGTGTCGAATGCGAATGACGATTTCCATATATAAGAACATGTCTGATATGACAGAGGTTCTCAAGTTTTATACACACGAATTTTTTTCGCTTTCTTTTACAGCAAATGATATACATGGGTTGCTGCAAAAGATAGCTTATTATGCTGCACTCATGGTAGCCAATGAGGTTGAATGAGCACCCTTTGAAAACCGCAGATATTTATAAAATTGTGTCAAAAACAGCATACAGACCCAATGCTGACAAGGTGATAAAGCTATAAATATGTAATAAATCGATACTCTAAACTCATATAAATATACATAAAAATATTTTCTCGAAAAAACTTCTATGAATATAGTAGACACATTGGAGGAAAACAACTTAACATAACACCAGTCATCGTTTGACGTATTTTACAGTTTTTTTTCTCACGTAAATGCGAAAATGAGTCAATCAAACTCATTTTTTTTATCTATTTGGTCGGTGTTTAGACAGACAGGACTAGATGACTTTTTGACCCTGTAAAGATTAGTTAAGGAATCCAACAATTCTGGTCCATCCGATGCAAATTTGATACAGATGTTTCCCCAAATAGACAAGTTCCAATCTAATAACAAATAAAGTAAATATTTTGTTATTCCGAATGCTTGAAGTACGTTTTGCTTTTTAAACACCACTTGGTTCAGTCTGACTAAACACCGTTGGCTCCGTTCGTGATAGTTTCGATCGAGGATTTCAAAAAGTGCCATGTGCCGATTGTGAACAGATTTCTGTAAGGATTCAAAAATAGTAGCCTATGTGCATCCTGTAATAATTGTGAAGAAAGTTCTATAATGATAACGAACAGACATTTTGGAGGCTTTTGCCAAAATCTGAAGAGGATGACGGTTTGAGTTCTATTATTTTTCATTTCAGTTTCCTGTGAAGATTCCGAATAAAATTCTTTCGGTTTCTCCTATTTTCAATTCGGCTGATCAAAAATAGAATCGGCTAATGGTGCTTTTCCAATTGAAACAGTTGTGTAAAGTGGTTAAAGTGTTTTATGTTTGGCTTGTGCGTTCTGAATGGTAGAGTTTGACAGTATTACGCTGGTGGTTCGGTCGGTAGGGGAATGTGGGGCAAGATGAGCACCCGGGGCAAGATGGGCACCCCTAGTTTGTGTCGTTCCTACCAATTTATTTTTCAAAACATTATTTGGGGTTCTGATGAATATCATTAAATTGATATGATGACTATAAATTTCAGCTAAAAAATCAACAGCACATCGTAAATATTGTCCAAAATACATATAAGTCAAAAAGTTTACCTTTTCATATAAGATTTGTTCATTTAAAAGTGAAATATTTGTTGCGTAAACAAATTTATTCATACATTTTTGGTCGTATAGTCATAGAATAATCTTCTGTAGATAATCAGGAGCAAAACTTTTTATCAAATTTAAAAAATATTTCAATTGTTTGATTATATTAATAAATTTACACCCTTGGGGCAAGATGAGCACCATGTTCAAAATTAAGTAAAAGTGTGAAATTATAGAACCACATTTAGCTGTGAGCTTGACTTACGGTATCTTCTTTGCACAAAACGATTTTTCTAAAAAATATACAAGCAAACAACAAATTTAATCGTTTTTTTAAGTAAAATCTTAGCAATTTATGGAAAAGTTATTTATTTTCTGATAAAAGTTTTAACAACTAAGCTAGTTGAAGATAAATATTATCAGATATTAAAGATAATATCTTGGGATATTGCAAGCATTGAAAAATAATAGTTTTCTTTAGTAAATTGCATCTTTTAATGGGGGTGCCCATCTTGCCCCGCAGTTTTTTTGACCGATGATAAAAAAGCTATTTTTTAAAGTGTTATTTGTTAAACTATTTATCACTTTTTAAAACTTTTAATGGTTTGAGGTCTAAGTAATAATGTAAAAGATAAGGATGGTTACCAATTTTACCAAAATAATAACGTTTAAGTAGGCTTAAATCGCGCTTATCCTTAGGGTGCTCATCTTGCCCCGCCTGACCCTACTATGCACCTGGATAGCTTTTTCGTTAGTGACAGGGTGTCTACTACCTGGAAAAACCTGGAAAACCTGGAATTATCAGGGAATTTTATTCAACCTGGAAAAACCTGGAATTCTCAGGGAATTTCAGCCATGATCAGGGAAATTATTTTAAATCAGTAATATAGGATAGAATATGTCCTCTTTGTGACAGAAAATCTATTCAATCAGAAAAATTTTCGGCTGCGCCGCTATCAAAACGCTACTAGAGATGTTCAGTCCTTATTTGTTTACGATTTATTTTTGTCAAAGCCTGGATTGGAAAGTTGGTAAAGGCAAATTTGTCTACAAAAATGTTTCTCGACTATTCCACAAGTTCTGGAGGAAGCTTCAAGGAATGTTTCAGGTTTTCTATAGATTCTTTTTGGAATACCTTTATGAATTTCTCCAGAAATGGTACCAGCATTTTTTCAAGGGATGCTTAAATGAATTCCTTCCCCAAATTGTGTCAAAAAAATCGTAGAGCATTGCAACATTATTACCTCCAGTAATTTTCAGATAAATCACTCTGCAAAAAAAAAAAAATAACAGCGATTATCCTAGGATTTCCTCCACACATTTTTCCAGTTGTTACTTCTAGGAGATTTACCACATATCATAAAGTAGTTCCACAAAGGTTTCTTCTTCATTTCGATATTTTCCATGAAACCCTACCAAAACTCCTACGCTGATTTTTTCATTTTTTATAGGGATTCTACAATTAAAAATCATCCTCGATTACTTTCAGAAATTACTCAGAAAATTCCTCCACGCATTATTCACTGAAATCTTTTATAAACTTTTCCAAGAATTTCTCGAAAAATCGATCTGGTATTTCTTCTTAAATTCCTCAAAGTTTCTCTCTCTTCTGTGGATTTCTCTAATAATTTTTCAAATAATATTTCCAAACTCCATGGACTCATGGACTTCATTCATGGTTCCACATCAGTTATTACTACAGCCATTCTTACAAGTATTTTTCTAATCATTCATACTTGAATTTATGCAGGGAGTCTCTCCGAGTTTCTTCACAAAGTCTTGAAGGACATTATACAAAGATTCGAGTGTTTTTCAGTTATATTAGCAAGAAAATCCCAAGAAGTATTTCATCAAGGAGTTCTATCAGAAATCCCCGTAGGAAATCATCAAGGCATACTTGGAACTCATAAAAATTTTCTTTACAAATTCCACGCGGATTTTTCTCAAAATTGACACAAATCCTTGACAATTCCCTGGAGATATCTCTGCAAGCATGAATGTTTTTTTTTAGATTTCTTTGGCAAATAACTAAATGAATTTTGAATTTTGAAGAAGCTTTATGTCTTTTAAAGAAAGTTATTGAAAAATCACAAAACAAACTCCTGAAGAGATCGTTGGAGTTTTATGTGAAAGAAATTCACAGTAAAACAAGCAGTAATACTTGTCGTAATGTCAAATGACTCTAAAAAATCATTCTTATAGAAATTCATGTATGGTCTCATTCTGGTACATGTTTGGTTTGTTTTTTTTTTTCAGGCGAGAGGTATCTAAAATTCTTATTTCCAAGACAATCAAACGCTACCAGACCCGTTTTCTCCAAGGTATCATCTTGAATAAAATACAAAACCTCCTCTAAAGAAATTTTGTGGGTGTATCACTGATGTCCGTAATTTAGAAGGTTTTTGGCCTTAAGAATAGCATATTTTCTTCATATCTGATTTTGATGATTTAAAGCACTTCCAGATCATTTGGATAGAATATATTTTTTTAAGAAATTAAATAAAAATCACCAAATTTTTATTTATTTTTATAATGTTGTTTACATGTTTAAAACAAACTAATAATAAAATATTGGTTTGTTAAAATGAAAAATACGTACATTGAAATTTATCTTTTTTTTTTAATTTAGGTGCTTTGAAAAAAAAAATAGTCGTGTAAAATGAACTATTTGTTAATCATGTATGTATTTTGGAGAATATCTAGTGCCTGGAATTGTTTTTCTTTAAACCTGAAAAACCTGAAAATCTCAGGGAATTTCATTTCTGTAAATGAGTAGACACCCTGAGTGAGAAGTGTGGTTCTTATAAATTACAATGAGAAAGCATATTAGTTACGTTTATGAGATCTGATGGTGACAGCCATAAATATTGAAAAAAGTGGCAAAACCGTATTCGATTACGATCATTGTGCTACGCAAAGTACGAGAATATTTAAAACCAAGAGTCAGTTTTGTTCTTTTCATTGTGTGAGCTAATTCGATGCCGCTACTATGCCGTGAATTAAAGTGTGGACTCATCCAGAGGGTGTGGATTTCTTTTTTCAACAAAATGATTGAAACTTGTTGCGGAGACTGCTACTTTATTGAGCGTTAGAACAAAAAAAAAGGTTTTGGTTGGTTCGGTTCGATTGAACCTAGGGGGAGGAAAGCTTTGCTCTGAGCAGGCTATGCGCATCGAGCAGCTCTTTGAGTTACTCACTTTTGCTCAGAAAGCAGCAAATTAAGTCAGATGTCAGTTTTGCTGTGATCGGGTTTACCAAATGTAGGATAGGACATTCTTTTTTCTGCAGTGTTAGATATTTAGAATGTTTCGGAAAAAACGCCATCATACCATGAATCATGAAAAAGTTCGAGAAAGTTTGAGATGGAAAATATTAGGGCTGGAAGATATTTTTGCCTAATTCAAAGTAAACATGAATCAAACCTCGAAAATTCAAAAGCCTAAATGTAGGGAATCAGATAGCGGTTCAAGCAGAAATTTTGCTTGTTGGTCACTCGCTGGTGATTAGGGATGGTACACAAATTATGTCACGCTAAATTTCAACTTTTTCGACCCCCCCCCCTTTGTCACACTTTTTGTATGAGTCCTCCGAAAATTTTGTAAGGCTTGTCACGCTTGGCTCGACCCCCCCCCTTGGAGCGTGACGTAATTTGTGCATGATCCCTTACCAATCGATAAAGTTTTCAGTTTGAGAGGACTGCCTTTCTAGTTTTCCAGAATGTGCCCTTAAAGATTTGGAGTGTGGCTGTAATTTTCTCACCTCAACCTCTTACTAGTTTTAGCTTAGTCATGATAACCGTGGCCTTCGTAAAAAATACGAATTATGTACACTACAGTTTAGTTCTAGAGTGATTTAGGCAATGTGATATAATTCTCTCTTAAATCAAATAATTGATTGCTCACTCCCCAAAATCGAAGGCAAATTTTGCCGCATTTCTGATCCATTGCAGATCCTGCCATATAAGTTGCATAGCAGGATGGCAAGTGCTTTGAAATTTCCTTCTCCTCACGTTTTTAAGACGGATCAAGAGTTTAAGTCGATAAACACGGATTCGAAGTTTACTTCACATTTTGGAATAGGATCCTAAATTTTTTGATAAAATCTTGTTTTTATTCTATAACACGATAGAGCGTGTTCTTGCCGCTACTTTGGCAGTTTTTTTCCGCTCAAATAATGGCTATCATATTTAAACATTAAATGGGTCCAAGTTTGAACCTTGACACTTTTGATCATGTTTGACGTTCACTTAGTTAACAAAACGCCACAGAGGCTTACACTGTAAACTCGGCATTACCCTTTAATGTGGAAAAAATACCCATTATTTGCTGATATATGGAAACGTCAAAATAATGAGTACTTTTTTTTTCAGACACAGAGTATTTTATACCCTTTTATATATTCCACGGACTTACTATTTAATGGGTGAAACAAATCTTGCAATTTTATAATAGTTCTTTATGGAGCAGAGACATTCTTGCTGTAACACGATGAAATAAGTGTTTTTTTTTTTTAAATTTTGGATAGATCAATGGTAGGTATAATTTCTTTTCCTCTAGTGTTCTGATTATAAAGAAACAATCAATTGATTACAGGATACTTTTGCTGCCATATACATCCCGTATGCATATCAAAATCGCCAAAAGTTGATGTCAGTTTTCTAGGCTAGTGACATCAACGTAAACCAATTAATTATGCTCCCGCACCTAAACAATAATTGATTGCAAATTATTATTTTATTTTATTCAATAAAAGTTATGTACATGATAAAGTTTTTTTAGTTGATATTTTTTTGTAAACGAGAAAAAAAATATTAAAATCAAATAGAATTTTCATATCTGGAAAAAGAGTAAATTTTACTCTGTTTCTCAGAACAAATGTTTTGGATAATGGGTAAAATTCACTCGTTGATCTGACGTACAAGCCGTTTACTCTGTAAAGAGTAAAGGCCCTCTACTCTTTTTATGAGTTAAACTAGTTTCCTAAGAAAGCAGCTATGAAAGTACGTTTACTAAGCTGTGTTTCAGCAGAACATCCAAAGTTTCAAAAACTTTGGTTTCAAATGACGAAAAAAGCTATGAATGATAATTGCAACTTCCCACATGTCCCATCAAGTCGATCATTACAATAAACAAAAAAGTTTGGATCCAGGTTTCAAATATGTTTCAGTAATAACTGCTATATGTATGTTATTAACTATTAGAAAATTAAACAACTCGTCCTCTTTACCATTCAAAAAACGAGCTTTCCAATTTGAATTATAAAAAAATGGATTCATTAGAGAAACGTATTCCAATAGCAGTTTTATTAGTAATATTTTACACCAACTTGGACTGCTTCAGCCATTATGGTGGTTTTGAACATTGCATCAATAATTTGATTCAATTTTTCAAACATCCAAATCAGATGGATACATTTTGTTGGAGTTATCCATTAATGAAGAGACGGAATAGGAGTTGTCGGCGTCGGCAAGGATTTTTCCATATGACTTGAAATAATTAGAACTGTTATCCGTAGGAAGACAATTTGCAGGGGAGGAACTGCTACAATATTGGCATAGGAGTTTCCATTCGAAATTGAAAGATTCGAGTGTTCAATATTATTGTGTATGAATCTAAGCCTGATGGCAAAGTTCGCACCAAATAAGTTTGTTTTTGTCCCAAGATTAGAAATATCAGATGAATATTTCAGAAAACCTGAAATTTGCATTACTGGTTTTGAAAAAGAAGGACATTTGAAAAATTCCATAACGGAACAAAAATTTTATGTTTGAACAAATAAAAGAGCATGTTATATAAAAATATTGATAAATAAATCGTTTATTCGAGAAACAACATAAATTCACCATTAAAGTTCGAAGAAAGGAAAAAAGTGTTTCTGCAGAAAACAAATCAGAATATAGCGGACTATAGCCTATGGCGAAAAGTAACTTGTTAGATTTTCCAGAAAAACTAATCCAAAAAGATCCATTGAGCCTAAAGATATAAAGAATGAAATGTTCTTAGATTTTTTTATGCAGTCCTTAAATACCGAAATATTTTTTCTTCACTTAGCACCTCAGCTACGCATATTTGTCTTATGCTCCATGAGGATCCCATAGCAAACCACAAGGGACATGTAGGTGTAGAAAAGTAGTGAATGTTGCGTTTGCAGTACGCCAAGTGTCCATCTAGTCCAGTGCTCAGTAGATTTGGGAACACCTGTTGAACATGCTTCCCATCTCCGCGGCAATCTCGCGTACGCTGTACGCTATCTGCAGTTGCAGTTGCAGCAGCGTATAAATTATGCACCTCACCGATTGTCGTCGTTTTGGCGTAGGTACACCGGCATGAGTTGATATTAAACACAATTTCTGGGTCAAAGTCACTGCTGCATGCATAATGAGATAGTGTCGAATCGGAAGATGACCAACACCTCTGGTTTTAATTGACTGCTAAGTGAGCGCTAGAGGGCGAATAAATTTTGCCCCCTCGGAGCCGAAGGGTTAATTTGCAGCTTGGGCGGCACATTCAGACGTCGTTGCTAATCGTTTGAAACAATCTCATTACTCATTATACGCAAAATCGAAAACCGGTTGCGCGAAACGAATCTATCAGCATCCTCGACATCTAATTCAAGCTGTAAAGTTGCAAATCATTCTTGTACAGTTCTCGATTCCCCATCGTCAAATCAATCATGAAAAAAGGCAGAGTAATAAAAAAGCGGTGTAACCTTGAAAGTTAACAAGACGGGCAGAGGGTGGATCGCTCATTCGTATGTGCAAATCTTCAAATACGCGCGGGCTAGGGTCGTTAACCACTACGGGAAGTTATCGCTATTCCGGTTTTCTATTTGAGAGGTGGAAGGTGGTTGGGAACGAGTTGAAGTAGAAAAAAAGAACTATTGGTCTGATTAGTGATTGGTCAGTTTAACGTACACTCAAAATTGTTCAATTGCTCGTAAAAATTTCCATTGAGGAGAATGTGTGGCGCTATCTCACTATTGCTATCACATGGCGAACAGCATATAAAAAACCATTATAACCGGTCTGTCAGGTTATCCAGGGATTTTGCAGACAAATTTTGGCTGATTGAGTCACGGTCATGATACATTTAAAAATATTCTTTAGTTACCAGGGGTCATCGTAGTCTAGCAGTGAAAGAGCAACCGTATATCAGGTATGTGCGTGACCTTGGACTTGAGCTTTTTTAAAGTCTGAATCCAGTTTTGCTACACAAGTTTTTGCCAGCTGTGATTTAAACTAGGAAGGACGTCAGTCTGAAATGCAAATTTATAGTATTAAAGATGTTTTATGACATTAGCACATGCTTTGCATTTGATGAAACCAGTTAATCTAAACATGGCTGTCACAATTCCAAAGGCACTAATCTACCGAAATACTAAACGTACGAAGTTGATCTGTTTATTCTACTGCTAGTGCTAAAATAGTAATTGTCCTATCGCTTGGCGCTTCTTTCGTGAGATTTATGCCTTCAAAATGTTGATTCTGAAATTGGAAACAGCTTGGTGTTTCACCTTAAGGCGAGCTTAGCCTATAAGTTCGAATGTGGTGTTATCTAGCGACTATTGATCTCACTTTCAATCTCGTTGTTCAGTTTGCGTCAGTTTCTAGTTTCACACGATTCTAATTAGTTGAGTAACAGCTCCAGTATTGACTCATCAATCAGTGTGAAGTGCGTAATCCTTTCATTATTTCTTTAATGCTTTGTGAGGTATAGCTAGGGTTCTGTTCTAGTTCACTTAAAAGTGAAACTATTGAGAGACACTTTACAACCAGGAAGATAAATAAGTCAACCGCATAAACACTCTCCTCAATGACAAAGCATGAAAACCTTATAGCCGTTGGTCAGTTGGTGTGGCGGTATCGTGCAATCGTCAACCTCTAACACGGAAGACACCAACCGTTTATGCTAGTAGTTATTTACTCGGTTGTCGTTATTCGATCATGGAATGGAACCGTTTGTCAGTGTCCCCTTGTTCTCGGCTGTGATTTGTTGCTTCCAGGCACTTAACATCTAATGCCAGATCGTGAAAAAGCTGCCTCTGACGGATGTGTATAAGATATTAGATGAATAATGGTAGATAAATGGGAGGCGAGCAGTTTCAGTCGATTCACGACTTCGAATGGGCACCTACACCTACTGCAGTTTTAATTGCATCGAATTGCAATGTTCTGAGAGCGAATGCGGCAGGTATCGAGCTGATTTGCATGTTCCAGTGCAGAGTTGAAAGTTGTTTTGTTGTGTCAGAACGAGATGCGATATTCTGTTCAGTGGACGTGGAACTAAATTTAATGTTTTATAATCCTATTTATTTTAATTTTTACTTGAAAGTTTTAAGGAACAACATTTTTGTGTTGATAGTAAAAGATTCTTTTTAACTTGATGATTTATAAAGCGATTTTATTATCAAGCTTGGGCTACGGTATTATCCACCGATGCGTGAATGCATTTTAAGCCAGAGGCTAGTTCAAGGCCAAAGGCATTACTTAGTGTTCAACGATACGACTATCCTAATGAAGTCATTAGAGAATCTCCAACCAGATTCGATCCAAGAACCAGAGAAGATAGTCCACGAATTATAGACTTATAATTACAACATTTTAATATAGATTGTTCAACTTTTTCGGCAGCTAATTAGGCTGATACAAATATTAAATTTCTTTTATGTCCGAGACCACTCGGAAGGTACGAGGGGGGGATAGAAATAAATAAGGAACAAAAAAATGAAAAAGAAAAAAAAAGTTATTTTTCGAATTTTTATTTTCAACGATAATTGTTGAACTTTTTTCAAACGTCCTCTGGATCATTATTTTACTTGTTTTTTACTTTCAAAATTGATAAAAACCTAACCTATGTTCAAAAAATTATGAATCTTTTTTTCTCCCCTTCAAAATTTTCGGATTTTTGAAGGGGGGGGGGGGGGTGACATAAAAGAAAATTAATATTTGTATCAGCCTTTGATTGAGAAAACTAACTAACCGTAAGTAACCGAGAGATTTTGTAATTTAATTCTGGAACGGTAAGTTGTGGGTTGTTGGTCTGTTCCACAAAGTTGTTCAGTTTCAGAAGTCACACAAATTTGCAGAACACACCAACTTTCCACGACTTACCGTTTTCGAACTAATTTAAAATGTCTCTCGGTTACTTACTTTTGTCTTTGAACAACCCTCTGAAACTCTATGTAAAATGACTGCAATGTAATAATTCCCTTACAGGCAAAATTCCAAGTTATTTGTAGTTCGTCATCCAAATTTCAGCCAATTTGGACTACCAGAAGCTGAGATACAGCACCTTAAACTTGGGCATTTTGTATGGAAAAACCGCATTTGGTTATTAACTTATGTCACTGACTGTACCTTCACTAAGGGAGCGTTAACCCTATGAAAAATTTCCAAGTATAAGAAAATAATGTCGACACTTGTAGTGACGAACCATTCAAAGTTTGTTGTACAAACACAACACAACATTCTTCCAGCTGTCAGGACGAAAGCTCGAAAACTCGAATGGCTGGACCATCACAGAACAATCTTATACCGACATTTACAGTGGCAAACCTTTAAACGTTTGTTGAATAAAATCTACACTTAGTGTCGAACCATTCAACGTCCTTTCCTAATTACAAAAATAAAGGTAAAAAGAAAGGGATGTTTTTAAAAAATATACGTAAAATGTTAATAATTTATGAATGAGATTTTATTCCGTTTTGACATGTTTCGCACTAATAAATGACTATGTGATATTTTTCTATGATGTACAATTCGAAAATGATACAAGTTATCAAAAATAATCATGAAATTTAACCTTAAAACTGTTTAAAATAATTGTTTTGCTTAAATGGTAGGAGCAGTGGCGCGGGAAGTGGGTAGGACAGGTAGGACATGTACTACGCACAAAAAGACCTGGGTAGGACAGTCAAAGGATTGTCCTACCCACGGTTCAGCAAAAAAAAAAAAATCTTCAGAAAGCTTGAATTTGTGTGAAGAACGATTGAGAATGTCAATAGGAAACTAACTGTAAGAATTGTTACAAAAAACATCTTTAACCGTTAGAAAAACAAATGAAGCAATCCTCCATGTCATTTCTGAATGAATAAATGGATGGGGTCTTAAAAATATTTACGGAAAACCCCGTAAATGTTCTGAGAAAAATTGCAATGAGCGTTCCATAGTAATTTGTTGAAGAATCTCTGGATGAAATAATGGATTACTCTAAGACCAGTCCCATCGTGTGAGGGCGAAAGGGATTTCTGAAAGTACGATCACTTTTGATATATTCTATCAAAGTATTGCTGAATTTCTTGACGATCTTCAAGACTATTCCTATTGAACTCCTACAGTTAGTTTCTGAAAAACGATTTGATGAAATTCCCACTAATATTTGTGGCATTAATCATAAAAAATATTCAGAGCAGATTATGATGATTTCTAAAAGTTTTTTCTAGGATTGTTGAAGAACTTCCAGTGAAATACTTGAGTTTCTGCGGGATGGAAAATTTTTCAAGAATCTTCAGTTTCTTCTGAAAACTTTTGCTATGAATTTGATTCGAAGCAAGGAAAAAAACTACACAAATCAACAGAATTTTGGCTGTTTGTCAATTTGTGATCTAGGAAATTAGAACAACCTCACTGGTTGTGATGAGCAGATCGATCTATTTTGTCAAATTTGTTTAATAAATTCCTAATTCTGCTCGCATTGAATCCTAATGCAAAATTGCACAGGCTGCTAAGAAACCTTCACAGACTATAACGGGTTCAACAGGCTCTTAAAGAATTTTGTCTCCGATTCTCCGAGCAAAAGCTTCAGGAATTATCATAGTGATTTTATTTAGATTTTTCCAGGGTCTCATACAGGGATCTCTCGAGAAACTCTTCTAGATATTTCTCTACCAATTCTTCGAGAGATTTTTCAAAGGATGCTCAGAAATGCCTCACCTTGATTTTCTTTCTCAAAACTATCTTAGAATTTTCACCAGATATTTTTTTTAATAATCCTCTAACAGAATTCTTCAGTTGTTACTCCAGAAAATATTCCTGAGATTTCTACGGAATTTCTCCTGAGGAAATCTTCAAAAGTTTATTTCAGAGTTTAAAAAAAATTGAAGGGTATTTCAAGAAACTCTGCAAGAATTTCTCCGCAGGTGCATGTGAATTCCACCAAGTATTCATCCACAATTCCTCTCAGAAATCCAAAATTTTTCAAGAGGTTCTTTGAAAATAATCTATTGTTTTCTAGGAATTTCTCTAGCATTTCATCCAAATAGTACTCCTGCAGGTTTTCCAATCATTTTTTTGAAAGTTTCCCAAAAAATTCCCTTGCAATTTCATAAGGTTGTTTAAGATGTCACACCAGCCAATACTCCAACAAGTTTTCCAATAATTCCTCCGATCATTCCTACATTAAATCTCTATAGAGATTCTCTCCTAAGCCTTTCGATAAATTCCTTTAGAAAACCCTGCGAAATACTATCCCATGACTTGATTGATAATTTAGATTATCTTAGCAAATTATCTAGGAAATCTTCTTAAACTTTCTTAAGAGTCCTGGCATTATTTCAGAGATCATTGTTCATACAGAGTGACTTTAAAGCTTCCACTTGTTTCATATGAGGTGACTTCAGGATTCTTTAAAAGTGCTCATGGATTTATTTTACAGAAAAATTTTCTTGGCCTTTCCCTGGACACATTCCTGAAAAAAAATAAAGCTTACTTGAGAAAATTTCAAAGTGTTACAGGAAGAATTTCTGCAGAAACCTAAGAAGAAGTCTCTGTAGTAATTGCTAAAGGTATTTTTAGAAAATAAATTTCTAGTTGCAATCTTATATAAATTCCAAAATACAGTTTCCCTAAAAATTCTTGGCGATATTTCTGGAGAATTTATTGATTTAAGGTGAAGATGAATCGAAGCCAAACTTCAAATTTTCAAGAGCACGGATCTGGAGAACCAAACATCCGTTTGAGCTGAAAACTGAATCGATTGGTCACCAGCTGGGGGTAACCAATCGATTAAGTTTTCAGCTCAAACGGATGTTTGGTTCTCCAGATCCGTGCTCTTGAAAATTTGAGGTTTGGCTTCGATTCATCTTCACCTTAATTGAAGAAGATGTTTTGACCGGAAATTTTGCAGGATGTCCCAAGGAAATATATGGAATAAACACTGCATAAAATTTTAGAGAAGTTAAGACTTTCTATCACAAAGTTTTTTTTTGGAGGAATTCTGATGATTCCTGAAATAATCTTTGGAGAAATTCCGTGTCTGCGGTTCTCCATGGCTAAATCCAGTTTGAATTCTTTAGGCATCTAAAACAAAATTCTTGGAGAAATTTTCTAGGAAAATTCGTCAAACTCCTTTAGAAATTTCCAAAGTAATATTTAAATATTTTTTTCTGAAAAAAATTCAGATAGAATTCCTAGAGATAATTAAGTTTTTCCAAAAATGTATCAGGTCTTGAACAGTTTGCTCTGACATTATGAAGAATAAAACTTTTATCTCATGGCTCTTATAAGGTTTCATTTTTTTTTCTTGATTCCTGTTTGATCTCTTTTCGACCACCGTATGATTTATGTCTCCGTTTTCAGGCAAGAGGTCTCTAATTTTCTATTTTTTAAGGCTCTCAGTCTTATCTAGCCCAGTAAAGAAGGAAAGCCTTTTTATTCTTGTGGTAACGACTGACATTAATAATGAAGGGGTTCGGAAGCAAAGGGGCGTCAGTGAAAAAATAAAGAGTTTTGAGTTTTCATTCTATACTAATTGTATGAAAGTCAAAACAACACAAGCCAAGAATTATGTTATTTCTTGTGTTGAGCGGAAAACCCACCTGAAAATATCGTTTGAACGCTTGGAACCAGTAAAAGTTCCTCAATTCAAAATCGACCAAAATGATGCTTACACCCCTCAAATATAGTCAATTGAAATCCCCAGTCTTGGATTCCATAGGGTTTGAATTCGATAAGTTTCACTGTGCACAAAATATTTTCCAACGTTTGTCCTACCCGTGGTTCCGAACGTGGACGCGCCTCTGGGTAGGAGGATTTTAGATCTAGCGATTGGTACGTTAAAATCATATATTTCATGATTTTATCGCCATGTTTTAGCAGCTTTCCCTTAGGTGCACCACTAATGGTACATTTACCCTATAAATTGAAAATATTTTATTTATAAGCATGTTTATATCTCACAAATGAATGGTCTAATCGCTTATCAAAATGAATCCTGTGACCCAACGATCCTCCCCATTAACTAACATCCTTCCCAAGGACGTGGCTGGCGCCGTTATTGACTCTGTATAGAAGCACTGAATTATGCACACTGAAGAAGATTATGGCCAATCCCAGCCAAACTTCTAGTTGATTCTTTGTGCATCTTGACTGACTTCGGTCAATCACGGAATAGCAACCATTGATATGTGTTGTCAGTCTAAGCTAAGCTTATTTTCTTTTCTACATTATTGTAACATATTCGCATAACTTTTACCATACAAAAATGAAATAAAAAGGAAAAACTCCGGATTTTTTTTGTTTAAATTTGCTAGCTTAGACACTGCAGCATATTGTAGCACCAGTAACCTTTTTGATGATTGATTTTTTAGAGACATTTTTGTCTTCCTCCGACGAAGCTGTAGGGTGAGGTGGCCCTTTTTTATGAAAGCAAAAAAAAATCGGAAAATCATGATTTACACACACCAAATATTTTCATTTGGACCCCCAGAAAGCTATTGTGTAAGTTTGAGTAAATGGGGGAGAGTGGGATTAACAAACCGTAAATTTGTGCGGAGAAAATCGAATTAATGTGTGGGAAAAGCTGTTCCGACTGTATTTTCGACCATGAATGGCGATATAGTTGGAGAATATCTTTCGTCCGTGATTGACCAGAGAAATCTCAATTGCACGAGGGGTCAGACGGAGCTTGGGAGTAGTTTACCAGTATAGTTTCAGTGTATGATTTCTAGAATTCCAAATATTATAAGTCAGTAACGACGCTGCCTATGACCGTAAGGAATGTTAGTGTGACATAAATTGTTACTAAAGACCGAGTATACCTCTGCATCTTCATGGTTGTCACGGGAAGGAGTTTTTGTTAGCGGGAAGGATTCAGAAGCTACACCATCTGGATTTACCTTAATAAGTGATGCAACTCGTGTAACGGCTTGTTTAGGGGTATTCAGATTCTTGCATATTCCGAATCTACGTTAAAAATTGGAAGCTATGGAACTATGTATAAAACACGTTTGAAATTAGTATGGAAATCACTTTTGAATTACCCCTTGGCAAATTTTACTCCGGGACGAGCTGTCATTATGTAAATTGAAATGTCATTGAGTCGATGGATTGAAATCTTTTTTAATCATTTACTATACTGCCGTGAATCGCAAGTCAGTCCCATCTGTAAAAAGTATCCGAAAAAAAGATTGTTGCGTTTGGTAAGTGATTTGATTCATGAAATATGAAACGAAAGTATTTTATAAGACTTTGGAAAACTTCGATCCTCTATGAGTCGCTGTAAAGTTTTTTTCTCTAATTACAAAACAGAAGTCAAGATATGTGTCCTTCAATATTCACTATGTAAAATATGAGTTATAGTACATCGACACTTGGACAGTCGAACCAATCCATGTATTTTTCAATAAGGCTGATAAAAATATTAATATTCTTTTATGTCACCCCCCTCTTCAAAAATCCGAAAATTTTGAAGGGGAGAAAAAAAAAGATTCATCATTGTTTTGAACATCAGTTAGGTTTTTTTAAGTTTTAAAGTGTAAAACAGGTAAAATAATGATCCAGAGGACGATTAAAAAAAAGTTTAACAACTATCCTTAAAAAAAAAAAATCGAAAAAAAACTTTTTTTTCATTTTTATTTTTTTGTTTCTTATTTATTTTTATCCCCCCCCCCCCCTCGTACCCTCCAAGTGGTCTCGGACATAAAAGAAAATTAATATTTGTATCAGCCTAAATTCGTAAATGAAACATTCATACCGTTTCCACAATAAAGATCATACTTTGGAAATAAAAGCATGAAACGTGCTCACCAAACGATGATCCATCATTGACAGGACTTTAAACTACTTTAATATCATCACCAACATAACTAACGCTTACGGACTGAATGAAATACGAGGCGGCTGGCTTGGGTTTTACTAAGCACTGCCCAGCAATACTAGCGGAAACGAAAAAAAAAACTCTTCCGACGCAAAAACGAATCGACTAAGTCCGAGCCGGATCTTCACAAAGCACTCTTTTTCGTTTTTAATTTGAAGATCATCCAATAAATGGATAAGGGGCTGCAACATACTGGAACAAAAAAAAAAACAAAAGTTATACTGGAACTCAAATGCTGATTCCACCTGGGTGGAACGGAAAGCATCTTACCGTATTTATTTTTTAATTTTATGTTTATTGGAGTCACTTCTTATTATTTGGGGAATATTCAAGTCACTGATGTGACATTCGTCGACTAAGGACAATCATAATTTATACATCATAAATTACTGAAGGGTTATACTGAAAAACGTACACAACAGGTGCAGTATGGAAATATATATCTTGATATTTCTTTGATTTATACTGTTAAAATAATTATTGGCGCTAAGCAGATAATATTTCAATCAAATTTTTTTATTATTTTTATGATAGGCTGTTTTTTTTTTAATATTGCGCAAAGATACCTTATTCGTTTATGCTGAACGTCCAATTGGCCAAACGTACTTATGGCACACAGGGTATTATCTATTAAACTTTGTAAAAAACTAAGCTTTATTTTTAATCGTCTCTAATTCATGACCATATGCATCTGCTCTGTCTAGATCCGGTAGCTTCTAGTGCAATCCAATTCAGCAATACTCGTTAACTGCTAGCTAAAATAGTCGTCAAAATAAGGTGGGTATTTGTCAAGTGGATCAGACCAGTATTTTATTTCACACCAAACTGACAAAAAAGAAAGCCATTCGATAACTTTTCGTTAATGTTGCTCAACCTCACACACAAAAATTATATGTATAGTAAAATAAACATCTGTTATCAAAAATTTACGAGATTTTTCGATGCATGTAGATTGCAATAAATTTTTGGTAGGGTAATTTGCCCATTATTGCGGTATTCCCTATTATTGCGGTATAAGAATTAAACCCTCATTATAAATCGAAAACTCTATTTTCTATGGATATTATTGATGACGATGAAAGCTTATAGTATTCCCAAGCTGTACCAGATAAATGCTTTGAAAATAAAATGATTTTGATCGTTGGAAGAACAGTTTTAAATGATGCATCAAGGAAAGCCTATATTTTTAACCAGCCCCTCTATCTACGGACGGGTTTTCGTAAGCGTGAATTTTTAACTTTAGAACCAAAACAATTATATGCAGCTGGTATATCAGTTCAGTATGGATGTGGTTACATGACAGATATTGAATTTTGAATAAAAGTTATATATTTTTGAGAAAAAACATATACCGCAATAATAGGACAATGAAAATAGCTTTTTGCCTATTATTGCGGTATCTGTAAATCACATTCAAAAAATCGACGTTTCAATATTAATTTTAAATGTTATTGCTGGATACATCAATTATATTATTAGGATACTATTTTGTGACATATTTTTTTGTCATTCATACATTTATTTAATCAAACAAAAGATTTCTCTTTATGTTTACCCTGTAGTTGCTCCTTTGCGTCTTTTATTTATAAATATATCGTTAATATACACAATGTTTTACCGAAAAATCACGTAGACTGATTGAAAATCGCAACACATGCCAAAAATGCATTAAAAAACTAATATACAAGATGATCGCAAGAAAACAATCTTTTAAAATTGCATTAGATTAATGAAAACTAGTGAAACAAATTTTTAAAAGCATCAACATTGTGATTATACTTAAGTCAAAAAAATCATTCCTTATACAGCGACTAGTGGTCTCAGATGGAAGAACCTTGTCGTTTTACGTTAACATTATCCAGCTACGACGGAAGAGGAGACGAAACCGGCAGAAAATCATTCGATTCTGTTGATTAGTTGTTGAATCGTGACATAAAGTAATGAATTAGTTTTCTTTACAGATCTGTTCAAAGTCACACAAATTGACAGTACCGTGCAGTGTCATTAACATGGAGGGTGCATAATTTCAATGCTAGAACATTGTGTGGCATTGAATGTATACTGAATACAATAAAATCTATGATTTTTGGTATACCGCAATAATAGGACGGCACTACCGTAATAATAGGATGAAATACCGCAATAATAGGACATAGGAAGCGCTTCAGATTTATGTTAAAAAATGTACGTTTGATTCGAAAATTTACTTTTTTACTTCACAATACTCCAGATAAAGGATAGTTTTAACACTTCACATTGCAATATACTATAATATTTAGGTTTTGGACCCTGAAATACGATTTGAATTTCAACACCGTGCTTAAGTCCTCCATAATAGGACGGTTACCCTACCAACAATTAGATTTTCCAATCCTTCTTTGTTATGGTAGCTATCACAATGTTGATTATTGTGGTGCTAGTGTGGATTAAGAGTTATCTTCGAAAACTACTAAATGGTTTTGTGTCAATCGAATTTCATAAATGGTTTATATACTGCCCATAATCGCATAACAGTCTCATGTATATAGGAATTATAGTGAGTTTGAAAAAAAAACTTAAAATCAAAAATTAATGCAATGTTCATAAGAAATCTATCACTACTTGCACCGACAACAAAAAACTATTATCGAAAACAACAACCAGCAATTCTACTGGACAAACCACCACTTCTTCCATTTCCAACTCTGCCTCTGGAAACAAACTCAACCAGCAACAAGAGCTTCAGCAACAACCGCATGGCAAACGAAGTTTGAACCACATCGACATCACTGCTGAGGAGAGATCGCCACCACCAAAAAGAAAGGACGATAAAATCGTATTGACGGCTGAACCACAGATCGCTCAGAACGAATTCTCTACCGATGATGATGACGGCAACGTGAAGGAGATGAACGAGTTAGATGAAGAAGAACCCGAATGCGATGACACGGATCATTGGATAAATTGGTTGATGAACAAGCATAAGAAAAAAAAAATAGTAAAGCTGAAGTAAATTGTAGAAATGAAATAGAAAAATAAATACGTTCGACCCGAATGACTCAAATTGAGTTCAAGTGTCGTTAATAAACTAAGAAAAAAATACTTGCACCTTAAAAAAATCATGAAGATTTTTTCAAATTTCAACGAAAAGTTGGTTTTTATTTTCTTTATGATTGCTGAATGGTGTATACTTGATCCTCAAAATGATATCTATCTTAGACAGACTGAAAAGAAAGCTGATATTAGACGTCTAAAAGTATCAGCTGTTCGGTTAGTTGAAAAAAATATTATTTCCATTAAAACGCTTGAAACAAGTTGTTAAAGGCAAAATATCAAAAACTGCTTCTAAGGCTAAGCTTTATATTGGCACATTACCATGATCCTCACTTTTTGATAATGGGATCTTCGAAATTGCCCAAGATGGAATGTGTTGCGAGTAAATTGTATTTCATTTGCCCGCATTTGAGTAAAGTTGCAATTTGGCGTGCATGTTGGCAAGTGTAGATTGGAAAGGATTTTGGAAAGGGGCCTTCCTTAGCCGAGTGGTTAGAGTCCGCGGCTACAAAGCAAAGCCATGCTGAAGGTGTCTGGGTCAGGATCTTTTCGTAATGGAAATTTTCTTGACTTCCCTGGGCATAAAGTATCATCGTACCTGCCACACGATATACGAATGCGAGAATGGCAACTTTGGCAAAGAAAGCTCTCAGTTAACAACTGTGGAAGTGCTCATAAGAACACTAAGCTGATAAGCAGGCTCTGTCCCCGTGAGGACTTTAATGCCAAGAAGAAGAAGAAGAAGATTTTGGAAAACTCCCATCAAGAAGTGCATTCAAAGTGCTTGTTCCTCTTTATTGATAGTAACACAGCGAAGCTTTTCTGATTAGGCACTGTCTACCATGGTGCTCAGGCTCATTGTGTTCCGTTCCGTCTACTATGGTGGTCTTCGTTTACAAAATGTAACCTTTACTTAATTTTTCGATAATTAACTAAACATTGCTAGGTAAATTAAATTATTTGGACAAAGAACATAAACCAGTGTAAACATCGGGAGATCAAGACATTGAACGAATCTCAACAATAGAATTATGTTCGCTTTGTACACAGAAAGCGTACCATTGTTTGTAAATCAATTATAATCATTGATTGAGTTTAATGATCTAATAAAAAAAAATCTCTTATCTTAAAAAAACGCACTTTTCGATCTATGACCTAAACGCACTCACTAAGCACCTACCTGTTTTGTCAGTTGAATTCTGATGAAGAACTTCGAAAAAAAATAGTCACTTGCAAAGATAGCACTGAACAGACTAGAAAGATTCACCTCCACAATTATGTCTAGTTAGAATTGATCCTTACGAATCGAACTCACAGGTCGCTTTGAAACGCTGGACGCAACTTGCGCTAGCTTTTGTTTGATTCGGGCTCGGTCGGTGTGGATATCGTGAGCGCGCAAAAAACCAAAGAGCGACCTGCTAGCCATGCGATTCGGCATGAGAGTTATCAGCGGGCGCGAAAACCGATTGCGGGCTAATGTATGATCGCGATAATGTTTTTTTTTTTTTTGCAACGATCTTTACATGTGGAGGTATACAGCGCAAAGCTTTTGGATTGGAGCTTTTGAAATGTTTCAGTTAGCTTTCAATATAAGCGATTCGTATGCGAAATTTAGTTGTTCTAAAAATAGCGTAAAGCATAGTTTCCCAAACTGTTGGTCACGACCCCCGCGAGCCGATCTCTGATGCGTTGTTTAAAAATTCGATTTTAATTGCTTTGCTCTAGTTCTTGGCCGATTTTTTGGAAATTTTGTCGTTTAGAAAATTAGTTGTTAATTCTATTATGGATATTTGAGTGCTTAGGACAAATGTATTCAATTATGCTACATGGATATCAGAAAACTCTAAATAATCTCTCTCTGAAAACTCCGCCAAGAATTCTTTAGAGACAATTTTGGAAACTCCTATGATTTCTTCTCTTCATTTCTTTCAGATAAGTAGTTCTAGCAAAAATTGATAAGATTATCAAAAAATAAGATCTTCTCAGGAGTCATCCCACGCTTTTTTAAATTATTCAATCTGGAATTACAAAGAACATCTCCAAAAAATTCCGACAATTTTTTCCACATACAGGTATAGCTCGGTTTACTGGACCCTCGACTTTACGGACATTTAAATTTTATGTTTATTCAATTCTAAACGTGCATAACGCTAAACAGAACTAAACTAAAGATGTGTAAGCGCTTTGCGCTAGAGTGATAGAGTGGCTAAGTCCTGTTTTGTTGAAACATGCTTAACAAAACAAATATTAAAAAATTTTGAACAATGCTTTTACAAGATAACCAGCGTCCCAACCAGCGAACAACGTGAATATAAAAACTATAATTTCCAACATGTTGCCATGAAGGAATTCAATAATGATACAACTATGTCTATTGTGACTTACGCGGCTTGTAATTATTAAAGGTTACTATTTTATTCTTAGGATTGCTCCAAAAATTCAACAATTCAAAATTTCGCATTCGAAGATTTCTGAGAGTTCAGATAATTGTACAGCTCTTTCACAGTTTTCTTGAAGGAAGAGTTATTCAATCTAGCAGGGATTTGTCAACAGATTATGGTCAATTCTACAATTCCATATTTCTACAGTAAGCCAAAAACAAAGAGGATAACACCACAATAGATCAACTTAATGGTCGCAGTGGTATCATGTCCCCACAAAGGAAAAAAAAGGTTCATTCTTCAGGATTTTTAAAACAAAATAGCCTAAATCAAGCCGTTAGTTATTTTATTTCTATAAGTTTCTTTTAAAGCACTACTACAGTTAAACCTCCATGAGTCGATGGAAATATCGAGTCGTTGAACAGAAACGCTACGGAAAGCTGTTTTTGAGAATCATCATACTGCCCCTCTTTGCACATCAGTTACATGTTGGAAAACGACAAACTAAGAAAAAGACGATTGAAATGTGCAATTTCAAGTTGAAAATTTGCCAAAAAAGGAACAAAAATCGTAGCGAGACTGTTAAGGCTCCCCCAGATCTAAGCGACTTTTTACGGCGACAGCGACAAATAATCGCCGCGATTATGCTGATGTTTCGCTGCATGCACTGTTTGATGAGCGCGTCTAAGCCACAGCGACGCGATTTCACAGCGATTTGCGTCGTGTCAGTCAAGATGGTTCCTTAGAAGAGTGCTTGCAGCGACACAACAACGAAATCTTGACGATTATTTGACCTTTTGAAACCAGGCCGCCATCGGCACCCATCGTTAGAATTTCTATTTTATGTCACTGATCGCTAGTTTTCAATAAAACTTAAGGGTGGTCCTTTCGGTTTTCTAAAATTGGTGGACCCCTCGTACGCCAGCTAGCTAAACAGTTTGCGAAAAAGTCCATTTTTTGATAAATCTTGGGTATTTCTTCACGTGATATGTCTCATATTTCGCTTGGAACACATAGCAAACTTAGTGGCATCGTATAGAGAAAGGATATAGTTTTCATGTATAGTTAAAAAATTTTGGCGGCCGTTTTGAATTTGGCCGCCATCTTGAATTTTGTTAGAAAAATCGTTTTTTCACCATTAGCGCACCGCTAGTTTTCTGAGATCACCGATTCATCCTGAACTCGATGGTCCGTTCAATATCGAGTTATGGAGAGTCAACTGTTATTGTTAGAGTGAGATGAAATATAGAGAAAACAATAAGGGACGGGAAAACATAGAGAAAACCTTCGAACGCCGACTAAGGGAGAACAAATATTTGAATCAAGCCTGAGTGGGAGGTACGTTTAGCAGAATGTACATTTAGCATAAAGACGATAGGCTATTAACCGTTCATCTGAGTTATACTTTCAAAGTAGTTACTATGATACATTCATGATTTTAAAATTACTAGAAAACACATTCACAAGACACACAACACAACACAACACAACACAAGACACATTCATGATTCAGTTGGTATTGGGGGTTATAGTCGGTTGAATAACCATAAACTATGTAATTAAAAATACTCTAATACGGCGCATATTCTTGTCAAATATAAACTACGTGGCTTTTTAAAAACCTCCTGCCGAAGAGAATCAAAAGTGCCAAGAAGAGGGTCATAAGCGATTCAATGAAAACGATAAATTATCTGAAGCATTTCTGTATTATATATTAATCCATGTCCATGAATATATATTTAAGAAGCATTCTCAAAAAGCTTCGAAAGATATTCTTGCAAAATTTATTTCTAGGTACCATTGGGTCCTAAAATTTTAAATGAATTCTTGTTTTTATTTAATAATACTGAAGAGCATGTTCTTTCAACCACTTAAGCAATTTTTCCAGCCCAAATATAGACTATAACATATTTAAACCTTAATTTTAAAAATTATTCCAAATATGAACCTTGACACTTTTGATCATGTTTGACGTTCACTTTGTCGACAAAAATGCCACAGGGGTTGTTCCTATCTGACATTTCGGAAGGGACACGGAAAACAAAATATACCCAATATTTGAGTTTAAACCAAGGGGTCTGACAAAATCTCAAAAATTATTTTTTGGGCTTAAACAAACAAAAATCATTTAAAAATTGTGTAAACATGTGTTTTTGGCCTTAACTTAAGCGTTTGGTACTAAAATTGAGACAGGGCTTTAGGACCCTATTGATAATATACATGTCATTCAATGCTATAATACATTTTTCACATTTCAACTTTTTTCGTACACAAACAAATGATGAATCTAGCGTCTAGTGCAAAAAGTTATGAAAAATATCAAGCAGTCGATTTTTAACATAATTTTACATGTTGAAATGCTCTTAAATGTTTGAACCGAAGAACACCTAATTATCTGTTTTCTAAGTTAACACCACTTTAGGGAAGACGAACTATGAGCTTATCTATTCCTGTCCACAATACTTCACTGTATGGCGAATTGTTTTTTTTTTTAATGAAGGGTGTGGTATATTGGAATTCACTTCCACCTGATTTGAAACGTGTTCGTTCGGAAGTAATGTTCAAGAAAGGCTGCACTACATTTTTCGAAAGATGATTATTTTGAAGTTTTTGTAGTTATGTATGTATGTATGTATTATTATTGAAATTGTGTAACTCATAGTTTCAACAGTTATGGCAAGAAAAGGACATTAGTCTTAAGTCATGTGTGAAATAAAGTAGACTAAACTAAATGAGCGGTGGATGGCGTCCTTACGGTACATGCATAAGAAAAAAGGAAGTACAGGTATGTTCCATTTTTATCAACACTATCGGCAATTTTCAGTTGATAAAAACGGAACCGTGACAAGAACGGAATAATTTTTTAGACAAAATATTTTACAAATTTTAAAATAAAATTGCAGTTTTGTCAGGATAATACACATTTGCATCATATAAATGCAGGTATCAGAAGGCCGGCTCCAAAGGCACGTTCCCCACCAGTTGGGAGATTTGTGTCATCGCCATATTTGAGCCTATTTCATCATCTACCCGATGGGAGAGGAAAGGGAAGGGAAAGATGGGAGGAAATAGGAGTGGGGTCCCTTGAAAAGGGAAAATCGCATAAGCGAAATGAGAGCATGTAGCTCCATACCACAATGGGTTCGAACAGCGCGCTAAAAAGGGCACTGCAAAACGCATGAGCGTAGAGAGTCTATAGCTCATTACCACAGCGGGTTAAGAATAACAGAATGTCCTGAAGATTCAGGCTTCTGAATTCAGTTTCACTTAATAAGTGTTTACCAAGTAATAGGGTCCTAAAGCCCTGTCCCAATTTTAGTGCCAAACGCTTAAGTTTAGGCCAAAAACACATGTTTACTCAATTTTCTAATGTTTTCCGTTGGTTTAAGCCCAAAAAACATTTTTTTAGATTTTGTCACATCCTTTGGCTTAAACTCAAATTTTGGGTGTATTTTGTTTTCCGTGTCCTTTACGAAATGTCAGATACACGGAGACGGAATTCAACTCAATTTTGGGTTGTTTCAACGCAATTCCGTAGTTGAGCCCAATAACTCAATTTTGGCTAAATTTCCAAGGTCCCCACTAGGTAGTTTGGCTTTAATTCCATTAGAAAAATATACTCAATTTTGGGTTGATTTAACGCAAAATTGAGTTCTTTCGACCCAAACATAAGAAAAGTTGCATTTACCCAAATTTGGCTTATTGGGCCAGAGTACCCCCATTGGGTAGATGCAGCTCTCTCTATTTTTGACAACATTCGTGTGCGAGAAAGAGAAAACCGAGAGATTTTGGGTTGAAACTATAATCGATTTACTTAATTTTGGGTAAAGTAAACTCAAAAATTAGGTAAAAATATTTCTCCGTGTAGGAACAACCCCAGTGGTCGAACTAAAACCCCTGTGGTGTTTTTGTCGACTAAGCGAACGTCAAACATGATCAAAAGTGTCAAGGTTCATTTGTGGACCAAATTTTTAAATTGAAGTTTAAACATGATATAGCCATTATTTGAGCGGGAAAAATTGCTAAAGTAGTTACAGTAACATGCTTTTTCGTGTTATTAAATAAAAACAAGATTTCATTAAAAATTTTAGGACCCAATTGGAATCGCATTTGCGAAAAAACTGGACAGTTACATATCAGGTGATACGAAGTTCCATAATCGGAGTCACAACTATTACACACAAATGAGTCAGCACGCTGAATATTTGCCATGTGAAAGTTGAGTCGGCAGTGGCCTGTCAACGAGAGACTGCAATTCTGCTTTGACAGATTTGTTAAATACTTTGCCACCCTTGGAGATGGCTCAGTAATGTACAATTTTGTTTGACGACATGACTCCAAACTATTCCAATATTGCTTGTGCTGAGTTGCCGCCCAAGAGTTTATCTGAAGCTTCACCCAGCACTTCGAAATTGGAATAGCCGGCTCAGGGCCAATGAAGTCATGCGATGCTCCATCGCGAGCTAGCTCATCAGCCAATTCATTTCCAGCGATGGAAGAATGGCCAGGTACCCATACAAGGTTTACAGAGTTGACTGAATTCAGTTCCTTGTAGCATCCACCCTACACTGAGCTGAATCTCCCACTAGATTATATGTGCAGCGCACATATATTTTTGCAATCAAGCTTCGCATTTGGACTGTATTAATTCTGCACATAAAATTAAATGCTCCGTAACCCTTAGATTTTAAATGGAGCGCCTTTATAAATTATATGCACTTGCATGTAATTTCTATAAATCTCGCCAATATATTTAATTTGCAATCAAAGGTTTATTTCCCTCTCTTATTTTTTTAAATAAAACAATAATCTAAAAGCTAATAAAACACTTCATACGGTTAACGGAACTCAATCTCATGTTTATTTGCACTTCAATGAAATCATTTTGGTAGACTTAGTGGATTTTCGGCAGCCTTGGTTATGGTGAAGTGAGCAGTGGTAGGGTTGATGAGAATGTCTTCATTTATGCCGCAGTACGGGTAGAGCTAGATCATGTGGGAGTTTGTGCTGGTATCTGGTCGGAATAGGCAAATCCTTGAACGTAGGAACCTAGGAGCGTAGCACTGTTTTTACTGCAGTCTTTGTCGTCCATCGTCACAGAATTTGAATCCGGTACAGTCAGATTTTCGGTCAGATTCAGAATCTCTGGAAAGAAATTAATGTCTGATTCGTCAATATATTGTTTTCAAACATTTTCACTTTAAGGAACATACCTTCATCTAGTCAAACAAAACTCCATAATCCGTCGAGTCAGTCGTTGCAATAGAACTTGAAATCATATTTTTAAACAAAAGAGCAATTAATTTCAAAAACACAAATCGTGCTAGCAGGATGATGCAAAAGGTGACATCTTTACTTCCCGTTACTCTACGAGTGTTCTAGAATTTAATAAGAAACATAAACAGGATGTAACAACCTGGCCTTTATAATACATTAGAACGCAAGTAAAGATTATGTGCATTGACATTGTAATTTATTGTTATCAACTAGAATTTACATGCGGGCACATAAAATCAAATTTTAGGCAAAAATCAACATCTATCTGTTTTCTGCACATAAAATACGTTTTGATTCATATTACGGACACTTAAGGCCCCTGTGAAGTATAACCGATTGAAAAGCATATAAATTGAAACATATTGTATGATACCTGTGCGTTATCAGACTTTTGAAACACTCAACTTCCGAACGGTGGGCGAAGATTCGGATTCCAAAGCTTGAATTACCTAAAATAAATAGAAATTAATGATCTTTCCATGATTCTTATTCCGGACACAACCTCACTTTTGCTTCATTTTACGGACACCTTGTTTCAAATTCCGGACAACTCACGAAAAGAAGAACTTTAAAAGTTAAATTATAAATAAACTCTCGCATTCGTAAAAGCAACGTCAAAACAAGTTGCGCATTATAAATTTTCATGGATTGCTATTTGAAATTCACATTAGAACGCAAGTAAAGATTATGTGCATTGACATTGTAATTTATTGTTATCAACTAGAATTTACATGCGGGCACATAAAATCAAATTTTAGGCAAAAATCAACATCTATCTGTTTTCTGCACATAAAATATAATGGAGATTTGATTTCAGTGTAGCTACACCACTGGCTGTCTGGAACAGCAGTGGCAATCGAACAATAAACATATCAGTTTATCTTCTGACTGCACACCCGAACAGACGCACGTTTCATTACGTATCGATAACCGTATCACAGTCTCGGTCGTAAATCGTTAATTAACCGTTTAGAACCCAATCTCCCACATTATATTACAGTGGCGACGAGGTGGAGATTTGTTTTTCGCGTCCCGGGAAGTGCAGATTAGTGCAAGTTATCCGGTTTACCAGTGATTTCTGGACGATTTTCACCGGGGAGAAGTTGACTGCGAGCGAGCCATTCATCCCGTTGGATTCACTTTTGCCGACGGAGGAAAGCAACAGTTTGCGCTGCGCGATACTGGCAGTCCCTACACTGCAGGAGTTGGTTTGTTTTGATCGCTTAACACAGGTTTGCTGCAAAAACCGTAAGTTTTTCATCTCGAAAAAAGTGGAAATATATGAGAGAAAACTTGTTTAATTGCATGCGTTAAGTGTTAAAGTGAGTTTTATGAGCCATTTTCTTCTGCCTAGCAAGCAAAGAATTTGTGTTTCATTTTGTTTTCCCGTACTGTGATCCGGCTTTGTGTGCATAAATAATAAAAAGTAAATCAATCACAGCCGAAGTGTTTGTCACGTACGAGGAGTTTGTTTCGCCAACATTGTAGTGTGTTGCGCCTAAGTTTGTTTGCAACAAAGTTTGTATCGCGAGAATTTGGTTTGTAGCGAGAGATTGTTGCACTTGTTTATGCTCATGTTTGATAGCAACTGAAGTTTATGCTAGTGTTGAGCAACAAAATTGTTTGGTTTGTTTGTGTTTCACGTTTCGTTGATAAAGTTTGTCGTTGCTTGTTGCATACGATCGTTTCGAAACAGTTGCAAAGTGTTTAGTTTGACACAGTAGCAGTTTATGTTTTGCACTGTGGGACAAATTGTTTCAAAATTGGACAAAAAAAGTTTTGCAAAAAAGTTTTTAAATTTTTGCGTTTGTTTAGTCAACTGTTTGTTTTGATCAAGTTTATTCGATTGTTACACTGAAAGAAATTTTTAGTTGAATTTCGTGTAATAGTTTGTCGAATCGTTTTCAGTTTTTCGTCGTTTTTCATCGCTGTCAGTATGCCGTTGGTGAATCATATCGAGCCGTATGTACCCGGCACGATTCCGTTTAGTCAGTACTTGGAGCAGATGGAATGGGTGTTCATCGACAACAAGATGGCGGATGCGAATGAACAGAAAGCATCGTTTCTGGCGGCATGCGGAAAGGAGGTGTACAGCGAGTTGAAGCTTTTGTTTCCTGGAAAGGATTTGAAGACGGTGTCGTTCAAGGAAATCACCGATTCGTTGAAGAAGCGATACGACAAGACTGAAAGCGACATGATCCAACGTTTTAAGTTTTATCAACGAGTTCAAGGCCCTACTGAAAGTGCGGAAGATTTCATTTTAGCTGTGAAACTGCAAGCGGAGTTGTGTGAGTTTGGCGAGTTTAAGGACATCGCAATCCGCGACAAGCTTGTGTGTGGCATTCGCGATCCGGATGTGCAACAGCGTTTGTTTGATGAAGAAGCTTTGACACTTGCGAAAGCGGAGAAGATCATCATCAACAGGGAGCTAGCTGGAGCGAACCGAAAGCTAGTTTCTCGTGAATCCGGTCGAGTGAGTGTTTTGAACAGGCTTGGTAAGAGGCAAGAGCCAACAGTTTCACGTGCGAGATCCCGTGGTAGGAGTCGTGGACCAAGTAATCGGTTCAGGAGCCGTAGCCGATCAGTTTCGTTTGACCGTAGAAATCGTTCTTCATCACGATCACGAAAGTTTCGCTGCAATTTCTGTGGCAGAGATGGTCACACGCGTCGCTTCTGCTACGACTTGAAGAAATCTGTGAAGTTTGTCGATTCTCCAGCAGCAAAGCCGAAGATGACGGAGTATCAAAAAAGTTTGCGTCGTCGGTTGAACAGATCTGTCTCGGATGACGAGGATATGGAGTGTTTGTTGATCTCTTCCATAGGAAAAATCAACGAACCGTGTTTTCGATCCGTTTTGATCGAGGGTATCCGTGTCGAAATGGAGATAGACTGTGGAGCTGCAGTTTCTGTCGTCAGCAAGGAGACGTACGAGGGAGAATTCGGCGATATACCATTGCAGAAGTGTACGAGGAAGTTAGCGGTGATCAACGGAAGTCGTTTGGTGGTTGAAGGACAGATTCCAGTGCATGTGGAGTTGAACGGAAGACGGAAATCCGTTAAACTGGTTGTTTTGCGCTGTGGAAGTTTGTTTACACCGTTGCTTGGACGTGATTGGTTGGATATCTTTTTCCCTGAATGGAGGAATGCGTTTGGCAGTGGTACAAACCTGAACCAGCTGTCGTTGCCGACTTCAGAGGAGCTTGTCGTGAATGATATTCAAAGTAAGTTTGCCAATGTTTTTGATAAGTCTTTGTTTACTCCGATAAAAGGTTTTGAGGCAGATCTAGTGTTGAAGAAAGGTGCAGCACCGGTTTTTAAGCGTGCGTATGACGTTCCATTGCGTTTAAAGGACAAAGTTGTTGAACATTTGGAAAGTTTGGAAAAAGATGGCGTCATAACACCGATAGATGCGAGTGAGTGGGCATCGCCGGTGATCGTTGTAGTGAAGAAAGACGGCGGAATCAGGATGGTGATCGACTGCAAGGTTTCGATCAACAAGGTGATCATCCCGAATACCTATCCGTTGCCGTTAGCACAAGACATGTTTGCTTCACTAGCTGGTGCTAAAGTGTTTTGTTCCTTAGATCTGACCGGAGCGTATACACAGTTGTTGTTGTCTAAAAAGTCAAGAAAAATCATGACAATTAATACGATCAAAGGTTTGTTTTCGTATAATCGTTTGCCACAAGGTGCTTCTTCAAGTGCTGCTATTTTTCAACGTGTAATGGATCAAGTTTTGAAAGGCATTGATGGTGTTTATTGCTACTTAGACGATGTTTTAATAGCGGGTGAGGATTATGAGGACTGTTTAAGAAAGCTTTATTTGGTTTTAGAGCGACTTTCTAATGCCAATATAAAAGTTAGTTTGCAAAAATGCAAGTGGTTTGTGACAAGTTTGCCATTTCTGGGTCATGTGTTGACTGATAAAGGTTTGTTGCCGTGTCCAGAGAAGGTCGAGACGATTCGTAGAGCCAAGGTTCCGAACAACGTCACCGAGCTCAAGGCATTTTTGGGTTTGATAAATTACTACGGTAAGTTTATCCCTAATTTATCCTCACGTTTAAGCTGTTTGTATCGTTTACTCAAAAAAGACGTTAAGTTTGTCTGGACCGATGAGTGTCGTCGTGTGTTTGATCAAAGTAAGCAATCGTTGTTGTCTTCAAAACTTTTAGTGTTTTTCGATCCAAAAAAGCCTGTCGTTGTTGTGACAGATGCTAGCAGTTACGGGTTAGGTGGCGTAATAGCTCACGAAATCAATGGAAAAGAGAGGCCTATTAGTTTCACCTCCTTCAGTTTAACGAAAGCACAAAAATCCTACCCAATTTTACACTTGGAAGCGTTGGCCGTTGTAAGCACTATCAAAAAGTTTCATAAGTTTTTGTTTGGACAGAAGTTTACTGTGTATACCGACCATAAGCCGTTGATAGGCATATTTGGCAAGGAAGGCAAAAATTCGTTGTTTGTGACGCGTCTGCAGAGATATGTAATGGAACTAAACATCTACGATTTCGACATTGTTTACAGACCGTCATCAAAAATGGGCAATGCTGATTTTTGCTCAAGGTTTCCTTTACCAGTTGAAGTGCCAGTTTCGTTGCAACGGGAGTTTATCAAAAGTTTGAATGTTTACGATGAGTTTCCTTTGGACCATGTTTTAATTGCAAAAGAGTCAGAACAAGACGAGTTTATCCAAAGAGTTGTTTCATACATGAGGCATGGTTGGCCAAAAAAGTTGGAACGTTGTTTGTTGGACGTTTATGCACAACATCAAGATCTCGAACTGGTCGATGGTTGTTTATTGTACCAGGATCGTGTGTTTATTCCTGCTAGTTTGCAAAAGCAGTTGATGAAGTTGTTGCATCGGAATCACTCAGGAATCACCAAAATCAAGCAGATGGCAAGAAGGACAGTTTACTGGTATGGCATGAACAGTGACATTGAAAGCTTCGTCAAATCATGTAGTGTGTGTTGCCAGATGAATGCAGTTGCAAAGCCAGTTTCAAGTTCCAGTTGGATTCCTACAACAAAACCGTTTACCCGTATTCATGCAGACTTCTTCTACTTCGACAAGAAGGTTTTCCTGGTCATTGTGGACAGTTTTTCAAAATGGATTGAAGTTGAGTATATGAAGTTTGGAACAGATGCCAGGAAAGTCATATCAAAGTTTATGAGCGTTTTCGCTAGGTTTGGGTTACCTGACGTAGTTGTTACTGATGGCGGACCACCGTTTAGCTCGAAAGAGTTCATCGTTTTCTTTGAGAAGCATGGAGTGAAGGTGATGAAGAGTCCACCGTACAACCCATCGAGCAACGGTCAAGCGGAGCGCATGGTCAGAGTAGTAAAGGAAGGTTTAAAGAAGTTTCTGTTGGATCCGGATATGATTGGTTTGAGTACTGAAGACATGGTTTCGTACTTCTTGTTTGGTTACCGGAATACTTGTTTGGAAGATGGACATTCGTTTCCGTCCGAAAGATTGTTTAGTTTTAAGCCTAAGACGCTGTTGGATTTAATCCATCCAAAGAATAGTTTTAAACATCATTCGACGAAGCCCAAGGAAGTGGATAAGCGTGTTGTATATAGTCCTAGTCGTAAGAAACATGACTGGATCGACAAGCTGCGTCCTGGAGATACTGTTTATTATAAAAATTTCAGACCTACGGATATTAGACGATGGTTAGAAGCCAAATTTCTCAGACGTATCTCATCAAATGTTTTTCAGGTTTCCGTTGGAGGGAGAGTCTACTCTGCTCACCGCAATCAGCTAAAGCTGGTTGGCACCCCAAAGCGCCGAGGTTTGTTCTTGGGGAGGAGCGAGAGGAACCAACGCAGAAAACGTACTAGAGAGGACGATGACGATGACGATAGGTTTAGCGACGACGACGAAGAGGACTTTTACGGTTTTCCTTCGGATTCATTCATCTACAGTGACGGGGGCGGTCGTAACGGGGTTGCAAGTCGTAGTCCTGAGGCGGAGGTTGGTGTTCCGCGCCGTCGAAGTGCGTCACACGTGGAGGAGGATCTACGAAGATCGTCGAGTTTGCCAGTTGAGGAGGTCGAACCGCAGGCTGGTCCGTCGCATCGAACTGTGTGCCAGTCGTCACCATCGAAGAATCGACAGGAGATTGTCAGGCGTTCTAAGCGACCTAAGCGTCTGAAGAAGGATGTCGATTATGAGTACTACTAGTTGTGTTGTGTTTGTTTTATGCCATGGAGGCGTTCTAATGAACTAGTTTACTAGGCAGTCATGTTTAGCCGTGTTCTGTAGTTTTGGTAGTTTTTACCGATCAAATTGTTTATACGGCAGTGAAGTTTCGCCGTAGTTTAGTTGAAAGTTTACGGCAGTCGAGTTTTGCCGACAGTCAGTAGAGCGGCAGTCAGGTTTTGCTGCGTATTCATTGTAAATATGTTTCAAACTAAAAGGGGGAGAACTGTAGCATCCACCCTAGCTACACCACTGGCTGTCTGGAACAGCAGTGGCAATCGAACAATAAACATATCAGTTTATCTTCTGACTGCACACCCGAACAGACGCACGTTTCATTACGTATCGATAACCGTATCACAGTCTCGGTCGTAAATCGTTAATTAACCGTTTAGAACCCAATCTTACACAGGATATTACATTCCTCAATGTGAGTTCGACATGCGATAACAAGCTTCGACCTTGAGTTGGCCGAAGCGAGAGCTTTTATAGCAGCCTGACTATCTGAACAGAAGTATGTGACTTTACCCATTACGCGCTGTTGAAGTGCAGTTTCTACCAAGTGAGTAAAACTGATTCAGCCTTAGCTCACGAGAATATACTCCTGCACCAGCTCTACCTTCAAGAAGGGAGCCATCAGTGTAACATACTATATTGTTTGATATACTTCTTTCCAAATAGCCAGACGTCCACTCTTCCCGTGAAGGGAATTGTGTGGTAAATGTCCTGTAAGGAAAGTGACAAGCAATTGTGAGATCACTTGGAGCAAGGACAATTTTATCCCAATTCACCAAAAGTGGAAACAACGAAGTGTGTGTAGATCTACGATTCACTGTATTTTTCTCCAGTAGATCTAGTACCAATAAACGGTAAGAGCAAGAAAGTGCTTCTTGTTTAAGATATATGTGTAGTGGCACAACGTCGAAAAGGGCCTCGAGCGCTGCCGTGGGAGTTGTAGAGAACGCATCAGACATCGCCATCAAGCACATCCTTTGGAGATGGCCCAATTTTGATTGGATTGTTTTCACTTCGCCCTTTTGCCACCACACAAGACATCCATATGCCAATATTGGTCGAACAACTGTTGCGTAAATCCATTTGATATATTTGGGTTTGAGGCCCCAAGTTTTACCAAAGGTACGCCGGCATTGACCGAAGGCCATGCAAGCTTTTTTGACTCTGAAATCAATGTGAGCTGTCCATAAAAGTTTGGAATCTAGAATGACTCCGACATACTTTACTTGATCAGTCACATTAATCTCAGTGCCAAAAAGACGTAAAGGTCGAATTCCATCGCGGTTTCGTCTTTCCGTAAAAAGAACAATAGATGTTTTATTCGGGTTAACCGAAAGGCCATATTGGCGACACCAACTCTCGACTACCTGAAGAGCACTTTGCATCAGGTCGAATAGGGTGCTTATGCACATACCAACTATCAGAGCTAGATAGTCGTCGGCAAATCCATATGTTGGAAAACCGCAATTATTGAGTTGCCTCAATAGCGTATCTGCTACGAGATTCCACAAAAGTGGTGACAAGACTCCCCCTTGGGGGCATCCGCAAACACTCAATTTTCGAATCGCTGCTTGACGCAATGTCGAGAAGAGATGTCGGTTTTTGAGCATTTGATGAATCCAATTGGTAATCATTGTAGGTAGCCCATGGTTTCGTGCGGCTTCCAATATGGCATCGAAAGACACATTATCAAAGGCACCCTCAATATCCAAGAAAACACCCAAGCAGGATTGCTTCTGAGCGAATGCTTTCTCGATATCGTATACAACTTTGTGTAAAATAGTCACTGTGGACTTTCCAGATTGGTAAGCATGTTGATTCACATGAAGAGGCATGTTTGCCAAATAAACATCACGGATGTGATGATCGATAATGCGTTCCAGACATTTCAGAAGAAAAGAGGTAAGACTGATTGGTCTAAAACTCTTCGCTTCTTCATACGACGCACGTCCTCCTTTTGGGATAAAGTTTACAGTGATATCACGCCAGGATTTGGGAATATACCCGGTAGCAAAACTGCTTACAAGTAGCTTTTTCAAAACATGTTTGATAAACTCAAATCCCTTTTGGAGCAGAACAGGATAAATCCCATCCGCTCCTGGAGATTTGAAAGGAGCAAAACTATTAAGTGCCCATTGAATCGATTCAGTAGTTACGATACTGCGAGCCGAGGCCAGAGACTCGTAACTACATGAAAAGACATTTGGTTCATCCGTAGATGCTATGTCCACACATCCGGGGAAGTGTGTATTAAACAAACATTCTATAACTTCTTCATCGAAAGAAGTAAAGTCACCATTAGGTAAGCGAATTTCGTTCACTTGGAAATCCTTAGATTTTGCAAGGATTTTGTTCAGCCGACTGACTTCACTCAAACTGGAAACATTTGTACAAAGGTTTTTCCAGCCGGATCGTTCAGCAGAACGAAGAGCCTTCTTGTAAGCCTTGCGAGCCGACTTGAACGACTCTGATCCAGCTGAACGGCGTCTGTTCCAACTCCTTCTACATTGTTTCCTTCTTCTTCAAAAGCTTCCATAATGTAGGATGTTGTAGTATCAACGGCATCATCCAGATCACTTGGATTTTCAATGGACGGAGAATATCCATGAAATTTGGTCGCAACCAATTCAATATAGAGTTCCCAGTTTGTTGACCGGGGATTCTTAAAACGCAAAGTCTGCGCAGTTACATTTGAATGTTCAAAGAAGATGTAGCGATGATCAGATAATGATTCCTCATCTGATACATGCCAATTCGTCAACTCGTGACTGATTCTATTCGAGCAGAGCGTTATGTCTAACACTTCTTCTCTATTAGAAACCATGAAGGTTGGGCGATTGCCTATGTTAAGTAATCCAAGGTCTGTACTACTTAAGTATTCCATCAGACTGGAGCCTCTCAAATTGATATCCGAGCTGCCCCAGGTGATGTGATGAGCATTGGCATCACTGCCCACAATCAGCGGAAGGCCTTTTGTTACGCAGTGTACGACAACTCGTTTGAAGTCATCCGTTGGGGATGGTTCATCATGTGGTAAATATACCGAACAATAGACGTATTTCCTGTTGAGGTCACCAACAGAAACATCGATTGTGACAGCACATACATCTCTGGTAGTTAACTCAGAAATGAGTGTAGCAACGATTGCTTTATTTACGAGCACGCATGCGCGAGGCATGGAGCGCGAGTTTGCCATTTCAAGTTTGCTGAAAGTAGCAAAAACTGGGTCCACAAGGTTACCTAGACAGAAGTTCCCTCTACGAAAGTAGGGTTCTTGAACTAGCGCCACTTGGGCTGCACCATTTTGTATGAGTCTGCAAAGATTGGTCGTTGCTTTTCTTTTATGCTGAAGATTGATCTGAGCTAACCTAACCGTAGCCACTACACGGGAAAAAATTCTGTGGTAAAAATAACTATTTTAGCTGACTACGCCCATTCTTAAAACTACCATGGAAATTCAGACCAATATACTATGTTTACGGTACACCCCACCGCAATACTGGTACATTTGACAGAAATAATTTACAACAATCTGATTTCAACTACAGACATGGTAAAATCGTGCGCATTTCTGGTCTGCTGAAAATTGCCGGTGCGAGCGCTTAAGTTAACCCCCTAGAATGGTAGTTTTTACCGCACAATTTTTTTGCGTGTACCCAAACTAGGCAGGATTGAGCTTTTTGCAATCTCAGCACGAAAAAGACCAGCAACGAAAAAACCAGATCGGTATCTATTTAAAGTCGCCAAAGGCGAAAGAGCACAGAATACACTGTGTAGAACGCATAATGCGAATCCATATAGGTGATAATTTAAATTAAATGTCAGCATATTCATAATCCCACCCTTATTAAGCCTCAGGATAGAGACTGAAGAAGGGCAGCCGATTATCTCGGAGAAACACAAGGTCACCTGCACCATTGCTCCGGGTAGCACAGGAAGGACTCAATACTGTGGAGGGCGCCCTGATACCCCACAGGCTCCGTTAGCGGTTAGGTTTTATTTAGACCCCCCTAACCATTCATTCCTAGGCACGGTACGCATCACACCATAAATTAGGGGTCACCTGTGAGGTGGACTTTTACCACCGGAACAGGCAGTCCGTAGTGTTAATTCTTAGCCAGTTTAAACAACCGCTACCGACACTACGCGGCTATCTAGGCTGCTCGGGAAAAGGAGGTTAATATTGATGATTAACTCCTGACGTGCCCAAGCAGCCGGGCAGTTATGGCAAGAAAAGGACATTAGTCTTAAGTCATGTGTGAAATAAAGTAGACTAAACTAAATGAGCGGTGGATGGCGTCCTTACGGTACATGCATAAGAAAAAAGGAAGTACAGGTATGTTCCGTTTTTATCAACACTATCGGCAATTTTCAGTTGATAAAAACGGAACCGTGACAAGAACGGAATAATTTTTTAGACAAAATATTTTACAAATTTTAAAATAAAATTGCAGTTTTGTCAGGATAATACACATTTGCATCATATAAATGCAAGTAATTGATGTTTAGGAGCTGTGCGGAGCATTCAGATTGTTTATTCCTATAGGTTCGTAATGATAGTTGATTGCAGACTCCTATCAATCAATATAATTTTGTAATAAATCATTAAAAGTTTTAGTTTTCTTGGTTAGAATTTCAATAGATGTAATATAGAATACTAAAACGATAATCACTTATATGTCCTTTATATCATAACGTGCGTCATATTTGTAAAAATGACTACAAGGAAGTGGGTCAAGTTGATCATTGTTTTTTTTTCAAGAAATATACAAAAAAACAACTTCTTTTTCCACTGTTCTTTCTCATCCTTCTGCTTCTTCTTATTTTTGGAATTATATCCTTACTGAGAAAAAGCCTTCTTCTCAGCTTAGTGTTCTTATAAACACTTCCGCAGTTATCAACTGAGAGCTTTTTTTGCAAAGGTATTTTTTTTTTGCATTTTTGGCCACACCCGACTGGCGAGTAAATGTGGAGTTATGGAGTTTTGCAAACTGAAATGAATATTTACGGGTTTGAATTGCCAAAATGTTACCAGTAAAATGATTGTGGGAATCTTTATTCTGAAGTTATTACTACCAACTTCGTCAGAGATGCACTAATCGCCAATCTAGAACACCGTCACAATCGCCTTTCAGCTTTACGTTAGAACACCAAGAGACTGGCAATAAACTAACCTAAAGTTCTAGTTTTTTTTGTTAAGTGAAAATAATATTCAATACTAGTGGTCACGTCAAACTTCGTTTTGCCAACAAGTAGGCTGCTGAAAAATGGCATGCAATCTTCCATTCAAAACGATAGATTAGTTTTCAGTTGTTTTTCCAGTTATTCCAAAGAATTTTCCAAATCGTTTCCTTCACTCAAACACGTCGGGACACTTGACCAATGAGACAGTGAAATGATCATGTAAGTCTATTTGCCCATTCTGGAGCCATTTCATGATATACAAACACCATTCCATTTTTAATTTATGTAGAAGTTCATCAAAAACACAAAAGTGTATAAACTCTAGAACAAGCATCACCAAATTACATTTTTTTTGGTAAGAGAACCTCTTATGAATAAGCGTATGGCTGTTGATGTAAGACTCCTAATTAACCTTTTAGTCTCCATGTGGTAAGGGGTTCATGTCTGCTCAAAGATCAAGATCGTAGTAAATTTGGGATGGTAACGTGCGTGAAGTGGGTTCGTCCAGTATCAACAGTTTCTCAAATTGTCAGCCATTTCAGCCATTCAGTTTTGCTGGACTCCTTCCACTACCCCTTTAAAACGATCTAGTCAATGACTGTTACTATAATTAGTGCAATGTTATCAAGTTCAAGAGATAGAAGATCATGTCCAAAACATGACGGGGTCGACAGTCTTATCAAAAATAAAATAAACTCGATCATTTATCTTGTCGTTGCTCAAACATTCTTGAGTTCATTCCCAAGTGCATCCCTTATAAAAAAACTGAACATATATGAGATCATCCATTAATCACACAAGGGGTTATAGGGCAGGAGTTAAAGATTTTGATTCAAAATTCATTGGGGGTCGAAAAACCGCCAAAATTTTCCTATGTAATAAAAGGACAGCCCCAATGTCTATCATTTTTTTATAGAAAAGAAAAAGCAGAGAGAGGAGAGTTCTCTGCAACTCTCTTAGGTACGTTTGCATCTAATCACAAATTCCAGTTGTTGCTAGGATGTGGCCAGAGCAACTCTCGATTGTTGAGGGATGGGTTAATATTGTCCAACAGACCATGCTTAGTATGAAAACTCCAATTGATTGGTGGATAAGTAGGAGTCAATCCTTATTGAATCGTATATGACTTGACACCTTCACCTACTATGTATCGTAGGTCCTCAACATTAACATAATATTAAAAATTCAACTCTGAATATCATTCAAATTGCTTCAACATAAGTATTTAGTTACAATCTAAACATTTTGGAAATTTAAAAAAAAAAACACATTTTTTGTGTGTTGATAAAAACGGAATAATTTGTTGACAAATCGGAACGTGACAAAATCGGAGCGTGACAAAATCGGAACGTGATAAAAACGGAACATACCTGCATACTCTATCCAACGTCGATCCGCTCATTTTTGAAGGTTTGGTTTGCAAATAAAGACTGTTCTAAGAAGTATATGTTTTTCTTTTCAAATAGAACATTAAAGAGCTAATGTGCTTCATACTAGAATGGTTTGGTTAACAAAACGAATTTCGAAGACAAAGAGACATTTTTTTTGTGATTTTCAGGGAGCTGCCTGACAGCTTAACTTCTCAAGGCTGAACCCTCGGTCTGGCTTTTGTCAAGTTTCCCCTCTACCAGGACCAATACTCAGAGGGACTAGGCAATTTTTTTTTTTTTTTTTTTTTTTTTTAAAACTTTATTTGAGTGTATTTTAACGCACGAGGGCTAGTTCTACACTAACTAGGCAATGGCACCCACATGAACACTGTTTTGACGTGAAGTTGGAGTGAAATTGGAATTCCAAAACCAAGAGCGTTACGTTGGTATGAAATTTTTTAAACGTTTATAGCTTTTTGCTGGCTTGCGGAACGTCATCATAATCACCATATCAATTTGGAGAAGCAAATCCCATATATCGATGCGAAAAATGTATCACTATGATTCTATATATGTAGTGCACAACCCAATAAATTTTCAGATTCATCGGTTCACTAAAACTCGAGATTAGCTTCCACAAAGTTTTGATGATAATTGTTAGAGTGAGACAAAAGATAGGGAAATTAACACGGTCTCCCGTGTCACCTTAACAAAATTCCTTGATTAGCACCTCAATCGAAAGAAAGGCATCGAAGGTTCATTTCGGTTACTTACTGAATCTCACATATCTGTCAAAATAGTTCAATAACTGTTTTAAAAGAGAACGTTGATTTCAAGCAAATCTATAAATAGGGGTGCTAGAGAAAAGTTGACGTCATTTGCTTCTAACTCTCCCCTTGGATCGCATCTCAACAGGCAACAGATCGGCTTGCTCTGACCGGGCATGCTTCTCAGGTACAGACATCGATAGCGAAGGACTCCCCGTTTGTCTTCTTCTTTTTGAGGTCGAACTGTGAACACGGTCGGGAGAGTCATTCTCGCTTTGCTTTTGTATTCGCGTCACAGTTCAGTTTGTGACGTCGGAAGAGGAAGTGGTGCAGTCAAGAAGCAAGACCGATAGGAACGAATAGCAGAAGCCCCCTGAGTTGCTGATCCGAGGAGCTGCTAATCGAGCGTCGGATTTGTGAAGTTGCACAAGATTTTAAGAGTGAGCTTCGTTTCCAGATTTCGATTTCAGCCCTATGATTCACTGTTTTTGTGCACCAGCCACGCCACGAAACATTCTACTAATTCGTCATATAAGCAGAAAACTTGCACAAATTTATACAATTGCGTTAAGGATTTCCCCGTTTGGCCATGGTAATCAACTGATAACATCCCGCAGTGCTATTTATCTGTGACAGAATCGAAGCTAACAAAGCCATCACCCCTTTTCAGGGCCATCAAATGTGTGGAAGAGTTTAAAGAGTGATATTCCCGACTTTATTTATGACATCTTATATTCCTCAATCAATCGCACAGCTTCGTATAAAATCTCATTTGTCATAAATAATGATGACATGAAATTTTTGTCGTTTTCGTTTTTAGGAACTGGGTCGGTGATCAACACATAAACAATACAACATCAAACAAATTGTAGTATGGTCGAACCTGATACGGGTTGGGGTTGAAACTGTGATTCAGAACGGGTTGCGCCAGTTCCAACCTAGGTTCAAAAACGAATTCGACATTTTAGAATGTATCTGCGGACGCTGCTGCAGTGCTGTCGGGGTGAGTGCCAACCTCCCCCCATGGTTTTGTATGAAAATTCAAAAAAAAAAAAAATGGTGTAGCGCGAAAGAAATCTCAGACCCCCCCTCCCCCATAAACCCTTACCTAACTATTGGACCCTATCCTTGGGATTCCCACTGGAACCCTTGGGATTCCCACTGGAATGCTTGGGATACCCACTGGAATCCTTGGGATTCCCTCTGGAAGGATCCTGTCGGAATCCCAAAGATTCCAGTAGGTATTCTTATCAAAACCTTTTTCCAATTTAGTTAGAATCCCGAGGATTCCAGCCGAAATCCCGAGGATAACAGCCGGAATCCCTAGGATTCCAGTCGGAATGCTAAGGATTAGTCGGAATCCCAAGGATTCCAGTCGGAATCCCAAAATCCCAGAATATTTTGAAATCGATAAATTCTCACGAGGAATCGAATATGTCATAAACTTCTATCGGATTTCCAATAATTGCATCAGATTCCTAGTATTCTTATCAAAATCTTGAAGTTTTACCCGAATTCTCAAAATTTTGTAATTTCTGCTTCATACGCATCAGATTTTCCAAACTCCCACCAGAATTTCATATCTCACACCGTATGCTTGAATTCAAATCGAATAGCAGCGCAACTATCGCGCTGCTAAATTTGCTCACCCGATGCTTTCCGAAAGCAGCGCTGTCTTTTTGCCACCCCAGTACGGATCAGCGTAATGATACTGCGCTATGTAATTTAGTTTAGTCGCGCACCGTTACGGTTGCTCTTGCTGTTAAAATAATGTGGATATTATAATAAATCTTCGAGCTGTTTAGTAGAATACCTATAAGTAGATGAAAAACCCGAATTTAGTACTATACCATTTAATTTCACTAGAGTTTGTATCCTTTGACAGATACGCGTAATTCGACTTCAACTGTGAGGCCATCTTCAGTGTCGTGTACTAGACTCGACTTGTACACGACACTGAAAACGGCTTTACAGTTGAGGTCGAAATACGCGTATCTGTCAAAGGATACAAACTCTGGTGGAATTAAATGGTACTAAATTCGGTTTTTTCATCTAATGTGGATATTTTTACTGTCCATCTGAATTGCCCATAAAAGCATAACTGTCCCATATTGATTTTCGAGCCAATACCTTTTTTCGTTGCAACATCCATGGTTTAACGTGTATTTTACTATGCATATAAAAATTAGCACTGAAAAACGTGAATTGTGTTCAAGTTTATATTTTTCGCTGATCAATAGAAGCAAAATGAGTTGTCTGTGCGGTTGTGTTAAATGAATATGGTATGTAGAAATGTACTAGAAAATTGTGAATATTTATATGAGAAGGGAAACTTAAAATTTTGAGTGGCAATGCCTACTTTTTTCCATATGGGACAGTTATGCCTTTATGGGCAGTGAACGTGCCTGTGAATTTTCTATGATGTGTGAATCCCCAATTAAGACATCAACTTCATGTACCTTATCCCAGATTGGTCGATCAGGAGAAAGCGAAGAAAATGAAAGGGAGGAGCATCGTCTTCAATTCAAATTGTGTAAAACAAACTACTCTCGACAGATTCGATTCATTTTAGGGACGAATGATTTTCGGATTTAAGTCTCTCTCAAACAACAGCAAAATTCGGTTCATTTAATTTACACTTTTGAGCTAGTAAGAGCTTCTTGTGATAAACACAGCATCGATAGTAATTTTTCCTAATGTGTTTTCCACATACTTGCTATAATCTCTCAATTCATAAATAATAAAAATTAATAAATACAATATCTAATTTATTACGAATAATCGACAATACGATAATTTAAGGATGTTTCCGAGGAGGAAGCTGCAGTGCCGTCGGGATGCAAGAACAGCATAATGCCAAGACATCAATTTCATATAGCCTATTTCCCAGATCAGAAAGCGAACCTCCTTCGTTGAATTCGATTTCATTCTATTTTCGCTTTCGAGATGATAAGAGCTCCGCCGAACCTGCTCAGCTCCTCGCTACCTGTGCCACAGAGCTCTTGATCACCAAGTTGCTGCAAATCCTGCGTTCAGCTTGTGAAATCGTTCAAGATTTGTAGATTGAAAAAAAGAGACTTTAAAGTTACTGGCTTAAAAAAAGTGACTAAGTCACTAAAAAGTGACTCGCTACCAGCCTTGCTACCCGGGAATCGGTGGAATAATTAGTAGAAAAATGTCAGGAAGATATCCTGTCCCTGAGAAAACTTTAACCCGTTTCGGGATGAGTGAGCGCAAAAATCAAAACCTTTTACCGCTCACTTAACGGATTTCGAAATTCTTTGTCAGTACACATATCTAGTTTTTAAAGCTAGCCAGAGGAACTCGGAAATATTCCTGTGGTCAGAGTTTTCCCAGTCACTGGTTCAGATCGGATAAATAACAGCTATTATTTGCGACACGCCAAGTTACCTTTATTTATTACCAATGTACATATATTCATATAAATCATTACGATTTCATATTCAACAATATAAATTAAGAGTTTTGGTTCATGTAGAATGTACTGGTTTTGGCCACTCTACCTAAACACCCGGAAGAACCAGTTATAGCGTTGTTTGATACTAAACCGTTTCAAACCTCGAAAAGTAGATATCAAACATTATCGTTCTCAAAAATGCGTTCCCATAAACTTGACTTGGACGTTCAGAACCAGATAAACCGCATTATAGTAAATTTGAGGTGCCCCGGAAAACCCAAAAAAAATACCGTAGGATCAACCAAATGCAGGCAATATGGCAATATTCAATTCAATATTTCCTCACATTTGACTTGACATTACGCCTACCTACAGAAGCGAAGCAAACAAAATTCCTATGTGTATAAATACTGACAAAAAATATTGAAATCCGTTGAGTATTCGCTGGCCCGTGGAGGTTGAGTTATTTTTCTTTCACTCAAGCCTATATGGTTTGAAATTAAAGGAGAATCCGTCCGGAAGTTACTAGAAGGAAGTAGCGTTGGATTCAAGGATGTCTTGAACCAAATGCTGGAGAAATTCCTCTAATCATCCCATACAAATTGTTGGAGGAATTTCTGGAATAACTCTTGGAATCCTCAGAGGAATCTTAGAAACATTCCTTAAAATATGCCAGAAGAAATATTTGGAGAAATCATTGGAATTCCTGAAATTTTCCTCGTGAAATCCGCGAAGAAATTTCTGTAGAATCTGTGGAATAGTCGCATTCTCTGGTGATTCTACCCCATTACCCCGAATGCCACCACCCCGAATGATTTTACCCCGAATATAGAATTTCATTGCCCCGAACGTCTAATTACATTGCCGCGCGATAATGAAATTCGGGGTAATGTCATTCGGGGTAATGGGGTACAATCTTCTCTGGTGCCTCTAGAATTTTGCACGAGGACTCACTACAAGGAGAAAAAGAAAAATGGAGTTGTAGAAATAATTTTGGTTGAAAAAAGAGATCGTCTATTGAAAACAAAAAAACAATTCAGATACTTGCATAAAAATAGTGACTCAATCTAAAAAGATATCTGCTACTAGCCCTGAAAGCTACATTTTTTTAATTTTACTAGTCTGTGGTTTGATCCGAAGTAACAGGCATGTGATATTATCAGCCACGACGAGATCAAACCGATTTCATTTTTTATTTATTACACACTAGGCAGGTTTCTATTTTACACAGTTAACTTAGATCGGTGTCAAACGAACCACAAATTTCTAACGTTAAAATCTATTGGTAAGCTTCCCACAATTCACTTACCGAAAGGGATGATGCTCAAATTGTTTAGAATTTCCCAGCACAACGTATGCCAGGGCCAGCAACTGAAGAAGATTGTGATTCCCTATATGGATGTTGTACTTTCCTTGCAGGGGGATTTACGCGTTAATTTGTATGAGGTGATTTTTCGGTGTAGTGTATTCAATCTTCATTCGTGGATTTTTAGCTTACTCAAATTGATCAAATCAATGTCGGTTTGTTCTTAAACTACATGTATCCGGGCTCAGCCACAATTCTACCAAGGCGTTTGTAGAGACCCACTATGAAACATATCAAGTTATGTTAAATAGGTATTAGTAGTGATGATGATCTGGATGTTGGTTGATCTTGAAATTTTCTAGTTACAAACGTGCTCGGTGTTGCAGTCTAACAAAACTTCCAACGATGTCCACACTCGTTGCACAAAACGAACGTAGTCATAGGTTCATCGGAGCTTCTCGTCTGCAGTTGGTTGTAGGTACAGTTGCGTTTCTTGCATTTTCCGCACTTGAGAAGATCTGTTTTGGTTCCTTGGTTAGTGGCCAGCTGTGCATCATTGATGGCTTCCTTGACGAAACGATCACGCAGATTCTTCATCTCATCACTGGCCATTTCCTCAGGAGTCATTTTGGCAAGTCGTTGTGCGGTAATTGCACCGCTAACGAAATTGCTTCTCAAACTTGGATTTTTGGGATCTTTCAAGTTAGCCACGCGGGAGCGAACGCGATTCTTGTATTTCATGTCGGTGTTTTTGAACTCGACGTAGATGGCTTCTTCCAGTTCATCTGCAAGTTCTTCCGGGGACTGGCAACCTTCTGGTTGTTCTCCATCTACTCGCAATGCATTGGTCAACATTTCGCGACACTTTAGACGCACGGCGTCGGTGGTATTGCTGGAGTGAGTCGGGAAACTAGTCTGGGCAGGTTTCTTGGCTTCTTTCTCCTTTTCGGATTCCTTTTTGTTGTTGCTTTCGGACTTGCTACTGCTTTTGCTCGAGGACTTGCTCGATGATTTGGACGATTCCTTAGATGACTCTTTCGAGGGTGGGGTCGCCGCCAGAAAACGTTTCCAACTCTTGATAAGCGTCTTTGCCAAGCTGATTACCTCGTCATCTTTGCTACATTTACGAAGCTCGTTCACAGTCATACCGATGCGCGTTTTGGTCAAAATGTCCAGATCGATATTCAAACGTTGCAGTTCACGAAGCAGATCTAACGCTTGCTCTTGACCCTGGAAAATTAAGAAGGAATGCATAAGTTTTCTTATAAGTTGCTGTCGTACAATTTGCAGTGTTTCGATGGTCCAATCAATCAATGCTTTTTTTAGTAGATGAATGGTAAACTCACATAGTAGCTCTAACATAGAAATTACTGTAGTAAGTATTTTTAAGTATGATCAAACATGCACTGGTGGAATTACAACCTTCACGTTTCAAGTCACAAAATCAACTAACTCTTGTTTATGCCTTCTCCAGGAAAAAAACTGATCAAAGGCGTAACCTGTAGTGGTGGTATCACATTTTGGCATTTTTTGCTTAAAGCCGCGTCATAATCCATATGGCATAGACGCAATAATATCTCGGATGTGATTCAACGGACATCCTGCGTCGTTGATAGAATTGATGCCCATTTCAAATAATTAATCTATTCGAAGTGGACATTAATACTATTGGCGACGATTAGTTTGCCATTAGTTTTCACATTGCCATAACAAGGAATACCTCTTTTGTAACAATGGTAGGGTCACAGATAACAGATGTTCAAGTCCGATTACAAAACTGTGTAAGACAATAAACGGTCATTTTATATGGCAACACAAGTAGCAACACTGTGGTGGCGCTGTTATCGTTAAGTTCTTATGGCGATGTGAGTGGTGAATATGAAACATTTCAAGATACTTATATTCACCACTGACTGACGCAATTCGTTGTGTGGCGGCGCTAGTGATTGCAAGGAGTTTCTGTTTGAATATTTACACAGTTTTTCAGCAAATTTTTGTTCTAGCATAAACATCTGTTATCTGTGGTAGGGTCAATGTTCCCTTAGTGGACAGTCCCCTATAGTCGCACTAGTGGCTTTTTACGGCCGTTTTGCTATAAATCTCTTCAAAATATTTTTTGACATGAAGGTCAGGAGCTATTAATCTAAGTACTATCTATACACAGCTTGATTTTTTTCAAAAAATGATCGAAATAATTAGTTTTGCTTAAAATTTGAGCTCCCTTGCGCCTATAGTTAACCTATTGTTCCTATAGTAGCACTACTGAGAGAAACTATTTTTTATTATACATAATAATTGATGAAATAAGAACTTTTTTTACATCAATCGAAAGCTTTTGATCCACACTGTGTAGGAAAAATATAAAAGTTTTGTAATAATACGATTTTGATAAGTATTTTTCCAACGCCGTGATGCTAGTGCTACTATAGGAACAGGAATTAGAAATAGTGCTACTATAGGCACATGTATTCCTATAGTGGCACACGCGATAATAAATACAAACATTTGAGTTTTCGTAGTTTTCATATTTTTCCCACAAAACCAAGATAAAAAGCTTTCAGATGATGTAAAAATAATGACGCTAGCGTTATTTCTCGATTTTCTATGATTTTTTGTTCTTAGCTATGCGGCTATTGGTACATCGACCCTATAAACAATCTAATTCCAGCTTCATTTTCGCAAAATTTATAAGCAGAAAGTAGGCGTTGTGAAGCATTGCATTTGCCACCGAAAAGTGAATATTGTAGGAGACTGTAATAGAAGCCTAAGGTAACTTGCTAGTTTCGAAAAAAATGTTGAATAGACAAGGAAAGTGATTTTTTTTCTTTAAGGCCCAAGTAAAAATAGAGCAAATGTCAAAAATGAAAAAGCAGTTTTCGCCGTTAAAATCGACAAATCGAAAAAATAAAAACACACAGCTGTTTTATTTCCAAAAGAAAAAGGCTGTGTGTTTTTATTTTTCCCGATTTGTCGATTTCAAGGGCGAAAACTGCTTTTTTCATTTTTGATATTTGCTTCATTTTTACTTGCACCTTAAGGATATATGAACGTAATGACCAATAAATACTTTTAACATCAAATGAACTAGAACTACTACTAAACAGCCCAATTTTGTTAAGACTTGACGACAACTGACATTTAAGACTCTAATCTTACGTAAAAGACAGGAGTAATCAGAATAGGACTTAAATGGCAAATTATTCAAAACCATTTCGACTAGACAGTATTAGTAATGACACTACTATTTCAAACAAATTCTGATGGAGCTGCTGATTTTCACAATGCTTTCTTTTCTCAGAAGCAAGGGAATATGGGTATTTTTCAAAAACTACCACGTCACAATACTAATGAAAAACAGTGTTCATGTGGGCACCATAGCTTAGTTCGTCTGAGTATTGGTCCTGGTAGAGGGGAAACTTGGCAAAAGCCTGACCGAGGGTTCAGCCTTGACAAGTTAAATACCATACAAAAAAAAAGAAATAACGCAATATAGGGTAAGTGTACCAGTTATGTACATAGTGGTTCCCTATTTCGCCATATTGGACAAAACATTTGCAACTTTTTCGATTTTCCATACAAAATGACCAACTTTGGTAAGCTAGATCTCAGTTGTTTATGGACCGATTTGAATGAAATTTTCACAGAACATCAGATATAACTTGAATTTAAACATATATTTTTGTATAATTTTTCCAATCACGAGTTTATAAGTTATAACGGTTTAACTAAAGTGTAATTTTCGACGAAAAATTCAAAACAATTTATCTCAAAATCTAATAGCTCCACACACAAATTGTCTTCAGCAAACTTGTTCATCTCGTTAACAGCTACAACTTTGCTGAAGATACCATGAAGCTATTCCTTCAAAATGTTTGGTTATGTCATTTATGAAAAATCGTCAAAAAATTCACTTTAGTCAAACCGTTACTGCTTTTGACCTTGTGATTGAAAAAATCACTCAAAAATATATGTTAAAATTCAAGTTATGTCTGATGGTCTGCCAAAATTTCATTCAAATCGGTCCATAAATAGCTGAGATATAGCTTACCAAAGTTGATCATTTTGTATGGAAAATCGAAAAAGTTGCAAATGTTTTGTCCAATACTGTACGTGATTACTTCAATTTCCACAAATTTTTAAATCTTTCGTATGTTGTAGTAGTTAGATTTACGATATATCTTGAAGTTAAAACATTCAAAAAGATACAAGATTCACTTTTCGGTGGCAAATGCAATACTTCACAACGCCTACTTTCTACTTGTAAATTTTGCGAAAATGGAGCTGGAATTAGATTATTTATACCGTTGTTACAAAAGAGGTATTTCTTTTTATGGCAATGTAATAACCATATTAAAATAAGATTGTCGCAACTTATTTCTACTCAGTGATTAACTGAGAGCTTACTATGCCAATAACCATTTTTGCATGCGTATATCGTGTGGCATGTACGAAGATACTATATGCCCTGGGAAGTCGAGAAAATTTCCAACCCGAAAAGATCCTCGACCGGTGGGATTCGAACCCACGACCCTCAGCTTGGCCTTGCTGAATAGCTGCGCGTTTACCGCTACGGCTATCTGGGCCCCGGATATTGATGCAGCACGGTACAACTAATTCAACAAGTTCTTGATTTCTTGATGGCATCACGGTCGCAAATTATGCAGTGGGTATTAGTGATCCTTTATAGAGAGATAAGCGGAAGTAAAATTGAATGATTTGGCAACAGACCAGCAGTGCTGATTTTGCTCGGCGTCGAGAATAATATTGTAACACGGACATGACTTCCTCATTGCTATAAAGTGTATTTTGTTTCGTTATAGATCTTTGAGCTAAATATCAAAACTAATAAACAGCCGAAAAAATCAAAAACCAAAAACCGCATTGACAAAAATTCAAAAAAGTAAAACATTTCATTGTTTTGCTTCATGCAAAGTTACTTTTACCAAAATAATTTCAAGCGGATTACATTACTCCTCAAGAAAAGTTCAAAACAAACATAACGCATGTTCGTTTGGCTCACACTTTGACAGTTCTCGCTGCTCGATTGGCTCACACTTTGACAGAAATGTCAGCTTCAGCGAATCCCTCTTATAAAGGATTTCTAGTGGGTATGTGTTAGTTTTGAAATTTGAGTGGAAAACCTAGATTTTCGTAAAAAAAACTGGGACAAGTCACTTCCGAGGCTAGAACGCAAATCCGCTGAAGGTGTCTGGGTTCGATTCCCGGTCGGACTTTTACTAATGGAAATTTCCTTGACTTCCCTGGACATAGAGTATCATCGTACCTGTCACATGAAATACGAATGCGACAATGGCAACTCAACTCAGTTAACAACTGTGAAGTTGCTCACTAAGCTGAGAAGCAGGCTCTGTCCCGATGAGAATGTGATGCCAAGAAAAAGAATACTGGGACAAGTCATAATATTACGGTAGAAATTAGGGAATTTTCATGAATAATAGTCAGGTATTTCCGTAGGTTTTCATGATTTTGTAGGGAATATTGGTATTCCGATGCACTGCCCTTCTACGCCTACCTGTCCGTTGTCACATTTTCTATGAGGTATCGCGGGGCAAGTGGGTAAATGGGGTAAGTGAAAATAATTGGTATATTTTACTGAATATGTGAATTAACGTTTTAAACTCATGCGTAAACCTTTGAGGCCATTGAGAATATTACGATAGGCAAAAGATTTCTGAGATTTTTCAGCCTTTATTGCATAATAGAGCGAAATATTGTTAACCTGTCAACTATCACTCCGTAACAAGTTGGCGGCGTGCAATCTTATTTAAATATTTTCAGTGGAAAAAAGTTGTGGAAAATAATTTTCTGTACCACTTCTAAGTAGTCCCCTCTGATAGTTTTATTTATTTATTTCCTGCTGTATATTGTTTTTTTATGCAATAATAAAAGTTTTAAAATTAATTCGACATACCCCTAGAAATAACTAAATTGAAATACTGTCAATTTCTAATCACGTGGGGCAAGTGAAAAGTTTCTCATTAAAGATTGAAATTGTGTTTTCTCTTTAGGCAGCTATAAGTATAAAAGGTTCACAATTATCATAGAACAACAGAACGTGCTGATAATTCAAGAAACACTATACTCAAAGCGTTAAATGCTATTACCATGGCCAAAACATGGAACTTCTCTAAAAAAGGTTGCCAAATATTACGATATTAATATGTTAACTTCGGACAGCCAATTAAAAGGAATACGTTGATTGAAAAGTCACAATATAAGAGAACGCACGGGAATCTTGTGGAATGTCTATGTAAAGCAAGTACAAGCATAACAAATGGGCCATAAAAAAGTTTCTAAATACTTTATTGAACGATTCCGTTTGATTTCTCTTGAAGAATTATCCGATATCATATCCGATTTTCTTAAAAACAAATGACGAGCGGTGGAAATTCTACAGAGCAGAAATGCAATTGCTGTCCCATGATGTAAGAACTAACATTGGAAATGTTTCAGTTATGATGTTGTCGAAACATTTCAACAAACATAACTGAACAGAAGAAAATTCAATTTACAAGAATAAATTTTTTTCTTCGTTTACATGTTACTTATGTTATTGTTCATTGGGACGCCTTAATAGATGTTAAAGGTAATAAAAATCGTGAATGTAACTGTTAGTTTTTGAATTTTTTGTTCAAAACGATAAACTTTTCACTTGCCCCACCTGTATAGCAAGTAAAAAGACGTTTTTCAAAAACTTTTTCTGTGCTTTTTTCTTCAATTTTACATAAAAATCGATTTCAGTATACTGCTTATATTTGGTGGGAGTCAAGCTAAAAAATATACACGACCCCTTTTGTTTTAATTTAAGGTCTCTAGAATTTGAGGAATCCCAACTATGCGAAATCCATTACCCACGTGCCCCACGGTACCTTGTAAAGTTTACAAGAAACAAGTAAGTTTACATTGTAAACCTTATAAATCGCGAGACAGATATGCGTTGAACGCCAGTACAATTGTGGGAATTGTAATTTGTAATACAGAGAAAATCCTGGGATTCCGATGCGAAACTCACTGAAGTTTATATGATTATGTACACCGTTTTTAATCGTGTAGATTTACATTGGAATCCAGGATACTCACTTTTCTATTCTGGGGATTACTGGATGTTAACATTGGATGACTAACTTTTGGCTGTCGACCGATTTCCTACCGCCAAAACACACAAGTAAACTACAACTACGTGACAACTAAATGATTAATGTTATTGAGACTTACTATGGAGCAATAAAAATGCATTTGATATCTTTTTCAATCATTTTTATTACACGCTATGAATGTATTAATCTTAACTGAATCCATTTCAAGCGAATCTCATGTCACTATCAATACTATTATTATGCTTTCTAGTATCGCAAGATGCGGACTTTAATGCGATAGAATTGCTTACATCAAACACAGTAAAATTATGGTTTATATTAACTTTTTCGATCTCTAAATCATAAATATATGTTAAAGGTACACTTTGCAACTTAATCAACTTAAATGTATTGTAACAGGATTTAACAGTATCCTGCTAATTCCGATATCGACGGCTCGGCTCGATTACGATGAAACATATTATAAATACATGTACTCGATCCTGTAGATTTAACAGAACTTCCAGCGATGTCCGCACTCGTTGCACATGACAAACGTTGTCATAGGTTCATCGGAGCTTCTCGTCTGCAACTGGTTGTAAGTACAGTTACGTTTCTTGCATTTGCCGCACTTGAGAAGATCGGTTTTGGTGCCTTGATTGGTGGCCAGTTGCGCATCGTTGATCGCTTCCTTGACAAATCGATCACGCAGATTCTTCATCTCATCACTGGCCATTTCCTCAGGAGTCATTTTTGCAAGGCGTTGTGCAGTGATAGCACCGCTAATGAAATTGCTGCGCAAGCTTGGATTTTTGGGATCTTTCAAATTTGCTACCCGAGAGCGAACACGATTCTTATACTTCATGTCGGTATTTTTGAATTCGACGTAGATAGCTTCTTCGAGTTCATCTGCAAGTTCTTCCGGGGACTGGCAACCTTCCGGCGGTTCTCCGTCTACGCGCAAAGCGTTAGTCAACATCTCACGACACTTTAGACGCACGGCATCGGTTGTATTGCTGGGTTGAGCTGGGAAGCTGCTCTGAATGGGTTTCTTGACCTCTTTGTCCTTCTCGAAGGATTCCTTTTTGTTGTTGGATTCTGGTTTACTGTTGCTTTTGCTCGAGGACTTGCTCGATGTTTTGGACGATTCCTTGGATGACTCCTTTGAGGGTGGGGTCGCCGCCAAGAAACGTTTCCAGCTCTTGATAAGCGATTTGGCCAAACTTATAACCTCATCATCTTTGCTGCACTTGCGCAGTTCGTTTACGGTCATACCGATGCGCGTTTTGGTCAAAATATCTAGATCGATGTTCAAGCGCTGAAGCTCACGGAGTAAATCTAATGCTTGCTCTTGACCCTGTAATTATAATGTAGGGTAGGTATGTATGGTGAATGACATTATGAGGTATGAATACCTTACTCATTCTAAAACCATTCTACAGAACCAACTTAAATCAACGTAAATATAAAAAATCACTATGAGTATAGCTTAGCTGATAGGCTTAATCAAAAAATAATTATTTACGAAAATATCTACTAGTACAAAGCATGCATTAATTCTAGTTATTAACTAAAAACGAATTGTTTTTCAACATAATTAAAAATTATAACAATAACAATTATAGAGTTTTCTCCAACAAAGAAGACAACTTTTCCTTGTAGGTTGTTATGTTGGAGCTACATGACAGACAGCTCATTTGCCAGTACTTGGCCCATTTGTTGCAAATTTCATCTCTACCTTTGCCGATACTCCTAAATTCCCTATATCGTATATGATAACTATGTGTCTAGCTAACTAATAGTAAGACTAGTTATATATCCTTCTGGTTAGCAAAAAGCAAATTGAACGTCGCTAATAATATTAATGTCAACTTCGAATAGATTAATTATTTGATATGAGCATCAATGTTCTCAACGCCACAGAACCTCGTTGGATCACATCCGAGAGATTAGTGCGTCCCATGTCATATAAATTATGACGCGATTTTAAGCAAAAAATCCAAAATGTGATACCACCACTACAGGTTACGCCTCTGGTTTCCATCTAATGGGCTAATGGAATATGCCATCCCATCGCAACTCTGCTTCAAAATGTAAAAAAAATATCAAAGTTTCGTTCAGTTTTGTATATGTTTATATTTGTTTATATTACTTTAATGAGTAACAATAAAAAGTTTACCGTAAAAAGGGGTTGAAAATTTGTATTTCAATAATGCAATTATCAATCATTAGTGAATCCCATTGATTTTTTAAATCAAAGCAATAGATGAAACCTACTCTGAAACAAAATCCACACGTCAAGGTCGTGTGTTTTACATACAGGGCAATAAGAAAACAACATGACCCGAGTGTGGTAGCCGTCAGGGACTTCATGGCATTCACGGTACCAACATTAGATTGTCATAATGAAAACTGACTGCTTTACTTACTAAATACGAATGTAGTGGCTTAACCTTTTCCTTTCCATGGTAGCACAGGTGATCCACCACTTTGTGTATGTAGTATATAAACTGTACAAGTTAGATCATATGCATTTTTTCACCACATGTTCACATACCTATGTTTCATGAAATAATGTACAAAGTTTCATCAAAAATAATCACTTGGATTCCTAGTTAAAGCAAAACTATAAGTTTGATGTTTGTTTGTGTTTGATACACAAAGACAAAAACTTCTTCACATCTTTTTATTTTCTATCAGAATTGACGAGAGGTGTGCAGTAGAACAGTGTGTGAAATGTATGAGTAAAAACAATGAAATTAAAAAATACTGATATCTTTTTCTTACCCTAGTTGCAGTCATCTTCCCAATGGATCACAGGTGATCCATCACCAAAAAAATATTTTTTTTATTTCTAATAATATTTTTGAGTAAAACTTTACATCTTTGGTTCTGGTGATTTATTCAGATATCACATTTTCTATGTTTAAACTTTGAAAAACCTCGTGGGTTAAGGTGAGATTGATTGAAGAAATTTGGTAGTAGAACCCTTGCTCCCCGAAATATGGATTCGAGGCAGGCTGCTAGTGAGCCAGCGACAAGCGGGGCGCCGCAAATCCATGGTTTGAGAAGATCCCGGGGCATTGTCCATTTATTCGAAACTGAAAACTAGGAAAACCTTTAGTGGAATCCGATTCTTCTACTAAACAGTACATTGTATTCAATGATGAAAGAATCGCGTTATTTTTCTAGAAAATTGCAATGTAAATACTCTCCTCATTTCAGACATAATGCACTAATAAAAGAAAAATCGAATCCGCAAATTTTCATCTAACACTTTTACTACCTTTTTTATTAAATTTATGGAAGGGATTATTGGAGTATGTTTAAGAGAAAAAAACTACTAATTGAACTTTTCACGGTAGCGGTAAACGCGCAGCTATTCAGCATGACCATGCTGAGGGTCGTGGGTTCGAATCCCACTGGTCGAGGATCTTCTCGTAAAGGAAATTTTCTCGATTCCCAGGGCAGTATCTTCGTACCTGCCACACGATATACACATGCAAAAATGATCAATCAGCAAAGAAAGCTCTCAGTTAATAACTGTGAAAGTGCTCATTAGAACACCAATCTGAGAAGCAGGCTTTGTCCCAGTTGGGACGTAACGTCAGAAAGAAGAAGAAGAATCAAGGTGAGCAAACACTTTTAACCCTCAAAGCCCCGGGACATACTTTTTATTTTCAATCGACTGGTGCTCAGAAACAAATAAGTTTAACGAGATGCGGTTTTCACTATGATCAATGGGATGAGTTAAGACTTCCTGCGAGTTGTTTTCAAACCGGAAGTTCAGGTCTGGACATGTTTTTCAACCGGAAATAAGTGTTCCCTAGTCACACTTTTTACATCTTTAACAACAAAACCAATGTTTAACGATAAGTTTTAGCCATTATGTATCGGATCAAGGCTAGAATACACCATTTGGTTTATTTTCTTGCATGGGACGAAAGCCAGAACCTGGTTCCGGAAGTACTTTCCGGGTAGGAACCGAGGCCAAGGAACACATGTAAATTTGACGTGAGGCAACATATGCGCTACTTGAACGTCATGAAATCAACTCAGAAAGCCAATGTAAGACATCAACTCTCAATATTGTCGATTTTACTATAATAAAAGAGAATCGATTTTTTTTTCCATATTTGTTTCCTGATTCAATTCAATAGAACGATTCTCGAAATCCCGACATTTGGCTGAAGTATTGATACATGCAAGAATATGTTCTTACAGAAACGATGAGGATAATTCATGAAGTTTGAGTAGTCACATGTCCAGTTTTGTGTTTGTCTCTTGGTTCACCGGAAGTGAACTCAGAATCTAGTTATTGTCTGGTTATATGGCCGAAGTATCAATACATGTAAAACACATTTTCGTACAGCGACGCTAAGGTTGTTTTATGAAGTTTCAGTAGTTGCAGTTCTAGTTTTACCTTTTATTCATGTTTGTTCTCTGAATCACCGGAAGCAACCTTTTAAACCAGCCATTGTTTTTTCATCTGACCGAAGCATCAATACGTAGAACAGCATGTTCTTACAGCAACGCTGAGGTTACTCATGTAACCAATTAGCACTTTAATTCGCGCTGCGTGCTAATACAGTGCTACTACACAGCTGACATGCCCTATATTAGCTGTATAATAGTCCTGATGTTTGAGCGGTCGCATAGGTATTAGTGTTTAAAGGCACTGGAGTGTTTAAAGGTAGCCGTGGACTCTAACCAAGAGTATCATCGTTCCTGCCACACGATATACGAATGCGAAAATGGCAACTTTGGCGAAGAAAGCTCTCAGTTAATAACTGTGCAAGTGTTCATAAGAACAGTAAGCTGAGAAGCAGGCTCTGTCCCAGTGAGGACGTTAATGCCAAGAAGAAGAAGAAGAAGGGGGGTTTTCTTGACCGAATTTTCTGAAACTTTGCAATAAGAAGCACTTCAATATGACGCATATTATGGCCAAATATGAGCACAGTGGCTATTAAAAACGCCCACTACCGAAGTGAATCAAAAGTGCCAATAATAGGATCCTGTTCCTTATGTATTAAATATTCGAAGCTTTCAAAGAATAATTCGATAATCATGTTCGACTAGATGCTTAATCCCAATAATCCATATTATACATACATCATTAGAGTACCGCAAAACCTCAAATTTTTAATATTGTCAAAAATATAGGGTGCCTAATCCTGGCACCAAGGAATCAAAATTGATATTGGTAGTGTTTTTTATGCCACTGAGCTCATATTTGGCTACAATATGCGCCGTAATAGTCATTGTAAAATTTCATACTGTTCAACCTAGAACCCCACGACAAAAATAATCATAGGAGTACCCAAGGAGGTCTTTACCCTATGCGTACAGTAAACAAAACGAAGCATTCTGGGCAAAACTTCTACCTTCTGTTTACCTTTGCCGTAGAAATACGAAGAACTCGAACTGAAGCGAAGCTTCCTGCTTCGGGGCAAAACATCCCACTATTCCTATCGCAAAAACGAAGGCAATAAAGCAATGCATGCAAACCAGAGGAAGGTAAGCGAGATGCTCTCGGTAGTCGGCACCATGCATCCATTACTGTACAAAAATAAGAAGCGATGCGCGCTCTGCCCGCAAGCTAGGAACTGAAAAACGGAAAATTTCCACCTTTACTCACCGTTCCGTCGGACGAGGTCATCTTTCCCAGCTTCTTCTGGATCTTGAGCACTTCCTCCTCGACGTTCATGCTGGTTCCGTGCAGGATTTCCCGGCCAAAATACGATTACAAAACGCGCTAGCAACAAAGCTTCTGGAAACCTTCCGACGCCTTTTTGTGTGCGAGTGAAAAATTTACTGAACTGCTTTTCTCTCGTCGCTCTCGGGCGGCACTTTTCGTTGATCGATTCGGCCAAACCACAGTATCGTTGTCTCCCGCTTTTTCTACCGACGGAGGTAGCGAATGTGTGCAGTCTGTCCTGCTTACACCACCCTCAGCTCGCGCGCGGCTTTTGTAGTGTCGGCTGTCAGGGGTGGGTTCACTATTGATCAAACTGACGGTTGAGCAGGGCTGCATTTTGCTACCAAAAAAGCTACCAAGGGAGTTACCATTTAGACACCGAAATAAGTTGCCTCTCAGATTTTCGTTAAGGTGATGATGCATCGGAAGCTAAACCTTGAGTTTTGAACAGGGTGTCTACTCGTTTACAGCAGGTAAAGTTACTGCGCACGTGCTGTAGCCTTAGGTGCAGGAGCCTCATTGCTTGCAAGCGCACGGGAGCGCTGTACATTGTGAGACCTTTTTTGGTGCGCCTCATTTTTATTGAGATGTGTCTCACTGCGGTTTCATGCGCTCCGTCACATGAGCTGTTTAAAATTCAGCACAATAATTGAAGTGATTACAAAAGTTATCAACGAGGATCGGAATTGTAACTCTTGGATCGCGAGTCTTCTACCATATCATGTAAGCCATCTAGACACCTGCATAACGAGGCGAAAATAGCTGTAGAGGCTATTCGTTACTAAGCAGTTGTTTCACAACTTGGATACCGATGGCGAGCCGTAGCGCCGAACAGCACATGAGACTAGTCTCCCCGAGAGCACATTACCTAGCGCGCGCTTTTGAAATTTTCGTGAGCCTCCTTCTAGCGCAGCACACTAGGATTCCGATGAGCTGAGAGACGGTTTGGTTGGAGGCTCGTCAGTACATTTCTGTGCTCCTGAGAAATATGTAACTCTAACAGCAGGGTGTCTACTCGTTTACAGCAATGAAATTCGCTGATATTTAGACTGTGAACCGTTTCTCCGATTCATTTAACTTCTAGTTAAAATTTGACATTTCGGTAATTATTGTCTCCACAAATGGTTATATTGAACTTGTCGTTCGACCCATTTGAGATTTAAATAACTTCAGAGTAGGGTTATTTTTGGCCGGAGGGGAAATAACGAACTGTTTAATTTTAACTAAAAATTAAACGAATCGGTGAAACGGTTCACAGCCTTACAGGTTTTTCACTGATTTTACAAATAAATTCCAGGTTTAGTTAATGCTCTAAAATACACGAAAAAAAATAATAATCTAAAATAGCTAGGCTATTTTAGATTACTAGAACTTATTTTTGAAGATAGTTATTAAACAAACATATTCCGTATTGTGCCGTAATTCAGCCCAATCAAGACCCTAATTCGGTTGATAAATGGATGGGCATGGCGTACCATTGGTACCTCGCGTACCTGAGAGAATAAAATAGACCCCTCTGTGCGGTCCTTAGCCTCTTGCCCACACTGAAATGAATTTTATTGTAGAAACAACTGAATCCATGGTAAAATTAAGAACTGCACCAACGATTTTCAACCGACTAGATTAATCTGTTAACTCTACCATAACATAGTCAACAAGAAAATATATTCTGTTTATTTAACCAGAGTTGTAGTATTGCGGTGCTTATATTAAATCCACATCCAGCGGCGGCGGTAACGCGCAGAAGATATGCGCGCATTTCAAACGCAACGTCAAAATTCAAGTAGGCTTGGATTTTTTCGTCCTTCAAGGACACAAATGTTTCAAATTTGCTAAATCTGAAAAATTTGGTAGTTTTCATTATCACTACGACAGTATATCGACATTTTCAGATAATCGCATTACGTGGATTTATCTTGCAGAGCACAATATTTATGACTAGAAACATTCTAGATTTGACAAGTTTGGCATTGTACTTTTCACCATACTGTGTTGTACGGTGGGTGTCACGGATTAAAATACAATGCTTTGTAGTCGCGGCTACTATGGACATAGTCACATTTACTACACGACTCAGTGATTTTTACCAGATTATAGTAAACTTAACAGATTTTTGTAGTCGGTTGAAAATCGTTGGTGCAGTTCTTAATTCTACCATGGATTCGGTAGATTATACAACAAAATTTGTTTGCGTGCAGCAACTCCTATCCCTACCTCCTCGCGGTACTGGCCGGGGTACGAGTAACCTTAGGGAAGATCGGGTAACCAACCCCCGGCGGGAACTTTGGTCGTATGCTGACAGGGAAGGGGGGGGAAAGGGGGGGGGGGTTGCTTTTGCTTTTGCTTCTGCAAACCTTGAGCGTCTGTACTCCATGTTAGGAGCTGCTCACAACAGCGTCTGTTCCCCATGTCAGGGGCGGCTGATCATCGTCCGAGTGCCAGAGAAGGACTCTAAGCTAAACGGTGCACTATGGTCCTCCGAACATTTAGGGGGAATGGTCCTCCGGAAATCTAGGGGCTTGGTGTCAGGCCCAGCAAGCCAGCCGTAAAAAAAATCAAGCAACGAATAATCAACGAGAGAATATGAACCGGGACAATCGGCGAAAACCACAGTGACGTAAAGGGACTAGCGATTGGAAGCTCGGTACGTGGAACTGTAAATCACTCAACTTCATCGGGAGCACACGCATACTCGCCGACGTGCTGAAGGATCGCGGATTCGGCATCGTAGCGTTGCAGGAAGTGTGTTGGAACGGATCAAGGGTGCGAACGTTTAGAGGTAACCATACCATCTACCATCTATTGCTGTGTAGTTCCGGCTTATAGACTAGAACTACGGATGACCGGTTCCGGTGGTAAGAGTCCACCAAATAGGGTAACCCCAATTCAAGGTGTCAAGCGAAAAACCGTGCTGAGGAATGAATGGTCGAAGGGGTGAAAAAGATGTTCGGTCATTAACGGAGCCTGTGGGGCACCTGGGCACTCCTCACAGTATCTTGTCCCTTACCGCGTTAATGCAGGCAGGTCCGTCACACTCGGGCTCAGATTGGGTACCACTTCTAGTACTGCATTTGGTCCCTCGGTAGTACAAAAGGTACCCAAGTTTGACAGATCGCAGTACTCTTTTCACGGCATTCTAGATTACCTTATGAGCCATAAAATTTTGGGCAACTGCGATGGACATGGAGGTCTTTAATTCGTCTTTGATGCAGGGCTCTGGCGTGGTGGACCTCTTTTCCCGTGCTACTCGTGGGATCCAAAAATGAGTACAATTTCAAACATAAATCAGAATAGTAGTGGTAGTGCAGGTAGTAGCAGTAGTAGGGAAGCGAATCCCTTCGCAAGAAGTGGGCTAGCTAGATCTCCGTTGAGGAGAGTAGAAGCAGGAGGAGGCAGCAGTGCACGTAGTGCCAGTGCTGGAAACCATATTTCATCCCCGGCTAACGCATCGGGTGAAGTTATGGATGGAGCGTGGTTGATGAGGGCCATCAATAAAAGTAGAGATGGGCTCTCTGCGATGGATGTGGCTGCACAGCAGCTCGACTCCATAATTGACTTTGCGTCCTCGAAGTCTAACATCAGCAAGGACCTCAAGCAGGCCCTGCTCAGACTTCGTAAGTCAATGTTGGCGGCCAAGCAGAACCAAGCTGAACCCATGGTGACTGTGGCTGCGGCAGAACCCGTGGAATTGAAGGTGCCGAAGTCTACCCAGACGGAACCCTTCGTTTTCGCGGGTAGCCCCAAAAGCGTGGAAGCGAATGCTTACAACAAGCAATCGCAGAAGCGCGCGAGGCAGCCGTCAGGGGAGGAGCTACCCGGCGGCGCTCGTAAGGCCAGGCGGATACTAACCCCGAAAACCGGCAGAAGTGACGGAAAATCGGACCCCAGCCAGGCGTCCCGGAAAGCCGAGAAGGGTGGGCCCGAAAAGGCTGGCCCCTCACGGAGTGATGGGAACAGGGGGTTGCGACCTTTGAGAGGTCCTCCATCACCACAGGTCAGGGCGGAGCAGGGGGGGGGGAACGCCCCCTGGACAACCGTAGTGAGAAAGAAGAAGAAGAAGAAACAGGAGAATCTGGAGCGCAGGGATACCAGGCCTAAGAAAGGTAGGAGGGTAGGTGCCAAGCGCGAAAAGGGTGATACGATTATCATCAAGACGGAAGGGTCCAAGTACTCGGAAGTCCTGAAGGCGATGCGCAGTGACGCGAAGCTTGTGGATCTAGGAGCCGACGTACGCAGTGTCAGACGCACTCGTACAGGTGAAATGATCCTGCTTAAGCGCGACAAGGAGCGCAAGGGCGCCGCCTACAAAAGTTTGGCGGAAGAGGTCCTTAGCGCTGGTGTTGAAGTGAGGGCTCTGACGCAGTCAATGACTCTGAAGGTGATGAACCTTGAGGAGATTGTGTGGCCTATGATAACAAATTGATTATTTCCGTCATACTAGTTTTACAGTGTACAGAATAATACCGCCGACGCATAGTCGACATACACAGCCGACATGATCATTATTCAAATCTGGCATAGCATAAGTAGGCTGTGATCCAACACCATCAGTTTCTCCTACGGCCGCACTGCAACCGGTAAGTGATCACGACCCAACTAACAACAGGCCATTTGCGCCGGGTGATTCCTTTACAGAAATTAAGAAGTGCACAATGGCGATCCTGCCAGGTTTGCTAATTGACAATAAAATAGCGTAAACCTGGTTTTCGAATCGAATAAATTAATATTAATCCTTATTTTTTTGAATGGAAATCACCCGGTAACTGGCCTAGTGACTAGTGAAAAAAGTGAGCAAGGTAGAACATAACCAACAAAAAAAATTCAAAATTTGCACTTCATCACGCGTGTGCAAGCGCAACCAGCCAGGTGAAAAAAAAAATGGTGCCATTCAACCGTGTACTCAACCCCAGTGACCACTTATTTTTCGATCTTTATTTCATTACGTTTGACAAGAAGAATATTAATGTTACCACGGATATTCTGATGTAAATGTTCCCGCATTGAAAAAAAAAGATATCTTTTTCACCGTACTTAGCCACACTCGCAGGCGTAACCATACGAGAGGGTGAACGAAAAAAAAAAGAAGACATTTTTCGAATGTTCCGTGCTTTGGCCACAGTTGATTATGAATTGTCCACGGCGTGCCCAAAAGTAAAAAAAAAAAAAAAAATAATAATAATAATAATAAATATTCTGTGCTTTGGCCACAAAATAAGTGAATTGTCCACGGCGTGACCGGAAGTCCGCAAAAGAAAAAATCGTACATTTTGTGCTTTGGATTATCCACGGCGTGACCAAAAGTCCCAGAGGAGAAAAATATATGTACATATATAATTTTAAAAATTAATAAAATTAAATTGTCCACAGCGTGACCGGAAGTCCGCAAAGTTAGAAAAAAATTGAATATTCTGTGCTTTGGCCACAAATAAGTAAAATTGTTCACGGCGTGACCGAAAGTCCGCAACGTAGAAAAAAAAAAAAAAAATTGCCCACAGCGTGACCGGAAGTTCGCAAAGTAAAAAAAAAAAAAAAATCTGTGCTTTGGCCACAAATAAGTAAAATTGTCCACGGCGTGACCGGAAGTCCGCAATGTAAAAAAAAAAAAAAAGACTTTGTGCTTTGGCCACAAACAACTAAAATTGTCAACAGCGTGACCGGAAGTCCGCAAAGTTAGGAATAAAATTGAATGTTCTGTGCTTTGGCCACAAAGAAGAGTAGATTCGTCCATGACGGACTAACAGTCTCCAAAATTAAATAAATATATTTAAAAATATATTAAATAAAATGTTTACACCGTGCCCTCAAATCCGCAAAGTCAAACAAAAAAAAAAAAACTGTGCCTTGGCAACTATCAATTAAAGTTTTGTTAGGTTGTTGAATGTTATTCACTTTGCCTCGTTTTGCCCACGTATAACTACCCAATATTGTACTCAATAATATAAAATGTATCAAAACATTTGTACAAATGTTTCAGAAAGCGAAAACAAACGAAATGTCGAACGGAGGCAAATACGTCCGAGCCCCGAGGGATTTCGATCCAGAGTGGTCCCCCGATACGGATATTCAAGCTGATTGCGATTCATGGAAAGAACTCGACTCTCCTCATAGCATCCCTGATTCACAAAACGACGAATTCGATGACGAGCGTGAGGGAAGTTCCGATTCCAGAAATGTGAGTGACTTCATGTTGCCGACTGATGTACCGGATCTCAGTGTCCAGGAAGACCATGAAATATGCCCAACCCAAATCAACGAAATTAATGGCAACAAGGACCAGAACACGGACGACCGCCTTCAGAAAATGGAAAGTGCACTTTCTGATATGACGAAAGCATTACGCTCCATGCAAACAATGCGTCCTACTGGATACGACCCCGATGAAGATTGGTGTGCATCTGTTGCACCCAAGAATCCTCATGAATCCTCCTTTTCAAGCGTACGCTGGGAAAATATCAAACCTTTCCCAGCGGGAGTAGCGGCCAACCAGATGTGGGAGGAGTGGAACCGCTACATTGAAAATTTTGAACTCGCAGCAACCCTTAGCAACGCAAACGACCCTGTAAGAAGATCGCAGTTGCTGTTCCTTTCAATGGGAACCGAACTGCAAGGAATCGTTCGAGCTGCAAAACTACGACCAAGTTTGAACGACGCAGACTGTTACCGCAAGTTTGTTGCCAATATTAGAGCCTATTTCCAGTCTATGACTGACGCATCCGCTGAGCATGAAGCGTTTTCTAACATGAGGCAATTGAAGTCTGAGACCGCTGTTGCTTTCCATGCCCGTTTGATGGCAAAGGTCCGGCTATGTGGATACAGCCCATCCGATCACGACAGATTTGTGCGATCACAGCTCTTGAAAGGATTGAGAAACAAAGACTTGGTGAAGGCAGCCAGGACATACGGACACGACACCAACTACATAGTACAGGCAGCAACTCGGGATGAAGCCTACGAAACGGTAAGAGTGACAGCGGCGGACAACATCGAACCGTATGCAGTTAACCACGTGCACCGAAAACCATCAGTACAAGAATCGATAAGGAAGCGCTTGAGAACAGATACAACAGGGCCACAGTCAAAACGTTCGCGTACCATGCAGCAGACAGCACATCGATACAGCCAAGATCCAGGACGCAGGAGCCGTTGTCGACGATGCAACGGACGCAGTCATTCGAATTTGCCATGTCCGGCATTGAACCGCAACTGCAACTATTGCGGTGAACGTGGACACTACGCAATCTGTTGCCGTCAAGCCCACGTTCGACAGGTCGAAGTTAAACGTAGCGCATCGCCTACACGAGACGTTGACGGTCACATGGATCAGGCACAGGTATTAAATGATTGAATTTATTAGACTTGAATAAAACAGAATTAAATGAAATCTATATTCGTTTGTTTCATGAATCGTTATTTTCCCATTTTAGTATGTTAATGCACTATCTCTTGAAGACGTTTTGGTGGACTGTCGTATAGGCTCGTCAAGTCCAATTCAAATGCTTGTCGATTCAGGCGCGGACGTGAACTTTATCGGGGGTGAAGATTGGCTTCGCCTTCAGCAAGAATATAAAGCAGGGTTGGCAAATCTCACTATTGTTCAACCATCGAACCAAAAAGAGCTCCGCGCATATGGCACGCACAGGTCTATGGTCGTAGAATGCACATTCGAAGCAAATATTATGGCGTCGAACGGCAATACATCTCCTACAAAAGCAATGTTTTACGTCATACGTAATGGAACACGATCATTGCTTGGTCGCTCAACGGCAAGCGACATGGGAATTCTGCATGTGAACGCGAGAATCAACAGCTTAGAGAAAGCAAACAAGCTTACAATTTTTCCAAAAGTCCCGGGCTTAAGGATAAAATTTAGCATTGATGAAACCGTTCCACCCGTCAGAAACGCGTATTATAACGTGCCTGCTGCCTTTCGAGAAGCAGCCAAGAATCGTTTGGCGGAAATGGAGTCACAGGGAATAATTGAGAAAGTCACCACCGCCTCCAATTGGATTAGCGGTATGTCCGCAGTTGCCAAGGGGAAGGATGATTTTCGATTAGTGGTCAACATGCGAGGCCCGAATAGAGCAATCAATCGCGAATACTTTCGACTTCCATTGCTCGAGGAGATGAAGATGAAACTTCATGGGTCCAAATATTTCACGAAGCTCGATCTAAGCAACGCTTTCTACCACATAGAGCTTAGTGACATTTGAACACACGTAGACTAGCATACGCTCGTCATACACAGTTTGTTTATGTTTTCCTCAAAGAAACTTGCACACGCTTTCCAGACTCATCAAAATGCATATGGAAATATTACCCAATTTGAAAAATTTATACACGGATTCTGGGTGTTTTTCGAGACAGAGTGCATATTGTTTTCCTCTAAGGTTCACAACTACATCTACACTAGGGCACCCATACCATCGGGCGTGAAAACCACTATTGAACTTCATCCTGAATCACGTGATCTAACAACATTCCTCACCGAAAATGGTAAGTACCTGATGTTGTTTAAGCATTGAACTCGTTTTTGCTATGTTCTATGATTTCTCTCTATAGGTATGTACAGATTCACAAGATTGATGTTCGGGGTGAATTGTGCCCCCGAATCTTCCAAAGAGAGATGTCAAGAATTCTGAAGGGTATTAAGAACATAATTGTCTACATTGACGACGTTCTTATCTTTGCAAATTCAGTGGAAGATTTGCGAAAAACCGTGTGCAAAGTCTTGAAAAGATTAAGAGAGAACAATCTGACGCTAAACACCGCGAAATGTGAGTTCGATAAATCTCGTCTCAAATTCTTGGGCTACGAACTCGACGAACACGGCTTTCACGTTGATGCAGCAAAGATAAGAAGCATACAAAATTTTCGAGAACCCAACACGGTGTCCGAGTTGCTCAGTTTTCTAGGACTGGCCTCATTCATCAGTCCGCATGTGAAGAGCTTCGCAGACATCACAAGTCCATTATGGGAAATCATTGCTGCCAAATCCTGGACATGGGGGCCTAGACAAAGCAACGCGTTCAGCCTAGTCAAAGAACAGATTATGAAATGTTGTATGACACTAGGATTTTTCTCCGAAAATGACAAAACGATTTTGTACACAGACGCTTCACCTGTAGCGTTGGGCGCCGTACTCGTACAGGAAGACAAGCAGGGAAAATCCAGAATCATAAGCTTTGCATCTAAATCTCTTACCAATACAGAGAGAAAATATGCTCAAAACCAACGCGAGGCTCTTGGAGCGGTTTGGGCCGTAGAGCATTTTTCGTTTTTCTTGCTCGGCAGACACTTTACGCTGCGAACAGATGCGCAAGGTGTATCATTTATACTGAATCGGTCACGTGAAGACTCCAAGAGAGCTTTAACAAGAGCCGATGGCTGGGCGCTTCGGCTGAGCCCTTATAACTACGCCGTAGAATATGTGCGAGGTACTGAAAATATCGCTGACTCGTCTTCGCGATTGTACACCGGTGAAGACAAACCATTCGACGAAGATAATAGCCCGTGGGAGATCGCATGTCTGGAAGCCAATGCAATCGAATTCATTACGGAAAACGAAATTAAAGCAGCTACATCTACAGACCAAACCCTTCAAGGTGTCATAGACGCTCTAAGTTCTGGACAGTGGCCCGAACATTTACGGAAATTCCAGCTTCTGGAGAAAGATCTAACAACCCGAGATGGAATGTTAGTGAAGACTGGCTGCGTGGTCATCCCAGAAACTCTTCGAAATCGGACATTAGAGGTGTCGCACCGTGGTCATCCTTCAGCTGACAAGCTCAAGAGTATTTTGAGACAGCGTGTGTGGTGGCCCGGAATGAACATTGATGCTCAAAGGTGGGTGGATTCGTGCGCCACGTGTGCTGTCAACGGTAGACCGGAAAAAACTACCCCGATGAAACGCATTTTCGCACCAAAGGCAGTATGGGAGACCATCGCCCTGGATTTCAATGGGCCCTACGCAAAATTCGGAGGAATATCAATTCTGGTCATAGTCGATTACAAGTCAAGATATCTGATAGCTCGGCCAGTAAAATCAACCAGTTTTGAACAGGTAAGAAAAGTGCTCGAAGAGTTGTTTGTACGGGAGGGTGCGCCAAAGTTTATAAAGACAGACAATGGTCCCCCGTTCAATGGCCACGAATATAAAACCTACTGTACAAGTCGCGATATTACTCCAATATTTTCTACTCCACTGTTTCCTCAACAAAACGGTCTAGTAGAGAGTTATATGAAGTTAATAAACAAGGCAATGGCGAGCGCTGCATTGAACGACACAAGCTACGTTGAAGAGCTGAATATGGCTATCCATGCTCATAATGCAGCATGCCACAGCGTAACTAAATTTCCTCCGGAGGAAATTATGTCCGGGCGAAAAATCAAAAGAGGCCTTCCTCTAGTCGATTTTGATAAAGTTGTAATAGATGAAAAACTGTTTTTTGAAAGAGACCGGGATGCAAAAATAGCAGGGAAAGAACGGGAAGATCAACGTCGTGGAGCCCGCTTGTGCCGAATAAGTCCGGGGGACACCGTAATAGTTGAACGATTGATACGCGGTAAGGGAGAATCGCGATTCGGTTCACAAAGATATACGGTAATCGAAGCTAATAACGGCAGTTTGACACTTAATGATGATGAGGGCAATGTTCTAAAGAGACACGTATCCCAAACCAAAAAGGTTTCTCAGTGGCGCATCGAAGAAACTCCAGGTGATCCCAAAACACAAGAAGGTTCTGAAGAAACACTTTCCAATCCAAGCAATGTCGTCCACAGAAGCTTACGAGAGAGAAAAGCACCGTCATACCTGCAAGAATACGTACGATTGATTAATAAAGATGAATAAGCATTCGAAGCAATTATTGCTAGTTCGTTTAGACAATGTTGTTATTGTTATACTAACCAAAACATTGTTACCAAATAAAATGAATTCCTACTCCAAAAAAATAAAACAATAATTCATACTGCTTGAGAAATTAGCTATTCGAAGTGCGAAACAAAACACAACATAAACCTACAAAGTGGGCTGACTTTTCGTTTCAGCTGCAGCCAGTATCTTGAGCTAAAATAGCTGAACATACAATAACACAACTTTTTTCTCTCGCAAGCCTATGCAAAAGTTTGACTTTAACTGTGCGCCCTGTTTTCAAGTTGCCCGTGAGAGAGAGCGAGATAGCATTAACTCACGGCGCACAGTGAAAGTCATATATAAGAACAGAAGAATTTATGACACGCACAGAGGCTCATTGACAGATGTTACCCCAGTGGAAATCAAATGCTAAGAAAAAAAAAATGAACTATGGCCCGGTGTAAACTAAAATGTGTTAACACTAGTACGATACACTGGAAATAAAACAAACGCAACATTTTTTAAATGCAAAGATAAATTTCTGAGTAAATATTTTTTTTAAGAAAGGGGGAGATGTGTGGCCTATGATAACAAATTGATTATTTCCGTCATACTAGTTTTACAGTGTACAGAATAATACCGCCGACGCATAGTCGACATACACAGCCGACATGATCATTATTCAAATCTGGCATAGCATAAGTAGGCTGTGATCCAACACCATCAGTTTCTCCTACGGCCGCACTGCAACCGGTAAGTGATCACGACCCAACTAACAACAGGCCATTTGCGCCGGGTGATTCCTTTACAGAAATTAAGAAGTGCACAGAGATCACCAACGAAGAAGAGCTCGTCGCGGCACTGCGGCAACAGTGCGAAGTTCAGGTGCCCACCACCACCGTTCAGCTACGGAAAGGTCCGGCAGGTACTCAGGTGGCCTTAGTACACCTACCTGTGGCGGACGCAAATAAGTCCGCTAAGGTAGGTAAGATCAAGGTTGGTTGGTCAGTATATTCACTGAACATACATGAGCAACCGGTGATCTGCTTTAGGTGTAGGGAACCTGGACACAAGTCCTGGGGCTGTAAAGGCCCTGATAGGACCAAGTTGTGCAGGCGTTGTGGTGAGGAAGGTCATAAGGCACTAGGCTGCAAGAACCCTCCCAAGTGCTTGATTTGTTCCGGCAAGTCCGTAATAACAATCACCCAACGGGAGGCTCAAGCTGCCCGACCTTCAAACGAGCCATTAACGAAAAGTCACAGTGCAGGTAACGCAGCTGAACCTGAACCACTGTGACGCAGCTCAGCAACTGCTGTATCAGTCAGTTGCTGAGTGGGGGACGGACATCGCCATCATATCGGACCCATACCGGATACCCGCCGGCAACGGCAACTGGGTCGTGGATGGATCCGGAAAAATGGCGGCGATATGGACAACGGGTAAATACCCTGTCCAGCAGTTGGTGTCTACTACCTACGGGGGCTTCGTGATAGCCAAGGTAAACGGGGTCCTCTTCTGTAGCTGCTATGCGCCTCCGAGTTGGTCGACCGAGCGGTTCACGCAGATGCTGGACGACCGCGCTGACAGGGCGAAGGCCAGTTGTAATAGCGGGTGACTTCAATGCCTGGGCCGTGGAATGGGGAAGCCGTAACACGAACCAGCGAGGTCAAATCCTACTAGAGGCACTGGCCGTGCTAGATGTCGATCTGGCTAATGTTGGTACCAAAAGTACCTTCAGCCGTAACGGAGTGGAGTCGATTATCGACGTTACTTTTTGTAGTCCTGGCCTAACGAGTAATTCGAACTGGAGGGTAGACAATGCCTACACTCACAGCGACCACCTGGTGGTTCGCTACAGTATCGACTACAACAACAGCAGGCAGCGGTTTGAGGAAGCGGCTAGGTCAAGGCCAAGCCCTCGTAGGTGGAAGACATCGTACTTCAATGATGAAGTACTTAGGGAGGCGTTCCGCCGTGAGCGTAACCTACTCGGCCTAAGCGGGAACAAACTGGTAGCGGTGCTTACGCGTGCATGCAATGCGACCATGCCTAGAAAAGTCCACCCTAGGAATGGGAGACCACCGACGTACTGGTGGACTCAAGCTATTGCGAACCTACGCAGTGCCTGCCTACGGGCCAGGAGACGGATGCAGCGAGCACGTACCGAGCAGGAGCGTGAAGAACGACGGGCGGTGTTCACCGCTGCCAAAGTCGCGCTGAAGTCCGAGATAAGGGCAAGCAAAAAGGCCTGCTTTGAGGGACTCTGTCAGAGTGCCAACGCGAACCCGTGGGGTGATGCCTACAGGATCGTTATGGCGAAGACAAGAGGTGCAATCGCTCCTACGGAGCAATCTCCACAGATGCTGGAGGGGATCATCGAGGGGCTCTTTCCGCGCCACAACCCTAGCCCATGGCCTCCTTTTGTAGGACAGCCGGGGATTGGGGCTGGCGATGAGGATAGAGTAATCGATGAGGAACTTGTAGGGATTGCAAAATCCCTAAGCATGGGGAAGGCACCAGGTCCGGACGGAGTTCCAAACCTGGCCCTCAAAGTCGCAATCTTGGAGGCTCCCGGTATGTTCAGATCTGCTATGCAGATATGCCTGGACGAGGGAGTATTTCCAGATGCGTGGAAGAGGCAGAGCCTGGTACTATTGCCAAAGGCGGGTAAACCACCCGGTGACCCGTCGGCGTATAGACCAATATGCTTGATTGACACGGTGGGGAAAGTGCTCGAGAAGATCATCCTTAACAGACTGTCGAGGTACACCGAGGGTGTAAATGGTCTCTCAGGCAACCAGTTCGGCTTCCGGAAAGGGAGGTCCACCGTAGACGCTATTCTGGCGGTTAAGAAAACCGCTGAGATAGCACTCCAGCGTAAGAGGAGGGGTATTCGCTACTGCGCAGTAGTGACTCTGGATGTAAGGAACGCATTTAATAGTGCCAGTTGGGCGGCTATTGCTGATGCGCTCCTGCGTCTGGGGATACCCGAGTACCTGTACAAGATTCTCGGAAGTTACTTCCAGAATCGGGTATTAGTCTATGACACAGAGGTGGGTCGGAAGTGCTTTCACATAACCTCAGGAGTCCCGCAAGGTTCCATCCTGGGTCCGGTGTTATGGAATGTCATGTACGACGAGGTGTTAAGATTGAAATTCCCGGCGGGTGTGGTCATCGTTGGCTTTGCCGACGATATTACCACAGACAAACAGACGTAACTCTTAGAACAAATTTATTCAAAATCCATCGCCCAGTTTACACCATCATCATCTGGTGAGCATGTTGCACGAAAAGGTGTTTCGTGCAACAAGACCGGCAGATGGCGGTAGTGTGAAACGTCAAACGCGAAGAAAAACGATGCGTGCGCCTCTGGTTCTGAGATTTGTAACATAACGAATTTGAGATGATCGTTAAATGAGTGGTCGATGGGAATTTCATCAGTGTTACGTCTGTTTGTCTGTGATATTACGCTGGAGGTCTACGGTGAATCGATCGAAGAAGTGGAATTGACTGCAGCCCACTCGATCGCAACTGTGGAGGAGTGGATGAGCTCCAGGAAACTGGAATTGGCTCACCACAAAACTGAGGCTGTTGTTGTCAACAACCGAAAGTCGGTGCAGCAAGCGATGATCGGTGTAGGCGACTGCACAATCACTTCGAAGCGCTCCGTCAAACACTTGGGGGTGATGATCGACGACAAGCTTACCTTCGGTAGCCATGTCGATTATGCCTGCAAGAGAGCCTTCACAGCTATTGTGGCATTGTCCCGGAGGATGTCCAATAGCTCTGTGGTGTACGCCAGTAAGCGTAAGCTTCTGGCCAGTGTCGCCTCGTCCATACTGAGGTATGGTGGCCCGGCTTGGGGCACGGCTTTGAGTACCGATAGCTACCGTAGCAAGCTAGAGAGTACTTATAGGCTAATGTGCCTGAGGGTTGCGAGCGCGTACCGTACCGTGTCACACGATGCACTCTGTATCATCACCGGTATGATGCCTATTGATATCCTTATCATGGAAGACATAGAGTGCTTCGAAAGGCGCGGCACAAGAGGCATACGCAGGACTGCCAGACTGGCCTCCATGGTCAAATGGCAGCGTGCGTGGGACAGTTCCACCAAGGGAGTGTGGACTCACAGGTTGATTCCGAGGTTAGATATCTGGGTCAATAGGCGCCATGGGGAACTAACATTCCACCTAACACAGGTCCTTTCAGGCCATGGATGCTTTAGACAGTATCTACACCGTTTCGGTCATGCGGGTTCTCCCGAATGTCCAGTTTGTGCAGGTTTAGAGGAAACGGCGGAACACGTTTTGTTCGTGTGCCCGCGTTTCGGCACAATGCGTGACCGCATGTTTGCCACATGCGGTCGGGACACGACTCCGGACAATTTGGTCCAGAGGATGTGTGCAGACGAGTTTGGCTGGAATGCCATTTCATTCTAGCACCCACATCGTCTCGGAACTCCAAAGGAGGTGGCGTGTGGACTCGAGGAGTGACTAGTGCAGACGCTAATCAACAGGTGGTCCAAGGGTTCGCAGTCGGCTACGTAGGTCATACCGGTGCCCTACGGTCGAAATCGACCCTTACAGCGATTAAGTGGCCGCGGGGATAACATCCTGGTAGCGCTGCTGTCGTGGCGCCGGCCTACTGGGTGGATACGAGCCTCTGGTTGTTCGGGGCAGGTGGAGGCCCCTTCGTCAGCAATCCCAGCTGGTGCTAGCTGATAGGGCCTGAGCCTTCAGTAGGTCAAATTGCGAAGCCCACAGTATCAGTTCTTGATACCTGCGGTGCAGCTGGGCGCGGGCTTAGTGGTCGACCCTGCCCGCTTTCAGCGGACAACGGAAGGTGAGGACCACCCGGGAAGCTGGCAATGCGCCAGCATGCTACCTTGGTGGACCCCCCTAAGCGTGTCATCGATGTACGTTGCTGCATGGCTACGCAGCTAACCTGGAGGATGCGATGTGCAATAGCCCCTCTCCGAAGCAATGCCTTCTTGGTGGTCCCGGAGAGACAAAGGGTTTGGCGGCAATGGAAATGGTTTAGTGGGTCGGGGGTGTAGTCCTGTTTACTGCTTGTACGTAGTAAATGGTCCCCAACCCCACACTCCCGGACCTCGGTCCGGAGTCTGTTGAGCAGATTATCCCCCCATTGCTTAGAAGGAAGAAGAAGAAGAAGATACCATCTACCAGAGCTGCGGCAATACACATGAGCTGGGAACAGCTTTTATAGTGATGGGTGATATGGAGAGGCGCGTGATCGGGTGGTGGCCGATCAATGAGAGAATGTGCAAGTTGAGGATCAAAGGCCGTTTCTTCAACTTCAGCATAATAAACGTGCACAGCCCTCACTCCGGAAGCACTGATGATGATAAAGACGCTTTTTACGCGCAGCTCGAACGCGAGTACGGCAGCTGCTCAAGCCACGACGTCAAAATCATCATAGGAGATCTAAACGCTCAGGTTGGCCAGGAGAAGGAATTCAGACCGACGATTGGAAAGTTCAGCGCCCACCGGCTGACGAACGAAAACGGCCTACGACTAATTGATTTTGCCACCTTCAAGAATATGGCCATTCGTAGCTCCTACTTCCAGCACAGCCTTCCATACCGATACACCTGGAGATCACCACAGCAGACTGAATCGCAAATCGACCATGTTCTGATTGATGGTCGGCACTTCTCCGACATTATCGACGTCAGGACCTATCGTGGCGCTAACATCGACTCTGACCACTATCTGGTGATGGTCAAACCAGGTCCGTCACACTCGGGCTCAGATTGGGTACCACTTCTAGTACTGCATTTGGTCCCTCGGTAGTGCAAAAGGTACCCAAGTTTGACAGATCGCATGCATCACGGCATTCTAGATTACCTTATGTGCTATAAAATTTTGGGCAACTGCAAGGGACATGGAATATCTTTAATTTGTCTTTGGTCAAACTGCGCCCAAAACTCTCCGTCGTTAACAACGTACGGTACCGACGGCCGCCCTGATATGACCTAGAGCGGCTCAAGCAACCGGATGTCGCAGCGGCATACGTGCAGTACCTCGAGGCTGCATTACTAGAAGAGGGTGAGCTGGACGAAGCCGCTCTTGACGACTGTTTTGTAAATCCAGCTCCAAAATCCAAAGTGCCATCCGCCGAACTGAAAAACAATGCTCGCCAAAATTCGATTCTTTGGATGACGCTGCTTAGCAATCATGTCCGATCAGCACCAAATCTGTTCAAGGAATCGAGCCTTGTTGAAACACGTGCAATGCATTCGGCTCGGTATAGTGTTTCTCTCACTCTTTCTAACAATTCGAGGAACATGCATCCATCGACATGGCTATCAGTGATGTCAAATGCATCATTAAACACTCTCAGAAATTCGTGAAAGTTATTTACTCCTACATATAAGAATTTGTGTTTTTAAATACTTCGTTATATGTATATGCTACAGACTGCTGGAGAACAGTAAAAGCAGCCATCAACGATGCAGCTGAGAGCAACGTCGGGTACGTCGGACGGAGTTGATGGAACGATTGGTTCGACGAGGAGTGCCAGGAGGTTTTGGAGGAGAAGAATGCAGCGCGGGCGGTCATGCTGCATCAAGGGACCCGACAGAACGTGGAACGCTATAAACGGAAACGGCAACAGCAGACCCGCCTCTTTCGGGAGACAAAACGACGCCTGGAGGAGACGGAGTGCGAGGAGATAGAACAGTTGTGCCGGTCTCAAGAAACGCGTAAGTTCTATTATAAGCGCAACGCATCCTACAACGGCTTCGTGCCGCGAGCCGAGATGTGCAGGGATAAGGATGGGCGCATTCTGACGGACGAGCGTGAGGTGATCGAAAGGTGGAAGCAGCACTTCGACGAGCATCTGAATGGCGCTGAGAGCACAGGCAATGAAGGACGGGACAGCGGAGGAAATGCCGTCGTCAGTACTGCGGAACATGGAAACCAACCAGCCTCCACTTTGAGGGAAGTTAAGGATACCATTCACCAGCTCAAGCACAATAAAGCTGCTGGTAAGGATGGCACTAGCAAACAAATTTTGTTGTATAATCTACCGAATCCATGGTAGAATTAAGAACTGCAGCAACGATTTTCAACCGACTACAAAAATCTGTTAAGTTTACTATAATTTGGTGAAAATCACTGAGCAGTGCAGTAAATTTGACTATGTCCATAGTAGCATTAACTACAAAGCATTGTATTTCAATCCGTGATACCCACCGTACAACACAGTGTGGTCAAAAGTACGATGCTAAACTTCTCAAATCTAGAATGTTTCTAGTCAAAAATACTACAATTCTGGTTAAATCAACAGAAGAAATTTTCATGTGTAGTGATGTTGACTATGTTTTGGTAGAGTTAACAGAATCATGTAGTCGGTTGAAAATCGTTGGTGCAGTTCTTAATTTTACCATGGATTCATTTGTTTCTCTAAAAAAAATCATTTCAGTGTAATGTCTGTTATATTACTGCGGGGTTGAAGTAGGACTACTATGGACACTTCGATCAATTCTGGGTCAGAAACTTATAACAGTGCGGTAGCTTTTTGTAGGTGATTCGTCATCAAACGTCAACATTCCACCGCAAAATCGCTAGTGTTTGGAGGGGACCTCCAAATTGCCAAATAATCTCCAAATCATCACCTCCAAGTTAGTTCTAATATACTCCGTTATATGAAATATGATGGCGCGTCGATCGTCGCAAGTTTATCGTTAAACAGTCAATAGAATGTTTGATGATAGATGATACGTGCTGTGATTGTGAGAATTAAATTACGTTAAGGTTTTAAGGGAGATCTGTCTTTTTGTTTGGAAGCTTTTTCAGAGTATCGGATTTCAATGTAAAATACTTTAAAAAGGATTTGATTTGATTTGATCATCATTTCGCTGAATTTCACTGACTTAGCTGACTGTTATTGACTTTGCTAGCCTACTGTAGTGTGAATCTTAGAAATTTTCTGAAATCTGCGTGTAATACAAAAATGGATATAGTAGTTTACGGAACAAGTTGCAGAATGAGGATTTTTACAGCACGAGTCGTAAATTTATCCTACGAGGCTTGCCGGCGAGAGCTATAAAAAGTTCTGCAACGAGTCACGTACAACATTTTTTGCAATTTCGTAAAAGACCACCTGAGGGTATCCAAAGTTATATCGGAATGCATTCACCATTATTTTTCAGTTTTTGAAAAAATGTTGTGTAATGATTCATTACGCAACTCAGAACAGTTGCGTAATGAGAAAGCGTTGCGTAATGAATCATTACAGCACTGGTTTCAGTTGCGTAATGACTATTCCCGCACTGCATACTTCAGTGCAGGAAAGTAGGCCGTTTCATGACAGATTAGCGTGATGAAAAACAGCCTATTACGATGAGAAATTGCAAAAAACTTTTTTCAATATTATTTAAGAGGTGATCCCAAAATTTTGCACGAGGGTATATGTTATATGTAGCTCAGTAAATTATAATGGAGTTTCGGATGTGACGAAAATACTGATATGAAAATAAAAAAAATACACATTACAGCTCTTTATTTTAATTTGGTTACGGGGTATTTTGCTACATTCTTAAAAAAAACACCACAAATAGTTTCAGCATTTTGCATGTTTTAGTATTGTTTTGTTATTTACTTTTGCTTCATTGGGGTCTGTTATGTAGCTTAAAAAGTTCAAATATTTATAGCTCAGGTCTCACAATTCATCATTTGAAAATTTTTGGTGTTGAAGAAAAAGTAATTAAAAACAGATTGCACTATTACTATGATCTGTATCTGTTGATACCAATTTCAAATATTAATTTTGTAGCTAAACGGATGTTGTAAGCCATTCTAGTTTTTTTTACAAACATTTGATATATGTTATTTTGATTTTATCTTTTTATATTAACATTTAGTTCTACTTGAGAGCATTTTAACTTACACTGATCGTGGTTGGCTTATGTCTGCTGACACACATTTCAGATTGATCCATGAATGCGGCACGGTTACTTACACGGACTGTTTGGTCAGTGCGGCTTCGTTTTATAAACGGAAATAATATGGGATTTTTAAGTATCATCTACTTGTGTTTGCACAATTGGCGCTTAGAGCGGTAGTCTTTAAGTTATTTTATTTTAATTTATGCGATAGACAAACTTAAATGCAGTGTCGATTGGTAACACAAATCTGTCTTAGAGAACAAGATACATTTCAAGCACCAAAAACCACTGGTCAACATTTTGGCATAATCAAATTGTACGTAGTTATTTGAACTATTGTTTTAATCAAGCGTTTGAAGCATGCTAACAGAGACCCTTGTGTGTAAGCTCGATGCCTCTGCTTAAAGTATTTAATTCAAAGCGTGTTTCCAATAATCAACATTTTGAAGTTTATAGCTACTTGACTTTAAATACAATTTTCATTCTTTTTATGTTTTGTTCAAACTTTAACAATTCATCACTATGAAAGATTTTTTTTTTCTCTTCAATAATTCACAAACTGCAAACATGTTATATGTCATTAATATCCTTAGCCTTAATAATAAAGCTTGTAGATCTTCCATATATTTTTTCTCTTGGTAAACTTAAATTTCTCCTACCAACTAAAAGAAAATATATCGATTTGTGCCAGAACTGTTAGTACACTGTAAATTTTATTGCATGCGAAAATAAAGCTTGCACTGATGGACCTATATAAAGTATACCGATAGCTGTCTCATAATGTCTCACCTGATCAACTGATTGCACTATGAGCATCGACAAACCGACATTATAACAAAATGAACTAGTTTGTACAATCAGAAATGCCTATCGTGACACTGTTTCCTAGGCAAACCTTGTAGTACTTTGATCCGCCTATACTAGCCTGCACTATGTCTTTGGGGGATTCACCAACAGTCAGCCTTTTTGTGTTTTGTATTTCAGGTGGTATAGATCACTTACATTGTTTCAAATGTTCGATTGATAATGTCCATATTATCCGTGAAGCAAACAAACTGAATGGATCTGTTGAAAATCAATCCTCGTGTGTCGAATCTAGCTTTCCATGTAACTATAAGCAATGATTCTAGCAAAATATTGAGCAATAGATATGAAAGTCCATTACCTTATTGGGAATTAAAACAAACTAGAACGTTCAGGAGAACGAAATCTTCACACAGTAGTGATCCTGATTCTCAGGTTGTCTCTATTAGCCAGTGAAGACAAATGGCTAACTTCTTCGGATCCATTTTAAAGATTAGGGCCCATTCACAAATTTCATAACGCTAGAGGGGGTGGGTGGGTATCCCAACGGTGTTACGGCCCATACAAAAATTGAATAATATTCATACAAAAAGCGTTACAAGGGGGTAGGTGGGTGTCCAAAAAGGGCAATTTCAGCGTTATGAAATAAATGAATGAGCCCTTATAGCTTCGACACCATTTTCACCAGCCACTCTTTTGTTCTGTTGGATGGCATGCTTTAGTAAAATTAAAGCACTTTTACCTCCTTAAAAGTAGGGGACGGTTTGTATCCATTGTCCTCATTACTAACATGGACACTTTTCCATTATCTTTACCCTCATTGCTTGCGCTCTCAGCACTGTTCAGGTGTTTATCGAAGTGCCGCTTCTAGCTTTTAATCATTTCACGTTCTTGTTCAAAATGTTCTTACTTTTATCCCTGGACATCTCGGCTTGCGACACCAATCGTTTCGTCGTCTTACGTACCCGACTTTGATCAAGCCTCTTTTGGCAATACAGCATCGAGGTGTTGCGCGCGTGTAGTGGTGATCCATCAGTCAATATACTAAATAATCGACAAGCCAATAAGATCTTCGGTTAATAATACAAATAATGGTTTTATATAGAATAACGAATCGCAATATTTAAATCTAAAGGTGTTGGGGTGTGATGGAAGTCTATGAATGGCAGTTGAAATTGATTTAGTTACACCCATCAAATAATCCTGTCGAAAAAAAAAAAACAATAGCACCGCCTGGTGTCTTCCTGGACAAGGCTCACAAATTTTGTGTACGGGTCGAAAAGGTTTTTTCAAAGGTTTCCTAGTCAAAATTGCGTGTCATTCTAATAATCTACTGATTGTATTTTGCACTTTTCGTTAATAACTTTGAAGAAAATAAGCAAAACAATCTATATAACTTAAAACGCATCGCATGCGAGAATAGTACGTTTCTTTAAATATTAGATTTCTAAAACGGCACCGGTTTTAAAAGCACGAGCTTTGCTTTTGTTTCAAAGCTGAAAATCTATAGCATTTTCGTTTGGCAAACTCGCCAAGGGCGGAAAGCCACTATAATAAGAATAATATTAATAATAGCATTTACGTCTGCTATGCAGAAAGTAATCTAATCTCTGTTCTGCTTCTTCTGCTCCCAAGCCGTTTGCAAAGACCAAATACTGAGTGGTCGCATGTAACCTATGGCCCGATAGTGACGCTCTGCGTACAGTGCTTCGGGTGTTTCGAAGTTCATGCCAATTTTTTCGGACAACGTTTGATACATTCCGCCAGCGGTCTGGAAAGCTTCGGTGAACATTCCCTCGTGAATCATGGTTGATGCCAAGGCGTACGTCACACCGGTCCACACTTCCTCTCCTTGCACTGTAGATGCATCTGCTCTACCGTCCTTATTGGGTTGCGTACTTGGCACGTAACCGTTGACAGCTCCCATATTTCCGCCACAAAAACGCATCACATTGTTGTCGTAGATGGTTTTCAGGGCTGTCCGAACGTTCTCCTTCGGAAAGATATCGTAATCAAACCCACAGCAACGTAAGTACCAATGACCGCACAGCTGGTCCGACATAATTGTGTTTTTGGATGCACTTTGACCGTCAAATTTGTAATAAGTTCCATTCCAAAGTTTTTCTTCAAAAGATGTCTTACCCTTCTCCAAAATCTCACGGAACTTATTACAATCGTCATTTTGATCCAGCAAATTTGCCATCGCAATCATGCAGTGCAAGCTAGCCAACCAAAGTCCACCGCAATAAGCGCTAGGCCCATCCATGACCCAAGTATCGTATGTTTGATCTGGACATTTGCTGTTCTCTATAATACCGTCATTATCCTTATCCCACTCTAAAGTTTTCTCCAAAACTTGTTTACACGCAGGATACATGCTCTTGAGATATGTCATGGCGTCCATTAGATACACCTTCCCGTTGGTTTCATTGATGTACATCGAAGCAGATTTTCGATTTTGCTGCTTCTCCTCTGGCGATACCTTGTTACGATTGTCCTGGACATACGTATCGTACATACTTTCCTTGTCGATGAACTCAATTGAACTAAACTTGCTGGCATTTTCGGCATTTTGCTGTGCGTAGCGATTGAGCGTGTAGTAGTCCCGATACACCTGAAGGATAAACTTGGTGTTCAAATCCCGCCACTCGGACACGTCGTGAATCGGGTAGGCGTTGATCAGATCAAACGGTTCCTCATCTGCAAAAGGAAAAAAAAGTTGGTTTAAATTCATAGGGTTCAATAGAGAAAGTGTACAGATATGGCTCATAACTTTTCATATGATTTTAATTCATCCTACAGGGTGTCTACTCGTTTACAGAAAAAAAGATTTCCTGATATTTCCAGGCTTTTTTATTTTATTTTTACAAAATATTTCCAGGTTCAAGAAATACTCTAATTTCAGGTAGATAAAAAATATTGACAAAAGAGTTTGATTCAACACTTCCATTCAAGCTTCCAGATTTTTTTTTTAAATTCATGTTAAAGCCATTTCAAGGAATAACATCAAAGTTCAAGTTTTTTTTTCAACTGAATTGTATTTGATAAGAAGACTGTATTGTTTTTGATAGGGACTCATTTTTATATAATTGTAAGAGCTCTGATCATCATTGTAAACTGACGGAACTTGCTATGCCTCATCCTTTAAGTTTATTTATTATAGCGTACTCGTGCAAAAGCAGATCATGTACTTTTCATATTTGGCCCGCGTTCAGTGAAAAAGTCCTCCAGGATTTTATACAGCGATTCTTCCATCGATTTTCTAGTACCGTAATCCGGGGTATCATTGATCAGCGGGGTAACATTGATCGGAATGACACACCTCATCAAAAGTTTGTATTATCATTTATTGATAAAACATTTTCAAATCATGAACGGTGCTTCTGTTTCTTATATTCATTAGCTAATAAAAGTTAATATTTTTGTGAAAATTGCGTTTACCTTATGCGCGAATTTGTCAACTTTTCGAAATGATTATTTTAATTGTTAAGGATGACACTACCGAAGATTCGTGTCTCACATGAGTTCTGCAAACGATATAAGCAAGCAAAATGTGGTTCTTACTAAAAATGACATCGCCGAAAACGATTCCGTTGTCAAAACTTTTATAAGTCTGCTCAATTAGGCAACATTACTGAATTACTGTTAGCAATGTAAAATTCCCATAGGAAATTGCCTACCTTTAGGCGTATTCCGCGGTTCGAGGTGTTTTTAATTTTAAAATAACTCAAAAAGTAAATGACTTTGCGTTTGGTCTTCATATTCGGCTTCAGGGGCCATGATCTAAGTAAGTAACGATATTTTCAGTATTACCGAAAGTTGTTTATATATGTGATCAATGTTACCCCATATCAGCTAAATGAAAAAATCGCCTAAAACATTTTTTTTAACATGCTTAAATCTTTCAATAAACAAAATACAGTATATAGTCTCGAGCTATGGGTGGCAGTACTTGTTTCAAAAATATAAAACCTGCAACATTTGCATTTTCAAACGAAATATTGAAGAAACATTCAGAAAAATGATCAATGTTACCCCGGGTTACGGTACATTTTCCAAGATTTCCGTTTAGAACTTCTTCAAAAAATCAACCAGAAGTTTCTGCAAAGATGCTTCCAGGGATTGCTTGAAAATTGTTCTTCAGAATTTCTTGACAATTTCAACTAGGAATTTCTCTAAAGATATCTCAAGGAATTTCTCAGAGATTATCCCTCCGTCGGGGAACTTTCAATCGGAGTAGGATAGCTTCACCGTCGGGAACTACGCCAAGTAGTATCGCTCACGACGAATCGACGGCTTTAGGTCGTCGGGGCGCTTGCGTACCACAAGTCACTCCTCAACTGGAATCGCAAGACCGACCTCGGCATCCAACCGGTCCGCCCGAAGATCATGACGAGCAGCGCAGTCCAGAGAATCAACAAGCACGGGAGCATCTATCATATAAAGTCTCGTATGGCTCAGGCGTGTGTCCGGCCCCAAAATGTTAGGGACGTGGCAGAGATAAATCGATGCCAGAGCGAATAGAACAAGAGGTGACGAAATGACGTAGAGACATCCACAAGCCCTCAGCCCCCTGGAGTAATACCATGAGGTAGTTCCGGGGGACAAGCCAAATGAAGGTGGCATGGTACAGAGTTGTTTCCCCCTTTTTCTGTACCAAACTCGAGACATGTATCCGTAATAGACCGTTGAGTGAGAACCACAGAGCCTAAACCCCATCAACATTCCAGATAGCCGAGGTAGGTGAAAGTTTCTAGTTTTGCTGGAAGTGCGAATATCTTGGAGAAAAAAGGAAAAAGAATCATTAAATTAATTCCTGGATAAATCATTAAAAAATAACACGATAAATTTCAGGAATGGTAACTGGGGGAGAAATCTGTGGAGTAGATTCTAAAACTATCCTTCGAAGAATTTCTGATTCAATTCATGGGAAATTTCTGGAAAATATTTGGAAATATTCCCAGTAAGATATGATATACTGGTTGAAATATTCCGGACTGACATTTCGAATGTTCAGTGACCACTGGCTAGTATTAGAAGGTCGGCTTCAAAGGCACGTTCCCCGTCAATTGCAATGTGCAATGTGTGTGTGGCGACGAAGTAGAATCACGAGCTTCATCTACGGCGATATCAGTATCCAAAAAATGGCGCAGCTAGGTGTATTTACTATTTTTTTTTCCATAATGGAACTTACCTGGATCGCCTAAATCGTGCGGCACTGAGTTCTTAATCTTCCTCGGAATGATCTTTCCATCATAGAGATGTTTCCGTCCTTCAGAAATCTCGCGGTTTATAGTGTCTTTGTAGTCGTATTGTAAACTTACCTAGAATTGAAGATGATTTAAAATGACTTAATTCGATATGAAGCAACGCATTAACCTACTTGTAGATTTGGCCAAAGGCTTGCCAGTGCGTGAGAAGCATAGAAATGTACATCGTACGTGTTGTACATGCGATATTCGTGCCCTTCAAGGTAGGCGAATCGTCCATAGGCTAGTCTGCAATGTAGAATGTTATGAAATTACGAACATCATACAGCTTCAAATTGATATAACTGACCTAGGATCATCATAGGGAAGCTCAGCATCATCGGTAGTTAGCCAAACGCTACCACCATCGGCAATGAAATACAGTTCGTTAAATATGGCACTCTTGTACCAATCTGGAAGATCACTGTAATTCAAAAGAATGGATGTGTTATAATATTCTAGAATGAAGATCTTCGTTGAATATTACTTATCATCCAGAATAGGCCGCTGCCACTCGTTGATTAGAGTTTCCCATTTTCCGAAATTCTGCAGAGCGTAATCCGATATCGATGGCCCCGCGTCGCCAGATTTCCCAAAGTATTTGGTATAGTACTTGTAGTACTCCTTCGTTTTCTTACCGAATCTAATCTTTGGCATGTCCCAGACTAGGGAAAATTCCAAATCAGAGCTACCTGTTGATTGCACTAGAATTTGGGCACTCACAGCCACAGCAACATCCTTACCTTAAAAAGCCTCATGTTACAATATTGCAAGGCATCATTTACAAATTCAACTTACTTTTCAAATTTTCTTCCACTGAAACCTCCGTCAGCTGTCCATTTTCTTTTAGATCATTCCACAGCTTTTCACCGTTTCCGGTCGGATCAAACTTTTTGCAGCGCGTGAGATTGATTTCCGAAGAAGTCTTACAACTGATGCAATACGTGGACTGCATATCGACAATGCTTTGCTTAATACTGACTCCTTTGGCAGAACCGTGTGAAAATTCGGCCGTTTCGCTGTTTCCTTCCGCATCCTGTTTTTTGTTGCCGGTCCCGTTTTTGAACGTGAAGGTGATGGTAACCTGCCGATCCTTGCCGCAGACGTTTTCCACTGTCCATACAAAAACGGCCGCCGGTAGAGAGCTTTCCTTGTAGTCATGGGGTATGATGGGCGAAATCTGACGCTGAACCAGCTTGATGCCGTAGTCGCTGAGATCATATTCGGACCAAGCGCGAGGGTACAGGGCCGTGTAGTTACACTTTGACGAGTTGATGTAGGTCTCCCAGCTGGATAGAGGGTTCTTGGGCCGGCTGAAATGTATAGTTTATGATGAGTGCGGTGATGAGAAATCGATCACTACACTACGCTCTTGAAGTTTCATTTCTACAAGAATTAGGGGGAAGTCTTCTATGGCCGGACAGCCTCTATGCCCGGACAGTATGAATTTTTCAAAAACGAATAATGATATTATGATTTTAGTATTCTAGGATTATACCAAAACACATTTTTGCAGTGTATACACACTATGACGTTTTTATGTTCAAACGTAAACAAACAGTAGCTGTTAAAAGTTTCACTCTGATGCAATCTACCAAAAAAATGTGAAACGGTAAAATTTCATACAAATGTAGCCACAAATGTTTCTTATAATTTAAGCTAAGTCTCCGTACGTTGACTTCAGTAAGTTTTACATCAATCACAATGCAAAATTTATTAGAAAATGTAGAATTTCAAAGAAAAGTAACCTTTTTTGTAAACCATTGCAAGTCCTCTATGACCGGACAGTGAAAATATTAACCTAATTACTGGGATCTAATTTATAATTCACTTTTTTCATAAATGTAGGGTACTAAAAACAAACAGCAACAAAAATAAACCATAAACAACAAAACTTTCGGTCTTTAGAGGCCTTATAAATTGCTGTAAACATGATGCTTTTAAGACAAATGAGCGCACGAGAAGCAGCCACAAGATATGATGTACAGTCATCTCTCCATAACTCGATAGTGGAGGGACCATCGAGTTAGGGAGTAACACGATATTTACAAAACACTAAACCAGTGAAAATATGCGATTCAAGGGACCATCGAGGTAGCCATGAACACAAAATTTTACTATGGTTCTCTAACTAGATATTGAGATAAGGAGGTCGAGTAAGGGAAAGCACACTTCAACCTTCGAGCTGACAAAAAAATTGTGAAGAACTATAAACGCGATGAATTCCCGAAGACATTTTCATATGGATGCGAGCAACCGCTACTGCATCATAGACTAATTTGGCGAAACGATCTATGGCGCTGATCAAGAAGGAGTTTTGGAACTGACCTATGATCTCGCTAATATGCTTCATACGGTGCACATCATGCAAAGATTGAGCATGTGAGGCATGTGCTGACATACGAAGCACCCCTTGGCCTTTCTGTTGGTTTGGTGTAAACTTTGATAGTGAAAATCATAGTGTCCGAGCATAGAGGACATAGTGTCCGGCCATGGAGGACAAATTTCAGTGCACACCATTTTTAGTACATAATGTAATCCACCATAAAAATTAATTGTAAACGTTTATTTTTGTTCTCATGTGAGTTTTTACTTAAAATAATGTGATTTTTCTATACTGTATAAAAATTAACGGTAAAACTAATGTAGATTTTGAAATATTACCAAAAAACAAAAAGTGTCCGGGCATATAGGACTTCCCCCTAGTACCTTTGGATCATAAGAACATCAGACACTCCCGTGCAAAAGTTTGGGTTCACCCCCTCAAAACATACAAAAGTGTTTGGACCATATATCTGTGAATACACGTCCAATTGAAACTCTTTATTGAGCATTCGAAACGATAACTCTTACTTCGTATGTATTTTTCCAAAAACATTTTTCGAACTTTTTATACTAAATGTTTACTTAAAGTTGTGACATTTTTCAAAAGACACACTGAAAAAACATTTCTGATTTCTTCAGAATTGGATTGACCAAAATTTAAAATCAATGTGTCATTAGAATCGTAACCTTATATTCTTTGAAGAACGCTCACAAAATTCTGGTGAAAAAATCTGCAAACTATTCAAAATCAATGAAACAGCCATTCAAGTCATCGTGTAAAATTTTGGGATCACCCCTAATCGTTTAGTATCGTTCAAAAGTTTGGGTTCGCCTAAACTTACTTAAAACGTAAAAATTCTGTGAAATCTCAAACCAATCATGTACGCGCCATTATTTGCGTTTGAAAAAGCTATGAACTATGAAAAACGGTTGAAAAATGGCAGAGATATTTACAAAAATGATTTGCGTGTGGCTCAGGTGAACCCAAACTTTTGCATAATTTGCATCATACTAAGCTAAAGGTGAACTCAAATTTTTGCACGATGACTTGAATTACTGTTTCGTTGATTTTAAATAGTTTTCAGATCTTTCCGCCAAAATTTCGTGAGTGCGCTTCCAAGCATATAATATTACGATTCTAATGACACATTGATTTAAAATTTAAAATCTACCAGCGCAACCAAATGTTCCATGACATCAAAACATATTCAAGAGGATGAAAAGGCTACTATTCCATATCCATATTCTATATAAGAAAAGCTTATCTTAGACTGAGTGCACATTAGGGTGCGGCTTATTTTGCAAAAGTTCTCAAAACCAAAAATTCGTGTACTCCTCTGAATTCCAATCACATAAAAAGAGAAACTTAAAAATTTGAGCAAAAAATATTAACATGTAGAGGTGGCGCAAGCGACTTGAAGATGAATTTTCAAGTTTTAAAAAATGACCTTTAGTGAAGTATAACGTAAAATGGGGTGTTAGTGAAGTATAGCGTAAAATGGGGTATTAAGGGATGAAAAAAATCAACATGAATTTTCTAGTATGTCAATAATTGAACAAAGGACAGCCTTACCATTCTCTCGTCGTGTATATAAAAGGTCAAATACAATTTTGAGGATTCTGTAATAGATTTCTAAGGTAATCATGAAAATGTGTAATTTTTGACGTAAATGCAAAATGGGTGTTAAGTAATTTGAGTTTCGTAAATAAAACCAAAAAATAACTTTGATGCTTTCATTCAATTCCATAGCTTGAGTTCAACCTTAATCAGATTATCTATATAATTAAAAATGGAGTGGTGTTTGTATGTCACGAAATAACTTGAGAACAGGACATCCGATTTGCAAAATTCTTTCACTGTTGTCTTCTTGAAGGTCTCCGACGTGTTCGTGTGACGAAAAAGTTTAGGGAAGTTATCGGAAAATTAGGTAAAACGGGGGAGTACTAATATGTCATATTGTATAGGAAATACCATGACATTTTTCAACAGCCTACTTGATGACTTGATGGCAAGACGAAGTTTGCCGGGACCACTAGTATATAGATATTATTGAATTTGGAACTCCTGCAAACGCAAAACGTTTTATTTAACTGTAAATCATTCATAGTTATTAATCCTATTAGAGCTATCATTGTCTTGAAATGATTTTTTTTGCAATTCCGGTGCAAATCAATCATCTTTTCATTGAGAAGTTGATCAACATAACGGCCTACTTCTCCTACCGAAACAAACAGTGCTGAAAAGTGTTACTTTTCAATGAGGAAAAGAAGCACTTTTCAGTACTGTTTCTGTAGGCGTAAACCGAATAACCCTTAAATGAAGTCTCTTCATTTAATTTGTGCTTATTCTGCGCGGCGTGTGAATCGAGATGAGTCGTTCTTGGGTTTATTCTACGACTAGCGTGAGGTGAGAATTGTCGGTGTCGCATACTGCCCATAACTGCATATTTGTAACACGCCAGCTTGTTGCGACTGGATTCGAAGCGAACACCATCTTTGCAGGCCTGTTGTCCAGTATTCTTGCAATATGCCATGCCCAGCGTATCCTTCCAGCTTTGGCCACCGTCTGTATACTAGGTTCACCGCAGAGTTGGGCGAACATGAATGAACCTTTTTGACACCCACCCACCCCTTTGTGCATCTTTTTGTATGAATATTTTACGAATTTTGTATGAGCTGTTACATTTTGAGAACACCCACCCACCACCTTTAGCGTAATGAAATTTGTGAACAGGTCTGTTAATTGTGCATTAACACTAGACTCACATACACTCATAAAAACATGTTTGGATATACAGTCAACTTTCCATAAATCGATAAAGAAGGAACCATCGAGTTGTAGAACACAAAACTAGTGCAAATGCAATCCAAGGGACCATTGTTCTGAAATTTTGGATGGTCTCACTGGATGAAATAGTTTTGAATGAATAAAAAAATCATAATGAGTGCTGTATAAATAATTCTAGACTCTGAATGACTAATTATCCGTTTTAGGACATCATCGTCCTGATCAATTGATTAGAGCTTCAAGTGGATTCGGAGAGCCTAGAACAACAAATATGTAAGAACATTAGTTAGCAGTGCTACACATAGTTTCACAGAATATGGTTGGATATATACAGTGACTTAGTAAATCATCTGATATGAGAACAAGGATTATTTGACGGTCTTAGAACACCTCATGTGTATGTGAGTTTGGTAACTATGACTCAGTTAAACTTACAGAACATTACCGCGCGTGTATTGTTATTGAACATCGTGAAAATATTTATTAGGAATTTAAATTGAAATACTAACTCTACCCAAGTAACAATGGCAGCTGAATAACAGCTTATACAGCCAAAATACAGTTTATACAGCCTCTTTTCAGCTGAATTAACTGTTATTCAGCTACCAATGTTACCTGGGTATTACTAAAAAGTTTCCAAATGTTTTGCATATTTCGTCTTAGCAAAACTTGTTTGTTCATATTTTTGCTGAATACAACTAATGGTACAACTTTTCAACTTTGCAAACACTCGGTGCAGACGAAGAATCTGGCAATGAAATGGGCAGAAAACAGTCTCCTGATTTAGGCTGAAGAGTTACTAGATCGAGAAAGTGTAGGAAAATTAATGAATGAACTTGATCTGTATATAATTCGTGAATTAGGTGCTTAGAATAATCTCTATAAATAAAAATGGAATGGGTTTTGTATGTCACGAAATGGCTTGAGAAAGGGTGAACAGATTTGCATAATTCTTTCGCTGTTGTATTCAACAGGGGATGCGACAGGTTCGTGCGGGGAAAAAGTTTAAGAAAGTTTTCAGGATAGCCAGAAAAACAGAAGAAAACTAATTTGTCATTTTGCGTAGGAGATTTCATGACATTTTTCAACAGCCTACTTATGATGGCAAGACGAAGTTTGCCGGGACCACTGAATTTGTATAAATATCCGACACGAATGCACGGTTTATGTGTAAAGTGTCGTTAATAAAAAAACAAACAAACAAAACTAAAAAAGTGTATCATATTTTTTATATCTAATAACTATGTTTTACCACGTGTTGTTAAACTCTATAGAACATTGAAATGGAATGAACTGTTCAACCCAAATTAACTTTTGCGCATTTCTTTTCATGGGCCTTCCTTAGCCGAGTGGTTCGAGTCCACGGCTACAAAGTAAAGTCATGGTGGAGGTGTCTGGGTTCGATTTCCGGTTGGTCCAGGATCTTTCAGTAATGGAAATTTCCCTGACTTCCTAGGCATAGAGTATCATCCTACCTGCCACACGATATACGAATGCAAAAATCGCAACTTTGGCAAAGTAAACACTGAGTTAATCCAACCATAACTATGGAAGTGCTCATTGAGCACTAAGCTGAGAAGCAGTCCTGTCCTGTCCTGTCCTAGTGAGGACGTAATGCCAAGAAGAAGAAGAAGAAGAAGAACATCCCTTTTCACATTTTTTTCTCCAAAGACAATTACTTTGAAGGATCTAAAAGGCTCTCGAATCGCTGAGCGATGCAAAACCAGCCGACAGGGTTTGCATGGAAAAACATCATTGTTCTCATAATCGCGACTGTTACCGTCGTCGCCGTATTTCTGCACGCAATCCGCATGCTAAATTACTCGTAAAGAGGGGATATGTAATGTTTGCTTTCATCATCCTATTTATATGGTTGCAATCAATGACGAGGACTGGCAGTAAACATGAAGGCGGGACTGGCGGTGGGTGTTTATTCAGAGATCTGACGGCGAAATTACATGTCTGCCTGTACAAAGTAAGGAAAGGTTTCATGTGCTAAACCAAACAATTGTTTGAGTGTTTACAAACCCTCCCATCTCGATTGCAAGCATTCCTTTTGAATGATGCTTTTGTAAATTCTTGTACGGACTGCATTTCACATGTCGTTCAGAAAATTGAAGCGGTTTTGTAATATTTTAAAGAAATACCGGTACACACTATATTATACGTTTATACATTTATTAAATGCTGTGTAACAATATAACAAAATCTAAAAATGTAGACGATTAGTTAAACTTATTTAATTACAGAAGCAAATTAAAATTTATTTGTTCAAAGTTACCGTAATTCTGAACAACATTGATTCCAAATTGATTAGTTCCAAATTCCTTCAATATTTAGTGATATAAAATAAGATGAAACATTTCTATAGGCACTAATCCCAATTTCCTCGCGAATAAATCACTATACCTATCATTACACCATGTACCTACGACATAACGCGACGGCTTAATCCCGATTCCGTGTTGCGTCAACATAACCGTAAAGACTAATAACCCTTCATTGAAAAAAAAAAGAAAACATACATACCTGTATGAGGAAAGCAAACTCTGGAAAATGGTCACGTTGTTTTCGTCCTTTATAGTGACGATGAACTGATTCGCGTGCACCGTGTTGTACTCGTAAAGGCCTGGTTTGAGCTGAAATCTGCAGAACTCGCCGGCGAATCCACGCCCAATCGTCCCGGCGCCAATGCCTCCAATCGGGGCACCATAAATCTGTTTTCCATTCTCGGTATACCAGTAGTCCATCAAGACCTGGCGGTTTTCGCGTGACACCTTCCAGTAGTAGGGGATGTACCTGTGGGTGGAGGCGGGAGAAATAAAAAATCGAATCAATTACGGTGACGACATGGTTGTTGAGTTCGAAAGCCATGGACGAAAAGTCAAGAATTGAAAGCACAATCATGGTTCTCATTCGAAGCCAGACGGATGGTGGCTTATGGGCTGGAATTAGAGTTAATTAACATCGATGCTTGGATCGTCGAGAGGTTCCACACCCTGACCTTCATCTGTTTCCAAATTCGAGCGTTTCATTGAATACATCTGGTTTCATATTCGGCAACAGATTGCACGCCGACTTGGGATAGACATAAATTAAATCGTATCAACTCGATACGTATAAGTGATTTCACAACAAAGATAGAGTTCGTCCGATGATGCACATGTTTCGAAGTCATCAATACGGTAATAGCGCGTGGTGTGTTTATGGAACCTTGTGCGTTGAGCGTGTTTGAATATTGTGACTTTGGACTAAATTTTAATCTTCTATAAACAGCTCGCGCGTCTGTTTATAATTTAGTCTTTTAAGTGGGGCTTCTGTGAAACATTTTTCATAAGCAACACTGTATTGAATGTGCTGGACAATATTCAATTTGAATTTTATATGGGATATTCGTTTTCAATTTATGGGGAATTGACCGTATTTCACTTTTTTGTGTGTACTACTTGATCGCGTTAAATTGACCCCCAGAATGACAGAATGATATCCTAATGAACATAATTGCAGAATTTTGTATCTGAATAAATGCTCAATTTCATTAACATTTCAGTTGTTGAATGTTAGGCTTAGATCAGCACTCCCGTTCAATCACATATATGCATGCACCGTGTGCAGCAGCTCGATCAGCGTCATAGGTGGCTATGTTGAAGAATTACAAAGCAGTATTGCATGAGTTTTACAAATCTACTTCAGATAGTTAAAACACCAACTTTATCAATTTTAATCATGATACAACCTTCTACAATATTCTTCGCTATGGTATCCAGTAGTGTTTTTGACATTCTGGGTTTAATTCGCGATCATCAATTTTCCTGAACCAAACAGTGGAAGATGTGCTGTTTCTCATATGTTTAAGCTGGAAATCCCATAATAATTTCAATACAAATCCGCCTTGATTTCACGGCGGCGTACGACTCAGTTGAAAGAAACGAGTTGTGGAAAATAATGATGAAACATGGTTTTCCGACGAAGCTGATTAGACTGATTCGTGCAACGTTGGAAGGATCGAAATCAAGTATACGGGTTGCGGATGAGATTTCAACATCCTTCGTAACCTTAGACGGATTGAAGCAGGGCGATGCACTTTCAAAGCTATTGTTCAACATAGCGTTAGAAGGAGCAATAAGGAGAGCTTGTGTGCATAGGAATGGCACTAATTATCACTCGTTCGTATATGCTCCTTGGTTTTGCGGACGATATCGTCATAATCGGGATTGATCGCCGAGCCGTGGAAGAGGCATACGTGCCTTTTAAAGGGAGACAACGTGAACTGGGCTCATTATTAATACCACAAAGACATAGTACATGGTCGCTGGTAGACATCGTGTTCCCATAGGTGATGTTGGTAGTGAGGTGGTGATAGGTGGTGATATTTTTGAAGTAGTTGAAGATTTTGTGTACCTTGGAACTCTAGTGACTTGCGATAATGATGTTACCCGCGATGTAAAAAGGCGTATTTCAGCTGCGAGTCGGGCTTTTTACGGACTTTGTAACCAGCTAAAGTCCTGCAGCTTACAGACGAAGACCAAACTCGCGTTGTATAAGACTCTAAGCCTTCCGGTAGCTCTGTACGGTTACGAGTCTTGGACGTTGAAAGAGGTCGACCGGAGAGCAGTAGTAACACAGGGACGGCTATTTCTAAATTGCTTGATGATATCATCAAAGGCATTGATAATAAACAATTAATTGGAGCTCTCTTTCTAGATATGTGAAAAGCATTTGATACGTTGAACCTTTCCATACGTTTGAGAAAATTAGAAGCATACGGGATTCGAGGAGTTGCTAACGAAATAATACATTCCTATCTATCAGATAGAAGGCAATTTGTATCAAATGGCGAGGCTTCTAGTTCTCTGAGGCCAATTACTGTAGGCGTGCCCCAAGGAAGTAATGTTGGTCCTTTATTATTTTTTATACATTAATAATGTTAGTAAACTTCCACTGAAAGGTGGAAGTCTGTTTGCTGATGATACAGTACTTTTTTTTATCCACGTGGCGATATTCAAACTGTGGTGAATGACATAAACTATGACTTGAGGGTCTTATCGAAGTATTTGTCTGCTAACTTACTTTCACTTAATGTTTCAAAAACAAAATATATGGTCTTTCATTCCCCTAGGAAACGCGTTGAAAATACTCATGTAGTTTCACTTAACTCATGTTGTGTTGAAAAAGTGAATGCATTTAAATATCTAGGATTGTTCCTGCATGCAATATTAAGTTGGTCAGAACACATTAGGCATGTAGAGAAAAAAGTTACATCACTTTGTGGAATTTTGCGGAGAGTTAGCAATTTCGTACCTCGCCGTGTCCTTCTAACTTTCTATTTCGCTCATATTCATTCAATATTTAGCTATCCAATAATAGCATGGGATCATGCGTGTAAGTCTAACCTCAAAAAGATCCAGACCATCCAAAATAGATGCCTCAAAATTATTTTCAAAAAACCGTTTTTATTCCCCTCTTTACATCTTTACTCTAACAATTCTCATAATATTTTACCCACAAATGGCCTTTGTGAACTACAGACTGCAATCTTCGTATATGGTATACTTCATAGAAATGGGTTTCACCATAATGTTCAAATGCCATCGGTTTCTCATAGGTACTATACTAGGCGTCCCAATAATCTGCTTCATAGCAGAGCTTCTACAACATTTGGTCAGAGAAGAATCTCTATTATAGGTCCCATGAAATACAATCAATTACCAAATGAACTCAAACAAGTAAATAATCGTCAAGTTTTCAAAATCAAGCTTAAAAAGCACTTCAAAAATAATCTTACCGGCATTATTGGTAAATTTCATTTGCTATATAATAGACTTAATTGCAGCCTCTACTAGAAGCAAGTAATTGTTAACTTTCATTCATTTATCTTAAGTTGAAAGTGGCTCCCTTAAAAGGAACAATCAGTTCTACTGGGATGTCACACCCAGCGCTTTTTCCGTATTTTGTATAATTTTTTTTTTTACTTTAGTAGTATTTAATAATTTATATATTATTCTCAGCTTTTATTAATTTTCAAAATTATTTCTTTTGTGCTGCCTTGAGCTGAGATAGTTGCGTCCACTACCAGGGGCTCTTCAAATGAGTTCTTTGGTGTGGGGGATATAGCGGGTAAAAAAATGAAAAAAAAAAAATCGCGGTTGACCAATATTAAAACAAAATTAACTTGCTTGAAACTAAACGATTAGAACATTTTTAATGAATTCTCGATTTAAAAATCAGTGAACCATATTCATAAGCGAAAATTTGAAATTTGTCGCGATTTTCATATAAATTTTCTAAATTTAACTGAATTTAAGGCATTTCGCATGGAAGGACATGTCGCATGGAATGCTAAATTTCGCGGATTTCGCGGGTTCCGCGTAATCACAAATTTCAATTGTCACTACATCAGGGATTGAATCCTGAGAAAATTGAGAGAATCTTTCACGTATCGCTTTCTGTAAGTATCATAACATGCAGCACATTATGAGAGACTGTTTATCGTATACTGCTACAACTTTGATCATTTCAGGGGGATGGTAGTGCATGATAAAACCCCTCTAAACAAGCTCCAAACCTGGGGGACACTATTGTTATCGTAAGTTCGGGGATTGTTTATCGTGCCAGTAGAGTAAAACACCTACCCTCAAAGACAAACCAGCGAGAAAAATGGATTTAATAATCTCTCTTTGGGGCTCTCGTTCGCTTCTCCCGTTTATCAGACTTGTTACAACTTGCGATACACTGTCGATCGTGAACTGCAACAGATGGGATGTTTTTCTTCGCTTGCTTTGATCGTGCTTTGATCGAATGAGAGCGAGAGAAATTTTTTACCTAAACCATTTTTTATTTTTTTGAGGAAATCGAAATGTGTATACTACATTCTGGAACACTTCAGCCCATAGTAACAGTCCAATTATAAACCATAATACTTTATATTTTTGCGTTTCTGTTGTGATAAGCACCATCTTCAGACAATTCGATAACGAACGGCTTATCATCTCACTGCGCGCGTCCGAGCCACCTGCAATATGCGATAAAAACTTTGCACCGTCATCGCGGATTTCAATCGTTCTGTTCATGGGCATCTTCTAAACCGAGTGGAAAGGACTTCGACTCAATAAACAAAACGAGGAATGCTGCGAGTAAAGAGTCAAAACAAACGTGAGAAGCTGAGTATCGTGAGCAAACAGCAACAAATAATGTTCGCGACAGGCGGTACAAACAACAGTACGAATATATCTCACTTGGCATTATGTATACATCTACGCTTTGCCCGGTAACACGGCGATGCACAGCTATGAGAGAACCCAACTGTAACTATATCTAAATACATACTCGTGAAGTATGGTATTTACATTAGTCTAAACCCAAACAACACTTGAATTGAACACTTTTTTTTGTTAAAGAGCAAAGCTACAACCTGCCCTAAACTTATACACTACTCGTTGCAAGCGACATCCTGCGTATGAATGGTCCAATGCTTCATAATCTATGGAAAACGCCTGGCGCCAAAGTCACTAAGCATTGCAACACCGGTTCGGTTGAAAAGCACTCCTATCGAATGCATTTTTGTCCCCATCTGAGAACCGGCGTGTTGGCATAGAAGCGAAATATTTCGAGAGAGAATTTCACTGATGTAGGTTTGATATGATCCCTGAGCATATAAGAGAAGTAGAGGAGCATAGAACCGACTTGACCGAATGAAAAAGGAAAAGTGAAAATCGATACATGTGTACATTTTTCACTCCCGCAATGAAACTTAGGCGATACCTAGTGTGTATATAAAGCGGGAATCTCCCGTAGGATCCTATTTTTAGCAGCTGATATCCTTAAGACGTATGACTGGAAACAATATTTCCAAATCAAAAGCAATAGAGTTAGAGCAAAGCATCAAGAGAAATGGGTGACTAAGCGGGTGGTATTCCAGTTTTCCCGTATCTTTAATCTCGTAGACATTGTGTCTCCAACAAGGTGTAATTGGGTTATAATATCACAAGGCTATCTCAATGCTAGTTAGCTTTAAAGTCCCGCATGTGAGTGCATTTTTCTATCATGAGTCAAAAGTGAAAGTCGCTGTGATGACGTACCTCAAAGCCATTGGAATAATGGGCCATATTTGACGAAGAGATGGTTTCAAATTTTGATTCCTGGTCTCCGGGTAAACGTGATTGAATTTGAGCTTTAAACCGTATTGAGGTATCGCTGTCACTTGTTGTTTAAATCCGCAGATTGATTGAGCACTATCACCATCCATTTTTGCACCACAGTGAAATTCACTTCTTTATCACTTTCTGCTTCTAAGCACCCCCTTTTAATATCTATAAATATAAAAATATCTATTCACTTGCTTTTGATTGTACACTCTAATGCCAGCGCGTTATTCTTCTGCCTCTGACTATTTTGCTTATTGCAATTTCTTCTTTTTCGCTGCCTTATCACAGTATTAGCACATCAATTCACAATTTCAGCAATTTAACTTCCCCCAAACCCTTTCTCCTACACGACGGCGAGACTCTTGAACCGAGCCGACAAAACACAACCGAACACAAAAACACTTCTCCGGAGACTGAATTCGCGTTTGGGGCGATGACAGAGAAGACGCCAATGTGGCCAATATCAACACGAAACTCGCGGTGCCTGTTGGTTGGTTACTTATACGCCTCACTCACTGACTGTGTGCAAGCACGCGAATGAATAAGGAATGAAGAATATGCGCACACAAACTACGTAGGTAAGTAGCGGGCCCAATGCAATGAATCTCGTCTTGATAGCGATATAGGAGCTGCTACGTTACCCACACACTCAACATTTTCACGGTCAACGTGGAGTCCGCGCTGACTTGGTCTTTACTCTGAATTCGAATGGATCAAATAAAATCATTCTTTGTTTTATGAATGTGATTTATTTTAATAGATTCAAATAAGATTAGGAAAGTCTCATCATAATTATTTATACTTATTGAACACTTTTGGATAATTATAATTCATACTCATTTAACACATTTGTATAGTAATATTCATGTTAACCCGTATAGACCTGAAGTGAAAGTAAATATACTTAAAACCTAACCGCTCAGCTAATACATAATGGATTCAAATATTTTTTGTGTGCGAGTAGTCAGGTCTCCTTTTAGAAGCTGCCACCCACTTACTTCCACCGAGTTCCACCCTAAATCACGTAAAGTCGTGTTTCTTGGAGTGTCCTCTAAGAGGTCTGAAAGATACAGCTGCAACTCCCTGCAACTCTTCGAGATTTTTGAATATTTTTAAGTATACTCCCTAACCAGCACAAGTATGAAAATTAGTTGTTTGTGATAAAAAATCCGAAAATCTTGCAGCGCTGTGTGGTCTTGGCTCAACCAGACATTACACCAGAGCAAGTTCATGCTCAAAATAATACATTTTAAATGTAGTTTCCAAGATTTTATTCATATTTTATGTTAAAAACTGAAAATTTAGAAAAAAATGCGTTTTTTTTACATAAAGGCGTACAAGTCACTTTTGCGGCTACGATGGAAAAGAAACATATTTGCAAATAACTTTTTACATCATAATGAGCAATAAAAGTAAAAATAGCAAGGTATTTTTTGGAAAATAATGAAATTGGCGCTTGGGACGGTTTTGCGATTATGCGTTTATGATATGCCATTTATGCAAATTGAAGCTCTTTTGACCATAAACAACTTTTCTATCCATACCAAGGTGCTCAAATGGCTTGATTTCCCAGTTTCTATTTTTGTGCCTCCATACATTCAACGCACTGTGTGGCGCAAGCGGTTTGAAGGTGAATTGTCAACTTACAAAATATGACCTTCAGTGAAGGTTACATAACTATGATATATTTTTACCAATTTGCGAACACCACTGCTTCAAAAATTTAAAATTTTTAAAAAGTTTATAGAAAATCAATTTTGTCCAAATCTGTAAATGTGATAACTTGTTCATATCCCCAAAAATGTTTAACATCGCACTAAAAAAAAATGCAATTTATTCGACCATAACTTCACAAATATTCAGTCGATTTCAAATCTTTTCACATGCTTTCGAAGATAATTATATAATTTTTAAACAATGTGAACAAACCTTCAGAACAGTCTAAATAAGACAAAAGGTTTGTTTATTTTAAACTTAACAACGTTTTAAACAAAAAACACGATGTATTTATTTTCCTTAGTCGTGTGGTCGAAGAGGTATCCTGGTCCGTTCAGGATCTTTTTGAAATGGATATTTACTAGACTTCCCTGGGCACAGAGTATCATCGTACCAGCCACACGCTATACGAATGCAAAAAATGACATCTTTGACCAAGAAAGCTCTCAGTTAAAAACTGTGGAAGCGATCATTGAAGCTGAGAAGCAGGCTCTGTCCCAGTGAGGGCATAATGCCAAGAAGAGGAAAAAGAATATGTTTATTATTCTATGCAATTTTTTTTGTTTTAAAAAGAGTAAAAATTAATGCTAAAAAGTTTTTGAATTTTTTTGAAGTAGAATAACCAGTTTCATCTTGAATATTAACGTTTAACTTGTAACAGTTTGTAACAGGCGAACCCAGTATCCAGAAGGTTGCGAAAGCCGGAAGGGTGCGCTGGGCAGGGCATGTTGCAAGACTACCGGACAACAATCCTGCAAAGATGGTGTTCGCGTCGAATCCGGTTGGCATAAGAAGGCGAGGAGCACAGCGAGCGAGGTGGCTTGATCAGGTGCAACAAGATCTGGAGAACGTGGGCCAAAATCGAAGTTGGAGAGACACAGCCATGGACCGAGTAAATTGGCGTAACATCGTTAACGAGGTTTTATCAAATTAATTGATGTAATACCAACTAAATAAATAATAAGTTTGAAAAACATGGCATTTTTTTAAAAAAATCGTATTTTTTGGTAGTTATTATTTTCAAGTAACTAAGTCAAACTTTAACTAAATGGGCTATTCACACCAATTAAAAAACTATAAAATTATCTTCGAAAAAATTGTGGAAATATTTCCAAATGGTTGAATACTTATGAAGTTGAGGCTAAACAAAGTTCATTTTTTTAGTAAAGTAAGGATAAAATTGAACCCCCTTTTTACTAACACAAGTTATAGTTTTAGACAAATTGGATGTTACTCAAACTTTTCGAATTTTTATTTTTTTAGAAAATGAAGCTTCAAAATTGGTGGAAAAATCACAAAGTTATGTAAGCTTCACTAAAGCTCATGTTTCATAACTTTGAAATTCAACTTCAGGTTGTTTTGAGAGCTTTCAATAGAATAAGCCGCATCCTAGTGGTCACTTTGTCAATTGACACTGCCGTGCAAAAGTTTGGGTTCACTCTCTGAAAAATACAAAAAAGTGTTTTGTCCATATCTCTGTGATTATACGTCGAATTCTTATAATTCTTATAGTTATTCTTACTTCGTGTTTTTTTTAAACGTTCTTTGAATTTTGTATTTTTACTTAAAGTTATGACATTTTTCCAAAAAAATAACCCAAAGCTTTTGCACGATACATACATTATACTAAGGGGTATATTAATCTTCTATACCTAATTTTTACTTAGAGTGGTGACATTAAAAAAAAATCCCCGAAATTTTGCACGATACATTCATTATACTAAAGGGTGAACCCAAACGATGACTTGAATGACTGTTTCATTGATTCTGAATAGTTTTTGCCAAAATTTTGTGGGTGCCCCTCAGAGAATATAAGATTACGATTAGAATGACACATTGATTTTAAATTTTGGTCAATCCAATGCTGAGGGAATTAGCCATGTTTTTTTCAGTGTGTTTTTTTGAGAAATGTCATAACTTTAAGTAAAAACTTAGTATACAAAATTCAAAAAATTTTTTTGAAAAAATGCCTATGAAGTAAGCATTGTCTTTCGTTTGCTATTGGACGTGTAATCACAGACATATGGACAAAATACTTTTGTATGTTTTTAAGGGAGTGAACTTTTGCACGGGAGTGTACAGTTGAACGATGTACAGAATCAGATTTAGATTTCATCAATAAATAAAATAAAACTTTAACAAAAAGCTCATTTTACAAAACAAATATTCCTTAGCTCTTGGTTAATGTATTTAACGAATGTTTTCAGTTGGCACATTTTCCTAAAATAAGGAGATACACTGAATTTGTACCAATTTCAAAACCGAACAAAAACCTGCCGAAGCTTCTTGATATCGTCCAGTTAACTTGTTTTTATCCGCCAGTAAACTGTTTGAAAAGGTTATTTTCTGCAGAACGATGCGAAATACTAGAAATCCAACTGTTACCGTTGAACAAATCAGATTACGACGTCGATTCTATCTTATGTCTGGAATTCAGTTCTTCCCTGAAGGTTGCTGTTCGTTCAATCAAACATGGAAAAGACCTAATAAAAGCCGTCTCCCTCATTGCGAATCACAAAAGTTCGAACATGGGGAAGCTTTTATCAAGAAAAGCTCCATTACCGGTTCGCTCGTAGTAGCATACAGCGTAACGCCATAGCTTGCTCCCCATTCAAACGATTAATCGGTTCTCCATTGAGAGTATACTCACGCTTAAAGCAGAGAGCACGCTTGTTGCTGACTCCCCATAAGAAACTTATCTCTAATACCTACTGCAGGTGATCGAAGAACAAGTTATCAATTTGTAATGCTACAAATTTATTTTTAAACTTCTTACTGTCGTTATTTTGTAAAAAAAGAAGCTATAATTTTGATACATATAGTTTTGTCTCAAATTCCGAACAAACTTATAACCGAACACTCAGATTTCGTATGGCGGTTTAGCTGCAATGTTCCGCTGAAATATGTCATCAAATTACCAAGAAATAACAGTCATCTGTAATTCAATTTTAACGTCTTCTAAACTATGTTATACCTCGGAAGTAGTGATGATTCTCTAGTTCAAGGTCAATAAAACTTGCTTGGGGGTGAACCCAAACTTTTGCACGGGAGTGTATATATTGGATCCATTCACCGTGCATTTGGATTTCGTCTGAAACACAATAAAATTTTTAATTTGCATAAAATCTCATTACTCATATGATGATATACATCTTATTTATAGTATCCACAGTGAAAACTTATTGAAATTTTGAAAAATTTCATACTCTATCGTTGAAATGAAAAATGTGAATATTTGGCGTTTCTACTAAGAGTGTTGAAAAATCTTATTATCAAACAGAATTCACATGATTTTGACTACGTAAACTAGGTTTTTCAAAATGCATTGTGACAAGAACTACTTCATTTCATCAGTTTTATCTTATTTTGCTGACAAAAGAATGATTTGTGAAAAATGTATGAATATTCTGTAGGAATTTGTATATGTGCACGGTGAATGGAGACCGCACGGTGACTGGTGACATAACGGTACCCACTTTATTTTAGGTTTACCTTAACTTGCTCCTGATCTTTAAGTATACGAGTCATGTACTGTTAGTGCTAGCTTCAGGCAATCAAACATATCACTTTTTACACGGTGGAAATCTGCAAATTCTCAAAAAAAAAAAAAACTCTTGAAATTCTATCAGGCATTCTTTCAGGTTCAAGATTTTTTTCAACAGAAATACCTGAATATGTTTTACCGATCTCTACAAAATACTCTGCAAATATGCAAAAAAAATGAAAGAACTTTCTAAGAAATTCAATTGATGATTTCAGGTTAAATTGAATTCGGAAGAATACTAAATTCAAGTCGGAAAATCAAAAAATGAACGTAGAATTTCTGAATCTTTTTGACAAAACTCTTATATACCTGGTGGTTTACTTCAAAAATTCTAGTTCTATTTCCTCAGACTTTTGTAATGCATAGTCATCGGCGTTTAAAAGAATGGAATTTTTAATGAGATATTTGTAACTAACATAGCAGAAAACGTTTTGCTTGAACTCCGAAGCTACATGACACTATGGCGAACAGACTGATGGTGAAACATTTTTTTCCTACTTGTAATGTAAGATTTTACTGAATCGTGGCACAGTGGCGCATGGCCGGACAAAACCTCAAAAATTCATGTTCTCAAAATCACTCGTCAATATTTTTTATAGACTTCTATACTATTGAGCGACAATTTCTCAAAATTTGAGATTGATCTGTTCTGTTTTCGATTTTTGGCAGCATCGTTAGTGTGGGAAAGTCAGCTAAGTTGGACTGCTCGAAATTCATCAACTATGATTCACCCAGCAAACTTCAAACAGCTGTATCTCAACGAAATCATAACCGATTGAGGCTCAATAGGTTCCATTTGAAAGCGCAGTTATAAGCCTTAGTTTTGGCTATAATTATATAAATTTTAACATATCAAGTTGTTATTTGTAGCAAAAAAAGTTCCAAACAATCTTTCTCCAAAATTTTGTTAAATTTTCAAAACTTCGTACGTTTTATGTGAAGTGTTTCGGAAAAATGAGTCACTCACTATGAAGCAGCTAATCATCCATACTTTCAAACGTACAATAGTTTTTCTTGCCCCTCTTTGCCCCTAGAGGTGAAAATTCCATTTTCATTTTATATTATAATTAATCGATTTCATCATTTAAATCTATATTATTTGTCATAATTCGTTTGAAACTTTAGTGGAATTACTAAAAGGAAGTTAAATTTGTATCTCTAGTTTGGGTTTATCCACAAATTTCTGCATTACAACAAAAAAAATGTAGTAATAGCCTTTTTATACGATTAGATGAAAAAACTTTATTTGGACCAATTTCACAAGAAAATCGAATTTTCAATTTGACTGTTATTTCCAACGGGATGATATCAGGTATGCAAGATAATTATTAGATTACCATTATCAAGCATTTCGAAACGTATATGAGGTTTTGTCCGACCTTTGTATGAAGGACCGCCACTGTGCGTGGAAGAAAATTTTCCACTGTTTTCAAAGTTTGTTAAGGAACTTCTAATGGAATTTCAGATATCAGGAACCATACGTATGAGAATTGTGCAATTTTTCGAAACTTTTGGAGTTTACCTATTTTAGATTATTTCAAGTGTTTTTTGGAGTATGACAAGATTTTTGTTTGACATTTCTCAAGAAAGTTTCGAAACAACGAAAAATAAGTCTATAATTTAATATTATAGAAGCGAATGATTGAAATAAATTAACCCTCTAAGGCAGCGTCCATTTATTACATAACGCTTAAATTGACAAATTACGACCCCATTCCTCCCCTTCATAACGCTTTTTGTATGAAAATTTTAAAAATTTTGTATGAGCTGTAACGCTTGAGCCTACTCCCCTCCTATTTTTTAAGCAGTAACTCAAGAATATTTTAAGAAATATTGCCTCTACCATAAAGCCTTTGAGAATTCTACTCTGGAATTGCACAAGAATTCAGTCCCAGAATACGGATTCTGCCAATAAATGATTAAACTATTTCTGAAGAAATGTTTCAAGTAAGATCCCTACAAATTTCTTTACAACTATCTTAATATATCCCTTTCCACTTCCCAGTTATCTTGCTAAATGTTTCTCCACAGTTTCCAATACTGCCATGCTAATTTCGAAAGAAAAAGTATTCATGGAGTTTTCCAACAAATTTCCTCTGAAAATTCATGGAGGCAAGAGACATTTCAAAAGCACTTTTCTTAGATAATGTCTGTATAATCTACTTCAAGAGTTTCCGTACAATTATCTGACGCAATTTGTGATATATTATGGAAATATTTCAGGAGGACTTTAGATAAACTTCACGAAAAAACTTGTAATTAATTTCATGGGAACTAACTATTTGTAGAAATTTACAGAGGATTTTTAGTAGATTTTTCGGCGAATTATCTCAGTATTAGATTGAAAAAAAAATCATTATTTTTTCGGACTTCTGCAAGATTGAGTAATTTGTTTCAGTTGATTCCGGGAAGATATTCCGAAATATACTTGTGGATTATAATTAGACATAGAAGGAATGGTTGTCCTCCAGAAGGACAAGTCTAATAATGCTATTTGACTAATTGCTTAAACATTCGTAGCACTTCTGAGGCCACCCTTCGATATTCCTTGAGAAACTTGATTATACTAAAATTCTTCATGGAATAGCGAAGAGTAGCTTCAAAACATTTGCTACAAATCTGTTGGAAATTAGTCAAATATTTTTAAGAAAATTCTACACAATACACCCTTTTGAAAAGTTAGTCGTGACTCAACTTGAAGATTTAATATCGGAAAATGACGATTTAGATGGAACTGAAAAACTGTGCAAAGTTTCAGATATTTTTGAAATGGTCGATCAGAATCGACTTGCATGCCTCCGTGGAATCCCTCAATTTAAAAATGTAGTTTAAAGTTTAGGCCATAAGTTTATTCATTCAAAATTATTTTAAAAACTGAAGCAATATAAAAGAAAGAATTTATTGCAGGAACAACAAAAATTATGGTCGATTATTTTGGACTTTTGCACACACGGTAACAGTTCTGCCATCCATCTTAAGACAACTTAGCCAGGTTGAAATACCTTGATAAATTTGTTATGAATTCTGAAGGGGGCCTGGCCCCTTGACCTCTTCCTGCTCCTACGTCAATGTTCATGAACGTCAATTAATCTATGATCATATAATGATTATATTCTTGAAGCTTCTTACATGGATTTTATTGTTCCGGTATTAGTTTGCTGCAAAAATAGTGACCCAAAACCATCCTTGTGGTCTAATGTCGCCCCACACGACAGTATAGGGTTTATTCTAGCAACGAATTTGGAAAATTATAGCACCTCTGAAGTAATTGCTGCATGAGTACTGAAAAAAAAAAACGCGAAAGGAGCCCTGGGAAAGATTTCTACATGACTTCATAGTAAAATTCTTGAATATATCCTGAAGGAGGAATTCTTACAAGTATCTTCCTTCCTTCCTAAAGAATTCCTAAAAGATTCCAAAATAATTTTCTGTAAAAGTCCCTGCATTATTTACTTACTTTTACATAAAATATTAGAATAAAAGAAAATTATGTATATTATGAAAGAATTCTAGCATAGAAAGAAATCCTGGAGAAATCCCCGTACAACTTCTTCTTCTCCTTGGCATTACGTCTTCACTGGGATAAAGCCTGCTTCTCAGCTTAGTATTCTATTTAACACTTTCACAGTTATAAACTGAGAGCTTTCTTTGCCATTTTCACATTCGTATATCGTGTGGCACGTACGATGATACTTTATGCCCAGGGAAGTGAAGGAAATTTCCAATACGAAAAGATTCTGGACTGACTGGGAATCGAACCCAGACACCTAAAGCATGGCTTTGCTTTATAGCCGCGGACTCTGACCACTCAGCTGAAAGGCCCAGAAAGGCCCCACAAATCCTTGAATTCAATTTCAACCATTTTTTTAAAGGAATTGCTGGAAGTTCTGAAAGGAATCCCTGGAAAACTGTTAGCAGACTTACAGGAAGATTTGGTTTGGTGAAATCCATGAAGTTGTTCCTTGAAAAGTTCTCGAAAGAATTCCGGGAGAATATCCGGAGGAACCGTGAGATTTTTTTTCGGAGCAATCTCTAGAGAAATTCTAAGACAATCGATGATGGCAATAAAAGATTTATTAGGGACCACGGGAAGAATTCATGTAGTTATTACATTATCTCTGAAGAGTTCCATGGATTGAACTCTGGAAATATGTCTGCAGGACACTCGTAAAAGTTCTGAAGGAATCTTATTTGTAGTACTCATAGAATATTTTTATAAATTCCTGGAAATTTTTTTTATAAGGCTGATACAAATATTATTTTTTTTATGTCACCACCCCCTCAAAATGTCAAAAATGTTGAAGGGGAGAAAAAAATGTTTTTGTTTTAATTTATAAGGTTAAAAAAAAATCTGATGAAACAACTACCCCATGGGAAACCTAAGAAGATGTCAAGTATTTCGTTAATTTGTTGTCCTTTTTTACCAACTTGTTTAATAATAAATTGAGCAATAAACATTTTTTTTTGATATATTTAGTTCATTGTTTATTTTTATCTTCCTCCCCCCCCCTCTTACCACTCATGTGGTCTTGGACATAGACAAAAAAAAAGTATTTGCATCAGTCTTATTTGGAGAAATATTCAGTAAAATTCTGGTGAAAGGCGTGGCGTAAAATGAAGTGGCAGCGACGCATGAACGCTTAATTTCGGTTACACAATGGATGTGTAATTGTTTTGCAGTTGTCGAAAATTCTTTTGTCTTCTCACGCAACTTTGACTTTTGGTAGATCTACAGTTTATAATGTGTAAATCTAACAAAAGTCAAAACTTACACATTTTTTATGTTATCAAAATCAAGGATGTATATTAGCTTTATAATATTAATTAGCTCATTGCGCGAGGGAAAAATGGACAAATTATGAGTGAAAATATGAAAAATATCCACGTGCTCAGGTGGACTAAAATAGACGAGCGCTCTTTCCAACTACAAACTTAAATAATTTCTTTGACATCAGTAAAACGAATCACCAAAAACCGGACAACTCGGTAATTTTCAATACCGAATTCTAATATTAATACTAATTTATCGAGATCTTGGAGAACGTTACCGAGATTCGGTAAACGTTTACTGATACTGATAAAAGTTTTACCGAAATTCGACAAATATTTACCGAGATATTTGTTCAAGTCTCGGCAAATCCGTTAACCGAAGTTGATTTATGAATTTAGGTGTGTAAGCTACCGAACCACTTGATGACCTAATAGCTCAGAAGGTTACAAGTTACGAATTCCTTACATTCTGAGCTATTGGGTCATTAAGTGGCCCAGTAGCTTAGTTGGCAAAGCGCTCGTCTAGCATACAAAAGTCGTGAGATCAAATATCACCGGAGCACGTGGATTATTTTTCATAATTTCGAATTTGTCCATTTCTACTAGGGGAAGGGGTGGTAAAATGAGAAGAAAATCAAGAAAATCATCTTGTTTCTGATAGAAAAACGAGGAATTTGTATAGTTCTATCCCACAACATCAAAAACAGGGATGTTATCTATAGCAGCAACACAAATTCAGACTAAAATTTCTGAATTTTCACATATTTTTGTCGCTAGCAAAAAAAACGAAATGTTCATTTTACCTGCACTATGTTGGTAAAATGAACAGCTGTTGGTGGTAAAGTGAACATCATTCGAAAAACGCGAGCAAAACAAATATTTCTGAAACTTTTTATTGCATCATCGAAAATATAACCATTAATGATTGTAACCCGTTCAAAGAGAATTCTAAAGGTATCAGATTTGACCTCATATCAGATACTCATCTCACTGAAAAACCTCAAGTCTTCCGAGCTAAAAGTTACGTCAGTTCTAATTTTCAAACGTGGTTTTCTTAAAACTTAGTTGTCGTTGATGTTTTCACTTCAATTGACCTACGTATCAACTCGAACACTCTTATTTATGCTAGAAATCGCCCGTACGTGATAAAAATTTATCGAAATTTGTTTTTTCTCGATAAAAGGCAAGGTGTTCATTTTACCACCACTTCCCCTAAGCGAAATGAGTTAATCAATTTAGCAACCATGCGGATTGGATCACCAAGCAACTCTATATATGCCAATACATAACCCTATAAGGCAAAACAAGAATTAGCGGACTAGTGGTTGCTTGGGTATTCCTGAAAGAGTTCCTAGATCAACGAATATAGGAATTCTTATAGAATTCCTGGAAGAACTCAGGAGGCTGCTGGAAACCTTGTGTTTATGGAAGAAACATATTCAGAAAATATTTAAGGTCCAAATCCTGGAAAAATAGTTGGGTGAACCGCTGAAAAAAAAATCTAGAGATGAAGAAATTTTTGGAGATATTCCTTTATGAACTTCTACAAGAATCTCCGTAGAAATTCTCAAAGTAATATAATATTGCTGGTGCATTTATTGTAAAAAAAACTTTTATTAGATAAATTTTGTACGGTGGTCTCGGCGCGATGTTGATCGACGTATAACACGCCGCCGATACCTTATTCGATAGCGCCGTGGCTCAATATGAATCTGAGGCACTTGTTACTTAAAATCTTGTTGGTATCTTCTGTTGATTCTCCAAGACATTATCGCGCAGAAGACACCAAATCGTTTTGGCAACTGCAAGTAGCTGCAATGATCTACATGCATATTTTTAATGTCGCAGGCGCGAGTTTCATGTGAATACCGCCCTTAACTTTGAACCCAAACAAACTCCCTGCCACAGAACCATGTTGTTTACGTCTGTTATCAGCTGTACCTCGCCGGTCTCGGCCGGCTGAGTAATTCAGAGAGAGAGCGAGAGCGGTTTGCCGCGAGCATAAGAGAACAGCAAAAGAGAAGATCAAGATCGTCTGCTGCATCGATCGGTTCTCTCGCCAGACTGGATGCTGCATTTTATCCTGCCTCATTGTACCTCTGCATCTGTCGCAGCGCGCGAAAGGCAAGATCAATCAGCGCAAAAGGGCCAATGATCAGTCTTCGCCGGGATTTCAAACAGTTCGGACGCTGTTCGTTGTGTCGTTGATCGTACGCGTCGTTGAGTCATAGTGCGGTTTTGCGGTTTTTGAGTTGAATGGGATTTTCTGGATTACTTTTGCGCGGTGTTTTACTTTTTATTCTGACTGAGTGAAGTGCCGTCGAGATGGATACGGTTTTGGTTTTGTAGTCCTTTTTGGACTTGAACAGGCTGCCTTGAATTATCTCGTATGCTCGTGACTGAAGGAAAGTTTAGCGAAACTCGTAGACTTGTTACGATAAATTGCTTGGCGGTGTAGTATTTAAATAGATTGCGCGTTTCGGTGCACGTTCAAAGAGTCATACGCGTCGGCTGTTTTTTTTTTTTGCTTCATTTACCACTCGAGAAGGTGCGTATTTTGTTCCTTTTTTGAAGACCCAAACGGACCGAAATAATACGGTGTTAATATGTCATCGGCTTTTTTGTACCATCGACGGCCGCAAGTGACAATGTGCTTCGGTTTATTTAGAGTTGGTGCCAATCAGTGAATTGCCTATAGTTTGGTTGAAAATAAAAATAAATGAAAATTTTCCCACCGAAGTCAGGGCAGCAAGTGCGAAAACGTATCGACGATTTCGAGGAAAATGATCCTTCGTTCCTGATGGTGGGCAACGGAAGAAAGTAATTGTGAGATTTGAGCTAACGAACGGCCGTTTTGTCGGTTTGAGATGTGTGAGAAGGTGCAATAAAACACAGAAGAAACAACAAAGGGGCGAAGGAAAAGTGCAAATTGAGATCCTGGAAAAAATTGGAAGGTTTGGTGAAGTGTGGTGAAGCAGATCCACAAGTGCCAAAGGTAACACGTGAAGAGTTCGAAAATGCAGTTACATTGAGTGGCAACACCGACAGTGTCAGATCAGTTCACAACTTTTGGATGCTGCTCCAGTCCTTCGTATGCCGATCAATAGTATTCGCTATCTGTGACCCTCGGATGTAATAAAACGACGGCAGTTAAGATCGTCGTTGTGTCCTGCCGTTGTTGTGCGAATCATTTTTTTTTCTTGTTGGTTGGTGGTGTGCACTTCGTAGTGAGTATAATTATAGTTGCCCTCTTATCAATGTAAGACCATTTTTTTTTATTGTATGATTGTCCACAGCAGAAGACAATCGAGTGAGGGTGTTCTATTATGGTGAAAGTTAAAAATTGTTAAAACATAAATGGGTTAGATTTTGTATAAAACATTATGTGATACACAGTGTGAGAATAAAACCATGAATGCAGCCATAACTAATGGAGCAAGTTGTATGAGTTTTACCAATAATGAATTGAATTGAATTATAAAAAATATTGAATTGATGAAACAAAATGACGATAAAACCAAAAATTTTAATCAAACATGCTTAAAATTACAACATGATTTCTTCTGGATTTTAGTTTGCATCGTGCTTAAAAAAAATATATGCAAAAATATGTACCCCCCTTTCTGTTGCAAATTTTCTGTTAACGAAAGAGTATACTTTGAAGAATTGGAGTTTCATTAGTTTAAAATTGAACTAAAATTTTCGAATAATGACAGTGATTAGTCTACTATTAAGATTGGGGGTTTTGTGGCCGTGCGGTTAGTGTTATCAAGTATTTAGCCACATCAATTCAAGTAGTTTGGGTTCAACTCCAGCTGTAGTACGGAAAATTATCCGTCAGGAATGTATTTGGACTATTCTAATGAGCGTTGTATACTAGTCCGTTGTCTAGTGTGGTGCTACCTTCAAAGAGCAAATCGTTCACTGGAACCAGTTGGGTCGTAACCCCAGAAGAAGAAGAAGATTACTTTTTATTTATGATTCATGGTTTACGGCTAACCAATAGAAGTATAATAATTACCGAAAAAAAACTAAAAATTGCATGTACTTTGCAATTGGATTAAATCGACAAATTGATATGAAATTTGCGATAAAGTTACACGTTTTCTCACACCTCTTTTCGGAAGAATTAGATGCCCATTCAAACACAACGATTTCTATTGTATAAAGAGAACCACGTGATAATTGAGCTGACATCGAATACAGGTTAACTTCTGCGTCCACGAGTCCTCTCGTAGTGTATGGATACGCGCCCGATCTAGTAAACAGGGAGTCATGAGTTCGATTCTCACCGATAACACGTGTAACTTTTTCGCAAATTGATACATTCAGTAAATCAAATTGCTGAGTTTCAGTAGAAATAGTAGACAAGTTTTGCACTGAAGCTCAACAAAAATTGTAGACCATTCAATTTCAAGCCAGATTTAGAGCTATTTTTTCTATGGTGACATAGGGTGGTCCAAAAAACTGGTTTTCTGGATCCAGCGTTTTCGATTCTAATATCTCATCAAAATAGTGTATGAAACGCTTTTAGAGTTAATAATGTAAAATAATGCGTAATTTGGTGAGTAAATGAATTCACTATCTCATCCCATTTGGGAGTTATTTTCGTTTTCGTGCACAAAACACGTCTACTTTGATTGCGAATATTTCTGATTGGGAGAAACATAAAAAATATCTCTTGGTGGCATTCAAAAGACATCTACATGTTTCTTACATGAAAATGTGTGTTTTCTTATGTTTTAAAAATCGTTCAAAGGGTCTCACTAATACAAATAACTTCGTTGAAGACCATTTCCGTCTCATGACTTATTCTTAAGCTCAAAATGCATTTTTTCGCGTAAAACTGTTTTCTAGTCCACTGTACACTAGTTGCCAATGAAATGTTCCCGAGATGAACCTGATCACACTTAGCAGAAGTTCCAGCAGAAATTCCGAAAGCAAATTCTTTCTGAATTCCTTCAAAAAGTGTTAAATTCCGGTACAAATTATTTTACGAATTTTATCAAAACGGCGGTCAGATTTGCCCGAGAATCCTAATATTTCCCCAGTGCTTTTTACGAGGGGTAAAATCTCATGTTGGATAAGAAATCATTTATAATTTATAATAAGTAATTTCTATATTCCAACAATTTGAAAAAAAAAAATTGTTTTGATTTTGCTGAAAATTTAAAGAAAATTTGTCAGTTTTTTAGGGGCCTCGGTTAAAAATAGCATGAAAAAATTTACAAGAAAGATTACCGCAAGAATTCCCATACAGTATTAGTCATTCTAGGTATTTTTCAAGATATTCTGCAGCCATGACAAAATACATGATAAACAACTTCTCCTCGTGGATATCTATCTAGAATTCCTCAGTAGAAAACAATGAAGAAATTTGCTATGTATCCCTGGAATATTTCTGTTTCAAAAATAAGAATAGAGCAATTAGTGCTAAAATTTGCGAATAAATTTATGAAGAAATTTGTAATGATCTTCCTTGAGATATTTCTGCATAAATTTATTTAGCAAATTTTGGCAGAATAATATTGTAGTTAATCATAGAAGATATTTGAATGACAAAATTTTCAGATCTGTTTGTCGATAATCGGGTTTCTGGATCAAGTAGTAGAATCCTGGAGAATCAATAAGACAAAGAGGGAATTCTAACAGATACCTTGGCACAATTCTTGCAGTAATATCTGGCGAATATTTCGTACCTATGTATTCAAGATAAAATCATTGAACGGATGTTTGATAGAATAAGAAATTCTGGTGGAATTATTTTAGGGACTCTTACTCAATATTCTTGCATAAACCTACCACAATTTTTATTTTTTTTTTAAATAATTGTGGGTTTTTGGCATAATTTGAAAAAAGGAACAGATTTAAAGAGAGTCATGTCAGAATTTAGTTATCCAATTCCATCTGGAATTCTTCTAGTTGAATTTACCCTAGAATGTTATCAACAATTGCAGCCAAAATATGCCACATAATCTGGAAGAATACAGTTCAATGTTTTCTCCTTTAGGGTGAACACGAAATTATTGCGACACCGAAAATGTCATGCCAATTTTCTTATAATGTTTAGAATTAAACCAAAATTTTAGGGTAGTTTTATTCATATATTTACTTCGAAAATCAAAAGAAAAGTTAGTCGATGGAGCCTTGAGTGAAAAATTGAAGGTATTTTCGCATGATGCCCTCCATCAAAGTCTTTACAGTGTCATACGGTACCAGTTTCTCACTTTTTTGTTTTCCATTTTCTTAACATGTCCTTCTCGTCTTTGACTGTCTTCTTGTTCTTCCGAAGTTCCTGCTTCATTATTGCTCAGTACTGCTCTACCGGGCACAGCTCCGGACAGCTTGGCGGATTCATGTCCTTTGGAACGAAATGGACAGAATTGGCCTCATACCACTCCAGTACACTTTTAGAATAGATGCCAAATCTGGCCAAAATAGCGGAGCTTCGTCGTGCTGCTGCAGGAACGCCAAAAGGCGCTACTCGAGGCACTCAGATTTGTAGATCTCGCCATTTACTGTGTCTTTTGTCACGAAAGGCTTACTCCACAGTCAGCAAGAGCAGATGGCCTGCGGAATGAGATATTTGGAAGCGAACTTCGACATTTTCTTCTACTTAAATTTGTCGTCCACATCGAACTTGCTCTTGCCAGTGAAAAACTCCAACCCCAGAATTAGCTTGTTTTTACCCTTTATTTCACAAATGTTCAAAAATTCTTGAGTTCGCAATTTCCGAAATAAATGTTCAGATTTCTTAAACAGCATAAATTTTTTTTTCAAATATTTTGACAACGATTACCTAAATAAGCAGTTTTGCTGATTGCAGAATAAAACATTTAGCTGTACAGAAATTCCTCAAACATTCGGGATAAAAATATATTAATCTCTCTACCGGCAGCTTCATTAAAAATAATCAAACCTCTATCACTTGTTTGTTTATCAATATTTATGCACCATTATTTCACAAGTTCTCAAAAACTCTTCTAGTTTTAGAATCTGTGTCAATATTGTTTATTGGTCAACTGGATCCTAAGATATTCCGACATTCCTTGGGGGACCGACGCGTAGCCATAACCCGCGTAAATATTTCAGGCTACATATTTTTTATCTAATTCTGATATTAACTCATCGGAACAATACATTAATGAGAGTATGTTTTGAAAAAATGAAGCAATTTGGTAATAGCAATCTTTGAGTAATGAGCATTTTTGTTTCTGGTACCACACTGCACCAATAAAGATCGTGAAAACTTCAAAAAACATCATATCGTAATTTTCAGATATCTTCTAGAATATTCAACCGATTTGTATGATTTTTTCAGAGTAGCTCCTTATCACCCAGCTTTGTGTAGCCAACATTTTATTTTTTTTTGATAAATTGACGTAAAACAAAATGGCCGTCAAAGACATTTCATATGGAGAAGGTCGGTCCCCCAAGGAACATCGGAATATCTTTAAAACCAGATCACCAATGGCAGATCTCGACATAGATTCCTAAACAAGAAGAGTTTTTTGAGAACTTGTAAGAAAATGGTGCAAACATATTATATATGTATTATTTATAGTATATAAGTTTGAATATAGGGTAATAGGGATATGGTGAGGGATAAGTGTGGTATATTAAACTAAGTGAGATTGTGGGGCTTGGGAATGCTACAAGTTCCGACAAACAACATTCATTCACTGCAGGTTGCATTGATATTTGTGCTCCATCAGGAAGAAATAAAATCGTGTGACACGGTGATCAATTTCACCCTACTGATCAATTTGAGCCGAATTTACGGTACTTCAGTTTACCGTAGCGTAGCTGTAGTATAATTGGTAATGCGTCTGTGTACATAATGGAAATTGTGGGTTCAAGTCCCGCCAGCTACATAATCTTTTAGCACAATGTTACCACAATTACACTTAATTTGGCAAACATATCTCTATCTGCCGATATTGAATACCTTTCCACATTAGCGTAACTTGAACTCAAATCTAGAGGGTGCTTGACTCTTCTGATCGAAAAAAAAACCCTTAAGTAAGGTGTATGCTTAGCATGAGAGTTAAGCTTTTCTAGGGGGGGCTTGAACTTTTCTAGGGGGGTCTAAGCCCCCCCTAGCCCCCCCGTATTTACGCCAATGCCTTTCCACTAAAGGTGAAAATAAGCCAGTAGAAGGGTTAATGCTCAAAATTGTATACAAAGAATTTCTCCCTGAAATCTTCTTACTAGTTTTACCTAAAATTGCTTTTGATGTTTCAGATGTTTTGTTACACTATTTTGTAAGTACTTTTCCATAATCAACACGTTTCGCATGCCTTTCTTTATTAACGGCGTTACGTCATCATTGCAAAGCCTGCTTCTCAGTATAGTGTTCTTATGTGCAATTCCACAGTTATTAAATGAGAGCTTTCTCTGGCAATTTACTATTTTAGCATATGTAGGGTGATGTGCTAGTATCCATCGTATTAAGCATTGATCAGTGAGAGCTGCAATTTTCCCAGTATTGCAGTTAATGATGCTGATACAAACCGATGCCAAACAATTCTTTCTCAAAACGGCTTTAGCATTGTACAATAACATTTTGATAAATCTTGATCTCTTTTTGGAAATAATGCAAATAAAATGCATCTTACCGTATTCTCAATCCGTCGTATCGTTTTCAACTCCGTCGCAATCAGTTTCCAGATTCGTCTCACAACTTACGGCTCACTGTGTGTATTGAGTGGTTAAAACACAACATATCAACGCTATAATAAAATGTTTTACTAGAATATATAGATCTACGGGCATCTCCCTCCATTCCTTCAGCATGATGGAATATACTAATTTCCATTAAAATTAATTGTTCGTCATCAAAATTCAGCCCGAACATATGAACACAATTCCTTTTGACCGTACAATTATGGCATTTGCTCACAGTACAGCGAAAACAACACAATCAAAGGAATCGTATTTTTACGTCGAGCGTCGCGCACACATTGATGCACACAAGCTTTTCTTTCTCAGTACGACGGATTGAACTTTGTTTACATTCTTAATTATACGCGGCGGTTGAGAAAATTTCGTAAAATTTGGTGATTTATTAAAGTTTTACGGCGTGTGATTGGAGTGAAATCCTTCAGTGAAGAAGTACGAAGGTTTTCCATAGTGAAAATAAGTGCCCGGCGAAGTAAGTCACCCACGGGGGCGGGAAGAAACTTGTGTTGGAAAGTGGTGTGGCTCAGTCGATCGCTAAGCATTTCTCCCAAATCGTGTTCGTCCATGCGATTTCGGTAAAAAAGTGCAAAGTGGATGATTGAACTGAAGTTATTTACCGAAATACAGTAGTTTTATTGCATTTTTGGTGTACAAGTGTACAAACGGTTGTATGACATTTGCCAGAAAACCATTTGCCAGAAAGCCGTTTGCCAGAATCAATTTGCCAGAATGAACCATTTGCCCGAAATCTATTTGCCAGAATGGACCATTCCCCAGAAAGTCATTCCCCAGAAAGACCATTCCCCAGAAAAAATATTATTTCAATACTTTGCTTTGCATAGCAATACTTAGGTGTGAAAAATTCTTCGAGTTATTATGATTTGCAGCGGGAAATATGTACATAATTAAATGAAAAAAAAAGGTTTCTAGGATTTTTAACTTTTTGTTCGATAGAATATTTTAAACTAATTATGATATTATAGACTTATGTTGGCAGATAAGAGCTGTAGGGGAAAACGTGCAGCTATTCAGCAAGACCAAGCTAACGGACATGTGATTTCGAATCCCACCGGTTGAAGATTTTTTCGGATTGTGGGAGTCAATTGGCAATTAAAGCTCTCAGTTAATAACTATGAAAGAACTCGTAAGAACACTCAGCTGAGAAGTACGCTGTGTCCTAGTTGGGACGTAACGTGAGATAAAAAGAAGATGTAATATATTTCCGAGGTTTTCGTAGTTTTTGAGATATAACTGTCTTTTTTTAATTTTATGATGAGCATTTTCCAGGCTATTCTCTACATGCTATTAGGGTTCTTCCATGCTCATTTGTGGGGCATGGGAAAGTGGGTCTGGTCAATGACCACGGTCTATACAAATTTTAAAATTTTTGTATGGACAAAATATCACGAGGGGGTATAAACATTTGAAAGAAATGACCACGTGGTTAATGGACAACCCCTTATAGGCAACTGTATTTTCATCATTCTATTAATTATTTTCCCTTCTTTGAATATTAAGCTGTTCTTTAGGGCTAACGAATACACGGACTTATATGCTTCATAGGAGATTTATCCTTCTTTATATCATTGGCTATTCTTCATAATTGCACTGAAAAGATATGTTGCTGCCTGCAGCTAACAGAAGCAATGGAAGTTATGTAAACAATATAATGTCATTTCCATTTTTAATAATTACAGTTTAAAAAAATCATAGAAAGACTGGTAGCAATAAAAATGTCTGCAAAGACAATTATTGGAAAGTAACAATGCAAAAATCAGGAAATGGAAAATCAATACATGTCCCCAAATAAAGAAGCTTTATTGAAAGTGAGTCGATCATGGAAGGTTAACCATGACCTTTATTTTATTTGAAATCTTCAATAACTCGAGTGATTCCAAAAACATATAATCGACTTGTTTCTTATAGCAAGTGACAGAATATAAGAAAAAAATATCTGTGAGTTTTTGTTGGCTTCCACCATTAATCATAGCCACGTGGCAGTCCTTCAAGGAATTTCTTATATCCGGTACCAGATAGCTAAAAGTTACAATCAGGCTAAATACTGAAGATTGAAGGGTTTTTCGGTAGTCTGTCCCAAATGGTGCAAAAGAACTTTGAAACAAAAAATTTCGTGGTTAAAATTATTTTTAAGAGTAAAACAGTTTAACGTTCTTTTCAGGGACTGAATATATGACTGAAAGAACGTTGGGCTAAGTCATTTAAGTTATATTTGTAAAATGATTTTTGGCGCTAAACTGATCATATTTCAAACATAATTTTCCCTTCTTTCACTGAAAGGCTGTTCTTTTTAGTTGTTTTGCGATATTTTTCCAGAAAGATACACTATTCATATTACTGAATCCTGAAACTAAACATATTCGTGCCAAACATTTCAGCTTTTTTTATCAGATCAGCTATATAGCAAGAAAAGGTAATCTTACGTCCGCCACACATGTTTCATGTTGTGAAAACTGCATAAAATTGTGTGCGAAGGATTTTAACAAAATAAACGAAATAACGTGGATAAATCAGTTGTTTTACACTTATTATAATATTACAATGATATAATTATTGTTTGGCACAACATTTACGGTGCGAGCACTGTACTGTAGAAGTTACGCTAAATTTCAATTATTTTGCGTTGTAGCTGTGCAGTGCTAGTAGTTCAATTCTCTTGATGTAAATAGTCTGGGAGTTGGTTTCACAATGTTTCATGTTATAAGTACAAATAATATGAGTAAATTTAAGATACCAAAATCACGAGTATCGAAAAATTCGGTAGGCTTAAATTTCCCATAAATTTGTCGATCAATTGATATCAAGATTGAAAATTAATTACAAAAATTGATTCTGGGGAATGGTTTTCTGGCAAATGGTCCATTCTGGCGAATGGCTTTCTGGCGAATGGTACATTCTGGGGTATGGTTTTCTGGCAAAAATCATTCTGGCGAATTGATTCTGGCAAATGGTTTTCTGGCAAATGTCATACAATCGTACAAACCATAACAGCTTTCACAAAATTACACTTGGATAATGAATCTATGTTGCAGGTAAGTTTGAATATCCGCCGTAGTGGAACATTTAAAGTTTGATACGACGAATAGTAGCGCTTACGACGAAGAAGAACAAACCCTATATCGTAAGCATGAAAATACTCTATATCCTGTGAAGTCGAGAAAATTTCAAATCCGGAATTATCCTCAACTCATATAGCTGACGCGTAGCTATTCAGCAAGACATTGGGTTTGAATATTGCAGGTCGAGAATCTCTACGTATAGGAAATTTTCTCGATTTTAAAGGGCATAGAGCACTGTCTCTCATTCTTGATAACCACAAAAAATAGCTCACTGTAAGATGCTCGTTTCAGCGAGCTTTTCACTTGGGCAGGGGTCCACGGACACCATGTTGGGAAACGTGAGCATAGAGTATCTTCATGCATGCCACATTAACGTTCAACGCTCCATCATCGTAATCGTCGTTATCATCTGAAACTTCAAAAGCAGTTTTACTGTTCAAAACTGAAAATTATTCAAAGAAAATATGTTCACTGTGTTTTGGTTGGAGTATAGAAAACAGTGAACACATTTTCCTGTAAATTTTCTTGTTGTTGAGCGAAAAAACTGCTTTTGAAAATTCCGAAATCAATGACGGATCCTGCCCCCTTAAACATAAATTTAGAAATGGTCAATTGGTAAAGAAAGCTCTCAATGATCAATTGCGAATATGTTCATCAGGACACTAAACTGAGAAGTAGTGTCGGTTCCAGTTTAATTTCAACGCCATGAAGAAGAAGGAAAAGAAGATCATGAAGAACAAAATAATAAGATCCTCGATCGGCGGAACTCGAACCCGTCACCCTCCGGTTGGCCTTGCTGAAATGTTGTGCGTTAACCGTTACAGTTATTCGGGATTAATTTCAGCAGGACCAACTTGTGCATCCCTAGTCCTTAAACAGGCCAGATTTCACCGCTAAAGATGTCAAATTTCAGTCTCTTCACCATCTGGTATCGCTTTCGATTGAATACATTACTTCGGCTATTATTCTCCTCCCATATTCGAAATATAGGGTTATTGATATTTTCGTATCGATACGACCCCATTACGTACGACAGGTTGGTGTGTTTTCGGTCGATTTTATGTTTCGCGAAATGAAGAAAACTGCAGAGAGGCGCAGCATGTAAAGCAGCGCAACATCATAATTGAGCGATTAGTACTGAAGTATGATAATGGCATTCGGCCAATACACACATCGTACATACATATGTACATGCTCCTTGTATTTTTATTTTGTGATTGTCGTCTTCCGATCATTGTACCTTCGAAGTTGAGCCGCGATTGTCTCAAGAAGCACTTGAGCCTTTTGCGAGAGCTGTGGTGGTGTTTCAATGATTTGTGTAAGGGTTCGTCGGTCCCTGGTTGGGATTGAAATTCTAGATTCTTGTTTATGGGGCTGTATTTGTTACCTGGCACATTTTTCTGCTTGCCTTGCACGTGTTAGAATTTTATTGCAGGGGCGTATTTCCGTTTACACATTTTGTTCACAGGTAGGACAAAGCAACGGAAATTCCTGTACCTCATGATCAATTCCAGCTGTACACTTGAGCATTTTGTTAGCAATCTCGTTTGTGAATAAGCTAGTGGCGAGAAATTTGTCGGATCTGTTGAAATAAAATTATATAATCAATGTTCTGCCCATAGCTGCATATTTGTAACATCCGACAGAATTAAGAAATGAGCGAATTAAATACCAAGGGTGCATTTTATGGCAGTATGGGAAGAAACTACAATTTTTAAAGAATACCAAAAATTCAAAAGTGCTTATTTGAGGCTGAAATTTTGTACAGCTAATATCTCATATTGAGCGAAAAGGCAGAAAATAATTCTGATAGAAATTTCATTGATACTACATTACGGGGCTCATGTATAATCTCAATGCGACAGTTATGCGGTTACAATTATCAGTGTGACAAAAAAAAATTTTCGCATTTTCTTGAACAATCTCACAGATACCGTAAAATGCGGTGAAGTTGGTCACTTTTGAGCTATTCTGTTCAATAAAATCTGGTGGGATGCATGTATTGTCATCCAAATATTTTTCAAACTAGTACTGGTTGGATATTTATCGAATTATGTGAACAGAATTTTGACAAAAAAATATAATCATAACAAAAACAATTTATGGAAATCAAAAAGTGAAGTTTTTGATTCCGGGTTGAAGTTGATCAATTACTGCGAATAGTTTCCAAAAATAAAAAGATATGCTTCTCACTAAACATGAGGTCACTGAATATGAATCAAGTTTCAAAATAAAAAATCTTATAACTTGTAAATAATTCGGTTAATTTTAAAATTAAACTTTGAGAATTATAGAATTATTCGCGTTAAACGCCTAAAAGTAGGCAATTTCCTGTGAATTTATCAACCTTTTCACGAAAAAAAAAATCTGAAAATGTTTTTTATCCTTAGTGCAGATTCGCAATTGTGTTCAGTGAACAAATCTGAAATGTATGAGACAGTTCATTGAAAAGTCGTCATTCTATGGCTCTGGCAGTAGTCGATTGTTTCGAGATAAACCCTTCATGAACAGTTCATCAAATTTTTCGTAAAAATCCTGTTTTGCCATGGTATAATTGATTCCATTGTCAAACCAAAATGAGAAAAATCAAGAGTAGATATCAAATAATGCGACACAACAGAAATTTTGATAATTGAAATCAAGTTATAACTCTCTTGACAAACAATGCATGTGGGTTCAAGAATGATCAACTTCTCCCCACTGATCAACTACACCCCGAATTACGGTACCAATAAATTGATCGAAAGTGTTTATTGTTAAAATACACTCAAATAAAGATTTAAAAAAAAAAAAGAAAGTGTTTATCATTTGATAACTCGCCATGGTATTAACTCGGAATTGACAACAATGTCGAATGTGACAAATATGCAGTTATGGGCAGTATATTGTTATAGGAAATATACGTATTCTAGGCAGTCTAGCACAGCTAAAAATGCGCTTTGAATTTACACGATCATGTAAAATTCAAGCATCTTTAGATGAAAATTAAACGTGATGCTGTAATAGACTGTTTTCAAGCGTCTTGCTGGGTAGTGCTTCGTGAAGCCCAAGCAGGACAGTTCGGTTTTGCGTCGTCCGATAGATTTGGCTGACGGTTTCGCGCATGTTTTCGTCGCCGGAATTTTTTTTTTTTTTTCCTGTTTCCAAGCGTCCTGCTGGGTAGTGCTTCGTGAAGCCCAAGCAGGACAGTTCGGTTTTGCGTCGTCCGATAAATTTGGCTCACGGTTTCGCGCATGTTTTCGTCGCCGGAGATTTTTTTTTTCCTGTTTTCAAGCGTCTTGCTGGGTAGTGCTTCGTGAAGCCCAAGCAGGACAGTTCGGTTTTGCGTCGTCCGATAGATTTGGCTCACGGTTTCGCGCGTGTTTTCGGCTCCTAAGATTTTTTTTTTTCTGTTTTGGAGCGTCTTGCTGGGTAGGTATTTGGAAGGCACAAGCAAGACGGTTTGTTTTCGGGACGCCAAGAAGTTTTGCTGTCAGTATCAGTTTTGTGTTCAGTCGAGGATGGATTACCAACTGGTGAGTTCGTTTCATTCTTGTGATAACACATATTTTCTTGAAAGCGTAACTTTTAAGTAATTTTAAAACAAACTTTGTATGGTTCGTCACTATAAGTGTCGGCATTATTTTTTTTTCTTATACAATTTCAATATACATAAATATATTTGCCTCTTTTATACATTATTAAAAATTATCTTTTGAATTGTTCGACATTGTGAATGTTGACGTATTTTTTAAAACTTGTACCATATGGAGACAAAATGCACAGTAATACTCATATGTAATTTTCAAACAAACTATGTATAGTTCGTCACTACAAGTGTCGGCATTATTCCTGTTTCATATAATTTAAAATATATACATGTAATTTTCAGTTTTCGTCATTAATAAAAACATCTTTTGAATAGAGTAGTGTTTGATCCTTCCACCTTGACGCTTACTCCTGCGGGAGCGGGTGATGAGGGCAGGATCAAACATGTCGCGCGTCGGTAGTGAAGCGGTGAAAAAGTGATCGGTTCGTTAGTAGTGTTTGATCCTTCGACCTTGACGCTTGCTCCTGCGGGGGCGGGCGATGGGGGCAGGATCAAACTTGTCGCGCGTCGTTCGCTCAGAGAAATGAAAAAGCGCCGCGGATGGCTAGTAGTGTTTGATCTATTGATCGCGTCGCTTGCTCTTGCGTGGGCGAGTGACGAACACTTGTTCGGCGTTTAATGCGATTATCGAATTATTTCGCGAATCCGGTTAGGCGTGATTATATCATGGCTCGCATCACCAAACATTGGTGACTCCCAGATCTTTACCTTATCCCACTAACCCAATATCCTCTCCATGACAACCGTGGAGATGCAGAGGTGATCTCGGTCTCTAGTAACAACGGTAGTCACACTAACATTCCTTCCCTTCCCCGATGACCGTAAGGACGTGGCCGGCGCCGTTATTGACTTTTAAATTTGAGCTCTCGATTTGTGCACATTGAAGAATGGTAAGCTAATCCCAAGCCCCATTCATTAATTCCCTGTGCAACTTCGATTGTTCTGGTCAATCACGGAGTAGCAACTACGAATTGTACGGTCATCTATGCTTATGCTTATGCTTAAATTAAACGTGATGCTGTAATAATAGATGAATTTGTTTTATTTTTACCATATTCTTCAGTTTACACTGCAATTATATTTACATATTTTTCATCTGTGAAGTCTTTCGTAATTTTCTTGAACATAAGCAGGCAAATCACGTGTTTGTTTGTTTACATTTATGCGCTGCTCAATCCTCTATCGACTCACACTGACAGACTTGATAAAAGCTTTTTGGAAACATTTTTACAACGTTTCGAACATCTCATGTCTGTGTGACAAGCCTCGTTTTCTTTGTCAGATTTCCCATAAGCACTGGTGTCAAATCTGTTTGGCAACTCCAAATCAGTCGCATTTTAAGTAATTTCATTTGAATTAATGACATCTCTCGCGAAATTATTTGTTTAGTCTCAGAAACCTCGTCAACGGAAAGCTGACAGATCAAGGAATCATCTAAATGTTTTTATTGGTATGTTTTAATAAAAACAATACTGTGAAAATGCAATGCCGAATTGTGCTGAAGCCGTAAATTACTATATAACAAACATGATGGTATTCTAGAATAAAATCAAAGTGTATGCAATGAAAAGGTGATTCCAATTGACTTGGCTGGAATAAAAAATATTTGATCTACTAACTATAATAAATATGTATCTACTCATGAAGTTTCAGGATCTATTACGAATATCTTGTATTGCGATCGTTCAGATCTTTCAATTTTACAAGCTTATAAGTGGTATCAATAAGGATTTAACAGAAACAATATTATGATTTTTTATGGTTTGTTCCCTTTAATAATTAGATCTCATCGCTTTTATATATCCGAGCTTCACTGAAATTAACTTTTTTTTTTGTAATGTTTGATTATTTTTGATACATTTGTATTTTTTTGCTGATCTGTGAGTTATCTGTGCGGTGGTGCTAGATGACAATGGCCTGCAGAAATGTACTAGAAAATTATGAACATTTATATGAGAGAACAAACTTCAAACTTTGAGCGCTACTTTCTCAATGCCAACTTTTTTCATATGGGACAGTTATGCTTTTATGAACAAGACATCTTTATTAAAAATAGAAGATTTTCATTACAAAATCAAGCACTGCGATCAATTCCAATTAGGTCTATATCGTCCGCAAAGCCAAGGAGCATGTGCGACCTTGTGATAATAGTGCCATTTCTCTGCACGCCAGATCTCCTAATAGCACCTTTGAGTGCAATGTTGAACAGTAAATTCGAAAGTGCGTCTCCCTGCTTCAATCCGTCTAACGTCACGAACGAGGTTGACACCTCGTCTGCGATCCGAACACTTGATTTCGAACCATCCAGCGTAGCACGTATCAGCCTAATTAGTTTCACCGGAAAACCATTTTCAGACATTATCTGCCAAAGCTCTGAGTCGTACGCCGCCTTGAAATTAATAAACAGATGGTGAGTCTGCAAGTTGTACTCCCGGAATTTGTCTAGGATCATTCGCAAGCTAAACATCTGGTCCGTTGTCGAACAGCCCTCACGAAAACCAGCTTGGTATTCGCCGACGAAGGATTCCTCGAGTGGTCTCAGTCTGTTGAACTGGATGCGCGACAGAATTTTGTACGCCGAATTCAGCAGGGTCAATCCTCTGTAATTGGCGCACTCCAGTCTGTGCCCTTTCTTGAAGATAGGGCGGATGAGGCCATCCAACCAGCCGGTGGGCAATTCTTCGTCCTCTCATACCTTCAGCAGTACTCGGTGGATCGACTGGTAAAGCTGCTCGCTTCCGTGCTTGAGAAGCTCGACCGGGATCTCGTCCTTCCCAGCAGCCTTACAGTTCTTCAGCTCGCTGATAGCCTTTTTAACCTCTCCTTTGGTTGGTGGGTCCACAGCTTGATCGTCATCATCTATGAGCTTTCACTGTATGTGTATATCGTGTGGCAAGAACGAATATATTTCATGTCCGAAGAAGTCCTAGACGGGAATCGTATACAGACATCTACAGCATGGCATCGCAGACGTTACCACGATGCTAAGCAAGGACCCAATATTTTAATATATTTTTATATCTGTGAACCGATGTACTGACGCGCAATATTTTTTTATAGTTTCCCACAGTACTTTAAAGTATCAACAAGCAAACTCTAAATCTGACCCATACCTAGAATCACTATCATCGATCTTTTGAAATTGATCTTGCAGGCAATCTATTCTAATATATATAAAAAGCAGTCTAAAATGTTGCACTTTAATCGACAAAATCAAGCACCTGCAGTGCTATTTCTTCTTCTGACCATCCTTTTCATGCCTTTTCTCGCATCAACACAGTGGGAGCTGTCAGGCCGCTAATTGTGAATATCCCATAAGAACGAGTTTTTGAATAGATGTTGAGATGTATCATAACATATGGTAGAGAAGAAGCACTTCTCGAAGGTTGTAGGACAAAAGGTCGAAGGACAGAAGGTCGAATGACAAAAGGTCGAAGGACAAAAGGTCGAATGGACAAAAGGTCGAATGGACAAAAGGTCGAATGGACAAAAGGTCGAAGGAACAAAAGGTCGAATGGACAAAAGGTCGAATGGACAAAAGGTCGAATGGACAAAAGGTCGAATGGACAAAAGGTCGAATGGACAAAAGGTCGAATGGACAAAAGGTCAAATGGACAAAAGGTCGAATTGACGAAAGGTCCAAAATGTACCGTTGAAAAGATTATCGTACACTCAGTTGCTAACATTTTGACCACTATTTCCTCCCTTCTCATCTGAAGTTTTTCCTTCTTTTAAATGAAGGCTGTTTTTTAGAATTTCCGTTTGAAGCAATAATTTGTATTAAGGCTATTATTTTCCAAACATAAGATTCATTTTCTGAACGTCGTTTGTTATTTGATACTCCGAAGCATAGAGTAATTATTGTAAGCTTTTTATTTTATACATTCTCAATAGAGATTTGTCCTTCTTTTAAACATGGGCTGTTCTTTTGGAGTTATATATTATAGTGATTTTTTTTCTGTTGTAGACACTTGTATCAATTGTTATTCCTTCTTTTATACATCGGCTGTTCTTCATAGATTTCACTTTTACATCTTGCCTGCATTTTCTTTTTCAATTGAAATGTTGCCTTCATATAAATATCGACTGTTCTTCATGCTTTACAGCATGATTTGCATTTCTAACAAAGGATTTTCCTTCTTTTGAAGTTTTGCTGTTTTTAGGGCTATGCATTAGAGATCTGATTGTTGGTTTCGACTGATTTAAATTAGCATTGGAGAAAAGTAATCATCCTTTTTCTGGAATTAGGTCCCAACTAGGGTAGGGTCTGCTTCTCAGCTACTCAAGCATTTACTTAGAGCTTTTTTTAGATCGTTGACCAGCTGAAATTGAACCTCTCTCAGCACGGTCTTTCTGAAAATATGCTCATCTATTTAAGCAGTAGCGCTTGTGCTTGGTTTAGTGATAACTTGCTTTTTATATGTAAATACAGTACTGACCCGATTTTGTCAGCCCCCGATTTTGTCAGCTTTTGGACCCGATTTTGTCAGCCTATTTTAAATTTGTCAAAAAGTTGTAATCGTCATGTTTTACCACGTTCACATTAAAGTTTATGATGATGTTTGATGTCATGCACGCATGGGCGTAGCCAGAGGAGGCAATGGCAATGCCTTTTATTAAAAGTGAAAAAATCGATATGACCAATATAAGGCAGAAGGGAGCCCCTGAAAAGAAAAAACTGGCTACGCCCATGTCCATTGCCCTCTGAAAAGTCCATGTAACCATGTAACACGTCAAAATTTGAAAAACAGGAACAAAATGAAATGACCCGATTTTGTCAGGTTCCCCATTTTGTCAGCCTAAAATTCATCGAGGGGCTGACAAAATCGGGTCCTTACTGTATAGCCTTTTGTTCTTCCTAAATGTTTGTCCATTCGACCTTTTTTGTCATTCGACCTTTTGTCCATTCGACCTTTCGTCCATTCGACCTTTTGTCCATTCGACCTTTTGTCCATTCGACCTTTTGTCCATTCGACCTTTTGTCCCTTCGACCTTTTGTCCATTCGACCTTTTGTCATTCGACCTTTTGTCATTCGACCTTTTGTCCTTCGACCTTTTGTCCTTCGACCTTTTGTCATAGATTCCTTCTCGAAAATTGAGTGGCAGGGGTGGCGGGTTTCTTAGTTCTTCTTTCTGGCATTACGTCCCAACTGGGATAGAGTCTGCTTTTCTGCTATGTGTTCTTATGAGCACTTCCACGGTTATTAACTGAGAGCTTTCTTTGCAAGTAGACCATTTTTGCATGTGTATATCGTGTGACAAGCACGAAGATACCCTATGCCCTGGAAAGTCGAGAAAATGTTTTGATTTGAAGCCACGACCCTCAGCATGGTCGTGCTGAATAGCTGCGCGTTTACCGCTACGGCTATCTGAACCCAGAGGTTGCTTAGACGGTATTAAATTGCTTTTGTTGGCGATTGCGTTAAACTGTATGAAAGTTTCGTTCTGAAACAACAGAAATATCTATCGTTGAAATTCAATCTGGAATCACTGACGCCGCTAGCCGCAGGGGCACAAAGACTACTAAGCTTCAAAACTTTTCGCGAGTGATATATCTCTGCTGTACCGTTAGAGCATACTTGTCTACTGTTAAGTTACGTTAAGTCTGTGCGGTTAAATGACTGAAGCCAGTATGGAAAAAAGTGGCTTCGAAAAAAAATGTGGTTAGCTATTTTTATCACATGGTGAAGTACCATGTTTCTCCATAATTTTGATTTCACCAAACTTCTTGATGGCTAATGCTTATGATACCATAAATGCAACCTTATCAACTGAGTTTATCATAAGCGATTAGTTTTTGCAAACATAATTATAAGTTCAGTACAAGGACACATTTTGACGAAATTAGAATTTGAAGAACTACCGAGATAATAATTTATTGACGCTTTTAGCTAAATTGACCAAAAATAATTCATTTTGTTCCGCAAAATAGCGTTGCCAATATTATTCTGATCAACATACTTCAAACAAGTGGATAGGTGTACCAAAAATCGACGTCTATCAACGCAAAACCAATTAGTGTCCTTTTAGCACAATGACTACGTTGAGAATAAATTTTACAAACTGGAAAAGATTCACATATATCATCAATATGACGACTGTCGTCATAAAATTCCTCACATTAATCTGTCTGCTAAATTTGCACTCTAGAAATGCTGTGGCCACTTGCCACAGTTCCATCGAAAAATATTTTCGCAGATGTTAACTTATCTATTTTCGTCTTTTTCCAGGGCAAAATACCACAGCCGTCATCAACAGTATAGTACCAGCCGAGTGAGTGGAGCCAAACAGCGCAGAAAACTGGTCATGAGTTCGATATGCTAATCACTGGCTGGTGGTCGTTGTTCGACAATGCTTGATCTACTGGGGTTGTCGGCATCACGTCTTTCTCGTGGACCGTGGTAGGGTACGATACTCTATAGGGGTTAGACGAAAACGTTGGGATAGGTAAAGTTTATTCAAAATTAAAACATGCATAACTTGAATAATTGAATAATTTGAAAACTGATACGTCCGGCGTGTGAATATGTCTATTGTCATAAAATGGCCTGATTGAACATATCGGCCACCGAAGTTGTGCCAACATGTTCAAAACAGTCAGCAAAACTCCACGTTTTACCTTAGTTTTGTAGAAACTTCTATTTTTGGGTATATGATTAATTCTCTTTTGAGAAAATTTATTATGTAGTGTTTTTTCTGCAAATATTAGTGTTCTAATATTTCGTTTTAGCTCAGAGATGAACCACGTCATGAGCTGAAAGTGTCTCTAATATAGATAATATTTTTTTTTCTCCTCAGAAGTCATGTTTATGTTAAAATGTGTCATGATAATTTTTCGGATGATTCTTGAAGTCCAGCTAAAAAATCAGACTTGTGCCCAACAATTAAAAAATAATCACAAAATATATCTCTCAAGACACCTTCAAGATATCAACTATGGAATCGTGGCAAAACATTTTTTTGTTCAAAATGAATTGTTTCATTATTTTTAGCAACGAACATACTGAGAAGTTCGTAGGATTCTTTCAAGTATTTGTCTTAGTCTTAGACACTAAGATGCAACCTTCGGAAATTATTATCAGTTTGTTTTTGGAAATCTCTTCATAATTACGCTTAAGGCGAAGTAGGCCGTCGTTGAAATTTGTACGCGTCGTTGATGATTGTTGCTAATTCTTTTCAAGATTTCGAATCAAAGAAAATCAGTTGGTTTTGCACTGACACAGCTGAAAAAGTATCAGCATACCTCATGTTTTTTGGCGCGTACAGTGATACTTTTTCAAGTCAATATACACTATCAAGAATGAGTTTTATCACTTTGAAATTACACGCTGCAAAGTAATCATTTCTGCAAAAACGAATGACGGACTACTTTGCCTTAAGGAATCATATTTTTCTATGAATTACTTTGACAATATTTTTCTTTCGATCGTTTTAAAAAACGTCATCATAAAAATTGTAGCCCCTCAAGATATTATTTTCGAAATGAATCCTGCTAGCTCGTTTAGTATTTTGCTTTCAATGACTTCATCAAGACAAATTTCATAAATTTTCACGAAAGTAACGCATGTTTTATTTTGACAAAATTTTACATGTTCCAACCTTTTTGTCTAACCCCTGTATACTAGTTTCCTCAGCAAACGACCGATGGGGAAGTAGATTTGTGTTCAAAAGCGGAACCCCAGAACGTGTGCCGCCATCAGCAACGACTTCGTCGGATAAAAGGCAATAGCTTTCGCATAAATCATGATAATGTGAAAACAAAAGAATACCAAGTTCGAAAAGTGTGTACAGAAATCAAAGTTTATCACTCCAGTGAGGGAAAACGGAAGAAACGGAGAGTTGTTAAGAGTATATCAATGTGGACGGTGGAAGTCAGTGCTGCTAAGATATAACCGTTCATAAGGGCCTAATAGCCAGGAAGTTCGATAAGGGAATTTTGCAAAACGAAAATGTGGTCAATTAGTGGCCTTTTGATGGCCTTTTTGGGCGCGTGCTGCCTCTTGGCGGCCTCAGCCAATGCAAAACTGGGCCGAGATGATGTGGATATCGAAGAGATGCTACGGGATGACCCGTTCAGTAATCAGCGAGACGAAGATTTCGGATCCGGCGAGATACGGATTGCACAGCCGATGCGACATCGGAATGGACGGATGCGGATTGGACAGCTTCGGCGAGGTGGACATCGAACGCGACACTCGAAACACGGTGAGTTTGCTTTGACTTTTATATTTATTTAGGAGAATTTTTTCCCAATCTTTCGGAAGCTGTGAAATTATGACGGTCGTAAAAGTTAAGGGGCTTTTTTTGGGTTATTAATTTCGATGATAAGTTATTCAGACTATAGCACCGCTGTGGTACTCATTTGCATAACGATCATGGTCAGGTGCATCAAAGTGTGTTTTTTTTGCAAAGGTGCCATGCTTCTTTAGTGTGATAGCTATGAAAAATGTTGAATATAGATGCATACATGAACCTATTAATGTCTACACGATTGATGTTATCGTATATTGCGTGTTAATTGAAAAGAAAATAGCCATTTCTTTGGGTTAAAAGCGACACCGGTGCAAAGAACGACTTGTCATTTGAAGTAGCGTACCGTTTGACAACTGTTCTGTGTGCAACGCTGTGTATCATAGTTTTGATTAATTCGTTGGGTGACGAATTTGCCAGAGGCAAAACACCACTTTAATAGAGCTGAACAATAATAATCGATATAGGTGTTCTGTGTTAGTCAACACTATCATCCTTATTAACATTTCATTAACAACATATTACATTTATTTACCCTTATAATTCAGAATGGTTACAGGTGAAATGAATTCACCTGATTATCAATTAACAAAAAATATAAACCTAACCTATCATTTCATTATTTTGACAAAATACATCCAGAATAGTAATTTTAACGCATAAAACAATAAAATGACAATACCTACGTGCCTACGTAACAATTTTTGAACAGTCATTGCAAACGTTAAATGTTATCACCCTGAAGTAGACTGTCATCCTTCATTTTACTACAAACTTAATTTAGAATACCGAATCTCGGCTAATTTTTACCGAGATTCACAAGCCGAGTAGTCGGCAAATAACTTTCCTAGGATTTCAGGAAATAAAAGCAGAGCATCAGTAAATCGTGCTTCGTAGTTAAGCAACCGGATAATTTGTTAGCTGGGTGTCGGTTAAAATTTGAAAACCGAGATTCGCATAGCCGAGTAAAAAAATCTAAGTTTGTATCGACATAATTATTAAAATTATATGATAATCAATTTAATGAAATTTATTAACATTTGGAGGATATTTGGAATTTTTCATGAAAATATCGAGTTAGAGCTTGAGCTTGATTGACCACCCGTGGTACTGCGGTATCGCTGGATCAGCTGTACTTACACAAGGAATCAACCAGACGCCTGCTTGGGACTGACAGGCATCCTCAGTCCGGTTGTAGACTAATAAGAGGAAGGTTTAGGAATTGACTATGCATTTATAGCTGATGCACTGTAGACCTTGGAGTCCACTGCATTTACGCCAGCTCACGCAGGAGTGTATGGATATTGAAGGTAAGGCAATTTTATGGCAGAACCACGGTGCTCCAATTACCGTTATTATCAAATAAAATATACCATCCAAACGGCAGTCGGCAGTTGGTTCCTGACGTTGTTCTGCACCTCTGAGCTGAATTTGAGAAAAAATCCTTAGGCAGAATTTTGAGTTACGCCCTTTTGAAGTTTATATGACAGAAATCACATGATGTATGCCACTTTAACTTGCTTAAACAAAGAGATTATTATAAAATTTTGCAGTTTTGCTTTTTTCATCTGATTTAAGATACTGAAAAATACTTTTTTCTTAAATTTATCTAGACTGACATTTGAAAAGGGCCAATGCTATGTTTAGTTATTACTAATCAGCCAATACTCAAAACATGATATCTACCAATCAACTCCTGATAGTGATTTTAAGAAATGGTCCAAAGCATTCAAATATGTTTGAACAATTCTTGAACAGGATATCTAGATACGCCCTTTTGAAGTGTATGGAAGGATTATTGCATGATGAATTTCATTCCATATATAATCAACGGTTAGGTGCATACATAATCATAACACCTTTGCGGTTGTTCTTATTTCATTAAATTTAGCAAGTTGCAGAAAATTTACACGTACACATATTTTCTAGACTGACATTAGAAAAAGGCTAAAATATCATTGTTATACATACAAATCAATATAGCTAAACAATGACTATATCAAAGTTGATCGTAACACTCGAACTTCACATAGCTATATGTATATCGTATATCTGTATTCTATTCAATTCTGTTCAATTCTTTTCTATTCTAGTCTGTTCTGTTCTATTCAATTCTACTCTACTTACATTTATTTTATTCTGATCCACCCTACTTGTTCTTATGCATATTTTTACAAATAGCCACTGTTGTAATCAACAACTGCGTGCAAATCATTTGAACGGTACACTTTCGAAGTTTGTACGACTTTAACACTCCAGTCGTCGCGTTGTTGTATTTTGTACAACAGTGGTGAAAAAACCTCGCTTATCATACATAGCATAAGCGTGGTGGTTCTGGTGGTAGCAAACCGCGCGACGACTGAAAGGTGAAAGCGCTGACAGGTCTGTGAAAAAGCGCTTCGCACAGACTCCGACACCTGCTCATTATGTCAGCCTAGCCCTCGACCAGTCGCATTGCAGAAGTATACATCAAACATGGTTATTTAATATTTCGAAGATATCGGCAGACTCAGCACCTCGCAGCTCTCGACAAAATTGTTCATATTACCTTCAAAGCTGGGATCCAGCTCGAATAAAAAACATTTAATACAAAATGCTTCAATTCTCGAAAACTTATTCAAATAGTCTCAAGTCAGAAAAGTGAACAAACTTACTTTATCGATCCAGCGTGTTTCGCAGACGAAATTCCACACGTTCCGCACTTATCCAACTAGATTTCTCACTTTTGGAACGTTTAATTCCGGAATTACAAAACGGCGTAAGTAAGAATTTCAACTTTCGCAACCCAACCGCTACTTTCACCGCTCCTTTGTATGCAGAGACAAAGTGACTTAACCACGAATCAAAGCAAAAAACTACTTGAGCCGATTTTACACTGGTAGAAAAACGTCGAAAGTAACTGAATAAAACGGCTTATATTTTTGATTGTATGCAAAATTTAAGCGATGTACACGGCGAAAAAATTCATTTTAAAACAGTTTTAAAAGACGGGATATGATTCTTCTCAATTAATTTTCTCAAAACCGTATGAAAGTAACTTACGTCGATTTGAAAAAGTAATCGAGAATTCCTTAAAATACATAAAAAATTAACATATATAAGTTAAAACCCTTATTTCAACTTACAGTGAAAAAACCATTTGAAGCTTCATTTTCTTAGAGCATATAAGAAGCACAGATGAGGAGTCAGAATCTGTGCATAGCTATTTTTCACAGACCTGGGAGCGTTATAAAACCATACAAACATCGAAGGTGTACCGTTCAAATCTTTTGGACGCAGTTGTTGGTTAATACAGTGTCTGTTTGTAAAAATATGTATAAGAACAAGTAGGGTAGATCAGAATGAAATAAATTTAAATAGAGTAGAATTGCACACAATAGAACACACTAGAATATAAAAGAATTGAATAGAATACAGACATATAATACATATACAGATATGTGAAGTTCGAGTGTTTCATCAACTTTGATATAGTTTGTTCAGCTATATTGATTTGTATATATTTCAATTATACTTTGGCCCTTTTCTAATGTCAGTCTAGAAAATATGTGTATGTGTAAACTTTATGCAACTTGATGAATTGAATGAAATAAGAACAACCGCAAAGGTGAAATGATTGTATATGCACCCAACCGTTGATTATAGATGGAACGAAATTCACCATGCAATATTTCTTCCATACACTTCAAAAGGGCGTATCTAGATATCCTGTCCAAGAATTGTTTAAACATATTTGAATGCTTTGGACAATTTCTTTAAAATCACTATCAGGCATAAGATTGGTAGATATCATGTTTCGAGTATTGGCTGATTAGTAATTACTAAACATAGCATTGGCCCTTTTCAAATGTCGGTCTAGAAAAATTTTAGAAAAAAGTATTTTTCAATATCTTAAACCAGATGAAATTAAAACAAAACTACAAAATTTTATTCTGTTTGTTTGAACAAGTTAAAGTGGTATACATCATGTGATTTCTGTCATATAAACTTCAAAAGGGCGTAACTCAAAATTCTGCCTAAGGATTTTTTTCAAATTCGGCCCAGAGGTGCAGAACAATGTCAGGAATCAACTGCCGACTGCCGTTTGGATGGTATATTTTATTTGATAATAACGGTAATTGAAGCACCGTGAGAACAGTTTACTTTGGTCAGCAGACTGCCTATGTATCATGCGTGAGGAGAGACGTGATGGAAGAATGGAAGCGTAGGCAAATGGATTCTCTGGTTTTGGCTATTGATATGAACGAATGAATTAATATTGAAAGATAAAAGGAAGTGATAGATACAACTACGAAATGTGAAGAAACAATGAGCTGCTGGTTATAGAGCAGAAGCAATAGTTACCAATACTGTTTATTTCATAAAAATATCAAGTTAGAGAGGTAAAGTTACATAGGGAACTGTAGCAGATAATCGAGTTAGAAGAGTATCGAATTACAGAGGGATCAAAAAATTTATTCTAAATCTTCCTTCCTGGTATCACAGCAGCTAGTTCATATTGATATAGCATACAATATGGCTGACCTGGAAATTTGCTTGAAGTTCACAAACTTGTTCCTAAGTCAAAGTTATGATTCCCTGTTTATAAGTGTCATCTGCAAATAAAGATTTTTGTCATCGCTGAGGTAACTCCGGCAAGTTAGGTGTAAACATATTGCACAATATTGATCCCAAAATGCTGCCTTGAGGAACACCAGCTCTCACAGGAAGGCTTTCAGACTAAGAGCTCTAATAATTAAGCTGAAGTGTTGACAAATAACATTGATCTACTCTACATTAGACCCTTTTCGCGCCAAATCGTATTCCAAGCTTAAAGTACCATATCCGATTTCAATGAAACTTTTTGGATGTGTAGACCTTAACTAACTAATCCACTTTGCATACTTAGTTGTTCCAAAATGTATCTGGACTATCATTTGAAAAGAGCCAATTTTTTTTACTAGATTTTTTTTTCAAATTATGTAATCGAAAAATGGCAATTTCTATAAACGCATGACTTGAGGATAATTGTCTTAATTTTTGAGTAAATAAAGGTTTTTAAAACTCAAAGCCGATTTTAAAAATACTTGTCATTTTTTTATTTTAACAAAATTTTGTCTCAAGATAATTTAATTATGTTAACTACCAACAGTCCATTACATTGCACTATGGACCAGAAATTAAAATTTCGCGACAAAACTCCAAACACCTTAAAATTGAACAAAAATCACTATAAACATAATAAACATGAAAAGTTGTGCTTGGGACGACAAAAATGCATTTTGAAATGAAATTGGGAATATGTGTTTATATGAATATATTTTGAAATGAAATTGAGAATATGTGTAGGGATTATGAATATTTGAAAAAAAATATGATAATTAAGGCATTTTCGCCTATTTTTTATATTACAAAATCATTGTGCATTTTTAAAGATATGATTCAAACATTTCAAAGTTTTTTGAAGATACACTTTTAAGTTCCTCAAAATAGTTGAAAATGCCTGAACAATGTGATCATAAAGTAAAAGTTATTTGAAATGAGTTGACAACTGTTTATTAATATATTAATTGGGGTTTCACAGCATTTTAATGCAATTCAATGCAAATTGAATTCATCATTTGCTTTAATAAAATATTATAACACATTGTTTCCTGCACTTTTGAATATTAAATTTAGGGGAGGGATTATTAGAGTATGCTTAAAACTACTAATTGAATTTTAACACTTCACTTTTTGCAAAAAAATCAAATACTAAAATCACTAGTAAGGCGAGCAAATACCTTCAAACTCTAATATGTGTTGCTTATCTTGACAGATAGATTTCGTCTGCGACTTACAGACTTCTTCAGTGTCGAGTGCTCGACATTGTTTCCACTGTACAAAACCCTTGACAAAGCCATAAAATCTTCCGAGAGTCATTGCCCAAAATGGAACAAGTTAATATGAATGCTACGCTTACTTACTTACTTATTTGGCTTTACATCAATTATCTTGATAAAGCCTCGCCAACAATATTTCGCCAATTCCCTCGGTTCATGGCCGCTTCTCTCCATCCTCGACTGTGACCCACGCTCTCCAGGTCCTGGTGTACCTGATCAATCCACCTAGCTCGCTGCGCCCCACGCCTTCTTGTTCCGACCGGATTCGTGGCGAACACCATCTTTACAGGGTTGTTGTCCGGCATTCTTGCAACATGCCCTGCCCAGCGTATCCTTCCAGCTTTAGCTACCTTCACGATACTGGTTCGCCGTAGAGTTGAGCGAGCTCGTGGTTCATCCTTCGCCGCCACACGCCGTTCTCCTGCACGCCGCCGAAGATCGTCCTTAGCACTCGGCGTTCGAAAACCCCAAGAGCTTGCAAGTCCTCCTCGAGCATAGTCCACGTCTCATGCCCATAGAGGACTACCGGTCTTATGAGCGTTTTGTACATCGTGCATTTGGTGCGGGGGTGAATCTTTCTTGACCGCAGTTTCTTCTGGAGCCCATAGTAGGCACGACTTCCGCTGATGATGCGCCTTCGTATTTCCCGACTAACATTGTTGTCAGCCGTCAACAAGGATCCGAGGTAGACGAACTCGTCCACCACCTCGAAGGTATCCCCGTCTATCGTAACACTGCTTCCTAGGCGGGTCCTGTCGCGCTCAGTTCCGCCAACCAGCATGTACTTTGTTTTCGACGCATTCACCATTAGCCCGACTCTTGTTGCTTCGCGTTTCAGGCGGGTGAACAAATCTGCCACCGTTTCAAATTTTCTCCCAATAATATCCATGTCGTCCGCGAAGCAAACAAATTGTCCGGATCTCGTGAAAATCGTGCCTCGACTGTTAAGTCCGGCTCTCCGCATGACACCTTCAAGCGCAATATTGAATAACAGGCACGAAAGTCCATCGCCCTGTCGTAGTCCCCGCCGAGACTCGAACGAACTGGAGTGTTCGCCCGAGATCTTCACGCAGTTTTGCACACCGTCCATCGTTGCTCTGATCAATCTTGTGAGCTTCCCGGGAAAGCTGTTCTCGTCCATGATTTTCCATAGCTCTATGCGGTCGATACTATCGTATGCCGCCTTGAAATCGATGAACAAATGGTGCGTAGGGACCTGGTACTCACGGCATTTCTGGAGGATTTGCCGCACGGAAAAGATCTGGTCCGTTGTCGAGCGGCCGTCGATGAAACCTGCTTGATAACTTCCCACGAACTCGTTTGCTATAGGTGATAGACGACGGAAGAGAATCTGGGATAGCACTTTATAGGCGGCGTTTAGGATGGTGATTGCACGATAATTTTCACACTCCAGTTTGTCGCCCTTTTTGTAGATAGGGCATATAACGCCTTGCTTCCACTCCTCCGGTAGCTGTTCCGTTTCCCAGATTCTGACTATCAGCCGATGCAGACAAGCGGCCAACCTGTCCGGGCCCATCTTGATGAGTTCGGCTCCGATACCATCCTTGCCAGCGGCTTTGTTGTTCTTGAGCTGTTGAATGGCATCCTTAACTTCCCCCATCGTGGGAGCTGGTTGATTTCCGCTATCCGCTGTGCTGACGTAGCCATCGCCTTCGCTGTCCTGACCTTCTGTGCCTATGTTCTCTGCGCCATTCAGGTGTTCATCGTAGTGCTGCCTCCACCTTTCGATCACCTCGCGTCCGTCCGTCAAGATGCTCCCATCCTTATCCCGGCACATCTCAGCTCGCGGCACGAAGCCTTTGCGGGATGTGTTGAGCTTCTGATAGAACTTCCGCGTTTCTTGAGAACGGTACAGCAACTCCATCTCTTGGCATTCCACCTCTTCCAGGCGGCGCTTTTTGTCCCGGAATAGGCGGGTTTGCTGTTTCCGCTTCAGTCTGTATCGTTCCACGTTTTGCCGCGTACCATGCTGCAGCATTGCAGCCCGCGCTGCATTCTTCTCCTCTAAAACCTCTTGGCACTCCTCGTCGAACCAATCGTTTCTTGAGCTCCGTTCCACATATCCGACAACGCTTTCGGCAGCGTCGTTAATGGCTGCTTTGACTGTCCTCCAGCAGTCCTCAAGAGGGGCCCTATCGAGCTCGCCCTCATCCGGCAACGCTGCCTCAAGATGCTGCGCGTACGCATTGGCGACATCCGGTTGTTTCAGCCGCTCGAGATTGTACCGGGGCGGGCGTCGGTACCGTACATTGTTGATGACGGCTAGTTTTGGGCGCAGTTTCACCATCACCAGGTAGTGGTCGGAGTCAATGTTGGCGCCACGATAGGTTCTGACGTCGGTTATGTCGGAGAAGTGCCGTCCATCGATCAAAACGTGGTCGATTTGCGATTCTGTCTGCTGAGGTGATCTCCAGGTGTACCGATACGGGAGGCTGTGCTGGAAATAGGTGCTACGAATGGCCATGTTCTTGGAGGCGGCAAAATCTATCAGTCGTAGGCCGTTCTCGTTCGTCAGCCGGTGGGCGCTGAACTTTCCAATCGTCGGTCTGAACTCCTCCTCCTGGCCAACCTGAGCATTCAAATCTCCTATGATGATCTTGACGTCGTGGCTTGGGCAGCGGTCGTACTCGCGTTCGAGCTGCGCGTAAAATGCGTCCTTGTCATCATCAGTGCTTCCGGAGTGTGGGCTATGCACGTTGATTATGCTGAAATTAAAGAATCGGCCTTTGATTCTTAACATGCACATTCGTTCATTGATCGGCCACCACCCGATCACGCGCCTTTGCATATCACCCATCACTATAAAAGCTGTTCCCAGCTCGCGTGTGTTGCCGCAGCTCTGGTAGATGGTATGATTACCTCTAAACGTTCGCACCAATGCTCCTGTCCAGCACACCTCCTGCAGCGCTACGATGTCGAAATCGCGGGTCTTCAGTACATCGGAGAGTATGCGAGTACTTCCAATGAAGTTGAGAGATTTGCAGTTCCACGTACCGAGTTTCCAATCGCTAGTCCATTTTCGTCGCTGTGGTCTTTGCCGATTGTTCCGGTCCGTATTCTCTCGTTGACGTTCCTGTGCTGATGTGTTTTTACGGCTGGCTCGCAGGGCCTGACACCAACCCCCTAGATTTCCGGAGGACCATTCCCCCTAAATGTTCGGAGGGCCATAGTGCGCAGTTTAGCTTAGAGTCCTTCTCTGGCACTCGGACGATGATCAGCCGCCCCTGACATGGGGAACAGACGCTGTTGTGAGCCGCTCCTAACGTGGAGTACAGACGCTCCAGGTTTGCAAAAGCAAACCCCCCCTTCCCTGTCAGCATACGACCAAAGTTCCCACCGGGGGTTGGTTACCCGATCTTCCCCAAGGTTACTCGTACCCCGGCCAGTACCACGAGGAGGTAGGGATAGGAGTTGCTGGGCAAGAGGCTAAGGACCGCACAAAGGGGTCTATTTTATTCCTGCAGGTACGCGAGGTACCAATGGTACGCCATGCCCAGCCATTTACCGCGCCAATGCTACGCTGTTTTAAAAAATAAAATATCATATTGTTTGAAGCGTTCCACTCAAATTCACGTTGGAAAAATTATAGTCAGAAATACTTCAGCCGTCATGAAGGCCTTACTTATTTATTTATTTATTCTTCTATATTTAGTAACACACAATTAGTAACCGTTACAACTTTTTTTTTTTTACTCGCCACTTTCGCCCACACCAAAAAGCTCACGTGTAGCTTCCTGGTAGTGGACGCAACCCAACTAACATTCACTCATTTAACAAACACCATTATGGCAGTTCTATCCAGCATCATGTTTTATTACATTTTAATAATTTCCATGGCCAACCTTTGTTAAAGCATTGTTCACACAAATTTGGAGAAACTTTAAAGCATGTCGTTGAATACCAACTTTATTTTTCAGCTTCTAAAACGTTTTACAAGCATTTAGTTCAGCTTTTATACGGCTGGTCTAAAAATAATTAAAGACTAATAAAAACAAAAAAATATTTTTCTAGGCACTTTATAAATGTAGTGTGCACTATTATTATGATAGTATTACATTCTTATTTAAAAATCGCCTGTAACCTGGATTCGAACTCGAGACCTTCCAATCGTCAGCGGTATGCCTTGCCATCTGCGCCATCCTAGAATTGATGATTGTACCGTCCAGGGCAAAATAAAAACTTCTCATAGCTGAATATTGACCATGTTCGAGCTTCTATTCGACAACGTCTAATCAACACATGGTACGCTAATCTACAATTGAACAAGCATATTATTCAGCTGCTGTTTAGTGCTGATCCAAGCTGAGTTCAGTCGGCTATTTTTAGCGCACAGTGAGAAAATTTATATCGATGTTGGTCAAAATAATGTTTATTTACACAAAGTAAAAAACAGTCTGAAATAATTAATCTTATTTCATAATAAGTTTTAGTTTGTTCAAAACTGATTAATTAACTTAAATAATTTTATAAATTATACAGTCAACTCTCCCTAACTCGATATTGAAGGGACCATCGAGTTAGGGAGGTATCGAGTTACAGAACACAAAACCAGTGCAACTGCGATCCAAGGGACTATCGAATTAGCCATGAAAACCAACTTTTACTATGGTTCTCTAACTCGATATCGAGATACGGAATATCGAGTAAGGGAGAGTTAACTGTAGTTTGATTATTTTTTTATTTGTATTTTTCATAAACCTATTACATATGCATTGAAGTAAAAGTTCTCTGTATGAATATATTTGAATCATTTGAAGGGTTAGTCCTCAGAACCCACCTGAATAGAAAAATATTCGAATATCTTGATGCGATTTTTATTTTCGGAAATGGCCAAGTAAATCATTTTCTTAGAGCGCAGTATTTATTTAGTTGTGAAAAAATGTCATTTCAAATGTTTATTTAATTTTATTTAATCAATTCTGTCAAAGAAATTTCCATTTTTCTTGTACGGAAAAACATCCCGAGCAGGCGAAAAAAGCTTAGCAATAGCTGATTATAATATGGATAGCATAAAGTGATAATAACTTGATAGATAAATGATATAAAATATCTGGAAATGATATCTAAAATAAACTACTAGAACAAAATTGGCATGTCATATTTAGATTCTGCAAGATTTTACCAATAGCTGCGAGCTATTCATTAGATCTGCGTACATCAAAATTTTTCATAGGTTTAGAAGTTCCAGGAACAAAATTTTGATACTGCTTCAGATATTTTATCTCTTATGTCAATCAAGTCAATATCACGCTTTGTTTGTCAGTACTTTGCTCCTACTCGGAATACTTAGCTTAAATGTTTATTTTTGTTTTTCACAATAATTCTGCATTTCTGGAGACTGACCATGTTTATTTTTTGAACAGCTATTTCAAAAGTTTTAAGAAAGCATAATTTATGAGCTTTGAAATGCATTCGGAACTCAACACGAATTTTCGGATATTTTGTCCATTTTATGAAATTTAGCTATAGTGTGATCGCTTTTACAAGGCTCATTTAATGCTGAACAATGTGTTTGTTAATCGTCATTTTGGCCTCTATTGGATCAACTGTTCTTATTAATATACTGAAGCTGAATTAGGATTTTATAAGATACTTATTCAGCTCTTATTCATGCTTATGTTAAACATGTGGGAATAGCTGAAGTACGACGCAAGTAAAACGTTAGTTCGTCTTCTGAATATCCTTTTATACCATATACATTTGTTTAGTGGAATAGTGGCTTTTTAATTGGGGGGAAACATGTTTTGTTCAGCTCATTTGTAGAACAATCTTGACTAGTCGAATGAGAATCTTTGGAAACGTTTAATAAGTGGCGAATTCAACTTTTGTTCATTCTAATGCATAACGTTGAACATTGATCTAAGTTTGTGTTAAAAAGGCACCTTCTCAGCTCTTTATAGAGCAAATTTTTTATTCAGCTGCCATTATCATTATTGAACAATAATTAAACATGCATGCTTGTTTGTGGCTCTGAATTGTTAGTTGGGAACTATCTCAGCTCACTCTGTGCAGCACGTGAACAATAAAAAACTAATGAAAAAACAAGCAAAACATGAGCTGAGATTGAAATAACCGTTAAACTAGATTTCTCGAAAAATTATTCATACAGACTCAAGTCAAAAAAGTATACAAACTTACTTTATCGATCCTACGTGTTGAGCAGGCGGAATTCTACACGTTCCGCCCTGTACCAACTCAACTTTTCACTTTTAGAACGTTTAATTTCCGGATTTACAAAACGACGAAAGTAAGATTTTCAACTTTCGCAACCTAACCACTACTTTCGCCGCCCCGCTGTATGGAGAGACAAAGTGACTTAACCACGAATCAAAACAAAACACAACTTGAGCCGATTTTACACTGGTAGAAAAACGTCGAAAGTAACTTGATGAAACGGCTTATCATTTTGTGTAATTATTTTTTTTTGGGAAATAATAGAAACTACGTAGTTTTTGAACGCGAGCTGATTGTATGCAAAATTTAAGTGGTGTACACTGCGAAAAAATGTTAAAAAGGTGATTCATTTTAAAACAGTTTTAGAAGACAGGTTGTGATTCTTCTGAATTAATTTTCTCAAAACCCGTATGAAAGTTACTTACGTCGATTTGAAAAAGTAATCGAGATTTTAATTAATTTAAATAGAATTACATGGCGTGACGCCCCAGTGGAACAAATGTTCCTTTTAAGGGACCCACTTATGATATAATTACTAATTAACTTTAAACAAAAAAAGAAAGATATTTAAGAAAAAAAGAATTTGATTAATCTATGACTGGTTTCTGGTAGTTGACATATTGCTCAAAATACGAATATTATTTTTTATCCAAGAATGTCGTGAAGATTTAGTTTTAAGTATTGCTTTAGCTTTTGTTTGAAACTATTTTGATCGCTTATTTGTTTCAAGTAATCCGGTAATTGATTGTACAGATTAGGACCAATGATTGAAATTCTTTTTTGACCAAACATTGTAAGTGTACGATAGCCATGGGATATTGAAGGTAGTTGAATATTATGATGAAAAAGATTATTGTGCAGAGTGTCATGAACAAATATTAGAGTCTGAATTTTACAGTGACTGTGAATTGGAAGGATATTGTGATAGACATCAGAGTAAAGTTGAAGAGTGGGAAATAAAAACGGTTTGCTAAATATCGTTTTCAAACATCTATTCTGGAGAGTTTGGAGCTTTTTTCAAAGAAGACTTCGAGGCACGATCCCATGCTATAATAAGATAGCTCAGGCGTGAGTGAATATGAGCAAAATAGAAGTTTAAAAGTATTCTGCGCGATACAAAATGACTTACTCTTCGCATAATTCCACATAGCGATGATACCTTTTTTTCTACATTTTTAATGTGATTTGCCCAGCTTAGGGTAGAATCCAGCATCAAACCTAAGTATTTAAATGATGATACTTGTTCAATACAGGAAGAGTTGAGTAAGACTTGGTTTGGTTGTTGAAAAATCTTTCTAGATGAGTGAAACATCATATATTTGGTTTTCATTACATTTAAAGAAAGTAAATTAGAAGAAAAATATTGCGACAGAATACTCAAATCTACGGTCATATGCTCCACTATTGCATCTGCATCTAAGTGCGGATAGAACAAAGCTGTGTCATCAGCAAATAAACGTGGTGTTCCCTTTAATTGCAACCTATTTAGGTCGTTCACGTACAACAGAAACAATAATGGACCAATATTGCTACCTTGAGGTACACCTACCCCTAAGGACTTTAACGAACTCTGTGAGTCACCAATTGTGACGAACTGTTTTCTATCTTGCAAATAGCTGCGCACAATTTCATTTGCTATACCTCTAATTCCGTAGGCCTCCAATTTATCTAAGAGTATTGCATGGTTCAATGTGTCAAAAGCCCTTGCGTAAATCTAAGAAGAGTGCACCGACGATGTGCTTTTCATCAATCCCCTTTATTATATCGTCAAGCAATTCAACAATTGCGATATGAATAGAGAAGTGACACTTTTCTAAACTTAGTTTAACTGAATTCATCTTTTTTTCGCGCAAATAATTATATCTAATTCATCTATTTTAATTAACATGTTCAATACATTTCCTCTTAAAAACTGCCCCAGATATTATTAAGGTTAATTCATTTAGCAAAGTATTCTAATAGGAAACACCTCTTACGAAGAAACTTTTTCTGTATTTAGCGGTACGATGCCTTCTTATAACAAATTTCTTAGATCTATCACTACGAAATTGATTAAGTTTTGTGAACAAATAGTCAGGGCTTTTGTTATGGATTAGCTTGAAAATAAGTTGACAGCATCTTTGCTTACAAAAATTTCCATATATTTTACCACACTGTTGTAGTATGAATGCATCCCAGTCCAAATTTGGTTGAATTGTATAACCTAGACTAGATGCCGATTGAACGAATTCGATTATGGTATTGTTGATCACTAATATGGGCTGATTGGAATTGGAATTTGTGGTCATGAGCATAGCGTGAGTTTTATCCAGATTTAATTCCAGGTTGTGCTTCAGAGTCCAATTGAAAACATTTTGTAAATCATCTTCTTCTTTCTGGCGTTACGTCCCTACTGGGACAGAGCCTGCTTCTCAGCTTAGTGTTCTTATGAGCACTTCCACAGTTATTAACTGAGAGCTTACTATGCCAATGACCATTTTTGCATGTGTATATCGTGTGGCAGGTACGAAGATACTTTATGCCCCCTAATTTTCCAACCCGAAAAGATCCTCGACCGGTGGGATTCGAACCCACGACCCTCAGCTTGGTCATGCTGAATAGCTGCACGTTTACCGCTACGGCTATCTGAGCCCATTTTGTAAATCAGCATCAGTGAATAAATTGTCACCCAACACGCAGCAACAAAGACACTTGTCACCTCCGTGCGCGGCAATTTTCTGGGCTTTCGCATTGCAATTTTCGAGAACTTTCTCCGTGTTGGTATACATTGTTACATTATCAAACAGCATCCATAAAACAAATTTGGTTTGTGTTTTTAAATTACTGATTAATCGCGAGTTGAAAAGGTTCCAACAATATTGCGCTCTGTGATTGTCATGACAATTCTGCTTTTAATTGTGTCCTTATCCGCAACAGTTGTGACAAACGGTTGTGAGCGAGCTTGCTTTGTTGTTTGTTTTTCGTCTATTTTGATGATAATTTGATTCACTAATCAGCATTAATCTTATCAACTATATACATGGCATCTGCATAGTTGTACTTACAATATAGTTGCACATCATCCGCAAAGACCTCAATTTTACAATATTTAAGAACGTCAGGTAAATCGTTCACATAAAGCGAGAACAATATTGGGACCAAAATTGACCCTTGCGTAACACCAGACGAAACAGGTAAGAAATCGGAATACTTATTATTTAGGGGGAGATCCCCCAGTACCGGACACTCAAGCCACTAGATTCATAATTCGAAAAATATTGATTTTATGGGCTTGTGTTATCCATTTATGATAAATATTATCATTTTTATAGTGTACAAAAATAAATTTGAAATTATAATATGAATTTTGACACTGCATTTTGATGATGAATTTTAGTTCCAAATTGATCGATCTCGAAAGGTGGCACCCAATACCGGACACGATCTGGAAATGCCTCGAATTCTGTAAATTTGAACATTATTGAATGTGTACACTATAGGAGTAGGTTATAATTACCAATTCAATGCATTTGCAACATTTACAAGAATAATTGTATTTATTCTTAGTTTGCAAGATGCCTATCAAAAACCTCTTTCATATATGATGAAAAATTGCACATTTTACAATGTTGTTCTGAATGTTCATTCTTCTTAATTTTATTGCATGTTTGATACCATGATCGACGGAACCAATGAAAAATGAAAGTATTCTGAGACACTGATGCAATAATTACAAAGATATCATATAACAAATCAAGCTGTCAGAAACTGAGGAACAGGAGGTGCTTAACCAGAATTGTAATTTGTCCATATTTAGTTTAATTATGGTACAACATACATTCATACTATCAAATTAAGATTATGTTAGATCATGCTTGCAGGATCCAAAGTATTTTTCATAATCAAAATATTTACTAAATAGGCTCAAAATTAAGTGGATACGTAAATTTTTTAAAGATTTTCAAACTTTTCTACTTTTTTAAAAAGGCATGCACATTTCAAGGATGTGTTATTGTACGCAAACAGTAGTCTACATAATAGTTTTCTTTTCTACTAATACACCATCTTGATTGGACCATGATTTCTTAATGTTTCGATTTTGTCCGGTATTGGGTGCTGTCCGGCACTGAGGGATCTCCCCCTATATATACAGATTGGACACGATTTGATAGATATGAGTTTATTAAATGGACAGAAGCACTCGAGAAACCAAATTACATTGCAGTTCCTTACATAACATACCATGCGAAACCGTGTCAAATGCCTTAGAAAAATCAAGAAGTATCAGAATGATTGAATTGCTTTCATCAAGAATCATCCCTATGTGGTCGGGGTTCTGCTAAAACCGCACCAAGTGCCAAAATCTTTATTCCGAGATATTTTACTTTAAAGTCTTTTCCTGTACTAGTTTATCGCGGATGATAATTTTATTTTTTTATCGCTCACATGCGATTAACAGTGTTCAATAAGTACATTGAGATTAAATATACTAGTAAATCATCAAAAAATTAACGATGTGATTGGATTTCATTAAACAATATGAAGCACTCAGTTCACTCTGGCTGAACAAAAATTGAAAAAATATGGTTCTTGGTTCGGTATGGTTGGATGTGTTTCACAGTTTTCAACAACACAAGTAAAATTGGAGACAAATGATGTTTATCATCACCGTGCATGTTGGAATCCATGTCACAAGTGTTTATGGGAAGGATTCGTATGTATTGAATCAAGGTTCTCACGTTTTCATACATAGATCCTAATGATAGAAGAAAACCATGAATTCGCTCTGCCAAAGCGCACCAAGTTGCTCCCATTTGGTGCTCCTTTGCTGATCAAGTGTTCACCAGGAATCACCATCTTTTCAGATGTACATTGACCTGCTGATGTTTTTCTGCAATATAAAAATAATCACAGAATCTAAAAGTTGTTTGATTTCCATCACCATCGGATAGAACATCAGAAAAAAAGTTTTACCGTGATTTGAACTCTTGCCTTCTGAGTGGTAATCTAGTGTGCTAGATTCACTAGGTCATCTTCACTTCTTGAAGAAATGGTGATAAACTTGAATCAAGTAATGTGCAGTTTGTCTGACGGGGTTTGATGGCGATAATGCCATTTTCTGAACAACTAAAGCGCACCAAGTCCACCTGAGTTGTTCACACAGCACCAGATTAAATTATTTCGTTTTTTCATTACGGCTTATGTGTGGTTTGATAAACATATTATATAACAAGCTAGTGCAAGTATGTATTGCATGTAAATGCCTTTACTCCATGTCTAAATGCGATTTTCAGATAAACAGTACTTAGTGCGGTGTGGCTGGATAAAATTTGAAAGAAAATAGATCAACGCCACCGGAGCTATATTTTATTTTATTTAATCAATTGCTGCCCAATTTCACTGGCCTCTGTTTCTATGAGTTGTTTGGAATGGATAAATTGTAAGAATATAGAAGGAAGTTGAAAAAATATAGCTTTATATCTGAAAAATGAATTCCCTCTGATGACGTGCGTTGGTTTATGGTTCGCTTTGGCTGAACAAAATTACAGTTTTACAAGTCCATCCAAAGAAAATTTTTGATGTAAGATCACAAGGAACTGTTCAAATTACTTGATATTTTCATGGTAGAAAGGTCATGATTATTTGAGTCCTCTGGTGTAAAAAGTCTATTAGGGAAAAAATGGCACTTGGTGCGGTTTAGTAGAACCCCGACCATGTCATCTAATACTTTGAGCAAAACTGTTTTAGTACTATGACCGGGTCTGTAACCAGATTGATGCGGACTCAATAAGTTGTTTTCATTGATGTAGGAACACATTTGCTTTTTTAACAATTTTTCTAAAACTTCAGAAAGACCTGGCAATATACATATTGGGCGTAAATTTTCAATAGAATTTTCCTTTGCCTTTTTATTAATTGGGAGTACTTTTGCCTTTTTCCAAGCCTTAGGAAATATAATGGTTTTGATAATGGAATTAAATATGTGGGTAACTGGCGTGATAATAAGCGGCAATATTTTTTTTCAAAAAATTGAGCGGCACTTTATCCAGACCTACGGCATTTGATTTAATGTCAAATAGTGCATTCACTACTTTGGCTTCATTCGCGGCATTAAAGTTGAATGAGTTCAAATATTCGCTCTGACGTGGGGTGTAGAGTAAGGTGGGGCAAAAGTTCGACCTTAGTGGTGTAATCAAGGTTTCCAGGAAAATAATAGCAGATGAAACAAAACAAATACCATACAGCGAACCTTCAACATATTGGCTATAACTTTGCTCAACAAACTTGTGTCAAAATATTTACCCATTTTTAGTTATAACAGTTTCAAAATTGATTGTCTTAAACGAACTTTTGCCCCACCGGTGGGGCAAGAGTTCGAATCTAAAAGTTCGTTGGCTAAAACACAAAATATCAATACTTTTATGCCAGGCATACTTTATACCAGCCGTAAACTTATGTTTGCCGAAAAATACACACTAAATTTTCATAAAAAAATGCCCAAAACAGGGTGAATTGTAATACACCCAAAAAATAGCAGTTTTTCGCAAAACTTAGTGAAAATGTAAAATTTTTGTGACATTTTTTTGCACGATCAGGCAAATTTTGCCTAATTTGAAGATAATATGTAGATTTCAGGAAATTTGAAAAATTTCCCGTGGGTTTATACATGGGTCGAACTTTTGCCCCGCAGATTCGAACTTTTGCCCCGCTATGGACCAAAAAATTGATTCCAACTATTTATGGAAAAAATAATACACGTCAAAGCATCCCTATGATAGGCCTAGAAACGCCCTTACATAAAATATTAAAAAATATTTTATCTTCATTTGGTTCCATGCATCGGAAGTTTGATCAAATATTACAATATTTACGTCGAAAAACAACAAATAGCCATAACTTTTCCAAATCTCAATCGTTTTTTATGAAATTTGGAGTGAAAGTCTCTTACTTGAATAGTATTCGAATCACCATGACATTTCTAAGTTTTGATTTGATTTGAGCTAGAAATCTTAAAAAGAAACTCTTGCCCCACTCGAACTTTTGCCCCACTTTACTCTAAGTATAATTCGACTCGGTGAAATTTTTCGAAAAGGATTGATTGATATCATTTGGGCAAACGTCAATTCCTGTTTTTTCCACCAGTCCATTAAGGTGAAGATGAATCGAAGCCAAAGCTAAAATTTTCAAGAGCACGGATCTGGCGAACCAAACATCCGTTTGAGCTGAAAACCTAATCGATTGGTCACCACCAGCTAGTGACCAATCGATTAAGTTTTCAGCTTAAACGGATGTTTGGTTCTCAAGATCCGTGCTCTTGAAAATTTGAAGTTTGGCTTCGATTCATCTTCACCTTAACGCCAGCATTTTTTAACCTTATCCACAAATCTTTCAACGGCAACCTTGGATCAAAAAACCGACTGTAATACTGTTCTTTAGCAATGCGAACAAGGTAATTTACTTTGTTTCTGAGCCTTTTGAACAAATCATGGCTCTATCTTTCTATCTAATTTCCACTATTTAAATGCTAGATTGCGATCTATTGTTACCTTTGAAATAGTTTCATTAAACCAAGGATTAGCACAAGTTTTCTGGCGGACGTGGCACATAAGCCCCATGCAAACTAGTTATTGTTACATTGAAATAATCGACAAGTAAGTCAGGATCGTTAATTTTGTAAAACTGAAGTCAATCAATTGATTGAAGTAGTTGAATGCATCGTTCAATTCTCTTACATTGATTTTATTGTAATCATGTTACTGGTAATTGTTAGAGGCATTATGTCTTAAAAAATTTAAAGAAGCAAAAATAAGGTCGTGGTAAGAAAAAAACTGGAGCATCTACCTGATTAAAACGCAGAACTTTTGATTGATCATTTGTTATACAGTCATCTCTCCATGAGTCGATATTGAAGGGACCATCGACTCATGGAAATTTCGAGTCATGGAACACCAATGCTATGGAAAGTTGTTTGAAGGGACCATCATAGTAACCATGAAATTTGATTTTTAGTATAGTTCCATGAATCGATATCGAGTAATGGAACATCGACTCATGGAGGTTTAACTGTAATAAGATCGAGTTGTGAACTACCATGCTCATGGAAAAAAGTGGGTTCTTTTCCAACACAGTTTAAACCATGACTGTCCAGAGTGTCAACGAATTTCTTAGCCTTCGTAGAACTAATATTCAGCACATTGGTATTGAAATCTCCCAAGAAATAAATTTGATTATAATGCAAACCGTATTCACAAAGCAAGGTATCCACAAGCGTAGAGCAGTCTAGATCAGGAGGATTATAAAACGTATCCAAAAGCAATTTATCGCCATCGATCATAAGCTCGAATAGTATGAACTCAGTATTAATGGTGCCCATCATATATTCTGATTCACGAAGAACATTTAGTTTAATATCATTTTTTAGAAACACAACAATACTACCTCCGATCCGTCCAACCCTAGCATTTCTGATTATGGTTATTTGATATCCATTGATGTTGATAACGCTATCATCAATTTTCTCGTTTAACCATGTCTCACAAATACAGACTACGTCTACATTAGATATGGATAAAATTTCGCGTAACTCATCTAGTTTTTCAAGCCTCCGTGCACAAATGCTTTGACCATTCAAACAAGCAATTGACAATTTTGTTTATACATTTTTTTACTTGATTTGTTAAAACACCAGAGTATGAGGTTTACAACAGCTTTTGAACTCTTTTTACTATAACATGCAGGAAATTATATAAGAATAATGATTTTTTGTTCAGCTCACAATTTTAAATTGAAATTAATCAAGCAGAATTCCTAATCTTCATTTGTTTTAAATGAAATTGGATGATTTGTTTATGCATAGCGGAATAGTTAAAATGCTTAGGTTTGCGATATTTCTGGCAGCAATTTAAAAGGATTCAAACTATTTTTTTTTATTTTCTACATTGATGGCCATTTGATGCTGTCTTTCAATTTTCTTTTAATCTTTTATACTGTATTTTTTATATTCCAGCGTAGTATAGGAGGATAGTATATCTTCTTCTTCTTTCTGGCGTTACGTCCCCACTGGGACAGAGCCTGTTTCTCAGCTTAGTGTTCTTATGAGCACTTCCACAGTTATTAACTGAGAGCTTACTATGCCTATGACCATTTTTGCATGCGTATATCGTGTGGCAGGTACGAAGATACTCTATGCCCTGGGAAATCGAGAAAATTTCCAACCCGAAAAGATCCACGACTGGTGGGATTCGAACCCACGACCCTCAGCTTGGTCTTGCTGAATAGCTGCGCGTTTACCGCTACGGCTATCTGGGCCCCATATATGTAGTTAGTATGATAGTATATGAGTTTGCTTAATTAATTTATAATCCATTAGGAAACATAAATTCATCTTAGTGAGCCATCAAATTTAAAAACGGTGATGTTTTCGATGTTTCAACTTGATTTTTATAACTTTTGTAAAGTATTATACCAATGATTCAATCGTGGTTGATAAATAAAAATTGTAGCTTTTGCGATCCATATGAAATTAGTATATTATCTTTACCTGAAGGTTGTCCGGAAACCACGCGTTAGTTGTTATATTGAAAGCCTCAAACAGATTCCTATGTTACAGTCTTATCATAGCCTCAAAAGAAAAAAAGCATCCGGTAACTTTTTAACCGACTGAACCTAGATTTCGTAATGTCACCTAGCTCATGAACAGAGCCTTCCTCAAAAGTAGTGGATTATGACTGCTTTAGTTGTTTTTATACCAATCAAATATATTTAATTGGTTGATTGTATTAACAGCAGCGAAGTTGAAAATGTTAGGTTAAAAATCGATTAAATTTTCGCATGTACTTGAACCGATGTATCTCGGCCAGACGCAAATATATGCAAAACCTTTTGGTTGCACATGAAAGAGTGGAGTTTGGGATTCCACCTCTAACTGGTTGCAAACCGAATACGGTGAAACACCTTAACTTTTAAGGCAAACTGTTGAAAATATAGTAAATGTTACTGGGACATTGTAAAATCTATGATAAAATGCAAATTAACGTTATTTTTATATCAGACATGTAATATTCACATAATTTGCTTTCCAAAAATGTACACACTATATTTTTCTTGCCATTTTTCCCCACAAACTGAATTTTCTTCTGATAGGCAGAAATTAAAGTTTTTCAGTAAAATCAAAATTGACATCCATAAAGTGCAATAAAATAATGTAATAAATCACGTATGATGGTTGGTATACAATCACACATGTTCTCACTAATGAGAAATATATTTGATTAAAAAAAAAAGTTTTTGGACTTTTAGCGTGAAATTTTGATTTCTGGCCCATAGTGCCTCGCTAGATTGGCACTTTGAAGGAAAAAAAAGTTTTTCTTACAAAAGTTTTTCTTGTCATAATTATTTTTTTTTATAGTTTGTCATTTTCAGCAAAAATAAACAAGTGAAAGTCCCAATCATCTAAGAATTCAATGAAGCTCAATAATTGAGTCAATTTTGTCTAATCAGTTTACTTTAAATTATCAAGAATTGCATACAATCCATATAATACTGTATTCTTGAAGAGTGCTGCCAACTCCGAATATATTGTGGCGAATAACGCGTCATGAGCTTTTTTTTTAATATGGAATTCTTGATATTTTAAAGTCTAATCAAAATTGACTCATTTACTGAGCTTCGCTGAATTCTGAGATGGTAGTTACTTTCACTTGTTTATTTTTGTTTGAAAATGACAAGTTAAAATATTTATTTGAGACATGAAAAAAAATTTTATTAGAAAAACTTGTTTTCTTTTAAAAAGGTTCATCTTTCGATGTATCAGGTATCAGAAGGCCGGCTCCAAAGGCACGTTCCCCGCCAGTTGGGAGATTTGTGCCATCACCATATTTGAACCTATTTCATCATCTACCCGATGGGAGAGGAAAGGGAAAGGAAAGATGGAAGGAAATACCATGCCCACACAGTTACGGATCACCCACAGTGACGGATCACTTTGGCGTTCAACATCGGATAACTCGCTTAACACATAAACATTGACGTGAAACATATTTTTCCCATGTTAAACTATTTGTCTTCTACCATTTTTAATGTTAAGCACAGCATTCAGCCGCTAAATAACGGTGTATTTGACAAATGTTTAGTTGGTACCACACAGCTATCATTATATGGTCGTTTTCTGTAAGAAGTGCCGTCAGCATTCATAAGCTCCCACAGGTGGTAAAATTCATATGTTATAGCATAAAACATGCTTCGATTGAGAATGAATTCATTTTTGGGAAAAAAATTCTTGATTGTTGATTCTAAATACCGAATATTAACACTTCTAACTAGTGATCCATAATATGGACCAGGAAATGATTGTTTACCACGGTTATGGATCACTTCCAAATAATGTAGATTTCTACCATTTTAAGCGTTGGATTCGACATTTTCAGTCAATAGCACTAAGGATAAAACTAATAAAATATCAAGGTTTGTCAATTTCGCTTTTAAGCAGACAAAAATGGGTGGAAAACTTGGTGTGGAGCGAAACCAGTTCATGTCTCAGTTACTACAATGCAGTATCACAAAAAGGGCATCTTACCCTTGTTTCCAGCTCTAACACTGTTTTTTTTTGGCAGAAATATGTGACACATTGTTAACTTTTGCCAAATCATGCAATACAGATGTATTGAGTTGAAAATCTCTTGATTTTGCGCACTGATCCGTAATATGTCACAATTTGATCCATAATATGAAAATTGATCCATAATATGGTTTTCAGGAACCGATACAATTTTTAATTTTTATGCAATCCTATGTAAATATTACACTCAAAACAGTTTACTAACCGAAATTCCAATTTGGAACGATTCAATTCGTGCTTTTAAATTACAACTTTTCGTTTTCCATGTCGTTTTATTGAATTTTATAGGTTGGACTCCACACTATTTGATCCATAACTGTGGGGTCATGGTAGGAGTGGGGTCTCTTGAAGATGGAAGATCGCATGAGGGAAATGAGAGCATTAGCTTCATACCACAATGGGTTTGAACAGCGCCCTAAAAAGGGCACTGCAAAACGCATGAGCGTAAAGAGAGCCTATAGCTTATTATCACAGCGGGTTAAGAATAACAGAATGTCCTGAAGATTCAGGTTTCTGAATTCAGTTTCACTTAATAAGTGTTTACCAAATAATTGGAATCGCATTTGCGCAAAAACTGGACAGTTACATATCAGGTGATACGAAGTTCCATAATCGGAGTCACAACTATTACACACAAATGAGTCAGCACGCTGAATATTTGCCATGTGATAGTTGAGTCGGCAGTGGCCTGTCAATGCTCTGACCAAAAGACTGCAATTCTGCTTTGACAGATTTGTTAAATACTTCGCCACCTTTGGAGATGGCTCAGTAATATACAATTTTGTTTGACGACACGACTCCAAACTATTCCAATATTCCTTGTGCTGAGTTGCCGTCCAAGAATTTATCTGAAGCTTCACCCAGTACTTCGAAATTGGAATAGCCGGCTCAGGGTCAATGAAGTCATGCGATGTTCCATCGCGAGCTAGCTCATCAACCAATTCATTTCCAGTGATGGAAGAATGGCCAGGTACCCATACAAGGTTTACAGAGTTGACTGAATTCAGTTCCTCAATTTGAGTTCGACATGCGATAACAATCATCACCGAACGGATGAGATAACAATCAGAAATCACCGAACGGATCACCGAAACATCTGCTGTTAAGATTTCGGTGAATGTGTGACAAATTCTAAGTGTATACGAAGAAGTTTGCTCCTCTTTTCTGTTTTGGCTCCAGGTTTTATATAAATTTAAGTAATGACTGCGATATGAATGTTATTAAATGTTACAAAATCAAATGTCCGCTTCCCAGTTAAAAATATTTAAAAAAAATATTTGTATTCATTATGGAAACGTAATTTTTTAACAATTTCAATTGTAAATTTTACGCGAACTTGGATACTCAAGCAACAGTTGTGGTTTTGAACATTGCATCAATAATTTGTAACAATGATTCAGTTAAGAAATCCAAACCAAAGTCAGACATGTTTCCAGAAGAAGATACATTTCGGGGATTTTTGTTATAGGCGGAAATTAATTTATGTGAAAATTATGTGTTTCTTCGCAATTCGGTTGGAAACCATTATTCCCCTAATGAAGTTAAAGATCTCCTACCTAATTTCTGTGGTTTTGCAAAATTCTGACCATGGGTTGCAGTGCCATTTGCTTTATAACTTGAATTGAAAAGTCTGGACTAACATTATCAATTTCACCCATAGAAGAAAACTCGCATTATGCTGAAAAAACTATCCATTCGTTTTTGCATGTTTAGCATTTAGTTTTGTATGTCCGTTTTTTATGGGAGAAAGTTTCAAATTGGATTTTTGGTTTTTAGTTGGAATTGTATTCAAAGAAGTGGCTTTCCTAGGTTTTTTCCTAGACACCTAATAAATTCAAATAAAAATAGCAAAAAGGTGGGACTAAAAGTATTTCTGAATGAACTGGAATTTAAACTTACCTCCTCAGTATGGTGTTCCTGAATTGAAAAAGTGATCATAAAGGCTATTGATGGGTTTATCATAGTCAATTATGTTTTTTGTCTTAAACAAATTGAACACTGTATTAAACTCCAATAGTCCCTTTCTTCAAACTAAACCTCCATTCCAAAGTCTATCATCACTGCATCCATCAAATGATTGGAAGACTTCTTGGAAAAAAATGAACTGCTGGAGAACGAATTCTTTCCCACTTCAATGGTCTTCATGTCCATTCCTTCTCCGCCAACTGGAAATCCATCACGTGAAGCATATAATATCATATTCTTCGCTACCAGTGTTGTGGGCCGTGTGCCTAATTGATGAACCGTTCGCCGAACTCGTAACAATACAAATTGCCTGGTGCGAAAGAATAGCATGATCGTGAAAATTATTATCTCATCAGAATGGGCTCCACCGGACGACCAACCGGCGCTCAGTGGTCCAAAGCTACAGTTTCCCATTGGTGTCATTTTTCGGCAAAAATGTATCCGGCCAAATAGCATTCGACCAACACAAGGTATAAGTTTGATTACTCAAAAAGCTATCTTTAGACAAATAATATTCAAAAATCATATTCGATTTTATTAATCGAAACTTTAAACTTCCCATACTTATTTGTCCTGAGTTGTTCCAGGATCGTGAAAAGTTTAGCTAAGCCGTGACAATTGGCTTTTTAACAGTTCAGTCGTCGCGCTGTTGTATTTTGTACAACAGTGGTGAAAAAAACTCGCTTATCGTATACAGCATTAGCGTGGTGGTTCTGACCGCGCGACGACTGAAGGGTTAAATCCTGGTTTTGTTTTGTCCCGGGCTTTAATAACTCTAGGCTTTATTAACTAAATCAACGAAATGTGCTTATTTGCAAACAATTCTGTCAAATGTACCGATTTTCATTTCAACGACCATTTCCAATTGCCTTTGTTCATTCATCATGTTTTGATAATGAGTTATGATTTTGAACGACTCTAAATCTCACTAGAATTTGGGTAACATTTGTATGGAGTGCAGCCACTGTGTGACGGTTAGCGGCTGTTGATGTGACCAGACCAATCCACACAGGACTGCAGATTCAACAATCGATCGCCAAGAGCAAGGCAGTCATCTTCCGATCCATCTTGTCTCGCAATAATAGACAGTTTGGAATTTATTTCGGATTTTTGCGGTAGCCGCCTTTTCCAATAAATAACATGGGCAACTCACTGAGCACTACTTGTCGGAACGGTGGGATGGGTCCCGAATGGTCTCCACTTTCGGCCGCGATTCTTGAGTCTGGACAGATTCCATGAGACAGATGAAGTAATGTTTTATTACGCTCGCGAAGGGATTTTGCGGCAGCACGATGTCGTGAATCTCAGTTATGCTCTGCTTTAGAAATCTAAATATATTACCTCCGTAGTGCGGTTTTCAGTGACTGCTTGCTCTTTGAGAGCATCCGCGGCATAACATTGATCACGGCGTTCTGTTCAAATTCTTCGCAGGCCATTCGTTGGTAGAATATGGGTGCGGCACCCAGCAGAAGCGATCGAGACATGTTGAATAATGATCAATAACCCAAACCGAAAAAATGATGAATATACTCTGTCAAACAAGCGTCTTCGAAAAGTACGGTGCAAAGCGAAGGGAATGGAAATTAGTGCGCTCAATAAGGTCCATCTTTCAAATTGATCGATTTTTCACATAGAGTGATGTCCGAAATATCCTTTTGTTCTATCTCGAAAAGAACGAGCGAACAATGCAATATCTTATGTTCGTAAGGAGTTCGTTTTGTATGCTTCATAAGAAGAATTGCTTGCGGCTAATTTGCGAATATATAATGGGCTAATTTGTTGTTGTTGACTGCATGGAAACTGTCCATAACACTTAGTATGCTCAATGAATCAATGATTTATGCAATGATCGAGTCACAACATAAGTCAACAATATTTAAAAGCAAGTGCATAGTGCTTAAGCTGCACGAAACTACCGTTCTATAACCGAATAATCTACTTATAGCTTATTTCAAGGTTGTTTGCTACTAATTCCATTTTGGGTAGTTTTATATCTAACTTGAAATATGTTATCAAAAGAGAAAACATCCATTTCTTATATCTAGGTTTTCTGTGATGAAGGAATTCCTATTGGAATCCCTGAAGTTTTGTTTGTGGTAATTTTTGGGCAAATTCAGGTTTTATTTTGAGATATCGAAAACAATTTTTCTGAGCAATTCCTTAGGAAAATTCTTAGAGAGATTCATTGGAAATAATCATTAAATGAACATCTGAGAAAAAAAAATGAAAATCTGTCGAATAAGGCTATCTATCTATTCATCTAACCTAAAGAAATTATTTTTCGTTTTGTCACGAGAAATTTTCGAAACAAATTTTGAAAATATTTTCTGGAAAATGTCTGGTCGTATCAAACTTTTTTCTCCTGGTTACTGTTAGGTCTCGTTTTGTTTTTTAATTACCGTTTGCTCTTTTTTCGGTCTTCTTTTGATCCTGGTTTAGTCTCTTTTTTCAAAAACGATTTTTTTCCTATTTTCAAGACACCAGGACTGCTTTATGCACAATTTTTGTAAAATATTTGAATATGCACTAAAGTTTTTTTACACGGCCTTTTTAACACGGTTTTCAAAACTAACACGGTATTTTTTTTTTTGCACGCATTTCGAAAGTAACACGGTGTTGTTAGGGGTCATGCACACATTACGTTACACGCTCCAAGGGGGGGGGGGGAGAGGTGGTCAGGCATAGCGAGACAAGTTGGAGGTCTCATACTAGAAGCGTGACAAAGGGGGAGAAAGGGGATCGAAAAAATCCCAATTTAGCGTGACATAATTTGTGTACCATCCCTTAACACGGATTCCGGAATTAACTCGTTTTTTTTACACGGCACGTATCCGCCGTGTAAAAAAAAAGTGTATTTGAGTTCAGAAAAAAAAAGATTTTGGAAAAGTAATTAGGAGCTTACACAACTTTTGATTCATAATTTTGTAACAATTACGGTTGATCCCCTCGTTCCCACGACTTAAATCAATTATTTTCTTTAGTGTTAGTGTTGAGTTCATCTGATGTGTATGCAATTATAATTATATAACTATTGTATTGTATTTATCTCATTCAGTTTGTGTTAAGATCGTCGAAAATCAATGGAGCTCTCATGGGCAACAAAGGGATAATTTAAAATTGCTGAACATTTATAAATGAAATGTAACAATTCATCACATCTCGAGTACTTTTTCAAATAGACGTAACTATCTTTCAAACGGTTATAGAAAATTATATAGGAAGAATAACTACCTGTCTTCTAAAACAGTTTTAAAATGAATTTCCTTTTCAACATTTATTAATTATTGATTTATTTATTTATCAGTCTTCGATATTTTTACATCTCACAGACTAAATTTTAATGACTAATTCTAGATTTGAACGCAGATTTACACAAATTAAAATCATAAATATGATACACATAATTTAAAACTTGGCAGCAAACATCGAATGGGTTGTGTTGTCCATACTGTGCGCGATGTGCCGATCGTCGAAAGAAGTCAGTACGCCGTATAGTTCTACCTGGAGCATTGTCTCTCCATTCAAAGTAGCGGTGAAAGTAATGGTTAGGTTGCGAGAGTTGAAAATCTTACTTACGCCGTTTTGTAAATCCTGAAATTTACGGTCTGAAAGTGAAAAGTCAAGTTGGTTTTGAGCGTAACGAGTAGAATTTCGTCTGCGAAACGCGTAGGATTGATAAAATAAGTTTGTTTAATTGTCTGATAAGTTTTCGAGATTTATCCTAATTACCACATTTAAATGTTATACAGGTCGGATACGACTAACTGGGGACTTAATAATCTGTATTTCTATTTTACGAAAAAAAAAAAATGGATCCGGGGATCCAAATTTGTATTAACCCCTCTACCGGCAGCTTCATTTTTTCCGAAAAATTCAAATTCAAATCGTTATTACTTTTTTGTTTTTTTTTTTCAATATTTTTGCACCATTTTTTCACAAGTTCTCAAAAAACTCTTCTAGTTTTAGGATCTGTGTCGATATTGATCATTGGTCATCTGGTTTTGAAGATATTCCAAAATTCCTTGGGGGACCGACCCGTAACTAGAACCCCCCGTTAATTTCTCAGGCTACAGAATTTTAATCGTATTTGGATATTCACTCTTCGAAACAATACATTAATGAGAGTATGTTGTGAAAAAATAAAGCAATTTGGTGCAGCCGTCTTTAAGTAATGACCATTTAGGTTTCTGGAACCACGCTGGCCAAATAAAGATCTTAAAAACTTCAAAAAACATCAAATCGTCATTTTCAGATATCTCCAAGAATACTGAACCGATTTGTATGATTTTTTCAGAGAAGCTCCTTATTATCTGGCATTATGTAGCCCATATTTTATTTTTTTGATAAATTGATCAAAAACAATATGGCCGCCAAAGACATTTTATATGGAAAATGTCGGTCCCCCAAGGAACATAGGAATAACTTTAAAACCAGATCACCATTAATGAATATCGACACGGATTCCTAAACTAGAAGAGTTGTTTGAGAACTTGTGAAAAAATGGTGCAAAAATATTGAAAAACAAAAAAGTTATAACGATTTGAATTTGAATTTTGCGGTAAAAAATGAAGCTGCCGATAGAGGGGTTAATTTACATGGGAAAATACCTTATCAAATTGCAGATGACTTCTGTAACAATCATTAACACGATTCAATCAATTTGAGAAATTTTAAAGAATTTGGCTTTCCTGCAGGTCAGAACTGTATGATTACTTGACCCATGGAAATGAATGGTTCATAATCTTTTTTTGTACGAGAACGCAATACTAAAAAAAACTTTCAAGAAAAAGCATACTGATGTACTTCAAAGTTTCGTTCCGTTCACGATGATGAACAGAGCTTTTACAAACGAAATAAATAACTCAATCATTGGCAAATAAAATTTATTTAAATGGAACTTAAACTTTGGTATTGTTAGCACCTTCATATTGGAATAGCTTCAGCGTGCGTTAAAAAATGTCAAGAAGTGTATAAATTGCTATGAAATAAAAAAAAACAATTTGTCGGCCATACAAAATAAGAGTATTCCTCGAACCTAAAATTATTTGGTAAAACCAGGAAAAACCTGGAAATATCATGGAATTTTATTTCAGTAAACGAGTAGACACCCTGCTAACCTAACTTAACCTAAATATATAACACATTAATAATTTTATTTGACATTTGTTCCAATGTTTTAACTGTGGGAATTCTATGTCACTACCCCGAAAGCCATTACCCCGAATGGGTCATTACCCCGAACGCCACTACCCCGAATGAGCCATTACCCCGAATAGTATGAGATACAGTACAGTATCATGTTTTGCGTGCAAAAATGCGTCTCTAATGAAGGCTAATTAATGGCACGTAAAATTCGTCGGTAAAATGTTCATCATATATATTCCCTTCTTTTATATGCCAGCTATTCTTTCGAAATATCTTGATGGCAACTATATTCTTCTCATTCTTTCTGAGACAGTGCCTGCTTATCAGCTCAGTGGGCACCTTCGCAATTCAAGGGTTCATTCACAAATTCCATTTCGTCAAAAATTGCCATTTTTAACACCTACCCACCCCCTCGTACTTTTTTTTGTATGAAAATTCTACATATTGTGAATGGGCTGTAACATTTTGAGGACAACCACAAACTTGTTTGCTCCCTTCAGCGTTACGAAATTTGTGAATGGGCTTTGATAAAATAAGCCTTTTATTGACTGAAAGGAATACGAATCCATATCCCTCAATATGGTGTTGCTTAACAGATGCGTAATCACCGGTATTTGGACTTGTTGGTGGTGATCATATTTCAATTTTGTTTTTGAATAAACATTTTTCTTTTTATGAATATAGGTTGTGTCATAGCATCACGTTGTCACAGTGATCATTCACGTCATAGCTGCAAACATTTCACCAGAAATTTGCCCTTCTTTTTTAAATAGACTATTCTTTCACAATTTTGTTGGATAAGCTAGTCACTAATATTTCCATATAGAACAGATTTTATAAAAGAATATATCTTGATGAATGCCTTCAGTGATGAATGCCTAAAGTGATTCCTGCTATAATTCTAATCGGAAATTTTCCCTTTATTTTATCTTCTTGATTTAAAACTGACAGGTCTCTTATGGATTTACTGACCTCTTTTCTGCCATCATCATTTCTTCATTATCTTGAATCAAAAAATATTTTTTTTTGTGGTTATCTCACAGAAAATCAAATTAATGGTCCCACAAATCAACAAAAGTTCTTACTGTAGCGTCAATCAGAGGCCGCGGATTTTTCTAACATGTACAAGTGTACAAATGCGATAGCGGAACGGTCATCTATTAGGTTGGTTTTAGACGGGTTCTATAGAACAACACTTGCAGCGACTATCTCAGGGTGAACTACCCTTACCATCGTTTACGAAACAAAATCTTTATGAAGATCTTAATCTTAATGCCCGACACCTATAAAAATGAGTAAAGGAAGTGGCTACCGAAGTCCAATAAAATACTTTACTACATCCTAATTTTGTGCATATTATAGCTATCCTTCTCATAATAAATTCACCCTTCTTTTCGAAATAGGCTGTTCTTCAGAGCATTGCAATGTGGCTGTGTGAATCTTCCCAAAATTTGAGGACAAAACTTAGTAATGACCCATTCGGGGTAATGGCTTTCGGGGTAATGGCGTTCGGGGTAGTGGCATTCGGGGTAGTGGCGTTCGGGGTAGTGTCATAGAATCCTCCCAGGAATTTTTGAAAACGTTCTTTTGATTGAGAATGTTTTCGAAGTCCTGAGCAACTTGATTTTGCCTTGGACTGGTCCTAAATTATAATTGTGCCCACTTGCAAACTGCATAGCAAGTTTTTGAGGTTTTCTGCAATTAGTTGGTAATCATTTGTTTTCATTTGTTTTTAGATGATTTACAAAAGGGCGTAGAGCCAGGGTCCAATTGAAAAATTTTATTTTCATAATTTTTGTTTTTTAATGGAGAAATTTGTTTTTAAATTTCTTTTTGCTGATACCGACATATAGTTTTTATAGCAGGATCGCGAGTGCGTTCAAATTGTCATCTCTTCACGTTTTTAAGACGGCTTAAGAGTTTAATATTATCGTTTATAATCATGGATTCGAGAATAACTTCGCATTTAGGTATTGCAATGTCTCTTGCTTCAACAATGGAATTTGTCAAAGTTTCAGGAGCATTGCCAATATCAAATATTGTTTGTAGAGAAATGTTACAATATGTATTCCAGTCGGCTCGAAAATAATTGAAAGTGGACCTGGTAGGATTGAGTATCGCTTGATGGGATATTTAAAATGTAACAGGTACATGATCAGAATCAATATCAGCATGAGCAACCAATGGACTACAAAGATGACTAGAGTCGGTTAAGACCAAATCAACCGTAGAAGGGTTTTCAGAAGAGGAAAAACAACTTGGGCTATCAGGGTATTGAATTGAGAAATATCCTGAAGAGCACTCATCAAATAAAATTCTGCCATTGGAATTACTTTGATAATAATTCCATGACCGATGTTTGGCATTAAAGTCACCAATGATAAAAAATTGACTTATTGCGAGTCAATTTTCGCAAGTTGAAGCCAATTAACATGCAGCCTTTGCTAACTTTGAAAATGCAAATAAGCAGCTATAAAAGTATATATACCAAGCTGTGTTTCCTCAAAAACACATAAAGTTATAAAAACTACGCGTATGTGCTCGCGGGGCCCTGTACGCCGTAGCGGTAAACGCGCAACTAATCAGCAAGACCAAGCTGATGGTCATGGGTTCGAATCCCACCGGTCGAGGATCTTTTCGGGTCGGAAATTTTCTCGACTTCCCAGGGCATAAAGTATCTGCCACACGATATACGCATGCAAAAATGGGCATAAAGTATCTTCGTACCGGCCACACGATATACGCATGCAAAAATGGTCATTGGCACAGTAAGCTCTCAGTTAATAACTGTGGAAGTGCTCTTAAGAACACTAAGCTGAGAAGCAGGCTCTGTTCCAGTGGGGACGTAATGCCAGAAAGAAGAAGAATGTGCTCCATTCAGTGGATCATTACGATAAACAAAAAAGTTTGGCACTCTTTTGAGGTTGGGTCCAGGTGTCAAATGAGCTCCATTCATAATTGCTATATGTATGTTATTACCTATTAGAAAATTCAACATCTCGTCCTGTTTAACATTCAAATAACGAGTATTTCAATAAAAATAATTGAAACAATAATTGGATCCATTAGAGAAACGTAATACGGTAACAATTTAATTAGTAAATTTTACACCAAATTGGACTACATCAGGCATTGTGGTGGTTTTGAATATTGCATCACCCACTTGATTCTATTGTTCGGTTAACAATTCAAAATCAGAAGAAATCACTTTACTAGAAGTAGGTGCATTTTCTGATGATTTTTTGTTGGGATTATCCGTCAATTAAGAGACGGAATAGGAGTTGCCTACAGCGGCAGGGGTTTTCCATATGATTTGAACCAACTATAACGATTATCGATAGGGTGAAAATTTGAAGGGAAGGAGCTGAAGGTGCCTGCTACAATTTTCGCATAGGAGTTTCCTTTGGTAAATCCATTCGAAATTAAAAGATTCGAACGACTACCCGAGGAAAGAAAATTACACCTGGTACGAGCCTCGTCAATTCGTTTGCGAGAAGGTCAATCCCAAAAGTAAGACTTATGGTAGCCCCCGCAATTTGCGCATATGAACTTTTCAGGACTTCACAGGACAGACGTTCTTATCGTGAGAAGAACCTCCGCATTTAGCATCCATGCGGAAATGTTTTGGCTCCTACGGCACTGGGTGGGTTCTAGAAATTTTCTCCAGGTTTCTGGAAATGTTCCCATGTCACACAAGCATCTACATCTTAATAAAGTGAACTAAATAATATTCTTGAGAAAGCCTTTTCTAGTTAATGCCAGATTGGGCCCTCTTTTTTATGACCACGATAGGCTTGGCTTCCTCACTTGAATCAAAGAGCCTGGGCTAGATACTGCTTTGGTTTGATGTTCGGAAAATGTGTCTAATGTATCGAACTGATTGCTCATTTCGATGCGATTATCTACATTTATCATTTCACCCTTGGAAGAAATGACACAATCCGGAGAACCATCATTTCTTTCATTTTTCCACGTTTAGTGACAGCTTTAAATCTCGCTTTTTTTTTTGGGAGGAAGTTGTGAATTCAGAGATTTCCTTTTGTTCGTGATTGCAACCATGTTAATAAACGAAAAGGTTTTTTTTTAAGACGGACTAAGAATTACCACCGCTAGCTTTCACTAACGAATCCAACGGAAAATCGAATGCACGGGTCCTTACAAGGATCGTAAAGGGATCAATAGTAGAAAAATAGCACTGAAAAGTACAATTTTTGTAGCACAAAGAAGTACTGTTTTATTGCTTTTGAACATTATTTTCTAGTATTCTGCTTCATGATACACAACTCATTGTTGGAAACAAATTGTAATAGGTCCGAAAACTGAAACGCAAATAGATTGGGATGCTTTAAATGATTTGTTTGAAGTAAACTGCGCATTTGATTGTTAATTGAACTCGATAAAAGGTGTTCAATATCCGGCATTTCGATCAATCAGTGACGGCGCAGTTCTTCGCAGGTGTGTGATCGCTGGTTATTCTCCGGCAACCACTATCATGAATGGGCAAATGTGTTAGCAAATTGATATGGGCTATAATGTTCTTCGCTTCCACAGTCGGCTGTAGTTTGCAGCGATGAAAATTGAAAAATGATTAAAGATTACATGCTATTTTTTTCTGGATTGTCTTCTGGTTTCGTTGTCCACATGTCCGCTCGAGAACAGCGCGTGGTACTGCGGCTGTACCACAAGTTTCGGTGCATATGTAGATCACGGTGCTCCCCAGAACGTTAAAAAAAATCTCCATACATAATCCAGAATCATGTGGCTGTTTAGAAGTTACGGCCTTTTGCTGGCGTTAGTTTACAAATTGAAAAGAAATCAAAGATATATGAACGAGGTTTTTGGGATTATGTTTACGCTTAAAAAGGGCGTAACTCTAAATTTTATCGATCTTTCAATTCATACTGCCGCCCAGATGTTACAAATAACTGTGGCGCAATTTTTGATTGTATATTCCTTCTGATAATCACGGCTAATGAACACCCGTAAAAATATCTCTGATTTACTTCAAATGTGTGGACTTATACCATGAAAAAGGCGTAACTACAAATCGGGTCTTACGATGTTTTATACATTTTGGCCAGACATGCAACGTAAGACGACTTTTTATCACAGATTTGAATGATATTCTCTGCTAATAATGGCGAAGGGAGCACCGTGCAGGTATGTATGCACACAAAATTTCCTGGAGGTGGTTCCCGGTTGATCGGTGCATGTGTGGCAGAAGCTCCATCATCTTGACCACGGTGGACCACCAGAAAGACAAACTCAGATATTTGCCGTCTTTTAGTTTTGGCCTACCCCGGAGCAGTGCACATTACGTATACATACACTTTTAATAATCAATTAGTCACTGTTTGCTCGGCGATCATAAATCATGCTCGTTGTTGATGTTTAATTATAGCGAGAGGAAATTAATTTCTGATTCACGTGCATATTCTTTGTGTGGAGTGGAGTTTTTCGTGTGCGGGCCCGGCCATATGTTTTATCGACAGTGTTGACAGAGTGTGCCGAACCAACCACTGATGTGGGTCAAGGAATTGTCATTTCGGTAGATATAAGAGACAAATGCCGCTCAATTAACTCTGGTAACCAGTGCATAATGTGCTGAGACTGAGCTATGTGTATGACTAAAATGTATGATGATGTGAACTGTCCAGGTTGAATGAGGTGACAGAGATTTACAGGTTGCGGATACCTTGCCGATAATCTTTTTTATTGCAGTCGGTATGAAACTACAGACACCCCCTTGATGTACACGGTCTCCTTTCACGTTAGTCTTGGAAGTTTCTATCAGCGTGGGACAATCTTAGTGATAAGCATCCATAAAATGCTGTATATCAAAAAGCTTATTGAGACTTTATTTAAACTGATTACATTCGTCATTATTGTGTCAAGTATCGTTTGGCCTTCCTTAGCCGAGTAGTTAGAAGAAGAAGAAAAATACTGTGTGATATTTAATTAGTATCTATCAATTATAACAACATTGTTTTTTTTACAGCACAAGTCGCACACAAAATTGTAAAAAATAGAACACCTGTGTGTACACAAAAACAACGTATTGTGCCAACAATTGCTAGAATTGCCAGCCATTAATTGCTAGAATAGTTCAAGGTTGTACGGCAAATTATACAATCCACAAATGTTTCTTTTTTATTTTTTTTTTTAAAGACACCGGCACTTCAATGCTTTCAGAAGACGGTTAGGTCCTTTGAAGGAAGCACCACACTAGACAACGGAATAGCATGCAATGCCCAATGGCACAATCGAATACTTTCCTGACGAAAAAAATTCCAGACTGAAGCAGGAATCGAATCCACACCCCTTGGATAGGTGCGGCTATATGCTTGGTAACATTAACCACACGGCTACGAAGCCCATTTTCATTCATAGGGAAGGTGTACCAGTATTCGCCATGTACCAGTTATTCGCCACCCCGGCTTATATACCGTTTTACGACATATATGGTTGCCAATTGTTTAGTGTTCGCTAAATTGCTGTAAGATGATACGGAAACAATCTTGAAAACCGCAAAAATTTCTCATAAAATACTAGAAAAAAATCATTTTCCTTAGAGCCACTGGGTGAAAGTCTCCTTAATAAAGGTGGTGTTACTGATTCGCCACCCTTCATAAGAAATCCACCCCAATTTTTAATACAAAAACAAAGTTTCTGATTAGTTTTTATAGTTTCCCTGATGAGCATGGATTGGAAGTAGCCAAAGGTCTTTTGATTCATGTATAAACAATATGTTTCCTTAGGGCGGCCAAAACTGGTACACTTCCCCTATTTGAATTCATTTTTTTTCCATTCTCAATTGCAAATAAAACATTCAAGTTTTTGTCAAACATACTGATTAAATGAAAATGAGGTCGCTGAAGAGACGAATGTTCATGTTTTAGAAACTTCCATTAGGGCGAAACTGACTGCTTTTCCGTTGGGATTAGCATAATCCGCTTCCAAATTCAAATTTTCTTGGTGGTAGAGAGCTCATCCAAGTACCGATATAGGGAGTATTGTAACCGCGCGTGATTCAAATGATGGAAAATATAAGAATGCTGTAAACCGGTGGACATTTACAAAATAATAACTCAAGAAACAGAAAGAACTCACTTTAGACTCAATGCCACAGTGCCAGTTTGTCTAGCGTGGATTTTTTTCCGCAGTGATACATTATAGTTAACGGTAAAATAGTTTAGCTACAGTTACCAAATACTACACAAGGATAAAAAAACCGGTGGGATTTTTTCATGATGGATTGTATTATTTGATTATATTATGCTCATACAGTTACGGTCACTTTGACTTAAAACATCGGATAACTCGCTCAAAACATGCACTTTGACGTAAACATATTCTTGCGAAGTCATACTATTTGTCTTCTACCATTTGTAATGTTAGGCACAACATTCAACCGCTAAATAACGGCGTTTTTGTCTAATGTTGAGTTGGTATTACACAGTTATCATTATATGGTCGTTTTCTGTAAGAAGTGCGAATTCGACATTTTAAGGCAATATATAGTACTAAGGATAAAATTCATTAAACATAAAGGTATGTTAATTTAGTTTTTAAGCAAACCCAAATAGGTAAAAAGCTTGGTGAGTAGCGAAAACAGTTCATATCTCAATTACTACAATGCAGTATCACAAAAAATCTCCAAAAATATAAAACTTGAGCAGTTACTTATTTATAGATCAAATATGCTTCCAAACAAGGACAATTATCATGGTTGAATGGTCATAGCAGGGTTTCTCAAAAGTGTAAACTATCTGAAAGCGCCTTCAGGTTTCATTTTTTGATTCATTCCTAATTCTTTTCTCAACTGTCCATAAAAAGAGCATTCAACCCTTCTTTCCAGCTCTAACTCTGCTTGTTTTGCAATATGTAAAGCATTATTAACCAAATCATGCAATAGTTATAGTTCATCTCTTGGTTTTATTGAATTTTATAGGTTCATACTATTAGAAAGCGTGGTGGGAACCCATGTTATGGGAAAACCTATAGGACAGGGGTTAGCAACACACTTTTTTCTCAGGGTCTTTTCGGTGGTTCTCCCGGATAATCTTCCCGTGAATATTTGGTGGCAAGGCAGATAAATACAATTCGAAACAGCGGAAAACAAGTTTTTCTTTTCAATAACTAACTTTCAACGGTATCAACGTCTTAATCTTTGTGAATTGTAAAAAAACATGTCAATAAAAGAAGAATCAACTTATTAAAATCTAATTCAGCAACTGCATAGCTCTTTGAAGGAAAAAATATGTCAATTAATGAAGAATGACCTCGCCACCAACAGATCTGACCACTCCAGAGCACAAAGAACAGGTTCCGTTGAAAATCCTGAAAAATATTCAAAGAAATTAGCAGCATACAAACTGATGTGGCATCTTTTCACTGATGCAGGCATAAGCAGGATCTTTCTAAACAGATGTTTTCCACGGTTTTTGGAGAATCTGTCATGCAGATATTCATGAATACGCCAGAAATGTACTGTGCAACTAGTTAAAATTCAGCAGGAAGCTGAGAAGGAAACTAATAAGGAAATTTTGAGATTTAATTATATTTTTGGTAAAAACAGTCGAAAAATAGTGTTTTACAAAATCCAGGATAACTCATGAAGCGGCAGCTAATTTTTTGCATACGACTACTCAAGAACATAAGTTTCATGAGTTATCCTGGATTTTGTAAAACACTATTTTTAGACTGTTTTTACTAAAAATATAATTAAATCTGAAAATTTTGCTAGTAAGTTATGTAAATTTACTTTGTTATAGTTAAGCTTGTAATACTTGATGACAAAATATTTTTTAACAATTTTTTGTATGAAAAATGGTTAAAATCGATTTTTTGACTGTTTTTACTAAATTGTCATATATCGTAATCCACGTCAGTGAGAGCGTGTAAGTGTCTTCCGAATAAATATCAAAAATGACTCAATGAACAATATTGCAGAAGAAATATTTTTGCTAGTACGCTCCTATCAAAAGATAAAACTGATCTAGATCAGTTTTCACTTATCTAGATCAAATCTGAATGTGTAAAAATAAAGTATAAGTTATTTCAAAACACTTTGTCGAAGACAGCAAACCTCTAGGGTGTATATCCAGAGTACTAGAGGTTTTGGCCGTCGAAAACAGCGATCTGTCCCAGAGTGCCACATATCAATATTGTTCAGGACACATTGTATAAAATGTATTATAATTCCTCTATTTTTCTCATTTTTAAGATTTTGTGCTAACGTAAGAACTATAGTACACTCACAAGACGCGACGCGAGACTGGACACAACACTTATTGTTCTTACAAACATAAAAAGGACTTAAACATTTACCTTTTTCGTCGACCGGTTTCGGGCTCGATGTTGCCCATCTACAGGACGATGTCCAACTGATTACATAGAAGAGAACAAAACAACTACGTACTTTCTCCAGTACACGTCAGAAAGAGATAACACTATTTGAATTCCAGTTTCGTCATGTGAATGACGACGATGCCCCGATAAGTTCGCCGCTTTTTCACTTGACGAACCTGGAATTCAAATAGTTACGACAAATTCATTGTAAAATGTGCAATTTCTTGGAATTGATTGAAGCCATTAGGACAAAAATAGGGAAGAAATAAGGGGAACAAATGAATTCAATTTATCTAAAAGAGAAGTTAATAATGGTAAAATCAATTTGATTATTTTTTTTTCCAAAAATCACTCAATCCCAAGAAATATACAATTTCTTCCAAAATATTCAAAATTGATTGATTAGAGTTATCATTGGTTTTGTCACAGGAAAAATTGTTCGAATTTTGATCATTTTTGTTAATTAAATGGATAGAATCAATTCTTTGAAATCCAGGAATATTATTGAAGGGAACGGATGCACTAAATTGGTATCAAAAGAAGTAGATGGTTGAGGTTCAGAAAACAAATTATGGTTGTTTAAAGATTTATTAGAAATTCTTTTCCTTTTACTAGAAGGTTTGTAAACATGATTATTCAAATTTTTTGATGGTTTATTCTTAACATCATTATGCAAAATATCAAATGAATTGGGAGATGAAAAATTGTCATTGGATTTTTTTTTATTTCAGCGTAGGACAATAGATTTTTATTCCTAATTTTTTGATTGAATTTAGATTGATGATCAATATAAACAACACATTCTTTTAGAGAGTTGTGCTTTTGTTTACAATAAACCATAGATCAGAGATTTTATTACATTCGGATGACTGATGAGCTTCTCCACATTTAGAACACTTCTGTTTGTTTGAACAAAACTTTGAAGTGTGTCCAAAAAGAAGACATCACAATGCATGAGCTTTGGATAATAAAGTCTCACGTTCTTAAAAACGCCTGAACCATGAATTTTGATATCTTTACAAACCAAAGAATCATCGTTTATAATCCCATTTATTTCGCATGCATTAACGCGATAGGATCGCGATAGGAATAAAAAAATAATTTGGATTCAAGAAGAGCGTTAGCATCATCTCTTGATCCAAAAATTACGCGCAATTTATCCAGAGAATTTTTTTTAATTTCTTTAACGGACGTGTACATATTGTATATCCCAAATCAATAAAACGTTGATAGGTTTCTCTTTCTTACGAAAGTATACTGCAAAAGGTCCAGGAAAACTAGATGGATAAACTTTTACTCGAAAGGATTTATTCGATGAAGAGGGATACACAAAAAAAAAGTCTTATGATTAATGATATCCCTTTGGCTTACTAACCTTTGACATATTTACTACCAATAATTGTTTTAACAGTATAAAAAAGAGAACAACCCCAAAGAGAACAATTGCCCATTTAAAGAAGAGTAAATTCGACCAAATGCACGATTGCAAAAAAGAAGTAGAGCTCGAGATTTGTATGACGATTACCGGATCTTTTCGTAAAGGAAAGAGTCTTGACTTCCTTAAGCACAGAGTATGGGCGCATGCCTGCCACACGATATATCCATGCAAAAAGGTCATTTGCTGAGAAAGATCTCTGGTAATAAATGTGGAAGTGCTAAACTAACACTAAGCTGAGAAGCCAGCTTCCTCCCAGTGGGAACGATATGCCAAGAAAAAAAAGAAGATGCGTCGACAAACACATATATTCAAAACGTGTTTCTACTCGTTTACGCATTTAGACTCTACTGACGTTTTCACAAATTGTTCTCAAACAAAAGGTGAAAAGCAGGGGGGTTGAAAATAGTTAATTATGACTAATTATGACTGGAAACTTTGTCGAATACACCATGTTTCGGAAGTGCTTCGTTTCGTGGTTATTAATTTATTACCACTAAATCCTGACTCTCATCGCGTTGTAGATCTTATGTGCTGAACATCCCGGCAAGTTGGATAATCTAGAACATTCGAAATGATCTGATAATATTTGCTGAACACTCAGAAGGTTCAGAATATACGGTAGATTACAGTTCATCACCTTGAATGATGAACAAGGTTGTTATTACAAGCATAGACTTCAAGTTATGAACTCAAGAGCAGTTTGGAAGACCTAGCACCTCCCAAAAAAATATTTGTCATCATTTCTTGTTATGTTTAGCATTTTGAGCACCAAAACTATTGAAAGGCGTTCAAAAAACTGTATAATAGTTCTTGGAAAAAATCAGGCCCCAAAGGGTTAAGGGATTGGGATCTTCAGGGTCGTATGGACATTCAATTCACCCAATACGCAAGCAGGGGATGATTGATTCAAGCAGGAGTCAAATTTCAACTCTTCACAAAAAGGATGAATACAGAATAGGCAAGCATATTACATATTAGAAAAGGGGGAGGGAGGGGGGTGTTCTTGAATGCTTAGTGATCAACAAAAGACAAGGCTTGATGGTTCCTTTTGAACCCGGAGAACGACACAAAGAGAACTTGGTGAAAGGCCTTTAGAATCCAGGGCTGGTCTCTCTCTACGGATTTAGCTACACCTGAGGCTTCAACATTTTACAACAATTTATTTGTGACGTCACATATTGAGTACTTAGCTTTTAGGTGTTCTCATGGATCCGGAGTTTTGCTGATGGTGTTGGTGGATTGGTGCATGGTAGGAGGGTGGCAGGATCGCGATGACCGACGCCGGTGACGCTATTCTTGGCGGCCAAAGACAATGGCGGCACGCACTCGGGTTGTAGCACTTCCCAACGGTCACATCATCGTCAACGTCAACGGAACCGGGGCAACGGAAGCTGGCTGGATCTTCCCGGAAGGCACATCGACGGCACTGCACTGAAGATCTTGGAATAAAGTACAAAGAAAAAGGTCCCTTGACGTGGACCTAGACACCAAGAATTAGCACCCTGCGACGTCACTACCTAACCTCTACTTTTCCGCTGTTTCACTGATAATTACCTTTTTCTATTGTTTTTGCTTGTTTGTTTTGCAAAGGTTTTACTTACAAATTCTTCATGCATTTTTTCTTTTTTTATTTTTGAGCTAAAAAGCCAGTTCATTCGCCCCAATTCAAATTGTATTGCTCTGGGGTGGCCAAATCTTCGTTTATTGACAAGTTCCCTCGAATTCAAGAAGATTGAGACGTCGCACGGTATGTTTTGGTCATAAAACGTAAATCTCCAAAAATAAAAGAGGCCCTCGTGGAGCCTGTGCCAGAAGATCTGGAGTGGCCAAATCTGTTTGTACCGAGGTTTTTCTTCTTTTGTTGACATGTTCTCCCGAGTTCATGAAGATTGAGACGTCGCATGGTATGTTTTGGACATGAAACGGAAATGTCCCCAAACTGGCCCTGGCGGAACCGGCTACGATGTTCTGGAACGGTCAACTTATGAAAATTATGTTGAAATGATGACAATCGATCATTATCTCACGTTCTACATAAAAACTTCAGTATTGGAACTGCACCCTTGTGACCCCAGTACAACCCGGAATATCTCCTGTATTGTTCCGAATTCAGCGTTGTCCATTTATGACAAATAACTGAAACCTTTTTAAAGCAAACTGACGATGGTTTAAAACTAAATGGATGGAAATTGACGAAATGGCAGCTATTTGAAAATGCCTTGTCGGAAGTCGGTAACGTAAAGGTTAACTGAGAGCTTTCTTTGCCAAAGTTGCCATTTTTACATACGTATATCGTGTGGCAGGTACGACGATACTCTATGCCCAGGGATGTCAAGGAAATTTCCATAACGAAGAGATCCTGGACCGACCGGGAATCGAACCCAGACACCTTCAGCATGGTTGTGCTTTGTTGCCATGGCTACAACTCGGCTAAGGAAGGCCTCTAAATTTGAAGGTTGTGAAAATATCAATATCAATTTGAAAATGCCCCTGTTCAAAATATGAGTCATGTTTGGAATTTGAGACAAAACAGCATTTGCTTAAGTAACGATATTAAACTGGAAGTCTCAATAGTCGTTCATCGCTAAGTAAAAGAAAAAGCCGCTAGAAGTACACTGTTTTTCGTGCGTTGATGGGTTTTTATTCGGACGACAATTTATTTATAAAGTGCGTGATTTTTAACAAGTGGAGGATTCAAAGTGATGGCGAATGAGCATCTTTCGGTTTTATTTCGGCTGATGTGGCAATCAAATCATGTGAATAGTTTTATTTCTATCCACACAGAGCATGCAAAAGTACGTTTGAAATCAGAATATGATGGCGGAAGTAATTATAAGTGTATCAGGGGATGGGATATTCTAGGATGCTGCTTTGAAGCTTAGTTTGAGTGTGAATATTGGATATTTACAATGTTGAATTCTTCTTCAGAGAACACACAACAAGAGAATTAGCAGTTTCACTACTAAATGGTAAATTTTCCTTCTCGTCGAAAGCTCCAATTCTTCAATCATCGTAAAAATCTTCACCAAAGTTATCGTATGTGATTTTAAGAACGGATGTGAATTTGTGTCCAAATGTTCGCTTCTTTTATGTGCACCCGAATAGATCCAAATTTACACGAAATTTTCGAAGAGTGAACGCTCATCAGTTCGGCGTACAAAATAATGTCACGTATTCTGTTCTATAGATTGAGCTCTCTGAAGAAGTCCTTTGTCGGAAAATGCCAAGCAGGTTATCGCTAGGACCGTTCGACGACGGATCAGCCCTTGTAACAAATCTTTGAATACAATTTGCTTATTCACCATCTGCTTATTAATTTCAAGGCGAAGTATGATTCAGTGAGGTTCAAGGTGAAGTTAAGTGATGCTGGGTGGTGAAAAAATTAAAGTAGTGGAAACCTGTGTGTATCTTGGTTCTCTAGTGACATGCGATAATTATGTTATCCGTAAGGTGAAAAGACGCCTTGCAGCTGAGAATAGGGCTTTTCATGGACTCCATAACCAGCTGCGACCCCATTGAGTGCAGACTAAGACTGAACACCATAGAGTGCAGACACTGTTGAAAGAAGTTGACTGGAAAGCGATTGGGGATTTTGAGTGAAGACTTCTGCTAACAATACTTGATGATATACAAGAAAATGGCGTCGCAAAATTATCAAGTTTATAAAACACAGCAGGGCTGGTCACGTTAAAGGAATGCCGGAAAGGCCGTCGACTTCGTGGTAGTCCTCGCTCAATTTCTCGCTTGCAGTTGAGAACGACTCAAGGGCACTTAACGTTCAGGGCGACTTGATGCGATTAGTTCTGGACCCAACCCAGTGGATAAATCTTTTTCATTCGTCGTACATTCAACATAGTAAATTGTCGCTCATCTTGTAACAAGTAAGAAAGGAAACTCTTGAAGTTAAGTAAGATACAGTATCTTTCTGAGAGGGAAATAAGGAAAATTCAAACATAAAAGAAGGAAATGAATGACAGTATACTCTAAATTTTAGAGTCTAAAATATAATATTCAAAAAAACATTAAATCTTCGTACAAGACAGATGAACATCTCTCACGACGGTTGAACAAACCTCTCAAGCATTTCACATACTTTGTCGGTTCAACTACCACATTTTCTCACTGGTCTCTCGACTGACTTCGCAATTTCTTTTCTGCACCATTCCAACAGCATACCGATAACCGTAAAAAAATCACTACAAGTTATGCTGTCCCGGAATGATGTAGATAAGCCATGACGATTTGCGCTTGATATTCCCTGCCACGATCATCAGCGTGTAAAACTCCACACTCGGAGAAAAGAATGCGCTCAACAAATCGGGATCTAATGACGGGACGGACGCTATGGCGTAATCACAGTATTCTGTCGACGCGGTCGGTATTCAACTAGGAAAAAAATCTTCAACAGTTCATACCGCGAGACTTGCGATCGATCAACAACAGCTGTTTGCCATTCGGTGTAAAAGTGCTTATTAGGTGCTTGCAAGTCAGAATTTTCGACCGGGTGAATTTCAATGCTTCGCAGTCTGCGGAGATGGCGCTTTCAAGATGCATAATTCATATGCACGGTAGTTGGTGGTGTAGAGATTCTCACAGATATGCACAGGTTGGCAGTAATAGGGGGTGACTAGGCTAGATTGAAATCTGACCAATTCAGATAGGGAAACTCAATAAACAGAAAAAAATGTCATCTCCTTCTTCTTGGCATAACATACTCACTAGAACAGAGTCTGCTTCTCAACTTACTTAGTGTTCTATGAGCACTTCCACAGTTATTAACTAAAAGCTTCCTCTACCAAAACTGCCATTTTTACATTTGTGGCAGGTAAAAATATACTATGCTACTCTTTATGCCCAAGTAAGTCAAGAAATGTTTTATTACGAAAAGATTTTGGACCGACTGGAAATCGTTTCCAGACACCTTCATCATAGAGAGAGGTAACAGTTTTAAGTTAAAAAAATTAAGAGAATCAGGGTTAAATGGACATCATGAATCCATTGGTGGTCGTCAGACTTAATCACATTTTTGTATGTTTCTGAATAATTATACTACAAACGAATATTTAAATTCATTCCAAGAACTTATGTCACTATTTAAATGGGTATCGCTAACAATGTTGCGGCTGTTAGTGATAGCTCATATGTTTCCATACTATTTGAACGCATTTCAAGCTTGATAAATTATAAGAAAACTAAGGCTAAATGAGTCTTGTAGGCCATCGATTTTCTTTTTTTTTATTCGGAAATGGGCTAACTCTGTTTGTCAAATGTATTCGATTCAAATCTATATTAACAACCTCATGATAACGAAAAGCAAAGTTTTATGATTCCCATTGATCGAGCAATAGAGGTTTAGTGTTCCATTCTCCACGCACGCCAGTGTGTGCTTAAGTGCGCCACTTCCCGAGCAGAAGAAAATAACTACTGAATACCAAATTGAGGTATTCCATACCAGACAATTTCCAATACTGCATACCTGAATGAGGTATGAATTAGCCCTGCATAAGAGGTAAAATACCTCAAATAATATCTCAAGCATATTCTACGAACACCAAACTGATAACTAGATCAAGTATTGTAATACCTCAATAATACTTGATGGATTTTCATATAAAAATGAAATTTTTCAATTATAGTTCAATACCTCCAGCAGACCTCAATAGCTGTTTAATACCTCAATGAGGTATTCTTAATTGTTTTAAAGATTTTTTTTCAATACCATTATAATACCAAATTGAGGTATTAACAACTGAACAATACCTAATTTTGGTATGATACCAAAAAATGGTATGCATAAGTTATTGGGGAGTTATTTGTTCCTCCTCGGGTTGTGCACAATCGTCTACAACGGCAAAACAAGCTATGTTTAGCAGATCGTCATAATCTGCATTTTCATTGGCGGGTGCGCGCTGGTCAAACGAAATCGAACCCTGATGGTGGCGGCGACGAAGACAACGATGGGTAATCTTGATGTACAGATACGGAAAGTGCCAGACGGGAGAAAAAGTGCATTCTTTTTGGTGAGTTTGTTATCTAAAGTAAAACGGGGTAGCATTGATCAGCGGGTAGCGGAATGACCCTCCTCGTAAAATGCTTAAATGAACATTTAATTACGCCTTTAATGTAATACTTTCCATACGTGAAAGGCGTTTCTCTTTATTATATTTCTAAGCTAATTATATATTTTGTGTGAAAAAATAATTGTGTTTTAAAAATATATAACTTGTAACATTTGCATTTCCTAATGAAATTTTTATGAAATATCCGAAAACCTGTTCAATATTACCCCACATTACGGTACCTACATATCAAGCTTCAAAGCAGCGCAAGTATAGCCTACAGATGGTAACGAGCAGTGGTAGCTTCGGTAATGACGGTGATGATGACGGAATGCTGCCACTCATCAGAATTAACACTTTGACTGGGAAGGCGCTGCTGTTCGCAGGAGGAATAAGATACTCCTATGTTCTTCAGTAGCCGTCCTGAGTAGCAAGAAAGTGCAGTGCGTTTAACGTGCGTGTTGATTTTCAATCACTTGCAACACGAGTTTCTCATTAACATCTCGAGTGAAGTTCATAACAATACCGCTTTATTGCGTTCTGTCGAGTGAGGTTGGCCGCCTGGTCAGAAGTGTTCTTTGTAACGTCCTACGTCGTGTAAAACGATCGAACCTGACGGGAAATATGGCTCTTTCGCGCTTATTGCTGGCGCCAATGATCGATTTCTCGTCAGAGTGCATATGGTTATTCGCTTGAGTGAGAGAAACTTACACATTGTAGAAGATACTGTTAGAGTTTTGTAGCATAATAGCTTAAAGTACATATTTGATTGCGTTTGTTTGAAAACCTTGTTTTCTTGTTTAATTTAAATTATGTAATTCAAGGAAATTTTCGTAGCATTTTCAATGTAATCCAGACGGATTCCGAAAATATACGAAGGAATTGGTAAATATTCGAAATAAAGAAATAAAAATTACTAGGATCCAGGAAGAATTTCCTCACGACACACATTGCATAATACTTCTATATGACGTTACGTCCCAACTGGAACAAAGCCTGATTCTCAGCTTAATGTTCTTTATTTGCCGATTGACCATTTTTGCATTCGCATGCAGCAAGCATGAAGATACTCTATGCTCAGGGAAGTTGAAAAAGACCGGTGGGATTTGAACCCATGACCCTCAGCTGTCATGATGGTGTATTGGAAGAAAACAAAAGCTGTTTAAGAGAGCAATATTTGCCCAGGTCCAGGTAGTCGTAGCGGCAACCTTGCAGATATTCTACACGATAAACAAATACAAAAAAGGTCAATTTTCAGAGAATACCAAAAAATGAATGTTTACTAAAACATTTGTGCAAAAATTTCATGAAACAAATCAACCTGTATGAAATATCGGGACAGAAGGTGCTAGACCAAACTTGTAGTTTGCCTTTTTTCCACAATTTAGAAACAAAGAAATTCATTCTTTCCAATTATGATTATGCTCGATCTTGATTTCGTGATACAAGTTCATCAAATAATTTCTTTATATATGATGAAAAGTCGCAAAAACAAATTGGTTTTCAAACATATCTACTTCTTAAAAAAATTGTGCATATTCTTCTACGTTAATGTTGGTTTCTATAATAACTTTTGTTTCTTCAAATACAACATCTTGATTGGACCATGATTTCTTCCTTATTCAACGATGTACAGTATATGGTGCTGTATGGCACTGGTGGATCTACTTCTTATCCGGCAATAAAACATATTTTTTTTATTTCTATTGGGATTTTAGGAACGCTACCGGTCCTTAATTATTCCAATGCACAGTGGCTTAGCATGCATTTTAAGATTTAGAATGAAACATTATGCGAAAACGGTATATTGTATAGTTTTTTTTTGTATTGGATAGTTTCTTTGTTAGGTGTTGAAGAAAATTAGAGTCGTTAACATTTTCATAGAAATGGTATACCGTAGAATGGGATGTTAAGGAGTGGTTTTAGAGATATTGATCCTTTTAAGCAATACCTAAATGAGTCATTCAAAGCACTTTCTAGGAAACATCACCTTTTCGATATTTTGTGGCCATGTGTTCAGCCTTGCCAGGAATTAAGCGCATTGTGTTAAAGAGTGTGTGTTCAATTACTGGATTGCAATATCATACTGGAAAACTTTTTGTTGAAAGTTTTTTCCGGCTGTGACACTGGGTGTTGCATGCAAGTTCATGTTTTAGTGTAGTGCTTCCTTCACAAGGTAAATTGGCCAAAACCCCTATTCAAGTTAAAAGCTCGTTGAAGTTCTCTTTACAATGATAGGTAATTCACAAGGCTACACTGCATAGCTCTTAGGATTGAAAAACTGCAGATTTTTTTCAATTTCTTATGAGTACAAATCGGACGATTATTTGTCGCTGTCGCCGTAAAAAGTCGCGTAGATTTGGGGGAGCCTATATTTTGCTCACGATTTCGCGCGTTTTCGTCGCCGGAGAATTTTTTTTTCCCTGTTTTGGAACGTCTTGCTGGGTAGTGCTTCGTGATGCCCAAGCAGGACAGTTCGGTTTTGGTCGTCCGATCGATTTTGCTCACAATTTCGCGCGTTTTCGTCGCCGGAGAATTTTTTATTTTTTTTCCCTTGTTTTGGAGCGTCTTGCTGGGTAGTGCTTCGTGAGGCCCAAGCAGGACAGTTTGGTTTTGCGTCGTCCGTTAGATTTTGCTTACGATTTCGCGCGTTTTCGTCGCCAATAATTTTTTTTTTTTTTTTTTTTTTTTTTTTTTTTTTTTTTTTTTTTTTTTTTTTTTTTTTCCTGTTTTGGAGCGTCTTGCTGGGTAGGTATTTGGGAAGGCCCAAGCAAGACGGTTTGTTTTCGGAACGCTGACAGTGTCAGTTTTGTGTTCAGTCGAGAATGGATTACCAACTGGTGAGTTCGTTTCATGCTTAAAATAACACATTTTTTCTTGAAAGCGTAACTTTTATGTAATATTAAAACAAACTTTGTATGGTTCGTCACTACAAGTGTCGGCATTATTCCTGTTTCATATAATTTAAAATATATACATGTAATTTTCAGTTTTCGTCATTAATAAAAACCTCTTTTGAATTGTTCGACAGTATAGATGTTGACGTATTTTTTAAAGTTTCCAAAAAGCAAAAACTTCTCGAGACAAAAATACAAAACTAGCTTTAAATATAAGTCGTATATTTCCCCCTTGTCCATGGATCGCATCACCGACCAGAGGTGACTCCCAGATCTCTTCCTCCCTCACTAATAAATACCCTTCCCGTGGTGATTGTGGAGATGCAGAGGTATTCTCGGTCTCTAGAAGCAACAATCATTACACCCTAACATTCCTTCCCCATCCCAACTGACTGTAAGGACTTGGCCGGCGCCGTTATTGATCAATAATATTAGATCTGCTAAAATTGCACTTCGAGAGTAAGCGGAAACTCCCATCCCTTATTCATTTGGATCGTAGTGCAATTATTACCAGTTCTGATCAATCACGGAGTAGCAACCATTGACATGTACAGTCAGTCTATGCTATGCTATGCTATGCTAATTTCTTATGAGTACAAATCCCACGATTTATTAGGCATTTTTAAATTTTTATCTAAGGTTAAGCATTTTTTTAATTACTACTTGACACTATATTTTGATTTTGGTATTTAATAAGAAATTATTTATGATTCGCATAGCTGGAATGTCCATCGTTAGACTGGCCCAGCTCAGTATGGGAGAAAAATAAAGTTGTATAATTCCACGGGGCACCTCCCAGAATTATTCCTTAGGGTTAGAGGAAGACTTCCTGAAAATTTCAGCTCATTTGGTTGCTCAATGAGCTGGTGCATTTGAATTGAAGTTAATATGGGATTTCCAGCTCAAACATATGGGAAACAGTAGATAATCTACTGTTTGATTTAGGAAATTTGTTGATCGCGTTCAAATGAACCCAGAATGTTTAAAACACTACTTGATACCATAGCGAACAATATTGTAGAAGGTTGTATCATGATTAAAATGGATAAAGTTGGTGTTTTAACTATCTGAAGATCTGCAATACAGCTCTGTATTTCTTCAACATAGCATGATGGTTACCACTATGCGCGTCATAGCCACCTATGACGCTGGGCGAGCTGCTGCGCAAGGCGCATGCATGTATGTGACTGTACGGGAGTTCTTATATAAGTCTAACTTTCAACAACTGAAAGGGTAATGAAAATGAGCTTAAATCCAGATACAACTTTCCACAATCATGTTCATTAGGGTATGAACTAGTGTATCTGTCATTCTGGGCCCAATTGAACACGATCAATTAGTATACAGAACCAAACCGTGACAAAGGCTCAATGTTCAATATATTTGAAATAAATATCCCATTCAAACTTTGAATTGGTTGCGCCAGTTGGTGGCGCAACCAAATGAGCGTAAAATTTGATAAACCTTTTTTCTTACCCTAAGACACATATCACATATCCCGTTGAGTTTTACAACTTTTTGTTTTAGGGCCTGTCTAGTCCATCATTCCAAGAACATCTCTAATGGAAGTGTTAAGAGGTCTTCCAATTCGACTTAGAGTGGCCTGCATCGTGATTCTTAAATCTGTATGTTTGTTGCAGTTCCGATGGATGTGGTCGAAGTATTCGTAGTATTCGTTGCATTCGCATAGGTTGGTTTGAGTAATCTTAAGTCTGAAAAGATGAGCGTTCAGAGTGAAATGAATCTTGACATATTTTTGATGAACGTGCGGTCGCAATTGATTCTAGTGTATCAAGGTTTAAGTTTTACATTAGGAAGAATACCATAACAGAATCTTTCCAGATCGCTGTGACTCCATTGATTTTGCCAAATTTGTATCATAGAGTGCTTTATAACAGTATTGAAATCATGTGGTTCCAATGCTCGATGAAACTCCTCTCCTTGTGCTGTGCCTTCTTTTGCCAGGGCAACCATATACTCGTTCCCTTGTATTCCGAAATAAACAGGAACCTAAAGGAATGCAATTTTGAATTTTCTTCCTTGTAATTCAGAAATAACATTTCTGATCTTAAGTACAGTCACCCCACAGTTATGGATAGCACACAGATATGGATCAGAGTTGGATTAAAACGAAAATATCTCATCAAATACAGGTGCAATTTCGCACACACTTAATTTAGAATGCCGAATCTCGGCTAATTTTAACCGAGATCCGCACAGCCGAGTAGTCGGCAAACAAATTTTCTGGGATCTCAGCAAATGAAAGCCGAGTATCAGTAAATCGTGCATCGTTGCTAAGCAACCGGACGATTTGTTAGCTGCGTCTCGGTTAAAATCGGGAAACCGAGATTCGCACAGCCGAGCTCGTGAAAAAAATCTAAGTTTGCAGAACACATTTTACCTACGTGAACCATACATCTGTACAGCATCGCAATCAATTCAAATATGCTTAAATATATTATTCCCGTCTGTAGGAAATGAAATGTCAATCGTATTCCCAGAAGCGTTGATTCATAACTGTGGGGCATTGAAATCCATACCACAGTTATGAATCAAAGCTAAGACGATTCCGAAAAAACACCAAAACATATGCTTTCACCAACTCACCATTCGTTTTCCTCGCAGTTAAATGGCTGTTATAGTGTTTTGATCCATAATATGAGTCGATTTGATCCATAATACGGATCCTCCTCTTCCACTGATCCACATCTGTGGGGTGGACATTGTTTGGAATTTCAATTCAAATCGACACTTTTTGGTAAATAACCGCAAATTTTGACGTGTATTCTCAAAAACGACTATATTCTGCAGTGTCAGAAAGGTAATTTTGGTTTGTACAGCGCCACCATGTTGTTTAATCATATTTTGTTCTGAAAAATAACCCTTAGTTGATCCATAACTGTGGGGTGACTGTACCACGCTCTCTCCTACCTGCTCGGTGTTAGAGTAAAAGAGTAGGAGAGAGTGAAACTAGATGTAAATATAGATAAGTTAAAAATAGATCTGTATCGATAAAGAAGCTACAGATCAACTGAGTCCGGCACAGTAGTGGCCACAAGCACGGTGTCTTCCGCAATGTTTTAGGTTATTGTTGGGACTATCTGGAAAAAATATACACTGTAAAAAAAAATGTTGTAATTTTTTATATATATCGAAAATAAAGCTTAAAAATCAATTTTCTCAAAAATCGTATTTTTGATTTTTTTTTAATTTTTTTTATATGTTAAAGTAGACAAAAAATGAAGTCTTTAACACAGTGGGTCAAGATGGAGAAATCATGGACAAAAAAGTTATGATTTTTTTTTAAAAAAAGGTGAATTTGTTGAAAATGGTCATAATAAACTTTTCAAATGTTTCGGTAGCAATTAGCAAAATTTTCTCTTATACCTTTTTTGTTGAAAATTTTGCGTACTTTCATAAAATCGGGTCGAAAAGCATTCAAAAAGTACCATATTGAAAAATCAACCTTTTTTAAAAAATCATAACTTTTTTGTCCATGATTTCTCCATCCTGAACCACTGTGCAAAAGACTTCATTTTATGTCTACTTTAACATATAATAAAAATAAAAAAAAAACAAAAATACGATTTTTGAGAGAATTGATTTTTAAGCTTTATTTTCGATATATAAAAAATTTCAACATTTTTTTTACAGTGTATATTTTTTTCCAGATAGTCCCAACAATAACCTAAAACATTGCGGAAGACTTCAAACTGATCGGACAAACCGTTTCTAAGTTATATTATAACGACCGAAAATTGAAAATTATATCATCATTTTGTATTAAAATCGCTGTATCTTTAAAACGGTAAAAGTTAGCCTGATTTTTCCGTATACCTTTTTTGTTGTAAATTTTGCGTACTTACATAAAATCGAGTTTGAAAATATTTAAAAAGTTCATTATGACCATTTTCAAAAATTCACCTATTCTCAAAAAATAATAATTTTTTTGTCCATGATTTCTCCATCTTGACCCACTGTGCAAACGACTTCATTTTTTGTCTACTTTAACATATAAAAAAAAAAAAAATCAAAAATACGATTTTTGAGAAAATTGATTTTTAAGCTTTATTTTCGATATAGAAAAAATTACAACATTTTTTTTACAGTGTATATTTTTTCCAGATAGTCCCAACAATAACCTAAAACATTGCGGAAGACACCAAACTGATCGGACAAACCGTTTCTAAGATATAATTTTTTGAAAATTATTAAGGATTTTTCGCTTAGGCCCTTCTCAAAAGTAAGGCTAGAGTCAAAATGGCGAGCCGATGATGCAAAAAGGCATTTTTGGGCATAAAGAAAGCATGTGAAAAATTTCATCCAAATCAAAAAATATAAAAATGAAATTTGGGAAAAAAGTCGTCATTTTCTGTGGATCGCTCAAATTATTCGCAGAATCCACCCAAATCTACCATCAGGATTTTAGGAGAGATTTCTTAAGATATCTATATTAGTATTTATTGGCAGATACTTGGTCAGATAGCCGCCAGAATCCTCGCATGGATTCCAGACAAATATCTTGGGGTTTCGGAGTTTTCAGAGAGTTTCTGGAGATTTTTTTCTACGAATTCATGCCACAACCTATAGTTGGCTTTTCAAGCACATTTGCAAGTTCCTTAAAATATTTATGAAAGCCTCAAGAGATGTATACCCAATACTATGTTCATTTTTTGGTTAGATCTTTCCGGATTTCTTGTGAAATACTTTGAGGATACACGAGGGATTTTCTCAAATGTTTCTGTAAATCGTGTTACTCTTAAACATATTGTGACTGAACAAACTTTTATAGAGCTTTAGGTGGGAATAATACTGGCGAGATTTATTGTTGGGATCTTGATCTACGTTTTTTTTATCAGGATTTTGACAAGATACTTTCTCAAAGCTCCTCATCAGATTCTTCGAAAGATAATTGTAAAACTCTTGACTAGAGTCTGAATAAACTTCGCCGAAGGATGAGAGCACGATTTTTGGGTTATCTTTTATTTTGGGCATGACAGTCAAGAATATCTATCGATTTCAATATCAACCATTTTCAGGGGACCGTAAGATGTTTGTGGAATTTCAAAGGGGGTCGCAGCTACAAAAAGGTTGAGAACCACTGATTCCATGGGACAATATGAATCCGCACTGCCTGGATCTCTCCCAGATTTTTTAATTGCAACGATTTTTACTATTGACCATGAATCTGGAATGATATTCTTTTGAACGATCCAGTTAAATCTTGGTCTACTTCTGATTGACGACATGAAATAAATAAAATATTTCATGCCAACGTAAAACGATTTTAATAAAAGGAGTTCAGATTTTTCAGGCAATTTTTGAATCAGAGGGAATTTAACATTGTCTAATCCAGGTGACGAGTTCATACAAGCTGTTAATGTATGTTCCAATTCAGATAAACTATAATCTTGATTTAAATCTACACCTTCCATAATCGAGCTATCAATATGAAAGATTGGTCTTTTCACGAGAGCAAAATTGAAAAGAGCAATCTTGAATCCATTCAGAATCGAATTTTTCAAGATTTCACGGTGGAGGGACATAATTACGCATTTTGTGTGCTGTATGTACTCCATAGAGAACTAAGAGCAGTTTGAATATCAAGTGATTCTACATATGTTGTCCTAAAACTAAAACTTCGTTTCTGTTGCTTAAGAAGGCGTTTAGTTTTCGCTTCAACTTTCTTATATTGTAGAAAATTGTTCTGTCGCTCGCGATCTTTTGAACGTTTTATGAGCTTCTGATCTTTTTTGATCATATTAGTGCAATCCTTATCCCACCAAATTGTAGGTGTTTTAGATTTAGGTGGGTGTTTCGGTATGGGCTTTGTTTGAGCTTTTATTGCAACTTCGTTTATGATCGAAGTGAGAAAAGAATAAAATTCGTCCGGTTGCAACTCATTGTTGTCATCAATAGCTTGCAAACCCAATGACGAATAATCATTCCAATTTATGTGGCGACAGAGATCAAGTGGTACAGTTGCTTATTGATGTATAGCAGTGATTCCCAAAGTGGGCGAATTCGCCACCCGGGGGGCGATTTTTATGCTCAAGGGGGCGAAAATTTGTTGAACTGAATTTGGGGGGCGAAAAATCCAGTAAGGGGGCGAAAAAGCTAACAAGAAAGCATATTAGAATAATTACTCATAGCCTTTGGAGGACACACATCTGAAGGTTCAATTCCAAACTTAACTAATCCCAGGACTATTTTAGATCGTTATATCTAATCATGGTCATTTTAAAATTATGATAGACAACACTTGATGATATGTGAATTTTAAGAATGGTCGGTATTTGAGATTTTCACTAGGCTGGGATGATAACAATTAAAACACACAACATATTTTGAATGTACAAACCATCCCAAGAAACATTTTTAGTTTTTTCATTTACTACAAGCTGTTGTTACCACCATATCGTTAAAACTCATTTTAGAACTTATTAGTCTTAATAACCTTAATAAACCTTTGATAAAACTCCGTTAAGCCCGAAAAGGCCCACACTACAGGAGGTTGTTAAGGCTACACCTTAAAACCGTTTCTAAACTTCTTAGTTTTGTATCGTATGAATACATCTACCCTTGTAGTATGCTATAAAACATTCATAAGAGCTATTGTATAGCCTTATTGAGCTCAACTAGCGGTATTAAATCTTTTACGATATCCTAATACACAGAATAAAACCAATGTTAAGAGCATATGATTGAACAAACATCAACCAATAATTTGTTTATAAACCATAACCTTTTTTTGATATTGAAACCATCATGATGTCTGCCGACTCATAATAATAAATTAAAATAATCATTTTTTGCGTGGCAGAAAATTTCCTTACTATCGCGTGAAATTCCTGCCAACAAAAATTTACTGGTGGAATGACATAAAATTTTTCGATTTACAGCAACGCGCCACAATTACGACATCTTTATTGGCTATCCAATATTTTACTCCATTCCATTTTCAGAATGATTTCATGCTCATCTCAATCATAAATTGGAATTTCCCACGCATATGGACCAATGCACGAGTTCACTAATTTGACGTTTGAGCGGTGCCGAATTCACTAGTTTCCATGGTCACGTAAATAACACGGCACCGCTCAAACGTCAACGGGTGAACCCATGCATTGGTCCATTGTAATTATCAATCCGAAACGGCGACAATAAAAATGGATTCCATCCAGTTAAATCTTGCTGGTCTTCTCTGGGATGGTTTAAGATCAATTGGTGATTATTCAGAACAATATAATCATTCATAAACGCTTTTGATCTTAAGAACCCGTGCGAAAAACCCTCACTGGCTAAAATATTCCTAAATCAGTATATTTGTTCTGCACTAAGACAAATTGGTTTTTTGGGAGCCTTGACTTAAACTTAATGCACTCTGGAAACCTAGTGCTGTCAAAAAGGTAAATAAATCGGAAGATTCAATTTTGTGATGTAATTCATTTTATTAAATTTGTGCCGTTATGTATCTAACTGTTTTATTGGAATGAATTATTATAATAAAGCCCGTCGTGCCCGTCGGTTGTATTGATGCAGAAAACGGTAAGTGAAAAGTGCCTGAAAATGAAAGCTTTTATCGTGTAGCTCAGCTGTTGTGTGCAGCCTAGTTGTCCCACTAGAACGGGAAGTTCAGGAAAGTATGGGAAAATATGCGATATTCTGTTAATTCTTCGAGAGGAATGCTTGTCATTTCTATGTTTGCGTTCTGATTAATCCATAATTAACTACGTGATTATCATTATCAACATAATGATATTGATAACCACACGCAGACTGCAATCCAATAACATGCATCAGACAGTTGAGATTTAAGAAGGCTTTAACATGACTTAGCGTAGTCTTAGAAGTTTTACTAATGCCTTGACAAGACAAGCAAGATGAGGTTTTAAGTATAGGTTTTAATAGACACTACACAGCTCCTTCAAAATACAATTTATTATCAAAAAATGTGACCAGCAAATAAGTTTTAACAGGAGCTCTTGTAGATATCTACAAAGCATTTTAAAGTGGGTTTTACCGAAAAGAACGTTTGGCACTTTGCAATGCTTTATTAAATCTGTTAGGAATCAATACATCTCTAATAAAACCTCCATAAATAACATCTAAGATCAAAAAGCACTGAAATTGTTACTTGGGATATCTGAGAATTGTTATGTATTTTTTGCAAATGCCCAATGTATATTGGTATCCACATTTATTCGGAAAAAAAATTTACGGCACCCGTTGTGCAGTCTCAGTTGCACTTATTTTTATCATATATTATGGTACAAATCATATAAGAAACAAATAATAATTTGGTTCCAACGATAAAACCACATGATGCAGAAGACGAAACACATTCATTCATTTTCATTTATTTAGTTAACATTTACACAGATAACACTGAATCAACAATTTCACGCCACAATACTCGGTTCGTGGCCGCATCTCTCCATCCTCGTTTCTGCCCCACGCTCGCCAAATCGATACGCACTTGATCCGCCCACCTAGCTCGCTGCGCTCCACGCCTTCTTGTACCAACCGGATCCGAAGCGAATACCATCTTTGCAGGGTTGCTGTCCGGCATTCTTGCTACATGCTCTGCCCATCGTATCCTTCCAGCTTTGGCCACCGTCTGGATACTGGGGTCGCCGTAGAGTTGGGCGAGCTCGTGGTTCATCCTTCGCCGCCACACACCGTTCTCCTGCACACCGCCGAAGATCGTCCTAAGCACCCGACGTTCGAAGACTCCAAGTGCTTGCAGGTCCTCCTCGAGCATCGTCCACGTTTCATGCCCGTAGAGGACTACCGGCCTTATGAGCGTTTTGTACATGGTACATTTGGTGCGGGCGTGAATCTTTTTTGACCGCAGCTTCTTCTGGAGGCCATAGTAGGCCCGACTTCCACTGATGATGCGCCTCCGTATTTCACGGCTAACGTTATTGTCAGCCGTCAGCAAGGATCCAAGGTAGACGAACTCATCGACCACCTCGAACGTATCCCCGTCTATCGTAACACTGCTACCTAGGCGAGCCCTGTCGCGCTCGGCCCCACCAGCTAGCATGTACTTTGTCTTCGCCGCATTCACCACCAGTCCAACTTTTGCTGCCTCGCGTTTCAGGCGGGTGTACAGGTCTGCCACCTTTTCAAATGTTCGGCCGACGATGTCCATATCATCCGCGAAGCAAACAAATTGACTGGATCTCGTAAAAATCGTACCCCGGCTGTTAAGCCCGGCTCTCCGCATAACACCTTCTAGCGCAATATTGAACAACAGGCACGAAAGTCCATCACCTTGTCGTAGTCCCCGGTGGGATCCAAACGAACTGGAGTGTTCGCCTGAAACCTTCACACAATTTTGCACACCTTCCATCGTCGCTCTTATCAGTCTCGTGATTCCCGGGAAAGCTGTTCTCGTCCATGATTTTCCATAGCTCTACGCGGTCGATACTGTCGTATGCCGCCTTGAAATCGATGAAAAGATGATGCGTTGGGACCTGGCATTCACGACATTTTTGGAGGATTTGCCGTACAGTAAAGATCTGGTCCGTTGTCGATCGGCCGTCGACGAAGCCGGCTTGATAACTTCCCACGAACTCGTTTACTACAGGTGACAGACGACGGAAGATGATCTGAGATAATACTTTGTAGGCCGCATTTAGAATGGTGATCGCTCGAAAGTTCTCACAATCTAACTTGTCGCCTTTCTTGTAGATGGGGCAGATTACCCCTTCCTTCCACTCCTCCGGTAGCTGTTCTGTTTCCCAGATTGTGCCTATCATCCGGTGCAGACAAATGGCCAGCTTTTCCGGACCCATCTTTATGAGTTCAGCTCCGATACCATCCTTACCAGCAGCTTTATTGTTCTTGAGCTGGTGAATGGCATCCTTAACCTCCCTCAAAGTGGGGGCTGGTTGGTTTCCATCTTCCGCAGTACTGACGAAGGCATTTCCTCCGTTGTCCCGTCCTTCATTGCTTGTGCTCTCAGCACCATTCAGGTGCTCGTCGAAGTGCTGCTTCCACCTTTCGATCACCTCACGCTCGTCCGTCAGAATGCTTCCATCCTTATCCCTGCACATCTCGGCTCGCGGCACGAAGCCGTTGCGGGATGCGTTGAGCTTCTGATAGAACCTACGCGTTTCCTGAGACCGGCACAGCTGTTCCATCTCCTCGCACTCCGTCTCCTCCAGGCGGCGTTTTTTCTCCCGAAAGAGGCGGGTCTGCTGTTGCCGTTTCTGTTTATAGCGTTCCACGTTCTGCCGGGTCCCTTGCTGCAGCATGACCGCCCGCGCTGCATTCTTCTCCTTCAAAACCTCCTGGCACTCCTCGTCGAACCAATCGTTCCGTCGACTCCGTCCCACGTACCCGACGTTGCTCTCAGCTGCATCGTTGATGGCTGCTTTTACTGTTCTCCAGCAGTCCTCAAGAGGGGCTTCGTCCAGCTCTTCCGGTAATGCAACCTCGAGTTGCTGCGCGTATGCCGCTGCGACATCCGGTTGCTTGAGCCGCTCTAGGTCATACCGGGGCGGCCGTCGGTACCGTACGTTGTTAACGACGGAGAGTTTTGGGCGCAGTTTGACCATCACCAGATAGTGGTCAGAGTCGATGTTAGCGCCACGATAGGTCCTGACGTCGATAATGTCGGAGAAGTGCCGACCATCAATCAGAACGTGATCGATTTGCGATTCTGTCTGCTGTGGTGATCTCCAGGTGTATCGGTACGGAAGGCTGTGCTGGAAGTAGGTGCTACGAATGGCCATATTCTTAGAGGCGGCAAAATCAATTAGTCGTAGGCCGTTTTCGTTCGTCAGCCGGTGGCCGCTGAACTTTCCAATCGTCGGTCTGAATTACTCCTCCTGGCCAACCTGAGCGTTTAGATCTCCTATGATGATTTTGACATCGTGGCTTGGCCAGCTGTCGTACTCGCGTTCGAGCTGCGCGTAAAAAGCGTCTTTATCATCATCAGTGCTTCCGGAGTGAGGGCTGTGCACGTTTATAATGCTGATGTTGAAGAACCGGCGTTTGATCCTCAACTTGCACATTCTCTCATTGATCGGCCACCACCCGATCACGTGCCTCTGCATATCACCCATCACTATAAAAGCTGTTCCCAGCTCATGTGTATTGCCGCAGCTCTGGTAGATGGTATGGTTACCTCTAAACGTTCGCACCATTGATCCCTTCCAACACACTTCCTGCAACGCTACGATGCCGAATCCACGGTCCTTCAGCACGTCGGCGAGTATGCGTGTGCTCCCGATGAAGTTGAGAGATTTACAGTTCCACGTACCGAGCTTCCAATCGCTAGTCCCTTTACGTCGCTGTGGTCTTCGCCGATTGTCCCGGTTCGTATTCTCTCGTTGATTATTCGTTGCTTGATTTTTTTACGGCTGGCTTGCAGGGCCTGACACCAACCCCCTAGATTTCCGGAGGACCATTTCCCCTAAATGTTCAGAGGACCATAGTGCGCAGTTTAGCTTAGAGTCCTTCTCTGGCACTCGGACGTTGATCAGCCCCCCCTGACATGGGGAACAGACGCTGTTGTGAGCCGCTCCTAACATGGAGTACAGACGCTCAAGGTTTGCAGAAGCAAAAGCAAAAGCAAACCCCCCCTTCCCTGTCAGCATACGACCAGAGTTCCCACCGGGGGTTGGTTACCCGATCTTCCCTAAGGTTACTCGTACCCCGGCCAGTACCGCGAGGAGGTAGGGATAGGAGTTGCTGGGCAAGAGACTAAGGACCGCACAAAGGGGTCTATTTTATTCCTTCAGGTACGCGAGGTACCAATGGTACGCCATGCCCAGCCTTTTACCAACCGAGAATTTAAATATAGATTCAGAAAAATATCAGAGATGCGAATCAGATTTCAGATCGCCCAAATAATTTTGAAATTTAAAAAAAAAAATTTAATTTAAAATAGCGTTCATAAACGCGTCAACTGATGACGTGTTTTGGGGGGGTGAGAGGAGCGAGACCTTCCAAAAACGCACTGTTGCAAACAAAATCGATGCAGTGTATCCAAATATGACATATCGATGTGGTAATAAGTGCATTTGTTTGGAAAACACTACATTGCATACTCCTATGCATAGATTAAATAGTTGAAACTGGACCGAACTTGTATCGAAAATTGATTCAATAGCCTGTTTGGCACGCAAGATATTGTTTAAATTTGCTATTTTAAATTACAGTTCAGTAAATCATTCCTAATAGTTATGGGTAAAAAATATTTAAGAAAATATTTTTAAATGAACATTAAAGTTATTGTATTATGATTCTATCGATATGTGAGTCGAAGATATTTTTGGTGCTCAGAGCCTATTTAACATACTTGAATCACATATCAGGGGGGCGATTTCAGATAAATATTGGCCTAAAGGGGGCGAAAGTTGAAAAAGTTTGGGAAGCACTGATGTATAGAACCGATGGTCACTGTCCGCTGGATCATCCATGACAAACCAGGATGGAACTAATGGAAGGAAGATAGTACGAAAAATGAGATTCCACACACTACTAGTATACTTTTCTGTACTGAACCACAGCTGGATATAAAACACAACTGTGCTCGTCGAGGGATGAGAAGCAACTGAGGTTATGATTTTATTAAATATCAGTACAAAAATCATTTCAAGGTTATTGTATGATGGACTTGTAGCTTGCTTTCAAATGTAATATATACCAAATCTAAGCAGTCTATGCAATATTTTTAGAGCACTGAAATGTGTGCAAAAAGTTGATGAGTGAAGAAAATCGCTATCTCTTATCGTTGGGGGGTGTTTGCTTGCAAAACGCCTATTTTGATTGTGAATATCTCTGGTTGGAACACACCTATAAAAAAATATTTGACGGCATTCAACAGACAAAAAAAGGGCACGCAATATATAGATTTTTTTTTCTGTAACTATAGGAAAATGCCTCGAAAGACAAAGAATTTTTATTAGAAAAATTTCAAAAACTTTTGAATTATAACAGATATCAACCATCTTTTTGCATGAAAATTTACGTTTTCTCAAGTGGTTAATATCATATAAATTATATAACCAACTTTCTCATTTGCAAAAATAATGGAATATACTCGTCAACGAAGTTATAGAACGTCTAATTGTTATCATATCTGCCATAAAGAGTGTTTCTGTAGTTCAAAATCAAACTAATTTAGCGCATTTTTCCTTAATCAACTTATGGTGGTCCAAGAAAAATAGGGGTTTTAACCTTTGGTTTTCTTAGTTTTGTCTCATTGAAAAGTTTTGTTTTGTCCCACTGAAGAGCTTTGATTTGCTCGCAAGGAGCATTTTTTGTCCCCGAGACGGAGGAAACATGCCGTTTTACCTGGCGTGAAGGCAGACTACACCTTCTTGACAAATTAGTTCATAAACGACTGTTAGAACTTAAGAAAACGCAGATTTTCATGCAAAAAGGTTGTTGATATGCACGTATTTTAATTCAAAAGTTATTGACGTTTTTCTGATAAAAATCTCTGTTTTTCAATGTATTTTATTAGAGTAACAAAAATAACACACCTGTAAATTTTTGATGTAAAATATAATTTTGTCTTTTGCAGGCCGTCAACAGATATTTTTAATGTTTGCGTAAACCAGAGATATTCACAATCAAAATAGACTTATTTTGCAAAAAAAAAAACAACAATAACTCCGAAACAGAATAAGATAAAGAGCTCTTTCACTCAACAAAATACGCATTTTTGAAGCTCTAAACTGCCCATAAAGGCATAAATGTCTCATATAGAAAATATAGGCATTGAGACAAAAGCGATCAAGGGCTAATTCAATGAAATTAGTATAAATATATAAATGGCAACCGCAACTAATGGATCACTTACCCTACTTAAACTTGAACGAGCAAAATTATTTCAGGTGATTTGGTCACCTATATGACAAGTTAAGTGATGTAGCTGTGAACCAGGGGTTTTTGTTACTAAATGTAGTGATTAAGAACACAGGGAGTATTGTCGATATATTTTACGATTTCTGGGTAGGCAACATTCTTTAATTCATTCCATTCGATCAGATCTAAGATATTTTTCGAAAATTATGAAATTTGGCACCCAAATTTACAATAAAAAATAACTATCTGGGACCGGTTCTATGAAGGTTCGACAAAGAATAAAAAAATCAAGACCAAAGTTGGTCTCACTGTCTTATTTAGTTCTTACAAGACATTCGCAGTTGAAATTATAAAAATAAGTTTAGTTGGAGTCAAACTTACCTGTTAGGTAAAGAAACTAATTTGAGTGACCCACCGGAAGAACTCAAATTCGATGAACATTTTCTAATTAGGCCTTAAAAACTAGACATCCATACGATTCAATTTGAGCTAAACTGAAAAGTATCCGTCCAGTAATTGCTGAAATGACATAATTTTTACTTTTTTCCCCAATTGCTGGGCGGATATGGGTTAATGAAACCGTTGCCAGCTGACCACAGTAAAACTAGTTTATCAGGTTAACTTAAGCCTTAGTGGAAAAGTTTTGAAAATAAAAACGAGTCGAGAGCATTTATCAGGCTTTGTTTTAAACATTTTTATCAAATATTTGCACACCCTGTGTTTTATTCATTTGTACATGTTTTTCCGTCAACTAATAGCATGTCATCAAGCTGACTGATTCCGTCGTACACAATCGACCACCTCGTTTTACCGCATCGACCAAAACTCGTTTTACCGCATCACTAATGTGCCAGTTTTGCCAACTTAATCAAATTATCCGGACCTCTCAACGTATCATTATCCAAAATTAGCATTTCAAATACAACAGAGATATCGACCGAAGCCTATAGGCCGGCGTGAAATATCGTCCGTGCCCATAAAAAAAAGCATCGTCGGGTTTCGGCACTAATGGCAGTGGCGTTAACATATCGCTTTCCATTCATAATAATTGTAATCTTCGATGATCGATCCGAAATCGAAACCGATCATCAGCCTCAGTACGAGATTCTTTTCAGTTTTTTTTTTGGGAAACCGGCATTGTTAAACGTTGCTCGGTTCAAACCCCTAAGGAAGGGATTCCTTACCACCCGGGTAGTGTTATTTATGGTGATTCCTTTCGGGTTCACATTCTCGTCGAAGCTGAACAAAGCAGAAGTGCTCTTGATCTATGGAGATCGTAGATTGTTCCATTATTAGGACAATGATCAGAATGCGCTCCGCTCTCACCATCATCTAGGACCCGTAGCCGTCGGCGCTGAGTCGAACTCGGAATGAAACCAATAGTTGTAATCATCTCGTAATCTGTGTTTTTTTTCTTCTGGTAATTGGAAGAGAAGGCCAAAGAGCTGGATGCGAAGAAAAACGGATAAATGAACTATTAGTACCTGTTGAGGTCTGAGAACGTTTATTACAGTAGTTCTCTCCTTTTTGTTGATTCTGCTGATGAGAATGTGATGTTTATCGTGAATTCATGTTTTTGGAGACACATCAGCCATAAGGTACACCGCGACAAGTTGAAATGAAGTCTTAAAATGCCTGTTTTTACTCTAGCTCTAAGGTATACTTACTAATCGGATTCAGTCAAGCCATGTTTTTTTCCTTCTAGCCGTGGACACTGGCACTATTGTCCTTGTAGAAATTGTATAAGTATTGTTCAATTTTTAAATTTGAATAGTCACTAATCACTCAATTTAGTGTTTTTGAAAGCATTTCAGTTTTTAGAAAATGCTTTACATTTCTGAAAGTTTATGAGTTTTTTGCAAGATTTTTGAGATATTGGCTATTAAAATCGCTTTATTTGTCGATTTTAGCAAACTTGTATGCAAGTTAACCAGCTTGTATGGTTAATTGTTTGCTCAATTTGCCGCAGTACTCAATTTTAATGGGTTGAATAATACTTATCAACAATGTTTATAATACTTTCGATGTACAAAAGTTACTTCTTGATGCATTAGAAAAGTATTGTATTTTGACATTCAAAAGAAATAAATAGAAATTTACTTTGTATGAAAACTACAAGCCTGTTCTAAACATAAATCGTGTATTAATTATGGTATTTTGTGAACTATTGTTTTGGATTCAGGCTGTGAAAGTACGGCATTAAACAATATGGTTTATTTCGAGCCCTGAAAAAGATCCAAATTATAGTACTGAAACGATGAAATAAAAATATCAACACTTTTAATTGCGACTCATGCTTTTTTGATTATATTACAACGAAAGTTGAAAAATCGTTGTAGATAAATAGTTTGAATTCCATATAAACATGTTTTGTATATATTTTGGGGACAAATGGCTCAAAATTTTGATGTGTCGAATATACTTCTGAATGCGGCACTAGATTGAACAACCCGTTATTTACTACCCATATAACATGATACTTAGATCATGCAAACATATTGTATTGGTATTGCTGTGCAATTGTTTTCTATTACATTCGAAAAACTCTTATTCTAAGTCTACTTAGAAGTTTGATTGAAATGTTACTCTCTGTGGCAAATGGAAAAAAAAAACATTTTTGCAGTGCACAATTGAATACCAATTCCTATACACACTTTGAATTTTAATGTAATGCTGTACATCATTACTTGCCACCTATTCAAGAATTCCCTACAATTTGTTTCCAAAAACTAGAATGCCAATCGAACTTTCGGCGTTGCATTGACATATTTGAACAACAATCACCCGAGATTCAATTGAAATGTCGGAATTGTGCCGGAATCTTAAGATCTATTTGAGTAAAGATGTTCCAATTTCGACAGCATTTTCATCAAAAGCCTTAAGTTCAAAAGCATCTAATCCAAAATTCCTGGTACTACACCGAAGTCTTGAATTTCACTTCGGATCCCGAAAAATCACCGAAATCACAATTAAATTTATTTTAGCAAAATCTGGGAACTCCAACAGCTATTGAAGGATTCCCTTAACAATGTTCTTGACATCACATAATTTACACTAGAATCCTAGTATTATCTCCAAAATTTCACATCTCCTACTGGAATTTCTACCGAGGTCCCAAAAATTCTACCGACAACCAAGATTTGTAGCTTTATAATGAAATCTCAGAAATCTCATCATTCCCAGCAAAATCCCAGAGTGCCCAAAGGAATGCCAACTAGGATTTTCAATCTTTGCTTTTAGAGTACCAGAAGTCTTACCGCAATCTCTGAATGCCAAATATAATACCAACATTCTTACTAGAAAGTCAACCGATCTCCCAGCGAAATCTCAAAACAACTCTCAAAATCCATGAATTCCCGTGGAAATCTTATGAGCTCCAACCAATTTACATGAGGAAGTCTATTGAACTTCAAAATCTCCTACTAGAATCAATGTAACTTGTTAGATACTTGGTCTCTATTTAATGCAAGTCTCTTTTTCAATAAAAAAGATCTCTAATGTCACTCTTTGTAGTGAATTATGATTTGAAGTACCTAACCATGAATTTTTACAGAGCTTGCTATGAAAATAATCCGGAAGGCTGTTCCAGGATTTCCTCCAGAGTTTTATCCACCAATTCTAGACTTCTATGGTTACTTAAGTACATCTTTCAAAGATTCCTGTAGGAGTCCAAGATTATCTCCAAGGGTTCAATTCAAAGCTCCTGCACGATTTCTCAGTTATTTATCTAGCCATTTTCATCTAAATTCTTTCGCGAATTCATTTACGGTTTATTTCAGGATTGCTCCAAAACTTTACCAGAAATTGTTACTGGAAATATATAAAGGATCCCTTTTGGAATTCCTAAATAAATGCGACAATTGATTAATCATTAATTCTTTTTGAACTTTATTCAAAAACGTTCAATCCACGAATTACTTCTGCAGTTCTTCCAAACAATTCCATGAATTCTTCAAAATATTGTTTGAGGAATCTTGTAAAATTTTATCCAATCATCAGTGATTACTATAGGATTTGATTTAGCGATATTTTCCGGATTTTTCAGGAGCTTCTCCAATAATGTCTTAAAATTGTCTTGACGATTCCCTAGAAAAAAAATGAAGATTTTTTTAAAAACCTCCAGGAAAAAAATCACAAAAATCTGGTGGGATTTCTCAAGAAATCATAATCCAGATATTTTCAGAGTAATTGCCAAAGGTATTCTTAGAGAAATTCTTGGTTGAAACCTTACAAAATTGAACGACAATTCGGGAGGAAATCCTCAGAAACCAGTGGAGACAACGCTGGAGAAATTATTGCTTGAGTTCTTGAACATGACCTAACTGGATATCTTGGAAGAAATCCTGGCGAAATCGATTGAAGAACCATTGGATACACTTCAGGATTTTATTAGAAAATTTGCGAAACAACCTTCGGAGAAATTGCTTAAGAAATTCATTCTGAAGTTTCTGAACTAATATCTGGGATATCCTTAAAAAATCCAGGTTGGGTTCCTGAAGATATTCTGAATTAATTTCATGGAGAATTTCTTTAAAAGGTCGGTCAAGAATCAATATATGAATTCTTTGGGGAAATACCCGCATTAGCTTCTGATGAAAATCCTGAAAAAAAAAACTTGAAAAATGCATTCACGGGCAGTAATACTTGAAATTCTTAACAAAATAAAAAAGCTCCACTCAGACGCTACCAGCTCTGCCTATTAGAATTCCAAGATTCCTAGGGAAATCTCAGCATAGCCTAGAAAAATTCGAAATGCTTATCGGAACTTCAACATTCTATATATCCACCTTAAACTAGAAATTTCTCTGAAATTTCAACTTTTAATTAAGAATTTCTGTTTGAGTCTCTAAACATCCGTCGAAAACACAGAGTTTGTTTCGGTTTCTAACAATCTCCACTGCAAGCCTTAAACCATAACCGGAATCCAAGATTTCCAGTCCAATTCCCAGTAGTTTCTACCAGAATCTTGCGATTTCCTTCGAAGTTCCAGCGTTCCATTCGTAATCCCAGACTTCCCGTTTAAACTTAAAACTTCTACCGAAATCTAAGAATTCTTATTGAAATCCTTAAATGATCAACGGGATTTAAGAATATTAATACTAATTTTGGTATTGAAGTACCAAATTGACCAATTCTAAAAGGTGGTCCTTTTATGGACAGTATCAGTTGTCGGCGAAACGGGTATACCGAGCAAACGACATTCGAGGAAAAGGGTCATTTTGGGAACTGGCGTTTACGGGAAATTCGGAAAAAACGACATTCGGAGAAAAGAAGCACGATTGTGCAAAACACATTCATAATTTCCAACAATATTTGTTTTTGGTTTATTTTATAATTTATTTATAAGTCAGGGGGGATTCGTCAATTTTTAATCCACTTAATAACATTTGTAACTGTTACGAAATGCTTGCATAGTTCAAAGATGTGTAGTTCTGCGCAAACATTTTCCTGTAGAATAGATTTCTTTTTTTTTTTTTCTAATTTACTGGTTGCTCAGGGGGCCCAGATAGCCGGACGCGGTAAACGCGCAGCTATTCAGCCTGACCATGCTGAGGGTCGTGGGTTCGAATTCCGCTTCTCGAGGATCTTTTCGTAAGAGAAATTTTCTTGATTCTCAGGGCATAGAGTACCTTTGTATCTGCCACATGATATACACATGCAAAAATGGTCAATTGGTAAAGAAAGCTCTCAATAAATAACTTGGAAGTGCTCATAAGAACACTATGCTGAGAGCAGGAGGCCAATCCTTTCAGGGGAATTCTATGACGTACCCTCTCAGAGGGATTACTTGGCTTACCCTCTCATGGGAATTCTTTGGCCTACCCTCTCAGGGGAATATTTCGGCCTAACATCTCAGGGGAATTACTTGGCTTACCCTCTCAGGGGAATTACTCGACTTACTCTCTAAGAGGAATTCTCTGTTCTACCCTCTCAAGGAAATTACTTGGCTTATCCTCTCAGAGAAATTTCCTAGCTTGATACCTTGATGGCTACAGCGTAGCGTCACGCCATTGCCGGGCGTATTGTAGAACTCCATCTTCGTCGGTCTTGGGCGAAACTTCTCCAGTTGCCCCGAATGTTTAGGGTCGCCATGTCCTCTTCCACTGCTTACAGCCAGCGTATTCGTGGTCCAGATGCCGCCGACCGCTATCTGATTTCCTGCTGAATATTATTTTCGCAATTATTATTGATTATTTCTGCGGATATTCGCATTAAGTGACCAGCCCGCTGAAGTCTGCCGTATTTTACACGTTTGATAATATTCGCATCTTTGTACACTTGATACAACTCGTGATTCTTGCGTCTGCGCCACAAACCTTTTTCGAGTTTCCCACCGAGTATTGCCAGCAGCACTTAACGCTCAAAAACACCGAGAGCTTTCCGGTCTGACTCTTTCAACGTCCACGCTTCGTGCTCGTAGAGAGCCACCAATGTTTTATACAGGGCGAATTTTGTTTCCGTTTGCAAACTGCGCGACCTAAGCTGGTTAAATAGTCCGTGAAAGGCCCTATTTGCAGCCACAACACATCTTTTCACTACGCGGGAAACGTCGTTGTCACAAGTCACAAGTGTTCCAAGGTAAACAAATTCTTCAACAACTTCAAACACATCCCCATCAAACACTACATCAGCACCTACACAACCATGCCTGACTGTATATCTACCTGCAACCATGTACTTTGTTTTGGTAGAATTTATGGTCAGGCCTATCCTCCCTGTCTCCCTCTTCAGAGGCACGAAGGCCTGTTCCATTGACCTACGATCGATTCCATTTAGGCCTACATCGTCCGCAAAGCCAAGGAGCATGTGCAACCTTGTGATAATAGTGCCATTTATCTGCACGCCAGATCTCCTAATAGCACCCCGAGTGCAACGTTGAACAGTAAATTCGAAAGTGCGTCTCCCTGCTTCAACCCGTCTAACGTAACGAACGAGGTCTGCCATCCGAACACTTGATTTCGAACCATCCAGCGTATCACGTATCAGCATAATTAGTTTCGCCGGAAAACCATGTTCAGATATTATCTGCCAAAGCTCATTTCTTTTCACTGAATCGTACGCCGCCTTGAAATCAATAAACAGATGGTGAGTCTGCAAGTTATACTCCCGGAATTTATCTAGGATCATTCGCAAGCTAAACATCTGGCCCGTTGTCGAACGGCCCTCACGAAAACCAGCTTGGTATTCGCCGACAAAGGACTCCTCGAGCGGTCGCAGTCTGTTAAACGGGATGCGCGACAGAATTTTGTATGCCGATTTCAGCAGGGTAATTCCTCTGTAATTGGCGCACTCCAGTCTATGCTCTTTCTTGTAGATTGGGCGTATGAGGCCATCCAACCAGCCGGTGGGCAATTCTTCGTCCTCCCATACCTTCAGCCTTACAGTTCTTGAGCTCGCTGATAGCCTTCTCAATCTCTCCTATGGTCGGTGGGTCCACAGCTTGATCGTCATCATCAATATTCATCCTGTTTCTTGCTACATTTTCATTTTCACCGTTCAACAATTGCTGAAAGTGCCCCTGCCACCTGGCAGCCACCGCCGTTTTATCAGTCAGCAATTTCCCTTCTCAATCATTGCACATGGCGGGCACTGGTACGGTAGTGTGCCGCGCACCATTAACCGTTGGATAGAATCTCCGCATATCATTCCGGTTCATGCTTTCTTGAGCTTCAGCGGATTCTGCAGCGGATTCGCTTTCTTTGGCTCTCGCTGCCCTGTACCGCTCTCTGTTTTGTCGGGTACCGGCCACAAGCATACGGCTTCTGGCGACATTCTTCAAATCTGTCACTCTCTGGCACTCTTCATCGAACCAGTCGTTTCGTCTTCGTCGTTGACCAGTGCCAATCACTTCCCGCGCCGTTGTTGTCACAGCTTCGTGGATAGGGTCCCACAGGCTGTCGACGTCTCCAGCAACGTTGATTCTTCCCAACTGCTCGTCTATTTGCTGACGATACTGTGCAACTACTCCATCAGTCGACAAGCGTGACTTATTTTTCTACATATTTTGCTTCAATTAGGTAGCTCATACGTAACATATTAACATGCATCATCCGTAATAATTGCGAACAACATCAGTTTTTCTTCAAATGCCCTTTCTTGTATGAATAAACACAAACATAATATCTAACAATTCTAGATGAAAGTACCAGCTGCTACGAACATTTAAAGCTCCCACCTTACCAAGATGACTTGTAACCGATCAACTCAAATCGTGCGCAAATCGTGAAATTTTCGAAAAAAATATACGTTTTTTCGGTAAAAATCGAACTTACAAGCTTTTGCACAAATTCTGAGGTCTTTGTCACTTACTGTTCAGTGCAACAACATCTGTCGATGGTGAACAAACCATTGAAATCAGCCACCAAACAATTCATTATACAATTCAGCATTTTTTATAGGTACTGTAGGATGAAGAATTACTAAATCTTGCTTCATTAATAAGAAGTATTACAGATTTAACTAATCTAGCGAAGTAATTAGCAAAACAGAGGATCGATGAAGAGTAATCACTCATGTCAGTTAGGGCCTATTGAAGTAACAATGCAGAATTCTGAAAAATACAAAACAATTGTCACACATCGAAAAAATTGTTTCTCTTGCCTATTCCAGTGGTAATCATAGCGTACAACGAATCGCTTTATGCAAATCAAACATTGATCTCGCTCCCGCTCCTACACACCCATATCCGTACTGTTGAGCAATTCTCGCTGAAACCAGGCCGCCATCGGCACCCATCGTTAGAATTCCAATTTTATGTTACTGATCGCTAGTACATGCTTAAACTAAAGAGTAGCACTTTCGGTTTTCTTAAATTGGTGGACCCCTCGTACGCCAGCAAGCTAAACTGTTTGCCAAAAAACCCATTTTTTATAAATCTTAGGTATTTCAACGTGATATGTCTTATATTTCCCTTCGAACACATAGCAAACCTAGTGGCATCGTATAGAAGACGGATATAGCTTTCATCTGAGACTAAAAATAATTTGGCAGCCATTTTCAATTTGGCCGCCATCTTGAATTTTGTTAGAAAAACCGTTTTTTACCATTAGCGCACCGCTCGTTTAGAATTCTGAGGTCACCATCAGAAAGCTGAGAAAAATCGGAGTAAACCAGGTGAGCAATGGTATTTAATTCGTTCTAAACTATGTCTTACGATTTTGACGAATATGGCGAATCAATGGAAACATCATTTTTTGTACAACAAAAAAAACAAGTTTTCAATCGTTTGTGTTTTCATCGAGTCGAGTGAAGTCTCGACTTTTAGTATCAGATGAAAGCAATATCCTTCCTCTATACGATGCCATTAAGTTTGCTAGGGAAATATGAGGCATATCACGTGAAGAAATACCTAAGATTTATCAAAAAATGGTCTTTTTGCAAACTGTTTAGCTAGCTGGCGCACGAGGGGTCCACCAATTTGAGCAAACCGGAAGGAATTTTAGCATATACCTACTAGCGATCATAGTGACATAAAATTGAAATTCTAACGATAGGTGCCGATGGCGGCCTGGTTTCAGCGAGAATTGCTCTGTTAGAAAGGAGAACCTTGCTTCTTGTTTCCGGGGCCACTCCATCTTGAGGAAGTGTTTTTGATTTCTTCGTTGGTCAATACCGTGACGTATCAAAGTCCGGATGGTACCAATATCGGGACACTCTGACAGTATTCATTAATTAAACGAAAAAGTAAAAGTTATTTTGCCAGTTTTTATTTATTTATTTATTTATTTCATTTATTAAATTCATGTAACTTAAGACATTCATCTTTTTTAATGTTACAATATGGAGTTAAACTAGAAAAGCACTTAATAATCTCTTAACAATATGTTCTCTTTAACAACACCCATCTACTGAAAGTTCTGCAAGAGGTTCTTCTTGAAGCTAGGAAATGAATTAATGGTTTTTATTGAAGTTGGTAAACTGTTCCAGCTAACAATGCTCCTAACAAAGAATGATTGGCTATAGTAAGAAGAGCTATGCTGAGGTACTCTATAGTTTTTTGTACGCGTCCCTCGGAAGGGCACAAGGTTTTCAAAAAGATATGGTGGAGAAGAAGTTTTAATAATCCTAAATAAATTCAAACACGACCTGTACTTATAAAAATTTACAAATGGGCATCCAATGAGATGTTTTTGCAAATGTGACACGTGTGAAAATCTAGAAAGTTTGTAAACATAGCGAACACAAGCATTAAGAGCAATTCTTAACTTATCTGTTGATCCAGCCAATGCATTAGTGTATATGAAGTCGCCGAAAATAAAATGAGGTAAAATCAGAGATTTAAATAATTTTAATTTGGTGCCTGTATCACAGTGTCTAGTTGTTAAGTTTAATCTTTTCAATGATCCGTAAATTTTAGAGCACTGCATATTAACGTGAGAGTCCCATTCCAAATTTTTGTTGAATATAACACCTAAATTATTAACACGATCAACAAATTGGACTTCCAAGCCACCAAATAGAATTTGTGGTGGCTGTGGAGGAGTTTTTTTGTTTAGATATCAACATCGCTTTAGTTTTATCTGGGTTGATTGGAAGTAGGTTATCGTTGGACCATTTCATAACCTTGTGAAGATCATGATTCATCAAAGATCCTGCAGAAGACAGATCGGTGTTCTCATCAGTACAAATATAAATTTGTACATCATCTGCAAACATATGAACTGAACAGAAATCTAACACAGTTGGTAAATCATTGATAAAAAGTGAAAAAAGGAGCGGACCAAGGACCGAACCCTGAGGAACACCGGAAATCGTTGGTTTAAAATCAGACAATTTACCATCGTAAATCACTGCTTGATCCCTATGGCTTAGGTAACTTGCGATTAATCTTGCAGCACAATTTGAAAAATTGAACAAAGTGATTAGTTTATTTATTAGTTTATTGTGCGCAACACGGTCGAAGGCCTTTGCAAAATCAATCAACAAAAGAATAGTGACACCATTTTTGTCAATTGATTTTGCAATGTCATCATGCACCTTAATTAATGCAGTTTCAGTGCTATGATTGTTTCTGAACCCAGATTGGAAAATGTTGATATAGTTCATACGGTTTACATACTCTAAAATTTGAATTTTGATAAGCTTTTCGAAAACTTTTGAGATTGTAGACAATAGGCTTATCGGTCTTAGGTTAGAAATTGAGAGAACGTTAGGTTTCTTATTGATTGGAATAACCTTTGCGGATTTCCACTGAGATGGAAATTTATTCGAAACTATGATTGAGTTGAATAGGTGTTCAAAAACTGGTAACGCAAAAGAACAAACAATCTTTAAAAAATTGACAGGAATGCCATCAAACCCAACAGCATTGGACTTGACACTGAAAATCGCATTAACGATTTCATAGTCGACTATCTGTCTAAAACAGAAGCCATTGCCATTTGATGAAAAACGAATAGTTTCATTATCATCTGCTGTAAAATTTGAAGAGAAATATTCATTAATGTCGTTCGCAGAATGTTGGCTCACTACCGGAATGGATTCTTTAGTTGAAACACCAAGGCTTTTCACATTGTTCCACAGCTGCTTTGAAGGAAGATTCAAATTTAACTTTTGGCGATCATGCACTAGTTTTGCTTTTGATATCATAGAACTGACTAAGTTTCTCAATCTTTTATATTGCATTTTATTTTCAAAAGTCTTACAACGTTTCCAGTTGCGATAAGCAAGATCTCTGTTAATCATAGCTGTTTCGATATCATTATTGAACCAAGGATTCTTGCGAAACTTATGAAAACGTAAAGGGAAAAAAGTATCATGAAGAACTGTTAACTGATTATTCAGAATGCTTGTCAGTATATCCGGATCATCAACGCAAAAATATCTATTCCAGTTGAATCTAAAAAATTCATCGTAAAGAGAATCATGATTATAATTGAAGTAGTCTCGGTACCAGTAACCTAGGTTTTCTTTTTTATTAGAATAGTTTAGAGAAGCAAATAAGAGATCATGTTTAGATATTCCGGGCATTGATATTTGACTAAATCTTAACACGACATCAGGAGTATCTGTCAAAAATAAATCTAAAAGCGAACAGCCCGAATTGTAGAAAAACGTAGGTTCTGAATTGATCCTTGAAAAAGACCTACTGTTAACGACATCATTGAAACACGAAGATTTTCTATTTTGTTTAAAGGGATCAGTATTGAAATCACCGATAAAGAAAGTAGACGAATATCGAACAGAAAACTCTTCAAAATGATTTCTTAGCAATTCAGAGCAATCAGTATCAGGAGGATTGTAATAAACAGCTAAAACAATGCGATCGTTGTCAATTTGAAACTCTAAAATAAGGAATTCAGTTTTCGATAGAGCATCATTACCACAAATAAAAGATTTCTTGACTAATCGATAAGCTAGACCTTTTCTTATGTAGATACATATTCCTCCTCCATGCCTGTTGCGGTCATTTCTGACTACATTAAAGCCTTGAATATGTATCATCGAGTCAGTTATTGAACTATCCATCCAAGTTTCTGTGAAACAGGCGATGTCTATCTTACTCTCTGTCACCAATCTTTTCAACTCTTCAAATTTACTAAATCTGCGTGCACATAAGCTTTGCACGTTGATGTGCGAAACATTTAGCTTATCTTTCAGCAAAACCGCGTTTACAACAGCTTTAGCAATTACACCCTGATCAGAAGCACTGTTGCTGGAAGCATCGATTCTATCCATAATCAACAAACGTGATTGAACGCTTCAAGAAAAACCAATCCACAAAGCAGACAGCAAACAAGTAATTTACAGCTAAAGAGAACATCTTAAAACTAACTATAGACCGCATACTCAAACGACTACTAATTTTCGCAACTTCGTTGCAGCAAATCCATTTAAAAAGCACAAAGAAAGGATAATTATAAGCCACGTTGATACATAATAATCAATTTATCACATTGCAAATGATCTGAGTTCGAGTTCATAAAACCAATATAACAATTCTTCATCGATGCTTGCATCAAACCATTCAGCAGCACCAGCCATTCAACAACATCAGTATTGCACAGCAAACAGCACCAGCCATACAGCAGCAGCAACGTTCAACAGCACCAGCCATACAGAAGCAGCAACGTACATCGGTACCCCCAACAGCAACATAACACCAGTGGTCGGTAGCAGCAACAAACTTTTAGGAGGGAAAGAATCATGGAAATTGGGAGAGGAGTCATGGATATGCAAAGAACTAGGATTGTGAGATTACTAGGCTAGGGTTGTCGTAGTATGAATATAGTTTTTAACTTTCAGGAGTGGATGGATTCAAAGAATGTAAAGGATTGGAAACATGGATATCATGGAAGGAAATGAATAGCTTTATTGGATAGGGGTTTTGCGTTGAACGATCTGTTGAAGTGAATAGATCGCAGACGGCTTATCCGTTCCTTTACGTTTGACGTGGACGATACCATTCCGAGTGCTAACATTCTCTACGTATCCCAACTTTTTCAGTTTTTAATCATATTAACTATTAATGCTACTCTTGATCTTTTTACGGATAATTTGTAATCTAGTTATCATTGCCAAATATTCAATTAAATTGTAAAATAAATAGAGCGGCTTATCTAGACGTCATTTCGCATTGCAAGTTTATTCGGTAGGAGTGTTGACAAACGCAGGTCGAATGATAATCTTGCGATAATGTGTTTCATTTATATTCAACAGAACTAGACTAAAAACGATAGTTTTACGATTCGGTTACATCAGAGTCGTGGAATATTGTGTTTGTGTGTACTAAAAGGTGTGACAAGAGGGTGTCCGGGAATTATGGCCAAATGTTTTTATTCCGGACATTACATAAAAAGCCCTTGTTGAATTTAGGTCAACGTATGTACAATTAGTGATAATAAAGGAAAATTTGTTAAACAACTACTGAAAGCACTATAAATGATAACAGAACGATTTATACGAAAAAACTGTGTGAATTTATCATTACTACCATGGAACCCAAAGAAAGTGCATCGCAGGTAATTCAAATACAAATAATACTCATCATTAGTCTATTTGAAACATTTCCTTCAGTTGTCCGGATTTAAAGACAAGACATGCTTCATTAGTTTAATGATTTTCGTGATACAATCGTATTTTTTAAAGTAACATTTATCACTAATATCAAAATTTTATTAGAAGTTGTTCATTTAGTAACAGAACTTCGATTGTTTACCAATAATTCTCATTGAAAATAGTATTTGAACATTTTTTCGCAGCTTAGATGTCCCCCTAGCAACAAACATGTTATAATTGTGTATTATCAACTGATATATGACCAAAACTAGTCACTTATAAGTCGATAATACTCAATTATAACATCTGTGTTGCTCGGGTCCGGGTATTGATGCATCCGTAATCCGGGGGCAAATTAGTCACTGGGGCTAATTTGATGCTGAAGGTTTCATTGGCACCACATACATTCCATGTTTTCTAGTTTATAGATGTCTAATGGTGATTTTGAACTATTTCATTTTTATTAGGGTCAATTTTGCATAGAAAAACTTACACTTTTTGAAGGTGTAATCAATACAGTTGGGATTGTCTGTGCTAAACAATCCAGTGATGCTATGCCTACATGTTAATTTCGAGTGTTAAAAATGTTGTGTAAGCTCAAGTATGAACTACTGAACTTATTTTTGATTCCATACAGCATAGCAAATATAGATTTTTGCTCATAAAACCGTTTAATCTCGAATAATGTGCTTATTTCAAAGGGAAATTGCCTACATTTGCCTACAAGGCGTATTAGGCAGAATTTCAAAGTTAAATTTTGCAATAAACTGATCAAATACTCGAGTTACAAGAATTTTTACATCATTTTCAGATTCAGGAGACCCAAATTTAGTAGATAGGGAAATTTTAAATTCTAAAATCTGCTTTTAGATATGGTGATCAATTTCGCCCCAATGTGTCATTTTTAATTTTTGATATTAAAACTATTTTTATGATATGTTAAATATTATTCTATTGAAAAGCAATTTCATAAACTGATAAAGATCAATGGAGTACTGGTTTTGCCGAAATTTATTTGACAACATTTGAATTCCGAAAGATAACACAACAAAAAGTTGTGAAATAGTGATCAATTTGCCCCCGGATTACGGTATATGATTAACTACCGCAGAATTACAAAAGGCGCGCGGAGCAACGTGACCTTCTCGCACAAAATGCTTTAGAAGAGTGCAAGGGGACGTCATGAAAAATTATCTTTCTCTATTCCTCTTTCATCACGCTCAATTGACTCTTTGACATTCACTGCTGAAATTGTTTTGATTTTTGTACATGGATTTGATATTCACTGCTGGAATTGTTAACATTTTTTATATGTAGATTTGAGGTTATGTTGTTAGATGCTGCTTCCTTTGCTATATGCTATGTGCCTAGAGAAACATTTCAACGTTTAAAGCTTTATATTAAACTTTTAAATGGTTGAGAACTACTATTCAACATAGATGCTTCTCCACTTCAAATCCGATGTCATGAAGACGAGATTATGGGTTTCTTTATCACACATTCGAGCTCTTCTGAGTTACACACGGAACAAAACTTAACTACCACCTGCACAGAAATCATCTGGATGGGTCAAAACGCAGACCTAGTGTAAGGCCAGTACAATACAGCAAAGGAATAAAAGACTCTCAAAGGAGGAGGAAAATAAACACTTGAAGAAAAACATTCAAGGAACATTGTTATGCTATGCTGGTGGGATGTTCAGGTAAGAATGCATGAAATCAAGGTGAAAGTTGGCTGGCGATCAGCTATTGTTGCTTTTATTCTCTCGCAGTCGCTTTGCAGTGACATTACCAAGCTGGGAAAGGCGCTTGCCGCCCTTTGAAGTTGCCATTCGAAACGCATCAAGCAGAGCTATTCCAGCTCTTTTTGGTAGAGATATAATCGTTTTAAGACTGGATCAGAGTGGGTTCTAATGCACTTTTACTGATGTTCGAAATGCAGATAGGCAGATGTCTACTCATATCGGTTCGGTTTATGGCATTTTAATAGGCTTTAGTGGTCGTTTTCGGCGCATTTGTCTCCTTTATCAATCTGAATGCATGTTTCAACCCGCTCATCTGGCGACGAGGAACTTTTGAACCGCCAGTTCACAATGCTCGTTCCACATTACAAAAAAGGCCAAACCACAATAAATATATTTTACAAATTTAATATGTTCATTATTTTGAAAACATATCAACATATTTCATTCGTATGATCCTCGATTAAAATTGCTATGAAATTTAAAATTTGTTGACTTTTGTATCGTCCCATTGGTTAATGTAAAAGTTAGGAAACAAAAATGATATTAAAATAAAATTCATATTTTAGGAATGAAATATTTCACTACCATCAATCACTATCTAACATTTATGGTTTAACACTATTACAGCGCCTGAGGATTAAAAAAGCATTTGGTGGTAGTTTTAGTATAGTTAAATATTAGACCTTAATAATTTTAATGAATAAAAAAAAATAATACCATGCATCATCGCTAATTTAAACGATACCTTATGGAAACTTGTAAGCTTTAGTCATGAAAGAGAGAATCGTTCATGTTACTTACACTATTATTCAAGCACACGCATGATTTCATCAATTAAGACGATACAATTAGTTTTGTCCAAATTCTAATGTTTTCCGACCATTGTTCAGTTGAGCCACTGCGAACTCCTGACCCCTCTCGAAAGGCACGCGAGCGATAAAACAAATGATAAACCATTCGACAGAATTCAATTTCCATAAAATGTGGCAACCTTTTTCCCTCAAGTCATCGTCACACCTTCATTTCTACCGTTGAACAAAATATTGAGATACATTTCAAAGCGTTCCGCGGAAGGCGAAGTGATGATGGGCCCCATAATACGTAAACTAGCCGATTTCGAGCCTGTGGTGGTTTCCGAATTCGCCGACTCATAATGACGGTCCCATTGAAATCGAAACCATTTGTTGCGTTATCTTAATCGGGAGGAGTTCACACAGGGCTGTGATTTTGGGTGCAGTTGCTCGGAGATTCTTTATTGACTGGCTACGGTTCTGGGCAGATCATTCAGGTGCTAATTGGGATTTAACTGTAAATTAGATGCGAGGATAGGCGTGTCTTCTGTTCGAAACAAAGCCTGTTAATTATTTTTTCGGGGAAAAAGCTTCATAGAGAGGAATTTTGTAACATTTAAAAACATATTACAGAACAAACTATCTCAAGTCTCGAATGACATAAGAAGCCAATTTTTCTGAATTATTTTTTTATCATCATTTTTTTCCATCACTTTTTCTGATCTGTGTGTTTCTTACTCAATAGTCAAGGCTATGTATAGTAGAAAAAATACATTTTTTTTTGAATCGATACTCCGGATAATCGAGTCCTACCTGTACTCCTTGGCCATTAATGTAGGGAGAGGGAAGTCTGGAAGTCTCGAAAAATAGCCACATGGGCCCCAATTCACAACTAGACCTGAGCGTTGAAATGTTTTAAACTGATGGCAAAGTCAGGACATTTATCGCTTGAGGTAAAGATGAATCGAAGCCACACCTAAAATTTTCAAGAGCACAAATTTGAGGAACCATGACTCGATTGGGCTGAAAACTTGAAACCCTCAGCGACTGAATAGTCGATCAAATTTTCAACTTAAACGACTTTCTAGTTTTCAAGATTCTATTCGTCTTCACTTTAACTTATGATAAAGCCCTAGAACCAAAACAAATGTATGATCGTGCAAATCATAACCTTTAGTAAATAGAGGACGTTGGTCAATAACATGTAATTACAAATGGCTTTTGGGCATAATCCTAAATTATGCGGGATTTTTGCAAACATTTACATCGTTAAGTTTTGGCGATGTCGTACATCGGCGAGGAGAAAATTGAACATAAAAATGATGGAAAATATAAAAACAAACTAATTCAATAATGTTTACATAAAGACTGGAACGCGCAAAAATTAATCAGCAAACATCGTTTCCTTCAGTCAAAGTTCATGATTGGGAATATGTTGAAACATGAGAATATCTCTTCCAAAATAGCTCAAAACCTTCGAACCAGGATAACTTTCGATTCCCTCGAAAGAATATTTTCAAATTCACGGAGAATATGCTTGAATGCTACACTGTCAAATGGTAGGTGCCAAATCCTTGGTATTTTTTTTGCGTAATAATGGCTTCAAGCACACCGTGCAAAGGTATTGAATCTGGAAGAGGTGAAAAAGAAACCAGCAAGGAAACATCAAAATGACGGTGAGATCTTTCCATTTGTACCTTTATATGTGACACATATTACTAAACATGCGCCATACACACATTTTACATGCATTGTTTAAATTACACACATTTGACAGTCATCTTACGGCATTTTTTTGACTATCGATTTCGATCACGCGATTTTTTCTCATTTAAATTTTTTTTTCTGTTGACGTTACTTGGTTTCCATGTTTTTTATTGTATTTTTTAATTAATTTTTTGTGTGATAACTTTTAATCGGTTTTGCTTAAAATAGCTCTCATTGATTCGTGCAATGTAGTTCTCTTGATGCGCTAGTAAAATTTTGACACACTGCTCCTCTTACTTGGACGTCATTTTGAAAACTGGAGAGCAAAAGGTGAAAACTAATCATAGCAACCATAGTATATATAACACTACGGAACACGCTTTTGTCTCAAGCACCAAAATACAATAAAGAATTGCTGAATCAATTGCCGTTTTCAAAAATATCATAGAACGTTTAGTTTTTAAGTCATTGACTGTTGAAAATGCAACCTATGACTATTTCAGCCAGCTTGCATGCAAGTTTTCCCACTTGTATTACAATTTATTAGCTTTATTTGGCACAGAATGCATACTTCTTGTGTATAACAATACTTACCAACAAAGGTCAGGTTAGGAAAATCGATGTAATGTAAATTTTATCTGAAATTTCATATAATTTCCATCTAAATTGAAAGTTTAAATCCTAATTTGCATGATTTGTGGATTAGATCATAAAAAAATGATAAATCATACTTTTAATTTCATGTAAACATTAATTAAACCAGTTTTTTTTTATACAACTTTGACGTTTGCCCTGTAGCTATAAATTGTGACGTCCTGGAACATTTCTGAGAGCAACATCAGATTCAGTGACCCATATCTACTACAGACACAAAATTTCATCCTTGAGACACGCAAAAATGTATTTTTTGTTACGCTGGGTAATCAAATTTCAAATGCAACATTTAAGGTTTCATATAATGCATTTTCAATAGAATCACATCAATTTGAAGTTGACCAATTTTTTGCGCGTTCCAGTCTTTATTGTGTTGGCTGAATGCTCTTTATACACACTTTGAACAACGCCCAATTTGAAAAAGCTTTTAGAGTGCATATTGTTTTCTTCTGAGTTTCAACCAGCCCAACCAAAACTGCTTAAACTTTTCTCACTTGTGCCAATAGTTGCGGTAAAGTGTTCCTATAATGGAGGATCCCATAAGAAAACAAAGCATATCGCAACTATAGGAACACAAATTAAAAATATACCTCAACTAAAGGAACAGTGTACCAATAGTAGAGGTATTATTTTTCACTGATATGCCGATGGTTACTGCGATGAAATCAATTTTCTCATTAACTGAATGGTCGTTGCTTCCCGTTACAACAATAATATATACATTCATTGCGCTTCTTGAATTTAAATTACGTTGAACTGTGCTTAGTACCTCCACTATTGGAGCATTTACCATACGATTTTCACGATATCATATCAGTTTGTTTGCTTCGCGGACGACGTGGATATTTGATGAGTAACAAAAGTCGAACTATTGGTGAACAAATTGAAAAAAAAAACCATAGCGCATACTGGTTAAAGAACTGAGCGCGACAGGGCATGCTTCGTTACGATTGACGGAGATACCTTTAAGGTATTGGATGCGTTCGTCCACAAAGTTAGTCGTGAAATACGAAGTCGCATCATCTGTGGTAGATGTACCCGTCAAAGGAAACTTCGTGAGTAAAAAGATCCACCTCTGCACCAAATGTTCCATGTTCAAAACGCTGATAAAACCAGCGGTCCTCTATGGTGACCAGGACCATGTTGGAGAAGGACCTGCAAGCGCTTGAAGTCTTCATGTGACTACCCAGACAACCAGAAGTGGCATAAGAATTAACGTTCAATCTCGTATACTTGTACGAATAACATCACACCCGCACAAAACGGTGACGAAAGTCGTTCGAGTAACGAGTTTTCTCGCATAAAATGATATTTTATGAGTTCATTAGTGCATTTTGTTTCGTTCCGTATACACGTACAGAGTAAGTCGAACCAATCCGTAGCAGCTGTCAAATGAAGTTTGTTATCATAAATTAGGTCGCATAAGATTACAGCAGAGTTCGCAATAAAATCTATACACTTGCATTGCATGTCGACTTTCATCATATAATATATGCACATATATCGCCTCCACTTATAAGGCCTTTTCGCGACATCTTCTACGTGAAACTTTGCACATAAAAGCATCGCATAACGCAAAAGGTGATTTCGTTATACGTACATTCTGGTTGTCTGGGTAGTACCTAGAATCTTATTTAGCGGTGTACAGGAGAACGTTGCGTGGCGGTGAAGAATGAACCACGCGCTCGTTCAACTCTACTGCGAACCCTGTCTTGAAGTTGACAATAGCAGGAAAGATATGCTGGACAGCGAATATGTCAGGATTGCTGGATATCAACTCCATAAAAACGATGAACGCGCCAAACTTAATTGGATTAAGAAGCCAGCGGGCTCAGCACAGGGATGGAAATAGTAAATGGATTAGATTTCTCGAAACTCACGGAGTTTCAGCAGGAAATAAAGTATTTTTATAATAATATTGGCCTTACCAACGGACGTTTTACTACTTTTAAGGGTTTCACTTATAGTGCGATTGGTGAAGCTTCGCTGGCTGTGATTTGCTTGATTTCTATAGTGTGAATCTCATGCCTTTTCCCAACTGTGGATCAGTGAGCTATGTGGATTGATCAGGTACATCAGGACCTGGAGAGCGTGGGTCACAGCCGAATATGGGGAGAAAGGGAATATTTTAGGCGACGCCTAAACAAGATTGAAGAAGAACCAAATGAATAAGATAAGCATATTTGACCCATATTTGATAATCACTTAGAATGGGGTTCTAACATCGGTTCGTATAGTAAAAAAAACTTTCGATCATGTGACAAATATCAATAGCATTCTGATATTCATATTTTCTTTATTCTACTTGTTACTGCAAACCTTTATAACTGCATAACGGGTTTAAACATAATTTGGTTTGATTATGCATTGGATCTAACTAACCACTTATAAATAATTTACGTTTTTCTTCTATTGGAATTAATATGCCAAAATCTCAGAACCACACAATTCATTCCGATCACAATTACATCATCTCAACGTTCATCATAATGCCCCGCCCAGCCCATAATTCCTAATTAAATATCCGTCTGTCAGATTAGCTCGTGCTGCGTCCTCGGTGAGTGATTGCTTGTGCTAGTACTCAAAAGAACAAAAAAAAAAACTGCTACCGTTTGCCCTCTAGTAAAGCCAACAAAAACTCAAAGCCGGATGCATTTCAATCAGTAATGCCACTAATGTTACTGGATATGCTCTGTCTGCCGTCAAAAACCGACATCATCGCCTTCGGCTTGTGTATATGTGAACGCACACACGCGGGTAGCAAATGCACTTGCACCATTATCGCATCCAACCTTTTGGATAGTTATCCAAGAAGGCGGTTACAAGTGTCGGTTGCCGAAGTATCACTTGAATTTTGTGGCAATTCTGGATACTGCGGTAAGGAGTTGACCAACGACTACGAATCAGAGCCCAGAACTAATGTCCAAGGTGAACAATAAACTTTCGGAAAATCTAAACAAACATCTTACATTTTTCATTACCATCCAGCGCAATAAATTCGTATGTCCACAGTCGTTCCCATTACCCTAGTCTTCGATATGTTATGTCTGCTTTTTTCCCTGCGTTCCTTCCAGGAGAGCCTCATAAATAAATCTGTTTCTCGGTGTATTACACCTTCCCCGGTTGTCAGAGCGGCGTGTCTGGTCTCGAACCGTTGCCGCCTTCCGCTTCTCAAGTGCCAACCCACCCGGCTTCTCGGCAAATTACCATACAGTAGGACCCGAAGTGTGTAACTGCCGATGACTTCGGGCGACTTTTCAAGAACCACGGTAACTCCGCGCTCAGTTCGGTAGGAAGGTAGCGCTCAGCGCATCATTCAAAGTTGTTGATGTGTTTATGTGCGATGGCGGGTTGATATCTTGCCCTATGTTTGAGACATTGTGCTCCCCAGACCGTTGATATACGAAAATAAAATCAGTCGTTTTATATGGCTACGCTAAACGTCCTGGTAAAATTAAAAAAAAATGTTGGATTCGATTTGAAATTAGGGGCTGTCCATTTATTACGTAAGACATTTTTCGAGGTTTTTCAACCCTCCCTCCCCCATGATAAGATTTTTTGTATGAAAATTAGAAATAAATTGTATGGCGCGTAAGAAATCTCAGATCCCCCCTCCCCTAAACCCTTACATAATTAATGGACCGCCCCTTATATCATTTTGATGATATAAAACCACACATGCAAAGGAAATAAGATATATTTATACTTTTTTTATTAGCATGATTATCAGAAGAAACATCACATTAAAACAGGATTAAAAATTTGGCTTGTCTAGTTATTTGTAACCTCTGGGCGGAGTTTTATGTTCCAATTTACGACTAAACTTTATTTCAAAGAAAACTTTTGATGCTTACGATTCTGTGCTGCCATCCTACTTTGTTTTATCTTTCTTTCTATTCAAATCTCTTTGAACATGCTTAACTCTGATGAACAGTATATTTTAACCATTTAACGCCCAGAAAAAAAAATGATTATAACAAATTTCCTTTGAGATTTAGCCTAATACCATCAAAAGGGCGTAAGTTCAAAGCGGGCTCCACATGTTTTTTTTATTTTGCACAGATATCAACTTTAGTCACAGAAAACGACTGGTGAGCACAGATTTTATGTAGATGTTTTTGTCTGACAAAAAATGGTCTGGAGAGCACCGTGTGCGTCGTTTCTTCAGCTTCTTCGCGCAGCAGCATAATATTGTGTAAGTGATGCTAAACCAGATATTATGTTGGAACGCCGCTTCCAGAAAACTGTGGAGGTTATGGTGCATTTACCGACTGGGATATTTTTATGGAAATGAACTTCACTTGTTACAGCTCTCAGTACGGCGAGTCGAACTAGTTGTTCTGTTTCTTTTCATGTTCTATGGGTCGTTCTGCGGTCTACATGGGATGCATTGTGGGAATCTGAAGGTTAAGTTTGAGGTAGTAGTCATTTCATGAACAAATATATTCAAATTCGTAAAACTATGGAATATTGCATTATTGTTTTCACTTTTAATTCATATCAGTACAGAACATTTTATAGTGTCGATTATTTACTAGCAATTGAGTCCAAACTGTTGGGATATTAGATATATGATTTGTTCGAAGTAATTTTTGCTTATTTGAGGCATTCCATGTTCAATAATTTGTAGCTTATGTTTCGAAAGTTCTCTAATCCAAAAAAATGTGTGCTCTACTGAATTCAAATCACGTTTAAACCCTCTCAACGATTGAGCCAAAAATATTAACATTCAGAAGTAACGCAAGTGACTTGAAGGTGTATTTGCAAGTAATAAAATATTATCTTAAGCGACGTTCACATAACTTTGTTATTTTCCAACCAACTGTGAATCTTTTAGTACCTACCATTCTTTCCAAAATAAAATTTGTGAAAAGTAGAATCTCAATATTTTTTTCAAATTATGGATTCTGGTTCCACATTCAATCTCGTTTTACGAAAAACAAATTTTTTTTTTGACCTTATCTACGAGTTAAATGAAGAACATTTTATTTCCATTTAACGCAGAAATATATTTCTTTTAAAATGCATTGAAATCCATTGCAATGCATTTTTTAAGGTTTAACAACATATAATAACTTGTTTTATGCTTACAATTAATTTGAATGTTGAAAGTTAAAAAGGTAAGAGGTTGTTTTCGAGATGCGACCGCCAAGTTGACGTTGGAAAACGTTAGCTTCTTCTATTTCCTGGCTTGAGACCGTCACGAACTTATAAAAGACTTCTACTCCTATAAATCTAATCAATTTTCACGCTATTTGTTGCATGTCAATTCTGACCTATTATGGACATTGTGTGTCATTATTTTGTTGGTTCGATTAACACCTCAACACCGATAGAACCGGTCGATGGAAGAAGAAGCATGAGCGGTAACTATTGCTCCCCAATCAAATATTCCGGTTGAACGTTAGGTTCATGCATGATCCACTAAGATTGGTTGATTTAGTGGGTTCCAAAGCCAATTTGAGGTTGAGGTACTTGTCCCTGAAGTCCGCGAACTCCATGTTCTTTTGTTTGTTCATTTTGATGTTGAAGTTGCCGGTCACGATGATTGGCATGGTCTCCTTTTCATGTGCATAACAGCCATAGTTGTTGTGGAGCTGCTGATCCGCAAGTTGTCATTCCAGCGCCTGGCCGTGAAACCGCTCAGGACTTCTGTGATTCCAGAGCTCGGCCGTCATGGCCCTGCCGGAGACCCAACTGGTCGGTTTGTTTGAGGATACCAACCTGTGCGCGGTCTATGCCAAGCGTGTCAGCATCATGCAGAAGGACATCCAGCTGGCTCGGCGTATCCGTGCCGAACGCGCTTAAATTGAATTGCAGCACAATTTCAAGCAAAACGGCTTTCTTCAGGGCCACAACAATGCATTCGACGTAAAGGAGTTACAACCAGAGACATTTCATATATTTCTGGTAGCGATTCGATCGACAATTTCTTATCAAATCAAAACAGCAACATAGCTGTTGCTGATTAGTTTTAGCTCTTTGTTCGACAAGTTGATACTGATGGCTCTAGCATGCATTCACATGTAGGAAGCGATGACGACAACGGCATTATTCAATCATCGCTTAATACGAGGTAAACCGGGATGGATTCTTCATTCTAATGCTGTCCGCAATTTATTTCTCATGCTCACACTGTCGACGATTGCCCCGCACGCGCACAATGGGAAATTTATTTCTTGGCACTGTGATTCTCGAAAAGCATTATTCAGCCATGATGAGTGATTGCATGCAAATGATTGACCAAAATCTGAATCAATCACATCCAATAATTCTCATAACTCTTTCAAAATAAAATTGTCGTGCTGAAAAGGACGGTTGGGGCTAGTCACCGTAGATCGAACTGGGTTTTTATTTCATTGTTAGACAGAAACACACCAAAAGATTACCGAAGACGATTAAATTAAAATGCGGTTGGTAATTTTGTGCTTCCTAGTATCCTTGTCCATCCTTGTTTTCGATGGTAAAACAGACAAGTAAAACTATGAAAAATTATCAATTTCACCCGAAATTACGGTACATGTAAATTTCAAAACGTGAAAACAGCAAGAAAAATGTGCTTTTCTATGAAAAATAAGACATGCCTCGATATTAACCCATTTATCGATAGTTTAGTCATGAAAATCAATAGTTTTCATTTTTGGAGTCGATTCGTAGAAAGATTTCCAACCGATTGGTGCAAGAATCTTGGAAATCTATCCGGGCGTTAGTGTGTTATTAACAGTCAAAATCAAACCACTTTTCGTGACGCGAGCGATTTTCGTTCTTCGAAACTGTACCCCAGTATATTGCCGTAAGACATTATCCAACGTCAAAAAATGTGGCAATGGCCGTTAAAATTTCATGTTTTTGGGTAGTTTTTGTTGGATAATTAGGTCAAAACTAACGATCTTTTGGGTTTGAGAACTTTTGAAAAACAAACGGCACGGTACTTGGTGAACACCACTCGTACTGCTCGTTCTATCTCCTCCAAGTCAGTTTTGCTCTACATCGCCACCTCGAAACTATACGTCAACAGGACACAGCAAATGTGTTTATCGTGTCCGATCACGGACAGTAGTTGACGAGGGCAATCCTTCCGGAATGGAAGATCCCTGCCAGTGTCGATAGACTCACACTCAAATCTCAATCAGTACGCTCTCCCGTGAGAGCAAACTCATTAGAGGTCTGCTTTGTAAATCTCGTGCTTGAATTGTTGATGCAAAATCACTCAATCAACTCAAAACGTAAAAAATGATTCAGTCGCAAAACCCGTCAAAAACTCGTAAAATCCGAATGTTGTTGTTTACGTTAGAAGGGATTTCTATAATTTTACCAGAATGGCAAGAAATTATTGCGTGTTTGAGTAAACTGTGGAAATACCCCGACCAACCAGTCTTTATAATTCTTTATAGATCTTTGACCAACGATGGCGATCGCTAACGGTTCAAAACGAATCTATATCGATCGCTATCGAAAATCACTGACTGGTTGACCGGGACGAGACAATGAGTCAAAAAGGAGAGCCAACTCATCCATGATTTTTTGACTGCTGAGTTGCATGATTAACAAATCACGCATGAAAAATCTCAGACGGTTTATTGACGCGTGCCATACAACGAATAAATACTGAATGAATGGAATTCAAGAATGGGTGCACTATATATAATGGATGGTTTCTTCTTATTTCTGCTTGCTGAATGGTGATTGGAAAAGGGCGCCAACCAATCAGCGGAAGACAGTTGGCGATGCATGGGGTGGCGTGAGGATGGAGAGCTCAAGCTAGTCGGTCGGGTTGCTTGAAGTAGTGTGTGTGTGAGGTTCAGGTAGGAAAGGTTGTTTGTTAGTGGTGGTAACCGAAATACTCGCGGCTACTCGAGGTTAGTTTGGAGGTCTGTTTTACATGAATGGGGAGAGGTGGGAAATGGATTACATAGAGAGGATTAACAACAGGGTGAAAACGACGACTGCACAAGCCAGGGTTGAAACGTTGCACACCGTTCGCGTTGGGCGTGAACAGATCGCCTTCCCTTTGTTGCTTCATTTTCCTGATTCTTCTTGATCATCATGTGGCGAATATCTCTAAGTTGCAGGAATTCGAGGTTTATAAATTTCGCCTTCAAACATATTCCGAATCTCCTCCTGCTCTTTCACCTGGAAACAGCTGGCATCCATAACTTGACCCCGACGTAGATGAATTGACTGACAGTTGTCAATCCCAAACTCCATCCGGATGTCATTACTGTGTGTCGCTACTAGCTGCAACAGCTGATGCAGCCTGTGCACTGATTACGCAAATAGCTTCAAGTCGTCCATACACGCAAAAAAATCCGTTCCCATTATCATGAACAAAAAGTCATGGTAAACGGAACGCATTGCTTGTTTGATTTTGTGAGTCAGTTCCGAAAAGCGTGATTCATTGTTTATCTTTTTCGTGAACGTTGTCACTATTCTAAGAACACAGTTCTTGTCTGTTCCTCTTGCATGCTTTTTCAGTAACGCTTTCTTTACCATGACTCTGAAATCACGATATCCAGAATCTATAAAATCATATTCGCGATTTGATTCCCGATAACAAGAACTATGTTCATGCGCGCTGTCAAAACAATAACGCGTGCGCAAAAAAAAGCAAATAAACAGTAGTCAACAAACCGATTCTGAATTAGAGTCACAACTCTGTTTTTGCTTCTCAGTGATTTTTGTGAGTGAGATTATTGAGTATCATATAACAAAAAGTTATTTCTATTGCTGTTGCTGCAGAAATCGTGTGTGTGTGTGTTGCTAAGGAGCTATCGGAATTGGTGCGGGAAATTGTCGTATCCCTTGAGTACGTAGCATTCAACAGCACTGATTGCTAACTTGTCATAGGTTTTCTGGCTGTGCAGTTTGAGGATTCACAGGTCAGTACTAATATGAAATGCACCCGAACGCTGTAATTCCTACATAACTGAAAATATTATAGAATTATTCATCTTAAGGAAGCGGGTCATAAAGTGTTCAATTTTTATTTGTGATGGTGATTCATAGTTTCCGAAACACCATCATAAACAATGTTCCAGCTTCCAAGAACAGTATTCTCGATTACCAGAACAAAAATCACGGTTCCATGATTTGCTTTCGTTTCGCAGGCGTTACGAATGATTTGTAGAACATAGTTCCGGATTCCGTGATTTTTGTTCATGGTGTATATTCGTAAAGCAAAAACTGCGTGTTCTGGGTTTCGTGCCTGGATGTTCTCATATCCTGGAACGGTTTTGTTTGCGTGTATAGAAAGCGTTGATAACTTTTGTACTCCTTCCAACTGTTTTCCATTGGTAGCCATCGTTGCACAAAACCACAGCGGACTACTGGTATTGGCTTGAAAAATCCCCCTCCTGGTGCTGAGAGTCTTGGGCCGTAACACAGCTGTATTGTCGGTAATATGCTCCACATCCCCATCCGGTGTTGCATCAGCCTGATGACCTTTCCGTCTACCTTATACAACTGCAGTACACGCAAACAAATTTTGTTGTATAATCTACCGAATCCATGGTAGAATTAAGAACTGCACCAACGATTTTCAACCGACTACAAAAATCTGTTAAGTTTACTATAATCTGGTCAAAATGACTGAGCAGTGCAGTAAATTTGACTATGTTCATAGTAGCATCCACTACAAAGCATTGTATTTCAATCCGTGACACCCACCGTACAACACAGTGTGGTCAAATGTATGATGCTAAACTTCTCAAATCAAGAATGTTTCTAATTCAACTACTACAACTCTGGTTAAATCAACAGAAGAAATTTTCTTGTGTAGTGATGTTGACTATGTTTTGGTAGAGTTAACAAATTAATGTAGCCGGTTGAAAATCGTTGGTGCAGTTCTTAATTTTACCATGGATTCAGTAGTTTCTACAATAAAATTCATTTCAGTGTAGCTTGAGAAGCTACGAGTGCGGTACTGAGTCATACACACTTAATTCAGAATGCCGAATCTCGGCTAATTTTAACAGGGATCCGCACAGTCGAGTAGTTGGCAAACCAATTTCCTGGGATCGCAGCAAATAAAAGCGGAGTATCAGTAAATCGAGCTTCGTTGCTAAGCAGCCGGAAAATTTGTAAGCTGAGTCTTGGTTAAAATCGAGAAACCTAAGCCGAGCTCGTGAAAAATATCTAAGTGTGTAGACCTTCTTGTAGTCGATGTACGACATACTCTTGTTCTTTTGCTTTTGGGTAGCTTGTCCTACAATGATTGCATCTACGATGATCTGCTCTTTGCAGCCTTTCTGTTTCTCGATCATCACGTTGTTGGCGTCGCAATAGGCTTGCACTCTAGCACCGTATTGAAGCATTCCGCCATTCACCCATAGATCGTTGTGAGTTTTTTATACGAAAAATTGTGCACAAATTCCTGGTCCTGGTGCAGTCTAATTCCTGGTATACCGGATAGCCTCACGTATATCCTGAGCGATTACCACGACCACGGCCATGTCTCCAATTCCATTACACTGTCGCTCTTCTTCTGCTAACCATATTACATCGCCGATTCAGTAATGTTAACTTCTCTTAGATGCTCGTATAGCTCCATTTCAGCAACAAATCTAGCCTCGTAATCTGTGTTAATCGAACAACATTTGATCACAGTGAGGCCTAGAGGGTCGCGTCACATCCATGGAGGTTTCTGTGCATTGGGGCGTGTGCCATCTTCTCCTTGCGGGCTGGTTCTCAATCCCCACATCGTAACTACAGCTTGTGCAGCTGAATAGGTACACGATAAACTGCAGATCCTTTTTTTATAAGAATCGCAAAGACAAGGGCGAGTCTTTTTTTATGGGCACTCCGTGCTTGCTTCTTTATCGATACAGATCTATTTTCAACTTATCTATATTTACATCTAGTTTCACTCTCTCCTAGCACTAATAGCAGAGCTCTCTCACACCGAGCAGGTAGGAGAGAGCTCTGCTATTAGTGAGGCTAGCTACCTGCGAAAAGGATCAGTTTGTCTCAGTCACCATCTGATATTGACGGAGGATGGATGTGCTCCCCGAAGCACGGTCCTCCGTGAGGCGTCTTCTGGTGGTTGGACGGGTTTTTTGTGGAGTGCCTGGGAATCGAACCCATGACCTTCAACTGCAGATCCTTGTAGTTATCCACGGCTTACAAGTACTGTACAAGAATGATTTAGGATGCTTACTGCACTCGTTAGCCGGTAGGAATACCGCACTTTCAGTATCCGGTGCCGGGACATGGGCGGGCATGGGGTTTGTCTCGTAATTGCTGTCGTTGCATATCCGCTGTCGGTCCTGGAGCAGTAACCTCAGTTGAATTACTACAGCTCAGCAGAACTCATTCCTGACGTATTTTCCTCTGCACTTCCAGCTTTATGTACTTCACTTCTACAGCGGTGAGCATATTATGAGATCAGTATGAAATAAATCGCGGTAGTGAAAGTATTTTATTTCGTATTTATTCTTCCGTATCGTATTTCCTACGCAATCGTATCAAATTTTTCAAAATTTTCGATAGTATTGCCTTCTGGTTGGCAGACAAAAAACCTTCAATGGAATGTTTAACAAATTTCAACTAAAAGAACATGTATTATTACCTTGAATAATACCTCATTGTTTTAAACGTTCATACGATTATGTTAAACGTATCCGTTTTTGCACAATTTTTTTAACAATTCCAAAACAGTACAGTTTCGCAACACAATTTTTTGGTTTGGATCTCTCGATTGGAAAACGGCTATTGATTCAAAAGATCACACTTTTGAAAAATTCTCAAAAAATATCTACAAAGTTTCATTTTTTCTAATAAATTGTGCTTTTCAAATGATTCCTTCAAATTTCGTGGAAAGGAAACCTTCAGGAGCTCTTGTAGGAATACGAAAATTTCTGCGTGGGATCATCGAAAAATTTTCAAAGAATTTCATGGGAACTGAGTAATCAAAATGAAATTTCTGCAAACATTTGAGGAAACTTCATTGTGAAGAATCCTGGTGTTGATCTTAGAGAATTTAAACATCGTACTTGACACTTCCAATTTTTTTTAGTGATCTCTCCAGGGATTCAACCAAAAATGCACTCAGGAACACCTCTACAGAAACTATCAAGTATCTTACAAAGGTTTCTCCGATTGTTGCCACAGGAGCGGACGAATTTTCGGACCTCTTTTTAGTCAAACTCTTACTTTGTTTCGGAGTTAGCTTTAAGCTGAAATAGTTTTAATTCGTTAGGTTTTTTCTTGCATGTTTTTACAATTTTAGGTTACCTTACATTTAGTGGTCCTGCATGAGATAATCGTCCGTCTTAAGTGTAACAATCGTGTATTTCAGTTTCTGTTTCTGTGCTATAATTTAATGTTTGTTTAGGATAACCAATTCATCTAGGAAACAATTAATTACTTACATGTTATTTAAATCACTTAGGCTAAGTAGAAACAAATTTTTGGAAGTTTAGGAAATATGGAAATGAATTCAGATTTTATCGTGACTTTGCACCTTTGTATAAATCAATAATGACATATTAGTTTGCTTCTGAGATTTCTCTCTGTCGCTTTGGCAGTTTGACAGTCGCTGTCCTATCAGCATTCGCCGAGGGTGGTACTGAACGGCTGGTACCGAACTCGCTGATAAGGGTTGCCAACACGCCCCCGCACGTATGGCTTTAGGTTTCCTCAAGCTGTACCTTCTCTCTGGCAACATCCAGGACAGCTATCTTCGTTGCCGGTCGACGCATCACTCCTGCTGCTGTCTGAATATCTGCACGACGAACTTGTCCGTCTCGTCCAGGGTACACCTGAATAATCCTTCCTCTAGTCCAACTATTTCTAGTTCCTTCATTCACCACGATGACCAGATCTCCAACGTTTATCGGTGTGACCTTCTTGAACCACTTTGGCTGTCTGGCGATGACTGGCAAATATTCCCGCAGCCAACGGTTCCAGAAACGGTCAAGCATGACTTGAATGTGCTTCCAGTTGGTCCGCAATGCAGCACCTTCGTCCGTTGGTCGAACTGCTGGTTGAACCGCGCCACTCGAACTTAACAAAAGAAAGTGGTTTGGTGTCAGGGCCTCGCTTTCCTGACTGTCAATTGGCAAGTAGGTCAAAGGACGCGAGTTGACAATTGATTCTACCTCCACTTTGGCCGTCTGCAGGGTTTCTTCATCTGGATTCCTCGTTAATGGCATGTTTGCTAAACCAGACTTGACCGATCGCACCAGCCTCTCCCATACTCCTCCCATATGGGGGGCATACGGTGGGTTCATCTTCCATTGGGTTTCCGTATTCGTGAAAGTTTCCGCCATGTCCAAGTTAATAGCCCCAATCTGCTGCTTCAATTCGGCACTAGCTCCCTGGAAGTTCGTCCCTTGATCTGAGTAGATCTCCTGCGGAGAACCTCGACGAGAGATGAACCTGCGTATCGCCATCTTGCAGGATTCCGTGGAAAGCGTATGTGCGATTTCTAGATGGACCGCTCGTGTACCTAGGCAGGTGAAGAGAGCAACCCATCTTTTAGTGCTACCACGCCCGTATCGCACCGTGATCGGCCCAAAATAGTCCAGACCAGTGAACGTGAAAGCTCTCACGTATGGTGTAACACGAGCCGCTGGTAATGGTCCCATAGGAGGTACTTGAGGTTTTGACTTGTAAATTTTACACCAACCGCAGCTATTTGCGACCTTCTTAACCGCTGTTCGTAATTCAGAAACATGGAATTTCTGTCGAACTTCATTTACCACGGTTTCATTATTTGCGTGCCCGTACTTCCGGTGGAACGAGTCTATAACCAGCCGTGTAACATAGTGTTCCTTTGGTAGAATCGCAGGGAACTTGGTTTCGTAAGGTACGCATTCGGCTAATTTGATGCGTGATCCCATTCTCATGACTTTGCTGGAATCTAAGAACGGTGATAGTGTGTACAATGGACTGCACTTGCTTACTGCTTCCTGTTCTTCTGGCTGCTTCTGTTGATTTTGACGGAGAATTCGTATTTCTTCTGGATACCGGCTCATCTGAACCAGCTTTATTACAGCCGACTCTGCTTGCTTCTTTTCCTCACTGCTTGGAACTGCTCCTCTGCATTGCTTCTGTTTGCTGACGAACCGCAGAACAAACGCCATCGTTCCAATTAACTTCTCCCACTTTGAAAAGCGTGAAAAATCTATGATTGTAGTCGTTGATGGGAGCCGATGCACGCTAACGATCTTCAACTCTTCTGCTGTGACTTGTCCAATCGACTCTTCCGGCCATTCGCACTCTGGGCCATACAGAAATTCCGGTGCTTTGTACCATCTGCTTTCTTCCTCGAAACAAGGACCACGGCCCCACTTAGTGGCCTCGTCAGCTACGTTCATTTTTGACGGCACTTTTCTCCAGTCTCCAACCTCAGTTTCTTCCAGGATCTCAGTGACCCGGAACGCAACGAACTGCCGGAACTTTCGAGGATCAGACCGTATCCAGTTGAGTACCGTTGCCGAGTCACTCCACAAGACTTTGCGCGTGATAGGCAACGTGTGATTGGACATTATGGTCTTCATTAAACGCATTCCAATAACAGCCGCCTGGAGCTCTAATCTTGGGATGGATAACAGCTTCATCGGTGCCACCTTCGTTTTTGCGGAGACAAGGCTGCAGCGCACTACTCCTCGATCTTCGATTCGGAAGTAGGCTACAGCGGCGTACGCCGCACTGCTTGCATCCACGAACACATGTAGCTCTGTCGAATTGTAGGATTCTTGGCTGTATCCCGGGAAGTAGCATCTGGGTATTCTCACTTTATCCAATGTTCCCAGAAGAGTGGTATACTGTTCCCACCTTGGAACTAAATCGATCGGAATTTGTTCATCCCAACCAATCCCCGATCTCCACACATCTTGGACTAACGATTTTCCATGCATTACAAATGGAGCGACTAACCCCAGCGGATCGAATACGCTCATCACTAGGCTCAGAAGTTGGCGTTTAGTTGGAACGGCATGCCTATCAACTAGGCATTGTAAGTCGTCGCGTAGCGTCAGCGTGAACACAAAGACATCTTCTTGCGGTCGCCAAACCATTCCCAGGACGCGTTCCATATGGCTGCCTTTGTCCATGGTGAAACTTTTTACTGCCATTGTATTCTGTTCTCCAATTCGCTGTAGGACCTCTGAAGAACTAGACATCCAGTGCCGGATCAGAAATCCCGCCTTTTCGTGCACCTTTTTGACATCTAGTGCCAGTTGAACAGCTTCATCAACAGTATCGACGCTGTCGAGAAAGTCGTCAACATAATGGTTCTCTTTGATGGCAACGGCGGCATTTGGGAACTCGGTGGCGTACTCCTCCGCGTTGAGGTTCTTTACGAACTGTGTTGAACTCGGTGAGCAGGTTGCCCCGAATATAGCAACGTCCATTACGTACACCTGTATTGCGTCCGAGGGCTGATCTCTCCATAGGAACATTTGAGCTGAACGATCCGGGCGAGTTATAAGGACCTGATGGAACATTTCCATTATATCTCCACTGATGGCGATCTCCCTCTGTCGGTATCGGCTCAAAACTGTTTGAAGTGGCGTCAACAGATCCGGTCCCTTCAGAAGAACGGAGTTTAACGACACTCCTTGCACCGACGCAGCTGCATCCCAAACAACTCTCACTTTATCGGGTTTCTTGGGGTTCACCACAATACCGAGCGGAAGAAACCACGTTCGTTGCGATTCCATCTCATTCAGTTCGTTTACAGTTGCCTTATGGGCGTACCCTTTGGATACGTACTCCGTTATTTGCTGCCTGACGGTATCGTGGAGTTTGGATGACTTCAGGAGACGATTTTCCAAACACTTCAATCTCCGCTCGGCCATGGGCCTGCTGTTGGGAAACTCGATGTTATCAAACTTCCATAACAGTCCGGTCTCAAATCTTCCAGTTGCGGTTCTGGTTGTTGTTGCTTGAAGAATCTCCATCGCCCTTTGATCTTCAGACGATTCCTTCACTTGGCTAACGGATACTCCCACACTTTCAATGGAGAAAAAACTCTTCACTAGTTCGTGCAGTTCATCGTCTCTAGTTCGAATACCGATGTGTAGAATGTGCTGCGACGACGAGCTTGACTTATGTCCTGAATGTCCATATAGCAGCCAGCCAAGCCTGGTTTTGGCTGCCACAGGTTCATACTCCCTACCTTCTCGCAACTTCAACGTAGTCTTCAATCTCGTATTATCCAAGCCAATCAATATGCCTGGCATGGCATCCCTGTAGCTTTCGATCGGTAGGCCATTTAGGTATAGATATTTTGACCTCAGCTCTTCAAAATCGATCGATTGTTGGGGCAGTTCCAGCCCACCGACTGTTTGCACATTCCGCAACGTGAATTGCTTTCCTGTGGACGAACCCGATATATTCAGCTCAACTTGCTGGGATTCCTCTTCCACGCGCTTGACACCGTTGGTCCACTGCATGCACAGAGGAGATGACGGACCTTGGACGCCTAACTGCTCTGCTAAAGATCTATCCATCAACGTCGAATCGGAGCCACCGTCCAGAAAGGCGAAGGTTTTGAGAGAGCGTCCATTAGCGTGAAGAACCACTGGTAAGATCCGGAATAGCACACGATGATGGTGTTGATGTACCGAAATCACGCCCGAAACCGGAACCGAACTTTTTGTGTGTTCGGCTTGTGGTTCACCTGGGTGTAGCAATCGGTGATGCCGTTGTTCACAGCCTTCGACACCGCAGGTTGACGCTTTACAGGGCCACTTTCCATGCGGAAACAAGCAACGCCGACAAAGATGTTCATCTTGCACCACCTTCCACTTTTCTAACAGGGACTTCGATTTGAACGCGCTGCAGTCCTTCGGCTTATGTCGAACAGCTTTGCATACCATGCAGGGGCGTTGAACTTTGGGATGATTGTACCCTTCTGTCGTCTTAAAAGGTCGTTCTTCCCGAACTTTCGCAGTATGTACCTCGGACAAGTGAGAGTTCACTACCGCTTTCCCTTTCGCCTTCTCAGCTTTGTCTGCCACCGGTGTGACACTGCTGGCCGCCGTAACGATGACGTCGAGGTAGTCAGAAAAGATTTTCAGGTCCACACTTGCGACCCGTTGCTTGTACAATGCCCAGTCCAATTTGATGTTGGCTGGGAGTTTTTCAACCAGTTCCTCCATCAGGATCGGATTCGCCAGATGTACTTGCTGATCGGTGGCAACAAGATGAGCACAAAGGTTTCGGACAGCTAAGCCGAAATTGATTATTGTGCCCAATTTTTCCGGCCGGGGAGCTGGAGCTGCACGAACCTCTGCCAACAGAGTGCTGTGCTTCTGGTCGACCATACAGAACCTTCAACGTTTTAACGATGTTCGGCACGTTCGACGGATGCAGAAGTAGGCTACAAACCGCTTTCCTCGCATCCCCTTTCAAGCTACGCTGGAGCCGCATCAGGTTCTCAGAGTCGCTGAACCCGCATAGTTCTGTAGACGTCGCGTAGCTACTCCAAAAAATCGGCCACTCCACAGGGTTACCACCGAAGGAAGGTAACTCCTTGGGAACAACGTGGCGTGCAGCCAACTGTTGAGCATTTGGGCCAGTGTTTAACTGCAAACCCGCATGCAACATTTGCGAATTTGGTACAGAAGATATTGGCGTTTGGTAACTCGAAACACTTACCAAGGGTGGACCCAGAGACTGTTGTTGGAAATTTCCCCCCAATGGTGGAACGTTTGGAATTGTTTGTATTTCAGGGGGAGCAAAGACTTCGTTTTGTGAAACGAGGGGCATTGTAGGATTCATAAAACCAGGAGTGGGATTGTGATTGGCTATATATCCCCTAGGATACGCATTTGATTCGCCTCTAACTAGATGCGACCTTCCTAACTGTTGCCCTAGCTGCTGCACTGTGTGTGAAAACATTTGTGCTGGTTGAACATAATTTTGATTGATCTGTTCTATAGCTCCTCTCGCATTAATTTCCACATTGGCAGTACTCACCATAGTTGAACATTGGTTATACTGACCATCCCTATGTTCTTCCGGAATATACCTTGATGGACCACATCCGGTGTAGGGGACCGATCCAGGCATCCAACTGCTTGGAGATGAAAATGCTACTGCCGAAGCTCGTTGATTGATCAAGGACGGAATTCGATGATCGATGTTCGATTGCCCTGTCGCCACTAACTTCCCACCTGGGGCATTCACAGAGATAGCTTTCTCGAGAGGCGTTGATTGAAACGATGGTGGGAGCGGTGCTACGTTGCGTGGAACACCACCAGGCATTCCTGACTGAACGGTCGCTATAGGAGATATGACGTCATCGAAAGGTTGTGAAAGCCGGTTGGCCTGAACGGTGTTTATAGGAGAAATTTCGAAGGGCCTGGAATCAGCAGCTGAGCTAACTGCTTCTGAGTTGTAAACCGCTTGTTGACTGATGACCGCTGATGTCGAAGGTAGTTTGGAGCTATTTTGCGCGGTGGCGATGACCGATGTTGGATCCGTTGAAGCGACCGTACCACCAACCTGTGATGTGATTCCAGTGGAAAGAATGTTTCCAGGTTTGGCAATCAGGTTCACCTGGTGGTTGTCTATCCAGTGCAGGACCTTATCGTTGCTTGTGGTCGACCGTTTGTCACTCGCTCGACTTGCTCTCGAGCTCCTGGTATCCTCGTCCAGTTTAGCTTGAAGCAGTTTGAACTTCCGATCCAGAAATTCCTTCTCCAACTCCAGCATTTTTTGCTTCAGCTGTTTTTCCTTCTCCAACTGCTGCATTTCCAAGCGAATCCTCGCCTCTCGCGCACTAGCAGTCGTTGATGAAGATCCAACCGATGAAGGTGCTCGGTATGGTGGACGGCAAAGCGCGCATTGGTAGCTTCGATCTTCAGCTTCTATACTATCGCCGACGCCGGCGCATGAAAAATGATACCATCGGCCGCATCCGTCGCACTGTACCATCTTAGGCTCTGCTGTGTTAGGCCGGTTGCATGCAATGCATTGGGCCTCGTTTGACACTGGTGTGGCCATCCTCCGATGTATGCGAGCTGAGGTCGAGATGATTAAGTCACTAAATCTTAAAGTTTGTTGCCACAGGAGCGGACGAATTTTCGGAACTCTTTTTAGTCAAACTCTTACTTTGTTTCGGAGTTAGCTTTAAGCTGAAATAGTTTTAATTCGTTAGGTTTTTTTTTGCATGTTTTTACAATTTTAGGTTACCTTACATTTAGTGGTCCTGCATGAGATAATCGTCCGTCTTAAGTGTAACAATCGTGTATTTCAGTTTCTGTTTCTGTGCTATAATTTAATGTTTGTTTAGGATAACCAATTCATCTAGGAAACAATTAATTACTTACATGTTATTTAAATCACTTAGGCTAAGTAGAAACAAATTTTTGGAAGTTTAGGAAATATGGAAATGAATTCAGATTTTATCGTGACTTTGCACCTTTGTATAAATCAATAATGACATATTAGTTTGCTTCTGAGATTTCTCTCTGTCGCTTTGGCAGTTTGATAGTCGCTGTCCTATCAGCATTCGCCGAGGGTGGTACTGAACGGCTGGTACCGAACTCGCTGATAAGGGTTGCCAACACCGATATTACCGACGTCAGAACCTATCGTGGCGCTAACATTGACTCCGACCACTACCTGGTGATGGTGAAACTGCGCCAAAAACTATCCGTCATTAACAATGTACGGTATCGACGCCCGCCTCGGTATAACCTAGCGCGACTGGCCCAACCGAACATCGCTGCCGCATACGCGCAGCATTTCGAGGTAGCGTTACCGGAAGAGGGTGAGCTTGACGAAGCCCCTCTTGAGGACTGCTGGAGCATCATAAAAGCAGCCATCAACAACGCAGCCGAGAGCATTGTCGGGTACGTGGAAAGGAGGACATGTGACGATTGGTTCGACGAAGAATGCAGGCAGGTTTTGGAGGAGAAGGATGCAGCGCGGGCTGCAATGCTGCAGCAAGGAACGCGACATAACGTGGAGCGATATAAAAGAAAACGAAAGCAGCAAACCCGCCTATTCCGGGACAAAAAGCGCCGCCTGGAAGAAGCGGAATGTGAAGAAATGGAACAGCTGCATCGTTCACAAGAAACGCGAAAGTTCTACGAGAAGCTTAACCCATCCCGAAAAGGCTTCGTGCCGCGAGCCGAAATGTGTAGGGATAAGGACGGTAGCATCTTGACGGACGGACGTGAGGTGATTGAAAGGTGGAAGCAGCACTACGATGAATACCTGAATGGCACGGAGAACACAGGCGCCGAGGGTCACGACAGCGGAGGAAGTGGCTACGTCAGCACGGCGGATGAAGGAAACCAACCTGCCCCCCACATTGAGGGAAATTAAGGATGCCATCAACCAGCTCAAGAATAATAAGGCCGCTGATAAGGATGGTATTGGAGCCGAACTCATCAAAATGGGCCCGGAGAGGTTGGCAGCCTGTCTGCACCGGCTGATTGTCAGAATCTGGGAAACGGAACAGCTGCCGGAGGAGTGGAAGTAAGGGGAAATATGCCCCATCTACAAGAAGGGCGACAAACTGGAATGTGAAAACTATCGTGCGATCACTATCCTGAATGCCGCCTACAAAGTGCTATCCCAGATTATCTTCCGTCGTTATCAAGCTGGTTTCACCAACGACCGCTCGACAACGGACCAAATCTTCACTGTACGGCAAATCCTCCAGAAATGCCGTGAATACCAAGTCCCAACGCATCACTTGTTCATGGATTTCAAAGCGGCTTATGATAGCATCGACCGCGAAGAGCTATGAAAAATAATGAACGAATACAGCTTTCCCGGGAAGCTCACAAGACTAATAAGAGCAACGATGAACGGTGTGCAGAATAGCGTGAAGATTTCGGGTGAACATTCCAGTTCGTTCGAATCCCGCCGGAAACTTCGACAGGGTGATGGACTTTCGTGCCTGCTGTTCAACATCGCGCTAGAAGGTGTCATGCGGAGAGCCGGGTTCAATAACCGAGGTACGATTTTCACAAGATCCAGCCAATTTGTTTGCTTCGCGGATGATATGGATATTGTCGGCAGATTGGAACGGTGGCAGACCTGTACACCCGCCTGAAACGTGAAGCGACAAAAGTCGGCCTGGTGGTAAATGTGTCAAAAACAAAGTACATGCTGATAGGCGGAACCGAGCGCGACAGAGCCCGCCTGGTTCCCGACCAGAACCACATAACAAAATTTTAACGCATTCCTATCAGCAGCAGTTAAAAATAGCAGAAGTTGATAAAATTTTATTATAAAGCTGGCTTTGTTATCAACTTGTTATATTTTTTGTAATACATTTATAACACCCTTTGTTATATGTTTGACATCCCATTTATAAGTTTGTTGCAAATAACATCCGATGTCATAAACAGTAACATAGTTTGCAATTATTTTGTTATTTTGTAACATCCTTGCAACACATTCTGTAATGATTTTGATATAATTGTAACAGGTTTTGCTATATTTGAGTTTAATTTGGTACACATTTTGTTAGAATTTTTGTTATATTAACTACTAACGGTACATGTTTTATAACAACTGGTAATATAAAAAAATCATATCAGGAGAACACTTTCTGTTATAATCTTGTTCCTTCCGTCTGGTCGGGTTACGATAGACGGGGGTACTTTTGAGGTGGTTGATAAGTTCGTCTACCTCGGATCCTTGTTAACGGCTGATAACAACGTTAGTCGTGAAATACGGAGACGCATCATCAGTGGAATCACTATGGGCTCCAGAAGAAGAAAGATTCACCTTTGCACCAAATGTACCCTGTACAAAACGGTTATAAGACCGGTGGTCCTCTATGGACATGAAGCATGGTCCATGCTGGAAGAGGACCTGCAAGCACTTGGAGTGTTAGAACGAAGAGTGCTTAGGACGATCTTTGGCCGAAAAACGGTGTGTGGCGGCGGAGAATGAACCACGAGCTCGCTAGGCTCTACGGCGAACCCAGTATCCAGAAGGTTGCGAAAGCCGGAAGGGTGCGCTGGGCAGGGCATGTTGCAAGACTACCGGACAACGATCCTGCAAATATGGTGTTTGCGTCGAATCCGGTTGGCACAAGAAGGCGAGGAGCACAGTATATTTTTGTATATATATAATTGTGTCTTTTATTTTAGGCATTTGAAAAGCGAGTCGGCTTCAATTTTTGTCAATATTCCCCCAAATCGCACCAACTGCTGGGAGTACCGTATGTGCTTATTCAATTCTAGATTGTCGTGTGCTCGCAAAGTTTCATGGAGTTATTTATCTCAATGAGTAGCTACTCACAGATACAAATCGAGTTCCACCATCCTTTTTCAGGCATTCACGCTGTATGACCAGCCCACTTGAGTATGCCAGTAGATGATACAGCTAATAATAATAATTTCACTTCAGGTTTGGAACAGCTCGTTGGAACAAAGCAAAAGCATTTACACAAAAACAACAAAAAATTTAATGACTCGCACAGAGTTTCTGTCATAAATTTCGGCTCGCTTTTCAGCTCACTGTTGTTTTTTATTTTGAAACATACATTGCGTATGAAAAGCATACCATACAATAGCGGCTAATCAAGCAAAAAATCGTGTCTCTTAACGCTTTTTGAAACTTCGTTAAGTAAGTTGCGTATTTCAAGTAGATTCGTATTCAAATGAATTTTAGAAGTGTCTACATATAATCCATAACCATGACAATACTTAAGGAAATAAGGAAACTCGTTTCTTAAAGACGCCAACCGTTTCTTAAATACCATGAAAAATGTGAACATAGTCTCAACTACAATTTATTCTCAATAAGATTATAAGCAAGCGATGAGTACGAAAGATACTCTGTATGATGTTCGACTTTTTACGAAAAGATCCAATATTCTATACCAGTATTGCTCAGGTGGAGTATACTGCTGTACGTCTCAAATGAAATATATTGTATGTTTAAAATTAATATGATATTATGATATTATTCTTATTGATCCATCTGACATTATTGTCTACATGAACGGCTAACCTAGTTGCAATAATTACTGTTTTACATCAAGTTAGATCTCAAAATACGATTTTTGAATATTGCACTTGAAATCGAAAAATCAAACAGAGAATAAATATTGTTAAGGAATTTACACATAATATGAATTGGATCATTCTTATTTAAACTCAGTTGACTTAAAATATTTGGTGAATCTATTTCTTCTGTGAGAATTTTTCTCACATATAAAACTCGGTGCAAGTTACGTCTGCAGGCAAGAGTTTCTATCCCTAATCATCGACAACGATTCTGATAGGGTGGAAGTTCGACTAGATTATTCATATATATATATTCACATATATATTCAAGCATATATATGAATCGTGAAATTCACTGAAAAATCAAATCCGAAATCCTAAATTTTTGTTTGCATTAGCAATTATTTTCGTATAATGATCTCTGAACGTCAAGGCTGAATCTAACTTTACACCGAGATCCTTCACAGACGTTACTCTCACTAACGATTCATCGCAAAGGGAATAACACCAATTTACAAAAGATTTTTCACGCGTGAAGGATGTAACTACGCTTTTGTTAACGCTTATTAATAATCGATTTCGGCCGCACCAGATTGCACCAGATTCGCCAGTTGTTGAAGCTCTAAACAGTCGTCTACAGTTCTGATTACAAGGAAGATTTTTAAATCGTCTTCATACAGAATCCTGCCCTCTGGCGGAAGAACTAGACATACGTCGTTAAAAAAATAAAGAGAAAAGGAGTGGCCCTAAGTTGCTCCCCTGAGGGACACCTGATTGATTGCAGAAGCTATACGTTTCGATATCACCTAGCTTCACAAACAGACGACGATTGGTCAGGTATGAGCCAACAAGCGAAGCCGTTGGTGGCTCCCATGTGCTGAATTGTTGCCAGAAGCAAACGATGGTCAATGCGGTCAAAGGCAGCTTTTAGGTCCATGTATACGGTGTCTACTTGAAGTCCACGGTCCATGTTTATATGATGGGTCTATAGATTTATAGCATAGTCCTATCCTACAAAAATCTGCTTCGTAATTGACCGTTCGAAAGTCTGGCCATTATTTGGTTCAACAATGATTATGCAACAACGTACAAATGATGTTCATAAAAAAATGGGTTCCGCTTTTGGCACTGTTCCATTTTTGGCAACTGAAAATTTTGACTTTGTTGCCAAAAACGGAATCCCACTGTATTTCAAAAAGTTTTATCAGAGATTAAGTAAGGATTTCTATTATTTTTCCAGCACTTTTTCCAATAATTTATGAAAAAAAACCATGACAATGTCCTGGACAAATTCATGTATAAATTCCATGGAAAACTGCTGGAAGAATATCTGAAAAAGTATGAAATAAATCGTTGGAAAAACTCCTGAGAGTATTATTGAGCCTCCTGTTCAAAATGTTGATGAAATTCGAAACAAGAATTTCTAAAAGAATTTTAGATGGATACCATATAATATTATTTGGAAGAAATATTGTATAGAAAAAATTGGGAGAACTTTCTAAAAGAATTTTTGGGCAAATGTCTGCGCTAATTTCTGAAGATATACCTGGAGATATCATTGCAAAAATGGCATTTGAAATTGGCGTCTGCATCTCGGCAATGTTCATCGTAACAATTTGACCAACTAAGCTTGATTCCCCATTTGAATACGGTCCAAGCTTGTTACAAACCTGATCTCCGAGCTTGCTTTCTGGCTTTGGGACGAGCAGCTTGTAGCGTACTGAGCCAATGTCCTTTAGGAAAAGTCCGTTACTTAGTATATGTTTGCCTGTTTTAGTCAAGAAAAAAGATGTAAACAAAACGATCAGCTGGTGGTGACGACATGTCTGGTAAAAACTTTGTTCGCAGTATCAGATCAGACATGATGTCATCTTCGGTAACATCGTGATCTTTCGACTCCCCGATGTTGGCTTCGCACAACTACCTTTTCAGAGCCGCAACTGCACCATCTAATACCTCACACCGGTACTAAGCTTTTCGTTCCATTAGTAAGCTGGACTTCCTTGGCCACAAGCCGTTAAGATTCTTCTTGTTAGTTCGGAGGCGTCGATATTCTTGATAACTTCCAATGTATGCTAAACAAGTGGTTCTTACTAATATCTGCAGTAAAAATACAATAATTTTTGGACCTTGTTTAGTATTTACCTGCTATTATTTTTACTTTAAAAAATGAAACAAATTAGAAGAGTAGCACATCATATGAAATACGTATTCTGCGTGCTCCATTCTCCGTATTGCACCACATGTGATAGTGAACCAAAGTCAATAGCCTTTAGCCAGTATAAAATGCAAGGAGCCGTTTGGCAAACGACTCAACTTGCAATACACTGACGGCCGAATGTTTTTACCCAACTGTTACTAGTTTTTACTCACCAATTATTTTGGTCACCGTTTACCCGTCGCCAAATGATAAGTTATTGTAAATGGCTATTAATGAAATGATTGCGAGCATGTGGCCATTCAACCGACAGTTTATCTTCTTCCGGCAGACGCACGCTCTAACTTTGCCACTCTGTATTTATCTTCGTCTCGGACTTGCTGCCATCAGCCATCTAGTCTACGCAAACGTCCACCCAGCTGTCTCGTCGTCGTTCTTCGTCCGCTTCAGTCAGACAGACGCTAGCCGCAGTCAGAGCCAGAGTACCATCAATTAGAAAATAAACGAACTGTCCAACGAGACTTTGCTTGGTGCTAGACTCTTGAAATTTATGAACTTGAACTATGCAATGCCTTTCTTCGAACCATCTGCCCCCCTTCCTTGTTCTCCGCAGAAATCGTGTCAAATTGTGACTAATTCGAGTGCGTGTCTTAACGTCGCCGACAACGACAGTTGGAATCTGCATATCTTTGCGCGGTAGTGATTCAAAAAGCGACATGATAAACTCACTTGAAGATGTGTAGTTCTTTCCAGTATCACGCTAATACGACTTAATTATGGGATTGTTGAGCGAATCACCAGTGAGAAAAATATGCTTGGAATTAGTTTTCCCGCACTTGAATTCATTATGTAGATTCTCTCTAACCGCCAAAGAAAGTGAGAAAAAAAGGAAAATAATTAGACAAGCAGCTAACAGGTATGGCATCAATAATTAGTTGAAAATTACGAGGACAAATAGAACCTTCGTCGTTTGCTCGGTTGTGCCACCTAGCACCCGTCGCGCACAGTGCATAATTAATTATAAATATGGGAGATGTTGGTCAGCATAATCATGGCGCCAATGTTGACCGTCTGGGGACACGCTTCTGTGTGCTTACGTTGGCTGTGGGGTTGCGGCCGTATCATTAGCACCTCGGTCGAAGAATACCGTTACAAATTAGCACTCTGGTTAATGTTTGTTGACACAAATTGGATAAAACAATAGCGTTGGAGGTTTCAGAGGTTGCACGAATACTTTGTATAGTAAGTACATTTTCTATATGTGTTAACTACCCTATTCCAAGGATTTTCAGCCTTTTTGGCTCGCGGAGCACTTTTTGAAATAAAATTGTTGCACGGAGCACCTGATCTTCATCACCGCTCCATTTGAAATCCGGATTAATTTAAGCCTAAATTAACCCTATAATTTCTATGAAAATATTTAAATAAGATTCATGTTGGTCAATCCTTCAATAATTTTAATTATATTTTAATCTTTTACCTAAATATACCACCCTTCACCTTCCCGCATGAACTGGCGTAGACTCAGTGGTAGTATTGTAGTATTAACGGCATTATTCAAGTCACTTGGAATGGAAATTATCCATGAAATTTGTTTACAAGCAATTCAATATGCAGTTTTCAGTTAATTAACCGGGTATTCCTTAAACGCAAGGTCTTTGAAGATACATGTGGTCATAGTAGATGTAGCGATGGTCATATAAGGATTTCTCAACATCTCAACCAACATTTGTGAGGTGCGAATTTTTTATTGAATAATATTACTCAATGAGTAAAGATGGGTGGAAAAATGTATTTACATGGGGAGAGATTTTCATTTAATGGTATTTAACAATGAGAAATTGGGCAGAAATTTTTCATAAATCTAGGGTAATAGGGGCGCAATTTTCATAGAATTACAATGACCTGTTGAGTGGAGGATTTTATCATAGGGACACCATTTTCATAAGATGATAGAAACATTTTGAACAGTTAATGAAAAAATAATCATATTTACAGAAGAAAAGGAGCGCTATTATCTTTACATAATATTATTCAATGGCGGTGGCGGGCGACGAAATAGATTCATTATTTTTATATTTCATTTATTTTCATGATTAATATTAATTACATGATATTATTGCAATAATGCCTAGATAATACGGGCGCAATTTTCGTAACATGAAATTATTCAATGGAAAGGTGGACGATATAATGTTATAATACCTGGTACCTTGATCATAGGTATTTGGGTTAAAATAATAGGTCATAAATACAGAGTCAATAATGCGTTTGAATTATATGATGCTTGTTGATAAGAGAATGTGGGTGGAAAAAAGTTTATATGTTTACTTTGATGACACTATTTTGTTGTGTAGAGACTGTAGTACAATTCACAAAAGGAGAAGGGGGGGGGGTACTCCTTTGAGAAGTGAGTGGATTAAATTGTCAGAACTCCTGACCTCCAGGGGCGTAATTTTTCTTGCATAATTTTATACAATTACGAGATAAGCGGAAAAATATCATATTTTTTGCGGAATAATGGAACCCTCTTGAGAAGTTAATTCCCGAATTAGATTTCGATTTTCTTTATACACTACTATTCAACAGAAGCAGGTGAGCGAAAAATTGCAATAATTCCTGAATAATAGGGGCGTCATGTTCATAACATGATAAAATCTTTATGAGATGGAAATGATAATAGGTGCGTATTTTCATTGCATGATAATATTCAATGAGGAGGTGACCGAGGAGTTTTGAGTAGTGAATAAAAAATGTGTCAGAGTTTCAGTATCATAAGGGCGCAATTTCCATTATATGATTGATATTCAATCATATAATTAGGGCTGCGAGCGGAAAAAAAGCTATAATTCGTGAATCAAAGAGGAACAAATTTAATTGGATGCTATTACTCAATGAGCGGAGATGGGCGGAAAAATTGTCACAGTTCAGAGGAGGTAAGTGGAAAACTATCATAATTCCTGGATCTTGAGTTAATTACAGAATCATACGGGCTCAATTTATATTAAACGGTACTATTCAATAAAGGTAAAAATTTCCACAATTATAAGGGGTGCAATTTTCACAACATGATTAAACCCTTATGAGAAGGAAATGAAAAAAAGAACGATTTCTGAACTATGGTGCGCAATTTTCATTGCATATTGCTGTTTGCATTTGAGGTGCAAATCTTGGCTAAGCGGCCTCCAAATGCGGAAACACAAAATAATCCTAGCAACGATTTTATAAATCACCGCTGCCCTAGCAAGAAAAATCTGTCTTTGACACCGCATTTCTAGTGAAATATCTTACCGCGTTTGGTGTTCCCCCATTTGATATTTGCATTTCAAACGCACACAGCAATAATATTACTCAATGAGGAGGTGAGCGAAGAGTTTTGCGTTGTACATAAAATAAGTATCAGAATTCCAGTATCATAAGGGCACAGTTTCAATTAAATGATTGAAATTCAATCATACAATCGGGGCAGCGGGCAGAAAAAAGCTAAAACTCGTGAATCAAAGGGGCGCAAGTTAATATTGAACAAAAAAATGTCATAATTCCAGAATATGATAGTCACAATTCTCATTAGATTACATTGACCTATTGACTTGTGACTGGGATCATAGGGGCGCAGTTTTTATTAGATGATAGATTTGTTTTAATATTTAATAAAAAAAATTGTCTTGATTACTAAACCAAAGGGCGCAATTTTCATTTCATGATATAATTCAAGCAAGGTGGTGAAGGAAACAATACATTCATTATAATTGGATCACAAGGGAGTACTGGATGATACATTTTGTCATTATCTCTGAATCAAAGGGGCGCAAATTTTAACATATTATATTACTCTTTCAGGTTGGCGAGAAAATTGCCATACTTTGTTATTATCAGTAAGGAGAGATGACCTGTAAAATTGTCTCAATTTCGACATTTTTATTTCATGATATTACTAAATAAGGAAAAGAGAAAATATCGCCAGGGATCATTATGCTAGATTATTTGGATGCAATTTTAGTAACATGGAATTATTTAATGGAGAGGCGGGCGAAAAAAAACTTTAACATCTGAATCATAGGGGCGCCACTTTGTAAGCGAAAAAAAATGAAACTTCATAAATACAGAATCATATGATACAAGTTATGAGGGAAGTTGGGCGGAAATATGTCATAATTCCTGAATCATAGGGGTGCATTTCTCATTTCATGACAGTATTCTGTTGTGTAGTGAACGGAATTCCATTTTTCAAAGAAGAGAGTGCCCTTTTGAGAAGTGAGTGAAATAAATCGCCAGTTATCCTGACTCCTAGGGGTACAATTTTCCTCGCATGAAATTATTCAATTATTTTAGTTGGATCATGGAACCCCAATTGTAGAATCATAAGGGAACAATTTTTATTATACGATAACAATGGGTGAGCGGAAAAAATGACATAATAACTAAACAATGCGGGCGCAATTTTCATTACATTATAGAACCCTAATGAAAAGTGAAAGAATACATTGATTCCTGAACTATGGTGCTCTATGGGGCGAAATTTTCATGACTTTATATTGTTCATTTGGGAGGTGGGTGAATAAATTTGAGTAGTTATTTCTGCTAAATGATTTAAATCTAAAAGGGTAAGTTGGCGGAAAAGGGTATAATTAATGAGTCAAATAGGCATTATGTTCAATAGATGATTTAACTTTATGGGTGGGGATGGGTGAAAAAATTGTCACACATCATGGATTACAGGGGCCCAATTATTTCATGGTAGTATTCTATGAATGAAGTTTGAAGATATTTTTAACATTATTCCTGTATAATTTGGACAAAATTTTATGTAATAGAAGAATATTTTTGAATGGTATATTAAAAGAATGCTTCGGGAATTTACGGGAATATTTTACAATGGTGAGGTGGGCGGAAAAATTGTCATTACTCCTGGATGAAAGGGGCACAATTCTTATTACATTACAGTGACCTGTTGAGCAGTGGTAGGGATCGTAGGGGTGCAATTTTTATTAGGTAATAGACAATTTTTGAGTAGTTGAAGATTTTTTCATAGTCTGAATCGAAGGGGCGCAATTGTCATAAAATGATTGATTTCAATTAAGGTGGTGGGCAAACAATCTTAGTTATTGTTCTTTTATCGTAAGAGCGCACTTTTCATCAGGAAATAGAACACATGACGTTTTGTGCAGACAATGAATAAAAAATAATCACTTAACCTTAGAGGCGCAGTTTTCAAACTTGGGAGGACCCTGTTGAATAGTGGATGAAAAAATATTATTCTTCGAGGTTGTAAGCGCAAAACTTTTCATAAAACTCGATTGAACTGGCGCAACATTCATTACATGATTTTACTTATTATGGAGGTTGACGGAACCATCAAAAGGGCGCTATTTGCATTACATTATTTCTATAGGTGTTTTGTGGAAGTTTTACAAATAATTGTTTATAGTAGACAGAGGCACAATTTCCATACAATAGTTTTAGTCCACGGAAAATTGCTTAATCACCCGAAAAAAATAAGAAGCTAAGGGGCGCAATCCGTTACACATTATTGTACTGATGAAATTACTCTTCAAGAACGTTGGTGCTTTTTTCATTTTTCCATAATCACAAGGGCGCAATTTTCATTTTATAATTTAACACTATTCAGAGGTGGGCGGAATACATTTTCCAGAATAATACGGGCACACTGTGCATTAGATGATGCTAATCTTCAAGAAGGTGGTGCAAGAGTTCGCCATGCCTGAATCATTGGGCACACTTTTCAGAGGTGCTGTTTGCAATACATGGTTTTGACAACTCATAGGGGCATACTTATGAGGGTAAAAAAGGAAATAAATCGCGAAGGGAAATAATCATTCTTTGGGATGAGATCCTACTATCTTGCTACGCTATTTTCATCAATCCATTATTTTTTTCCGAGGAACTAGTAACTCAGTGAATAATTTGGATTAACTACCATGACACCTCTGTCTGGTCGAACACTGTCATTCATTTAACTGTTTCTTAATAACAAAAAACCGACAAACGTATTCCATATAACATACATCATTCCGTTCCATATTATCCCAAAAGACATTTTTACTCGTCAAGATCGTCAGACTAACACGAAAATAGTCATGTCAACATGCCTTCAGCCAACATGTGCGCAAAAAGCACTCTAAAATTAGTGCAATGTTTTTCTATTTTTGGTCCAACTCACGCCTGACATGTTAGTTGAAGTAACGATCGTAGTCAACCAACATCTCCTTGTCTACAATTATTTTTCTCTTTTCACACCATATCCCATCACTGTAACTAGATCATTAATTTAATCCCACCTTCTTTCTCTCTCTATCCGCTTACAGGTAAGTGCAGCACCGCAAATCACTCGCTTTGAAGGAGTCGGCTTGAATTTCAACAAAAAAGATTCGGAGCATTGAGGCTACGAATCTACAAATGGACGAATCTCGGACGTCGTCGTCTAGTTGGACATTGAACAAACGGGACAGCATCTGCATGATCATATGATTTGATGTTCTGATTATGTAGAGGTGCTATACGCGCTCGATCCAATCTGAACCTAATGGCTGAGGTTCACATTATAATGGTGCTTGTTAGGCAAAATTACCGCCTTTGGTGATGACTATGTTGGTGACCAGTTTTGCCTCTCGGCTGAACAGGATACAATTTGTGCCAATTAAATAATTGATGTAACTTACTCTTGAAAATTGCACATTGCAAAGAAATATGACTACTGTTTATAGCACATTACGTAAAAAGTTGACTCAATAAAGTTGAATAGATGTCTGGAGTTGTTTTTTTTTTTGTTATGTTACACAACAGGTTTTGTACAACTGACGATTGTTGAATCTTACACAATGTTGCTGCAAGTTTTTTTTTAAGATTTTACTAGAATAGCTGGCATAATTATATAAAATTTCTTTTATTTTTTTCTTTCTGAGGAGTATCTGACAAGAATTTTGTCGAAATACCCACGAATTAGATTTTGAATCTACAAGTATAATTAGTGATTTCTCAAAGCTTGAATTGCTAGAGCATAATTTTATTAGTGGGAAAATAAAACTTATCATAAAATCATATAGAGCCGACTGATTACAGCTTAAGCCTTACAGGACGGTTCATATTAAGGACTCATTGGAAAACCTTTAATAGTCGTTGAACTCAATCGATAGAAAATATTTCCATTAGTCTATATGGGTATACATTTTGTTCTCAAACTACCAGTAGATTACTAGCTAGGCTTGTAAATCGGAGGCCAAAATTGGGTTTGCAAACAAAAGTTTGCTGGTTGAGAGTAGACAATTAATAACATAAGAATCCTTTGATACCTATCAGTGTTTCTAATTTTTTGATTTTTATGTCCAATACTGGTCTCCTGCTAAGAATTGGTAGAAGCTCCTTATTTAGTGATGGAGCAGGCTTCACGTGCTACGCATCGAAACGTCCGTACCTTCACCAATAGTACCGGTAATATGGCCTAATGATGTCTCAGAGGGTGTCGATAATAAACTCGGCACCCAGAAAAGCGATCAGCCTCACCGCGGTAAGATCCGTGAAGAAAAGCGGTCAAAAGACGTCACGCACTGTTCCGCTTTTGGGTTGCATCCTGCCCGAGGAAATTAATGGTCGGCGTTTTGTTTATGTCTTGAAATTGCATCTAAATGCCGGAATCGGCGCAGTTTAGCGCGCCGTTATACAAAAAGACAATGATTTACGCACTCGGCGTCCGTCTTTTCCGCACCATCTCTTGAGCTTCGAAGGTATTGACTGAACTGTGCACTCCTCAATTGGGGTTCAATAAACCGAATGCACCAGGCGGCAGAAGAACACTTGCTTTCATTGTCCTTAGATTCGCGCGTCTTTTTGCGAGTTTCCATTTGCTCATTGCCATTAATTTCTTACCATGTTTGATGGGAAATTTATGAACTCGATTTAAAATATAGCACCATAAACTTTTAACTGCTGCTATGAACAATATATCGCCCAAGAGTACGCACACCCATGATCCGATCAGCGCGTATTTGGCCATATACCTACAAAGCCAGTGGAAATTAAGTTTTTTCTTTCCAATTCTGGAGAAGTCAATGGCGTTCGATGGGCGTATGCTAATTTTTATCGTTCCTCACCGAACGGAATGAATTGAGGTAGATTTCAGGCCACTGAGAGGCTTCACAAAGTGCACGCCTGTAATGTTTAATGTAATCCATTCGTTTTCTCACTCCATTAAACTGCTGTAGATGGGTTTTATTGATACAATTAACGAGTTAATTTGACGACGTTATTTAAATATCTTCATTGTCCTATTGTACTTGTTCGCTTTCACTGACGGTAGATGTTATCTTTCAAAATTACAATACAATATAGCTTGATGGATACAGTAAACAAGCTTTTTTTTAATTTTTGTAGCGATCTTTCTATCGTCTTCAGTCTTAAGATATGTACTTTTTTAAATCTTTATTATTATCATTACAAACATTACATTCATTTCTTATATCTAGGTGTTCTATGTTATTAGACAAAACTATCATCCTAAATTGGTAAAACAGAATTAAGCTTTCATAAACAATTGGATAACAATATATTACATTTCATTTGCCGTAGCAGTTCAGATTTTTTACAGGTGAGTTGATTTTTTAAGAGAAAAAATCGCTTTCAATTTACTTAACCTAACTTAACCTAAATATATAACGCATTATTCGTGGCAATGGAAGATTGCAACGCTTTTTGTCTAAAATTAATGATATATTTATTTGACATTTGTTCCAATGTTTCAACATTGGATATTCTACGTAACTCATTAGCACTAAAGCAGGTAGGAAGCTTCAGAATCATTTTCAAAATTTTATTTTGAATCTTCTTCAGAGCTTTCTTTGTGGTATAACAACAGATAGTCTATGGCACAGCATGCAACACTGCCGGCCTGAAAATTTGTTTGAAGATCAAAAGCTTGTTCTTAAGACAAAGTTTTGATTTTCTATTAATAACACAGCGTAACAAAAATGACATTTTTGCGTGTCTCAAGGATCAAATTATGTGTCTCGAGTAGATTTGGGGTTGCTGAATCTGATGCCATTTTCAGAAATATTCCAGCACGTCATAATTTTTAGCTACAGATTGCCAAAGTTTTATAATACACTGGTTTTATTGATATTTACATAAAATTTAAAGTATAATTTATGAAACGTTTTTGTGAACTAATCCACTAAGTATGCTATTTTGCACTTAAACTTTCATTTTGCATTAAATTTGATTGAAACTGCGCGATTAAATTTGGATTAAACCGATTTTTTCGACATGCCTGCTGTCTCCATACAAAAGTCGTCGTTTCTCTTATATGGCAAAATACAATACTTTTTTAAATCATCAAAAGATTAATTTTTCCGCATCCGTATTATAAACTTTGCCGATAAGCATTGTTATACACATAAAGTTTGAATTCTATGGCAAATTAAGCAAATAAATTGTCTTACAAGATGGAAAACTTGCATGCAAAATGGCTTAAATAGTCAATTTCAGCGTTTCCAACAGCAAATATCTTAAAAACTAGACGTGCTATGATATTTTTAAAAACAGCAATGGATTCAGCAACCCTTAATTGAACGAATAGCGGTATTTTAGTGCTTGAGACAAAAACGTGTTCCGCAGGGATAGAGACATTTTACATATTTTTTACATTTGGCTTAAATGCTTTAATGTGATTTTAGAAATTTAAATTCTTATATAGCATGAGCCCTAGATACTTAACTTCATCTGACCTTAAGACGTCTGACCAATTTGGAACTCCTCTCATCGTGGCAACATGTCTACTTGAAGGTTTCAAATAAAAAGCTTTTGGTTTATGTGGGAATATTATTAGTTGAGTTTTGGAAGCATTAGGAGAACTCTTCCATTTTTGCAAGCATGAAGAAAAAATATCCACACCTTTTTGCAATCTAAAACAGATGATATGCAGGCTTCGTTATTTGGCGGAGAGACCTGTGTCATCCGCAAACAAAGATTTTTGACATCCCTGAGGTAACTCAGGTAAGTCAGATGTGAAAATATTATATAATATTCATCATAGAATGCTGCCTTGAAGAACGCCAGCTCTTACAGGAAGTCTTTTAAACCTGGAGTTCTGATAATTAACCTGAAGTGTACGATTCGACAGATAACTTTGGATTATTCTAACAATGTATGTTGGAAAATAAAAGTTTCTTAAATTTTACAATCAAGCCTTCATGCCAAACACTGTCAAATGCTTTTTCTATGTCAAGAAGAGCAAGACCAGTAGAAAAGCCTTCAGATTTGTTGGAACGATTCAAATTTGTTATACGTAAACGTTGATGAGTGGTCGAATGTCCATGGCGGAATCCGAACTGTTCATTGGCAAAAATTGAATTTTCGTTGATGTGAATGATGGTCATTCTGTTCAGAATTACCTTTTCAAAAAGTTTACTGATGGAGGAAAGCAAACTGATTGGACGATAGCTAGAAGCTTCTGCAGGGTTTTTGTCTGGTTTTAAAATTGGTGCAACCTTAGCATTTTGCCATTTGTAAGGAAAATATGCTAATGAAAAACATTTGTAAATATATCAACTAAGAATGATAAGCTACTTTCTGGAAGTTTCTTGATGAGGATGTAAAAAATTCCATCATCGCCAGGAGCTTTCATATTTTTGATTTTTTTAATAATAGTTCTCACTTCTTCCAAATCAGTTTCCCAGGCATTTTTGAAAATGTTCTCTAGATTGAGAATATTTTCGAAGTCCTGAGTAAATTGATTTTCAATTAGACTAGTAAGTCCTAAATTAAAATTGTGCTCGCTTTCAAACTGCATAGCAAGCTTTTGAGCTTTTTCGCAATTGGTTAGTGATAATTTGTTTTCCTCTTTCAATGCCGGTATTGGCTTCTGTGGTTTTTTTTTCAAAATTTTAGATAATTTCCAAAAGGGCTTAGAGTCAGGGTCCAATTGAGGAATTTTTTTTTTCAAAATTTTTGTTTCTCAATTGTGAAAAACGTTTCTTGATTTCTTTCTGCAAATCTTGCCATATAATTTTCAAAGCAGGATCGCTAGTGCGTTGAAATTGCCTTCTCCTCACGTTTTTAAGACGGATCAAGAGTTTAGGATCATCGTCTATAATCATGGATTCCAATTTTACTTCACATTTTGGAATTGCAATGCTCCTGGCTTCAACAATGGAATTTGTTAAAGTTTCAAGAGCATTGTCAATATCAAATTTTGTTTGTAAGGGAATATTAACATCAAGATTAGAGTCAATATTTGTTTCATATATATTCCAGTCGGCTCGAAAATAATTGGAAGTGGAGCTGATAGGATTGAGAATCGTTTCATGGGATATTTGAAATGTAATACGGGCATGATCGGAATCTAAATCAGCACGAGTAACTAATTGGCTACAAAGATGACTAGAGTCAGTTTAAAACAAACCAATCGTAGAAGGATTTCTAGAAGAGGAAAAACACATAGGGCTGTCAGGGTAATGAATTGAGAAATATCCTGAAGAGCACTCATCAAATAAAATTCTGCCGTTGGAAATACTTTGAGAATTATTCCATGACCGATGTTTGGCATTAAAGTCACCAATGACACAAAATTTTGACTTATTGCAAGTCAATTTTCGCAAGTCAGTTTGGAGCAAATTTACTTGCTGTCCAGAGCATTGAAAAGGCAAATAGGCAGCTATGAAAGTAAATTTACCAAGTTGTGTTTCAACAGAAACAGTTGAAATTTCAAAAACTTAAGTTTCAAATGACGAACAGTTGATGTTTTATACGCCTATGAATGATGATTGCAACTCCCCCCCAAAGTTCGGATCTTTTTTATGTTTGGATCCAGGTTTGAAATATGTTTCAGTAATAACTGCTATATGTTTGTTATTAGCTGTAAGAAAATTAAACAGCTCGTCCTCTTTACCATTCAAGGAACGAGCATTCCTATTGAAATATTTAAACAATTGTTTATTGGATCCATTAGAAAAACGTAATCCAATAACAATTTGATTGATAAATTTACACCGACTTGGACTGCTCCGTCATAGTGGTGGCTTTGAACATTGTATCAATCATTAGATTCAATTGTTCAATTAGAAAATTAAAATCAGAGGCAGGCATATATATCACTTTAAGTGGGTACATTTGATTATTTTCCGTTAGAATTTTCGGTAGACGAAGAGGAGGAGTTACCTGTGGCGGCAGGGTTTTTTTTTTTTCATTTGATTTGAAACAATTAGAACGGGTACTCAAAGTATGTAAAGGGGAGGAGTTCAAATTAGCTGCTATGATATCGAGAAAGGATTTTCCTTGGGTAGATAGATTTGAAATTAAAAGATTCGAACGGCTACCCGACGGATTAAAATAACTTTGTGAATGAGCATGTTTATTATCTTCCTGATGGGTATGATTCCTAATCAAGCGATAGTTAACTGAAAAATGAGCATTGTTCGTTAATCTACCAGGCAAATTCCGGAAACGACCAATATCGTAACGGATATTATCTTTCATCTGCCTGGCCTGGCCTCGACGACTTTCCTTCGCGACGGGCAAGCCCAAAAAATGGACTTATGATTGCCCCCGCAATTCGAGCATATAAACTTGGTGGTATCTTCCTTCACTTGACAGACGTCCTTAGCGTGTGAAGAACCTCCGCAAATCATGCATTTAGCATCCATGCGGCAATTTTTTGTAGCATGACCCCATTTTTGGCACCGACGACACTGAGTGGGGTTCTGTTAATTTCCTCCAGGTTTCTGGAAATGTTTCCATGTCACACGGACATCGAACATAAGCTTTACACGCAGCGAACTGGACTATCGAATTTCATACATTTTGCCTTATGAAAGGTGGAACAATTATTGCCATACGAACGCTTTATGTATCGTTTCAGCATCACCTCACATCAAGGCGTTGATAGACGCGGGGTGTACGCACGAGCCTATCGATCGCAAGGTTCTTGGTTCGATTCCAGGTTGCCGCGAAAACTATTTTTGTTTTCAAATTTCGGTTTCATAAGGCAAATTTATGAATTTCAATCCGATTTCTTGTGGCGAATTTTCATAAGGGGTTCCTATGTTTATCGAAAGTCCATTTGCCTGAGTGTAATATTATTTAGATCTTTTTTATTAAAGTGAAGTAAATAATATTCTTGAGAAAGCCCTTTCCGGACAATGCCAGATTGGGTTCTCTTTTTCATAATGATTACTTGGACTGGGGAAAATCCAAGTAAATCATTTATTCCATTTTTGATCTCTTTAAGTGATTTATAGTCACTTGAGAGACCTTTCAAGACAACTTTGAACAAACGTTCAGTTTTGACATCATAAGTAAAAAAAAATGTGCTTCTTCTCTTCAAGATGTTTGAAAAGAAGTGCACGATCTTTAAGAGTTTCCGGCAAAACGCGACAGTCTTTGCGATTTGGAAGGAAACCTTCATTCCCCTGATGGAGTTCAACATCTCCTGCCTTAATCCCGCAAATTCGGAACAACTGACCATGATAGGCGGCACCCTTTGTCTCTTCGCTTGAACCAAAGAGCTTGGGCTAGAGACTGCTTCGATTTGGTGTTCGGAAACTTTGTTTAGAGTATCGAACTGATTGCTTATTTCGATGCAATTATCAACATTATCCATTTCACCCTTGGAAAAAAGCGCACATTCCAGGGAAGCGTCCTTTCTTCCATTTTGCCACGTTTAGTGACAATTTTAAATCCCGTTTTTTGGAAGGAAGTTGTGAATTCAGAGATTCACCCTTTCTTTTGTTTGTAGTTGCAACCATGTTCAGTGAATAAACGAAAGAAGACGAGACATCCTAAGAGGTTTTTTTTTCCAAGAAGGTGTCCAAGAATAATTACCACCGCTAGCTTTCGCCAACGAATTTAATTAAAAATTGAAAGTACGGGTCCAAACAAGGATCGTAAAGGTATCAATAGTAGAAAAAATAGTACTGAAAAGTACTGTTTTTTGTAGCACTGCAAAGTACTGTTTTATTGCTTTAGGTAGTTTAAAAAACTTCCAAGAACAGAGAGAATTCGTGTAGGCACAGCACGAAGGTACGACGCGCACTGACTGTTTTGCAGTTATTTTATTGTTTTGTCCGTACTCTACGAATTCCAAAATTACAACATCGGCACAGAAATCTGACAGTTACTCACTGTGGAGGAGGTCTTAGAACATTAAGCTGAGAAGCTGCTTCTTGTCCAATGGGGATTTAATTCCAAGCAGATAAAGAAGAAGTGAAATATAATTGTGGCCTAGAAGAACGCCTTACATGTAAGTATAAGTAGACACAAAGAAAGCGCCACTGATATTGCAACCGAAATCCACGTACAGAGTGGCCCTAAAACTATAAATGAAATTTTCGATAATACATTTTGTGAACAAATTGATTTCGTGAAATTGTATTGCAAAACTATATCTGGTTTAATGAAGCATCAATTTAATGATAGTTAACGGTTTGATACAAGACAACCGTTTTGGGCCACCCTGTAAATGCAGTAAGTGGTGAGAAGAACAGCAAACGAGAAAAGAATTCCAAATATAGTCACGGGAGGCGCGCTCACTTTGGCACGAATTTCTTGTCCACGTATTTTGGAGAGACCACTTGTTCCGTGCTGGATTAGGGACAGTGCATGTTTGTAAGATGAAAAATTATTGAATTTTCCCCCTTGTTGGCCGCCAGCAGTGGTGAGCACTTAAGAAGTACAAGTTACACGATCACAGGTGGTTGACGGTGGGGCACATATGTATCTTTCCGAGCACGATGAAGCTCTCGAAGACCCCAATAGGGAACCTGATGGAATTATCAATTAGGTAATATTTCATAATTAAGTGCATTTGGAATCGTGCCTGGTTGGGGCGCTTGTAAGTTTGCTACCTGCAGAGTTTTTCCCATTTATCCCACTGCTGTTTTGGGATGCCTTGTTTCAGCGTGCGGTTCAACAAAAAAAAATCGACCGACGACAAGCGACTTATAATATTGATTTAGTAAGGAGATTAGGAGTCGGCTACCTTTACAACATATGATGAGTTTTCTCAATATATTTTCAACATCTTTATCAGTCAATTATTCATTTTCATCTGTGGTATTCGGAGTCAGGTCGGTTGAGTTCTAGTCGAGAAAAATAAACCATGAATCATTTTACCTTTGTGAAGCAAAAATGAATGATCTGCAGGAGTGGTTGCAACATATGGAAAGCACACCGCGATTTGTTTTTTCACGGCGTGTCTGATGCCATTATTAACGAAAATTTCCCACCAATTCAGCACCCACCCGGCATATATAGGGTGGAAGCTCTGGCTTAGAATATATTGCTATTCGTAGCCAATGTGGGTTATATTCCGTTTTACATTACACTTTTGCCTGGAAAATTTCGAGTTGGGTAGACCACATTCATGGGGCCCAGATAGCCGTAGTGGTAAACGCGCAGCTATTCAGCATGACCATGCTGAGGGTCGTGGGTTCGAATCCCGCTGGTCGACGATCTTTTTGTAAAGGTATCTTCGTACTTGCCACACGATATACACATGCAGAAATGGTCAATCGGCAAAGAAAGCTCTCAGTTAATAACTGTGGAAGTGCTCATAAGAACACTAATCTGAGAAGCAGGCTTTGTCCCAGTTGGGACGTAACGCCAGAAAGAAGAAGAAGACCTCATTGACATGATGGTTGATGGAGTATATCGACAAGTAGTCGCAAATGTGTGGAACATTACTACCTACGAACGTATGATTGTTTTAGTCTGTTTGTACGGATGCTTTTATTTCCATGTTAAAATTCATTCCTTTGATTTCTTTACTGTTTTGTGGTGTTTTGTTGTCGGAAGAAACAAATACGAAATTAATATTCAGCAGCGAACCACGAGAAGGTCGGTGAATTCGTGTGACCCTACGCAGTGGAAGAGGACCTAGCGACCCTAAACGTTTGGGGTAACTGGAGAGGTATAGCCCTAGACCAACGAAGTTTCGAACCAAAAAGCTTCAAAACAGTTGCAATATTTTCAAATTCACGGAGAAGATACTCGAACACTATATCTTTAGAATGGTACCGAATTGGTGAACATTTTTCGGTTTCAGTCACACTGCGATGTTCACAGCATCACACATACGATCCTTTCCAGATCGATTGCAATTACACTTTTGAAGTTTTGTAGTCTGCGATTGCTGTTGGCTGTAAATGAGCACCCGTAGGCACCTTTTCCAACAGTGGTCAGAATTTTTCAAGGTCCGTAGTGGGGCTTACAGTTGAAGCTTGATGGTAAAAACGTGAAATGTTGAAACGATAATTGTAGCCTTTCTGGCAATTTAGTGGCAGGGTTTAAATTCGGCGCGTCTCGGTTGATATCGCGATTGCGTGCGTTTTATGCCCCTTTGCGATGATATTTTGTTGATAAAATATTTCACTCGAGGCCCCGGAATATTTATTTGGTGGCAGCTTAATGGACCTCAATCGCCCAAAGGGTTTCGGTAAATTGTTTGCTTTTATCGCGGAAATGATCTTTCGCTGCCGAGGTGGAAATAAAATTGCATCCAATTTTGGGTTTATAATAATAATTGACTCGTGAAGTGGAGCTGGACACGCAAAAAGCCACCTTTCAACAACTTTATTCATTGTAATGTTTATTTCAATAACAGTTTGCATAACAATCCCATGCTGTGCGAACACAAATTCTTTCTTCTTATGAAAGTTTGGAGACTTCCTAAAGCAATACAACAGTACTTATCAGTACAACATTTTACCTATTGATCCATTTTTTATCCTTATTAGGACCTTAGCTATTGGGATTAAAAGTGACATTAGCGTTCTATTGAATATGTGATTTTCTCTAACTTTCCCTAGTCCGAGTTATCAAAATGAAAAAGAAATATAGTTTTGAAGTGTACCTACTTCTGGAAACTGCGTCGTGTAAATTCCTCTGATTTTGATTTCTAATCTGAACAATTGTAAGCCAAGCCATAATTTAATAGTATTATCGTTAGTAGTGTGCAGTCCCCCTAGATTTTTAACAAACCTGTATTAAACGGCATTACAAGATACTTCACCTCTATACAAGTACTCAACTTTAGGTGAAGAGAGACAGTTGACTGCCTATCCCTTGAAAAAGGTCCAATATACAGGACCGTGAGGGTTACTCATACTAGCCCTTTTGATTGATTTGGCTAAAAGCCATCAAATTTCAGTTGTTGTATTTTTTTAATATGATTGTTATCAAAGTACGTTTCTCTAATGGATCTAAAACAATCCTTTTTTTTTATTTGAATATGCAAGACAAGTTATACCGTAAAATGGGGTGTTAAGGGATGAAAAAAAATCGACTCGAATTTCAAGCAACTTTTAGTATGTCAATAATTGAACAAAGGACAGCCCTACCATTCTCTCGTCGTGTATATCAAAAGCCATATACAATTATGAGAATCCTATGGCAGGTTTCTGAGATAATCATGAAAATGCGTGATTTTTGACGGAAATGCAAAATGGGGTGTTAAGGGATTTAGCTTCGTAAATCAAACCATATTTTGCCAACAACAAAACATAATCTTTTTGATCAATACCTTTGATGCTTTCATTCAATTTCATAATTTATGTTCAACCTTAATCAGATAATACATCAATATTATTGAACTTGGAACTCCTGCAAACGCTATTCGTTTTGTTTTAATTGCCAAATCTTTCATAGTTATTAGTCCTATTTGGAAACTATCAATACATCGTAAAATTGTCTTGAAATGGTTTTATACTCAAATACAACAGGATCATAACCTATATATTTGCAGTTTATGAATCCTATAAGCTATGCAGAGAAACTTCATAAATGTAAGGATAATTTCAACAAGCTTCTAGTTTTAATAGAGGAAACGGCCCATTTGTCCTGTAAACAAAACACTACACTAAACAAAGTATTTGCATTCAACACTTAGTGGCATGGTCGAAAAAATAGTGAAGATGAAATCTTCAGTGGAAATCTAACACTCACTCTGTAACACAATGCGTTCAGAACCCGACGAGGCTGCGAAGTTTCTCAAAAAGAGCTCAGAAATGACAGAGTCTATATACAAAGAGTTGCGCGAAGAGGCTTTTTTGATGGAATGTTCTCCTTCGTCTTCTAAAATAGCCCCAATTTTTTTTTTGCTGGTCTGCTCTATAGATAGACGGTTTAACAGTTGGATAGGTAGAATTGGTTTCTCTCTTCGCGCAACTCTTCATTTATAGACTCTGATAAATGACAATATATTATTATTGTTTAACACTTCATAGGATTACCACTAAAAGGATCCATGGCTTCAAAACCATTTCCAAATAAAAGAATCATTCAAACTTTCCAAACATTTTACCAGTGTTTTTGAAAGAGTATCAAGAAAAATCTTATATTTACTTTAATACGTTGTTATCAAGATTTTCCTGCCATTTTTTTTTATCAATTTTCGAGATAAGACATTTTGGTGATATTCAGTAACAAACAAAATAGACCCCTCAATTTTTACAATGAAGTTTTACTTCACGGAACAAAGCCAAAAATATATTGGAATATATTACGGCATAAATCGAATGAGTTTATTAACTTGGAAAAAGTAGAAAAGATAATTCCCTAACACCCCACTTATTGTCAAAAAGAGACCTTTTCTATAACAAATATTAAAAGTCGAAATCTAGATAAAATATTCAAAAATGTTGGTCTGCGTTATGATCTCAATTTAATATACTTATCTTCCAAGTTACTTACATATTTTTTTAATATCGTTTCATAGTTTTGTAGTTTAATGTATTTTGCCTATAAATTTTGAACAAAAATGTTTTAAATCGTTTTCAATATCTAGACTCCACAATACTTTATTTAAATAGACATCCCCTATCACATAATTCCGCTCACAATCCTCCGAATAAATCAAGCATTTCAGATAACTGATATATCGACTTTCGACGTTTTTGTGACTTGTCAAACTTGATGGAGAAGTTCAATCCCTCAAAACCCCACGGGTCCTCAACACCCCATTTTACGGTATTTAATAAAATGAAATTAAAATTTGGGGGAAATCTATAGGAAAAAGTGAGTATTTTTTTTGTGAAACTCCAAACAAAGAACGAGTTACCTAATTTGATATCATTTTATATCTTATATATTCACAGTAAAAATTAAAATGTAAAATCTTGTCGTTTTCGATGCACTTTACTTCTGTCGTGATTACAAGTAACCAACCAGCTCGGATGATTTTTATAACTATAACTATACGCTACTATACCATCCTAGCTCTTGAGCTGTTTGATAGCATCCTTAACTTTGCTAACACTGGCACGTCTTCATTATACACCGTACAGATTAAACCATTTTTCGACACCCTTGTTGTTCCGCTTCTGTGCTATTCAGGTGTTCATTGTAGTGCTTCATCCACCTTTCAATCACCCCACGTTCGTCGTTTTCCCCCCTCCTCGTTTCATTCTTCCATTCTTCACTTCTTCCATCCATCGTGTTTTGATCAAATTCCATGTTCAAATTTAATTTAGTTTGGGTAAAAAATTATAATATTCAATTCATTGCCAGATTGATATAGCTTAGCTTAGACTGACTACACATATCAATGGTTGCTATTCCGTGATTGACCGAAGTCAGTGATAATGCACAAAGAATCAACTAGAAGTTCGGCTGGGATTGGCCATAATTTTCTTCAGTGTGCATAATTCAGTGCCTCTATTTATACAGGGTCAATAACGGCGCCGGCCACGTCCTTGCAGTCAGGTGGGATTGGGGGAAGGAATGTTAGTGTGTAACCTTTGCTTTTTGGAGACCGTGTTTGCCTCTGCATCTCCACAAAGGTTACTGGGAGGGATGTTTGTTAATGGGGAGGATCATAGGATTCACTTTGATAAGCGATTAGACCATGATAAACAATGATTTGTGAGATATATACATGCTTATACGTAAATATAATATTTTCATTTGATATGAACAATTTCTATGTAGAGGAAAATTATGCCGAAACTTGAGGTGACGAACCATTCAAAGTTTGTTGAACAAATACCTAAATGTAACATTCCTACAGCTGTCAGGACGAAAGCATGTGTTATTATATTTTACTCATTTGAAAAGAAACAAAAAACTCGATTGGTTGGGACATCATAGAACACTCTTATTCTTATGCCGACACTTACAGTGGCGAACCATCCAAAGTTTGTTGAATAAAGTGAACCTTTCGCAAGTCTACACTTGTAGTGTCGAACCATTCAAAGTTTTTTTAATTACAAAAATAAAGGTATATAAGAGGTGTTCTGAAAAAAAAAATGTTAAACATAAATAAATCATGAATCAGAGTTTGTGACGAACCATCCATAGTTTGTTGAAAAATCATATTTACATCCCACCATTGTAACGATTGAATGTGCAGTCATACATATTTTATAGATTAGAAATAGTAGCATGAAACGAGCTCACCAATTGATCCGTTATCCTTGACTGAGCAGCCACAATCCACTTTCGGCTTCACTCGTTTGCTCGGCTAAGGCACTCAGGAAAAAAAAAAAAAAAGCGCGCGACCCAAAAAGAATAAAAAAAACTGTTCGGGCTTTCTTGACGCACTGCCCAGGAGCAAGCGTCAAGGTCGAAGGATCAAACAGAACTAACCGATCGCGGCACTTTTTCAGTTACTCCAACCGAACTCACCGATCACGCCACTTTTTCACTTACTAGAACAACGCGCGACATGTTTGATCCTGCCCTCGTCGCTCGCCCCGGCAAAAGCAAGTGTCAAGGTCGAAAGATCAAACAGAACTAACCGATCGCGGCACTTTTTCACTTTCTTCAACCGAACTCACCGATCACGCCACTTTTTCACTTACGAGACCGACGCGCGACATGTTTGATCCTGCCCTCGTCGCTTGCCCCGGGAAAAGCAAGTGTCAAGGTCGAAAGATCAAACAGAACTAACCTTCAATTCATTGCCAGATTAATATAAAAAAAAAACTAAGAAATAGTATCGAGCACGAGTTTGGCTCGAGTTTGATCGGTATAATATTTCAGTAATTGCACCGTGTGTTAATTGACCGTTTACAAACTCTAATTCATCAGTATTAGTTTCCTAAATGTATATTCTAGCTGTGACCAAGTTGGCATATCATTCATATAACGACTATACATTACACTTCCTGACCACTGACACAATTCTCACGGAAGACGTGACTAAAGCTTTCGCTTTATAATTAACACCTATCTTAGTCCACGATTGAATGTTTTCAATGTGTACAATATGTACACAGCGTATAGCTTATTGTTAAGAATTTCCCTTTATATCCATTCACAACATTTCTCCAAACAGATGATGTTATATGAAGGTATTCTTTTTTCCCGAACGTCGTTAAAAGGCTAGTGTTTTATGTTCCGCCCAACGCCGAAGAGACACGTACTCGTCTTCTGCCATAAATCTCCCTCGAATGTGTCAACCTTCAACTCTAATGGAACAACAATGTTGATGGACGTTTATACGCTGTCATCATTTGAACTAGGTTTGTGTAGTGCTGACTACAATTCGCAATAAATTCATGGATGTTAGCTAAGAATACTATTCAAGACATCAGCTTTATCGTACGAACCAAAAAGTCACGCAACAAAATCGGCAATAATTTGTGGTCATTATTACAGATCAATCAATACTACTTGATCAGTATTCCATTAAGGTAGCAATATCTTCCGTGAGAACCGTGAGAATGAGAAAAAAGACATGCATGGTCACATCAGCAGCGTAAGCAGATAACTGGAAAACAACAGATCAACTAAAAGGTGCTAATGTACGGAACCCGCAGCCTGTTCGTAAATATCCAGGTCACGCGTGTGAAATATGATATTTACGGCTGATGCGATTCTTCGAAAGAGGCAATAAATGAAACACAAAACTTCAATTAAAATCAATCTTCGGAAATTGGAGCTCTTCAAAGATTACAGCAAAGAGATGAATGGGGTTTTAATGGTTTTTTGGTCTCCCTGTTCACAATTTTCTTTCGCTGGCTAGACATAGTTATTTTTTTAATACAACGCCGAATAATTTGAAACTTATAATTCAAGATGGGACAAATAAGAACTGTTTATTGAATTTTTACACCATTTTATGTCGAACGGATCGAATAGATTGATCAAGATATGGGAAATGAATATGTTTTCCCACCATATATTGAATGATTTGGACAAATTTTTGACAGTTTCTCATCGATGATTGCCCATAGAACGTCCGATAAAATGCTTCACGTATTTGATTTTTCTCGATTTTTTTCTGTCTGTTACAAATCACGTATTTTGGAAATTAACTCACTTAATTTGATCTTTGAAATACGATTAAAATAAACAGTTTTAATGAAAAAATTGTTACAAACATTAAACAATTTGCAAGGTCGCTATATTGCTCTAATTCAGGGTAGTAGCCCAAAGTACGGCGAACACGCTAAACTTGTCACGCTCAGAAATGAGTGCCGAGTACACAAAATCAGCCTCTCTTCATGCAGCACAGATTCTGTGCAAAAGGGGCTGTACACAGTTTTGAGCAAACGGTGGTAAACAAACCGAATGAGTGAAATGCGCACAGAGGAGGAACGCTTGGAATGCGGAATTCGCTTCCATTTTTGTTTTGCTTCTGAAAACATTAAAAAAAACATTCAAATTTTAAAGTTTTCAGAGATTTTTTCATTCGAATTGCTGAAGCGGAAGCAAATGGGGAAAAAACTTCCACATTTGCGACCATCTTCCGGCTTTTCGCCTGAAAAAAACACAGAAAACTCCCCATCTTACCAACGGCCAACTGTTTGCTGCTGCGCGGGAGAGATTGACAGTTCCATTTCTATCAATCCCCGTACAGCCGAAGGCCAACACATCATCGGCTACACACAGTTTGTGTGCGACTTACACAGAATTTTCACTCAGCCAGAGAGTCCTGCATTGGTTGCCTCATTCTGTGTAGTTTTTACACATGCGCTGCGTTGAGCAGGCTTAGCGTGAACCGGTCGCATCCAGCCATTCATTTATCATTTTTCGCGGCCCACGGAAGGATTGAAGATTTTTCTCACATTTGGCCCACTCACCAACTTGAAATTATTAGATACTAGGGCTAACTGTTTCAATTTTCAATACAGTTTCTAGTTTATATTTCAACTTAATTTTTTTTCAAATAAAACACTTAATTTTTGAATGATTCAAAATATTTATTTGAAATAAATAGAAACTCACCATAATTGCGTGTTTCAATAACGGGTAAAATTGTTCTACTCATAAATCTAGGTTGGGAAGATGGGTTAGAGGTTCATTATAAAATAAGTTTATATAAAGATTAATCTTGTTAAGATTACAGCTTTTTTACCATGCCCTAGTAACCAAACTTTAATTCACCCTGCATGCTAATACACTACTATTATTGAACTGAACAATCCAAAATGGCGTAAATGCAGGCTTGACTGATTTCTTTCAATGTTTGATAAATTATGCCGGAACAAAAGTTATTGCCAGAAAGCTAAATCTTCTAACATAATTTCACTGGATCATATGATAATATACTCACAAATTCCTGAAAATGAAGCTTACCAGCTTCTGTGAATGATTTATGCAGAGTTTTCGGTAAAAGACTTTCTCAAAATCCAGCTGAAATTATTAAAAAATGGGTTATTATAAGCCTGAAACGAGCTCACCAGTTGGTAATCCATCTTTGATGCAACACGACTATCTTCTCGCACTCGCACACAATGCGAACTGCGAAACTTCTTGGCGTCCCGAAAACTAACTGTCTTGCTTGGGCTTTCCGAATCACTCTTTTGGAAAAATGGTTCGACCAAAAAATATCGCGATTAAAATATTTCTTTTGTTGAAAAATGATACAACTTAACCCTATACTAGGGGTTAAGGTGATTATAAAACGTAGCCAAACTTCGAATTTTCAAAAGCACAAGACTGGAGATCTGACGACAGTTCGCGTTTAAAATCAATCAAATTGCTTGCTTGCTGGTGGTGACCAATGGGATAAATGTTCAACGCGGTGCGCTGTTTGGTTCTCAAGTCTTGTGCTCTTGAAAATATAAGGTGTTTTTTCGTTCTATAATCTCCTTAAGGGTTGCATTTAATAGCTCAAAACCAATTAAATAGGCTGTAAAGAAATATGAAATATGGGCCCTGAGAAGCTAACTATCAGACCCAACTGGGAAACAGAACACCATCAAAGGAGTGGAAGGAGGAAGTCATAAAGGTGACAGGTTAGATCGTGGGAGCGCTCACCATTCTAAATGCGACCTAAATGTGTTATCCCAGATCATCCATAAATCCCACCGGACTACGACAAAGCGATAGACTCTCGGGCTTATTGTCCAACATTGCGCTGAAAGGTGTAATACGGAGAGATGGGTTTAACAACCGAGGAACGATTTTCAACAGATCCAGTCAATTTGTCTGCTTCCCAGATTTGTCAGTCGAACATCTAAGAAGGTAGCAGACCTGTACGTTCGCCTGAAACATACATCAGCAAAATAGTAGTGAATATGTTTAAAACTATGTATATGCTAGTAGATGGAATGGAGCGTGAAAGAGCTGGCCTTGGAAACCAATCCCATATCTTTTTTCAGATGTTTTAGAAAATTTGCAATTGCTTAGATAAAAAATCTTTGTTTTTTCCGATACTTCGATTGGAATATGGGTTTTCAAAGAAAAGGCTTATATGGTCATTTTGCACAAAATTGGCCATAACTCAAAAACGAAAAAAAGTACATTTCAAAAATTTCATAAGCTTTAAGCTTATGAAATTATCTTCTCAAAAATATTTTTTTGAAAATTTTCCACGAGTTTTTACGAATTTTCTCAACGGTGGAAAATTTTGTGGAAAACTTTTTCCAGTTAATATTTTGTTTTTATTCCTGAGAAAATTTGCTTTCATTTTCATAAAAAAAAACATTGTTTCTACGATGCTTCGTTCTTGAGTTATGATTTTTCAAAGTAAATAGCGTCAGAGGAAAACAAAAAAAATCCAACTGAGTTTCCGGGAAAATAAGCGACCCTGAATTTTTCTCAATTTTTTTATTCATATATTGATGAGCCCTGCCTGTGAAAAAAGTTTCATGAAAATCTGAGACCCTTCGGCCCACTTTGTACGGAAATAAAAAAAAATCCCCTGCTGCATTGTGAAATCTATATGAAAATCTACTGATTTCGTGTAAAAACATACAAAGAGAAATCGATCACTGCAAATACGTTGTTTTTTTTTTTTTTTTTAATTTCTTTATTAGTATCATTCCAAACATTACATTCATTTCTTATATCTAGGTGTTCTGTGTTATTTGACAACACTATCATCCTAATTTGGTAAAACAAATTTAAGATTTAATTAACATTTTGTTAACAACATATTACATTTCATTTGCCGTAGCAGTTCAGTTTTTTTACAGGTGAGTTGATTTCACCTGCTTATAAGAGAAAAAAAAAACGTTTTTAATATACTTAACCTAACTTAACCTAAACATATAACGCATTAATCGTGGCAATAGAAGATTGTAACGATTTTTGCCTGAAATTATTAATGATTGTATTTGACATTTGTTCCAATGTTTCAACATTGGATATTCTATGTAACTCATTGGTACTATACCAGGGAGGAAGCCTCAGAATCATTTTCAAAATTTTATTTTGAATTCTCTGCAGAGCTTTCTTTCTGGTATTACAACAGCTAGTCCATATTGGTACAGCATACAACATGGCTGGCCTGAAAATTTGTTTGAATATCAAAAGCTTGTTCTTAAGACAAAGTTTTGATTTTCTATTAATAAGGGGATAGAGACATTTTACATATTTATTACATTTGGCTTGAATGCCCTCAATGTGATTTTTGAAAGTTAAATTCTTATCAAGCATGAGCCCTAGATACTTAACTTCATCTGACCAATTTATTGGAACCCCTCTCATCGTGACAACATGTCTACTTGAAGGTTTCAAATAAAGAGCTTTTGGTTTATGTGGGAATATTATTAGTTGAGTTTTGGAAGCATTAGGAGAAATCTTCCATTTTTGCATGTATGAAGAAAACATATCCAAACTTTTTTGCAATCGACTACAGCCCGAGCAGAAGAAAATAACTACTGAATACCAAATTGAGGTATTCCATACCAGACAATTTCCAATACTTACAACCTGAATGAGGTATGAATGAGCCCTGCATAAGAGGTAAAATACCTCAAATAATACCTTATGCATATTCTACAAATACCAAGCTGATAACTAGATCAGGTACTGTAATACCTAAATAATACTTGATGAATTTTCATATAAAAGTGAAATTTTTCAATACCTCCAGCAGACCTCAATAGCTATCGAATACCAAAATGAAGTATTTTTAATTGTTTTTCAAATACCATTATAATACCAAAATGAGGTATTGACAACTGAATAATACCTAATTATGGTATGATACCAAAATATGGTATGCATTAGTTATTGAGGAGTTATTTGTTCCTCCTCGGGAGATGACACGCAGACTTCGTCCTTTGGCGGAGAGGCCTGTGTCATCCGCAAACAAAGATTTTTGACATCCCTGAGGTAGCTCAGGTAAGTCAGATGTGAAAATATTGTATAATATTGGTCCCAAAATGCTGCCTTGAGGAACACCAGCTCTTACAGGAAGTCTTTCAGATCTGGAGTTCTGATAATTAACCTGAAGTGTACGATTTGACAGATAACTTTGAATTATTCTAACAAGGTATGTTGGAAAATTAAAGTTTTTTAATTTTACAATCAAACCTTCATGCCAAACACTGTCGAATGCTTTTTCTATGTCTAGAAGAGCAAGACCAGTAGAATAGCCTTCAGATTTGTTGGAACGGATCAAATTTGTTACACGTAAAAGTTGATGAGTGGTCGAATGTCCATGGCGGAATCCGAACTGTTCATTGGCAAAAATTGAATTTTCGTTGATGTGGGCCATCATTCTGTTCAAAATAACCTTTTCAAAAAGTTTACTGATGGAGGAAAGCAAACTGATTGGACGATAGCTAGAAGCTTCTGCAGGATTTTTGTCTGGTTTTAAAATTGGAACAACCTTAGCATTTTTCCATTTGTCAGGAAAATATGCTAATTGAAAACATTTGTTAAATATATCAACTAAAAATTATAAGCTACTTTCTGGAAGTTTCTTGATGAGGATGTAGAAAATTCCATCATCGCCAGGAGCTTTCATGTTTTTGAATTTTTTAATAATAGTTCTCACTTCTTCCAAATCAGTCTCCCAGGCATTTTCGAAAACGTTCTCTTGATTGAGAATATTTTCGAACTCCTGAGTAACTTCATTTTCAATTGGACTAGTAAGTCCTAAGTTAAAATTGTGCGCACTTTCAAACTGCATAGCAAGTTTTTGAGCTTTTTCGCAATTAGTTAGTAATAATTTGTTTTCCTCTTTCAATGCCGGTATTGGCTTCTGAGGTTTTTTCAAGATTTTCGATAATTTCCAAAAGGGCTTAGAGCCAGGGTCCAATTGAGAAATTTTATTTTAAAAATTTTTGTTTCTTAATTGAGCAAAACGTTTCTTGATTTCTTTCTGCAAATCCTGCCATATAATTTTCATAACAGGATCGCGAGTGCGTTGAAATTGCCTTCTCCTCACGTTTTTAAGACGGATCAAGAGTTTAAGATCATCGTCTATAATTACGGATTCAAATTTTACTTCACATTTTGGAATTGCAATGCTCCGGGCTTCAACAATGGAATTTGTTAAAGTTTCAAGAGCATTGTCAATATCAAGTTTAGTTTCTAAAGAAATGTTAACATCAAGATTGGAGTCAACATACGTTTTATATATATTCCAGTCGGCTCGTAAATAATTGAAAGTGGAGCTGATAGGATTAAGAATCGCTTCTTGGGATATTTGAAATGTAACAGGGACATGATCAGAATCAAAATCAGCATGAGTAATCATTTGGCTACAAAGATGACTAGAGTCGGTTAAGACCAAATCAATCGTGGATGGATTTCTAGAAGAGGAAAAACATGTGGGGCTATCAGGGTATTGAATTGAGAAATATCCTGAAGAGCACTCATCAAATAAAATTCTGCCGTTTGAATTACTTTGAGAATTATTCCATGACCGATGTTTGGCATTAAAGTCACCAATGACTAAAAATTTTGACTTATTGCGAGTCAATTTACGCCAACCAGTTTGGAGCAAATTAACTTGCTGCCCAGAGCATTGAAAAGGCAAATAGGCAGCTATGAAAGTATATTTACCAAACTGTGTTTCAACAGAAACACCTAAAGTTTCAAAAACTTTAGTTTCAAATGATGAAAACAGTTGATGTTTTATACGCCTATGAATGATGATTGCAACTCCCCCACATGCCCCATCAAGTCGATCATTACGATAAACAAAAAAGTTAGGATCTCTTTTGAGTTTAGATCCAGGTTTTAAATACGTTTCGGTAATAACTGCTATATGCACGTTATTAACCGTAAGAAAATTAAACAGCTCGTCCTCTTTACCATTCAGAGAACGGGCATTCCAATTTAAAATATTTAAATTATTATTTGGATCCATTAGAAAAACGTAATCCAATAACAATTTGATTTGTAAATTTTACACCTAATTGGACTGCTTCAGTCATAGTGGTGGCTTTGAACATTGCATCAATCATTAGATTCAATTGTTCAGTTAGAAAATTAAAATCAGAGGCAGACATGTCATGTGATTTCCCATTGGAAATACGGTAGACGAAGAAGCGGAGTTACCTGTGGCGGTAGGGTTTTTTCCATTTGATTTGAAACAAGTAGAATGGGTACCCATGGATCGAACAGGGGAGGAGTTCAAATTTCCTGCTACGATATCGGCAAAGGATTTACCGTGGGTAGATACATTCGAAATAGAAAGATTCGAACGGCTACCCGACGGATTAAAATTAGTTTGTGAATGAGCATGATTATGATCTTCCTGATGGGTATGATTCATGATCAAGCGATCGTTAACTGAAAAATGAGCATTGTTCGATACTCTACCAGGCAAATTCCGGAAACGACCGTTATCGTAACGGATATTATCTTTCATCTGCCTGGCACGAGCCTCAATGACCTTTTTGCGTGAAGGACAATTCCAAAAATTGGACTTATGGTTAGCCCCGCAATTACAACATATGAATTTGGTGGTATCTTCCTTCACTGGACAGACGTCTTTGGCGTGAGAAGAACCTCCGCAAATCATGCATTTAGCATCCATGCGACAATTTTTTGTACCATGACCCCACTTTTGGCACCGACGGCACTGAGTGGGGTTCTGGTAATTTCCTCCAGGTTTCTGGAAATGTTCCCATGTCACACGGACATCAAACAAAAGTTTTGCTTTTTCTAAAGCTTTAATATTATTTAGTTCTTTTTTGTTAAAGTGAACTAAATAAAATTCTTGAGAAAGCCCTTTCCGAACAATGCCAGATTGGGTTCTCTTTTTCATAATGATCACTTGGACTGGGGAAAATCCAAGTAAATCATTTATTCCATTTTTGATCTCTTCAGGTGATTTATAGTCACTTGAGAGACCTTTCAAGACAACTTTGAACAAACGTTCAGTTTTGTCGTCATAAGTAAAAAATTTGTGCTTCTTCTCTTCAAGATGTTTGAGAAGAAGCTCACGATCTTTAAGAGTTTCCGGCAAAACGCGACAGTCTCCTTTCTTTGCGATTTGGAAGGAAACCTTGATTCCCCTAATGGAGTTCAAGATCTCCTGCCTAAATCCCCCAAATTCGGAACAACTGACCACGATAGGCGGCACTCTTTGCTTCCTCACTTGAATCAAAGAGCCTGGGCTAGAGGCTGCTTCGATTTGGTTTTCGGAAAATTTGTCTAAAGCATCGAACTGATTGCTCATTTCGATACAATTATTCATTTCACCCTTGGAAGAAAGTTCGCATTCCGGGGAAACGCCCTTTCTTCCATTCTTGCCACGTGTAGTGACAGTTTTAAAACCCACTTTTTTGGAAGGAAGTAGTGAAGTCAGAGATTCACCCTTCCTTTTGTTAGTTGTTGATACCATGTTTAATTAATACACGAAAGAAGACGTGACCTTCGAAAGGTTTTTTCCCAAGACGGTGTCCAAGAAGGATTACCACCGCTAGCTTTCGCCAACGGGTCCAACGAAAAATCGAAGGCACGGGTCCAAACAAGGATCGTAAAGGGATCAATAGTAGAAAAAATAGTACTGAAAAGTACTGTTTTTGTAGCACTGAAAAGTACTGTTTTATTGCTTTAGGTAGTTTTTAAGAAAACTTCCAAGAGCAGAGAGAATTCGTGTACGCACAGCACGAAGGTACGATGCGCACTGCAGATACGTCGTTATTGTACTAAACGCGAGACGTATATACAGAAAAAAAAAATATTGCTACCAATATTTTGTAGTTTTCCAAATCACAAAATTCAGAGGACCAAATAATCGTACACGCTTCTTTAGTTTTTCTAGATTTGTGCAATCCAGGGGTTTTTTTTTGAAGGGTTCCAATTCATTTTTACCTAATGATTATTTCGACGTTGTGGTGGAAGACGAATCGCAATTTTTCAAAAATCTTATTTGTATAAAGTTAAAATTTATCGATCCAAACAATCGATCAATTGTCGGAGTTAAAAATAAAGCCTGTAAATTTGTAAACGAGAGGTACTCTACTGTTTGTAATAATAGAGTTTTCAAATATTTGATGGAAAATCGAATGCGATTGCTGAATTGTCGCAATGTAAGCTCTAGCAAATGTCAATCTTGAAAGAGCTCTGTTAAAATTGACGAATCTTAAAAAAAAAACAATGTATGTCGGATTCAAGGGAATTAAACCAAATTAGCCAAGACTCCTCTTAAGTTTTCGGACACTGCATTGAAAAAACGAACGCCTCAATTCAACCGTTTATTAAAAGGTACCAGCAGACGACCGTTCTGTCGTACCCCTCGACTTTAGCTGTCCTCAGAGTGGCAAGAATTCATTGGGACCTGAGAGAATGATTACAATTTATTTAGAGTGGCCCATTTTTAGTACAACAATCGGCCATCCTGACCACCATCCGGCTCGGATGGTGATGCGTTTACATCGTTCGTCATCATCGTCAGCGTAGTCGCCGTCGTTAACGCCGTCATCATCGGACACAGATTGCGTGTTGGGACACTTCTGAATCCACCGGAAAAAGCAGTAGATTACTATAACTCGATAATAGTTCCGTTCATTGAAGAACACTGGTTTAACCAGGCAATGGACATGCCCTATATCAACTGCAGCGATTCGCAGTAGACAGGATGTCCCGGGCCCGATCTATCTGACAAGCCAATCGAGCCCTCTGTCACCATAGAAGATGGTGTCTACATCGTGTCCATAGCCTGGGTTTAACTGGTACTCTTCCATACCTTGGAAAACGTCCACGATAAGATCCTTGTTTTGTTTTAGTTTTGCGATGCTTGCTAGCCGCAAACGTTGGAATAATTTCGCTTTTTGTTCTCGCATTCAAACGACCGCCCATTTCGGTCGTTTCGCCACCATCTGTTCCGCTTACTTCTGCTGATAGATTTGCTATCTCTTGGATGCTATGAACAGCACTGCTGGGAGATGTGTTGCAGTTGATGTGATCACCATTGTTCACGCTTCGATTTCGTGACTGTGCTACGAAGGCATCGTCAACCTTAGCCTGCAGTTCAATATTTTGATGCCGTAAAGTCCAAAATTCTTCTCGCATTGCAGAAATTTCGCTGGATAATCTTAAAATTTCTGCATTGTTCCGCATCAAACAATCAACCATAATATTAGCAATGGAAGTGTAGTCGTGTGGAGCCCACTGGATACCATTTCCTATCCACTCAGTGTTTGCCGCATCCATCACTCTAACTTATTCACATTCTTCGTATCGCGATTTCAAGCTACTCTACCGAAAGCTGATGGCTAGTGGTTTCCCGGACGGGCCCCCGATTTGTCGGATTCAAGGGAATTAAACCAAATTAGCCAAGACTTCTCTTAAGTTTTCGGACACTGCATTGAAAAAACGAACGCCTCAATTCAACCGTTTATTAAAAGGTACGAGCAGACGACCGTTCTGTCGTACCCATCGACTTCAACTGTCCTCAGAGTGGCAAGAATTCATTGGGACCTGAGAGAATGATTACAATTTATTTAGAGTGGCCCATTTTCGGTACAACATGTATGGATAAAGTGGGTAAAATGGGCTTTAATGTGCCATAACATCCAGATTTCGTTGGAATCGCGGAGCTCAGCGATCCAAATAGTCTGTAAACCCCTGGTTTAGATGTTAACTGAATAAATGAAATATAAAACTTGCTATATTTCTGTTGAAGATTGAATCAATTTTTGCTTATCTGATTTTTCAAGTTACTTAAAACTTTTGGATTGTGGTTTAATCACAGACAAACATATGTAACACTCGAATTATTTTCAGGGTACAGCAAAATAGTGTTCAATTCTAATATTCGATAGTTGGCCGACGGCTCATACGTGGCACTCGCATCGCTTTTGCTAGAGATTGACGTATCCGTACTACTGTCACCTAGTTACTGATAGCACATACTTTCTCAGATTTTTATTGGAACTATGGTAAGCTGAATCAGCGAAGGGGCTTTTATTCGATATAAGCTCGTAAATCCAGTGAACACGTGAGAAGGCCGGCAGCCATGCTCTCTCTATGATGCGCACACATAAAAAAAACAAGAGCCCCGAAAAGATCATTAGTGTTATTTATTGTATAAACCGAGTCGTAAATTTGACGAAAGTACATATAATTGAATTATGTTTTATGTCAAGAGAGCGGCATGTGTCCTCGCGCCTATATTTTTTGTTTGAATCTCTTCGCATCATTCCAGCTAAGGTTAGTAGTTTATACAATTTGAGGCCGTGTCTTTCATTCCATCCCATTATGTTCTTAGATGAAAGAAAACGCGGACTAAGGTCGTCGATGTCTCGGTTCCACTATTCAATCGGACTACACACATCATGCTGGAGTTTGCTGGATTTTCGGTGTGATTTTGTTTATTAGGGTTCATCAATTTCGATTTACTCCCTTTGAGTTGTGTTTCTCGCGGAGACGGACCACAGCGGCACGTAATTTGAATAAAATTGTTAGTTTTCACGTGGTTGAGTCGCGTGTTTCTGTCATCGTCGTCGTCGTCGTTGGGAACCATGGCTCGGAACGTGGAGAAGATCCCCCAAAACGGAAACAAGATCAAGCCGATATGGATTACGCTTGAAACATGATTTCAGCAGGTCGTAGCCATTAATTTGCTCTGGAGCGATCTGTGTGGCGTTGTACAAGTTTACAATTTATGGCACATTCTCTTGTTAAGTGTGGCATGACTTGTAAGATTTGTTCTGTTATTAATTAACCTTGATAGATGGAGATGCTTCGAACAAAATCAAACTTTTTTGTAGGTGCTTCTTTGGTATAGTGATGCACTTTAATGCACGGTTTTGGTAGTTAACGTTAAGTTCATGTCCAAGAATTGAATCCCGTATCGCAGCAGTCGATTCTCGCCGTCGAAGATTGTACACGAAGCGCACCGCCGCCTTGAAGCAGCGGTTGAGCTGCTCCTTCTTCTGTACAGCAGACATACCGGTATAGTACATAACACCGCAGTAAGTTAGGAACGGAACTACGACTTGTACTAGCTTTTTTCTTGTGTCTGTAGGTAGGAATTGACTAAACTTCCTGAAGGTGTGCAGCGATCCAAAATTTTCTGCTGTAACATCATTAACTTGAGCCGACCAACGTTAATTTTTTATCCATGTGCAGACTCAAATTTACTACCTTCTGAGCTCCTGGAATACTGCTCCCTCTTTGCAGAAAATGATGGCTTGGTTTTTTTTCGGGTTTGGAAACAGGGCATTCAGTCTGGCCCAGCTTTTTATTGCTCTGAGGTCCGAGTTAACCGTTTCGATGAGCGTGTCAACGTCTCCTTTTCTTCTTTTCGTCTAGTGATGTATATTTGAGGTCTTCCGCGTAAAGCTTCGAAAACACTTCAGACCTTGTGGAAGACTATCCATACACATACTGAACAGAAGGGCACTCAAGCATGATCCTTGAGGATTGGAACGGTTTTATTCCCTTCAGAACATACAAACCGAGTCATCCGCACGATTTCCTACCTCGACCTCAGGTATCAGAATATTGGCTCAGGCGGCACGTTCCCCTACAAATGGGAGATTTGTGCCTCGCACGTCATTGCCATTCATCACTTACCCGATTGGGGGAAAACGGAAAATAGAGGAAAAGGGAGGGAGGGAAGGATTAACATATCAAAAGAATGGGATAAAGAGATGATTAAATTCGCACAAGCACCTCCGAAAAGATGTTTGTTTGAATAAATTAGAATCTGAAAGATCAAACCAGAACATTCACAGAATAATTTCAAGTTCAATCTTCAGTTAAGGAAGACGATTCATTTCTGCACCCCCGAAGGGATACTGAAAATGATACATTGTTAATTCTCATACTTATGACACCGAATTCTCTACCATAGCAGATGATGAAGTACCATTTTGAGCACGAGAATCAGTTTTATTTGATAAAATACGAACAGATACCTTCTGAAAACCGTGATTCATCAAATAATTTTGTTTTTTGAGAAGGTTCAAAGAGTCGTCACATATGCTGAAAAAGAAAAGACGATGATCATTCACAGTCTGTAAGACTTTATTAACCCTCCAGAAGTTCGCCAGAACATTGGGATTCTGGAAAACCAACCGATTCAAAACATCGTTTTGATTCAAACCTTCAATTGCATTCCACGGAATGCGCAAACAAATGCTGTTTTGATGAAGGTTGTATTGTTCAAAAATGAACTTGAAATCAACTGACGCCTTTTCATTTATCATCAACAATCTTTGTCTCAGCCAATCATGGCTCTCTTGGTTTTCTGGAGAAAACCAAATTTTGCCATATCTCAGCCCAGAACCAAAGAAAGTTGGGATAAATGAATTAGGCGGCGTTTGATATAAAAGGACATTTAAATCCTTTAGCAATTCATTCTTCAATACGTCCGTAAAAATCCTTTTTCAAGCTTAATTTGCAAACGTAATGAAGCCTTTGAATCGCTTGTTTCTCCAGAGAGAGAAGTTTTACCAGTCAAAGCAACTTTGCGGTTTAGCTTCTTTCTCTGGTTTTTCGCATAATTTTTGCCTCTGGTGGCAAAACTTGGATTACCACCATTCGTGGCTTGTGGCTTCGCACCATGTTCTTGCCCAACACGCGGAATTTCGCCTTCAGCACGTCCAGTAAATGCTTCCAACGAACTCCTCGCGTGCTGTATAGAACTATCACAGGATTTACCTGAATACTCAGCCATGTTGCAATAACGAAATATCGCTCAATCTAAAATCGAACCTTATCCGATGACGATCAAAGTCAAAAGAAAGAGCAAATGCAAAACAATCACTTCTAATGGTTCGAGATAGATTGTTGTTCCACCAACACACTAGCTTTTAGAGAGAACCAAAAGCGAAATAAAGAGTCAATACATTCTTGTGAGTTATTTGCAAAAAAAAAAAATACAGGGATATTTGTCTGGTATACATAGGAACTACACCTGAAAGATACCCCATGTAATGCAAAAACACACATAAATTATTACACCCTTCTACTCTAAAATCAAGGCAATTTATAATTGACAATACTTCAAATCGATCTAATGCTTGTATTGCAATCATATGGTTGACCCCTACTGCCATACGTTCTCATGACATACACAGTAAAAGGTTTAATTAGGGTAAATTGCCAATTTTTGCACATGCTAAAAACGCGCGAATTAGTTGCGCAGCCAGTGTTTTCTTATGGGTGTGCAATAATTGGGTCGATTTCAAGCCCGTGCAACAATTGACAGGTTTACCCTTACACAGAAGAAATACCAAGTAGAGAGCAACTTGCTAAACAGGGATATTTTCTGACGCACACAATGCCATACATCCGAAAGATACCCCGTGGTAAGCAAATATGCCGAAAAAGTATTTCCCCCCTTCTCTCTAGTACAGAAGCAATTTGATCTACAATACATTTATTGCAATACTATGATCAGCTGCTGCATGTACCTACATCTCTGAATACGAGCAGAGAACAGATAGGTTGAAAAACGTACAGAGAACCGGGATAACCACAGTTCAGTACGTCATAACCCTCTAAGGGTGCTGCCATAGTGAATGCGTGATGAAACGCGTGCGCGTATGGGAACCCGCAAAGCAGAATATCCTTTGATCGCAACGCGTTCGCGCACGCACGCGCGTTACAATGTCTTCAGCCTAAGTATAGAACACTGATTGCACTGTTATGCTTTAGATGTTCATCTACTGGCTATAAGTACATACAGATACCCGTAGGTAAACAATGAGTTAAATGCTCACATGGAACTCAGTAGGTACTCACCAACCCTGAGATCACTGTTAGAGATGTGAGTAAACCACATACACATGCAAGGTTTTGCAATATGCTACAACAATTACATGTATGCCGCGTAAATAATTTGCGGCACCACATATTGAAGCACTTGCGAACAAAAAAAAATAATATTTTCACATTATTTCTTCTTTAAACGGGTCAGAACTACACTGAATTTTTTTCCGTTCAACAAAGTGGTAGTACACAACTGTTCACTAATTGCCTTAAGTGCAAGTTTTAATGATATCACCCAAATAAAATTAATTAATATGGGCCATCACACAAACGCGTCCACTACCCAACAGTGGTACACAACCGGTGTACCAGTGTAGTTGTAGGATGGTATTCGCACAGGCCAGTTGGACTAAATGACTTCATCTTGGTTTCCGTAACTCCAAAAAAGTGGTATTGGCTTTTATGTAAGGCAAGCTTCATGCCATCGAAGTTGCGTTCTAGATCACGCACGTTGAGGTGGCCAAGTCGTAGATTGGTGTAGTTGTTTGGTATATTTGGGTTGTACAACAATGACCCGATTTTGTAAACCCCATTTTGCGGAGAACTTTTTGTTGTCTCCGTTTGACTACCGAATTTCTTCAAATTTATTTCACACCTCTTGAACTTACGTTGAATACACATAACATACGGAAGAAATAACATTGATAAATTGCATACATTTTAAAGGGGAGCCGACTCGTTGATACATGAATTCGGTTTCACTTATTCGAGAAGTTGGCTGATATCTTCGGCGGGGATGGCAGACTGATACACTATCGTTTCGAACGTACACCGATTCGACTAGGTCGTTTTGTTCTATTCGTAACGCGAGGTTACGTATTCGAAAACTATCGATAGATAGCATTTCGTAGACGATACTCCAGAGGAAGTTAAAGTTGCACAATTTAGCTTCTTTGTGCTTTTTGAAGTACTTCTGAAGGTCATCTGTTTTCAATCCAACGCTATCGAATGCGACCAGGATGGTTGGGGTGATTGATCGATCGGTCCATTTGGATGGTTTCACGGGTAGCCGAAACCATGTGTTTACATGGGATATTGAGTCTTCGATGCCTAAGAAACATAATATAACATTTTTGTCGGTTTAGTACGGCACTTTGTTGATAGAGATTCGAAAACTGTTGACACTTCGGGAACAAATATTGGCTAGTTTCACACCTTTGTCAATCACCTCCATACATGTACAGATAAGTGCTGATTAGGCCGTCCCTTATTTTTTGAAAATGCGAAATGTTATAAGTTCGTCATTGTAAAGTGCTCGTATTGGTAAGAAAAAAATCAGGTAAAAATTTGAAGTCCGTACTTGGACGCTAAGTGGTTCCCCAAGGGCCCCGAAGGTATTAGGAGTAGATGACCCCGTGCGCCAAATTGAGCTCGCTGCTTTAGTGCACGCAGCATGAATACGAAAAGCCATCTGTCACAAATTGTCCTGCGTGTGTTGATAAACAGCATAGAAGTTTTTTTTTGGGATGATTCAAATATTACGTAACGCAAAATTTGAATCATTTTAAACCCCCTCCCTCCCCACATAACAGCTTTTGTATGAAAAATTTATTTATTTTGAATGAACCGTAACAATACGGAAGACCTGACCTGACTTTCAGCCAGTGGCTGGTTCGTCTCCGTTACGTGACGTAATATTTGAACGATCCCTTCGTAGTTCTGAATTTTATGCCAGCCTGCAGTGTTATGAAGATATTCACAGTATAAAATATTATTTTACTTAAAATTCTATGCTATTTATCAATGTGTTACTACTGGCGTTTCGTACTCATGTTGCGTACACTAGAGCAGCGAGCTCTATTTGGCGTACGGGGGTCATCTACACTTAATACCTTTAGGGTCGTTGGGGGACCACTTAGCGTCCACGTACAGACTTCAAATTTTTACCTGATTTTTTTCTTTTCAAAACGAGCACTTTACAATGACGAACTTATAACATTTCGTATTTTCGAAAAATAAGGGACGGCCTAGTGGTGATGGTAACTTGTACATAGATGTTGGGGAACCACTTAGAACAAGAATCACAACAGATAAAACCAATTCCTGCATCCTTCTTCTTCGCTCGCTTCCCCGTCTTTTTCCTCTGAACAGACGGTTCCTCGAGACCGCAGGCTCCATCGGTGATACAACCACTGCGCAAACGATTCTGATTGGCAACAATGTTCCATTTTACAGTTGATCGTATAACTAGATTGAAGTACTAGATCAATTGGCGGGTAGGTAGCAGGGTGTTTTGCTCACGTTTTTTGCTTGATGTTCATTTACCACCAACAGCTGTTCATTTTACCCACATAGTGCAGGTAAAATGAACATTTGCATCGTTTTTTGCTAGCGATAAAAAAAAATGCAAAAATTTAGCTATTTTAGTCTGAATTTGTGTCGCTGCTATAGATAATACTCCTATCCTTGATGTTGTGCGATAGAACTCTACAAATTCCTCGTTTTTCTATCAGATGATATCCTTGAGGTGTTTATTTTACCACCGCTTCCCCTACTTCGTGACATACACATAGGGTTTCTTCTATGACACATTCCAGCGTAACGCGACACCACGAGGAACCGACTTTCATTATCAAATTTGGCCTGTTCTCGGAAATATGCCTTGTGATCATGTGATTGAACAGGTTTTAGATTTTGCATATTAACTGTACTTGATGTTGTGACATTCATTTTGAAACATAACACTGTATATATGTTAACTAAAAGCAGTTGCATTTCGTAACGCGACACCATCGCTGAAATGCACTTTTTCAAACATCACTCTATAATCGCCTATATCTGCTCTGCTATAATTTTTACAATTCTCGCCGAACATTACTAAAGGACCTATGTACAAATGAGAGATTCTCTCCTCTCTCGCTCTCTTTCGATTATAACAGTGGAATACTAAAGCTTTTGGGAAGTTTTTCACTATAGATCGAAAGGCAGTTTCCTTGACTAGCGTTCCATACAAAAAACGCAAAAGAATAGGTTAATGTGACTCAGTTATTAATTAAAGAGAAAGTAAACAAAGAGAGCCTCTCAATGTTAGATAGGTCCTTTAGTAAAGTTTCGCGAGAATTCAGGTATATTCTAGGCAATCCTTCTATGTATTGATAAGAACCAGAGTGTGACTTTAAACTGGAAGGAAATATTGAATAATTGCAGAATCTCATTGATTTCATTTTATGAGCGCCGCGTTACGTTTATCTTCCAACAGGTTTCTGCAAATGGTGTCGCGTTACGCAGAAAACATTTTTTTATTTTCATTGACAAAATCGGCAATTTTGCTTTCAGGTTTCAGAAAAAAAAAATGTATATCTAGTATTGTTATTTGTTTAATACATTCGACATTCTACCTCAGAGTGGAGTAATTTGATCCGACACTGGTTAAAATTAATGTAATGTTTTGTGAAACCTTTTGAGGATGTCGTGCTTAGTAAAAGCGTAGATGGCGCATGGGGTCACCATATAAATTTGACTTTGCAACAATATTTAGATGCTTCTGTGATTTTTTAAGAATGTTTCCGGTACAGTACCTTCGGATGGCGGCGCGAATAATTTTGAATATTGACACATTGTAGAATGATTGAATTTCATTGTAAAATAAAACTATGTAAACCTTTCAACGATGTACTTTTAAAAGTATGCTTTCAGCAAAGTCGACAAGCAGACTTTCATGGCAGTCGGATCTAGCCGGAATTCAATAACACAGTGGAGTTAATGGATCTGATAAATGGGTAAAATTATTAAAAAGATTCAATAAATTATTTTAATTATTATTTATTTTAAGAATATTGTTTCAGAAATTTGTAGAAGACCATAATAGCTTTCGAATGATGGGACGAAAAATCTGTAGAGCTGCTGTACAGTGGAGTAATTGCACGTTTTTGGGTTATTTTTTTAATTATCCCTTTGATCTTTTTTGAAGATGATGGAAATATCCGATGTTCATTCGATTTTTATAATCTGCTGGTTCAGACATGACGTGTGCAGGTGTTTAGGATTTTCTAATGGTGGTCTGAAGGATACAGAACTTGCGGCACAGGTGTGTAATTGAACCTGATATTGGGCCAAGAGTATTTCAACGTATCTATTTAGTATTTTGAGGACAGTAGCGTAGCTAGGGGGGTGCGGTGGGTGCGGTCCGCACCGGGCCCCGAGATCCTAGGGGCCCCCAAATCGCAGTGCGGATTTCTCATAGCATTAAAAGATCAACATAGCTTTTAGGAAATTGATATTTGTAAGATCCCAAAAAGAAAATAAGTATGGCAAGCATAAGTTTTGGAGGAAACTTGGATAAGCGATGTACAGGGGCCCCTTGATTATCCCTTGTTTAGATGTACAGGGGCCCCTTCACTAACCCTAGGTTTAGAGTGAACCGAGGCTTTGGGTTCCCACATTTCGAGCGCCTTCACAAATATTTGTTTTGTAAGTTATTGTCTTTTTTGTTGTTACTTCGATTGCACGCATGAGAGAACTGAGCCTTCTAATAGCTATTCGCGCTATTTTGAACCTAATACCTATTTTGAAGATGTTGATGTTTGAGAACGGATGTTGAATTCATAAATATTCATATTTATATAATACTTCATGAATTCTGATTTCTAATCAAATCAACCCAATTTTGTAAGCCTTTAAAAATATGAAGCATTGATGAGTTTTTTACTTAAATGTGTACAAGTAAAAAACTCATCAATGCTTCATATTTTTAAAGGCTGGGTCTACTATCTGAATCATTCTTATCGCCATTAGAAATGATACAAAGACCTTCTCAATAGCATATACGTGAGTTAAAGACCAAACGTGTACATTTTTGTTAGATTACAACGTTTGAGATTTATTCATTATCATGAATTTTGTAGAATGCGTAAGCTAAGGATTTTGATTTTTTATCTACTATTCAGACTGATGCAAATATTAGTTTTATTTTATGTCCGAGAGCACTCAAAGCGAAGAAAAATATTTAGGGTACCGTGATCCTGGGTAACTTTGATCAGCCGGGTAAGATTTATCGCAATGATACTCTTCGTAAAAAGTTCATTTGTTGATGATATATTTTCTATGCATGAATGATGATTCTTTAAACCGCAAGGTTTTTGCCAAAATTGAGTTGTGTTAATGCGTAAATTTTTTAACTTTTGGGAACAATGATTTTAATGATTATAGATGACACGATCAAAGAATCATGTCTCACATGAGATCTGAAAACGATGTGAGCAAGGGAAAAGTGGTGTTACTAAAATGACATCGTCAAAAACGATTGTCAAAACTTTTATAAACATATTCAGTTAAGCATAAGCCACAAATTACAATGAAAAATGCAGAATTTCCTTAGGAAATTGTCTACTTTTAGGCTTATTCCACAATTCAGGATATTTTTTGTTTTGAAATAACTCGAAAAGTACATGAGTTGTAAGAGTTTGGCCTTTATATTCGGCTTCAGAGACCATTATTTTAGCAAAAAAATATATTTAAAATATTAGCACATGTTTTTTTCATGAGTGATCAATGTTACCCCAAATCAGCTAAATATAAAAATCACATAAAACACTATTTTGAACATGTTTAAACTTTCAGATAATAAAATACAGCATATAGATACCCCAGTTTGAGGATCATGTTCTAGCATTTGCTAAGGACGTTTATGGTCTCAAAATAGTAATCTGAATATCATGGAATTCTGCCGCACAAAAGAGTTATTAGATCAGATTATTATGCGAAACTGTAATTACATTTTAACTCATAAAATTCAATTCCTCAACTATTCAACCGATTATTTGAGCTTCTATTGAAAGGAAATAGTTGTACCAGATTTTAGCGTTGGCGCCATTCTTCTAAAACCTTCCGCGTTTTTGTGAGAGATAAATATGTTTTTTTTTTTTTGCACAAAGCTAATCAAATAGCTCTGGTTTTTGGTCTGGTTTTAAGAAGCGACCCAATCTTATCAGATAGGTGTCGGTCACACATGTTGGGGACTGCTTGGCTTCAATGGAAAACAACTTGGATCACTGGGCAATTCGCAATATCCATAAAAATTATCAATTTATAAAATCAGCCTATCGGTACTGCCCATAGACATCTACAACTCCCTTTGGAAGATCCGCAAAATTGGTCGTAAAAATCATCCTAGACCACTACGCGTTTTTTCTGAACACGTAAAACTTATAATTATAGAACATTTAAAATTTGTAATACACGTATAATTTGTATTACAATTAAAGACCACTTTGATCACCGAAGTTTATTGTAAAATTAATCAAATTCATTATTATACAACGTAAATGATGAATGTCAACATAGACAAATGTCATGACAAGACATCCAGAAGATTTGAAAAAAAAAAACAGATAACCATTCTGTACGGCTGTTCCAGATCTTCTTAAAAGCTTTATAGTGGTCACCTATATTCAAAAACAATCCCAATGATCCGTTACGTTTAGTGATTGATTTCTGATATGTTTGGAAAAAAAACCGCAGTGATCTAGGATGATTTTCACGAAATGACAATTTTTACGGATGTCCGTAAAATGTTTCCAGAGAGAACAGGCCGTCTGTATACTGGTGGTGCGAATCAATTGCAAAACAACGTGCACGCACAGAAGCACAAAGAGAAGAACGCGGTGCAGCATTCAGACATTCAAAGTAACCTCTCAAAAAGGAAATCAAGAGTCGAAAACGGGCATGCTTTGATAGTCTATGCCGGAGTTCCAACTCGAGTCCGTGGGGGGTAATGGCTAAGACCAAAGGTGGAGTCCGAAGAGAAGTCGCCCGAGCTGCTGCGATCGATAATCGATGTATTCTTCTAGCATCATCCCACAAGCCCAAGGCCACAAGCGCCGTATGCAGCAGATGAAGGAGAAGAAGCAGCCAGGATGACGAACGAAGAGCTGGCAGGAGTCGTGAAATCATTCGCGTCAATTGTATAAAAGCTTATAAGGCACCGGGACCCGATAGTATCACGAATGTTGCCCTAAAAGCAACAGTCAATGCGGATCCGGACATGTTCAGAGCCGTTTTGCAATGCTGCATTGATTAAGTAATGTATGGAAGCGACAGAAGCTGGTACCACTACCAAAGGCGGAGAAACCACCAGGTGACTCGTCGGCGTATAGACCAATCTGTCTACTAGATACGATGGGCAAGTTGTTTGAGAGGTTGATCCTCAACAGGCTAGTACCGTATACTAAGGACACGGATGTCCTGTCAAACAACTATTTTGGATTCAGGAAAGGTAAATCTACTTTGGACGCTATCCAGTCAGTAGTTCAGCTGAGATTGCAATAGAGCATAGAAGGAGCGGCATCCGTTACTGCGCGGTTGTCACTCTGGATGTGAAGAATGCGTTCAACAGCGCAAGCTGGGAAGGATAGCTCACGCACTTCACTGCCTCAAGGTACCGGTGCAGTTGTGTAAGCTCCTAGAAAGCTATTTTGATGGTAGGATTCTACTGTATGACACAGAGGATGGGCAGAAAAGCGTTTGAATTACCGCGGGAGTACCTCAAGGTTCAATCCTGGGCCCGATGTTACGGAATGCGATGTACGATGACGTACTGAGGCTGCCCCTTTCCGACGAGTGTTAAGATTGTTGGATTCGTCGACGACATCACCCTAGTAGTCTATGGCGAATCGATGGAGGAAGTAGTGCTGACAGCAACGCACTCTATTCCTAGTTGAGGAATGGATGGAGTCTAGGAAACTAGGACTGGCCCGTCGCAAGACTGAGGTAGTGGTGATCAACAACCGCTAGTCTGAGAAACATGCGCTTATCTTGGTAGGTGATTGCACCATAGAGTCCAAGCGATCCCTTAGGCATCTTGGGGTAATGATTGATAACAAGCTCAGCTTCGCTAACCACGTTTAATGTACCCGTAAAAGAGCATATACGGCTATAGTGGCGCTTTGAGGATGATGTCTGACAGCTCAGCTGTAATTATTGCTGTTTGCATTTGGGATGCAAATCTAGACTAAACGTCCTCCAAATGCGGTAACACAAAACAATCAAAGGGCACCTAGCAACGATTAAATAAATCACCGCCGCCCTAGCAAGAAAAATCTATCTTTGACATCGCATTTCTTGTGAAAATTCTTACCGCGTTTGGTGCTCCCGCATTTGATATTTGCAATTCAAACGCACACAGCAATACAAGCAAATGCAAGCTCCTGGCAGTCGTGGCGCTATTTACACTGAGATATGGAGCATCAATCTGGTGAAAAGCGCTTAGAACGAGCAGAAACCTAATCTTTTTGGAAAACACGTATAGGATCATGTGCTTAAGAGTAGCAAGTGCATACTGGACGGTATCTAAAGAGGCCGTGTCAAGGGGCGAATCACTTTTGATGCATCTGATAAATTTCATGCATTTAAATGCATTGAAATGCACACTCAGCAAATTTGCAATTCATGGCTTGCTCCTTGGCTTGCTCCAATGTTTGTTTGCTATCATTATCAAAATGTCAAACTCATTCTCCAAACGCTCAAGAAAATCTGCTGCTCTCAAAAAACTAACAGTAATGTTGTGACTGGGCCGTGTGCATCATAGCCGGGATGATGCCCATCGGGCTTATCATCAAAGAAGATGTTCAACGCTTCATCCAAAGAGGTTACCAGAAGAGTCCGCAACGCCTGTGAACAGACAACGCTTAGAGATTGGCAGCAGTACTCCACTAAAGGTAGATGGACCCATGGGCTAATACCAAATATGTCAGATTGGTATGAAAAAACAAAAAATAATGGAGAAGGGAACTTCTACCTATAATGAAATCGAATAAAGCCACGTCTCTGTGAAAGAGAAAAAACAATTCAAAAGATTTTTGGTTGCAGCGTGAGTACCGTTGCGATCTCACAACGTTGCAACAAACCATCTAAAATTTTTAAGAAAAGAAAGGCTGGAACTCAACAACAAACCAGTTACCTTCTTAAAGGAAAAAAGGATCTGTATCATAATCAAAACAATCAATAGACCACTGGTTACGCTTGTAGATGCCAAGGTCTTTATTCGATGGAGTCCATGCAGGATCAAGAATATTCGAACAAATCATCGCATAGCCGTATGAATGGTTAAAAGTCTTCGCCCTAATTAGAAACCATCAATATACAATGACCTACGCTTGTAGATCCTTGGGCCTATGTTCCATGGAGTTCTTGGAGGACCAAGAACGACGGTATTTATCCAGACAAAACTCCATTTTCTCATATGAATGGAATCTTCTTCTTCTTCTTCTTCTTGGCATTACGTCCTCACTGGGACAGAGCCTGCTCCTCAGCTTAGTGTTCCATGAGCAGTTCCACAGTTATTAACCGAGAGCTTTCTTTGCCAAGGTTGCCATTTTCGCATTCGTATATCGTGTGGCAGGTACGATTATACTCTATGCCCAGGGAAGTCAAGGAAATTTCCATTACGAAAAGATCCTGGACCAACCGGGAATCGAACCCAGACACCTTCAGCATGGCTTTGCTTTGTAGCCGCGGACTCTAACTACTCGGCTAAGGAATGGAATCTTTAACGTGTAAAAAATATCAAAAGTGTGCTATATTGTTTATTACTTAAGTAAATTGGAAGTATTTATTCCATGAAATTTATGGATGAACTAGAGCACCTATTGTAGTCACTTAATTTCCAAAAAACGGAGAACTTGACGACACAAAAATTCTCCAAATTTGATAATCTTCTAGGGACCAGAATTACGGGATAGTCCTATACACCGTTTACTCATGTAGAATTATATGCCTAAAATTCAACGGAGACCCTAACTTGCACACATTTTGTTCTGATAGAAATAAAAAATATTCTTACATATCATAAACGCAAAATTAATTTTAATAAAAAAAATCATTTTTTTTCAAGCAGACCCCGGAAGGTTAAACCTTAAAAACATTGGCAATTTTATAAATATCATATGAGATAAAATTGAAAATCCGACATCCCTAACCTCAATTATTTGATTAATCTCTCCATTTCAGACCTGAAGCTACTGTCCGGTCTCACATCGTCCTCTGCCGTGGATTACGACCACGGTTTCCAAAAACCAACTGGACTGTGGCCATCATTCTTCAACGTCGCAATGCGGGCGACAATTTCGGTGAACGCAACCTGTGGTCAACACGGCAAGGAAGAGTACTGTCGCCTGCAGGACCCACACCGGTAAGATCTTCAGCTTCCGATGAAACCTTTCGTACCACCTTGTTTTTAAAACTGTGAAAGGGTGTTGAAAGTGCCCTGGCCAAATATTTAATCTCCCATCTTAATTGTGTGTTTTTTTTTTCGGTGTGTGGTTTTCCATGTACTCCCGGTGGGCTCTCTTTTGCAGATCGCGATCATCGCAGTGTGGCATATGCGATGGCAACAATCCCGATCTGGAGAAACGACATCCCATTACGAATATTGTCGACGGGACGAATAGCTGGTGGCAGAGTCCAACGATGCACAAGTCGAGCAAGAATGATCGCGTAACCATTTCTCTCGATTTGGGACAGGTGAGTCTCGAATATTTTTTTTCTTGAAACACGTTATCTTACATAATTTATTATTTAATTTTTGAGTTTTCATACTTATCCTTCATTAGAATCACAACTCCACTATCCCTGACCGCGCCGAAAACAAATCTGACAACAACCGACCAAGAAATATTGACTCTTCGCTTGGCTGCCTTTGCGCACCTTCTTCTATGGGAAGCGATTCTCCTCACACAGTTTGCTCTTTCTGACCTCAAGATCGATCGGGTGTTTATTTGTCCACGCACCTTCGGCCTGGTTAGGAATCTGGTCCAAAGTTTATTCCAAGAATTTTCCTGTTTCGAGTTTTTACGTTACATTCTCTGCGAGCGCCTGCAATGCACCCACCCGAACCAGCCATCGATGCAATGCAGCATCCAAAATTCTTGAGTTTGAACAGAGTGCATCTGTTTATCGTCTCCTAGGTTCTCACTTATCTTAAATGATTTTTTACTGCTTTTGACCTGCGCCGTCGTTTTGGTTGGATAGGTTTGAGGCAGGGGCTCTCAAACTTTCTGGATGCACGACCCACCTGGCAGTCAGGTTTATTTTTCGCGATACACCTCTCCTGTTGAACAGGGCATTTTATTTTTTTTTAGTTTGACAATTATTTTGTATACTTTTCCAAGATAAGTCAAAAATTAGATAGATGCAAATACATAAAAATGATATGGATCAACATGTGCATCTAAAAAATAGTCACACTGTTTAACATTGAAGAGAGCTTTAATTTTTCGATTCGAAATGATTATAAATCTTCGACCTGTTTAGTGGAATACCTTAAGTAAATGAAAACTGGATTTAGTATGGACTATACCATTTAATCTCTATAATTTAATCTATAATTTGAAGCATTTTGGTCTTAGCTGTAAGGTTTCTTCGGTGTCGTGTAGTAAAGTCGTCTTCCAAGTCCAATTCGAAATATGTATATCATTCAAAAGATACACATTCTGGTTGGAACTAAATGGTATACAGAAAACTCTCCCTTACTTGATATTCCGTATCTCAATATCAAGTTAGAGAACCATTGTAAAAATTGGTTTTAATGGCTACCTCGATGATCTCTCGAAGCGCATTTGGTTAAATGTTGTAAATTCTTCTACAATTTTTGGCAAATTGACGAATTTTTGGATCATCAATTCAACCATCTGAAAATTTCGAACTTTTTGGAAATTATTTTAATATTTTTTCATCAATCAATATTGTGGGTTTTTTTTGGAGAATATTTCAGTCATCTAAACTGCTTCAATGAATCATTTGAAAAACTTCAAATAGTTTTCGATTTATGTATTGTTCGAAAATGCTTAAAATTACATAACCCCCTTTCAATTGGAGAACTACCACACAGGGGATCGCCAACCACAGTTTGGGAAACTATGGCATGAGGTGTATTTTCGGTAACTAACAACGGAGGTTGCCAGGGCTTAAACACGATATTAGTGACGGATAGTGATGGACTCGCCAGGTTACCAGCTTTGATTGGATTATGAATTAGACAGACAGCGAGGGACTAAGCCGAAGGTGTCGATTAGGCTTCTTCGGTAAATAGCTATGCGAGCTGCCGCACGAAGTCACGGTTTCGGGGTTTCGGTGTGTGGGAAGATGTATGCTGGATTTATGTCAGCTAGGATTAACCCTCCGGTTTGGTGATGTAAAAATTCTGATCATCAACGTCAGCTTCATATCATCACTGTTGGTTCCATGGTGCATTACATTTTACGGGATGTTCAACATGGATTTCATTCATTAAGAATATTACTGATGTATAGATTATAGATATGTATTCATAAGTTTACAAATTTAAAGATTACAGATTACATAATCAGAGGAATGAAATGAACCTACACATTTAGATTATTCTACGGATTTTGGTGAATCCTCAAAAGCTGAGAGAGAGGAGACAGCTGGCTTCGATTGCGAACTCCCAAAAGTCAAGGGAACCTGTCATCAACTGTCACTGGAAAACCCCACATTCGAAAGGCAACCGTCAAAATTTAGCCAAACTAAAACTGGATGTGATTGAAATTTCAGGTTGTTTGCCGATTGGCCTCAAATTTCTATCAAATGTTTTGATTTTTTTTTATAACAAATGGGATGTGAAAATCATTTTTAACCCAGTTTGTGCTCTCCGAACCATTGTACACAACCCAAACAAAAGAAGAATAAATCAAAGAAGCCAAGAAAACAAGCCAGTTGTCAGTGAGCTGTCTCCTCTCTCTCAGCTCAAAAGCAGTTGCAAATTAACGTAGAGCGCTAATGTTTTACATAACAATTTTCGTAGTAAAATCATCGGAATCTGTTTACGCCAGTTTTCACAGCAGCAACATTCGTCTTTTATAGTTTTCTATAGTTATATAGTTATTTCTATATCAGAGAGCACACAACCTCGCAAATTTCACGCAATGTGGATCAATTTTGACATACTTCGTCTTATTTTTTGAGATCTATTTAGCAAGTAGTACTCGAAGTCAAATATTCGGTTAGGATATGACAAGGACTTTTGATAAATTTTGATAGTTTCAAGCAAATGTTCAACCAAATATGTGGCATCGTATATCTACTGATAGTTTGATACTATTGATCGCCAAATGAAAAAAAGAGAAGGTTAAGGTTAATGTACAATACTAAATGAAGCATTTTGAAGAAAAAAACATCACTTTCTCAGCGTTTTTGTGGTAGGGTGAAAAATTCGATGAGGTGATCACGAATAAAAGATAAATCTATCATCTATCTATCGTGCATAATAGACAAACCATCATACTGCATTTTTTTTCGAAGATTACTCAAATATAAATCAATTTTAAAGATATAGGAATTTCTTTGTGCAAGGGAGTTTTTTTTTATCTTTTAAAATTTAAAAAATAACTTGAAAAATCTGAATGTCGTAGACACAAGAGTCAATTTGGATAAATTGAGATGTAAGATTGTGAAAAATAATAGAATCGTTCTGGTGGGCTTCGATCCCACGACTCCCAATACGCTAGACTGGGCGTGTTAACCAACTACGCCACAGAACGGGTAACGATTCTGCAGCGCAATCGGCCAACCTGAAACCAAAGTCCAAATCTGAAAAAAAATAGAGAAAGTCCTGAATAAAGACCAAAAGAAATTTTTAGAAGCAATATCTCAAGTAATTCTGGGAAAAAATCTCTATGGTCACGATCACAGGATTTAGCGGTCAAAGGTGCACCATAAAGTAGTAATTATCTGTGAAACATATCACTTATATGCAGAACTTTGATATGTCTATAACGATTCATGATTGATATTGATGTGCTATAATCTTGTTCCATAATCTAGAAGGAAATATTTAAATTTTTCCTAAGGGAATTCATTTGGTGGGGAGCAGGCCGTTAAGTCGAATGTCGATAGTCTGAATGTCGTTAGGTCGAAAAGGTTGTTATGCTGAATGGGTAAGAATAAAAATCTACTGTCTAGAAGGCTAGCTTTTTCCTTTTTTTAACCCGTATAGGCCTAAACGAAAGCAAAAATACCAAAACCCTTACCGCTCAGCGCATACTTAACGGATTCAAATAGTTTTTAGTCAGTATACTGGCCCACATATCTAGTTTTTAAACGTGGCCAGAGGAACTCGAGAATACACCTGAAGCAGGAGTTATTGTGGTGGGTTACTGGGTCAAGTCGGGTAGACAAATGTGATTTTTGGGACCTGCCAAGTTATTCAATGGACCTGCCAAGTTATTCAATGGAAATCATTTTAATTTGCATAAATCATCAAAATCTGATATTCAACATCATATTGCGCATTTCTTTCACCACTGGACTATTGCAGAAGTTTTTACAAGTGCGGAAACGCCAATAAAAGTGCGCAATGTCATCAAATCGGGTAGGTGTCTTTGGGGGACTTATCCTTTGTAAATCAGAGAATAAGTGCTCTGAAGACACCAACGTGATTCGATACAATCCCGCACTTTTATTTACACTTTCGCACTTATGAGGCCGCACTTCGCAGTCCAGTGGTGAAAGAAATACACAATAAATTAATGGTTTTGCACCGTTTAGAGTGTACCAAATGCGGCCACTTGAACTTAATGCCCTGATGATCCGGCTCTATATTTGTTAGATTCTCTAAAAGTATAGATCGAATATTATAGTTCACAAAAATGCGTTCCCATAAGCTTGACACAAATTGTACACTTTATCATAAATTTGAGGCTTCCCGGAGGCTCAAACATGGTCATTTGCAGGATCAATCAAATGCTGTTGACATGGTTATTCAATTTAATAGATTATCAGAAGGTTTACACTGATGTGATATAGTGGCCACATTATAGCCGATTCTAGAAATTATCTGTAACTTCAAATTTACCTACCTCCAGGGGCACAGAAGCACAGAACCCTTGTCACCCGACCTGACCGAGTGATCCACCGCAATAACTCCGGCCACACGATCATTCCCGAGATCCTTTGACCACTTTAGAATCTTAGATATGTGTACGAGTATACAGACAAAAAATAATTGAAATCCGTCAAGTATTCGCTGAGCGGTGTGAGTTTTAGTTTTTTTCCTTTCACTCAGGCCTATACGGGTTAAACAAGGACTGTTCTTTCTAGTTATATTTCACAGTGGGAATTGCGGGCTCCAAGATAATGCATAATCTTGAACAAATACTCATTCGGTATTATGACCCATTAAAACTATGGAGCACTTTATTTCAGCCTAACAACCTTCTCGGCATAACGGCATTCGGCGTAATGGGATAGATCCCATTGGATGATTTTTGGACTGATTATCAGTAAAACGTATGTAGTTTTCTCAGGACTAAATACTATTTCTATAGGAATTATTGGAGAAAAAGTACAGGAACTTGAAGTAACTCCGAACATTTCCTAAGAGAATTTCATATGGCGTAAAGAAACTCCATCATGTAGTTTTCGATGGTTTACTTAACTTAAATTTTCAATTCACTTCAGAGACTCCTCTAAGGATTTCTTGTAGATTTTCATTCGTAAAATAAACCAGAGTGTGTTTTTCTGTTTCCAATTTTTTCTTAAGATTCCGAGTTCTGTTTGATCCTTCGACCTTGACGCTTGCTTCTTCGGGAGCGGGTTTTAGCCTATCAGCAAAATGCTTTGCTTGATATTCAATGCACGGAATCCTCAAGTAGACTTGTTTGATGTTCCGGCGATGCTGTATGTGGAAAGAATAAATACATCTCAACGAGGAAAAAGTATACATGGCAGCAAAAAACGGCAAAAAGGCTCACTATCGTTTTTGATTGACCCAATGTCACCCCCATTTTCAATGTTTTAAACATTGTATCGAAAAAAAAAAAATTTTGTGAAAAAATCAAACGAATTTCGGAAAGTACGAGTGAAGTGTTTGGAAAAGACTTTCAACCTTTTACTAATATGACAATAGAGCTTAAGGCTAAGTAGCCCGTTAATCGTTTTGGCAACAATGATGACTTTTCAGCTTGCATTTCAAAGTGATAAAACTCAGTCTTGATAGTTTATATTGACTTGCAAAAGTATCACTGCACGCGCTAACATGCATAAAGTATGCTGATACTTTTTCAGCTGAGTCAGTGCAAAACGAACTGATTTTCTTTGATTAGAAATCATGAGATGAATTAGCAACAATCATCAACGACGCGTACAAATTTCAATAACGGCCTACTTTGCCTTAAATTACATGCGTGATACCTTGCACAGGAGAATTTTAATGGTGCAAATTTTCTCTGGTTTAACATGGAATTTGAAAACAAATTTTTTATTAAAATTGTGTAATAATGTTCCCTGGCACATGAATTATAATTTCAGTAATATCAGTGTTACTGGCTGGAATATTTCATATTTTTTTCCGTTTTGACCCAATCTCATCCCAAGACCCATTGTCACCCCCATAGATGATATGTAGGAAAACCAAAAAGACTTTCTAAGATTGGCAGGTTAAGTTTTCTTGAAATGGAAAAGTTTGGATATAGATCACTGAACTTGTTTTAAAGTTACTTTCAGTTTGCAATCAAGCTTCATTGAATAAATGAGCACACTTAAACTCATTAAAACAAGTTCACCATAATGCTCCCCAAATTTCACCTAATGGACCATTCATGAACCACATTTACCGTTTTATTCCTGCCAAGTACCTCCGAACAGCGAGCGGCACCCTTTACTGAGCAGTCTTAAAAAAATCATTAATCACCTTGAGGGACCTCAATTAATTAAGACAGCCGCGGTCGATAAATTTCTTTCACCATAACCTTGGCGGGTCTCCTCCAGTTCTCAGTTGCAACATAACCGCTTCTGCACTCCTCGCATAGTGGTAAACGTTGTCATTTTCTTTGGTGTCCGCTACATTGCAATGCATTGCAAGGGCTCACACCACCACCCGGATCGTTTCCAGGTCAAAAGCGGCGTAAATTTGAGGTTAATTGATACATCCACCTTTCGCCCCGTGGTCATGTTAACGTTTATCTGAAGACGGAGTGCCTGTGTACCATCCATGCATGTGTGAAAAATTCCAGTAAAAATCTTTACGCACATCTGACCGGTGGCGAGTAGGTATAAAGTAAGATGGAGCAGAAGTTCGATCTTAGTGAAATAGTCAATATCTAAAAAATAAAATTAAAAAAAAGTACAAGCTTGTGTGCAAATACACCGCTCAACACATATAATATATTTGCGTGTCTCAAATCTTGTATATCTAGTAAATTTAGGGTTGTTGAATTTGATGGCGTTCTCACAATTGTTTCAGCATGTTACAATTTTGAGCTACATGTCGCTAAATTTGTATAAAATACAGTTTCCATTAATGTTAACATACTATTTAATCTATGATTTATCAAACTTTTAAGTGATCTTATCCACCAAACATGCAGAATAGAACTAAAATTTCCATGTAGGACATAGTTTGCTTTAAAGTGCCCGATCAAATTTCACTTTAATCGATTTTTTTCAACATGCCTACAGTGCAAAGACAAAATTTGTCAATTATTTTGTATGGCAAGATACAAAGCTTTTCTAAAGCATCAAAAAATAACTTTAAAAAATCGAAAGTATTACAAACTTTGTTGATATATCTTTTGCTGAAAACATAATGTTTGACATCTGTGATAAATTAAGCAAATGAATCGTCATACAAATTCTAAAAGTACAATTATTTTTTGAGAATTTGTGAAAAAAGTGGTGCAAAAATATCGGAGAACAAAAAAAAATATCGCGATATAAATATTTTTTTTTTGTTGTAAATATATTATGCTGCTAGTAGAGGGGTTAAGCTTAATTTTACCCCACCTTACTCTAATAACGCGAACCGAAAAACCTTGATGGGTTGCTGGGTTGAATCCATTGAGGTTAAAAATTGCACTACTGCACTCATTATCAATTATTCCGCGCACCAGAAAATTGACGCAATGGTAGTGTTCGTTCGCGATCACTGAGTTGCATTCTTATTCGTGATGATAATATAATATTATTAATATTTATGGACTCTCCTGCAGCAAAAATCAAAAGAAAGCAAGAAAGCACACATGTCAGGGTTGAGTAAGGCTCGTCTTACAGTTAGCTGCAGAGTTTTTTTTTGTTGTAGCGCGATGCATTATGCTGCGAATGTATGTTGAGGCCAAACGACACTGAATAATGGGTATGAAATAATTCAATTAATTTATTTACCATGAGACCCGTTCTTTTCAGCGGTTCGGAATTAACGCTACTTGATTGGTGAAGGTATAAGCTGACATTTTCAATGCAATGACCCGAATGGAAAGTACAATTAGTGGTGACTTTTGTGAGTGGCGACAACGAAGTGATGTGTTTGAAAATGGCATGGAATTTTAGTCACCATCAATCAATTTGAAATTGAATCAAAAAAGCACTATTTTATAAAGACGTAATTGTAGTTCAAGTGTCAAATGATTTTGTTTTAGTCCTTTTTTCTTTCTAACGTTACGCCGCAAAGATTTAAAGCCAGTTTTTCAGTTTAGTGTTGTTTCTGAGCACTTACATCTTACATCCATTAGGCTTTGCATATATATTTTATTTTGTGCAATTTATACCCTGAAATGCCAGAAAAGTTTAAGCTTCAATAGATTCTAGGTTGAATGGGGATTGGAATTCATCTCATTCCCCATTCCGTGTTAATCGCAATATTATAACGACACACTTTATAACGACAATGGATATATTAAAGCAGAGTTTCCCAAACTGTGGGTCGCGACCCCCAGGGGGGTCGTAAGCCGGTCGTTGGTGGGTCGCGAGAAAAAAATCTTGTTCTCTACGGTTTTGGTATTTCAGATTCAGGTATCATGACAAAACTTTTGTTTTGACTTTGTTTGCCATACTGCCATTTATATAATTAAAAAAATCAGGCCTAAGATCATTTGGAACTGAACCAAGGTTCTTGAAAAAGACATTTTTAACTTTCTTGAGGTAATGACGATCTTAGAAAATTTTATAAGAAAAATTGACAGTTAACTGTCAAAGTCTCATGTTCGAATCATATTTTATAATCTGATGCCTTTTTTTACAACAAAGTTGCTGTGTATGGAATAACAAAGGTTTTCTTAAAAGGAAAAACAACTTATTTCTATTGATATTACAATAAAGCTTCGCTTAACATTGCGAAACTCAAATTTTGAAGAATTGATCTATCAATTTTACCAAAAATGGTGAAATATTTTTCAGCTGACTATCGCCACTCCTTCTGCTGTTATTTCCAGCTAAGCAAAATATTGATCAATAATTTTAAAAAATAATAGTCTGTCCGTGTTTGAACAAAAATTCAAGAATCCAAATATGGCTGTAAGGAATTTCTTACGCATTTTTGAGAGTCATAATCTCGCCATTCTGGAAAATCTTCACGATTCTTAAGAGTAATCTTAAGAATGGTCTTCACGGAATTTTAAAATGATTGATAAATTATTATTTATCCCTGATTTGTATATTTTTCTCTGAAGCATATCAATTGTTCAGAGTATAAAAAGTCGATACATATAATGATGAAACATGATATTTTTAAATAAGTTATTAGGATTTAGTACTTCATTGGTGTATAAGAATACAAATGTAGAGAACAAAAGTTCCAACACTTTCAATGTTGAAATCATTTATAATTTTGTAATTTTTAACGCCTTATGATTGAATCCCATCGTTAAGGTTAAGATGAATCGAAGCCAAACCTCAAATTTTCAAAAGCACAAATCGGTAGACGGAACACCCATTTGAGTTGAAAACTTAATCGATTGGTCACACCCTGCTAGTTACAATCGATTAAGTTTTCAGCTTAAACGGATGTTTGGTTTTCCAGATTTGTGCTTTTGAAAATTTGAGGTTTGGCTTCGATTTATCTTCACCTTAATAAGGCACAAGTTTTCAAAACAAGATTTCATAAAAAGTTGTACATAAAAAAGAATTTCTTGGAAATTTTTCCCTGGTGGGTCGCGAAGAATACGCCTGATAGTCAGGTGGGTCGTGCACTTGAAAAGTTTGGGAACCTATGTATTAAAGATTTTTATAGATTTATTTGTATCATTTCAAATATAACATTAATTTCTTATATCTTGGTGTTATGTATTAGTTAATACCAGCAGCCTTATTTGGTAAAACTAAAATAAACTATTATTACATAGCGTAACAAAAATGACATCCAATTATGTGTCTCTAGTAGATTTAGGGCTGCTGAATCAAATTCCGTTCTCAGAAATGTTCCAGCAGGTCATAATTTTGAGCTACAGGTCGGTGTATAAAACACTGGTTTCTTCAATGTTGACATAGAATTTAAAGTATGATCTATCAATCTTTGTAGTGTTCTAATCCACCAAGCATGCAAAATAAGAACTTTAACTTCCATTTAAGATATAGTTTGGTTTAAATTTCACGATAACATTTTGATTAAATCAACTTTTTTCACATGCTTGCAATCGCCATACTAAGTTCTTCGTTTCTCTTATATGAAAAAATGCTATACTTTTCTAACTCATCTTAAAATAATATTTGAGAATCGAAAATATTACGAACTTTGCTGACAAGTACCGTTTTATTCATGAAGTTTCAATTCTGTGTCAAATTAAGCAAATAAACTCTCATGCAAGCTGGGAAACTTGCATGAAAGTTAGCTGAAATAGTCTAATTTCGTATTTTCAGCCTCTATATTTCAAGACCTAGACGTGCCACAATATTTTTGACAACGGCAATGGATTCAGGAACTCTTAATTAGTAAGAGTGTTATCATTCTCCTGAAAACGAATGGCATTTCATTTAACTTAGCTTTTCATCAAATTCAATAGAAGGTACCAACGATGTTTGCCACAGATTATTAATAATTTCTTCGAAATCGCATCAGCAACCAAAGATGACTTCCAGATCATTACCATATCCCACTAACTCAATATCCTTTCCATGACAAGTATGGAGATGCAGAAAATTCTTCTGTCTCTAGCAGTCAATCAAATTGTCATTGAAACAGACGCAAAACAAACAACAAAGCGCGCGCGCTCTCAATCGTTTGCCCCAACTTTTGCGGATTGGGATACAATCTCAAGAAAATTGGCCATGACAAGCACAAGGTGTAACATTGTTGCAAGCTTTTCAACTCGTGATTAATCAGTTATTTTGAACACAAAACCAAATTTGTGTTATGATTGTTGTTCGATAATGCGACAATGTTTACCAACTAGAAGAAAGTTTTCGAAAATTGTAATGAAAAGCGTGTAAAATACCATTCGCATGCGGTGAGCGATCATTGTCATATTATGTTTAAGTTGTAACAAACTGTTGTTGCGAAATTAGATTTTTGCAACAAGAATTCAAGAATTATTTCAGCGTGTTAGCTGACAATTGATTCAGTGGTCTCTAGTACCAATGGTGTAACTAACATTCCTTCCCTTCCCCGATGACCTTAACGATGTATCCGACACCGTTATTGACTTTTAAATCTCTGTGCAACTTCGATTGCTTTGGTCAATCACGGAGTAGCAACTACGAGCTGTACGAATACGAACATCTATTTTCATGCTCTTGTGTAGAGTGGATACAGACATTTTATACATACAAGTTAGATTAAGCTTGCATGTTCTCAATGTGGTTTTTAAAGTTGAACTTCTATCTAGTATGAGTGTTAGATATTTCATCTGATAAATTCATTGAAATCCCTTTCATCATGAGAACATGTCTGATTGAAGATTTAAATTAAAGAGCTTTATGTTATGGTTTATGTTCTTCTTCTTCTACCTTTTGGAATAACGTCCCAACTGAGACAAAGCCTGCTACTTAGCCTAGTGTTTTTATAAGCACTTCCACAGCTCTTACCTGAGCGCTTGCCAATTGACAAAATTTGCATGTGTATATCGTGTGGCAGATACGAAAATACTACCGTTTTGATTAATATTACGGACACTTAAGGCTTCAGTAAAGTGCAACTAATCACTAAACATATAAATTGAATCGTTCTGTTTAAAACTTTAGTGTAATCAGGCCTTGCAAACACTTAAATTTCGGATGGTGGATGAAGATTTGGATTCCACATCTCTAATTCACTTTTTATCAATAAAAATGTTCGGCCTCTTGATGATTTTTATTCCGGACACAACCACACTTTCGCTTCATATTCCGGACACTTTGATTCGATTTCCGGACAGCTCTTGAAATACACAATCAGAATAGTCGAATCATTAATTAAACGCACTAAGCCTTTAGAAAGACGTCAAAACTAGTTGAACATTGTAAATTTTTCATAGGTTGCTATGTAAAATGTTTACAAAAATCATCTTTAAAATTGGGAACTTTTTGACGGCGCATTTTGAAACATTTGGAGTGAAATCTTTCCCATACAAAGTAGAGTGTCCGGAATTTGAAGCTGTCCGGGGTTCGAATCAAAACGGTATATGCCCTGGGAAATTCAGAAAATTTACTTTACGAAAGATTCTTGACCGGCGGGGTTCGAAAATTCCTATTTGTACAAAGTTTTTTGACATTCCAGTAGTAGTGTGGTAGCTTAGGGATCGTCCATAAATAACGTGTTCATTAAGAGGGGAAATGAGTGTTGGCCATTTTGTCCAAATATTTTTCAAAGAATCCTAATTATACATAAATATTTGATGGATGATCTTAAAATTCCTCCAATTCCTTCAAATTCCTCATCTCAATATTGTTAGAAATATTAAGTACCGTCAAACGGGGAAACTTGTAACAGGGGTGAAACTTGCAACACTTCGACATGTAACAGAATTGTCATTTTGTTCAGCTTTGAGATGAATTATTATAATTTATTCCGCCATTTATTGACCTTAGGTATACAACAGAAGATTTTGGCGAGGGTTTGGGTATTGTTTCTTTTTTAGTTGGTTTGTTGGGGGTGAAAATCATATTACACGTTGAATGGTATGAAATTAATGCTGAAAATCGTTCCACGTACCACACAAACGGTAGAAATATGTTATTCGATGTACTTGCTGTCAGTTACAGTACTAAGTTAGTAGTGTACAAATTGACAATATAAAAGTTTTGATAATTTGTGCTTCAACACTATAAAAATCCAAAAACTTTCTTGACTACCCTTGTGGGATAACTTGCAACAGCAAATTTGATCTCAATTGTTTGATATTTCTGGCCGTTGACCATCGAAAACACATGAAAAGGCAAGATTAAACATATATTTGTTCAGTAGCATTATATTGTTTGAAGATTAATTAATTCAATACACTTTTGGTACTAAATATTAGAAAATTTACATGAATATCTTTACTATTAGAGTTAGTTTTAATTTCTTCATGAAAATAATAATTATTTTTGAATATCTGTGTTAAAATTATTATTAAACTTGCAGATCTGCTATTGGTAGATTTCTACATGAAATACGATGAAAGTAATGCCAAAACACCAACAGAAACCATTTTAAGACATACATATCAATATGTGATATGTCGCTTTGATTTAAATAAGTATAAAATATAAGTTATGAGAAGTATAATTTAAAATACCATTGTATTTGTAAAAAAGTCGCATTAAAACGTGAATGGCTTTCCTGTTAAGACTTATGATATGCTAGAATTCCTCCGTGTGGACACCCTATGCAATGCCAAAGGAGTTTTCAATCAAATTGGTCCAATACTCATTATTCAATCAATAATAATTAGTTTTCTAAGAGTAGAGTAGCCTGTTTCTGATTATTGTCATGCTTTTACAGCAGAAAATTATTAAATGATCATAATAACACGATAAAGGTTAAGTGTTTAATAGTGTACTTTAGATAGCACTGTGTGTTGCATGTTTCCCCACATAACAGGGATAGCATTAAAAATGTATATTTTTCGTCTCTCCTGATCCCAGAAAATCAAATACTGATCAAATTAATACCACGTGATATTCTTTACGTGGCGATTAGGGTACCAGATGGTTTTTGTCTCATCTGAATCCTCAAATTTTTCGTCCTTATAGCTTTGGAGTTGAAAATTGATGCAAGTTACCCCGTTTGACGGTATTCAAAAACATCCTTTAATAATTTAAAAAACCTTCTTTATTTTGTACAACAGTGGTGAGAAAACCTCGCTTATCGTACACAGCATCAGCGAGGTGGTTCTGACGGTGGCAAACCACGCGATGACTGAAGGGTTAATATGCCAGCTGTCCGATTTCGATTATCATAATTTCATGATGGTAAAAAGGTAATTTTGAAAAAGAGTGGGTTAAGCTATATTTTTCAAAGAAACATCTGTTTTATAGATTCAGAAATTTTCGTAATGTAAACATGGTAAATCTTTAATAAATGCTTGAAAACGGTCGGGAAGAATTACATAACGTATTATAAAACGAATTTCGAAAGGAATTCCTCGAGAAGTCCTTGAAAAGTACTCTGATTTAAGATTATAAACTAAAAAAAGGATTTAAAAATTTCCTTTGTTCATAAAAATCTCATTTGAGCATAGCATTGCAGTAACGACTGTACAAATCGTGGGTATGTTCATAAAAAAATCCCATTTGGCGAACAATTTTGGAAGAATCTAATAAATAGGCGAAAACTCGCAAAGCCGCGAAGACGGAGGGGTGTTGAAAAATCAGAAAAATGACCACGTGGCTTACGGACGACCACTGGTAAGTCCGATGGAAAAGTTTTGCACAGCATTGGTCCAAGGATGAGAACCTTTAGCTGTTTCAGAAAGTCCGTTAGTTTCGGAGCTCAGATAGTAACAGGGCTGTTACAACAGCTGCGAATTTAGCGATTTTCGCGGATTTAACCCGCAATCTAAATCTTGTATATTTCGTTGCAAACTTGGTTCATGTTTAGGTAGAATTGTTTGGTGGCTACCGCTTCTGCTTCATAAGCAGAAGGTCATGGGTTCAATCCCAGGCCCGTCCTTTTCCTTGTACTTTGTAGTTGCATCTTTCACACTCTCACTCTGAAAACTATTTTTTCATAGCAAATGCTAGAACCAGAGACGGACACGAAACCGATTTTCTACGAATTCTTCCACAATTACAGCATCTTTCCTTACGCCTGATACATAGGCATTCTGCTAACCAAACAGCAAACCTCTCTGCCATACCTTTTCCCCAACCCATACACTCCCGCATGAACTGGCGTAGATTCAGTCGGACTCCACGGTCTACAGTGGGCCAGTATAAGTGCAACATCAATTCCTCCCCTCTCCCACATTGGTCTGCATTCTGACGTGGCAGGCGCCATTATTGCCAAACAATAGAAGATCACCAGCTCTTATACACTGAGGGTGTCTGTTAGTCCCAAGCAGTCATCTAGTTGGTTCCTTGTGTAAATGCAGCTGATCTAGCGATGCTGGGGTAGCATCCACGGGCGGCCAATCAAGCTCAATTGTTTAACCATATATTCAAACTCTATATTAGAAGGTGCCAAATTAGAATAGAATAATCAAGCTGAAATTTTGTATGATATTGAATCAAAACTTGAAAATATTAACTTTGTTTTAGAACTCTGCAAAATACACATCACTCTTTCATGAAACAAGTAAACCACAAGGCCAGTAAACATCAAAATCCCCTTCAAAACCAGAACGGTACAAAGCCCTATTCAAGTTTCTAGTGGAAAAACAGTCAACATTCCACAATGGCTCGTTTAAGGTGATTATAAAACGAAGCCAAACTTTGAATTTACAAGTGCACAAGGCTGGAGAATCTGACAATAGTTCTCGTTGAAAATCAATCAAATTACTTGCTTGCTGGTGGTGATCAAGGGGATAAATTTCCAACGCAGAGCGCTGTTTGGTTCTCAAGTCTTGTGCTCTTGAAAATTTGAGGTGTGGCTTCGTTGTATAATCACCTTAAATAAGCAAAAATGCCAATATGTTACTATTTTAAGCCAGTTTTGTTACCCTAGTAGGCTTAATTGCAATTTTTTGGTTTTCATAGAATATTTTTGAACCAAATTGCTGTTTTTCACGCTATTGCTGCCGCTGTAGTAGAAGTGGTAGGAAAGGTACACCAGTGTTCGTCATCCTAAGGAAATATTTTTATGTAAAATTAATAGATAATAGATTTTTGCATACGGTCAATATGTTAAATGACTGCTATCAAACCATGTTTAGTAGGAAAAATATAAGAACTGGTCACAAACTTTGTTTTTGTATTGAAAACTGGATTGGCGAATATAGGATAACATGCACCAGTATTCGCCATGTTTTTAATTGTGATTCCTAATCCACTACCTACGTTGATTTCTTACGGGAGGTGGTGAATTCAGGAATACCATGGCGAAAATTGCTGCATTTTTTTATAATTTTTCCAGAAAATTTTGAGTTTCTGAGAACGTAACCATTTATTTTTTATTATTATTATAGTGGCTATATAATATCGATTTAAAAAACAATGAACGAATATGAGTTTTGTGTCTCATAGTTGTACTTAATACGGGGTGGCGAATACCGGTACATCTTCCCTACTTGAATGAAGTGTGGAATACCTCGCTCTGTATTCACGATTTTGGGCCAGGGTTAGCTGCCACGTTCACACCGATATTCCGCAGTTCACGAACCAGAAATCGTGGGTTAATTAAAAGTATGTCCGTTCCAAGATATAACTTTTCTATCCTTTATTCATAGCCAACATAGGGTATGTTGCCATTAGATTTAGCCGTTTGCTCTACTTTAGCCTTTCTTGATTGGTGATGAGTCTTCAATAGATCACCTAACCATAGTAGTCCACCTAAAGTATTAGACAATACATTTGCATCTTTTTCGATTTTCCAAACAAAACGATCAACCAGTTAGTTCTGGTTAGACCTGAGTCATTTATTAATCGATTTGGATGAAATTTTCTCAGTTCATTAGACACAAGTTTAATTTTAACATATATTTTTGAGTGACTTTTTCAATCATCAATTCAAAAGCAATAAATGTTTGGCTAAAGTGAATTTTCAGCTTAAAAATATATTGTTGTAGGTAAGGTTCGATGATTACATACTCAAAAATATATGTTGAAATGCAAGTTACGTCTGACGGGCTGTGGAAAGTTCGATCAAATTGGCTCATTGATAACTAAGATGAGATCCAGTTTACCAAAGTTGATCAATTTATATGGGAATTCTAAAAAGTTGCTAATGTTTTGTCCAATGATTTTACTAGAGGTACTGCCTTCTTGGGGGTTGGAACGATGTACTATTGACAGTTTGTTCTTTGCATGATGACCACAGTCATAGCTATTACAACTGTCCACCTTTGGATTTGTAGCTTTGGTTCTCAACAGTTTCAAGTTTCTTCGGACATGCTTCTATAGTGAGCCATCCTGCACTTGCACATGATAAAACTCATGTTGATCTTAGAACATGTATCTTAAATAAGTGAGTATAACCCTTAACAATACGTCTTCAATCTGCCGTTTTGGTCAAAAATAGAGATTGCTTCTGTCGTTGAGTTTATATTTTACGCGTATTCTTTTGACTTCAATCGAATTTCAGTTGTCCCTAATTGATTCGAGGTTATTCTTGCAATTTCGGTAGATATTTTTGGTCACATTTTCAGCCTAAAACGGAAAGTTTCTATATAAATCCTTTTGAAGATTCATTCTACCGATGCCCAAATTAAGAACAGTAACGACAACGATGAGGACGCGAGAAAATTTATGACAAAAAGAGAGTGCCTCATTAAAACATTCCATTTCCCTTTCCTGGACCTACCGTAACCAGAAATGGTCAACGATAAAAATGAGTTGACCAGGCGCAACCAAGTGGATCAAATTGAAACAGTAAAAGAACAAAACACAGAGCACTGCTGCTGCAACAGCTTTAAAGCTTGGCGACAGGCATGTGCGAAAAGAATCTCAGATCACGTTCGTTCCCGCGTCAAAAGTAGACTGGTCACTTCGATGGAGTCCCATATGTGTCCTTCGGCGGTTCTCCCGCCTGTTACCAAAAACAGGTTGATATTTATTTCAGCTCCAATTACCGCTGGAAAATCAGAGTGGTTCTCACACAAACGACGAGGAGCGGTCTGCGCCCTATGTTGTGTCAGGTTTGGCCATGTTTGGACAATGCATCCCGGTCCCGTCAACGCGGGATAGCGATTTGCGGTCTCAGCAGTATGGTAGCTTTGACTGTGCGATCGATCCAATCTTTCACTTCCTAAAACAGGCCTGACGGTTTGCGTTGACCGTTGCAAGTCGTTGACTCTGGTGAACTCAGTTAGAAACGGTGCACAAATTAGAAGAAGTTCAATAACAAAATTTTTAATGAATCGAAACCGAATATGACAGACACGCATATTTCGACCTCAACTGTAAGGCCGTCTTCAATGTCGTGTACTAGACTCGACTTAAGTACAAAATTTGGTTATCATTTATTTATAAGTATTCCACTAAACAGCTCGAAGATTTACTATCAAATTATATAATATACATTTTTGTTTATCGTATCCACATCTTCGGTAAAAAAAAAACACTGTACAGACTGTTTTTAACTACTTAACAATAACAAAGAAAAAACCTTTTATCGAAAAACCCCACAAATCCAAACAATAGGGTAACGATTGTTTATTACGTTCTGAACGGCTAACGGTTGGCGACAGCAGCAAAAGGTACAGACAACAATGGAAGTAGAGAACTGTCAAAACGTATGGAAAATAATGAAAAACGTAAATTACTAGCAATTAGAAAACTGAATAAAAAAAGTACTGATTAGAAATCAAGCGTTATGTGAATACATAACTTATTGTGTTTAGTACATCTTCCATGGTGCTTTCTTTGCTTCAGGATTTCGTTTCTACTACCACTGAAGAAGAGCCTTTTCAGTTTTGAATATCGCCCCATTGGGTCAGCATAAATATGTTATATAATTTCACATATGTTATTAATTATTTCAATTTGTATTCAATGCTTGATTTTAACTTATATTATTACGGATGAAAGGAATAGTCTTCATTGTTCTTATACTACGTTCAGATTCAAGCTGATGTTACGTAATAGATGCTCTCTTGATATCAGAAACCATGCCTCTAGTTCTCACTAGAAAGAAGTGGTATGACGTTTGAAATCAGATCAATTTCGAATAATTCCAAATATTCGAATTATTTTGTACTTCTTTTCCTTTTTCTTACATTACGTACCTACTGGTACAGAGCATGCTTCTCAGCGTTGTGTTCTTATAAGTATTTCCACAGTAGGGCGTCCCTTATTTTTCGAAAATGTGAAATGTTATAAGTAAGTCAATGAAAGTGCTTGTTTTAGTAAGAAAAATATCAAGTAAAAATTTGAAGCCCGTTCGTGGACGCTGAGTGGTCCCCCAATACTGTTATACAACTTTAAAAAAAAGTGGGAGGGGGGTGTATTCAAGCTTGGCTAGAAGGGGGGGGGGGCGTCTACCTCCACCTAGCCTATTTAAACTTTTGCATAACAACGTTATTCTAGTTTGATTTGCATTTGAACAGCCCCTACAATTAAAAACGAAACGTTCATGTGTTTGTTTAGGAAAACGTAGCTCATTACTGGGTTTAATACTACTGTACCTTCCGGATGCGATGAAAATGCATACATACGACTAATGTTATGCTAAACTTACTAGAACACTATTTAAAAAAAAACAACATTTGGCTCCCAATTTGGATAGAACCATAATGTCGCTGTCAGCATTTACTTGATTTTTCTACCCTCATCCGCTTCTGTCACCTTTCATCGAGGAAAACAAAAAAACTGTAAAATTAATGTCGTTGGGCACGATGAAATTTTCACAAATCATAAATTTTGCATAGATTTCAGAGATGTCCGAATAACAAGAATTGTTTATTTTTGCTTGTTATGTCGAACTGCGAAAAAAGATATAAATAAATAAAACAGTACCGTTTTCTGGCGACGCTATCATGATACAGCGTAACAAAAATGACATTTTTGCGTGTGTCAAGGATCAAATTATGTGTCTCTAGTGAATTTGGGGTCGCTCAATCTCACGTCACAATTTTTAGCTACAGGTCGCCAAAGTTGTGTAAAAAAATAGGATTTGAACTTTCAATTTATATATGATATAGTTGAAATTTTTAGATAAAATTTACATTGAATTGTTTGATAATAAATCTTCGAGCTGTTTAGTAGAATACCTATAAGTAGATGAAAAAACCGAATTTAGTACTGTACCATTTAATTCCACTAGAGTTTGTATCTAAATTGTATTGAAATACGCGTATATGTCAAAGGATACAAACTCTAGTGGAATTAAATGGTACAGTACTAAATTCGGTTTTTTCATCTACTTATTGAAGGTTTTTTTTTTCAACATGCTTGTAGCTTCCATAGAAAATTATTTGTTTCTCTTATACGGTAAACTACACTACTTTTCGGAACCATCAAAAAATAACCATCGAAACTATTATGAGCTTTGTTGATAAGTATTTTTATACACATGAAGTTTGAATTCTGTGGCAAATAAAGCAAATAAACAGCCATACAAGCTGGTAAAATTGCATGCAAGATACTCGACTGGAAGGATTTTGACTGTGATTTATGGCTTTCTCAGTCTAGGGAAATCAAAACGGAAAGTTTTGTTTTGCCCAACGTTTCGGCACTCTGTATAAACCCTTGATAAAGGCCAAATACAGAGTGCCGAAACGTTGGGCAAAACAAAACTTTCCGTTTTGATTTCCCTAGACTGAGAAAGCCATAAATCACAGTCAAAATCCTTCCAGTCGAGTATCCTAGATCAACACAGAGATGGCGGACTTACATGGTAGCTTCTTTAACAAAATTGCATGCAAGTTGGCTGAAATGGTCAAGTATGTCATTTTCAACAGTAAATATCTCAAAAACTAGACGTGGTATGCTATTTTTTAAAAAACGGCGATGAATTCAACAACCTTTGATTAAGTAAATAGCTGTATTTTGGTGCTTGAGATGAAAAAGTGTTCCGCAGTGTGGTCAACTGCATTCAGTAGACATTTTTCTTTCGAACGTTGGTTTGATCGCTCGTGTTGTGAATGCTGAAGGCAAAGGTTGTCGAATGTCAGCAAAAGTGTGTCGACTACCACGAGTGCTTACTACACTGGTTCTGACAAATAGTTTTCCATGTTATTCTTAGTTAGACCTCCACAGAAGAAACATACAATAAAGCCTATTCCTTATCTACTCTACAAATACCTGCTTTTCTTCAATCCGGATCAACGATAATAAGGCGACGAGGAGTACGAATCCGGAGTCAACCTAAAGTTTATCAACGTTATTGGAGTATCATCGGAAGAAATTCCAGACGAAGTGTCAAAAGACGATTTGAAGAGCTCTATCCTGTGGCTAACGGATTTGATCGTGCAGCAGCAACAGCAGCGGATAACGGCGCATCTTATGACGGAAAGCACTTGGACTACTGCTCCGAAGATTCAGTACGACGACGGTCCATGAGCGGTACGCACACAGCATTCTTCCAAAGCACTCAAAGAAATTAAACTTGGAAGACACTGCTGGCAAGCCGAACTGTTCGGCCGTCGGAAGTCAATTTTCCATGCGAGGTGCCAGTGTTTGCAGTTTTGAAGAATAAAGCTGATGACTTTACGTCGTCTTTAGCAAAGATGAACAAGCACTGAGTAGCGTTCCAGCTGTCGAAGTTATCTAGTGACTAGTTCATGTGGTCTTCAGGGTCCATGGGATGCCGATATACGCGTCAAGCTGATATCGAAGCTATAAGCTGAAGAAACGACACCCGCCAGATCTGATGGTCACTCTACTGCGGGACAATTACTTTAGAAAACCTGGTGGAGGGATAGCATCGCATAGTTAACCTGAAGCAATACACTGTTTAAGCGAAAAGTCGAAATCATCAAATCAGTTCGAGTCCAAAGAAAATTTGAAGGCAAAGGGAATTTTCTCATTCCGTAACATTTCCAGCGAGCACAAGTTTGTCATACCACCAGCACAGATGTTCCTAGGCCCCATGCTCGGATAACCATGGATCTCCTGGAGAAGCCTGTTTAAGTACCAGAGAGAAGCAATGAGTATCAAAACATGCAGTTCAAAAAGCGGCATGGATCAGTCAAACGAGAGTTCTATTCAGGAGATACGGTATACGCTGAGTATCACCACAACAACAAGAAATCGTGGATTCCAGGACGAATTGTAGAGCGAAAAGGTTCCGTAAACTTTAACGTGTTTCTGCATCTTGAATCTTGTAAGAAGCTGATACGGTTGCATGCATATCAGTTGCGATGCCGATTCGATGCTGAAGAATCCTATGCAAGACAGTCAGAACAACTCCCGTGGCAAATTCTACTGGAAGAACATCAATATCATTCTCGTGTTGAACGATGAACAACTTTAATATAATCCAGATGTTGTACAGCATCCGGCAGTTCCTGTGTTTGCTTCTATACCTCTTGCGCAAGCTCCATTTCAAGCTACCATTGAGCCTGATGAAGTGATCGAACTTGATGATATAGCTGATTCTGAAGTCCAGCCAATAAAAATAACGAGGGCAGAGCTACCTTCGAAGTCCGAGCATGCACGACCGCTTTGTTCCAAAAAGTTACCGACCTGGTTGGACCCGTTCGACATATTCTGATATGGCAGATAATGTCCGAACATGGTTTTCCAGGGAAACTAATCAGGCTGATACGTACAACGCCGGATGGTTAGAAATCAAGTGCTTGAATTGCAGACGAGGTGTCAACCTCGTTTGTGACGTTTGACGGATTGATTCAAGAGTACACACTTAAATAATTTTACGGATTCCTGTGAAATCTAAACAGCTGAACGGCTCGGAAAAATAAATTGACGGAGTACGGTAAAGTTTCACAGTATTCGGTAAAAATTCACCGGAATCCATAAAATTCCGACGGAATTACGGTGTTTTATTTCACTGAACTGTTCAGCTGTTGAGATAACGGTGAAATTCACCGTAAGAGCTTAGTGTGTTATTCCTCCAAAACGACGTAAAGGTTGCAGGTAGATATAGAGATAGGCCTAGCGGTATTGGTGCTGAAGTTGTGTTTGATGGGAATGTGTTTGAAATTGTTGAATTTGTTTATCTTGGAACACTTGTGACATGTGAAATTGACATTTCTCGAGAAGTGAAAGGACGTATTTTAGCTGCGAATAGAGCTTTCTATGGATTACGTTACATAGCGTAACGGTCACACACTGTTTCCGCTAAAATCGGGTCCCGCATCTCACTTAGTTGCAAGGTCAGCTACTCAAAAGCCCGACGATGAAACGTTGGAGACGGTTGTTATTGAAGCAGAGGGAATCCTTAACACCCAACCATGTAGCTCCAATGGTGTCAAGAAACTACCGTGTTACCAACAAAGTACCGAACAACCTTGAGAAGTAGTTGGAAATTAGCACAGCATTTGGCAGACGGGTTTTGGAGAAGATGGTTAAAAGAATTCTTGCCAGTAATATCACGCCGATCTAAATGGTTTGACAACGTTAGGGACATTTCGGTATGCGTCCTGGTACTCGTTATAAACGGAGAAGTAAGGAGACAATGGACGAGAGGGCGTGTAGAGATGGTAAAGTTCAACAAGCTTGGGTACGAACTGCTGGAGGATTGCAACGTCGACCGTCAGTTAAGTAGGGGGACTGGGGGTAGTTTGCCCACGTTGAGGAGAACAGCGATTTTAGATGTGAAAAACATTATTTTACGCTCTTTTTTAATTATGGTCGGATAAACAAACATGTTTTTTACCAAATAGTATAAACAGCTATCCATTTTAGCTTTTCTGGGGTTTATAAATTAATTAAAAAAAAAAACTTTCTTGACTGCATATGTATTGTTTAGCGTTGTAAAACGCCCCGTTTGAGTTCGGCGTTAGCCATGCTGTAAACGAACGCACATAACCATGCTTGTTCATGTGTTGCATATATCCGGGCGTTTGTTCAGATGTTTTTGTTCAATAATAGCATGTCCGTCCCACTCGGACTCAGATTGGGTACCACTTCTAGTACTGCATTTGGTCCCTCGGTAGGGCCCATTCACAAATTTCATAACGCTAGAGGGGGTGGGTGGGTGTCGTAAGGCTGTTACGGCTCATACAAAATTTGCAAAATATTCATACAAAATGCGTTACGAGGGGGTGGATGGGTATTGAAAATGGTCATACTAGTGCAAAAGGTACCCAAGTTTGACAGATCGCAGTACACTTTTCACGGCATTCTAGATTACTTTATGAGCCATAAAATTTTGGGCAACTGCAAGGGACATGAAGGTCTTTAATGTGTCTTTCATAATAGTATACATGCTGATGTGAAAAAAATACATTTGTAAGGTTCCAATTTTCGTGCAACTTCATCGTAACATTACGTTTGGTAGAATTTGAATTCAAACGGCTCTTTTGGTGTTATGAAATAGGGGTGGGCGTTTTGCCCCATGAGTTGTTTAAATTTTAGGTCCTTCAATAAACTCTTTAAGGACAAATTTAAGTAATACAAACTATGACAGTGCACAAGTTGGTTATCGGCAATAGTTTCAGAAATTTGATTATTTATTGACCTAAAAAATGACATAAAATCGCACAAAATTGCAACGAAAACAGCGAGAAACGTCTTTATAGATTTGGTTGAGAAAAACCCATAAAATTATATAAGGAGAAGCATTTTTATCCTTTTTCTATGATCTAGGGTGAAAAAAAGCAAAAAACACATCGTACGTCCAAATCGATGGTGGCGCGTTTTGCCCCCTATGGGCATATTACCCCCAGTTCCCCTAGGCGTTGTTCGACGTCGCTCAGAGTTGTGAACGAGATCTAGGACATCGTAGTCATTCACAGGAGGGGGAATGTGACGGCGAACAACCCTAGCCTTGGCCAGACTCCCCTGTTGTGCTTTATGTACTTGACTTGCCTCCCGTTATGTCAGTTCGACAGTTCGAAAAACAGTGATTGAACTGAGTCATAAGCAGAGAAGAAGAAATTGAAAACTCTGGATTATTGTTTTTTTTTTTATAATATTGAAGTTTAAGCCATCGAAGTTGAATTTGCGCAATATTAGTAGTTGAAGCGGACAGAGAGTTTTTCCCGAGATAATAGTAAGAGTTGTAGAACTTAAAAAGAAAATTATTACTTCTAATCAAAATTTACAACATCTATTTTTACACAGTATTGATTGATTCTATCAACACAATCTTTCAAACTAAACTAACGGCTTACAAATTAAAGATAGAACTTAGCTACACACACCAAAAAAATCTTAGATTTACACGTAACGTTATTTTTGTTTCAATCATGCAAAGCCATCTCTCATGTATTCTTCAGTGATAAAACCTATAAACACATCTATTCTATTTAACATTGTTACCAAATTCCTTAATATTGAACGCGAAACGTCTTCTCTCAAGGAATGTTGCCTGTAAAACAGCTCAGTTTACATGATTTTCCCGCTGAAATTTCAATCATAAATAATGCACATGGAATGACAAGCCGTCGATCCATCCATGCACTCTTAAAAATAATGAAAATTACTCTGGACGTAATTCTGGTTATGACTGAATGATACATGATGTAAGTGATGGAACGACACAAAAACGTGTCCTTGAAGATGTATTGAACAAAAAATGTAATTGTACATGTTAAAGGACACGAAAACGATGGAACTGTGATCGTCATTTCCCGAATCAGACACTAACGTATTCGAAATTGGACACCAATTTACGTCATTCGGCTCGCTTCTTTTATGTGCATCCCAAAAGACGTAAATCACATTATTTTTTGGTACTGTGTGTGCATTATTTTTGGCAGAATATTCAGCGTGGAATCATGTAAACTGAGTGATCTTGTTTGCAATTTCACTTTCAAGATGCAAGAAAGCATGCAGTATTGGCGAATGTTGCATGTAAGATCATGAAATGTTTCAGTTTCACTCAAGATTGCAAGCATTATAGAATGCAATGAGATAGTTTACATTATTTATCGTTGAACATTCAGTTATAACTCGTTTAACATGATTATCATAGAAGTTTACGTGCCATGTAAATTCAGGATTTTTTTGCTGTGCAAAAGTGAGTAAATGTAATTAATATTTCATAGTTTAAAATGTTATAAATGGCATAAAATTATAGCCTACAGTGAGAAGATTAACCCTTAGATTAAATGCTAGGAGAGGAATCCGTGCATGAGCAAAAACTGACAATTTGTAAGTAATCTCTAATATCTATGAACGCATATGTACACACCAAAAAAATCTTAGATTTACACGTAACGTAACTCAATAATGCAAAGCCATTTCTCATGTTTTATTCAATGATAAAACCTATAAACACATCTATTATATACAACATTGTTAACAAAATCCTTAATATTGAACGCGAAACGTCTTCTCTCGAAGAATGTTGCATGCAAAACGGCACGGTTTACATGATTTTCACGCTGAAAATGCAATCATAATTAATGCACATGGAATGACAAGCCGTCGATCCATCCATGTGCATTATTTTTGACAGAATATTCAGCGTAGAATCATGTAAACCGAGAATTCTTGTTTGCAATTTCACTTTCAAGATGCAAGAAAGCATGCAACATTGGCGAATGTTGGATGGAAGATCATGAAATGTTTCAGTTTCACTCAAGTTTGCAAGCATTATCGAATGCAATGAGACAGTTTACATAAATTATCGTTGAATGTTCAGTTGCAACTCGTTTTACATGATAATCATAAAAAATTACGTGCCATGTAAATTTGAGAATTTTTTGCTGTGTAATCTAACAACAAAATATATTCCAGTTAAAGTTGCCTTGATACTACAGTTCTGTGGTCCCGCTACTAAAAAGTTCAGTCCCTCCACTGAAATTTAAAGTACGATTTAGCAAACTTTTTGTGATCTAATCCACCAAGCATGCTATATATGACTTTAGCTTTCCTTTCAGATATAACTTGCTTGAAATTAATCGATTAAAATTAGATTAAATCGATTTTTTCCACATACTTGCAGTCTCCATACAGAATTCTTCGTTTCTCTTATATGGCAAAATACAATATTTTTCGAAACCATCAAAAAATAACTTTTGAGTATCGAAAGAATTATGAACTTTGTTGACAATAACAGTTATTAACATGGAGTTTGAATTCTGTGGCAACTTAAGCGAATAAATTGCCATACAAGATGGGAAACCTGCATGCACGTTGGCTGAAATTTTGCGTTTTCAAAAGTCAATATCTCAAAAACTAGACGTGCTATGATATTTTTGAAAATGGCAATGGATTTAGCATCGTAATTTAATAAATAGTGGCATTTTGGTGCTTGAGACAAAAACGTGTTCCGCAGTTAGGGAATATTATTTAGCATATAAAATACGTCAGACTTCAGTGGGTTGGTCACTTGATGCAAATGTCGGAAGAAAGAATTGCGAAAATAATATCCATCGGGGATACAGGTAGATGTCGGCGACGTCGTGCAAGGCCATGAATACGCTGGCTGTATGCAGTGGAAGAGGACCTGGCAACCTTAAATGTTTGAGGCACCTAGAGAAGTATCGCTCCAGACCGATGAAGATGGAACTATACAATACAGTATAATACGCCCGACAATGGCGTGATGCTACGCTGTTGCCATCAAAGTACAAGGTATATTAAGTTGATGGATCTCGATCAAATTTTCAGAGTAGCCTCTGGCGTTCCCAATTAACAATTTTCGTGGATGTTAACTCAAGATTTTTGTAGTTTGCTCATTATGGGTTACCCTATTCTATACTGTTTTGAATAATCAATTAGAGTTCTAGATGAGATATTCAAATTTTCGTTTTTTCTAATCGCAACCAACATATTACGCATCGTCATCCATATTTCCCGGTCCAGTTACTGTTCGAACATGGCTATTACCGTGTTTTTGGTTCGTCTCGATAAAACGCAAAACAATGTTCATTGTTTGTATTCGTAACTGCAGTGAACGCCAGTTTTCGATCCATATAGCGTTACGTGATCACACAGCAGTTGACTTTTCCTGATTTAATAGCGTAGTGCCAGCGGTAGCCATCAACCGTTTGCTCGTTAGTTCGGCGTTCGATCAGCATGAGTAATGGCTAAAAAACGCGATCACATTATTAGGCCTTTCTGCTGCAACCGGACGGTTCTCTAGATCCTTAAATGGAGCAGCTTCACTGACGATGCGTAGTTGCATCTCGTGGTCACATGTGAGGGAGGAACGGTACTGCCATATATCGCCTCTATATTTAGACGTTGTCTTCCCGTGACTTATATGGATAGTTAGAATGTGCACGACGTTTTGGGCTTTGGAAATCGCAATGTATATTAAGAAATGTTTGTTTTGTTGGGGACCTTCCTTAGCCGAGTGGTTAAAGTCATCGGCTACCAAGCAAAGCCATGCTGAAGGTGTATGGGTTCGATTGCCGGTCGGTCCAGGATCATTTCGTAATGGAAATTTCCTTGATTTCCCTGGGCATCATCGTACCTGCCACACGATATACAAATGTGAAAATGGCAGCTTTGGCAAAGAAAGCTCTCAGTTATTAACGGTGGAAGTGCTCATAAGAACACTTTGCTGAGAAGCAGGCTCTGTCTCAGTGAGGACGTAATGCCAAGAAGAAGAATTAAGAAATGTTTAGTGAGTGTAATGAGAACCACACATTGTTAGGTGAATTTTATGTTTCCTCATATTTAAGTTAAGAATAAGTTTTGTTTCCATTAAAAAAATCTGTAGCAATCCAACAAACTTTAGATATTTCGGAATTTTTCTCGATTAAATAATTGATTTAAATTGATATCTTCTCCCTGTATTCTCGGTTTATCATTATTTTTTTAAATAAAGTTCCAAATGCGTGCTTCTATTGACACATTCATGCTCTTGCTCGTTATTTTACCAAACAAACAAAAAAAATCTCTTCACGGTTAGTATGCAAGCATTGCAAACACAAACCTTTTCTCGAGCAATCGTTGAAAGGTACACCCACTACACGCAGAAGTGCATTGTTTATAAACATGGTGTACAAACTGACGGCCAAAATACCCGACCGACAGACTCCCATCCGGAGCGAGTCCGGAGTTGCACTCCATAAGAGGTCGACCAAGATTCCGAAATTGATCCGAAAGTAGGTGAATCGGTTCCGCGGCTTTGTTTGGCTAACTGTTGTTTCCTGCGGCTCTCGGTAAACAAATCATCAATTAGATACCCGCAGGCCGCTGTATTTTCCGCGGTTTTCGGATGCGTCGTTTTGATGTTCCCAGTAATTAAGCCGTGACCACCAAGAAGGCACTTTGTTTACGCACAAATATTTTTATAGGTTGGTAGAAGCTGTTTTAGGTTGATTCTTCAGTGGGAAATGCTTGATGCATTCCATTGTCCTATCATTTTTTGTACATTTCGGTTGACTTGGCCAACCACTCGCTCACATAAATTTAGAAGTAGTTTGAAAGCTTACTATTTAATGCCATTAGGGGCCGTCCATAAATGACGTAGCATTTTTTCACTGATTTTTTACACCCCCCTCCCCCCTCGTAGCATTTCGTCACAAATGCTGATACAACCCCCCCCCCCCTTCCCCCCCCTTGGAAATTACGTAGCATTTCAAGCAACCCCCCCTACAATTTTTTTATTTGTTTTCCTTAGCAATTGGGTTAAAACAAAAAATTGGAATTCAAAAGTTCAATATTTAAGTTGTTGCCTAAATTGTATTACTTTTGCTGTTGTTACCATGAACAATTAGTTTACAACTGAAAATATAGAAAAAAAGGAAAAATCTTTGATTGGATTGATGAAGCTAACAGTAACGAGTTGGGGTACAATAGATTTTCTAATATGTTTAAAAGAAATTTAGTTATATAAGAGGATTGTTTTTTTAATTATTCGTTGTTAGAAAACAGATTTCAATGAAAATGGTCAAGATAAGATATATTTGATTTGAAATTGATACTCGTCATTATTATCCAAATTCAAATCCATTTATCAATCAGGTGCCAGATGTAGAAAAGATTACACTTGTAATATTTGGAATGTTCAGAAAATCTAAGCGATTATTATACAAGTTATTCAACTTCATTGATATTTCAGCTTAACTTCATTATCGCTCCCCATACTGAAATAATCTTACACAACCTATAACGATACAATTAAATACTAAAAATAATCTTTCTTCAAATTACCGAGTTATTAAGAAAATTGAATGATAGAACAATTTCGATAAAACTCGAATCTGTTGTCCAGGCTTTTCCATCAAGTTTTATTCAGGCTATTCCATCAAGAGCATTGATATATCAAAACAAATCGATGAGTTGATTGGGTGCAGATCTTTTGCAACCTTGAGAGCATAATTCACGGAATGAATATCTTGTTTGAATGTAATATTTGACAAAACGAACATATTTTTTTTAAGAAATAAGCTCTAACAGAATATATGAATAAAACTACAACAATGTTTTCCAAGTCGTTAAAGCGTTGATTTTAATTAATTTATTTATCTCTTAATTTATTTATTTATAAATTAATTTATTATTACATGAATATATGGCACTACAGAAAATCTAAAATTATGTTACAATTTTTTCAATCATGTGATATGAATGTTTTGAAGCTGAATCATCATTTTATAACCCAACTTTATAAGTCAAACAATGAAAAAAGAAGTTTGATAAAAAAAAAATGTGACATTTTTTTCAGCGCCTCTTATTTTAGCGGCGTGATCCAAAATGCTACGTCCACTAGTTAGGACCCCTCCCTCCCCCTCGTCACACATCGTCACAAATTCGTGAAGCCCCCCCTCCCCCCTAAAAAGCTACGTCATTTATGGACGACCCCTTATAACTCTACGGATACTGATTGTTCATCATATTAGTATGAATTCTATGGTCATTTCCACAATTACACTGTTCGACAAAAAAAGTCGATATGAATGCACAGAGACCGGACACCCCGGGCTTGAAAGTATAAAAATAAACAAAAATAATGGCGTTTTCAGAATGTTCGTGTCTGCCCCAGGCAGGGTTGCCACTAGATTTTTGAAAATGTCTGGCGAGTTCAAAATAAAAAGTCTTGCAAAGTCTGGCACACACCATTGCTCAGGTATACTACTACTGAGACTCGATTTTCGACGGTAACAGAAAAATATTCAACACAGAAAAAATATCTTAAATTACCTTCAGCACATGGCTTCTTCAAATGTTCAAGGCTGTATTGGCAAGCATTCTAGTATTTCAGCTACGGTATTCATCAAATAAGTCCTTTATTTTAATTAACATTCTGGCACATAGATTTTCATGTTTGTAAAAAAATAAAGTCAAAACGATGAATCCGTGAGAAAGTTTCACCATTTCTGTTTTAAAAACTCTATATAAAATTTATAAATGAGAATTGCACTCTAATAGAGTTAATCTGGACACTACTTCTGTCATTTTTTTCAATGAACAGAAGTGTCTACTTAAGAAAAATGAGATTTAAATGCTAAAATACAATCGCATAATAATCAAAGCCACTAGGATAACCCCGCTACTGCCAACATCATTTTTCTATCACAAAACAATATTTATTCACGATTACTTTTTTTTGTTTTTTCAATAAGGCTGATACAAATATTAAATTTCTTTTATGTCCGAGACCACTTGGAAGGTACGAGGGGGGGATAAAAATAAATAAGGAACAAAAAAATAAAAAGAAAAAAAAGTTATTTTTTCGAATTTTTATTTTAAACGATAATTGTAAAACTTTTATCAAACGTCCTCTGGTTAATTATTTTAGTTGCTTTTAACTTTAAAAATTGAAAAACCTAACTGATGTCAAAAAAAATGATGAATCTTTTTTTTTTCTCCCCTTCAAAATTTCCGGATTTTTGAAGGGGGGGTGACATAAAAGAAAATTAATATTTGTATCAGCCTAATTTAGCACCATTTTGTCATCAATTCTAAAAAACTCTTTTGTTTTTTATATCTATATCGATATTGAATCATTGGTTACTTGGTTTTGAAAATATTCCGCATTTCCTTAGGGGAACGGCATTCCTTATATAAAACTTATTTGGCCGCAATTTTGTTTCTTCTCAATTCATCAAAAAAAATCATGGGCAAAACAATGTCAGGAGATACTCTCAAAAATCATAAATATCGGTTGAGTTATCTTCAAGAAAACTAAAAAACTTTACGGCCAGAGTGGGACCAAACAGATGAATACTCATTACTCAAAAACGATTGCAATTTGCTTAATTTTTTACTCAACAGGCCCTCATCAAACTATTGTTTTGAAAAGCGAGTAACCAATCATGAGCAAAATTCTAAAGCCTGCGTTAGTAAAAGAAGAATGGCTACGCGTTGGTCTGGAAAATCTGGATGAATTTGGAAAAGTCTTGCAAAATGAGTAGTTTGTCTTTTTGTCTTTTCCTCGATTAAAAGTCTTGCAGTGCCAGATTAATCTGGCATAATGGCAACCCTGGCCCCAGGTCATTTTTAAAATATACTTGAACTTTTTGCATTTTTTATTTAAAAATCTAATCTAATCAATAAACCGACACAGTGTTTTATATTTAGGACAGGGGAATTCATGTGCCATATAATGTGCTCAACTTTAAATACAATATGAAGAGTTGTAATAAGATTTGCAGGGAGCCCTCCCCCCTTTTTTGTACCCTCCCTATTTTTAAAGTATCGCAAATGATGGAATATTTGATATACAGGGGGTTGTCAAAATAACTGGGACAGGCAAAAATTGGGCCAACTTTGGAATGCTGTAACTTTGACAAAAATTGACCGATTTCAATTCTTTAAGAAGTAATGGACGGGTCAACTAATCTAGTTTTGAGGTGCATCCACGGAGATGAACTATGACCACCGGATACCGGTGATAATCTGGATTTCCGGAAGCATGTCTTATGCAGTAAAATTATGACGTGTTTTTAGCAAAGGTCTCGGCTAAAAAATTAAAATTTTACTACACATGAAGATAGAAGATCTAATTCTGAAGCGATTGGTGCGCCAAGTATTAATATTGGTCCAGAAACAACCAATATATGGCCATTTCCCCGGAATCGGTGCCGGTAGTGGATCCGAATTGGGATCAAACAATTTATTCACTCAAAATATGTCGCGCAATATTGTTTTCTCCCTAGCTTATCATAAAATACCCTATTATAAGTTGAAAATGAGTCTTGTACAGATTTGGCCACTCATGGCGCCGCCCAGTGCCCCGGGGGAACCTTGCATAGGGGACATTTCGATTTTGACACCAAAGCATATCATGCGACGGCTCATTCTTCATGTCTTGTCGTAAATAGGGCAACTGTAGACTCAAAATGGATAGTTGACTACAGTGACTACTTCCGGGACCACCGGATGTCCCCGAGGGAACCTATAATTAGGGACAATTGAAATTGAACTCCAATACATATCGTGCGACAGTTCATTTTTCATGTCTCGTGCTAAATAGGGCTATTGTAGACCTAAAATGGATAATTGACTACAGTGGCCAATTTTGGGACTACAAGAAAATTTGTATGGGATTTCTGAACTAATTATGTCTCTAAATCTCATAAGAGTCCTTTCTAAAATACCTCTTTATTTTCCTCCTGGAAGTTATATATATTTCTACAGAAATTCCTTCAAGATCATTTTCCGGAATAACTGAAGTGACGGAATTCTCGCCGTCCCCGGAATAGTTTGTGGACGAATCCTCAAAACTATAACACTATGAATAATGAAAAATATTTCAAAAATTCAAACTGCAACTACTATACAAATACGTGGATCTTTGCAGGAATTTGCAGGATTTTTTTGAATAATGCTTGGATGAGTATAAAGAACAAAGATCCGAAGATAAAAACGTTGCAAGAACAAAAGGTCAAAAGAAAATTTCCTTTTTTTCTTTTTATTATCTTCGACCATTTGTTTTTATCTTTCGTCCTTTTATTAAAAAAGAAGAAAAAAGACAATTTACACCGTCTTCAGCACATAGGCTGCACAGACTGAACAATCACTAACATTAGGCAACGGACAACACGAACCACCCAGTAGCCCAGGGATGAATTTTTCGTTTGACGAGAAGTTTTCACCGACTGGAGCGGGAATCGAACCCACACCCCGTGGCACAATACGCCTAAACGACTGACGCCGCTAACCGCAAGGCCACGAAGCCCACGAATATATATTATATAATATATTGTATTTATCATATCTTTTTTTTCAGTTCACATTTTTAAAGCTATTTCCAAAACATAAGAATCGTTCGTATTTATAGGCCTTCTTGAAAACGTAGTCTGTGAAAATCAGCGAAATTCTAAGAAAATTTAATAATGGACCAGTGGCGTAACTAGAACTTTAGGGGCCCAGTGCGGAATAAAATTCGGGGGCCTTTTAAAATAGGGGTATGCGTCGCTAGGCTAACATACAAATGACCTGTGACTTGTCAACAGGGCTGGTAATGGCTAAGTATCTTAAAATATGAACTTAAAGGCCTCATGCCTGAAAAATGTGAGCAAAAAGAGACTGATCAGGAACCAGTGCTGTTAAATGTCAAAATTTTGGAAAATCTAAAATGCTTATAGCACCGTCCCTTGCGCAATATCTTATCAGCAAATTGAACCAACCTATAGTATTTTTTTTTCCAAAAATAAATTCTTGGAAATCACTTCATGGATTTTTTCAAAGATTAACTCTCTCGGCACTTCTCCAGCGATTCTTCCATAGAATCCAGAAATGACTTCTGAATCCCGAAGGATTTGTTTATTTCTTCTTATTTTCGTTTAGAGTTTCTTCAATATTGCAACTAGGAATTTATTTAAAAATATCTTGAGTAATTTTCCTTTAGGAATTCTTCAACAGGTTCCAAAATTTTACCAAAGAAGTTCTTAAAGAACTCATCCAGGATTTTTCTAAGAACGCCTCGAAGGAGATGCTCAGGAAATTTTTCAAAACTTACGTTTGAAAAAAAAAAACAACTCGGTGAATATTTCTAAACGCAATCCTAATGATATCTTTTGGATTTAGTTCAGAAATATACACCGGATTTCCTTTGATTCTGGTAAAATAGATGATATATTCCTACCAAAGAGAAACATTTTAAAGATCTCTGGATTTTTTCTAAACTCTTGAAAAAGTTGTGGATTAGTATTCCGAAAATTGTATAAAATAATTATTGGAAAATTATTGGAAAATATAATTTCATGCAGAATTTCTTAGAAGACATCCCTGGAAAACTCAAGACTGGTGAACAGTTTCCTGCATCAAATTCACAAGTAATTTTTCTAAAGCATAGCTTGAGAAATCATTTGATGATTTTCAAACCGAATTTCTGAGAGAAAAACTAGCAGAATCTTTATAATAATTCCTGGAGATATCCCTGAAAGAGTCTTTGTATGTATTCCTAAAAAAGGCTCTAGACAAATCACTAGGAGGATTCCTGAAGCTAGAATAGTTGTTTAGGACTCTATGAACTGATACACATCAAAGCATCCTTATGATAGGCCTAGAAACGCTCTTTCATAAAATATTGAAAAATATTTTAGCTTCATTTGGTTCCATGCATCAGAAGTTTGACCAAATATTACAATATTTATGTCGAAAAACAACAAATAGCCATAACTTTTCCAAATCTCAATCGATTTTTATGATATTTGGAGTGAAAGTCTCTTACTTGAATAGCATTCAAACCACTATGACATTTCTAAGTTTTGCTTTGAATTGAGCTAGAACAGAGTTTCCCAAACTGTGGGTCGCGACCCCCAGGGGGGTCGTAAGCCGGTCGTTGGTGGGTCGCGAGAAAAAAATCTTGTTCTCTACGGTTTTGGTATTTCAGATTCAGGTATCATGACAAAACTTTTGTTTTGACTTTGTTTGCCATACTGCCATTTATATAATTAAAAAAATCAGGCCTAAGATCATTTGGAACTGAACCAAGGTTCTTGAAAAAGACATTTTTAACTTTCTTGAGGTAATGACGATCTTAGAAAATTTTATAAGAAAAATTGACAGTTAACTGTCAAAGTCTCATGTTCGAATCATATTTTATAATCTGATGCCTTTTTTTACAACAAAGTTGCTGTGTATGGAATAACAAAGGTTTTCTTAAAAGGAAAAACAACTTATTTCTATTGATATTACAATAAAGCTTCGCTTAACATTGCGAAACTCAAATTTTGAAGAATTGATCTATCAATTTTACCAAAAATGGTGAAATATTTTTCAGCTGACTATCGCCACTCCTTCTGCTGTTATTTCCAGCTAAGCAAAATATTGATCAATAATTTTAAAAAATAATAGTCTGTCCGTGTTTGAACAAAAATTCAAGAATCCAAATATGGCTGTAAGGAATTTCTTACGCATTTTTGAGAGTCATAATCTCGCCATTCTGGAAAATCTTCACGATTCTTAAGAGTAATCTTAAGAATGGTCTTCACGGAATTTTAAAATGATTGATAAATTATTATTTATCCCTGATTTGTATATTTTTCTCTGAAGCATATCAATTGTTCAGAGTATAAAAAGTCGATACATATAATGATGAAACATGATATTTTTAAATAAGTTATTAGGATTTAGTACTTCATTGGTGTATAAGAATACAAATGTAGAGAACAAAAGTTCCAACACTTTCAATGTTGAAATCATTTATAATTTTGTAATTTTTAACGCCTTATGATTGAATCCCATCGTTAAGGTTAAGATGAATCGAAGCCAAACCTCAAATTTTCAAAAGCACAAATCGGTAGACGGAACACCCATTTGAGTTGAAAACTTAATCGATTGGTCACACCCTGCTAGTTACAATCGATTAAGTTTTCAGCTTAAACGGATGTTTGGTTTTCCAGATTTGTGCTTTTGAAAATTTGAGGTTTGGCTTCGATTTATCTTCACCTTAATAAGGCACAAGTTTTCAAAACAAGATTTCATAAAAAGTTGTACATAAAAAAGAATTTCTTGGAAATTTTTCCCTGGTGGGTCGCGAAGAATACGCCTGATAGTCAGGTGGGTCGTGCACTTGAAAAGTTTGGGAACCTATGAGCTAGAAATCTTAAAACTCTTGCCCCACTCGAACTTTTGCCCCACTTTACTCCCAAGTGACTTTTTATGGTAGATGCACACGAGCATCTCTGTTAGTTCTCTGCGCTGCTCGCCATACTCTTCAGTCCGCCTGAAACTTGGATACCGAAGTCGGTCTTGCGATTCCGGTTGAGGGGCGACTTCCGGTACTCAAGCGCCCCGATGACCCAAAGCCGAGAAGTTCGTCGTGGTCGTTCCCGACGGTGAAGCTAGCCTACTCCGATAGAGAGTTTCCCGACGTAAGAAAATCTCCTGACACCGGAACGTTACTCGTTGTTTTTACTCCGTTGTTGGCTGATAGAGTACCGAAGTCGGCCAAGCGATTCCGGTTGGAAGATAGCTTCCGGTTCACTGGCGCTCCAACGACTCAAGACGGTGATACGCTTCTTACTACTCGGAATAGTCCCCGGCAGTGGATCTATCCAACTCCGGCGAAGATTTTCCCGACTATCCGGACTAGACTGGCCCTTAAACAAAAAAGTTGTAAAACTTAACGGGGCACCCCCTAGATATGAGCCTTAGGGTAAGAAAAACGCTCTCTCAAAATTTCAACTCAATTGGTTGCTCCACCAGCTGGCGCAATCGTTATGAAGTTTGTATGGGATATTCGTCTCAAATATATTGAAAATTGACCCTATGTCACTGTTTCGTTACGTATACTAATTGTTCGCGTTCAAATAAGCCCAGAATGACAAATACACTAGTTGATACCGTAATGAACATAATTGTAGAAGGTTGTATCTGTATTTAATCTAATTTTCATTACTTTTTCAGTTGTTGAAAGTTAGGCTTAGATCAGCACTCCCGTACAATCACTTATATGCATGCGACATGTGCGTCAGCTCGCCCAGCGTCATAGGTGGCTATGATGTGCTTAGTGGTTACATCCAAGCTATGTTGAAGAAATACAAGCAGTATTGCATGATATACTTTAGATGATTAAAACACCAACTTTATTAATTTTGATCGTGGTACAATCTTCTACAATATTCTTCGCTATTATATCAAGTAGTGTTTTTGACATTTTGGATCGAATTGAACGCGATCATTAATTTTCCTGAACCAAACAGTAGATGATGTGCTGTTGCTCATATGTTTAAGCTGAAAATCCCATATTAACTTCAATTCAAATGCGCCAGCTCATGGAACGACCAAATGAGCTGAATTTTTCAGAAAGGCTTCCTCTAACCCCAAGAAATAATCCTGGGGGGTGCCCCGTGGAATCATACAACTTTATTTTTCTCCCATACTGAGCTGGGCCAGTCTAATCCGGACAGATGCCTAGGTCGGTCCTGCGATTCCGGTGGAGGGAAACTTCCGGTTCACAGGTGCCTCGACATCCTTTTGCCTTTGTGCCGGTGCTACTTCGCGACGGCGAAACTAGTCTACCCCGACCGTTAAATCGATGCTGGTCGGTTTCGTGCCGAGGTCAGTCCTGCGATTCGAGTGGGGAAAAATTCCGATACGCTGGTACCCCGAATACCCATCACGTGACTACGTGACGCTCAAACTACTCGACCTAGTCTCCCACGGAGGATGTAGCCTAGCCCGATCGAGGCACGACGCCCTCTGGTCTTCTCGCCATTGTTGATGCAGTGATTACATGATCCGCTCTGTTTTCGCTCTGTTTATCGCATGCCACGTACTTACGTGTTGGCATATTTTCTGCACTATGTTTTCGGGGTTTAGGTCTCTGTCACTGCTTCCGAGCAGTTTGTTCCGCACTTCCGCGAATCTTGGGCATTCAAAAAATGCGGTATCTTCTCGATGTTTGGGCAATGTGGGCAGTGTGGCGATTCTGCGTGCCCGAATATATGGAGATAATTTCTGAAACATCCATGACCTAATATTCATCCACGTCGGCTATTTAGTCCACATCAAATTTGTGTCTAAAAACGAACTGTATTATTAACATGATTTATCATATTAATCGTACATTAATTTTTGGTATCATGAGATGGACGGTCTCCTAGAAAGGTTTTTGGAAATCGTTCTTTGTTATGCATGTGCTCACCAGCAGATATGCCAAATGGTACTTTAATTCGGCCTGCGTGCTAATGGCCCTTTAAGTCAAAACATTGGAATTTGTAATGTTCGTATTGAATAATTTGCTAAAACTGCTATTATTAAGGTCTCATTTTTTTCAGAGTACTGCAAACTTATCAACTGCACCATTACCACAATTTCAAAGAAAACCGAAAAACATTCTCTTTCTCCATCTTCTAAAAATAACCCGCCAGATCACTTTCATTAATTGACCAGTCGTGTACAGAATTCCGCTGTCGTTCGTCGTGGAAGATGGTCCCGAATCAGATTCGCCTACGAACAACACAATGATCTTTTCCGTCCCTCTCGTTTCGCCGTTCGCGAAAGGTGACCACTTCACGCGCCACACAATAAACGATACACGAATTGCAGATAAATCTGCTCGTCGTCGCAGCATCCAAACAAAATTGTTGCACAGTGGTGCATGCTCGGATAAAACTGTTCTCAGAACCCTTGCAAATAATTTTCATAGACTTCTGTACCATTTAGTGATAATTTCCCAAAATTTGAGATTGACCTGTTTCGTTTCCGATTGATGGCAGCATGTTAAGTATGAAAAAGTCCTTAGAATTTAACTGCTTTATATTCACCAACTGTAGTTCACCTGGCAAACTTCAATTAGCTTTACGGAATCATAACCGATTTAAGCTCGATAGGCTTTATTCTAAAATGGAATTACTAAAGAAAAGCTGAATATGTGTCTCTGGCTTGAGTTTCTGAACATTTTTTTTGCTTTATAACCTAATGAACGGGGTTGGTGGTCTGATGACTACCGCTTCTGCTTCATAAGCAGAAGGTCATGGGTTTAATCACAGGCCCGTCCCTTTCCTCGTACTTTGTAGTTGTATATCTTTCACTTGCTTCTATCTTCCATTCTAAATCTATCACACTCAAACTATTCGTTCATAGTAAACGCTAGAACCAGAGACGGACAAGAAACCGTTTCCCTAACGCTTCCTACTTCCACGCGCACGCCTTTCTTACGCCTGATACATAGGCAGTCTGCTAACCACAAAAGCAAACCTCTCTGCCATGCCTTTCCCCCAATCCATACACTCCCGCATGTACTGGCGTAGATGCAGTGGTATATACGGTCTACGTGGGAGCCAGTATAATGCATCATCAATTCCTCCCCCTTCCCCACATTGGTCTGCATTCTGACGTGGCAGGCACCATTGTCGCTAAAAATAGAAGTTCATCAGCACTTATACACTGAGGGTGCCTGTTAGTCCCAAGCAGTCATTCGGTTGGTTCCTTGTGTAAGTGCAGCTGATCTGGCGATACTGGAGTAGCATCCACGGGCGGCCAATCAAGCTCAAGCTCAAGCTCAATTTTTTGCATTACAACCTAATTTTATGCAATAACAGTCTTTCATATGATTAGATGAGAAACCTCAATCTAGACACATTTCGCTTGAAAATAGAATTTTCAATTTAACGTTTATTTCCAACGGTATCAATTATCGAAGAAAGTTGACAGATTACACTGCGGAACACGGTTTTGTCTCAAGCACCAAAATACCGCTATTAACTTAATTTAAGATTGCTGAATCCATTGCCATGTTCAGAAATATCATAGCACGTCTAGTTTTTGAGATAAATAATAGCTGTTGAAAATGTTAAATTTTACTATATCAACCAACCTGCATGCAAGTTTGCCAGCTTGTATGGCAATTTATTTGCTTAATTTTCCTCAGAACTCAAACTATATGTGTATAACAATATCTATAAACAAAGTTCATAATACTTCCGATGCTCAAAAGTTATTTTTTGTTGGTTTATAAAAGTATTGTATTTTGCCATATAAGAGAAACAAAGAATTTCGTATGGACACTGTAAGCATGTTGAAAAAATCGAATTAATCTAATTTAACCGTGCAATTTCAACCAAATAATATCTTAAATGGAAGCTTAAGTCCTATTTTGCATGTTTGGTGGATTAGATCCCAAAAATTTTTGATAAATCATTATTTAATTTTTATGTAATCATCAATAAAACCAGTGTTTTATGCAACTTTGGCGTCCTGTAGCTAAAAATTATGACGTGTTGGAACATTTCTGAGAGCGGCATCAGATTCAGCAGCCCCAAATCTACTAGAGACACATAATTTGATCCTTGAGACACGCAAAAATGTCATTTTTGTTACGCTGTTTTATAAATTTCAATTGATTTGGAACACAATTTAAGGTTTTGTCCGAATTTTGTATGCAGGCGCGCCACTGTGCGTCGTCTTTTTATTTTCGTTCGAGGGAGAGTAATATCCCGACAGAGAGTCCGAAACTGGAACATGTGCGCCAAAACGAAACACATGTTCAACACGGCGATGCAACGAACGTTTAGGACCGAGCCAAACTGGTGAGATGACCAAAAGGTGCAGCTCAAGTGCATTTGTTTTCACGAGCTCTCCCGCGAGATGCAGAAACAAAGCGATTTGTGTGGGATTATATGGTATATTGTTTTTCTTTGATTGTATCCTCCCTGCATCTGCGGCTGATGCTGATAGCCCTCATTGAGCAATTTAGCCGTCGGCTCGACCAGAGTAAGCACAGGTCGTAACTTCAAGACGTGAGCGTATCTACTTGTTTGGCAAACGGAGAATTGGATGTTTTATTGTGTTTGATTTGATTATAAATGCCGCAGGAAATTGGCTCCCCGCGGTAATGAATCAAAACCAATTTCGGGCTTGTTTAGAATGAAACATGGTGAACATTGTTGTTGAGTCTGAGAATGTTCATGCAATGATTCAACAACACAGATAGTAAGCATTATTCTGTATCAGAGCTCGCTGATGAAGAACAAGAAATATTTTTATCGTACACTCATGTTAGTATCATTAATCTTTTTCAGGACTACTTTTACATATAAATTAGGGATTAAACGAATGAATTTGAGTTTTATGTTCGTATGTATCAGAGATATTGCAAAAATAGCAAAATATGCTGAAAAAGGATTTTAGGGATGTCCTTATGGGATAACAACTTCCGTTCTAGAAGAGTTAGTTCATGAAGCTCCATCAAATCATGGGGACTTCATACATGACATTCCAAAAGCATGAAAAGAAATCAAGATATCGTAGGTATACCGTATACGGCTTCGGCATCATTCGACTATTACTTTGCGGAACACGTTTTTGTCTCCAGCATCAAAATACCTCTATTTACTTAATTAAGGGTTGCTGAGTCCATTGCCGTTTATAGAATTATCATAGCACGTTATTATTTATTTGCAATTTATTTGCTTAATTTGCCACAGAATTCAAACTTTATGTGTATAACAATACTTATTATCAAAGTTTATAATACTTTTCATGCGGAAAAGTTATTTTTTGATGGTTTAGAAAAGTATTGTATTTTGCCATATAAGAGAAACGAAGAATTTTGTATGGAGACTGCAAGCATGTTGAAAAAATCGGTTTAATCTAAATTTAATCGTGAAATTTCAACGAAAATACATCTTAAACGAAAGTTTAAGTCCTTTTGACGTTAACTACGTCTTACGGCAATGTACTGGGTGTCAATTGAAAATCTAAAATAATGCGACCGTCACGAAATTATGTAAGATTTTGAATACTATTGACTCAGCCATTTATCGGTAGATTTTCAATATTTTCCCACCAATTGGTCGGAAATTTATACAACATTTTACTCAAATGGAGAGAACTTTTCATTTTTGACGGTAGACTGTAGAAAATTGGGAAAATGTCGACCCCTTTCTTACGCAACCAAACCCACGATTCTTTTGGATTGGCAAGTGCACTATAACAGCAGACCGATTCCTGCTTCTTTGCGCATTCTTCTTTTGACGTTAACTACGTCTTACGGCAATATACTGGGTGTCAATTGAAAATCTAAAATGTTGCGACCGTCATGATATGATGTTAGATTTCGAACTATAGGAAGGCTGCAACTATGACAATCGACTAAAATTCAAATGCAGAAAATCAATTGGCGTAGTTAACGTCATGCGGTCGTGTTTTGTACACAACCCCCTCTGATTTTTTGCATGCTTGGTGGATAAGATTACAAAAAAGTTTGATAAAATATACTTCAAATTTTAGGTAAACATCAATAAAACCAATGTTTTATACAACTTTGGCGACCTGTAGCTAAAAATTGTGACGTGTTGGAAAATTTCTGAAAACGGCAACACGGCAATTTGATTCTTGAGACACGCTAAAAAGTCATTTTTGTTACGCTGTGTTATTGGCAGCCAAATTTCAAACGCCAAATACACAGTATTTTTCTATCAGAACACATAAATGAAGACATTCAGCCGATTATTTGTTCTATCAGCTACCCGCTGACGAGATTTCCGAGACGGAACAAAAAAATTCGCCAGAGATGTCATCAATTCAAATGAACACGCCTCGAAATGCGACTGATTTGGAGCTGCCGAACAGATTCGCCTGCAGCTCTTATGGGAAAGTTGCCAAAGAGAATAAGGCTGCCGATAATAGTCACACTGACAAGAGATGTTCGCAGCGTTATAAAAACTAGAGATGGTCGGGTTTCACGTTTTTCAAACCCGAACCCGACCCGTACCCGATTTATTTTATTTCTTCAAACCCGGACCCGACCCGAACCCGAGACAATAATTGAAAAGCAAACCCGGACCCCACCCGAACCCGAAAATTTTTTGCTGTGTAAACCCGAACCCGACCCGAAACCCGTAAAAAAATTGTAAGGAAAACCCGAATAAAACTCGAGTTTGAAAAGATGGTAAATTCATCGTTTCTGATGCATAGGGAAGCTTTTAGGTTGTTACTCTTTTCACAATTCTCACCAAACCCGACCTAAACCCGACTTAAACCCGACTTTTTGTTAGCCCGAACCCGACCCGTACCCGATAATTTTATAGCCTTCAAACCCGACCCGAACCCGAACCCGAAAAATTTCAAATTTTCAAACCCAAACCCGACTCGAACCCGTCGGGTTCGAGTTCGGGTCAGGTTTCGGGTTTGAAAACCCGCCGAGAAATATCCATTTTAGGCTGCATTTTCAAACCGATCTGTTTAGGAACGGATCGTCCAGCAGCAGAACCCGCTACTTTACGCACCTGTTCTGTCCTCCAATAAAGAATATGGGTTTGTATGATGAAAACGAGAAAATTTGTGACATTCGTAGATACCTACTACTATGTCGCAGCCTACGCGATTGAAAAATACTGAAATGATACTACACATGGATATACACGCTAAGACGGAAGTACCCATTAATGGGTAAAATAGTACCCATTTCCAAGAAAAGTGGTTTAACTCATTAAAAGAGTAAAGTCGATTTACTCATTAAACAGTATCCGCCTTGAACTTCAAATAATGGGTATTTTTCACTCTTGGTCTTCACAATGAACATGGGTAATAAAACCTCATTTTGTAAAGGAATATTGCCGTAGATTGAGGTTAGGGATCCAGAGAAAAAAGTTACGAATATATATTGAAATACCATTAAAAAACTTCGTAAATGTAAATAGTACGTTACCATTTACCATTCATTTATTATTTTATTCTACAAATTTATGAAATTTTATCATTCGTTTATCATTGCGGATGTTACCCCGGTGCTTCAGAATTGAAGACTGTGGTCCGCTTTAACTACTTCAAAACATCATCCTTGGAGCCGGCCCAAACCGATTGGGTGAATTGGAACGGATATCGAAGTGTTTGCAAAAAAGAGAGATTTGCAAAAATCTTTATTTTAGAGGTCATTCCAGATAGAATTGCTGAAATTACTTACGTGTCTGAAACGCATCGTATGAAACCGGTCATTTGATTTGCTTGAAATATCGCGTGGTTTACACTTTGAACAAATTATTTTTCATAAAGTCCGGGTGGCAACGAAATAAAATCGTACAATGGCGGTTTTGATGATACCAAACTAGCATGTGTACAATATACCCATTATTTTCACAAAAGGAGATACTTCGAAATGGGGCTAAAGTACCCTTTTTTATGACATTGGAAAATACCCTTTTTCTGACATTCCCATACTGATTTTAAAAAATGGGTACATGGTACTCTTTTAAAGGGTACTTTAAAGTTAGCGTGTATGCCCACGTGGTTTCTGTTGAAATGTTTGTTTGCGCTTTTGGGAATGATCCAGCTTTATCGGAATTTTTCGTAATAGCAGAAAATGTTGTATGCAACTCGTTGCAAAACTCGATTTTTTCAGCACTCGTTGGATAAATGTACAACTCGTGCTGCAAAAATCTTCAAACTTATTGCATAAATGACTATTTTGCAATTTCTCATCGTAATAAGCTGATTTTCATCACGCCAATCTGTGATTAAACGGCCTACTTCCCTACACTGAAGTATGCAGTGCGGGAATAGTCATTACGCAACTGAAACCAGTGCTGTAAATTGTAATGAGTCATTACGCAATGCTTTCTCTTTACGCAACTGTTTTGAGTGCGTAATGAATCATTACACAACTATTGTTCAGAAGGTGTAAAGTGATGGTTAATGCATTCCGTTATTATTTCCGGTACCCTCAAGTGGTCTTCTACGAAATTGCAAAAAATGTTGTGCGTAACTCGATTTTTACAGCCCTCGTCGTAATTATCCTACTCGGAAAGCCTCGTAGGATAAATTTACAATTCATGCTGTAAAAATCTTCATTCTGCAACTTGTTCCGTAAACTACTATTATGCTACTCTTGAATTGTTCTTTAATACTAGTTCTATAAAACCAGAAATAACCTACGCCAATTCAATCATAAACCTCTCATAAGGCTAAAGAGGCCCATACTAAAGGTTTTTTTTTTAATTTATTAGTATCATTCCAAACATTACATTCATTATTTCTTATATCTAGGTGTTCTGTGTTATTCGACAACATCATCATCCTAATTTGGTAAAACAAATCTAAGATTTTATAAACATTTTCTTAATAACATATTACATTTCATTTGCCGTAGCAGTTCAGATTTTATTACAGGTGAGTTAATTTCACCTGCTTATAAGAGAAAAAAAAACGCTTTGAATATACTTAACCAAACTTAACCTAAACATATAACGCATTAATCGTGGCAGAAGATTGTAACGATTTTTGCCTGAAATTATTAATCATTTTATTTGACATTTGTTCCAATGTTTCAACATTGGAGATTCTATGTAACTCATTGGTACTATACCAGGGAGGAAGCCTCAGAATCATTTTCAAAATTTTATTTTGAATTCTCTGCAGAGCTTTTTTCCTGGTATTACAACAGCTAGTCCATATTGGTACAGCATACAACATGGCTGGCCTGTAGATTTGTTTGAATATCAAAAGCTTGTTCTTAAGACAAAGTTTTGATTTTCTATTGATAAGGGGATAGAGACAATTTACATATTTGTTACATTTGGCTTGAATGCCCTCAATATGATTTTTGAAAGTTAAATTCTTATCAAGCATGAGCCCTGACCAATTTATTGGAACCCCTCTCATCGTGGCAACATGTCTACTTGAAGGTTTCAAATAAAGAGCTTTTGGTTTATGTGGGAATATTATTAGTTGAGTTTTGGAAGCATTAGGAGAAATCTTCCATTTTTGCAAGTATGAAGAAAAAATATCCGAACTTTTTTGCAATCGACTACAGATGACACGCAGGCTTCGTCCTTTGGCGGAGAGGCCTGTGTCATCCGCAACCAAGGATTTTTGACATCCCTGAGGTAACTCAGGTAAGTCAGATATGAAAATATTGTATAATATTGGTCCCAAAATGCTGCCTTGGGGAACACCAGCTCTTACAGGAAGTCTTTCAGATCTGGAGTTCTGATAATTAACCTGAAGTGTACGATTTGACAGATAACTTTGAATTATTCTAACAATGTATGTTGGAAAATTAAAGTTTTTCAATTTTACAATCAAACCTTCATTCCAAACACTGTCGAATGCTTTTTCTATGTCTAGAAGAGCAAGACCAGTAGAGTAGCCTTCAGATTTGTTGGAACGTATCAAATTTGTTACACGTAAAAGCAGAGGCGCGTCCACGTTCTGAACCATGGGTAGGACAAACGTTAACAAATATTTTGTGCATAGTGAAGCAAAGAAAAATTTTAACCCTTTGTAATCCTTGGCTGGAAATTGAAAGTTTCAAGGAGCTGAAGCGTAAAGGGTGCCTGTCGTTACTACAAGACAAACAAAGTTTTCGTCTTCATATGGCTGGTAGCTACTGAGGACCTTAGAAAACAAGAAATTAGAGACCTCTTGCCTGAAAAACTAGACTTAAAAGGAATCTAAAGGAGGCCGAAATAAGATTGAACAGGCTTCAAAAATACAAAACTAAACCTAATAGGAGCCAGAAGATAAGTGCTCGATTCTTCATGCCATTAGAGCTCATATTTATCTAAGATCTAAGACTCCTTTTGTGAGAATTTCTCGTGACAAGTATGTGTATATGTTTTTTTTTCATAATCTTCTCTAGAAATTTCATTAGAAATTATTTCGAGTTCCTCCGGAAATTTGTACTGGAGTTCATTACATAATTATTTCGCAAAGAATTTCTACCTAGGGAAATTCTCCAACAATTTCGTTTAAGATACCTCAAGAATCCAAGAATGGATTTTCCCAAGGAGTACCACTGAAAAGAAATTTCTCCTGAGATTATCTCAAAAATCTTCAGAATTCCTTTAAAAATTCTTAGAGATTTTAAGAAAGTCTTTAACTTTTCCAAGATTTTATTCTGTGATTTATACATCGATTTCCCTGGGACAGTCGAAGGTTCCTGAACAAAACATCTCCTAAAATTCAACCAATTACTTCTCCAGACATTTCTAGGGATTTCCTATGATTTGAACTGAAGATTTATCTGGCGATACCTTCAGCAATTGCTCCAGAGATATTTTTCTAAGATTTCTACAGAAAATTCTACACTAATCCTATAAGATTTTCTTAAGTACGTTTTAAAACTTTATTTTTGAGGAATTCTTCCAGGAAAACGCCAATAAATTTTGTTCAGAAATATAAATCCGTAAGGAACTTCTAAAGAAAATCCTAAAGTAACCTCTGATAAAACCTGTGTATGTTTTAAAGACATTCTTATTGAACAAGGGTCTCTGAAAGAACTCCTGTAGGTGAATTCCGGCGAACAATTTCTTCGAAGAGAAGAAATTTTCTTTCATTGCTCACCAGCAAGAAAAGTTTCTTTTCTTCGAAGAAAATACGCGCCGGAAATTGCCTACTGGAATTTTGACGCTATTTAAGTAGATTTCATAGGTAGAATACTTCAATCTTTTATAGATAAAATCAATGAAATCTCGGGATTGTATTCCGCAGGATTCTCTCAAGGAATTTTTCGAAAAAGAATGGACAGAATAAATGAATGCATGAATGATCGAAGGACCATTGAAAAAAATTCTGAATTATGACCTGGTGTAAAACTGGTGTAAACTTTTGAAGTTTTTTTTTTGGAAAACTATTAGAGTAATACTTGGATGAAATGCTGGTTACATCCCTAGAAAATCAAATCGATTTGTTCGATTGACCGCTCAAGGAATTTTGGATTTTTGGGAAGAAACGTGGATGAATACTTGAAGGAATACACATCAACAGGCGGAGAAATTCTTGCAAGGTTTCTTGAAAAAACCCTTTAGCTATACTCTTTTTTTGTCAAATACTCTGAATAAAAAAAACTTTGTAGATTTCCTTAGAGAAAATTCTGTAGGAATCTTTTCCTAGAGTAACAACTGGAGAATTCGGTTGAAGGAATAGTGAAAAATATATGCATGAAATTCCAGGAGTTGAGAAAAAATATTAAAACAATACCTGAGGAAATTACTGAAAGTAGTAGCTTTAAACTTCTCATGGATTTCCTGGTGTAAATTGTGGAGAAATGTTTTCTAATTTATGCAGATTTTTTTCTGCAAATTCTGGGGAAATTTTCTAAAGTATTTCTGAAAGTATTCTATATAAAATCACTATGATAGTTACTGAAGTTTTTCCTCGAGGAATCTGAGACGAAATTATTGAAGAGGCTGTTTAACCCGTTATAATCTCTGGAGCCTGTCAAATTTTGCATCCGGATTTTATACAAGCATAATAAGGAACAAATCAGAGTATCCTTTATAGTTAAACCCTATCCAACCAATTTATCAAACAAATTCGACAAAAATAGACCAAATTGCTTGCCTTTACAACCAGTGGAATTGTTAGAATGTCTTCGTCTATTTCTATATAACAAATGGATGGGCAGCAAAAAATCTGTTGATTTGTGTAGCAATGCTTTGATAGATTATATCAAGAGTGATAGCACGTTTGGAAATCGCTAGCACCATCACACATATACTGTTTATAAAACGATACGACTGATCTTAGTTTAATCCATTACTTTCTTCCAAATATTTTTCGAGAATCTTCTGATAATTTTGTAAGGATATATTAGAAACTTTTCGAAAATTACTTCCAGGAATGCACACGGCAATTTGTGCCAGAACATATACAGGGTTGGGCGTACATATTTTTAAGAAACCATCCTTTGACTGATTCAGAAATGCCAGAGAGGATTGCTCCATTTATTTTTCTAACGGTTAAAGAAATTTTTTATAACAATTCTTACAATCAGTTTGCCAAGATTTTCATTATAGATATTCTTAAAAGGTGTACAAACCATGTCACGCTTTACTAAGCATGAGAAAACAATATCATGTCTTCTATTCTCCATAAGAATAAGTACGATTTTGGTATATTAAACAGGCGATAAATAGTTTAATTTATGGTTCAAGCTTTCTGCTGATCTTGTTTTTTTTTGTTGTTGATTCGTGGGAAGGACAGTCCATTGACTGTCCTACCCAGGTGTTTTTGTGCGTAGTACATGTCCTACCTGTCCTACCCACTTCCCGCGCCACTGCGTAAAAGCTGATGAGTGGTCGAATGTCCATGGCGGAATCCAAATTTGACAAAATCATTGGCAAAAATTGAATTTTCGTTGATGTGGGCCATCATTCTGTTCACAATAACCTTTTCAAAAAGTTTACTGATGGAGAAAAGCAAACTGTTTGGACGATAGCTAGAAGCTTCTGCAGGATTTTTGTCTGGTTTTAAAATTGGAACAACCTTAGCATTTTTCCACTTGTCAGGAAAATATGCTAATTGAAAACATTTGTTATATATATCAACTAAAAATGATAAGCTACTTTCTGGAAGTTTCTTGATGAGGATGTAGAAAATTCCATCATCGCCAGGAGCTTTCATATTTTTGATTTTTTTAATAATAGTTCTCACTTCTTCCAATTCAGTCTCCCAGGCATTTTCGAAAACGTTCTCTTGATTGAGAATATTTTCGAACTCCTGAGTAACTTGATTTTCAATTGGACTAGTATATCCTAAATTAAAATTGTGCGCACTTTCAAACTGCATAGCAAGTTTTTGAGCTTTTTCGCAATTAGTTAGTAATAATTTGTTTTCCTCTTTCAATGCCGATATTGACTTCAGGGTCCAATTGAGAAATTTTATTTTCAAAATTTTTGTTTCTTAAATTTGCAAAACGTTTCTTGATTTCTTTCTGCAAATCCTGCCATATAATTTTCATAGCAGGATCACGAGTGCGTTGAAATTGCCTTCTCCTCCCGTTTTTAAGACGGATCAAGAGTTTAAGATCGTCGTCTATAATCACGGATTCATATTTTACTTCACATTTTGGAATTGCAATGTTCCTGGCTTCAACAATGGAATTTGTTAAAGTTTCAAGAGCATTGTCAATATCAATTTTAGTTTCTAAAGAAATGTTAACATCAAGATTAGAGTCAACATACGTTTTATATATATTCCAGTCGACTCGTAAATAATTGAAAGTGGAGCTGATAGGATTGAGAATCACTTCATGTGATATTTGAAATGTAACAGGGACATGATCAGAATCAAAATCAGCGTGAGTAACTAATTGGCTACAAAGATGACTAGAGTCGGTTAAGACCAAGTCAATCGTAGATGGATTTCTAGAAGAGGAAAAACATGTAGGGCTATCAGGGTATTGAATTGAGAAATATCCTGAAGAGCACTAATCAAATAAAAATCTGCCGTTGGAATAACTTTGAGAATTATTCCATGACCGATGTTTGGCATTAAAGTCACCAATGACAAAAAATTTTGACTTATTACGAGTCAATTTTCGCAAGTCAGTTTGGAGCAAATTAACTTGCTGTCCAGAGCATTGAAAAGGCAAATAGGCAGCTATGAAAGTATATTTATCAAGCTGTGTTCCAACAGAAACATCTAAAGTTTCAAAAACTTTAGTTTCAAATTACGTAAAAAGTTGATTTTTTATACGCCTATGAATGATGATTGCAACTTCCCCACATTCCCCATCAAGTCGATCATTACGATAAACAAAAAAGTTAGGATCTTTTCTAAGTTTGGATCCAGGTTTTATATAAGTTTCGGTAATAACTGCTATATGCACGTTATTAGCTGTAAGAAAATTAAACAGTTCGTCCTCTTTACCATTCAGAGAACGAGCATTCCAATTTAAAATATTTAAATTATTATTTGGATCCATTAGAAAAACGTAATCCAATAACAATTTGATTTGTAAATTTTACACCTACTTGGACTGCTTCAGTCATAGTGGTGGCTTTGAACATTGCATCAATCATTAGATTCAATTGTTAAGTTAGAAAATTTAAATCAGAGGCAGACATATCATCTGATGATTTCCCATTGGAATTTTCGGTAGAAGCGGGGTAGGAGTTATCTGTGGCGGTAGGGTTTTTTCCATTTGATTTGAAACAAGTATGGAACGAATAGGGGAAGAGTTCAAATTACCTGCTACGATATCGGCAAAGGATTTACCGTGGGTAGATACATTCGAAATTGAAAGATTCGAACGGCTACCCGACGGATTAAAATTTGTTTGTGAATGAGCATGATTATGATCTTCCTGGTTGGTATGATTCCTAATCAAGCGATCGTCAACTGAAAAATGAGCATTGTTCGATACTCTACCAGGCAAATTCCGGAAACGACCGTTATCATAACGGATATTATCCTTCATCTGCCTGGCACGAGCCTCAATGACTCTTTTGCGTGAAGAGCATTCCCAAAAGTTAGCTTTATGAGGGCCCTTGCAATTGGCGCATTCAAACTTTCTGGTATCTTCTTTCACAGGACAGACGTCCTTAGCGTGAGAAGAACCTCCGCAAATCATGCATTTAGCATCCATGCGACAATTTTTTGTACCATGACCCCAATTTTGGCACCGACGGCATTGAGTGGGGTTCTGGTAATTTCCTCCAGGTTTCTGGAAATGTTCCCACGTCACACGGACATCGAACATAAGTTTAGCTTTTTCTAAAGCTTTAATATTATTTAGTCCTTTTTGGTAAAGTGAAGTAAATAATATTCTTGAGAAAGCCCTTTCCGAACAATGCCAGATTGGGTTCTCTTTTTCATAATGATTACTTGGACTGGGGAAAATCCAAGTAAATCATTTATTCCATTTTTGATCTCTTCAGGTGACTTATAGTCACTTGAGAGACCTTTCAAGACAACTTTGAACAAACGTTCAGTTTTGTCGTCATAAGTAAAAAAATTGTGCTTCTTCTCTTCAAGATGTCTGAGAAGAAGTTCACGATCTTTAATAGTTTCCGGCAAAACGCGACAGTCTCCTTTCTTTGCGATTTGGAAGGAAACCTTGATTCCCCTAATGGAGTTCAAGATCTCCTGCCTAAATCCCCCAAATTCGGAACAACTGACCACGATAGGCGGCACTCTTTGCTTCCTCACTTGAATCAAAGAGCCTGGGCTAGAGGCTGCTTCGATTTGGTGTTCGGAAAATTTGTCTAGAGCATCGAACTGATTGCTCATTTCGATACAATTATTCATTTCACCCTTGGAAGAAACTTCGCATTCCGGGGAAGCGTCCTTTCTTCCATTCTTGCCACGTGTAGTGACAGTTTTAAAACCCAGAGATTCACCCTTCCTTTTGTTAGTTGTTGATACCATGTTTAGTTAATAAACGAGAAAGACGTGACCTTCGAGAGGTTTTTTCTCAAGACGGTGTCCAAGAAGGATTACCACCGCTAGCTTTCGCCAACGGGTCCAACGAAAAATCGAAGGCACGGGTCCAAACAAGGATCATAAAGGGATCAATAGTAGAAAAAATAGTACTGAAAAGTACTGTTTAAGTAGCACTGAAAAGTACCGTTTTTAATTTTAGCACTGAAAAGTACTGTTTGTGTAGCACTGAAAAGTACTGTTTTATTGCTTTAGGTAGTTTTTAAGAAAACTTCCAAGAGCAGAGAGAATTCGTGTACGCACAGCACGAAGGTACGATGCGCACTGAACTACTAAAGACGGTGTTGGATAGCAACTTTCAAGTATCTCTTGACACTTGTAATCATGCTCTTATGACAGTTCTCAACACTCTAATAAACCTTCCACAAGTACTTCTCAAAACAAGTTGAGCTCACAATATGTTGGTTTGGATAACAAATTAATAAATACTGGTTTATGATATTGTCTATCAAAAATAACACAAAACGCATATAAATGATGATCTTTGATGATAACTTACCATTTTTTCCATAGCGCTGTTTTTACGATTGTCACGCTTATTACATCGTGAATATCATACATGAAACACCCGAAACGCGTAATGCGCTCCGATAATATTGCGTTATCAGGGAAACATTTTCATTAATTTGGGGCCCGTAAATGTTGAACATTGCAGCATACGTGGATTACCAAGTAACAACTCCGATTCTATTTAGATTTGTTCAATTTTTATCGGGGTTTTATAAGAGCACGATCAATATTTGTAGTTTTATAGCATCATTTCACAAGTTGAAGTAATGTCCTCCAGTTCATTATCTTCAAACCATTTTCACAAATACTTGGAGTGAACTCTATAAAACCATTGATTTTAAAAGAATATTTGATCTAGATGTGAGTTTTACAAGGCTCTTCAAAAATCCTTCAATAAAGCACATATAATTGTATTGTGGACTATTTATGCTGGTCACAGTAAAACTCAATATATTTCCTAAACTCATTCTTCAATCACCCTTGAAATCTATTGTTTTCGAACAAAAATCAGAATCACTTCTTAAATACTGATTTGACTAATCCTGAATAACAAGTTGTAGCACTAATTTATGATCAAGTTTTCGAAAATATTTCCGTATTTCAACGTTGTTCAGTTTGTTTTAATTAAATTAAGGTGAAGATGAATCGAAGCCAAACCTCAAATTTTCAAGAGCACAAATCTGGAGAGCCTAACCTTCCAAGACCAAAGTATTTCCCGATTTTCTGAATATTTCGATTTATAAGATGTGTACCTGTCTTTTGTCCTTGATTTCACGCTGTCGAATATAGAAGCTGGATAAATATGACTTCACCCATGAAAGGTTTATGCCTACTAGAGCCATCATGCCATCATGCCTACTAGAGTCCGCGGCTACAAAGCAAAGCCATGCTGAAGGTGTCTGGGTTCAATTGCTGGTCGGTTCAGGATCATTTCATAATGGAAACTTCCTTGATTTCCTTGGGCATAGAGTATCATCGTACCTGCCACACGATATACGAATGTGAAAATCGCAGCTTTGGCAAAGAAAGCTCTCAGTTAAAAACTGTGGCAGTGCTCATTGAACACTAAGCTGAGAAGCAGGCTCTACCCCAGTGGGGACGTAATACCAAGAAGAAGAAGAAACCATCATTCTTATCAAACATATCAGTCACGCGTAATTTCATACCGATTGGTTGACGTCCAATTATCGAGGGTGAGAAAAATAGCCTACAAGCTGCAACTTTCGAGATCATCATTCAAGTTCAAATATCACTTCGAGCTGCTCAGTGGCACATGTCATCCAATCTCGGAATGCCGCCCGATGACGGCTCAGACAAAAGCATCGGGATCAGTTACACATGTCTTCCACTTCGTCACATGCCATGCTCCTCCGGTGTAGCGTCATCATCGTAGATCATCGACTCGTATTCGCCCTTCGGAACGTGGGCGAAACGAAAATGCGACTCTAACAAATCCCAATTCACATGGTACAGTCACCCCACAGTTATGGATCAACTAAAGGTCATTTTTCTACACAAAATATGATTAAAAATTATGGAGATGCGATAGAAAACAAAATACCTCCCTGGCACAGCTGAATATGGGGTAACTTGTTGCATTTTCGACAGCATTGTTTTCTTCGTCATTAGTGGTTTTTTAAAAGCTATTGGGCTCAAAATTTGCATCAATACCTTTAGCCTAAACTTTGATTCATAACTGTGGTGTTCCTTCCGTGGCCAAACTTTTAAGAATCAATCTTCTATCAATATAGTTGACATTTAATCTTACAAAAAACAGAAACAACGATCAGAAGTTTATTATAATTAAATATAAAAGTTCAAGTAGGCAATATGTGGGGACGGACCTGGTGTAGTGGTTAGAACACTCGCCTCTCACGCCGAGGACCTGGGATCGAATCCCATCCCCGACATAGTCACTTATGACGTAAAAAGTTATAGTGACGACTTCCTTCGGAAGGGAAGTAAAGCCGTTGGTCCCGAGATGAACTAGCCCAGGGCTAAAAATCTCGTTAATAAAGTCAAAATAGGCAATATGTTTTTTTTGCTTAATAGGATTCTAGAATTTGTATTTAAATCTTCTTTTTAATTGATAACACGAATGAACATGTTCTTGAAACTATCTTAGGATTTTTTCCAGCTTAAATAACTGCTAATTCACAATTAAACTTTAGTTTTAAAAGTTTTTTGCTTTGTGTTTTTTTTAAACTTCAGGGTGTTGCTTTTTGACACTGGGATTGTTCCTACAGCCAAATCTCTTGTTACGCCCCTAACTGGGGGAGCGCAAAAGGAGGGAGCGTAAGTTGGAATGAGCTTGAGCTTGAGCTTGATTGGCCGCCCGTGGATGCACTCCAGTATCGCCAGATCAGCTGCACTTACACAAGGAACCAACCGAATGACTGCTTGGGACTAACAGGCATCCTCAGTGTATAAGTGCTGGTGATCTTCTATTTTTAGGCAACAATGGCACCTGCCACGTCAGAATGCAGACCAATGAGGGGAAGGGGGAGGAATTGATGATGCATTGAACTGGCTCCCACGTAGACCGTATATTCCACTGCATCCACGCCAGTTCATGCGGGAGTGTATGGATTGGGGGAAAGGCATGGCAGAGAGGTTTGCTTTTGTGGTTAGCAGACTGCCTATGTATCAGGCGTAAGAAAGGCGTGCGCGTGGAAGTAGGAAGCGTTAGGGAAACGGTTTCTTGTCCGTCTCTGGTTCTAGCGTTTGCTATGAACAAATAGTTTGAGTGTGATATATTTAGAATGGAAGATAGAAGCAAGTGAGAGATATACTACTACAAAGTACGAGGAAAGGGACGGGCCTGGGATTGAACCCATGACCTTCTGCATATGAAGCAGAAGCGGTAGCCATCTGACCACCAACCCCGTCAAGGGAGCGTAAGTTGGAATTTGGAGCGTAAAAAGAGGGAGCGTTAGTTCGAATTTTGAGCGTAAAAAGAATTCGTGGCGTCATAAAGCTTTTCGTTTTTTCTCGAGAAATTTCGCGAAGAGGTGGGGTTTATTCGTGGTAGTTCTCAAGGGTATCAATAGGAATGACGTAAACCATAGTCTGACGCCATTTTAAAATCCAAGATGACGAGTGATTTTCCCAAACCGGAAGTCGCCATCTTGGATTCAAAATAACGTCATACATCGATTTCCGTCATCTACTCATCGGTCCCGTTCCTAAAATACCCATATTGCATGGGTTTCAAGTGATTTTCATAAACTGGAAGTCGCCATCTTGGATTCAAAATGGCGTCAAACATCGATTTCCGTAATCTATTCATCGGTCCCGTTCCAAAAATACGCTACTAAATTGGTTCTCGTGGGTCGTTATCAGGCAGGAGCGTAAATGGAATTTTTGGAGCGTAAAAAGAGGGAGCGTTATTTGGAATTTCGAGTGTAAAAAGGGGGAGCGTAAGTTGGAATTTGGAGCGTAAATGGAGGGGGTGCAAAAAGAGGGAGCGTAAAAAAAGTGAGCGCAAAAAGAGGTTTGGCTGTATATGATATTTCGGAAGATACACGGGAAACATTATTCACTTAACATCTAAGTTAAAATCTAGGTGTGTGACATAAAATCAAGAAACAAGCTGAACCATTTCGTGCAAATATTGAGATAGAGCTTTCGGACTTTATTATAAATTTATTCGATAAGAAATGGTGTGTCTATTCCAAAACTGATCCATATCCGTTGGTAATCCATAACTTCAGGGCGACTGTAGTTACCGGCCATCCTCGCCTCTATTAGTCACGGCGAGACGCTGCAGCGATGATGAGAGTCTCTCAAATCAACCTATGGAAGTCTGCTTTCTGTCGGTTGCACCTACACTCCCAACTCTCTGGAGTGATCTGATCTGTCGAGGGAACGCGTGTCAACATGGCCATTAATTACTCACCATCAACCGGGGGCATTCACCGAGGGGATTCTATCGTTTCACTAGTTCTGTTCCCGATAGGCTTTTGTAGGTCTCGTGCTGATGATTGCCGTGAATCGTGTCGTCGGAAGATTACCGCGGTAGACAAGTGCGCCCTGGTAAACCATTATTTCCGGGCATTTTATTGCCCTCGATCCGAAACGTCCTAAATTAGCTATCTGGAGTTCTTCCATTATCCAGAAGCGGTGAAAATGAAGGTATGTAGCTGATCTGTGCATTATGCTTTACTTAGCTGATCGGTGCAGCCGCAAGGCTGGCTTTATGTCGGTTAATGCATTTAAACAGAGGCAAGGTTCCATCGAAAGTTCATGGATCAGCACGAATCGCCCATTGCATTAGTGTAATATACTTTTGCCCTCATTGCTTTATTTTCTTGAGCAACGATGACAGTACGATAGAGACCACTGATGTCGGGTCTACCATGCGAGATATCTATGATTTCTTATTTTTCATCATCATGGGAACCTATTTTTTCTTTATTCTTTTTGTATCAAACTTCGTACGATGACTACGAAATTATGCCATTAATATAAAATAAACAATCGTCTATGAGCATCCTACTCTACATCGTACACAAACTCTGAGGGAAATTCTGATACTACTCTAGGCAATAAAACAGAACTTTTCAATTACTTTTTTATACATATTGATCCCCCTGAATCTTCGCTGAAAATTGTTGCTATCACGAACAAAACGAAGGTTGTATCTATGTGATTTCTCGACTTCCTCCTATAAAAGTGAGATTTGGGAATGCATGCTTTCTTCCAAGGGTGAAATGAATAATGTTGAAAATTGAATCGAAAAGAGCAATCAGTTCGATGCTTTTGACAAATTTTCCGAACATCAAATCGAAGTAGCCTTTAACCCAGGCTCTTTTATTCATGTTAGGAAACGAAGAGTGCCGCAAATCGTGGTCAGTATTTCTGAATTGGGTGCATGTTGGCAAGAGATCTTGAATCAATATTGAATACCTTGAAAATTTTTAACTATTGCTCAAACATATTTAAAAAGGCATACATTTTTCACATATAGCAACCAAACTAAACGTTCAAAAGTGAAATGAAGATAAAGAGATGAAGAAATCGAAAGTGAAATAAATGATCTACTTGGATTTACCTCAGTTCATGTTTTCATAGTGAAAAATTAAAGCTAATAAGGCATTAATTCTGTTCGCATTGTCAAAAGAAATCTAAAAATGTTAGAGTTTTGGAAAAAAAAAACCATATGTTTTCTCTCTGATGAACGGGAACGTTTACCGTTATCGCAATCCAGTAGATGGATTTTTTGACAAAATGTTTACAAAACCTCGCACTAGTGTTGATAGACTCACACTCAAATTTCAATCAATACGCTCTCCCGTGAGAGCAAACTCATTAGAGATCTACTTCGCAAATCTCATGCTTGAGATTTTGATGCAAAATCAACTCAATCAACTCAAACCGTAAAAAATGATTCAGTTGCAAACCCGGCAAAAACTAGTGAAACCCGAATGTTTTTGTTTACGTTAGAAAGAATTACTATAATTTTACCAGACTAGCAAGAAATTATTGCCGTGTGTGAGTAAACTGTTGAAATACGAGACAATGAGTCAAAAAGGTGAGCCAACTCATCCATGATTTTTTGCATGCTAAGTTGCGTGATTGACAACTCACGCAAGAAAAATATCAAGCGTGAGTTATGAGAAATTGAGTTTTTCACAACACTGCCTCGCACTAGCGTTTGTATCACTTGATGGATACGCGTTTTTTGACCTCAGCTATAAGACCGTGTTCAATGAAGATATACACGAATCGGTCAAACGATACAAACTCTAGCGAAATCAAATGGCATAGCACTTATTTCGGTTTTCATTTACGTAATAAAAGTAGGATTTCAAATGACACTTAAGAAGTGTTTGAATTTCGATCTGAATAAGCCGAACGAACTTTATTCAGAGGGTGCACATTGCAATTGGAGAGCCCTATGAATGTTGATATTCTCTCTCCCGTTTGGAACGTGACGAGAGAGCGTTCAAGAGCAGCAACTCTCACAGACTTCAACGGCATTGAGCTTTACGGGTGATTTATGTTTAGCATAAACTTGGTAAAAAATTCATATCTTCTGGAAATGCAATCTTTAACAGCTTAATTATACCTAATCTAGCAGATCATCGAAGACCTCTTTTGTTGCAAACATAGCACAGACAGTGGAAAATATTCCCTCCTGTTTCTTGATCAGAAAAGGCTAGTGGAAGTCGTTCACCTAGAATGAATGAGGGATGAACATATCGCAGAGAAAAAGAAGATTTTGTATGAAATTTGACAAGTACACTACAAGCTCTTTTTACGACCGTTTTTTTACCGATGGTTCGTTTTACGACCACTTTTTTACGACCGAAATTCAGATTAACGACCGTTTTTATAAATGATTAATATCTTTAAAAGTATTCAAAATAGAGGATCATGATGTTCAGCAAAATTCTTCAGTAGTTCAAGGGCTAACATATGGTGGTCATTGAAATGTGGAATTCTTCCACTAGGTGGCGTTAGTGAGCATAGAACTTTTGTTTTGCGGATAGCTTAGGATCCTGACCACTTAGAAAGATGGCGCCTTCGGCAAAGTTGCTCATTGGCTCAAGGACTATCATTATAAAAGCTATGAGATTCAAAATTTTGCCACCATGTGGTGCTAGTGAGTATGATACTTTTGTTTTGCGGTTATCTCAAGATCTTGACCACTTAAAAAGATGGCGTCTTCGGCAAAGTTATTCAGTGGCTCAAGTACTATCATTATAAAAGCTATGAGATTCAAAATTTTGACATCAGGCGGCGCTAGTGAGCATCGAAATTTTGTGTTGCGGAAATCTCAGCATACTGATCACATAGAAAGATGGCGCCTTCCAAAGTTGCTAATTGGCTCGAGGATTATCATCCGCAAAACAAAAGTTTCATGCTCACTAGCGCCACCTGGTGGCAAAATTTCGAATCGCATAGCTTTTATAATGATAGCGCTTGAGCTACTGAACAACATTGCCACAGGCGCCATCTTTCTATGTGGCCAGGATCCTGAGATATACGCAAAACAAAAGTCTCATGTTCACTAGCGCTGCCTGGTGGGAAAACCTCAATTATGTTGACTACAATAATAATAGCCCTTGAGCTACCAAACAGCTTCGCCGAAGACCCCATCTTTCTAAGTGGTCAGGATCCTGAGATATCCGCAAAACAAAAAAAAAATCGTGCCTACTAGCGCTGCCTGGTGGAAAAATCTTGTATCTCTTGACTAGAATAATGATAGGCCTTGAACTACTGAACAACTTCGCCCAAGGCGTTATTTTTCTATGTGGTCAGGATCCTGAGCTATCTGCAAAACAAAAGTTCTATGCTCACTAGCGTCGTCTGGTGGCAAAATCTCGAATCTCTTGGCTAGAATAATGATAGTTCTTGAGCAACCGAACAACTTTGCCCAAGACGCCATCTCTCTAAGTGGTCAGGATCCTGAGATATCCGCAAAACAAAAGTTGCATGCACACTTGTACTGCCTGGTGGCACAATTTCACTTAAGCAGTGTTGCCAGCTACGACAAAATGTTGAACCCTTATTGAAGAACTGGATTACAGTTGCAGAGTATTGCTATATTGCTAAGCATTCTATTTTTCTGTTCCGCTCAAGTTTTATGGTTTTGATCTTTTCTTTATTCTTCTTAAACAGTGTTGCCAGCCACATGAACATTTTTGATTCGGCTGACTGTATGGCATGCAACACTTCCTTCAACTTTGGTAAACATTCGGTATCGTTATACTTAAAAATTTTTGGTATTTGCATATCACACCCCATAAAATTGGCGCTTTTGATAATAATCGAGAAGTCGTTATTGTGCACCTCTACAGATGCCGCGATTGAAGTTGAATGAAATTCTGATGTTTGTAGATGAGAGATAGGTGCAGTACTTTGGCGGTCAGTAGTACAGGCGAGTTGTGCGGAAGGTTTCCTGAATGAATTAACTACACTAAACTGCCTTTTCACTGCATCCATCTTTTCGTAGAACTTTTGTCGAATTCTCCTAGCAGCTTCCTCGAATTCTTCATCGATTTCAGCAAGCCGACGCTCGTATTCTTCATCAATACGCCGTTCTTTATCCTCACAATATTTCCGCCATAGCTTGCTTTCTTTTTCTATTTGATAAAGCCTTTGCTGCGGATCCATTGGGACTTTGCTACAAATGATTTAACAAAATCATTGGGGAGAAAGTCAAATTTGGCGCGATAATCCAGCAGCTTCAATGCTGAAATTCAATTTATTTCACTTAATTATATTCTAAATCTAACTTATAATATTCATACAATTTGGTATTTTCCTCACGCTAATCACAAAACGACTTCCTACCAACAGTGATATTTTTTACTATTGTTTTTTTGTATCGTCAGTCCGTTAACCAATATTACCAAAATATGAAAACTTGACGGGCTGTTTTGAAAAGTTCTCAACGCATGCTTCAACTTCGACGAATATCTCGAATCAGTATTTCCGCATCCGCAGATGAAAATCTGATATTTACACATTTCATTTTTGCAATTATCAAGAGCAAGATTGTGAATTTTGGACAATTTTTTCGCTACCTGTTTGTTGATGGTGTTACATTTCTGGAAACTCCTCTTATCAGTTTTCAACAAACCGCGTTATATTTTAGCGACTTTATTGTACGAAATTTGTGCTGAGTCATAAACTACGTACAATAAAAATCCGAAAAAATATATTTATCATTGCCGATATGATAAACGATCAGACTATCACTTATTCTATTGGAAATTATAAAATTAATTATATGAAATTAGATGAGAAACTAAATATCCGGTTTCAGCTGTGGTCGATTTTTAAAATGGTCATAACCAAGTCCATGTTGTCCATAAAAAATTTATAAATCTAAAATTGTTGTTGCTTATCCAAAAGTATAGATATTTGACATAAGTAAATTTAAAATGAATTATTTTTATTTATATTGAAAATATCTTAAAACCTATGATTTCGTGAAGTTATCTTTGTGGAGAGAAAAACTTGCGATTTTCTAGAATTCTACCATTGTTTCAAATGTTTTCTAACAAAGCCAAATGAAATTATAAACAAAAATTCTTGTGGAGCATCTTAGATACAATGTAACCGAACTAGCCACATCGGAAGATTTTGACAAAAACATTCATTACTAGTTCAATTCGAATAAAACACATAAGTAGGGCCTGTGCTGGCTAGATAAGAACTAATTTTCTAAAATTAAACAATTCAATGTAAAAGGTTATTTTATCAACCGATATTTCCACAAGCAGCATTTGAATGCCCCAAGGAAAAATACAAAAAAAAAATAAAAATATTTATTTTTTTGGAAAAATGTTGTGATTCACGTTATCAAAGTCGTGCCCATACTTTCTGGGACACCCTATAATAATCAAATAATAACGGATATTCCTTGGATTCCATACCCATCTTTGCTATTGCTGCTTTCTGTTTATTCAGTTGATTGATGGTATTAGAATACCTCATTTAATTTATTTAAAAATAATGCTTTTAATGGTTACGCCACAAAAAAAAACGTTAATTAAAATTTGGTTGATATCTTTATTCAAAATACTGCCAAGAGGTAATTAACTAAACAAATCAACGTTGAGTAATATTTAGACGATACAATTATTTTGATAATCACAGCTAAAGAAAAGCTGATTAAATATCACTAATTTCCTTTGAATATTTTGACTTATACCATCCAAATGTAGGTTCAAAATGGACCCTAAGTTTTTTTTTATTTTGCCCAGACATGCCTGTTAGCCATAGGAAATGACTGGTGAGCACAGATTTGAAGAAGTTTTTTTTTTAATATTTGAAATGGTAATAATTCAAAATTTCGCTATTGTTGCTGTAACTCAAAAGCTTGTTTTTGAAACCTTTTGAAATTACAGAGAGAGTTTTAAGTATTTTTTTTGATGCGGTGAATTTCAGTTCACTCGGAATGCAAGAAATTAGTCTATAAATAACGCGACCTCTCTAGCTTAATTAATACATTCAAATGTTTCTCTAGTTACAAATTAAAAATAGTTTTAAAATCGATACTGTATTGCCACTTAATGTCAATTGAGTAATATGACACGCACCACCCTAAACATACGAGCGATTTCACATATCATAAAAGTTCTATTAACTGGTTTCAGTGGCAGATCCAAACAAGAGTTGAAATTATATTAGTTTAATACGATTTGAACTCCAGATGCAAAAAAAATGTATCAGCAAGTAAAATTGTAAGAATAAAATATTATATATAAGATGGTTTATTGAACGCCTAGCTCAAACGGTATTGGACATGTTACCAACCACTAGGTACTTGGACGACATTAGAACCGAATATAATTGAAAATGTCCATACCGGTCATTTTTATTGCTACTACAGTGCCGGCTCTTACCGGTCAACATAAAACCATGTTGCTATGCTTTGCAACCGTATACATGTCGGCTTTCTTTTTTCAATATGCTACTCCTTCACTCAGCAGCTCACTGTTTCTGCTTTAAATTGTGACCATAAATGGTTTAGAATATAATTGTTTCGTTCTGGGAATGTCACGACTTCTCTCGACTTACTTTTTTTTGCTTCTGTTTCTGGAAGTTCTCATGCTTTCATTGCGTTGTCCACCCCAGGTCGCTTTATTGCACATTCTAAGTTTGAATTGCCCAATTATTTCCCGTAAACAAGTATGAGAGTAGGCACTACTTAGAATGCACTTTTGGAGATCCTAGACCAGACCTACCGCACACGAGAAGTGGCATCCCACACTCTTGGACTGATCATGGGTAACCTCTCAGTGCACAGATAATGACATTGCGTCATGAAGTCGCTGCCGTGTGCCGCAAAAGGAACCGCGACCACCGACTACTGGATGGATGGACACCAACTGAGAATCAGATTGCCTGCGGATCTTTCCTCTCAGAACGACAATCAGCTTCGTCTGCGTGGTCGGATGATGCGTTGTGTTGTTTGTAAACTGTATAACAGACCGTGTAAACGTACAAGCAAACAAACTGCGCTGCTGGAGATCAATGTCAATTAAGGTTAGGATAATTTTTTTCGGGAACAGTCGTTGTAATGTTTGCTGAGAAGTTGCACAAATAGTTGGTCGGCGATGAGTAAGAGGGGAGAAATGTGTGAAAAATTGCTAGATATTTAAAGTGATTTGTCTGATTTTTTAAATCGAATAATTGTTCTTCTCACCCTTTATATCAAATTGGTGAATTTTTCATAATACGATGCCTTTGATTTTGATTTCTGATCATTTCCAATACCTGGACAGTTAATCAGAAATTGTAACAATTGTTGTGCGAAGAGAGCAGATCTAGTGTCAAAAAGCAATTATTTGATTCCACGGTGCCCCGATAGACCGTTATTATGTAAAAAAATTGTCCATCAAATCTGAGTGCAGGGATCGATTCCCGAGGTGATTCTGCAATTCTGAGCCAATTTTTAAAAAAATCCCTAGGAGGAATCTCGAGAAATCTTGATTTGAAATTTTTTACTAAAAATTTCGATATAAACCATGTTAAAATTACGCAATAGCACTAAAAAAACCTACAAAATCGCTAAAAAATGGCCAAACTGTTCTCAATTAGTATGCAATTGTGACTGTTGTTATAATTAGAAATATTTACAACTCAATTATTACAGGAATTGATCAAGTATGTTTTGTTTATTTTTCATAGTTTTCTGATCTAAGTTCAATTGATTGTTGTTTTTTTTTGTAAAATCGATTGAAAGGAAAACACAAATAAATTTACAATTACCAATGTTTGTATTTCGAAAAACAAGACTCTTAGAATAAATGTAGCATAATAACAGTCAGAAGATAAGCCATTACTGATTAATCGACTATTTAGAGCAAGTATCAAACGTTTGTTTCAAATCTGGAATGGTTTGGTTGCTCTGTCAACATCAGAATGAACTTACACAGATGTCTTCCACGGGGCCACTGACCTTCACCTGATCGATGCAACTTTTTTTTCGGCATTCGCACAAAATGACCAGCCCACTGAAGTTTACCGCATTTTATTCGGTTAAGGTAAAGATGAATCGAAGCCAAACTTAAAATTTTCAAGAGCACGGATCTGCAGAACCAAACATTCGTTTAAGCTGAAAACTTAATCGATTGGACACTAGCTGGTGGTGACCAATCAATTAGGTTTTCAGCTTAAACGGGTGTTTGGTTCTTCAGATCCGTGATCTTGAAAATTTGAACTTTGGCTTCGATTCATCTTCACCTTAATAGGCTTCGCTCTTGTTCTTAAATAAATGTGGTTAAAGAGCCAAGAATCAGCGTTCTATACAAAACAAACTGACAATGATATTTCATTTCGGCATGCTCGCATTCATCGTTGCTCGCTTTGCATTAAGATTGAAAACTGATTTACTTTTCGAAATACTTTTCAGTGTTGTACGATAAAGGGTCGCAAGGAGTTTTGTGCGAAGTTTTTAACGCAAGAATGGATCTATGAAGTCAGATAAGCCTTTATCAAGCAACAGTGTGGTAATGTCGTTTCCCTTTGCAAGTTGCGGGCCCCTCAACTGGTTGCGTAATCCATAAACGAAGATATTCGCAGTAAGAACACATGTTTTTACAACACGGGAAATATCATCATCACATATCACAAGTGTTCTATGGCTCTTCAACAACTTCAACTACATCCCCATCAAGCACTGCCTCAGCACCAACACAACTGAACCTGCTCATTTCTCCACATGTAATCACATACGTTTAAGTAGAGTAAATGGCTTAACAACAAAGCCGAAGCTTATCTTAGTTGCCCCCCTTTGAAATAGTGATACCCCACTCTACTGTATTTCGATCGATTCCAATAGTCATCGTCTACAAAATCAAGGAGTATATGCGACAAACCGCAATATTGAACAGTAAATTCGAAAACTCATCTCAATTTCATTTTATGTTATTTTTTAAGAAAAAGTGGGCACCTCGTCTACAATTTTTACACTTGATTGTATTTATTAGCTTAATCCGCTTTCGCTTATGTTAAGAAATTACCATCTTCTTCAGCTAGATTTTCGTTACTTAGTCGAACGTGACCTAGAAATCATTAAACAGATTGGCGATGAGTTCTATTAAAACGAAGTAAATGGTTGCAGCTATAGATAATAGAAGTCCTAGTGGGGCCCAGATAGCCGTAGCGGTAAACGCGCAGCTATTCAGCAAGACCAAGCTGAGGGTCGTGGGTTCGAATCCCACCGGTCGAGGATCTTTTAGGGTTGGAAATTTTCTCGACTTCCCAGGGCATAGAGTATCTTCGTACCTGCCACACGATATACGCATGCAAAAAAATGGTCATTGGCACAGTAAGCTCTCAGTTAATAACTGTGGAAGTGCTCATAAGAACACTAAGCTGAGAAGCAGGCTCTGTCCCAGTGGGGACGTAATGCCAGAAAGAAGAAGAAGAAGTCCTAGTGAAGTTGATAGTTAAATAGTAATTATTGGGGATTTGTTTGAAGTTGTTAAATACTTTGTTAATCTTCGAATACTTGTGACGTATGACAATCATGTTTTCCATGTAGTTAAAATCCTGTTGTGGCTGACCCAGACAACCAGAAGTCGCATCAAAGAACCGTTCACTCGTCCCGCGAAGGGAGTTGTGAGGAACATTTCCTATAAGCAAAGTGACAAGCAATTGTGAGATCACTCGAAGCAAGGACAATTGTGTCCCAATTCACCGGAAGTGGAAACATCCAAATCACTAGGATTTCCAATGGACGGAGAGAATCCATGGAATTTGGTCATAACCAATTCCTAGTTTGTGGAATATAACAAATGCAATGATGTTCATATAGAGATGTAGCGATGATCAAATAATGATTCATCATCTGATACATGCTAATTCGTCAATTCGTAACTGATTCTGTTCGAGCAGAGCATTATGTCTAACACTCCTTCTCTAGCAGATACCATGAAGTGAAGGTTGGGCGATTTCCTATAATAAGTATTTGAACTACTTAAGCATTCCATCAGACTGGAGCTTCTCAAATTTATATCTGAGCTGCACCAGATCATGTGATGAGTATCAGCATCACTGCCAACAATCAACAGAAGACCTTTTCATAGGCAGTGACCGACAACTCGTTTGAAATCATCCGTTGGGGATGGTTCATCATGTGGTAAATACACCACAAAACGAAAGACGGCCACCAACAGAAATATCAATTGTGACAGCACATACATCTATGGTAGTTAACTCAGAAATGAGTGTAGCAACGATTGCTTTATTAACGAGCACGCATGCAAGAGGCATGGAACGCGAGTTTGTAATTTCATGTTTCTGAAAGTAGCAAAAACTGGGTCCACAAGGTTACCTTGAAAAAAGTTCACAAAAGTAAGATTTTTGAACAAGCGCTACTTGAACTGTACCATTTGCATGAGTCTAGAAAGATTGATCGTTGCTGATATTTTATGCTGAAGATTGGTCTTACTAAGCTATCCTAACAGTAGCCACTACCCAAACTAGGCAGGATTAAGCTTTTCGCAATCTCAGCACAAAAAAGGCCAGCAGCGAAAAAAACCAGATCGGTATCTCTAAAAAGTCGTCAAAGGCGAAAAGCACAGAATACACTGTGTAAAACGCATAATGCGAAACCATAAAGGTGAAAATTTGAACTAAATTTAAACGTATTAATTCCCACCCTTATTTAGCCTCAGGCTTGAGACTGAAGAAGGGCAGCCGATTATCTCGGAGAAACACAAGATCACCTGCACCATTGCTCCGGGTAGCACAGGAAAGGCATAACACTGTAGAGGGCGCCCTGGTACTCCACAGGCTCCGTTTGTGGTTAGGATTTATTTAGACCCCCCTAACCATTCATTCTTAGGCACGGCAAGCTTAAAGCCGCATGAATTAGGGGTCACCTGTGAGGTGATCTTTTACCACCGGAACAGGCAGTCCGTAGTGTTAATTCTTAGCCAATTGAAACTACCGCTACCGACACTACGCGGCTATCTAGGCTGACCGGGAAAAGGAAGTTAACATTGATGATTAACTCCTGACGTGCCCAAACATACACCTCTGATTTTTTTCATATTTTGTGTACGACTAGGTCAGATTTCCAATGATGAAAAAACTTTTAAAATCGGTGGTTGCGAACACGATGAAAATTCAGTTTTTCTGATGAATTCCAATATGGCGGCCAAAATTAATATGGCCGCCAAATATTTTTAGTTTTGCAAATTAAGCTCCTATGTTTTCTCTTTCCAAAGCCATGTTATTGTGAAGGGGTTTTTGAAGAAGTTTCTGAGTTATGACAGTTTGAGTGAGTCAAGAATTGTCGAAAAACGAGGGGTTTTCTCTACTTACTCGACAGGAGCTTTCGAAAGAGCATAAATTTGAACATTTTGAATGACCAAGCAGGATCGGTCTCAGCGAGAATTACTTATATATGCTCACAAAAAACAAAACAAATTATTGAAAATCGATCAGAAGTTGTTCTCTGAAAATCTTTTTTTATAAAACAAAAGTATTCAACATGAATCTTTGGCCTAAACATCTGTTTTCTACCAAGATTCTGTGATGAAAATTTGGAAAATATAAATAATAAGGCTTTTGCGCAATTTGAAGTTTACGTTTTATTATTGTATTTTCCATAATTTAAATGTAGTTGTAGTACGGATAACTGGAAACGTAGTATAGAACCGCAATAGAGAAATACATCCGGGTTTTGAGTTAATTGGGAGATGCCTTTTCTGTGCATGTTCGCAAGTTCGGGTGGAATGCAAGATTTTTTTGTAAATATTCTGTCAAAAGCATCTTCGTTATCTATTGATACTTATATGTTGGAAACCTGACATGTTCGTAAAAAAATGCTACGGTCAGTGAAACTTTTGCATGGAACTTTAGGAAATTTTGTTTGTTGTCACCTTTGAAACGATCTTAATCTGTGGACGCTTCCTAATGATATCTTCTCCTGAACTTAATGAGGTCCACAAAAACGTCCTACAAAAGTTTCAAAATGTTATGGGCTATTATAGTCGCCTGTACATTGTTCCCATGAGTTGAACTTGATTTGAATAAAAAATAGAAACTTACTTTTAATATTCCACACGTAAGCCCTCAAGCCTAATCATAATTATCTGAACTCTTTGTTTAGCCCTGCAGAATCATGCAAACCAGAAACCCTGCTGGGCTGCGGTCGTTTCAACAGCCACTTCACTCATCAGGTTAACACTGATTGGAGCGAAGAAAATTAGACAAACGTGTCTATCAATTCTTCACGCAACGCATTAAAACATGTCAGCTGGGCGCAAAACGGACACTTTTGAAGCAGGTCATTATGAATGATAATGACATCTTCGCAGTCTTTAAAAATTTCCATCTTTCCCATGCGATGGGTGAAGCACGTGAGAACCGACAATCAAATTGTAATAAAATTTACTTTTTTATTATTTGTGCCAAAGTCTTCAGCTCCTCTCAACATGAACGTACCCATCTTGAATCGAAGCTAATCGAAAAAGTTCCTTCGATCGGTGACTTCTTTCTGATGCGCAAAGCAATCATACGAGCTTTCTTGAGATGGGCAGACAAGACTGTAAAACAAAACGCAACAGTTGCAAGGAAAGTTATACCACTGACTGGGATGGGCGCATCTATAGAAATTAATTGATTTTTAGTATTATGACACCATCAACAGCTCGAGCGTGTATACATTCAATACATGATTCAAACACGAAGAATTTCTTCTCAAAGAGATAGCTACTACTTACAGACGATGTCCAGCAGGGGAGTTTATAAACAATTTAACCATTTGTTGCAAGCGATCGAAGTGCATCGTAAATTGTCGCAATTAATTAGCGCCTTATTTATTGCATTTGTTTTATTGGTTTTCGTTCAGTGGCCCCGTGATTAAGCTATACATTAATCGGTTGTCGTTTGCTGTGCTCTGGAAAGTTAATGTCAATTGGAAAATGTTGCAAACATGTTTATGATCAGAGTAGACTTGGGAAAGCAGACGAGAAATAAGCATGGACGTAGGAATTGCGGAGTATGAGCCCTAGCACTAGAACTTCATCTGACTAATTAATGGAAACCTTTCTCGCGGTGAAAACATGTCTACTTGAAGGTTTCAAATAAAAAGCTTTTAGTTTAAGTGGAAGTTTTGGAAGCATTATTAGAAATCTACCATTTTGTAAGTATGAAGAAAAAAAATCCAAACTATTTTGCAATCTACTACAGATGACACGCAGGCTTCGTCATTTGGCGGAGAGGCTTGTGCCATCCGAAAACAAGGATTTTTGACATCTCTGAGGTAACTCAGGTAATTAAAATGTGAAAATATTGTTTACTATTGGCCCCAAAAAGCTACATTGAGGAACACCAGCTCTTACAGGAAGTTTTTCAGACTTGGAGTTCTGATAACTAACCTGAAGTGACAGATAACTTTGAATTATTCTAACAATGTAGGTTGGAAAATTAAAATTCTTTAATTTTACAATCAAACCTTCATGCCAAACACTGTCGAATGATTTTTCTATGTCTAGAAGAGCAAGACCAGTAGAATAGCCTTCAGATTTGTTAAAACGGATCAAATTTGTTACACGTAAAAGTTTATGAGTGGTCAAATGTCCATGGCGGAATCCGAACTGTTCATTGGCAAAAATTGAATTTTCGTTGATGTGGACCATCTTTATTCTTTATTTGGAGTAGGGAAAAGCCCATTTGAGTAGATCAACATTAGCGTCTTTCTCAAATGGGCGCAAAACCTTCTCTTCTTTTCGTATCAACAGAATTTACATGGTTTCCAAATGATACAATTTTGGCTTACATCTATAATTACATCTAAAATACAACTAGTTATATCCTAAGCTATCTGACAAAGATTAACTACTTCGACTAACTGAGGCTGCAAGTATTTGGCTATATTTTTTACGGAGGGTGTAACGAGAGAGATGGAAATCGAATTCAGACGAACAACGGTTGAAGATTCGACACATGCTAATAAACGGTTCGTTGTGTCCATAATTAGTGCGAGCACTCTGAAGAAACAGAAATGTGCAGGATCGAAGACGACGGTATGGAATATTGAAGGTAAGTTGTGATAACAACGAAGGGCAATCAATTTTTGATTGAAGAAGATCGGAGATAAACAGAGATTTGGATACATCGCGACGAACACTTAACAGCTCTAACCCTATAAGTTTACAACGGTCTTCATAACTAGGTAAATTATGGGGATTACTCCAAGGGAGATGACGCAGTCCGAAGCGCAGAAATTTATGCTGTATCGACTCGATTCGAAGAATACTATTTTGGTAATAAGGGGACCAGACAACTGAAGAGCATTCTAATATTGATCTCACTAGTGTACAGTAAAGAGACTTAAGGCACTGAATATTTTTAAAGTGTTTTGCGACACGGAAAATAAAGCCGAGTGTTCTAGAGGCTTTAGATGTTATGTAACTAATATGCTCTTTGAAAGTGAGTTTAATGTCTAGTAACACTCCTAAGTCCTTAACAACCGACTCTCTCTTAAGAGTAGTAGACCTGATTGTATAGTCGAAATGAAACGTTGACTGTTTGCGGGAAAATGAAATCACCGAACATTTACTTGCATTCAGATCCATTCGGTTAGTGTCGCACCACTCAGTGAACACATCGAGCTGATTTTGAAGAAATTGTGCATCTTTATCATCTTTGACAGCCCAGTACAACTTGAAGTCATCAGCAAATGAGAGCTTTAGGGATTTGAGTTGTAAATGAACATCGTTGAGATATACTAAAAAAATTAATGGCCCCAAGTGACTACCTTGAGGCACTCCGGAGGTTGCTGGGAAGAAGTTAGATGTAGTGTCTCCAATTTTGACGGCCATTTCACGACAACTCAGGTAAGATTGAAGCCAGCTGAGCAATGATCCAGAAAAACCGAGCCGATTGAATTTAGCAACAGCAATACGATGGTTAATTTTATCAAATGCAGCCGAGAAGTCCGTATAAATCGAGTCTACCTGATGACCTTTCTGCAGTGTTTGAGCGATAAACGAAGTGTAGAGAACCAAGTTGGTATTCGTTGAGCGTTTCGGCATAAAACCATGTTGATGCTCGGAGATGAAAAGTTTGCAGTTGTGGAATAAGAAATCATACACCACTTTCTCAAATAATTTTGAGATGGCACAGAGAGCGGCAATACCACGATAATTGCTTACTTCCTGCTTATTTCCTTTCTTGAAAACAGGGAAAATGTATGATTTTTTCCAATGGTTAGGGAAGGTTCCAACTTGTAACGATAGATTGAAGAGACGAGAAAGAGGTAAAGAAAGACTACTGGAGCACTTTTTCAAAATAAAAGCAGGCACACCATCAGGACCGGAGCTTGTTGAAGCTTTCAAGGAAGAGCAAACATCTGCGACTGTGTCTGCATCGATGATAGGGTGATCACCAACGGGAGCGTGAACAGGAATAGCACTAGCAGCTTCATTGATCTGGTGTTCTTGCAAAGATTCATTCGTAAACACACTAGAAAATTGATTTAAAAACAAATCACAAATGCCTTCTGTAGATGAACATTCAACATTTCCCTTGAACATGACCGTAGGAAGACCGGATTCCTTACGTTGCTCGTTGACATAATTCCAGAATCCTTTAGGATTATGTCGTAATTTCTGTTGAACTGCTCGTTGGTGTGAAAGAAATAAATTCTTATTCAAGGTTTTGTAACGAGAATTGGCAGCATGATAATTTTGTTTAGCACGGGGAGTTTTTAACTTTGAGTATTTGCGTAAGAGAGATCGTTTTAGCCTCTTTAATTGTTTTAAGCGATTGTTGCTCCATGGTGGCAAAGGTGACGATTTGCGAGATCTTTTTGGGACAAATTGATCGATTGCATATAACAAGATATTGGATAGCGTTACGGTTGAGGAATTGAGGTCAAGGTCGATGAAGTCATGCCAGTTGATATGGGAGAGGAAAGTATTCATACTACGATAATCTCCGTGTTTGAAATCGTAGTACAGCATTTCAACAGGTTCCTTGAAAGTGCTGGAAATAGCACCATTAGCCTCAATTAATAACGGTGGATGGTGAACCGAAGTTTTCACAAGAGGTGAAGGGGCTTCCATTAATACATAACGTACATCACCTTCGAAACTACCAAAGCATAGGTCAAGCATCCTGTCATTGTTGTTAAGTACTGTATTTAACTGTGATATACGAGCCACATTGTAACTATCTAGGAGTTTCACTGTAGATGAGCTAATCGAGGAGTGACTAGGGTCTGGATACAAATAGTTCGAGGGGCTCAGCTTCCATTTGATGGTGGGCAGATTAAAGTCACCCATAATTATCAGGCTATCATTAATTTTCATTTGAGTGGTGACCCAATATAGTGAATTAATGTGCTGATCAATTAAAGTCAAGTCCTGAGTACGGTCAGGTGGAATATACAGAACACAAATGAAAAGAGTATGACTTTCAAAACTAACAGCTACCCAAATCTGCTCCACAGCTTCAGAACTTGGAATCGATAACTGACGAGCTTTGAGATTGGCGCGCAGAGCTAACAGCACTCCTCCGCCTGATTTCTTACTACTATTGTTAAGATTACGATCCAATCGAAAAACATTGTAGGAAGTACCGAAAATCTGGCTAGATATCGTTTGATCATTTAGCCACGTTTCAGTGAACGCATATGCATCATAACTGGAGTCCGAACAAGCGAGATGGTATTCAGCGACACGAGTGTTAATCCCACCAACGTTCTGATAATAAATCAACAATTTACGATTTACACCATTGTCGAAGTTATCCTGTTGAGTTGAGATTGGGCTGCAATGAGCTGCTGTTGATTGGACATATGGGGCAATATCCCACTGTTCTGATTCACAAACGGGGATGGAAGCGGTGAAGACATTTGTTGATGATGTCTGGTGGAGAGGGCGGCGCGGTAGCGCGGTGACGGGGTATTCTGAACGAGGAAACGTTGTCGACCTGTTCCCAAGAAAGGCTTTTCGTTCGAAGTGTTTCTGGCAAAAAAAGGCTTGATGGAAATACCAGTAGGCCAAAAATGTGGCGTTGTGACAAAGCTTTCAATGGTTGCTGGAACACTTAATTTGAATGAAATGAATGTCAGAGGAAAATTGGCATTACGGTTATCGCGCACTAGCTTATGGCAAATAATCGAAGTAGGATCACATTTGGTTTTGCTTACAATGAACGAGATAATATTGTCTGCAGTTTCGTGTGGCCGGAACCTAGTAAGGTAGTACCATTTAAGTGGTGTTGATGGTGGAGCGACGGAAAGGACAGCAACAGGGGGAGGCATAATATCGGTGTTTAATCTATAGTTTCCAGTAATTGCAGTATTTTGAGAGCTGTTAAAAACAACATTTGATTGTTGTGGCGGTATTGTAAGGTAGTGGGCAAGTGATGCATTTTGATTATTGTCTGATTCAGATGTTGCCATGTGCGTTGGCATAGCATGTTGGCCTGACGGGATTCTAGATGAGGTGGCATTTGTTGAAGTGCTTACCGTTGATGTAGAAAACATAACTCGATGAGGCAATGGCACTTGGGGCAGAGTAGAGCATGGGGCGGTCGAAGATGCGTTTTCAGCAGTATTTCGGTCGAAGTATATTGTACTTGCGGCATGATCTCTGTGAGGAAGGGCAGTAGGAGCATTGGAGGTAGCTTGGTTGGTGTTCGTGGTGAGGCTTGCTGTAGAGTTCACCGCAGTGATAGTAGAAACTTGACTGTTGATTGTAGGAGGATAGTTAACAGCAGCAGTAGTAGTAGTGATGCCGGAGGTAAAGGCGGTGGCGTTGGCGGTAGCGGAGGCGACGTTGGTGGTGGTAGCGGAGGTGGCGTTGGTGGTGGCGATGGCTTGATTGGTGGTGGCAGCGTTAGATTTCTGAGTCGTGGCAAGTTGTTGAACTGCCGCGGTAGATTCAACATCTGGTGGGTTGTTGCGCGAAAACTCATCCATATCTGCAAGAAGGGGGACTATAATATCGGTGTTATCCGAAGTACCAACTGAAACGTCAACTCTCATTCGTTTGTCGTTCCTCGGAAATGATGACGTAGAGCTGGAGGTGCGGTCACGTTTGTTGCCTCCAGTGGTAGAAGAAGGTGGATCATTATTAATAAATGAATTGAAGACTTCGGTGAACTCAAATTGCATCCGCTCGAGTTCGTCAAGGAAATTCCTCGAATCGTTCTGCGTTGGGCGAGCAGGAGACACGACCTTAGTCGCAGAATTACAACATTTCGGTCGCGAGTAAAGTGAACTGATAGCACGGCAAATAGAGCGAGATACGTCGATTTGGATTCCGACGAGTTTCAGAACCGATGTGATTCGTTGGAGAATAAGCGCATTATCAGTTTCGTAGGATTCGGAGCGGCTTCCAGAAGTGATATCGCCATTACGACATACGACACAGAACCAAAAGGCACCGGGGCATTCACGAACAGCTTTATATTGGTTTCCCGTCAGATTGACACATTTGAGATGAAATTGCTTGTGGCATTTGGAGCAAGCAGCCCGTCCGCCTCGAGCAGATCCGTTGAAGCAAGGTTCACCGTCACACTTTTTAGTCATGGTGTGAAACCAGATGCAGATGTAAACAGTCGAGCTGTCGTGCTAGTACACGCAATGAACGGCAGGCGGCGGTATGGTATAGCGAATGAATTATGATGGTTGAAAGCAATGCAAAACAGAACTGAGTCTTCGTAGATAATAAATCGGTTTGTTCGCGTAATTAACCACTGAAGGTGTGTTCAATCACTGAATTCTGATAAAACGACACTTAAGCAACGTGAGCGACGATAATTCAGCAATTAAAGCTTCAAATTCGCGGCGAAAATAACGAAATAAGAGGCACAATATTATAAACACGATTGTTGTTGTAACTGTGGTTGTTTTGATTGTTTTGATCTCTCTGTTCAAAATGACCTTTTCAAAAATTTTACTGATGGAGGAAAACAAACTTATTGGAAGGTAGCAAAAAGCTTCTGCAGGATTTTTGTCGGGTTCTACAATTGAAACAACCTTAGTATTTTTCCAGTTGTCGGGAAAATATGCTAATTTTAAACATTTGTTAAATATATCAACTAAGTATGATAACTACTTTCTAGAAGTTTCTTGATGATACCTTGATACCTTGATGGCTACAGCGCAGTGTCACGCCATTGCCGGACGTATTGTAGAGCTCCATCTTCGTCGGTCTTGGGCGAAACTTCTCCAGTTCAGAGTTGCTCGATGTCACTATCAATGCCTAATATTTGCTGATTTGTACAGGCCGACTGCGATACAAATCGGATCATTCCTTATCACATCAACATCATGCTGTTTACTCCATCAGCAGCGCAGTGATGGCGATAGACTATGGATATCACTGATGGGTTAAGTTTAGCTTTAAATTAAGCAGATAAAATGGCAATTTATCAGTACGATATTTTTGACAGTGTTGCAGATAGATTGAAACGTCACTGAAAAACATTAATAGCATGGATAATGACCACGTGATCACTCATTCTGCATTGATTTTGATCTAGAGTGCGATGTCGCATAACTGCTGTTGGTTGTCAAATCGAAGTGATATTGATAGCTCGCAAGTGATATTGATAGTTTTAGACCATCAGCTATCAGATGATATGATTGATATTAAGCAACTCTGCTCCAGTTGCCCCGAACGTTTAGGGTCGCCAGGTCCTCTTCCACTGCGTACAACTAGCGTATTCGTGGTCTTTCCCGAAGCCGCCAACCTCTACCTGGTTCCCTGCTGAATATTATTTTCGCAATTATTTCTTCCGACATTCGCACTAAGTGACCAGCCCACTGAAGTCTGCCGTATTTTACACGCTTGATAATATTCGCATCTTTGTACACTTGATACAACTCGTGATTGGATTCGCTTTTCTCCGGCTCTCGCTGCCCTGTACCGCTCTCTGTTCTGTCGGCAACGGCTTAGGCATACGGCTTCTGGCGACATTCTTCATGTCTGTCACTCTCTGGCACTCTTCATCGAACCAGTCCTTTCGTCTCCGTCGTTGACCAGTGCCAATCACTTCCCACGCTGTTGTTGTCACAGCTTCGTGGATAGGGTCCCATAAGCTATCGACATCTCCAGCAACGATTCAACTGCTCGTCTAGCTGCTGGCGGTTCTGTGCAGCTACTCCATCAGTCGACAAGCGTTGTATATTGAAGCGCAGCGTTCTGTTTGTCCTGGAACTCCTGATGCTGAATAACTGCGCCCGAATTTGCGCTTCAACGAGATAATGATCCGAATCGATGTAAGGGTGTTGGAAGATCCTGACATCCATGACATCTGAGAAATGTCGCCCATCAACCAGCACGTGTCGCCAAGTGTGTTTGCGGATATTCTTTCATGCGAAGTAGGTACTGCTGATTGCCAGCGAAAGTTACTAGCTGCAGGCCATTATCATTGGTAACGGAATGCCGGAATGGCCTTTCCGTTCCATTGACGGGTCGGAAGAAATTTTCTTTCCCGATCTGCGCATGACTATCTTGACGTCTTGTTTTGGGCACTCTCCGTAGGCCTTATCCAGGCTCTCATAGAACTCATCCTTCATGTCATCGGGCTTATCGTTCGTTGGCGCATATATGCTAATCAGGCTGTACTTGAAGAACTTGCCCTTCATTCTCAACACACAGAATCGGTCGCTAACCGGTTTCCAACGAATAATCTGTTTCCCAATCACTATGAAGCCAACTCCACGTTCTGCTCTGTCGCGACCGCTATAGTAGATGTGGTACTTGAATGAAGTGTTGGCGATGGGGTCCATCGCTCGGAATTCACGTTCTCCGGTTCTTGGCCTGCGTATTTCCTGGATAGCTGCCTTGTTCACACCGACATTCCGCAGTTCACGAGCCAGGAGCCTTTCAAAATTCTCACGCGTGGGTTCATTCAAAGTTCTTATGTTCCAGGATCCAACTTTCCATTCGTTGTCCTTTATTCGTTGCCGGCAGTGATGCCACATACACAGATTTATCTGTAATTACACAGATTTTTTCCCGTTCTTGCCTACAGATATCTGTGATCACAGATCACAGATTTTTTAGATAAAAAAGATTTTTAAGATTTTAGGATATTTCACGAATTTAGGACACGGTTTTGGAATATATAAATTAGACATGCTTTTACTCTGTTTAGTTTTTCTCAAAAACGTAAGTATTTTAATATTGTAGAAACTATTTTGTACATTTAACTTACTTTTAGAAGAATAAGTTCAAATTAAAAATTATTGACATGTCAAAAATAGTCATAATACGTTTGGTAAAATTCTTTTTGATCTAAAAAATGAAAATTTTGGGTTATTTTTGCGACATAGATTTTAACCAAGAATTTTGGAGGTTGACTTAAGATAAAAAAGATTTTTTCAGCCGAAAACACAGATGAGAGTCGGAAAAAATGTGGCAACACTGGTTGCCGGATCTGTTGCTGTAAAATCAATCCGTTTGCTCGACTTTTAACTTTCTTGGTTGGTGAAAAGTCTTCGATAGGCCACCTAACCAGGGTTGCGCTTCCTACATCGTACTAGAGGGACTGCCTCCTCGGTGCTGACACGATACAGCGTTGGCCGTTTGTTCTTTACATGATGACCACGGTCATAGCCATCACAACCATCCCTCTTTATTAGGGCTTTGGACTTGTAGCTCTGGTTCTCAATAGTTTCATGTTCTTTTTTTAAGTAGTACGTAAAAGTACTGAAAAGTACATTTTTTTGTAGAACTTAGAAGTACTGTTTTATTGCTCTAGGTGGTTTTAGAAACTTCTGAGAGCTGAATATTATTTATATTACTCATTATATATTACCAATATTATTTATTTGATTGTTTATTAGTCATGTTTAGAATCCTAGCTACACCAAAGGCAAAAAAGTGATCATGCTAGTTGCATGCCACTTAATTTCCGGTAATTTAAATCCTTATCAAAGAACATTGATGTGATAATTACAACGTCTCTGCTATGCTTATCTGATAATCCTTTTCTGTTTAGACGCAATCTTTGATTATTTTAATCGCTTCTGCAAATCAAATGAAACCTCTAATGTGTTATTATAATTGCTTCCAACTTGGCTTCCAATCAGGATGCGATTGGAAGAGCGAATCGATCGTAAGAACAGCAATCAGATTATTCCGCCGGATGATTTCCACCAGATGCGCGGCCCCCTCAATTAAGAACCTTCGTTCGACAGAATTTAATCGAAAGATTTCAATCGGTGGGGCGGTGACGAACTCGATTGATGAAATTCAACAAGGAGTTTCTCCAATAACATGATGAACGAGATAGGGCAATTAAGTGCATGGAAACCATAAATGTGCTGCAAAACGTTTGATTATTGGATAAATGCGTTTTTTTATCCCGAAGGCTTTTCAGATTATTAACAACCAGCTGCCGTTATCATTAGCGATCACTTTCAAAACATGGGTTTCTCGACGATGTCTACGAATCTATACGTTCCATTGCAAGATCCCACAAACACGCGAACTGATCGAGATGTAAACTTTTTCACTAGATTCAGGGCACGCGTGACTGCCCTCTGGTCAACGGAGATAAAAAATTGATTTAAATAATCATAACAAGCACCACCGCCAGTTGATAAACGGCCAACTAGCAGTCTCATTGCAAGCATAAATGCTTGGCTACCAACCACCATAGGAAATGCCAAAGGTGTACGTTTGATTGAATTAAATTGACGCCTTTTAGCTACCACTCCAGCAGCCTCCCTTCCTCAAACCTTGACAGAGACTAGGGCACACGGTTCACGTACAGAGGTCCAGCCCGGCAACGACGCACAGTGGAACGAACTTAAAAATAGACGGTCAAAATCTTTTACAGGCTTTTTGGTGCATAGGTGTTTGGGACATTGTTGTGAAAGAAATAGCACCCCCAGCAGTAAGAACGTTCAAGTAAAATTAAACAGTGCAACCGAACTAATTTGTTAAGGGGTTGATTACTTAGCAAAGTTTAGAAACTTTTTGTTTTAAACATCTTCGTTAAGCATAATAGATATGTTGACCTCATTTCCACTGTTGTACTTTTTTCATTCTCTAGTTTTTATAATTACTCGGTATGCTATTTCAAAAATATGTGCAGTAAACACCTATGGTCAAAAATATTTCTAAAAGGTTTTGACTCTCTATTTCTAGTTTCGCTCCACTATGCGACTGTGGTGCGGGCTTCAATGTGCGGCTAAATGATTTATAAATATTTTCTTTTCTCGCATGCTATCAATAGACCACCTCTCGTGAAAGACCCCAAAGCAATCGGTAATGTTACTTTTAGCACTCGAACCATCCCACAGTGCTTCCAAGGGCCTAAATTCGTGATCGAAAATGTTTTGCACCAGAAAAGTTGGTTTTAGAGGTATGGTGTCTTCAGAGAAGTTGTTCGGGATGTTGAAGCCCTGCTTAAGAAAGAATTATTTTTGTGATGAATCCACCTAGCAGTGAGATAGATTTTCACTTTTTTGCAAAAGTGGAGATACAGCAATGGTGTCTTCGGCAAAGTTGTAGATAATTTCACTACATGAAAATTTGCTGAAGACACTTTTGCTCTATCTATTGAATTTTAAGAGATATGGGTCATTTTTTGTGAACGACCCCTTAAAACTAGTTTTTTCGTTATATCTCTTTCTGGGTATTTTTGAGATTTTTCACATGTTCTACAAAGTTGTTTTAATTGATAAAATATGCATTTCTTCAGAAGACACAAAAAATGTATCTCTTATATTTTCGGAGTTATATGATATTTTATGTTGAAAAGTTGACTATTTCACCTTCCTCTAACATATACAGGGGCAAATTGGGGCAACATTTTTAGCTTACATATAAAAGAGTAACTTAATAGCTATTAAATCCATGATAACTGACACGTGGCACTGCTTTCCTTGACTACAAAATATGTTCCGTAAAATGTTGAAAAATTGAAAGTATGCAGCTTTTAATACCGTGTATTTTTTAAATACGCCATCTTTCATGGGCCTGGGTTATTTGGTATAAAGCCATTTGGCATAAGTTCATCTGGCATCAAGCCCTTTTTTTATAAAAGACATTTGGCATAACGGTCATTTGGCTTAATGGTCATTTAACATAAACACATTTATAAAGAACAGGTTTATTTTGAAAGAAAGAACTTTATTCTAATTATGCGAAATGACCGTTATGATAAATGACCATTATTTCAATTGGGGTTATGTCAAATGACCATATGCTAAATGGTTTTAAGCCAGATGAACCGTTCCCATTTTTCATGGCTGAGTGGAAAATTATCAGGTCTTTTAGGATATGATACATTCGGTTATGACTGTAAAAACGTGATCTCTCAAATACTAAATATTTTTGGATGTTGTTAACGTGAAAAAGTTAGTTATATTAAGGAAATATTGCACTAAAACTTTTAAGACACAAATCTGGCGAAGTAGGCATCGAACAACAATGATTTTTATTTTAGCTTTGTGCATTAGTAGAAAGCATAAATTAAGAATATAATGCTTGTTAATTCAATATTTGTTCAGTTAAGTGCTTTTAGAATGCGGACAGAGATATTACATAAGTCGGCCATTGGGATGACCATCTCTAGATTCCGATATGTTTCACTCCAAGCACAGTGGATAATGTAATTAATCAATTCGCCTAAGACTACATATCATCATATGAACACTTTTGTAATAATAATAGTTAAAAGATAGTCTTTTTATGGAGAAAGAAATTGTTGAGAGAGAGGATCAAAGAAATAATCTACATAGCCAAAAATATTGAGATGTGGATAGTCGACTGTATTATTGCACAGAAATATATAAAAAGGGCCTTATTTTAAATTTTCTTCTTCACATGCTCAAAAAGTAGTATCTAAAATCTTAAAAATACACATATCAGCGAAATTATAGCTTGTTTATGGTAACAAATGATAGTCCGTTTGAAAGCCATTCTGTTCGTATGTCACGCCACTTTAGTTTTATTTATATGAAAAGACGGATAGATCTATAAAGATTATGTTTTCTTGTGAATACAAAAGAGCAAAATATCAAAACTAAAGAAAACATTCTTTCCTTTATTATTGTTATTATTATTATTATTACTATTATTATTATTTTAAGCTTAAATAGGATGACTTCCGTTTTAGGCAAATAAATTACTAACATTATTCTATGTGCTTTATACTACGTTCAGTATAGAGCTGATGTTACGTAATAAAGGCTATCTTTAAGAATTCATACATATAGTTTTCACTGTAAATGAGAAGTATGACGTTTGATTTCAAGATATCCTATCTTAGGCAATATCACCATTAGCCAAACCGAATATATCATTGCGTAAAAGACCTGAAAATTGTCACTCAGCCCTGAAAAATGGCGTATTTAAAAAATAAACGGTATTAAAAGTTGCATAATTTTAATTTTTCAATATTTTACAGAACACATTTTGTAGGCAAGGAACGCAGTGCCACGTGTCAGTTACCATGGATTTGATAGCTATTAAGTTACTCTTTTATATGCAAGCTAAAAATGTTGCCCCAATTTGCCCCTGTAAATGTTAGAGGAAGGTGAAATAGCCGATTTTTCAACATAAAATATCATATAACTCCGAAAATATAAGAGATACATTTTTTATGTCTTCTGAAGAAAAGCGTATTTTATCAATTAAAACAACTTTGTAGAACATGTGAAAAATCTCAAAAATACCCAGAAAGAGATATAACGATAAAACTAGTTTTAAGGGGTCGTTCACAAAAAAATGACCCAAATCTCTTAAAATTCAATAGATAGAGCAAAAGTGTCTTCAGCAAATTTTCATGTAGTGAAATTATCTACAACTTTGCCGAAGACACCATTATTGTATCTCCACTTTTTCAAAAAAGTGAAAATCTATCTCACTGCTAGGTGGATTCATCACAAAAATAATTCTTTCTTAAGAAGGGCTTCAACATCCCGAACAACTTCTCTGAAGACACCATACCTCTAAAACCAACTTTTCTGGTGCAAAACATTTTCGATCACGAATATAGGCCCTTGGAAGCACTGTGCATCCGTCTCCATGCGCCTGGCAGAGTTGGAGTTCGAGGGAAAAGTGTTGAACCAGTTGAAGACTATATTTGTTCAACAACCGCGTGCATACCTTAGAGGATACGCACTAAACAAAAAGCAGCCTCCAGTTGGCCCTCGAGACATTTCCCGCAAGTAGTTCCAGAGAAAAAAGTGCCGAGGCTCTATTGTTATCGACGTAAACTTGATGATTTCTTGACGCGATTTATCAAAGGCGTGAATAATGCAGCTACTTCACCCGGTCACCTGGAAGCAGGGCCTCTTCTGGGGTGCGCCAGGGCCAAGCATGTTTACCGAGATGATATTTATATTTCTTCCGTTGTGTACCGTTTGAATAGGGGAGCATTACCAACTTTTTCTCTTGACTGTAGCCTCAATGGTCCTCAGCTCTGGGAATGAACCGATGGGTGGAATAACCTAAATCAAGCTAAGTTTTCTTCAAGCGCCAAAGGGCTGCTTGATTAGGATTTCGTCGAGCTCGGGACGGCAATTTTGCATCGGTCCCTAATGGTGAGCATGAGTGGTATTTCTGGAAATGACTGTTGATTTGAATAACAACAGCCTCCCATCGTCAATGGCAGCTGAACAAAAGAGATGATCTTTTTGCTACGACAGTGGCGTCATAATCGTTTTTGTCAAGTTACTTGACGAGTGGTGAGTGCTATGAGAAATTTCTCTTCGGCGTGGACAGGTGAATTATATCCTTCGATTGATTCATGAAAAACAAAATATGCCTCACCTACAATGTAGAAAGTTGATTACGGAACAGATTTTGTAATTCATGGCCTACAATTTCAACCATGACTTATATACTGAACCTTTCCATTTAATCATATTTGCAAAAATCTTCTACAGACTCCCTTGCCTTTAACTTTGAGCCGCATGATCGATAGAGTACAGAACCACTTGGGCATATTCATAATTCACTTTGGCATGGGGGAGTTTACCTGTCGAATTGTCTGAAACTTTGCAATAAGAAGCGCTTCGGTACAACGTATATTGTGGCCGAATATGAGTTCTGTAGCTTAAAAAAACACTGCTGAATCAAAAGTGCCAAAAATAGGATCCGGCTCAACAAAAAATAATATAAAACAATTACGGTCAATACCTAGAATAGAGACATTGTGTGCTCTTGCTGTAGTTTAATATTTTTTCTGCTGCCATATGTTTTATATCTACTTGAAACATTAAATAAATACTTTTGCCCTTTTTAATAAATACTTTTAAGTAAATGTAAGTGACAATAAAAATGTTTAAAATTGCATCAAAATGCGCAATCAGTTCGATGCTTTAGAACTTTTTTCAAGCATCCAAATCTGGTCCATGCTCTTCGGCGCTGTTGAACGCGTTTTTCACATTTATCGTGACCACGGCGCAGTAACGATCTCCTCTACGCTTTTGTTCAAATGCTTTCTCGGCCCTCTCGAGCACTGTCCGAATTGCGTCCACCGTCGACCTTCTTTTCCGGAATCCAAACTGCCTTTCTGATAGCCCGTTCTCGCTCTCTGTGCATTTCATCACCCTGCTGAGGATAATTCGTTCCAAGAGTTTACCGAGTGTATCCAGTAAACATATAGGCCTATATGATCCTGGATCCCCGGGCGGTTTTCCTGACTTCGGCAACATTACCAGTTTCTGAATTTTCCATATTTCTGGAAATTGACCTTCATCCAGGCATTTCTGTATAACCTTCCTTAGCATATCTGGAAACGCAAGGACCGCTGCTTTGAGTGCCACGTTGGGGATTCCATTCGGACCCGGGGCTTTGTTCAGCTTCAGCGCTTTCGCAGCTGCTATAAGCTCCTCGTTGGATATCTGACGAGCTTCGGCGTTTCCTACCTTTTGATTGCTATATGGTGCGGCCGGTCACATTGTAGTATCATGCGAGGGTCTGACGATGACTCTCAGTTTGTCCACACATGTTTCGGCCGACGTCGACGGGCTCTTGATTTTTGCCATTATTACTAGGTAGGCATCTCCCCAAGGATTAGCATCAACTTTGAAAGCCGTTCTGACTTGCTGGAACACAATTCTTCGCTATTCTCGGACTTTTCGTTCCTCCAGTATACGGGACGCCGGTTGTTTGATAACCTCCGTTTTATTGGCATTGTTATGTCACACGCCCTGACTGCCCTTGTCAGCTCCACTGCATCGAGATCCGGGATATCGCTGTCTTTTTTTTATATTTTTTACAAGGGGCAAACAGATCCCCTGATAAGCTAACTCAGGGAATGCGGGGATGACGCACCAACGACGACTCGCTAAAACCAGCCTATGCACTGTGCTTGAGCAATTCTTTTAGAATTGAATGGGATATCGCTGTCTACACGAAGTGCTTTGACGAAAAGGTCCTTCGTCTTCTACTACTGTACGATAGTTGTGGTTCTCGGCGTTGCCGCGCAGTCCCGTCGGTCAATGGTATAGCCGATAGACTTGTGATCGCCATGTTGCCCGCCAGCAATGGGCTACACCATGTAAGATTGATGATCGATGCTCGTCCGTTTTTCCTAAATGTGCTAACGGTGCCTTCATTGCACACCAGCTGTGCTGGAGCTTTGTCAGGACCTCCAACAGGCTGCAATCCCTGGTATTGGTTACCCTGCTACCCCACTCCATCCATGTCACATCAAAAAGCATCCTATTATCATAAGGTAATGCTTGTTTATCCTAAGGCTAATTCGATATAGATCTTGGAGGGCCTAGGACATCCGCACAAATTATTACAATACACCGTTTACTCACATAAATGGTTAGGGGCCTGTGGAGTATTTGAAAACTAACTTACAATCTCTTATTACGGTCATAGATCCCAAGGCCTATGTTCAATGATGTCCTTGGAGGGCCTAGGACATCGGCACAAATTATAAAAATACTCATTTTACTACTATGAAGGGCCTGTGCCATATAAAAAAAAACATCAAAGGATCGCTGAATATGCCAGTACATTGCAGGTATTTATTCCAGGAAGTTTTTGAATGAACTGGAACACCTATTGTACTCACTTCGATACCAATGTTGGACCTGACAATACAAACGCTTCTTAAAAATATAACATTATTCTAGGGTCCAGTATTATGAGACATTCTTCTACATAGAAATGATGAATTGATCTCCGTTTACTCATGTAGAATCATATGCCCAAACTCCAAAGAGTTCTTGGAAGACCTTAACTTTCACACATTCTAGTTCGTAAATTGAGTTAACTGTGTACTTGGAACTTCTCTAGAAATTGTACCAATAAATACTTTAAGTATTCCATCAAAGTGGTTGCTTCAAAACACAAAGCATTATAACCAAAAGTGTTGTCAAATTTTTCCAATTTTTTATTATTATCTTCATAAACGAGACTTGAAGTCGATGGCTGGTTCGTCCCATGAATTTCTCAATAAGCTACTCCAAGTATATTTCAGTGTAGCAGATTAAATTCACTTTTATCAGCAAGGTGAGATTACTGATATCGGACGCGACTCCCACTCGCTAGACAAGTTGGAGTTGGAGTCAAACTTTTACATCTTTTTAACCAGATTCTATCGATAGCTAGACACTGATTTTTTAGAAATCGATGGCAGTTTTTTAACATTCAAAAGATTTAATTTTACACCATATTTGCAACGGGACTGATGTGTAGCTGAAATGACTTGATAATAGAATTTATTTTTTTTTGCTGTGTATGAAGATAGAACCTATTCTCAATTCTAGTTATTTAATAATAGATGCTTGTAGTTTTGAAGTCACTTTTAGGTCACTTTTTTCACTGTGTGGTCGCTATTTTGATCATTTTGGTCACTAAAATCACTATTATTCCGCTTTCTAACTGCTAACAGCCCTGTACTAGGTTAAACTGAAAGAAAAATCCTATAGAATATCTGCCTATAATTCCTAACTAAGACCTTTCAGAGTAATTTTTAAAGCAGCATTTTATCAATAATTTGCAGATAATTTCTATAGAATGCTTAAAGAGGCCATGGTGTTATTCAAGCCAGAATTCCAAGAGAGTTGTTGGAAGTTTTTTTAAAAATAAATATCAATTACTTCATACGCACTCAATGACAAAAGTCCACATTGATCAGCAGTAGAACTGTCAGATTATTAATCCTTAATTGTCAAGGAAAAGTTCCTCACTTCTATCATTACTTAAAATATTTGTTTATACCTCCTCTAATCTAAACCACGACTTTAACGGGTCCTCAAAGCTAAAATTAGATGTGAACAATCAGACGAAATTGTAGTAAACATACAATGTAGTCCTGCTCCTTTTATGCCTGATAGAGCTTGAGCCTTCGAATAAACGATAAAGAAACACAATAATCAAAGCGATTGCCGGCGGTAACCGGTATTCTAACAAACATTTTTAGAAGACTAATATTATTGGAACATTTGATATCAATGTACATCATTCTCATTCTGGAAAAAATATTGCAAGTCAAAAAAGTTATGCAACATTCAACATGGGCGCATGCATTTTTAAACCATTTTCATCCCTGACGATGGTACCCGAGTTACCTCAGGGGTGTCAAAAATTTTTGTTTGCTTATGACACAGGCGTCTCTACTAGAGTTCCAGGATTTTTTTGAAAATTTTAGTCACATTCCATACTTTGTACTCTATTTCAACAAAGCCTACTTTTATTGAATGTTACAAATTTGCGGTCATGGGCAGTATAGGGCTTTGTACAAAAATCATTCTCTCATTTTCACTCCTCCATGAAATTTGTTAATATCAAGGCAAGTAAACGTCAAAATCAAAACAGTGCAGAGCCTTATAAATTCAATGAATGTCAAATTGGAGTTAATCTGAAATAAAATTATCGATAACTTAGGCAAAAATATTTGCAATCTTCTAATGCCACAATAAGTACTATGTATTGTTCCGGGTAGGACTTTTTTTAATTTATTTATTAGTATCATTTCAAACATTACATTCTTTTATTATATCTAGGTGTTCTGTGTAATTAAACAACACTATCATCCTAATTTGGTAAAATTAATTTAAGATTTTATTAACATTTTGTTAACAACATATTACATATAATTTGCCGTAGCAGTAAAGATTTTTTACATGTGAGTTGATTTCACCTGCTTATAAGAGAAAAAAACACGTTTTAATTTACTTAACCTACCTTAACCTAAATATCGTCCCCTTGATGCTACAACTAGATAACTCGAAATTTGAAATTTTTGACTCCAATATGTCAAAACATTTTTCTTAATTAGATCTGCAAAATATCCACAGGTCTTAAACGTGTGATTCAAAATATACAAGTTAAAGATTATTTTTCAATCATAATCTCTGCGATTAACCATCACGGACATACTTTCAAAGTTGCACATCTCAAAATTTTGATTTTCGAGTTATCTAGTTGTAGCATTAAGGGGACGATATATAACGCATTAATCGTGGTAATAGAAGGTTGAAATTATTAATAATTTTATTTGAATTTTGTTCCAATGTTTCAACATTGGATATCCTATGTAACTCATTGGTACTATACCAGGGAGGAAGCTTCAGAATCATTTTAAAAATTTTATTCTGAATTCCTGGTATTACAATAGGTATTCCATATTGATACAGCATACAACATGGCTGGCCTGAAAATTTGTTTGAAGATCAAAAGCTTGTTCCTAACCTTCCAGTCGTCGCGCGGTTCACCACCGTCAGAACCATCACGCTGCTGTTGTGAGCGAAAAGCGAGCTTTTTTCGCCAGTGTTGCACAAAATACAACAGCGCGATGACTGAAGTGTTAAGACAAAGGGGTCTATTTTGTAATTCGAGCGAATTCACGTGACTCGTCTGAGGTCATTGTCGATCAAAGTAAGCATGCATATTTCAGATGTCACCCGTCGACTCCCATAATAATCCAGTCACATAGAGTGACAACTGTCGATAAACTCGAGTGACAGAGCCAAGTCGAGCGAAATTTTTGGTCGACAGTGGCTCCAGTCGAGTCGTTTTTGATCGACTCGACTTATAAAATAGGGCCCAAAGTTTTGATTTTCTTTTAATAAGGGGATAGAGACATTTTACATATTAATTACATTTGGCTTGAAGTTCCGGGTAGGAGTAATGCAGAATATGTAGAAGGTATTTGGTCTTGTTCCTAAAAATAGCATCCTTAAACTGACCAAGATAAAAGTACATATCTCGCGTTCAGTATCATAAGGGCGTAACTGCAATGATCGATTTCTCTTCATCGATTTTCTCTTCAGCTAATTTCTCGACTGGGCGACTAACTTCAATGCGCTATCCATTATGAACCATTGCTCCAGTTAAGTAACGATCTATTTCAAACAAAATCTCTTTTTTACTATTAATCTACATCCAGTCATGCCACAATGTCGATAAATGTAACACAACAACACATCAGACTCGCAATCTGTGCCTATTCCGAATCCAAATGCTGAATAATTTACCGACAACCGCGAACGAGCCAAACGTCTATTATCCCTGATACGAAACCACAAACCTTAACTTTTTTGGTCATCAAAGTGTCGGTTCAAATTAAAATATGTTGCCCGATTGGAGCGCGAGATTCGTGTTCGTTGTGGGTCCCCAATAGCTATCCAGCTATTTGGCCATCGTGTACCGAGTGCGCTTTTTTCTTCCGAAGCCCCATAAAAGGGCATTAGTTGCGTCTAAATACTCATAGTGGTAGGGGTGTCTGAGGTAATATGCACTATCGGGGCACGACGTGCCTTGTTGTTTTTCTCTGGGATAAACAACTTTTGAGTGATAAATACTACGTTGATTGTTGAAACCTTGTAAATTATTCACAACCTGAGAATCTTTTACATGTTGATCACCTAAACAGGAAAATAGAACAATAATTTAGAAAAACATGGTTCCAACATAACTTTTCATTCCGATCATATCGATTATGAATTTGAAAGTGATAAATTGAAATCATTTACAATACTTGACAGATGTAAAGAGAGTGGGTTAATTTCCGATAAAACGATTTGGCGAAATAAAGAGATGATTTCTATTTCACACACAATTTTCTGTAGGGTTCCCAATTGGACCGACACACACTCCATTAGTGGGCCTTCCTTAGCCGAGTGGATAGAGTCCACGGCTACAAAGCAAAGCCATGCTGAAGGTGTCTGGGTTCGATTCCCGGTCGGACCAGGATCTTTTCGTAATGGAAATTTCCTTGACTTTCCTGGGCAAAGAATATCATCGTACCTGCCACACGATATACGAATGCGAGAATAGCAACTTTGGCAAAGAAAGCTCTCAGTTAATAACTGTGGAAGTGCTCATAAGAACACTAAGCTGAGAAGCAGGCTCTTCCCAATGAGGACGTTAATGCCAAGACGAAGAAGAACACTCCATTACTAGGAGCTGAACAATCCATCTTAAAAAAAAAAACTAAAATCATAAAAGTTTGGTCATTTGAGGTCTCTTCCAACTAAATCACAATTGTATCATCTTCTAAGCCAAAATTATCTAAAAAAAGATAGTGCATCTTGTCTCTGTTGCGGTGCATAATGCCCCTCTGTTTAAGAGCGTTTTGCTTCAATGTTGTAGTGCGTTCAAGCCCGTATTAATAATGCAGAATTTAAGTTTGGAGAAGAGGGAATTTATTTTAAATTGTATTATAATTAGGATAAAAACTCGCTCAACACTATGAAGGGTGTATAGAAACGCTTCATACAAGATATTTGGTCTTCATTTTGGCACATCTTTTTGAACTGGTGCATTCTACCCCATGCCCCCCTACCCAAACTCTTACAGTCGCCTTCAAACGGTAGATCGCCCGGTTTGTTTGCGCTCACTTATTCGCTCTTCAGGACTCACTCGCCATAAACCGCCGCGTTGTCGCCGCTGCTGCCCGCCAAAGACGCGATACAAATACAGGCCTCGGTAACTTACCGACTGGAAATTGCATAAAGTTCCTTATGGACTTCTGTTGCGCGTGAACACGCTCGATGCATTCCCCGTCTCAATCGAAACATGCTCATTTTACTATGGTGACGTTCGCCAGAGGTGTCGGCAGGGATTAACGGATGTAATAGTAGAATCGAGAATTTTCAAAAACTGAAAGCATTTTTTTATAGGGCAACGAAACGCGAATAACAGGAACCTAGGACAGGACGTGACAGCTCAACTAAGACTGCCCTGTTGTTTTTCAGTCGATAACCTTGACGATACAGAAGCCAGTGCAATCAGAATCCTTTTAAAGCAAATCAAGTATCAAGGTTCATGATTTTGTTGTTTCTTACACGTTTCATTCATTTAGTGCCATAGCGGATGCTAGCTTTTTAAAAAAAAAATCAGGTTTATATTAGAAAACGGCGATTTTTTTTTTTGAGAAAATTGATACATTTTCCATTACATTGCTTTGACGTTAGTATTTTTTAATCATTTAAGCATTGTTGAAGCACATGCGGTAAACTTAACATCGAGTATAAATGAATTTGATACAAAATGATTGCATAAAATATTTGAATCTTTTGATTAAAACTCTTATTCATCCATACATTGCAAATTGGGCATATTCTAGGGAAAAAAGTTTTTCTAACTTCAAATTTTTTAAGTCCCAAACTGAAATTTATTTTTTCAAAGATTTTGTTTTAAACCGTCAAATATGATTGTGTTTTCAAGTGATAAATGAGTTTGAATCAGAAAATAGATTGTATTTTTTATTGAGAATAGTTAAAAAACGGAATTATACAGTGATTATGTTTTTTAAATGCAGGCAATCAATGGACTTCGCCTCTGCCTATGAGAAAATCAACTCCGTCTAACAATCCGACGGATTTTTATGGTTTGAAAGGTATCACAACAGTATTGCAAACATTGAAAAGTAACAACCTTATCCATACCCCATTAAATTCTCTTCTAGAAAAAGTTTTGTGAAAAAAAAAAAAACTTACTAAACGTACATGCGTTAAACGCCAGATGAATAAGTAATAATGAATATGTTTGTATTGTTATCTACCTAAAAAAAGTTAATAAGCTTATAACTCAAGATTTTATTTGCAAATAACAGTCTGCTTTTCTACGAAACAAAAAAGACTCCTTAAAACAAGGTTAAATACTGGTACCGTAATCCGGGGTAACATTGATCAGTTTTTAGGATATTTCTTAAATATTAAATTCAAAAATGCAAATGTTCTGAGTTTTATATTTTTAAAACAAGTACTGCCACTCATAGCTCGTGACTTTATACTGTATTTTGTTTTTTGAAAGATTTAAGCATGTTTATAAAAATGTTATATGTAATTTTTTCATTAAGCTGATATGGGGTAACATTGATCATCCATGTAAACAACGTTCGGTAATATTGAAAATGCCGTTACTTACTTAAATCATGGCCCCTGAATCCGATTATGATGTCCAAACGCTTACAACTCATTTACTTTTTGAGTTATATTTCAAAAATAAAAACACCTCGAACAGCGGAATACGCCTAAAGGTAGGCAATTTCCTAAGGAAATTCTACATTCTTAACAGTAATTCGTTAATGTTGCCTAATTGAACATACTTATAAAAGTTTTGACAGCGGAATGGTTTTTGGCGATGCCATTTTTAGTGAGAACCGCATTTTCCTTGCTCATATCACTTGCAGAACTTATGTGAGACATGAATCTTCGGTAGTGTAATCCTTAACCATTGAATTCATTGTTTCGCAAACTTGACAAATTTACGCATAGAGTTAACGCAATTTTTGCAAAAATCCTAATTTTTATTAGCTTATCAATATAAGAAAGAGAAGCACCATTCATGCTTTGGAAATGTTTCATCAATAAATGATGATACCAACTTATTACGAGATGAGTCAGTCCGATCAATGTTACCCCGCTGATCAATGATACCCCGGATTACGGTAATTAGCGACTTTTCTGAAAATTATAACGCTGCTCAAGGATATCACTGGAATAATTCCCAAGCAACGATACACCAATTCTAGATTTACCATAACAAAAATAATAAATTGGAAAATGTTAGTTTTATTATAATATCAGACCCATGACACAGTAGCAGTTCAGCTATTTATTTCAAAATTGATAAATTTTGTTAAACAAATCAAAAGTTATTTTGACGTTGGATAACGTCTTACGGCAACATACTGCACACCAAATTTTCAATCAATCTTCCAGCAATTTCGTTTGCTGAAACCAATCCAGCAATACACAATTTTACTGATATACAGCATTTCTGAAATTGTTTACTGGAATTCAGCAATCTAACTTGCTGGATACTTGTCATCACCATCAGTTTTGCTGATTTTCAGTAATTTGAAATTTTGCTGTAAACCAGCAAACATAATTGCTGAACTCGTATCAGCAAACTGTTTATCTGTCACCCGAAAAAAATAGAAAAAGAAAAAAAAAATCTCCCACTCGAAACGAAAAACATTTACAATATCAGCATGGAGTTAAAAACAAAAATGTTTACCCGAACATTCATATATTTATTTATATTTTTCTTAATATCGTATTTGGTAAGTACTAAACATTCACTTTGATATCGATTGTTCAATAAATATCAAAATATGTATTTCTAGGTGGCAACATTACCGTTACGGTAGACGGTGTCCACTTTCCCCCAAAGCGCAGAAAATTGCGTTTATCTTTAAATAAATGTTTATCACATACAACGCATTCGCATTTTATGTTGTTTTGTATGACAACTTTTACAAATATTACCTAAAATTTTTCATCTACCGGGTGCTGGCGATCTGCAATTGCTGGAAATCAGCAAGAAATCCTACAAGAATAACAAATAACCTAGTGCTGATTAATCAGCAAATTAAAATTCGTTTTGCTGAATGGTCAGTAACCCAGCTGTCATTTGGATGAGAATTTGCATTGCTGATCAGTTCAGAAAATTTTATTTTGCTGGATCGATCGCTGAATTTACAGCACAAAAAAAATCAGCAAAAATTTGCTGATTTACAGCAATAAAAATTTGGTGTGTGGGGTACAATTTCGAAAAACTAAAAATCGCTCGCGTCACGAAAAGTGGGACTGTTAATAACTTACGAACGCCCGCATAGATTTTCAAGATTCTTGCACCAATCAATTGGAAATCTTTCTACAAATCGACACCAATAATGAAAACTATTAATTTTCATACCTAAACTATTGATAAATGGGTAAATATCAAGGCATGTCTTATTTTTCAAAGAAAAGCACATTTTTCTTGCTGTTATAAGGTTTTGAAGTTTACATGTACCGTAATTTCGGGTGAAATTGATCATTTTTCATTGTTTTTCTTGTCTGTTTTCAATAATGTTAAAAATGCCAAACAACTGAATGCAGGAAAACAAGCACGACGGTCAGACTCTTTGGCTCATGTGCCAAAATTATCTAACAGATGTATTTTTAGTGCTAAAAGTCATCTTTTAAATTAAAAATCGGGGAATCCCATTTCGGGGTGAAATTGATCACTTGTCAATGAGATAATTGTTATTTTTTGCAACGACTCTCTATCATGAATATGAGCTTTCTGAATCCGAATATGCTTGCTAAATTCTTAATAAAATATTTAAAGAAATAATAAATACCGTAAAATCGGGTGTAATTGATCAGAAGGGTGAAATTGATCATCGTATCACACGATTTTATTTACTCGTAATGGAGCACAAATATTGATGTAAGCTGCAGTAAATGAACGTTGCTTGTCGTAACTATTGTCGAATTGTGTGTTGTGAAGTTTTTTGCGTTAAAGAATGTTTATTACTATGAAAATAACGTAAAATTTCAAAATCATGCACGGTGCAGTATTGACAAACACCTATGGACTTCTATCAATAAGCAAGGATTTGAATATGGTATAAACCTGAAAGTTTGTAAGGATGCTTGAGATATATCCCCAAACCAGATGTCATCACCAAAACTCGTACCAATTTGCTCATATGGTTGAAATAATTGAATTTCTGTTAGATATCATTGAATTCCTTAGGAAATTGCATACATTTAGGCGTTTTCAGCGTAATTCTTGAAATTTAACTATTCGTTATTTATATAAATAATGCATTGTTAAGAATTTTGCAAGCATATACGGATTCAGGGTGCTCAAATTTATCATATAGAGTTGTTTTGGAAACTAAAAATAATGGCATTGACATGTGATCAATTTCACCCCGAAATGTGATCCTCTGATTTTTTATTTTAGAGGTATTTGTTAATACTAAAATGCCATTTATTAGAAAATTTCGGTACATAAGTCGATGAGGCTCACCTTCGTACTTGTTTTTCTGCATTTAGTTGTTTGGGATTGTTAACATTATAGAAAGCAGACTAGAGAAACCGTGAAAAATGATCAATTTCACCCGAAATTACGGTAGTTAAGTTCAAGAATTGCGATGAAAACGCCTAAATGTAGGCAATTTGCTAAGGAAATCCCTGATATCTAACAGAAATTTAATTTTTTCAACCGTATGAGCTAATTGGTACGAGTTTAGAAGATGAAATCGGGCTCGGGGATATATTTTAAGCATCCTTACAAACTTTACTTACTTTGAATAATGCCGTTGTCGTGTAAATGCATGCTAAGGAGTGTATCGAAAAGTAGTCGCAAACATTTAAAACGGTATATCTCAGAGCATAGTTCATCTTTTTTAAAGCTTTTTTCACGTAAATCTTCATCATGTCATCAAAAATTGAAGCAGCTAAAAAAATATTGAATAATATGCAGTCTCAATATAAATACAACAAAGTTTATAAAGCATAGAAAATAAAATTTTGCATAAAATTACATTTTTGAAGTGTCTCCTGAAGATTCGATGATTTGTATTGAACAATATGTATATCAAACAAAATAGGATGAAAAGCTTATTCTATCGGAAAATATGTTTACTTCACACAGCACGTAAAAAGAAATTCAAAAAAATAAATTATTGCTCTAAAAAAGCTCAATAATTGGAACAAGGTCGGTTTTAGAAAGTCACTTTTGTTTAATCAACTTTTGAAGCTCTGTCATATACAGCGGTAATTATATAGAGTAACATATTTTGCTTACGTTACTTCATAAATATGCAAAGAAACTTTTCCAATCAAAAAACAATTTTTTATTCATGACAATCGTTGGATATTGGCATTAACGTGTAGAAAGAAAAAAATCCAAAAACGAGGTCTTTAAAAATCGACTTTTTTCGATTTTTGTATTTGCTTTTAAATGTTTGGTAATGATTTTTTCAAAATATTGTTTGCACTATGTCATGAGTGCTGTGGCACAGAATATATTAGCATAAACAAAAATATTTTTTTCTTATAATTTAACACATTTATTAACATATCAATTTTTTCAGAGGTGTGCAAGATTTTCATCGATATCTGTTAGTAATTTGCAAAATTATCATGCAAAATGCCACTTTCTTGAAATAATATCACCGTATCATCATTTTTAAATACATTGTAAAGCATTTCTGATCAAAACATTGTATGTAGGTTCAACCCATTATTTTTGAGACTGTTTTGAAAGTTTGCGACTACTTTTCGATACACTCCTTAGAGCGATCAGAGTATCAACTTGTCAAACAAAGAGCTAAAACTAATCAGCAACAGCTTAGTTGATGTTTTGATTTGGTAAGAAATTGTCGATCGAATCGAAATACCGTAATTTTGGGTGAAATTGATCATTTTTCACGGTTTCTCTAGTCTGCTTTCTATAATGTTAACAATCCCAAACAACTAAATGCAGAAAAACAAGTACGAAGGTGAGCCTCATCGACTTATGTACCGAAATTTTCTAACAAATGGCATTTTAGTATTAACAAATACCTCTAAAATAAAAAATCAGAGGACCACATTGCGGGGTGAAATTGATCACTTGTCAATGCCATTATTTTTAGTTTCCAAAACAACTCTATATGATAAATTTGAGCACCCTGAATCCGAATATGCTTGCAAAATTCTTAACAATGCATTATTTATATAAATAACGAATAGTTAAATTTCAAGAATTACGCTGAAAACGCCTAAATGTATGCAATTTCCTAAGGAATTCAATGATATCTAACAGAAATTCAATTATTTCAACCATATGAGCAAATTAGTACGAATTTTGGTGATGAAATCTGGTTTGGGGATATATCTCAAGCATCCTTACAAACTTTCAGGTTTATACCATATTCAAATCCTTGCTTATTGATAGAAGTCCATAGGTGTTTGTCAATACTGCACCGTGCATGATTTTGAAATTTTACGTTATTTTCATAGTAATAAACATTCTTTAACGCAAAAAACTTCACAACACACAATTCGACAATAGTTACGACAAGCAACGTTCATTTACTGCAGCTTACATCAATATTTGTGCTCCATTACGAGTAAATAAAATCGTGTGATACGATGATCAATTTCACCCTTCTGATCAATTACACCCGATTTTACGGTACGCACACATTGAAGACTGGAAAAATGCTACCGCCGCCCGACTCGAGCGACGGGAACCTAGGTAAATCTTTGTTTGCCATTTATCTCCGTTGTATACTAATCAACCAAAATTATAATTGATAAATAAATAAACAATTAATAGTAAAATGTCTCTGGTTGTAACTCTTTTACGTCGAATGCATTGTTGTGGCCCTGAAGAGGGCCCTTTTGTTTGAAATTGTGCTGCAATTCAATTTAAGCGCGTTCTCCACGGATACGACGAGTCAGCTGGATGTCCTTCGGCATGATGGTGACACGCTTGGCGTAGATCGTGCACAGGTTGGTATCCTTAAACAAACCAATCAGTTAGGCCACTCGCTTCCTGCAGGACCATGATGGCCGAGCGCTGAAATCGTAGATTGGCTTCTACATTTCCCTGAATACCACGACAAAGCAGAAGAAGTTCTCCATGGTGCGGAACTTCAGCGAGTATCAAAAAGAGATCATGCCAATCATCGTGACTGGCAACTTTAACATCGATTTGAGCAAAGAGGAGAACATGGAGTTCGCAGACTTCATGGAGAAGTCCCTCCAGCTCAAACTGGCTTCGGAACCCACTAAAGCAACCAATCTTAATGGATCATGCGTGGACCTAACGTTCAACCGGAATATTTGTTTAGGGAGCAAGAGTTACCGCTCCTGCTTCTTTTTCCATCGACTGATTCTATCCCTGATTCCAACCAAACAAATAATATGCCCAATTTGCAATGTATGGACGACTTTTAGTAAATTTAATTACGAAACTTTTTGCTTAAGGATGATCAAAATCTTTTTTTTAAATCGACTTTAAAGTTTTGAATCATTTTTTTTTCAGTGTAGAAAATGTTTTTTTATGTTTTCATTTTTTTTTTCAAAAACGTCAGGAAATTTCACGACAGTCCCCCTTACAACAGTTTTTTGTAGGTCTTACCGTTTAGAGTTATACGGGTTTATAAAAAAAGTAAAAAAAAACTTTGACCCTTTCCAAATGTTCTAGAGTCTAGTTCGATTTTGAAAAAACAAAATATACAAAGTATCTTAGTTTCACATACTTTTGACATCCAGAAAGTTTCATTGAATTCTGAAGGGGTGCTGCCAATCGCGTGTCGAGTTGGCGTGAAATCCGTCAGATATGTTTTCTTAACCCAGTTTCAAATTTGAGTTGAGGATGAAAATTCATTTCCAGAGTAAAAATCGCTCTTTTTGTGAACAGGTTGGCAATTTCAATGGAAATTGCTTACATTTAGGCGTTTAATGTGGTTTATTCTGTAAATCACAAAATTAAATTCTAAAATTAACTGATTTATAAACAAGTTGTAAGATTTTTGAGACTTGGTTCTGATTTAGTGATCCCATCCCCCCCATCCAGTACTGGTTTAAAAAATATCTAGATGATAATAATTGCATCCCACCAGATTTTATTGAACAAAATCGCTCAAAAGTGATCAACTTCACCCCATTGCACGGTACGTCTTAAATAAATATTACAAACAACCCTGAAGGAATAGAATCACTACAACAGCAACTTATGATTTGCGGTGACTACAAACTTTTTAGGGTAGCATCTCGAAAAAGTATGCAAAGAGTAAGATGGACTTCTTTTTGATGAGAATAGTTTACCAATCTCCGCGTCGAAGTAAAAAGTCTTCGTCTTAGAATATTGTTTAACGCTTCTCAGTGGAGTTGCTTGGTCGTTCATAATCCTCCATCTACCGTATGATCAGACCTGTTCAGTCCTTCCTACGCTCTTGACTATTTATCCGACAACGACTGATGCATTGGGAAAATCTTCAACGCAAACTGGACTGTACTACAAGCGACGAAACTAATCTGTCGTTAACTATCGTCGTAGCGAAACACAGTAATAAAATTTTATTATCCTAATTGAAAGCGAACGAACCGTTTAGGCTCATGCTAATGCTCTCCCGTGTTCATGTTTCTCCTCCGCAGATCTACCAAGTGGTGTTTTTCACGATGCGTGCCGCTATCTCACCTCTGCCGGCGGCGTGGGCTTTGGAAAAATCTACAGACGGCAAGGTTTACAGCGCATGGCAATACTTTGCGGCAGACGACGACGAGTGTCGGGAGCGTTTCGGTCTGGCAGCTCACAGTGCCAACTACATCTTCAAGAACGACTCCGAAGTGATATGCTCGACGCAATTTTCCTCCATAGACCCGCTCGAGAGTGGTGAAATCAACCTTTCGCTCATCACCGGTCGACCAAGTGAGAAAACGACTTCACAAGAGCTGCTCAATTTCACCTTGGCTCGCTACATTCGGATTCGCCTGCTGCGTATGCATACCGCGGTGTTTCGAGATGGCGTCAGTGCCGACAGTGGAGTGGACATTCAGGCGCAGGCGAAACGAAGCTTCTACACCATTCGTTCGCTGCGGATCGGTGGGCGGTGTTTCTGCTCCGGACATGCTGCAAAGTGCAAAGCCAACGATAATAACATAGACAATCTGCCGCGGTGCGAATGCATGCACAACACTTGCGGGACCCACTGCGATCGGTGCTGTCCGTTGTACAACCAGAGACCCTACCGAGTTGGAACGCCGTTTCAGGCTAACAAGTGTGAAAAGTGTGAGGTGAGTTAGATTTTTGAAAATGTTGTTATGATTTGATTAACCTTTTCGTACCCAACGTCAGTTTTCGAGCATTTTTAAATCTTCAATCAGCTGTTAAATTAGTAGTTTACGGAACAAGTTGCAGAATGATGATTTTTACAGCACGAGTCGTAAATTTATCCTACGAGGCTTGCCGACGAATGCTGTAAAAATCATCATTCTGCAACGAGTTACGTACGTATTTTTTGCGATTTCGTAGAAGACCACTTGAGGGTATCAGAAATTATATCGGAATGAATTCACCATCATTTTCCACACTGCATACTTCAGTGCAGGAAAGTAGGCCGTTTAATGACAGATCTTCTTCTTCTTTTCTGGCATTACGTCCCCACTGGGACAGAGCCTGCTTCTCAGCTTAGTGTTCTAATGAGCACTTCCACAGTTATTAACTGAGAGCTTACTGTGCCAATGACCATTTTTTGCATGCGTATATCGTGTGGCAGGTACGAAGATACTCTATGCCCTAGGAAGTCGAGAAAATTTCCAACCTGAAAAGATCCTCGACCGGTGGGATTCGAACCCACGACCCTCAGCTTGGTCTTGCTGAATAGCTGCGCGTTTACCGCTACGGCTATCTGGGTCTCTGGGTTAATGACAGATCTACGAGATGAAAAACAGCCTATTACGATGAGAAATTGCAAAAAGCCATTTTCACATCAAGTTTCTCAAAGTAGATGGCATCCTACTGTAAATTCGAGTGAAATCGACGGATAGGATAAAATTTATCACTGTGTCAAACAATTACTTGTTTGTCTTAAACTATTGTCAAATTGAGGAATGTAAAATTTTGCGTATTAAAAAGTTTTTTCTATGAAACTTATGTAAAATTCTAGAATCATGTTCAGTGTGGTATTGACAGACATCCATAATCTTATAGTTTACACATGGTGTCAGCCTAAAAGTTTGTGAGCTCACGTAAAAAGTATCCAGAAAATAAATATTATCGTTAAATTTCGTATCGAATTGCTCATTCTATTGAAATAGTTGAATTTCTCTTAGATATTAAGGTGAAGATGAATCGAAGCCAAACTTCAAATTTTCAAGAGTACGGATCTGGAGAACTAAACTTCCTTCTTCTTCTTTGTGGCATTACGTCCCAACTGGGACAAATCCTGCTTCTTAGATTAATGTTCTTATGAGCACTTCCAAAGTTATTAACTGAGGGCTTTCTTTGCCGATTGACCATTTTTGCATGTGTATATCGTGTGGCAGGCACGAAGATACTCTATGCCCTGGGAATCGAGAAAATTTCCTTTACGAAAAGATCCTCGACCAGCGGGATTCGAACCCACGACCCTCAGCATGGTCATGCTGAATAGCTGCGCGTTTACCGCTACGGTTATCTGGGCCCCGTTTCCGTTTAAGCTGAAAACTTAATCGATTGGTCACTAGCTGGTGGTAGAAATCAATGGATTGCACCAGACAAAGGACCATGCTAAATCCATACCTCCACTAAAGGAACAGTGTGGAATTTTGAATTAGTCGGGATTAATTCAAAGTAGAGTGTCCATTTCCCGACCATTTTACTCGTCCCGGGATTCGGGACAAAAATCTGACTTTGTCCCGGGAAATCCCGGAATCCCGGGATTTCTTAAATTTTCAGTAAAACTAGTATTTTGGTTGAAATGGAAGTAGAAATTCAACAGTACAATGTTTTTTGATAAGATAATGTAACTTTCCAAGGTAATATGGTGATTATAACAAATTACATTTCATATATTACTTTCCTATTCTGATGAAGTAACTTAACATTAATCAAAACTTAGCTTGAATTATTATAGGTTTGCTAGGATTTTTTTACAAATTCTTTATAACACTTATAAATGAAAGTCCACTAAAAAATATGCTCCGAACATTGGAAAGATCATCAAAACTTTAAAGCAAAAAAAAAATGATTAAAGATCATTGAAGATATTGTAGAATATCATGCAAAAAGTTAATTACTGAAAATTATCGAATGAAGTATAGGTGTACAGGGTGTCCGTAAATTATCCGAACAGCAAAACATGGGGAAGATGATCTCGCATTGAACAATTGTTTCTTACTGAGACAGGCAAATTTTTTTTCGGAGACATTTTTCTTGATGAGTCATACTAGAAATGTTTTCGCTCATAAATCTAAAATAGATAAATCTAAATGTCCTATTATTATTAAGGGTAACCTGCAGTTTAGTGGCTTCAAGTAAGGCTGGAAAACAGAAAATTATACGGTTTAATTCCAGTGAGTTCTATAGACATTTCTCTTCCGTCATAAATCTCGAAAAGTAGCTCCCTTCAATACCACTTAACAACTTTGGCTTGGGTTTACGAATATTTGAAATCGGAAATGAGTCAATGTCTTCAAAGTTTTGTACGGATAATTTACAGAGACCCTGTAGTTTCAAATTTGCTTTCTCAGTCTAGGCTTACAAAAAAGGCTAATATTGAAGAGTAAGCATTAAAACTACTCTGTAACTCTATAAAAAAAGGTGTTCCTCACTCGGTAAATTAGTCTTTCATGAAAATAATTACTCTTTTTCATTATGCTTTTCTATTTTATCATATAAGGCTTGATGTTGATAGTGAGGAAAAATGTCATTGTTCATTATTGAAATTTAGTGGCTTTAATCAAATTCTATGTACATTTAGGGAATCCCGGGATTCCCGGGATGTCAAGACTAATATCCCGGGAAACGGGAAATCCCGAAATTTATCAAATCCCGGGGTTTTTTGTCCCGGGATGGACACTCTAATTCAAAGGTATAAATAAATGATAGGATTTGTAATCTTTCTACTGATACGGTGAAATCACAAATTTTATGATAATAAATCTTCGAGCTGTTTAGTGAAATATCTATAAGTAAATAAAAAGAAAACGAATTAGTACTATACCATTTAATTCCTCTAGAGTTAGTATCCTTTGACAGATACGCGTATTTCGTATGCTTCCGAAAACATTAATATGGCACAAATATGTACAACTACCGCAAAAGATCTATTAAATAACAGTGCATTTTATAACTTAAGATCAGCAATTGTGACGTTCATCTTTGGATTCCAATACACTTCACTTTAATTTACGAAGCTTATTTTGAAAAGAAGAGGAGGTTTTGTGCCTTTCGAAGAAGAGGCTTTTTCCTGCTCCGCGGCTACAAAGCAACGCCATGCTGTAGGTGTCTGGGTTCAAATCCCGATCGGTCCAGGATCTTTTCGTAATGGAAATTTCCTTGACTTCCCTGGGCATAGAGTATAATCGTACCTGCCACACGATATACGAATGCGAAATGGCAACTTTGGTAAAGAAAGCTCTCAGTTAATAACTGTGGAAGTGCTCATAAGAACACTAAGCTGAGAAGTAGGCTCTGTCCCAGTGAGGACGTTAATGAAGAAGAAGAAGTTAAGATGAATTGAAACAACATCTCGAATTTTTACAAACATGAATCTGGGGAACCAGACATTTGTTTGAGCTGAAAACTTTATCGATTAATCACTCGCTGATGGTGAACAATTGATAAAATTATCTGCACATAGTTCTTTTGGGCTCTCTAGATTTGTGCTCTTAAACATTTGATGTTTAACTTCGTTTTATCCTCTCCCTACATGAAATGTAATTCAATACTCAAGCACATTTCGATTTCGAAACAAGACTAATATTCCAATCGATTTTATTAGTTATAAGGCCGGAACAAATCTTAAAATCTTCTTTTGTCTTTTGCCATCAAAATGTGTCGAGGGGGGGGGGGACAATAAATAATAAAATGGAAATTCTGGTAAATTTCTCATTTTTGATCCTAATATGCTGCAAAACCATGTTTTAGCAGCGTATACCCGCCGATCAAAATGTTTTGAACTATTATCACGTATCTTTTTAATTTTTCATAGCATTGATCGTATTACATTTTCCATAATTAGAATTTTCATAACAGCAATCTCCAGGTTTATTACCCATAATCTTGAGTTCTGGTGAGAGAAAGTTCTAACAAGAACAACTTTCAAATTGTGTTTCAAATAGTTACAATTTTAAAAAACACCTAAAATTTTGCACTTAGAACTTGAAATGACGTAATAGTAGTTAACGCAACTATTTTCAGAGCGATTTACATTTTAACAGCACAAGTCGTACTTTCATTCAACGAGGCTTGACGAGTATTGTAAAAATCGCGTTCTGCAACGCGTTACGTATAACATTTTTTGATATTTCGTAGAGGACCACTTGAAAACATTAAAAACCTTATCGGAATGCATTTGCCGTCATTTTAAAATGTTTGAAAATGATTATGTCATGATTCATTACGCAACTCAAAAAAAAATGCATAATGAAAATGCGTTGCGTAGTAGTCATTACAAAACTGTTTCAAGTTGCGTAATGTCTATAACGGTACTGCCTAATTCAGTGCAAGAAAGTAGGCCGTTACATGATGGATTGGCGTGCAGAAAAAACGGCTTATTACGATGAGAAAACCATTATTTTAAAAGAAAAACGTCCAAGAAAAATTCCAAACTTATTGGCATTAACAAACAGATTTGAAACTAGCAAACAACACGAAAAATAATGAAAACCAACACTGAAAATAAAACATTTTATTTATTTCCCCCCACTGACATTTTGAAAAATTTTAAGGGGGTGGGGCGACAAAAGTAAAATTTTAAAGGTAGCCCAAACTCCCTCCAGAGGGGAATTCTCCTCGGTGGAAAACCATAGATTTAGTTCAACACTGATCTATATTTGTGTGTGATTCATAACTGTGGGGTAACTGTACACGATGATAATATCTCGCAATCAGTGAATCAAACCAACACCCAGCAACAATAAACATTGTGCTCTGCTATTCCTGTTGCAACAATTCTGTTCCGCAGTAAAAGTTTATCACTACTTGCCAAGAACTTTTTCAGTGTAGAAATATTGCCAAATTGTTGAATAACAATCATAAAACAAATTGGATTTTGTGTTTAGAATAACTGATTAATCGCGAGTTGAAATGGTTGCAACAATGTTGGCCACTAAGTTAGTCATGACAATTTTTCTTATGATGGTATCCCAATCCGCGAAAGTTAGGATAAATATTGGACAGCATACAACTTTGCTGAATGAAGAAATAGCCAGATGAATTAAAATGCACATAAATAAAGTCTGAAAAAAATACAGCAGACCTGTAGGTGAATTCCGGCGAACAATTTCTTCGAAGAGAAGAAATTTTCTTCCATTACGCACCAGCATGAAAATTTTCTTCTCTTCAAAGAAAAAACGCGCCGGAATTCGCCTACTGGCCTGAAAATTTGTTTGAAGATCTATTGGGGGTTGCGACTGGAAGTTGAAAACGTAAATTCTTGGTTGTAGGCTATCTCAGTCTTAATTAGCGAACGTTTCGGCCATTTGTTGTGGCCTTTTTCAAGGGAAAAATGGTCAATCGTTTTTGTCCTTATTGATTTAGCTGTTCTGCGTGTCGAGTATTGTTTGAAGATCAATATCTTCTTCTCATCACAAAGTTTCGATTTTCTGTTAATATGTGGATTAAGACATTTAAAAATTTGATACATTTGGCTTGAATGCAATCAATATGAATGTTGGTGTTATATGTTTTCTGGAAAAATTGATTATGCCACTAAGGTCGAGCTCTTGCCATGACTTGCTCTACAATTAATGAATCGTTCACTATGCAGGGTGGCCACCAAAACGGGAAAACGGGAAAAGCGGGAAAAAGTTGGAAATTTAAATCCATCGGGTTTACCGAGATAAACCAGGCTCAGGCTGAAAGTCTCGTTAATAAAGATAATAATAATAATAGGGTAAAAGCACCGGTTTTGGCCAGCCTAAGAGAAAATGTCAATAAAAATTAAATGGGAAGCCGTATTTATACTACAAATATGTCAAATGCAAGCTTTCAATCTATATAATGTGTGTAAAATATCAAAACTGAGCTAAAACCATTTTTTCGTTATGAAAATCTCGTTGGTCAATATAGGCCAACGGAACCAGTTTCGGCCATAGATTTAACTTCGGTTCCTGAATTGGCCAATTGCATTGATTTCTCATGAGAGAGGCCAAATTAGGAGTGCCCTGGCCAAATTAGGTATATGGGAGTTAAGATTATAAGGAAATTGAATTGTTTTTCTTATGTTTTGAATCAATTTGGACGAGTAAATGAATGTAGCTCTATCATATCAATGTGATCTACTGAACACAAAAAGTTTTATGCTGATTGGCTATGTTAAACGGTGTATAATCTACTATGGCTACAACTGGCGTATGGCTAAAACCGGATCTTCTACCCTAATCCATCGGAAAAATACGGAAAAATTCGGGAATTTGAAATGATCACCAGGAAAATTATTTGAAACACACATCTTCAATCACTAAATCTAAAAACCACCAAAAATAAATGATAAATAGACGACATAGTTCATGATATTGCTATTAAGCATTTGTAATTTTAGACCATAATAAATGATTTAAAGACTTGTAAATGTGCTTTTCATTGGTTAGCAATGTTTAAACATATTATATGATTTATTTTCTCTTACTATCAGGGCTTGATTATTTTTCTTATTTATATAACTTGATGTTTTGATTCAGAGTTTCAAAACTTCCTCCAGAAGGTTTATGCACCCAAACATATTGGAAATTTTCTTCAGTAACTGAATAATACAGAATACGCCATCTTTTACGTTTATCGATTTCGATATGTGAGATATTTTTATTTAGTATGACCCTTTACAATTTATTTGGACGATTTCATGGAAACACAATCAACCAAATGGCTGTCTTTAGAGGACACAGTAAAATGAGTTTTTTTGTTTTATTTTTCAAGCTTGTCAGGAGATTTTACAATACTTCTGGAAAAAATGTTTGCCTTTAACTCGTCAATGGTCCGAGAATCACTGGCATACACTTTGCTCTCGAAAAAAAAAACTCAAAAAAATAAAGTCAAGGATGTTTTCTTTGTAAAAACTGAACAAAGTGTTTCGCAGTGAGACCATAAGCGCCGTCTTATTGAAGCCAGTAACCGACAGGACCATTCTCACGAAATTGAGTACAGACATAATGAGTCAACATACAATGATATCGATTTCTATCGACGCCGGGCCAAACAGTCACTATTTGGTTATGGAATGACGTTTCATGAATGTCGAATAGATGTTCTTGAAGTGTGTCATTTTTGCCTATTTATACCGCCAGATTATGCCTCTTGACCATGCTATTTTCAAGGATATGAACATTGAGTTAGCACAACTAAAAGATTATTTTCAATACAAAGCGTTACATCGTTATTGTACTGAACAGATGTTTCCAAAATATGTCTAACCAAATCAATCGCTTGATAAATGACAAAGTTATTAAATGTTTACATACCGATATAAAAGATGATGCACCCTGTAGGGTCGGTGTTCCCTTGGTAGACAGTCCCCTATAGTCGCACTAGAGGCTTTTAACGGCCGTTTTGCTATAAATCGTTCCAAAATATTTTTTGACATGAAGGTCAGGAGATATTTATCTAAGTACCATTGATACACAGCTTGATTTTGTTCAAAAAATTATCGAAATCATTAGTTTTGCTTAAAATTCAAGCTCCCTTGCGCCTATAGTAAACCTATTGTTCCTATAGTAGCACTACTGAGAGAAAATAATTTTTATTTTACGAAATAATTGATGAATTAAGAACTTGTTTAACATTAAACAAAAGCTTAATGTGCTTTGATCCACACTTTAAAGGAAAAATATAAAAGTTTGGTAAAAATACGGTTTCGATTTGTATTTTGCCAACGCCGTGACTACTATAGGAACAGAAATTAGAAATAGTGCTACTATAGGAACATGTGTTCCTATAGTTGCACAAGCGATAATAAACACAAATATATGAGTTTTCATTGTATTCATATTTTTACCACAAAGCCAAGATAAAAAGCTTTCAAATGATGTAAAAATAATGACGCTAGCGTTATTTTCCGATTTCATACGAATAATTGTTTCTTAGCTATGCGGCTATCGACCCTACATCAGTAAATCCGATTATGCTTGAAAACAAATATCTATTTATAAGAGCTTCTAATATGTCATTAGTTATCTAATCGCCTAACAAATGAATGAGTAAGGTGAGGGGGGCGTAACGGCAGAGACCGATTTTTCTTTATCGATTTTGTCTATAGCAAATTACTTGGCCAGGCGAAGGTTTTCCACTGTTAGTTTTTATTCAGTAGAAAGTACTAGGGTAAATCGGGATAATGCGCAATACGTCCCACTTACTTTTCAAGGGATTAAGGCTTCTTGCAAACGTAAATACGGAAGACGACTGCTGATGAACCCTTTTAAGGGGCATATTGCCCGGTTTGTTTTAAAATGTCAAGATTCGGACCGTTTACAAAAAACGTCGTGTACACATTTTAGAAGCTACCTGGTAACAGAAAGATACATGTATTGAATTACCAATCAAATAAATAATACCTTGACTTCAAAAACCATAGAAGTAATGCATTTTGGGGCCTTCCATAGCCGAGTGGTTAGAGTCTGCAACTACAGAGCAAAGCCATGCTGAAGGTGTCTGGGTTCGATTCCCGGTCGGTTCAGGATATTTTCGTTAAGGAAATTTCCATAACTTCCCTGGGCATAAAGTAATAGGCTAAAATATTAACGTCCCATAAAAAAATATAAAATTTCCATAAAAAATGCAAAATTTGCCAGTAAAGAAACAAGGGTAAAATCAACAGAAAAGTTGAAAATTTACATAAAAAAATAAAAAAGTGCATAGAAAAAACAAAATTTTCCATAAATAAAAAAATTTTGAGCAATAAATAGATTCAAAAGTGCAGTAGAATCGACAATAATTTTACTTAAAAATATCGAATTTTACATTTAAAAACCTCAAAATGTCCCTATTTTCTTCACAAAAAGCAAGAAATAATTATAAATTTTCCACAAAAAAGCCAAAATTTGCCATAAATAAATAATAATTCGCCCACAATAAATCAAAAATTTCCATTCAAAAAATCAAAAAGAGCAATAGCAGTAAATGCAAAGTTGCAATAAACAAACCCAACTGAGCAATTCAAAATGACAATCAATACATCAATAGAAAATTCCAATATTTAAGTAAAACTTTCCATAAAAAAAACGTAATTTTCCAATAATGAGTAATAATGTGTGTAATGGATTTCATAAATTTTCAGTCAAAAAAAAAGCATTGTTTTCACAATTGGAGCTAATTAGTCGTCGTATGTAGATGTAGTAATTGCATTTTAGAGTTCGATAATTAATTAAGTAAGAATTTAGGGGAGGGGAGAGCGGGGAGATTGGCCGGGTTTGAAAAAATATTTCTTGCCATATAGAAAACAAATAATGTTTCAAACAAAAAATCAAACATGGAGGGGAGGCGAGGTTTCGAAAAGTCACAAAAAAATATATTTAATACACCTCATCGTTAGGCGCTACAATTTTAATTATTTCGGAAAAGTTGAAATGAAACATGGAACATGGGATATCTAATCTTCCAATATTAGGAACACTTATGTCACTGCTTGGGTTATGTCCAACTACATTGATGGTAGAAGCTTATGCTCTCATGCCCCACCAGCCAGGGAACTGGTGTTTACAAACTAAGCATCATTTGTGGCAACACTTTATGCGGCATGATGGAACTATGCCGAGCGCGCTAAGTGTTGTTAGACCACTGACGTAGTTGCATGGAGTGGGTACAAAAGTAGCTAGTGGCGAGTGATTTTAAACATAAAACGGACTCATAATACGGAAATTCACCTTCATCTTTGGTGTAACTGCCCACAGCAGTTGCAGAAATGTGTATACTACGATTGATGAGTTTTTTCCCAAATATTTTGTTTTATTTGCGTACGAACATAACGCTTTTTAAAGTATCTATGAATGAAATGAACCTATTCATTTTTAGATCTAATGGGTTGTCTCAGTACTACAAATATGGTTAAGAATGCTGTAACGCTACTTTTGTACCTCACCACCCACTTCATGCAACTACGTCAGTGGTCTAACAACACTTAGCGCGCTCGGCAAAGCTCCATCATGCCGCATAAAGTGTTGCCACAAATGATGCTTAGTTTGTAAACACCAGTTCCCTGGCTGGTGGGGCATGAGAGCATAAGCTTCTACCATCAATGTAGTTGGACATAACCCAAGCAGTGACATAAGTGTTCCTAATATTGGAAGATTAGATATCCCATGTTCCATGTTTCATTTCAACTTTTCCGAAATAATTAAAATTGTAGCGCCTAACGATGAGGTGTATTAAATATATTTTTTTGTGATTTTTCGAAACCTCGCCTCCCCTCCATGTATGATTTTTTGTTTGAAACATTATTTTTTTTCTATATGGCAAGAAGTATTTTTTCAAACCCGGCCAATCTCCCCGCTCTCCCCTCCCCTAAATTCTTACTTAATTAATTATCGAACTCTAAAATGCAATTACTACATCTACATACGACGACTAATTAGCTCCAATTGTGAAAACAATGCTTTTTTTTTTGACTGAAAATTTATGAAATCCATTACACACATTATTACTCATTATTGGAAAATTACGTTTTTTTTTATGGAAAGTTTTACTTAAATATTGGAATTTTCTATTGATGTATTGATTGTCATTTTGAATTGCTCAGTTGGGTTTGTTTATTGCAACTTTGCATTTACTGCTATTGCTCTTTTTGATATTTTGAATGGAAATTTTTGATTTATTGTGGGCGAATTATTATTTATTTATGGCAAATTTTGGCTTTTTTTGTGGAAAATTTATAATTATTTCTTGCTTTTTGTGAAGAAAATAGGGACATTTTGAGGTTTTTAAATGTAAAATTCGATATTTTTAAGTGAGACTATAGTCAATTCTACTGCACTTTTGAATCTATTTATTGCTCAATTTTTTTTTATTTATGGAAAATTTTGTTTTTTCTCTGCACTTCTTTATTTCTTTTATGTAAATTTTTAACTTTTCTGTTGATTTTACCCTTGTTTCTCAGTTAACCCTCTAATACCCAAATTTTTATTTTCAATCTAAATATAATTTTTCGTTATCTAAAATCGTTCTAAACACGTTTTATGCAATGATTTATTTTTATTTGCAAATTTATGAATTTCTATTTTTGTTTTTTATAATTATTATTTTTGAACATCCCTATTCTTTTTCATTTTTTCTTGAAACCTCTCCTGATTACTGATTTTTGGCAATAATAAAAAATCACATTTTTACGGTACTTTTTAAAATATATTTTTTTTAATTTTTTTCTGGGGCATATTTTATTTTCCGTGTAACTAACGGAAAAACAGGTTTGAAATTATTTTAATACCATCAGGCTCTTTTTCCATGATAGGTTGATTGTAGAAAAATATTCGAGATAGATTTTTTATATTACACGTTAAATTAACCCTAGGCATTTGTAGGTTATATAAAAATACAATTTTTCAAACATTTTTCAAAAATACAAAAAATTTTCAAAAGTCATAAAAAACTTCTCTTATATGCGTGTTATGAGCCGAGGTTTAAGCCAAAAATAAAATCATTTTGATTTCCGAGCTACAAAAAATACACAAAATTGAAAAGTGTACCCCGTCTAAAGACGGGGTTGGGTATTAGAGGGTTAATAACTGAGGAAGTGCGCATTGAACACTAAGCTGAGAAGCAGGCTCTGTCACAGTGAGGACGTTAATGCCAAGAAGAAGAAGAAGAATAATGGACAGCCCCTATTGTAGGAATTTTACCAAACCAACCATCAAAATAGCACATCACTTCCTGACGTGTTTTTTTTAACCCGTATAGGCCTGAGTGAAAGCAAAAATTCTAAAACCCTCACCGCTCAGTGAATTCTTAACGGATTCAAATGATTATTTGTCAGTACACTGGCTCACATATCTAGTTTCTATAAGTAGCCAGAGGCACTCGGAAATATTCCTGTGGTCGGAGTTATTCCGGTGGGCCCCTGGGTCAAGTCGGGTAAAAAAGGGCTATTTTTGGGACATGCCAATTTACCTTTATTTATTTGCAATGACGTTCATTGTAATTTGCATAAAACAGTAAGATCTGACATTTAACATTATAAATGAAGGGTTTTGCACCGTACAAAATATACCGCATGCGGTCATTCGGACATAATGCCCGGTAGAACCGGCTATAGATTTGTTGGATACTAAACCGTTTCAATTCTCTAAAAGTAGAAATCAAACATTATTGTGCACTTAAATGCATTCCCATAAGCTTGGCACAGATGTTTAGATACAAATTGGTCACTTTATCGTAAGTTTGAGGCGTCCCGGGACCCGAAAATGGTCATTTGTAGGATTAATCAAATGCAAAACTCATAGTTATCCAATTCAATCGTTTCTCAAAAGTTTTACACTGATGCAATTTTCTTAAAATTCCTTCATGTAGTGGCCACATTATAGCCGATTCCGGAAATTATCTGTGACTTGAAATTTGCTTACCTCGAGGGGCACAAACGCACAGTTCCCTTCTCACCCGACCTGACCCAGTGATCCACCGGAATAACTCCGGCCACAGGAATATTTCCGCATTTCTCTGTTCACTTCTAGGAACTAGAGATGTGTGCCAGTATACTGACAAAAAATCATTTGAATCCATTAATAATTTGCTGAGCAGTGAGTGTTTAAGAATTTTTGCTTTCACTCAGGCCTATACGGGTTAAGCTCCCTTGAAACATTTTCCTGAATTTCTTCTCTCTTAAACATTACATAATTTATGGATGGACCTTTACATGTAATTACATGAAGCACTGGGTTGTCCTGCGGACGGACTTTTTGAACACAAGCACCATAAATATTTCTTTTCAATTTTGTTCCAACATTTTATCCAGCAAACAATAAGGAACATTGTGTGTCCAACTTGCCGCACAAGATTTTGAGACGAAAACTAGTACAAAAATATGTCTTAACCTTTAGAAACAGAAAAAAATCGACGTCAATAAATAAAAGAATATTACTGACTGCTTTTGACAACAGTACAATGTTTTCACGAAAATTGATAAACAATATTTAGTACATTCACTAATTAATGAAAAAGAATTTCGCAATTTTCGGATACATTTTCAAATAAATTTTATTGTTTGCCTGTTTTCAATCAAAAATAAACTTTTTTCGATTAGAATCCTTCAAAAACATGTATATGAAGATTAAGCGATCAATTTCCAAACGCTAGTAGGACCAGGTAGGTACTATAATTAATTTGTGAAAAAATAATAATTAGAAAATGCGTCAAATTTGGACCCGCGTCAAATATGGTACGTTCACGGTAAAACATTAAATATTCTAGACGAGAAGCATTTTATCTTCACGCCATTGACTACCTATGAGCGTTATAAGGGAGATTCAATCATGGAATAGAATCTTTGCATAAAACATATACGCTGAGATTAAGATAAGATTAGTTCAAAGCATGCTTGTTTAAATCTAGTGCCCGTACGATTTTGGCAACACAGAAATGCATATACAATATATATGGTTCGTTTTAGGCAACATGAAACTTGTTGGCATGTTGCCAAAATCAAACGGGCACTGTACCAAAATTGGGACAGGACTTTACTGTCCCACAACTGCATATTTGTAACATACGAGAAAAGTAAGTTTTTAATACGCGAGCACATAATTTAGTTGTGAATTTTGAATCACCCTAAAAGAGGACGGTGTGTGATAGGTAGCTCCCATCGCGATCAGCAGTCAGCACAGCTGTGTTAGATATAGAAGTTTTGTTGTTCAGTATAGTCAGGACAGCTCAGAGCAACGTCCGTAACAGCTTAGAGCAAACGGAAAGAAAAAAAATCTGTAATTCGGAAATCTAAATAAAACTATTTTGATTGCTGTCAATTCAAAGTGTTGATTTTCATGTACATTTTTGGTCCTTCGAGGCGGATCCAACATCAAAGCGTGAAAGTGATTCCGGTGCATTAGAGCAGACTGCTAAGAACTGGTGGGACGATTATTCGAGTCTACAAAGGCCGCGTAGTGTACAACTCCACTCGTGTCTTGAGTGCAACTCACTAGGGTGATCAAAAAGTGTTTGTGCGCAAAGGCATCAAATATCGCCATTACACTGAAAGCCATCGCGATAAGTAGTGAAGCAGTTGGTCAACGAACGCCGGTGGCGAGTAAGATGACTAGGAGGTACGACTGCCCCATCACTCAGAATGGCGGCCGGCTCATCAAGAGTCAATGGGCAATCAACATCGTCTTCGTCGCAGCAGACATTGACAGCAACAAGGTGAAGTCTACAGCAGCATAAGGTGGTTCCAGCAACAAGGCGATGTCACGTCCACCCGGGGCTAAGGCCTCGAGTCACAGATAAGTATCTAGCTTCCAATTTCACTATCATCGCACTTAGCAATGTCTAATGGGTTGGAATTGCAGATCACTAAAACGGACGATGGCGACGCTGGAATCGACTCTATTTTTTCAAAGGAGTTCAGAAGAAGAAGTAAGAAAGGTGGCGAGACAAGATGAAGTACCAATACAAGGTGAAGAGGCGAGACAAAACAATGAGGAAGAAACAATGAAGAAGTGGTGAGACAGAGAACATGCAGTAAGACAGAGAACTAATGAAGAGACAATTCAACGAGGCAGATACAAGACAACGAGGTTGAGACAGAGAAAGGTGGTGAGGCAAGACAACAACGCAGCGATTAAGTAACGAGGAAGAGACAAACAAGCAGTAGCGAGACAAGACAACGAGGTAGAGGCAGGAAAATGTGGCGAGACAAAATCACGAGAGAAAACAAAGTAGGAGCATACACGGAGAAGAAATCGAAGTTACAACAAGTAGGAAGCAGACAACAATGGGCAAAATAGAAGTGACAACATAAAAGCACAAACATTAAGAAGCAAGACAGAGATAGAAGAAAAAGAAGAAGAAACAAGATTGTAATAGAGTCAATGAAGCATGCAAGACTATGAAATTTATGAGACAAGAACCAGTGAGATGATAAACAATTAGAGGAGAGACAGCCAACTATGAAATACGAAAAAATAGCCAAAAGAAGGAACAATAGTAAGAGCAATGATTGTACCATATTACATTTATAAAAAAAAGACAAAATTCAGGCGGTGGTATGTTTAATACGCGAGCACATAATTTAGTTGTGAATTTTGAATCACCCTGAATTAGGACGGTATGTGATAGGTAGCTCCCATCGCGATCAGCAGTCAGCACTGCTGTGTTAGATAGAAGTTTTGTTGTTCAGTATAGTCAGGACAGCTCAGAGCAACGTCCGTAACAGCTTAGAGCAAACGGAAAGAAAAGAAATCTGTAATTCGGAAATCTAAATAAAACTATTTTGATTGATGTCAATTCAAAGTGTTGATTTTTTAGTAGCTTGTAGATTAAAAATAATTTTTATATTTGAATTTTGATTTCACAGTATAACAGTTAGTCGAAACGGAGCTAAAATAGTATTCACATTGAACATAGAAGGTAGCACAGGAGAAAATTATACAAAGACAAGAACACTCATGTTCTATTGATAGACATTAAACGCTAAGAATCAAAACAAAACCAGAAAAACGTAACAGTTGAAATAAAATCTGTAGCAGAACAGAGTGTCTGTTTGAAATGAAACTTTTTCAATAAAAAGAAACCCACTGGATCCGGCCAAAGTGTCGATTTTCATGAACAGTAGGCATTGAGTAAATGGAGTAACAAGTGTGTAGGGGAAGAGCGCCAATTTTTGACCCAGCATTAGTTTTCGACCTATTCATACGATTTCGGCCTTCTTTGTATGAAAAACCGAAAATTGGCACAGAATTCTTATAGGTCGAAAATAAGTGTTTTTCCCGTTAGTATAGGAGAAACATTAAATATCCGAGAATTACCAAGAACTCAACAATACTTATTTGAAGCTGGACTTTTGTACAGATCATATCGCATATTAGGCTAATAGACTGAAAAATTCCATAACTACTAAATTATGAGGACCATGTATAATCTCAATGTGACTGTGATGCGCAATCAGAAATAAAAATTGTCACAAAAATACTAAAGTTAATGCATTAATGACTATTTTCTTTCTGCCTCTCTTTCATTCTGCTGTGATTTTTTACTGTAATTTCGACTGGGTTGAAGCTTAGCGATGCTCAACCCAGGCGAATAGACAAACAGGAATAAAATTCTCTGCAGAATGAAAGAGAGGCAGATAGAAAATATTCATGAATTACTAAAATTTAGTCATTCTGTGACTACCCGTGTTTCTGAGTGCGGTTTTATTTGGCAATGTGACAAAATAACTTGTCATTTTTTACACTTTCTAGAACATTCTCACAGATTTCATTAGGTTGATCGAAAGTATATGGTTTGTGGACGATTCATGGTATTAACTTGAAATCGTCGAAAATGTCGAACCCTATTGAACTTTCGAGAATCCTCAAAAGCAGACGTCGGGTACCTACACAAATATTAACTGTCGAATATTTTATTTCCATTTCAGTGTAATGGACATGCCAAGGAATGTTATTACGATCGGGATGTGGACGAGAAGGGACTTAGCGTGAATGTACGCGGGAAGCTCAGTGGCGGTGGTGTCTGTATGAATTGCACCAAATTCACTACTGGCATCAACTGCGAAAAGTGCATTCCTTTTTATTACCGGCCCGCGGAGAGAATGCCAAACGCAGAAGAACCATGTGTGCCGTGTAGTTGCAGTGCAAAAGGATCTACTGGTGAATGTAATCCGATTGGTGGCGAATGCGTTTGTAAGGAAGGATTCACGGGTTCCAGATGTATGGAGTGTGCTCCCGGTTATCATGGAGAAAACTGTACGAAATGCCTATGTGACATAAAAGGAACAATGCCTGGAGGTGAATGCGAGTCACATTGTCAGTGCAAGTTGCACGTGGAAGGAGAACGGTGTGGTCGATGCGTATCAGGATACTTTTCACTGAGAGCCGATAATCCTGAAGGTTGTTCGAAATGCTTTTGCTCAGGAATAGGACAAACTTGCTCGAGTGCAGATGTGAACAGTTCTAGCTATGGTACATTGGAAGGCTGGAGTGTTACGGATTTGGCAAGGTCAAGAATGGTTTATCCCACGAGAGACAACGAAACGGGATTCATGGTTATTGGAATGTTTGAGTTGTCAGAAACTGAAGCCGTGTATTGGTCCACCCCTAAGGGGTATTTGGGGAACCGATTGCAAAGTTATGGAAATAAGTTTGTTTTCAAAACGTCTTGGGTGATAGTTCGTGGCGATACAAGTGGCAAGCCAACCACCGGTCCAAGTATCGTTCTTTGTGGAAGAAACGGAATGAAAATTGCATACGGAGATGAAACATTTACTGGACCTTCAAACGCAACTTTGGAGATAGTTCTAAAAGAAGACAATTGGTATCATGTGCCGAAAAGTGTAAGAGACATAGTTACACGACTGAAAAGAACTGAATATCACGGTGATCCAGTGACAAGGGCACAATTCCTATCAGTTCTTATGGACGTCGAAAGTATCTTGCTGAGAGGAACCTTCCACACCGATCAGGTGGAAAGCGTTTTGGAAGCTGCCACCTTACATGAAGGAAGCACAGAAACCGAAGTTTCCGTTAGTGAAAGTTTAGTGGAAAAGTGTGATTGCCCTCCGGGCTATACCGGCCTGTCATGTGAACAATGCGCATTTGGACATGTGAGAATCTATGAAAACACAATCACCCACGAAAATGTGGCAAAGTGCATCCCTTGTACGATGTGCAATGGACACGCGGAAAGTTGCGATCTGGAAACGGGTGAATGCGGATTGTGTCATCATAATACATTCGGTGACACCTGTGAACGATGTTTGCCGGGGTATTTTGGCAATGCTTTGCTTGGCAATCCGAACGACTGTAAGAAGTGCGCATGTCCGTTGGAGGCGGAAACCAACAACTTTTCGCCGAGTTGCCTGCTCAAAGGAGGAACTGAGTAAGTTTCAAATTATATTATTTAAAATAGAACGTTTCAATCCCCTTTTCTGTTTTCCTGATTTTTCTTATAATAAATAGTTTATATTGAAATTTGTAATGACTTAAAGATTGACAGTATTTTCACAAATCATATTTATACATTATTATGTATGATTACAGAAAATATTAGATTTGCTTTACAATTCAATAATTGTGGCAAGGAGTTATCATAACATGATTTTTTTTTTGTTTTTCATATTAACAACAAAGCATTAAACATTCTCACAATGTTGTAAATAATACAGATAAAATACCTTCAACAATCCTGCTTCCCATTTGTGGATTTATACTATTCTCATATTGAAGGATTTCGAGTGTGTAGATCACACACAATTTTTTTTTTAATTTTTCTACATTAACGCATCTAATGATATTTACTTGCATGGACGACGGTGCTCCAAAATAGGTGGATCGCTTAATTCAACTCTCGTTTATCTTTATTTAGGATTTATAGATTCATGTGCGGTTGTAGAAATATGATTGGAATTTATTGTTTGATTTGTATCTATAGCTTGAAATTATAACCGGTATTTCCGATGGATTTGAAAATTTATAAATATTCTCATATTTACAGTGAACAACCTTGCACAACAAATGTTTTTGAGTTTTTGTCGAAAGCACTTCAATATTTCCACAAAATTGTGAATATTACAAAAAATATATTTTTCATACTTTAGTTTGATATTCATCGTGATGACGCATTGCTTTTGTCAATTCAAACAATTTTCATGTTTACGGAAAAAAACAACATAAATAAAAATCGGTAGTTGTTTTTAATTATGAAACGTGGTTTACGGCTAACCAGCCAAGTGGAAGTTTAACAACTACCGAATAGCTAAACATTACATATAATCTGCAATTGTATTAGATAGACAAATTGATGTGAAGATTTGCGAAAAAGTTACTCGTCTTCTCAGTGAAAATCGAACTCACGACTCCCCGATCTCTAGTTGGGGCGCGTTAACCACTACGCCATGAGAGGACTCATGAACGCAGAAGTTAACCTGAATTCGATTTCAGCTCAATAATCACGTGGTCCTTTTTCGCAAAGTGCACCTCTTTCGGAAGAATGAGATGCCCATCCGAACACAACGCTTTCTGTATATATCCAATGCCTAGCCCGAGAGCGCATTGTTTTTTAGGTATAGGAATAGCACACTACACTAGCCAGCAACTGCGCTGGCTGAGGTTTCTATTGTGTGGGCTTCCAATGGGTCGCGACGTTCTCAAACGACCGGTTACGTAACATGAGTCCGTTGCTCGGTAGTTGTTAAACTTCCACTCGGCTGGTTAGCCGTAAACCACGTTTAATAATTAAAAACAAGTATTTATCGAGCAACGGACTCATGTTCCGTAGCCGGTCGTTTGAGAACGTCGCGACCCATTGGAAGCCCACACAATAGAAACCTCAGCCAGCGCAGTTGCTGGCTAGTGTAGTGTGCTATTCCTATACCTAAAAAACAATGCGCTCTCGGGCTAGGCATTGGATATATACAGAAAGCGTTGTGTTTGGATGGGCATCTCATTCTTCCGAAAGAGGTGCACTTTGCGAAAAAGGACCACGTGATTATTGAGCTGAAATCGAATTCAGGTTAACTTCTGCGTTCATGAGTCCTCTCATGGCGTAGTGGTTAACGCGCCCCAACAAGAGATCGGGGAGTCGTGAGTTCGATTCTCACTGAGAAGACGTGTAACTTTTTCGCAAATCTTCACATCAATTTGTCCATCTAATCCAATTGCAGATTATATGTAATGTTTAGCTATTCGGTAGTTGTTAAAAATCGGTAATTATTTGTTCAAAGAATTAAAATATTTTCACAAAATAATTTATTCCCAACTAAGAATCTTTTTTTATTTTAATAATTTTTAGCAATGACTTATATTTAATGGTTTAAAACTTTCTCATAAAAAAATAATATTCGAGCTGTTTAGTGGAATACCTATAAATAAATAAAACACCGCTAGAGTTTGTATCGTTTGACAGATACGCGTAAGAATATTTTTGTATTTTAAGGTAATTTGTGAATATATTGTTGATGGGCAATGGACGGGTGGCCAAGTGACCTTTGAGGTTTTGGGGGTCACAGCAAGGACGGGAACGGGTTCTTATGGGGTGCGACGCGGCCGTTCGCTCGATACAGGTTCTCATTAACCTCAGCGACAGTGGATCGTGGAAGGGCAAACGGTTGGGAGAATGTCGGTCTTGATGAAGTTCAGTGATGCGGGCCAACGGCCAGCGGGGGCAGGAGGATAGCATTCATCTTTCACGATAACAAGGTCTCCGACGTTTAACTGGTAGCCCTTCGGGTTGGTCCTGTTAAGTGAGTTCAGCTGCTTCAAATCAGTGTCTGCATATTTCAATATACAGTCAACAACGCCGATCCTCAGTAGGCTCCGTCATCGTTGAATTCTTCTTTGTGTGAATATTTGTTTGACAATACATGCACGAATCTGGTAGAACGTGCATTCAGTTTTTCAATTACTTTTGCTACACTAATTCTCATCCACTACTGACATTCAAATTCAATTTCACTAGTGAAAAAAATCATTTCCGTCAGAATATCCCACAAAACATCCGCAAATTGCAAAAGTTGTATTTTTTTATTAAAAGACAATCATGATTCATCAACTGGAGGCATCACATTGTCGTTTTTTTACACCAGTAATATAAAATTCATTTGTAATTTTTTATATTCAATTTTCAATTTCAGTGCCTCTAGGCGAAACTGAATTTTGTGTTGCACCCACTCTCTTTCTCGTCGCATTCGCACTCGAAGTCAGATTGGCTTCTTGCTAGCGAAGTTTGTTTTCGTTCGTTTTCGCACTGATCGGGTATCATTCGGCTGAATTTTTACGGCACTGCTTTAAATATTCGTTTTGCCACCAATGCCAAAAAAGTTGGGAAAACTTCTGAAGAGACGGTTGAATGGCACATCTCGTACGTCGACTTGGGGAGAGGGCGGATCATATTCTTCACCAAAAAGTGCGCTGGGGTAAGAGCACCTAGATCATTCGGGTCACTCGATAGCGGCAACAGCGGTCGAGAGTTCATACACCCTTCAATTTTGATGAACACAGTAGACAGTTCTTCAAAGGATATCAGAGCAGAGTCAAGCTGACGCACGAGGTGAGTTTTGGCAAACTTGACTGCCGCTTCCCAGAGGCCACCAAAGTTATGAGCATGAGGAGCTATCATGTGCCATTGGATGTTGTCTTCGCCGAGATACTTTGCAATCTTATCGTTGTAGGAATCGGATTTAAGCATAGTGTAGAGAGCGTGCAATTCGCCCCAATAAAATTCGTACCGTTATCTGAGTACAAATGCTGCGGCTTGTTTCGCCGCTAAACGAAACGGTCAAGTGCCATCAGGAATGCAGCCGTACTCAGGTCACTCACCAACTCCAAATGGACTGCCTTTGTACTCAAACAAACGGAGACGCAAATGTACGATTTGCGAGCAGCGGCCTCGCGGTGAATTGGCTTGAGGAAAACGGGACCGCAGTGATCAACATCGGTGCACCGCGGTGCACGCAAAGGCTTCGTTTGCGGTAACACGGGCAACGGATAGCTGGCCAATTGGTTGCTGGATGGATTGAGGATTCGATCTGCTGCACCTGTAGCATTTTCGGATGGCTCTTCGTACTGCTCTTCGACCATAAACTGGCAAGAACTCGTCACGAATGACCGACTAGGTCATCGTAACTCCTCCATGAAGAATTAAGCAAGTAAGCTTGCGATGGTGGTGATTCAAAAGTAATTGCTTAAAGGGATGAAATACAGGAATGACAATCTGATACTTCACATTCAAAGATTCGTTGGACAGCCTCAATCGGCCACCGACGCAAATCAATCCATCGGCGTCACTGAAAGGGTTCAGTAGGTTAAGGCTTTCAACCACTGAATAACGATAGCGGATGTATATGCAATGCATGCGCCATAGACGACTTCCGACGCATCGGCTAAACAGTGCAGTTCCGCAGAGCAATAGCCGTGAACAAACGCAATACCTCGTCGTCTCAATCTAAGGCCAGTAACCACAAATGCTGCATCAGTCTTTTTGCTTGCACAACAACGAGAGCGATGATAGCAAGCGGGTCGAATAATTGCGTAATGGCTGATAAAATATTGCGCTTGGTAGCAGGTTGGTTCTACACTATGAGGGACACATCGAAACGAAAGACATTTGCTTCAAGGTCACCGACGATTGTGTCCTAAGCAGCTAAGAGGAAAGTCCGGATAGAACCGGGAGCAATTCGAACACGGAGACGAAAATCTCCGTTTTGTAGCAGATTGGAGAATTCTTCACGGAGCTGAAAAATAGAAAGAAGTGCGAGGCTGAAATGTTTCAGCCTGGGTAAGATTTCAGATACAGTGGTAGTTCAATTTAATACCTAACAATTGTAGATCTTTCAATAAAATTTCATCGATTATGTTCTGCAAACTTTACAATCCTTAATATGAAACACATCAAAAATGTTTTGTAAATATATAAATATTCATAAATTTAAGAATGCTTCAAATCTTTAAATAGATAAGTTCTGGAGACAATCAATAAACAACAGAAGAAATATCAAATTTTTCAGTAGTATACAAGATAGTGTGAAAGTTTAGCACTGCTTTGAACAAACAGCCATCAACGATGTTCAACAAATTTGTTTCGCATGATCATAACAAGAGTTTGAAATAAGAAAATTGATGAGTCACCGCGATAAAAATTAGAGTAATGTAGATAAAGTGTTTTTGTTTTGTATAATTAAGACGAAACTTTTTGGTAAAATACGGGTTTTAAGATAATTTTTTGTTGTGTTCTCTGAGACAATACAGGTTCTTGTACTCTAAAGAACAAAGCATCTTCTGCTGTGGTAGATTCTGTAACGTCATCTTAGAGTGTGAGATTTTGTTTAGAAATCATTTTCAATATCCCTCTGGGGGTGCAAAAATGAATTTTAATGTTCATCATTTCTTACAAGCATCCTTTCAGGGCCGTTTTTATGAATCTTATCATCCCTTACATGTTTCCTTTTATTTCTCCTTGTTTTCCTAATCCTTTTCCCATCGGGTAAGTGATGAACAGCTATGACGTGCGAGGCACAAATCTCCCATTAGTAGGGGAACGTGCCGCCTGAGCCCAAATTCTGATACCTGATACCTGATGGGTGAAATTATGAAAAAAATCCACGTGATCAGCTGGGATTCAAATCCAGGACTTTTGAATGCTAGACAAGTGCTTTACCAACTTGTTGACCCAATAACTCAGAAGGTTATAAGTTTCGAATTCAAATTCCCACGGATCATGCAGACCCTTCTCATGACCCATATCCATCCCTCTTATGTGTACTACACATGCGCGCAGAGCAAGTGAGATTTATTTAGTGTTGAAAATGTTTGAATAAATATCATACCCAGACCGCTTCCACACCAACTGTATTGGATAAGTGAGTTATTATTGCTGCGTAACTTAGTTGGTAAAGCACTCGTATAGCATACAAGAGTCCTGGGTTTTAGTCCCAGCTGATCACGTAGAATTTTTTCATAATTTCATCCATAATTTATCCATCTTTACCATGCGTAATGAGTTACCGTAATCCGGTGTATGATTGATCAGCGGGGTAACATTGATCGGACTCATCTCGTAAAAAGTTCGTATCGCCATTTATTGATGGAACATTTCCAAATCATGAATGGTGCTTCTCTTTTTTATATTCATAAGCTAATGAAAGTGAAAATTTTTGCGTGAATTGCGTTAACCTTATGCGTAAATTTGGAACGTGGTGGGAAACCCATCCGGAAGATCTGATAGAGCTATATCGCACAACAATTCTCTCGGTCCTCGAATATGGTAGTTTTTGTTTTCAATCCGCCGCGAGAACATACATCATCAAACTCCAGCGTATCCAATATCGCTGTATTCGGATTGCGCTAGGCTGCATAAGCTCGACTCATACTATGAGTTTAGAGGTATTAGCAGGAGTACTGCCTTTATCAGATCATTTCGCGGACTTGTCGTTGAGGCTTCTCATCCGCTGTGAAGTGTCAAATTCATTGGTGATTGAGAATTTTGAAAAGCTAATCGAACGTAATCCTCAAACAAGATTCATGACTCTGTACTACACGGACATGACTCTGGAGGTTAACCCTTCTTCGAATGTTTCCAATCGTAGTTGTTTCCCAGTCTTCTCCAATAACACTGTAGTTTTTGATCTGTCCATGAAGCAAGATATCCGTGGAATTCCAGATCTGCTTCGCTCGGAACACATACCAAAAATGTTTGCAAGCAAATTAGGCAATGTCAGTTGCGATAAAAAGGGTCACCGACGGGTCAAAAATAAATGATTCCACTGGTTTTGGTGTATTTAATGAGGTTCATAGCGTCGTCCATAAACTTCAAAGCCCTTGCTCCGTATATGTCGCAGAATTGGCGGCTATACATTACGCATTAGAGCGAATTGCCTCTCTTCCCTCTGATAAATACTTCATTTTTACAGATAGCCTCAGTTCTATGGAGGCTTTTCGTTCAATGAGGCCGGTAAAGCACTCTCCGTATTTCGTTAGTGAAATACGATCTTCTCTGAGTGCTTTATCGAATCAATCATATACTATCACCTTGGTCTGGATCCCTTCCCATTGTTTAATTCCAGGCAATGAGAAAGCGGACTCGCTCGCCAAGGTGGGCGCTATGGAAGGCAATATTTACGACCGACAAATCGCCTTCAGCGATTTTTTTTACAATTGCTCGTCAGCACGCCTTGATCAGTTGGCAACAAAAATGGGATGCAGGAGGCATGGGCAGGTGGTTACATTCTATTCTCCCGCAGGTATCGAAGAAACCTTGGTTTAAGGGTTTGGGCATAAGTCGAGACTTAAATAAAGTAATGTGTCGCCTCATGTCCAACCACTATTCTTTAGGCTCGAATTTCTATAGAATAGGGCTCTCAGACAGCAATCGCTGCAGCTGTGGTGAAGGCTATCAAGACGCCAATCATGTGGTTTGGGATTGCCCCGAATACGGTGTTGCCAGATCTGATTTATATGTATCCCTCAGGGCCCAAGGGAAACCAGAAAAGGAGGACATTAGAGATGTGTTGGGTAAACTTGACTTGGAATACATGAAGCTTGTGTGAGATTTCATTAAGCAAGCCGCAATTGCCGTTTGATTCCCCCGTCTTGTTATTCCACTCGTCCACCTCGTGTTTCCTCGAAATCTGTTTTTTCTTGTATTGTTACAGGTTGTTCAGTCCTCTCTACGTTAGTCCGGCAGAAAATACGCAAAAACTACACGCTGCTGACTGTTAACGTCACGCCCCGTTATCCTATGCCTTCCTGTATATTATTGTTACCCCTAACCTCGACCAAACAGCAAGTATTACGGTTCCCCAAAGCTAACACTATAGTTAAGAAGAAAACATGAAATTGTCAAAATAAATTTCAAAGAATACGGCTCCGTAATGCCTGAAGGCTCATGAGCCTTGTAAATAAATGATGAAGTAAAAAAAAAACTTCCATAAGTATGCTTAATTAGGCAACATTAACGAATTACTGATAACAATATAAAATTCCCTTAGGAATTTGCCTACCTTTAGGCGTATTCCGTGGGTCGAGGTGGTTTTAATTTTAAAATAACTTATGGGTCATCCAAAAAAGACGTCCATCATTTGTGGGGGGGGGGGGTTCTATGAAAGTGTGACAGCGCATACATTAGATATTGGAAAAAGCGTGACAGAGGGGGGAGGGGGGTCTCGAAATCCCGAAAAACGATGGGCGTCATATTTGGATCGTCCCTTAAAAAATAAATGACTTGTAAGCGGTTGGCCTTCATATTCGGCTTCGGGGCCCATGAGTAAGTAACGACATTTTCAATATTACCGAACATTGTTTACATAGGTGATCAATGTTACCCCATATTGGCTAAATCTAAAAATTGCCAAAAACATTTTGTTAAACATGCTTAAAATTTTCGAAAAACAAAATACAGTACATAATCACGAGCAATAGGTGGCAGTACTTGTTTTAAAAATATAAAATTAGCGATATTTACAGTTTCGAACGAAATATTTAAGAAATATTCAAAAAAATGATCAATGTTACCCCGGATTACGGTAATTATTTTATATTCCATGCGTATTGGGTTACCGAACAGCTCAATATATGCGCCAATGAAAAGACTTATATACTGACCGCGGAAGTGCCCATAGAACACTTAGCTGAGAAGCAGACTTTCTCCAAGTTAGGAAGTAGTATTGGAGAGTAGACGAAAAAAGATTGGATCTTTCATCAATATCACAACCCGAAATAACGAGACTCAACCAATTTCCAATAAACCAAATTATCGATTTCAAAGTTCTCTACTTTCTTTTTGTTCATACCAGATTACTAAACAATACGGAATACATCTGTACGCAATGCCCCGAAGGTTACACAGGTGATCATTGTGAAATGTTAGTGTTGATTTCAAATCCTTGTAGGGAGATATAATTAATCATGCACCATTTCAGATGTGACGACGGTTATTACGGAAATCCGATGGAAGTGGGTGGTAAATGTCTCCCTTGTCCTTGTCACGGTGGTCCATGTAACGCAAGGACTGGGGAGTGCATCGAGTGCTTGTAAGTTTGATTGTTATTTTTTTCGGTGATTAAAATTTTCAAAATCTTATCTATCATCATTCACCCAGGGGTAACACGGAGGGATGGCGTTGTGAGCGCTGTAAAAGTGGCTACTGGGGGCTTCCCGACGAGGGATGCGAACCATGCAGTTGTTCAGAAATTGGTGCTTTGGAGAATGTCTGCGATGTCATTACGGGACAGTGCATCTGCAAAGCTCGCTACGGTGGACGAAGGTGTGACGAGTGTGATGTAAGGATTACCGTACTGCTGCGTCGACTGAGGAGCCAGCCGTATTGATTAATGGTCCGATTTTGCTTTATTCCTTTCCAGAGTGGCTACGGGAATCTGGACCTTGATTGTCCGGCTTGCGAGTGTCATGCGAATGGGTCGGCAAATGGGGTTTGCCATAAGCTCAGTGGTCAGTGTGTGTGCAAGTTGGGCGTCGAAGGTATCAAGTGCGACCAGTGCCAGGAGGAGTTCTTTGGCCTTTCGGAGGAGTTCCCGGACGGTTGCGAAGGTAAGTGCGGCGATAGGCCTGGGTCATTATTTGTTTCTGTTCTTTGCTTATGCAACCATGACAAATTAACGGATTACCTTCCGTGGGGCGATGGAATCGATTATTCACAAACGATAAGAAGCGCCGGTTGGTTCAGAGAGAAATGTAAATCAATACATCGATCGCGAGTTCTTGTTTCAGAGAAGACAGGGGGTGTTTATGGGAGGACTGAAAGGTGATGCAGGTTATACACATTCTTGTGAAAAGCGTGACGAATTGCGGTTCGCCCCTCTTTTCTTCCTGTGTGCAGTTGGACATTGTATATTATCGATACGGGAGCACAAATGAATCATATGTCAGTAGATTGGTCGCTCCAGGCATGTTGTCAACCAATCAACCTGACACAGGTAAAGCGTGAGCTCAATGGAGAGCTTGATTTGATTTTATTGAAATCAATTTTAAAACAGTCTGATGAAACACGAATTTACGAAGCGTTTGATGACTGATCTGTGCTTTAAGACTTAATTGAACTTTTGAAGATAATCTTCAAAATAATGTATCCTCAGTACAGCGTCACTCTATACATATAACTGTTTTAGAATATACTATACAATGTAGTGTAGGTTTCAAAACAATAAATTATATATTGTGCTCAAACATACAGATTACAAAAACTACACCACTATTGGTGATCTAACGCAAAGCTAAATTAGTGCATCTTAATCGAAAATTTATGTAATAACTTTGGAAGAAAAATCACCACAATCATTTAACTGAAAAGATTTTTGCAATTTAGGGCACAGGAAACCATAAATATTCATTTCAATTTAAAAAACTTTCGCGACCTCACTTTTGATCGCCAATATTTGAGCCCAGATCTTTTGCAATAGCCATGTACAAAGTAAATTTTATATTTTTTGTATATGTATCGATATTATTCATTATTTACAATTGGAAGTTTAATGCTAAGTAGCGCGTCATTCGTTTCGGCAGCCATGTTGGCTTGGCAACTCGTAATTTCAAATTAATAAAACTCAGACGTCATATTTCGTATTGAATCAGAAAAGTATCACTAACGTCCCTTACATTCAGAAAGTATCCTGATTCTTTCTCAGCTATGTCAGAGTGAAACCAACTGATTTTCATCAATTTACAATTGTAAGATGAATTAGAAACAATCATTGACGACACGTACAAATTTAAATGACGGCCTACTTCGCCTTAACGACAGCAGTACATTTACTTATTTAATAAGTTGAAAAATGTTCTTTCAGATAATTGTTGTTTGTTGTATGAATTGAATGATGTTTATTGCTTCATTCATTTTTACATTAATTAAATAATCTTATTCAATGTGATATGATTGTCAGCGTTGCGCTCTGTTACATTTCCACAAATGTACTATCAAATAACGAAATTTCGATTTTGCATAAGCTTGCTTGTCACGTTCTAATCGATCATTCAATGGATCATCGGCCTGGTTTCGTCATTCAATAAAGCTTACACTCTTTGCTCTGTAGAAAGAAACCCAATAATTCGTTGCTCGTCCCCGTTCAGGGGCTAACCAACTGGTCATCGAAACCTTCCGCACACTCCACAGGGGACTTCATGATCACCGTGTAATTGTTGATCAGACACTCGTACTCTTCGGGCCGCAAAACAAAATACACGGTCTAGTTGCTTCCAGCTGCGGGGTCAGTTCACTTTCAATCAACGCACAATTATGCCCATGGTGTGAACGCCTGCGGGGGCTGATCCTCAATGGTTTGCCTACATCGACCGCAGATAGGTGCTCGAACTGGTTGGGCTGATTTGAATTGGAAGGAAAGAATGGCTCCGCCAGCTAGAGCCATGTTTTGCCATGGGAATTATTTTTACCGTCATCGCGGTGCACTATGGGCCAGGAATCAAAATTTCGCGACAAAAGCACATTTTTCTTATGTTGACTGCCGTTCTACGCCTACTTGTCCCATGTTCTGAACCTTATGGTCCGCGGGACTAATATGTGTAGAACGGCAGTAAAATAATATGAAAATTATTTCTCACTATGAGATCATGTGTGTTTTTTTACCGACCATTTTGTTCAATTTAAAAAAAAAAGTACCTACTTAGTTGTTTTGTCATTCGTAATTATAACCGCAATAAATGTTACTATTTTATACATGGGTCTCGTAATGTAGTAGCTATGATATTTCTATCATTTATTTTAGTCACACCCAAAAACTGCCCATAATCGCATTTTTCAACTAAATTATTGTGAGTAATTACAATATCTTTAAAATAGATAAAACATAAAGTATTTTAATTGTGTTTCTTATAATTCATAATATTAATAATTATTCATAATTCGATATGAAAAGCATTTTTATTACTCCAAACATTACTTTCCCATGAATGCATTATACGAATTCCATGTCAAATCGGTCAGTCACAGAACTCGATTTTAGTAAATTTTGCACATGTTATAGGTATGGTAGAATAAGTGGTTTTCATAAGAAAATCGATCATTTTGACTCGAGAATAACCTTTGAAAATTACCTATACATTTTTGCATGCAATCAACTTGAAAAATTCTAACACCGGAACTGTTGATTTTAGAGAAAAATGTTTTATGAAGAATTTGTAGAGAAGCGTTTGGGCTACAAGAAAAAAAATGTTATGTTTCTTCACGAAAAATTCAAAAATAAAACTTAAATTTTAAATTACACAAAACTTCATCTAGGGTGCCGGTGCCATTAGTGGAATACCTAAGCTATAAAAAATCATAACATAGTAACACAAAGTCCAAACAGAGATCTGTTGGCGTCAACAGAAAGATTTCAATCTCTTCTATATGGGAAAAATATAAAAAGAGTGATAAAATCATGTTTTGAGCATAAAATTGCTTGAGCCACTATTGGTACATGTGTTCCAGTAATTGCGCTAGTACTCCAGAAGTAGACGTTCGAGAATGATACAAGGAATTTTAAACAAAATAGTTGATTTTTACATAGATTTAATATTTTTCCCTCAGAGCAGCAACTAAGATCTTTCGAATGAGGCATAAAGATAGATATTTCTTAATTTTTATATAGCTATTCAAAAACTGCTTCCGTCAGTTGATCCACTATTGGAACACGACGGCAACTACTGGTGCAAGGGAGCAATTTTTTTTTGCGTAAACTGAATTATCTATATGACTTTTTGATAAAATAAAAAGCTGAAATTTGGCAAATCAATTAAACTAGAGACAATCTATCGACCAAAAATAGCGCAGGTCGTTTAATCGAAAAATGTACGTTTTATTCCATAGTCTACTGGTACATTACAACCATTGGTACCGGAACCCTATATAAATAAACATGGAATGGTGTTTGTGTGTTACGAAATAACTAGAGATCGAGACAATGGATTTAACTGATTATTTCACAGATATGTTCTTGAAGTGTTCCGACGTGTTACTGTGTAAAAAAGTCAAAAAAACTCCACTGGAATATTAAGGAAAACAAGGGTAGGAAACTGACACTTTTTTAGTAGAATCTTGTTTCACATTATCAAGCAGCCTACTTCGAGACAAAAAAGGTTTGTCGGGACAACTAGTTTTAATATTTTTAAATTTTCACCGTAGAATCTTGACAGTAAACAGATGTTTGGGACAAAGTTTCATGATGGAGAAATTTTTAATAAAAATGTTTTACTAGGAACAACTTTTCAAAGACACGGACACCGTCTTCAGCCATTTAGCTGCACAGACTGTAACTTAACACTAGACAACGGACAAGCATGTGTTGCAGGTTTGTAACGCGGACCCGTTTGGAGAAGGACTTTTCTTTTAGGTCAGTATCCCTACTATGGTGAGCTACGAAAGTAGTCACCAGTAGAGACTGATCTCACTCAGTTGATTGCTAGTCAAACATTGATTTGTATTTCGATCATTTGAGTTTATATAGGTCTGACAATATTTGGGTTATACTATATTGCATATGAGTTAGAATGAGACAACTGGATTACAAAACGAACAATTTGTGCATCTTCGCAAGGTTAGCAATTTGGGTGCCTTGGTGGTCCAACCCGATATGCGCAATGTAAAGTCATTGGCATATGGGTGGAAAAAGGAATAGGGGAAGACTCGGTGCAGTAGCGGCTAGTAGCCTCGGTGCGTAAGCATATGGTTGCTATTCTGTTTTGTGTAACTTGATCTACAACGTTTCTTGTTTGGAGTTAATGACTTCCTTTGATTTGTTTTTGACTTGAATTGTTGGGTGTTACTTGAATACATGCTTCAGTGGCTCAGCCGAGAAACATTCCTGACGAAAAATTTTAATGGGTGAAGCGGGAATCGAACCCATACCCCATGGCACGATGCACTTAAATGCCTGACGGCACTAACCGCACGGTCACGAGGCCCGCTTACTTATTTTCCTTGATGGAGAATCGCGAAACTTTTTTTTTAATTTCTCCATCATGAAACTTTGTCTCAAACATCTGTTTACTATCCAGATTCCATGGCAAAAAATAGAAAAATAATAAAAATGTAGATTCAGTGTAATTGAAAATTTACGTTTAATATTTTAATTTTGAATAAAATTAAATAACATATTTTTTCAGTGTATTTATTTTCTTATAGTCTAAACGGTTCACTGCAACTTCCGTTCTATGAATAACAGAATTTTAGTGAAAATCTCTAATTTCTCTTACATCAGAGTCGTGCGGTCGTGATTTTGCAAAATGTCACGTTTTTTTCGCTGGGGAATCGGCTGAAGTGAAAAAGTTTTGACTGAAGATTAAGCGGATGTTTAAGAATGCCTAAACTATCTTAGTGAAATTAGTGAAAAAAAAAAAAGATTGTGATGGCGTAATTTACAGAATGACGAAAAAAAATTTCCGATACCACCGAACATTACAGTTAGTGAAGTAAAATAAACCGTCCTAATGGAATTCAGAGTGCACTTTGAATTATTCTGAGGCTTAAAATTTACAGACGGATTCCATGTTCTTACTACATCAACAGAAGAAGTTTATTGATTTGCTATTTTTTTCTGATTGTTATGTGAAGGAAAAATGTTAGTATTGGATATCGAAGATCGAAGATTCGAGATCAGTTGTGCCCGCTTCGCTTATTTTAACAAGTGTTGATATTCTGCATTCGAAAGCATCAAGAGTACATCGGATTGCTACAGTTGTCCAATGGTCATGGGTGAGATCTTTCTAATATATCATATATCCAGTATTGAATTTCAATTACAACTTCTACATTTGCACCATTTGTCAAATTGTAGGAATAGATGATAATTGATCCCAAAATCTATCAAAATTTTTATCGTCATTCGATTTAGCAGTATTATTCTGGTTCTTGCTGTGTTGCTGGTTCTAAGCCTCAATTTTGATAATCTTAAATACTGCTTAGTGGGAAAGGGATAGTTTTCTTTTCGTTTCAGAGAGCGAGTAATGGCGCTTAAGCCAAGGCTCTAGAGCCAGGGCATAAGGCCGAAATACCTATGTCCCATCCCAGGAAAAGGAAAAGGAAAACATACCACAATGAAGTGTGTCCTAACATTTTTAGCAAAGCCACTTCCAACGATTTTACCTATCCCCTCAAATGAAACGGTTGGTACGGTTGTCCCCGTTTCTTCCTTTACAAAATTTAAAAAACTTTCGTCTATCATGTTATTTACAAGTGAATAATTTGATCGCCGACACTTTTTAAATTATCTTCAACACCAAGTCTGCACAGTGGGCCTGGCCATTTTAATATTTGTATCACATTACCGATATGCTACAAATATTAATGTTGACAAGAAAATACCAGAAGAAATTCTGATATTTCCAGGATGCTTTTCAATATTGGCTGTGCAAGCGCTTAGAATAGAATAGAATAGAATAGAAATCTCTAATTTCTCTTACATCAATAGATTCGGAGTTAGAGTTTTTTAAATAAGTTGCATGCAAGAATTTATATGCCATTTTCAAAAGTTATTCTTTAGGCAAAATGATCATTTTTTTCTACGGAAAACATTTATTCTACCAAACCAAAAACATGTGCAAAATTTTATCCAATTCAAAGATTATCGAGCACGATTTTTATTTTTTTTCGACTCATTCTGGATGTCGTCATTTTTAGGTTGATTCTCGTTCATTACGAAAGTGCTTGAATTATTTTTTCGTAAAACTTCGATTTCTGGCCCATAGTGCAAAGCGCGTGCTTATTCCAACTTTATATTCGAATCGATCTTGATTTGGGAAGCCATGCCGCGTTCCGTTGCGTACCGACCACACTAATATGTACGCAAATATTTAAACTGTTATTACCGAGTTGAAATGCGTGCTGCGTCCCGCGGGTGAGCGGCTTGATCAGTGACTGACTCACTTCTGCACCTAGGTACTGCCGATCCGATGAGGTGTGAATCTCTGGCAGTAATTTATGCTTACGAACGCAGATTTATGGCTGATAATTTCGTTTTTGCATGGGCAGAAATGTGATATTAGAATTTCGCTGTAAGGTGTGGTTTGCAATCGGATCGTACCACGCACCGATGAGGATGCTAATTTGCAACTTTCTATGGGTACTGGATGTGTGCGTATTGTATAAAACTAGATTCATGTTTGCATCAATTTCTTAATAATTGGATAATACAAACCATGCACTTAGCATAGTGAAGAGCTTATACCGAATTGACCACACCAATTGTTATCAAAGTAGTAATGCAACGCATACCTAGATGTGATACTACAGATCCAAAACATTCGGCATAATTGAAGCATGATTTGAAAACTTTCCAAAATGATCATTTTGGTTTTCGAATTCTGGTCTTAAATAGCAAGACTGCTCGATTGTAATCAAAAGAGCTAATTAAATGGGTGTGCAGAAATGGGTTGTTTAGTGATGAAAGTTTTTAAAAGCTTGATCTAAAGAGCACATTTTTCTAAATATACAACGATTTTATTACGGGTCAATATCTTAATTTTTGTATTATAAATCATTAAAAATATAGTTAAATCCTTCGACTCAATGACATATCAATTGACATAATGACAGCTCGTCTCGAAGTAAAATTTGCCGAGGGGTGACCAAAAGTGGTTTCCATACTAATTTCAAACAAGTTTTAAAAATAGTTCTATGTCACTGAAAATGGTGAAACTTTGGATTTTTGTTCAATTTTTAACGTAGATTCAGAATATGTAAGAAACGGGATATCCCTAAACAAGCCAATTATCGTCAAATTATTATTTCCCTGCAGAGCTAAAGCCGCATTAAGACAAAAGGATCAAGTCTCCTCAGTCTCCCCTACAATATTTCCAGACACCTCCCCTTAACACCCTCTCGTAATTTACTGAACATTCAAATTCTCTATCTCGAACCTTATCTAATATATTGCATAAAATTGCAACAATGCACGCCAACTACTATAATGTCTTTTCAAAATTTACTTTGTATGGCCCTGCATGGCATCTCATTTTATTTAACATTCCTGTAACATTCGAATTTGACCAGTGGATTCAGATTAAGCTGTGGTCAACTTATATTTTCTCGAACAGTGTTGCCAGTTAACAAATTAGTTTTTTTTTTAGATTTTGATTAATAGGTATTAATCACTCTATGATCAATAAAAAATTAAGTTCACTATCTCGTGGTTGATCCAATATTCGTTGGAATCAATTGGTTGCCATATAGTGAAAGATTTATGTATACTTTATAACAGCTTGAGTAACTCTCCAAGTTTCCCAATTGCTTTGTTAAACATCATGACCGTCTCACTAGATAACTTGTGAAGATATGTATTAATTATTTATTGAAACAGTTGTTAATGAGAATTTCGATCGTAAAAGACTTATCGTATTCAAAACGAACCATCTCAAAGCACGTTCCTAAGAAGGGATCGGAGTATAAATAAATTTGTGATTCTATCCGCTGCAGCAATCCATTAATCTGCTAGCTGCCACAACCTACGACGCCTATCAAATCATCACGCCCCCTACAAGGAACAGAAGCGGTATTGAAAGTCACAAATGCGTCAAAATCAGTCCCTTGTCAATACAAAACCCACGATCGCACAGCTTACACGTCCCCAGGCGGTAGACTTGAAAGCAAATTAATCGCTATTTATTCGCCCATTCAATGGTTTAGTCTAATCCAGAAGGGAATGAAGGCGTCATAACCGGTGTCACAGTAGCGCGTGTTCCATTACCCCTATCGAACGATTGTATTTTTTTTCAACATACTACTTAGGATTGAATCGAAACTAAGTATGTGGACAAAATTTCTTTTATTTTTGTATGTTTTAAAAACCGTTGATATGCAATACAGGATTGGAGTCCAGATAGCCGTAGCAGTAAACGCACAGCTATTCAGCAAGACGGCCAGGCTGAAAGTCGTAGGTTCGAATACAACTGGTCTAGGATTTTTTCGATTGGAAATTCTCCCGATTTCCCAGCATATTGAACAAATACTTCATACGTAATTAATTGTTTCTTCTTCTTTTTCTTGACATTACGTCCCACTGAGACTGAGCCTTCTCATTAGCTTAATGCTCTACGAGCACTTCCACAGTTATTATCGTGTGGCAAGTACGATGATACTCTATGCCCAGGGAAGTCAAGAAAATTTTCATTACGATAAGATCCTGAACCGACCGGGAATCTAACCCAGACATCTTCAGCATGCCTTTGCTTTGTAGTCGCAGACTCTAACCACTCGGCTAAGGAAGGCACTTCAGTATTTATTTTATCTATATAAATAAAATTGGAGTGGTGTTTGTATGTCACGGAATGGCTTCCGAATGGGTCAACAGATTTGAACGATATTTTTTTCGTTTTGTTCTTCAAGTGTTCCGACGTGTTAATGTGTATAAAAATCCCAGGATATTCACCGGGAAAGTCGGAAAAACGAGCGGGAACGGAACTGTCATTTTGTATGGGACGATCCATAGCGTTTTCCAACAACCTACATGATGGCAAGACAAAGTTTGCCGGGACCACTAGTAAAAATTAAAACGGTGTGGAAATAGAACTGCATTTTGCTTCAGATGGCCAAAACGGTGTTTGTTCTGTCTTACATTCCGAACATGTTGATTTAGATTCCAAATGGCATGTATTCTAACGGGTTATTTAATTTTGTTGTTAGGGGACGGATCTGGTTTAAGATTAGAACATACATTTTTCACTACACCCCTTGCGAAGGTTGGTCTCTAGAGGTTTATGGACAAATGGTCAAAAGACAAAAATATTGTCTTTGTTGTGTTGTGAACAAACCTTTTGTCCTCTCGACTTTTTGCCCCTTCGACCTTTTGTCCACCGATCATCTGTTCTTTCGATCTTTCCCAGACAACCCGAAGTCGCAAAACAGTTTACTCATTGCTTCACATCCGCACTAAATGGTGGATGAAATCGTTTGATCGATAAGTTTCCTCGCATGAAACGCTATTTTATGAGTGTATATGTACATATCGTTTCGTCCCGTATACTCGTACAAAATAAATCGGATCAATCCGTAGCAGCTATCAAATAATTTTTGTTATCATAAATTAAGTCGCATTAGAGTACAGATTAGTTCGTAATAAAGTCTACTCACTCGCATTGTATGTTATTTTTTATCATATAAAATATTCACGTATATTGCCTCCACTTTTGTACGTGTAAAGCCTTTTCACGACATCTTATACGTGAAACACGTAAGAGCATCGCATAACGCAAAATGTGATTTCATTATACGTACATTCTGGTTGTCTGGGTTCGTCTTTCGACCTTTTGTCGTAGATTCGTCACGAGATAAACTAGTCCAGGGCTAAAAATCTCGTTAATTAAGGTAAAAAAATGTTAATTAATTTCACTTACCTCGAACGTAAGAATTATTATAGCTGCAAGGGTCTATTATTGCTAAAAATACATTAAAACATAGTCGTATTTGGAAATCAGTCTTTTCAGAATTCGAGTGAAAACGATACATGTCCCCACTGACACAACATTATTACTGCAAAAACAATTGATTCACATGCACCCACCAACTTTTTAAATGAGCTTGTAAATAAAACGACAATGTTTGTCAAATAACTTCGATTCTGTCCCGTAAGATGTACCGATCGACCCGCATCACCTTCTTGCTCGGTTGTAAATCACGGTGATCCTGCTTGGAATGCAAAAACGCTGCGGACATCGTCGCATACTGGTATGCAAAAATGTAACCGTAATAACCGTCATCAACATTCCGATAGGTAATTTTCGATTTGCATCTTTATGTTTCATGTGTACATGGGGAATTTTCAAGGAGAGGGTGCTTGTAGTAGGTGAAAGTTCAATAGCACTGCTTCAAGAATTCATCGTCATATCATGATTAACTATATGATTTTGCTATAGTTGAAGAGTTCATTGAATGAGATTCGATGATCAAAACTTGACAACAGTTTGGAAAGAACTTTGAATTCTACTTAAACTCACATTTAAGCACAATTTTTAAATTTCAAAATTTTCCATATTCATGTAAGACTTTTATTTCGAATAAACTGATGAATTTAAGATATGAACAAGATGATACGCATGGAGAAAAAAATGTGGATTCTTGTAAAAACCAAAGCATTTATTTGAAAACTGAAGTTGCGTCCATGTTTTGTAAAGATAACTCCTCGAATTTGTTGATTGGAGATCTGCCATTCGTATCGAAATGTTTGCAGCAAGTGTGCAAGCAACAAATAATGCCCAATTTTAGCTCGCTTTAATGGGACCATGCATGAGGGAGGTATCGAGTAACAGAACACAAAATCAGTGCAAATGCGATCCAATCGGACCATCGAGGTAGCCTTAAAAACCAACTTTTACTATGGTTCTCTCGATATCGAGAAACGAAATATCGAGTAAGGGAAAAGTTTTGAACTTATGTTTTTTGTTATTCTAAAATAATAAATATTTATATTTCAAGCAATAGAAGCATTTTAATTGAAATTCTTATTCAATATATTTGCAATAACTATTTTTGAACTGACTATTTGCTTGAGACTAATGTATCCTAAGTAACATCTTGACTGAATACACTTTAGAGTGTATACAGTCATCAACAATCATTAACGCGAGCATACGGCTGCGTAAGCGTATGCGCAGCATTGCAGGCAACACTGCTGTCAAATGTATAAAACTAAATAAATCGAGCTGTCTGGCTCTCTTCTACTTGAAACTTCAACCGATCAACAAGTGTTATTTTGAGTCTCCAGAAATTCCCCTCCCAAAAGTGGTAATTGAAAAAGTTTACTAATTTAAAGTGTTGTTCTACGTTGGTTCCTCCCGGTTGGCCGTAGTATAGTGAAATTCTCTGGTTCCGGATACCAGACAGAAAAGAGACTATGACAAAACGTTATTTTTTTCTTGTGCGTTCATCACTAGTCAAGCAACCATCGCAAAGTCTGCGACAAACGGCTAGCTCAGAGTCAGCCTTCTCAGGGTCGGCACTATACCTGCTTGAAGCTACTCACAAACCAGTTCAAGGTAGAAGCGGACAAAGGGTACAAGGAACCAACGGACGTGCATGCAGACCTTTCCCTTTTATCATTCAAAAGAACTAGAAATACATTTTCTTAATTTTATTTTAGATTTTAATTCATTTTGTTGTGTGGGTTAGTGTTAGGGTTAGTTCGTTGCGGCCGATTGTGGAGTTGGAGCTCATGCTGACGTGTGTAGGAGGGAGAAAGCTTGTCATAGACATACCTTGCACGGGGTCTAGAAGGGTTTCTCGATGCTGCTGCGGCTTGACGGGGTTCAGAAGCCCACGAAGAGATGGGTGATCAATCCTCAATGGTGGGTGGGGGTGGGTGTATGGTTCTGCTGCTTAGTTGGAGCCGGGATTCCGGCCACGTGGCTGCCAAACTTCGGCTCGGTGGACGAATTAGGGGTGGTCAGCTGAAGCTGTCGACTTGGCCGGCCTTCTTAAGAGACCACGTGGGGGTTCCCGTCCAATCTGGGTGTCGGGTTCGTAGGGAATGCAGGTGCCGTTGACCAGAATTGCTTGGCCACCGAAATCTAGGATGATACCGTTAGGGCCTTCCGAAGCAGTATAGAATGGAGCTCGATGGCCGGTTCGGGAAGGGACCTCCGCAATGTAGTCGGGTGAATCCTCCTACTGGGGTAGTCGGGCAACGCCGGCGAGGCCAAAACGAAAGGATGAACTGGATCGTTGACCGACGCCAACGGATGGCGCTACTCGGTTGAATGGTGCGGATGATCGGGCTTGTAATGTATCTGGACTTCTTGCTAAGGCGGCTGATGGTCGGCTCAGGTGATCAGCTACTTCACACCTTTTCTTCACATTTGACACGTGCACTTCTCGTTTACTCCGGTTATCAGAAGCCAAAATTCCACGACCTAGCCGTTGTGACGGTCCGCCCCTTACTGTCCCCTTCGACGCTTTCTCCTCTCCTCTTTTCCTCCTTCTCCTGGTCCTCTCATTTTCGCCCCGGATATGGGGTTACCCTCGTCGAATTCGCCTCCATAGGCGTTATGCGTTAGTGAGACATCATTGGCGAGGGGCACTACATGCATAGTTTCACAATTGGGGGTGTTAGTCTTAATTGGGTCATTTGTACATGCAGGCCAGTTGATCCATTGTTACTGTAAACGGTAACAAGTCAAATTGTGAGCCGTTTTTCAAACAATTGATTTGGTTTGATGCAGAAGTTTAAACCATATAAGGAATTCATAAATCAAATAAATTGATCATCAATTAATAAAAAGCAAAGTGAGTAGTATTTGATCCTTCGACCTTGACGCTTGCTCCTGTGGGGGCGGGCGATGAGGGCAGGACTAAACATGTCGCGCGTCGGTCGAGTTAAGTGCAAAAGTGCCGCGTTCGATTAGTTCTTTTTGATTGTTCGACCTTGACGCTTGCTCCTGAGCAGTGCGTCAAGAAAGCCCGAGCAGTCGTCAGTTGTTTTCCCTCTCGGATCGCGAGCCTATTTTCTCTGAGTGCTTTTATATAGCCGAGCAAACGAGTGAAGCTGATAGTGGATTGTTGCTGCTCAGTCAAGGATGACGGATCAATTGGTGAGCTCGTTTCATGCTACTAGAAAATATGTATGACTGCACATTTAATCGTTACAACGGAAGGACGTAAATATGATTTTTCAATAAACTATGAATGGTTCGTCATTGTGAGTATCGACATAAACTCTGGTTCATGAATTATTGATGTCTACCGTCAAACGGGGTAACTTGCAACAGGGGTGAAACTTGCAACACTTCGACGTGTAACCGAATTGTCGTTTTGTTCAGCATTTAGTTAAATTATTATAGTTTATTCCGTCATTTATTGACCTTAGGTATACAACAGAAGATTGTGGCGATGGTTTGGGTATTGTTTCTTTTCTGGTTGGTTTGCAGGAGGTGAAAATCATATTATACGTTTGATTGTATGAAATTAATGCTGAAAAACGTTCCTCGTACCACACAAACGGTAGAAATATATTATTCGAGGCATATGCTATCAGTTACAGTACTTAGTAGTTTACAAATTGACAATATAAAAGTTTTGATAATTTGATGCTTAAACACTTTAAAAATTTAAAAACTTTTTTGACTGCCCTTGTGGGGTAACTTTCAACAGCAATTTTGATCTCAATTGTTTGGCATTTCTTACCGTTTGTCATCGAAAACACATGAAAAGGCAAAATTGAACATATATTTGTTTAGTAACATGAACATTTTTGTACCTAAATCAATTCAACATACGTTTGGTACTAAATATTAGAAAATTTACAAGAATCGCATTTCTAAAGATTAAGTTTATTTTCTTCATAAAAATGATGAATAATTGTGGAAATGTGTATAAAAATTAACTTGCATATCTGCCATTGGGAACTTTTTGCATGACATATGATGAAAGTCATGTTAAAACACCAACAGAGACCATATTAAGACACACATAATCAATAATACGTCGCATTGATTTAAATATTTATATAAAAAACAAATATGTGAAGTATAATCTGAAACACCATTTGTAGAAAAGTTGCATTACAACGTTTTAATGGCTTTCCAATAACTGTCAAGATTTATAAAATGCTAGAATTTCCATATGTGGGCACCATTTATATAGCATATATTCAATCCAATTGGTTTAATACTCCTAATTCAATCAATAATGATTAGTTTTCTGAGAATAAAGTAGCCTGTTTCTGATTATTGTCATGCTTTTACCGCAGAAAATTATCAACTGATCATAATAGCACGATATAGGTTGAGTTTTTAATAGTGTACTTTTGCTAGCACTGTGTGTTGCATGCTACCCCACATCAGGGATAGCATTAAAAAAGCATATTTTTCGTCTCTCCTGATCTTAAAAAACCAAAAACTGATAAAATTATTACCGCGTGATATTCTTTACATGGCGATTAGGGTACCAGATGGTTTTTGTCTCATCTGAATTCTCAAATTTTTCATACATTCAGCTTTGAAGTTGAAAATTGTTGCAAGTTACCCCGTTTGACGGTACATCCAAAAATTTCTTTTACTAGAAAAACTATGAAAATACGGAAATTTTATTATAACTATTTGCCTTTAAATCGAGCTTCAAAGCGATGAAATGTAGTTTCTCTGCATACTTTTGATTGTTCAGAAACTCTGCATATGTTTAATCAGAAAGATAATTTCAAGATTACACCTCAAACTTCTTTTACTTAAAAAAGCACAAGTTTTGGTTTCAAACCTGATTGCCAGTAAGTAATAATTTAAAGCAACTACATGTAGGCGAACTAAATCATATAAGTTCAGTGCACATGTTAGAGATTAATTCTAATTTTTTATAACACTCATAATTTCTTTAAAAAAAATAAGCGAAACCTTATATTTTACTTGGATGCTTTTCTTAGCTTAGCTTAGCTTAGCTTAGCTTAGCTTAGACTGTTTACACATATCAATGGTTGCTATTCCGTGATTGACCAAAGTCAATGAAGTTGCACAAAGAATCAAATAGAAGTTCGGCTGGGATTGGCCATAATCTTCTTCAGTGTGCATAATTCAGTGCCTCTATCTATACATGGTCAATAACGGCGCCGGCCACGTCCTTGCAGTCAGGTGGGATTGGGGGAAGGAATGTTAGTGTGTAACCTTTGCTATTTGGAGACCGTGTTTTCCTCTGCATCTCCACAAGGGCTACTGGGAGGGATGGTTGTTAATGGGGAGGATCGTTGGGTCACAGGATTCACTTTGATAAGCGATTAGACCATGTTAAACGATTATTTGTGAGATATAAACATGCTTAGGAATATAATATTTTCAATTGACATGGAACATTTCCAAATAGGAGTAAATAATGTCGTTACTTGAAGTGACGAACCATTCAAAGTTTGTTGAACAAATAGCTAAAAGCAATATTCCTACAGCTGTTAGGACGAAAGCATGTGTAACAATATTTTACTCAAATTGAAAAAAATAATCGATTGGCTGGACCATCACATAATATTCTTATGCCGACACTTACAGTGGCGAACCATCCAAAGTGTTTTGAATAAAATGAAAGTTTTGCGAGTCTATACTTCTAGCACAGACAAACAGACCGAACCATTCAAAGCTTTTTTTATAAAAATAAAAGTAAAAGGCAAGCGATTTTATATGAAAATATAAAACAAAAAAATGAATCAGAGTTTATGCCGACACTTACAGTGACGAACCATTCGTAGTTTGTTGAATAATCATAGTTATGTCCCACCATTGTGACGATTAAATGTGCGGTCATATATATTTTATAGATTTAAAAAAAAGCATGAAACGAGCTCACCAATCCTTCATCCTTGATTGAGCAGCCACAATTTTCAGTTTTATTTGAAGCATACATACTAACTGAGAAACGCGAATCTTTTTTCGCACTCGCGCCACGCGGACCGAAAACAATTGGTCTTAATTCCGTCGTTTGCCCTGCAAGAGCATGCCATAGAATCGGAAGACCACACACTACCAACGTGAATATTTTTTCTCACTCGCGCCACACAGACCAAGAACGATTGGTCTTGATTCCGTCGCTCACCCTGCAAGGGCATGCCATGGAATCGGAAGACCACACACTACTCTATATTTTACTCGGATGCTTTTCTTAGGATTTTCTAAGCGGCTTTCAGTCACAACGGTAATCAGAACTAAAATATTGTTTCTACGCCCAACGTTTCGATTGCATTTTCAATATTTTTCAAGGGTTAGATAATATTGTTCTTTGTCTGGTGATTGTTTTTACGGATTGATCTAACCCTTGAAAAAGATTGATAATACAATCGAAACGTTGGGCACAAAATAAATATTTTAATTCTAATTACCGTTGAGACTGAAAGCCACTAAGAAAACTTATATTTTACAACTGAACGACGACAAATTTTCAAACATAAATTTCATTATAGACAACTATTGAACAAGTTTGATTAGAAAACAATCAAGAGCATGAATAGTAATTTTTGAATGCACTCGGAATTTCTTGTAAGTACTTAAACATCTTAGAAACATCCTATTTTTAAAGTCTTTTCGCTTGTAGTTCAAAACTCAAAATGATGACATGTGTTTTCATTTCGAAATAAAATTGCACATGTAAAATAAGTAAAAAAAGTAAGGTTTTGTAATTTTTATTTGAAAAATTTAATGTAATCAAATTTACACATACAGGTTAAGCGGGTTTCCACAATCAAATTTATATAGAAAAAGTACATGTCTTTGCTAATTCACAGCATTTACCTATAGAAGGTTTTACAATAAGGGGTTTTCATAGTTTTCTTTAATGACAAGAAATTCAGATTGTCATCATTTCATTACTATTTCTGCCAAAACACGTTTACAGACCTTCCATAATTGAATTTATGTCAGAAAAAAGTCCATGTTATTGGGTTCAAGTTTGATTCATGGACAAATTTTAAAAATAGAGATGTCAGTGAGGTTTTAACCCGTTTAAGCCTGAGTGAAAGCAAAAACACTAAAACCCTCACCGCTCAGCAAATTCTTAGCGGATTCAAATGATTATTTGTCAGTTTACTGGCCCACATATCTAGTATCTAGAAGTGGCCAGAAGAACTTGGAAATATTCCTGTGGCTGGATTTATTTCGGTTGGTCACTGGGTCAAGTCAGGTAAAAAAGGGCTATTTTTTGGAATATGCCAAGTTAGTTTATTTGCAATGACAATCATTTTAATTTGCATGAATCATTAAGATCTGATATTCAACATTATAAATAAAGAGTTATGCACCGTATAAAATATACCGGATGTGACCATTATGTGACGTTATGCTCGGAAGAACCGGCTATAAATTTGTTGAATACTAAACCGTTTAAATTCTCGAGAAGTAGAAATCAAACATAACTGTGTACTAAAATGCGTTCCCATAAGCTTGGCACAGATGCTCAGATACAAATTGGCCACTTCATCATAAGTTTGAGGCGTCCCGGGACCCGAAAACGGTCATTTGTAGGATAAATCAAATGCAAAACTCATAGTTATCCAATTCAATCGTTTCTCAAAAGGTTTACACTGACGCAATTTTCTTAAAATTCCGTCATATAGTGGCCACATTATAGCCGATTCCGGAAATTATCTGTGACTTGAAATTTGTCGACCTCCAGGGGCACAAACGCGGAATAACTCTGGCCACAGGAATATTTCCGAGTTCCTTTGTCCACTTCTAGAAACTAGATATGTGTGCCAGTATACTAACAAAAAATCATTTGAATCCATTATGAATTCGCTGAGCGGTGAGGGTTTTAGAATTTTTGTTTTCACTCAGGCCTATACAAGTTAACAGGCCAAACAGGATACTTAAAGCTAGATAGTCGTTGGCAAATCCATAAGTTGAAATACTGCTTTTATTGACTTGCCTTAATCGCAAATCTGCTAACAGATTCCTTGAAAATGATTATAAGACTCCCCCTTGGGGCATCCGCACACACTCAATTTCTGATAAGATGAATATAATTAGTAAATATTGTAGGTAGACCAATAAAGATTCCAATGTGATACCTGAAAACTCGTTATCATGAGCATTTTCAACTTAAAAATAAATGTCTAAACAGTATTGCTTTTGAGCGAATGTTTTCATATCGTAAACAACTTTCCAAATTGATAAGCACATAAAGAGGTATGTAATGTTATGATTATGTAATGTTATGATTCTTCAAAAATAGAAAACATTATGAAAGGAAATAGGTCAACAGGTCTAAAAATCTTTACTTCTTCATCAGGCCCGAATTTGAGGAGGTGGAAGATACTGTCGAAATTACAGTAATCTATGTCTTGAAATGATCTTGACAAGACGAAGATACTCAGTAATTCATACATTTCAAGTACAATAAGTATCAAGAACTATCAGGGTACTAAAACTTCTATTCTTTCAAACACATCTTAAAACTTTACAGAAATTCGTTATTTCCATATTCTACTGTAGTCTTTTCCATGTGTGCCAGATTTTTATGATTTTGTATCAATAATCTCATGTGTTTGTTTAAATATTGTAATAGATTGTATTGTAAGAATTTTCTTTAATTTTAACACAAATCCACGGATTTTTTTTTAAAAATTGAGATTTTTATTGAGGGTTTTACCTTAATTTCACCCAAGTTTTCAAACCTTTTATAGGGCAAGTGTACCATTAGTGGTGCACCTAAGGGAAAACTGCTAAAACATGGTGATAAAATCATGAAATATATGATTTTAACGTATCATTCGATAGATCTCAAATCCTTCTATCATTCAAATGTATAAAAATCACGATTCATTTGAAATTTCCTTGCAAAAAGCCTTGCACCAATAATAGGAACACTGTTCCTTTAGTGGAGGTATGTTTTAAGAATGGTTCCTTTAGTGGCGCAATCCATTGATTTCTTATGGGACCCTCCACTATGGGTACTGATGCACCACTATAGGTGCAAAGGAGCAAAAATTTTAAGCAAAATAATTGTTTTCAATAGTTTTACGGTTAAATTTTATAAATATTATTCGATTACTTGCATCATTTTCGCATCGCGCATAATAGAAAAATATCACATAATCATTTATTAGCGCGAAACATGCCAAAACACACTACCTCCACTATTGGAGCTACCTCCACTAAGGGACCGTTTGCCCTACTTACAATTGATGGATCCAAAGGCAAAAAGGCGTAAATGACTTTTTTGCCGGTTTTAAGTTATTTAAACTAAACAGATCTACAGTTTATAAATTTTCCAACGGCAGTTCAGCAAGACCAAGCTGAGGGTCGTGGGTTCGAATCCCACCGGTCAAGGATCTTTTCGGGTTGGAAATTTTCTCGACTTCCCACGGCATAGAGTATCTTCGTACCTGCCACACGATATACGCATGCAAAAATGGTCATTGGCATAGTAAGCTATGGAAGTGCTCATAAGAACACTAAGCTGAGAAGTAGGCTCTGTCCCAGTGGGGACGTAACGCCAGAAAGAAGAAGAAGAACGGTAGTTTTTGAAGATTTTTCCGTCTAACAGAAAAAATACCATCATTAGTAGAAGATTGGCTTATATTTTTGCATCCCATACAATTTTTTGGAATGAAAAATCGCTGAAAAAAGTCGATTAAAGTCGATTTTCTTAAAACTAGGTTTCTGTCATTTACACCCCTTTGCTTCTAACCCCATCAGTTATATATACCCCGATTCTCAAATTACTCCCTCGAGTGGAAAGATTATCAAAGTAATTTTACTATGGTCTTGGCAAGTTTTTTGCTCGACAGCTATTTATAGAGACTATAGCATCATCTGCAGGTTATCTAAGTGTGCATAGTTCTTCAAAACTATGCTTAAAATTTGGTATATTGGAATATTGGACTAGTTGAATATCTTATTAAAGCAACGCTAGACAATCGTTTTTTCCTTGAACGTTCCTGATACCTTGATACCTTGATGGCTACAGCGTAGCGTCACGCCATGGCCGGGCGTATTGTAGAGCTCCATCTTCGTCGGTCTTGGGCGAAACTTCTCCAGTTACCCCGAACGTTTAGGGTCGCCAGGTCCTCTTCCACTGCGTACATCCAGCGTATTCGTGGTCTTCCCCGAAGCCGCCGACCTCTACCTGGTTCCCTGCTGAATATTATTTTCGCAATTTTTTCTTCCGACATTCGCACTAAGTGACCAGCCCACTGAAGTCTGCCGTATTTTACACGCTTGATAATATTCGCATCTTTGTACACTTCATACAACTCGTGATTCATGCGTCTGCGCCACACACCATTTTCGAGTTTCCCACCGAGTATTATCCGCAACACTTTACGCTCCAAAACACCGAGAGCTTTCCGGTCTGACTCTTTCAACGTCCACGCTTCTTGCCCGTAGAGAGCCACCGGAAGAATCAATGTTTTATACAGGGCGAATTTTGTTTCCGTTTGCAAGCTGCGGGACCTAAGCTGGTTACGAAGTCCGTAAAAGGCCCTATTCGCAGCCGCAACACGTCTTTTCACTTCGCGGGAAACGCCGTTGTCACATGTCACAAGTGTTCCAAGGTAAACAAATTCTTAAACAACTTCAAACACATCCCCATCAAACACTACCTGAGCACCCACACCACCATGCCTGACTCTATCTCTACCTGCAACCATGTACTTCGTTTTGGTAGAATTAATGGTCAGGCCTATCCACGCTGTCTCCCTCTTCAGAGGCACGAAGGCCTCTTCCACTGACCTGCGATCGATTCCAATTAGGTCTTTATCGTCCGCAAAGCCAAGTAGTATGTGCGACCTTGTGATAATAGTGCCATTTCTCTGCACGCCAGATCTCCTAATAGCATCCTCGAGTGCAATGTTGAACAGTAAATTCGAAAGTGCGTCTCCCTGATTCAATCCGTCTAACGTCACGAACGAGGTTGACACCTCGTCTGCGATCCGAACACTTGATTACGAACCATCCAGCGTAGCACGTATCAGCCTAATTAGTTTCGCCGGAAAACCATTTTCAGACATTATCTGTCAAAGCTCATTTCTTTTCACTGAATCGTACACCGCCTTGAAATCAATAACCAGATGGTGAGTCTGCAAGTTGTACTCCCGGAATTTGTCTAGGATCATTGGCAAGCTAAACATCTGGTCCGTTGTCGAACGGCCCTCACGAAAACCAGCTTGGTATTCGCCGACGAAGGACTCATCGAGCGGTCTCAATCTGTTAAAAAGGATGCGCGACAGAATTTTGTACGCCAAATTCAGCAGGGTAATTTCTCTGTAATTGGTACACTCCAGTCTGTGCCCTTTCTCGTAGATAGGGCGGATGAGGCCATCCAACCAGCCGGTGGGCAATTCTTCGTCTTCCCATACCTTCAGCAGTACTCGGTGGATCGACTGGTAAAGCTGCTCGCTTCCGTGCTTGAGAAGCTCGACCGGGATCTCGTCCTTCCCAGCAGTCTTACAGTTCTTCAGCTCACTGATAGCCTTTTTAACCGTTCCAGTGGTCGGTGGATCCACAGCTTGATCGTCATCATCTATGTTCATCCTGTTTCTCGATACATTTCCATTCTCACCATTCAACAATTGCTGAAAGTGCTTTTTCCATCTGGCAGCCACGGTCGTTTTATCGGTCAGCAAATTCCCTTCTCGATCATTGCACATGGCGGGCACTGGTACGGTATTGTGCCGCGCACCATTGACCGTTGCATAGAATCTCCGCATATTATTCCGGTTCATGCTCTCTTGAGCGTCAGGTACCACACTTTCTTCGTGCTGCCTTTTCTTTATGCGGTGGATTCGCTTTTTCCGGCTCTCGCTGCCCTGTACCGCTTTCTGTTCTGTCGGGTACCGGCCACAAGCATACGGCTTCTGGCGACATTCTTCATGTCTGTCACCCTCTGGCACTCTTCATCGAATCAGTAGTTTCGTCTCCGTCGTTGACCAGTGTCGATCACTTCCCGCGCCATTGTTGTCACAGCTTCGTGGATAGGTTCCCACAGGCTGTCGACGTCTCCAGCAACGTTGATTCTTCCCAACTGCTCGTCTAGTTGATGACGGTACTGTGCAGCTACCCCATCATTCGGCAAGCGTTGTATATTGAAGCGCAGCGTTCTGTTTGTTGTGGAACTCGTGACGCTGGATAACCGCGCCCGAATTTTAGCTACAACGAGATAATGATCTGAGTCGATATTAGGGCCTCGGAAGGTCTTGACATCAATGACATCTGAGAAATGTCGCCCATCAGCCAGCACGTGGTCTATTTGGGAGCAGGCATCGCCACTCGGGTGTCGCCAGGTGTGTTTGCGGATATTCTTTCGTGCGAAGTAGGTACTGCTGATTGCCATCCCTCTAGCGGCAGCGAAGGTTACTATCCGCAGACCATTATCATTGGTAACGAAATGAAGGCTTTCCGTTCCAATGACGGGTCGGAAGAAGTCTTCTTTCCCAATCTGCGCATTTGCGTCGCCGATGACTATCTTGACGTCTTGTTTCGGGCACTTATCCAGGCTCTCATAGAACTCATCCTTCATGTCATCGGGCTTATCGTTCGTTGGCGTATATATGCTGATCAGGCTGTAGTTGAAGAACTTGCCTCCTCGGTGCTGACACGATGCAGCATTGTCCGCTTGTTCTTTACATGATGACCACGGTCATAGCCATCACAACCATCCACCTTTATCAAGGCTTTGGACCTGTAGCTCTGGTTGTCAATAGTTTCAAGTTCTTTCGGGCATGCTACTATGGTGAGCCGTCATGCGCTAGCGGTGTTTCCTTGAACGTAACCGAAATCAAATTGAGTATTTAAATACATATTGTTTAATCCAGATCAAGCACTGTTATTAACCCACCGGCGGTCGCCCTAGTGTACTGAGTACACGCACTTTGCGAAAAGTCGAAAAACCCGTTGAAAATCCCTTAAAATTGATCCGGGTGTTGGTCCTATTCTACTCTTCTTCTTGCTTGTAGAGAAGAAATTTTTCGAAAAAATCAACGAAAAGTATTCGAAAACATCGTGTTTTTAACCTAAGTTTTTAGGCGTGTACTCAGTACACCAGTGCGACCGCTCGTGTAACTTTTTTTTACCGGGCCCGTCACACGAGCGGTCGCATTGTGTACTGAGTACACGCGGAGCAATTTTGATTGTACATCCAAAGCTAGGCAAGATAGAATATGGATGTCTTCGACAAATTTCTTCAGTCCAACGGTACCAATTTGTCAGTGGACAGAAAACACTTTGGAAACATCCTCATCTTCCTGTGGCCATCGGATTGTGCCCCGGGGGAACCGATGTAGTGGACATTTTGCAATGCAATATCTCGTACACAAATATCTCAGGATCTAGATTTTATAGCAAGATGGTGTCTTCGGCAAAGTTGTTCAGTAGGTCAAGGGCTAACATGTGATAGGCTGCTTGTTTCGAAATTCTGCCACCAGATGGTGCTAGTGAGCATTTAATTTTTCAAACACCGATATCTCAAGATCCTGATTACCTAGAAAGATGATGTCTTCGACAAAGTTGTTTAGTAGGTCAAGGACTAACATATGATAAGCTACCTAACAAGAAAACCTGCCACAAGATGGCGCTAGTGAGCATGCAATATTTTAATCACGGATATCTCAGATTCCCGATTTTTTAGAAAGATGGTGTTTTCGGCAAAGTTGTTCAGTAGTTCAAGGGCTACCATGTGATGATCTTCTTGATTTGGAATTCTTTCAATAGATGGCGCTAGTGAGCATGATATTTTGCAAACACTGATATCTCAGGATCCACGTTACCTATAAACACAGACAAACAGACGTCACACTCTCATCGTTGTCCATCGACCACCTTTTTAACGGTCGATTCAAAAATATGGAAGGTGGCCGATCCGCCACCCGCAGCGCTCGTATCGTTTTTGTTCGTGTTTGACGTTTACACACTACCGCCATCTGTTGGCCCGTCGGCCAAACACACCGATTATAGCATTGGGCGTACATGTCTTCGTGACTATGATTTTGATTAAGATTTGTTCTAAGTGTTACGTCTGTTTGTCTGTGCTATAAAGTTGACGTCTTCGACAAAAGTGTTAAATAGGTCAAGGTCTAGTATGTAATAAGCCACAAAACTTGAAATTCTACCAACAGATGGCGTATTTTGATCGCGAATATCTCAGGTAAGTCAAGTACAAACTTGTGATGGGCCACACTTGTTTGGGAATTCTTCCACTAGATGGTGCCACTGAGTATGCTAAATTTTCAACCCAAATATCTAGGATCGTGATTGCTTAGTCATGAAAATGACGTCTTCAACTAAGTTGTTTATTCTGTCCAAGACTGAAGCATGTTTAACATGTAATAAACCGTTTGATTCGAAAACGGTGCTCTTCAGCATGAAAATCCCATCAGAATATACTTCAGAATTTCCAGTCGATACTCAAAAGATCATCGACTCATGGAACAGATATTCTTTAGAAAGCTGATAAAAGGGAGCATTATAGTAATTATTATATTTTTGTTTTAAGTATGGTTTCATGAGACTATGGAACATCGACTAATACAGGTTTGACTATATTTAAAAATATGACGATCAAAATCATTGCAGCCTGCAGTTGGTCGCATATATACGAATCGGTCGCTAAAAAATATGATCGATGGAGAATGTGACGCCTTTTTGTCTGTGCTGAAATCAATGAACTGTCAATGGTGTTTACAATTGAGCAATAGGCTTTTTCACGAGACGTCTCAAATCAGCTGATTCGGAAGGTCTGTGACAGTTCTTCTATTCAAATGCCGAAAAATGGTTCTAAAAGGTAAACAATTATACAAAATAATGACCAAATATTATGAAGGCGTAATAGGGTTTCTAGAAAACATCTATTCTGTGAATTCAACTGAATTTTCTGATAAAATTTGCAATAGCATACTGCAGTAAACGTAGTATTTTTCTGCTTTCAAACAGTATATTTCAAGCACATTGATTGGTTTAAATAATGCGAGTAAGAGCCTTAAAACTGGTGCTAGACTTAGTACACGTGGCTTTTCATTTCTACTTCCATTTGAAAAAAAAAAATGAAAAGGCTTATCATATATCTAATGAGCCTATGCATGCTACAAAACGTTTGACTTTTTCTGTGTGCGCTGTTTTCAAGTTGCCCGTGAGAGAGAGCGAGACAGCTCCAACATACGGCGCACAGTAAAAGTTAAAAGAACAAACAACTAATGGCACGTACAGAGGCTCATGAGCGGCAGAAAGCTGTTACACAAAAACAAAGATGGATGTGTGTTAGTGCAAAGTGATATGAGAAACTCGGTTTCTCATGGCGACTCACGGGATGGCACGCACACTACAACATTGTTCGAATCACCTCGAATGTGATTGACTGTTTAACGATAAACTTGCGACGATCGACGCGCCACCATATTTCATATAACGGAGGGTATTAGAACTAACTTGGAGGTGATGCTTTGGAGGTTATTTGGCAATTTGGAGGTTGAAATCACCTCCAAACACTAGCGATTTTGCGGTGGGATGTTGACGTTTGATCACGAATAGTCATTGCCTGTGTTGTTTACAAATCCATTCAAAGTGCTCTTTGTGCTAGTATAACCATAACCATATAATGATTATACTAGCACAAAGAGCACTTTGAATTTATTTGCAAACAACCAGTAAGTGAAATTATCGGTCACGGCGATAATCATAAGCCTATCTCTCAAGCTGATTTTCCGGAGGAAAAAGACGTGCCATAATATCAAACCCGACCAGTACTGCGAGAGTGTGCTCTCATGAGATGTGCAACAACGAATTTAGATGATCACCAGCAACGAGAAGTTTGCGTCCTACTTTTCTACTAAATATAAAAATAATATTGTTCAATTTGAATCTAGAGTTTGAAGTAGAATGAACCCTATATGTTTAATTTTATTTTGTGCTTATCTATTAATTTACTTGTAGCGAAATGTTTTAACATTTGACAAAACGTGTATAGATGAGCCCAAATGATCAGTATCATAAGATGTTCAGAAAATTAAATGCTCACTGGCGCAGGGTTACATAATACAAAATATATTGAGGATTTTGCCCTCTAATAGACTCACACTTAAATAATTTTGTCACACCAAAATATTCTCCCACCATGTTTGCCATATATTGGATGGTGTCGTAGCTAACAAAACCAACAAGTAACGCACATGTAATGCATTATGTTGGATTGTACATTTAATGCAAGGTGCGTGCTTCTATGAAAGTGCCATATAAACTGACGTGTGAGTATTTATTTTTACACGTTAAAAATGTGCACGAGAATCTATTCCTTAACTAAACGAGCAATAATTGCCAATAACATATGAGCACTTTCCTTACCTAATAAATTTGATGCAGACGTCAAGCTTTAAAATAATCGGGAACTTCAGATTCTGTATTTGAAAAAAATTAAACCAGGAACTCTTTCACTAGCCTGATGGAAGTATTTGAAATCTAGCAGCCCATTGCATTTTGAATTGAATGTGGAAGAATTTTGAGTAGGTATATTTCACACTTAACACGTTGGTCCATGACATACAGAACAACTTCATCGAAGACACCATCTTTGTAATCTAATTTTATTTTCCTAACCAGGAACCTGAAATAATTCAATTCGAAAATTTCGTTTTGTGGAAGAATTCCGAATCAAACTGCATATTGTTTAGTCCTTGATCTACTAAAAATCTTTGCTGAAAACACCATCTTGCTAAAATATCATTATCTTAAGATATTGGCGATCAAAATACAGCATGATCACTAGTGCCATATGGTGGTAGAATTTCAAGTTGGGTGGCATATTACATACTAGACCTTGACCTATTCAACACTTTTGTCGAAGATGTCGACTTTATAGGTCCTGGATCCTGAGATATCAGTGTTTGCAAAATATCATGCTCACTAGCGCCATCTATTGAAAGAATTCCAAATCAAGAAGATCATCACATGGTAGCCCTTGAACTACTGAACAACTTTGCCGAAAACACCATCTTTCTAAAAAATCGGGATCTTGAGATATCCGTGATTAAAATATTGCATGCTCACTAGCGCCATCTTGTGGCAGTTTTTCTAGTTAGGTAGCTTATCATATGTTAGTCCTTGACCTACTAAACAACTTTGTCGAAGACATCATCTTTCTAGGTAATCAGGATCTTGAGATATCGGTGTTTGAAAAATTAAATGCTCACTAGCACCATCTGGTGGCAGAATTTCGAAACAAGCAGCCTATCACATGTTAGCCCTTGACCTACTGAACAACTTTGCCGAAGACGCCATCTTGCTATAAAATCTAGATCCTGAGATATTTGTGTACGAGATATTGCATTGCGAAATGTCCACTACATCGGTTCCCCCGGGGCACAATCCGATGGCCACAGGAAGATGAGGATGTTTCCAAAGTGTTTTCTGTCCACTGACAAATTGGTACCGTTGGACTGAAGAAATTTGTCGAAGACATCCATATTCTATCTTGCCTAGCTTTGGATGTACAATCAAAATTGCTCCGCGTGTACTCAGTACACGATGCGACCGCTGGTGTAACTTTTTTTTGAGCGACTGACGGAAGGTTAATACGACGTCCTCATTTGTTTAAGTGTCCATAGCTTTATATATAATTCTTTTTTATCATTTGGAATAGACAAATATTCGAGACAAGGCCTATGGAGAATCTCACCCGTTGATGAAATTTTAAAAGCTTTAATTGCAAAGATTTTGAACTCGATGACTGCATGATAACATTTGAAGGTATCCTTCGAATTCCTCTCTAGTACAAGTATTAGAACAAAATCATAACCAAAGCGAAAAAAAGAGTCTATATAGATTAAACAAAACAAATAATAAATAACATTTTTATTTCGTTATTATTTTCCATATCAAAACTACAATAACATATGATTTGACGATTTTCGCATTGTTTTATGGGTCTATGTTGTTACTGGAAATCTGATAGCAAAACTACGATGCTTCATAAACTAAAATCCCTTCTTGAGAAATACAGGATAAATCCTATCTACTCCTGAAGATTTGAAGGAAGTGAAACTATTAAGTTAATCCATTCTGTAGTTAAGATAGTTCAAGCCGAAGCCAGAGACTCGTATTTACATGAAAACTATATAATTGAAATCATCATGTAGTAAATAAATCGAACAATTGGTGTACTTATTTTCTATTGAAGTTACCAACTGAAACATCAATTGTGACAACACATACATCTCTGTTAATTCTGAAATGAGTGTATGGTGAGAAAAATGAAGAAATAAGATTGTCTAATCAAAACACTCGTTGGATTCCCAAAGGTAATCCAGAAGAAGGCCATTGATGAATTTATGCAGCAATTTATGATAGAAGTCATGGGTGAACCCTTGACTGAATTTCTCAAGAATATGGAATGATTTATTAGATATTTAAAAGGTTTTTTTGTAGCTGCCTTGAAAATAGCTCCTGGAGTATTCCTGAAGGAATTCCTACAGTATATTCTGGAGAAATTCCTCGAAGGACTCTAAAAAGCATTTTTTAAGGAATTTCCAAAAAAGACAGTTACGATATAATGTATAGAAAATTTATTGTTTAAGTTGGGTGAGATTACTTTTATGCAGAACATTTTGTGTTTTTTTGTGGATTGGAATTGCAATCAGATTATTTTTTCTTCTAAACTGATTGTCTTAATAGAATGGTGCCACTGCATACCTCCCTCAAGTAGCCTTCAGAATCATGTGAACGTAATTTTCGACCATTGGACAAATATTCAAAGTTACCCACAATTTGAATAACCTTAAAATACACAACCTCAAACAGGCCGTCTCTAAACATTTGACTTAGCTCCGGTACCCGGCCAAGTTTCTCCCCAACATGGACAAAATTTGATTCGAGTTGACTAAGTGGCATCCGCAAAGTGTCGTTACTACAAATGACGAAACCTTCCACGGCGCGTAGAGCTCGTCGAACATGAAAAGTAAATTGCTCGGAACGTGCCAGGCGAAAAAACCAATATCACACAGGTGCTCAATGTGTCAACACCTGGTTGCTTCTGGCAACTACTTAAACAATTCCGCAGCTTCGGATAGCATTTCTAAAACTAACAGCTTTCGGTGCCAGCGACAGGTAGTGTAAATGCGACACGATTGGTATGGATGGATTGAAGAACGATTGATAGCTGTAGCGGCTATGGCTATAGGTTCGTCCGGATATGTTCAGCAGATGATGATCAATCGATTAACTTTGCGCGGTGTTCAGCATTAAGGGTATGCAATATGCAATTTTTACATGTTGATATGGAACATTCCTAGTACTGATAAATCCAACATGGTCACCAGATTTTTTCCATTCAAAATAATACTCACATTCTTTACTTGACTCGCAGAAAAAACCAACGATTGAAAACTTGTTGCTTTGTTGTACGAAACGAAACGAAACTGGAAGATACATATATTTCGCCTCGTTGAGTTCCGTGTAATTCTGCGGAATTTTGTTTTGAACGCAAGTTATTTCACGGAATCTTTCGATATATCGCATGACCTTATTCAACATTTCGATGGGAGAGAACTCATCGCTGAAACATCATAGTGATGGTAAACGCTGTGTGTGGTATTATTTACCGTGGTCCAACGTGTTCCTAGACCGTATGTCGCTATCGTCTATGGATTGAAAGCATCCATCCGAAGGTGCCGACGATGATGACGGTGGAGATAGCGGTCGCACGGCATGGCTATTTGAGTAGTCGTAATTTTCGCTAGATAACTAATTTGTTTGCGAAGATTATGTGTCCGGTAGCGCTGCGCGGCCTTGCTGTGCTTTAGTGAACACTGTGGATAGAGTGGCCGTTGCTTGCATGTTTTGCTTTTAATAGCACTTAACATTATGTCAAGAGATTTTTCTGAAATCCTGAAATTTTAGCAAAGATTCCTCCATGCAACGCTTCAAGGATTTCTCTAGGAATTTTCTCAAGATTGCGCAAAACATACGTCCAAGAATTCCACGAATGACTCCTCCAAGTTACACATTGCATTCCTCTAGGGATCATTTCAGAGATACTGATACCTATCATGTGTTCGACAATCAATTAAAAGAAAATTCAAGAATGACTTCCAAATTTGATCCAACACTTTTTTTGAAACATAATCTTAAAAAATAACAAAGCATCATCTTTTCTTAACAAACATGCTTATTTAAACTTTATTTTGTACACACTGATTGTTTTATTCCCTCCAATTCCTCAATTTTCCACCTCATACCTAGAATATGCATAGCTCCAAACCACGTTATAAAAACTACAACTTTATCATCATCATTACTGCTCCTCTACACCTGTGTCGGACCTCCCCGGAACATTGTAGCATCTATGGTTATGGAAATTAATAATAAATCAATTAAGAAACTAATGACTTAGCGGATTTTATTGAATGAAATTAATTTCCCTCGGCGATCGACAGGCACAGCTGATAGCAGCCGTCCATAGAATATCCATTAATCGTTCTGGCCATCCGCCGATCGATGTCGGTCGATCGTGTTCAGTCAGCGTTGATGAATGATCCCAGCAGAAAGGAAAAGAGTTTTACATCACTCCGGACAGTTGCCGTTCGATCGGGAAAAGAAAACCGTTTAAAAGCGCATCAAGAGATAAATCATTTCTTCCCGAGCTGCGATCAAGTGATCTCATGGGACGCCGAGTTTGTGTTCAGTAGGTAAAGGCGGTGAATGCGAGGAACGCTGGATGATACCGGAGTATTTCACAGCTTGGCGCTAATGGAATGTAAGGTGCATTACAGAGCAAATCTGCTAGACCACCCCTGATTCTGATTTTACTTGAAGTGATTGCTGCGGCCAGAATGTAGCTCGGGATGAAAAAGGGGGAGAAATTGTTGGCTTGTAGATTACGAGGAACTGACGAACTTGATGCATAGTGCTACGTGTAGGCGTGTGTCGTAACGATATTGGGAATTTGTCGTATGATCAAGTCAAATTATTCCATTTCATTCGATTAGTGCCATAAATGCTGGTTTCTAACGATACTGTTTTTAAATTCCCTTCATTGCTTTTGGCTAATGCTCTCACGATTCTTCACAAATCTCTCCCTATATTTTTGGTAATTTTCTTACAAAGTCTTTAACGAAAGCTTGAATTAGTGGAAGACACTTAAGGTCTTTGACAGGTGTCAACTATGATTTTTCTAGCATAAAATATGTTTCTTAGCTTAGTGTTCATATGAGTACTTCCACTGTTATAAGCTGAAATAAGCTTTGCTAAATTTGCTATTTTTTCGCATTCGTGTATCGTATGGCAGGTACGATAATACTGATTGTGCTACGTTTTCCCAAATATCGTTCTGCCACCTGCTTTTTCATCTTACAATACAGCTCCCACTCCATTTTGGATTTCCATTTGGATTTAGAAAGTGGGTCACACTGGTGGATATAGCAAAGGAATTCTTAAAAGCAGTTTAAGCAGTCTTCGTCTCAGGGTTGTAGATGTATGCTGACAGTTTGTGATGACGTCTGCATTTTCTATACCTTACTTATCCAAAAATCGTCTTCTTTCTTCTTCGATTGATTAGTCGAGTTACATAAAGACCGGACTCGGAAAAAAATACACAAAAATGATTACCAAAAATTCATTTTAAATCGGATACTTCTCATATTGTCAGGGATTAAATAACTATGTTTTGAAATAATTTATTTATTGAATTTCCTACCCAAAGCTGAATGTTCGTAAAATTCTCATTGCTCATCAGATCTTGGGCGAGGCTTTGCCCATCTTTCTTACACAATTCCTCCTTGTTTTTCTTCAAAGCTTCATCGGTTTCGAATGTTTTTCCGCTATTCTTCAACTTCTTTTTCATGATCGCCCAAAACTTTTCGATCGGACTGTATTCTGGTGTATTTGGCGGGCTCGCCTCCTTCGGGACCACATCAACGCTCTTCGCTCTGTACCAATCCAGATTACAGGCTTGGCGTAATGGCACGAAGCAAGGTCTGGCCACAACAGCTAGAGACCACGGTGAGAGCGAAAGAAGGGCAGCAAACGCTTCTGCAAGCTTTTCTCTCGATAAATCTTCCGGTTGTAACGAACGGCTTTCAGTATCGTCCGCACTCGCAGATAGCCTGCCACAATAGGTACTTCTTCGCGAATTTGCCCATCTTTCTCTTCCGTAATTTTTCCGGAACCTCCATGCGGGACGTATCGATAAAAAAAACTCGAGGCCGGGGATTAGTTTGGTGTCCGCCTTGATGTATCCATGACGAGACAGCCTGGCTTGACCAGCCACTCACGGTACAGCTTCCGCGCACGCAATTTGGCCACCTTGTTTTGTCTGTCAATCCGGTTTGGCGCCTTTCTGATCTTAAAAACAAGTAGTCCAGCCTGCTTCATGATCTGCTGGATAAACTACTTCGACGAATTGACCTTTTTGGCCACGTCTCGGGTGGAAAGGTTCGAGTTATTCTTAAAGTACTGCCTTATCTTCCGCGCTTTCTCTGGGTATTCCGTTTTCGGGTTTCGGCAGCTTCCTGCGCGCCGCTTGATGGTCTTCGTCTCCTGGAACTTCTTCACCTTCTTCGGCCTTTTGCCGATCAGTTTGTGTGACTGACCAGGATCACCGCGCCCAAGATTTGCTGGCGTAGCTCTTGTTGTTTCGAATGCATCTTGAAAACTACTTGACAGATCGCTTGAAATTTTGCACACATATACATAACACTCTAAACTAGTATTGTAAAAAATTTCATTAAGTTTTACCCATGCGACAAAAAGTTACACCCAAAACAAAGTGTCGCATTTTTTCCGAGTCCAATCTTTATCTGATGCATGGTTTCGATACGCTAGGACCGCTGTTCTAAGTGCCACGTTGAGGATTCCGTCCAGGTCGGGGTCTTGTTCAGCTTCAGCACTTTCACTGCTGCTATGAGCTTTTCTTGTGTGATGGTTTCTATAGTACTCTATATCGTCCTCTATTTTCTATCTCTCTATCCTTCTTGATCGACGTTTTCAAGCTCACTAGCAGCCGATTCTTGCTGCTTTTTATCAACGAGTTGTTAGTGACAGTGAAAAAACACCTTCAAGATGATACAATTACCGACCATGATTCTTACCTGGTGCGCTATACTTCAATTTTTCATCATGCTCGCCTTCGTTTTGTGGTGGGCTATCCACGTAACTGCCGTCTCTATATCAACTCTATTGAACTGACAGGTTCCAACATATGAGAGTATCCAAGATGGCCTCCTCATTTTGAGTATCAATCCTCAGTTCTGAAAGAAGCCCAACAAACGAAAAAAGGCTATCTGCAAAACTTTCTTTGGCGCAGGTACGAGGTCTTTTAATTACTCAGTACAGTTCTTGCAAGAAAGCAAACAATATCAGAATATACCAACTTTTCTTACGTAAACTACGAGAACGTCTTAAACTGAGAGTCTTGAATACAAGTTTTGTTTATTGATGTTTTTTTTTGTTTTAATTCTTTGCTTTCGTTTTGGCAATTCGACGTTTACCATCTTGGCTACAAAAACATGACGTCATAGCAAATGGGTGTACAGTACAGATCGCATCGGTGGTGAGAACTTTCAGCTACTCTATTGTTTTACCGACTACTATGAGCACCACGTCATTCGCAAAGCCAACTTTATTTTACCCAGTTAAAGCTTTGTTGAAACTTTACCCAGAGGAACGCCTGTTTCGTAAATCAGTGACCTGTTCTGAAACTAGCTTTTTGCTTTTAGCTTTCTCATCGTAATAGGCTGATTTTCATTACGCCAATCTGTCATGAAACGGCCTACTTTCCTGCACTGAAGTATGCAGTGCGGGAATACTCATTACGCAACTGAAACCAGTGCTGTAATGATTCATTACGCAACGCGTTCTCATTACGCAACTGTTTTCTGCAATTCATTCAGCAACTTGTTCCGTAAACTACTATTTCAGAATCAAACAGAGGTATTGATATAGTTTCAAGCTGCAGTGAATCGGCGATTGCTTCCCAACTTACGTAGTTGACAGCGTTTTCCACGTCTTGTGCGATCAGCGCGCTATAGCGGTTTCCCTCCTCTTCGTTTCTAATGCAGCCCACAGACGCTCCGACGGTCTGACCAAAATTGACTCCGCTCCCAGGTTGATGTTCATGTTGGTGCTATGTTTGACCGTGTGTGATGCTGCTTGACGAACCGATTTGATGGATGACAAATTGGTCGGCCAAAATCAAACAAGTTTGATTTTGCTTAAACCACTGGTGGGCGGAGCCAAATGTTTGACGAACTGATTGTACTGTCTGTAGGGATGTCGCACGAACATCGACGTCAGCATGTCAAATTGAAGCTTCGACGTCCCATGGACTGACGATGCAGATGGGTGGCAAGTCTTCTTCTTTTCTGGCGTTACCGTCCCCACTGGGACAGAGCCTGCTTCTCAGCTTAGTGTTCTTATGAGCACTTCCACAGTTATTAATTGAGAGCTTACTATGCCAATGACCATTTTTGCATGCGTGTATCGTGTGGCAGGTACGAAGATACTCTATGCCCTGGGAAGTCGAGAAAATTTCCAACCCGAAAAGATCCTCGACCGGTGGGATTCGAACCGACGACCCTCAGCTTGGTCTTGCTAAATAGCTGTGCGTTTACCGCTACGGCTATTTGGGCTCCACTAGCGATTTCCCATAAACTTTACCCATTTTCTTCAGCAAATCCACTAGCAGTTCTACCTGTGCTTCCATCAAAAGTTCAATAAGATATTCCTCCAGGGATTGTGCCAGGAATTTCTTCAAGGAATCTATCAGGAATTCCACTAGGTTCCTCAAAGATAAGCAGCATGAAATTCGGTGGGATTTCTTCCAAAATTTATTCATGGATTTCATCGGTAATTCTTTCATGATTCCACCAGGTCAGAAATTTTTATCAAGTTTTTGGACAGTGATTTAAAGAGAAATTCCTGTAAGATATCCTTTAGAAATTCCTTCCTAAAGCTCACCTGCAATTCCTCATGGGATTCCATCAGAAGTTTCTCATGGGATACCATCAGGCGTTGTTCTAGGAGTTTATTAAAAAGTTCTTTCAGGGATTCTATCAAAAGTTTCCATCAGAAGTTATTGTGAGGATTCCATCAGGGATTTCTTCAGAGCTTGCACCAGGAACTCAATCAATATTTCCTCCAAGGATTCCAACAGGCGTTCTCACAGCAATTCCAACTATAGTATCTCTAGGGATCATTCAAAGGAATTGAACTCGAGGTCGTTCAAGAATTTAATGAGGAGTACTTCTAAAGATTCAGTCTTGAATTCTACGAAGGATTCCATCAAGAATTCCTTCGGGGTTTCCATCAGCAGTGCCTCTAGGGATTCCATCGGATGTTCCTCTAGGGATTCCATCAAGAATTCTTCTGGGGATTTCATCAGATGTTCTTCTGGGAATTTAATTAGAAATTCCTTCAGGTATTCTATCTGCAATTCATCTAGAGATTCAATCAAGAGTTCCTTCGGGGATTGCACCTGGATTCCATCAGGAGTTCCTCTAGCAATTACAATTCTCCCGGGATTCAATCAGGAGTTATTTCAGAGATTCCACCTGGAATTCCTTCTGGGTTTCCGTCAGGAGTTCCTCTAGATATTCAATCAGGAGTTCTTCTCGTGATTTCATCAAAAGTTTCTTCAATAATTCCATCAAGAGTTTCTTCAAGAATATCTTTAAGAGTTCCTCCAAAGTTTCTATCAGAAGTTCCTCTAGGCATTCCATCAGGAATTCCTAAATGGATTCTATCATGAGTACCTTTAGAGCTTTCATTAGAGGTCTTCAGGGTATTCCATCAAGAGTTCCTCCAGAGATTACATCAACATCCACTTCTGAGATTTCACCTGGAATTCCTCGAGAGGTTCTACCAAGAGTTCCTTGGGGAATTCCATCAGGATTTTCAGGCATATCATTAGGAATTCCTCTAGAGATTTCATCAGGAGTGCCATCAGGAATCTTATCAGGAATTTGTCCAGGGATTCGATCATGAGTTTTTATAGGGATTTCATCAAGATTTCCTTTTGAGATTTCACTTGAAATTCTTCAAGAGATTTTATCAGGAGTTCCTCTAAAGATTATATAAGAAGTTCCTCGAGGAATTCCAACAGGATTTCTTCTAGGTATGTCATAAGGAGTTCTTCTAGGGATTCTATCAGGAGTTCCGTTAGGAATCTTCCTTCAGGGATTTAATCAGGAGTTCCTAGAAGGATTCCTTCAGGAGTTCCTGTAGGGATTCTATCAGGAGTACCTCTAGGGCTTCCATCCGAGTTCTTCTGGGGATTTCATCAGGAGTTCCTCCAGGGATTTCATCAAGAGTTTTTTTTTTAGATATTCCACATGGCATTTCTCCAGAGATTCTATCAGGAGTTCCTCCAGAGATTATATCAGGAGTTCCTCGAGGAATTCCATCAGGATTTCTTCTAGGGATATCATAAGGAGTTCATCTAGAGATTCTAACAGGAGTGTCATTAGAAATCTTAACAGGAATTCCTACAGGGATTTCATCAAGAGCTCCTATAGGGATTTCATCAGGAGTTCCTCTAGATCAGGGGTTTTCAGAAATTTTGGCTCGCGGAGCACTTTTAGAAATTAAATCGTCGGGCGGAGGGAGCACCTGTTCTTATCTCCGTTTGAAATCCGATTTCGCACGCTCAAATCGACTCAGTAATTCCTACTAAAATCTTGAATATTTGCGGTCAGTGACAAAAGTTGCTTTTGTTCATACAATGAGCCCAAATCTGGGCTCTGTTTCTCAGCTTCTGGTAGCCCAAATTGACTGAAATTTGGATGACGAACTTCAAGTCACCTAAAATTTTGAGAATTCATTACAATGTAGTCATTTTCCAATGATTTTCAGAGAGTTGTTTGAAGACAAAGTAAGTAACCGAGTTATTTGTTTTATTTAACTCACAAACGGTATTTTGTGGGTGGCTGGCGTATTCAGTAAATTTGCATATCTTTTAGAAGTGAATGACTTCACCGAGCAAACCTATTGATTTGAATTAGAAAAAAATAGCTCGATTACTTATTGTGCCTTCGAACAACCCTCTGAAACTCATTGAAAAATGACTGCATTGTAATGATTTCACTACAGACAAAATTTAAGGTTATTTATAGTTCGTCATCCAAATTTCAGCCAATCCGGAATACCAGAAGCTGAGATACAGAGCCCCAAACTAAAGCATCTAGTACGGATAAAACATTTGATTGCTAAGGGGTACACAAATCATGTCACGCACCAGAAAGTCAGGTACTGTATGACAAGTCTTACAATTTTTTTTGGATGTCTCATACAAAAAGTGTGACTAGAGGGGAACGATTAAAAAAAGTTGTGTATCATCCCTCAATGCAACTATACCTATTTGTTTTTGTGAAATATTTCAAAATTGATGGCTAGTGGCAGAACTGCTTTGGTTAGAAAATTTTCCTACTTATATTTTAAATTTGAACAACTGAGAGAGATTCTGTACCCCGACAAAACTTCAACACCTTGAAAGTTTAAAATTATTTTTCTGAAAAAAATGGATCTTAATCAAGGAAAACCCCATTTTGCAGCGGAACTGTCCCAGACAAAATGTATGATCAAATATTCGTCGACTGAATACTTTTAACCTTTTAATTGCAAAATGTCAACCAAAATTCTATGTATGGCTTGGTTTGATATAATTAAAAGCATGCGATATTTTGAAGCATTGGCATGAATTTTAAAATTTGTCGCGGAGCACCAGCGAAGGCTTCGCGGAGCACCAAGTGCTCCGCGGAGCACGATCTGAAAACCGCTGCTCTAGACATTCCATCAGAAGTTCATGCAGAGATTCCTCTAGAGATTATATCAGGAGTTCCTCAAGGAAATGCATTAGGATTTCTTTTAGGGATTCCATCAGGAATCTTGTCAGTCAAAAATTTCAACAGTTTCTATAAAGATTCCATCAGGAGTTCCTCTAGAGATTACAAGAGAAGTTTCTTCAGAGATTTCATCTAGAACTCCTTCAGGGATTGCACCAAAAGCTCTTGTAGGGATTACATCAGGGATTCTTTTAAGGATTTTATCAGGAGTTCCATCAAGGATTTCAGTAGCATTTTCTTTAGATATTGCACCTGAAATTTCTCCAGGGATTATAACAGAAAATTCTGTAGGGATTCCATCAGGAGTGCCCCTGAGCCTTTTAACGGGATTTCATCAGGAATTTCCTAGGAATTTCATCAGAAGTTCCTATAGGGATTCAATTAGGGATTTCTACAGGGATAACAACAGAAGTTCTTCTTGGGATTACATCAATAGTTCCTCCAGGAATTCCATCAGGAGTTCCTTCAGAGATTCCACCTGGAATTCCTACAGGAGTTTCTTTCAAAAGTTTCTCTAGGAATTCCAGCAGGAGTTCCTTCAGAGACCGCACCTGGGATTCCTCTAAAGATTACATCAGAGGTTTCTCAATAAATGCCATCAGGATTTCTTCTTGGGATTTTTTTTAAGGAGTTCCGCCAGGCATATTATCAGGATCTCTCCAGGGATTTCATCAGGAGTTCCTATAGGGATCCCGTCAGGAGTTCCTTCGGAGATTCCATTAGGAGTTCCTCCAAGGATTACATCAGAAGTTCTTCTGGTTTCCACGGATTCCTTCAGGAGTTCTTCTAGGGATTTTATCATGAGTTCCTTCAGGGTTTCTATTAGGAGTTCTTTTTGAGATTCTACCTTCTTCTTCTCTGGATTCTATCGGAAGTTTCTCCAGGGGATTCATCAGGACTTCTTCGATAGATTTCATTAGGTGTTTCTGCTCCTAAGATGTCATTATAAAATCCTTCTGGGATTACATCAGAAGCTCTGTCAGGGATTCTATCAGGAATTTTTCTAAAGGCTCCTTCAGGAATTTCTTTACAGTTATTCTAGACTAGAAGTCGAGTCTAGTATACGACACTAAAGAAGGCCTTACAGTTGAGGTCGAAATACACGTATCTGTCAAAGGATACAAACTCTAGTGGAATTAAATGGTATAGTACTAAATTCGGGTTTTTCATCTACTTATATTTTCAGGGATTCTTGAGGAAATTTAGGAATTCCCCCAGAAATTTGCCAGAAATTTCTTAGAAAGATTTCCCCAGAAATTTCTTATGAGGATTTCAGTAATTCGAAAATTCACCAGTTTATGCTGAATTTCGTTGAAGAAAGTATCTGGGTTCGATTCCCGGTCGGTCCAGGATCTTTTCATAATGGAAATTTCCTTGACTTCCCTGGGCATAGAGTATAATCGTACCTGCCACACGATATACGAATGCGAAAATGGCAACTTTGGCAAAGAAAGCTATCAGTTAATAACTGTGGAAGTGCTCTTTGAACTCTAAGCTGAGAAGCAGGCTCTGTCCCAGTGAGAACGTAATGCCAAGAAGAAGATGGAGATTGTAAATTTCGTACCTTATCGAACGCAACGATTTGTAATAGTCGCCGGTGGAACCGTCGCCAAAACCATCGCCAGCCAACCAGCCGCTGCGAATTTGACGTTTGAACAGTCTTACCAACATAACGGCAAATCAGATCCTTTGATTTGTTTGCTGGCGACGATTTTGTTGGTCTGTTTTAATGTTTGCGGCGCATTTTAATGTCCATGAAACAGGCAATATTGTCTGTTTCATTGACAACAAAACGCGCCGCCAACTTTCATACAGACCGAGAAAATCGTCGCCACCAAACGAATCAAAGGAGGTGTTTACTGTTGTGTTGGTAAGACTGCTAAAACGTCAAATTCGCAGCGGCTGATTGGCCGGCGATGATTTTAGCGATTGTTGCATCGGCGACGATTACGAATCGTCGCGTCTGATAAGGTGCAAAATTAACAATATCATCCAGTGACTCTATCAGGAGTTCCTCCTGAGATTCAGACCAGAAATTTCTTCATAGATCCCTGAAGGAGTTCCTACAGGATTCTCTAATGTTATCCTGGTGGATTTCTTGAAAAAAAAAACCAAAAGATGTTGGAAAGAATTGATGGATCCTTTGAGAATCCTCGGAGAAATTTCTGGTAGATTCTTGAAGTAATTTCAGGGCGTATGCCTGGTAGGGTCCCTTCAGAGGTACAAGGAAGAATGTTTGAAGGAAACAATAATGGTGGAACATATAAAAGAATTTATTGAAGATTCCCTAGAAGAATACCGGAGGATAACCTGGGAAAACCTCCCAAAAAATTGCAAGGCAATCTCTTTCTCTTGAATTTTGATGAATTCTTTTGCATTTTTTCTTGTGGAATCCCTGGAGGAACTACTTGATGAATCCTTCGAGAAATTCTGGATACAAACATTGTAAGAGTTTCTGGAATAAATCTTTGCATGTATTTCTGTAGGAATTTTCGAAGGAATTTATAGAGAAAATCGGTGACGGATTTTCTGGAGCAATCTGTGGAGGAGTTATTAGGAAAATTACCAGAAGAACCACTGGAAGATTTTTGATAGGAACATTTCCTGGTGGAAATTCTTGATGGATTTTTTTTATGGAAGTCCTGTATTAATTTTTAGGATGGAATTTCTTGAGTAATCTCTTTAAAAGTTTTTTGAGGAATGGCGGAATCGTAGGAAAAATATCCTCATATAATCTGTTTAGGACGTCCTGAAGTCTTTATGGAGAAATTCGTAAATAAATCTTTGGAGTAATTGTTGGTAGAATTTTTGAAGGAAGCATTGGATTAATGACTGATAAAATCCCTCAGAAAGTATTTGTATAAATCTCTGGAGGAATCTGTAGAAAAATAACTAGAAAGAATTGCTGAAGAAATTACTAGTGGGAGTTCTGAAGCAACTCGTTGAGGAATTTAAGGAGGAATTCTAGGAGGAAGCCCTTATAAAAGTCCTGGTGAAATTCTTGAGGAAATATAGTGTTGCTACAACGAACTTTGACTGTCAGTCAAACAGTTCCATCAACATAAATCGGTTTGACTTACTTGGGAGGCGGAGTCAATGTTGGCCAAACCGTATGAGCGTCTGTAGGCTGCATAAGCTGTCTCCTGAATGTAACCGCACAAACGACGTCCATAGTAGACCTTCCTTTCCGAAAACCGAACTACATATTCGACAAACCGTATTCATCCTCTGCCCAATCCGTTAGATCTGAACAGGCTCTCTTGCTCTCCATAAGTATGCTTAGGCAGATCGGCCTATGGATCTATGCACGTGTTCACTAAGTTGACGTTTGAGCGGTGCCGAATTCACTGGTTGCCATGGTCACATAAATAACACGGCATCGCTAAAACGTCAAATAGTGAACCCGTACAAAGGTCCATACGCTAAAGAATTGCTTGGTGGTTCACCCGGATTCGATTGCAGTACAAACTTCTCTCTCTTCCATCGTCGTCAAAGAAGCTCTGCAAGGTGGTGCTGAACACTTAACTGTTCTGTCCAATGCAGAGCTGAATAACTTGATGATAAACTCTTCATACACTCTCTAGTTCATGTTTTTTGCTAGGGCTGCAGGTCTCTCACAGACTGCGTTTCCTTGCATTGGTAAGAGCTCCATAACCAACGTAACGTCTGTTCACTAGATCGCCCAAGTATTAAGGTCGCTGGCTATGACGAGAAATCTACTGAGCGATGTCCAAATTATTATTATTGTTTTTATTTACTTTTATCTGTTATCAATTTCTATCTGGAACATTTTCTTGGGATATCCTGGTTTGAATCTAGCCCAATTTTTACATAGTTGTTGTTCTTTTTTTATTCAAAGTCTTAAATTTCACGTTGCTACAAGACTGATGTCTTAGTCGTTTTTTTGCTTTGATGTTCTGATGTTGACAATAAATAAATGTATTAAATAATATGAATAAAATAAAATGCATTCAACAGAGACTCGATCATCCACCCTGTAACATGCCGATGAACAAACTCACAATTTTCCAATCCAACGGAGAGGACGACATGTCTCCGATGCGTTTATCCAGATAGTGGAACATGGGACTGGTTTCCTTCCAGACTAAGACGACGCTAGTGGTGGACTCTTCTCATCCTACCTGCCGATTAAACCGGTCCCGCATTGCAACCCAGAAGACAACGGCGGCGGCGGCCCGAAGCACAGCTGATAGAGTTGTAGGTAACTCAACAAAATTTGATGTACACTTCAGGCCCAATGATGGATGGAGCCGCTGAATACATTTGGCTTGCGGACTAATGAATTCGTTTTCGTTTGTTTTAGTACAACAACCGTTCGGATGTAACGGAGGAATGTGGGGAGGAAACCCGAACCGGTCACGTCTTACATTCCCACTAACCTCAAGACTTTCATTCTCGGCCAACCAGTTTGGTGCGGTGCATACCTACTTCTCTATCTACTATTTATCCATCATGGGCGGTTGGAGATTTTGAATGTTGCATAAAACGATGCTGGGAATTTTATTACTTCCTAGTTGTAAGTTAAAGAGAACCTGCGCGCATTCGCCATAAATAAACAAGACCCACTTCACGACTTGTAACACAACAACTTATTGAGTGTGGAAAAGTTCTGCCGTAGGGCCCCTCCTACCACCCTTTTTGTTGCCGTCGATGATCCTTTGAAAAGTGGCCCACATAAACAACGACCGCGTCGGTACATGAGTCTTTTCACAAAGCTGACCCATTCATTATAGCATGGATTTCTCACATCTCCTTTGCATGTTTCCCCCACTCGCTGTTCCTCTAACCAAACTCGAACAAAGATGAATTATTTGCTTTGAGAAGCGTTTTAAACGATTGCCAAATGGCCTGCAAGCACTATTCTGATCTAGTTGAGCCGCGATCCGGCGGCAACCATCCCTTTTCAACTATCGAATTAAATTACACCGTCAATCGTCATGACCACCTCCAGCCAGGCATGATTTCGTTCGATGAAACAAAGTTTGATAGCGTTTCCATTCAATATAAATTACTATAAAAAGGAACCTACAAAGTTTCTTGTGCGCACCACCATCCGGCGGTAAATATGTTGCAAGAAACGTGGACTAAAGCACGGTTCTCCTCAGACCGTTATTTAAAAAAAATCAATCAAATCAGTGCTTACTGTCAATTATTGAGCTTTAGCATGAGCATTGATGACCGCACAATTCATAGTTGCGTGATTGGCCAGAATAATTAAAATTGCACAAGGAACCAAGAGTAGCTAACCATCTTCCGTGTATAAGGTCGAGAATTCGAAACCTAAAGTCAATTACAGCACCGGCCACGTCCATACGGTCATCTAGGAAGGAAGGAATGTTAATGCGGAACACGTTTTTGTGTCAAGCATCAGCATACCGCTATCTACTCAATTAAGGGTTGCTGAATCTATTGCCGTTTTCAAAAATATCGTAGCACGTCTAGTTTTTGAGATATTCGCTGTTGAAAATGCAAAATTTCACTATTTCAACCAACTTGCATGCAAGTTTGTCAGCTTGTACGGAAATTTATTTGCTTAATATGCCACGCCATTCAAACTTCATGTGTAAAACAAAACTAATCAACAATGTTCATAATATTTTCAATGCTAGGATTTTTTTTTGGGTGAATTAGAAAAGTATTGTATTTTGCCATATAAGTGAAACGAACAATTTTGTATGGAGACTGCAAGCATGTTGAAAAAATCGATTGAATCTAAATTTTATCGTGCTATTTCAACTGAATTTTATCAAAGTTGGATGTTTAAGTCCTATTTCGCATACTTGGTGGATTAGATCACAAAAAAGTTTGATAAATCATACTTTAATTCTAATTTAAACATCAATAAAATCAGTGCTTTATCGAACTTTGGCGACCTGTAGCTAAAAATTCTGACGTGCTGGAACATTTCTGAGAATGGCATCAGATTCAGCGACCCAAAATCTACTAGAGACACATAATTTGATTCTTGAGACACGCAAATATGTCTTTTTTGTTGCGCTGTGTTATTGTTATTGAAGAACGAGTATACCTCTGCATCTTCATGGTTGTTACGGGAAGCAGTTTTTGTTAGTTGGAAAGGTTCATAAGCTACACAATCTGGATTCATCTAGACGATTCATGTAGTCTCAATAAAAATGTCATCTATTTAAATGGATGAAATCGGAACAAAGAATTTATCAACACATCTGGTGACAAACCATTGAAAGATTTCGTACACTTGTACAGAAAGACACGTTAGCATGATACTGTTAGAGACTGAATATACCTTTGCATCTCCATGAAATAGGCTTCTGTCAGTAGGGAAGGTAAAATAATTACATCATCTAGATTTAGCCTGATAAATAGTTCGATTCGTGGAAGATGAATTGAAATCAGAGTTTGGTTTTTTATCCGAATACGCCGATCGAACAATTTTCAGCGAGTGTTCAACTCTGGGCCGTCATAAGCTGAGTGGTTAGAGTCTGCGGCTACAAAGCGAAGCCATGCTGAAAGTGTCTGGATTTGATTCCCGATCAGTCTAGGATCTTTTCGTAATGGAAATTTCCTTGACCTTTTTCCTGGGAGTATCATCGTACCTGCCACACGATATACGAATACGGGAATGGCAACTTTGGCAAAGAAAGCTCTCAGATAAACTGTGGAAGTGCTCATTGAACACTAAGCTGTGAAGCAGGCTCTATCCCAAAGAGAGATAATGCCAAGAAAAAGAAGAACAAATAAAAAACACGTGTTTATATCATTGTTATTCTTAAAATTTGTGGACTTTCACCACCAAAAAATTTAAAACGAGAGCTAGGATTATTATATATATTATATCGTAGGCGAAATTTCATGCTGTGCGCAGTCTTCGTCTCCGGGTTGCAGAAGCGGTCCGACAGTTTCGGTTTGAGGATAATGTCCGCACTGTCGGAGCCCTACAAACCCGAAGCTCCTCTTCATTCTTCGTCATCTGGCGACGACGATTTTTGTTGGAGGATGACTTTCGGTTCGTTGGCACTCCGACGACACGAATCCAAACACTGATGTCTACGCTTCATGTCGCTGCTCTACTCTCCACTTCCGCTGTAGTGCCGACATTAGGGTTAATTATGTATTTTGGACAGGCTAAGGATATGTCTGGAAACGGCGATCAATTAACTGCATGAGATACTAATATTTTATTACGTAATGATACTTATATGCTTAATATCTTATTGTTCTATGAGTTTCTGGGGATAAAAAGCTTACAAACTGTAGTATTAGCTTTCAAAATAGCGTTTTTGGCGGCTTGTCTGTTATACATTTAGGACACCAAATATACATTTTGGACACCCTCATGTGAATATAATTTGGACAGGGGCGTTATCTCAATATCCATACAATAGTTTCTCAAAAAGACGATTGTTTCATAAAACTTTGATAGTTTACTTGTGACTTATGCAATTTATTCGCTTATTGGATGTGTATCTTAGTGATAATCAATAATTTCATTTAATGCAAGCAAATATCATCAGATCCACGAGAAAACGCCTGCAAGTATGCATGCATGCGACATTCCAGTGTATTTCATCAGATGGCCAAATTATATCAACAGAACAAAAACCATAATCTATTTTGGACATCACCTGATTTATGCCTTATATACTCATGTTAAGATTTTAGATGAACTTAGCTTAAATTTTAGACATATTTTATCATATTGCCACTTTTAAACTTAAGATGAATGTCAATTCTGTGCTCTATTATTGCATTTAATGTATATTCTTGAAACGCACGTCCTCTTGCATTCGTAGGTTTCACAGATGTACTTATGATACAATTTACAATTTTGATAGTTTTGAAGCCAATTTGTAATTGTTTTGAAAATGGTCATCATTATTAAGTAGCATATAGTATTAATAATGCAATACATGATTTCCCGTACATATATTCCTCACCATCTCATTGGAAATGAGCATAGAACGACTAGCCTGTCCAAATTATATGCATGTCCAAGTTATATACGTTACCCTATTGTCTGAAACAACCATGTCCAAACATAAACTGCGTCAAATGAAAATTTACTTTACCATAAAGATCTATCTACATCGACAGACTTGGGAAAAGATGAGGTGTCCATCTGCTAGTCGTAGCTTGACTGGTGTTGCCATTTCCTGATGGTGTCAGCACGTACTCTTCCTCGGACTCATCTTGTGTGGCGGTCTTTGTAGCACTCGCGATCTTCCTCGAGAAGAAGGCTAATTGGTATCATCCCTGCTGTCACACAGACTGCCTCCGATGAAATGGTGCGGTACGAACTTGAAATCCGCATAGCCATCTACCCATACGTACTGCTCGGGCGAGATCGATTCCTTTCGGTCTTCAGTGCAGTCTACCATGCTGGATGTTGTGACGCTAGTAGCCGCTACTTGTTGGTTTTAATCAACAAGTCGTTTGCCATGATCTGGGATAACGCCGCTACCGCCTTCGCCGCTTTTCACAGACACAGTCGATATATTTGTTGAAGCAGATTATCACCTCCAGATGCCTAACTTTGCTCTTCAAGTTGATGATGCAAGCATTTAATCCTGTACAGTATCGATCGTGTCGGTAGCGAGTACCTCTACCTCCTCTCTTGATTCATCGACTACCAATACCACCACGTCGTCCGCAAAGCCAACAATCTTTACACCTCTTGGAAGATTCAATTTCAGGACACCATCGTACATAATATTCCACAGAGTCGGGCCTAGAATAGAGCCCCGAGAAACGCCCACCGTAATTTGAGTACTCTCCTTTACTACTCCTTGGTATGTTTCGTATATCAGTAACCGGTTCTGAAAAGAGCTCTTCAGAATCCGTTAGATGTACTCAGGTAGTTTCATGCTATGCAACGAATCGGCGATTGCTTTCCAGCTAGCGCAGTTGAAATCGTTTTTCACGTCTAGTGTGATCACTGCACAATAACGGTTTCCTCTCTTTTCCTGTTTCTGACCTGTCCCCATGGTTTCCACAACAGTTTGTATGGCGTCCACAGTAGACCTTCCTTTCCGAAAGCCGAACAACATATTCGACAGCCCGTTTCCTGCTCTCAGCATACTTCGTAAGACTGTTCAGGATTACCCTCTCGAGTGGTTTGCTGGAAATATCCAACAAGCATATCGGCCTATACGCTGAAGATTCGCCAAGTGGTTTACCGGCTTTGGCAGCAGCACCAAATTTTGTCGCTTCCAGGAGTCTGTGAAGCTGCCATTGTCAATGCAGTTCTGCAATGTGGTCCTGAATATATATTGCGAAAATTGTGTGTACCTTATGCGTAAATTTTTCAACTTTTCGAAACAATGATTTCAATGGGTAAGGATGACACTACCGATGATTTATGTCTCACGTAAGTTCTGCAAACGATATGAACAAGAAAAATTTACTTACTAAAAATGACATCGCTGAAAACGATTCCGTTGTCAAAACTATTATAAGTATGCTCAATAAGGCAACATTAATTAATCGTAGTATCCATCCTGCACTCGCGTTTGCTTTGTCGCAGAGTTCTTGAAGACGAGCTTTTTTGCTTAGTCTAACTTCGCTTTTTAAGTGCGGACCTTGCCGTTCTGTAGTTGAGTTTACGTTCATCTGTTTCAGCGTTGTTGTGAGGCCGCTGTATCCTTCTTCTGTGGAGGCAGCTTCCACGAAGATCGGCAATGGTCGTTATCTACCAGTAGGCTGAACGGCGACCGTTAGCTGGTTTCCCAACTCTCGGCATAGTTGCATCGCACGCACGAGGTAGTGCTGCCGTTAACTCGTCTGCACTGAGGTCCAAAAAGATGTGTTCAAGTCTAAGCGCTTCGACGAACACGTCCTTCTTGAAGGCCACCGTTTTCCACCTTTGCACATCTGTCTTACTTTCGCAATATACTGGCTGAAACGTGCCCCCAATGCGGTGCCGGATAATCTGATGGTCGCTGCCGGTATACTCTTCGCACACTCTTCAGTTTATGTGTCTTGCTAGCCTCGGGCTGCAGAAAGTGAGGTCGATGATGGACTCTCTGTTTTCTCGACGATATGTGCCGATGGTACCTTCGTTGGTTAGATGAACATCTAGATTTGCTAATGCTTCTTACAGTCTGCATCCTCTTGCGTTGGTGAGACGGCTTCCCCACTTGATCGTCCAAGCATTGAAGTCGCCGGCTATGACGAATGGTCCACGATTGGTAAGCTCTTCCGTTAATCAGTCTAGCACATGGTTGAGTTCTTCTAACAGTCATCGTGGAGGTACGTGGCAACTACAGATGTACATACCATCAGTTTTCGCGCTTACGAAGCCTTTTTATGTGCATTTCATCACTTCCTGAAAGGGGTATCATAATCTCACAGTCCAAAGTGCCGCTGTGTTACGTTACGGTAATTTTGTTACAATTTGACTTTAGTCTATTTAGATTAAAAGCAAACCTAAAGATAATCCGACCAATCAGAAGATGGAAACACCGATGAAAAACCGCTAAAATTGTCTTACGTAATTAATGGACAGCCCCTTAGCACACTCCTGCTCGCCACGTGTGTCGGACTTGAAACGAACGTCCGAACATTCATCCGAATCGAGAAGTGGAACGGCACGGGCAGTGCAACTTAATCAAATCCAACAAACCCCACTGGGTAAGTCGCCTGTGACAGATGGAGTCATTCTTTGTGCTAATGATGATGCGGTTACAAGATTTTGTTTTTGGACTATCGATTCCCGAAGCCAACTTTTCCATCCCCGTCCTCAGTCCAGGGTTGGTGCACGAAACGCGGCAAGCTCTCGTTGGACTGGAATCTGTGGGGAATCCCATCACGAAAGTCGGTAGGACAGCTTGTAACGTCAGCGCGAGTTGAGCTCGGTCACTTCAGTCCCTTCCGACGAGTCGAGGTGACGCACGTGGCATACCACGTCGAGGAGCTTACCACGCTGGAAGGAGCTCGACCGCTTGAGGCTGTGGATGTGGTCTTCGGCAAGGATCGGCGTTGAGCGTAGAGTGTGACTACGGTACCGTGAGTACCCTCTAGACTTAAGGAGCACAATGATATTGTTGTTGGCACAGATCAGACATTTCGGTGTTTTCTGGCAGTCTTGCGCCTTATGGCCTTCTTCTCCATACCTTCTACACAGTTTGCTTCTGTTTTTCCCATTTCAGAACCATGCAATATGACCAAACCCAAAATACTCAAAGAACTGATTGAGTTCAGACACACTAAGCGGACAAACCGATCAGCGAATTGTCATTGGAACGTTACCCAATGCACATGATATCTCGTTCATAATTTTACATTCCAGAGTCGATTCCGAGTTCACGCCTCCTTAGTTCCACCTTGGCTTTTTTGGACAAGTTTTTATAGAAAGAGCTGGTTGCCTTTGACTCCTTTCTCAACTCGAGGATTATCTCATCATTCAGGGTACGTCCGATTTTTTGCACGTCTTCTCTTAGCTTTTTGAGTTCTGGATTCGACCGCATAGCACGCAAAATCTCCGTGTACGAACAATCACTTGCTTTAAGATTGAGCGCTTCACTCTTGTTCCGCCACATAATGGACACATGATTTTCGGATGGGTTCTTTTAACTCGTCTTCTTTTTTTCTTGTCGAACACTTGCCACGGAGTTTGGCTGTTTCCCTTAGTTGCGTAGCGTCCTCCGTTTTTGGATGTACCCCAGTACCGGGGGTGTCCTTGTGTTTTTTTGAGCCGCCTGGTACCATCTTCTGGTAACCTCTTCGGCGTGATGCAAGGCGTGGTTTGCACGCTATTGACATTTTTATTCGACACGGCGGCTCCCCCCGTTACAGTACCCATTTCCACTTTTCGCGATGCTGAAGCTCGCATTGCTTCTAACGCGCACTTGGTCACCGCAAACTCTTTTTTCGGCTGTATCAGCCCTCGCCTCCAGGGTTTTCCATTCCTTGACGGCCGCTCCAAGGTCTCCTTGGATCTTCGTCACCAACAGTTAGGTGTCTTTGTTCATTAGATTGGCCCAGCTCAGTATGGGAGAAAAATATAGTTGTATAATTCTACGGGGCACCCCCCAGGATTATTCCTTAGGGTTAGAGCTAGACATCCTGAAAATTTTAGCTCATTTGGGCGTTCCATGAGCTGGCGCAATTGAATTGAAGTTAATATGGGATTTTCAGCTCAAACATATGAGAAACAGCACATCATCTCGTTTTTGGGTCAAGACAATTGTTGATCGCGTTCAATTGAACCCAGAATGTCAAAAACACTACTTGATACCATAGTGAACAATATTGTAGAAGGTTGTATCATGATTAAAATTGAGAAAGTTGGTGTTTCAACTATCTGAAGTAGAATTGCAATACTGCTTATTATTTCTTCTACATAGCTGGGTGGTGGCCACAAAGCGCATCATAGCCACCTATGACGCTGGGTGAGCTGCGGCTCAAGTCACATGCATATATGTGATTGTACGGGAACGCTGATCTAAGCTTAACTTAGAAGACTGGAAGGTTAATGAAAATGAGCTTAAATCCATATACAACCTTCTGCAACTATGTACATTAGAGTATCAGCTAGTGAATTTCTCATTCTGAGCTCATTTGAACGCGATTAATAAGTAAACGGAACGAAACAGTGACATAGGGACAATTTTCAATATATTTGAAACGAATATTCCATACAACCTTCGAATTGAATGCGCTAGCTGGGGGAGCAACCAAATGAGTCGAAATTTTGGGAGAGCTTTTTTCTTAGCCTAAGGCATATATCTAGGGGGTGCCCCGTTGAGTTATACAACTTTTTTGTTTAAGGGCCAGTCTGTTGTTCATATTGCTTCTTTTCTCGACATACTCGTGCAAATCCTCCACAAGTTTCTTCGCTGTAACTGCCTTCGGTAGTTTTGGTACTCTCGACCACACACTTAACTGCTGCTGTTGCTGGAGGGCTCCTATATTTTGTGGCTGGTACGTTGGTACACTATGCCCAAAAAAGTCAAGGAAATTTCCATTACGAAAAGATCTTGGACCGACCGGGAATTGAACCCAGACACCTGCAGCATGGCTTTGCTTTGTAGTCGCGGGCTCTAATCACTCGGCTAAAGAAGGCCCCGCCAAGGAATGTAGTTTAGCTGTAGAAATCGACTAGTGAGCACAGAGAGTTTTGTTTGATCTTTCGACCTTGACGCTTGCTTTTACCGAAGCGAGCGACGAGGGCAGGATCAAACATGTCGCGCGTCGGTCTGGTAAGTGAAAAAGTTGCGTGATCGGGGAGTTCGGTTGGAGTAAGTTAAAAAGTGCCGCGATCGGTTCGTTCTTTTTGATCTTTCGACGACCTTGACGCTTGCTCCTGGGCAGTGCGTCAAGAAAAGCCCGAGCTGTCGTCCGTGTTTTTTTTCGGGTCGCGCGCCTATTTTTTTTTTCTGAGTGCTAGCCGAGAAAACGAGTGAAGCTGAAAGTGGATTGTGGCTGCTCAGTCAAGGATAACGGATCAATTGGTGAGCTCGTTTCATGCTACTATTTCTAATCTATAAAATATGTATGACTGCACATTTAATCGTTACAATGGTGGGATGTAAATATGATGTTTCAACAAACTATGGATGGTTCGTCACTGTGAGTGTCGACACAAACTCTGATTCATGATTTATTTATGTTTACCATTTTTTTTTCAGAACACCCCTTATATACCTTTATTTTTGTAATTAAAAAAACTTTGAATGGTTCGACACTACAAGTGTAGACTTGGGAAAGGTTCACTTTATTCAACAAACTTTGGATGGTTCGCTACTGTAAGTGTCGGCATAAGAATAAGAGTGTTCTATGATGTCCCAACCAATTGAGTCTTTTGGTTCTTTTCAAATGAGTAAAATATAATAACACATGCTTTCGTACTGACAGCTGTAGGAATGTTACATTTAGGTATTTGTTCAACAAACTTTGAATGGTTCGTCACCTCAAGTGTCGGCATAATTTTCCTCTACATAGAAATTATATGAACAATTATATTTACGTATAAGCATGTATATATCTCACAAATCATTGTTTATCATGGTCTAATCGCTTATCAAAGTGAATCCTTTGACCCAACGATCCTCCCCATTAACAAACATCCCTCCCAGTAACCTTTGTGGAGATGCAGAGGCAAACACGGTCTCCAAATAGCAAAGGTTACACACTAACATTCCTTCCCTCAATCCCACCTGACTGCAAGGACGTGGCCGGCGCCGTTATTGACCTTGTATAAATAGAGGCACTGAATTATGCACACTGAAGAAGATTATGGCCAATCCCAGCTGAACTTCTAGTTGATTCTTTGTGCATTTTCACTGACTTCGGTCTCACGGAATAGCAACCATTGATATGTGTAGTCAGTCTAAGCTAAGCTAAGCTAAGCTAAGAAATCGACTAGTGAGCACAGATTTGATGTAGTTATTTTCTGATAAAAACAGTCCGGAAAACACCGTGTAGAAGCCATGCATTCACCCTAAGTTCCTCTCGGTCGGTGCTAGCTCAAAACCAATCAATGCCTGACCTGAGACGAGGAGCCCTGACTGGCGATGCGTTGTCCGTGGCTATGCCGTGAAAAATGTATGTAAATATTATGCTTGAAAATGGCTAATTTCAATTCGTTTAATTGAAAATCATGATCTAGTGGCAATAAATTATTCCAACTATCCCAGCCAGTGCCTGTTTGGCGGTTGTGCCATGTCACTGCTTTATGGGGAACCTGAGGAACTCGATCGCATCGCACAGCACGAGCTAACTAGCCAATGCATCGCGGTGTCGGTTTACATTGAAAATATACGTGAAAGTTGAAACAATGTGGATGTGGAGAGGTCAGGCAATATTTGTTGAAAACAGTCGCTGTTCGTCAAACTTTGAATTTTTTTCGTAAACTACAAATATTTCCCTAATCTTTAAATTTCAGTTGTTTTCTAAACTGCCTTTTCAATAGATGAAATATATTTTCAGATTCAGCCACCTACAGAAAATGCCCTAATAGATCATCCAAATCAGCTTTGTATAAACAGACTGTCTTTTAACGATACAATTATAGCAAACAGATTATTCTTCAGTAACAAACTCGAAGCACAGCTAAATGACATCAGAAGCCCCCATTGCAACCTACGCAAACGCAAGCGATGTCTCCTCGGGCGCTAATGAAAGAAATGTTTTCAATTTTTCTCCTCACAAAGGTATTCCGATTCCGACCACGCTGCTGCTGCTAGTTGTCGTCTGGTATCTTATCGCAAGTGAATTCCACACTTTGTTTAACGAAATCATCAGCGCAATGTGCGTTGGTATGTAAATGGACTGCCCTGTGCAACCACCTATTCTATTTCCAGCGCACAGAAATGCATACAGGAAGATTTATCTGAGAACTTCCAGCTGTGCTTTAGAGGAACAGCATCTGCAGTCGGACAAACCCCTAATAGTTTAGCCAGCATGCAGTAGTGTAGCTAGGGGGGTGTAGTGAGAACAGTTCGTGGTCCTCGACCCCACTCAATATGACTCATTAATTTTCTCCGGCTTAAAAAACTATTCCGAAGACTTTCTTAAACAGAAAGATAGAAGATAGTAGATGGAAGATAGAAGATGGAAGATAGAAGATAGAAGATAGAAGATAGAAGATAGAAGATAGAAGATAGAGATAGAAGATAGAAGATAGAAGATAGAAGATAGAAGATAGAAGATAGAAGATAAAGATAGAAGATAGAAGATAGAAGATAGAAGATAGAAGATAGAAGATAGAAGATAGAAGATAGAAGATAGAAAGATAGAAGATAGAAGATAGAAGATAGAAGATAGAAGATAGAAGATAGAAGATAGAAGATAGAAGATAGAAGATAGAAGATAGAAGATAGAAGATGGAAGATAGAAGATAGAAGATAGAAGATAGAAGATAGAAGATAGAAGATAGAAGATAGAAGATAGAAGATAGAAGATAGAAGATAGAGATAGAAGATAGAAGATAGAAGATAGAAGATAGAAGATAGAAGATAGAAGATAGAAGATAGAAGATAGAAGATAGAGATAGAAGATAGAGATAGAAGATAGAAGATAGAAGATAGAAGATAGAAGATAGAAGATAGAAGATAGAAGATAGAAGATAGAAGATAGAAGATAGAAGATAGAAGATAGAAGATAGAAGATAGAAGATAGAAGATAGAAGATAGAAGATAGAAGAATAGAAGATAGAAGATAGAAGATAGAAGATAGAAGATAGAAGATAGAAGATAGAAGATAGAAGATAGAAGATAGAAGATAGAAGATAGAAGATAGAAGATAGAAGATAGAAGATAGAAGATAGAAGATAGAAGATAGAAGATAGAAGATAGAAGATAGAAGATAGAAGATAGAAGATAGAAGATAGAAGATAGAAGATAGAAGATAGAAGATAGAAGATAGAAGATAGAAGATAGAAGATAGAAGATAGAAGATAGAAGATAGAAGATAGAAGATAGAAGATAGAAGATAGAAGATAGAAGATAGAAGATAGAAGATAGAAGATAGAAGATAGAAGAAGATAGAAGATAGAAGATAGAAGATAGAAGATAGAAGATAGAAGATAGAAGATAGAAGATAGAAGATAGAAGAATAGAAGATAGAAGATAGAAGATAAGATAGAAGATAGAAGATAGAAGATAGAAGAAGATAGAAGATAGAAGATAGAAGATAGAAGATAGAAGATAGAAGATAGAAGATAGAAGATAGAAGATAGAAGATGAAGATAGAAGATAGAAGATAGAAGATAGAAGATAGAAGATAGAAGATAGAAGATAGAAGATAGAAGATAGAAGATAGAAGATAGAAGATAGAAGATAGAAGATAGAAGATAGAAGATAGAAGAATAGAAGATAGAAGATAGAAGATAGAAGATAGAAGATAGAAGATAGAAGATAGAAGATAGAAGATAGAATAGAAGATAGAAGATAGAAGATAGAAGATAGAAGATAGAGATAGAAGATAGAAGATAGAAGATTAGAAGATAGAAGATAGAAGATAGAAGATAGAAGATAGAAGATAGAAGATAGAAGATAGAAGATAGAAGATAGAAGATAGAAGATAGAAGATAGAAGATAGAAGATAGAAGATAGAAGATAGAAGATAGAAGATAGAAGATAGAAGATAGAAGATAGAAGATAGAAGATAGAAGATAGAAGATAGAAGATAGAGATAGAGATAGAAGATAGAGATAGAAGATAGAAGATAGAAGATAGAAGATAGAAGATAGAAGATAGAAGATAGAAGATAGAAGATAGAAGATAGAAGATAGAAGATTAGAAGATAGAAGAAGATAGAAGATAGAAGATAGAAGATAGAAGATAGAAGATAGAAGATAGAATAAGATAGAAGGATAGAAGAAATAGAAGATAGAAGATAGAAGATAGAAGATAGAAGTAGAAGATAGGATGTATAGATATAGAAGAAAGATGATAGACGATAGATTGCTCTTAAGGCGAGATCATAAATAAATCGGGATTCGCCTCAATAGGTTCCCATGCGTCTTTGTTGAACACACTGCAAAAAATATTGTAGGATACCACAAATTTCTCCTGGAGGAATCTCTAGAGAGATTACTCAAGGAATCAATGGAAAATTCTTGGAGAGAGGATCTCCTAGATCAATCCTTAGAATAATTTCTAGAGCGTTTCTCGAATATTTCAGAAGCTTTTCTTCGAAAAATCAGGAAGGTACTCCTGAAGAACCTGTGGAAAAGTCATGTAATAATCTGGAGACAACTAATGAATTATTTTGATTTTTTTTTCCTAGGTTCTCCATGAACTCGTGCACAATTTGAATGATTGCTCAAGTAAACTTACTTTCATCATGAACGTCGCAATGGAACATAAGTGGAAACTTGTGCACTGACGATACATAGTTTTGAGAACCACTTCTTGGTTACATGATTAGAACATTTGCTATCCACATGCTTCCGCCAAATGATTAATTAGCCCATGTCGCAGGTCTTTAATCCAGTGAACTTTTTGGTAATTATTTGTTTGAATGTTTATTTATCTTCTGACAACAGTTGTTACGACAACGAACGCATTCTATGATTAATTTTGTGTCGATTTTTGACAGTTGGAACCGCTTCATGTACAGTTTACGCAATTTCGTGAAAGATTTAATATAATCAAATAATCGTGATTTACGCAGCGTTTTACGCTGTTTAGTGAATACCCTTAAAGAATTATTTGGTTCGCTGGAGAAATATTAAGAGACATATAAGCACAGCTGTTTTATTTAATAAATGAAGGAGCTATGTGTTTTTATTTTCTTTGATTTTTCGGTTTTTAAAGAGTAATTTGGTTTTTCAAATTTGCATTTGCTCTATTTATACTTGGCCCTTAAAGGGTTTTAGAATTTTACTTATCAGGCCCCGAAAGCCCTAGTTACGCCACTGAAAGTCATCTCTGAAAGGAGGCGGTTCATTTGAATTGATTCCTTCTGAGATGGTTTATTTTTGTTTGCATTTGCACATCTCCTCTGTTTCAGCATGCAATTGCTACCGGCGGCAGTAGCGTTCTATTGCAGCTGGCTAGGGAAAAAAAGTAACGAATTAATAGCAATGCTAGTTACCCGCTGGTTTACAAGGTGTCAAAGGAAAATAAATCATCTCGAATTGAGAGCGATGATCTCTGCACCCTTGTGATCACGCATTGGAAGCAGTTTGTTCGAGATGTTCGAGCCAGTTTATCCAGTGGATTGTGGTTCCGCTCAATTTGCTTTAATCGGACCGTGTTACCATCATCATGGTGTTTATTTTTGGTGACAATTCAATGCGTTTTCGAAACACCGGCATCCGAAGAAAACTCGCGCAATTAATTTGAATATGCAAATCAATCTGCAAACACCAACTAGACAGGATCATCAATCAAAGTGACGATGCATTCGGTTTTATGTGTGTTTTCAGACCCTAGGATCATTCTCACCCGTTTGTGCATCAGGTTGCACCGGTTGTGGTCGTTCCATCAACGAAAACGACATCGGTGGCCAGGCCGGTTGACAGACTCGTGTAAATCAAGATCCCTTCACCGTAGAGTGGACTGGATACTCGCACCAGAAAAAAACGCCAGAGAGTGCCAATGCCCAAGTTACGTTGGAACCTCTTACTCAATGGTTTCAAGAAGCAGAAATGATTTGTATTCTTGGCAAAATCAATTACCACGATTTAAAAATGCCACACCGTCGACTACTGCGCGTAAGATCCAAGATAAGCCTACACGAACGATGTTACGGGCATGTTGATCATGATCCCCCGCGTTTTACTGGGTGAAGATCGGTATCTTAATCCCTGAATGAACACGGGGTTCAACTCTAAAGCAACGTTTGGTGAGTCCACTGAATGGACGCTTAGAAATGTCCCTTCTTTCTGTTATACATCGGTAACGGAATGTTTCCCTTTTTGATTTATTGAGCAACGCCCCGATTCACACCATTGTTGATTCATGTTCTCCATCTATTTTTACGACCAGAGTTAACTGGTAATGCCTATAAATTGTTTAGGATTATGTTAACACAAATATTTTTTCAGCCTTTCTAATCGAGAGTGGATACAGTAATTATTTATGTCCTTGCTCGAATCCGTCAAACGTATCAGGTATCAGAAGGCCGGCTCCAGAGGCACGTTCCCCGCCATTTGGGAGATTTGTGCCATCGCCATATTTGAGCCTATTTCATCATCTACCCGAAGGGAGAGGCTAGGGAAGGGAAAGATGGGAGGAAATAGGAGTGGGGTCCCTTGAAGAGGGAAAATCGCATAAGCGAATTAAGAGCATGTAGCTCCATACCACAATGGGTTCGAACAGCGCCCTAAAAAGGGCACTGCAAAACGCATGAGCGTAAAGAGAACCTATAGCTCATTACCACAGCGGGTTGAGAATAACAGAAGGTCCTGAAGATTCAGGTAACTGAAATCAGTTTCACTTAATAAGTGTTTACCAAGTAATTGGAATCGCAAATACGCGAGAACTTGACAGTTACATATCAGGTGATAAGAAGTTCCATAATCGGAATCAGAACTATCACACACAAATGTATCAACACACTGAATATTTGCCATGTGATAGTTGAGTCAGCAGTGGCCAGTTAAGGTTGTAACCAAGCGACTGCAATTCTGCTTTGACAGATTTGTTAAATACTTAGCCACCTTTGGAGTGGCTCAGTAATGTACAGACATCCACTCGTCCCGCGAAAGGAGTTGTGAGGAACATTTCCTATAAGCAAAGTGACAAGCAATTTTGAGATCACTCGAAGCAAGGACAATTGTGTCCCAATTCACCGGAAGTGGGAACATCCAAATCACTAGGATTTCCAATGGACGGAGAAAATCCATGGAATTTGATCACAACCAATTCACAGTTTGTGGAGTATAACAAATGCAAAGTCTGCGAATTTACATTCTTATGTTCATATAGAGATGTAGGCGATTTCCTACAATAAGTAATCCAAGATTTGAACTACTTAAGCATTCCATCAGACTGGAGCTTCTCAAATTGATATCTGAGCTGCTCCAGATGATGTGATGAATATCAGCATCACTGCCCACAATCAGCAGAAGGCCTTTTCATAGGCAGTGAACGACAACTCGTTTGAAATCATCCATTGGGGATGGTTCATCATGTGGTAAATACACCACAAAACGAAAGACGTATTTTCTATTGAGGTCACATACAGAAACATAGATTGTGACAGCACATACATCTCTGGTTGTAAACTCAGAAATGAGTGTAACGACGTCAGCGCTATTAACGAGCACGCATGCACGAGGCATGGCACGCGAGTATGCCATTTCATGTTTCTGAAAGTAGCAAAAACTGGGTCCACTAGGTTACCTAGATAAAAGTTCACAAAAGTAAGGTTTTTGAACTAGCGCCACTTGAGCTGTACCATTTGCATGATTCTACAAAGATTGATCGATGCTGACATTTTATGCTGGAGATTGATCTAACTAAGCTATCCTAGCCGTAGCCACTACCCAAACTAGGCAGGATTAAGCTTTTTGCAATCTCAGCACGAAAAAGACCAGCAACGAAAAAACCAGATCGGTATCTGTTTGAAGTCGCCAAAGGCGAAAGAGCACAGAATACATTGTGTAAAACGCAAAATGCGAATCCATATAGGTGATAATTTAAATTAAATGTCAACATATTCATAATCCCACCCTTATTAAGCCTCAGGATAGAGACTGAAGAAGGGCAGCCGATTATCTCGGAGAAACACAAGGTCACCTGCACCATTGCTCCGGGTAGCACAGGAAGGACTCAATACTGTGGAGGGCGCCCTGGTACCCCACAGGCTCCGTTTGCGGTTAGGTTTTATTTAGACCCCCCTAACCATTCATTAGGCACGGTAAGCTTAAAGCCGTATGAATTAGGGGTCACCTGTGAGGTGGACTTTTACCACCGGAACAGGTAGTCCATAGTGTTAATTCTTAGCCAGTTGAAACAACCGCTACCGACACTACGCGGCTATCTAGGCTGATCGGGAAAAGGAAGTTAACATTGATGATTAACTCCTGACGTGCCCAAACAGCCTTCTTTCTGTTATACATCGGTAACGGAATGTTTCCCTTTTTGATTTATTGAGCAACGCCCCGATTCACACCATTGTTGATTCATGTTCTCCATCTATTTTTACGACCAGAGTTAACTGGTAATGCCTATAAATTGTTTAGGATTATGTTAACACAAATATTTTTTCAGCCTTTCTAATCGAGAGTGGATACAGTAATTATTTATGTCCTTGCTCGAATCCGTCAAACGTAGTTGACCCTTCATAAACTCTAACACTTGTTTTATTCTTTATTAGTTTCATTCCAAAAATTACATCCATTTCTTATATCTAGATGTTCTGTGTTAGAAAACACTATCATCCTAATTTGGTAAAACAAAATTAAGTTTTTATGAACATTCTGTTAACAGCATATTACATTTCATTTGCAGTAGCAGTTCAATTTTTTTACAGGGGTTGATTTCACCTGCTTATAAGAGAAAAAACGCTTTTAATTTATTTAACCTTACTTAACCTAAATAATAATCGTGTCAATAGAAGATTGCAACGAATTTTATCTATTTTTTTTTAATTATTTTAATTGACATTTGTTACAATGTTTCAACATTGGATATTCTATGTATCTCATCAGTACTATACCATGGCGAAAGTTCCAGAATCATTTTCAATTTTTTTAAATTTTATCATCACGGATATGACGTTTATATCCCGGAAATCATTGCAGGAATTTTCATATCATGTTTGTTGCCGTCTAGGGCAAGTCGCCTAATGTTGAACGGCTAAAAACGTCGCCTATTGTTGAACAACCCGTGTATTCCTTATGGCGTGTTCAACAATTAGCGAACATTTTGACCGTTCAACAATAGGCGATTTACCCTAACACATTCAAAAAACCTAAAGATATTTACCACTTGGAAGCCTAATAACACTTTCCGAAGCTCTCAGTAGTAGTCGGCCACAAGCAGTGTAAAAATACAGAAGAACATTTACAGGTTGTAAATGTCACCAGACTGGTGTTGCTGAAGTATTGTGATCATTTGTCTTGTTGCGTAGCCCCCATCTTTCATTCCTCTTCTGAAATGCATACAGGGGATAGGCAAAATGATTGAGATAGGCAAAATTTTGCCCAAATTCAAATGCTTATAACTTTATGAAAAATGAATGAAATTGGATGCATCTGGAAGCAGTCGACGGCAAATTTGGTCCAGTTTTAGGAACTTCCTTGGCCATGCATATTGGCCACTGGACACCGGAGATGTTCCGGATTTTCTGAGGTCATGTCCAAATGTCATTTTTTCTGTCGCTTGTATTTTTGTGCGGTGTAAAGTTAGATAGATGTTTGCAATTTTCCTAGAAACTAGAACTAATAGGAAGTTGAATGCCACCGGACGCATTAAGATTGGTTGGAAATCTTCAGAAATATGACCATTTCCGTAAAACTGGTTCCGGAAAGCATGGTCAGTCATGTTTGTATTTCCAATCACGTAAATATTATCCGGAGCTATATCCAAGTGGACATCAACCTTAAAAATGATGTTTCCTGCAGCGTATCAGAACCATTAGATGCACAGACCACTCTATAGAAGGTTCCAGGTGCCCTGGGGGAAGTGGTCAATTAGGAACATATCTGGAACCATATCAATATGGGCATCAAACTTCATGATTTTCAAAGGTTATGCTTTCCGAAGCATTTCCTGCACCACCGGCTGCCATGACCACTTTATAGTAGATTCCAGGTGCCCCGGGGATGTGGCCAATTCAAAACATGCCCGAAAACACGTCAATATGGGTAAAAACATCAAGATTTTTGAAGGTGATGCTACTAGAAGTATTTACAGCGCAACTTATTTATATGACCACTGTATAGTAGGTTCCATGGGCCCTGGGGGATGAGGTCATGTTTCGAGTTGGCCACATCTCTAGGAGCCCCTGGAATATACTATAGAGTGATTATTATATCTTGTGGTTCTGAAAATGCTCGCCATTTTCCAAGTCACATGGATCTTACTGTTTATGGTAGAATGTGATTCTAAACAGATGAACGGACATGTTCCGAATTGGCCACATCCCCCGGGGCACCTGGAACCTACTATAAAGTGGTTATGGCAGCCGGTGATGCTGGAAATGCTTCGGAAAGCATAACCTTTGAAAATAATGAAGTTTGATGCCCATATTGATATGGTTCCGGATATGTTCCTAATTGACCACTTCCCCCAGGGCACCTGGAACGTTCTATAGAGTGGTCTGTGCATCTAATGGTTCTGAATACGCTGCAGGAAACATCATTTTTAAGGTTGGTGTCCGCTTGGATATAGCTCTGGATAATATTTACATGATTGGAAATACAAACATGACTGACCATGCTTTCCGGAACCAGTTTTACGGAAATGGTCATATTTCTGAAGATTTCCAACCAATCTTAATGCGTCCGGTGGCATTCAACTTCCTATTAGTTCTAGTTTCTAGGAAAATTGCAAACATCTATCTAACTTTACACCACACAAAAATACAAGCGACAGAAAAAATGACATTTGGACATGACCTCGGATAATCCGGAACATCTCCGGTGTCCAGTGGCCAATATGCATGGCCAAGGAAGTTCCTAAAACTGGACCAAATTTGCCGTCGACTGCTTCCAGATGCATCCAATTTCATTCATTTTTCATAAAGTTATAAGCATTTGAATTTGGGCAAAATTTTGCCTATCTCAATCATTTTGCCTATCCCCTGTACCTTCCTATGTTGGGGAACTTCTGCGACAACTCTAAGCGGGGACAACCGCGACAGCAACATCGGTATGTATGCAAATGAAGTGATTTACATAAACATTCGAGTGAACAATTGCCACTTCAAAAAATTGCCAACCGACTGAGGTGTTTATTCTCACCAACTAAACTAAAATGTGAACCTCAAGTCGAGCGCATGTGTAGGACTTGACAGAGTAACATTTCAACAGATTAGAGCACATGCATCGTGTACCCGGTAGCCGGTGGACGTTGGGTAAATGTTCGCCTTTAGGTTCGTTAGCAGTCGTTTCGCATTTAGAAGCGATTAGATAGGGATTTAACTTGTTTGTACTTGATCTATAAAAAGTGTGAATTCCGCTGGGTACTAATCATAAGGCCCAAGGTACAATCGATATCAAACCGATTAAACTATAAAATCAACACCTGACAAGACAGCTCGTTATAAGCGAATGGGTGTTTGTTTATGGTTCTTGGACCTTGAATTTCTCTCGAAATAACTCATTCGGCGTGTGTAAATAGTTGTATCTGAAGCTATGAGAATGACCTATTTTGTGAACAATAATGGCGTTTTGAAGGGTAATAAACGAAATGCGAAAGAGATGACCTAAATAACTGTTCCTTAAATTGTGAACATAATTAAAAACAATCATCTCTTTTCAAGGTTCTATTAAGAATCGTGCATTTGCAAAAGCAAAACATGCAGTTTTCTTCCAAATGGATAAAATATTTAGAAAAATAAAAACAACCGTTTCTTCATTTTGACAATAACGATAAATAGACGTTTCTGTTTTTTTTTTTGTGATTTGTTGACACATCGGAAGATAAAAACTTTTTTTTTCCTACATTCTTATTACAATCATCATGAAATTCAAAATATGTTTTATAAAATTGGAGTTGAACTCGAGGAAAGGAAACAGATAAAAATACAATAAATGCCGTTCTACGGATAGGTGTGAAATACGTAAATGGAATTTGTTTTACGTTCATGGAATTCTCGCCTGTAAAATTCGGTTTGTGTGAATTTCCTAAATTTGATTGTAAAAAATGATGTCTGTTTGATGTAAATATACGAAATTGTAGTTAGTTATAGTTTTGAGAATTGTGTTGCTACTGAGTGTTTCGGGTAATCCGCTATCTAATGTTAGTGATTGTTCAGTCTGTGCAGCCTTTGGCTAAAGACGGTGTGAATTGTCTTGACTTGTCTTCAACGTAGGGAAAATTTCAAATTATCATTCCTCATGCTTGAGTTGTAGCTGGCGGGTCTCAAAAGCTGAAACATCATGCAAGAGTTGGCTTATCTATTTGACTCATTGGCCTCTATTCCCACAGTTTTTTTATGTATAGCACCAATTCTTTGTTAATATGCCAGTATCATTCTATAAAAAGCTAAGTATTTGTTTTTTTTTTCTTTTCATATTTGAATTGTATTATTTCAAAGAAGCGACTTATTTTTATTGCGCATGCATTTTAACATCTTATCTGATTAGTATGCAAATACGACAAGCAAGAAAAGCCATTATTAAGAAGATAATTAATAATAATATAATTTTCTGCGGAATCCCAGTAAATGGATTGAAAACATCGTTATTTATTCCTTTCGGGACAAACGGTTTCTCATTTTTATGATCAAATTTTTTTCAGTAAAAATCAAGCAAGGTTGATGGTGAATACACACATAACGTAGGCTTTTGTCTATTTAATTGAAATTTATATTATTTATATTATTTATATTTATATTATTATTTATATTTATATTTATATTTATATTCTTGGAACGTAAATTATTCACTTCTCTTTAGTCTATTATACTGTGTACATTTTCAGTGTTCTGCGTAGATAACATATGAACTTGTTTTTTATATGAAAAGGTACACTTCTAAACACAACTAACAAAATAAAATCAGTATAATTGTTTGTTCCGCATCAACGTGAAATTTAACCAAAATTATCAATAATTCATCAATAATAATCAATAATTCCTTGCATTTTCAATACTAATTTTTATATTATATATTATATTTCAATTCAATGGAAGAACAGGATATTTATACTATTTGATTTACAATGATATTCTTAAATATTCTCAATTTCAGCATTCATACTATAGGATCATCACTTTGGAAGGAGTTTGTATAAATGTCTTTAATAAAACCGGATGTTGGATTTTAAATAGCTGTTGATTCTTACGTGTTGTGTGGACATATTGGACGTGATTGACCATATTATATCAATATTTACTGTTATTTATTTTCGGTTTATTTGATAATTTATTATTATTTCATTTTTTTAAATTTATTATTGATTGAGTTCTGCACCATTATCTATATGAAACCTCGTACACAATATTTAGCCAATTTACTTGAATCATGACTGCCATCCTTATCTTTGGCCACATTGCACATTCTTCAGATCCTGTTGCGCCTTGTTAATCTTCTTATTCCACTGCGTTCCATAGCTTTTATAATTAACAGTACCCGAATCTGTTTTCTCACGGATTTTTTTACACGGTCGTGAAAAAAAAAGTTTCCATATATATTCCATATATATATATATATATATATATATATATATATATATATATATATATATATATATATATATATATATATATATATATATATATATATATATATATATATATATATATATATATATATATATATATATATATATATATATATATATATATATATATATATATATATATATATATATATATATATATATATATATATATATATATATATATATATATATATATTTTTTTTTTTTTTTTTGCCAAAACCTTATTTGTACATGAAACGTCGAGAAATTATGTTACTTTGTTTTGCACGGTTTCCAAAATTTTGAACTAAAACCTTTTTTTTTGTTGCACGATGCACATCACCCGTGCAAGAACAGAATCGGGTGTACTGTGATGCGCGTATATTATTTTAAAATGTTATATTATATTTCATTATATTATATTATATTGTTATACATATGTATTATAGTGACAATAAACTGGGAACGGAAGGAGAATCAGGGCAAGGTTAAAGATGCAACTCACAACAATGAATTGGAGTTCTTGAATAAGACGCGAATTTCGTTTTTACAGGATTATTATTTGGAATTATTACTATTGGCCATGTCTAGCGTACACTTCAAACATTAGTCATTGTAAGGATACTTGGATACAGTTGGCGTATTTTATAATATTATATTATGTTGTGTTATAATATATTATAATTTATATATTATATTACATTAGATTGTATTGAGTTATTTCATATTTTAATACTATTTACTATATTACAGTATGGCCCATAAAAAAATGCGAAAATGGTCATATCATGTTTTATGGTAGTTTTTACATAGAAAATATAAATAAAACATAAATATTATTCATTACTTGTATTGTTTAATCTATTTGGACTCAGTTTTTCACTTTGGATATGATTTTCATCTGTTACTTTCACCTGACCAGAGAGGAATCGGAAGCATACTTTCAAATTTAATCATGCGGACTTCGAGTTCAATATCTGTGTGATGAAAGCTTCTAAAACATAAACGATGGCGTGGGATTTTTCACAGGCCTTGTCTCCAGCATACGCCCATATAAAATGATAGAATTGGTTCATACCTGAGTCATTGGAGACTTAAACATATTTTCGAAAAAACGGCTCATTTTTTAGAGCTTTGATTGAACCTTCATATAAGTGTGATAAGTGGCTCCGTTTTGCTTAAAACCTATGAGCTAGTATGATATAAGTTGTCTCTAACCGATGGAACAAATTTCACCCTCAAAAATCTGTTATAGGCCTCCGTATTTATTTTTTATTCAACCTTAACAAAAAATAAAGGCATATCAAACCTATAAGACGCAAATGCTCTCAAAACTATGACCCTGACAAAATATTTTATTGTGATCATGAAAAACACGTTCTCCAAGAACTCCTCCATCCTCTGATACCAAACAAACTAAAATTTTCAACAATAAAGTGTGATTTTTCAAGGTAGAAAGTTTATCACCAGAGTATACGACAATCCGACGCTGTTTCTAGCTTTCGGCGTACAAAACCTTTGAACTTACTTGCTTTATTACATTATTTAGAACAGTAAGAAAAATATGAGAAAAATTGTCCTGGATAGCGAAGCTGTATCAGAATATAATACAATAATCAGAAATTACATTGACTATCAAAAACAAAGAAAATAACACTTATGGATGCTATATTCACGTTCAAAAAATTTTCGCATTTTTTTATGGGCCATACTGTACAATATAATGGAAGGGACGGAGCACCAAAGCAACATTCAAGTTGCAACAGGACAATGAAGTGGAGGTACTGATCGTGACGCGAACTTTGGTTTTACACTTTTTTTTTATATGGAATTATTACTATATGCCCTGTTCGGCGTACACTTATGGCATTAATCATTTTCAGGATACTGGGTTGACGGATTATAAATACTATATTGGATTATATTGTTTCATTATATTATATTTGTTATATAATATTATGTTTTTCATATACCATATTATATTTACATCACATTATTATACTATATAACATTGACAATCTACTGGGAAGGGAGGGGGCATCAGGGCATCATTGAATTTACAACTGGGCAATGAAGTGGAGTGCCAATCGGAGTCAGGAGGAAAAGTGTTAGTCGTTCGCGTCTAGTACTTTTCTCTCCAACAGTTGTAAAAGATTTGACGCGCCCTTCTTTTAACAAACCTTTCCGTGGAAAGCTCGACAAGTATTGCAAATTCTAATACTCAATCTGTTGGATCATATGGCTGGAAGGAGATTCTCTATTTCCCGCGGGTTTCGCGTAAGTGTTTCTACTTACGGGTCCGCCACCCCCCTTTGGCCCTTCATACAGCGATATGTTGAATGCAGATTGGTAATAAATTTTGACCTTACTGTTGAGTGAAGCCGCATGCAGAGCAAGACTCAAGCAAGGATTGGTGGCTACCTACATACATACATACATACAGCACCGATTCTTTGTTAATATAACAAATCTTGCTTATGTAAACAATAACATTAGTTTTCGACCGATTTCCGATGGGTTTTATGATTGAATCATTATCGAGCAGTTCTTTAGATATACCAGCATACCATAAATCTCTTCAAGACGCATATCCAACATTCATATAATTTTGCTCAGTTAAATATATATTGACAAAGCTGGACTTCAACAGCAGTTCAAGGCTTCAAGGATTTCAAATCAACAAGCGTTCCAAATGATCTTTCGATGGATTGTAAACAAGGATGATAATTGATACTGATACGGGCTTGCCATTTCTACAAATTCAACTAATGACCTTTGTTACCCATGTTTGTGAGGCTTGTGGATAATATTATTATCCAAATAAGCTTATTTAGTTTTGAGCTCAACAACCATATTAATTTACTTTATTTGGGATAGCTGAATCCATTGCCTTTTCCAATAATATCATAGCACGTCTGGTTTTTGAAGTATTAGCTGTTGATAATAAATTATTAAACGATTTCAGTCAACTTACAGGTAAGTTTTGTTACTTATATTACGATTATTTTACTTAATTCAGCACATAATTCAAAATGTATGTGTCAAATATAATGCTGAAAAATCGGTTTAATCGTGAAATTAAATACAAACTATATCCTACATGATACTATTATGTATACTTAGTGGATTAGATAACTAAAACGTTTACTAAATCATAGATACAGATTCATGTAAATAATAACGAAACCAGTATTTGTGTTGACTTGTAGCTCAAAATAACGTTCTGGAAAATTTCTGACAGCATCAGAATTAGCTTACTAGGAACACATGATTTGATTCTTGAGATTCGCATAATTAGATGCCGTCCATAAATTACGGTTCAAGTGTTACGGCTCACACAAAATTTTAAAAATTTCCATACAGAAAGCCTTATGGCGAGGGGAAGGGAGTCAGAAATTTTCAATTTTGGCGTTATGTAATAAATGGACACTGCCCTATTTTTGTTCTGCTTGTTATTCAAAAAGTTCTTTGAGTACAGTAGTTTAGATCTACAAGCACTATCAGTAAACTCTACGAAGTATTTTAGAAACATTCATAACCATATAAGTTAACGGAACTTGTTCAAGAACGGTTAATGTTATCCAAGAACTTCTTTGAGTATAGCTCTCCAGGTCTTTAAGTGGAATAAGTGATCTTTCGAAGGAATTCATAAACGGTCCAAGATTTTCTAAGAATCCATATGTATTTATATCGTGAGATGATCAAGAAGAATATATATGGAGTCGATTCCATGAACAATCTAAAGGCTTGATTAAAATAACTGAATGAAGAGTGTGCTTTGGAAAGCCCAAGCATGCGGTTTAGCTTTTATTTCATCGTCAGAATGCTTTCTTATTTTTTTTTGGTGTTCGCGTTTTGCGATTGAGAAAATGTATTTGTGTTCATTCGAAAATGAATTTCCAACTGGTAAGCTCGTTTAATGCTTATGATATCACAATTTCAGTGATATTCATTATTCCTGTTTTATGTAATTTTATTACACACAAAACTTTCTATTTCCAGCATTACTAACAACAACTTTGAATAACTCGATATTATGAATGTGAACGATTTTTTTTAATCTTTTACCAATATGCGACACAAAAATGTAAAAAGAATCGTTAGTAAGTGTAAGTTGCAGAGGTGTTCTCGGTCTCTAAAAGTAACAATCATTACACACCAACATTCCTACCCCATCTCAACTGACAGTAAGGACTGGGCCGGCGCCGTTATTGATCAATAATATACAGAAACTCCCATATCACATATCCCACTATAAATAATAAAGCGGAAAGTTCCATCCCTCATGCATTTGGATCGAAGTGCAATTTTTATCGGTTCCGATCAATCAAGGAGTAGCACTTTTGACATGTACAGCCAGTCTGTGCTATGCTATGCTATAGAATGGTTCTTAAACTGAATTAGTTCGTAAAATGACGTTTTGCCTGTTGAAGCCGGGAACGTTGCCCTATAGTTTTAAATAGTAACCAGTCGACTATTGATATTTTGTAAATCTACACAAATTATGTCACAGTAAATTTAGACTTTTTTGACCACTGTTGGGAGATTTCGAACCTCTTAACAAAAGCTGCACTGGTGTTGTTCTGTGCCGAGTTCTTTGAGCTGGAAATAACGTTTATTAAATGGTGTAACTTTATCGAATTCATTGCAACTCTCAACTGGTCTCCTTAGCTATTTCTACTCCAACAATCTTAATGCGTGTTTCTTATAGAGAAATTCCTCTAAATTGGGGAGGATCATGTTTTAATCTTAGGCATATATCTATATGAATAGGTTAGAACATACGATTGTAATATCGTTCTCTTGAGACCGCAGACAAAGGGATGAGAACTCCTGAGGATACTAACGTAATCTATTTATGAAACAAACCTATGATAATTCAATATGCAAATTGTCTCTGAACATTAGTTCAACTTACAGAGCAAACTAGTACTTAGGTACAATCAATCGACTCGATGGGATATTCAAAATTTCAATAATAAAGCACAAATTTCTTTCGTTCAACTGCTGCTGTCTCCAGTGGAGAGTGATCCCCTTATCTTGACATTTTGCACGCATCGAAACTTGCGCACGGTCATTGTCAGTCGATGCGTGTTAAGTCCGACCGGGGGCCTTGTGGATCGATTCGCAATTCAAATTCCCAGTTCTGCCACTGTCGGCAACAACCACCTTCCCTCCCTTGTCACGCTTTTTGTAAGAGACCTACAATAAGGGAGAAGTGTTTGCTCCATTGAATCTGTTGCATGCTCCTGTGGAGCAAAGTTTGACACCGAAAAAATTGACCTAACCTCGGCAGGTTCTAACAAGGGAGGGTCACGATAGCGCCCCCAGGGGATTTCAACCGGACTATTTTTGTTGGATTTTATATGTTAAAATATGGAAAATTCCAAAGCATTTCGGGTGATGGGCCAGTGGTGTCGCCAGGAGGGGCTCTTAAAGGTGCAAAATTTCGCATATCGAATATAATTGTAAAATTTTCTTATTCAACATAAACTATAATTTTAATGCTGATTGCAGTAGTTACAGACAGAATGAATAATTATCTATATGAAAAATATATATTTATACGCGTCTGTAATCAGGATGAAAACTCGTGGATAAAATTATATAATTTTATAATTTTTTTAGTGTCAATTTCCGAACTATCGACGCTCTCCCCACCTTTACCACGAAAATAGAGAAAGACCACTTGTTTTCTCCAGTCGTGTATATAGGGAGGGCAAACATAAGGGCAATGGTAGCAATGTAGAAAATAAGGAAATACGGTTTCTACTGATAAGAAAAGAAAAATCACTCGTAAGCTAAATTTCGATGATTATTTTTTAAGCTACACAAAATATGGAAAAGCATTAGTAAGTTTATATATGAATCGAAAGTATTGCCAGTGAAGGTATTCGTGTAAAAAATTGATTGAAAATTATTGCAAGTTAACTTCCATACTAAGCTTTATGAGTTACATACCATGAAAAATTATTTATTTCGGTTTAAGATCGTATCGAAGCAGATATTAATTTTATCTTGTGAAAAAAAGTTAAATATAATTAGCAGAAAATCATGGTTTTGTGTGAAGTTTTTGGAAGTTGACACCAAATATATCTTTCCATTCGAATGGATTAAAAATTAAAAATCGTTACATTAAGTACAACTGAAAATTTGTTTAAATCAACTTCAAAGGGCTCGATGATGTATGCATTATGTCAAGTTATATTACATCGAGGGTACATTATAACGAGATTAAGGTAGATCAAGAATTAAGTGAATTTAAATATTACATATCACTATCTGCTAATTTCGAAAACTTTGACCATAAACTAGTATAAACGGATGGAAAGGTTCTTGCTGATTTGCAATATAATTGCACTTTAAGAAAATCAAAACTTATTAGGTTTTTGAACCGCTTGGAAGTAAATTGATAGGGTTGAAAAGATTGAACTCGAAGAATATACTCTCTGTGCCAAACCGGACAAAGTATTTATAGAAACGGAAGAAGTACACATCGGGCGGTTGCACGATACCAGAACATTTAGCCAGAATCTATATCTTGATTAAATTAACGTTTTTAAGAACTGTCGATTCATACAGGACCTTACCCGGGGCAATTGGGGATCCGGGGTAAGTGGGACGTTCCGTCGTAGCTCACTTAGGAAAAGTTTTTCACGGGGCTGTTCTTCTAGAAAGTTGAAGATACAATGACAAGGAATGTATTAAGTGCAAACAATATTTTTATTTTTATTACCATGTGGTTCATGCAACAGTTGTCAATTCAGCGCCATATTCAACTTGCGTGATAAATTGAGGCGTGTTTCACGTCTTGCTTTGTCTCGCAAAAAAAATGTGTTTTAAATAGAATTTCCATCAGTAAGCTACAATTTTAAGTATTATTACAAGCTGCTAACGATAAACCGGTATTTTGTTTTCATTTCATATGCAATTTTCGATGAGTGGGATCTATCAAAACAAAAACCAGAATCAAAACTTTTTCTTAACGTTTCAAACATTTTCCAAGAGAGTAGCACTAAAACATTCAAACAAATTATTTTTATCGAAAAAGATCAATCTTAAATAACGTAATTGCAAAAGAGGGAGAAAAAATGCGTAACTCTTCTATATTTTTTTATTTTTGAAATACGAATTTAAAAATGAACAAAGACAGGTATGAACTTTGAAATGCATCATGAGAGCGAGTACTTGTTTATTTTAATTGAACTTTATTTGTTATTTCTACCAAATTTAATAGTTAATTCCATCCTATTAAGTGGTTTTCTGCCATGCATATAAATAATAACAGAACATATTTATAATTTCGTCAATTATTGAATGTTTATGTCTAATTAATAACCTATAAATGATATACTTTGAACATGTTTTTTTCATATTTACGCATCTTTTGAGGAATTTTCATAAAATATTAGGTGCGATGTGACATACTATTAAATAAACGTTTCCTTCCAAAAGTGTTATGTATTTTATGGTTGAACCCTTATGTACTTCAAAAAAGGTACTCAAAATTGAAAATCTATGATTTATCAATCCTATTATGGTTGACAAACTGATGTGGATTGACGCATGAAACTGGATGTGTCCCACTTGCCCCGTTTAGCGAGGTCACTGCGTCTAATGGCTCATTCTAAAACTTTCTTCTAAGGTTTTTACAATTTCGGAATTATTTGATCAGTCTCATGCACACACCAGTAAATATGTTGCCAAAATATGATTGTGTTGTTGGATTTTGAAAAATACTGACATTTGAAAATTTTATTGAACAACGGTAGTTCAACGTCGATGGGGGTGACAATGGGTCTAGGGGGTGAGATTGGGTCAAAACGGAAAATTATTATTTATGTAATATATCAGCTAATAACGCTGATATCGCTAGAAATAATTATTCATATGTTGGGGAACATATTATTACACATAATTCATCACAATATACATTTTTAGAATTAGTAATTTTTGTTTACTATATCAATAAACTTGTATGTTAAAACTAGATAAAATTTACAGCATTAAATTTCTCCTGTGCAAAGTATAACGCATGTAGGGGGAGATCCCCCAGTACCGGACACTTAAGCCACTAAATTCATAATTCAAAAACTATTGATTTTATGGGCTCGTGTTATCCATTTATGATAAATATTATCATTTTTATAGCGTACAAAAATAAATTTGAATATATAAATATGAATTTTAACCATGCATTTTGATGATGTATTTTAGTTCCAAATTGATCGATCTTGAAAGGTGGCACCCAATACCGGACACGATCTGGAAATGCCTCAAATTCTGCAAATTTGAACATCATTGAATGTGTACACTATAGGAATAGTTTATAATTACCAATTCAATGCATTTGCAACATTTACAAGAATAATTTGAGTTTTTCTTAGTTTGCAAGATGCCGATCAAAAACCTCTTCCATATATGATGAAAAATAGCACATTTTACGATATTGTTCTGAATGTTCATTATTCTTAATTTTATTGCATGTTTGATACCATGATCGACCGAATCCATGAAAAATGAAAGTATTTTGAGACACTGACGCAATAATTACAAAGATATCATATAACAAATCAAGCTGTCCGTAACTGAGGGACAGGAGGTGCTTAACGAAAATTGTAATTTGTCCATATTTAGTTCAATTATGGTACAAAATACATTCATACTATCAAATTAGGATTATGTTCGATCATGCTTGAGTGATCCAAAGTATTTTTTTGTTATTCAAAATAATTACTAAATATGCTCAAAATTAAGAAAATACGTCAATTTTTTAAAGATTTTCAAACTTTTCTACTTTTTCAAAAAGGCATGCATATTTCAAGGATGTGATATTCTACGCAAACATTAGTCTACATAATAGCTTTCTTTTCTACTAATACACCATCTTGATTGGACCATGATTTCTCAATGTTTTGACTTTGTCCGGTATTGGGTGCTGTCCGGTACTGGGGGATCTCCCCCTACTTTAACCTCTATCGTTGTATTAGTAGAAGGTTGAAAGACTTTTCATTACACTTCACAAGTATTTTCCGGAATCTAATTGATTTTTCCACAAAAATTATATTTTTTTCGGTACGGTGTCTAAAACATTGAAAATGGGGGTGAAATTGGGTCAAGCAAGAACGATAGTAAATTAAATCGCAAGACCACTTTTTTGACATTTTACGGTGCCTGGTGTTCTCATTCCTCATTAAGATGTGTTTATTCTTTCTAAATACAGCATCTCTGAAACATCAAACAAGTCTACTTGAGGATTCCGTGCATCGAATAACAATGCAAGGAATTTTGACAACTTCTCAAACCAGCAACTATGTTTCGTGCGCAGCAACATCGTAAAATTTAATCAATTGTTTTTTTTTAAATAAATTTAATTATTTATTAGTGTCTTCATATTACAGAAACATCTCACGAAAGTACGAATGAGTTGGATCGCTGAAATACCGGTACTATGAAGTCAAATCAAATTTTCTCATAGCTCTTCAAATTTTTGGTATAATCGTTCTTTTAAGTGGGTTTATCATACTTGTGAAACATCTTAGATATCTTTTCGTCTTTTTTGCATCGTATTTCATCAATATTTTTCAGCAGTGAATGGTTTTGCAGTCATATTCTCAAAAATAAGTTAAATCAATAATAGTGACCCAATGTCACCCCCTCTATGGGGTGAGATTGGGTCATTTTTCATTCACTTGTAGTGTCGATGTGAATAAATATTTTTCAACAATTATTTGAACAGTTGTTAATGTACCATCAAAGTACATACACACCAAATTTGAAGTTTATTGGAGCTAAATTGCGATAATTATTCAATAAACAAATCGTACATATGCCTTTTTGACCCATTGTCACCCCCAACGACGGTATCGTTTTTTAGGTCCCACTTGCCCCGGGTTACCTTATATATATTAGAGGTCCCAGAACTGATCAATAGACAAACTTTTTATCTTCCCCTATTCTGGCGACGGTAATATCTGCTGACACCAGCGTCTACTACACTATGACTTTAAAATATTCATGGACTGTTTCCTTTTGGTAGAAATCAGCTTTAAACTTTTTTTTCCATTTGCTGGGCGGACACGGTTTATGTCTTGACGAATTCTATATCAAATCAAAGACGGGGTTGGTGTTCTAATGGCTATCGCTTCTGCTTCATAAGCAGAAGGTCATAGATTCAATCCCAGGCCCGTCCCTTTCCTCGTACTTTGTAGTTGTATCTTTCACTTGCTTCTATTTCCACTCTTAATATATCACAGCTGATCTATCACAGTTCATAGCATTTGCTAGAACCCGAGAAAAAAACCGTTTCCCTACGCTTCTATTGCTACATCATTGTAGCACACCTTTTCTTACGCCTGATACATATGCAGTCTGCTAATCAAATCAGCAAGCCTCTCTGCCATAAAATTACCCCACCCCTTCAACCTTCCCGCATGAACTGGTGTAGATGTAGTGGTAGATACGATCTATCGTGGGAGCCAGTTGAATGCACCATCAATTCCTTCCCCTTCCCACATTGGTCTGCATTCTGACGTGGCAGGCACCATTGTTACCTAAACAATAGAAGATCACCAGCACTTATACAATGAGGGTGTCTGTTAATCGTCGGACACGATTTCTAATAGTTTCGATTCATTCCGGATGGAATTCGTTTCCTGCAAACAAACTGAAACCAAACCAATGCATGCAGGATATATTCAATTTGTTTTAAACTTTGAAACTGCAGGATAAAAGCAATAACTTTACACACTGCATATAAAAAAAAAATCTGCTAACAAAACACCTCCAGAGATCTGTGAATCTAATTTTAATTAATTTAATACGTACAAGTTAAATCGAGCATGAAAAGGACAAGACCAAAGACCACGCAACTATTGCCTTGGAAGCTAAGATCCAACGCAGCAAACACACATCGTATTCATGTCTTTGAAAACCTAGATAGTTTCTCTTCGTCGGCAATGTTCCACCGTAGCGTTCGTAGTTCACAAGGCGATTCATTAGGAGCATAATTAACGCGAAACCTCTTCCAATTAATTTTCACAGACAGCCTACAAATTCAGCGCAATCCACGCACCAAACATCTTGTCATAAAACACCCACATACTTGAATGAGCCGGCGAAGCAAAACAAAAATGCCATTCCGAGTTCCAGGCCATCACTTTTGGTTTCAAGCTTTAAGTCAGTTTGATCTTACAAATCCTCGCAATTCTTCTTAGCTTGGCCAATCCCCAGGTCTGACGGATCTGACGCGATGACATGATGGACGATAAACCTTTAACCCATTTCTCCGCCTGCAATCAAGTACCCGGTCGGTGGTTGAAGCACGATTTTCCGCTTATAAATCAATTCCCGCCGCCATCCAGTCGCACAGTGGTGGAAAGCTGGACAAATCATCTAAAATTGATATCATTGCTTCATGTTCACAATATTTGTCTTGTGTGTCCGATACTTCAACTAAGAAAAAGCCAAATATTCAACCCAATTGAACAAAACACTGCGCGACAAAAAAATTTGTTTTGCGTGTCTCGAGGATCAAATTATGTATCTCTAGTAAATTTGGGGTTGCTGAATCTGAATCAGTATTTTGTGCTACTTGTCGCCGAAGTTGCGTAAAACACTCCACCAAGCATGCAAAATAGGATTTCAACTTTCATTCAAGATGTAATTTGGTTTGGATTGCGTGATTAAATTTAGATTGAATTGACTTTTTCTAACATGTTTTCAGCTTCCATACTATATATTTTTGTTTCTTTTATATGGTGAAATATGATGCTTTTCTAAGTCATCAAAAACTAATTTTTGATCACCGAAAGTATTATTGACTTAGTAAATAAGTATCGATTAGCACATGAAGTTTGAATTCTAGGGCAGAACCTGCTTCTCAGCTTAGTGTTAAATGAGTACTTCCACAGCTATTAAGGTGAAGATGAATCGAAGCCAAGGTTAAAATTTTCAAGAGCACGGATCTGGAGAACCAAATATCCGTTTAAGCTAAAAACCTAATCGATTGGTCACCACCAGCTAGTGACCAATCGATTAAGTTTTCAGCTTCATCGGATGTTTGGTTCTCCAGATTCGTGCTCCTGAAAATTTGAAGTTTGGCTTCGATTTATCTTCACCTTAACTGAGAGCGTTGTTTGCCAAAGTTACCAGTTTTGCATTCATACATCGTGAGGCAGGTTCAATGATAATTTATGCCCAGGGAAGTTGAGAAAATTTCTATTAAGAAAAGGTCGGTCCAGGATCGAATCCAGACACCTTCAGCATGGCTTTGCTTTGTAGCCGCGGACTCTAATCACTCGGCTAAAGAAGGCCTCTAAAATTCTGTAGCATTATAAGCAAATAAATTGAATAATAAAACTGCATCATTAAACTTACCCCTGTGACTTAAAATACCCATGAAATGTACAATTTTACGTTATAAAAATATATCACTTATCAAATTTAGCAAATGGTCATTATTCAGCCATTTTGGACAATTTTCTGAGGTTTCGTCCAACTTTCAGATGGAGGCCCGCCACTGTGACTCGGCTTGCGATCCCGGTTAGTGCCAGACGATTAAAGGAATTGACATAATCCATGCGTTTAATTTCAGTCACACTTTCGGCGGCGGGATCGCTACTGCTGCTGCATCAAGGGGCCAAATTCCATCTCCATCATCAACACCATCCGACATCGAAACATTTCGGTGGTGGTGGTCTCACTTCTCTTGCCGAAAATAGCTTATGCTTTGGATTGCGATGGTCCGGTAGCAACTTGGATCTTGGATCTTGGGATCTTTTGCACCCCGAGGGAACATGCAATTGAAGAAAGCCGACAAACGGATTGGGATCACTCGCCATGGCGTAACATGGGGAGAAGTTCGGGAGCACTACCAAAGTCGAATTTAATTAATGTTATACCTCTACAAGACACATAATTAATGTGGTTTATCATCGTACTGGATCGCATTGGCAAAATGTAGATTCAGATAAAGGGATGTAGTGCTGTATTGTATGGGGCATGGCACATTAGTGCTTAGATATTTGAGTTTGTTCATTGACTAAAAATCGATCTATTAAAACAAATTGAAGATGGTAATTACAATGTTGTAAATGTAGAATTTCAAAAACATCCAAGGAATTCCGGTTTGCCCAATTTACTGGTTCACGCTTTTGCCCAGATACCATCGTGGGTTTGAGTTTCTCCAGACGAGGATCTATTCTGGATGTAAATTGTATCGACTTCCTAGCGAATAGTATTTTAGTACTTGCCGAGTGGTAAAAACAGTTATATAAGTGAATTATTGTTCTAAAAACATTCAGCTAAGAAGTATGCTCTGTCCCAATTGAGACGTACTTACTTTTGAATACGCTCCTCTTCGTCTTATACCGACTGGATTCGAGGTGAACCCCATTTTTGCGGGATTGTTGTACGGCATTTTCACAACGTGCCCCACCCATCAAACCCTTCCAGCTTTAGCGACTCGTGATTCATTCTTCTCCTTCATACGCTGTTCTCACATACTCCGCCGAAGATCGTCCTAAGTACACGTCGTTCAAAAACTCCTAGCGCTTGCAAGTCCAGGTCTTGCAGCATTGTCCACGTCTCATGCCCGTAGAGGACTACCGGTCTTATCAGCGTCTTGTACATGGTACACTTAGTACGGAGTTGCAGTTTACCAGACCGCAAGGTCCGTAGTAAGCATAAATTGCGGTAATGATTCGTCTTCGAATTTTGTCTGCTGCAGTTGCTATCCGACGTTACCAATGATCTGAGGTAGACAAATTCGTCCACCCCCTCGAACTCATCTCCGTCGATCATCACGCGTCTGCCACTGCAAGCTCTATCGCGCTCAGTACCTTCAGGCAGCAGATATTTCGTCTTCGACGGAATAAAAGTAAAAAAAGTTTCCATACATTTTTTTTCCGCCAAAACCTTATTTTTGCTTGAAACGTCGAGAAATGGTGTTAATTTTTTTGCACGGTTTTTGAAATTTTGAACTGAAAACAGAATCGGGTGTATATTGTCAGTAACCACCTGGAACTTTCTTACGACAATGTCCACGTCGTCAGTGAAGCATATGAACTGGCTGGATTTATTGAATATCGTGCACCGCATGTTGAAGCCCGCCCGTTTCATAACACCTTCTAGCGCAATATTGAACAGGAGGCATGAAAGATAGATTGAGACGTAACGTTGAATGAAGAAGAATGTCCGTAGAAACCCAAAATTCGACCGTCAACACTACAGCGTCTTATGCAAAGTGAAGTTTTCGTTTGCAAGTTGCGGATTTGAGAGTTGGCTAACTTATCCGTGAAAAGCCGTCTTTGCACCTGCATTTGGTGCGTCAATCATCGTCCTTGAAGGGTCAATGCTCAATAGGGCCAATAGGGTATTTAAGGCGACCCAATTGATTCTAGTCTGGGAGGGAGGCTCCGATCGTACACACGAAATATTGGGATGGTACACAAATTATGTCACGCTAAATTTCAACTTTTTTGACCCCCCCCCCCCCCCCTTTGTCACACGTTTTGTATGAGTCCTTCGAAAATTTTGTAAGGCTTGCCACGCTTGGCTCGACCTCCTCACCCCCCCTTGGAGTGTGACGTAATTTGTGCATGACCCCTTATTACCCTGCGTATACCTCTCTGTTGATCGACCATTAGCGGCATTCTTCATATATGTCACTATCCGACCCTTTTCATCGATCTAATCTTTTCGTATTCGTCGTTAACCATGTCGTTGTGGTCGAAGATCCTACAGAGTTTTGACATCTCTAGAATCGTTGACTGTGCAGCTATACCATCTGTGGGGAAGCGTTGGATATTGAAGCGCATCGTTCTGTTATTTCAGGAATTCGTGACTAGGGATTACCACAACCGATTTTTTTCTACAACGCGGTAAGATTCGAGTCCTTATTATGATCTCTATTGGCCTGTACATCTAAATATGACATACAATAAATATTGACTAATTGGGTGCAAGCATCGTTACTCGAATGTCGCCATATTTGAGAATATTCTTACGTGAGAAGCAGGTACCATTAAAAGGGGGTAACTTTGATAATGCGGGTAACTTTGATAGTGCGAGACCCACAACCCACTAAACGAAATAACAAAGGTTCTGTTAATTAGTTAAGCAAAACGAATGCAAAACTAAAAAGTATTAGTATGTCACTTCATGTCGAAGCTATTTCCGTTGGAATCAAGTAAATGTGAGGATTTATATGCAAATATTAAAAATTTAAAAGATTTTAGCATTTTTTAAACGTTTACAAAAAATCTGTTGTACGATCACTAATTTATGAAGTAATAATGAATTTGTCACGTATCCTTGACAGCATAGTTGTAGTAGAACATGAATTGAGTCTCAAATCTCCTAGCGAAAACCATTTTTACAAACTGGGACCATTTTTGTAATCTAAGTCAGACATTTCCATATAGCGTTAAACGCCTAGGTATGCAATACATTACGGGCACGCTGGGGGAAAAGATCCGCTACGTCGAAAGACACCATTATCTCATCATCCTTGATATTTCCAGACTGCTAGAGTTTCTGGGAGAACTCATGTGTATTTCAACCGACCAAGTGGGGTTTGCCCCTTTAAAACGAGCCTCGCAATCCTCGCAGTGGATCAACTCATAAATATCGGTAGGGGCTTTCGTTTATCTTTTTCTCCATTTGCTAGTCGTAATCCATCTTGTTCATGATGACTACCGCATTTCCATGTCCACCTTGATGCAGAACAGTGTTTTATCCTTTTAGGTTTTTAAACGATCCTTGTAACGTCCTGGTCTGCCTTGCAGCGTAGTCCTGTTTTCTATGGCCTCTGCTATGATCGTCTCTGCTGTGTCCATGTCCATGAAATCCAAAATGGGACCAAGGCAACGGCAGTACGTGGCTTTTCAACTTAAGGGAGCAGAAGCGTTCACACTCAAGAAAATTTACACGGACATGTGTTCACTGTATTCTATTGTCCAAGCGAAACACAGTGAACATATTTTCATCGAATAATTTTTAGTTTTGAACAGAAAAACTGCTTTTGAAGCTTACGATGACGGATCCTTGAATGTTAATACCTAACATAGCAGCTTTGGAATTTAGAGTATCTACGAACGAGAGCATGAAATTATGACTTAAAACCGTGTTTATGTACAAAATGTATGATTTAGGATGGATTTCTTCGGGTCAAGTCTAGCGCACGACACTGAAGACAGCCTTATGGTTAAGATGGAAATACAAAAAAAGGATATACATTCTAGTGAAATTAAATGTTTTTTTTTTACCCTGACCCCCACATCAAAAAGTTCAAATCTAGCCCCCTTCTAGTGGACTCCATTACAAAACACAAATAAACACAGGGTGAGGAGGACAGCTACAAATACAAAACACATTGACGAGATCCCAGTGGAAATCTACTCTCCCTTATTATTAGCTTAGCTTAGACTGACTACACATATCAATGGTTGCTATTCCGTGATTGACCGAAGTCAGTGAAAATGCACAAAGAATCAACTAGAAGTTTGGCTGGGATTGGCCATAATCTTCTTCAATGTGCATAATTCAGTGCCTCTATTTATACAGGGTCAATAACGGCGCCGGCCACGTCCTTGCAGTCAGGTGGGATTGGGGGAAGGAATGTTAGTGTGTAACCTTTGCTATTTGGAGACCGTGTATGCCTCTGCATCTCCACAAAAGTTACTGGGAGGGATGTTTGTTAATGGGAAGGATCGTTGGGTCACAGGATTCACTTTGATAAGCGATTAGACCATGATAAATAATGATTTGTGAGATATAAACATGCTTATTTGTAAATATAATATTTTCATTTGATATGAACAATTTCTATGTAGTGGAAAATTATGCCGACACTTGAGGTGACGAACCATTCAAAGTTTGTTGAACAAATACCTAAATGTAACATTCCTACAGCTGTCAGGACGAAAGCATGTGTTATTATATTTTACTTATTTGAAAAGAAACAAAAAACTTGATTGGTTGGAACACTCTTATTCTTATGCCGACACTTACAGTGGCGAACCATCCAAAGTTTGTTGAATAAAGTGAACTTTTCGCAAGTCTACACTTGAAGTGTCGAACCATTCAAAGTTTTTTTTTTAATTACAAAAATAAAGGTAAAAAGGGGTGTTCTGAAAATAAAAAAATGTGAAACATAAATAATTCATGAATCAGAGTTTGTGTCGACACTCACAGTGACGAACAATTCATAGTTTGTTAAAAATTCATATTTACGTCCCACAATTGTTACGATTAAGTGTGCAGTCATACATATTTTATAGATTAGAAATAGTAGCATGAAACGAGCTCACCAATTGATCCTTTATCCTTCACTGTGCAGCCACAATCCACTCTCAGCCTCACTCGTTTGCTCGGCTATATAAAAGCACTCAGAAAAAAAAGGCGCGCGACCCGAAAAGAAAAAAAACTTAGCTTTCTTGACGCACTGCCCAGCAGCAAGCGTCATGGTCAAAGGATCAAAAAGAACTAACCGAACACGCCACTTTTTCACGTACTAGACCGACGCGCGACATGTTTGATCCTGCCCTCGTCGCTGGCCCCCGTAGGAGCAAGCGTCAAGGTCGAAAGATCAGACAGAACTAATCGATCGCGGCACTTTTCACTTACTCTAACCGAACTAACCGAAAACGCCACTTTTTCACTTACTAAACCGACGCGCGACATGTTTGATCCTGCCTTCGTCGCTCACCCCCGTAGGAGCAAGCGTCAAGGTCGATAGATCAAACAGAACTCTGGAAATCTACTCTCCCTTATTATTGTTTACAAAACACACAAACATAGTCTTGCAACTTTCCAATTTACAAAAAAAAAGATAAGCTACTTTTAAATTTCAATTAGATCCAAAGTATGTTTAAAATTGTATAACGAAAAGATCGAGTGATTGAAACGGTTAACATAAATTCTGTGACTTTACCTTCCAGGTATCACTTGAGTTTGGCTTTGAAACTTATTTTATTTTGGTTGTCTTGTAAATTGTTGGGCCGAAAATTGAAAACTTGAGGTCCTTTTAGAGATATTCCATTTAATTTTTATTTTATTTTTTTCTCTATCGGAATTCATTTCCTTATAAGTATTCCTTTAAACCGCTTCTTCTTTCTGGCCTTACGTCCCAACTGGGACAAAGCCTGATTATCAGATTAGTGTTCTTATGAGCACTTCCAATGTTATAAACTGAGAGCTTTCTTTGCCGATTGACCATTTTTGCATGTGTATATCGTGTGGCAGGTACGAAGATACTCTATGCCCAGGGAATCGAGAAAATTTCCATCACGAAAAGATCCTGGACCAGCGGGATTCGAACCCACGACCCTCAGTATGGTCATGCTGAATAGCTGCGCGTTTACCGCTACGGCTATCTGGGCTCCCTCCTCTAAACCGCTCAAAGATCTAATATAAACTTGATTTAATTTTTTATTTAGTTTTTAGCTATTTTAAAATATAGTAACCTCCTAAAAATCTTTGTATTTTTCGGACACGACTCGAAAAAGTATGAACTTGAAATATTGCTGATCTACTGCTTCAAAAGTTTGTCAAGTGTTAAAGTATACTTATAGAACCTAACTTTTAACCAAGCTTTGATGATGTTTTTTTCTGATTTTAACAGTATATAAAACATCATACATATATGAATGTGTTTTATCTTCAGGGAACTAGCGGACTCTGCCTTCACTTTCCTTTAATGGTCTATTTCTATGGATTCACACTTTCAACACAGAATTGCTTGCACGGTAGATTTAAACAAAGTTTTATTCTTATTCACTAGCAACTCGCGCATTTATTCTTAAGATTAAAAGATTGTAACTTAATTTATTGGTTTTAACTTAATCTAGCAACATAACAACGAGAATTGTCATTGATCACAACAAACTAACGAAAACGTAGATTCGACACGATGGGTCACTGTGGGTCACACGCCTTACGACGACGGAGGATCGATCTGCACTGGTTCGGTTGGGGTATTTGATCAGAGCCAAGAGTGTAGTGTCTCATCCCTCTCTCGTCCATGCCGGTCATGTATTGAGTAGATGTGGATGATGAACAACAGAGAACTTCGTCTCACACATGTAGGGTCACCTGGTCTATGTGTACTACGTTGGTGATAGATGGGTGACAATCTACAGATAAGAGGACATGATATCCAACAGAATGTTTTCATTCGAATTTGTGTTCCTACATCTTTAAAAAGGCGTAGATTTGAAACAAGGTCAATATTTTTTTCATTTTACATTAAATTGTTTGTAGAAAACATAGCGTCAACTTATGACTGAATATTTCCGTATACATATCAAAGTTGGATGCTTTCGACTGTTATAAGTGCACCGGCGTTTTTTTTAACAGCTTTCAGTCTCAAAGGCAATCAGAAATAAAAGATTTTTTCTACGCCCAATATTTCGAATGCATTTTGAAAAAGATTGAAAATACAATCGAAACGTTGAGCGTAGAAGAAATCTGGTAGTTCTGATTGCCGTTCAAACTGAAAGCCGTTGGGAAAATCCTCGTATACGTATCGTCTGAGCAAAACCAAGCGAAAATTTAATAAGCTTATCCAGTTAAACCCAATTTCGAACAGAACCTTTGCTCTTTACATTTTCCCATCCTTCACTGTACGTACCGCAAATTGTCAACAAGTATTTTCTCAAGAGCATACTTCAAATGCCACACGACAACGCGACTAAATGACATCACAAAAATACGCAATCTGTCTTCTTCTGGGAGTCCCCTCCCCCTCACAATTCCTGATGAGGCAATCAACCTGAACTTGACTTACCGCGTTGACGACGCGGATTTGGCGAGACTCGATGGCGTTGTTGACTCCGGAGGACCTGGTCGAGTGTTTTACTCTTCTCTCTGGCCGGTGATAATTCAGCCCACTTCGGAATCTCCTGTCAGCCGAAGTCGTCTCTCAAGCAATCAGAGCAATAAATTCCGAATGGTAATTTATGTACGTATTTCAATGTGAAATTATGTTCGACTCACTCTGTCTTCGTCTCCCGAGAGCGACGAGCCAATGTCACAAAGTAGCGAATAATGGCGGTAGCGAGCTAACAGCAAGAGCTAACCTATGAGATCATGTTCGCACGCTTGACCGCGAGTGGTGTGATACGAAATGAAAATAAATAAACATTGCGAATTCGTATCGCAGGATAATTTGTGATTCTCAGCGCAGGTTCACCGATGGATGGTGATGACATAAACATACGCAGCTAAGTGAGGGAATTTAAGATTGTTTGAAATAATTCGTGCCATTAAAATGCTTTTGATCCCGGATGATGTCCAATTTTTCACGTGATTCAGCAAACAACGTTTAGAGATTTAAACAAACAATAGTGCATAGATATTAATAATTAGAATGTAACAAAACACTTAAACAAGTGAGGATATGAGAAAGTTATTAAAGAATGCTTCAGAATGAGCTCTAACTTGGTAGGCAGTGGCGCAGGAACCATCCAACTACCACAAAGCGGCGACTGTCATCCCGAACATCTAGCGACGAAAATGATCAAACACACCGTGAGCGTAAAGGCCCAAACGCAATGATAGCGGAACGGCAACGGAATGCGGAACCGGTTCGCCAGCATGTATCACAACATCTCGACTGAGCTGACAACGAATGAAATTGGATCAACACTGAGTCGACAAGCTGATTATAGTTCATACTGGCGAACCGGTTCCGCATTCCGTTGCCGTTCCGCTATCATTGCGATTGGGCCTTAAAGGCCCAAACGCAATGATAGCGGAACGGCAACGGAATGCGGAACCGGTTCGCCAGTATGAATCACACCATCTCGACTGAGCTGACAACGGATGAAATTGAACCAACACTGAATCGACAAGCTTGTTGTAGTTCACGCTGGCGAACCGGTTCCGCATTCCGTTGCCGTTCCGCTACCATTGCGTTTGGGCCTTAAGGGTCCGGAGATAGCAAAAGATGAAGCAGGAAAAGGTCCATGCGAACCAGCGGAATCGGGATGGAGAGTTACCCGATCTAGAAAGTGTAAGAGAATGGAAAGAAACTTGAAGTTTCCATTGGAAACTTCTGTTGAAATAGGTAGAATAATGAATTGAAAAATTGTATTTTTTATCGTTATTTATGTTGAATTTCAAAACGACACGAATGCACCTTAAAGGTGTATACCGTTTTGATTCATATTACGGACAGCTTCAAATTCCGGACACTCTCGTTTGTATGGGAAACATTTCACACGAAATGTTTCAATTTTCGCCGTCAAAAAGTTCTTATTTTCGAGGCTCGTTTTATTAGGTTTTTTCCATGAATATCATTGCAAATTTATAATGCCCAACAACCTCAGACGTCTCTTAAGTGGTTGAACGATTTCAATTGATGATTTGACTGTTCCATTAATGATTATCATGAGATGTCCGTAATTCGAATCAAAGCGTCCGGAATATGAAGCAAAAGTGAGGGAGCGTCCGGAATAAGAATCATGAAAAGGCCACACGTTTTGATTTATTTAAAATTATTCAAGTTGCGGACGCGTATTCTTTACTCACCATCCGAAAGTTAAGGGCTTCCGACGCTCGATAACGTTAAAAAATCATACAGAATGATTTATTTTGTATGGTCCAAGCTGGGTTATACTTCACTGAGGCCTTAAGTGTCCGTAATATGAATCAAAACGGTAGTCGGAAATAAAAAAATCACCGTGACGGTGCCGCACGTAAAGGCAGCAGTCCCTCTTCGATCTTACGAAGCCCAATTTCTCGATCTTGTTGGTGAACTTCTGATTCCAACACCGTGGCGATTGCTTCAGGCCATACAGGGACTTCTGCAGCTTACACGCCATTCCTGATGCGGACGGAGTTCCAAACCTGGCCCTCAAAGTCGCAATCTTGGAGGCTCCCGGTATGTTCAGATCTGCTATGCAGATATGCCTGGACGAGGGAGTATTTCCAGATGCGTGGAAGAGGCAGAGCCTGGTACTATTGCCAAAGGCGGGGAAACCACCCGGTGACCCGTCGGCGTATAGACCAATATGCTTGATTGACACGGTGGGGAAAGTGCTCGAGAAGATCATCCTCAACAGACTGTCGAGGTACACCGAGGGTGTAAATGGTCTCTCAGGCAACCAGTTCGGCTTCCGGAAAGGGAGGTCCACTGTAGACGCTATTCTGACGGTTAAGAAAACCGCTGAGATAGCACTCCAGCGTAAGAGGAGGGGTATTCGCTACTGCGCAGTAGTGACTCTGGATGTAAGGAATGCATTTAATAGTGCCAGTTGGGCGGCTATTGCTGATGCGCTCCTGCGTCTGGGGATACCCGAGTACCTGTACAAGATTCTCGGAAGTTACTTCCAGAATCGGGTATTAGTCTATGACACAGAGGTGGGTCGGAAGTGCTTTCACATAACCTCAGGAGTCCCGCAAGGTGCCATCCTGGGTCCGGTGTTATGGAATGTCATGTACGACGAGGTGTTGAGATTAAAATTCCCGGCGGGTGTGGTCATCGTTGGCTTTGCCGACGATATTACGCTGGAGGTCTACGGTGAATCGATCGAAGAAGTGGAATTGACTGCAGCCCACTCGATCGCAATTGTGGAGGAGTGGATGAGCTCCAGGAAACTGGAATTGGCTCACCACAAAACTGAGGCTGTTGTTGTCAACAACCGAAAGTCGGTGCAGCAAGCGGTGATCAGTGTAGGCGACTGCACAATCACTTCGAAGCGCTCCGTCAAACACTTGGGGGTGATGATCGACGACAAGCTTACCTTCGGTAGCCATGTCGATTATGCCTGCAAGAGTGCCTCCACAGCTATTGTGGCACTGTCCCGGATGATGTCCAATAGCTCTGCGGTGTACGCCAGCAAGCGTAAGCTTCTGGCCAGTGTCGCCTCGTCCATACTGAGGTATGGTGGCCCGGCTTGGGGCACGGCTTTGAGTACCGATAGCTACCGTAGCAAGCTAGAGAGTACTTATAGGCTAATGTGCCTGAGGGTTGCGAGCGCGTACCGTACCGTGTCACACGATGCACTTTGTGTCATCACCGGTATGATGCCTATTGGTATCCTTATCATGGAAGACATAGAGTGCTTCGAAAGGCGCGGCACAAGAGGCATACGCAGGACTGCCAGAACGACCTCCATGGTCAAATGGCAGCGTGCGTAGGACAGTTCCACCAAGGGAGTGTGGACTCACAGGTTGATTCCGAGGTTAGATATCTGGGTCAATAGGCGCCATGGGGAACTAACATTCCACCTAACACAGGTCCTTTCGGGTCATGGATGCTTTAGACAATATCTACACCGTTTCGGTCATGCGGGTTCTCCCGAATGTCCAGTTTGTGCAGGTTTAGAGGAAACGGCGGAACACGTTTTGTTTGTGTGCCCGCGTTTCCGCACAATGCGTGACCGCATGTTTGCCACATGCGGTCGGGACACGACTCCGGACAATTTGGTCCAGAGGATGTGTGCAGACGAGTTTGGCTGGAATGCCGTTTCATCGGCTATCACCCACATCGTCTCGGAACTCAAAAGGAGGTGGCGTGTGGACTCGAGGAGTGACTAGTGCAGACGCTAAACAACAGGTGGTCCAAGGGTTCGCAGTCGGCTACGTAGGTCATACCGGTGCCCTACGGTCGAAATCGACCCTTACAGCGATTAAGTGGCCGCGGGGAGAACATCCTGGTAGCGCTGCTGTCGTGGCGCCGGCCTACTGGGTGGATACGAGCCTCTGGTTGTTCGGGGCAGGTGGAGGCCCCTTCGTCAGCAATCCCAGCTGGTGCTAGCTGATAGGGTCTGAGCCTTCAGTAGGTCAAATTGCGAAGCCCGCAGTATCAGTTCTTGATACCTGCGGTGCAGCTGGGCGCGGGCTTAGTGGTCGACCCTGCCCGCCTTCTGCGGACAACGGGAGGTGAGGACCACCTGGGAAGCTGGCAATGCGCCAGCATGCTACCTTGGTGGACCCCCATAAGCGTGTCATCGATGTTCGTTGCTGCATGGCTACGCAGCTAACCTGGAGGATGCGATGTGCAATAGCCCCTCTCCGAAGCAATGCCTTCTTGGTGGTCCCGGAGAGACGAAGGGTTTGGCGGCAATGGAAATGGTTTAGTGGGTCGGGGGTGTAGTCCTGTTTACTGTTTGCATGTAGTAAATGGTCCCTAACCCCACACGGCGTCTGTTGAGCAGATTATCCCCCCATTGCTTAGAAGGAAAAAAAAAGAGGTTTCTCATCTTTCCTAATCTCAGAAGCGTATGGGAAACAGTTCTCGTCAAATGCGATATCCGTTGGGAGCGTAACCGATCATGATGGCTCTTGGCGTCCAATTTCTTCTGGAGCTGAGTTGGGACCCACGCGTATGCCTTGCATCCGAATACTTCGACAAATCCGGTTTGGATCCGATCCAATATTCCGCCGGTGTGGTGTCTCCCGGCAACGCTGCTGTTGGACTGCGGCTCACCAAGAACACCGCCGTTAGTGCCGCTTCACACCACATGGCTTTCGGCATCGACGAATCGAGTTTTTCCATCAGTGTACGATTGAATCGCTTGTCCGCGCCATTCTGCTGCGGCGTTTAGGCAACAGTGGCTCCGATTTTGATGCCCTTCTTATTGTAGAAGCCTTTCTACGTTGTAGAACCAACACTGCCTTGATCCACGGTGAACTTCTAGATCTTCAATCCAAATTGTGCAGTTACAAGGGCTTCGAATTCCTAGAATTTCTCGAAGATTTCCAACTTCCACTTCATAAGGTAGATCATGGCGAAGTGTGTCTTGCCGTTGATGAACGAAATATTTCGATCCATCACAGACAGGCGGATCGATGGGGCCGAAACGTCTGAATGAATGCGCTCGAGGGGCCGCTTTGCTCGCGGACGTGTGCTATTGAAAGGTTCTCGACACTGCTTACCCTGGCATAGGCATCGTAGAATCGATTATGCCCCGGCTTGAAGTCCACGCCAGTTATCAACTGCTTCTGCACGATTTTGGCCATGCCACTCTGACCGAGATGCCTAAGGCGACGATGCCACAGATCGTTTTGTTCCTACTTGAAAAACGTTATCAGTTGAGCCACTCATCTTTATTTCGATGTCGTACAGTTTGCCCCTCATCGGTACGGATGCGATGATTTCTCCATCAGTTGAGGAACAGCACCTCGACGCCAGCTTTTTACCGACAGCAGATTGTCTCGAAGGTCCGACACGTAGAGCACCTTACGCATGTTCAGAGGGACACCACGATTGTTCAATGAACATGCAATGAACATACAATGTTCATGCCCTTAATCACGCCTCCTTCCTTTGCTACAAGGCCTGCGCCATCCTTGGCCACGTTTATCACAACCGAGCACGGCAGCTTTTCCACCACGTCGAAAAACGTCTTCACATTCACCAAATAATCGCTCGTTCTGGAGTCCAATTTGAAATTAATTACGTTGTTTTTCATCGTGGTTGGCCATGACATGTGACAGCTTTAGCTTCCTTCTTTATTCAGTCCTTTTCATGTAGTCGGTTTGACCGCACTTATGGTATTTTCCCTTGAATTTGCCACCATGTTTTCCACTGTCCTCAACAGTTTCGCCCTGACGATCAGTACGTTTTAGTTCTTCCGCCAGTAGCAGTTGCTTGACCAAATTCAAATTGAGGTCGTCTTCATTGATGTTTTGTAGCGCCGTCACAAGGCACGCTATGTCTGAACCAGACGATTATAAAAAACGAATGTACATCGGATTTTTTCTGATTAGAGTTCAGTGTATGGGTTATATTTTCATGATCGTAAAGTTTTAAAATTTGTCATCGATGAAACTTTGATTTTTTAAGCTTTTTAGATATTATTCATACTAAAACCCATGAAAATCACGTTTTTTGACGCATTTCGGCTTATACAAAATGTATGGAAAAAAAATTCTCCGATAGAATATTTTAAAACCTTCCGATTTTGAAAATATAGACCAAAAACTGATCTTTAGCGAGAAAAAAATCGATGTACACAGGCTTCTTCCTTGCTCTTGACTTATCCTCTTTCTCCCCCTTTTAATGATCAACTAAAAAAGAGAAGCGATTTTACCCACACACAAACTGAGCGTACGAGCTCTGCAGGATGGAGAGTTTACACGTTTGTGTTTGGTTATTTTCATTCCCACAGTGATAAAGAGTTTGTTTTGACAACCTCAGTGCTTAAAAGAGAAAGAGATTATTTTCTCCCTTTCTCAGTTAGGGGGAGAGCATGTTTTCCCATTTCTCAGTTCTAGGAAGAGCATTTCCAGACAGCTCTTCGTTATCTCTTTGTAGCTATTTGCCCAAAAGGGCAAAGAGGAAAGGGAAATCATGCTCTTGCGTTGACGGAGAAACCAACCTCAGTTCATCCCAAAAGCAATAATGATGTGTTTGCAGAGCCTCGCAGTAAGCTAGAGCTGTCAAATGGAAGATGTGCGTTTGGATAGAGCCGACGTTTCTCTCCACTCTCTCAGCCACGGATCATTCAACCAACATCGAATGCTGACTCATAATTGTTGTGAGCGTACGAGGTCGCTCCATCTATAAGCTCGTAGAATAAGTAGTATATGATAAGTAAATCAGTCTGTAGGAAATTTATCCAAGACGTTGCAAATAAATAAATAAATCTATCCGATTAGGATGAGCAAAATAAAGCTTGGATGTACAAACAATTTTTATAATCGTCTGGTTCAGACATAGCGTGCAAGGGGATCGTACGAATCCGGCACGACTAGGAACAGCTGGGAAACCAGATCTCCGTCCTCCAGTTTCGCAACGGCCGTTTTGTGTTGCCTTACTAAGTCGTCGAAAGCCAACAGGTGGGACCGCATCGATGCTCCCTCCTTCATCTGTAGGCGACCAAGCTGTTTCGGCAGTAGCGTCTGACTGGCCATAGACTTTTTAACGAAAGCTTGTCCATATCTCCTTCCACCAGGAATCCGACGATGCAACTTTTCGCTTTCCGGTCATCCTCGTCGAAAATCACATTTGCCGCTTCAGCTTCTGGCTCATCTTCCGTCAAGGCCCGCAGTAAACCAGCTATATCCAGGAACATATTCACGCGAAAACTCCAATTCTCGAATCCCGGTCCACCGGAATATTGGCGGAAACTTTTTTCTTTCGGGTGCCCATAAGCTCTTGTAGCGCTTTACAACGGAATAACTATTTGGGGGTGACCCATTTCGCATAAAGACGTTTCGTATAAGGACGTTTCGCATAAAGTAGTTTCATACAAGAACAGGTAGCATTTTAAAGAAGGCTTATAATTCTGATTATGCCAAATGTCCATTATGCCAAACGTCCGTATGCGAAACGTCTTTATGCGAAATGTCCCACCTCCTAACTTTTGATTGAAGATAAAGTTACAGCTTGATATTTGGGTTGGAACTAATCGAGCAGGTAGAAAAATTTCAATTTATAGCCCTCCCGGTTGTTGATTCGTTTGCCATGGTGTCCTAGACTACGACGTTGACGCCGACTCGACTGACGTGTCTGGTCCAGGAAGGGGGTGACCCATTTTGCATAAGGACGCTTTGCATACGGACGTTTCGCATAAACCAGGTTCATATAAGAACAGGTAGCATTTTAACGAAGGCATATGCTTCCCTTTATGCCAAATATCCATTATGCGAAACGTCCACTTATAATATTATGCGAAATGTGCTTATGCGAAATTGCTTCGGTTTCATGAACACTTGAATGGCGCAGAGAACACAGGCACAGAGGGTCAGGACAGTGAAGGTAATGGCTACGTCAGCACAGAGGACAGCCGGAGCCGAACTCATCAAGGTGGACCCGGAGAGGTTGACCGCTTGTCTGGTAGTCAGAATCAGAGAGACAGAATAGCTACAAGAGGAGAGGAAGCAAGGCATCGTATGCCCTATCTACAAAGAGGGCGATAAACTGGAATGTGAAAATTATCGTGTAATCACTATCCTAAACGCCACCTACGAAGTGCTTTGCCAGATTATCTTCGATCGGGTCCACCACCCTTAACTCGCGTTCTCCACATCTAGACCATCCTGAATGGCAGCCACGTTCACACTAACCTTCTGCAATTCACGAACCAAAAAGCTCACTTGTACGGAATCATTTAACGTCCTGAAATTCCAGGTACCGACTTCTGGCAACACAAAGATCATAAAAGAAGCGAAGAAAACTAACAAGAAGCTTGTTGTCACATCTTGGCACTACCCTATCAAGAGTGAATGCCTCTGCTCCGAAATGGCAAGTGAGCCAATGGTTCGGTTGTCCCCGTCCTGGTAAAATCTTGGCAGGCTTCAGGATACGTTCAAAACATTAGTCGGTGGAAGTAGGCTCAGATGCAAATTCCTGACTTGCGTTGATCTAGTTCTGACCATTTTATCACTGCCCTACAGCTTGACAGGAGATAAAAACAACAATGCAGTGAATGTGGTGAATCCGTTCGCCAGAAATGGTTTGCTGAGGTTATTGACAATTCGAGTGACAATTAGAAGTTCGGCAGTCAAAACTTCGGCGAAGTTCGGCGTCGGCATTCTAATTTGGTGCTTCGCTGACGCATAAGGATTGCCTTTGTCGGCGTAGCACTTCGGTAGAATGCCAACGCCGAACTTCGGCGAACTTTTGTCGGTGATATTTCATTTCTCTTATGAACTTCGGTCTAAAATTAATCTGGATTCACAATACTACCAACGATGAAAGCCAGAAGAACCAGTCGCAACCAGTGAATCAATTGTTAAACAACACCCAACAACAAAGATATTGTCCTTTCCTATTCTTGTTGCATATAACGGATTTATCACGAATTAATTGCAACAATGTTGGTCACTTGTTGTAGTCAACATTCCCTAAAAACCCCTTATAAACGGTAGAATGAAAACCAGAGTGAACATACCCGCCAGCTGTCACTTTCAACTTCCCCGCAGCTGACTTCACCTCGCAGCCACTGACTGCTTAGATTGCTGAACCTCTCTTCAAGAAATCTTGGTTGCAACAGGAGTCAGAACAATAACAGCAGACGCAGAACCACAGAATCCAGAGCGCATTGGGTTGAATGTAGTTCCTCAGAAGCTGAAAGTAGCACTGGTGAAGTACCTTGTGGCGGAACTCCGCAAATACGTCGGCAGCTAGAATAAAGCGCATGATCGTAAGGATTTGAAAGGCGCTTTCATCGACGCTGAAAGAGTACGATACGACATGGGTGAGAGCCGAGACAGCAGAGCACGACAGCAAAAACTGCAGAAACCTCGCCGGAAGATAAGAGATCAGGTGAACCCAAGAAGCAGACGCGACAGAATGCTAGGGTCGACGCTCGAAGAAAAATGCTAGAACCTGAAGGTATGAACGCCACTCCACGGATGGATGATTTGAGAAAATTTATTGGTAGAAGGAAGAAAAATAACCAGCAAAAGTTGAAGGAGTTACAAAAAATGGAGCAGAAGAAGAAAGAAAGTGCTTTATCATGTCAATGTCTGCATTTGTGATGTTATTACAATGCGTATACGTATTATGGATGCTGAACTTATGAACAGCCCAAAAGAAATAAAATAATTTTAGAAATAATTCTTGTTGTAGGAATCGTCTAAACGTTAAAATTCTAGTTCTGAATTTTGTTTTTTTCTTTTTCATTCATTAGATTTCGGTTATCTAAAATAAATGACTACCTTTTGCATACAAAATGTAAATAATACATGATTTCATTCTCGTCTATTGTTTGTTAGAACAATGCAATATTTTCTCTAATAATTGCTCACCCCACATAATTTGTACGGACGGAGAAAAACGCCACAAGGAATCTGGCTCTCCAAGCAGGTCATCTTCGTGGACGCAGAGCGCCGTCCTGGAATGATGGCCAAGTTCAAGCTGTGGAGCGTTGCATGATGCCACCGCCCTCGGGGTGAAATGCCGATCGCACTGGGTAAAATAGGATGAAACCGGTCATAAATAGCGGTTCATTTTACGAGCGGTTTTTTTTAGTCTCATAACTGAGGCTCGTTGTTGCCCGCCGAGGATAATAACAATCATTGTTATGCAAATTGGCGCTGAAATTCGAAGTAATTTGTAGAGAAAATCAATTGAAATTCGATTGCCAAATAATTGGACTTACAATGGGCGGGATTGGAGGGTTTCATGCCGACCGGGTCGTGACCATGATTTAGTGGTGATTACGATGATGTACTGATGCATTTATTTTTCTTTCGTTGCAGGTAAGCGGATTTGATGAGCGTGCGTGATGAATTATTGTAAGTACAAAAACAATATTGACAATAGAATAAATTTTGAAGTTCTCTTTGTACGGCTTTCGATGTATTTTTTTTTTTTTTGAGGGGATTGAAACTGAAATACAAAAAAACATAAAACTAAAATTCCGAACAATTAAAAACTGAAAATAGAAAATATAAAAATTAAAATATATAAAAACTGGAGATCTGAAGAACTGAAGAACTGAAGAACAAAAGAACTGGAGATTTGAAGAACTGAAGAACTGAAAAACTGAAGAAATGAAGAACTGAAAAACTGAAGAACTGGGGAAATGAAGAACTGCACAACTGAAGAACTTAAGAACTGAAGAACTGCACAACTGAAGAACTGAAGGACTGAAATAGTTGAAAAAAAAAAGAAATAGTTGTAATACATGTATAAACTATCTTGATTCTTAACAAACAAATACTAAAAGACTTAAATTTAGAGAAACTAAAAAACTTAAAACCTGGTCAACGTAAATAATTGAATGTCTGAAAAAGTAATACATGACGTCGTTTTAAAACTTTGCTTATCAACTTTTACTATTTCGTTACGACTTGAGACTCCACCCACAACCGTTCTTAGAATGCAGCTTAGATCGTTTTTCAGTGCTCTAAAAGTGTCGTCAATGTCCCGCAGCTAATTCAATCAATTACCGAATGACAGTTCCATCATTAAGATCAACTTCTATCCATAAAATGTTTCAACACTGCCAGTGCAAAGTAATCAACCTTAACGTTTTATTGCAGCCGTTCGATCGTCTCCTCTATTGGACAAACGGTGCCTGGCCTTCAGCCCCACAAAGTAGATAATCGATTTCAGTCGGTCGGTGGTTGGTGTGCAATGCAATAGTCCAGCCAGCCGGGTTGATTGTAGAAGGGAAGAAAAATTAAGAGCATAGACCTGGCAACATTTCAATCGTTTCAAGATTCCGTTAACGAGTTCGAGATGTTCCACCGTCTTCTTCTCACTGGTAGTTACAGGCCCACCAAAGTGTGAGAACGACGATGTTAGGCAAAACGGGCGAGTATTTATAAAATTAGTTTTTCATACCTCGATCCATGCCAAACACTGTCTACTGTCTGACCCGAAGCCCCCAATGTCTAGCTAAATGCGTATTTGGTATTGCGCAGGTGTTGTGTTGCGAAATTTTAGTCCATAAATTTGAGGATTTACTGCTGAACAAGCATCACCGGCAGCCGTCCAAGAGTCTCCGAAGCAGGGTGTTCCAGCGCGTCTACTCGATTGCATTTTCTTATGTAGGGCGGGGAGGGAAAGCACTTGAGTTGGTACCGCCTGGCTGAATGGCTTACGATCGCGGCGCACAGTGGGAATAAATGCAAAAAAAAAAATAGTCAAGGACATCGATCTTTGGCCTGAAACTATTGGGTTCAGTGTTCCGACATGTTTTACAATGTTTCATTATTTTTCGTACTTCATAAGGATATCTAAATCGATTGAGCCCCAAATAAATAAACTAGATAAAAAAAAACTATTAAAAAAATTTATTCTGATACAATGAGAAAAATATATGTATTGTCGAAACAGAAAACTATCTATGAAAATATGTAGGCTTTGATATCATAGATCATTACAGACGATGAAAAGTTCTATCGCTTATACTGACGAAGCTATGAATTAATAATTATGGGCAACACTTTGAAAGGATTTTTTTCACAATAACTTTAAAATTTCCACATTTTTTTAAATTCCACAAATTTAAGCTCCAAAATTGGGGTCTACCTTAGCCGAGTAGTTAGAGTCTACGGCTACAAAGCAAAGCCACGCTGAAGGTGTCTGGGTTCGTTTCCCGGTCGGTCCAGGATCTTTTCATAATGTAAATTTCCTTGACATCCCTGGACATAAAATATCATCGTAACTGCCACACGAATCGCCCTCTCATACGATATGCGAAAATTGCATTTTTGACAAGGAAAGTTCTCAGTTAATAATTTTGGAAGTGCTCTTTGAACGCTGAGCTGAGAAGCAGTTTCTTTCTCAATGAGGACGTAATGCCATGAAGAAAAAGATAAATGTACCAATTTTTTGATTTCGTCCCACTGTATGGCGGGGTGATTGAGTTGAGTATCGACCATGTTTCGAAATTAATTGAAATCGGCTTGACCTGGGTCCAGGATTAGTTTGTAAGCTCAGTGTATGCTCTAGCTTTCTTATCAAATCGTTGATTGAGCCGGCCCACTCCGCGGTCTGCCGTAATCTCCGTAAAAGCAAATTATCAAATAATTTGAAGTATAATTTCCGTCACAAATAATTAATTTGTCCATTCTCTTAATTATTTTGCTTCTTTCGAATGAGGGTATCTTTATTTTAGCGGCAGGGATGTTCATGTTTTGAGATTCGGAATTCGTTCCCATGATTGGTTGAACGATCATGAGATTCCCCAGTGTTCGAACCCAGCTTTCCATTGAAGGAGGAGCCCAAACAAATGACCCCACGGATTGCCCGTACCGAATCCAAGTTGTAGTTCGTGGACATTAAACCACGCAGAGGATTACATGAATTCTTGTTTCGTCTTAATCGAGTCCGGCTACCGACTCGAAGAAGGTTTATGTTTTCGTACCTTTAACTCGAACTCTCGCCTTATCCCACGATGCGAAGAATTGAATGCCCGACCCGACCGAACCTCGCTGAGCTATCTGAAGGCGCGTGCATATACAATGTGCCGGAGACACGATAACGTTTTATTTACTTTCGTACAGGCATTAATTATCGAAAGCAGGAAAGACCCTTCGGCCCCACTGCTGTTGGCGGATTGCTTTTCGTTGGATTCGGTGGGAGATTAAATTTTCGATTTGTGGCATCTTTTGAGGCTTGTACTTTTCTCGATTATCCATCATCGGGAAAATGTTATTGAGTTGTTTCAGATGTTGAGATGAAATGAAATGGGTATCCAGTGAACCCTTTCTCACTAGATGTTGAAGAGATTATCGATTTTAGGAGGATTTCGAAATATGGAGTTATTACACAAAAAGTGACATACAAAATTAATAACAATAGTACAGGAACACATGTTGCAATTGAAAATTATTAACTGATATATGACTAGATCTTGTTATATAGCCGCTCATATACAATATTTTTGACATTTGTGCTGCTTGGGTATAGTTTAAAGTTATGTAGACTATTGTAAATGCTCTAGATCTCAAACATCTTAATTTCAGTACTATAATCGATTTTGAAATTATTCAATGATTTCTCATAATATTCCAAGGCACCATAGACAGCAACGAATATAATAGGCTGTCCAAAAGCCACGTAATAAATTTTTTTGTCTTTTTAATACCTCCCCTTCTTTTCCCTGAGGCCACGTAGCACTATGGGGGATCAGGCGGTCATAAATCGAAAAATTTTGTTTCCTAAATTATTTTTTGGGTATTTTCTACTTATTACTTACAACACTATTATGAAAAATCCAAAATTTGAAGATGCTACTTGCTTTAGTTTTTTAAATATACAGTATCAAAGTCAAAAATGGATGCAAAATAAACCTTTTTTTTATGCAACAAACATTTTTCATTACAGGCCTTCATACGTTCCCATAAAGGTTTTACATAATCTTTCTGCTGTACTATTCAAATAATATTATATCACTAATAGAAATGTTAAAAATGCCAAATTTGAACTTTGAAAGTCAAGAACATTATTTCCTCGCATTTCCACACTGCTGTTTAGATAGAAATCAAACTTGAAACTTCTACCAGCATGCCCCACAGATAAATCTTGCAATAAATTGCACCTTTTAAAGTTTTATAATTTTTTTTATTATTTTTGTTATTGGATTTTTTTTACCAAACATGCTTAAAATAAGTTTCATTCATCATTAAAAAAGTTTTCAGGTGGTCAAAATCTCGTTATTTTAAGTTGGCCTACAAGTTTTTGATTTATTTCGGACCAATATTTTATTTTGCCCTTAGGGTAGCCATCTTAAGGATGGCCAGAAAACATGATTTTAAGCAATATGAATTAAAGCGATTTGTAATCAGTCATTTTCAAACCAAAGGTAGTAAATTTGTAGGTTTGTTACTTGTTTATTCATAACCGCGACCAACACCGCCACCATGAGTTTCGGAATGTAATATCTCCAATAGTTTAGGGAACAAAAATTCTGATGAATGGCACATGATGGATTTTTATTTATTTTAACATGTTATTCATAACATGGAAATAAATTAAATGTTTTGCAAAAAAGTAATATTGTAATGGATTCTACAAAAATGCATCACGCGATTAAATCAATCGGAAGCATAGAAACGCTAAATATCAAACCGATTTTACTGAGAATGTATTAGTCTTCACATTCGCCCTAATTCTGACTCTGTATTGACATGTAGATTGTGAACGCCATAAGGATCCATTCACAAATTTCAAAACGCTGAGAATGACCATTTTTGACACCTCATAACACATTTTGTATGAATATTTCTTTTATAATTTGTATGAGCTGTAACGCCATAACGACACCGTCAATGTTATGAAATTTATGAATGGGGTCTAGCGTCGGAATAGTTTGAAAAAGTGTCTCAATGGCGTTCAAGTTATTTTGAAGAAACTGAAGAAAGCGTGATTTTTCAACGCAGCACAAGTTTGTCACTCATATGGAGCAAGGAAATCACATTAGTAAAAGCAACAGATCTTATATATTATTAACTTCTCATCTAAGCTAGTGGGCTTCGTAGCCATTAGGTTAGCGACGTCAGTCGTTTAGGCGTATTGTGCTATGAAGTGTGAGTTCGATTCCCGCCCCAGTCGTAGAAAATTTTCCGTCAAAGGAAAAATTCTTCTCTGGTCCACTGGTCGTTCCTTGTGCATCCGTTGTCTAATGTTGGTTATGTTCAGTCTGTGCAGTTCATGACTGAAGACGGTGTAAATTGTAAAACATAAACATTAATTTCTAGAGTAAGTACAGGTAACAACTGTGGTACATAAAAAAACTTCATAGTAAAACCGTACTTTTACGAAAATTATTCAGTTCATTCTATTTTGATCATCGTAATCCTGGTTAAACTATTCAGAGACCTATTTAAATGTCCTGGATGGATTATTTTGATTCTCATTGGTAATAAAAATGTATTTGATGTAATATAAGACATGACTTCATTTGGTTTTATATGATCCCTTAGTATCAGACAGCACCCAATACCGAACTCCGTCGAAAAATTGAAAAATTATTGCCAAATCACAAATAGTGTATTTGAATAAACCGAAGCTATTATAGTGAGTAACGTTTCCTTCAGAACAACACAACCTTGAAATACCATGCACGTTTTATGGAAAAACGAATAATGTAAAACCGATGAACAGTTGACGTATCGTCTTGAGTTTGAACTTAATTAACAATGATTTTAAATATTAACCAACATAATTTGAAAGTATGAATGTATTTCGTACCATATTTGATCTATATTAGCTTAAAGTACAATTTTGGTCCCACAGTGTTGGATAGCGTACATGTTTGTTTCAAAACACATTTATTTTTCATGGATTTTATCGATCATGGTATCAAACGTACAATAAAAATAAGAAGAATGTATTCAGAATAACACAAAAAATGTGTTGTTTTTCATCACATATGCAAGAGGTTTTTGATGGACGACTTGCAGGCTAAGTAGAACTCAAATTGCTCTATGAATGTTTGTATTGCATTGAATTGGCAATGAAATATTGTTTCTGGAGTAAACACATTCAAGGATGTACAAATTAGCTAAATTCGAGGCATTTCCAGATCGTGTCCGGTATTGAGGGCCACTATTTAAAATTTATCAATTTGGTACTAAAACAGATCCTCAAAATGCAATGTCATAATTCATGTTTATATTTTCAAGTTTATTCAAGCGCCACAAAATGATAAAACATATCATAAATGGGAACCAATTCCGCATCAAATCAATTGTTTTTGAATTATGAATTTTGAAGGTGACTCGGGATATCATTATGTTTAGGATTGAATTGATTTCCATTCAACTTTATTTTCCAATCTTACATTCTTAAGGAGTGTATCGAAAAGTAGTCGCAAACATTCAAAACGGTATATCTCAGAGCATAGTTCATCTTTTTAAAAGCATTTTCAACGCAAATCTTCATCATATCATCGAATATTGAAGCAGCTAAAAAAATATTGAATAATATGCAGTCTTAATATAAATACAATAAGGTTTATGAAGCATGGAAAATAAAATCTTGCACAAAATTACATTTCTGAAGTGTCTTCTGAAGATTCGATGATTTGTATTGAACAAAATGTATATCAAACAAAATAGGATGAAAAGCTTATTCTATCGGAAAATATGTTTACTTCAGACATCACGTAAAAAGAAATTTAAAAAAAAATTATTGCTCTTAAAAGGCTCAATTATTGGAACAAGGTCGGTTTTAGAAAGTCACTTTTGTTCAATCAACTTTTGAAGCTCTGTCATATACAGCGGTAATTATATAGAGTAACATTTTTTGCTTACGTTACTTCATAAATATGCAAAGAAACTTTTCCAATCAAAAAACATTTTTTTATTCGTTACAATCGTTCGATATTACCATTAACGTGTAGAAAGAAAAAATCAAAAAACGAGGTCCTTAAAAATCGACTTCTTTCAATTTTTGTATTTGCTCTCAAATGCTTGTTAATGAATTTTTCAAAATATTTTTTACACTATGTCATGAGAGTTGTGGCACAGAATATATTGGCATAAACAAAAACCATTTTTTCTTAAAATTTAACACATTTATTAACGTATCAATTTTTTCAGAGGTGTGCAAGATTTTCATCGACATCTGTTAGTAATTTGCAAAATATTCATACAAAATGCCACTTTATTGAAACAATACCATCGCATCATAACTTTTAAATACATTGTTAAGCATTTCTGATCAAAAAATTGTTTGTAGGTTCAACCCGTTATTTTTGAGACTGTTTTGAATGTTTGCGACTACTTTTCGATACACTCCTTATAACATTAAACAAATTTTGCGTTGCAGGTTAATCACTTTTTTTAGTATCGTTTAACGTTACATTTACAAAAATCTCTATTAAAGCTTATTTATACATATCCTGTGTAAAACATTAGAAAATTGATTTTAACTTTGTGAAATTGGAGGTGGTACCCTTTCCCCAGGTGACACACTTGCACCCATGTCCTCCACTATTGTTTTTCTGTGATCCTTGAAAACCATCTATACAAGGTAATTTTTTTTAAAACAGGCATAAAAGTGAACATTTTCAAAAAATATAAAAAACATGTATTTTTGACTGTCAGATAAACAGGGGAAGGTTCATTTCTACCATGCATCTCCTTATAAAACCAATCCTCTTGAAGATCCAAAAAATGTACCTAAAGCTATCAGAAAGCCATCAAGTTAGATCATATTGAGTAAAGAAAGATCGTTCTGAATATTTACGGGTTAAAACCGTGGGGCCATTGTACAAAACATTGGATACAAAATGCAAGAATTGTTGAAATTGTAACCGTTCGGCGAATGTGCTCGAGATTTTATGACAACCGGTAGCTTTAGCGCCACTCTCGAGTTCGAGAGACCACCGGTCGGTTTTTATTTGCCCGACTATTATTGACCTTCAACCTCAGGGGTTCTCGAACGGTCGCTGGCTCAAACTGAATTCAAATCGCACACTTAGAATCTCTCCTACCCCACGCAACAAACCCACTGAGACTCGTTCAATCCTCAAGAAATTGAAAACGGAAATAAAAAGCAGTTGATATGAGTTCCTCTATTGCACCCAAACGAAAACGGAATAAAGAAAAACAACTATTCGATTTTAAAAACATCACTATTAATTTCTCAATTTATTGAACTTCGGGTTGGACGGGATAGCAATTCACTAAATCATGGTCAGGTCTAATTCTAACACATAGGTACCTGTGTAGGATTTTCTCTTCGTCGACTTACTGCAGCGACTCGTCGACACTGTAAAATGGCGGTAACCTTGGCTATGGCAACAAGATCCTTCGTTGAAATGGCGGCGAAGAAGAATGAATCGCTGTCGCTGCCAGATTAGCTCGCAACGAGATGAGCCCGGGGTGGTATGGCTGAAATTAGAGTTGCGAAGTGGTTGGGGGCTGGACGGATGGCCTCCGATTTACTCCGGAGAGCGGTTCGCTACGACTGATGTCGTGCGGCCCGGGAATTGACTGTCTTCCTTCGGATAAGGGCCAACGTACCTCCGCGCGGCCTCGCGTATTGCGCTCTGACCGCTCGTTATGAAATGAACCCTTACTGTTTGATAAGGTCCGGAGTCGTGGTACGCAATTGGCGACGCAATGCACGATCCGCGCTCTCCAATCTTGTGGTCCATTTTAAATTAGCGTTAAGGGGACCTATGTCGATTGATTGGCGATCGACGGTCGTTCTTCACTCCACTTTTCTGGCGAAACACCATTCCATAAAGTAATCTACGTCGACTCCGGTCGACACTCGAACTCCAACCCTACCCAAACAGCGCTAAGCACTGGAAAGTCCAACACGAATTTTACTTTAGTAATTAAAATTTCAAAAAATCGAGTATGTAATGGAAATTACCTTTTTGAGTTTAATACAGAACTAAAATATCCAAAGTCGCGACTATCGGACGCACCGACTACAAATAAATCACGTAAATAACGTTAAGTACAATTACAAAATAACATCACTCCAATCACTTTTTACCTTTGATGTAAAACGTTTTAACCAAAGTCGCTAATAGAAATTATAGCTGTGATCTGAATACACGAAACTTTAGAAACTAACCGATTTGGAAGCGAAATGACCAAGTCTCAGTATTACAATATACAAAAAACCTAATTACATAAAGAACCTGTTCTTTAAACTTTTTGCGCCCAAATTAAATTTGAAATGGAGAGAGTTCGCACCTACGGTAAACGAACAAGCTAAACGAATAAAAACATTACAAAGGTTTTCACATCACTACACTTAGCCCAAACTGGGTGACGTCAATTTAGTACATTTAGTCGAGACACAAACCTTATCGATAATTTACGTAACTCTGAGCTCAATTAAATTCTTCTTTTTCTCCTCTGGGTGGCCGAGACCGCTCAATTAAATTCGAATTAAAAGGGTTTTGTTTAAAAAGGTAAAAACGTCAAAAGTTCACAAACTTTAAGGATAAACGTAAAACGTTACAAACTTCTTCTCATACTAAAGTCGTCTTAAAAGCAGATTACAGAAAGTCAGTGTGCTCTAATTGCTTTTCTCTCCAACTCGAACGATTTGTTATGTCTCGTACCAAGCAACTAAGCGGGAACTTGATTGACCTTTAGGTAATTCTGTTGTTAGGCTACCAAAAAAAATATTATTTAGCTTGATCAACAATCAAACTCATTCTCCAATAAATTTCAATGGTGCTTATCAAAACACAAATTTGTTTCCTACAATTTATGTTCTGGCAATTCGAATGGCATATATAGTATGTTACTGAGGCTACACACAATATCAATTACGCCTCTTCACCAACGGAATATCCACTCAAAACAAACTCCTGCGGTAAGAGAGGACAACAAAATATTATTTTTCAATTGCGAAGAAGCCCAAAATCATGCCGTGCAGTTTAAAGGTGTACACAATTTAAAATAATATAGGGAGCCTGATCCTATTCTTGGCACTTTAGATTCACTTCGGCAGTGGGGATTTTTGAAAGCTGCAGAGCTCATATTTGGCCACAATATGCGCCGTACTAAAGTGCTTCTTAATGCAATGTTTAAGACAATTCGACCGAAAAAAAAACCCCATGCCAAAGTCAATCATGGAAGTGCCCAAGTATCTCTGCACCCTATCATTAGTTAAATTGAATATCGAGTTGTTTAGAATTTCGAAAACATTCTCAATTTTCATTTAGAAAATCCAAAATATTAAATCTCCTGACGATGGTGAAATTTATAATATGCTCATCAAAAACTTCTTCAAAGTAGTTGGTAAATTTTGGTGTATATATTTAACAAATGTTTTCAGTTCTGTTTAGCCTTCCACCAAATGCTTTCAAAATTTAAAAAGTTTCGCATAATCCAAAAGCTTTTTTGTTAAAATTTTGAAGTAAACATGTTGTCACAATGTAAAGAGTTGCACTAAACTAAGGCGAAATTAAAATTTTACTTACACAAATTACATTAAGCACATTCAAACCAAATAGAACTGTAGGATAGAATGTATAAAATGTTTTTCTCCAATTATTAATAGAAGATCGAAACTTTGTCTTAAGAACATACATTTGATTTTCAAACCCATTTTTAGGCCAATCATGTTGTTTCTATCTTCCTGGCATTACGTCCTCACTGGGATAGAGCCTGTTTCTCAGCTTAGTGTTCTTATGAGCAGTTCCACAGTTATTAACTGATAGCTTTCTTTGCCTAAGTTGCCTTTTTCACATTCATATATCGTGTGGCAGGTACGATGATACTCTATGCCCAGGGATGTCAATAAAATTTCCCTTACTAAAAGATCCTGGACCGACCGGGATTCGAACCTAGACACCTTCAGCATGGCTTTGCTTTGTAGCCGCGGACTCTAACCACTAGGCTAAGGAAGGCCCTAGGCTATGGTTGTATGCTGTATAATTAAGGGCTACACAAGATTCAAAATAAAATGTTGGAATAAAATAGCAAATGTAAAATGAAATTATCGAATATTGTAGGCAAACATCGTTGCAATTTTTCATTGACATGCTTTGACTGATTGGAATATGTTAGTTTAAAATTATTTAAAAGCTATCGCTATCTTACACTGGTGATTGATTGCATCTGTATAAATTCTGAAAGCAGAAGAAGAAAAAAAAAAAACATTGTACAGTGATCATTTTCATCTTAATTTGCAGTGCTGATGATAAAAACAAAAAGCCAAATTTTAGACTCATATTGTAAAACCAACGACGATTCGAAAATTTACGATGCAACAAAATGCCAGAGAAATCGGTGAAACATCCACAATAACAAGCCTCATTTGATAAAGTGTGTCTTTCACGGAAAGCATGAATGAAACCACCTTTTTGTCTTCGACCAGCCACTGCATAATAGCTCCAAACGCAAACGTCTGGTTCGTACAACTCTCGACTGAAAAAAAGCTTCATTCATAAATTCAGCTTGCCTGACCGGAAAGACCTTAAGCCAAACAACCTCAGCAGCATGTGTGATCATATTTTTCTCCTACAGCAGCAGCAAGCGGAAAACCCCACACACAGTCACTTCTGCAAGCCCAGCTCCCCGTTTCCACCTGAGCCCACTTTCTGGCACTACCGAACATATAATGCGTGGGCAGAGTTCCACTCCGGGCTCGGGTTTCACATAATCGCTTGTATTTTTCATTCACTCTCCCTTTTCGATCTCGTTTAAATCCTCGCATCGCTGGCTGGCTGACACGGTGTGTCTGAAGCTGTTATTCACAAGAAAATAGCATTAAATAGCATCATCTTTCGTTTATTCATTGATTGCAACCATCCACGACAAAAAGAAAGGTGAATCTCTGAATTCACAACTTCCTTCCAAAAAGTGGGTTTTAGAACTGTCACTAAACGTGACAAAAATGGAAGAAAGGACGTTCCTCTGGAATGCGCCGTTTCTCCCAAGGGTGAAATGGTTAATGTTGATAATTGCATCGAAATGAGCAATCAGTTCGATGCTTTAGACAAATTTTCCGAACGTCAAATTGAAACAGCCTCTAGCCCAGGCTCTCTGGTTCAAGTGAGGAAACAAACAATATCGTCAAACGTAATCAGTTGTTCCGAATTTGGAGGATTTAGACAGGAGATCTTGAACTCCATTAGGGAAATCAAAGTTTCGTTCCAAATCGTAAAAAAGGAAACTGCCTCATTTGTCCGGAATCTCCTAATGATCGCGAACTTCTTCTCAAACATCTTGAAGAGAAGAAGCACAGTTTTTTCACTTATGACGAAGAGATCAAAAAAGGAACAAATAATTTACTTAGATTTTCCCCAGCCCAAGTAATCATTATGAAAAAGAGAACCCAATCTGGCATTCGTCGGAAGGGACTTTCTCAAGAATATGATAACTTTAACAACATTAAAAATAACACAAAAGTTTTAGAAAAAGACTTCGATGTCCGTGTGACATGAAAAAAATCCAGAAATCTGAAGAAAATTCCCAGAACCTACCTCAGTGCCGTCGGTGCCAAAAGTGGGTTCATGGTACCAAACATAACTGCATGGATGCTAAATGCATGATTTGCGGAGGTTCTTCTCACGCTAATGGCGTTTGTCTAGTGAAGTAAGATACCAAAAAGTTTGTATGCGTGAATTGCGGAGCCAAACATAAGTCTAACTTTTGGGATTGTCATTCACGTAAACGTAACTAATTTTCTTACTACGAGTAACCGTTGAAGTTGTTGCAAATCAAATAGAAACACCCATGCTTATGCTTTCATTTCCTCCAATTAAACATTTTGAAAATCACGGAGATAATGCTTTGATACCTTATAATTCGAATGGTAAATGCAGAATTGATGGTAATTTTTTTTTTGGTTAATAACGGTTTCAGACGCACCATGCTGACCGTTGCTTCCTACTCACCGATGGCTAAGTGTGTACCTTTCACACCTGCGCTCGATCCAAACCCAATCCGAATCGATTCGATCGACGATGGGCAGAAAGCTCCTTTTTCGTTGATCGATGAAGCTGGAAACTTTGTTGCTGCCTTAGCTGCTGCAATATCAGCGCAAATCCGAAGGCCACGTGCTTGCTAGTTGGTGTATATTGCTCAACCCGTTTTTTTTTTGACGACAACGGCACGAGCCGTGGGACACTGGCTACCGCTGATGCTGGGTGATTCAATTTCATTCATAAAATTCTGCAATCGCCAATCGAGGCAGTTAACCACGCTTCGGTCGTATACGATCTGCACCTTCGTCATCAATGCGTTGGAAGTGGCTGGCACTGTATGCTGTCGTCATTGCACACTAAACTGAATGGTTGAAGACCTGATCACTCGGATCGCTTCTGGATGTATGTTTTCGTAGTAACTCCGCTATTAACAAGGTGCACTTTAATAGATTTTAATGGCCATGTTGCTGGCTCAGATGAGCTTAAATTGATGATAAACTTTTAATGGGTTTTGATCTCCTTTGCAGTAGATCGTAAATCCACCAGGAATGCATGGCAAGAAGCAAATCGAATGAATTGTCTATTTTATGGTCTGTTTGCCTTCGTTTAACGAATGATCTATTTCCAATGGAATTTGGTGGGAATATTGATTGCACTTGTGAAGTACTACAGATGCCCTAAATTAAACAATTTATAACTATTTTAAAATAGTTGTTCAACAAAAAATGGTTTGTCTCATATTCCGAACTCTCGATTTTGTGTGCAATGGGGCCTTACTACTTAGACTAGCGGGTACTTCAAAGACTGCAAAGCAAAGCCGTGGTGAAGTCCAAGATTTTTTCGCAATGGAAATTTCTTTGACTTTCTCGAGCATAAAGTATCGTTTTACCTGGCACACGATATACGAACGCGAAAATCTCAACTATGCTAAAAAAAGAACATCATCCAATTTAAGCAAATATGTAACAATTTAGTTTGAGCAAAATTACACTAGTTTTGATGAATTCATTTGCTAAATTTGTGAGATTTGAATACTTATTATTAATGCTGTTGTCATGAAATGCCCTCACATGAACTTATTTTAAAAAATCATAGAGCTACATATTTCTTGTGACAGATTTCATCCAATCTCTGGTATTTCAATAAAAATCGACGATAAAATCCTGGAAGAGACACTAGTTGAGTTTTTAATAGAAATTCCTGAACAAAATTCTCGATTAACTTCAAGAAAATTTTCGAAAGTACTGAAATCCGCAGAAATTACAAAATTAAAATCCAAACTCTGTGTGCACTGCGAAATTAAGATAGACCGTTACTATTTTGGTGTATTTTACTTCCCTGAATCAACATATTTCACATGTTTTTTTAATACACGAAATGCGTTTCAAGCCACCATATCAAAAATAAAACTATGTTGAACCCTTATGCCTTGTTCAGACTATGGAGTTCTCGTAGAAAGTCAGCCGAAAGTTCCTGTAGTAGTTCCTCTGTAAGTTTCCATAGTAGTTCATCTGGAATTTTCCGTCGAGGTTCCTCAAGAAGTCCTTGTAGGAGTTCTTCCGGAAGTTTCTATAGGAATTTCTCCGAAAGTCAATTCTGAAATTCTTCGGAAGCTCTTCTACGATTTTTTCTGGAAGCTCTTAAAAAAGTCAGGGAATTATCCAAGTCGGTTCTCTGACAGTTCCGCTAGGAGCTCCACTGGAAGTTTATTCGGACGTTGTTCTAGAAGTTCTGTCATAAGTTGATTTAGGATGTCCTTCCGCAGATCATCTAGAGTTACCTCCAAAAGTTGCTTAAGGAGTACATCCGGGAGTTCACCCAAAAGTTTCTGTAGTAGTTCATTTGGAAGTTTTCGTAGGAGTAACTCTGGAACTTCCCCTGAAAGTTCCTGTAGGAGTTCCTCCGGAAGTTCCTATTGCAGTTCAACCGGAAATACCTATAGAAGTTCCTCTAAAAGCTCCTCTAGGACATCTTCCAAAAGTTTCTGTAGATGTTCAACTAGAAGTTCCTGTATAAGTTTATGTAGAAGTTCATATGGAAGTTTCCGTAGGAGTTCCTCTGGAAGATCCTGTAGGAGTTCCGCCAGAAGCTTCTGAAGGAGATCTTCTGGAAGTTCCTATAGAAGTTCTTATAGTACATCCTCCAGAAGTTTCTGTGGTAGTTCAGCCGGAAGTTCCTATTTTTTTATATTCCTAAGTTGAGCCAGAAGTTCCTGTAGAAGTTCCTTTAGTAGTTCATCTGGAATTTTCCGTTCCTGTAGTACATCCTCTAGAAGTTTTTGTAGAAGTTCATTTAGAGGTTCCAGTAGAAGTTTCTGTAGTTGTTCATCTGGAAGTTTTCCGTAGGAGTTTCTCTGGAAGTTCCTGTAGAAGTTCCTATGAAAGTAGGAGATCCACCGAAAGTTTCTGTATGGATTCCTCAGGATTTCCCTGTAGGACATCCTATGGAAGTTCCTGTAGGAGTTCCTCTAGAAGTTCCTCTAGAAGTTCCTGTAGAAGTTCCTCCGGAAGTTCATACAGTAGTTAATCCGGAAGTATCCGTAAAAGTTCCTTTGGAAGTTTCTGTAGAAGATCCTTTGCCTTAGTAGTTTTTTCGGATGTTCCTATAGGACATCCTCCAGAAGTTTCTGTAGAAGTTCAGCCAGAAGTTCCCGTAGAAGTTCAACCGGAAGTTCCTAGTAGTTCATCTGGAAGTTTCCGTAGGAGTTCCTCAAGAAGTTCCTGTTGGAGTTCTTCCGGAAGTTTCTATAAGATTTCCTCCTGAAGTTCCTATAGGATTTCCTCTAGAAGTTCCTGTGGGAACTCCTCTAGAAGTTTCTATAGAAGTTCAGTCAGAAGTTCTTGTAGAAGTTTCTGTAATAGTTTATCTGGAAGATTCCGTAGGAGTTCCTCTGGATGGAGTTTTTCCAGAGGTTTCATCAATTCTGGTGTTTTCTTCCGGAACTTTCTTTAGAATTTCTTCTGGAAGTTTCTCTAAAAGTTCCTCCGAAAGCTCCCCTAAGAGTTTCTCTACAAATTATCTTCAGTGTTGTGAAAAACTGAAACTCACAATTGATTTTTTTTTTCACGCGTATGGTGTCAATCACTCAACTCAGCAGTCAAAAAGTCATGGCTCGTTTGTATGACTCATTGTTTTGCATTCCTATAGTTCTTTCACGCAACGCAATGATTTCTTGTTAGTCTGGTAGAATTATAGGAATCCTTTCTAACGTTAACAATAACATTCAGTTTTTACGAGTTTTGTACAAAATACTCTAGCATGAGTTTTTCGAAACAGATCCCTCATGGGTTTGCTCTCTTGGCAGAGCTTATTGATTGGGATTTGAGTTTGAGTTTGTAAACAGTGGTAATCTTAAGGGTTCTTCTTGAAATTCACCTGAATTCTGCAACGAATACTACCAGAAGTTCAGTTAGGAGTTTGTCCAGATGTTCGGCATGGGTTTTTTTTCGGAAGTTTCTCCTCATGATTTCTCAGGAATTCCTCCAAAAGTAGATCCATGAGTTTCTTCGGCAGTTTCGCTATAAATTCTTCCGGAAGTTCTTTTAGGTGTTCCTCCAGAAGTATATCTTGTGGTTCTCACAGAAGTTTTCTTGGAGTTCCTACTGAAGTTGCTCTAGGGATTCGTTTGAAAGTTTATCTAAGAGTTCCTCCAATTTTTTTCGGGATTTGCAACAGGGGTTCTCAGGCGAATCTTTGTTCTAAGTTCCCGGGGGAACTCCAAACGATTTTTTTTAAGGAATTATGGAATGAATTCACTTAGAACTTCACAAAGAAGTTCTCTGAAGAAGTTCCCTGAAGAACTGCAGGATGCCAGTGAACCACGCATCGTATAAGTATGTGCATCCAAAATCACACTCACACTCGTACGTCAAAAATCAAAATTGTTCTTCTTCTTGCTGGCGTTACGTCCCCACTGGGACAGAGCCTGCTTCTCAGCTTAGTGTTCTTATGAGCACTTCCAAAGTTATTAACTGAGAGCTTACTATGAAAATGACCATTTTTGCATTCGTATATCGTGTGGCAGGTACGAAGATACTCTATGCCCTGGGAAGTCGAGAAAATTTTCAACCCGAAAAGATCCTCGAACGTTGGGATTCGAACCCACGACCCTCAGCTTGGTCTTGCTGAATAGCTGCGCGTTTACCGCTACGGCTATCTGGGCCCCATCAAAATTGTATGAGATGCCAAATTAAGCGTTATCAATATCAACACAAGTTGTATATAAATCTCCAATACGATTCATAAACGAAAATCTGTGTTGACAGCAAAACATGTCGTAAATAGTGCAACATAGAATCGCGTTAAGTTGTATAAACTGGCAGATCATATATCAACCAAGAAAGCATCATATGAAATCGCAATAACTTAGCGAAAATTGCCACCCAAACTTGGTATCTGCTGACGATGCGCCTCAAAGAACAACAAAGCAAGTGTCGCTGTACATGAAACATGCATTAATATTGGTAAATAATCACGTGTCTGATATGCAGCCCTGGGTGGTGCAATGGTAAGGTGTCCAATTCCTAATCCAAAGGCTTGCTGAAAACTGTTTTTGCATTTTCATCCAAATTTTGTGGCATCGTATTTGTGATCGCAGAAAGTCTGAAAAAGTCGTGCCAAGTACGCATAAAGCCTCCACTTTGGAAGGTATATAGCCTTTTCAAACATTCTATACGATTGAATCGATTCGTAAAGAATAATGTATAACAGAAGATATACCAACCAAAATGTTCACTAGGATGCCCCTACTCAATCTTGAAAAAACCCCTCAAAACTCCTGAATGGATTTGGGAACAGAAACTCTTAAAAATATTTCCTGGTGAATTTCCGAAAAAAAAAATGCTCTAAGGAGATTCACTGAGAGAATCTAAAAGGCAACCCTTAAGGAATTCACAGGAGAGTTCCTAGAGAAATGCATAGGAAATTTCGTGGCAAATTAATGTAGTAACTTCAAAAATTGTTGTTCGAGAATTTTTTAGAATAAATTCCATCGGATTCATTACAGAAATTACTGCGGGAGATTTTTTTTCTCAAAATCTTGAAGGAATTATCGGAGCAATATTTTAAAGAATCGCTGGAGGAAATTTTTAGAGAAATAACCGGAGTAGTTTCTTGAAGTACCGTAGTATTTCCTGAAAGAATTTCCGAAATGATTCCTAAGAGAATTCGTAGAGTAATTCCCTAAACATTTTTTTGGATTAATTCCAGAAAAAATCTCCGGAATGCTTACTGATAGAATTCGCGGAGGAATTTACAGATGATTTCCTTTAGGAAGGCCGAAGTAGTTCCTGGGGAAATTTTCGGAAGAGTCCTAATGCTTGATTTTTTTCGAGAAGAGCTCAGGGGTAAGTTTTTTGAGAAATAAAAGAATTTTTGAAATCCTTCTCTGATGGATTTTCAGATGATTTTATGGAGTGATTTCTGGAAAACTGTTGGGAGCGAAGAATACCTGGAGGAACTTCAATCACTGGGGCAATTTTCCCATAGGGTTGTTGCAAAATTTGCTTGCAAGCAGCATATTCGAGCAGTTTGTATCATATATTTAGTTAACATATAAATAGATAACACTGAATCAACAATTTCACGCCACAATACTCGGTTCGTGGCCGCATCTCTCCATCCTCGATTCTGCCCCACGCTCGCCAAATCGATACGCGCTATATCCGCCCACCTAGCTCGCTGCGCTCCATGCCTTCTTGTACCAACCGGATCCGAAGTAAACACCATCTTTGCAGGGTTGCTGTCCGGCATTCTTGCAACATGCCCTGCCCATCGTATCCTTCCAGCTTTGGCCACCTTCTGGATACTGGGTTCGCCGTAGAGTTGGGCGAGCTCGTGGTTCATCCTTCGCTACCACACACCGTTTTCCTGCACACCGCCAAAGATCGTCCTAAGCACCCGATGTCCATATCATCCGCGAAGCAAACAAATTGACTGGATCGCGTAAAAATCGAACCCCGGCTGTTGAGCCCGGCTCTCCGCATGACACCTTCTAGCACAATATTGAACAACAGGCACGAAAGTCCATCACCTTTTCGTAGTATCCGGCGGGATCCAAACGAAGTGGAATGTTCGCCTGAAACCTTTACACAATTTTGCTCACCCTCCATCGTCGCTCTTATCAGTCTCGTGAGCTTCCCGGTAAAGCTGTTCTCGTCCATGATTTTCCAAACGCGGTCGATACTATCGTATGCCGCCTTGAAATCGATGAAAAGGTGATGCGTTGGGACCTAGTATTCACGACATTTTTGGAGGATTTGCCGTACAATAAAGATCTGGTCCGTTGTCGATCGGCCGTCAACGAAGCCGGATTGATAACCACGAACTCGTTTACTACAGGTGACAGACGACGGAAGATGATCTGGGATAATACTTTGTAGGCCGCATTTAGAATGGTGATTGCTCGAAAGTTCTCACAATCTAACTTGTCGCCTTTCTTGTAGATGGGGCATATTACCCCTTCCTTCCACTCCTCCGGTAGCTGTCCTGTTTCCCAGATTGTGCCTATCAGCCGGTGCAGACAAATGGCCAGCCTCTCCGGGCCCATCTTTATAAGTTCAGCTCCGATACCATCCTTACCAGCAGCTTTGTTGTTCTTGAGCTGGTTAAGCAGCAGTTTGTATCGTGATATTTAAATAATATCCCGTTCAAAAGGTGAAAACCGCATGTATAATGATACAACTCCATAGTAATATACATTAGTAAAATTGCTATGGAAGGTTTGAAGCCAAACTAAAATTGTTCAGTAAAGTGCTCTGTGTCTTTCCAAATTTGGATACCATGCGATCAAATTTATTACTACCGCTAGTATATACTAAAGTCAACCCTCCTTGAGCCAATATTGTATGGACTATCGACTCATGTAGGAATTAAGCTATGGAGTATAAAACTTCGCAAATTTGTTAAGGCAGACTATCGTAATAAACCAGTCGATATCGAGTCGTGGTACCCAACTACTTGGTGCTGACTTTGCCTTTGATCATATAGTTTGAATTCTATTTCATGATTATTTCACAAACAATAATTTACGAAGCGTTGGGTAATTGCCAATCCAATAATTTTCATTGATTTAAATACGCCAAACAATGGAATACTCATCCTTCAATTCAAAGTTGGTTATCATGGTTATCTCGATGGTCCATTGAAGCATAGTTGCACTATGCTAATTAATCTCAATACGTGCCAAGGGTATGTCTCGGCTTACAGCTTTTTTGGTTTGAAATAGAAAAAGATCCTTATTCTGTTTCTACAGAAACGACTTAAAAAACTGTTATGCTGCAACCAAGCAAACTTTTTGTCGCAAAAATTGCTCAATCAAATCTCCTTCTGCTACTCAACAGTATAATCCTTCAAAAGCATATTGACCACTAATGCTGCCGAGCAAGTGTCTTCCTCATAATGCTACTATCAATTTGCTTGAAATGACCACTCCGGGCAACCAAGCCACTTAATTAATGACCGCCAAGAAAAGCTCATGAGAATGGCAATTATTCTGCAGTTAACATTAACCTGTGATGCCCCGCAGTAATTTGTCGATTTATTTCTGCCCATCACGCGATGTCTGCAAAGCCGGTGCTGCCCGATGTTGCTTAGACCTATCTCTAATCCTGATGTCGCTCATAAAAAGGTGAGATTAAGCCACAGCACTTTTCGCACCATCTTTGAACCCGAACCTTTTGCATGCTAGGAAATGCTCGGGAGTAATCCGCATGCAATTGCAAATTGTGCCAACATGACATAGGCAGACCTGTTTGGAAATTTATCCGTTCATACGGCGAATGAAACCCGATTCCTTGCAAAGACGATGTCCCTCTAGCAATGTTACTTATCATAAGTTAACCATCCCTTCTAATGGCTATCCTGGCGATGTCTACTCACGCAACAGCATCGCTTCGTTAAAATCTCATGAATGCCACAAAATGAAAGTATTAGCTCAAGTTTCCTGACGTTAACTCGTAAATTGCTGTTCGCATGGACTGTTATATTTTAATATATTTATTGGGCAACTGTGCCGCTTTGATAAGGATATGTGCCCTTAAGTGCTTTCACACGGTTTGCAATCATATATTACTATGCAAGCTTAGTTTAGCTCAACCAAACATTTTTACTTTTGCCATATTTAGTTGGTGACTCTTCAATAGGCCACCTTCACACTACTTCCATAGTGCTAGAGAGGCTGCCACGATACAACATTTTCCATTTGTTTTTTACATGATTATCACGGTCATCTTCTTCTTCTTTCTGGCATTACGTCCCAGGACACACCGCCTTAGATGTTCCTAAGCGTTCAACACTCCATATGCTTGCAGGTCCTCTTCCAGCATGGCGGAAAGGTTTTATGGAAACAGACCTGGCAACAAATAAAGGACAACGATTGGAGCGTCAGATCATAGAACGTGAGAACTTCGAATTAATCCCCTTAAATTCAATCATGCCGTCCTGATTGATTTTCTGTCTTTCAAAATAAACATGATATAAATTAAATTTTAAACTTCATTCATGAATTTTACGCAAAATGGATAATTTTACACAACCTCTGCCTTCCATTTTCATTTACCTTTAAACTTTAAAAGACACCTTTTTCTTTCACAGTGAGCAGTGGAATTCTAAACACGTTCTTCTTCTTCTTCTTTCTGGCGTTACGTCCCCACTGGGACAGAGCCTGCTTCTCAGCTTAGTGTTCTTATGAGCACTTCCACAGTTGTTAACTGAGAGCTTACTTTGCCAATGACCATGTTTGCATGCGTATATCGTGTGGCAGGTACGAAGATACTCTATGCCCTGGGAAGTCGAGAAAATTTCCAACCCGAAAAGATCCTCGACCGGTGGGATTCGAATCCACGACCCTCAGCTTGGTCTTGCTGAATAGCTGCGCGTTTACCGCTACGGCTATCTGGGCCCCTAAATTCTAAACACGTCTTGGTCCTATTAAGGACTGTTAATTTATGAAAGTAAACATTTTTTAAAGGAAACTGTTTATTTTCAACCAAATTCATGAATTCTCTTAAAATACATGGAATTCAAGGTAATTTCGACCAAATACACATAAGTTTAAACATTTATTGAACATGACTAGAGAATGCTCTAACTATTCCCTTGATACCTCTCATCGGGTTCTGCACAACTTTCTTTGTGACTTTTCGTTGTGATTCTGTCCACATTTTCTTGAAAAAATCAATGGAACTTGCTTCTTTTCCATCCTTCGTAAGATGGCGTTTGATTATTGCCCAATATTTTCCAATGGGGTGTAATTCTGGGCAATTCGGTGGAACTTGCCTTGTTTCAACAAATTAGACTTTTTCTTTTTTGAGCATCTCCAAAGTAGCTGAAGCATAGTGAGCCGATGCCAGGTCTGGCAAAAACAATGGATGCGTAGTATGCTTTCAATAGATAGATATGAGACGTTTTTTAATGCATTCAGTTCTGTGATTTTCGCCGTTGAACCCGTTGTGAAATCTGTAGTACTTTTCATACCGCAGGAGCAAATTGCTTGCCATACCAAAATCTTTTTCCCAAATTTATTTGTCGGATGTATCGTACGTCGTTAGGAGCATTTGTGTATTGAAACAGTGTTGGAAAATTAGAATTTGGACACTTCGCGATTAAAGCCAAATTTCGGAACATCATTTGTGCAGAATAAATCTGCGTGTCGCCATGTTGAACCGACCCATCGCTTGGAATTGACAACTGTTTTAATATCAACTTTTCTCTGCTGGCAAAATAAACACGAGTACACACTGAAACATTTTTTTTTTTCTTGGAATTTTCACACTAAAATGTTAACAATCAGGTGTCTACTTTCTTAAATGAACAGTCTTTACAAATTCCAGATTGGATATTGCTCGAAATTTCAATTTATATAGATCGGTATCTGACCATTTGGCCGAATGCCGTTTAGCTGAATGCCTTCTGGCCGAAAGGACCGTTAGGCCGAATTCCGAACTGAAAATTAATTGGATTGTTACAACGCTGATATGTAGGATTTACATGTGCCGCCCAATGACTCATCAGCTCTTTAGTTTGTATATTTTTTGATGTTACCGGAAGTAATGTATGTCATTGTGTGGAGCTACGAAAAAGATAAATCCCACTTGTTAATTTAGGACGAATCTGTGAACTACATGGCTTCGAGACTCTTAGTTAATTTGCTGGTTCGTTTTTGGGTTGTCAACTTTGTGCTGTATTGATGTTTAGGCGCCGTTTGTTCGCATTAAAAAAACGTTTACTGAGGGGAAGAAGGGGTCAAAGTTTGCCAATTTAAAATATTACTAAAAATTCTACATACCCATATAAAGCTGCATTTTGTGCAGCTCAGATAAAAAAATTGTATTATTACTAAATTATAAGGCCTTTGGTAATCTCAATGTGACTGTTATGTGATTATATTTAGCAATGTGACAAAACGACTTGATATTTTTTTGGAATTTTCTTGAACAATCTACTAGATTGTAATAAGTTAGTCGAAAGTATTGGTGATTTGATGACGTTCCACGGTATTTACTCGAAACTGTCAAAAAATGTCGGATGGGACATATATGCAGTTATGGACAGTGAACTTCTCTATGTATTTCTCTCAGAATTTCACTGATAAAAGGAGGGGACGGACCTGGTGTAGTGGTTAGAACACACGCCTATCACGCCGAGGACCTGGGATCGAATCCCATCCCCAAGATAGTCACTAAAAATTTTAGTGACGACTTCCTTCGGAAGGGAAGTAAAGCCGTTGGTCCCGAGATGAACTAACCCAGGGCTAAAAATCTCGTTAATAAAGATAGAAAAAAAAATTCACTGATAAAACATCCAATTTCATCGCTTCGAATATTTTTTTAATCTTCTTCAGAAATAACAGTAAGTATTTTTCTAATATTTTTCAAGGGTTCTGTCAATATATTTTTAGGAGCAATTCAAAACTATTTCAATAATTTTGACCAAATCTCATCCGCTGATGTATGTTTTTGTGGTATCGTCAAGATATTTCTCATTTTAATTCTATCAGGAATTCTCCTATAGATCTCTTTGGCGGAATTTTGTAAGATTCTTAAACAAATGCGTCTGAGGGTTTACAGAGATATCTTTGAGAAAAACTGCAAAGCATAATATTTTTGTCAGAAATCCTTCCTGGCATACTTTTAAAGGCTCTTTCAGAATAAACACCAACTACTACTCAAAAAATCAAGAATTACTAGTTCAGTGCGCATCGTACCATCGTGCTGTGCTTAAATTAAAAACGGTGCTTTTCAGTACTACTAAAACAGTACTTTTCAGTTCTATTTTGTCTACTATTGATCCCTTTACGATCCTTGTTCGGACCCGTGCCTTCGATTTATCTTTGGACCCGTTGGCGAAAGATAGCGGTGGTAATCCTTCTTGGACACCGACTTGGGAAAAATTTTCTTAGGAGGTCTCGTCCTCTTTCGTTTATTCACTAAACATGGTTGCAACATCCTTCCAAAATGGAGGGATTGGACGTTTCTCCGGAATGCGAACTTTCTTCCAAGGGTGAAATGGATAATGTTGATAATTGCATCGAAATGAGTAATCAGTTCGATGCTCTAGACAAACTTTCCGAACACCAAATCGAAGCAGTCTCTAGCCCAGGCTCTTTGATTCAAGTGAGGAATTTGGGGGATTTAGGCAGGAGATCTTGAACTCCATTAGGGGAATCAAGGTCTCCTTCCAAATCGCAAAGAAAGGAGACTGTCACGTTTTGCCGGAAACTCTTAAAGATCGCGAACTTCTTCTCAAACATCTTGAAAAAAGAAGAAGCACATTTTTTTTCTTTTGACAACAAAACTGAACGTTTGTTGAAAGTCGTCATGAAAGGTCTTTCAAGTGACTATAAGTCACCTGAAAAGATCAAAAATGAAATAAATGATTTACTTGGATTTTCCCCAGTCCAAGTAATCATTATGAAAAAGAGAACCCAATCTGGCATTGTTCGGAAAGAGCTTTCTTAAGAATATTATTTAGTGCACTCTAACATAAAAGATCTAAATAATATTAAAGCTTTAGAAAATGCTAGACTTATGTTCGATTTTCGTGTGACATGGGAACATTTCCAGAAGCTTGGAGAAAATTGCCAGAACCCTACTCAGTGCCGTCGGTGCCAAAAGTGGAGTCATGGAACAAAAAATTGCCGCATAAATGCTATATGCATGATTTGTGGAGGTACTTCTCATGCTAAGGACGTCTGTCCAGTGAAGGAAGATACCGATAAGTTCATATGCGCGAATTGCGGGGGCAATTATAAGTCAAATTTTCGCGTAGGCCTTTGCGTAGGCGAGCCGTCGAGGCTCGTGCCAGGCAGATGAACAGTAATGTCCGTTACGGTAACGGTCGTTTCCGGAATTTCTCTAGTAGATTTTCGAACAATGCTAATGCCTTTTTTTAAGTTGACGATCACTTGATTAAGAATCATACCCATCAAGAAGATTATAATCATGCTCATTCACAAACTTATTTTAATCCGTCAGGTAGCCGTTCGATTTTTTTAATTTTGAACGTATCTACCCAAGGAAAATCCTCTGCCGATATCGTAGCAGGTAATTTGAACTCCTCCCCTATTCATACTGAGAGTACCCATTCTAATTTTTTCAAATCAAATGGAAAAACCCTACCGCCACAGGAAACTTCTACTTCGCCTCTTCGTTTACCGAAAATTCTAACGGAAAATCATCAGAGAATGTACCCACTTTAAGTGATATGTCTGCCTCTTGTTTTGATTTTCTAACTGAACAATTCAATCTTATCATTAATGCAATGTTCAAACCCACCACTATGACTGAAGCAGTCCAAGTTTGGTGTAAAATTTACAAATCAAATTGTTATTGAATGACGTTTTTCTAATGGATCCAAAAAAATATTTAGATGTTTTAAATTAGAATGCACCTTCTTTGAATGACAAAGAGGAGAACTGATAACTTTTCTAACAGCTAATAACATACATATAGCAGTTATTACTGAGACTTATTTGAAACCTGGATCCAAACTCAAAAGAGATCCTTATTTTTTTGTTTATCTTAATGATCGACTTGCGGGGGAGTCATAGGCGTATAAAACATCAACTGTTTTTGTCATTTGTAACTAATGTTGTTGAAACTTTGAGTGTTTCCATTGACACACAGCTTGGTAAATATACTTTCATAGCTGCCTATTTGCCTTTTCGATGCTCTGAGCAGCAAATTAATTTGCTTCAAACTGACATGCGAAAATTGACTGGCAATAAGTCAATTTTTTTGTCATTGGTGACTCAAATACCAAACATCGGTTATGGAATAATTCTCAAAGTAATTCCAAAGGCAGAATTTTATGTTATGAGTGCTCTTTAGGGTATTTCTCAATTCAATACCCTGCTAGCTCTACATGTTTTTCCTCTTCTAGACACCCATCTATGATTGATTCGGTCTTAACCAAGTCTAGTCACCTTTGTAGCCAACTAGTTACTCATGCTGATTTTAATTCTGATCATGTCCCTGTTACGTTTTAAATATCCCATGAAGCGATTCTCAATTCTATCAGCTTTACTTTCAATTATTTTCGAGTCGAAAGGACAAAAGGTCGAAGAACAAAACCGAAGGGACAAAAGGTCGAAAATCTTTTTTCAAAGAAGGAAAAAATTCCCACCAAGCAAATCATTTTCGACCTTTTGTTCTTTCGACCTTTCGTCTTTCGACCTTTTGTCCTTTCGACGTTTTGTCTATCGACTTTTTTCCATAAACCCAATATTTTCACATCTGACTTACCTGGATTACCTCAGGGATGTCAAAAATCCTTGTTTGCGGATGACACAGGCCTCTCCGCCAAAGGACGAAGCCTGCGTGTCATCTGTAGTCGATTGCAAAAAAGTTCGGATATTTTTTCTTCATACTTGCAAAAATGGAAAATTTCTCCTAATGCATCCAAAACTCAACTAATAATATTCCCACATAAACCAAAAGCTCTTTATTTGAAACCTTCAAGTAGACATGTTGTCACGATGAGAGGGGTTCCAATAAATTGGTCAGATGAAGTTAAGTATCTAGGGCTCATGCTAGATAAGAATTTAACTTTCAAAATCACATTGAGGGTATTCAAGCCCAAATGTATAATGTCTGACTTTGTCTTAAGAACAAGCTTTTGATCTTCAACCAAATTTTTAGGCCAGCCATGTTGTATGCTGTACCAATATGGACTAGCTGCTGTAATACCAGGAAGAAAGCTCTGCAGAGGATTCAACATAAAATTTTAAAAATGATTCTGAAGCTTCCTTTCTGGTATAGTACCAGTGAGTTACATATAATATTTTATGTTGAAACATTGGAACAAATGTCAAATAAAATAATTAATAATTTCAGACAAAAATCGTTGCAATCTTCTATTGCCACGATAAATGTGTTGTATATTTAAGTTAAGTAAATCGAAAGCGTTTTTTGCTCTTATAATCAGGTGAAATCAACTCACCTGTAAAGATTCCTAACAGCTACGGCAAATGAAATGGTGTTAACAAAATGTTAATAAAGCTTAATTTTGTTATAATAAATGTGTAAATATAATAAATGAATTTAATGTTTAGAATGATACTTATAAAAATTAAAAAAAAAAAAATAAAATTACAAATTTATTTGAAATAGACTTTAGATCAAACTGAGGAGGAAGCCGATGAAATTTGTTCTGTTTTTGGAACTTGTATATAGGTGTCCCAGAAAGTATGGGCACGACTTTACGATACTGCCATTCGGAGACTAGTGCAGATAAAAATCTGATTTTAACACATTTCGTTCTTGCACTTATCAAGAGCAGATTGTGAATTTTGGGCAATTCGTTCGCTACCTGTTTGTTGATGGTGTTACATTTCTGGAAGCTCCTCTTATCAGTTTTGCACAAATCGAAATAAAATATTTGAGCGACTTTGTTGTACGAAATTTGTGCTGGGTCATAAACTACGTACAGTAAAAATCTGAAAAAATATATTTATCATTGCTGCTACGATAAATGATCAGACTTAAACTTATTTTATAGACAATCATAAAGTTAAGTATGTGAAATTTGATGAGAAACTAAATATCCGGTTTCAGCTGTGGTCGATTTTTAAAAGGGGCAAAATCAAGTCGAATATCCATTTAAACATGTAAAAATCTAAAATTTGTGTTTGCCTATCCAAAAGTATATATGTTACATAAGTAAATTTGAAATGAATTATTTTAATTTATATTGAAAAAATCTTAAAACCTATGATTTCGTGAAGTTATCTTATTTGGAAAAAAATTGCGGTTTTTTAGAATTCTATCATTTTGTCAAATGTTTTCTAGAAAAGCCAAAAAAAAAAAAACTTAAACAGAAATTCTTGTGGAACATTTTAGATACAATGCACCCGAACTAGCCACATCGAAAGATTTTGATAAAAACATTCATTACTAGGGTAGGTGTACCAGTTATGGCCATAGTGGTTCCCTATTTCGCCATATGGAATAAATTGAATGTCTCCACATTTTGAAAAGTTTTGTGTGTTTTAGCAGTAAGATATAGGGTATATCTTGATGTTAAAACATTCGAAAAGATTTAAAATGTTAAAGTTATCAAAATTTCACATATGGCCAAATAGGGAACCACTATGGCCATAACTGGTACACTTTCCCTAGTTAAGTTCCAACAAAACACAAAAGTATGGTCTGTGCTGGCTAGATAACAATTAATTTTCTAAAACCAAAAATTTCTATGTAAAAGGATATTTTATCAAAAAAAATTTACAAGTAGCATTTAAGATGCCCCAAGAAAAAATACAAAACATATAAAAAAATTTCTTTGGAAAAATATTGTAACTCTCGTTATCACGACCATACTTTCTGGGGCACCCTATACAATTGGACCAAAAAAATGTTAAAAACGACCAAGTAATAGATCAGTCAAGCAGAGTGTTTTTTTTTTTTTTGAATTATATTTGTCTCACTAAATACAAATAAATACATTCTTGTGTTTGAAGCTTCAAAACTGATTCACGGCGCTGCAACAACTCATCCCATTGAAAAGATCACTATCAATGTCGTTTCACATCCCTAAAATCGCAAAATCGCGGTTCATTCGAGATTCCGCGCCGACGCCGGTTTGCTCATTCACTATTCCCTTTATTTGAACGCCGATGTAGGCGAAGGACCGTCTGAGAGCCGGCATTTGTCCGTCCACCGAAGACGACGACCATGAATTCGCGCCCATCGATAAGACCGCCACCGTCGCGACGCACTGTGTTAAACCACTTTCCGCGAGAGCACGCGGCGCATTTCGCTCGCAGATTGCTCTCGCCTTCGCGTACCTACCTATCGTGTATACCGTGCGGCGTGGTTCGGCTCCGGTGGCCGTCCGTGGCAAGGTGGGCATGGACCGAAAGCTTCGCAAATGAACCACCCATCCATCAGTAGCTCGGTGGAGTTCGTCGCGAGTGAACGCGTTTTTCCTTCCGTTGAGAGGTGGGGTCGGTTCGAGTGTCGTTCGGTTTCGCTGAGATTAGAAGTTCTAATTGTCTCTTCTTCGTTATAAGGAAGTTTTAATATGGATTTATAAAGCCTAGAGACACATGAGTAAAGTGTGTAAGTGCTTTTATAACAATCAATAGTCATTAAGTTTATGGTGTTTTAACTCGCGGATTCGATTTATAATCGAAGACTAATCGGTTGGAAATAGTTCTTGTTTGTTGAATCCAAATTTGCCTGATTATGGTGGTGATGCCATTTGGTATCTGGTGTAAGTGCTAAATATCAACACAACTTAGAAACGTGTTAAAGTACGGGTGTTTTTGTGTGGATTTCAAGTTTTTACGGCTCTTTTCCTGCTTAGACTCAAATTAATCTAGTAATTTGCGGTCAAATCTCTTCGCTTTATTGGCGTGCGCGTGAGCATTAGGCAGCGGCAAAAAAAGAAGCATAAAAAGTATGATTCGTTGATTGATGTTTTTTTCGGGAGGAGGCTTGACCCGATACTGGTTCTGTGAGAGTGACTGGCGCTGCCCTGTAGGAGGTGGTTAAAAGTGGGTGCGAAGGAATAAGAAGATCAAAGTGGCAACGCATGTGAAAAAATAGATCTTATCTCGGAATTAGTCATAACAGTAAAATCGTGTTTGGAATATTTCGAATAAATACGAAATTGTTAATAACAACAACAACAACAGAAAACCGCAAGAAGAAAAGTAAACAACAGAAAACAAATGAAGAAAAATGATTTTCACGATGTCGTAACTGCCGGTGGTCTCTCACATGTAGGCCCTTTTTTCTGCTCCCGTTCTCATCCATCAGAGTGTGAGTCTGAGGCTCCATCGACGTCTTGTCGTTCAACGTCACTAGAAGGCCCGTTCGGTGGTGCCGCATGTCGATGATGTTTATTGGTGGAAAAGAAGTGGCATGAGAAAATTATTGCATAGGAAGCAAAGAACTACGGTTTTTGAGAAAAAAACGAAATATGAAGCGCATTGAAGACGAAACTGAAAAAGGGTTGTAAATTGGAACAAAAAAGTATGCACAAGGAAGACACGCTACCGAAAGTGGTTCGAAAACAGAAGCCACACACCGTACGGAAGAAAAACGAGTAGAGAAGTCACGAGAGGGCAGCGATTGGAGTTGGGAGTTGGAGTCATGCTTCCCGAATTGAGGGGCCTACCGCAACGTTGAGGGTCGTCGTCGTCGTCGTCGTCTTCGCCTTCATCGTCGTGGCCGGTGGATAAATTATCATCATCAAATTAGAACGCCGGTTTGGAATTTTTCTGCTTCGAACACGAAGCAGTCATAATTGAATTAGAGAACCCCGTTTTGGACATGGGAAACTCTGCGGGGGTATCTGCGCTACTGGTGATACTTTCGGTGGGTGTGAATTGTGGGTGATGTCATTTTTGTCGAATAACAGTGGTAAAACGTTTACGCGTGTGGTCAAGGTATGCATATAGAAGACCTATAAACGGTGTTCAAATCTAAATCGTGTTTCAGGGTCCAAAACTTAATTATTGTCGTATTCTGCAATGTAAATTGTTGGAACCAATGTTATCTTCTAGTATAGTAAGGTTAAAAGTAAATTTTGAACTCAATCTTACGTGTTTTGACATAAATCTGAAGCTCTTCCTTGTCACATTATTTACGGTAGTGCATTCCTATTATTGTTAAATATTAGGATTATAAATTTAAAAAAAAAAATAGTTTTTGCAATAACCTTTGGTTCGGTTTTGAATTGTTAAGTGTGATATACACATACCGCAATAGTAGCCAAATAGTAGTTTACGCAAGATGTTGCAGAATGATGCTTTTACATCACGAGTCGTACATTTATTCAACGAGGTTTGCCGAGCTGAATAATTACAACGAGTGCTGTAAAAATCGAGCTCTGCAACGAGTTGTGAACAACATCTACTGAAATTAGAAGACAACTTGAGGGTATCAGAAATCATATCGGGATGCAATCTCCATTATTTTGTAGTTTCTGAAAATTGTTTTGTAATGATTCATTACGCAACTCAAAACAGTTACGTAATGAAAATGCGTTGCGTTATATTTCTTTCGCAACTGATTTCAACTTTGCTGATAAAGGATACACAAAACACCTAACAGAAAAATGGAGAGTGTTCCGTTTGATGAAAAGCATCATCTAACTGGAGAAAGAATTATGGTTTCAAGCCTTGCACTTACAATGCGTGTAAATTACTGCCATACGGTTATGGGGCTCACAATAGAAAACGTTTTTTATTGAAAACATGCGGGGGGTTTTCCAGTTATGTCGTCAAAACGATACCATTTTGGCGTCTATGGACGAAAGTTAGAGTATGAATTGATAAAACAAAAAATGTATTATTTAATGATATAGACGATATTTTTTCCACTATTTTCCGACAATTTTCTCCATGGTAAAAAAACCGGGAATTTTTTTTTTCTTATTTTCAATAGATTGCTGCAGGAAATTCCCTTTCGATTTCACTTAAAATATTTAGTTTAGGAGATATGAATTTTTGAGGTATATAAGAAAATCGTAAAAATTCATCAAGAGTTTTCCGGGAAAATAATCCACTATATTTTTTTGAATTTAACTTTTGGTCACATATCCACGAGCTCTAGCTCTGGTAAAATTTCATACAAATCGGAAAACATGCGACCCAAATTGTCCGATAATAAAAAAAACTGCTCTTCTGCAAAAGTATTCGCAATAGATTTCGCCGAGAATCTATGAAGGACCTTGCATAGAATCTGCATCTGTTATGAATCTCCTTTGATTTTTGCTAATAAACTAGCAAGCAAAACTACTATTAATTTCAGAATATAACTCTGAATATGTCTCATGACAGTGCTCTGTGAATTCCACCAAAGTTTCCTCCATTGGCGTAGGAACAAAGGCCAGCCCCTCTCAGAATCCTGCAGACCAACCCCCCACCCTAAAATTTTACAGGATATTGAATATGAAATGAAGAAAGTATTCAATACTGGCAGATTACACAATGTACTGTAGGTTCTACTAAAATCATTCATAAAATCCATCAAAATCTCTGAAATCTCATCAATATTTGTTTTCGTAGGATCCTGTCAAAACTTCTCAAGATTTTCTTCCGAAAATTGTTCACGAAACTATAAATATCGACTTTACATTGACTTCAATTTTATCTCAATAATTTAAATGAATTTCTTCAGATGACAAAGTCCAAAATGTCCTTTTCGATTTCGCTAAAAATTTGAAAGGATTCTGCGTTAAACGTTGAAAATTCTACCGATTTTTTTTTCAAGGATAATACATGCTAGAAGTTCGAAATTGAAATCCAAACATGATAATTCCACTTTTTTACGGGACATTATGTTAAAAATTTCTAATGACGAAAATCATGAAAAAAAGTTTCTAGTTTCTTCTTCAAAAATAAAATTTATCAAATATGTGGAAAAAAGCTTAGAATCTACTTATTTTTAAATCTGTAGAATTTATGTGTAAGTAGAATAAAAATAAAAATGTATCTAGGAAATTGTTGAAAATTTGTGAAAACGTACCTGAAAACCCTTGTTATTTTTATTCATCGTGGATTATAAAAAAAGTAATGGAATTTGATTATATGAATGTTTGGATATCTAATGATGAAAAGTGGAATTTCTACTAGAATTGACATCTACATTTATTAAGACATTCAGCGAGAAAATTGTAAACTTCTATCAGATGTTCAATAAATTTCTCAACAATACTTTTTATAATATTGAACAACCGTTTGAGATAAGATTCTTAAAAAAATTATCGGCAGAATCCTTACTGAATATGCTGGAGGCTCCAGAATGAAGAAATTCTAACAGATATGTTTACAGAATTCGAGAAGTAATGACCGACGTATTCTTGTAGTCATTTTATATGTTATAATCAGTGTTTCAATTGTCAACCAATACGCAACAACAGAGACATTGCCCTCTCCTAACCTTGATGCAACAATATTATTCAGAAACAACAGTTTATCACCACTTGAATTGAATATAACAATGATCATCACTCACCGCGTGCCCAGCGTTTGTTTTTTTTTGGCTTTGTGTTGCAATTTTCGAGAACTTTCTCCGAAAAAAGGTTGCAACAACGTAGTCTCCTGTGATTGTCATGACATTTCTGAAGGAGACACTCATTATAAAAAAAAACCCTAACATAATCCAAAACGGAGTACCTTTAAGCTACCATTCACCGTGCCAGTGTTGTGAAAAACTCAATTTCTCACAACTCATGCGTGAGTTGTCAATCATGCAACTCAGCAGTCAAAATATCATGGATGAGTTGGCTCACCTTTTCAACTCATTGTCTCGTATTTCCACAGTTTACTCACACACGGCAATAATTTCTTGTTAGTCTGCTAAAGTTATGTAAATCCTTTCTAACGTAAACACCAACATTCGTGTTTCACGAGTTTTTGCCGGGTTTTGCAACTAAATCATTTTTACGGGTTGAGTTGATTTTGCATCAAAATCTCAAGCGTGAGATTTGCGAAGCAGATCTCTAATGAGTTTGCTTTCACGGGAGAGCGTATTGATTGAGATTCTGAGTGTGAGTCTATCAACACTGCACCGTGCATTCAAAAAAAAAACTGCATTTCAAAATATTATATTATTTAAAGCGAATCAGAATACCACTATGTTTGTAGTTCAGCAAAACAGCTTAAAAATACTTTTTTGAAATGAAAAAAAAAAATGTTTTAAATGTTCTTTGTAGAAGCAATTCAAGAATATATTTGCTCAAGAAAATTTTAAGGAATATATCTCCTGGAGAATTTTCAGCATAAAATCGTGTAAGATTCCCGGTAGAAAACTCTTTAGAAATATCAGCAAGAATCACTAGAGTAATTTCTGGATGAATTCTAGGACCTGGTTCTAAAAAATCTTGAAGCTCGTAAAATTTTGGAAAAAACTACATGAGAATCACCCAAAAATTGATAAACGTTTTTCAGAAGATAATTTTTGATTGAATAATTACCGATTCAATGCTTATAAGTTCCCCAGAAGAACATAAAAGAACTCCTGAAGAATTTAACGGAGGACAATAAAAAAAATGTGAAAAATAGCGGAATTTTCGAAGCAATTTCTGAAAGAGCTGTTAAAGGGATTTTCCGAAGGAAACAGAGAATGTTAAACTAATTAATATGTAACCTTGTCCATATTAGAAATTGAAATCTATCAAAACCGCTCAAAAATCCTAGCTACTCCAATGGTTCTCTCTTGGTATTTCCCATGAGAAATTGTTTTATGTAGTATCTAAAGTGATAGCTCCTCGGCGAGCTTCAATGGACATTTGCAATTGATTGTTGAAATATTTCTCACCCGTTGGAACGGCCTAATGAAAATTTTCCCATGAAAAATTCTTCTGCCCTGATTTAGAATTCTCTGTTAGGGTTAACTCGTCTGTTGTTCCTCCATAGTTAGAAAACGATTTCTGTCGCAAACTCCGTCACTCATGATCTTGAAGGAACCATTTCGAGATTGACCACACCAAGGCCAGATTTGGGAGGGAGGCACAGATACTACACACGAAATATGACACAACATTTTTCTAAATTGCAAAATAACTCCCGCTCACCAAAGACAATCAAGGCAGGTTTGAGAAAAATCGTTAGTTTTCTTTTGTTGTGTACCTTCAATCTTTCTGGACTAACTTGGAAAAAGGGCAATAGTTTTATTCTAATTGAATTTTAATTTTAATTGGAAAAAAGTAAAAAGATGCGTGTTTCAATACTTTATGTTCGATCAAATTAAAAGGTGCTCTCGTGGCATTGCTTTTGTGTGTGCATGAATTGATTTTCAACTGATTGTTGTAAACTTTGTTGAAATACAAAACAAATGTTTCAATCAATTACGTTCTTTTATCATGTTTGTCTATTCTTTCAGATCTGGACTCACAGCGACAGTTCATGACAGCAGAATCTTGGCTCACTATGACGTACATAAATTTTGTATCGGTTTCTCCCTCCCTGGTTCAGATCAGAAAAAAATACTTATGTTACCCATGATCGTACACCTTATGTAGAATCTCTTTTAGAACTTAGTAAATTTCCAAAAGTTTGATACCTATATTGCTTGGAATGAAATAATAAGTTTTTGTGATCAACATGAGGTACCTGTTCCAAAATGGCCACTCTTTTGGTAAAACTTAAAGGAGGATTCCTCCCTCCGTTTTGCAAATGGTTAGCAACATACATACATACATTAGGGGCACAGATAGCCGTAGCGGTAAACGCGCAGCTATTCAGCATGACCAAGCTGAGGGTCGTGGGTTCGAATCCCACCGGTCGAGGATCTTTTCGGATTGGAAATTTTCTGGACTTCCCAGGGCATAGGGTATCTTCGTACTTGCCACACGATATACACATGCAAAAATGGTCATTGGCATAGTAAGCTCTCAGTTAATAACTGTGGAAGTGCTCATAAGAACACTAAGCTGAGAAGCAGGCTCTGTCCCAGTGGGGACGTAACGCCACAAAGAAGAAGAAGAAGAAGAGCAACATACATAAATTCCTCAATTGAATAAAACAAATTTTCGTTCTCATCTACTTAGCTGCCTTTAAGACGAGCAGTTCCATAAATTTCTAATGTATAAAAAGAGATTATTGTACAAAAATAATAAACCTGCTTACATCGCACACATTTTCAAGCCCACTTGTGCCTAACTTGCACGCAAATTTCACCTTCTAGGTCAGTGAACACTCTCCAGAAAACTACCGAGTCACAAAAACTAATCATCACGTTCGTAGTTCTTGCCTACATCGCTTCTAACTCTATTTTGTTTTATTCTTGACGAAAACCCGCGCACTTGCTCCGTACCCGAAAGGTACTTGACCTTGCTAAAACCGAATCAATTATTGGTCCAAAAGTAGTACTGGCCTCTCCCTTCCTTCGCCTCTCTATGTCTATGAGTTTATGTCTGTTTCTGCCATTACGGTAGCCGTCATGATCCATACGAATCCACTGATGCAGAGACCATTGAATGATGTTTCTTCCACAATCTTCCCCATCACGTTTGATCCACCACAGTCTGATGTCACTCTGTAAATAACCTCGTGCCAAGGGGGTCCCAGGAAGCAGAAGGAGCATTTCCAGCTCAAAACGCGAATGAAAATGGTATTTCCAGATTGGCCATTTCCAGTGCTAATGAAACTTAGTAGACATTCGATTATGACATTTTACATCAAATATTTTGCTTCAATTTCCAGATTACGTTTTTAAAAAGGACTACCAAATAAAATAATTCTAAGAATAGCAAATTTCAACTCAAAAACGGTGCATTTCATTCAATGATGTCTTTGAAAAAGCTTCAACAAACAACTAAGTACCGTCTAGATTTGCGTTTCAACCTGGAACTGCTCGAAGGCGTTTCGTCTTTTTCGTTTCGTTGCGGTCTATCATCTAAACCTCGATTTCGGTACGACTGAATTGTGTCTGGGGCGGCAATGTTCGTGTAGTCCTTTTGTGATGAGTTCTAGTTTCTCAGTTACCGTACATGGACTACACGGGTGGTGGACGGTTGCTTCTCGGAACTTTGGACGTTTGATGGTCGTTTTGACCTTCACTGTTTGGACGGTTCTGCGACCACTCTTGGGGGTCGTGATTTCCAAATAAAGCGGCGGGTCTTTTGTTCGGTAGATGAATACCGAGAACGTTTTGGGAAATGGTTCCAACTAGGAAGCAATCTGGCAAGATATGGCAATCTTGTACTTTTTCTTGCTCTCAATGAAATATGAAAATTTAGATTGGTTCGGCAATTCGAGCTATCTAAGGTAGGAATTCTTATTCGTATTCCTGCATCGAATTGAAAAAAAAGGGAAGATTAATTTTAATTATTTGTCGGTTCCTCTTCTTTTTCTTTCTGGAGTTACGTCCCCAATGGGACAAAGCCTGCTTCTCGGCTTAGTGTTCTTATGAGCACTTCCACAGCTATTAACTGAGAGCTTACTATGCCGATGACCATTTTTGCATGTGTATATCGTGTGGCAGGTACGAAGATACTCAATGCTCTGGGAAGTCGAGAAAATTTCCAACCCGAAAAGATCCTCGACCGGTGGGATTCGAACCCACGACCCTCAGCTTGGTCTTGCTGAATAGCTGCGCGTTTACCGCTACGGCTATCTGGGCCCCTGTCGGTTCCTCACAGCTCCTGAATAAAGAAACAGCGAATCTGATTATAAGTAAAGTTTCAATTATCAATTCCTTTTAATTGCCCAGTCACTCCAGAAATTGACCTGGACAGATAATAGTCCCAAAACAATGCGGGTTTGGAAACGGGTGGAAAAAATGCAACCCTCGTTCACATATAGAACTTTACTACCTACGGAATTGCGTGAATTGCTTACTTATAATATTAATACTTAAGAATTCCACGAAAATCAATACTGAAAAAATGACAGGAATGCTTCTAAGATTCTTCAAATATTCGTCAAGAAATATTTTAAGATATTCAAAAATGATCAAAATGAGGCTTTCTTCGAAGAAATATATAACTAAATCTATGGAGAAAGTTCGAAGACGGAATCTCTTGAAATGCTCTGGTGATGGCTCTAAGAGAAAAATTTTCACAAAGAATGTTGAGGTGAAATCCATTTGAGTTTTTTTTAATTTCGCATTTTTTCAGTAACTTTTTTGAATTTTCGTAGTATTCTTTCATAAAACTTAAGATAGTGATAAATGCTCCAAATATCTTTGGCAAAATGCTAATAACTTCCATGAAGACTTTCTATGGTGAAACAATGGGTGGAATATATGATTTTCTAGAGAATTTCTAGAAAATCTAAAAATTTCTAGAATTTCTAGAGAATGTGAGGAGGATCCACGCAGCAAATTTATAGTTAAAACGCTGTGTTCTTGGAACAATTTCGAGGTGATTTTCTGGAAGATTTGCTAAAAAAAAACCTTAAGAAATATCAAGAAGAATCTCCAGGGTCATTTTTAAAGAAATCAAATGAACAAAATTTGCCTAAATTACAGAAAAATGAATCTTTCATTTATGTAAAAATAAACAAACACACTTCCAACAATAAACTAAACCGGAAGGTAGAGCTTATCTTGTTAACTGCTGACGGCCGGCAAAAGCTGCGTCAAGACAAACATAAATTATCGAATTTGAGATCCACAGCTAATCCTCACCTCGCATGCGCTGCTGGACAACTTCTATTTGTCTTCAGCAGAATAAAGCAGCCCAAAAGGAAGTGCCTTTCTCTCTAACACGCACACAAACCAGCTATGCAGAATGTCAACTTGTGTTTTTATCTTGTTGGAGCGCATCTCGCCGTGGTTTGCTGACGGCTAATTCTCCGGTCACGAAAACACACAGCATCTGGTTTGAGGATGTTCACCATGGCCACATGGCCAAGAATGGTTTCGATTGTGCCCAGATGGGTCTGGTGAAAAATGATGCCATGGATTCGGTCGGACGTCGTCAGGCTCGTGAGCTCTTCTATTTTCGAAACGGGGGAGGCAACGGCGCCACATGATTATGATGATTGTTATGACAAGCACCGGAGAGTAAACGTTCGGATGAGCTGGTTGGTTCACACGGTCAGGGTGCCTTGGAACGATTTGGGTGTTGCTGCTTTCGATCAGATGAAAAAGCTAAACGATTGAGGCGAAGCTGGATTTGAGCTAAACAGTCGATCACGTCCTTCATGACTGAATGGTGTTGAAGATGCAGCAACAACGTAACAATCTAAGGATTATTTTTAAAGCTTTATTATATCAAGCTTTTATTAACAATTGGTTAACAACATATTACATTTCATTTGTTGTAGTGGTTCAGAACATTTAAAGATGAGTTGATCTCACCTGCTTATAAGAGAGAGATAGAAAAGAGTTTTCAATTTACCTAACTTAACTGAACCTAACGCAACGTTCAACGCTTCCTCATCGTCAACATAGTCATCAACGAAACTTTAATAGCAGTTTGTCTGTTCAAAACTAAAAATTATACGATGAAAATGTGTTCACTGTGTTTCGGTTGGAGAATAGAATACAGTGAACACATTTCCCTATAAATTCTCATTATTTCGAACGAAAAAACTGGTTTTGAAAATTCCAAAATCAATGACAGATCTTGCCCCCTTAATCGTGGCATTAGAAGATTGCAACGACTTTTGTCTTCAATTATTAATTATTTTATTTGACATTTGTTCCAATAATGATTCAACATTGGATATTCTATGTAACGCATTAGAACTTTACCAGGGAGGAAGCTTCAGAATTATTTTCAAAATTTTATTTTGCAGAGCTTTCTTCCTGGTATTACAACAGCTAGTCCATACATGGCTGGCCTGAAAATTTGTTTAAAGATCAAAAGCTTGTTCTTAAGACAAAGTTTTGATTTTCTGTTTATAATTGGATACATGGATACATACCTGTTACATTTGGCTGAATGCACTAAACGTGATTTTTGAAAGTGAAATTTTTACCTTGCATGAGCCGTAGATAGTTAACTTCATCTGAACCGCTCTCATCGTGACAACATGTCTACTTGAAAATTTCAAATAACGTGCTTTTGGTTTATGTGATAATATTATGAGTTGAGTTTCCATTCAAGCATTAGGAGAAATCTTCCATTTTAGCAAGAATGAAGAAAATATATCTTTTTTTTTTGCAATCTCCTACAGGAAAACACGTAGGCTTCGTTCTTTTGTGGAGAGGCCTGTGTTATCCGCAAACAATGATTCTTGACATCCCTGAGGTAATTGAAATAAGTCAGATATGAAAATATTGTATGATATTGGCCCAAAAAAGATGCCTTTAGGAAAGCCAGCTCTTACAGGAAGTCTTTCAGACTTGGAGTTTTGACAATTAACCTGAAGTGTACATTTTGCGGATAACTTTGTATTATTCTAACAATGAATGTTGAAAAATTGAAGTATTTTTTTAATTTTACAATCAAGCCTTCCAGCCAAACACTTTCGAATGCTTTTTCTAAGTCTACAAGAGCAAGACCAGTAGAATAGCCTTAATATTTACTGATGGAGGAAACCAAATTGATTGGACGATAGCTAGAAGCTTCTGCAGGATTTTTAAAATTGGAACAACCTAAGCATTTTTCCATTTGTCAGGAAAACATGCCAACTGAAAACATTCCATCATTGCCAGGAGCTTTCATATTTTTGATTTTATAATAATAGTTCTCACTTCTTTCAAATCAGTCTCCCATAAATTTTTGAAAACGTTCTCTTCAGTAACTTGATTTTCTATTGGACTAGTGCGTCCTAAATTGAAATTGTGCGCGCTTTCAAACTGCATAGAAAGTTTTTGAGCTTTTTCGCAATTAGTTAATAATGATTTGTTTTCCTCTTCCATGCCGGAATTAGCTTCTTAGGCTTTTTCAGAATTTTTGGTTATTTTCAAAAGGGCTTAGAGTCAGGATCTAATTGCGAAAATTTGTTCGCAAAATTTTTGTTTCTTAATTGTGAAAATCGTTTTTTCATTTCATTCGTCAGATCTTCCCGAGGAGGAAGAAATAACTTGCAATAACATATAAATACCTTATTTTGGTATCATACCATAATAAGGTATTGTTCAGTTATTAATATCTCAATTTGGTATTATAATGGTATTGCAAAAACATAAAAAAACATAAATACTTCATTGAGATATTCGACAGGTATTGAGAACTGCTTGAGGTATGGAACTACTACAAATGAACTTTAACACTTCACTTTTTGCAAAAAAAAAAAATAAAATACTAAAATCACTATTTAGAGTTTAAAGGTATTTGCTCACCTTATTGATTTTAGTATTTCATTTTTTTTTTTGTTTGCAAAAAGTGAAGTGTTAAAGTTCATTTGTAGTTTTAAACATACTCTAATAATCCCTCCCAAAGTTTAATATAAAAAAGTGTAGTATGGAACTAGTATTGAAAAATGTCACTTTAACATGTAAATCCATCGCGTATTATTTAGGTATTACAATACCTAATCTAGTAATCAGTTTGGTGTTAGTAGAACAGGCATGAGATATTATTTGAGGTTTTTTACCTCTTATGCAGGGCTCATTCATACCTCATACAGGTTTTTAGTATTGGTAATTATCTGGTATGGAATACCTCAGTTTAATATTCAGTAGCACTTTTCTTCTGCTCGGGTTGCCATATCAAGTTTATAGCAGGATTGCAATGCCTCTTGCTTCAACAATGGAATTTGTAAATGTTTCGAGAGCATTGTCAATATCAAGTTTTGTTTGCAAATAAATGATAGTTAAATGTATGTTTCATATGTATTCCAATCGGCTCTAGAATTATTGAAAGTGGAGCTGATATCAAAATCAGCATGAGGAATAAGTTGGCTATAAAGGTGACTAGAGTTGGTTAAGGCGAAGTAGGCCGTCATTGAATTTTGTTACGGGGCTCTCACAAATCTCGACAAAAATATTTAAAGTTAAACTTTCACGAATTATTAGAATCAATGCAATGATACATACTTTTCGGAACTGCATTATATGATTTGAAAGATTCAATTTTTCAATAAATCCGGAATGATGGGCGAAATTTTTCGATATAAATTCTAATATGTAAAATTACTAGAACAAAATATTCAAACATTCAAAATGTTTTTTACCGTATTAGAAACAAGAAGATCAAGAAATATTTAAAAAACGATTCGGATAAACAAGTGATGTACCATCCATTTATTTAAATTCACAACGTTTTCCCAACATGACTCTTCCAACTACAAGGAAAGCTTTCTCAACGAAGTTCAAATTGCAATTGATATATTTGCAGATCAAGTCATAGGACTTTATTTTTTAATTATTTATTTTGAAAATTACTCTATCGATCACATTGCAGACCTGGTAGCGTTTAAGTTCCTTGAATATAGGAACTCTAGAGAACTCTAGCTTGAAAAATGGACCAAAAAGAGACCAGACAGCAACTAAAGAACTTTTCTAAGGAATTTCTCCAAGAATTTTGTTTCAGTTTTATCAAGAACATTTGTATAAGGATAATTTTAGAAATTCCCCACGATTTTCTCCTAAGATTCTTTAAGATGCTTTTCAAGGAAAACCTAAGTCCTCCATGATTGTATCAGGTGATTCTTTCATCGATTTCTTAAGTAACAACTGTAGAATTCGGTTAAAGGGTTAGTGAAAAAAAATATCTTGAGGAACTCCTAGCAGAGTCTTTGGGAAAAAAACTCGGGGTAATCCCTGTGGAAATAACTGGAGGTGAATCTTTGGAGTGCTTATTGGTTTCTTGGAGAAAGTCCTCTAAGCATCCTTTGCAAAATCATTGGAAAAATTTCTGGGAGTATTGGTAGAGAAATCTCTAGAAAAAAAAATAATCTAGAGGGATCCCAGTATGAGTCCTTGAAAGTGTTTCAGATGAAATCTCTGGGAAAATCACTAGAAGATTTCTTGAAGTTTTTTTTCACGAGACATGTGGAAGGAAATTCTTAAAATACCTGCTGAAAAGCTGCATTAAATTCTTTGATTTTTTTTCTCTGGAGCCCGTAGAATTTTGCATCAGAGTTTTTTGATTAAAATTGAGACCTTAGAGATCTTCCATTAAAAATTGAAACTATTAAGAGACTTTTTTTTTAAAAAGAGACCTACCCAACAAACATTCGTAATTGAATGACAGTTTATTTAGCTGAGATATATTTGAGATTTAAGCTGAGATATGTTTGGGCCTTCCTTAGCCGAGTGGTTAGAGTCTGCGGCTACAAAGCAAAGCCATGCTGAAGGTATCTGGGTTCGAATCCCGGTCGGTCCAGAATCTTTTCGTAAAGGAAATTTCCTTGACTTCCTTGGGCATAGAGTATAATCGTACCTGCCACACGATATACGCATCCGAAAATGCCAACTTTGGCAATGAAAGCTCTAAGTTAATAACTGTGGAAGTGGTCATAGAATACTAAGCTGAGTAGCAGGCTCTGTCCCAGTGAGGACGTTAATGCCAAGAAGAAGTTGTCTGAGAGTGGATGGTTCAACTCTTATTCTGTGAAAATGTTTATTGGGAAGCCTCTAGAAAAAGACCTGCTACCAGTCGTACAGCAATTTCTTCAACTCAAAATTTTTACATAAATCTGTTTGTTCTAGGTTTTGGCTTTCAGTCAATTATGCGCAAAAACGGATTTTAAGTTTACATCCAACGTTTCGAACACATTTATTGTGCTTTGAGAAAGAGGCCCCCTCAGGATAATGCCCCCCGGGCCCTCACATTTGTAAATCTGGCCCTGGTACAGGGCATCGATGATTGTGGCTAATCTGTCTCACGATGGCAAATTAAACAGAATCACTAGGTTTGTCCTGACATAGCTGTAACAGTATCAGCATACTTTTTGCATGTAAGCACAAGTATTGATAAGTTTCTGAATCAATATTACTCACGATGACAGAGTTTTATCACTTTAAAATTGCAAGCTGCAAAATCAACATGGCTGCCAAAACGATTGACTGGCTACTTAGCCTTAAGACCAAATCAATCGTAGAAGGTTTTCTAGAAGAGAAAAAAAACTGGTAAGGCTATCAGGGCATTGAATTGACCAATATCCTGAAGAGCACACGCCAAATAAAATTCTGATGTTGGAATAACTTTGCGAATTATTCCATGAGCGATGCATGGCATTGAAGTCACCAATGACAAAAAAAATTTGCCTTATTGCGAGTCAACTTCTGCAAGTCAGTTTGGAGTAAATTAAATTGCTGCCCAGAGCATTGAAAAAGGAAATAGGCAGCTATGAAATTATGTTTACCAAGCTGTATTTCAACAGAAACACCTAAAGTTTTAAAAACGTTGGTTTCAAATGACGAAAAAAGTTGATGTTTTATACGCCTATGAATGATGATTGCAACTCCCGCACATGCTCCCTCAAGTCGATCTTTACGATACACCAAAAAGTTTGGATCCTGGTTTCAAAAAGGTTTCAGTAATAACTGCTATATGTGTGTTACTCACTGTTATAAAATTAAACAGCTCGTCCTCTTTGCCATTCAAGAAAAGATTCCAATTTAAAATGTTTTAAAAAATATTTGGATCATTTAAAATTAAATCCGATAACAATTTTGTTAGTAAATTTCACACTAACTTGGACAGCTTCATCCATGGTGGTGGTTTTGAACATTGCATCAATCATGGGATTATTCGTTAATGAAGAGACGGAGTTTCCTGCGGCGGCAGGGGTTTTTCCATATGATTTAAAAATATTAGAATGATAAGAATAACCATTCTAGACAATTTGACGGGGAGGAGATGAAATATTGATTCACGAGTTTGCTTGGGTAGATCCATTTGAAATTAAAAGATTCGAACGACAACCCGTTGAAAGTAAATTATCTTGTGAATGAGCATAATTATAATTTGCCTGATTGGTATGATTCCTGAGCAAGCAATCATTAACTGAAATGAGCATTGTTTGAAATTCTGCCATGGGAATTCCGGGAACGAGAAACATTACCGTACATCTGTCTGGTACGAGCCTCGACGATTTGGACAATCCCAAAAATAAGACTTATGGTTGCCCTCGCAATTTGCGCATACAAACTTGTTGGTACCGTGTTGATTCATATTACGGACACTTAAGGACTCAGGGAAATATAACCCAGCATAGAGCATACAAAATAAATCATTCTGTATGATTCCTTAGCGCTATCGAGCGTCGGAAGCCCTTTACTTTCGAACGGTGGGTGCAGAATACGCTTCCGCAACTTCAATAATTTTAAATAAATCAAAATGTGTGGCCTTTTCATGATTCTTATTCCGGACGCTTCCTCACTTTTGCCTCATATTCCGGACACTTTGAATCAAATTCCGGACAGCTCATGATAATCATTAATGGAACAGTCAAATCATCAATCGAAATTGGTAAACCACCAAAGAGACAGCTAAGGTAGGTGGGCATTATAAATTTTCAAAGATTTTTATGGAAAAAGTTTACTAAAACGAGCCTTGAAATTGAGAACTTTTGATCAGCAAAAATTGAAACATTTCGCTTGAAATGTTTCCCATACAAAGTAGAGTGTCCGGAATTTGAAGCTGTCCATAATATGAATCAAAACGGTACCTTCCTTCACATTACAGCGTGAGAAGAACCTCCGCAATTCATGGATTTAGCATCCATGCGGCAATGTTTTTTTCCATGATCCCATGGCACCGACGGCACTGAGTGGAGTTCTGGAAATTTCCTCCAGGTTTCTGGAAATGTTCCCATGTCACACGGACATCGAACATAATTCTAGCTTTTTCTAATACTTTTAACTTGTAAAACTTGTAGATCACTTTTGTCAAAGTGAACTAATTAATATTCTTGTGAAAGTTCTTTCCGAAGAAGGCCATATTGGGTTCTCTTTTCAATAATGGGAAAACTGGGGAAAATTCAAGTAAATCATTTATTCCATGTTTGATCTCTTCAGGTGACTTATAGTCACTTGAGACTTTTCAAGAGAGCTTTGAACAAACGTTTAAGTTTTGTCGTCATAAGTAAAAAAAATCATCTTCCTTTCTTCAAGATGTTTGAGAAGAAGTTCGCGATCTTTAAGAATTTCCAGCATAATGCAACAGTCTCCTTTCTTTGCTATTTGGAAGGAAACCTTGATTCCCCTAATGGAGCTCAAGATATCATGCTTAAATCCCTCAAATTCGGAACAACTGACCACGATATGCGGCACTCTTTGTTTCCTCCCTTGAATCAAAGAGCCTGGGCTAGAGCCTGCTTCGATTTGGTGTTCGGAAAATTTATCTAGAGCATCGAACTGATTGCTCATTTCGATCCAATTATTAAACACTAATCATTTCACCCTTGGAAGAATGTGCGCATTCCGGAGAAAAGTCCTTCCATTTTTGCCACGTTTAGTGACAGGTTTAAACCCCACTTTTTTAGAAGAAAGTTGTCCTTCCTCTTGTTCGTGGTTGCAACTATGTTTAGTGAATAAACGAAAGAAGACGTGACCTTCTAAGAGGTTCTTTTCCAAGGATTAAAACCGCTAACTTTCACTAACGGGTCCAACGAAAAATCGAAGGCACTGATCATAACGAGGATCGTAAAGAGATCAATAATAGATAATGAGTTTGAATAGGAGATCCAGACTTTTTCAGACAAAATTTTCAGAATCTTCCAGATTTTTGAATAAAATGTCTTGGCATCCCTGGTGACGAACCATTGAAAATTCAAATGGTCTTCTCTTCGTCGTAGCATTGTTAAATAACGGTAAATCCAACTAATTACACACTTGGTTGCCAATGACATTTAGTGCCAAGTTATTGGAGGTCGTAGAAAATTATATATAATCGATTTTCTATGCAAATACTGTAATAATACTAACTAGAAACTTTAGTCTGAACTTCTTTGAAAACATGTTGGAGTTATTGAAATTCACCTAAAAATGTTTTGAACTGTGCGGTGTAGTATTGAAACATTCGACAGAATTCTTAAATCTCTCGAACTCCCAAGAGAAATAAAAACTCCTTGTTGTAACGAGTTTATTTCCCTACAGCTTTCCATTGATTTTATTTCTCTTCAGACAAACCAGTCTCGAGACAAATATTTAAGAAATTCATATATTCACATATCAAATGATTTTTAACAAAACTGTTGTGTTGAAGTGATCTTCATGATGAGCGATGCAATAATCATGCTAGATTCTAAGTCTGCACACTCCTTGAAAGTATGACCTGCAACAAAGTAAAACGTTTCCGGAAATAAATTTCAAGCGGGTTCAATCCCCTCTCCTCTCGCTGCCTCGTGAATATTAGCCACTACTTAGAAAACCATCCATAATCTTATCAGTGTTCTTGCCTTGGGAAGCGTGTGTTATCTTTATTGAGTTCAATTTACCCCATTGAATATTTAATCTCTCTTGCGATGACACCCATTACATTATGTCATACAGTCCGAATCAGTTCTTGTTTGTATTTTCATGCACGCAAAAAATAGCCAAATACGAGACTTCCTGATAAGTGAAGCAAAACCGTTATGCCGTGGATTGAATTTCTTGAATAGATTTCAGCAATAATCAGTGTTTGAATTGAAAGCCTATATGTGTGAGTGCCTTGATACCGACAGAAGATGTGGCTGCGAATGTATCATCAGCTGATGGAGAATCCAGTGCGAATCGATGATTGAGATGGAACTCCAGCAAGCCCACCAGCAGCGGAAGCGTTGTTGGCTGGTCTTCGGACGGGCCCTTTTAACCCTATCGGTCCTGGGGTTGATCACCGTGGGATTGTACCTTATCTCACAACGAGTACACGACGGTCCTGTCGTAACGGAAAACCCAGAAGAATTCAACGCCCGAGAGCGACGGGATCTACGGTATAGAAGGGATAGTGAAACAGAAGAAGTTGGGCTGGGTGTTGAGAAGTTGGAGAAAATCTTGTACAAAGATGAAATCGAAAGACCGGTGCGAAGTTTGAAGAAAAAGGCTAGTGATGGGAAAGGTGCTAAACGAGTCAACCGAGTGAACAACCGAAGAGATGGTAATAGTGTGAATGAAAATGCCGATAATCAGATTGCCGGCGAAGAAGATTTCTATGATGTGTCTAATAACAGTACCGATTTGATCTACGACGGAGATATAGATTTGCACAATCAAACGGACTACGAGGAGAAGGTCCGCCAAAAGAAGGATGGTTACCCTATGTACGAGCACTACATCTATGTGACAAAGTTCAAATGCTCGAAGAAACCTCATTATCATCGCTCGGAATTACGTAAGTTTGCTCGATAATATGTAATAATTTATTCTTGTCATCATTTCAAGCTAAGAATCTAATGTTCCCTGGAAGCCAATTCAAGCAACCTATTCAACTTTCTGCACTCTACTTAAAATTCTTCCGGCAGCACAAGAGCTCCTCCACGCAATTCAGATCTTTTGCCGCCTTTTGCACGGCGCACTAAGCGGTAATTGAACAATCCAGCTGGCCAAAAGTATTTCCAAGCGTTTATTGGTTCATTAGTGGTCCCGGCAAACTTCGTCTTGGTTGTTGTAAAACGTCATGTGATTCCCCATACAAAATGGGACACTAGTTTTCTCACATTTTCACGATTATTCCAGAGACTTTCCCAAACTTTTTGCGCGATCAAGTCGCGTCCCTTGTTGAGTGCAACAGTGAAAAACTTATGTCAATCCGATCATTCGTTCTGAAATTATTTAGTGAAATAATTGACTTTTGACCAGCTAGCTGCGTCCAATGTCCCTCAGCGCGTCGCATTAGATGACAAGCCCGGGCCACTGTTTGTCTGCGCAAAGCATTGGAAAGCGTTTCAGTTTTGCGGCCGTTTCCCCCGCATTTAAGATTGCCGCGCACACACAATGGTCATCTTTATTGCCAACATTTAGGCCTGTGCTGGCAAACCGCCATCTTCAACCGCCCCCTTCTTCTGCTCCGGGCAAATATGTACACATGTTGTTGGCCGAATAGAGGTGTACGAATCGGTATGCCGGCTTCTGGAATCATTAATCCACTTCACTTGACTTGACTTGATTCACGTTGAGTTCGCTCATACGGTCTGGTTGTCGATTGCGAACTCGTTGCCAAATAACTGCTGCTGGCTGCTGGCTTCGTACGTGACCGAGGTTACCAAACACTGACCACGGTTGACACTTAAACTAATGGTTTCTAATGCTTCATTCTGAAGAAGTGGTGGATTTTTTTTAATGTCCGTGGACGAGTATACTCAATGAAACGCGGGATGCTGCTGCCTAGTGTCACGCTTCACGGCTGATCGTTTTGTGGAATTCCGTGGGTAGCAGTCATTAATTGCGGGAGTGGCACATCCAGAAGCAGTACTGGAAAGAAACGAAACAAGTGCTCGATTATTATGGCTCTTGTTAACCTTATTCCATTGCCGCGACCCACAAGAATTTTCAAAACTTTTGAAATCATAAACAAATTCAGTAATGTATGGCCACTGGATTTCGGTGGATTAATTGGAAAGATAATAATGTCTTCCATCGAAGAAACACGGGTTGAATTTGATGAAGCTGAATTCTATTTCAAACTGTGATCCTTTCTTATAATGTGCAAGCCCCTAGAATAGAATATTAATATTACTTATATTCAAATTTTCACATCAAAAGCGAAGCTAAACAGAATGGCCCAGCATCAGATCAGCTCTTTTTGTAAAACTGATCTCATATCACAAACACAGCTTTTGAATCATGAAGTCAAACTACAAACTTTTCATAAATTTTGAAGAGAATGATTTAAAGAGCTTAAAAATTGGTTGGAAAATAACAAAGTTATGAAGACTTCACTGAAGGACATATTCTATAATTTGAAAATTCTCCTTCAAATCGCTTGCGCCACCTCTAAATCTTAATACTTCTGGCTCAAAACTTTAAGTTTCCCATTTTATGTGCTTTAAATATAGAAGAGCACACAAATTTTTGGTTTTGAGAACTTTCGAAAAATAAGACGCGCCTCAATATTACACGCCTTACATACATGTTCAACTCACAACAGTCATGGCTACCTACACTGATTACAATCCACACGTGTGATCTGTGTGTTTAAAACTATGTATCGATCCATGAACGTCCACGGAAATTTTCCAAGTAAATGATGTAAATTTACTTTGTTGTAGTTAAGCTTCTGATACTTGATGACAAAATATTTTTTAACATTTTTTTTGTATGAAAAAATGGTCAAAATCGATTTTTTGACTGTTTTTACTAAATTGTCATATATCGTAATCCACGTCAGTGATAGAGTGTAAGTGTCTTCCGAAGAAATGTCAAAAATGCCTCAATGAACAACTTTGCAGAAGAAAGTTTTTTGCTAGGACGCCCCTATCAAAAGACAAAACTGCTCTAGATCAGTTTTCACTTATCTAGATCAAATCTGAATGTGTTAAAATATAGTACAAGGTATTCCACAACACTTTGTCGAAGACATCAAACCTCTAGGGTGCATAACTAGAGTACTAGAGGTTTTGGCCGTCGAAAACAGCGATCTGCCCCATTGTGCGTCGCAGGATATGAATGAATAGAATTACAAAAGTGTCCTGAGTCCCTATCGGAACCAATTATGGGGTATCTTGAAGTGGCCAGAACCTTATATGGATTCATGGCATTATATCTATGATGTTCAGGATAAAAAATCATGAAGCTCGAATGCTTTCTTTGTTCAATCCTTGAAGTTCGAGATAAGCTAAAAAAAATGATAGCCCTTGAGTTACGCATCAACTTTGTCGAAGATGTTATCATTCTAAAAGATCATAACTTTGCCGAAGATGCCATCCTTCTAAACGGTCAGGATCCTGAAACATCTGCAGAACAAAAGTGAAAGTTTCATGCCCACTAGTGACGCCTAGCGGTCAAATTCCGAATTAAATGAGGTACCATCAGATAGCGTTACATCTCTAGAATAACTTTACTGAAGACCCCATGTTTCGAAATTATCTGGATTTTGAGATAAATTGTGGTCTACCCGAGTGCGTTCATTATTATGCGACTTCTATGTACAGTTGTTAATTTTACCGCATTATAATGAGCCACACTGTAAACAAAAACTATCGAGTATAGTCCTTAAGAAGATTCTTGAGGAATACATTTTACTGAAGGAACTTCTAGAGAAATGTCAGGACGAAATTGAAAATATTCGAAGGAATCTCTAAAGGAACTCTTGGTGTACCGTCGTTGGGGGTGAGAACGGGTCAAAAAAGGATATGTGCGATTTATTTATTGAATAACTTTCACAATTTAACTTCAATAAACTTTAAATCTGGTGTGTACATGCTTTGATGGTACTTTAACAACTGTCCAAAAAATTGTAGAAAAATATTGGCTAAAATATTAACGTCCCATAAAAAAATATAAAATTTCCATAAAAAATGCAAAATTTGCCAGTAAAGAAACAAGGGTAAAATCAACAAAAAAGTTAAAAATTTCCATAAAAAAATAAATAAGTGCATAGAAAAAACAAAATTTTCCATAAATAAAAAAATTTTGAGCAATAAATAGATTCAAAAGTGCAGTAGAATCGACAATAATATCACTAAAAAATATCGAATTTTACATTTAAAAACCTCATAATGTCCCTATTTTCTTCACAAAAAGCAAGAAATAATTATAAATTTTCCACAAAAAAAGCCAAAATTTGCAATAAATAAATAATAATTCGCCCACAATAAATATAAAATTTCCATTCAAAAAATCAAAAAGAGCAATAGCCGTAAAGGCAAAGTTGCAATAAACAAACCCAACTGAGCAATTCAAAATGACAATCAATACATGAAAATGTTGTAGAAAATTCCAATATTTAGGTAAAACTTTCCATAAAAATAACGTAATTTTCCAATAATGTGTAATAATGTGTGGAATGGATTTCATAAATTTTCAGTCAAACTGAAGAATTGTTTTCACAATTGGAGCTAATTAGTCGTCGAATGTAGATGCGTTCATTAACGATTCCCGATTCAGGAACCAGAGTTGGCGAAGGTACGTTAGACGAGTTTAGCACAACAAGGTAAGTCTCTGTTCTTCGATAGGTTTCTCTACTGAGCTAGTGGCGAGTAATTTAAAACATAATACGGTCTCATAATACGGAAATTCACTTTCATCTTTGGTGTAACTGCCCACAGCAGTTGCAGAAATGTGTTTACTTCGATTGATGAGTTTTTTCCTATTTTTTTTTTATTTGCATACGAGCATAACGCTTTTTAAAGTATCTTCTAATAGGTTCATTTTTAGATCTAATGGGTTGTCTCAGTACTACAAATATGGTTAAGCATGCTGTAACGCTACTTTTGTACCTCATGCACTACGTCAGTGGTCTAACAACACTTAGCGCGCTCGGCAAAGTTCCATCATGCCGCATAAAGTGTTGCAGCAAATGATGCTTAGTTTGTAAACACCAGTTCCCTGGCTGGTGGGGCATGAAAGCATAAGCTTCTTCCATCAATGTAGTTGGACATAAACCAAGCAGTGACATAAGTGTTCCTAATATTAGAAGATTAGATATCCCATGTTCCATGTTTCATTTCAACTTTGCCGAAATAATTAAAATTGTAGCGATAAGGTGCATTAAAAAACATTTTTTTGTGATTTTTCGAAACCTCGCCACCCCTCCATGTATGATTTTTTGTATGAAACATTATTTTTTTCTACATGGCAAGAACTATTTTTTCAAACCCGGTCAATCTCCCCGCTCTCCCCTCTCCTAAATTCTTAGGTAATTAATTATCGAACTCTAAAATGCAATTACTACATCTACATACGACGACTAATTAGCTCCAATTGTAAAAACAATGCTTCAGTTTGACTGAAAATTTGTGAAATCTATTACACACATTATTCACATTATTGGAAAATTACGTTATTTTTATGGAAAGTTTTACTTAAATATTGGAATTTTCTACAACATTTTTATGTATTGATTGTCATTTTGAATTGCTCAGTTGGGTTTGTTTATTGCAACTTTGCCTTTACGGCTATTGCTCTTTTTGATTTTTTGAATGGAAATTTTATATTTATTGTGGGCGAATTATTATTTATTTATTGCAAATTTTGGCTTTTTTGTGGAAAATTTATAATTATTGCTTGCTTTTTGTGAAGAAAATAGGGACATTTTGAGGTTTTTAAATGTAAAATTCGATATTTTTTAGTGAAATTATTGTCGATTCTACTGCACTTTTGAATCTATTTATTGCTCAAAATCTTTTTATTTATGGAAAATTTTGTTTTTTCTACGCATTTATTTATTTTTTTATGGAAATTTTTAACTTTTTTGTTGATTTTACCCTTGTTTCTTTACTGGCAAATTTTGCATTTTTATGGAAATTTTATATTTTTTTATGGGACGATTAATTGTCTGCCATAAGTGAATGAAAAATGACCCAATCTCACCCCAAAGAGGGGGTGACATTGGGTCACTGTAATTGAAATAGCATGTTTTCGAGACTATGATTACAAAACCATTCACAGCTGAAAAATATTGATGAAATACGATGTAAAAAAGACGAAAAGACATCTAAGATGTTCTACAAGTATAATAAACCCACTTTGAAGAACGATTATAGCAAAAATTTGATTAACTTTGAGAAAAAATATGTAAACCCCATTTATCGTCAAGTTTACACAAATTTTCTTGTTTTCCCCTTCAAATTGTCTTCAAAGTATCATTCCCATTGCCATAAAGCCTATTCAATTTCTCCAAAAGTTTACAGTAACAGAAATTATTTTAATCCTTCGCAAGCAGTTAAATTTCGGTGCGACATTCCACGATCAATACATTTTAGGCAGATTCTGACGTCATAATCCCGGTATTTCAGCTCTCCAACTCATTTATACTTCCGTGAGTAGTTTCTTTAATATGAAAACACTAATAAATAATTAAATTTAAAAAAAATTGATAAAATATAACGATGGCGCACGAAAAACAGTTGCTAGTTTGAGAAGTTGTCAAAATGCGTTGCATTGTTATTCGATGCACGGAATCCTCAACTAGACTTGTTTGATGTTTCAGCGAATTTTAGTAATATCAGCGTTATTAGCTAAAATATTTCATAAATCATATTTTTCCGTTTTAACCCATTATCACCCCCCAGACCCATTGTCACCCCCATCGACGGTACATTGGAAGGAATTCTGGGAATATAAATGAGGATAATTATTGAAGGTCTAATGTTAATTTCCCTAATGAAGGTTTTTCTCGAAAAACCTTTGGAACAACTTGAGGATTTATGTAGCTATAAGGTGTTACATAAAAATTTGTATAAATTGATTGCGTGAGGGTCTTTCAAATTTGGGGGCGCTGGGCCATGCAAATTGAGTTAATTAAGTTCTAGGTTTCAGGATTGTACGATGCTCGAATTGTTGATTATAATTCTTTATATAAATGATTCAAATCAAGGTTCCATATCTGAATAGTATTGCTGTGTGCGTTTGAAATGCACTCTTAAAAATAATGAGAATTACAAGTGATAAACCTATTTGTACTTAAATATTTTGCAGCTTAAACTGAAAAACGACTTGAATTTATGTTTCCTTTGACGGATTAGAAAATTCCAATGGTAAATAACCTACTTTTACATCATCATTGAAAACCAAAGTTCCCACTTAAAATCTAGATATTTAAAGCCATGAAAATCAAATGAACAACTTATTTCTATGTTTATTGAAACGTAAAGTTACATGATAATAAACTTTTCTGAGGATGTTATGCAAACCGTCAAGTCTGCATTCAAACATGGCTGAGACAAAATGTCGCGCGTGATTCTTGCCGTAATTATTGAAAAAAATATCAAATTTAAAAACAGATCTTTACAATCGGATTGAGTAGAGCGTTGCGTGATAATTCAATAATCGTGGTGGTAAGCAAGTTGACCGGAAGATCGCGAATGGAAGCAGAAGCTGCAGTTTTTCTGACTTTCGTTTCAGCTTCCGCACTGCTAAAGGTTTGAGAGTGAATTATTGGAAGTGTTCCGTAGTGAATGTCTCGAGAGAAATAAGAAACTAATAATTTAAGTGTTGTTGTTCCCACTAATTCGTTACATTCATAAGAATGTCCTTGGAGCAGTTGGAGTTCACAACGATTGATAATTCCCTGTTTCCAGCTTTGTGTAAAATGAAAAATGTGTTTCTATGGTCTGGCAAAGTGAGCAGTGCGATTGTCGAAGAGACATTAACTATTGGATAGTGAATATAAAGCACGATATATTAACACAATCTGGGAGAAAAAAATCCTTGCAACAGTCGCTAGACGGTAAGTTTTTTTTCTGTTCTGTTTGGCTTGAGACATACACAGCACACGGCATGGTGTGAAATCTATGACGATTTATTTTTACGTCACAACGTAAAATTAAGTCTTCGTAGGTTTCAGGTCATGCCGTGTGTTTTTTTTTGGAATGTTGGTATCATGTAATTTTAAGGATGGACGTAAATTTATGTCAAAAGATTCGCTTCTTTTATGTGCATCTTTGAAGACCTAAATTTACAGGAAATTTTAGAAGAGTGTGCAAATATCAAATGCGGGAACACCAAACGCGAAAGATTTTTCACAAGGAAGGCGAAGTCAAAGATAGCTCTTCTTTGCTAGGTTTGCGGTGATATGCACGGTTGCTAAGTGTCAGGGTTGGGAAAAGTTATGAGATTCACACTACAGTAGGCAAGCGTAACAAATCACAGTCAGCAAAGCCAGTGAAACTCCCTCCTATCGCTGTTGTAGGCAAAATGCTTTGAGAATAGTAAAATACTCGTTGCTAAGGGCAACCCAAAACTACTGTAGAAAAATGTTCTATTTCCCGTTGCATTTCCCGCAATTTACAGCCTTCAATGACACTACTGATTTAGAGAAATGCATATACCAAACATAGGCTACTTGATAAGATTCACGATTTTGAACTACTGTAGTGAGAGAGTCACGTGATTTTCGCGAAATTCAAATAAAAGTAGTATTACCATTTCCAGCCCTGCTAAGTGTCCTTTTATTAGTTTGTGTTACCGCATTTGGTCGCATTTGAACAAGATTTGCACGTCAAATGCAAACAGCAATAGTTTACCTATGATCAGTTTTGTATAGAACTTATTGCTTAATTCGGGTGCACTTGAATAATTGTGAAAGCAACTTGATTCCTACGCGCATAGCTTCACTTTCAAGTAGGGCTTAGCACAATATGCATTTATCGGTATCGGCGATATCATTTTGATTCAATGTCGGTATCGGCGATATATCGGATTTGAAATTATCGGTATTGAACCGATATCCGATAATTCAAAAAGATGGATGTAAAAACAAAATCGATAATTTTCCACGTCAACTTTTGCATTATGTAGAGCATTTCTTGAGTTTTGTGATTACGACATGCCATTCTCAGAGGACATCTAGAATTACATTGAATCAGTTCCATTTCTTCAATATAATTAATGAAAATAGTTTTGATTATCGGACTGGCAATTGTTTTATCGATATCGGAAAATATCGGGTCATGATATATCGGATATCGTATCGATAATATCGGCCCGATAAAATCGATATTATCGATAATATCGATATTTGCACAGCCCTACTTTCAAGCTGACCTCAGTAATAGAGCAGGTCTGCCAATTGGTAGAGTTACATGGTAGTCTCCCTCGTCATTCAAAGATGTTTACTTTCAGTAAGTATGGTGAATTTTTTTTTGTTGCATTGTTTTGGTAGGAAATGGAACGTGGGTAATGAAGATAGAGAAAGCTCGTGAACTCGTGAACCATCAAACAGTATGAAACATTTCAGGGTGTTCAAAATACTTCAAAACTTAACGATGAAATATTTTTCACATTTTAGAGATTATGTTTAATTCTGATATTACAAATTAATTGATAAAATTAAGTTTAACAATCAATTCCCCCACCAGCTATTCACGATCAATAAGAACAAGAATGCTGAAAATCGGATGAGCGTAGGAAGTGGTCTGCCGTGAGTTTGACCGGCACTGAATGCCGGGGCGCTGATTTCTTCAATTCTATCAGTGTCCGGTATAAAAGCAGAGCAGCAGGGGGTTCAAGAGGGGATTACAATCGAAGAAATAGTCGTCTGGATCGAATCGCGGCGTCTGGCTTCTCCAAAGTGAAGACGCAGATGGTGCTTGCTCATGCCGTTTGTGCAACTTTGAGTTTAATTGAAAATAAATTTCCGCAGAATAAGTGCATGCGACGGTGTGGTGATTCATTCTATCCGCCGGGATAATACTCGACTATCGAACGAAGTGTGTCTTGAGGTTCAAATGAGCCTTTGGTTTATATGCAAGATGATTTGAATTAAAGTCATGGATCGTCCCGAGGCTGGCAGATGGGAAAGAATGCAAATTATAGCTGGGTCCGTTCAAATGAATTGTCAAATCACGAATTGTTAAAAAAAAATCATATAATGGTCATTTTACGCCAAGTATCCATAGCACGAGTAATCGACCATCACTGATTAGGACCAAGTCAAAAACGTTCAGACTGTATTACAATACTCTTCAGTTTACACTATGTACATTGAAATTCAAATATTTTTACCTGTGTTGGCTATTGTCAAATTCAATAGGCGTAACAGGGGTTGCCATATACGTGATTCTAAGGCCAATATCTCTACTATATTAACCACCGAAGTTTTTGATACGAAAAAGGGGTTTCTGGTGAGTTTTAAACATTTCTCATACATTATATGAATTGGAAGAATTCATTTGACGCATATGCCGTACATATAAAACATCCATTTATTTATTTTTTTGAACATTTTCTCTCAGGCTGAAAAAACTGGTACTTGTACCATATTAAAATAGTTTTTTAATCACTGAATTCACTTTGCAATTACAAAATATGACTATTGGCATTCATAAACAGCAACATCAAACCATCCCAGCCAAGTCCACGATATTAAACCCATAAAAACTCGAACGAATCCTAAACATATTAGCACACTGGCCATTGAGAATATTTATCGTTTTTATGGACCCATTCCCAACCGCAAACAAACACTTTGAACAAACGACGCCATTCAATAGATCAATAAGAATGTTTTGTTTAGTCGCGAACTCTTCGCCTTGCGAGGAGCCATGCAATCGATGGCGCGACGTCGACGCCCGCCGAGACCCATTGCCATAAATTCGCTTAAAATCACATCACCTAACCTAGTTTTTTTTCTGCCATTCTGGCGAGACGCCAATGAGGAAGAAAGCCTTGACTAACACATCATAGTGTTTGAACGAAATTGCACAATTAGAGGTTGAATTTATCTGCGTTCTATCTATCGAATGCAAATAATGCTAATGACTCTACAACAAAGATGGCGCGACATCCACGTTGTTTATGGGGCGCTATTTTCGGTAAACAATAGCAGGACTCAGTATTTGGTTTGACGTTGTCTTTGTCATCACCCCCGTTTCACACGAGTACATAAGCGGGAGTAGAAAGGCAGACCCATGGCGAAAGGTGGGTTGTGGAGATTGTGGGTCTGCATGACCCTTGGCTAATCATCAGTTCGATGAATACACACGAAGGATTGTTGTTTTCAGCTAGTTGTAATCAATCAGTAAGTTTAAGGATTTGAATTCCTGCTACAAGAGCATAAATAAATTAAAAACCAAATTTAGTACTATAACATTTAATTCCACTAGAGTTTGTATCCATTGACAGATACACTGCAGTGCAAAAGTTTGGGTTCACTCCCTAACATTGGCGTAGGAACAGGGGGGCCAGGGGGACCTGGCCCCCTCCATAATCATCCAGCCCCCCCCCCCCCCCCAGAATTTCTGATGACAATAAAAAATAAAACAAAAACGATTTAAGATGAAGCAAAATCTTCTGAAATTATGTACTTGACTCTTGTTAACAAAAAAATCGCTTCAATAGTTACGTTATGTAATGTTGTACAACTATATTGAGAAAACCTCGTTTACGTTACACAGCATCAGCGCAGCTGTTCTGACTTCGGTGAATCGTGCGACAATCGAAAGCTTAACCGTCCGGCTGTCGATCAACTGATTACTGTTAGACCTAGTTTCTTGTTGCATACGATAAGCGCAATTTTTCGACATATCCGTTGCAAAAAATACCGTGGTACCAAAAGCGTCAATATCCTGGAAATTTGCTTCCCAAAATTCATTTTTTTTTTTCTGAATAAACCAAATAATGCTGTTTCAGCTTAAAGCAGCATAATCACTGCAGTCTGATTTATCATGTTTTTTGATGATACATCGCTCGAGGTGTCCGGTGATAATGATTTCTCTTATGAGATTTCACTAAAAAAATCCATTCATTAACATCCAGTTTTATGAAAATAAACAGACACAATTGTTTCACAAAATTACTAAAAATACTATCACCAGGCCCAGATAGCCGTAGCGGTAAACGCGCAGCTATTCAGCAATACCAAGCTGAGGGTCGTGGGTTCGAATCCCACCAGTCGAGGATCTTTTCGGGTTGTAAATTTTCTCGACTTCCCAGGGCATAGAGTATGAGCTGAGAAGCAGGCTCTGTCCCAGTGGGGACGTAACGCCAGAAAGAAGAAGAAGACTATCACATAAATTAAGGTTTTACTTTCAAGGAATTTCGGCATGGACAACTTTTCATCAGATTAATTGCTAAAAACAATGTAACAAAATCGGCCATAGTGTTATTCCATCAATAAATTCTTCCTTTGATTTTGGTTCAATGTTTTAAGTATTCGCATGAATAAATTTATTGCTTAAACTATATTATTTCAAGAAAACTTATTATTTCATAAATTATTAGATTAATTTCCAATACATTTTTTTTTCAAATAACTTCTTGATATTGTTCATAGAATTTTAGTATTATCAAATTCCTCAAGGAATATTGAAGGGAATCTTCAGAACTTTCGCAAATCTCATGGAAATCAGTCAAATAATATCGTGGGACTTGTTCATACCTTCAAAGAGAATTTCTCCTGGTGGACATCCATTCCTTCTATGTCTATTTTTTATTAGCAAGTTGATTTCGGATTACGTTACCGGATTTGCCAAAAAAAATGTAACTTCTGTCAGATCTAATGCTGGGATATTTCACTGAAAGTTCTACTAGAAATTCTTCTGTGAACTTCCTTCAATATTTTTTCCAAAAATTTTATTACAAATTCTTCTGCGTCGCTTATCAATGGTACTTAATGAATGTTTCCAAAATACATCACAAGTTGCGTCAAATTCTTCTTTGCTTTTTTTTCTAGAAATTTTGCCTCAAATCCCCGGTTGATTCATGAATTGGAAAGAAAATTGTTTTTGAAACATCTCTTGCCTTCGAATCTTCAACAGAAATTTGTTGAAATATCCCAGGAAAATTTTTGCTACCAAAGTTAGCATAGCGGAAAAGGAATTTGTAGAGAAACGTGTAGCAAAATAACTGGGAAGGGGGAAAGGATATTTTAAGATATTCATAAAGAAATTTTAATTGATATTTCCTAAAACACTTCCTTAGAAATAATTTTACCAATTATTGTCCAAATTCCTATATTTTTGTGCGATACGAGGCCGGAATTTCTAGAGGCTTTCTGGCAGAATTCTAGAAAACCAGAAGTCAAAGAAGGATAGATTTCAAGGATAATTTCTAAAGATGATTCTGATGGAATCTTAAAAAAGGTGAATTGTAGGAGTGTTGAAAAATTACAGAATTCTTAAACGTATGGTTCCTGATTTCTGAAGGTTCGTCAGGAATTCCTCAACAAATTTTCAAAGTAATACACAATACATCTTTGGTAATGTTCTTAAAAATACCGGCGATATTTCCACGTTTAACTTCTACTGTACTTCAAAATAATCGATAATAGACTATTCAAGTTAGTTTGTTTGATATTTCTAAAGGTAGGAAAAAATTGGTTTTTCCTTCATCAATTTGTTCACAATATAGTATCATGACACTTCGGAGTTCATACAACATATTTTTCATGTTTTTGATTTTATTTTACTTTCAGTAAAACTTCCATGCGTTTTAACACCTATATTTTTTTTTTATTTTAAAAAACGATTATGAATTTTACGACAGGAATGTAGTAATTTTTTCCAAATTAAATGTCAGCTGCAATTTAAAAAAAATACCTACAACGTTTTTTCAAACCTTTTTTGTATGTGTTTCTCTAGAAAAATGATATGGAGTGATTCATAAAGGAATTTGTAAAGCAATTCCTAAAAGTATTGAGATATTCAGGGAATAGTTTTTGAACCAAAATATGGAGAGTGGATAAATTTTTTAATGTTATGAATGAAAGAATCATGAGATTATCAATAAAAAAATGGAACTATTTCTATAACCTGAAATTGAAATGATACTCGATGGAATTTTTGGAGATTTTTTTTGAGAAGTTCAAGAATGAACTGCAAAATCTTAGTAAATCGATAAAAAATTTCTTCCAAAAAATTCATTCAAAAATTTTTAGAGGATTTTCTTTTGGGAATTTCGTTAGTGTGGTTTGAAGAAAAAAAAATCTCTGGAAAATACTTAGATGAATCTCTGGTATTTTGTTTGGGAGAATCTTAGGGAATCAATAATTTAATTCTCAAAGACATTCCTGAACAAATTACTCGGGAAATCTTTGAGTATTTTCGTGGAAAATTTTTGGATAGAATTGAACTGTTCCGCTAGGAACTTTATAAGAATGTAAGAATTTTTGAAACATTTATTAGTTAAGCAATGCAAAGAAAATAAAACAAAAATGCCGAGGAAGTTTTGAAGGAATGGGGGATTTTGCTCCTTGATTTTAGAGAAATATAAAAAATGCAGGTAGTTCTGCGTTGATGATAGATTGGCTTTTCAGCCTTGACAAAATTAAAAATCCGTTATTTTATTTTGTCCAACGTTTCGGTCCGTTTGGGACCTTCTTCAGAGACTCAATTTTAACAGTTCTTTCTTCCAGATAGATCTGCGGAGAACTTATTTGAGAAATCATGAGAATAACAATTTCCCAATTGAATGCTTTTTAATTTCTCATGACATTTTTGTGGAATATCACCAGGAATATTTAGAGTTATACCTGAAGATTTTTTTCCGGGAAGTCTTGAAAATTTTTGTTGTGATTTTTCCAAACAGTACTGTAGAGCTTCAAATTCGAAATGTTCTGAGGAATTCGTGGATATTGGTGATATTGAAGACATTTTTGGTAATTTTTCTGTACTATTTTTTGCAGAAATACTCAGTAATTGATTAAAATCCTAAACAAATTATTAATGAGCAACTGACTGCAACTGAGAAACTAACAGTTTATTATTGTGAGCCTCGTGGTCGTGCGGTTGGTGTCTTGAGGCATTCAAGCGCATTCTGTCATGGGGTGTGGGTTCGATTTCCGCTTCAGCCCTTGAAACTTTTCGTCAGGAATGTTCCTTGGCTGTGCCACTGGAGTATGCTTGTCCGTTGTCTAGTGTTAAGTTACAGTTTGGCGGCTAAATGGCTGAAGACGGTGTCCGTGTCTTTTTTTATGATTAAGTAAGTGGACCTTCCAGAAGAAATGAATAAAAGAATTTCTAATGCATTTTCTGGCCGAATTCTTTAAAAGATTGTTTAAGCAATTCGATACAGATTCTTCGAAAATTTTCCTGGTGAGATCAGAAAGTCTGGGAATGATTTTCTGTGGAAAGCCTAGGACGATCTTCGTGAAAACTGATAAAAGAGTTCTTGATGAAAGCATTGACAATTATGAAAATAATTCATAAAGAAATTTCCGTAGGAAAAATGTAAATTGTAAATTGGAGATGAACCAGCCGTGGGCAGAAAAATAGATAGATAATAATAATAATACATCGGTAAAACAGGTATATGAAAAATGTCACAACTTTAAGTAAAAATTTAGTAAACAAAGTTCAAATAATGTATTTGGAAAAATACATACAAAGTAAGAATAACTCTTTGCCTTTTGAATGCGGCTTAAAGAGTTCCAATTGGACGTGTAATCACAGAGATATGGACAGAACACTTTTGTATGTTTTTAAGGGGGTGAACCCAAACTTATGCACGGGAGTGCACGTGTATTTCGACCTCGACTGTAAGGCCGTCTTCAGTGTCGTATACTAGAAGTCAAAATACGCGTATCTGTCAAGGAATACAAACTCTAGTAGAATTAAATGATATAGTACTAAATTTGGTTTTTCATTTGTTCATAGATATTCCACTAAACAGCTCGAAGATTTATTACAAGAACATGTTATCCAGTGAATGTAGGTAGATGTGAGTTGAAAACTTTCACTACCAAAATAGTAGTCTACACTCCAACTGCCTGTTAGGAATCATGTTTCTCTCATTATCATCGTTTTAAAATATTCCACGCAGGTTTTTTTTGTTAAAATGGCTAAAATAATGTCGTTTTAATGCTAAAAAAATTAAATTAAAATCATCCTTAAATTTCTTAATTGGTTTTCCAGGATTCAGTAACTTAACATTCCTTATTTTACATATTAAAACCAAAAATCTTTTGGTCAATCCCGAGTCTAGGGACCAGGCCCTTGCCCCCTTCCCTTATCCACGCCAATGAGTCGTGCATTATGGATCTTCGGTTACAGAGAGCTCCATTTGATGTTCCTTCCCTTGCAGTGTCTCCCGTCTAGACTGCACTGCATTTGCATACGAGCTGGTTTGTATTTGTCAAACACTGACGGCGTGATGTACTTTAGGGACTGATAAATGGTTCATGCCAATTTCTTACGGCTCGTTTCCGCCAATTACTTTCCATCACTAGGGCTAATATGGTAAATGTCTGTGTCATGTCTACTTTGTAGTTGATATTGTTTGAGCACCGACGAGTGGAGCTGGTTACACTGCAAGATGCCGACTCGCCAGTCGCCACATGGCCCCGTCAATCACCTGAAGTTTCCTGACGGGCGTTGCGTTGCGTTGCGTGTCTTCAACAGAGAACGCCGCCGACGAGTCGACACGATACCAGCGTGCGAAAGCGCGACTGTCATTCTCGAAGGAACGCTTCGTCGAGATGACCACCGAAAGCAAAAGTGTGCGAGTGTGGTTCGGTTCACTTCCGGGACCAGCATTCATGGTTGAGGCTGGCACGGTTTCCCTAACACATGGAGCTGAGTAAAGATGCCAGATTTCGATGCGCCACATTAATAGTGCGTTAAATTAAAGCTAGAAGTGCGAAACTGTTTGCCCCACCCGGGCCTAGACATCGTGAACATATTTCGATACGCCCTCAGCTGTTTTCCGTCGGATGTTGTTAGCCACGATATATTGATTGCAAGAGTTACATATGGTGGGAATATTACCTGTTCTTCTTCTTTATGGCTTTCTATGTGGTATTTGAAAAACTTCCACAGTAGTGTCAATGTTTGCATAGTCGACCGAATTGACATTTTCAGCATTCTAACCAGCATATGATGGCAAACACTAAGATTCAGGCGTTTGTGCTAACCTACCTGTTTGTTCTAGATACCTGCGATAATTTAGTTGTTAAAAGTCGATAAAATGACAAACATATATCTGAAAGAAAGATATGGGATTGGTTTTAATGAAGTATAAGTCGGAATGGATGATATTTTTCATGAAAAATTACACCACTAAGAAAAACTGAAAAAACTGTTTCTGCCTCAATGTTTCATTACACTGAAAAGGGATTCTTTCTTTTCTACAGAACAAATAAGATTATTATTATATTTTTTTAAATTTTATTTATTCAATTATTCAGTATGAAACTTACATTTTTATCTTACATTTTAGAAAATGTGCAATCTTTGTTTTTCCGATGCTTCGATTGAAATATGGGTTTTCAAAGAAAAGGCTTATATGGTCATTTTCCACAAAATTCTCCATAACTCAAAAACGAAAAAAGTACATTTCAAAAATTTCAACGATTGAAGCTTATGAAATTACCTTCTCAAAAGTATATTTTTGAAAGTTTTCCACTAATTGGAACATAGTTTTTCCGGCTTTTCTTTACGAATGTTCCCAACGGTGGAAAATTTTGTGGAAAACTGTTTCCAGTTAATATTTTTTTTATTCCTGAGAAAATTTGCTTTCATTTTCATAAAAAAAACTTTGTTTCTACGATGCTTCTTTTTTAAGTTATGATTTTTCAAAGTAAGTAGTGTCAGGGGAAAACAAAAAATTTCCAACTGAGTTTTTTGGAAAAATAGGCGACCCTTATTTTTTCTCAACTTTTTTTTTATTCATATATTGATGAGCCCTGCCTGTGGAAAAAGTTTCATGAAAATCTGAGATCTTTCGGCCCAAACCCGTACGGAAATAAAAAAAAATCCCCATATGCTGAAAACGTCAGTGACGCTTACGTCGACTATGCAAATATGGGCGGTTGGGTGACAAAACGTCGAAAGACAAAACGTCGCATGCCAAAACGTCCATTCGACGTTTGGGTTTCGACGTTTTGTTTTTCGACAGGGGCACGGCTTATTTATCAAGAGCTCTCAAACCCAAAAAAAAACGTGTGCTTTTATGAATTCAAATCACTTAAAAAAACCTCAGAGTTCGAGTTAAAAATATTAACATTTAGAGGTGGCGCAAACGTCTTGAAGGTGAATTTTCAAGTCATAAAAAATGTAATGAAGTATACATGACTTATTTGTTAACTAATTTTTAAACTTTGAGCATAGTTCTCTTCAAAGTTTGTTGAAACTTTGTAGAACATAAAATTTGTCACAAATCAAAGCTAGTGTAAGTGAAAACTCATTTTTTTTCATAGTGCATATATTTTTTAACAAACTAAGGGCTTCATAGAATTACTTGGCTATATCGCGGAGTCGTTAAGAGAAAATAGCAACAAATTGTAAGTTACATCCCAAAAACTGAGGACACCTACATGACTACCACGCAGGTACAATATATCATAAGGGGTAGAGGAGTTTCAAAACTACAAATACACATATACAAATAAAGTTCAGATGGTCTGAAGCCTATTTGTTTTTAAATATAAACAGATGCTATTAACAATGCTACTGAAGATGGATTATCTCAAGCAATGGCCAACAAATCGTAATTGGTATACTCCGACATTTTCCTCACTCATTGATAATTTGATGTCAAAGTCTGCTTACCAATCTATAATTTGAATTCCACCATAATTTTGAGTTCAACTATCAAGCGATGAATTCACTGTTTCCCACGGCTGTCAGCAACACAAGACATCTCATCAACCTCACCCAATTTTGGCACTTCTTTTGAACCCACGCTTAACTGCCTTATACCAGATATAACACCAAATCTTCATCGACATTTGACTTTGGGCCGAACTGCACCAACGGCAAACGAACCGTGCTTGATTCGCGGTTTCATCAGAGATTGCAGAGTAGGTATTTACAACATTGCACCAACAAAGTTCGAGATTCGAGTCGGGAAAAAGCGTATCGAATTCATTCAGATTCAGTATCTGCGCTTACCGGGGGGATCGGAACCCAAAGTCATGAATCCCTCCTGCGGTGGTCATTCGCACATCGGACCCGATTATCCCAGGCTGATAAATTAATAACCCGTTTCTGCTGGGCGCATATAAAATAATGTGTGTGGTTGTGTATTCGGATGCATTTGCATGCGGGATCGACTTGACGAAGGAATAAAAATAAGTGTACGAAATCGTCGTCACACTGCGAGAAAACATAAATTTCTTCGGATTTACTGTGATCCGAGATCGGCGCAGTGAGACGGAGGGGTTTTCAGCTTGTGGTGCGCGAAGCGCAAGAAAGCAAACTTACACACTTCAACTTCAGGGAATTCCGGCTTCAAAAAACGTTACTATTCATTTTCCTGGTACGAGCCTCAACGATTCGTTTGCGAGAAGGGCAATTCCAAAAGTTAGACTTATGATTGCCTCCGCAATTTGTGCATACAATTTTTTTTTTTTGGTATCTTTCTTCATAGGACAGACGCCATTAGCGTAAGAAGAACATCCACAAACCATACATTTAGCATCCATGCGGCAATGTTTAGAACCATGATCACATGACGGCACTGAGTGGGGTTCTGGAAATTTCCTCCAGTTTTCTGAAAATTCAATCTAGCTTTCAGGAAATGTTTCTATGTCACACAGACATCGAACATAAGTATTGTTTTTTTTTATAAAGTTTCAATATAATTTAGATCTCTTATGTTAAAGTGAACTGATTAATATTTTCGAGAAACCCCTTTCTGACAGATGTTAGAGATTGGGTTCTCTTTTTAATGATTACTTGGACTGGAGAAAATTCTAGTAAATCATTTATTCCATTTTTGAGCACTTTAGATGACTTATAGTCACTTGAGAGACTTTTCAAAACAAAGTTTGAACAAACGTTTAGTTTTGTCGTCAAAAGTAAATACAAATGTGCTGCTTCTTTTCAAGATGTTTGAGAAGAATTTCGCGATCTCTAAGAGTTTCCGTCAAAACGCGACAGTCTCCTTTCTTTGCGATTTGGAAGGAAAGCTTGATTCATCTAATGGAGTTCAATATCTCCTGCCTAAATCCTGAATAAATTCGGAACAACTGATCACGATAGGCGGCACTCTTTGTTTCCTCACTTGAATCAACGAGCCTGGGCTACTTTGATTTGATGTTCGGAAAATGTTTCTCAAGTGTAATTAAGGGCTGATAGAGTAGTGTAATGAATATGATTATTATTACCGCCGCAAATCAAAATAACCTGAAAACCCCATGTTCTCAAAAAGCAACGACGCATGCAACCGCAGTAAGGTGGGAATCAAGACAGCCAACGTTCCGATGTCTCATCCTACAAGTGAGTCTAGATACCAACCAACAATCTGGGACGCCTCTGTCTCTGATGAAGACGACACTACTCGGCGGAGACGACGATGAGATTTGTTTTCTTTTCTCTTGCTGTTGTTTGATGTGGGCTGAAATTTGTTGCGACTGTTGTTTATACTTTGCGCGCATAATTTAATTACTTGAGAGCGCACACACCCGACCGAGCAAAGTTCTCACAGGGGCACAAGTGCTGCGAATTGGGCTAGACGGGCCAGACGGTTAGACACTGTCCCAGACTATCTAGAGATTACTCAGCGCCCCGAGTCGGTAAGTAGAGACGGTGGTTGTTTTTATTTGTTTAATGCAATGAGGACAGAAAGGAGGTTTCCTCTTGAGAGCAGCGTATCATGACTGTTGCTTGTCGTTTTTACAGACATTTGATGAGATGGCTTCTACTGATGGGACCAGAAAGATACATTTATGATAAGTTTAATTGCGTTTAGACATCTCAGCGTGACTTAATTGAAACGTGACATTTATGAACAGATCATCAGAGTTATAATTAGGGTATTTCGACTTCTTGCAAACTTTGCCTATATTGGGCATAAGACGGGGTTGGTGGTCTAATGGCTAACGCTTTTGCTTCATAAGCAGAAGGTCATGGGTCCAATCCCAGGCCCGTCCCTTTCCTCGTTCTTTGTAGTTGTATCTTTCACTTTCTTCTATCGTCCACTCTCAATCTATCACACGCAAACTATTCGTTCATAGCAAACGCTGGAACCAGCTTTCTGTATTGTTTTAAAAAGAATTTTTACTTATTGGATGATAAGTTTGTACTTACATTACAGTACTATGCGCTGCTTTCATCTTTGATCACCTTACGTTCGTCTACCAAGATGATTTCCTTGCTTCGTATCCTTGGCGCGCCAATTATTTTTATACACTAGGGCACTGAGGGGGCCGAATAAATCCTCTTAGGGACGAGACTAGGGCAAGTTGGTCAGGTTCCTTTGTGTCGACAAGTACGATATAACCGTAATACCGTATAACACGACCGCGAAGTGCTTGCTGTTTCGACGCCATCTTCGATTGAACTGACAGCAACCTAGCAAAAATAAATAAGGGATTGTTCATATACTACGCAACGCAAACTAGGGAGAGGGAGGGGTCCTCCGTAGTGTTATGATCCATACAAAAACTCTTAATTCTCCATACAAAATCTGTTACGTCGGGGAGGAAGAGGGTCAAAAATTCCTGCTTCCTGCGTGTCACTCACGTGCATATGGTGCTCCTGTACTTTACTTGCTCTCTCCATACTGCATTTGGGTCATGTTTCTTCTGCCGCTTCTGTGATTGCTACGCTTCGTTGATCTGCTGCGACATGTTTGGAGCTGGCATCTCGCCAGAGCCCTGAGCAACTTTTGCGCCTGCTGCTAATCCACTGATTCCCGAGCTCTCCAGGTTGGACCAGTTAGATGCCGAGGTCGGTCCAGCGATTCCGGTTGGAGGGTAGCTTCCGGTTCACTGGCGCCCCGACGTCCCAAAACTGGTGGTTCGTCATGATCGCTACTCGGTATAGCCCCCGACGGTGGAGCTAACCTACTCCATTGGAGGGTTCCAGACGTAGGAATATCTCCCGAAACCGTTAACGTTACGCATTTGTTCTCGCTTCACCGCTGCTGACCGGTGAAGTGCCGAGGTCGATCCAGCGATTCCGGTTGGAGGATGGCTTCCGATTCTTTGGTGCCTCGATGACTTACGGTGGTTACTCGCTACGGACTACTAAGAATAATCCCTGGCGGTGGTTCTATCCTACTTCGCCGAAGATTTCCCCGACAGTGGAAGATCTCCCGAGCAGATGCTATCCGGGCAGATGCCGAGGTCGGTCCAGCGATTCCGGTGGAGAGAAACTTCCAGTTCACAGGCGTCCCGATGACCATTTGCCAGTGTAACTACGCGATCTACTCAGCTAGTCCCCGATGGTGGACTTAACCTACTCCGAAGCTGGCCGGGCAGATGCCGAGGTCGGTCCTGCGATTCCAGTGGAGGGAAACTTTTTTTTTCCAGTGGAGACCCCCTCCCTCCCCCAAATGCTGGACATCATTTTTGAATGAGCCCTATCTAAGTATCGATGTGGACACACGCCAGTAGTCGCTTCTTGCTGCTGCTGATTGCCGGATTGTTAGGTATGATCCGGGATAAAGCTGAAATCACCTTCACGGCCCTCTTACATGCATAATCTACATGGCTGTTGAAGCTTAGCCGATCATCGATCATCACTCCCAGGTGTCTGACTTACCGCTTTGAGTCGATGGTACACAGTCTAACCGAGATTCTCGCATACTGCACTGCCTTTGAGTTGCTTATCATCCCTACTTCGGATTTGTGATGGGCTAATACAAGCTGCTTCCGTCGCATCCATTCTTCCACGGCGTCTACTATCTCAGTAGCAAGTATCTCTACCTCTTCTAGTGATTCGTCGATGACTACGAGCACCATGTCATCCGCATAGCCGACGATCTTCACACGCCGGGGGTAGCTTAGCTTCGACACTCCGTCATACATAGCGTTCCAGAGAGTCGGGCCAAGAATAGATGGGACGCCGGCTGTGATTTTTGTGCACATTTTCCCAGCGTCTGTTTTGGAAGTAGCTCCCCAGTGTACGATTTTGGAAGTAGCTCCCCAAAATCTCACAAAGATACTCGGGGACCTCCAATCTGTGCAGCGATTCGGCGATCGCAGTCCAACTGGCACTGTTGATGGCATATATTTCGTCCAGACAAACCACTCTACAGTACTGATTACCTTTCCTCTTTTGCTTCCGCGCCGTCTCCATAGCTTCCACGACTATATGCATGACATCAACGGTGGATCTACTTTTTCGAAAGCCGAACTGCATGTCGCACAAGCCGTTTTCTCCCTCCATGTATTTTGTAAGCCTGTTTAGGATTACTCGCTCCAACACTTTGCTAACTGTGTCCAGCAGACGTATCGGTCTATATGCTGAAAGATCTCCAGGAAGCTTTTGTCGCTTCCAAATGTCGGGGAAGTTACCCTCATCGATGCAGCACGATCCTGGACATATTCGGGTTTTCTTGGTTGCTGCTTCCAGAGCTACGTTCGGGATACCGTCCGGTCCCGGAGCCTACCTGGTTTTTAAGGCTTTCGACATCGCGATCAGCTCATCGTTCGTTACATGGGCTTCTTCTTCATCGTCATCCTGAGGTCCGTACGGTGTGGACGGCCAGCTCGTCGGGTAGTGTCGCGAGAATAGCGCTTCAATGATGGTTTTCATCATCTCCGGACACCTATCGGATGATACAGCTGGGCCTCTTAACTTCACCATTGCAACTCTGTAGGCGTCACCCCACGGAGTTCAATTGGCGTTGCGACAGAGCTCCTCCAGACAGGCTTTCTAGTTGAGCCTAATTTCCCTGTTGTGAGCGCTTTTTGCCGCCTTGTACGCTGTTCTTCGATCTGCTCTTTCAGCGCCGTTGCGGGCTCTCTGCATCCTTCTCTTAGCTCGAAAGCAGCTTACACGCAGATCGACAATCGTCGAGTTCCACCAGTAGGCTGGACGGCGACCATGTCTCGATTTACCCTCTCGGTATAGTTGCATCGCACGATCGTGCTAATGCCGCTATCAGCTCACTCGTAGTTAAGTGCTGAGCATTGCGCTCCTACCTCAACGCCTCAATGAACACCTCATTGTCAAACTGTGATGTTTTCCACCTCCGATTCTTTGATAGAGTCGCACGCGCTTCCATTTGCCGTCTGCCACCCTTATTGTACCGAAGCGCTTGTTGGTGCGTATAATCCTCACTCACTCGCCAGTTCAAACTTATTGACAGCTCAGGGCTACAGAAATTTATGTCAATAATTGACTCTCGGCCATCCCAATGGTATGTGCTGGTGGTACCATCGTTGGCAACATCTACGTTTAGCCTTGCTTAGGCCTCCAGTAAACTGCTCCTTCTTGAGTTGGTGAAGCGACTGCCCCATTCTATAGCCCATGCGTTGAAATTGCCCGCTATGACGACTGATCTACGGTCTATGAGCTCTCCAGTCAGCTTATCGAGCATCTCGTTGAACTGGTCAATAGACCATCGTGGGGGTGCGTAGCAGCTACAGAAGAAGATTCCGTTAATTTTGGCTATAACAAAGCCATCATCTGCACGATATACCACTTCTTGGAAAAGATATCGCCACTGATTTCGCGTTGTTTATTATCCAGTTTCAGTACATACTTTAATTAATGACAAGCTATCACCTCTAATTGTCTAACTGAGCCTTGAACAGAGTTCACGTAACTTGTGCCGTTGAGCCTTCTGTTGCAAAAACGTTAATGTACCGGACGCCCCACCCTAATGCCACACAACGGCTAATTGCACAAATCATAGTTCTTTCGAACGATGGTAAATGCAAATCTAAAAATGGTACTCCATGTTGGATACATCATCGCAATTAGAGATTTTTGTGTTATGTTGCAAATACCACAACCCGTTTGACTCCACTTCGCTAATTAACCGCAGCCGACATTTAAGTTGGACTTCGAACCACACACCAGAGCAGAGGGATCTTGAAATCCCACAAGCGCACCCATATCTATGGGTGGTTGGGTATCATCCGAAACGGTTGTTAGGGTTTCAAGCTGGGAGGAAAACATTCAAGTGAAATGGTTACTCCGAAAGGGTCACCGAGAAGCGATAGAGATTACGGACCCCCGTGCACAGTGATTTGATCTGGAACAAAAGTTGGTCAAAAATTTCATTTTAATGATAAATATTGTTGTAGTTTTTGCTTAACTTACATATTTGGCATAGTTTTTGTCATATTTTAGCATTGGGTCCCTTCATATTCAAGTGTGTTTTATTATAGACCAGCGGGTTTCAGATCGTGCTCCGCGGAGCGCTTGGTGCAACAGATGCTCCGCAATAGTTTTGAAAATTTGAAACAATGCTTTGAAATATCTCAACTTTCGCTTGCAACTATACTAAACCAAGCCATACCTAGAATTTTTAAGAGTACAAATATAGAGAACAGGTTTGGAGTATATTTAGATGGGTTTTATCATGCACTGTTATCCTTCTGATCCAATTCATTTCCATCTCATATTACCGCTCAGAAAACTACTTCGAGGTCACCTTTGACCCATTGTGCCATGCATCAACGATTGCGGCGCTGATGATGGAATGACTGAATGCGCGCGCGCGTGAATCCTCCCTTTGATTTGTTTCCATTGGCACATAATGCCTGGATATGGCCCCATCTTCTCCTGTTCGCCTTCCCTGTCCAGATAGCAGGGGAGGTGCTATCGCGATGGAATATATCTTAATCGAATGGCGGACGACGGCACACCGATCCATCGATCGCCTCGAGGTGATTGACTTGACTGACTGTGGATGATTCAATCGCTTCCAGACTTCAGGCGTTGGAAAGTTGGCCCTTCCAGAGCGAGAGAGAGTCCTATTAGGCGCGGTCAAATTACCGCCATTAGGCAGTTTGCTGGGTGGAATACATTTCAATACGATTAATCCGAAGATGAGACGGGCTGGCGCGAGCTGGAGCGTAAAATGTGCCTGAGCCATTCAACAGGCGTAAAATAGCACACGAGTTTATGGTTTCAACATTTATCGATGATCGATTGGCCAAGTGAATGCGGTGCAGTCAAACTATGAATAGCTACAGTAACATTACGAGTCGTAGAAGTAGGGTGTTTCGGTTGAATTTCTGTATGTGTATTCGACTCATATGATGAACAGTAAGACTATATTAATATAATGTAGTGTCGTTAGACTTTTGGCGTTTGTTTGTATTTCAATATTAGAAGCCCAGTTTCAGAGGGATTGTTCCCCTTCATTAAGGAAGTTTTTACCATTACCTAGGCCATAGAATATAGCATCCAACTCCTGTTGGATTAAATAACATGCAATAACATGACATTTCGTTAAAACATCATATCCAATCATGAGCATCCATTGTCATCCAACACCTCTTATCCAATTGAACGGCGTCTGTTCTAACTCCTTCTACTCCTCTTGAATTTTCAGAGTCCAACCAGATTTTTTTTTTCGTTAGTTGATTAGATAAAACCTCGTTTACGATTTTTTTTAGGATACCTCAAGGATTTAACCTAGATTTTTTCAAAGAGAACTACAGAAATAGAATTTATCCAAAGATTGTTTCAGAGAAAATCTGAATTCCTCCAAATATTCTTTGAGATTCTTTTCAAGAAAGTCGTAACTCCTCCATTATTTTATCCAGTGATTTATTCACCGATTTCCTTGGGACATCTTGCAAGATTCCCGGTCAAAATTTCTTCTAATATTAAATCAATAACTTCTCTAGGTAATTCTAGAGATTTCCTTTGAAATCGTCTTTCACGATTTATGTAACATTTCAATTGAAGATTTCTCCGAAAATACCATTAACAATTATTCCAGAGATTCTTTCTTAGAAATCTCATTCTACAGAATGTCCTCCAGTAATTATTTGAGATTTTCTCAAGTAAGCCTTGAATTTTCTGAAGGAATTCACCCAGGAATGTCTCCAGGGAAATGCCAAGTAAATTATTGTGAAAAATTAATCCGTGAGTTACCCTTAATGAACAAGGATTTCGTTAATTTTTCAAAAAAATTTAAAAATAATCTCATAAATTATTTGATAAACATACTAGGTGCACTGAGGGAGTTTTTTTTCGAAATTAAAGTTTCTTCATGCATTCTCTCTTGAACTCGACCACAAACTACACTCAAAATTCCTATAGAATTATTCTATTTTTAAAGGAATGATTTACGTTTGTTTGACACGTTTTGTTGAAACTTTTCATATGATATTATTGATGAAGTTTGATCTCGAATTCATAAAAATCTATTTTCGACATTTCTCTTAAAACTATTTTGAAGATTATTTTCAGAAATTCATCCAATTTCAGAGTTTTATTTTTTGGAAAATTTCTGCTTTTTCGACGGATTTCTACAGAAGTCATCTTACGAGATTTTCAGGAATTTAACCAGGAATTTGACCAAGATAATTTTGAAGCATTTTATCATCCCATATATCGCATACTCTGAGATAACGCCCTTAAAGCCATGGGTAACCATGTGTGTAGCTCGTTGTTTCTGAGCAAGTGAAGGAATAAATATCCAAACCAACATCACTGGTAGGTAGATAATGATCCTTTCTTCACAATAGAGTTGTTAAACAACGTGTAAATCCATTCAAATGCTCAGAAAGAATGAGCTACACACATGGTTACCAATGGCTTTCAGGGCGAGATCATAAGTTATGCGAGATATGTATAGGAATAAATTATGTAATTTATTCACGATTTCATGTTATGTATTTAATGAAACTTCTGCGCACACCAAAAAAAATCCATGGAAACTAACGAAAATTTCTTTGTTTTCATGCTATTAGAAAAATTTATACAAAAATTCCAGGTCAAATCCTTGAAAAAATATTCAAAACGCTTCTGGATGAGTTTTAAAATAATGTTTAGGAACATTTATGTGGAAATCCCCGGATGAAGCATTGTTTGAATTATACTTAACAGAATTCCAAGTAGAGCGTCAAGGCAATTATTTATGCTATTTCGAAGGAATTTCCATAAAAACAGAGGAATTTTAATATATAGCTCTTTAGGAATTTTGGTGTTCTAGGAGAAATTCATAGATAATCTAACGATCATGCATAACTAGGAACTCAGGCTAATTCCATTTGTATTACTGGTCAGAGCAAAATTGTCAATCAAAAGAACTACAAAGAATCGAATCTTTAAATAGACCTATCACTCAACATTGAAACAAGACGCGTTCAGGGCTTCACCTTGCAATGAAAAAAATATGGTGGATATCTTGCATAGTTTTATGTTTCATGGAAAAAGGATGCAGAGGTAGTATATAATAATCGTTTTGGAGTGGAAATCGTGATAGAAGTGTTAAGAGTCGATATTGCCAATATATGGAGGGGGAGCCCCTGATAAAAAAATACTGGCTACGACCATGTCCATCGCCCCCTTAAGGTGAAGATGAATCGAAGCCAAACCTCATATTTTAAAAAAGAACAAATCTGGAGAACCAAGCATCCGTTTAAGCTGAAAACTTGATCGATTGGTCACTAGCTGGAGATGACCAATCGATTCAGTTTTCAGCTCAAACAGGTGTTAGGTTCTCCAGATTTGTGTTCTTGAAAATTTGAGGTTTGGCTTCGATTCCTCTTCATTTTAAAAGCCCATGAAGGCATGTAACACGTCTAATTTTGAAAAACAGGAACAAAATAAAATGACCCGATTTTGACCGGTTCCCCATTTTGTCAGTCTAATACTCATCGAGGGGCTGACAAAATCGGGTCCTCACTGTATCTCCTAAAGTAACAACTGGAGAATTCGGTTGAAAGATTAATGACAAAATTCTGGGAAAATTCTAGTTTTGGTAAAAAAAAATGTAATACCAGTGTGGTCACACTATTTTTCGGACAATCCGCGTAGCAAAACTCGTTTGTTTGGGTAGAGTAAGCTCGAAGCTGCAATATATATATTTCTTAGAAAACCATTTCAATTAGAGAAATTACCTGTCTTACAATTTGTCTTCTATAGTGTTCAATAGCCACAGAATATCAATCCAACTCAAATTGCAGAATTTCTATATCTAAAGTATATAAATTTAAACATTAGATTTTAAATGAATTCAACTTTTTTTAATAACAAATTTACCGTGATAACAAAATCAACAATTCTCTTTCTGTATTTCATCAACAATAATCTACCTATCCTCCTTTAAGCTTTGACAAGCCTATGACATATCCAACTGCCAATTGGCGTTGGGTCATTTGCATGGATCGAGGGGTATCGTGGGCAACATCCTTTCCTAACATCCTCCCCCGGATGACGACGGAAGTTCCGCTTCTGCGTCATTAAATCGTCCGACATCCAACAGCGCGAGTTTCGCCACAGCACGTTGCAGGACTCCTGTATTTGTTTGAATATCCGCTTTCCTCACTACACCATCCTGTCCTGCATATGTTCGAATGACACGTCCCCGAGTTCAACTATTTCGAAGCTTCTCATCTGCAATCACCACAAGTTCACCTACCTTGATCGGCCGCACATCTTGGAACCATTTTGACCTTCTTGTAATCGTTGGTAGATACTCCAACAACCAACGTTTCCAGTAGTGATCTAAAACCATTTGTAATGTGGACCAACTATCCTTCAACGCAGCTCCTTCTCCAACTGGGTTTTTAACAGGTTGTTTGACACCTTTTGAACTCATCATCAAAAAGTGATTTGGAGTCAAACATTCTTCTGATTCAGTGGCAAGGGGTACAAATGTTAGTGGCCGAGAGTTAACCATGTATTCTGCCTCCGCTAGCATGGTTGACAAGGACTCCTCGTCAAGTTTTCGCAATGTCGGAACGCTCCCAAGGGCTACTTTGACCGAGCGCATCATCCTCTCCCAGCATCCACCCATATGAGGAGCTGCTGGAGGGTTGAATCTCCACTGCGTATGAGCATCTGTGAAGGTACTGCTAAGCTCGACGTTGAGTTTCATTGTCTCGTTAGCCAGTTCCTTGCCGGCTCCAACGAAGTTTGTCCCGTTATCCGTAAAAATTTCCAGCGGTGCACCTCGTCGGGCAATGAATCGACGAATTGCCTTCTTGCACGAATCCGTAGACAATGTAGCAGCGACTTCCAAATGAATGGCTCTGATCGTCAAGCAGGTGAAAAGTGCCACCCATCTTTTCACTGATGATCTTCCTATTTTCACCAAATAGGGCCCGAAGTAGTCTATTCCTACATAGGAAAATGGACGAACAAAGGGAGTAAGCCTTTCTGGAGGAAGCGAAGCCATCCGTGGTATTATCGGTACTGCTTTGTAGACACGGCACCAATTGCAATTCTTTTTGACAAAACTTAACCGTCCTCTTAATTTTGAAATGTGAAACTTTTGTCTAATCTCATTTATGACTGTTTCATCATTAGCATGTTTGTGCTGACGGTGGTACCAATCTACAACAAGGCGGGTGATATAGCTGTCCTTCGGGAGAATAATCGGATACCGGGTATCGAATGGTAGAAATTCAGCAGCAGACAAGCGACTATTAATGCGAACAACTCCGTACTCGTCCATCATTGGCGAAAGCTTAACTAGCGAACTAGTTCTCTCCACTCCCTTCAATTGTTCACGTGAAGCTTCCTTATTTGACTTTAAAATGTCGACCTCATCGGGATACGCTTCGTTTTGTGCCGATCTCCACTCTTTCCGCCTCTATAAGCTCCTCCTTTGACAGATTTCCTGTAGAGTTTGAAGTAGCCGTTTTCCGTTGAGGTCCTATTCGTTTGACGAAATGTATCACGTAGGCTACGCATCTGAGAAGTCGCTCCCACTTAGAAAACCGCTCAACGAGAACGAGTGGTTGCATTATGGAGTGTTTGTTTAGATAAGCAGGTCGGACTTCTTCATCTGTTTCAGTTATACGGAACTCCTGATCTCCTGGCCAGAATTCTTCGGATTCGTACAGAAAGCGAGGGGCTCGATACCAACGACTATCAGAGGTAAACGAAGGTCCCTTCCCCCATTTAGTTGCTTCATCGGCGACGTTTTGATTGGTTGGAACCCATCTCCATTCCTCTGGCTTGGACAAGTTCAGGATTTCATTGACTCTTAGCGCCACAAATTGTCTGTACCGTCGCAGGTCCGACGTGATCCACGTATGTACAGTAGAGGAATCACACCAAAAATATGTTCGGTGTACCTTCAAAGAGTGTCCTTCTTCAATCGTCTTCCGTAGGCGAGCTCCTAGAACTGCTGCAAGTAATTCTGCACGTGGTGTTGACAAAGGCTGAAGAGGTACAACTTTCGTTTTTGATGACACCAACGCGCAGCGAACAACTCCGCGATCGACAATTCTAAAATATGCAGCCGCAGCGTAGGCTTCTGCACTAGCGTCCACGAATATGTGCAATTGTAGCGTATCAAAGCTGCAGCGTTCATAGCCGGAAAAATAGCAACGTGGCACTTCAATCTCTTCCATTCCCTGTAGACAAATCAGCCATTGCTGCCAGCGAACGAGAATGCTTGTAGGAATCCTTTCATCCCAACCTGTCTTACTTCGCCATACTTCTTGAATCATTATCTTTCCATGAACTACGAAGGTTGAAACTAGTCCCAATGGGTCATAAATGCTCATAACTATTCTAAGCAACTGTCGTTTCGTTGGAATGACGTCACCGGCCAGAATGTCTTTCAAATCTTCGCGAAAATTCAAGGTGAATGAAAATATATCGTCCCTCGGTCGCCATATCATTCCCAATAATCGTTCGCCGCCACATTCCTGGTCTAGAGTCAAAGTCTTCACTACTGTAGGGTGAACCTCACCTATTGCTCTCATAACGTCCTCCTTGTTAGAGATCCAGTTCCGGATATGGAAGCAAGCCTTATCATGAACTTCCATGACTTGTGTAATGAGTTCTACAGCTTCATCTACGGAATCAACACTATCTAAATAGTCATCCACATAGTGTCGCCGAGTTATCGCAATCGCCGCCCTGGGATACTGGTGTTCGTATTCCTTAGCATTTAGGTTCTTGACGAATTGTGCTTGCGTGGGTGAGCACGCGGCGCCAAATATTGCCACATCCATAACCATCGTGGCCAAAGCCGATTCAGTCGAATTCCGCCACAAATACAGCAGAGCACTGCGGTCTTCTTCATGCACCAGAAGTTGGTGGAACATTTCTTTCACATCCGCTGTGATGGCCACCTCTCGTTCACGATAGGTAAACAATACATGTAATAGAGGATTCTACCCCATTACCCCGAATCCCATTACCCCGAATGCCATTAACCCGAACGCCATTACCCCGAATTCCAAAACCCCGAATGATCCATCACCCCGAATGACATTACCCCGAATTCCAATATCATGGGGAAATGTCATCAATATCATCATGTGAAGATAATTGTAAATTCGGGGAAAAAGCATTCGGGGTGATGGAATTCGGGGTAATGGTACATTGGGGGTAATGGAATTCGGGGTGGTGGCATTCTGGGAAATGGCATTAGGGGTAATGGGGTAGAATCGTAATAGAGGCGTTAACAGATCAGGACCTTTCATCAACATGGTATTGAGCGATACTCCGTCCACTGTAGCAGCGGCGTCCCAAACGAGCCGCACTTTGTTGGGTTTCTTGGGGTTCAATACCACCCCTAAGGGTAAGAACCACGTTCGTCTAGGGTCGAATCGTTGCAGTTCTTCTTCTGTAGCTTTATGAGAATATCCTTTTTCTTGATATTCCGCAATTTGTTTTCGAACATTGTCGTACAAATCTGGATTTTTGCGCAGTCTTCGTTCCAAACACTCCAATCTTTTAACCGCCATCAATTTGCTGTCCGGGAACTCGAATTCATCGTACTTCCACAAAAGGGCAGTTTTGAAACGACCACTGAAACCGCACCGTTGACTCGTTGAGAATAGACAACGCTCGCTGTTCTTCCGATCCTTTTACTTCCGGAACCACTGCGACACCTAAGCTTTCCAGGGCAAAAAACTTACGAACGTAATCGTGTAAGTTTTGATCATCTTGCTTCGTGCAGATATACATCTGCCGGTGTGGAAAGTTGATCTCTGCTGCTCGTCGACTTCCATAAACAACCCAGCCCAAACGGGTCTTCGTGGCAATCGGCTCCTGCTCTCGTCCTTCCCTCAATTTGAGGCATGCCAGTAGATGAACATTATTGTGCCCGATGAGTATGCCAGGAACAGCAGAATCCAAATCGCGAACCGGTAGGTTCTTAAGATGCTCAAACTCATCGGCTAATTCACGGATCTTCATTGTTTGCTCAGGTAAACCCAGATTGCGCACGGTGTATACTTCCGACATTTGATAACGCTTATCGATTCCTTCGCCAGATACTTGTAGTGAAACCATCCGAGTATTCGAATAGTTCTTCTTAATTCCACCAGTCCAATGGACACAAAGAGACTCAGCGACGCCTTCCAAGCCAAGTGCTTCAGCAATTTTGTCCTCAATCAGAGAAACAGATGAACCGTCGTCAAGGAAGGCATATGTGTCCAATTTTCCCTTTCTACCGTAAAGTGTCACAGGAATTATACGGAAAAGATTGAATGATGATGGTTGACGGTGGAGGGATACGGTCACATTCTTTCCGGTATCTATCTGTTTTGGCACTGATGAGTTCTTATCATGGAGAAGTCGATGATGACGCCTTGGGCAACCATCTATTCCACATACTTGACCTTTGCACGGCCAACGTGTATGGGAAGTGAGACATCGGCCACACAGTCGATTTTCCTTCACAACCTTCCATCGATCGTCGATAGAGATTCTTTTGAACAATCCGCATGCTTCTATCAGGTGGCCTCTATTCTTACATGATGGACACAAAGGAGTATTTCCTGAAGTATTGGATGGCTCTTTTTGAGCAACAATGTTTTCGCGACTCTCTCCGGTGTATTCACGTCGCCCTTCCGACGATCCTGGGTTTGAATGTGCGTTGACGTACGCCCGGTCTTTTCCCCTAGCTCGATCATCTTTGATCCCTTTCGATGCACCTCCATTCCAAGACACAACACAGCTTGTTGCAGACACAACGTTTGCCATGTATTCTCCGAAAGCACTCAGATCAACTACTGGAAGTTGACGTTGATGTAGAGCCCAATTGAACTTCACCGCTGTTGGTAGTTTCTCAACAAGTTCGTTTAGGAGAACCGGATTCGAAAGATGATTTTCCAGCCCAATAGCTTTCAGATGCCCGCATAAATTTTGCACCACCAAACCGAAACTCACTAGCGTATCCAACCGTTCGTTTTTCGGCGCCGGTGTGTTACGAACTTTAGCTATCAAGCCCTGTACAATTTGTTCTGGCCTTCCGTACAGAAGCTGCAAAGTGGAAATCACTTGCGCCACAGTGGAGGGGTGTAGCAGAAAGCTGCTAACTGCTTCTTTGGCACTTCCTTTCAAGCACCTTTGAAGACGAAGCAAGTTTTCAGAATCTGAGTAGCCACAAGCTTGAGTTGAATGGTTGTAGCTACTGATAAATAGTGGCCAATCTATTGGGTCACCCGCAAAAATAGGTAATTCTCGATTAACCACTTGTCTGGCCGCCAACTGCTGGGGAGTTGGTGCCAATTGAGGAGGAATAACTACATTGTTCAATACAGGGGGAGCCGAAACTGGGGAATTAAACACTGGATATTGAAGTTGATTGTGCCTAACGGAAAAGTTATCAGTACTCCTACACTCTGCGTCGAAGTTTGAGCGCCCACCCACAGGCGTGTTGATTTCAGGTACGTTGGAGCTCCGGTCGCGAAAACGGACATCATGTGAAGGCGGCAGAGTACCACTTTGCAAAGCATCACTTACCGGAAATCCACTGGAATGAGTCGAGATATTACCAAATGCAGGAAGCGACTTTTGCTGATAGCCACTTATGTACCAGATGTCTTCTTGGCGAGGAAGCTCGATGTGTTCACGAAGGTTTACTGAATTTGGTATCGATGAGATGGGAAGACCAGTCAACGGCCGCAGGTTGGAAATTCCGTCGCCCCGATTCACTGTCATCGACGCTGGGTGTTTAAATCGATTCTCTTGATTTTGCGTGTAGTTTCTGTATTCTCGCTCCACACATCGTAGGTGTTCCAACTCCTTCTGCTGCTGCTCGATGAGGTTGCCGTGCTCTTGGCTCTGACGATGCATCTGTTGTTCCAACTCAATGTATTCTCGTTGCTTTTGTTGGATTATCCGCTGTTTCTCTTGCTCATGTTCCTTCATTTGTTGTATCAGCTCTAAATTTCGTAATTCCCCATCATCTTTTTGCATCTCCAGTCGATTTAGCTGATTTACTAACTCCAGCTCACGTTGGCGACGAATATCGTTTTGTTTAAGATGTTCCTTTTCCATTTCGAGATTTGTGGTGCGAGAACGCCATTGTTCGTAGGTTACGTGGGTCTTCAATTTTGGGATCGTACCGGTTTTCGATTGCATCTCTGCCGGTTTGTTCAAGAGATCATCGAGGGGTCCTACCACATCAACGAACGATAGCGCAGGTGAGATCCTTTTTCGGTTGGATCCACCGATAGCTCCGATATCTTTTGATTCGTCCTCATCTGTCTCTCCGATCTCAATACTTCCCGTGGTTGGCGGAACGAAAGCTAATTCTCGGCTCTTATCATTCAAACGTAACCGTACCGGTGCTGGCTGGACCAAACCGCTGGCAGTATTAGGCAACGGCGTACGTACGGGTGTTGATGATGCGTGACCTTCATTGGCAACAATCACATTTGGATCGAAATCCCTTTCATTAACGATGACGGTATTTCCGGGCAACAGTCCACCGACTCCATGGGCAACCCTAGCGACATCGTCTACCCAGTTCTGAATTCGATTTTGGCTTGCCGGGCGACTGTGCTGACTACGACGGCTACTAGCTGAACTAGCAATTTCTTGCTCATCTTGCTGCCGAAGCAAATCGAACCTTTTGGCGATGTATTGCTTTTCGCGCTCGAACTTATCCTTCCTAGCCTTTTCCTGCTAATTCTTCCTCGTGCATCCTCTCCAAAAGCTTCCTCTCCTCTTCAAGGTGCTCTAGCTCCCGGGCAATCCTCGCCTGTCGTACACTGGACGTAGTGGTGCGACTTGTTCTGGAACTCGCTGGTAGAACGCACAATTTACTCGCAAAGGCTTCCTTCCGAACCGTCGATTACTTGACGTTGGCGCAAGAGAAATGGTACCAACGGGAACAGCACCGGCATTGGACCATGAATAGTTCGGCATTATTGGGTTTGTTACAACCACCGCATTCAATCTTATCACCTCCCTCGACATCGATGATAGACGGCTCAAACGAATTTGACGAGTGTTTTTCCTCCAGTGAATCCGTCTCAACTTGGAGGTTGGGATTTACACTCTCCTTCGCGGCTCGTGTTTTCGATCGCGTCTGGCGAATCATTGAAAGTCGTGGTGGGTTGGACATTCCAATGTAAATTCTTCGAGTTTTCTGTGGTCACACTATTTTTCGGACAATCCGCGTAGCAAAACTCGTTTGTTTGGGTAGAGTAAGCTCGAAGCTGCAATATATATATTTCTTAGAAAACCATTTCAATTAGAGAAATTACCTGTCTTACAATTTGTCTTCTATAGTGTTCAATAGCCACAGAATATCAATCCAACTCAAATTGCAGAATTTCTATATCTAAAGTATATAAATTTAAACATTAGATTTTAAATGAATTCAACTTTTTTTAATAACAAATTTACCGTGATAACAAAATCAACAATTCTCTTTCTGTATTTCATCAACAATAATCTACCTATCCTCCTTTAAGCTTTGACAAGCCTATGACATATCCAACTGCCAATTGGCGTTGGGTCATTTGCATGGATCGAGGGGTATCGTGGGCAACATCCTTTCCTAACAACCAGAGAAAATTACTGGATGTAGTAGCTTTGGAGTTCTCAAGGATCTCCTGGAGCAAATTCTGGAGAAATTTCTGAGAGAATCCTTTAAAGGTTAAGTAGCCCGTCATTCGTTTTGGCGACAATGATGACTTTTCAGCTTGCATTTCAAAGTGATAAAACTCAGTCTTGATAGTTTATATTGACTAAAAAAAGTATCACTGTACGCGCTAACATGCATAAAGTATGCTTATACTTTTTCTGCTGTGTCAGTGCAAAACCAACTGATTTTCTTTGATTCGAAATTTTGAGATGAATTAGCAACAATCATCAACGACGCGTACAAATTTCAATGACGGTCCACTTCGCCTTAAATCATTTTTTTTAAATAAATTTCACAAAAATAAAGCAAACTACTTGCTTTTACAACCAGTGAGATTGCTCTAATTTCCTAATCTAATTCTAGATAACAAATAGTGCACAGGATTTTTATTTCTTTGCACCGAAGTAACCCGACTGATCGTAAATGTTCTCAGAAGAAGCTGAAGATGCTTCATGGAAATGTTGAATCACGCAGAAACTCCATCAAATACTTTGCTGGCATGTTTTCAACAATTGAGCAAAAAAGTAGTCTTAATCTGCACTAAATATTAGTATAAATGGTGTCACAACATATCAGTAGGAATTTGATCAAATCATTTTTGGGGAATTAAGAGTGGATTCAGCCAAAAACTTTTAGAAAGTGTGATGTGGGAGCTCTACATGGATTGCTCTGAAAATCGTCAAGAGATTCAGCATGGCTTTGATAGATTATATCAAGAATGCTCGCATGTTCATAAATCGCTTGCACCATAACATTCGTGCAGTGTATAACACGTGTAATCACCCAAAGATTCTTCAATAATCTTGTGATAATTCGATTGTTCCAGAAACTTCTCCAGGAATGTATATTTTAAGCATATAATAAAATATTTAATTTATTTTTTTCTGCTGATCTTGTTTTTTTTGCTGAGTCGTGGGTAGGACAAACCTTTGACTGTCCTACCCATGTGTTTTTTGTGCGTGGTATGTCCTACCTATCCTACCCACTTTACGCGCCACTTATTCAGCGGATACTTTGTATTTCAGCACTCGTAACAGGATGAAGGCCTTGCTTGGCCACATCTTGAAAATACTGTGCGAAACAGTCATGATCAGATAAAAACTGTATCTAGTACATATGGAGCTCACCTTGTGGTAGACAAGCTTGGGATAAGCCATGTCTTGGGATTGCGATTTACATGTCGCTCGAAACTTTATCTCGAAATGTTAGCACAGTTCTTATCGTTTTCAATCGAAAAGATCGAAGATCAAAGTTGACACACTTGCTATTAGTCGTTTTGTACTACTGACTGCTGATCATTGCCACCTTTTCGTAGATACAGGCAACTAAGCCTCGCTTCGAGTCAATGATGCATTCGCCGACCTCGATTGCTGCTTTCTGCACATGTCTACTATAACACCTTCTCCCAAGGATTGTTCCTAGGATACCCCCTGAAATTTACCTTGGGATTCCTCCAATAATTTCTCCAGGAATGCATCCGGGAGTCAAAGCCACAAGGATTTCTTCATTAATTTCTCAGTAACTAAAGACCAGAGATTCCTTCAGTAATTCCTCTACGGTTTCCTCAAGAGGAGAGAATCAACGAGGCATTAAACGCTTTACCAGGTATTCCTCTGATACATGTCTAGGAGTATTCTCCAAAGATTCTTTCGAAATATCCAGCAAGTGTATGCCAAAAAAAGTTTCACAAGACATTGTTTTTAAATTTCTACGAAACATCCGTTAATTAGGGATTCAGTAATTTATTACGACAGTCGATATTTCTACGGCTATCCTGGCAACCATGTAATCTTTCTTCGACTTTCTTCAGTGTATTTTCAAAAAATCCTGCGTAAATTCTTCTTAAACTAGAAAACTGTTTTTCTAAACTATGCAGAAATTACTCTAAGGAATTGTACAAAGATTTGTCTTGGGATCTCTTTATAAATCATTTTTGGAAACTCAAATATTCCCATCAATAGTTTTCAGCGCTTCTTTTTTAATTTCTCAAAGAATTTTTGATATTTTTGTAGAAATTCAATGGTTTCTCGATTGATTTATCCTTGAATTAGACTGTCTTCAGAGCAAGGTTTCGGATTCCATCTAGTCCTGGGGCGTTCATAATGTCCAAAGCTATTGAAAGCTACTGCGATCACTTCTCATTCACTTTTCGGGATATTTCGTTATCTCCATCCTGCATGCACTAATCAGCAATCATTAGGTTTCATCTGAAACCATCATCACGAAAAGCTGGATGGCGATTATTACTGGGTTTCTCTACTCTAGGCATGGTGGCAAAATTCCGTGACCCACTACACCTTTTTAAGTAAAAGTTCTATGAAATGCTTCACTTTTCGATAAAGCTCTACTGTAAATCAGACCATTGCTCAATATGGAAAACACTTATGCAGCGTTGATTTCAACAGTCATAGAAAAATGCAACGGGAAAAGTGCATTCCTCTGTACCGACAAATTTGCAACTGACAGCACCATGGAGCCTTCTCATGTGGTACTGCAATTTCTTGGGGATCACTTCCCTAGAAAAAACATTACCAATCCGCTCGCAATATTACAACAAACTCAAACCTCACCAGGGTTGGTTTACTTATGAGTCTAGTGTTCTGGTATGTTTAGCAATGAATTAGCAACATAAGTGCATGGAATAACCGCGCGCCAGTAGTGCAGTATGGTGAAATGTGTCACGTTGCAATAAACGGAGGTTTGTTGGAGTGTTGATTCCTCCAGCTCATTGCAGTCAGTGGGTTAGATTTCTTCGCGAGAAAAGGTGTGAAGTTGCATACGATTGAGGGTATGCGATATGTCAGAAAATTCTGGAAATTTGTCAAAAAAATCGGTTTAGTTATTAGTTTGAAGTCACTTGTTCAAAGTGAAAATGCCGAGCTGTGAAAACTTCATTCGAATCTGTCTATAAATCACTGAGACATTCTCAAGTTGACCATTTCGTATAAGCAGGTGAAACCAACTCATCTGTTAAAAATCTGAACTGCTTGGACAAATGAAATGTTCTTAACAAAATGTAAATAAAAGATTAATTAAGTTTTATCAAATTAGGCTAATAGTGTTGTCTAACACAGAACACCTAGATATAAGAAATTATTGTAATGTTTGAAATTATACTAATAAAGAGAATACAAAAAAAAATCCGCCAAACAAAATCAAAATTCCGTTTCGAAACAAGTTGTGCATTCTTAGATTTAAAAACGAAATTAAGAAAAATTTTGATGTTTCATATATTGCTTTGTTTCGTATCTAAAAGAAAAAATACATATCGCACACCCTTAGTGAATCTGTTGTTCGTGACTTATTAGCTAACTCATTTGTTGCAACCAACTAAAACTTGCGGATTTCATCATTCATGTTTACTTGAGTATCGTTTAGACGGTTGTCTCTGTTCAATGAAAGTTTATGAACTACAAACTGAAAGCAAAGCGAATAGCGGCATTTGGACTCTCTTATTTCCGTACAACATGACTAGTAGAGTGTTGTATCACAACATGAACCCTCAGTCAAACAATCCGCACGGTAACCTCATTTAGCCGCCCAGACTAATATCGTTTTAAACGCTTTATTTCACCTCTTGATTAGGCTTTGCGGTAGGTGTTCTCTCGGCGGGTTTCCAACGTGTACCAGACTTCAGCTATGATCCAGAAAGGAAGCGCCTGGCGAGCTAAGGCAAGGTGCGGATGAATTCGGGCTAAAAATATGTGCGGTGCTTAGAGGGCACACACAGTCGAGTGCCGTTTTCCGATAGCTATTTTGCGTTACCAACAGCAGAACCTGCTTCATTCGTCAGTTTTCATCAACAACGGGCGGTCATTTTCTCCCAGAGGTACCATCGGGAACCAAGTTTATTTCTCTGCGGAGCAGTTAATCGGTTTTCTTATGCAAAATAGGGTTACGATATGTTGCCTGGATCCCCAAAAGGTTAAACTCTTCAGAAACTAATTTAATTGTAGTTTCCAACCTATGTTCGGTGAAGCACAATCTTTAAAGATTAGGGAGCGATCCCCCAGTACCAGACACCTGCCGAAAAAACTATAAATTCGAAAATATTGGTTTTATGCGAAGTATTAATGATGCAGTTTTAAATGGTAAATGTGCTGCTATTAGGCGTGTCTTCATTTGTAGTTCTATTATAATGTATATATGCATTTCTAATGCTAATTATATATTCGACGACTGCCAACCCTATTCCTCCGAAACCGCCAAAACTTGCTTATCTCCACTTCACCCAAATCTATGGGGAGCTGTCGGTTCAAAGTGACGTTGTCGTCTCGTTTGAACAAATGTTTGTTCCTTATGCTACCGCTGGGCTGCACCCATTCGGTATGTTTCTTTTTTCAAACGAAGATCACTTTTATGCGTGCGCGCTCGTTGTATCCATTTTCAACCCTTTTGCCAAGAGTTCCTAAACAAACTTGCTTGATTGATGGCAACTGTGCCGGTGGGAGCATCTTGCGTTGGTCCACATCTGAATCTGACGAGACCCGAACGTTCGTTTTTAACAAAATGATAATTTTATAAAATAACAAAAACATGGCAAAACATTTTACCGATGAGTGGTTAGACCTCACGCCTTTTACGCCGAGGAGCTGGGATCGAACACAATCCCTGCGATAGTCACCTATGACCTTAAAAGCTATACTAGCTAAAGGAAAGTAAAGCCGTTGATTTCGAGATATACTATCCCAGAGCTAAAAGTTTCGTTAATAAAGATAAAAAAAACTGATTTAGATTCCTCTACATCAAATTAAAAAAAATGTGATACAATTTACTTCGTTTCACTTATAAATCATAACAAAATTTTGTACAAACTAAATGTAACAAAATTTCTTATTAATTGGAGTAACCAGAAATTCCTCATGGTGAGCGACCTCAGCGACCCAAAATTGATCAATAATAATAATGTATAAACACAACCCGACCTCTGGATCACAACAAAATTGTAGAACAATTATATCAAGATTTGATACAAATATCAAATTTTGTTTCATTTTTGTAAGAAATGTTTGTAATAACAATATCCGCTTCAAATTTGTTTCAATTTAAAACATAATTATCACACAATTTTTTATACAATTTTTGAGAGCAATTACTAACATTTTTTTGTTATAATGAGTTATAGTTGTGTTTGATAAATCATTATTACATTGTAAGTTGTAATTTCAGACAGTTGATAAAACTTTCAAATTATTTTATGTTCAAATTCTTTCATGATCTTTTGCAGAAGCCTAATCTATCATGATGCAATTATTTCATAAATTTGATTGCTGGAGATAATCTGTGAAAACATCATTTCCGTTACATTTTTTTTTTCATGAAAATGGTAGGGGCATCGCCAAAGTACGGTATTCTGACTTGATTGAGTGAGTGACGCTGTAGAATGGTGTGGACGTAAACGTTATTATGACGACGTAAATCGCTAAATTCCTGGTTATTTCCCAAGTACAAATCACTATTCGCTGCGTGTCGCTAATTCTATCCAAGGTTTCATCGTTTAATTGTGGAAAAACTACAAATTGGAATCCAGTTTTCGCCAAAATTAAGTGAAACTGTTCACGTTATTTCCAAGCTGTGGATACAACAACAATTGCCAACAAAAGCACCGTTTTCGAGCAGCTGTATTTTCGGGCAGTCATGACTGATGATAGCCGTCTATTACGTAGCCACTCAATTTCAAAGATTCCGAGTTCTGCCGACGATATGAGTGTCTCCGAGTTGGCCAAAATTATGAAGTCACAGTTTGCTTCCTACAAGCAGAGCACTGTTGAAGAGATACGTCGGATGGAATACTCTCTTCAGACTCAAATGACACAGCTGCGATCGGATATCTCACTGAACCTCGAGAAAATACGCAAAGAGAATCAAAAAGCTACAACTGATCTACTCAATACCGTGGAGGTGAATAAATCAGAATGTTTGACGGCTGTCGATAGAAGCATGCGAGCAAATGATCTTGTCGTGAGCGGTGTTCCATTCATCACTGGAGAAAGTTTGGCTAATTACTTCGTCACCTGGTGTCGTTCTCTGGGATATGCTGTAGAAGCCGTTCCATTGGTCGAAATAAAACGGCTCGCAAAAGGTACACCAATGAATGGAAAAGTTTACATGATCCTGATTCAATTCGCAATTACCGTGCAGCGCGACGAATTCTATGCACGTTATTTGCGATCAAGGAAGCTGCCTCTCACGGACATTGGGTTCTCAAGTGAGCGACGCATTTTCGTAAACGAAAATTTGGGACCAGTTGTAAGAGAGCTCCGCACGAAGGCTTTGCAGATGAAAAAGAAAGGTGAAATATTTGGAGTCTACACAAGGATGGGTGTCGTGTACATCAAGATGACCGCCAACGATCAAGGAAAACCCGTATCATCCGAGATTGATCTTCAGGGGCTGCTTTAACCCTTCCTCAATAGCTATTGTTTAATCCTTGCCTCCTATCCTTTTTCCCGTGTTTCCTTCCTAAAAGTCAAACACCGTTGCTGTTGTTGCTGATGCTGCTCAGGTGCCGATTGCTTCAGTCCGGCTCTGGCAATGATCGGATGTAGTGAGTGATCGCATTTTCGCGCAGTTTTGTGAAATTTACTACGTTTTTTTGCTGCTGAAACAATTGGAATGGCTGGCCAACCTAACTTTCGATGCTGAGTTTTGCTGTCCCGATGGAGTTGTGTCCCGCATATGCTGATTATCCGTATATTAGCTGTATTTTGTTGATGGGCATCTGAAGCACCAGCTGCGATCTTAGAGCTTCAACCGTTAGTCCAGTTTCTCATCTGTCAAACTCAGGCTCTCACCGTTAGCCCATCCGTCTACCTGCACTCACTGTTTACCAGCCATGGGTGGTAGTGGTACTTTGGTATTAGAACGACATCAGGATTTCGTCACAACATTCGACGATCTTGTGACTAGAATGCAGTTCATGTTTCAGGATATGGTCAATAAAACTATTGGCATAATTGAGTCCTGCAACCGATCGTTGCAAGATGAAATAACCGCACTTCGCCGAAATATTCAACAACTTCAGGAGGAATGCAAAGCTGAGATTGTTACGCTGTCGAATAACATGAAGAAAATTGAAAACGAGATGTGCTCTATCGCCGAACGCACTGCTGCCATGGAACAATGATTTGTTGCTGTTTGGAATTCCGTTCCATCCAAGTGAATGTCTTTCTGGATTTCTACAAAGCGTTTGTTCAGAGCTGGGTTACGGCAGTAAAGATACTCCACTGGTATTCACCAAGCGCCTTGCTCGAGCTCCGATTAAAACCGGTACCACTCCCCCCATCCTGCTCCAGTTTGCTTTCAAACATGATCGTTGTGATTTCTTTCGACGATACCTTTCATCTCGACGTCTTTCACTCCATCATCTCGGATTTTCCTCACAATCTAGGATATATCTGAGTGAAAACCTCACTAGGCAAGCCCGAGTTATCAAGGGAGCTGCCCTGAAGCTGAAGCGTGATAGCAAACTACACTCCGTATTCACCAAAGATGGAATCGTCTTCACAAAAATTACTGCTGATGCTGCCGTCGTTCCAATCTTATCTTTGGAACAGTTACCATCGTAAACCTTGTCATATTAAAATAATCTTTCCTTCCGATCAAACATTCCATGGCTCCAGTCCTTATCATTCCTTTGAATATTCCGCTCCTGAAAGTAAGCATTAATTCAACCTTTCCAACAAGCTTCTGCATATTCCTCCCTATGATTTCCTTGACCCCGTTCCTTCAGTCTTCCTGTGTTTTCATCCTTCCTAAAAGTTTTTCACCTTTGGAAATGCTGCAGAACCCACCGTTACTGTTACCTGCTGTTGCTGCTGATGCTGTTGTTGATGCTGTTATTAATGCTGTTGTTGATGCTGATGTTGGCCTTCCTTTCAATTGTTTGTCATTGATAATTTTTGATGATTTCACGAACTGTTTAAGATTGTTTAAAGATGAAATTGTTCTCAATAAATTCATTTGATTTAGATTTTTTGTTATTCACTTCTATTGCTGATTCGTTGCTGTTGTATGGAGTGGTATGTTCTTGTTGGGGTTCGCTTACATTGTTCAGTCTAGATGCCGGATAGTCAAACGAATGCTCTTTCAAATAGTTGTATACCTCGAGCCGTCATGAACAGTGTGCTCAGTTCAAATTTTTTGAATATTTGTCATATTAATATGCAAAGTATGTGCGCTCGACAAATGTCGAAATTCAATGAATTCACGCAGTATTTCGTCCATAGTAAAATTGATATTATCTGCGTTACGGAAAGTTGGCTCACAAGTGATATAAACGATGACCTAATTGCTGTGGAGGGGTATAATCTCTTGAGACTCGACAGAGGCTACTGTCGTGGTGGTGGAATATGTATTTATTTTAAGAATGACTTGAGGTTCAAAGTTCTTTGCCGTTCTGAATTATTACCTGGTGTTCAATATTCTAATCTGACAGAATATGTATTCATTGATACTCAATGTGAGGAAGGAAACTTTTTATTGGGTGTCTTCTATAATCCCCCCAATTCATATTGTTCTGACCTTCTGTTCGATAAGTTATCTGACCTTTCAGTCCGATATTCCAACACGGTAATAATAGGTGATTTCAACACGGACTTGAATAAGAATAGTAGAAAAACGTTTAAATTTAAGAACACAGTTGAATCACTCGGATTCACTTGTGCTAATACATTTCCAACTCATTTTCATCCTGGAGGTTGTTCCCTAATTGATTTGATATTATCATCTAATGAGGATTTCGTTCAAACAGTGCAACAAGTGTCAGCTCCTGCATTTTCAAACCATGATATCATTTTTTCATCGTTAAATATAACACGAGATGCGACCGTAAGCAAATTTATGTATAGGGATTATAAAAACGTCGATATGGCAGGTTTGACTCGAGCAATTGATTCAATTGATTGGTCTATGTTGGAAAGTATTACTGATTCGGATATAGCAGTTGACCTTTTTAACAGAATATTGTGTAATTTACAAGATACCTTCATTCCTCTACGTTGCTCCAAACCAAAACGTAATCCATGGTTTAACAGTGATATCCAGAAGGCGATGATCGAACGTGACGTAGCGTATCGTTTGTGGGTTTCCGACCGATCATCGCATAACCACAGTCAATACAAACGCCTTCGTAACAAGGTTACACAGCTTATTGCTTGCGCTAAATCAAATCTGGTGTCCCGAAGGATAGATTCCTCTAACTCTTCAAAAGATCTATGGAAAAAGCTAAAACAAATTGGCGCAACATGTACATCTTCAAGTAAAAGTAATTTCAAAAACACAGGTACAGAAATCAACGATTATTTTGCTTCTAACTTTACTGTTGATAGCAGTAGCATCTCTATTCCTCCTCAAAATATTCAAGGATTTCAGTTTACACAGATCAGAGATCATGACGTCATTTTGGCCATTAAATCTATAAAATCTAATGCTATTGGAGTGGATAACATTCCAATTCAGTTCATTCGATTGATTCTTCCTTATGTAGTTCGGCTAAGTTACATCTTCAATCTGATCATTTCCACATCCAAATATCCTCGTGCTTGGAAGACTTCCAAAGTCTTACCAATACGAAAAAAACCATCAAGCGATTCTCTCGAAAACTTAAGGCCCATAAGTATTCTTAGTAGTTTATCCAAAGCTTTCGAAAAAATTCTAAAATTGCAAATCCAAGAACATTTGATCTATTTCGATCTATTGTCAGAATTTCAATCTGGGTTTAGAGCAGGGCACAGTACAACGGCAGCATTGCTTAAACTTCATGACGATATTCTTTCTACAGTAGATAAGAAAGGCATTGCCTTTCTTCTTATGATAGATTTTTCAAAGGCGTTTGACAGAGTATCTCATTCGAAATTATTAGCTAAATTATCATCAAAATTCATGTTTTCTAGAGCAGCTGTTCGTTTGTTGCAATCATACCTATCGAATAGGTCACAATTTGTTTGCGTAGATGGAAGTTACTCAGATACTGTTAATATTTTATCCGGAGTACCACAGGGTTCGATTTTAGGCCCTCTTCTTTTCACTATGTTTATTAATGATTTACCGAGTGTACTAAAATACTGTCATATTCATTTGTTCGCGGATGACGTCCAAATTTACATTACATCTACTGCTCTATCGTCGGATGAATTGGCGGCTATGTTAAATGAGGATCTCTCACGAGTTTTGGAATGGTCTACGAGTAATCTCTTACCTGTTAATCCTGCTAAAACCAAAGCCATGTTAATGTCAAGAAACAGAGAAATCAACCAACGTCCTATTATATTATTTGGAAATTCCATAATTAAATATGTCGACAATGTTACCACTCTGGGATTTGTTCTTCAAAGCAATCTTGAATGGGAAGGGCACATAAATGCTCAGTGTTCAAAAATATATAGAGGGCTTCGTGTACTTAGAATCACTTCTAATACCTTACCAATCTCGGTGAAATTAAAACTCTTTAAATCATTGCTGTTGCCGCACTTCGTTTATGGAGATGTTCTTTTATTGAACGCCTCTGCCATAGCAATGGATCGTTTACGTAAAGCTTTGAACTCATGCGTACGATATGTTTTTAATCTTTCCAGATTCTCTAGAGTTTCCCATTTATAATCACATCTCTTTGGTTGTCGTTTTCAAGACTTTCATAAAATTCGTAGTTGAAATATGTTATTTAAACTTCTAACTAAAAAGTCTCCTAAATATTTGTACACTAAACTTCACTCGTTTCAAAACAGTCGTAATCGCAATTTTCTTCTTCCACGGTTCTGCACGTCTCATTATAGGAATACACTATTTGTCCAGGGTGTAGTATTTTGGAACCATCTTCCTTCCGTTTTGAAAAACATGAAGTAAGTGGATTTCGACAGAAGTGTGCCGCATTGTTCAACAGCCAATATCAGCAATAGGTTTAGATTATTTTTTTATTGTATATCATTAGTTCATTGTCAGTTTCGGATTTGTTATATTAGATTCCATGAATTCAACGTGTGTAGTATCAAAAAAGGAAGTTGCTTACACTACATTATTATGAGAAATAAATAAAAATAAAATAAATAAAATAAATGCTGGATTTGCTAGGGGATGCCGATGGCTGCTACCGATAATTGACCATCTCTAATCGTGGTTTGTAATTCAACTCAAGTTTTTGCGTCGTACATGAATTAATACAAAATGATTGAATTTTCGGATATGAATTCTTTAGTTTGTAGTCAGCTTCTTGTACTCCTTACTTATTTCCTCTTAATCGCTAAGATCAAAATTTATCCTAATGGCTAGTAGATCTGGTAGAGATGCCTCGTCGAATTGGTATTGCCAGGGATTGTGATGAAAAGTGCACTCGTTAAAAATAAACTATCAGTGTGTTGTATTAACAGCCAGAGTATATGCGCTCGCAAGTTTTGTAAATTAGACGAACTGCGTCAAATAGCTCAAACGAGCTCTGTTGACATTATTTGTGTAACAGAGACATGGCTTAATGAGAAGACCGACGATTCATTGCTGACAATCGAAGGCTATAAAATTATAAGGCATGACAGAAAAGGAAGATTAGGAGGTGGTATCGCAATTTTTATAAAAGAAGCAATCCACTTCAAAGTACTCGAAAAATCATTAGATAAACCTGACTCGTCTTATTCTGAATATGCGGTAGTCGAGATAGTTACTGGTTCTGAAAAATTATGCCTTGCTGTAATGTACAACCCACCTGTCGTGAACTGTGTTCTAATATTTGATGAAATATTATCTAGTTATGGCACTCAATTCAACGATATACTATTTGTCGGTGATTTGAACACAAATTTGCTGAACCATAATTCAACGAGAACAATAGAACTACTACCATCAATGTCCATTCATGACATGTTTAGTATCGGATCCGAACCAACCTTTTTTTATAACAACGGCTCATCGCAGCACGGTCTTATGCTTATCAATTGTAGATCTCGAGTTCTAAGATTCAACCAAGTCGATGTCCCATCATTTTCAAATCATGACATGATATTCGTTTCGCTCGATTTCGACACAACTCATACACCTAAAAAAATTGAATATCGCGATTACAAGTCCATTGATATCGATAGTCTTATTGATAATTTTGATTCTCTAGATTGGTTTAATTACTATCGTTCAAATGATGCAAATTTTCTTCTTAGTTTTTTCAACTCAAGTATTTTAGCATTACATGAGAAGTACGTTCCTATCCGTTCATTTATATCAAGGAACAACAAAAACGAATAGTTCAACAGTACAATCAGTAAAGCAATTGTGAATCGAGATCTTGCTTACAAAAGATGGAAAAACTCGAAAAGCCCCGATGACCTAAATCTATTCAAAATACTCCGCAATCAGGTAACCATGAAAATTCGGCAATCTAAAAAGTCACATTATGAAAGAAAACTGGATACTAGTTTGCCTTCCAAATAGGCTTACCAGATGGTATCCCTTGGGAGGACATGTCCTCCTTTTTCATCATATGTCCTCCCGTCCTCCTTTGGACTGAAAATGTCCTCCTTTTTCAAAGTAACCGAAAATTTGAATTAAGTTCCACTTATTAGTTAGAATGTTTTGAATGGGGATAAAGAAGATTGAACCTCAATCTCAATGTTAAGTTTTGCAAATTTTTACCATTTTTTCCTACAAGTTTCGTTTCTAATAAGCCCTGAGAAAGTATCCTTCGTTTCCTCGGTTTAGTCATCTTGTTAAACATGTTCAGTCAACAGCGACATTTTAAATGATGTCTGGAGACCATGCAAGGGTTGAAATTCTTCGAATTTTTCGAAAACATTTTGTTCGCCAATTCTTCACCGGAATCAAAAAAAAAGATCATCAATAAAATTAATACCCTTCATTTTATCTCGAAACAATCGATATTAAAAAATGTTCATGTGTTGAATGCGTGTTCTTTTCAGCATTTTTGTTTTCTAAAAAACACGAGTCTATTTATTTGTTAAAATTAAAGTTCCTTATCCAAATTTGCTTTTATCAGAACGAAAAAGTCTAAAAATGACCTTATCCAATTGAGAAAAAAATAAACACGCAAATCAAAATTGATTGCCCCTCTTATAGCAAAACCTTTTATCCTTAATGTTGAATACGAAAATCATCTCAAGCGTCTAAGATTATGCTTAACTTTTTTTTTCAAAGAAAGTAGATATAAAAGTTTGGTAGGTATTATTATTACCTTTACTAAAGTAGCATTTCTTCCTAGGTGAATATTTGTTCACTTTTTGTTAGGGTTTAGTAATGAATAAATTATCAGTAGGTATTTCAGAATTTTTTTTTTCTTTTTATCAAAAATTCATTATGTTTTCTGTTGTCGAAAAACTTTGAAATGTCCTCCTTTTTCAAACCAATAATGCAAAATGTCCTCCTTTCTGAAAAATTGTTCTGGTAAGCCTACTTCCAAAGAACTATGGAAAAGATATAAAAATATTGGTGTAACTAAAACAGCAAAATCACCCACAACTCTGTTCATCTCAGACGAAATCAATGCCAACTTTGCTAATAACTTCACAGATAGTAGTGATGAATCTGTGGTCAACAGTATCTTCAACGAATCTTTCAGGAGAAATCGTTTTTACTTTGACCAAATCAATGAAATTGATGTCGTCAATGCTTTATATCACACAAAATCTAATGCTATAGGACTAGATGAACTTCCAATTAAATTTCTGAAATCAATCAATCCATTGATAATTAGACCTATTGCGCATTTGTTTAACTGTATTATCGCCACGAGTATATTTCCAGATGAATGGAAAAAATCCAAAATAATACCATTCAAGAAAAAGGCTAATCTAAATTCTATACAAAATCTTCGTCCAATAAGTATATTGTCAGCGTTATCCAAAGTTTTTGAACGAATCATCAAGGAGCAAGTCTGTCTTTTTATCAATCGAGAGAATTTGTTGATTTCACACCAATCTGGCTATCGTGCCAAACATAGCACAAAAACTGCAATGCTGAAAGTCTTCGATGACATAGGTCTTGTCATAGATAATGGACGACCAGTCGTTTTATTGCTTCTTGACTTTTCGAAAGCCTTTGACACCATCTCACACCGAATTCTTTGTCGCAAGTTAACAGAAAATTTTGGTTTTTCCAGCCACGCAATGAATCTCATAAATTCGTATTTAGTTGGACGAACCCAAACTGTTTTGAATGACGGGGTTTTCTCTAGTTATATCCCTATATCCCCAAGCAACGAATAATCAACGAGAGAATACGAACCGGGACAATCAGCGAAGACCACAGCGACGTAAAGGGACTAGCGATTGGAAGCTCGGTACGTGGAACTGTAAATCTCTCAACTTCATCGGGAGCACACGCATACTCGCCGACGTGCTGAAGGACCGTGGATTCGGCATCGTAGCGTTGCAGGAAGTGTGTTGGAAGGGATCAATGGTGCGAACGTTTAGAGGTAACCATACCATCTACCAGAGCTGCGGCAATACACATGAGCTGGGAACAGCTTTTATAGTGATGGGTGATATGCAGAGGCGCGTGATCGGGTGGTGGCCGATCAATGAGAGAATGTGCATGTTGAGGATCAAAGGCCAGTTTTTCAACTTCAGCATAATAAACGTGCACAGCCCTCACTCCGGAAGCACTGATGATGATAAAGACGCTTTTTACGCGCAGCTTGAACGCGAGTACGACCACTGCCCAAGCCACGACGTCAAAATCATCATAGGAGATCTAAACGCTCAGGTTGGCCAGGAGGAGGAATTCAGACCGACGATTGGAAAGTTCAGCGCCCACCGGCTGACGAACGAAAACGGCCTACGACTAATTGATTTTGCCGCCTCTAAGAATATGGCCATTCGTAGCACCTACTTCCAGCACAGCCTTCCGTACCGATACACCTGGAGATCACCACAGCAGACAGAATCGCAAATCGACCACGTTCTGATTGATGGTCGGCACTTCTCCGACATTATCGACGTCAGGACCTATCGTGGCGCTAACATTGACTCCGACCACTATCTGGTGATGGTCAAACCAAAGACAAATTAAAGACCTTCATGTCCCTTGCAAATGCCCAAAATTGAATGCCGTGAAAAGTGTACTGCGATGTGTCAAACTTGGGTACCTTTTGCACTACCGAGGGACCAAATGCAGTACTAGAAGTGGTACCCAATCTGAGCCCGAGTGCGACGGACCTGGTCAAACTGCGCCTAAAACTCTCCGTCGTTAACAACGTACGGTACCGACGGCCGCCCCGGTATGACCTAGAGCGGCTCAAGCAACCGGATGTCGCAGCGGCATACGCGCAGCAACACGAGGCTGCATTACCGGAAGAGGGTGAGCTGGACGAAGCCCCTCTTGAGGACTGCTGGAGAACAGTAAAAGCAGCCATCAACGATGCAGCTGAGAGCAACGTCGGGTACGTGGGACGGAGTCGACGGAACGATTGGTTCGACGAGGAGTGCCAGGAGGTTTTGAAGGAGAAGAATGCAGCGCGGGCAGTCATGCTGCAGCAAGGGACCCGGCAGAACGTGGAACGCTATAAACGGAAACGGCTACAGCAGACCCGCCTCTTTCGGGAGAAAAAACGCCGCCTGGAGGAGACGGAGTGCGAGGAGATGGAACAGCTGTGCCGGTCTCAGGAAACGCGTAGGTTCTATCAGAAGCTCAACGCATCCCGCAACGGCTTCGTGCCGCGAGCCGAGATGTGCAGGGATAAGGATGGGAGCATTCTGACGGACGAGCGTGAAGTGATCGAAAGTTAGAAGCAGCACTTCGACGTGCACCTGAATGGTGCTGAGAGCACAGGCAATGAAGGACGGGACAACGGAGGAAATGCCTTCGTCAGTACTGCGGAAGATGGAAATCAACCAGCCCCCACTTTGAGGGAGGTTAAGGATGCCATTCGCCAGCTCAAGAACAATAAAGCTGCTGGTAAGGATGGTATCGGAGCTGAACTCATAAAGATGGGTCCGGAAAGGCTGGCCATTTGTCTGTACCGGCTGATAGGCACAATCTGGGAAACAGAACAGCTACCGGAGGAGTGGAAGGAAGGGGTAATCTGCCCCATCTACAAGAAAGGCGACAAGTTAGATTGTGAGAACTTTCGAGCGATCACCATTCTAAATGCGGCCTACAAAGTATTATTCCAGATCATCTTCCGTCGTCTGTCACCCGTAGTAAACGAGTTCGTGGGAAGTTATCAAGTCGGCTTCGTTGACGGCCGATCGACAACGGACCAGATCTTTACTGTACGGCAAATCCTCCAAAAATGTCGTGAATACCAGGTCCCAACGCATCACCTTTTCATCGATTTCAAGGCGGCATACGACAGTATCGACCGCGTAGAGCTATGGAAAATCATGGACGAGAACAGCTTTCCCGGGAAGCTCACGAGACTGATAAGAGCGACGATGGAAGGTGTGCAAAATTGTGTGAAGGTTTCAGGTGAACACTCCAGTTCGTTTGGATCCCACCGGGGACTACGACAAGGTGATGGACTTTCGTGCCTGTTGTTCAATATTGCGCTTGAAGGTGTTATGCGGAGAGCCGGACTTAACAGCCGGGGTACGATTTTTACGAGATCCAGTCAATTTGTTTGCTTCGCGGATGATATGGACATCGTCGGCCGAACATTTGAAAAGGTGGCAGACCTGTACACCCGTCTGAAACGCGAGGCAGCAAAAGTTGGACTGGTGGTGAATGCGGCCAAGACAAAGTACATGCTAGCTGGTGGGGCCGATCGCGACAGGGCTCGCCTAGGTAGCAGTGTTACGATAGACGGGGATACGTTCGAGGTGGTCGACGAGTTCGTCTACCTTGGATCTTTGATGACGGCTGACAATAACGTTAGCCGTGAAATACGGAGGCGCATCATCAGTGGAAGTCGGGCCTACTATGGCCTCCAGAAGAAGCTGCGGTCAAAAAAGATTCACGCCCGCACCAAATGTACCATGTACAAAACGCTCATAAGGCCGGTAGTCCTCTACGGGCATGAAACGTGGACGATGCTCGAGGAGGACCTGCAAGTACTTGGAGTCTGCTTAGGACGTTGCTTAGGACGATCTTCGGCGGTGTGCAGGAGAACGGCGTGTGTCGGCGAAGGATGAACCACGAGCTCGCCCAACTCTACGGCGAACCCAGTATCCAGAAGGTGGCCAAAGCTGGAAGGATACGTTGGGCAGGGCATGTGGCAAGAATGCCGGACAGCAACCCTGCAAAGATGGTATTCGCTTCGGATCCGGTTGGTACAAGAAAGCGTGGAGCGCAGCGAGCTAGGTGGGCGGATCAAGTGCGTATCGATTTGGCGAGCGTGGGGCAGAACCGAGGATGGAGAGATGCGGCCACGAACCGAGTATTGTGGCGTGAAATTGTTGATTCAGTGTTATCTGTGTAGATGTTAACTAAATAAATGAAAAAATGAATCCCTATTTCTTCCGGTGTACCCCAAGGTTCAATTCTGGGGCCTATTCTCTTTTCTATATACATTAATGACCTTCCAAATGTTTTAAAATATTGCGAAATCCATATATTTGCAGACGACGTTCAATTGTATTTTGGATGTTGCTATGATTCTTCGTCAATAATATCAAGAAAAATCAACGAAGATCTTACAAGCATTGCTGAGTGGTCGATAAGGAATAAATTATTATTGAATGCGAATAAGACTTGTGCTATATTTCTAAGCAATTCTCGATCTAATAGTATCCTTAAACCAATTTTGAAAATAAACAACACTGAAATTGAATTTGTAGATCAGGCAATCTGTTTGGGAATTACGATTCATTCCTGGTTGAAATTTGATAATTTCATATTTGGTCAATGTGGTAAAATTTATGCTAGTCTACGAGTTGTCCGTGCGGTTTCTTCTTTTTTAAATGTCGATATAAAGCTCAAACTCTTCAAAAGTTTAATTCTTCCACATTTCATAGCCTGTGATTTTATTCTTTCGAAATCTTCAATGTACGCTGAATCTAGATTACGAATAGCTCTTAATGCTTGCATTAGGGTAGTATTCGGCCTTGATAAATATTCTAGTGTCTCCCATCTTCAGCATTACTTGTTAGGATGCCCATTCGACAAATTTGCTCCATTAAGATGATGCTTATTTTTGTTTAAACTTGCGACACATAAAACTCCTGGTTATTTATACGAAAAACTAAAGCCTTTGAGAAATTTACGTGCAAAAAAATATGCTATTCCGCGACACAACACATCCTCTTATGGCAATTCCTTTTTCGTGAGAGGCATCTCCTATTGGAATTCATTACCCAATGATATAACCCTTGAGAGTTCTTTATTTGCGTTTAAGAGGAAATGTACGGAGTACTTTAATAGTTAGCTTGAAGTTATTTTTAAAATTATATAAATTATTGAAATGTTTGAATTTTTATTTTGAATTAGTAATGGTAAACGACACACCTTTCTACACATTCCTAACATTATGTAACGTACGATGAAACTCTATGGCCAGAGAAGTCAAGGAAATGTTTACTACGCAAAAACCCTGGACCAACCGGGAATCGAACCCAGACACCTTCAGCATGGCATTGCTTTTTAGTCTCGGACTCTAAACACTCGGCCAAGGAAGGCCCCACAAATGTTGATATAATTATGCAATACATCTCTGATCGGGGCCCCCGGATGGACCCTGTCCGACGACGACGTCCGTTTGACTGACTGATGGCGTTTGGCACATGGGTTTATATGTTGCATGACGGCGTCGAAGACGAAGACGGGGTTGGTGGTCTGATGGCTACCGCTTCTGCTTCATATGCAGAAGGTCATGGGTTCAATCCCAGGCCCGTCCCTTTCCTCGTACTTTGTAGTTGTATATCTCTCACTTGCTTCTATCTTCCATTCTAAATATATCACAATCAAACTATTTGTTCATAGCAAACGCTAGAACCAGAGACGGACAAGAAACCGTTTCCCTAACGCTTCCAACTTCCACGCGCACGCCTTTCTTACGCCTGATACATAGGCAGTCTGCTAACCACAAAAGCAAACCTCTCTGCCATGCCTTTCCCCCAATCCATACACTCCCGCATGAACTGACGTGGATGCAGTGGAATATACGGTCTACGTGGGAGTCAGTTCAATGCATCATCAATTCCTCCCCCTTCCCCTCATTGGTCTGCATTCTGACGTGGCAGGTGCCATTGTTGCCTAAAAATAGAAGATCACCAGCACTTATACACTGAGGATGCCTGTTAATCCCAAGCAGTCATTCGGTTGGTTCCTTGTGTAAGTGCAGCTGATCTGGCAATACTGGAGTGCATCCACGGGCGGCCAATCAAGCTCAAGCTCAAGCATGACGGCGTCGAAGACGAACGCGATTCCCGCATTCATATCTCCAATTTTACGATCTTTTCTCATCGACATTCTTCTGTGCGTTTAGAAGAAGACGTATGCGTGCGTGCACGGCTGTTGTGATTTTTCTCTTCTTTTTCGTTTTGGAAAACAAGATCCCCGAGATTGGCCCATGGGGCGATTGTTTGTTTTTCTTCCCGCTGAATGCTTTTGTGGTTTTTTGACGTGGCGCGCCGGTCCATTATTATGACTGTTATGATTTTAATTTTCGCTCTCGCTGAGAGAGAAATGGCATTTTGTGTTGATGGGTGTCATTAGCGGTAGGGATGTCAAAATTGGACCATTACGGGCCTGCTGCTTGAATGTGTCAACCTAAACGATCTTGCATCGCTGTGTTTCACATTTTGAAACTTGCGATCATTTGCATATTTTCAAATGAGCTGAGATTCGTGGATATTGAAGGAAACTCTGAATATACACAAGTACACAAGAGGCACTATAATTCATCCGGACGATTATCCCACAACCCATTACCATTTTTGTTTTCAATAATTTTGCACTAGTCTTTCACAAGTCCTCGGAAAACTCTTACATTTTTAAAAATATGTGTCGATTTGTGATCATTGGTCATCTGGATTCGAAGATTTTCCGACATTGCTTCGAAGGCTTCCGTACACCCACGTAAATATCTTAGGCTACATAATTTTTCTCTTCTTCGGTTATTCACAATCCAAAACAATACTTCGATGAAGGTCTGTTATGATAAAAATAAATCAAGTGGGGAAACCGATTTTGAGAATTGATAAATATTAGTTTAAAGTTAAATTCAACTTCAATAAGACCGTATGGCTTGCGGGAACATTTATGAGAGTGGCTCCAGACCCAGGAATTTCAGATTTTATGTTTTGATCCTTGAGACACGTGTTATTTTTGTTACGCTGTGCAATATGTTGCGAAATTTAAACACATAATAAAAAAATAGATTCTCAAAATAAAAGCCCATAATTTTAAACATTTGGAAGTATTCATAGTCAGCGCCTACAAACATAATATTCCATCATCCCTGTCGGCAACTTAACTTTTACTTTTATCACCACAAACCGAATAGCGTGCATATGTCCTCAACTATACTATGCTGGAAACTACACGCCTGTTGATGGTTGGAGTAATATTTACGATCGGTGGTCCTCCACGGTTTTCCAACGGCAGCGGAACCATGTTTCGACTTTTATGTCACTACTTATCGCTGCCATTATTAGAAGCATGGTCGAAAAGACACGGCGAACGCCTGCCGTGCGTCATCATTAAACATCTTCTAGGGTAGATGTACCGGTATTCGCCATCCCGGATTAACTTTCACCGTTCGCATTAAATTGAATTGGCAACATTACCAGAAACTTCAGTTTGCGGGGAAAATGAGAGAAAAAAGGTGACGAATTCAGGAACCGAAATTGGTTCAAGTGTACCACCACAATTTTCAATACAAATACAAAGTATCTAACAAGTTTCTTTATTTTTCCTGTTAAACATGCATCTAAAGCTTTCGTTTAACGTATTAATTGTATCCAACAGTATTTTGATTGATTTATAAAACATATAATTCCGAATACTGATACACCTACCCTACATACGGATGGGAATCGCTGCGTCCAGTCATCAGAGGCAGTAGTTGATCATGTGGGGCATTTATAGTTTCTAAATGTTGGCTTAAACCTACGTATTATGCAAAGCATATATTGGGGATGGTGTTGCCACTACAAAAGATTTGCTTAGCTTAACATTTGATCTAGTCTAAATCACATGTTTAATGTAAAGGACTTATTTGAGATGTTTATGTTTTCAAAACAGTGGCCATATAAGCGATATAATTAAAATGTTTGACAGTATTCTAAACCATGTTATTTTGGTCGATCTTGATAGTTTGTATAAAACTTCTTTTTATTATCTTGTGAGATACATTTGTGCAAGGCAGGTGCATTACCTATTCGTGTTGTGTTATAATGTTAGTGAATATCAAGAGAATAGAATTGTATCTCTACTAGGGTTCCCAGGTAACCATAAGCCGTATATCGAGCCCTTTCGGCCATATACGGCTAATATAGTGTTATTCAACGGCTTATTGGCATTATATCTGCCGTAAATCAACGGCGTATTGGTTACCTGGGTTATCAGATGAAGATTTTGGAAAGGAGGACATTTCGTTTTACTGGCTTTGAAAAAGGAGGATATTGATGTTTTACAAAATTGAGAAATACTCAGGCAACGTCCTTGCGACATGAAGCTGTAGAATAGGTTTCATAAACGTTTGATTTTTTTTTTCCGAATATATGGTCCTGGACTTGTAATCCTGGTTTTTTTGTAAGCTTGCGTAGATGTATTTGATACTTCTTCTACATCCCAAATGCCATCAACCTGTAAAAATTTGATTGTTATCAGAACAAACTCAATATCACAACACATAATTAATTCACTAACCGTTTTTTCATAGAAAATAAGAAATTTCATGGGCTTATGACATTCGGGGTAACAATGCATTCAGTGTAATGATGTATGTGGCTCTGTTTGAACTCGGAGTAATATAGTAGATTCATGTCTAAGACACTTCGAAAACAATTCAAAAATATTGTAATAAGCATAAGCATTGATGACCGTACAATGTATTTCAACACCGGAAAACTTATTTCTGTAGTAAATTAGACATATACGTTTGCATACAAGCTGGTAAACTTGCATGCAAATGGACTGGAATCGATATCTCATAAATTAAATAAAAATTAAAATATTTGAACAAATAGAAAAGGATGTAATACTATGTTTGCTCATTTTTAAAAACGAGAATATTTTCAGTCCAAGGGAGGACGGGAGGAGAAATGGTCAAAAAGGAAGAAATGACCTACCAAGGGATAGTATCTGGTAAGCCTAGTCTCGACATTCTGAGACAGTTGCCGTTTGTTCTTTTCCAGTTATTGGACTAGAAAATATTTCACTTTGTTGGAAATTTTGTTGATGACAAGAAATATTTTATTCTCATGAAATATGAAAATTAGCGTCTTATGATCAATTTAAATCCAAATTTTATCTGCTGTCGGAAGTTTGGATACTACCTGAATCCATAGAACAGTACTTCTTAACAGTGATGGAAAGTGGCGATTATGTCTGCTCAAAAACAAAACAAAATGCTCGTTATTTTTACAAGCAAGTGAAATCAACTCACCTGAAAAAAATCTGAACTGCTACGGCAAATGAAATGTAATATGTCGTTAGCAAAATGTTAATAAAAGCTCAATTTAGCCAAATTAGTACGATAGTGTTTTCCCACAAAGAACATCTGGATATAAGCAATGAGTATAATGTTTGTAATGATACTCATAAAGGAATTAAAAAAAGAAAATGATCGCGAGCATTATTGTGCTGATTTACTCGCATCTGTCGTGCTCGCAAATAAACGAAGCTAAAGTGATTCGTGAACGTGTTCAAAGCTGTTCTGTGTTAATTTCGCTTTTGGGAAAAAAGCTATCCTCTCTACAAGGTTTGTAGTTTTCAAGAGTTTGTAAACTTCAAACCGGTTACTGTCGATTTGAGGAATAATTCCTTTAAATAATTGATTTGTCTGTCAAAACCATAATGAATCAAACCTTATTCGATTACTCGTGAGTAAATGTTAGCAACCTTCTTGTTTTTTTTTTTTTTGTATGTTTTTCCGAGCAGACGGGTGTTAAGTTACTCACATCAAGTGCTTTCGCGAGTCTGTCATGTTTGTTTTGCGTTGGTATACACTCGTCAGACAATGCGAACATTTTCACCACTGTTTATTAGTGCTAAGAAATTAGTACTTTCCTAATTTTTCTACCTATCAATCCCATTAATTCCTTACTAGAGCTCAAGGATCCGTTAGCGGATGTAAATATTCTCCTTTTCTTAATCCTTTTTGTACATCGTCTTGAGGAAAACCTATTAAAAAGGCTCTTCTTCAATAATGGTTGCTGCCTCAAAACAGAGGGACGAATTTCTGTATTGAACTTTTTTTTCAAAAAAACATGGGCTTCAAATCTATCGCTAATCATGGAAAAAGGCGGACTCTTGGAATATGCAGTTCGAGCTTCAAAAAAACTTTCCTAAAGCATCGAATTAGGCTCTATCCCAGGCTTTAGGATTCAAGAAAGGAAGCAAGAGATGCCGCAAAAGATGGTATGTATTCCCGAATTTTGAGGATTTAGGAAGTAGATCTTGAACCCTAGGGGCCCATATAGCCGTAGCGGTAAACGCGCAGCTATTCAGCAAGACCAAGCTGAGGGTCGTGGGTTCGAATCCCACCGGTCGAGGATCTTTTCGGGTTGGAAATTTTCTCGACTTCCCAGGGCATAGAGTATCTTCGTACCTGCCACACGATATACACATGCAAAATTGGTCATTGGCATAGTAAGCTCTCAGTTAATAACTGTGGAAGTGCTCATAAGAACACTAAGTTGAGAAGCAGGCTCTGTCCCAGTGGGGACGTAACGCCAGAAAGAAGAAGAAGAAGAAGAATCTTGAACCCTATAATGGAAATTAAGGTTTCTTTCCAAATCGCAACGAAAGGAGACTGTTGTATTTTCCACAATGATTAGCATTTTTGTCTATGAACTTCAGTTTTTTTTTTTTTAAATTGTTATGCCAATCGAACCATGGGTCCATGGACAATAGTGTGGGACAAAATTTAGATTCTCGCTCCAGTTCATTTTTGGATTGCATTTAAGTGCCATAACAACTGTACAAAATTTCAGCTCGATCGGAGAAACTAGATTTTAGCGCCAGTCGTTACAAGTTTGTATGGGATTTACTATGGGAAAAGTTACTTTTGCAAAGAAAAATCGCCAGAGGTCGCCCATTGACCTCTATAAAAATTCTGAACACAGACCACGATAGGTATTTTTACGATGAAGAATATTGCCGAAGATCGCGGAACAATCCGACACTTGTCAAAAAAGTTATAGTAAATTAAAAAAAAAACAATATTTTGCTCACATTCTTCAATCTATATCTTCGAACAATTGCACATAGAAAAAAAAATACCCTTGGCGCTTTTGAAAGAAATCGTTTAAGGAAACTCGTAAAAAATATATGTGTTGAATACAGTGTTGCCAAATATATTTATTTTGATTTTTACGGCAAATGTTCTTCTTTCTGGCGTTACGTCCCTACTGGGACAGAGCCTGCTTCTCAGCTTAGTGTTCTTATGAGCACTTCCACAGTTATTAACTGAGAGCTTACTATGCCAATGACCATTTTTGCATGCGTATATCGTGTGGCAGGTACGAAGATACTCTATGCCCTGGGAAGTCGAGAAAAATTCCAACCCGAAAAGATCGTTACTGAAGCTGCGATATTTGCATGGCTTAGTATTTTCAGATAAGGTTCATATGAAAACTAACGGATTCAACCAAATCCGTTGAAATCATAGAATATGTACAAGATGCCATTGGCTACAAAATAAACAGCAATAATCAGGTTCAAAGTAATCGGTGACTATGAAAATTTTAGTGGAAAATTTTAAAGATCAGTAGCTATGGATTTTCAAGGTATCAATTTTTTTTCTTGCAACGCGTAATAATGGAAGGGTTAACAATAACTTGTATGGCGCGTAAGTAATCTCAAAACATTCCCTACAACCCCTTTTGTTATTAATTGATGGGCACTTGAGGTGGTTTGTGTTAATCTTTTAATTGCGGTTTCAAATAAGAACGTCCGAATTTTCGGATTAAGGATTAAACAAACAATATTCATTTAAAAAAAAGGGTTTAGAACAGTGTTCATTATTTTTACAGTTGTTTTGTTTTTTATTTTAAATCCAATCTATATATTGAGAGACAAAATATCTACTCTAATTAAACATAAGATGGCAATGTTGCCAGATTTGCTAATTTTAAACAAAAACACCAGTTAGGGCAAGATCGTGACTTCCGGCGGGGAATTGGGTCACACATGGACGTTCAAGGCACTACCAGACATGGTACGGTTTTCGGAACTGGGCACCACAAGAATCACCAGTGAAACTCAATATTTAATAATATTTGCTTTATTTGAACTAAGAATTTGACACGGTATTGGTTTGGATTTACCTGACTCAATTTGATTTCATTTCCTACGCTTTTCTACCCTACGTTGTGTGCAATCTTTCGTTGACAGATTATTACAAACTATAAAAACTGCAGCAATCAGCTGCACAGGTATATCTGCAGTTTGAAATTACAAATTTTTAATTTATTTCATGCTCTCTTAATTTGATATTATTTTAACAATTTAACTAGAAAAAGGAAATCTGGAAACATTGGTGTGATTTTTATTATTGTCTATTATTCGTTAATTTCTTAATCAGCCTAGAATATGTTAATTTTGCGTTGAATTTTTTTTTTGTCTGAATCCAAGATTGGGAATTTAAGATTTTGGACTTTTGAACTTAAAAACGCAATTTCTTAAGATTGCCTCCAACACCTCGGCTAGTTAAGTATATTCGACTGCAAATTGATAGAATTAAAATTATGTATACCGTGTTGCATCGAATTTTCGGGCGCTTCGAAAGCCTTTTTGACGTTGTTTTTGGAACGAATTCCGATATTTTTCACCTAGAATCTATGATTGTATCGTCTTCTACGACCTTCATGCTTAAAAGTCGTTAAATAAAATATTTTTGGGTGATTTATGGTCGATTTCCGGGGCTCGAAACATTAAAAATGACTCATTTGATGAACATTCGATTTGAAGTTTTAGAATTGAAAATAAGTATATTTGGCAACACAACAGACATATTTTTTTTACACGACTCCTCAAAAGTACCGAAAGTTATTTTTATCCATGTCTTATAGTTTCGAAAATATAAATTTGAGTATATATGCAAAATTATAAGTTACAAATTTACCATTACAGAGGATGGTTCCATGGGTCGAGTTGTGGTCCGATTGGCATACATTTGGCTTTTTGCATGTTTTAAGTTAATGAATAATTTTGACCAAAATTTAATTAAAATCGGTGAACGTAGATTCCTCGTGGTGTGATATGGAATGGCCCCTATACATAAAAATTGCGAATACATATTAGTTTGGGACAAAATTTAGATGCTCGCTCCAGTCTACTTTTTGGATTGCATTTAGGTCCCATAACAACTGTGCAAAATTTCAGCTCGATCGGAGAAACTATATTTCACGAGCATCGGATTGCTTTGCGGTCTTCGGCAATGTTGTTCATCGTAGAAATACCTATCGAGATCTGTGTGCAGAAATTTAATAGAGGATAATGGGCGACCTCTGACGATTTTTTTTTGTAAAAGTAAGTTTTCCCATAGTAAATCCCATACAAACCGCAAACGGCTGGCGCTAAAATATAGTTTCTCCGAACGAGCTGAAATTTTGCACAGTTGTTATGGAACCTAAATGCAATCCAAAAAGTGGACTGGAGCGAGAATCTTAATTTTTCATATAACCGTGTCCCAGGCTAATACATATGTCATAAATACCTTATACAGTCAACTCTCACTATCTCGATATTGAAAGGACCATCGAGTTGAGGAAGTATCAAGATACAGAACAAATATTTTTCAAATTTTGAAATACCCAAGTAACCCGCTAATTCGTCGTTTTGGGCTTATAGGGCTGTTATACGGCTAATATAGGACTTGTCAGCTCTATAATAGCCCTATATATGCACGAAAGGCGAATTGAAGTGCAATCTAGTTACTTGGGTATTCGTATGTTTTACAAAATACATTCAACATAGTCATTTTAACGAGAGAATAGTAGATTTTTGACACATTCACCAAATGTACACCTTTTGAACAGTCAACAAACATTTAAAGTTTTATCACTCTGAAACAAGTTAGAACCCTTAATTTTACTATAAGCTTAATCATAAAATTCAAATGGGAAACTCAAACAGATCGCATCGCGTTAGGTAAGATTGAGATAGAGAGGTATTGACTTACGAAGGGGTCTTCTTCTTCTTCTTGGAATTTGGTCCTCGCTGGGACACAGCTTGTTTCTCAGCAGCTCAACAGTCAAGTGTTCTTATGAGCACTTCCACAGTAATTGACTGAGAGCCTCCTTTGCCAAAGTTGCCATTTTAGCATTCGTATATCGTGTGGCAGGTACGATGCTACTCTATGTCCATGGAAGTCAAGGAAATTTCCATTACGAAAAGACCCTGGACCGACCGGGAATCGAACACAGACACCTTCAGCATGGCTTTGCTTTGTAGCCGCAGACTCTAACCACTTTGTTAAGAAAGGCCCCAGAGGGGTCAAAGTATGCTATATTGAAGGGACCGTGCAAAATAGGGGAAGTATCGGGATACAGAATATCGAGTAAGGGAGAATTGACTGTACCATGACCTCAAAATACATAAATATTTGGCCTATTCTAGTGCTCGAATGCGGTCAATGTAGGTCAGTGAGAAAGATACCACCGTTAAATCTACACCAGTGTAGGTATCCATCAATATGCACACGGGTGCCACTGTTTAGTCCTACCACGAATATGAAGCATAAACAGCACCCCTCTCCCAATGCAGTAGAGACTGGATCGCATCACTTGACTTCACGGTACGGAACAGGAAAGGTAAATACAGATCGATTGGATTCCAGCAGTTTCCCACTTGAATTGCTTTGAAGTACCTAGAGGTATTGACGCTGCGTAAACGAATTCCAGGAAAATTTTCGTAGCTGCTGCCAAACGGTTGAGAAATGGTTGGCCAAAAATTGCGATAGAGGTCCGGTCAAGGAAACTGTGCGCTTGATTGTGTTTATAAGATTTTCACACTTGATGCAAAGTGAATTGCCCAAAACCAGAGGCATTCCAATGGGGAAATAACACTTGAGATCACCGGGAGAGAATCAAGATTCTTTTTTCGGGATGAGTATCGCGCAATTTGGTTGAGGCAAATATTAGTTGAGGTATTTTTTGATTTAGATATCCAAACGATGAACAACGTCATGCAGTTCAAGAGAAAACTGCGTGCTCGAGTTTGATTACACTAGAAGTTGATCTGGAATCTGAAACTAATTATAATTTATTTCGATGAGGTCAGCTAACTCTTATAAAAGGTAATAAAGCCGTTCTACAGAACCGGGATGGTTTTCCCGTATATCTACAAAATAAAATATATGCATTGTTTTGTATACTCTATTATGTTACATATTACATTTTATAATTGCAATCAGAAAAATTTAACTACAGACACAAAAGGGTTAAACTGCCGAGAACAAGCTGTCATAACTCACTTGAACCTCTCTGCCACGGAACTAGATCAGTGTGTTTGATTTATTTCGTTTGTACAAACACTGCAAAAGCTAGCAACAACTGGAAGCCATGAATGATCGATCGATGAATGGAGCAACTGTGAACAAACATCCATTACAACAGATGCACAAACGTGCCGTTTTTACAGCCCATTGAGTAGGCGATTCTCAATCAGCACCAATCCAATACGCTTCCCTATAGTGTGTAGTAGACTTGCGCTACTGAGCACATTGAACAATCGCCTTTATAGACCTGGACCTCTCCCGGAGATCCCAGCTTCAATCTTCCTCACGCTTCCTTCGATAGAGTGCAGTGCTGACCGACACACTAAGAGCTATTTGAATAATGAAGCTGGCCAAAAGTATTGTGAGAGTTTTTTTTTATTTGTTTATATTCGTAGCGAAACATGGTTTGAATGTTGTTTTGATGTATAAAGGGTGACTTACAGACCTAAAACGATTAAGGATAATTAACGTATGGTTGAACAGTTCGTGTATTTCTTATGACGTATTCCACAATTAAATACCATTCAAACTATTCTCCTATCGGTACCGTAAAAAATTGTAAAATCAAACTTAAGAATTGGACTATCTAGGGAAAGTGTACCAGTTATGGACATAGTGGTTCCCTATTTGGCCATAAGCAAAATTCGGATAGCTTTTACATTTTTAATCTTTTTGAATGTTTTAACATCAAGATACATCCTATATCTTACTGCTAAAACACAAAAAAACTTTTCAAAATGTTGAGACATTCAAATCATCACGTATGGCGAAATAGGGAACCACTATGGCCATAACTGGTACACCTACCCTATATGACATTTTCTATTTTATTTCTCAATGAAGACATCAAGTCTTATATTATTTATTCTTTTCAAAATCAACTGACATATTCTTCTTGGCATAACGTTCTCATTGGGACAGAATTGCTTTTCAGCTTAGTGTTCAATCAGCACTTTCACAGTTATTAATTCAGAGCTTTTTTGCCTAAGTTGCAATTTTCGCATTCGTATATCATGTGGCAGGTACGATGATACTCTATGCCAAGGGAAATCAAGGAAATTTCTATTACGAAAAGATCCTGGACCGATCGGAAATCGAACCAAGGCACATGGTTTTGCTATGTAGCCGCGGACGCTAACCACTCTGCTAAGGAAGGCTTCAGCGGTAACATAAGCGTAAATAAGGGAAAATTGAGTATAAAGTATTATTCCTCAACTGATTTTGTGTCATATGAAGAGCATTATTTCTAAATCTGGGGAATTGTTTTAATTTTCTTTTGACCAGTTACATTTGCCAAATACCCCTTAGTATGACGGTAAGCATGCTACCGGTTTGTGTGTGCCATTTTCAAGTTAACCGCTTCAGCACTCGGCACGTTCCTTCCCGTTTCTTCGAACCTGACCGACGAACTAGTGGCTCCTCAGCGGCACGGTGTCAGTGGAACATACACAGGAAATGGCCTGTAGGCACTTTATCATCTGACATTTTGAACTCCCCGGCGCGACGTCGTCTTCGTCCCGCCACTATTGCGTGAGCGGAATCGCGTGCTCGCGGCACGAATCCCAACTGGAAGCGAACCCTTCGCCGAGGAGCAAAAATGACTGACGTATTACACATTACCCGCTGATGGATGGTTGTTGCAATGTCAGCGATCGATTCTGCTCAATCGACACTTTCATTGATCGTTGGATGGAGAGCGTGTATCAGCTCTCGCGAGTGTAAAATTAATGTTTTGGGTCAGGTTGCAATACACAGTCACTACATGGCTATTCCCGGGGTGCTCTCATAAGGAAGTTGCGATTATGAGTGCTTGTTTAACAATTTCTGCGAGTGGCAGTTTTAGTGATTTATTAGTTTCGTTGCCTGTGTTATGGTTCGACGAATTGCTCGTTTCTTACGTCATTCAGCTTTACTGTACTCGACCTCTGAAGTTTATTTCCTATTTAAAACTGAATATTGATTTTAATAATATTTTTTATAAATCATATTATATTCCTGAATTGATATTTTCGAATTAAACCCGATTCTGTTTTTGCACGGGGGATGCGTACCGTGCAAAAAAAGTTTTCAGTTCAAAATTTCAAAAACTGTGCAAAAAAAGTAACACCATTTCTCGACGTTTCATGCAAAAATAAGGTTTTGGCGGAAAAAAATGTATGGAAACTTTTTTTGCACGGCCGTGTAAAAAAAATCCGTGCAAAAACAGAATCGGGTGTATTATTACAATCTTATACCGTTTCGATGCGTGTTATGGACACATGAAACTATTTTATTTACAAGCTTCTCTCCATTGCGCCTTTAACCTTCCAGTAGTTGCGTGGTTGCCCGCCCCCGAAACATCGTCCTAATACTTAGCTTAGCTTAGCTTAGGTTAGACTGACTACACATATCAATGGTTGCTATTCCGTGATTGACCAAAGTCAGTGAAGATGCACAAAGAATCAACTAGAAGTTCGGCTGGGATTGGCCATAATCTTCTTCAGAGTGCATAATTCAGTGCCTCTATTTATACATGGTCAATAACGGCGCGGGCCACGTCCTTGCAGTCAGGTGAGATTGAGGGAAGGAATGTTAGTGTGTAACCTTTGCTGTTTGGAGACCATGTTTTCCTCTGCATCTCCACAAAGGTTACTGGGAGGGATGGTTGTTAATGGGGAGGATCGTTGGGTCACAGGATTCACTATGATGAGCGATTAGACCATGATAAACGATTATTTGTGAGATATAAACGGGCTTAGGAATATAATATTTTCAATTGTCGTGGAAAATTTCCAAATAGGAGTAAATAATGTCGTTACTTGAAGTGACAAAACATTCAAAGTTTGTTGAACAAATAGCTAAAAGCAACATTCCTACAGCTGTTAGGACGAAAGCATGTGCATATATATTTTATAGATTTAAAAAAAGCATGAAATGAGCTCACCAATTGATCCTTCATCCTTGATTGAGTAGCCACAATTTTCAGCTTTATTTGAAGCATACATACCGTCGCTCACCCTGCAAGAGCATGTCATGGAATCGGAAGACCACACACTTCTAACGCGAATCTCTTTTTGCACTTGCGCCACGTGGACCGAAAACAATTGGTCTTGATTCCTTCACACTCCCTGCAAGAGCATGCCATGTAATCGGAAGTCCACACACTACTAACGCGAATCTCTTTTCAGACTCGCGCCACGTGGACCGAAAACAATTGGTTTTAATTCCTTCGCTCACCCTGCAAGAGCATGCCATGTAATCGGAAGACCACACACTACAAACCAGAGATGCATTTTGAACGCTCATGATCTGTGAGCGTTCGCCAATGTTCATTTTATTGCTCTCGTGTTCAAGTTCAGTTTTTTGAACACACACACGGTAACTAGATTGATCACGAAGTAGTGATCTCCAAAGTCAGAATTTTACATTTACGAATTAGCGTTTCTATCTACCAACATTTGAATACAACGCAAATTCGCTCAGGAGGGCCAAACGTCATAGTTCAAACCAATTTTTGAATTCTTTTGTGAACAAAAGACTATGAGGTTGGAGAGACAGACCCTTATTAGGTCACTTTTATATCCCAAGTTGGACCAATCTTCAGCTCTTTAGAACTTGCACTCTTTAGCGAAACGTTATCGAAAATCGGATGGTAATCATACGGTTATCATCCCACCTTATAAACTTCTTTCAAATGTGACACGAAATTCAATCGATAACTGGGAAATGAATAAATGGATAATGGTTTTATTTATTACTAGTGGGCCCGGCAAACTTCGTCTTGCCATCAAGTAGGCTGTTGAAAACGCTATGGATCGTCCCATACAAAATGCCAGTTCCGTTCACGCTCGTTTTTTCTAACTTTACCGGTGAATATCCTGGGTTTTTTATACACACAAACACGTCGGAACACTTGAAGAATAAAACGGAAAAATAATCATTCAAATCGGTTGACCCGTTCGGAAGTCATTTCGTGACATACAAACACTACTCCATTTTTATTTATATAGATAATGCCTCGAATGTTAAGAAAATTTCTTTAGATCGACAAATGATTTATAGAAATATGTTGAGATGGTAAAAATATTTTCATTTTGTTTCGCGCCTTGACAGAATACTATGACCAGCAGCCAAGTCCATCAAGAAAACTCCAAAATGTGGTTCCGGGATCGATGTTCTAAGGCATACAATTTTGAAGCCCGAAATTTTTTGGACACTCTTCCATGCTTTGTTTTAGAATCTCCTGATCCTGAAACGAAAATGATACTTAAAAATAGCAATTCGTTTATTAGCAAATATGTTTACTCACCAGGAATCAGGTTTTTCTGTCTTTGCGACATGCAAGGAGAAAAACAAATGACAATGAAAACGGTTGCCATGAGATGAACAGCGCGCTGTGATCAAACGATGAAGATTGTTCGAACTTGAACACGGCTCTCGTGAGCACAAGCTTTGAACAGAACATGAACAGAACACGTTCAAATGCATCTCTGCTACAAACGCGAATCTCTTTTCACACTCGCGCCACGTGGACCGAAAACAATTGGTTTTGATTCCTTCGCTCGCCCTGCAAGAGCATGCCATGAAATCGGAAGACCACACACTACTAACGCGAATCTCTTTTCGCACTCGCGCCACGCGGACCGAAAACGATTGGTCTCAATTCCGTCGCTCACCATGCAAGAGCATGCCATGGAATCGGAAGACCAATTGAAACAATCGCAACAGACACTACACGGCTATTCAGGCTGATCCACAGTGCGTTGAATGTATGGAGATGCGGGACAAAAATCAAAACTGGAAGATCAAGCCATTTAAGCACCTTGGTATGAAAGGAAAAGTTTTTTCTGGTGAAAAGAGCTGCAATTTGCATAAATGACATATAGTATACGCATAATCGCAAAACTGTCCTAAGCGCCAATTCCAATATTTTCCAACAAAAACCTTGTAATTTGTACTATTATTGCCTATAATGATGTAAGAAGTTATTTGCAAATATGTCTCTTCACACTCGTAGCTGCAAAAGTGACTTATACGTTTTTATGCAAAAAAAATGCGCACATTTTAATTTTTTTTAGTATTTACCATAAAATTTGAATAAAATCTTGGAAACTTCATTTAAAATATATTATTTTAAACATAAACTTGCTCTGGTGTAATGTCTGGTTCAGCTTTGACCACATAGCGTTGCGAGATTTTCGGATTTTTTATCACAAACAACTCATTTTCATACTTGTGCTGATTAAGGAGTTTACCGAAAAATAGTTGAAAATCTCGAAGAGTTGCAGGGAGTTGCAGCTGTATCTTTCAGACCTCTTAGAGGACACTCTGAAAAAGATGTCTGTGAGTGATTTAGAGTGGAACTCGGTGGAACTTTTTTTGAATTGATAACCAAAGTTACATGTTAGTATTTTATAAGTTTGATTTCATAGCCAACTCATCGTGCCGATTTCTCATATTCAAAGTTAAAATTGGTGTGCTTATCCCATCAAATATACTTAACGAACCTTCAAACATGTTCTCTTTTAAATTTTGATTGAATATATTGGTTTCAACGCCCTCCGTACTGGTTGAAAGTAATGTTGAAAACATGCGACAAAATTAAGTTTTTCTGCTACTCCGACAACTGTCACTTTCGACGCTTGTTGTAGTCGTTTTAGTGCTTTATGAATCTTATAAATACACGTTTCAACAGCCGATGTTATCTATAAACACTTTTGGATACTTATTATCGCCGAAAAAAATAACTTGAAATTTGATTTTTGTCTATGGAGCAACGCACTGTGTGATCGGGAAAAGGCATTTAATATTGATGATCAACTCCTGACGTGCCTTAGCAGCCAAGACAATAAATGAACTATTCGAGGATCCCACTTCTAATTGATTTTTAAATGCTTTTAAGTAGTTTCTAATGCATGGAGAACTCCATGGCAGTGTCAAGGAACAACTTAAGCCCCTAAGAAAATCCTTGGGGACGCTTTGGGAAGTTATCATAAACATGAAAATCCCTTGGGAACTTCTTGTAAACCCATGAAAAACTATTGTTACCTCAATGAACCGCTTGAGTTCGTCACAAAACACCAGAATCTATCGAATCTCTGATAGCTACTAGGAACTCTTGGAAACCCTTATAAATCTTAGTCAATCACTTGCGAATTCTTGAGGACACTGGAAACTCTTGGTAATCTTTCAGATTCCCCTGTGATAAGCTTTTAAGGATACTATGGAATTCTCTAAAACCTTAGAAGGTCCGCTTTGGGAATTTTTGAAAATCTCCGAATGCTCTGTGAAAACCTCCCTGGAATTCATTGTGAACTCTTCGGAATGCTTAAGGTATTAACCCCTCTACCATGAGCTTCATATTTTTATCACAAATTATAAAACTTTTCTGTTTCTTGATATTTTTGCACCATTTTTTTCACAAGTTTTCAATAAAAAAAGTCTTCTAGCTTTAAAATCCTTGACGATATTGATCATTGGCCATCCGGTTTTGAAAATACTTCGATGTTCCTTGGGGACGGACCTGGTGTAGTGGTTAGAACACTCGCCTCTCACGCCGAGGACCTGGGATCGAATCCCATCCCCGACATAGTCACTTATGACGTAAAAAAAAGTTATAGTGACGACTTCCTTCGGAAGGGAAGTAAAGCCGTTGGTCCCGAGATGAACTAGCCCAGGGCTAAAAATCTCGTTAATAAAGTCAAATCAATCAATCGATGTTCCTTGGAAGACCGACATTCTTTATATAAAATGTCTTTGCCGGCCAAAGCAATTTATCCAATCCATAAAATGTAGGCTAAACAATATTAGATAATCAAGAGCTAATCTGAAAACATCATAAGAATTTGTTATTCATAGTCAACTCTCCATAACTAAATATTGAAGAGACCGTCGAGTTAGGGAGGTATCGAGTTATAGAACACAAAACTAGTGCAAATGCGATCGAAGAGACCATCAAGGTAGCCATGAAAACCAACTTTTACTATTGTTCTCTAACTCGATATCGAGATACGGAATATCCAGTAAGGGAGAGTTAACTGTAATTTGAATGAAGCGTCAGACCAATTCTTGGGCGGCGTCTCGAAACAAATATTACTTGAAACCTAAATTTTCAGATGGTGTTGTTTTTAACACATTCGTGGTAGCTATAGTCTTTCTTTACACTTATGTGGTTTACGAAATTCTATGAATTTCATCAGGATACCAGAGAACTACCTCATAACTTCTCTTTATCATTTACAAATTTCATCAGATTATCATTCAAAAAGTTTTCCAACATTCAATGTCAAAATTCGGACATCCAATAACCACATGTACCAACAGCAATCAACTTCACCATGATATCCTGAAATTGCTTTCGGCAGCTCAATAAATAATTATTAATCAAATATTTGATTTATTCAAGATATCCCATAAATCAGTTCGATACGCGTACTCGGAGATACGATAAATGCCTATCACAAGTTTACGATCTTTGCGACTCCGATGGTCGAAAACTGCTGCCAGAAAACCAGACCCGTTTGGCAGTGTCCCGAAGAAAAAGATTTATGCAAAAATCTTGTAAAATTGGTCGATGGCAAAGTCCGCACTCACTCGGCACCCTTCCCAGGTACCACGAAATCGCTCCCAAGATTTATGAGTGACATGGACTTCTGGCTGCACGAAGCCGATCCGCATCGATCTTTATCGAGTGGGACAGATCTGTTCCGCATATATTTATGTACGAAGAAATTGAATTGCGGCCAAAAGAGCGCAGAGAAAGGGATATCCCTGTTTATCGACCCGAACGTCCACGGCACCGAGCGTGTAATTACGAGCCCATAAATAACGTTTTGGCCCATTTTTCAATCCTACAACCCGCGCCCGGCGATTGATACGATCGCGATTATTAGCATTTTGTCATCTCTTCCTTGTTTACATATTTTCGGGCCCTTTCGGGAAGACCGCTTTCAGTTGCCGATCAAGATCAAGGCTTTTTCCTGATTGTGTTGTTTTTTGTACTTGGTATCGAATTTCAGATCTACCGAACTGTTTCCAACGCGAGACTAATGGACTGATACGATTTCCCTTTCCATTCTTTCTGATTCTTTCAGGATGTCGTTGCCACGTGGAAGGATCGGCAAACCGGTTGTGCCACCGGCAAAGTGGACAGTGTGTCTGCAAGCCCAACGTCATGGGTCGTCAGTGCAACAAGTGCATGGTCGGCTACTGGAATGTGCAGTCCGGAGTGGGGTGCATTCCGTGCTCGTGCGATCCCAACGGGAGCGGCAAACTCGAGTGTGATACGAACAGCGGCCAGTGCTTCTGTAAGGACGGTGTCGAAGGCGTCAAGTGCGACCGCTGCCAGCAGGGCTACTACGGGTTCTCTAGTCAAGGGTGTAAGAGTAAGTATGACTTTTTTTCTTTATGTTTTATTAGCTTTTTGCGATGTTTATATATCTACTTATCCTTTTTACGGATTCCGGTTAATACTATCGTACTCTCAATAACTTTCGGACATCAATCCACATTAATTCACATCATCTTCGAATTGCACCAGATCTCTTACTATCACGTTCCTCGTTTAGTTAAACCACTTGTTTCACTTTGTCAGTTATGGCATTCCTTCATTACTTTATTTTACTTTTGATGGCGGTACGTCCTTCAAGACATGACTTGCGCCACAATGTTACGCCAATAAACTCGGTCCATGGCTGCTTGGCTCCGATTTCTCGATCGTTCTACACTTCCAAGATCCTGTTCCACTTGGTCAAACCACCTAGCTGCGCCCCTCTTTATTTTGTACCGGATTCGAGATGAACACCATTTTTTGGAGATCCGTAGTAAGAACGAGTTCCGGCAATGATACATCTTCGATTTCTCTGCTGCAGTTATAATCCGACGTTACCAATGATCCGAGGTAGAAAATTCATCCACCACCTCGAACTCATCTCCGTCGATCATCACATGACTGCCAATGTGAGCGCTCGGTTCCTCCAGCCAGCAGATATCTCGTCTTTGGCGTATTTTCCTTCAATCCAACCCTTGCTGCTTCACGTTTTAGCCTGGTATAATGGAACGTTCTTCCGACAATGTCTAAGTCGTCAGCGAAACAGATGAAGTGGCTAATAACTTCCCACAAATCTGCTTGCTAGCGACGATAGACGGTGAAAGATGATCTGGAAAGGCATTTCATAGGCTGTGTTAGGAATAGTGACCGCTCGATAGTTCTCATATTCTAACTTGTCACCCTTTTTGTATATTGGGTATATAACCTCTTCTTCCACTGCTCCGGTAGCTGTACTGTATCCCAGATCCTGGACTTCAAATGGCACAGAAAAGTAGCGAACCTGTCCGAGCCCATTTTGATAAGTTCCGCTCCGATACCATCCTTTCCAGTTGCGTTTTTGCTCTTGAGATGTTTGATAGCATCCTTAACATCCATTTATCCTGCTGCCTTGGTATTCATCATCTGCGCCATTCAAATACACTAAAGTCTTTTTTTACACGGTTTTTTTTTGCACGCTTTATTTTTACACGGCTTTTTTTACACGCCTTTCGGAATTAACACGGTACTTTTTTTTGCACAAAATTCGGAAATAACACGGTTTTTTTACTTATTTACACGGATTTCGGAATTAACACGGCTTTTTTTCCTATTCACACGGATTCCAGAATTAACACGGTACTTTTTCCACGGATTCTAGAATTACCACGGTTTATTTTAACACAAATTCCAGAATTACCACGGTTTTTTTTTGCACGGAATTTTTTTGCACGGCACGGGGGACCGTGTAAAAAAAAACCATAGTGTATTCATCTTTGTGCTGCTTCTACCTTTCAATCATCTCACGTTCGTCTGTCAAGATACCTCCATTATATATCTCAGCACATTTCGGCTGGTGGCACAAATCCATTGCGGGATGCATTGAGTTTCTTGATACGCGTTTGTTGAGAACGATAAAGTCTGTTAGGGTAATCTCTAGGTGTACCGACACGGGAAACTGTGCTGGAAATAGGTGCTACGTATGGTAATGTTTTGAAGGTGACGAAATCAATTAGTCTAAGGCCGTTTTTGTTCGTAAAGTGGTGAGCGCTGAACTTCCCTATAAACGATCTGAAATGCTCCTCCTGGCCCATCTAAGCATTGACATCTCCGAGAACGATTTTGACGTTGATTATGCAAATATGGAAGAAACAGCCTTTGATCTTCAACTTGCACATTCGGTTGTTGATTGGCTACCACATTTCGCCCATCACGATTAAAGCTGTGCCCAACTCGTGTCTGTTGCCGCAACTTTGATAGATGGTATAACCACAGACAAACAGACGTGACACCCAGAAGAAATTTCTTCAAAATCCATAGCCCAGTTTACTCCATCACCATCTGATGAGCATGTTGCACGAAATACTGTTTCGTTCAACAAGACCTGCAGATGGTGGTAGTGTGAAACATCAAATGCGAAGAAAAACTATGCGCGTGCCTCTGGTTGTGAGATTTGTAACATACCGAATTGGAAATGATCGTTAAATGAGTGGTCGATGGAAATTTCTACAGTGTTATGTATGTTTATCAGTGGCATAACCATCCCTATACGTATGTACCGTCAACTATATCCAGCAAACTTTATGCAGCGCTACGATGTCGAACTTGTGGACCCTCAATAAGTCGGAAAGAATGTGGGTACTTCCCAAGAAATTAAGAGAATTACAGTTCCATGCATTATTGCAGTTCCGGTGCGTATATACAGTGTATGCTTCCTGTACTAATAATGTTTACGGTTGGCTTGTGAGGCCTGTACCAACTCCCTGTCTCGACAGAGAACCATCATGCACAGCACTGTTTAGAGTCCCACGCTGGCACTGTGACAATGATCAGCCGCTCCTTACATGGAGAACAGACGCTCTGATAAGCTACACCCTCCAAAGAGAGGAGCCCCCTTTCCCTGACAGCATACGACCAAGGTCTCACCGGGTTATGACCAAGGTTATGACCCATAACGTGGGTAGATCACCGGGTGCGTTGTGGGGTAAAGATCTACCAGTGAACCCTAGTCCTGACTGCTTCAAACGATGAGAACAGGTTATTATAGTAATCAAAGGAATATTTTTTTAGTCCTTGTTACAATTTTAAACCTTGTTGAAAGTGACAAGTCTCGGTTTTCCCGGTTGCCGAGAATGATCTTGAGACTAGGAAAAAAAATGAGTCGAATACAACAATTTGTTTTCTAATCTTTTATTTATTTAGTTCTCTAGTTTGAAGAAGTAAGGACTAGGATTCTGATGCATGGACAATATCAGTGTAATTTCTTGGCTTTATCAAGGGATCCGATTTTGAATGATAAAGGGGCGCGCCTGTGGAGAGTGTACCCACGACATTCTTCAAAGGGTATAAATAGCGGAACCTTTCAATTAGAATCCTTTCCTGCGATCAAGTTAGGAATTACAACTGTAAGAAAACCGAATACTTTATCACTTCTCAATAGTAATAATGTAACACGATATGCACTAAACAAAGGACACGGGATATACTACAATAGATTAAATATTGGTCGCAGTGGTTTATGTTCCGAACAGAAAAAAAAGGTCAAACCGGGGTTGGTTACCCGATCTTTCCGATGGCGACTACCCCAGACGGCAACGCGGGGAGATAGAGATAGGAGTTACTAGACAAGAGGCTAAGGACCACAAATGGGGTCTTTTTTATACATGCATGGTACGCAATGTCCAGTAATTTACCACCTAACACTTCCTTCATTCAACCCTCCAATTCATATTCTAACTTATGTTTGATCATATCCAAGAATATGTGAACGAAAGTAGTATTATAATCGGACATTGCAGGCGCTTAGCACTTCGTCAATATTATGCTTGACCAGTTTTCACTGCTCGTGTCAAATACGCTGGTTATTTAAACAATACACTTTCAATATCTAATGACAAACAGTTCCCCAATTTCGATAAGTCAAGTTCTCAAGAATCTTGGAAGTTATACTAGGAGCTTAACGCATCCTGCTACGGCTTCGTGGCGTGGACCAAAGTGTGCAGGCATAAGGATGGGAGCATCTTGGCAGACGGAGCCTGTGGGGCACCTGGGCACCCCTCACAGTATTTTGTCCCTTACCGCGTTAATGCAGGGCTCTGGCGTGGTGGACCTCTTTTCCCGTGCTACTCGTGGGATCCAATCATGAATACAAACTTAAACCAAAATCAAAATAATAGTAGTAGTGCAGGTAGTAGCAGTAGTAGGGAAGCGAACCCCTTCGCAAGAAGTGGGTTAGCTAGGTCTCCGTTGAGGAGAGCGGAAGCAGGAGGAGGCAGCAGTGCACGTAGTGCCAGAGCTGGAAACCATATTTCATCCCCGGCTAACGCATCGGGTGAGGTTATGGATGGAGCGTGGTTGATGAGGGCCATCAATAAAAGTAGAGATGGGTTCTCTGCGATGGAAGTGGCTGCACAGCAGCTCGACTCCATAATTGACTTTGCGTCCTCGAAGTCTAACATCAGCAAGGACCTCAAGCAGGCCCTGTTCAGACTTCGTAAGTCGATGTTCGCGGCCAAGCAGAACCATGCTGAACCCATGGCGACTGTGGCTGCGGCAGAACCCGTGAAATTGAAGGTGCCGAAGTCTACCCAGACGGAGCCCTTCGTTTTCGCGGGTAGCCCCAAAAGTGCGGAAGCGAATGCTTACAACAAGCAATCGCAGAAGCGCGCGAGGCAGCCGTCAGGGGAGGAGCTACCCGGCGGCGCTCGCAAGGCCAGGCGGATATTAACCCCGAAAACCGGCAGAAGTGCCGGAAAATCGGACCCCAGCCAGGCGTCCCGGAAAGCCGAGAAGGGTGGGCCCGAAAAGGCTGGCCCCTCACGGAGTGATGGGAACAGGGGGTTGCGACCTTTGAGAGGTCCTCAATCACCACAGGTTAGGGCGGATCAGGGGGGGACGCCCCCTGGACAACCGTAGTGAGAAAGAAGAAGAAGGAGAAGCAGGAAGTTCAGGAGCGCAGGGATACCAGGCCTAAGAAAAGTAGGAGGGTAGGTGCCAAGCGCGAAAAGGGTGATGCGATCATCATCAAGACGGAAGAGTCCAAGTACTCGGAAGTCCTGAAGGCGATGCGCAGTGACGCGAAGCTCGCAGATCTTGGAGCCGACGTACGCAGTGTCAGACGCACTCGTACAGGTGAAATGATTCTCGAGCTTAAGCGCGACAAGGAGCGCAAGGGCGCCGCCTACAAAAGTTTGGCGGAAGAGGTCCTTGGCGAGGGTGTCGAAGTGAGGGCTCTGACGCAGTCAGTGACTCTGAAGGTGATGAACCTTGACGAGATCACCAACGCAGAAGAGCTCGTCACAGCACTGCGGCAACAGTGCGAGATTCAGGTGCCCACCGCTGCCGTTCAGCTACGGAAAGGTCCGGCAGGTACTCAGGTGGCCTTAGTACACCTACCTGTGGCGGACGCAAATAAGTCCGCTAAGGTAGGCAAGATCAAGGTTGGTTGGTCAGTATGCTCACTGAACATACATGAGCAACCGGTGATCTGCTTTAGGTGTAGGGAACCAGGACACAAGTCCTGGGGCTGTAAAGGCCCTGATAGGACCAAGTTGTGTAGGCGTTGTGGTGAGGAAGGTCATAAGGCACTAGGCTGCAAGAACCCTCCCAAGTGCTTGATTTGTTCCGGCAAGTCCGTGAACAACAATCATCCAACGGGAGGCTCAAGGTGCCCGACCTTCAAACGAGCCATTAACGAAAAGTCACAGTGCAGGTAACGCAGCTGAACCTGAACCACTGTGACGCAGCTCAGCAACTGCTGTACCAGTCAGTTGCTGAGTGGGGGACGGACATCGCCATCATATCGGACCCATACCGAGTACCCGCCGGCAACGGCAACTGGGTCGTGGATGGATCCGGAAAAATGGCGGCGATATGGACGACGGGTAAATACCCCGTGCAGGAGTTGGTGTCTACTACCTACGAGGGCTTCGTGATCGCCAAGGTAAACGGGGTCCTCTTTTGTAGCTGCTATGCGCCTCCGAGTTGGTCGACCGAGCGGTTCACGCAGATGCTGGACTGCATGACGACCGTGTTGACAGGGCGAAGGCCAGTAGTAATAGCGGGTGACTTCAATGCCTGGGCCGTGGAATGGGGAAGCCGCATCACGAACCAGCGAGGTCAAATCCTGCTAGAGGCACTGGCCGTGCTAGATGTCGATCTGGCTAATGTTGGTACCAAAAGTACCTTCAGCCGAAACGGAGCGGAGTCGATTATCGACGTTACTTTTTGTAGTCCTGGCCTAACGAGTAGTTCGAACTGGAGGGTAGACAATGCCTACACTCACAGCGACCACCTGGCGGTTCGCTACAGTATCGACTACAACAACAGCAGGCAGCGCGTAGAGGAAGCGGCTAGGTCACGGCCAAGCCCTCGTAGGTGGAAGACATCGTACTTCAATGACGAAGTACTTAGGGAGGCGCTCCGTCGTGAGCGTAACCTACTCGGCCTAAGCGGGGACGAACTGGTAGCGGTGCTTTCGCGTGCGTGCGATGCGACCATGCCTAGGAAAGTCCACCCTAGAAATGGGAGACCACCGACGTTCTGGTGGACTCAAGCAATTGCGAACCTGCGCCGCGCCTGCCTACGGGCCAGGAGGCGGATGCAGCGAGCACGTACCGAGCAGGAGCGTGAAGAACGACGGGCGGTGTTCACCGCTGCCAAAGTCGCGCTGAAGTCCGAGATAAGGGCAAGCAAAAAGGCCTGCTTTGAGAGACTCTGTCAGAGTGCCAACGTGAACCCGTGGGGTGATGCCTACAGGATCGTTATGGCGAAGACAAGAGGTGCAATTGCTCCTACGGAGCAATCTCCACAGATGCTGGAGGGGATCATCGAGGGGCTCTTCCCGCGCCACAACCCTAGCCCATGGCCTCCTTTTGTAGGACAGCCGGGGATTGGGGCTGGCGATGAGGATAGAGTAACCGATGAGGAACTTGTAGGGATTGCAAAATCCCTAAGCATGGGGAAGGCACCAGGTCCGGACGGAGTTCCAAACCTGGCCCTCAAAGTCGCAATCTTGGAGGCTCCCGGTATGTTCAGATCTGCTATGCAGATATGCCTGGACGAGGGAGTATTTCCAGATGCGTGGAAGAGGCAGAGCCTGGTACTATTGCCAAAGGCGGGGAAACCACCTGGTGACCCGTCGGCGTATAGACCAATATGCTTGATTGACACGGCGGGGAAGGTGCTCGAGAAGATCATCCTCAACAGACTGTTGAGGTACACTGAGAGTGTAAATGGTCTCTCAAGCAACCAGTTCGGCTTCCGGAAAGGGAAGTCCACCGTAGACGCTATTCTGGCGGTTACGAAAACCGCTGAGATAGCACTCCAGCGTAAGAGGAGGGGGATTCGCTACTGCGCAGTAGTGACTCTGGATGTAAGGAACGCATTTAATAGTGCCAGTTGGGCGGCTATTGCCGATGCGCTCCTGCGTCTGGGGATACCCGAGTACCTGTACAAGATTCTCGGAAGTTACTTCCAGAATCGGGTATTAGTCTATGACACAGAGGTGGGTCGGAAGTGCTTTCACATAACCTCAGGAGTCCCGCAAGGTTCCATCCTGGGCCCGGTGTTATGGAATGTCATGTATGACGAGGTGTTGAGATTAAAATTCCCGGCGGGTGTGGTCATCGTTGGCTTTGCCGACGATATTACGCTGGAGGTCTACGGTGAATCGATCGAAGAAGTGGAATTGACTGCAGCCCACTCGATCGCAATTGTGGAGGAGTGGATGAGCTCCAGGAAACTGGAATTGGCTCACCACAAAACTGAGGCGGTTGTTGTCAACAACCGAAAGTCGGTGCAGCAAGCGGTGATCAGTGTAGGCGACTGCACGATCACTTCGAAGCGCTCCGTCAAACACTTGGGGGTGATGATCGACGATAAGCTTACCTTCGGTAGCCACGTCGATTATGCCTGCAAGAGAGCCTCCACAGCTATTGTGGCACTGTCCCGGATGATGTCCAATAGCTCTGCGGTGTACGCCAGCAAGCGAAAGCTTCTGGCCAGTGTCGCCTCGTCCATACTGAGGTATGGTGGCCCGGCTTGGGGCACGGCCTTAAGTACCAAGAGCTACCGTAGCAAGCTAGAGAGTACTTATAGGCTAATGTGCCTGAGGGTTGCGAGCGCGTACCGTACCGTGTCACACGATGCACTCTGCGTCATCACCGGTATGGTGCCTATTGGTATCCTTATCATGGAAGACATAGAGTGCTTCGAAATGCGCGGCACAAGAGGCATACGCAGGACTGCCAGACTGGCCTCCATGGTCAAATGGCAGCGTGCGTGGGACAGTTCCACCAAGGGAGTGTGGACTCACAGGTTGATTCCGAGGTTAGATATCTGGGTCAATAGGCGCCATGGGGAACTAACATTCCACCTGACACAGGTCCTTTCGGGCCATGGTTGCTTTAGACAGTATCTACACCGTTTCGGTCATGCGGGTTCTCCCGAATGTCCAGTTTGTGCAGGTTTAGAGGAAACGGCGGAACACGTTTTGTTCGTGTGCCCGCGTTTCCGCACAATGCGTGACCGCATGTTAGCCACATGCGGTCGCGACACGACTCCGGACAATTTGGTCCAGAGGATGTGTGAAGACGAGTTTGGCTGGAATGCCGTTTCATCGGCTATCACCCACATCGTCTCGGAACTGCAAAGGAGGTGGCGAGTGGACTCGAGGAGTGGCTAGTGCAGACGCTAAACAACAAGTGGTCCAAGGGTTCGCAGTCGGCTACGTAGGTCATACCGGTGCCCTACGGTCGAAATCGACCCTTACAGCGATTAAGTGGCCGCGGGGAGAACATCCTGGTAGCGCTGCTGTCGTGGCGCCGGCCTACTGGGTGGATACGAGCCTCTGGTTGTTCGGGGCAGGTGGAGGCCCCTTCGTCAGCAATCCCAGCTGGTGCTAGCTGATAGGGCCTGAGCCTTCAGTAGGTCAAATTGCGAAGCCCGCAGTATCAGTTCTTGATACCTGCGGTGCAGCTGGGCGCGGGCTTAGTGGTCGACCCTGCCCGCCTTCAGCGGACAACGGGAGGTAAGGACCACCCGGGAAGCTGGCAATGCGCCAGCATGCTACCTTGGTGGACCCCCATAAGCGTGTCATCGATGTTCGTTGCTGCATGGCTACGCAGCTAACCTGGAGGATGCGATGTGCAATAGCCCCTCTCCGAAGCAATGCCTTCTTGGTGGTCCCGGAGAGACGAAGGGTTTGGCGGCAATGGAAATGGTTTAGTGGGTCGGGGGTGTAGTCCTGTTTACTGCTTGCATGTAGTAAATGGTCCCTAACCCCACACGGCGTCTGTTGAGCAGATTATCCCCCCATTGCTTAGAAAAAAAAAAAAAAAAAAAAAGACCAATTCAAGATGATTGACGCAGACGCAGCTCTGCGATGAGAACCTGAACGATGCAGAACACGCAGGCATAGAAAGTCAAGACAGTGAAGGTGATAGCTACGTGGAAACGGGTAGTTGAATCCGATCAGTTCTCACGATGGGGGATGTTCAGAATGCCACAGCTCAAACCAACAAAGCCATTGGCAAGGATGGTATCGGAGTTGAACTCTTCAGGGTGTGGCCGTAAAAGTTGGTAGATCAGTTTATCTTCCGTAGGAAAATGAGCTCGTGGAAAAATATCAAGCTAGTTTTATCTTTTCACAGTGGCAAATCCCCGAGAAATGACATGAATTCCTGTTCATCGATTTTAAGGCTGCTTAAGACAGTATTGACTGTTTAGGCTTTGGAAGATCATAGAAGACACTGGCATATCCGAGGAACTAACAAGATTGAGCAGAGCAACGTTCGACGATGTGCAAAACTACGTAGAACCTGCAGTTGGAACGGGCCATATCTGACAATTTCGAAGTATAATATCGCCACAAAATTGATGAGAATGTCGGGAATTTCTCGGAAAACGTATTTGATGGATGTCCCTAAACTGAACTAGTTTTGATTTTTCTTCCATCCATGAAACATTGCCTGTCCAGGTTAGGCTAAGCAGAAAAGTTCTGTCTCAAACTCCTACGTCCTTGGCATGCTGCTCTTCGACAAACGGTCTTCAGTGGTACGTAATGGGCTACTGACAAGATCTGGAATAGCTAAAATTTCATTTGTACTACATGCTTAATGTTGATCTAGCCTACTCCAACGAAAAGGTCGCCGACAAAGAAAGTTGTCTCGAATGAAATTCATCTGCTGCTACCTCTATTAAGGTAAAAAGGTGTAGTACGCCCTCCTTAAGGAAATACTGCTCTATCACAGTAGCAAATGTATCACTTCTAAAATATTTATGTCAAGGTTTCCTTATTTAGTTGGTCATTCTCTGCACGCAACTTTCTCTTTCCAGGTTGCTTCAAAAAAGCGTAAACGGTCCCAATGTTTACGTTTCAAAACAACCCGGGCAATATGCCCCTCCCATAGACAAAAGGTCCACAGCGTTGTAGAAATGTTTCCAAAGAGAATTCCACCACTTGCTAAGCTTAAAGGGGTCCATTAGCAGTCTTCTTCCGGTAAAAGTTTATGTAACAAGTACAATAGTAAAGGATGGGCTTCATATACGGTAAGGCTTGCTTATCGGACGCATAATTTTACGCCAAAAACCGGATTTTCGATATTTTTAGAATTTCTATTGATTGTTTATACTTCCCAAAGAACATATATGCACAACATCATTTTTTCGCGAATATTCAAGATATGTGATCATATTTACGTGTAAAAAAAGCCTCAATCCCGTGAAAATGAAGAGGGGCGTATTGGCCCGATGGGGCGTATTACACCGAGTTACCCTACTTCTTAAGGTTGATCCGGTGATTCAAGTTGTAAGCGGGCGTCCGATTTACCGGCGCACCAGTGGTTGAAACTTGGTAGCGTAATGAACTACTCAACTAATCGTCTACGGTTTGTGTACGCTACTCCGTTATAGAATTCTCTAGCAATGCAAGTTCTTCTGAACCCGATACGTAGAACAACAATGCATTTTACCATAATTGACTGACTGGTTGTGGTGGAGCAGAGCTTCCGGTTCACTGATGCCCGGACCTACGCTGATGAGGACTCAGAGCCTAGCTGATATAGCCAATAAAGCTAATATGCTGATCGATGCACAATTTCCTCTTTTGTTTTACTATTCTGTCGATGGCGTCCAATGTGTTTACCTCGCGACACTTCACTTCATCGATATTCTCTACGTTCGATTTGGGTAGTTTCCTGCGCGCCTCTTCGAATTTATGGCAGATGAAGGCTACATCCCGATGGTTCCTCCACTTTACAATGCCAATTAATGCATGTAAACAACCATGTCAGACATTGAGTCCTTTTGAAAAAAGAATAATTCTGTGTTGTTTTTTTTTTATAAGGGCTTATCTGCATTCATCGATTTCTTTTAATCGTTGTTCTCTTTGCGTTATTGCAGAAAACTGCTTCTTTTTTCGTAACACATTTTTGTGCTGCAGGATGAGGAATCACTATACCTTGCTTCTTTAACAAGAAATATTACAAATTTATCTAATTTGGCGAAGTTATTAGCGAAAGAGAGGATCGATGAAGAGAAATCGCTCAAATAAAAAACAGCACAGAATTATTGTTTTGGTCAATGTCAAAGCAGTTATTCGCCATCGTTATTCGACGTGAGCCATATGTCTGACTTCCTACCGAATCTTTTTCCTAAGGCTCGATAAGTTGTCAATGCCTTTTCATCGTCTTTCGCTTCTACACACTTAGATTTTATTTTGTTGTTCGGTAAATTTTCTTACCGAAAACGAACTGTAAAGAAATATTTCACCGAAGTATCTGTATTACAGACGAGCTCTACCGAAAATCTGCAATAATTAGCAGAATCTAAACGTCATTTCTCTGTTTCCACCGAAATCGTCGACTATTTTACCGAAAACCTTGTAAGTTGTGAGGGTTCACCGTAGACTGCAAATTTTTATTTCGAGATTTTGAGTTTTTGATTCCAGGATTTCGATTTCGAGATTCCAATTTTCAGATTTTGAGATTTTGATACTTCGATTTTGAGATTTCGATTTCGAAATTTCCATATCGTGATTCAGATTTCAAAATTTCAACATTCCGATTTTGAGATTTTGTTTTCGAGATTTGATTTAGATTGTAAGATTTTGGTTCCGAAATTTTGATTACCAGATTTTAATTTTCAAAATTTGATTTTGTGGTTTTAATTTAGAGATTTCAAGACCATAATTTCCTGATTTATTACTCAATATTTAGATTGTTGTTGAGATCTCGATGTCAAGATACAATGTAGGGAGCCGGATCCTATTCTTGGCAGTTTTGATTCACTTCGGCAGTGGGGTTTTTTGAGAGCTACGAAGCTCATATTTGGCTACAATATGCGTCGTATTGAAGCGCTTCCACATGCAAAGTTTCAGATAATTCGGCCGAGGAAAACCCCCGATGCCAAAGTGAATCATGGAAGTGCCCAAGTAGCTCTGCACCCTAATGGCTTTACTATTACAAAGCAATTGTAAGACTATATCACAGTAATGGCATTGGCATGGCTTTGCAATGATTTGAATGGCAATCAAATTACAATCGAATAACGAAAAAATGGCAATCGAATTACAATGATAATTGAATGACAATCGCAACATTATCCAATGACAATTAAATGAAAGTCGCATGACAATCGAATGATAATCAAATAGCAATCGAATGACAATATAATGGCAATCGAATGACAATCGAATTAAAATCAAATGACAATCGAATAACAATCCAACGACAATGACTATCGAATGCAATCGAATGACAATCGAAAGGCAATCGGATGACAATCGAATGACAATCGAATGACAATCGAATGACAATCAAATGAAAGTCGAATGACAATCGAAGTAAGTATGCGCCGCTGGCGGTCGGTATTGGATAGGATGATTGAGAAACAGAATTTATACTGATATTAAATTAAACAATCCCCATTTTGTATTATTCTAGACATGTTTATTTTTTCATGAGTTTAATTCCACTGAAATAAAATAATGGTAATGTATACATGAGTTTTGCTCCTGTGATTCTTCGCTTCGCGAAAAACATTAAATACTCTCAACAACAACGTAAAGGGTGGTAAAGGTATGCTGCAAAAATCCACTGATGCCACAGTCCTGGCCCGTTTGCAGCAATTCTCCTCTAGCAAACAAAGCTGATGCAATGGATGTCTCATCTTCCATCTAGAAAATAACAATTTGGATTACTTTTTGTTAATACCGTTGGACTTATTCGGTAATTGACCTTTATCCATTGAACGACGCCGATAATGCATTTTCGTTTTTCTCAGTAAAATTTTGCTTCTACAAACAAATATGGTGGACTCAAACATTTCAAATTACCGTTTGTTCGGTAAGGCATTGCAACACTATGTACTGATGTACGGTAAAAATTTGCAGTCTACGGTGAATCCTCACAACTTACAAGGTTTTCGGTAAAATAGTCGACGATTTCGGTGGAAACAGAGAAATGACGTTTAGATTTTGCTAATTATTGCAGATTTTCGGTAGAGCTCGTCTGTAATACAGAAACTTCGGTGAAATATTTCTTTACAGTTCGTTTTCGGTAAGAAAATTTACCGAACAACGAAATAAAATCTAAGTGTGCAACTAACAAAAAAATACAATAATATTTTTGTGTTTCTATTTTTGATCTTAACTAATGGTTTCCTTCATGCATTAATTACACTTTGGCTAAAGCTTTTATACGGTACAGACAGTAACTATACTTTAGCAATTGCCAACATAGAGCTAGGAAATGAAGCTGTATTTACACTTTAATGCTGCATTAATGAGACATGGAATGCAGTATGACTTTAAATGCCATATTTTATAGTAGCATATAAAGTGATATTGATGCAACTATATACAGCTGTACGGTTACTTGGGATGGTTCAAAGCCAAGCAGAACGAAGTGTACTGAGTATTATACCGTGATGCATCAATACCCGGACGCTTAAGGCGACATAAATGTTCGAACTCTAATATGAGTGTGTTGTTATTGGAAATTCTTAAAGTAATATTGTTTAATAAGGTACCCCGGGGCAAGTGAGAATTCGGGGTAAGTGGGGCGTTTCGTCATAGCTCAACTAGGAAAAGTATTTCATGGGGGTATTCTTCTAGAAAGTTAAAGATACAATGACAAGGAATGTATTTAGTACTAAACATATTGTTTTTTTTTAATTACCATATGGTTTATGTAACAGTTGTCAGTTCAGCGCCATTTTCAACTTGCATGACAAATTGTGACACGTTTCACGTCTTGCATTGACTCGCAACAAATAAATGAGTTTTAAATCGAATTTCCATCAGTAAGCTATAATTTTTAGTATTATTACAAGCTGCTAACGATAAACCAGTATTTTGTTTTCATTTCATATGAAATTTTTGATGGTCTATCTTACCCCAAAATATATTTGTACCTGGGGTAAGTGGGACCTACCAAAACAAAAACCAGAATCAAAACTTTTCGTACACGTTTCATACATTTTGCTAGAGAGTAGCACTAAAACATTCAAACAAATGATTTTTATCAAAAAAGATCAACCTCAAATTACGTAATTGCATAAGAGGGAGAAAAAAGTGTCATTATTCTTTATTTTTTTAATAATTTTTGATTTTTGAAATACGACTTCAAAATTGAACTAACACACAGCTGAAATTTGAAATGCATCATAAGAACGATTACTTTTCTATGTTATTTGAACTTTATTTGTTATTTCAACCAAATTAAGTAGTGATGGAAAACAATTCCATCCCTTAAGGTGGTTTTCTGCCATGCATATAAATAATAACAAAACATATTTATAATTTCGTCAATTATTGATTGTTTATGTTCTACATTTTAATTAACAACTTATAAATGATATATTTTGAACATGTTTAATTCCTCTTTACGCTTTTATTGAGGAATTTTCAGTTAATATTATATGTGAGGTGACATACTATTAAATAAATGGTTTCTTCCTAAAACGTAACGTATTTTATGGTTGATCCCTTATGTACATCAAATATGTACTTATAATTAAAAATCTATGACTAAACAATCCTATTATTGTAATGGTTGACTTACTGATGTGGATTAACGCATGAAACTGGATGTGTCCCACTTGCCCCGCTTAGCGAGGTAACTGCGTCCATTGGCTCATTCTAAAACTTTCTTCCAAGGTTTTCACAATTTTGAAATTATTCGATTAATTTCATGCACACACCAGCAAATATGTTGCCAAAACGTGATTGTGTTGTTGGATTTGAAAAATATTGACATTTGAAAATTTTATTGAACAATTCGTTTGAACTATCGTTTTTTTCGTGCCCACTTGCCCCGCGGTACCTTACATTGTTTCAATCAAGATCTTCACAAAAGTGATGATCTTTTCGGTAAAAACCATTATTTTAATATGAAAATCATTTAAATATAAGAGCATGTCTTGTCTTTAAATCCGGACACCTGATACAAACGATGTCTTTAAATCCGGACACTTTTGAATCGATATCCGGACATCGGTTTTATAGTATGTAATATTCGTTTAATTCAAATAAAATCATATCAACATACGATGAAATATCAATGTTTAATAAACTTCATGTCCACGTTTGCCCTACAATGTGAAAAAGAATGGCACGTTTGTAATATAAGTGGTTTTATTACCTGAGCCGAAGTACATGTTGCTTGAACTGCAGTCGATGTGGCTCGAAATGTAATTATGAAAGTTTAATTGGATTCTGATTAATTCTGATAACTTACTATGCTTCCCCTAATTATTTTTCAAGTTTTCTCTTACTTGTATTTCTAAAAACTTACTTACACTGCTTGTACGTTGGTCTTTTAGACAATGTCCGGATCTGAAAACAATGGCTCGAAATCCCGGATAGTGTTTTTAAACACTGATAAATATATATTTCCAACTTATTGTATAACAGCGGAGTCCCCAAACATCCAAAATATCTCTTCTTAAACACTTATGGTTAGAACATTTTATAAAAATATAGTTCACAAACTTTTTCTGCACTCAAACGATATTCGCGCGTTCGTCGATCGTAAAATTTGAATTGGAGTTGGACCGCGACGAAATGACGTCCAACACGAACAAATTATTTGTTTTTATTTTTATTTATTATTTGACGATGGTTACTAGATCAGAAATAAATGTTATATGCTTAATATTGTTAAAAGTAAAGGGAGTGAATAAAAACCAGTCATATTATCACTTAATTTTCACTTTAATTTATTAATAACATAAGAGTGTCCGGATATTGGTACCGTCCGGATTTTGATTCACCACGGTAACCTTGGCGCAGATTGTATCTTACCTCCAGCTGCCATTGTTGTATAACTTGTAGTAAATTTCCTGATTTTCTCTAAGATTACGCACATAGCGTATTCAATTAACCTCCAATTAATGTTATTCATCGACGTAACTGCGGGTTTAACGTTGTTGAAGTACTGTAGACTATCTTCATCAAATTTGTGGATCGGACCCTTTTTTACAAAGCCGTACATTCAGATTCCAAAATGCTGTATCGTTGATTATCGCTCTCTTCTAAACTCTGTGACCAAATAACATGCACCTGAAACATCTATTTAGTAACTCGAGGAGCGGCTTAGCGAGCATACCACCATCCAAATTCCACTTGCAGATCACCTCCAACTTATAAGCAGCGTTCAATCGAATCTAGATTCCTCTCTACACTGTTATTTACTGGATTATCATAGGTATTTCTTCTAGATAGCACTTGTTAGTCACTCCGCTGATAAGTCATCTGCATTAATGTTTTCGTCCAAGTCCTTGAGCTACACCACTTCTTCTTGCGACTTAGTTTTCACGTTAACCTAGTTTCTCTAGGATTTTTCAACCATCTCCCGGAAAGACGAACTCTTGACCGACGATTCCTTCTTTAGCTAGTAGTTTATATAATTTTTCCAAGTGCACTGTGTTTCATCAACGTTCCTTCCGTTCTTTTTGCTCCAACAATTTTGCAGTTTTTTTTTGAAAACTAATGATCCTCTTCTTCTATTTTTTTAAATCATATTCAGGGTGTGAGCAATGTGCGAGTGCAGCGTACGTGTGTGATCCGGACACCGGCCGATGTGTGTGCCCACCGAACAGTCACGGCCACGAGTGTCGTATCTGCGCTGTTAACACCTGGGGTAACGTGTTCCAGAGGGGATGCCGGCACTGTGAGTGCGATATTGCAGGCTCTATTGGGCAGACATGCAACAGCGGTACCGGACAGTGTAACTGCAAGGAAGGCTACACGGGAAGGCAGTGCAACGAATGTTCCATCGGTTACTACGGTTATCCGAACTGTCGCCGGTGTGACTGTGATGAGCGGGGATCGATTCCTAATTCTGACGGTAGTTTGGACTGTGATGAACACGGCCAGTGTCATTGTAAAGCGATGACCTTTGGACGCCAGTGCGATCAGTGTAAATCGGCTACCTTCGGTTTGGCCTCGGTGAACCCCGACGGATGCACGAGATGCTTCTGCTTTGGTAGATCTCAGGATTGTGAACAGAGTGAGCTTTCATGGGGACAGATTCGCTTACAAGGCTCGCGGAATCTGAGCGTTGAGTATGTAGTGAAAGATGTGGATGAGTATGATTTTGATTACGTTGTAGTAATCCAACTGGAGGGCACCAGAACTAACAGAGAGCTGTCTGAGGTTAAAACCATGAACAACTTAGACTTGATCCCCAGCTCAACGGGAAATGTTTCGATTGGAGCTTACAGCGCGTTTCAATATCCATTGTACTTTCAACTTCCATCACAGTTTCTTGGCGATCGCACCACAAGCTATGGAGGGTTGCTGAACTTTACTTTGGTTACGGTAGGGGCGTATCAAAATATACCGGAAGGATCGCTGCGACAATTTCCCTTGGTTCAGCTACACACACATGACGAACTAGTTTTGGATTATTATGAAGATCAGATAGTGTACGGAGAGGAAGTAATTCAGCATTCGACATTACTGCACGAAAGGTTCTGGAAAAATCATTACGATGGAAATGTAATCACTCGAGCAATTCTGATGGTTGCACTACAAGACGTAAGACATATTTTCGTTCGAGGCACCATCAGCACAAACTTCCGTCAAGTTTTGTACGTGAATTTATCTTTCGTTATAGCTGGATCCAGTCTCATGGATCTTCTTCTTTTCAGATTGACGAATGTTACCTTGGACATGGGAATCTTCGTAGCCGGCGCAGAAAACAATCATGCTTTCGGAATTGAACGATGCATTTGCCCTGCTCAATACAGTGGATTATCGTGTCAAAACCCAGGACCTGGTTACTATCGATTTAAGCCGCAGATTCCGAATAAGCTACCCGAGACGATTGATGATTACGTCGGGAAGAGTCTTCCATGCGACTGCAGTGGTCGCAGTAACGAGTGTCATCCTGAAACTGGAGTGTGTCTGGTAAGATTCTTTTCTGAATGAGCTGTTCGTAGTATAGAAGTTTTTCAATCAATTTCAATGTTACAGAACTGTCGAAACAATACCGGTGGAGATCACTGTGAAGTATGCGCCGATGGATTCTATGGCACTCCGAGTCATGGATCTTGCCATGCATGTCCCTGTCCGGAAACGAGGAAGAACTTCGCAAAAGGTTGTATCGTTCGAGGTGACAAAGTGAGCTGTATTTGTAAACCAGGCTACACTGGACGGCTATGCGAGGCCTGTGAAAAGGGTTACTTTGGATTCCCACATCTGGAAGATGGTCGATGCGAGTCTTGTGGGTGCAATCGTGAGGGTAGCATATCAGATGAATGTGATTCCTGGACTGGACAGTGCCGTTGTAAACCGGGCATCACCGGGATGAAATGCGATCGTTGTGAGCAACCGAAAAACATTGTGCAGAACTACAAGTGCAAACGTAAGTCATCAGTATAGTTTATGGATAACGTTAATGTTTTGGTATCTTTGCAGCATGTGATAATTGTACTGTAACTCTAATTGATGATTTTACTTATCTCACTGATCATTTGGATCGAGAGACGGCTCACATCGACAAGAACGGAATTCCAGCTCCTTGGATCGATTTGGAGCACTTTGAACAAGAATCTGAAACGCTGGGAGCTTCAGTAGGAATGCTGTTGGATGTCAAAGATCGAGTGGTCAATTTCGATCAATCCATATTGGATAGCGTAAGTGTTTTTAACTTTGTGCTAAGGGTTCAAAGATCTAATGATTCATGCCTTTAAAATTCTTCAAAATGATCTATGAATTAGTTAATCTAGGGAATTGATAAATTCAATTATTTTCATAACATTGTTTCTTTCCAGATGAAACGCAATGCAACCCGATTGAACAAACATCACACCAAACTTGCCAATCGATTGGACGAATTCCGGGATATTTCAGTGATCAAAACAATGGAACGCTCTGCCGCACTGGCAAACGATGTAAACGAAATGAAAAACGAAATTGAAGACACGATTCGGATTCTGAACAACTATGGAACCAGTGACAGCCACATCAAACTACCAGCAGCATTGAAGGAAGCAACCGATCTTCTGGAAGATATCAAACAGAAATACGCACAGAGCAAACGACGTCCGGAGATTCTGGAATGGGCGCAACAACAATATGATTTGTTGGGGAACAAATCGGAAATCTTACTACGGCAGAATAAAAGACTGGATGACTACATGTATGAGGTTGGAGTGTTCAACGATCGGATGCAACACTTTGAGAGGTTGAACAAGGAGGTCTTCAATAATGCAACGTTGACCGAGACGTTTTCCAGCAAAAACAGAAGAAAGATGGCTGAAGTGGAGCGAAGTTTTCAGCAGGCCGATGAAATGGTTGATGAAGTGGATGGGTTCTTGGATGAAGATATAATGGCGGAAAGTGTAGTGAAACATGAGCAGATCAAGGACAATCACCAACAGTTACAGCAAAACAAGGAAAACTTGAAATATTTAAACGACGCTTTAGAGCAAACGATTATTGAGTTTGATCAGAAATTCGAAAGTCTTACGGGGAATGAGATACCCGTGGCAAAGGAACATGCAAATCGATTGAAAAAAGAATCGGACGAATTCCAGCAGTTGTTTAAGGATACGGAGAAAGGAGCTGCGAATGCAATGAAAGCCAGTATGGCTTATGAGAATATCGTTGCCGCTATTGTTTCTGCACAGGAATCCGCAGACAACGCAACCGACAGTGGTAGAGTAGCGAACAACAAGGTTTATCCGCTGGGAGGTGTTTCATTGGTAGAGCGTAGCGAACATGCGGCAAATGTTTCGTCCAATATTGAAAAGAAAGCACATAAAGAACTAGAAAAGGCAAACGAATTGAACGAAGTGATGGTGTCAAAGGAGAAGCAAGTCGAAAGCCTGCAATACAAAATGCGACTGGCGGGAGTGGAAAACAACAAGATTGTAGAGGAAGAAGGGTTGATCACAAGAGGCGATGCGATGAAGAAGTTACAGGGAACATTGGACCAGGCAAACATTGTCTCAGATCAGATGAAATTTGTACGCGAAGAAGCTGGTGTGTTAAACAGTGATGTGTACAAGTTGAAATTGAAGCTAGCTAAGTTGGAACCGGAATGGGACACAAAGTTTGGAATGGCAGAGGAAAACGTTTCACAGTCGTTGAGTAACATTTTGAAAGCCAAAAAGGAACTAAGTAGAGTAGAGAAGTTGGACAAAATCCAAAGTGAGAAATTTAGAACATGGAATGCGTCTTTTTCGGCTCAACTTCAAGAGTTGAAGGATAAGATTGCCCGGGCTAAGCATGCAGCAGAAGGGGTAAGTTAAAAACGTGTTATAAAGTATTTATATGATTCTTATAACTTTCTTCTAGATCCGTGTATCCCTCGAGTCTCAAAGTGATTGCGTGCGATCATACGCTCCGGTATCGTATGGCCCATCTACCACTAATCGCATCATGATGTCTGTGGCCTTAAACTCTGACATCAACGATTCACCACTGATCTACATGCAAGGAGAGAATCATCGATTTGTTGCGCTTGAAATGCACAAAAGAAGAATACGTTTGGTTTGGAATCTTGGAGATAAAGCGGTGGTGATCACTCATCCAACGGAAATAAAGCAGCGTGATCCAAAGTATGACGACGCGTGGTATTTCATCGAAGCAAATCGCACTCTCAACTTGGCTTACCTGAACGTCCGACGAATGACGCATAGTGGTGTATTAGTTCCTACCCATTCCGTTGAAGGAGCGAGTAGCGCTTCATTTTCCACAATCACCATGGGTCCAAGCAGTAGGATTTGGATAGGTGGAGTCCCAGAACATCTACAAACTCCTGAGCTGCTGGCTAGAGATGGTCTTGGGGTAGTTTTGAGTCAATTGTACATAGACCAACGGCAGCTTGGTTTGTGGCATTTCATGTCTTCTACCGGAAACTGCGAAGGGGCCATGCTAGGGCCTCAAGAAAGCTCCAGCACAACCAGCGAGAGACATTTCAATGGAGAAGGCTACGCTGTGCTGCAGAAGTCATCAAGCCATAGGAGCAAGAATCAATTCAGTTTGACTTTAAGCTTCAAGACATTGGACGAGAATGCTTTGATTTTCCTAGCGCTGGACGAAGTCAATGTAAGTAATGTTGGATTTTTATCATCTACAACTAAATCTCACATAATCATATTTCAGAACCGTTCAATTTCACTCACCCTCTACCAAGGCCGGTTGGTATTCCGTGTAGACTACGGAGGTGACTCAAAACTGGAGATCAATACCACTAATCGTTATAATACCGGTCAGTGGGTGGTTGTTGAAGCTGCCCGATCATTTTCCAAAGGTAGTACTGAAAATGGAATTCTGAAGGTGGACAACAAAGAAGAGTTCCGAGGGGCACCAACGAAACCGATCAACTCAGGAATGTTACCCAATTTGAGCGAAAACTACTATCTAGGAGGAGTGCCTCCTGGCTTCAAATCTGGAACAACCAAAGCACCCGGTGCGGATCATGCTTTCCTTGGCTGCCTGAAAGGAGTACAAATAACTGGTGTTTCTTACGATCCACTGGATAGCTCGAAACATTTTGGTATAGAAGGCTCTTGTATTGATACCATAAGTAGAGCAGGATTCTACGGAAATGGTTTTGTAGAGTTTCCCTCTCATAGCCTAAGGAAACGAGCCAACTTCGGGTTCGTTTTCCGCACGCTGGAACCGAATTGCTCTCTATTGTTGTCTGGATTCCCGTCTAGTTTGTCCAACGAATACGATTCGAAAGACATGCGCGGAAACTATTCCGTATTCCTTTACGAAGGAAAGCTAAATCTATGGGTAGACTCAGGAGCAGGTCGAGTTGAACTAGAATCGAACAATACCTTGAACGATGGAGAATATCACGTTCTCAAAGTGATAAAGCGAGGCAGAGCAGTAGAACTTCGAGTTGACGACGAGTTTCAGGGAGCTAAGTCATTGCCTAAGCAGCAAGCCTTGGTCAACATGCCAGGAGAACTAGGAGGTCTATTTCTGGGAGGTGTTCCAGATGATCCAGCATTTGATTCGCTCTCCAAATCATTCAACGGCTTGAAGGGCGTCATTGCCAACGTTGTGTTCAACAATCGAACGGTATCGTTCGATGAGGCTCTCAATTTCACCAACGTTCAGATGGGTCGATCTGGTCCAGAAATGGGTTCCAACATTCTGCATACGACGCTACAGCAGACTCAACCTTTCAGTCGCAGCTTCAAACCTCCACCAGAGGGATGCAATAGGGTAGGTGTTGTAAAATCTTATTATTTTTGACCAAGCAGGGTTTTAACGCTATAATTAACCTATTTTTGAAAATTTCTGTACTTACAGAGTGTTGATAATACTAACGGTTGTTAGCGAAGTTAGCTCGAACGCAGTCTAGAACTTCATAACTAGTAATTTATTTAGTTTTGCATGTTGTTTCCATGTCACAGCAATTGGTTTCAATATCCTCAGTTCATTGTTACTTTATTTTCTATTGCTTACTTTATTGGTTATATTGGTGAAGGTTTTAGTTTAAAATTGGTTTCTGGCACATAGTTTTAGTTTTTTCACGAGCAGTTACACACTTCTAACTTCAATTGGGTGTATCTTTTATCTGGTACTAAACTGGCACTAATTTTCACACAAACACAAAAAAGCTTAGCTCAGTAACACAGGTAATTCGGTTGCACTATAAGCTTCTCTGATCTTGCAATTAATATCTAGGATCGATTCCAGGTTGGAAGCTACTCTTATGAACCGAATGCTTTCAAGTATGGTGATAAACCTCAGAGTCACTCGATAGTCAACGTTGCAGCTCGTCACCTGTGGCAGCGAAATTTCAACATCCAGTTCGATTTCCGCACCTTCTACCCTAATGGAGTGTTATTCGTAGCATTGGTAAAGTTTTCAAATATTGTTCAAGCACAAACAAAATCCAATCATGACCATTTTATTCAACAGGGCTCTAAAGACAAAGCGAAGCACTTCATAACCCTGGGGCTAAAGGATGGATCCTTGGCATTAACGGTGCGGGGTCGCAAACGGGATCAGCTGGTGCTGCCGGTGAAGCTCAACGACGGCCAGTGGCATCACGTATCACTGAACAGTATCAAGAAGAAAGCAACTCTGAGCGTGCAAACTGAGAACGGCCTCAGCTCGGCGCAAATCAAACTACCAAAGAAACTGAATGCTGCCAACAATCTTTTTATTGGAGGCATTCCAGACGAAACACTACTGCCGAAAGAGCTGCAACCGAAGCCGGAGGAGTTCAAGGGATGTTTGAAGAAGTTTTCGGTGAACAACAATACTCAAGATCTGGCACGGCCAGGGCGGCACATGAATGTTGGACAGTGCTTCCCGCGAATCGAGCAAGGTTCATATTTCCCGGGTGACGCTTATGCCATATACAGTAAGTCCGTTTTACTTGTGGAGCAAGTCGTGTTTGATGATAACTGATTTCATTGTAGAGCGTAACTTCAACGTTGGAAAGTTTATGGATGTTGATCTCGAACTCCGAACGTCGGAAGTGAACGGAATTTTGATGAGTGTTGCCGAACCCATCAATGGGTTCCCTGCCTTCTCGCTGGAGATTTCCAATGGAAATGTAAGTATTATGGTGTAAATCAAAATCGCAAGACATTGGCTTGCTTACTCATGGAATGATAGATAATGGGTTTCAGAAATAAAAAAGTTAAAAATAAATGACGCTTTAGCCGTAGATGCCTTTTTACAGGCACATTCAACGTGGCTGTAAAAGCTGAGCTTGTCATCGATTATTATCTCAAGATGCCTAAGGGATCGCTTGCACTCTATGGTGCAATCACCTACCGAGAAAAACGCCCGTTACTCGGACTTGCGGTTGTTGTCCACCACCACCTTAGTCTTGTGACAGGCCAGTCTTAGTTTCCAAGACTTTATCCATTTCACAACTATGTAGATAGAGTGCGCTGCTGTCAACTCTAATTTTTCCATCGATTCGCCATAGACCACAAGGGTAATGTCGTCGCGAAGCCAACAATCTTAACCCCTCGCCGGAAGGGGCAGCATTCAGTACGTCATCGTACATCGCTTTCCATAAAATCGAGCCCAGTTTTGAACCTTGAGGTACTCCTGCAATTATTCGAACGATTTTTTGCCCCACCTCTGTGTCCTACTGTAGATTCCTACCATCAAAATAGCTTTCTAGAAGCTTACACAACTGCACTGCCCATAACTGCATATATGTAACATTCGACAAACGTAGGCATTGAGTAAATGGAATACCAAGTATGCATTTTATTGCAGTATGGGAGGAAACTAATATTTCAAAAAATTACCAGGAACTCAAAAGTGCTTATATGAGGCTGATATTTTGTACAACTTATATTGCATACTAGGTGAATAGTCTGAAAATAATTCTGATAGAAATGTCATTGCTATTACATTATGAGGCACATTTATAATCTCAATGTGACTGTTATGCGGTTATAATTACTAATGTGACAAAACAACTTGGTATGGTCCGCACCTTCCGTATACGGCACTAGCGGATCAACCTCTCCAATAACTTGCCCGTCGTATCTATTAGATAGATAGGTCTATACGCCGACGAGTCACCTGGTGGCTTCCCCGCCTTTGGTAGTAGCACCAATTTCTGTCGCTTCCATACATCCGGGATGATTCCTTGATCTACCGTAAATTCGGGTGTAATTGATCAGTAGGGTGAAATTGATCAGCGTGTCACGCGATTTTATTTCTTACTAATAGTGCACCAAGCTCATTGCAGCTTATAGTTAATGAACGTTGTTTGTCTTAAATAATGTCTAATTGTGTATAGTGAAGTTTTTTGTGCCACAGAATGTTTATTTCTATGAAAATAATGTAAAATTTCAGAATCAAGTTTAGTGTGAAATTGATCATCATCTATGAACTTCTAGTTCTAAACAAGGATTTGGACATGGTGTAAACCTGAAAGTTTGTGAGAATGCTAACAATATATCTCCAAAACAGATTTTACTATCAAAACTCTTACCAATTTGCTAGTTTTGTTGAAAAATTCAATTTTTTGCAACAAAGTAGGGAATTCCTTTGGAAATTGCCTACATTTAGGCGTTTTTCGCGGCATTCTTGAAATTTAATTATTGATTATTTCCTTAAATATTGTCTTGTTAAGAATTTGGCAAGCAGATTTGGATTCAGGAGGCCCAAATTAAGTATGTAAAGTTGATTTCGAAACTAACAATAATAACATTGACAAGTGATCAATTTCACCCCGAAATGGGATTCCCCGATTTTTAATTTTAGACCAGATTTTTGGCACTAACATCACATTTTTTGAAACATTTCGGTACATGAGCCAATGAGGTTCATCGTCGTACTTGTTTTCCTGCATTTAGTTGTATGATATTGATAACAGTTTAGAAAGCATACCAAGAAAACAGTGAAAAATGATCAATTTCACCCGAAATTACGGTATGTGTCTTAGGGTAAGAAAAAAGCTCTCTCAAAATTTCAACTCATTTGGTTGCTCCCCCAGCTGGCGCATTCAATTTGAAGTTTGTATGAAATACTCGTCTTAAATACATTGAAAATTGACCCTATGTTACTGTTTCGTTCCGTATACTAGTTAATCTCGTTCAATTGAGCCCAGAATGACAGATACACTAGTTTATACCCTAATGAACATAGTTGCAAAAGGTTGTATCTAGATTTAAGCTAATTTTCATTAACCTTTCAGTTGTTGAAAGTTAGACATAGAACAGCACTCCCGTACAATCACATTTGTGCATGCACCTTGTTCCGTAGCTCGCCCAGCATCATAGGTGGCTATGATGCGCTTAATGACTACGACCCAGCTAAGTTGAAGAAACACTTAGCAATATTTCAAATCTACTTCAGATAGTTAAAACACCAACTTTCTCAAATTTAATCATCATACAACCTTGTACAATATTGTTTGTTATGGTATCAAGTAGTGTTTCTGACATACTGGGTTCAATTGACCGCGATCAACAATTATTAACTTCAATTCAATTGCGCCAGCTCATGGAACGTCCAAATATGCTAAAATTTTCAGGAAGTCTTCGTAAGGAATAATCCTGGGGGGTGCCCCATGGAATTATACAACTTTATTTTTGTCCCATGCTGAGCTGGGCCAGTCTATTGCACAGGGAATTAATGAATGGGGCTTGGGATTAGCTTACCATTCTTCAATGTGCACAAATCAAGAGCTTAAATATTAAAAGTCAATAACGGCGCCGGCCACGTCCTTACGGTCATCGGGAAAGAGAAGAAATATTAGTTTGATAACCGTTGTTACTAGAGACCGAGTGTATCTCTGCATCTCCACAGTTGTCATGGAAAGGATGTTGGGTTAGTGGGATAAGGTAAAGATCTGGGAGTCACCAATGATTGGTGATGCGATCCATGATACAATCACGCCTAATCGGAATCGCGAAATAATTCGATTATCGCATTGTACGCCGAACAAGTGTTCATCACTCGCCCATGCAGGAACAAGCGACGCGATCAACACTACTAACGATCTGCGGTGCTTTTTCATTTCACTACGCGAACAACGCGGGACATGTGTGATCCTGCCCACATCCCGCCCCCGCAGGAGCAAGCGTCAAGGTCGAAGGATCAAACACAACCCACTATGGCATGGAAACGCTTATTGATTTATAAAATTATCATAAAAGCTTACGACTTAGGCAAAAATGTGAAAAAAAAATCAATTTCACTGGTAAGTTGAAGGAAAATCTATGAGTTTATACTCGTGTGTTGTAGCGGCAACTCTCGGGTAAACGTATTTCAACATCGTTAGGCAAAAAAACATGAACTGAAACGTTCTAGGAATGGTCTAATGATTCGAGCCGTTTCACCCCATCAGTACGTATTGGACCATGTTTTCCTATAGACTTATGAGCTTCAGAGTTGCAAGCGAATATCGAATGTTTCCAAAAAGACTGTTTTCACAGTAGCTGGGATTACGTCCATCGGCCTCATCATCAAGGAAGATGTCGAACGCTTCAACCAAAGATGTATAAGAGGAGTTCACAACTAGAGTGATGATACAATGCTTGGCAGCAGGAATAGACCATCTTCGTTAAAGGTTGACAGACCCATCGCCTAATAACAAAAATGTATGGTTGGTATAGAAGAAACCATGGGAAACTAGACAGTACCTGATGATTGCTGATGTGGATAAACTGCAAGTGGAGAATATCGTGTGGCGTGTGAGGAATGCAGTAATGTAGTCGTCTTACAGATTATGCTAAAATTGCAACGCCTATGGAGTGCTAACCAAGAGAAGGCTGTAAAGGGTTACTCAGGAGAATTTGGTCCCCTATAATAATGTTTGAGACAGCTATGACAGGCAGCATAGTGAAGCTAATTCTTTTAAAGGGCTGTATGTATCTCCAAAGTAATACCATAAGGTGGTTCCAGGAAGAAACGGTTTGAAACCAAGGATTGTGCCCATAATTATGACAAAGAATGTAGCTGGATTAAGCGGGTTGGCGGTAGTGCGTCTATCCCACACTCCTACAGATTTTTCCTTTGTAAAAAACATACCAGAGTAAAATATCTTATATCTTATTCGGGAAGTGTGAACTTATGTACATGTCTCAAAACCCTATCCTAAAACTGTAAAATAAAATTATTTGTGTGAATTCATCTCGAATTGAAGTAGTCCATCTCATAATGAAAAAGAAGGACCCTTATTTGAATCATATTGACTCATATTGTGCATCGAAACTCTGCCTTTGTATCATTTCAGGTTATTCTTTCCATCGACGTTGGTGATGGGTATCCCATCCGAGTTCAGAGCACACTGCCTTCCAAGTACACTTTGTGTGACAACCGGTGGCACAACGTATCCGCACTGTACGAAGATCATCAGATAGTGCTTCGGGTGGACGACTATCCGCCCAACACTCTACTGGTACAATCCAACGATGTCCTACGAAGGGTGGCCACCAAGGCCCCCCTCTACATTGGAGGGCTTCCTGGTAAGATTTGTTATTCTTTCGAAAATACTGCAGTGTTTTTCACGGACTTTTATCTCCCATTTCTAGATACCGCACCGAGCGGGACACTTCTTCTGCGCGAGAACTTCAAGGGCTGCATACGAAATGTTGTGATTCGAAACGAACGAAAAGATTGGACCGATATGGACAACCTCCACAATGTGTTGCTGAGCGAGTGTCTGGCAGTTAATTGAATAGTGGCACAACTGCCTCTGTAAATAGTAGAACATTCATCAAGCCATTACGCTTAACAAGAGTTGTAGCAGCATTACGAGTGTAGCGAAAAATTGCCTCATGCTTTTTTGAGGAACTCTGACATACCAAAAACATAATACTTATTCTGTAAAAAAAAGTAACGAAATGCTCCGAGAGGCTTCTTTCCTATGCAAGTGTAGTATTGAGTAACCAAGAGAACTCTAACTGATGTGCCTTCTTGGACGCTTCTTCCTCTGTATGATAGAAACGAATGCGTACAAACCACCGATCCTAAGCCTATGATTATTGTTTTAATAGTTGACGAAAATGCTACAAATCATGTGTTCTAATTGTGAAAGCCTTGTAAAATACATTCAAGTCATAACTCTGTTGAAATAAATATAAGTATTTATTTAGAAGAACAAAAATGCGCACAACTGCCAATAAACGTTCTCAGTGTCGTTCCTGTTTTGAGAATAATCTGACAAATGGATAAGATCTAATCGTAAGATAATGTTGCTGCCATAAAAACAGATAGGATAACTCTATTTAACGTCATATTTAACATATTGATAACTTGTTCAGTGGATTCCAATATTGAAGGTGTAAATTGTTATTCATTCATCTCAATCCAAGCATTTTTCATGATAAACATATTTAAGTCCACAAAAGAAAATGTAGTTCAATGTTTCTGTGAAATGGATCGAAGAAAATACACTAATATTCTACTTCTAATTTTAAATTGAATCAGTTCGTATTGGAAAGAAAGCATACTGGAACTAAAGGAAATTAATTGCTACAGCGAAGACGAAGGACGAGTCAATTGCTAATAGGAAAATACATGTGCCTGTGTCGCCTGTTTAGCTTGCCCAAGGATTATTTTTGCATTATGTACTGCCAACGTGCCCAGTTTTAGTCTCTCGTAGACAAAGTTTGGAATCGGTTGCGTTTCATTTTCATTCCATGTGAGCTCGAATCGAATATCGCCGGAATTCAGTAATTTCGTTGGATATCAGCGGGATATCAGAGCGACATTTTTGAATTCTCGGTCCCATGTTCATTTTCAATGGAAATTGTTGTGCGTGGCTTTACATCGGTTACTGTAGCATGTTTCGAATGGATTAATCACTCATTTGTTTCACTGGTAAGCATTAGAGATTCGTACATTGGAATGGGATTTATAGTTCCTATATTTTTAGCTGTTCACCGTATACGCTTTCATTAATTTTTTAGTGGAATCTTATCGATCTCTACACTTTCAAGTCAAACAGCTGATACAGGTAAGTGAATTATACCGTAACGCTTTTTGCATAAGAAAAAAATTCCAAATGTTGTATGAGTCTGAACGCTTGAGCCTACCCCCTCTCCTTATAGCGTTACGTAAATTGTGGACGGCCCATCTCGATGGTCCCTTCGATATCAAGATGTAGAGAGGCGACTGTAACTCGAAAATGTCGAATGTGATAAATATGCAGTTATAGGCAAAGCATTGGCGAACTGTAAACTGTTTGTTTAGACAACCTAGTTTCATTCTTGCGCCATGGCCTACTTTACAATTTGTAAACAAACTGTACACGATAAACCGAAACCACTCAAATTATGGTCATAATGGTACAGTCACCCCACAGTTATGGATAGCACACAGATATGGATCAGAGTTGGATTAAATGGTGAATATCTCGTCAAATAGAGTTGCTATTACGCAGATCACATTTCACATACGTGAATCATAAATCTATACAGCATCGCAATCAAATAAAAAGAAAAGATTTCGGCTCTGTTATGCCCTACGGCGCCTGAGCCTGCCAAATAAACGAGATAAGTAAAAAAAATCGCAATCAATTAAGGTGAAGATGAATCGAAGCCATACCTCAAATTTTCAAGAGCACAAATCTGAAGAACCGAACACCTGTTTGAGTTGAAAACTCAATCGATTGGTCACCACCTGAGACGAGACTCGCGGAGACGGTCTTCTTTTTCTGCGATTGCTGAGTTTTTTTCTTATTCCACTCAGTGTTTTCATCAATCATGCGCATGCCGTTCAAACTCTCACATGAACATCTCAGCAAAAAAATATTGCAGTTTGCATCACACTGAATTTTAAATAGCCTTTTGAGTGAAATTTCATGTCAGCAAACGTTGCAGACATTAGACATAACTAATCTTGTGTTTAGATTTATCAGTAACTTTGGAAAATACTACTCTCCCGATCGAGGTTTTTAATAACAGTTTATTGTGAATACAATACTTTTAACTTTTGCAGTCATAAAAACAGCGGGCTGCATTTGACGTTTCGTGACAGCGGAATCTGGGCTGCATATGACGTTGATATTTTTCCTCTTCGCGAGTCTCTCTCAGGTCACCACCAGCGAGTGACTAATCGATTAAGTTTTCAACTTAAACGGATGTTTGGTTCCTCAGATCCGTGCTTTTGAAAATTTGAGGTATGGCTTCGATTCATCTTCACCTTAAAATGGACGTTTATGCATTTTCTCTGTCCCTGGGAAATTAAATGTCTATCTTATTAGCCATTTCGTGGCGAAATTCTCCCTTTTTCGCTCTTAAACATAGCTTGAAAACAATGGGGCTAATACCGTAATTTCGGGTGAAATTGATCATTTTTCACGTTTTTTCTAGTCTGTTTTCTATAATGTTAACAAAGCAAAATGCAGGAAAACAAGTACGAAGGTGAGCCTCATCGACTCATGTACCGAAATTTTCTAACAAATGTTATTTTAGTGTTAACAAATATCTCTAAAATAAAAAAAATCAGAGGATCTCATTTCGGGGTGAAATTGATCACTTGTCAGTTCCATTGTTGTTAGTTTTCAGAACAACTCTACATGATAAATTTGAGCTCCCTGAATCAAAATATGCTTGTCAAATTCTTAACAATGCAATATTTATATAAACAACGAATAGTTAAATTTCAAGAAATACGCGGAAAACGCCTGAATGTATGCAATTTCCTAAGGAAATCAATGATATCTAACAGAAATTCAATTATTTCAACCATATGAGCTAATTGGTACGAGTTTTGGTTATGAAATCTGGTTTGGGGATATATCTCAAGCATCCTCACAAACTTTCAGGTTTATACCATGTTCAAATCCTTGCTTAGAAATAGAACTCCATAGGTGTTTGTCAATACTACACCGTCCATGATTTTGAAATTTAATATAATTTTCATAGTAATAAAGATTCTTTAACGCAAAAAACTTCACATCACACAATTCGACAATAGTTACGACCAACAACGTTCACCTACTGCAGCTTACATTGATATTTGTGCTCCATTACGAATAAATAAAACTGTGTGATTCGATGATCAATTTCACCCTTCTGATCAATTACACCCGATTTTACGGTACCAACCATAGAGGTTATTCAGTGCTCTGGTTTCTTCAGCATAAATCTAAAACAATTTATATGTAATTGGTTCTGATTTGCACTTCATAACTGCATGGAGAATATATAATCGCTTTGAATATTTCTTATATAGATCTGTAACTTTTGCTGTTCCTGAAAGAACTTTCAAAAAATAAATAAATTAATGAGTCTTCTAAAATTTATGGAAGACGAATATGAAGGCTGCCGGGGCCATGACCTAAGTTAGTAACGGTGTTTTAAATATTATTGAATATTGTTTACACGGGTTATCAATGTTACCGTAAAACGAGGTATCTTTAATAACGCGTGTAACTTTGATGGTGTGGGACGCAACACTTACTAAACGAAATAAGATAATATATGTTAATCAGTTAAGCAAAACAAATGCAAAAGTAAAGAATATTAGTATGACACTTCATGTCAATGCTATTTTCATTTGAATCGAGAACATTTGAGACTTTATATTCAAATATTAAAAATTGATGCAATTTTAGCAATTTCGAAACGATTACGACCATTCTGTTCTACAATCACTATTTGATGTAGTTTTGAATAGTTCGTCGCTTACATTTGACAGCCTAGTTATCATAGAACTTGAATATGGTCTCAAATCTCGTAGCGAAAATTATTTTAACAAACTGGAACCAGTTTTGTAATCTAAGTCAGAAATTTCCATATAACGTTAAACGCCTAGAGGCATATGCAACGCCCTATAAGACGGATTTCACGCCAACTCGACAAAGGGATTGGCAGCACCCCTTCAGAATTCAATGAAACTTTCTGGGTGTGAAGACTATGTGACACTAAGATACTTTACATACTTTGTTTTTTCAAAATCGATCTAGACTAACATTTGGAAAGGGTCAAAGTTTTTTTTTTTACTTTTTTTATAAACCCGTATAACTCGAAACCGGTAAGACCTACAAAAAAGTGTTGTATGGGGGACTGTCGTGAAATTTCCTGACGTTTTAGAGAAAAATATTGAAAAAATAAAAACACATTTTCTACACTGAAAAAAAAATATTCAAAACTTTAAAGTCGATTTAAAAAAAACGGCCATTTCAGATTTTAATCATCCTTAAGCAAAAAATTTCGTAATTAAATTTACTAAAAGTCGTCCATACATTGCAAATTGGGCATATCTAAGGGAAATAGTTTTTCTAACAACGAATTTTTCAAGTCCAAAACTGATTTTTTTTTTCAAAGATTTTGTTTTAAACCGTCAAATATGATCGTGTTTTCAAGTGATAAATGAGTTGGAATCAGAAAAAAATTGTATTTTTTATTGAGAATAGTTAAAAAACGGAATTATGCAGAGATTATGTTTTTTAAATGAAGGCAATCTATGGATTTTGCCTCTGTCTATGAGAAAATCAACTCCGTCTAACAATCCGACGTATTTTTATGGTTCGAAAGATTGCAAACATTGAAAAGGAACAACCTGATCCATACCCCATTAAATTTTCTTCTAGAAAATACTACTAAACGTACCTGCGTTACAAGCCAGATGAATAAGAAATAATGTTTGTATTGTTATCAACCTAAAATGTCCTTTAACGACCTGAGTTACTCAACAATCACCGCGTGAGTGTATAGAAAGATAGGTATTTAACTTATAATTGTCGTTCTACCTATGCGTATAACTATTTAAGCTTGATGTCAATAAAACTCTTTTCATTTTATCTAAGTCATTTGTGAAAAGAAGTTAAAGATGGATCAACAAGATTTATCGCGCATTAAAATTTCGAGATGTTGCGCCGGTATAAACAATCCTAAGTGCAGGTGTAGCCAGTTGCGAAACTTGTCACCAACAATGATCGAACACATACGTGCTATGAGATATAGTCATCAGCTTGATGAAACTATGCATATTTGTGAGTCATGTCGCTTAGTGATCAGGCTCCACAGAAGTCCGCCTAAGAAAAAACGACGTTCGGGTGGAGACGAAGTGAATCAAAATCCACAACCACCAACAAGCGGTCATGGACAGAAATGACCAGTTGAAAATATTACCGGTTAGTCGTGGTCGATCAACAAAATTGTCGAGGAGTTCGAGGCACCAATTTACATGGTAAGACAAGTGAAACAACTTGTGAATGAACAGGGGGCTTGTGTACCACAAGGGCTCAAAGTGGGCATGGAATTAGTGAAACAGATAAACAGGTTGTTATTGATTTCTTTGATAGTGATGATATTGGTAGGCCTATGCCAGGAGCCAATGACTTCGTTTCTGAGTACCGAAATGGTAGTAAAGAACAAGTTCAAAAGCGTCTATTGATGATGTCTCTTAAAGAGGCGTACATGATTTTGAGGCCTAAACATTGTAGGCTTCTCGATAGCACAGGAATTCACAATGTATGTGTGTGCACATACCACGAAAATGTTTAATTAATGCTTAACAGTTTAGGAATTGTCTCTCAGGCAGAAATTTGTGAAAAAACTGTTATGTGATGTTTTAGTAAGAACGACTGATTGTTTTTTCGAGAATGTGAAAAGTGTAATTCCAAAGAAAATATTACAGGAGAACTAATCTCGCTTTTAGAGGAAAGCGACAAAGAATATGTAGTTTGATTTCAGCAATGGCTCACCACCGATCGCTGTAATTTAGAAACTATAATAAAGCCTGTTGAAGAATTTGTTACGTATTTCGTGGAGAAATTTGATAAGCTAATAACTCATGATTTTATTTGCAAAGAACAGTCTTCTTTTCTACGAAACAAATAAACTCCTTAAAACAAAGTGAAATACTGGTAATTAGCGACTTTTCTGAAAATTATAGTTTTATCATACAAAACGCTGCTAAGGATATCACTGGAATAATTCCCAAGCAACGATACACCCATTCGAGATTTACCATAAAAAAGATAATAAATTGGAAAACGTTAGTTTTATTATAATATCAGAAGTGTTGACCCATGATACAGTAGCAGTTAGCAGTTTCAAAATTGATAAATTTTGTTAAACAAAAAATAAATTTCTCAAAAGTTATTTTTATGTCAGATGGAGCTGCAGCTCATTATAAAAATAAAAAAAAATTGCCAGCTTATGTAATTTCAAGAAAATATATGGATTGGAAGCAGAATGGCACTTTCTTGCCACATCCCACGGCAAAGGCCCCTATGACGCTATTGGTGGCACTCTCAAGCGAATGGCAAAAAGAGCAAGTCTTGCAAAAGACTATGGAAACACAATCGCAACTCCGCGAGAACTATTCGACTGGGCAGTGAAACAAACTGATACATGTATCACCAAATTAAATTTCTGTTATATATCTAATGAACAGTATGTTAAAATGTCAGAGGAATTGATGGAATTGTTTGATAAGGTTAAAACTGTCCCTGGTACCCAAAAATATCATTGTTTTATGCCTATTAGTGATACACAAATTGCAGCCAAACGGTATACCAATTCAGAAGATGAACCAAAAATATTCAATTTATTCAGTAAAGCCCAAAAATAATGTAAATATTCATGTGCAGATACTACGTTTTAGGATATATAGCAATAATAAAAATAAAAACAAACCACGACTTTTTTCATAAGCATAATATTGACCCTTTCCAGACACCTGTTAAGATTGGCTTTGACCAAATAAGAAATAAAATATTATTGTGATATCTTTCCAACCATTAAAAACCCATCGGATTGTTAGACGCAGTTCATTCTCTCATAAGCGGTTTGGTGCGAGATCAATTGTATTTAATTAAAAAAAAACTCTGTATAATTCCGTTTTATTTCTTTTAACTACTCCCAATAAAACAAATATAATCTATTTTGTGATTAAAACTCATTTATCACTTCAAAATATGAGCATGTTAGACTATTTAAAGCGATATAAAAAAAAAATCAAAAAAAAATTTTGGACTTAAAAAAATCGTTGTTAGAAAAACTGTTTTCCCTAAAATATGCCCAATTTGCAATGTATGGACGACTTTTAGTAAATTTAATTACGTAACTTTTTGCTTAAGGATGATCAAAATCTGAAATGGCCGTTTTTTTAAATCGACTTTAAAGTTTTGAATCATTGTTTTTTCGGTGTAGAAAATGTTTTTTTTATTTTTTTCAATATTTTTTTCTAAAACTTCAGGAAATTTCACGACAGTCCCCCATACAACACTTTTTTGTAGGTCTTACCGTTTTCGAGTTATACGGGTTTATAAAAAAAGTAAAAAAAAAACTTTGACCCTTTTCAAATGTTAGTCTAGATCGATTTTGAAAATACAAAATATGCAAAGTATCTTAGTTTCACATACTTTTGACATCCAGAAAGTTTCATTGAATTCTGAAGGGGTGCTGCCAATCGCGTGTCGAGTTGGCGTGAAATCCGTCATAAATGTTACGTATGTAATCCACCAAATTTTGTTCGATTTGTACTCTGTTATCAAAGCAGCGTTGCCAACCGTCCAGATTTGTCTGGAAAATTCCAGATTTTTGGAGCCGCATTTTACAAAAATCTGGAAGATCCAGATAAAATTTGAAACGAATTTGTAAGGTTTTGTAAATAATTAGTAAGGTTCTCCATTAACGACATAAGCGATCCAGACTTTTCCAGACTAATTTTCAAAAAAAAAACAGAAAACCGTCTTTCGATTATATGAAATATAATATATCCACTCAAAATAAATCTTCTGGCAATCTATCAACTGCAATCGATAGCTAGGCTGCCAGTACTTGTAGAAAATATATAATTTATAACTCTGAAACAGCATGCATAAATATTCAAGTACCGTAATCCGGGGTAACATTGATCACTTTTCTGAATGTTTCTTTAATATTTCGTTTGAAAATGCAAATGTTGCAAATCTTATATTTTTAAAACATTGTGTCTTCTGTTGTAAAATATTTCAAAAGTTTCAGAAGATTCTATGAATTAGAGAGTAGAATCTTTTAGCATATTCTCCCGAATAGCTGCTGCAAAGTAGTATGATTCATTGTCATAATTCAAAATCACAGTTGTGGTAAAAATACCATTGACCAAGGGAAATATCGAGTCACGGAACAGGAATGTTTTGGAAAGCTGCTTTAAGAGATCATCATAGTAAGCATGCAATTCTATTTTCAGTATGAATCTACGAGTCGATATCGAGTCAATAAACATTATGGAGATTTCGGTGTAAATTAATTAAACTCGAATATTTGTCGCACATTCATCTCATTCATGTTTAAATGCTTTTAAATATGTCGAACTCGTTTTTGAACCTGAGTTGCAGCTGGAGAAACCCGCTTCACATTTTCAACTCCAATCCGATTCAAGTTCGATCGAATTACAATTTGCTTGAAGTTGATTTGTTCACGTTTTAGTCAGACACCAAATTTCTTAACAGACGACAATGATGAAGGGTTCGAGAATATTACATTAATTGGAATGAACAAAGTTCCACAGAACTCCAGAATATTCTGTCAAAGAGCTATTGTAGTGCTCCACAATTAGCAATTGTAATATTCTTATATTAAAATTGATAGTTGTAGTGCTCTAAAATTGCTGTTGTAGTGTTCAACGAAACTTTTCGATGAAGCATTTGAAAGCGTTACTGACAGACAGACAACTCTGGGATTTTATATATCTTCGAAAAAACTATCAAACTTATCCCGTTTTACGATACGTCAAATCAGCTATATCAAAATACTTATGGGCCTGTTCACAAATTTCATAACGCTGTAGGGGGTGGGTGGGTGTCTTCAAAATGTTACAGCTCATACAAAATTTGTAGAATATTCATAAAAAAAGCGTTATGAGGGGGTGGGTGGGTGTCAAAAACAAAATAAAGTTATTTTGTCACAAGCGATGGGTGGGTACCAGCACTTGTTTAAAAGATAAAACGCTTGCCATATCAGCATTTTCAGATGATATTTAAAAGAAATACTCGAAAATCAGTTTATTTAGCATTTTAATGGTACCGTAAAACGAGGTAACTTTGACAGTAGAGAACTCACAATATACTAAACGAAATAACATTATTTCAGTTAATCAATCAAGCCAAAGAAATGAGTAAGTAAAAAGTATTAGTATGACACTAAATGTCAGAACTATTTGCGTTAGAAAGGGTAACATTTAAAGCTTTATATTCAAATATTGAAAATTTCAGAGATTTCAGCAATTTTTCAAACCTTTATTAACAATCTGTTCTACGATAAATATTTGATGATTTTTTTTAGGAATTTGTCGCTTATCCTTAACAGCCCAGTTATAGTAGAACGATCTCAAATTTCTTAGCGATTATCATAGTTATAAATTATGATCATTTTTGTAATAGAAATCAGTAATTCCCATATGACGTTAAACGCCTAGAGGTATGAAACGCCCAATTTGCTCAATGTAGGTAATTGGGGCCCAGATAGCCGTAGCGGTAGACGCACAGCTATTCAGCAAGACCAAGCTGAGGGTCATGGGTTCGAATCCCACCGGTCGAGGATCTTTTCGGGTTGGAAATTTTCTCGACTTCCCAGGGCAAAGAGTATCTTCGTACCTGCCACACGATATACGCATGCAAAAATGGCCATTGGCACAGTAAGCTCTCAGTTCATAACTGTGGAAGTGCTCATAAGAACTGAGAAATCAGGCTCTGTGCCAGTGGGACGTAATGCCAGAAAGAAGAAGGTTATTCATTCATTCGGATTTTCGCGATGCGCGAGCAAAATTGTGATACGCGGAAATCAAATGTGTTCAGTTTCTACTCGTCATTTTTTATTATTTTTTTTATTAAATTGATAAGCTAGAACGTTGGCGTCTTTGGTTAGTGTGTGAACGCCGTAATGCTGTGAAAACTTGAAATGTTCCCCTTTCTTCTTTAGTTTATGCACTTTTTTCACGCTTTGTCTTTAGCGAACATATTCAATAGCCAATTCCTTAGCTGGCTACTTAAAAAAACTTTTTTCCTATTACTATTACCTTGTTAATCTGGGTTGGCTGCCGTGACCATTAAAAATGAATTGTGCACCCAAAGATCAACCAGATTGAGAAAGATGGCCAGACGAGTTATACGCTAACATGAATGCGTTTTCGTGCATTTATCCATTATGTCTACTCCTCCTTCAAAACGATTGTACAATAAAATCACCTTTGGCTTTCTAATAGTTTTAATAAAATGATATCCACAGGATTCATGACAATATCAATAGTCTTTTATGGTCTTAAAATTATAATGATTGCACAAGAAGGTAAGTAAAGCCTTCCCAAAATAAACTTTGTAAATAAATTTAGTTGATCAAGGTAAAAAACGAATTCCCATACAGATTTCACACTGCCAGAGATAGCCCTCGTTCTGCTGAAGACCTTTGCCGAAAACATCAACCGTCTACCTCATCAGGATCCTGAAATATCCGTTGAGGGATGATGTGATGAATTTTGGTACCCAAAGACAATCCGGAATAACTCCGGAATATTTCCAAACGTTTCAGACATTCATCTACACTCAGAAACACAAGTAGTTACAGAATTACTAAATTTTAGAAAATAATGACTATTTTCTATCTGCATCTCTTTCAATCTGTAGGAAAATTTATTCCTGTTTGTCAATTCGCCTGGGTTGAAGCATCGCTAAGCTTTAACCCAGTCCAAATGACAGTTAGTGTAAATATTCACAGCAGAATGAAAGAGAGACAGATGGAAAATAGTAATTAATGCATAAACTTTAGTAATTCTGTGACTATTTTTATTTCTGAATGTAGAAGAGTTTTTCGGGAACTTCTGAGAATCAACCAAATCTACAAAGAAACAAAAAAGTTATGCTGGTTTTAGTGTGTTATTGAGCATGCAAACATAGGGGGCCTTCCTTAGCCGAGTGGTTAGAGTCCGCGGCTACAAAGCAAAGCCATGCTGAAGGTGTCTGGGTTCGATTGCCGGTCGGTCCAGGATCTTTTCGTAATAGAAATTTCCTTGACTTCCCTGGGCATAGAGTATCATCGTACTTGCCACACGGTATACGAATGCGAAAATGGCAACTCTGGCAAAGAAAGCACTCAGTTAATAACTGTGGAAGTGCTCATAAGAACACTAAGCTGAGAAGCCGGCTCTGTCCCAGTGGGGACGTTAATGCCAAGAAGAAGAAGGCATATGTTGGCTGGATGAAGGTTAAAAACCCATTACAGTTTACGAAACTACTATATTCATAATACATTTACCCACCTGAGTGGTAAGTCATAAACGAAAACAGTATTCTATTTGAGGTTTTAAAATATGCAACGCATTGAGAATATGGCAAATGAATCACATCTATTTCATCGGTTTTGAATTAATTCTTCCAGACATCAAGGTCGTCAATCCTACACTATCCTCCATAATTCTACTTGTCTGATTATCGATAGATCTTTAATCGCACAACGAGTTCACCGAGGCTGCAGACGATTTATTGCAGATAACCCATTCCTTTCTCATTCAAAGAAGGTACTCGGGCAAATGCAGCGCGACTTCCTTCCTCATTTTCCTTTTACAGAGCACGTCAATGAAGCGGCAGTAAATTAATAACCGCACATGTCTTGCTCCAGTGGAAAATCATTCATCCTTAGTGACACTGAAACGGAGTCGTCATCTACCTCCGCACAGTGGTGCATGACCGGACAAAACTTAAGTTCTCAAAATCGATTGTTTTCATTTTTTTTAATTTCTTTGTTAGTGTTATTCTGAACATTACATTCATTTCTTATAACTAGGTGTTCTTTTTTACAGGTGAGTTGATTTCATCTTAATCTTTAGTTAGGTGTATAATGCATTAATCGTGGCAATAGAAGATTGTAACGATTTTTGCCTGAAATTATTAATTATGTTATTTGACATTTGTTCCAATGTTTCAACATTGGATATTCTATGTAACTCATTGGTACTATACCAGGGAGGAAGCTTCAGAATCATTTTCAAAATTTTATTTTGAATTCTCTGCAGAGCTTTCTTCCTGATATTACAACAGCTAGTCAATATTGATGCAGCATACAACATGGCTGGCTCGAAAATATTAAATGAATATCAAAAGCTTGTTCTTAAGACAAAGTTTTGATTTTCTATTAATAAGGGGATAGATACATTTTACATATATGTTACATTTGGCTTGAATGCGCTCAATGTGATTTTTGAAAGTTAAATTCTTATCTAGCATGAGCCCTAGATACTTAACTCGATCCGACCAATTTATTGAAACCCTTGTCAACGTGACAACATGTCTACTTGAAGGATTCAAATAAAGAGCTTTTGGATTATGTGGGAATATTATTAGTTGAGTTTTGGAAGCATTAGGAGAAACCTTCCATTTTTACAAGTTGAAGAAAAAATATCCAAACTTTTTTGCAATCGACTACAGATGACACGTAGACTTCGTCTTTGGCGGAGAGGCCTGTGTCATCCGCAAACAAGGATGTTTGACATCCCTGAGGTAACTCAGGTAAGTCAGATGTGAAAATATTGTATAATATTGGTCCCAAAATGCTGCCTTGGGGAACACCAGCTCTTACAGGAAGACTTTCAGATCTGGAGTTCTGATAATTAACCTGAAGTGTACGATTTGACAGATAACTTTGAATTATTCTAACAATGTATGTTGGAAAATTAAAGTTTTTTAATTTTACGATCAAACCTTCATGCCAAACACTGTCGAATGATTTTTCTATGTCTAGAAGAGCAAGACCAGTAGAACTTGTTTTCATTGTTTTAGACCATAGAGTGACGATTTACCAAAATTTAAGATCGATCAATTTTGGTTTTCGATTTATGACAGCATTTTAAGTGTGAAAAAGTAAGCAAAATTGGACTGCTACAAATTCATCAACTGCAGCTCATCCAACAAACTTCAAACAGCTGTATCTCAACAAAATCATAGCCGATAGAGTTCACATAGGCTTAATTGAAAAACGTAGTAGTAAGTCTTCGATTTACCGAAATCTAATTGATTTTCAATACGATAAGTTATTATTTGTAAATGGGTTCACAAGATTTCGTTAAAATTGTGGTTTATTCCCAAACCTCACTATTAGTTTTACTAGACCCTTAGCTGGTTCATCATTCAAATATTCATCCTGTTTTCTAACTCGTTTAAAATTTAAATTAAATTACCAAAAGAAAGTTGAATTTGTATCTCTAGTTAAAGTTTATGTAAAGAAAGTTTGATGCCAACTAATTTTATTCAATAATACCCTTTTTATCTAATCGGATGAAAAACAAACTTATTATGGAGAAATTTTACTTGAAAATCGAAGAAAAATATTAGATTCGCGTTTATTATTTCGAACAAGATGATATTTCCTATGAAGAAGTGCCACTGTGCTCCGGCAATTGCAGACGGATCACCCTACAGTAGCGGGGCAATGCAAATTAGCAACGGATCATCACGAAATAACAAACGACGCAAGTTGATTTTCCCTTTTTTGTAGTGGACCGCAGCCGACCGTACTCCTTCTTCTGGTACCTACACGAAGTGGAGATTACAGGCAACTAACAACAAACGGCAACTTTGAGACGTTACAGTTTCAAGGTTCCATGAAATGGTTTACTCAAGGGAAAGTTTTGTCGTTTAATAAACTTTGCTTTTTGTTCGATCTTTGTTTTGACGTAGAGGGATAAAACTCTGAGACAACAACTATAATTCACGATTAGTGACTGACTAACGGTATGCAGATTAGTAGTATGTTGTTTATGGTAGTATTGATTTAAGTTTCAAAGTTTGATCAAAACTATATATACGGGCAACACAATAAGCAATTATTTATTCAATAGCTTTCGGCATGTTATAAATAACTCATTTGCGGTACCGTAAAACGTATTTTGGATAATGCGAGTAACTTTGATAGTATGGGGTTGAAAACACAATAAACGAAATAAAATATTTTTGTAAATCTGTTAAGCAAAAGGAATGCAAACGTAAAGAATATTAGTACAGTCACCCCACGCAGTTGAATCACCCACAATTTATGAATCAGCTGATTTCAAAAGACAAAATTATTATCATACTTATCACAAAACATCACAGAATCATTTTTACTGACAAGCAACACATAGTGTTCAGCCATTTCAAGGCTTTTTATCTAAGTAAAATAGCTCTTGATCACGGTATGAACCAACAATACTACTAAATTCTTTTTGTAGCTATTTGGGCTGTATTTTTGGCCAACTTTGTAAGCCGTGTGCCTAATGACGCTTAGCTAGAAACGACGTTTTAAAATCTGTTTCAAAATTTTTTTGTGAGAGATCGAGCCCCAGACAATATTTACAGATTCAATAAACATAGCTATGAGAGATAAATGCGTATTTATACGGATTTGGATAAGATTTTTGAGTAAAAAACTTGATTAATAAATTGTGGGAAACATACACACCAGTCACAATTTATGAATCACCGTTCAAACTAGTAGTACTTAGTATTTTAAAAAATTATTTTATGTTTCATATAATTTCCAATGTAAAATTTTGTTACGGGAGAGCTAAAGTGGTTTGGGACCGATCATAAACTACGATTATTTTTTACGAAGTAAAAGGTATTCACATTAAAAAAAAATGAAAATCAGAGGTCACGAAGTATCGTTAACAGTCATGTAGCCGATTTTTTCACGTGCATAATGTGTCACCATATAATCACCATATAATATTGGTTTCCTCACACTGAGACAAAATACAAGACAAGGTCGTGTATTTTACCTATGAATTTGCGCAATGAGGAAAGAAGAAATTTGGTAGAAGAACTCTTGCTCCCCAAAATATGGATCTAAGGCTCCACTGCGTGTTGCAAGCTCACTTGATTTTTTTTTTCAAACGAGTGAGCCAGCAACAAGCAGCAACAAGGCGCAAATCCATGAATCCATGAATCCAGTTTCAAAATTTGCTTCTTCTCTTTGGAAGCATGATGATGACTGTCGTTCGACACAAGGTCTAACCGCAATTTAGTTCACTATGGGTTGATCACAAATAATTTAGAAGTTTTGAACATGGAAATCGATAGCAAAGCTCATAGATTTCATCATCACAAACTAATTGCGCAAATCGACGAATTGACCAACTTGAACATGATAATCATGACACAAGCTAACCATAAGCAAACCATACAGAATCCGTGTTGGGTGATGATCGATATGGACTTTCATGAATCGATCCATAATTTTAAACACACAGATCAAACGTGTGGATTTTTATCAGTGCAGTAAAGGCAGTCGAAGAGTCAAGCATTTACTAGTTTAGTTCATATAGATCTAGGGCATTTTTCCGACTTTCAATCATATGAAAAATAATATATATCCATTCAGAATGAATCTTTTGGCAATCTATCAAGTGCAATCGATAGCTAGGATGACAGTACTTGTTTTAAAAATATAAATTGTAATTCTTTGAAACAGAATACATTAATATTGAAGTTTTCTTCCAAAAAACTATCAAAGTTACCCCATTTTACGGTAATGAAGAAAACCGAAAAGTATGCAAATTTTGAAACTATTTGAAACACAAATGGTCGGCGTTAAGTCAGAGTGGACCAAGTAACATTTTTCATATTTTGAGAAAAATGGGTTTAAAGTCTAACGCTCTGTAATTTTTGAACTCGTTTAAATGTTGGTTCAATATTTCTAACCAAACTTTCTTCTATTATCAAACAATATAATGTGAAGTGATAATATTGAAAAATCATAATCCAAACCTCTGATACAACGATTTTTTGATTGACTATGTGTACTTGGTCCACTCTGACTGAACTAAAGACCACCGTTCAGTGAGTTAGTTCACTATGACTGAACAATTTCTAGAAAAATTACAATCATATAATGCTTGCATGGTCAAAGTGGGTGCATATCTCTACGATAAGCAGATTATCGAGACCCTTCCACACAGGAATCGTAAATTCTTCAATAATCCATATCGTCAATACCGAATTCAGTGGCATTACGATAGCTTGAAAATTAAGGTTTTGTGCATTGAAGACCAGAAATATTCAAATATGCGTTCAGTCAGAGTGGACCAAGTGCAAATCTTGAGTACCGACCAAAATATACTGGTCTTATAAGCGGGTTCTAGGACATTCCACACATACACCATAGAACTACCATAAACTTCTATCGGACTCTGAAATTGACTCAAAAATACAATAATCAAACAGTTTATTGCTTTTCAACACTTGGTCCCTCAACTTGCTGCAATTTCTGACCACCCATCCAAATGTGGTGAATGGTTGAAAACCAAAATCAAGTGCATCAAATGAAATAAAATTTATGAATTCCTATTGATGGATAAATAGAAGAATCATTCGATGTTGAAAAAACTGACAAATCAATTGAAATGTTTTTAATTTCCTCACATTCCTCTGCGCACTGATCATTTTCGCTGTTATGGTAATAAGCACTTGGTCCACTCTGACTGCATACTTTTTTAATTTATATTGATCATCCAAAGTAAATTTATTGCATATCTCTCGCAGTTTACAGCATTCATCAAATCTGATCAAAGTGAAATGGAGGTAAGGTAATTTCGCATCTAATGAAAGAATAATCCAATTTTCCCCAGTTTTGTACTTGGTCCCCTCTGACTTAACGCCGACCAAATAAGGGTTTATGTCGACTTTTGTAATGGCGAACCATCCATATTATGATTAAAAACTACATAAACAAAATGTCGCCATGATAAAAATGTGTTATCATAAACATGAAACAAGCTTATCAGTTTGACAATCCATCCTCGACTGAACACGACACAATTGATTCCGTCGCTCGCCTCACTGGACCAACTTGTGCTTGGAATTTCCGAAGCGCAAAATGTGAAAACCGAAAAAAATAAACATTCACATCGGCGGTGTAAAAGAACGAAACCGCTTGCATGGGCTTAGACACCGACAATTTTATGGAAAAATCTTAAGAAATCTCTGGACTCTGGAGGCCTATCTGGTGATATTACTGATTGAATTCTTCAAAATATTCTAAAGATATTCTTGAGGATTTTTTTTTTAATCTGAATAATCTTTTCAGAAATTTCTGATGGAATCTGAAGTAATTTATGTGGTTCTATTTAGAAAAATTTAAAGTTGAATTCAGGAAAGTATCAAAAATTCTCGAAGTTGCATAGACTGTAACTTTACACTAGGCAATGGACCAGCATGCTCCAATGGCACAACGGAGAAACATCCATGATGAAAAATTTTAATGGCTGAAGCGAGAATCAAACCCACACCCCATGGCATGATACGATCAGTGTGTAGGAATTTGTAACATTCGCTGACACTCTCTCTCCGTCTGAGCGAATATTTAAAATTTTCTGTACTATCTTTCCAACCATGGGATGTATGATGAATTATTTCATTACGTGCGCATCGTACCTTCGTGCTGTGCGTACACGAATTCCTAAATTAAAAACAGTACTTTTCAGTGCTACTAAGACAGTACTTTTCAGTATCGTTTTGACTCATATTCCGAACACTTGAGGTCAACAGAGACTTCAAATGCATCTGATTGGCACAAATTGGCTGATATTTGTGTAAATTTTAATTTCTTCGCAAAGCCTAACTGTTAGCTGTTGGATGTACCAATAATAAAGTTGATTTAATTAGTTTTAGTATCGTTTTTACGTAAAAGTATGGAACAACATTTTGATTCAAATGCCGAACACTGCGCGTATTCTGTCTCATATTCCGAACACCTTGATTTAAATTCCGAACAGCACGAATAAATCGTGTTCAAATAAATAATTTCGCAAATAAAATTTTCTGAGCTTGCTCTACTAGTCTCAAACTCGAGAGTCATCACTACTCCCGCGGTAAAAAAATTAATTTGAAAGTTTTAAATTGAATTGCAATTGACTGCCATTTTCTTGTTATTTGGTGACATATTTCAGCGAAACATTTCAACCAAATCGCCATACAAAAACCGAGTGTTCGGAATATGAGTCTGTTCGGAATTTGAGACATGCTCTAGACAAATTTTCCGAACACCAAATCGAAGCAGCCTCTAGCCCAGGCTCTTTGACTCAAGTGACGAAGCAAAGAGTGCCACCTATCGTGGTCAGTTGTTCCGAATTTGGGGGATTTAGGCAGAAGATGTTGAACTCCATTAGGGGAATCAAGGTTTCCTTCCAAATCGCAAAGAAAGGAGACTGTCGCGTTTTGCCGGAAACTATTAAAGATCGTGAACTTCTTCTCAGACATCTTGAAGAGAAGAAGCACAAATTTTTTACTTATGACAACAAAACTGAACGTTTGTTCAAAGTTGTCTTGAAAGGTCTCTCAAGTGACTATAAGTCACCTGAAGAGATCAAAAATGGAAAAAATGATTTACTTGGATTTTCCCCAGTTCAAGTAATCATTATGAAAAAGAGAACCCAATCTGGCATTGTTCGGAGAGGGCTTTCTCAAGAATATTATTTAGTTCACTTTAACAAAAAAGAACTAAATAATATTAAAGCTTTAGAAAAAGCAAAACTCATGTTCGATGTCCGTGTGACATGGGAACATTTCCAGAAACCTGGAGGAAATTACCAGAACCCACTCAGTGCCGTCGGTGCCAAAAGTGGGGTCATGGTACAAAAAATTGTCGCATGGATGCTAAATGCATGATTTGTGGAGGTTCTTCTCATGTCAAGGACGTCTGTCCAGTGAAGGAAGATACCACCATGTTTATATGCTCTAATTGCGGGGCTAATCATAAGTCATTTTTTTGGAATTGTCCTTCGCGCAAAAGAGTCATTAAGGCTCGTGCCAGGCAGATGAAAGATAATATCCGTTACGATAACGGTCGTTTCCGGAATTTGCCTGGTAAAGTATCGAACAATGCTCATTTTTCAGTTAACGATCGCTTGATCATGAATCATACCCATCAGGAAGATCATAATCATGCTCATTCACAAACTAATTTTAATTCGTCGGGTAGCCGTTCGAATCTTCTAATTTCGAATGTATCTACCTACGGAACATCCTTTGCCGATATCGTAGCAGTTAATTTTACTCATCCCCTATTCGTACTATGAGTACCCGTTCTAATTGTTTCAAATCAAATGGAAAAACCATGCCGCCACAGGAAACTTCTACTCCGCCTCTTAGTCTACCGAAAATTCTAACGGAATATCATCAGATAATGTACCCACTTCAAGTGATTTCTTCTTCTTTCTGGCGTTACGTCCCTACTGGGACAGAGCCTGCTTCTAAGCTTAGTGTTCTTATGTACACTTCCACAGTTATTAACTGAGAGCTTACTATGCCGATGACCATTTTTGCATGCGTATATCGTGTGGCAGGTACGATTATACTCTATGCCCTGGGAAGTCGAGAAAATTTCCAACCCGAAAAGATCCTCGACCGGTGGGATTCGAACCCACGACCCTCAGCTTGGTCTTGCTGAATAGCTGCGCATTTACCGCTACGGCTATCTGGGTGATTTGTCTCCCTCTGATTTTAATTTTCTAACTAAACAATTGAATCTAATGGTTGATGCAATGTTCAAAGCCACCACTATGACTGAAGCAGTCCAAGTCGGTGTAAAATTTACTAATCAAATTGTTATTGGATTACGTTTTTCTAATGGATCCAAATAATAATTTGAATATTTTAAATTGGAATGCTCGTTTCTTGAATGGTAAAAAGGACGAGCTGTTTAATTTTCTTACAGCTAATAACGTGCATATAGCAGTAATTACTGAAACGTATTTGAAACCTGGATCCAAACTTAAAATAGATCCTAGCTTTTTTGTTTATCGTAATGATCGACTTGATGGGGCATGTGGGGGAGTTGCAATCATCATTCATCAGGCGTATAAAACATCAACTGTTAACGTCATTTGAAACTGAAGTTTTTGAAACTTTAATTTTGATTCTGATCATGTCCCTGTTACATTTCAAATATCCCGTGAAGCGATTCTCAATCCTATCAGCTCCACTTTCAATTATTTACGAGCCGACTGGAATTTGTATGAAACGTATGTTGACTCTAATTTTGATGTTAACATTTCTTTAGAAACTAAACTTGATATTGACAACGATCTTGAAACTTTAACAAATTCCAGTGTTGAAGCCAGGAGCATTGCAATTCCAAAATGTGAAGTAAAATTTGAATCCGTGATTATAGACGATGATCTTAAACTCTTGATCCGTCTTAAAAACGTGAGGAGAAGGCAATTTCAACGCACTCGTGATCCTGCTATGAAAATTATATGGCAGGATTTGCAGAAAGAAATCAAGAAACGTTTTGCAGATTTAAGAAACAACAATTTTGAAAATAAAATTTCTCAGCCCTTTTGGAAATTATCTAAAGTCTTGAAAAAACCTCAGAAGCCAATACCGGCATTGAAAGAGGAAAACAAATTATTACTAACTAATTGCGAAAAAGCTCAAAAACTTGCTACGCAGTTTGAAAGTGCGCACAATTTTAATTTAGGACTTACTAGTCCAATTGAAAATCAAGTTACTCAGGAGTTCGAAAATATTCTCAATCAAGAGAACGTTTTCGAAAATGCCTGGGAGACTGATTTGGAAGAAGTGAGAACTATTATTAAAAAATTCAAAAATATGAAATATGAATTTTCTACATCCTCATCAAGAAACTTCCAGAAAGTAGCTTATCATTTTTAGTTGATATATTTAACAAATGTTTTCAATTAGCATATTTTCCTGACAAATGGAAAAATGCTAAGGTTGTTCCAATTTTAAAACCGGACAAATATCCTGCAGAAACTTCTAGCTATCGTTCAATCAGTTTGCTTTCCTCCATCAGTAAACTTTTTGAAAAGGTCATTTTGAACAGAATGATGGCCCACATCAAAGAAAATTCAATTTTTGCCAATGAACAGTTCGGATTCCGCCATGGACATTCGAGCACTCATCAACTTTTACGTGTAACAAATTAGATCCGTTCCAACAAATCTGAAGGCTACTCTACTGGTTTTGCTCTTCTAGACATAGAAAAAGCATTCGACAGTGTTTGATCGTAAAATTAAAAAACTTTAATCTTCCAACATACATTGTTAGAATAATTCAAAGTTATTTGTCGTACACTTCAGGTTAATTATCAGAACTCCAGATCTGAAAGACTTCCTGTAAGAGCTGATGTTCCCCAAGGCAGCATTTTGGGACCAATACTATACAATATTTTCACATCTGACTTACCTGAGTTACCACAGGGATGTCAAAAATCCTTGTTTGCGGATGACACAGGCCGCCGAAGGACGAAGCCTGCGTGTCATCTGTAGTCGATTGCAAAAAAGTTTGGATATTTTTTCTTCATACTTGCAAAAATGGAAGATTTCTCCTAATGCTTCCAAAACTCAACTGATAATATTCCCACATAAACCTAAAGCTCTTTATTTGAAACCTTCAAGTAGACATGATGTCACGATGAGAGGGGTTCCAATAAATTGGTCAGATGAAGTTAAGTATCTAGGGCTCATGCTAGATAAGAATTTAACTTTTAAAAATCACATTGAGGGCATTCAAGCCAAATGATATAAATATGTAAAATGTCTCTATCCTCTTATTAATAGAAAATCAAAACTTTGTCTTAAGAACAAGCTTTTGATATTTAAACAAATTTTCAGGCCAGCCATGTTGTATGCTGTACCAATATGGACTAGCTGTTGTAATACCAGGAAGAAAGCTCTGCAGAGAATTCAAAATTAAATTTTGAAAGATTCTGAAGCTTCCTCCCTGGTATAGTACCAATGAGTGAAATAGAATATCCAATGTTGAAACATTGGAACAAATGTCAAATAAAATAATCAATAATTTCAGGCAAAAATCGTTAAAATCTTCTATTGCCACGATTAATTATATACAGTCAAACCTCCATGAGTCGATATTGAAGGGACCATCGACTCATGGAAATATCGAGTCATGGAATAGATATTCTATGAAGAGCTGTTTGAGGGGACCATCACAGTAACCATGATTTTTTGAATTTAGTATGGTTCCATGAGTCGATATCGAGTAATGGAACATCGACTCATGGAGGGATCACTGTAGTTAGGTTAAGTTAGATTAAGATGAAATCAACTCACCTGTAAAAAATCTGAACTGCTACGGCAAATGAAATGTAATATGTTGTTAACAAAATGTTAATAAAATTTTAGATTTGTTTTACCAAATTAGGATGATAGTGTTGTCTAATAACACAGAACACCTAGATATAAGAAATAATTAATGTAATGTTTGGAATGATACTAATGGAGAAATTAAAAAAAAAATCATTACAATCAAGTTGCTTAAGGTTGCATTACCAGAAAACATGTAAGTTATTATGTACTAATTTTAAATAAAACATAACTCGTCCGAATGGCTCGATACCGTTGTCGTCTGTGAGAGTTGCTGCTCTTGGACGCTCTCTCGTCACGTACCAAGCGAGAATACTAACTTTCATAGGGCTTTCCTATTGCGATGTGCTACGAACTACTGTTCACGATCTGTTGCACTATCCGAATATGGTTCTATCAGCTTATTCGAATCAAACTGCTTATCAAAAACATTGTCATTATCTATATCAAAATCTTTTTTTTTTCTCGATAATATTTAGATGTATTTCATAATCACTCAACAATACCTATCATGCTTTTATCTGGATCACCTCCTAAAAATTTGACTAAATCAAACAAGCATTCAATGCTTGATCCTTCTTTTTCATTGATATTTTCTGTGATTGGCATCTCAAATGAAAGATCGTTTCGTCTTGCATTGTTGAAGAGGCTTCATAAGGTGAACGGAAATGGGTGTTGAAATGTCGAACTATGAAGAAAAGTGACCAGCTCCTAGTAGCTTCCCCAACTGTTCTAAGATCCTTTGTTTTATTATTTTTCATACATGCCGGGCAAGTTATTAGCCCAACGATCTTACCACCGAGACCAATATCAAATTTTATGTTCATTGAGATTATAAAACTTGATGCATCCTGCAACTCATGGTCATTCTTCGTGCTGTACAAATCAATGGATAAATGATTGGGATGGAATAATAAAATAAATAAATGCCTTTGCTGGAAATATCCCAAAAGGCGAGAAACGAGTGCATAATGTTCATCAGCGAGGCATAATTTGATTGGTTGAGAGTGATATTGATTTTGGTAGGTTTTGGAAATCTCGGCTGATAAACACTTTTGCAACCCGTCTTTGCCTACATTCCATTTGCCACATTCCGTTGAACTCGCTCTACTCGGAAACGCATTTGAGCTTGCATACCGTAATTCGGAGTGTAGTTGATCAGTGGGGAGAAGTTGATCATTCACGTAACCACATGTATAAACTGTCAAAAGAGCCATGATTCGATTTCAATTAGCACAATTTCTGTGACGTCGTATTACCTGATGATTGCCCTTGATGTTCCTAAGTTCGGTTTGGCATTGCAGATAATTATACCAGGGAAAAACAGATTTTTTATTAAATGTTTGATGAACTGTTGAAGGGTTCTTCTCCAAACAATCGACTATTAACAAGGCTATATAAAGACACCATTTAAATAAACTGTTTCATACATTCCAGATAAGTTCTGTGAACCCAGATTTGAGTTTGCACTGTGGATAAACAATCATTTTCTGAGTAAAAAAATGCATATTTTTGTGCGCGAGTTGCTAATTTCAAAGAAAATTGCATACCTTTAGGCGTTTAATGTGGTGTGTTCTGTAATTTACAACATTCAAATTTAAAATTGACCGATATATCATTATGTTGTAAGATTTCTGAGAATTGATCCAGATTCAGTGATCCCAAATTTAGTGAATAGCATAACTCTTTATTTTAGGAAAATTATCGCAATAATTGATCAACTTCACCCCGGAATCAAAAACTCCACTTTTTGATTTTTAAAAAACATTTTTGTAGTTAAATGAACATTTCGTCGAAATTTTGTTTTTATAATTCGATAGATATCCATCCAGTACATGTTTTAAAAATATATGGATAATAAAACATGCATTCTACTAGGAGTTACAGAACAGAATCGCTAGAAAGTGATCAACTTCACCCCATTTTACGGTACCCAAGATGTCTTCCCTGTCAAGCTTTTCCCAGCGCTTCGTTACTTGCCATTCCTTCAAGCTCCAATATATTTTTGATATCATGAATCATCGAACCGTACAAACGAACAATACTCAGGAAGCTTGACCGATTAGGTATTAGCAATGTAATAAACTTGTTGATAAATAGAAAAGGTTCTCAATTATTGTTCACCTGACTCAAAACGTATATCTAAAAATATAAACAACACAATCCACTATAAATCGTGCAAAAAAGTCGTGCTCCGGTCGTAGACAACAGCGTCATTTCCATTAATTCAATATTAAGACACCTAGCATTGATCACAGATTTACTATTAAGCTTCCGCGTCTTCCAACCGCTAGACAAGATAAGTACACGTTCCTCGATCGGACTAACCGTGTGCTAACAAGATGACCCTAGAGACTTTTCCTGCAAACAGAGGTATAAGTTCACAACCATCCGTCCAAGGCGTGATTCTATCTAGCCTTATAAGGTTTCCCTAATCACACACGAGAACACAGTGAGTGGCCACAGCCAGCATGTCCCGGTCACTTGATTCCGAAGCAAAGTCAAGCTCACCCATGCAAATATCGCACAGAGGTTCAATTTTTCAGAAAAGCGGGCGAAACCCCAATTTCCAATTTGAGTTTTAAAGTGAAAAACAAAGAAAATCATTTATCTACAATATCAAACAGTTGAAATTAAATTCAAGAAATTTAAAAATAAATCCAATATGGTCGGACTCTAAATTACTGCACGTGGAAAGTGGAAGAAAGAAGCAATTTTGTTAGAATGTTGTTCTATGAGAATTTAAACCATGTGACTATGCTCAGAGTACACTCTGCAACTCTAAATAATTTTCCAAAAGACTTTTTAGGGCTATAAATAATAAAGTATTGTGAATGCGGAATTTCTGCCATGTTTTTTTTAATCTAGAACACTGTGTGTCGGTCGTTGTAACTTATTGAGCTTCGTTCGCCCATGGCTTAGAAAGGTTCCGTTCTCATTCTAGGCAGCGATTTCCAATTCCACCGTATGCCTACATTGTCTTCGAATGTCACAAACTGTTGTCTAATTTGATTATCGCGAATGGCACGTGTTGTTCCGGTAGTCGAATGAGAATAGTAGGGTAAGTGAAAATCGATTAATCGTGCCTGCAACGTGCTGCCTGGAGATAATATTTGTTAATTACATTTAACTTTTAACTACCGTAAAACGGGGTATCTTTGATAATGCAAGTAACTTTGATAGTGCGTTACCCATCACATACTAAACGAAATATCCTAATTTATGTTAATCAGTTAGGCAAAACGAATGCAAATCTAAAGAAAATTAGTATGACACTTCATGTCAGAGCTGTTTTCATTTGACTCGAGAACATTTGAGGCTGTATATACAAATCTAGCATACTCTGAGATAACGCCCTAAAAGCCATTGGTAGCCACGTGTGTAGCTCGTTGTTTCTGAGCAAATGAAAAAATAAGCATCCAAACCAACATCACGGGCAGGTAGATAATGACCCTTTCTTCCCCATAGCGTTGTTAAATACCATGAAAATCCATTCAAACGCCCAGAAACAACGAGCTACACACATGGTTACCAATGGCTTTTAGGGCGAGATCAGAAGTTATGCGAGAAATATTAAAAATGGATACGATTTTAGCATTTTCGATACGCTTGCAAACAATCTGTTCTACGATCACTATTTGATGTAGTTTCGAATAGTTGGTCACTTATTTTTGACAGCCTAGTTATTATAGAACTTGAATATGGTGTCAAATCTCTAAGCGAAAAGCATTTTCACAAACTGGGACCATATTTGTAATCTTAGAATTTTCCATATAAAGTGGCATGCAATGCCCTACAAATGGTCGGCGTTAAGTCAGAGTGGACCAAGTGACATTTTTAATTTTTTGAGAAAAATGGGGTTAAAGTCTAACGCTTTGTAATTTTTCAACTCGTTGAAATTTTGGTTAAATATTTCTACACATCTTTGTGTTACTTTCAAACAATATAATGTGAAGTGATAATCACGAAAAATCATAATCCAAACCGATCCAAGAACATTTTTTTGATGGACTATATGTACTTGGTTCACTCTGACTGAACTGAAGATCACCGTTCAGTGAGTTGGTTCACTCTGACTGAACAGTTTCTAGGAAAATAACAATCATTTAATACTTGCAAGGTCAAACTGAGTGCATATCTCTAAGATAAAGAGATCATCAAGACCCTTCGACACCAGTATCGTAAATTCTTCAATAATCCATATCGTCAAACCCGATATCAGTGGCATTACGATAGCTCGAAAATTAAGATTTTGCAGAGTCAGGGCATTGAAGGCCAGAAATTTTCAAATTTGCGTTCAGTCAGAGTGGACCAAGTGATAATCTTGAGTAACGACCAAAATATACTGGTCCAATAAGCAGGTTTTAGGACATTCGATACATACACCATAGAACTACCATAAACTTCTATCGGACTCTGAAATTCACTCAAAAAATACAATAATAAATCAGTTTATTGCATTTCAACACTTGGTCCGCTCTGTCTGCACAGAAATTGTTGAAATTTCTGACCACCCGTCCATATGTAGAAAAAGGTCAAAAATGAAAATCAAATGCATCGAATTAAATAAAATTTATGAATTCCTATTGATGGATGAATAGAAGAATCATTCGATGTTGAAAAATCAGACAAATCTCTTGGAATGTTTTTAACTTTTTCGCATTCCTCAGCGCGCTGATCATTTTTGCTGTTATGGTAATAAGCACTTGGTCCACTCTGACTGCATACTTTTATCGATTTTTATTGATCATCCAAAGTAAATTTATTACATATCTCTCGCAGTTTACAGTATTTATCAAATCTGATCAAAGTGAAATGGAGGTAAGGTAATTACGCATTTAATGATAGAATAATACAATTTTCCCAAGTTTTGTACTTGGTCCCCTCAGACTTAACGCCGACCAAATGTTGCGTCGTTCATTCAAATTTTGTTCGATTTATACTCCATTATCAAAGTTACTCCATAACAGAAAACCAAACTTTCGATTATATGAACCAGATAGACTTTCAGTTATATGAAAAATTATACCTCCATTCAAAACAAATCTTTTGGTAATTTATTAACTGCAATCGATAGCTAGGATGCCAGTTCTTGTTTTAAAAATATATAACATAATTCTTTGAAACAGAATGCATAAATATTCAAGTTTTCTTCGAAAAAACTATCAAAGTTACCGTAATCCGGGGTAACATTGATCAGCGGGGTAAAATTGATCGCAATGACCATCTTCGTAAAAAGCTCGAATCATCATTTATTGATGAAATATTTTCAATGCATGTATGGTCATTCTCTTTCTTCTATTAATGAGCTAATAAACAATAATATTTTTGCGAAAATTAATTTTTATGATTATACATAACGCCATCAAACAATCATGTCTCACATGAGTTCTGAAAACGATATGAGCAAGAGAAAAGCGGTCGCTACTAAAAATGACATCGCCGAAAACGATTCCGTTGTCAAAACTTTCATAAATATGTTCAAAATAGCATAATTTACCAATTACTATAGAGCGTGCAAAATTTCCTTAGGAAATTGCCTACTTTTAGGCGTATTCCACAATCCAAGGTGTTTTTAATTTTAAAATAACTTAAAAAGTAAATGACTTGTAAGAGTTTGGCCTTCATATCCGGCTTCAGGAACCATGATTTTAGTAAGTAATGATCTTTTCAATATTACCGAACGATGTTTTCATGGGTGATCAATGTTACCCCATATCAGCTAAATAAAAAAATCACTTAAAACATTTTATTGAACATGCTTTAAACTTTCAAAAAACAAAATACAGTTAATAGACACGAGCAATTGATGTCAGTACTTGATTTAAAAATATAAAATTAACAACACATGCATTTTCAAATCAAATGTTTAAGAAACATTCAAAAAAATGATCAATGTTACCCCGGATTACGGTACCCCGTTTTACGGTATGTTTAGTTCTTATTGCGTGCATGATCACGATCTGATGAGTTCGAACAAAATTTAATGAATTACGTAACATTTATAGGGCATTGCATACCTCTAGGCGTTTAACGTTATGTGGAAATTTTTGATATACAGTCACCCCACAGTTATGGATCAACTAAGGGTCAATTTTCAGAACAAAGTATGATTAAAAATCATGGTGACGTTGTACAAATCAAAATTACCTTTCTGACACTGCAGAATATAGTAGTTTTTGATAATACACATCAAAATACGTGGTTAATTACCAAAAAGTGTCGATTTCAATAGAAATTCCAAACTATGTCCACCCCACAGATGTGGATCAGTGGGAGAGAAGGATCCCAATTATGGATCAAATCGACTCATATTATGGATCAGAACACTATAAAAGCAATTTATCTGCGAGCTAAACGAATGGTGTGTTAGTGAAAGCATACGTTTTGGCGTTTCTTTCGGAATCGTCTTATCTTTGATTCATAACTGTGGTAAGGGTTTCAATGCCCCACAGTTATGAATCAATGCTTCTGGAAATACGGTTGATATTTTATTTTCTACGGACGAAAGAAATATACTCAAGCATATTATGAATGATTGTGATGCTGTACAGATTTATGGTTCACGTAGGTAAAATGTGTATTGCGAAATTACACCTCTATTTGATAAGATATTCCCGTTTTAATCCACCTTTGATCCATATTTGTGTGCTACCCATAACTGTGGGGTGACAATAAAATCAGAGGGGGTTGTGTACAAGACACGACCGCATGACGTTAGCTACGCCAAGTGATTTTCTGCATTTTAATTTTAGTCGATTGTCATAGTTGCAGCCTTCCTTTAGTTCAAACTCTAAAATAATATCGTAACGGTCGCAACATTATAGATTTTCAATTGACACTCAGTGTATTGCTGTAAGACGTAGTTAACGTCAAAAGAAGAATGAGCAAAAAAGCAGAAATTGGTCTGCTTTTATAGTGTGCTTCCCAACCCACGTGTTTGGTTGCGTAAGAAAGGGGTCGACATTTTCACAATTTTCGACAGTCTATCGTCAAAAATCAAAAATTTTCTAAATTTGAGTAAAATGTTGTATAAAGTCCCGACCGATTGGTGGGAAAATATTAAAAATCTACCGGTAAATAGCTGAATTATTAGTATTCAAAATCTTACATAATTTCGTGACGGTCGCAACATTTTAGATATTCAATTGACACCCAATATATTGCCGTAAGACGTAGTTAACGTCAAAAACATACTTGCTGTATTATATCAAAACATGAGTTCAGTAGTTCATATTTAAGCTTCCACATTTTTAACACACAAAGGTAACATATAGGCTAGCACCAGTGGATTGTTTAGCACCGATATTTCCAACTGTATTACTTACACCTTCAAAAAATGTGAATCTTTCTATGCAAAACGGACCCTAATAAAAACGAACAGACAAAAATCATCATTAGACATCTATAAACTAGAAAACATGGAACTGTGGTGCCAACGAAACCTTTAGCATCCTTGAGAGGAAATGTTTTTTGGTACCGTAAAACGGGGTAACTTTGATAATGCGGGTAACTTTGATAGTGCGAGACCCACAACATATTAAACTAAATAACGAAGTTTCTGTTAATCAGTTAAGCAAAACGAATGCAAAAGGAAAGAGTATTAGTATGACACTTCATGTCAAAGTTATTTTCGTTGGAATCAAGTGCATTTGAGGATTTATATGCAAATATTTAAAATTTACATGATATTAGCTTTTCTTCAACGCTTACAAACAATCTGTTCTACGATCACTATTTGATAAAGTCATAATGAGTTCGCCACTCATCCTTGACAGCCTAGTTATAGTTTTCTTCGAAAAAACTATCAAAGTTACCCCGTTTTACGGTACCGTAAAACGGGGTAACTTTGATAGTTTTTTCGAAGAAAATTTGAATATTTATGCATGCTGTTTCAAATAATGATAATTTATATTTTTAAAACAAGTACTGGCATCCTAGCTATCGTTTACAGTCGATAGGTTGCCAAAAGATTTATTCTGAATGGATGTATAATTTTTCATATGATCGAAAGTAGGTTTTCTGTTCTGGGGTAACTTTGATAATGGAGTATGAATCGAACAAAATTGAATGAATAATGTGCTTTTGTAGGGCATTGCATACCTCTAGGCGTTTAACGTTATATGGAAATTTGTGACTTAGATTACAAAAATGGTCCCAGTTTGTGAAAATGCTTTTCGCTAAAAGATTTGAGACCGTAGTCAACCTCTATGATAACTGGGCTATCAAAAATAAGTGGCCAACTATTCAAAACTACATCAAATAGTGATCGTAGTACAGATTGTTTGTAAGCGTTTCGAAAATGCGAAAATTGTGTCAATTTTAAATATTCGTATAAAAAGCCAATATTCTTTGTTTTTGCATTCGTTTTGCTTAACTGATTAACAGAAATTATGATATTTCGTTTAGTATGTGGTGGGTTACGCACTATCAAAGTTACCCGCATTATCAAAGATACCCCGTTTTACGGTATTTCAATTTGAGGGGGCTTTCTTAGCCGAGTGGTTAGAGTCCGCGGCAACTAAGCAAAGCCATGCTGAAGGTGTCTGGGTTCGATTCTCGGTCGGTTCAGGATCTTTTCGTAATGGAAATTTCCTTGACTTCCCTGGGCATAAAGTATCATCGTACCTGCCACACGATATACGAACGCGAAAATGGCATCTTTGGCAAAGAAAGCTTTCAGTTAATAACTGTGGAAGTGCTCATAGAACACTAATTTGTGAATAAGACTGATGCTTAACAATTCATGTAAAAACCTTACACATTTAAAACAAAAGATTACAATTCTCGCATAACCTGTGATCTCGCCCTAAAAGCCATTGGTAACCGAGTGTGTAGCTTGATGTTACCGAGCCAACGACTAGATTTACACGTTATTCAACAATGGTACTATGAAGAGAAGATCCTCCTCTATCTTCAAGTGGTGATAGTTTTCATCCTGGGCTATTCATTTGCTTAGAAACAAGGAGCTACACACTCGGTTACCAATGGCTTTTAGGGCGAGATCACAAGTTATGCGAGAATTTGTAATTTTGTGATGAAACACGGTTGATCATAAATTCTCTTATATATAAATTTTAGTTTTTTCAATTTCCATTCATTGTTTTTACTCGGGTATATCAAACAAACTGGGCTGACACCAATACATACGGCATCGAAAAGCTCGGCACACATGTTATCATTATTCGAGCTCGAATTTGCCCACCAAGCATCAACATACAAGGCTGCTGCATGACTCTCAGAGCACTCTATGCTCTAAGTTGTTTTCTGCTGAGAAGGTTTTCCGCGCACTCTCATAGTCTCCCGCTCTCGCTAGACTTCGATCACCGGCAGCGCAGCAACACACGGACGGAAAGAAGCATTTGGGAGAAAATGCTTTCACGGCTCACGTTTTTGATAGCGTGTATAGAGACATACACATTTTCCTCGCCTCTCTCCCTGTATACTCCACATTTTTTGGGTGGCAATGGCGTCCGTCCACGTTTGTCCGTACGGCTTAATGCCGGTAGGGTGGAGCATAAATAGATGGCATGGAAACTAGAGATTCGTTCATAAAATCAACCCCTGTATTGATTATGAAATAATCATAAGAAGACGTCATTGCACATCGTATCCTCGAGCTGTGCGTAGGTACTCAAATTCTTTCTGTTCTTGGAAGTTTTTAAACTACCTAAAGCAAAAAAAAAAAAACTACTTCTCAATGCTACTTTTTCTACACATTGATTCCTTTTCAATCCTTGTTTGGATCCGTGCCTTCGATTTTTCGTTGGACCCGTTAGCGAAAGCTAGCGGTGTTAATCCTTCTTGGACACCGTCTTGGAAAAAAAACCTTTTAGGAGGTCTCCTCTTCTTTCGTTTATTCACTGAACATGGTTGCAACTACAAAAAGGAAAGGTGCATTTCTGAATTCACAACTTTTTTCCAAAATAGTGGGGTTTAAAACTGTCACTTAACGTGGGAAGAATGGAAGAAAGGACGTTTCTCCGGAATGCGAACATTCTTCCAAGGGTGAAATGAATAATGTTGATAATTGTATCGAAATGAGTGTGCTGTAGCACGTTTGATCCAGGCAGTCTTAGCGCCCACATAGCAATGACCATTGATTAGTTACTCACCTTATTGATTCAATAAAACATTCATTCTGTATTTTCCCATCAAACGAACCAGACGTATTTTTAATTAGTTCGATACAGAACAATGAGCAATCAGTTCGATGCTCTAGACAAATTTTCCGAACACCAAATCGAAGCAGCCTCTAGCCCAGGCTCTTTGACTCAAGTGAGGAAGCAAAGAGTACCACCTATCGTGGTCAGTTGTTCCGAATTTGGGGGATTTAAGCAGAAGATGTTGAACTCCATTAGGGGAATCAAGGTTTTCTTCCAAATCGCAAAGAAAGCAGACTGTCGCGTTTTGCCGGAAACTCTTAAAGATCGCGAACTTCTTCTCAAACATCTTTAAGAGAAGAAGCACATTTTTTTTACTTATGACGACAAAACTGAACGTTTGTTCAAAGTCGTCTTGAAAGGTCTCTCAAGTGACTATAAGTAACCTGAAGAGATCAAAAATGGAATAAATGATTTACTTGGATTTTCCCCAGTCCAAGTAATCATTATGAAAAAGAACCCAATCTGGAATTGTTCGAAAAGGGCTTTCTCAAGAATATCATTTAGTTCACTCTAACAAAAAAGAACTAAATAATATTGAAGCTTTAGAAAAAGCAAAACTCATGTTCGATGTCCGTGTGACATGGGAACATTTCCAGAAACCTGGAGGAAATTACCAGAACCCCACACAGTGCCGTCGGTGCCAAAACTGGGGTCATGGTACAAAACATTGTCGCATGGATGCTAAATGCATGATTTGCGGAGGTTCTTCTCACGCCAAGGACGTCTGTCCAGTGAAGGAAGATACCACCAAGTTCATATGCTCTAATTGCGGGGCTAATCATAAGTCAAATTTTTGGGATTGTCCTTCACGCAAAAGAGTCATTGAGGCTCGTGCCAGGCAGATGAAAGATAATATCCGTTACGATAACTGTCGTTTACGGTAGAGTATAGAGTAATACTCATTTTTCAGTTAACGATCGCTTGATTAGGAATCATACCCATCAGGAAGATCATAATCATGCTCATTCACAAACTAATTTTAATCCGTCGGGTAGCCGTTCGAATCTTCTAATTTCGAATGTATCTACCCACGGAAAATCCTTTGCCGATATCGGAGCAGGTAATTTTGAACTCCTCCTATACGTACTATAAGCAGTGCTGGAAAGCGTCAATGTAAATATAGGGTGTCGCGCGACTTTAACACAGATTCTTCTCTCACTGTCATCGGACGGCGAGACAATGACAGAAGCTTTTTTCAAATTCTCCTCCATTTTTCCGTCGCTACGTCTTGTGACGGAATTGTAAACTAGACCATTTTTATTTCATTATCAGATATGATTGTTATATATATATTGCTAGAATCATGAAAGGATATCCACTTTACTTATCAAACACATTTGCTTCCCGAAATTTTCCTAAATAAGATAACTTTACAATTGCTCTCATGAGAGCCCCGTCATTGCGACCTGACGGAGTGAGCATATGAAATATAGCTTCGTCTAGTGACAGTGAGAAGACTGGTTTCGTCAGAGTCGCAAAGCCGGTCATGATTTTTAACATTTTTTTGACTATGAGTACCCATTCTACTTGTTTAAAATCAAATGGAAAAAAACCCTACCGCCACAGGAAACTTCTACTCCACCTCTTCGTCTACCAAAACGTCTAACGAAAAATCATCAGATAATGTACCCACTTCAAGTGATATATCTGTCTCTGATTTTAATTTTCTAACTGAACTATTCAATCTAATCATTGATGCAATGTTCAAAGCCACCACTATGACTGAAGCAGTCCAAGTAGGTGTGAAATTTACTAATCAAATTGTTATTGGATTACGTTTTTCTAATGGATCCAAATAATAATTTAAATATTTTAAATTGGAATGCTTGTTCTCTGAATGGTAAAGAGGAAGAGCTGTTTAATTTTCTTACAGCTAATAACGTGCATATAGCAGTAATTACTGAAACGTATTTGAAACCTGGATCCAAACTTAAAATAGATCCTAACTTTTTTGTTTATCGTAATGATCGTCTTGATGGGGCATGTGGGGGAGTTGCAATCATCATTCATCAGGCGTATAACACATCAACTGTATTCGTCATTTGAAACTAAAGTTTTTGAAACTTTAGGTGTTTCTATTGAAACACAGCTTTATAAATATACTTTCATAGCTGCCTATTTGCCTTTTCAATGCTCTGGACAGCCATTTAGTTTGCTCCAAACTGACTTGCAAAAATTGACTGGAATATATATGAAACATATAACGATAGTAATCTTGATGTTAACATTTCTTTTGGATACACTACCCCAATGCCCGTCGAACTCCGTATGCCCCACTGTTACCGGTGATGAATTACCACACCCAGTGCGCATTGAGGGGACCGGCCACAAGCCAATAGGCCTTTTCATGTGACACATCCGTCTATGCATTTGCTTACATCGGTGGAGGACCGGTGCTAACACGGGCCTGTCATTTTCATAGAAGAACTGTCAAAGTGCTTCCCGATCAGCTGATTTGAGACGTCATGTGAATAGGCCTATAAACACACACCACTACTACAATGCATCGAAACGACAATGGAGAGAGGAAATCTTCTTCGTGTCGGTCATGAATTGAGGTGCCCTTGATGGAAACAGAAAAAAAACTACTACGATTTAAGTAAAATAACCTTTTGAATTCGAATTATTGGAGGCAGAATACGTATTTAAAGTTATGGTATTGCTAATATTACATCAGGTATTGCAAAATGGCATATAAAAATGAAATGTTACTTGTAAAACATATGCCTCTTGTTACAGCCTAGATAGCGCATTGTTCTTAAACGGGTTAACAATTGGCTGAAGTCCAAATCCTATCAAGTAGTGCCGACTGAATGGTGAGATCCTGATTGAATTGCTTTTCATTGACGAATAGTCCATTCATAATTTTGTAGCCTAAATCCATGAATTGGAAAGTATATCTGTTAAGATCTGTTAAGTTACGAACAAGGCTACCTAGGGTAAGAGACCTTATGTCATTCTCAGGTTGTTAGCAATCCTACTATGATTTATCAGTAGAAGCATTAACCTAAGAATGCTAATGTCGCTGCTGTTCGTGTTACCAACATCTAGTTTGCCACGAACTGACAGCGTGAGTACCGGGCCTCAAAGTGTCAGATCAATTTTAGAAACCAGAACAACGACACGGTATTGAACAAACAATGAAAATCCATAATTTAAGGTAATAATAATTAAAATCAGTTTTGTGTCAACAACGCCACTAGCGTTCTACTACTAATATTTCTATTGATTTATCCTTATGCAGATTCGTCAGCAGAAATTGTAAATATTTAGCGAAATATTGGAAATCTCCGTTGAGTGGTAGCGTACACTACAGTATGACCTACATTATCAAAAATACGAATGGATTCTTATACTATTTTATCTCGCAAGAATTTTGTAATTCTTCTGAGCAATAAATTTACGAAATCAAACAAACCCTACCGCCCAACAATTTCTTTACAAACAAAACTTGATATGCTCTTGAAATTTAAAAAAAATCCATTGTTGAAGCCAGGGGCATTGATATTCCAAAATGTGAAAATTTGAATCCATGATTATAAACGATGATCTTAAACTCTTCTTTTTTATGTATTAACGACACTTTACAAAAGGGTGCATTCGTGTCGAACTAAAGCAGTTTTAAATTTACAATTCATAAAACAAATCTTGTTTCATTACAATTTTTTGTAAAGCTCTGTTTCATGTAAAAACTTTAATAAATTTTTCGTTGCTTCTTCTTCATTCGCTAGGGCGTCTCTCAAGCTTGTCATGCTCACATTGTTCTGCTCCCTCTCCTTTTCATATTTTGTGCATTGCAGAATTAAATGTCGCACGTCTACTGTTGTTCCACAACTTTCGCAGGTTGGTGGGGGTTCCCTTTATAGCCAAAATGTTTGGGTTAGCCCAGTGCCGGATTTGAGGTTCGGGGGCCCAGGTTAGATTTCAGAAGGGCCCCCTTTCTTAATACAAAATTCAGTACGTTTAAGAATTCCACAAGCTAACGTACTGAATTTAATTTGTATACACAAGGGGGTGTAAATGACACTTTTGAGCTATCTACATTGAGAAATCTGACTGTTTCTAGCTTTCCAATAGTTTAAGGTGATTTTTATGTCTAACGGGAAAAATATCATAATTCGTAAAAGATAGGCTCGTGTTTTGGCTCCTGTATAATTTGTATGCAATGAAAATTGTTGAAAACTTCAAAGCAATTTTACTCCAAAGTAGCTGAATGCTACTCATAAAAAACGCCCTTCTCTTCTCAGGATAGCTGATATCCAGCAAAGTTTCTGGCATTCATCATCATCACAACATCCTGAGATTAAACGAACTAATTATCTTTTATGGATCATTTTGAAATTAATAGAGGGTTCTTTCAAGTTATTCCGTCCTCGGAATAATTAGCATAACTATTTTATAACCGTTTGACTTTATTAAGTACGAGATTCCAGATTCTTTAGTCGCCGCATGCCTTGGACAAAAAAAACTATAGTCTTTATATTCTGTGGATTTTATTTAAAGTTAACTTTAAGCCTGAATCTAAAGAAAACTTCATCAACTACAACATAGCTAAAAAAATGACTCAAGAAAAATTTTGGAGATTTTGGCTTAACATTTATGTTTTTTTAATACATTGAAAGATAAAAATTGACCAAACCTTAAATTTGCCCCCTTGGAACCCCCCCCCCCCCCCAATCCAGGCCTGGGTAAGCCGCGTATGACCGATCCTTAGCCGTGTAAGCACACATCTTGATGTTAACATTTCTTCACAAACAAAACTTTATATTGACAATGGTCTTGAAACTTTAACAAATTCCATTGTTGAAGCCAGGGGCATTGCAATACCAAAAATTGAATCCGTGATTATAGACGACGATCTTAAACTCTTGATCAGTCTTAAAAACGTGAGGAGAATAAGAAAAAAATAACATTATGAAAATAAAGTTTCATAATTGAACCCTGGCTCTAAGCCCTTTTGAAAATTATCTAAAATTTTGTAAAAACCTCAGAAGCCAATACCGGCATTGAAAAAGGAAAACAAATTATTACTAACTAATGGCGAAAAAGCTCAAAAACTTGCTTTGCAGTTTGAAAACGCGTACAATTTTAATTTAGGACTTACCAGTCCAATTAAAAATCAAGTTACTCGAGACTTCGAAAATATTCTCAATCAAGAGAACGTTTTCGTAAAATTCCTGGGAGACTGATTTGGAAGAAGTGAGAACTATTATTAAAATAATAAAAAAAAATTAAAAGTTCCTGGCGATGATGGAATTTTCTACATCCTCATCAAGAAACTTCCAGAAAGTAGCTTATCATTCTTAGTTGATATATTTAACAAATGTTTTCAATTAGCATATTTTCCTGACAAATGGAAAAATGCTAAAATTGTTCCAATTTTAAAACCAGACAAATATCCTGCAGAAGCTTCTAGCTATCGTCCAATCAGTCCAATTTCCTCCATCAGTAAACTTTTTGAAAAGGTCATTTTGAACAGAATGAAGGCCCACATCAACGAATATTCAATTTTTGCCAATAAACAGTTTGGATTCCGCCATGGACATTCGACCACTCATCAACTTTTACGTGTAACAAATTTGATTCGTTTCAACAAATCTGAAGGCTATTCTACTGGTCTTGATCATCGAGGCACAGAAAAAGCATTCGACAGGGTTTGGCATGAAGGCTTGATTGTGAAATTGAAAAATATCCAACATATTGAGCATTTTGCACCTTATTTGCACAGTGCACATTTGCACACCTCTCTCTCTCACACACACTCCCATTACAGTTTGACAGCTGTCATTTTTCGTCTTTGTTTTGTTTATCATTTGTGCGAACCAAAACACCTTAAAACATTTTTTCAGGCAAAAATTGTGCATAAATCGGGATTTCCATCAAACATTAGGTGATTCGTCTTCAACACTCATCTCTGTTCGAAATTCAATGTGTTTTAGTCAGCAATAGCGATGTTTGACTCTCTTTACTCTTTACGTCCTAGCCAACATCATCGAATTTCACAATGCATTCCGAACATTGCCAGAAACGCCGCCGCAAGAACGCTCCAATTCCTGGTGCAGAATTCACACCTACAGATGACGGGTTCAGTTCGTTTCTCAACGTTGAGTACGTGAGGGAACCGATGGAGATGAACAACGAGGCAGACCAGGTTACCGGAAGTTCCTCCGCCAGTGGAAATGCCGATCCGCTCTTCGAGAATGACCTGCATCTTGAAGCGGGAACCAGATCCGATTCAGAAGACGATTTTGCTGATCTCAACGTTTTGGATCCAGCAACCAGTGAGTTCTCCAGGGAAAAACTTCCGGATGGACTTTACGGCTGCTGGCTGTTAGTTTCTGTTCGCGTATTTAAGGGTCATTCGTAGGGAAAAGAAGCCGGTAAGTGGGGTGTAGCTTGGATGAATTTTTACACCAGTGCTGATTGCTTTCGAGAAAATTTCTGAAGCAAGAGGTCCTATTCCGACGTGACGATAATGGCGTTGCTGATCCTTTTTGGAATGCGAAGAATGTTTGGTTTGCATTGTTTCGGGATAAATCCGATCACCGGTACTATCCGGTTGATAAAGTAACCACAGACAAACAGACGTAACTGCTAGAACAATTATCAATTCAAAACATAGTCTCGCTAACATTAACGCCCAATGCTAAAACCACTGTGTTTGGCCAACCGTGAACTAGGCTGCGGTAGTGCACAAACGTCAAACTCGAACAAAAGTAATGCGAGCGCCACGAGTGACCCGTCGGCCAACTACCAAGTATTAGCATTGAGCGTTATTTTGCTGTACGATGAAAATAATTCAAGTGTTACGTCTGTTTGTCTGTGAAGTAACAGTAAACTTACTGCAGAACTGGAGGATGAAAGAAATTTATTTGCTTTTGTACGTTTATTCGTTGTCTGTCAACAACAGAAGCGTTTTCAAAACGGTTAAAGACAAGCTTTTGGAACCTGCGGCAAGGGATAAGGTCGGTGCAGCTTCCAACAAAGCAGTGGAGGTGTTCGTTAAAAAGCTGCGTGAAAAACATGGTGAAAACTGGAAAGCACAGGACAAACTGGGCAAATGCCATTTTTACCGCAGAGCCTCATCTTCAGTAGCAAATGACGAACGAAACATCTCGCCAAATTGTTTGCTGTCCATGAGCAGCCACAGTTGAAAACTAACCGTCGTAGCTTTGCTATGGCCCACAATGTAAATGCCGGCATGATGAAGTTGTTTCCATCCGTGAAGCTTTCACTGACTTGGAAACAACAGTACAAACCTTGATTGTAAAAATGCAAATGATGAAGCGTCGAATCGAAGCGTTGGAGACACGAGATTTGTTGGGCCAATCGTTTATTTCCGCAGCTGAAGAAACCGTTCGAGTAGAATAAAGGCCTTTTCTGAATCATTGGCGAGTCGATTTTCAGAACAAGAAGACCTTGATCACCTTTAAAAATGATATTAAAGTTGTTTTATTAATGGCTCTGTTGTTGAATTGAAAATAAAAGGCGGATTGGTTTGTCAAACCAAAAAATCAAAGCAAATTCTGATTTTTTATTACTATCCTAAAACAATATTAATAAAAATTTAGAAAATCAGTTCTTTCTTCTAGCATTTTCTTCATATCCAAGATTAATTAGATGATCTTCCAATTCAACTGTAGGGTCAAATCGACCTACTCTGATGTAGCCGCATTTCTTAAACAAGTTTTCCATCGGGTATTTTGAGTATTGCTCCATAATTTAATCCGTTTCATATGCTGTTTAATAAGTCCAAAAATAATTTCTATCGGGTTATAGAATGGACAATAGGCCGGAAGAAAAATAGGTATAATTCCAAGGGAACGAAGATAGTAAATTATCATGGCGTCGCAATGTATGCGAGCACCATCAAGAATCCAGATAGAATGTTGACCAGGGTACTTTTCAACTTCTCCAGTGTTTGCAAACATTGCGCAGCATTCAAAAAAATTGGTTCTGTTGAATGTTCCATCTGTGCAAAAGACTTCTTCCATTCTGTTCTGTATTTGGCAAATTGAGGAAGCAATTATATGGTAATTTTGAAAGTTTTTTCGAACATATGCTTGGCTTCATGAAGATATAGTGTTGGTTAAAATACAATTCAACTAGCCAGGATCGTTTCTCCGTGCCAATTTTTTTCGCATCCCGAGCATACTTCTTCCGTGAAAAAAAAAACATTTTGTTGATAGCTTGAAATCCAGTTGGCAATGGTTGTTTTATGCTTCCGGTAAATTTTAGATAATTTAGCCTTAGAAAGCCCCTGAAAGAAAACACCTGTATGGCTATTGTACACGGTATTTACCGACGCTCGGCGACTAGAAACGTTTTGTAGAATATCTGCCATTTCACGAATTATACAATTATGTTCAATTGTTTGTTTTTATCCATAACACAACTTGAAAATAAACAAGTTTCGTTGCAATGGACCGATGCACGAGTTCACTAATTTGACGTTTGAGCGGTGCCGAATTCACTGGTTTCCATGGTCACATAAATAACATGGCACCGCTCAAACGTCAAAAAGTGAACCCGTACATAGGTCCATTAATCAAACTGCTTTAAATAATTTTGAAACGTCGTAGCTTTTAAAGCATACGCCTGCTGATGTTAGTGAGTGTGTAAATTGTATCTAGGAAATGAAAAACTTCATTAGAATCTAAAAATTCGTGCAATCAATACATTGTTAGAATGACTCAAAGATATCTGTCAGGTAAATTATCAGAACTCCAGGTCTAAAAGGCTATCTGTAAGAGCTGGTGTTCCTCGAATCAGTATTTTCAATCAATGTTATACAATATTTTTACATGTGACTTACCTGAGTTACCTCAGGGATGTCAAAAATCTTTGTTTGCGGATGACACAGGCCTCTCCGGCAAAGGACGAAGCCTGCGTGACATGTGTAGCAGTTGCAACAAAGCTTGGATATTTTTTCTTCGTTCTTGCAAAAATGGAAGATTTCTCCTAATGATTCCAAAACTCAACTTGTAATATTCCCATATAAACAAAAAGCTTTTTATTTGAAACCTTCAAGTGGACATGTTGTCACAAAACGTTAACAAAATGTTAATCTCAGTTAAACTTAGTTTTTCTACTAAAGAAATTTCAAAAATTTTACAAAGTTGCGCCACCCTATCGCAGCAACATACTCCGCGCGCACCCATCCGATATGTCTGGTAGTGTCCACGGTTGGCGGCGGCGGCAGCGGCCTGATGCTTGGTTTGCAGTCTCTGCAGCCTTGCTCGGGTGGCCTTACTCTCGATTCTCCACGGTAGCCCAATTCAGTCCCGGACGCAACGCTGCACGGTACGGTTGAGATTTGCGAGTTCCGCTCCCTATGTGGTAATCTGCTTTCGGTCGGTGTCCAACCCCCAAATGTTTGTATGCTATTAATTGTTCTACGACATCTAAACCGGAGGAAAAGTGGGCCTCGCAAGTGTGCAATTCGCGAAAGGGTCGAGGGAGATTGAATCAGCTTCTGTCCAACACTGGCCATCCATCGGGAAAAAGGAAAATTTCTGCTTTACAGTCAGAAGAGGAAGGGAAAATCTACTGCCATTGAAACGTGTGCGAAAACATCGAAGTGCGAATTTATTACTGCGAGAGCGTTGAAAATTTGCGCAGAAAATCACTCAGTCTGCGAAGGGATGTTGTGCATTCGTGAGCTGATGTTTTTGATTAGGTGATTAGTTTTAAAATAAAACGGATTGCAGTAAAGTGCGAAAAACGTGCACTTTTGCTGAGAGCAATTCCCAAGTTAGTGCAGATCGAAATAATCTGTAGTGAGAAAAAAATTCCATCGAGTGTTAGTTTCGTGAAGAATTTACTAGAGATAAATTTATTCATGAGAAGAAAAAACAGCTTGGAAACAGTAACTCCAGAAAGCAGCTGATTATAAACCATCAACTATCTGCTAAAAAGGTATTTGTACGGACATTTTTCTTTGAATTCTAAATAAAAGTTTTTACAAACATCCTTGGTTTGCTTTCAATACGCCCGAGATCCTACTTTCCACTAGGTATCCACTTTATCCTTTCTCGCACACAAAACAACGACCATTATAATTGCGAATGGCTGCCTAGTAAACGAATGGAAAACGAAAACACTTTTGGCCCTTCAGCCATAGAAGGAGAAGAGAACGGAAACGGAAAGGATGCAGCATCCACGGCCAGAACAAAAGCCTTTCCAAGGACAATTGGGTGCGCTGGTGTGCGAAGGGGCGAGTGTGGCGCAAAAGCACTTTCCATTTGTGTTTGTGCATGTGGCTCCTCTCATCTCACATTTCACGTTTTCCTGCAGGCATGAGAGGCTTGTGCGGTGGGTGTTAGGAGCAGCAAGGAGCAAGCATTTTCCGGCTGGCACCAGTTCGCAAACAAGGATGACGGCTGCTGGCTGATGGCTGGTGTCCTTTTTTCTCGACGGCTTGGTCATAAATGTGCACATACGCATACATATGGATGCGAAAATTGGAATGTGCAGAGATTTGATGCTTCTCAAATTGGATGTAAATCGTAATGCAGAGGACTGAGGGTGGGATGATTCAAGTTACCACACAGTGTTTAGCCTTTGGAGTCTCGTTTCATTAACCGAAGCATTTGGCTGTGTTTGTAATGAGAATGTTTTAATTAAAGTGATGCTGAACTAGTATAATATGTTTGTGTGTCGCCCACACATCGCTTAAATGATGGCTTCGTAGAATGCAATACTTGCTTTGGTAGTTTCAGTTTTAGTTTAGCTGATTCAGCATCACTTTAATGAAAACCTTCTCGTATCATTATTTTGTTTACTCTAATGATCCTTGATTCAAATTGTACTAAATTGACTAAGTCAAGCAGAATGTACGTAGGATACAGAGCCACTTGAACACTTCTATGATTCACTTTGACATGAGAGGTTTTATTCGGCCGAATTGTCTGAAACTTTGCAACAAAATACGCTTTAATACTAAATGCGAGCTCTGTAGTTTTAGAAAACCCCACTGCCGAAGTGAATCAAAAGTGCCAAGTATTGGATCCGGCTCCCCATAATATTACCTTTTGCGTTAAGGTGATACGGGAGACCGTGTTATTTTCCCTATGTTTTGTTTCACTCTAACAATGGATCATTGAAGGTAGTTTTTGCAAGTGCTCACCGCATCAAAACAAAGGCGCCACTGTATATGGAATTTAACATTGTGACAGCATTGCTGTTCTGTCAAACACACAAGGCTACGGTGGCGCAATTTATGCTTTCCATAGCGGCCGTTTTGGTTATGTTAATGATCCATTCGCATCAAAACTTTGCAGAAGTAAATCTCTAGTTTTAATGAACCAATGAAGCTGAAAATTTAATGGATTGTGCACTCCATATGTAGAATTATATGATAAAATTTTCACATCGAAATATGGAGTGGTTCTTGAGATTTGCTTCTTCAAACGGATGGGGTGATTATAATGATGTCCCGTGCGGCCTTAAGCTATGCTTATAAAGCCTTACACGTAAAAAAATGGAGACGATATAGGGTAATTTACGGCACCATTCAACTATTATCGGCAATCAAAATTAAAACACCAAATTCTCAGTATTCTCATATCAAAGCACATCAATAAAAACATTCAGATGAATCTTTGTTCTGCCAACTTTCTGCTGACGTGATTTCCGAGACTGAACAAACAATTTCGTCAAACATATCACCAATTGAAATGAAAACGTTTCAAAATGCGGTTGATTCAAAGCTGTCGAACAGATTTGCCTGCAGTTCTTATGGGAAAGGCTGCCGAAAAGAATGAGGCTGCCGACAATAGTCACACTGACATGAGATGTTCGAAGTGTTGTAGAAAGGTCTGCAAAAGACTTTTAACAAGTCTGTCGATGTGAATCGATAGAGGATTGAGCTTATGTTCAAGAAAGTATATCTGCTTATGTTCAAGAAAATTACAAAATAGTAACTGTTTGGGCCGGCGTTCGCGCCAAAACATTCATTGGGTTATATTTTCGGATAGTACGAAACAGAACATGGAAATCGATATTGTTGAATGTTGAATCATTATGTCTGCTCTCAAATGCATGAAAAGGGTTTTAATGATTACTGGTTTCAATAGGTTCAAATAGTTCAATTTGCACCGTATCTCAGGGCAAATCAAACTGTTTGGTTTCTGAAACTAAAACTGCCTTGAGAGAAATGTCATGAAGCACCATGTGCTATCGATTTTGCCTTTGTCTTTCACTGTTTTGTTTTGGTGTTTGGTCTTCCACCACCACCGAAGGGAGTGCAAGGTTGCCAGTTATGCGATCTTTTACATTAATTCCAATGAAATAGTTTGTTTCTTAATGAATTTGTTGAACGATTATCGGCAACCGCCTCCGAGCAAAAAAAAAAATAGGTGTGATCAACGAAGTGCACCAAAAATTCATATTTCAAAACAACCTGAAATAAATAATTAATGAAGATTGCAATCTGTAGACTCATTTACATTTCAATTTACATAATGACAGCTTGTCCCGTAGTTAAATTTGCCGAGGGGTGATTAAAAAGTGATTTCTATACTTACTTTAAACGCGTTTTAAAAATAATTCCAAGGCGCGGAACAAGCCAATTCTGTTATGTGACTTGGTTGACAGAATGGGGCATGACAGAAAATCACAAAGCAACAGAAATTACTCGGACCGTGCTCAGGGGTTCGCAAGCTGTATTCTCACGTAACATCCTGGACGTAATCTTGAGCACATCATATTGTTTCTGAGATTTGGACCGCGATTAAAAAAGGTTGAACAGACCACTTTCACGACATACCCCGCTTAGGTGCTATTTTTTAAACCAAGTTATATATTTTTTGGTTATGGTGATTCAGGTACAGGTTTCAAAAGGCGCCGCCTTTGAGATGATGTGTGACCTCTGGGCTTTTGGGAGGCTGTGTGTCATCTAGGGACCTTAGGAGAGTACACCGGGCCCTTTCACGAGTCTATTTCAATTGTATTGCATTAGTTTACACTCGTGAGGTCTTCGTGATGTGAATATTTCTCCCATTGGTTTTTGTCGAGGAACGTTAATTGAACATTTTGGTTTGGCGGTACAGCGAGTTACTCATTTTTTTCATTTATTTTGTTAACATCTAAACAGATAACACTGAATCAACAATTTCGCGCCACAATAATCGGCTCGTGGCCGCATCTCTCCATCCTCGGTTCAGCCCCACGCTCGCCAAATCGATGCGCACTTGTCCACCCACCCAGCTCGCTGCGTTTTACGTTTTCTTGTACCAACCGGATACGACGCGAACACCATTTTTGCAGGGTTGCTGTCCGGCATTATTGCAGCATGCCCTGCTCATCGTATCCTTCCAGCTTTGACCACCCTCTGGATACTGGGTTTGTCGTAGAGTTGGGCAAGCTCGTGGTTCATCCTTCGCCGCCACACACCGTTAACCTTCACATCGCCAAAGATCGTCCTTAGCACACGACGTTCGAAGACTCCAAATGCCTGCAAATCCTCTTCGAGCATCGTTCACGTTTCATGCCCGTAGAGTACTACCGGCTTCGTGAGCGTTTTGTACATGGTACATTTGGTTCAGATGTGAATCTTTTTTGACCGCAGCTTCTTCTGGAGGCCATAGTAGGTCCGACTTCAACTGATGATGCGCCTCCGTATTTCACGGGTATCGTTATTGTCAGCCGTCAGCAAGGATCCAAGGTAGACGAACTCGTCGACCACCTCGAAAGTATCCCCGTCAATCGTTACACTGCTACCTAGGCGAGCCCTGTCGCGCTCGGCCTCACCAGCTAGCATGTACTTTGTATTGGTCGCATTCACCACTAGTGCAACTTTTGCTGCCTCGCGTTTCAGGCGGATGTACAGGTCTGCCACCTTTTCAAATGTTCGGCTGACAATGTTTTTTTTTTTCTATCTTTATTAACGAGATTTTTAGCCCTGGGCTAGTTCATCTCGGGACCAACGGCTTTACTTCCCTTCCGAAGGAAGTCGTCACTACTGAAATTTTTAGTGACTATCTCGGGGATGGGATTCGATCCCAGGTCCTCGGCGTGAGAGGCGTGTGTTCTAACCCCTACACCAGGTCCGTCCCCCTCGGCTGACAATGTCCATATCATCCGCGAAGCAAACAAATTGACTGGATCTCGTAAAAATCGTACCCCGACTGTTAAGCCCTGCTCTCCGCATAACACCTTCTAGCGCAATATGAACAACAGGCACAAAAGCCCATCACCTTGTCGTATTCCCCGGCGGGATTCAAACGACTGGAGTGTTCGCCTGAAACCTTCACACAAATTTACACACCTTCCACCTTTGTAGTGTAAATTTGCGATAAATCTGGCATTCCATTTATGTGCATATGAATTTTATGATTATTTAGCATCAAAGATTTGTTTGAAATTCTTAGAATTTTAGCTAAAAATCTGTATCCTACGAAAAGATCTTGAGATTATAGCAACATAAAATTATGAAATTACTATTTTTTTTTAGATTCCAATACTAAGATTCTGATCGGGCCTAGATAGTCGTAGCGATAAACGCGCAGCTATTCAGCATGACCAAGCTGAGGGTCGTGGGTTCGAATCCCACTGATCGAGGATCTTTTCGGGTTGGAAATGTTTCTCGACTTCCTTGGGCATAAAGTATCATCGTACCTGCCACACGATATACGCATGCAAAAATGGTCATTGGCATAGTAAGCTCTCAGTTAATAACTGTGGAAGTGCTCATAAGAACACTAAGCTGAGAAAGTGTAGAACTAGCCCTCGTGCGTTAAAATACACTCAAATAAAGTTATATATAAAAAAAAAAACTAAGCTGAGAAGCAGGCTCTGTCCCAGTGGGGACGTAACGCCATTAAAGAAGAAGACTAAGATTCTGATGTAAAATCCGAAAATATCATAGATTCTTACCGATATATCTTCCCAAAGATACCAAAATAATTTCGAATCGAATACGGGATTTTTAATATTTCCATAAGAATACCAGAATTACTTAAATAATCCCAGAATAATTATAATTAAAACAAATCTAGAATGTCTATCGGAATTCCAGAATTCCTTCAGGAATTCCAAAGGAAATCCGAGAATCTTGGATGTCACAATTCTCACGTAAAGTTCAGTATTACTTTCTAAATGCTTAAATTCATGATAATCTCACAGGAATCTCAAAATTCTTTTTGATATCTCAGATGTTTTACGGATATCTCAAAATATTACTCAAATTTTAAATATTCTATTCAATTCAACAATCTCAAAGCATGAGTAGAAATATCTGACGCGAACTACCAGTAGCTTTGTAGTAAATGCTACTTTTATTCATACCAACTCGTTGTTGGTAGTATGTTCGAAACGTGTAGAAAGGAAAATGACACAAACATGTTCCACATGTAGCGTTTAGGATTCATTCAAATATTACGCAACGCTATTTTTCGTAATTTTTCACTCCCACTACTCTCACAAAATGCATCCGTAACAAATCTTGACCCCTTTCCAGGCAACAAGTAACGTGTTCTCATTTTGAAGAAATAAAATATAACGTTTGCAAATAAATATAGGGTCCTATTTTATATAGCCGGTGCTCAGGCAGTCTGGACCAAGTGTTTTTTTTTATCATTTTGGGAAAACGTACCCCGGGCCAGGCATTTGAAATCTAGTCCAGTCTGTCTGAGCACCGACCATGTATCAAGTTGTTCAAAAACGACTTGAATAAATTCACGCCAGTAAAAAAAAAACACTCGACATTACTCGGTCACTTAGTAACTAGATTACTACCTATAGAAATTGGCGCATGACCGATGAGTGATATAAATCGACTGGATTATCCGGTGAATAACCGAAACGTTAGTAAATAATTTAACCCATAATCATCGAACTTAAATCAAAAAAAGATCTTGTCACGTATTCTAGGTAATAAAACAGTCTGAACTAGTACTTGTCAATTTTATCGATTAATTCATTGGCAAGTAGCTTTCAATTCATTGTAATGGCTCATGTCTTAACGTTTAAATACGAACTATTAAGAACTATCAACCATTCTCCCAAGCAGTGTTGAAATAATCAGTCATAGTAGTAACCGGCACACCATTCTGGCTCTCTGGGCAATGGATCTCTATAGCGTCAGTGAGATCCATATCCCCTTCATCTAGCCATTCTACTTCCCAGCAATCAGAGTCTTCTTCTAGAGTCACCAACATCTCATTGTTTCTTTTAGTCAGGTTGAACTGAACTAGGTTGAACTGAATCGTAAACTGGAGGTGGCATGAATCTGTTGGGGAAGAACGTGCCCAGAAGACTTCGAAAAGTTCCACAGCATTGTGTGTCATGACATTTCACAATTTGTAAAAAGAACTGTGATGAGCGAACATGTGTTGATTTCCACTCTTCACTCATGGTAATTAGATTTTCCTTCGAAAGTTCTGAGCGCTCAGGATCGATATATTCGGAAAAAACGGGGTGGCCGTCGATATTATGCTCTGACTATCAGCCAAAGCCTCGCCAGCATTCTTAAAGTTTCGTTTTTCCAAATCTATATTAGGTTAAGTGTTACCTTAGTTGTGGGTGTTCCTATAGTTGCGGTAGTGCCGATTTCACTGATTTTATTGCATTAGCCACAGAACCGACACTGCCAATCGACGTATTGGCTTGTTGATACACGGAATTGTTAAAAACAGCATTCAAATTGCTTTAAAACTGATGAAATATCACTAAAATTGTTAAAACTGTTCTTGCTTGTACCAATAGTTGCGGTAAAGTGTTCCTATAGTGGAGGATCCCATAAGAAAACAATGGATACCGCAACTATAGGAACACAAATTAATAATATACCACAACTAAAGGAACAGTGTACCAGGTTACTACGATGAAATCATTTTTCTCATTAAATCAATGGTCGTTACTTTCCGTTACAACACCATGTGCATTGATTGCGCTTCTTGAATTAAGGCGGTTAAAATTGGTACATCTACCCTAGCCTTGATTGTCAAGGTGATTACCCCACTTATCGCCATAAAGAGAACGTGACAAAGGCGCCATCCTTCTCTCGACAATATTGAATACCGATCCCCAGACAACCAGAAGTCGCATGAAAGTTCACGTAATAATTCGTTTATTCATACAAACTACATCAAAACCGCAAACCACGGTGTATAAAATCGTCAGATTGATGAGTTTCCTCGCATAAAACGCTTTTTTCTGAGTTGAGGGGGGAATCAAAAGACGATTTCCCCGTAGCTCACAACAAAAACACGTTGAAGATAGTTTCTCCTTTCATTTAGTGGCTTACACAATTGTTTACTCATTTACTTGCGTATTTCTAGAAATCGTGTATTTTTCGAGCAATAGTACAGTGGTACATTTTGTTTCGTCCTGTACACTCGTACAAAGTAAATCGGATCAATCCGTAGCAGCTGTCAAATCAACATTTGTTATCATAAGTTAATTCACATAAGATCGCAGGTTAGTTCGGTAGACAATTTACACTCTCGCATTGTATGCTATTATTCATCGCATAATATATGCACGTATATCGCCTCCACTTTTGTACGTAGAAGGCCTTTTCGCGACATCTTTAAGTGAAATTTTGCACATACAAAGCCTCCAGGTGATTTCGTTATACAGTTAAACCTCCATGAGTCGATGTTCCATTACTCGATATCGACTCATGGAACCATATTGAATATCAAATTTCATGGTTACTATGATGGTCCCCTCAAACTGCTTTCCATAGCATGGCTGTTCCATGACTCGATATTTCCATGAGTCGATGGTCCCTTCAATATCGACTCATGGAGGGTTGACTGTACGTACATTTTGGTTGTCTGGGGATCCTCCCGGGGCGTTTGTCGTCACGAAGTGGTGAATCGCTACATCAATAGGTTTGGAATAACGCGGATTTTCGTCCGGCCCTCCGTCTACCGTGACGATAACAATTGGTTTCATATCTACATAAATTTTTCTAGAATTGTAGCAAATACGGGCAGTTCCGTAAGAAGATGGAAATCAAGTGCGTGTACGTAGGCTGTCGATGAAGAATGTTCTGCAGACCGAACAGCAACGTACGTAGGTCCAGACGATTCTACCGATTCTCGTTCTCCAAAACCACATGATTTCATAGTCACACCTAATGATGGAGATAAGTAGGAAAAAAAAAACAAAATATATACCGTAAAACGGGGTAACTTTGATAGTTTTTTTTTCGAAGAAAACTTGAATATTTATGCATGCTGATTCAAAGAATTATAATTTATATTTTTAAAACAAGTACTGGTATCCTCACTATCGATTGCAGGTGATAGATTTCCAAAAGATATATTCTTAATGAATATATAATTTTTCGTATAATCGAAAGTCGGTTTTCTTTTTAGGGGTACCGTAATTTCGGGTGAAATTGATCATTTTTCACGGTTTTTCTAGTCTGTTTTCTATAATGTTAACAATGCCAAACAACTAAATGCAGGAAAACAAGTACGAAGGTGAGCCTCATCGACTCATGTACCGAAATTTTCTAACAAATGTCATTTTAGTGTTAACAAATATCACTAAAATAAAAAATCAGGGGATCTCATTTCGGGGTGAAATTGATCACTTGTCAATGCTATTATTGTTAGTTTTCAAAACAACTCTACATGATAAATTTGAGCTCCCTGAATACGGATATGCTTGTCAAATTCTTAACAATGCAATATTTATATATATAACGAATAGTTAAATTTCAAGAATTACGCGGAAAACGCCTAAATGTATGCAATTTCCTAAGGAAATCAATGATATCTAACAGAAATTCAATTATTTCAACCGTTTGAGCTAATTGGTACCGTAAAACGGGGTAACTTTGATAGTTTTTTCGAAGAAAACTTGAATATTTTTGCATGCTGTTTCAAAGATTTACAATTTATATTTTTAAAACAAGTACTGGCATCCTAGCTATCGATTACAGTCGATAAATTGGCAAAAGATTCATTTTGAATGGATGTATAATTTTTCATATAATCGAAAGTTGGTTTTCTGTTTTGGGGTAACTTTGATAATGGAGTATGATTCGAACAAAATTGAATGAATAACGAACATTTGTAGGGCATTGCATACCTCTAGGCGTATAACGTTATATGGAAATTTCTGACTTAGATTACAAAAATGGTCCCAGTTTGTGAATATGCTTTTCGCTAAGAGATTTGAGACCGTATTCAAGTTCTATGATAACTAGGCTATCAAAGATAAGTGGCCAACTATTTAAAACTACATCAAATAGTGATCGTAGAACAGATTGTTTGTAAGCGTTTTTAAAATGCTAAAATTGTGTATTTTTTTTAAATTCGTATAAAAAGCCTAAAATGTTCTTGATTCAAATGAAAACCGCTCTTACATGAAGTGTCATACTAATATTTTTTAGTTTTGCATTCGTTTTGCTTAACTGATTAACATAAATTATGATATTTCATTTAGTATGCGGTGGGTTACGCACTATCAAACTTACCCGCATTATCAAAGTTACCCCGTTTTACGGTACGAGTTTTGGTGACGAAATCTGGTTTGCGGATATATCTCAAGCATCCTCACAAACTTCCAGGTGTATACTATGTTCAAATCCTTGCTTAGAAATAGAAGTTTATAGATGTTTGTCAATACTGTACAGTGCATGATTTTGAAATTTTACATTATTTTCATAGTAATAAACATTTTGAAAACGCAAAAAACTTCACAACACACAATTCGACAATAGTTACAACAAACAACGTTCATTTACGGCAGCTTACATTGATATTTGTGCTCTATTACGCATAAATAAAATCGTGTGATACGATGATCAATTTCACCCATCTGATCAATTACACCCGATTTTACGGTAACTTTGATAATGGAGCATCAATCGAACAAAATTGAATGAATTACGGAACATTTGTAGGGCGTTGCATACCTTTAGGCGTTTAACGCTATATGGAAATTTCTGACTTAGATTACAGAAATGGTCCCAGTTTGTAAAAATAGTTTTCACTAAGGGTTTTGAGACCGAATTCATTATGACTTCATCACATAGTGATCGTAGAACAGATTGTTTGAGAGCATTTCAAAATTGCTAAAATTTTATAAATTTTCCATAATTGCATATAAATTCCAACGAAATAGCTTTAACATGAAGTGCCATACTAATACTCTTTACTTTTGCATTCGTTTTGCTTAACAGATTAGCAGGAACTTTGTTATTTCGTTTAGTATGTTGAGAGTCTCGCACTATCAAAGTTACCCGCATTATCAAAGTTACCCCGTTTTGCGGTACTTATAAAACTATTACAAAAAAAAACTTGCAATGACGGATGGTATTAGTTTATGTTTATTTGTGGTCAAGCAGTCGCACGTGGTATTCCAAATGCATGAGCATCGGAGCTTGGTGCTTTGTCGCTGTTCACTTCGGGGTAACTTTGATAATGCGGGTAACTTTGATAGTGCGAGACCCACAACACAGTAAACGCAATAACAAAGTTTCTATTAATCAGTTAAGCAAAACGAATACAAAATCAAAGAGTATTAGTATGACACTTCATGTCAAATCTATTTTCGTTGTAATCAAGTATATTGGAGGATTTATATGCAAATATTAAAAATTTATACGATTTTAGCATTTTTGAAACGCTCACAAATGATTGTTACACGATCACTATTTTATTATGTCATAATGAGTTCGTCACTTATCCTTGACAGCCTAATCGTAGCAGAACATGAATTCGGTATCAAATCTCTTAGCGAAAACCATTTTTACAAACTGGGACCATTTTTGTAGTATAAGTCAGAAATTTCCATACAGCGTTAAACGCCTGGAGGTATGCAACGCCCTATAAATGTTCCGTAATGCATTCAATTTTGTTCGTTTTATACTCCATTATCAAAGTTACCCCAAAACCGAAAACCGACTTTCGATTATTTGAAAAATTATATATCCATTCTAAATAATTCTTTTGGCAATCTATCAACTGCAATCGATAGTTAGGATACCAGTACTTGTTTTAAAAATATAAATTATAATTCTTTGAAACAGCATGCTCAAATATTCAAATTTTCATCGAAAAAACTATCAAAGTTACCCCGTTTTACAGTACTTACTTCATGTGCTCGACAAGTTCATCAAGATTTTTACAGTACGTAACTGTTCGTAACGACGCCGATCATGAACTGAAGCTCCATAGTGCGCAATCTCTAGAATTGCCTTTGAAATTTCATCTTCATCCTCGCAGCGTGGTCTTCCAGGCGTTTGATGGATTTTCGTTGCTTTAGAAGGATCGTGCTGGACAATTTCGTCATTTTTACGCTTTTTCTCATCCCGAAAATGCTGCTGACGTTGTTGATTCCACAAGTTTTTTGAGCTCTTTCTCCAAATCCGTTTGTTTGCTTCCTCCGATAGTGCCGCAAATTCTTCTCCTGTTGAAGCGTGATAATGTTGTTTTTCAAACGCACTTCCAGACCCAAGATGTCAGCACTAAGCACATTCAGTTTACTGGTTAGTTCCTTCTGTTTATGGCACTTGTTATGAGCGGATTAGTTCTGGTTCCACTAGGTTTTACGTTTGGAGATTCACTAGCACTTTCGGTGATATCTTCAGTAGTTTCCGGTTTAGAATCCTCCTTATTCTGCGGCTGGGGTTCGAGGTCTCGAGAAGAACTGTAAGTGCGTCTTATCCATGTCTTTATCCATGTTCCGACACGTAAATACGAAAAAAATTAAAACACTCGCGGCCGGAAAACTCTTTTTTTATCGGACTGACAACAAACACGAGTTGGATGATTTTGCGCGAAACGTTAAATGCACTTTAAAATAAATTTACCTTATTTTTGTCGTGTTGGTCGAATTGAACTTCGCGACTTGATACATTTTTAAATCATATCGAAAACAGGATTGAAGTTGGCCAAAGTAGACAAATATAGAAAACACACTTAAAATAAATCGCAGTATGCTGTGAAATAAATCACCGAAATTGAACTGTAAACAGTAAAAATACAGATTTTCCTGTGAAATCTATTTTTCTACCGACAAAATTCGTGAAATCAGCTATTTTACCGGAGAAACTCGGTGAAATCTACTGTTTTACCGGAAAAAATCCGTGAAACAAACCATTTTACTGTAACCCTGTGAAATACTAATGAACAGTTCGGTAAAAGCATTATTCTCACCGAACTTCTGTGAAATCGTGTGACAGCCGCTCTGGCAGGCATGAGCTTCTTTTCGTTTCAGTTTTTGCATGCCACTTAAAAGCAGTGTAAGCTGGCGTAGTGGTAGCAAGCCTGCTTCCTGATCCGCAGGTCGGGAGTTCGATTCCCGGTTGAACCATTTTCTTGTTTTTCTTTATGATTGTGTTCAACGATTATACAGATTGCTCGGTGATTTTTCACCGAACCTTCAGCTGTTGAGATTACGGTGAAATTTCACCGTAATCCGTAATTTTTTTTAAATGTGAAGAGTGTACGTTACGTAACCTTGTTTGAATGCTCCCCTCCTTATTTAACGTAGCAAACCATAACATGATCCACTCACTCCCTCCACCCTTAGTGCGTTACGTAATATTTGAACGATCACTTACTACCGAGAATGTAATAAACTCAACACGGAGCCAAAAATCAACTCAACATTGACTTCTTTTGACTCCATTCGGCTCTTCCGTGGGATAACCCAAATTTTGGGTAACTGACATATAGCTATCATTATGTAGATTTCGTTTGACGACAGCAATAAAAGCAACTCAGCTTTCGAAGTCTCTATAGTGAGTTAAAACAACTTAAAGTAAGGTAAACTCTAAAGAACCCAAGTTTGGCTCATTCCATTGTACTTCGACGCTGGGTCGGCGCGTCTCTCTCTGTTTTTGACAACATTGCTGTTGCGAGAGAGGCAAAACAATCCAAACGTGGGTAAAAACTAAATACAGTTTACTCTAATTTGAGTATAAATAACTTAATTTTTGGGTAGTCTGACTTCTCCGTGGACTTGACTACATTTTATTCATACTGCCCAATGAGTCAAACGAATGACCAAACTCATGCTTTGACTGTTGAATTATATGAACTACAACTCTAGCGTAAAATTCTCAAACGATTAAAACGATGTCTCCATATACTAATTTGCCCCATCGAGGAATTTTACGGAAGTCTGACTTCTTCGTTCGTCCAACCAGTAGTCATTCATTTTCCGCAATGTCTTTTATTCTTGGCATTACCCCCACTGGGACAGAGCCTGCTTCTCAGCTTAATGTCCTAAGGGCACTTCCACAGTTATCAACTGAGAGCTTTCTTTGTCAAAGTTACCATTTTCACATTCGTATATTATGTGGCTAACACGATGATATTCTATACTCAGAGAAGTCAAGGAAATTACCATTACGCAAAGATCCTGGACCGACCGGGAATCGAACCCAGACACCTTAGGCATGGCAACAGTCTTCACCTCTAGGTCAAAAAGAGCCCCAACGCAATGTAAAAATGCTGAAACAAGTGCGCCATAATGATGCTGTTCAATCTTTGTTCCGTGATTTGATATGCATTTGTATGCGTACCTTGTACCAAGGGGGTATATTGCATAAGAGCAAACGAAAAACCCTTCTTCCAAGGGTGGTCTGTGACGCGTGCAAAATGTGTTCGTTGACGGTCATGAAAGTACGATTTTCCACGGCTTATGTTTTGCATGTATGTAGCCGGTTTTGTTGACAGGGTCATGTCGTCGAATATACATACATACAGACAGGTGAAGGATGCATTACAAAGAGATGCTTTAAATGCTTTGATGGGTGACAATATATACATTTGGAGTAACTTTTCGAAAGGTCCTATTTGATATTAGGAGGCTCTCTTTATTTATTTTCTTTTTAATCAATAACTAAGTCATATTAACATCTTCTGTTGCGTTTATTTTTTGTATGACGCTAGCCAAGGTAATTAGCTTTTGGTCTATAGTGGAAAATTTCTTAAAAGCTTTACTATTAGAATTTTATAATCTAAAGTGAGCGAGAGAGAAGATAATCTCTCTTTGTTACATAGGCCCTTTTGAAAAGGTACGCGAAATGTTGTTATGTTTGTGAAAGATAAAGCCAATGTTCTGAAAAGGTTTTGTAAAATTAAAGCCGATAAAAAATGACTAAAAGACAATGGATCAGAAATTAGTCTACATAGTCCTATCTTCATTCTACTGGTAACGTTTACCATGTTGAAGAGGTTTTCTCGTTCGGTTCATGTTTTTTTGGGTCGGAAAATTCCTTTGTTTCTCTTTAACAACATTCTTACTGTCAATAACGGTTGAAGTGCTGCTAGATCACTAAGCTGATAGGAAGACTCTGTTCCAATGGCGACTTGATACCAAATTAGCTTAGCTTAGCTTATACGACTACACATATCAATGGTTGCTATTTCATGATTGACCGAAGTCAGTGAAGATACACAAAGAATCAACTAGAAGTTCGGCTGGGATTGGCCAACATATTCTGCAGTGTGCATAATCCAGTGCTTCTAATTAAACAGGTCAATAACGACGCCTGCCATGTCCTTGCAGTCAGGTGGGATTGGGGGACGGAATATTAGTGTGTAATCTTTTAGATTAGACCATGATAAACCACTAATTATGGGATACGAACGTGTTGAAAAATATAATGTTTTTAATTGTTATTACAAATTTAAAAGTTGAAGAAAATAATGTCGACACTTAAAGACGAACCATACAAAGTTTGTTGAAAAAATTGCTAAACGCAAAATACCTGCAGCTGTCAGGACGGAAGCATGTGTTTACTCATTTTACTAAAATTTTACTTAAATTAAATTTTCTCATATGAAAAGAAAAAAAAAACTCGATTGTCTGGACCATACATAACACTCTTATGTCGACACTTACAGTGGCAACCATTCAATTTTTTTTAATTACAACGGGTGTTTTGGAACCAAAAAATATGTAAAACATAAATAATTTTTAAATAAGAGTTTATACCGACAGTCACAGTGACAAACCATACATTATTTGTTGAACAATCATATTTACGTCCCACCGTTGTGTAGTGTGTAGTGTTCATGGGTAGTGGACGCTTTTTTGCGATGGCCCATTTGATTGAATAATTTATCGGTGCAATTGTCTAATAATGCGTGTCTAGCATTCTAATACGTGATGTACTGTGCAATCACAGTACAAATGTAGTGAATTTCAGTAATTGTGACTGTGTATTTTGAAATATTGTGAAAAATATTCCTTATATTAGCATGACATGTTATAGCTCATTTTAGGTTAAACATCGTGTTTTATTTATAGTATACAAAAAGGTTTGTTAACTTGTGCATGTATGCATTTAGTTTTCGCTCTTGGTGGATGCATTCTCACATCAACGTTGTTCTCATGTGCGTATTGGAAACAAACGAATTGTTGGGAATGAAATTCTCTTCAGGAGAATTAGTGATGAGGTACTAGATCAGACTGGGTGGTCTATGTATACTCGTCTCATCATAAACGGGAATCTCTTCTCTGATCTACAAACGCGTGTGCTTACAGCGCATGTAGTTTTCCAGAGAGTGAATACGTTAATATTGTTTGTATAAACCCCCTACTGCCGTTATACGCATAATTGTCCCATGTTACTTTTTGTGCATTTTGACATTTTGTCATCAAACAGTTTATTTTTACGTATAGTTTTAGAAAACACTTGCCAAAAATTAACTTTGTTCGGAAACATAATAAAAAGCAAGCCAAGTCAATTTGTCCCATTATTGAATTTCCACGCATAACTGTCTGTCCCACTACTGTATTTCTACGCATAACTGTCACACTATACAATTCGCTGCGCTCATCTCGACCAAAATATTCAGTGGTCAATTTTAAATTAGCTGGTGTTTTAGAAAATCGTTTTGAACATCTTCTCACGTTGGCTTTACATCCCATTTGGAACACAACCTGTTTTATGTGTTTGTATTATCGGGTTTCCTTCATCATTCATACAAGCCTGACGTCAATTTTGATTGAAATTTTCAATATCAAAATATTATTTCATCCGTTTTTCAATGAATTTCAGTTGAATTTTTATGGTCAATCACTACGATTAGAACGATTAGAAATTCACCGTAATTTTGGATTCATCACGGGGAGTACTGAAATAATCCCACTTGAAGAATCAGTAATCACTTTAATTTCGAGTTCATGGCTTGCGACAAATCAACTTCATGATTTAGCAAACCAAGTCTAAATAAAAATAGTTCGACCGTTTTTGGATGACTAGGCCACATGCTGGGTTGTTCCAAATACCGGTTCACTGGTGGAAGTGGCCATTATATTGGCGAATCTGAAACCTGGCTTGCGATATATAATTTTTCATGAATTTGCAAATCAAGTCTAAATTTGAACCACAATGTATTTAAATGACCCCAGCAACACACAAGTTATAATTGTATATTATCAAGTAATATATGGCCAAAATTAGTCATATATTAGTTGATAATACACAATTATAACATGTGTGTTGCTCGGGGACTTGACCACATGGCGGATTGTTCCAAATTCCCGGTTCCCTATTCGCTATTCTTTATACTATTGTAAAGATTTTAATTTAATTTACCACACACCTGGTCGATACGAGGCCTAAATGTGTTAAAATCTTTAAACGCGTTTTACTCGATTGCATATTTTGGAACATGGGACAATTATGCGTATAACGGCAGCCTACTACGTATACGAAAAGTATTCAAATCAAACTCGTTTTGTGAATATAATAGTAGTATAGGAAGATATTCAACATTTGCATTGCAATACCTGGTGTAGTATACGAAAAGCATCGTGCCGCCTCGCAAATTCTATGTGTCGTTGTGAGGATCTCTGTTTTATCTACGAATGGAGATCAACCATACAGTGATGTATGAATATTTGCAAGCGATCCATGAACACTCTTTGGATGCTATCCTAGGTATGTATGTGCAAATGAGACATCGCTTGTACAGTGAATTATCGTCGGTCTGTGTTAGAATTGGAGGTTTTTTATGTCTCATAAACTCTCATCACAAATGATCGTGTTGGTGAACTAGCAACTTCCATCGGGTCTAGAGATGATCTGATTTCAGAATATCTTTCTTTCCCCTTTTGGACGCCTTTGATTGCTGATCGCTTCATTAGAGATTTTGAAAACCGCTGCGTTATCATGGCTGACTCTCTGGGTAATACTATCGGTGGTTCAAATCTGCATTCTGGGTCTTCTTCAGAAGTATCTACTGGCCATACTTTTGAGAGAACTCAGGATGCTGGTAAATAATTACCGACCGCAAACTTTTGTACACCAGCTGGTGATGTTGAAGCTAGTTCTTCCTCTAGAGGGAAAAATTATGCGAAGAATCAAAGAAAGAAGTTAAAATGAAAGCCGCATTTTCAGCTAAAGTGCTTCTTCCTGAAGAAACAGCGACTAACTCACGGTCTTCATTGCGTTTTCAGATAAAGCTTGAAAACGGCTTTTTCACAAATACATTGAAGGATGAGTTACTTAGCGATCTTAACATCTTTCTATTCCAAACGTCGCCTGGCTCATTGATCCCGTCATTCTATGGTTGTGGAATCAGGTATGGCCGGATGTGGTTTTCGCCTGAAAATCAGGAAAGCCATGACTAGTTAAAACACAAGTTGATGATGATCAATGAAAAGGCGATTGACGGATATAAGTTTGTATTCGAACCATTCAGTCTTCATACAAACAATATTTGTTTCGCGTTCCTTGGAATGTGAAAGAAAATCTGAATCAAACAGATGTATTGAATCGCCTAGTTTTTCAAAATCCTTCGATTTTGGCAAACTTTTGGAAGATTAATAATATCAAGCCATTGCAGAACGGTTGTTGTAACGGATGTTGAACTGTTTGAATGAGTTAAGTATCCCTAAGGGGGTTCTGAACTGGATTCTATTTATTCATCTATTTTTTACGACAACGTAAAAGAAAATCTCATAATGTTGATCTTCTTTTATTTTTGCGTTATATATATACAAATTTAAATTATACTAGCATCACATCTGGGGTGCTTGCAATAATTTTGCCATTCTCCTTCCCCCTTCCATTCCTTTGCTCCTGTCCCATCTGTCTTTCGGGTAAGTGATGAGATGGCTATGGCGTGCGAGGCACATATCTCCCATTTATAGGGGAACGTGCCGCCTGAGCCACATTTTCTGATACCTGATTCTGATATGTCCCACCGTTGTAACAATTTAATTTGCAGTCATACATATTTTACATATTTGAAATAAAAGCATGAAATGAGCACACCCCAATTGATCCTTCATACTCGTCTGAGCAGCCACAAGCTCTTTTCAGATTCACTTAACGCATACAGACTAACTGAGAAAGAAAACACTCTGGAGATGCGAGAAAAATAACACTTGCTTTTCATGCAAAAAATCGCTCTAATGACTCAACACGCGAAAACCGAAAAATTCATTCCGACAGTGAAACCCGAAACCGCTTGCTTGGGTTTCCAAGGTGAACTCTCCAATGGCGACTTGATTCCAAATGATGATAAACTTTCGGACTAGATTATTCAAACATATTTGATTTGTATAAATAAATCTTAAAATATTAAAACACTTTTACACATATTTTATTTAATCCATCAATCTATCAGTCATATGGTTTTCCGAAACTGCCACTTTACACAAGTAAACGCCTAACTTCCTGTATTTGTGTATTAAATTTTATAGTTAGTAAAAACGCTATCAATCATATCACGCATGGTTTTTCGACTACGGGCACGTAATTCAAATGAGAGCAGATAAATGTGTGCAATGAGGCTTGTGAGTTTATCTCTTTGAGCATTTCAATATAGGTACAGCAGATACGGTCCACTCCAGTGATGGATATCTATTATCTTTAGCAACTGCAACGATAACTGGTTCACGCACGATGACTATTCTATTTGACGAAGGAAGAAATGCGTCCAGTTGAGTTTACGAGTCGTAAAAATGAACTAATGGGATTAAAAGTGGGTTGAAGCGGTGAAGCGTGCAGACAAATATATGTGATATGCACACAGAAGAAGACCTGTCTAAACTGAAATGAATGCAATTAGTTTAGCATCTAAATGATTCAAAATTATTTCCCAAACTAATTATTAGTTGATAACGTGGCCCATGAGGTTTTTTAATATAATTTAAATTGGGTCTTCCTTAGCCGAGTGGTTAGAGTCACTACAAAGCAAAGCCATGCTGAAGGTGCCTGGGTTCGATTTCCGGTCGGTCCAGGATCTCTTTGCAATGGAAATTCTCTTGACTTCCCTGGGCATGAAGTATCATCGTACCTGCCACACGATATACGAGGGCAAACATCACAACTTTGGCAAAGAAAGCTCTCGATTAATAACTGTGGAAGTGCTCATTTAACACTAAGCTGAGAAGCAGGCTCTACTTAACAGTGATTACTTAACGCCAACAAGAAGAAGTTGAAGATGGTGGGTCCATAATAAGCACGTCGGCAGCGAGCCGGATAACATGGGAATCAAATGGAGGGTCCATAATAGGAAACGTCAAATTTGTAAACACAGGACTCAGGCGGGGCCTATAATAGGCATAAGCTGAGACGAGACTCGCGAAGACGGTCTTCTTTTTCTGTGATTGCTGAGTTTTTTCTTATTCCCATTTGTGTTTATACCAATTATGCGCAAGCCGTTCAAACCCTCACATGTACCTCTCAGAAGAAAATGATTGAGTTTGCATCACATCGAATCAAAAAAAAGGCGTTTAAGTGAAATTTCATGCCAGCAAACGTAGTAGACATTATAAATAATTAATCTTCTGCTTAGATTTATCAGCAACTTTGGAAAAAACTGCTCCGCTGACTGAGGTTTTAATAACAGTTTACTTTGAACACAATACTTTTCACTTTTTCAGCCATAAAAACGGTGGGCTGCATTTGACGTTTCGTGAGAGGGGAATCTTGGCTGCATATGACGTTGATATTTTTCCTCTTCGCGAGTCTCTCTCAGGGCATAAGGACAACAGTTTTCCAAATGCATATTTCGCTGGAAGAATCGAATGATGTTTTAAATGCGTTCTATTAAGCAAAGGCATGGCTCTTGTTGTTGGATATCATTGCGTAAAAACATCAAGAATACATTGCAGCTACTAAAAGGGCCAATACTAGCATGGAAACCCTATATTGTCTAGTTTTTCTCGTACCAACATCGAGCAATTGTGAAATATTGCCGCGAGAATCGTGAGCTTCCGTAATGAAAACTCAAGCATTGTGTTCATTAATTTCGTAACCTCCGTGAACAGTTCTACATAACCAACTCCTGCACAATTATTCAACTCTCGCTTTCGAACAGGGCGGTAACTTTTCGGACAGTTTAATTTTATCATTCATCAATATCCTCCTAGCCGCCGCAACCGTCTGATAGATACCACGGCCCATTAAGCCTTCCTTCCTTCGTTCGCTCGGTGGTCGAGCTTTTTTTTACGTAAATGTGGTGTTGCACGGCTCATAAATCGTGGCTGCGAAGCAATTAGACGCATTTTGGAAAGACCATCCGTCAATCGATTTATCAGACAGTGCGAACCGCCATTGACAGCCGCACCATCATCATCACCAGTAGTGCGCAACATTTCCTTCTTCTGCTATTTGGCATTACGTCCCTACTGGGACAGGGCCACCTTCTCAGCCAAGTGTTCTTATGAGCACTTTCGCTGTCATTAACTAAGAGCTTTCTTTGCCAAAGTTGCCATTTTTGCATTTGTATATCGTGTAGCAGGCACGACAAAACTCGATGCACAAGGAAGTCAAGGAAATTTCCATTACGAAAAGATCCTGACACCTTCAGCATCGCTTTGCTTTGTAGCCACAAGGCCACTAGGCTAAGGAAGGCCCATAACATTTCCTAACCTCATCGATTCAACCGTGTCCAGAGTCCACACCCTAGCTGCATTTCTTCCGACCTGTGGCTGTAACATGAACTGAACTCACTGCAAGGCACAGACCAGTAAATCATTGTATAACTGTACATTTTCTACGCTTTGTGATGATATAAAATGTGTTTAAATACTCGAACGCATCCACTTCACTTCGCTTCGTCCACACGGTCATCTGCACGCGGTTTGCCCACTCGTCGAAAGGCCATACCTACTCAACCTCCTGTGGGTACTGTCCAGCGCATTTCATTGCATAGTGGGATTGTTTCGCAAAGTAACACTCAACGAGAAAAAATATCCAATCTATTTTACAATCTACTACAGATGACACGCAGGCTTCGTCTTTTGGCAGAGAGGCCTGTGTCATCCGCAAATAAAGATTTTTTGACTTAGGAATGTTATGTATTGTATAATATTGCTCCCAAAGCGCTACCTTGAGGAACATCAGTTTTCATAGAAAGTCTTTCATATTTGGAGTTCTGATAAGTAACCTGAAAAGTACGATTTGACAGATTATTCTAACAATGTATGTTGGAAAATTAAAGTTTTTTTAATTTTACAATCAAGTTTTTATGCCAAACACTGTCGTATGAGTAAATGAAAATCCGAATTTAGTACCATACCATTTAATTCCACTAGAGTTTGTATCCTTTGACACATACGCGTATTTCGACCTCAACTGTAAGATTGTCTTCAGTGTCGTGTACTAGTACTAGTACTTACAGTTGAGGTTGAATCCTCTAAGTTGAGAAATTGGCCTGATATATGATTTTATATGAACCTTATAGGACACGTTTGTAACAAGTTTGTAAAAATTTCGGAATTTCACAAGGTGAAAATGATCAAGAGAAAGAATTTCCAAGCAGCGGGAAGCACTACAATCGAGTTCCAGGGAATGTCGTTCAAAATTTACTACAAAACCAAATCCTCAATAAATTTTGATCTACGGAGCAATTTTTAAAAATAGGTTTTGGAATTTCAAAGAAAACAAAATTATTTAGACAACATGTTTGACGACTGCAAACTGTCCGTTCAAACAACCTAGTGCTTCTCCTCGAACCATGGACTTTTTTGCAATTCGTAGAAAAACTGTACACGATAAACCGAAACCACTCAAATCTATCTTATATAAATAAAAATGGAATCGTGTTTGTATGTCGCGAAATGGCTTACGAACGGGTCAACGGATTTGAATGATTCTTTCTCAGTTTCGTTCGTCAAGGGTTCCGACGTGTTTGTGTGTATAAAAATCCCAAGATATTCACCGGGACAGTCGAAAAAATGAACGCCAACGAAACTGTCATTTTATATGGGACGATCAAAAGCGTTTTTCAACAGCCTACTTGATGGCAGGACGAAGTTTGCCGGGACCACTAGTCTTTAATAAGAATGAGCTGTCACAATGTTATCCCCCTTCAACAAGAAACATTTTTTTTGTAATTTTCATTGACCTCCCGCTATTAAACGTTAAGCTATCAAGTGGAAACGAAAATTTGATAACTTTTAGAAAAAAAATTAAAACCCAATTGTGTTTCAACCATGTATTTGGTATGAGAGCAATATGGTTGGTACTCATTACACACTCTTGAGCAATCCCTCTACACCCCCACGTAGACACTTTATGCCCCAATATGACCCCCTTCTTAAGGCAGCTTATCGAGCCTTTTTTAAGGAGAGGAATGTAAGATGTAAGGGCGTCAGTGGAGTAACAATTGATTACCCACAAAACAGGGAAGAAAGTGAAAATTACCAAATAAGGTATAATGTTTATTTTCAGAAAAGAACACTCTTGATTAAGGCTTAGCTTTCGGCATTTCATTAAAAAGCACCTCCAGGATGAATACTAACAGGCCTCGAAGGAGTGTCTCTTATAAAGATCCTTGCCAACCTTGCATCAGTGAAGACGTTCTTCGTTGCTGTTCTAATAGATTTGAGACTGGAAAACCTGCTTCATGATCACCGTGTTCTCCAGAATGGTTGAAATATGGTAATAAGTTTCGCATGGAATCCAACGAGTCGGCGAAGGGCTTGGAACAACTGCAATCCGGAAGTGGTGGTTGGCGTGCTGAGTGGAGGCTTCCGTTTGAAATCCTTAGCAGGAATTTTCATGGATTGTTGGCAATTGGCGACTAGCTTCTGCAGTTACAATTTTCGTCAGGCACAGATTATTTGAAGGACTCCGATAAAATAAATCGAAATGTAGGTACTTATGCCCAAACAAGACGACTGGTGGAATCAGAATGATGACTGAAAAAACTTTGCTTTAGAGCTGGTCAAATATTGTTTTCCTTTCGGCTCTCCTTGTAAACGGAATCAGCATGGAAACGATCTATTTATCGATGAAAAGAAAAATTTTCATGCAGCTACGTGAACTGCGTGATCAACGATTTGGTTAGCGATGTCCGTTGACGTTGATTCAACGCATATCGTTATCGTTGACGCTAACAGCCACAAAAATCTACGCAACGGCGTTAACGTTGATCCGTGACAAAATCAACGTTAACAGCGTTAATCGTTGATTAACGTTAACAACCCTGGTATTTTCTGCCTTGTGGTTTGTGCTTTATGGTTTTTCGCCTCTCGGGAAAGTAAAACTTAGAGCAACAGCAATTGACATAACAAAGTTGGCTGGCGCGCGTTTCCTGATTGATGTTAAGACTCAGACCCTAGGTTCAATTCCCGATCACGACGGGGCTTTTTGTATTAGTTTTAACTCATTACGCAGCCATAAAAGTCATGACGCAGCCAACCTGTTCTCATGCATCTCGGACTCGGCGCGGACACAAGGGTATTTTTCCGTTTTCTTCCGCGTCTTTCCATGTTATTTTTTATACAATGCCTTGTATTGTCGACCATTGCAATTTCTGTTTATGCAAGGATCTAATATAATTTCTGTATTAGAATCGTGCAGAATTGTATTGAAATCTTACAGGTTTCGGCTGCGTGTAGAGTCGATTAAGACCAATTCAATCGTTGAAGGCTTTCTAGATGAGGAAAAATAAGTAGGACTATCAGGGTATTGTATTGTGAAGTATCCTGAAAAGCACTCATCAAATAAAATTCTGCTATTGGATTTATTTGCGATGTTTAGCCACAAAGTAATCCACGACAACAACAAAATGAGTTATTGCGAGTCAATTTCCGCAAATCATTTTGAAGCAAATTAACTTGCTGCCCAGTGCATTGAAAAGGCAAATCGGCAGCTATGAAAGTATATTAACCAAGCACACCTTAAGTTTCAAAAACTTTAGTTTCAAATGACGAAAACAGTTGATGTTTGTTTTATACGCCTATGAATGATGATTGCTACTCCCCCACATGCCCCATCAAGTCGATCATTACGATAAACAAAAAAGTAAGGATCTGTTTTTAGTATGGATCAAGGTTTTAAATAAGTTTCAGTAATAACTACTATATGCACGTCAATAGCTGTAAGAAAATTAAACAGCTCATCCTCTTTAGCATTCAAAGAACGAGCATTCCAATTTAAAATATTTAAATTATTATTATTATTATCCATTAGAAAAACGTAATCCAAATAACAATTTGATTAGTAAATTTTACACCGACTTGGACTGCTTCAGTCATAATGGTGGCTTTGAACATTGCATCAATCATTAGATTCAATTGTTCAGTTTGAAAATTAAAATCAGAGGGAGACATATCACTTGAAGTGGGTACATTATCTGATGATATTCCGTTAGAATTTTCGGTAGACTAAGAGGCGGAGTAGAAGTTTCCTGTGGCGGCAGGGTTTTTCCATTTGATTTGAAACAATTTGAACGGGTACTCATAGTATGTAAAGGGGAGGAGTTCAAATTACCTGCTACGATTTCGGTAACGGATTTTCCTTGGGTTGATACAATCGAAATTAAAATATTCGAAAGGCTACCCGACGGATTAAAATTAGTTTGTGAATGAGCATGATTAAACTCTTCCTGTCGTGAATTATAGTATATTTTGAATTCATGATGGACACGCTGAACATTTTCTAGTCAAGTGTCTTGATATCGATTTTTTTTATTATTTCTTATGTAAGCTTTATCTACTACAATGCGTATGATTCTTAATCAAGCGATCGTCAACTGAAAAATGAACATTGTCCGAAACTCTACCAGGGAAATTCCGGAAACGACTGTTATCGTAACGGACATTACTGTTCATCTGCCTGGCACGAGCCTCGACGACACGCTTACGCGAAGGGCAAGCCCAAAAATTTGACTTATGATTGCCCCCGCAATTTGCGCATATGAACTTATCGGTATCTTCCTTCACTGAATAGACTTCCTTGGCGTGAGAAGAACCTCCGCAAATCATGCATTTTGCATCCAACGTCCTTTCTTCCATTCTTGCCACGTTTAGTGACAGTTTTAAATCCCACTTTTTTGGGAAGGAAGTTCTGAATTCAGAGATTTGCCCTTTCTTCTGTTTGTGGTAGGAATCATGTTCAGTGAATAATCGACGAAACCTTCTAAAAGGTTATTTTTTCTTCCCAAGACGATGTCCAAGAAGAATTAAAAAGAGAAAAATCGAAGGCACTGATCCAAACAAGAATCGAAAAGGGATTATAGGGTATAAATATAAAAAAGTAGTACTGAAAAGTAAGGTTTTATTGCTTTATGAAGTTTCCAAAAAAAAACTTTCGATAGCCTCAGCTTGAATCTGAGCACGTGCAGCACGAGAATACGATACGCACTACTGAATTGAGACATATCTTGTCCACTGAAGCACCACCCACTCCCACTGTGCATATCAAGTCTTGGTCACTATTACATGGCAATAACACCGAGCACTCGGACTGATGCTGATCCACGCATTGCCCTCCCTTGTCGCTTTTTCCGTCTCTCTTACCCTGACCGGACGCCACGGTCTGTCCATCCGCGGAACTCCGCCGCAAATGCGCACTTGATGCACTCTGACGACCACACACACGTAGGTACCCACAGTATATCTATCTTGTACCGTAATTCGTGGAGTAGTTGATCGACTATTGACCCAGTCATATAAAGACACCATCCAAATAAAATGGGGCCATCCTTAAGTAGTCGAGTGGTTAGGGTCCGGGACTACAAAGCAAAGCCATGCTGAAGGTGTCTGGGTTCGATACCCGGTCCGTCCCTGATCTTTTCGTAATGGAAATTTCCTTTACTTCCCTGGGCATAAAGTATCATCGCAGCTGCCACACGATATACAAAAGCGAAAATAGGAGCTTTGGCAAAGAAAGCTCTCAGTTAATAACTGTGGAAGTGCTCATTGAACACTAAGCTGAGAAACAGGCTATGATCTAGAATATCATTATATAAAGCCAAGAAGAAAGAAGAAATATTTGAAAATATTTCAATGATGCATCCCACCAACATAATCGCTCAAAAGTGATCAACATCATCCCACTGTACGGTACCAAACCCACGTACAAATAAAATATGTAATGTGAAAATGGAAAGGGGAGAGAAATTCATCTCCCAAAAGCGTTTATTTTGCTTAACGGTGTGGAACATGGAGGACCGCGTGTGCCATCCATACGATCCGATGGTGCCGATTGAGCGGGTTCTCGTTTTGGGCGGTGAATCAGTCGTCGTCGTCGGTCCGCGGAATTATGGAAGCGAGATTCGTACAGTCAGTGGACGGGGAGAGCGTGAGGGAGGGCACTTTTATTCATTTCTATCAGTCAGTAACATTTGATCAAGGCACGTAAAATAGAGTTATGTGGCGACGCATCGGTGACTATTTTCATTTTGTAATCCGGATGGTGTGAAGCGCTTTACATGACATTTATATTTCTTGTTGTGTGTTTGTTTTAGTTAGGAGGGAAAAGTTGTTACAAATGGGTATAATTTTGTGTCATGAATGATGTATTTTATGTAATATTCGAAGTAAAAAATATAGAATAAAATTTTGCCTCGATGCAAATTAATTTTGCTCTTAATTTTTTTATTAATATCATTTCAAACATTACGTTAATTACGGATATCTTATATCCGCGTTTGAAGCTCAGTTGGACATAATTTGCACCTCAAACGCAAATAGTAATATAAACATTTTGTTAACAATATATTGCTGTTTGCGATTGACGTGCAAATCCAGCCTAAGGCGAAGTAGGCCGTCATTGAAATTTGTACGCGTCGTTGATGATTGTTGCTAATTCATCTCACGATTTCGAATCAAAGAAAATCAGTTGGTTTTGCACTGACACAGCTGAAAAAGTATTAGCATACTTTATGCATGTTAGCGCGTACAGTGATACTTTTTCAAGTCAATATAAACTATCAAGACTGAGTTTTATCACTTTGAAAGAATGCTGTAAAATAATCATTGTTGCCAAAACGAATGACGGACTACTTAGCCCTAACTGAGCTTTGAACGCGGTAACACAAAGTAACCAAAGGATACTTAGCAACCACGATCCATATCACCGCCAACCCAGCATAGAAATAAAACTTTGACATCGCCTTCCTTGTTAAAAATCTTACCGCGTTTGGTGTTCCCGCATTTGCATTTCAAACGCACACAGCAATATTACATTTCACTTGCCGTAGAAGCTCAGAATTTGTACAGGTGAGTTGATTTCTCCTGCTTATAGGATAAAAATTTTTTTTCAATTAACTCAACCAAATATATAACGCAATAATCGAGGCAATAGAAGATTGCAACAATTTTTGCCTACAATTATTAATAATTTTATTTGACATTTGTTCCAGTGTTTCAATAGGAGAAATTCCATGTCACTCATTAGTACTGTACCAGGGACGCTTCAGAATCATTTTCAATATTTTATTTTGCATCCTCTGAAGAGCTTTCTTACTAGTAGGATCAAAAGCTTATCCCTTATGACGAAAAAAAAACTGGCGAAAACGTGTTTGAAACATGGATTGAAAAAAATTGTACCTACAATGTAATGCATTTTACATTCCTCCAATTAACGGTATTTTTTCGGTTTTACTTTTATAATTGGTAACCCGTAGAAAATGGAACATAACCAACCAACCATTTATAAAACCGTTATGCCAGGTTGTTTCCAAGAACGTCGAACATAGCGAACATTGTCTGCCATTTTAACATTTCTGACATTCATTTCATCATTAGCTCACAACTTTTGACCTTCCATAATACCTTGGCCCGATTTTCGCTATCACTGACCAATGATGACCATCCATTGAAATGCCACCCATGAGAATATTTTTCTTTTACGCTGGTCTGCAAATCCCGAGCTAAGTCCTTTATGGCGAACCCATGCTGCAAAATCTTCGAAGCGGAACGCCAGATTTTGGCCTACCAAGGCTCAGGACGGATATTGTGCTTTCCCAGCTGATGTAGGAGGTGTCACTTTTCCGATAAACAACTGTGCAAAAGAGCTAGCGAACGAACGAACGAAAACTGTAATCCGAGCATGAAGCGTATCGTGATATTTGCACCCGCCTGCAAATTCACACCTCAGCGATTGACTCGGCGAAATTTTCGCAGGGAGTTTTCTCTGAGGCATCATCATTTCACCTACACTTGGGCACTACGGTGAAACATCCAGCCGATCGGTGGAATCCTCTGTCGGGTTGCTTATTGGTGTGGCAGTGCATTGCATTGCATAGTGGTTTGCTTTCTTATAAATGTTGGTCAAAACCTCTAAAGTGCTCTAAATTAATTGCTAATGACAATTTACAAACCTAACACAATTTTGTTTTGTCTTTATTAACGAGATTTTCATTCTTGAGTTAGTTCGTCTTAGGACCAACGGCTTTGCTTCTCTTCTGAGGGATTTTGATTTTGAGTGCTCGAACCTATGCAGGTACTGCCTATAGCCACAAAGCTCTGACAGAAACTGCTTTTGGTGGAATTTCTTTTCCCCATGGTTTTGTATAGTCATTTGATACCTTTGGTATTAGCCATCTACCCTTAGTAGAGTTATCTCATTCCTGCTGCCATCTTCTGAGCGTTTCCTCTTTACACGTGTCGCGGACTCCTCTGGTACCCCTTTGGTTGAAGCATTGAACATCTTCCTTGATGATGAGCCCGATGGGCGTCATCCCGGCTATGATGCACACGGCCTCTTTAGATACCGTTCAGTATGTGCTTGAGTAGGCTTAAGAGTAAACACATGATCCTATACATGCTTTCCAACCGCTTTAGTTTTCTGTTCGTTCTAAGATTGGTCCTCCATACTTCAGTATGGAAGATCACGCCTGCCAGGAGCTTGCGTTTGCTGATAAATTCAGGAGAGCTGTTAGACATCATCCTCGAAAACGTCGCTATAGCCGTAGATGCCCTCTTACAGGCATATTCAACGTGGCTAGCGATGCTGATATTGTCATCTATCATTACCCCAAGACGCCTAAGCAATCGCTTGGACTCTATGGTGCAATCACCTACCGAGATAAGCGCCCGTTGCTCGGACTTGTTGACCATCACCATCTCAGTCTCAGTGGCTTAGTCCAAGTTTCCTAGACTTCATCCATTCCTTAACTATGGAGATAGAGTGCGCTGCTGTCAACTCTACTTCCTCCATCGATTCACCATAGACCACTAGGGTGATGTCGTCGGCGAAGCCAACAATCTTAACATCCGTCGGAAGGGGCATCCTCAGTACCTCATCGTACATCGCATTCTATAACATCTGAACCTTGAGGTACTCCTGCGGTAATTCGAACGCTTTTTTTGCCCCTCCTCTGTGTCAAACAGTAGAATCCTACCATCAAAATAGCTTTCGAGAAGCTTACACAACTGCACTGTTACCTTGAGGCGGCGAAGTGCTTGGGCTATCGCTTCTCAGTTTGCGCTGTTGAGCGAATTCTTGACACCCAGAGTGACAACCGCGCAGTAACGGATCTTCTTTTTCTTCATCTTGGCATTACGTCCTCACTGGGACAGAACCTGCTTCTCAGCATAGTGTTCTTATGAGCACTTCAACAATTATTAACTGAGACTTTCTTTGCCAATTTTGCCACTTTCGCATTTGTATATTGTGTGGCAGGTACGATTATACTCTATGCCCAGGGAAATCAAGGAAATTTCAATTACGAAAAGATCCTGAACCGACCGGGAATTGAAACCAGACACCTTCAGCATGGCGTTGCTTTGTAGCCGCGGACTCTAACCACTCGGCTAAGGAAGCCCCCCAGTAACGGATGCCGTTCCTTTTTTTGCTCGATTGCCACCTCAGCTGTCTGAACAACCGACTGGATAGCGTCCAGAGTAGATTTACTTTTCCTGAACCCAAATTGTTTGATGGACAGGTCGTCCGTACTTTTCGTATACGGTACTAGCTTGTTGATGATCAACCTCTCCAACATCTTGCCCGTCGTATCTAGTAGACAGATTGGTCTATACTCCGACGGGACACCTGGTTGTTTCCCGTCTTTGGTAGTAGCAACAATTTCTGTCGCTTCCATACATCTGGGAAGATTTTTTGATCTATGCAGCGTTGCACCGTGGTTCTGAATATGTCCGGATCCGCATTCATTGCCACTTTTAAAGCAACCTTGGAGATACCATCGGGTTCCGGTGCCTTGTTCGACACGAATGATTTCACGACTTCTGTCAGCTCTTCGTTCGTCACCCTCACTATATCTACTCCTTCATCTGTCGCATACGACGCCAGGAGCCATGAGATTGTGGGGTGATGCTGGAAGAGTACATCGATTATCGATCGCAGCAGCTTGGGCGACTTCTCTTCGGACTCCGAAATTGCTCCGAAGGATATCCAGGAGAAATTCCTGGAGGACCTCCAAAGAAATTCATGGAAGGGGTTTGGTAGAACTGCAGAATATTTTTAGAGGAACTCCGGAATTCTTAAAATAAATGCTTGAGGAACTTCAAAGGACTCGGTGAGAGAACTCCGGACCGATTATTAGAGGAGCTCTGGAAACGTTCTTGTAGAAACTCCAAGGTAATTGCATGAGAAACTCAGGAGAAACTATGGAGGAAATCCGAAGGAATTCTCGGTAGACTCTAGAGACTTCCCAGAAAGAATTGCTGACAAACTCCTGGTGGACCTCCAGAGGATCGTCGCGGAAGAATTCCTGAAGAAACTCCCAGATCAACTCTGGAGGATTTCTTGGAGGAAATCTGGAGCATTTCCCGAAAGAATTCTCAGAGAAGCGCATGGAGGAACATTGGAAAAATATCCTTGAGGAATGCCGAAAGAAATCTTGGAGGAACTCCCGAGGAATTGCTGGAAAAAAAATCTGAAGGAATTATCTGAAGGTGAAGCTTTGAAGGACTTCCCGGAGGAACTCTGAAGGAATTCCTGGAGGACCTCCGTAGGAATTGGTATTGGAAATCCCCTGAGGAATTACTGGAGAAAATCCCAGAGGAGTTCTTGAGGGACATCCCCGGAGGAATATTTGAAAAAAAAAAACTCTAGAGCTAATCGCGAGTTTTTCGAGGAACTCCGACGGAATCCCCGGAAGAATTTCTGAAGGAAATCACCAGAGCAATTTCTGGAGGAAATCCCTGGAGTAATTTTTGGAGGAAATCCCTCAAATAGTTTCTGGACGAAATCTCGAGAGGATTTTTTGAAAATCCCCGGTAGAGTTCTTCTTCTTCCTCCCGAGATATCAACCCTTGAAATTCCCGGAGGAATACCTGGAGAAAATTCCCGGAGAAATTTCTGGAGTGAGATTCCGGAAAAAATCCTGTTGCAATTCCCCAGAGAAATTTCTGGATGTATTCTCTGAAAAAAATCCCGAAGGAAATCCCCGACAAAATTTCTGGACACAATCTCAAGAGAAATTCCTGGACAAAATCCCCGCAGAAATTGCTTTTGTAAATCCTCTGAGAAATTTCTGCATTAAATCCCCAGAGGAAATCCCTAAAATCCTCGCAAGAAATCTCCGGAGAAACTCCTTGTGCACATCCCAAGAGAAATTCCTGAAGGAAAGTTCAGAATGAATTCTCTGAAAGAAAAATCCTCGGTAGGGATTCCTGAAGGAAATCCCAGGGTCTTGAAAGAAGTCCCCGAATGAATTCCTGGAGGAAATCCTAGGAGGAATTCCTGGTGGAAATCCTGGTCGACAAACCTAGAAAACTTTTGCACCCTTACATCCTTGACTACAAAGCTCAGGAAGAAAAATCCTAACTAATTAACAAACGTGTGTCAAATTAGATTTGGAACAAATGTTGTTCCAAATCCGACCAAAAATAGACCAGAAAACTGGTATAAAATAAAATTGGACCATCATTTGCAACACCGGTGCAATGACCAATTTTTAACATGGTCCAAAAATTTGGACCCAACCAGTGAATTGGACCACCGCTGAAGTTGCCCTTAGACGTGGTGTTTGCCGCCAGGTCCTCTTCCACTGCGTACAGCCAGCGTATTCGTGGTCTTCCCTGAAGGCGCCGAGCTCAACCTGGTTCCCTGCTGAATATTATTTTCGCAATCGATGCGATTGATTCCAATTAGGTCTATATCGTCCGCAAGGCCAAGGAGCATGTGCGACCTTGTAATAATAGTGCCATTTCTCTGCACGCCAGATCTCCTAATAGCACCTTCGAGTGCAATGTTGAACAGTAAATTCGAAAGTGCGTCTCCCTGCTTCAACCCGTCTGACGTCATGAACGAGGTTGACACCTCGTCTGCGATCCGAACTCTTGATTTCGAACCATCCAGCGTAGTACATATCAGCCTTATTAGTTTCGCCGGAAAACCATGTTCAGACATTATCTGACACAGCTCATTTCTTTTCATTGAGTCGTACGCCACCTTGAAATCAATAAACAGATGGTAAGTCTGCAAGATATACTCCCGGAATTTATCTAGGATCATTCGCAAGCTAAACAACCAGCCGATGGGCAATTCTTCGTCCTCCCATACCTTCAGAAGTACTCGGTGGATCGACTGACAAAGCTGCTCACTTCCGTGCTTGAGAAGCTCGACCGGGATCTCGTCCTTCCCAGCAGCCTTACAGTTCTTCAGCTCGCTGATAGCCTTTTTAACCTCTGTTATGTCGATGGGTCCACAGCATGATCGTCATCATCAATCATCCTATTTCTCACTACATTTCTATTTTCACCGTTCAACAATTGCTGCAAGTGCTCATCCCACCTGGCAGCCATCGCCGTTTTATCGGTCAGCAAATTCTCTTCTCGATCATTGCACATGGCCGGCACTGGAACGGTATTGTGCCGCGCACCATTGATCCTTGCATAGAATGTCCGCATATAATTCCGGTTCATGCTTTCATGAGCTTCAGCTACCACACTTTTTTCTTGCTGCCTTTTCTTTCTGCGGTGGGTTCGCTTTTCTTCGGCTCTCGCGGCCCTGTACCGCTCTTTGTTCTGTCGGGTACCGGCAAAATGGCAGATGCTGGCGGTACTGTGCAGCTACCCCAGCAGTCGACAAGCGTTGCATATTGAAGCGCAGCGTTCTGTTTGTTTGGGAACTCGTGACGCTGAATAACCGCGCCCGAATTTTAGCTACAACAAAATAATGATCCGAGTCGATATTAGGGCCTCGGAAGGTCCTCACATCCATGACATCTGAGAAATGTCGCCCATCAACCAGCACGTGGTCTATTTGGGAGCAGGCATCACCACTCGGGTGTCGCCAGGTGTGTTTGAGGATATTCTTTCGTGCGAAGTAAGTACTGCTGATTGCCATCCCTCTAGCAGCGGCGAAGGTTACTATCCGCAGGCCATTATTTTGTTTTGAGATTTTGTTGAGATACAGCTGTTTACAGTAAGAAATAATTATTCTGCCCATACAAGCATAACTGTCCCACATGGCAAAAGTAACATACTTTACTTTTGCTGGCTCTACGTCCTTCAAGACATGGCCTGCGCCACAATGTTACGCCAACTAACTCGGTCCATGTCTGCTAACCTCCAATTTCTCGATCGCCCCAAACTTCCAAGATCCTGCTCCTCTTGGTCAAACCACCTAGCTCGTTGCGCTCCCCTTCGTCTTGTACCGGCCGGATTTGAGGTAAACACCATTTTTGCGAGATTGTTGTTCGGCATTCTCACAACGTGTCCCGCCCATCGTACCCTTCCAGCTTTGGCGACTTTCTGGATACTGGGTTCACCGTAGAGTTGCGCAAGCTCGTGGTTCATTTTTCTCCTCCATACGCCTTTCTCACATACTCCGCTTGCAGGTCATGGCAAAAGTAAGCATTAAGAAAATATTCAATGATCCAATAGTATATAAACCTATAGAAAATATATTTTGGGTACTTCGTTTTTAGAAATTCTTTCCGGCTATGCGCCACTGTGCATCGGCTCAAACGACTCAATGCAAAATCAACTCATCAAATTTCAGACGGTTTCTCTAATCTTCTTATTTTAGTTCGGTTGTTTTGAGAGACAAATAGGAAGACGCAAAACCAAGGAAAGCTAGCCGCGTGATTATTCAAAGGTTTCGCGATATCCCACTCGTCTGGTAGGTAGCGTGGGGTAGTGGCATTATTGCTCAGTTTTTCGGCTGAATATGCTTTTGATTAATCATAACGTGGGTTGAAAGTGATATACCGGCTGCGGTTGTTGTAATAATAGCCGGTTTAGCATGTGTAGGGAAATTGATTGCAGTCTTTAGGAGTTCAAGAGTTGTTGAGGCGATGATTTGTTTGTTGCTTTTTTTTTCGAGATAGTGGCTTGGTCGCCAAATCTGTTAAACTTATTATTCGATTTTCTTATACAATTTCAAACATTACTTTTATTTCTTATATTTTCATTGCAGAATCGCGAGTTCATTTGCAATGAAAAGTTTACGTAAAGTTTACCATGAATATATGTTTTATGTGTATTCCTGTAGCTCTTGAGCAATTTAAAGCGATATATTTTTCGGATTGAATGTTTAACAACAAATGATCAAATGTCTCCTTTTCTTTTATCATCACTTCTTACAAACTTTAACCCACCCATTACAACCCACGAGGCTATAAATGTATCCGGGCTCATCGTAAATCGCCCAATCCCTTGTTTGGGGATCTTATCTGTCTCCGATCGCAATAAAGCCTCAACTTGTAAACTGTCGTAGCTTACAACAATATTTAGAATAAATATCAGAACCGACCGCAATCAAATAAAACCTATGGCTTTTCCTGTTTTCGTCGCTTTTTCACCCAATTCTTTGCGCCCGTCACCCACGCAACCACAATGAACCCCACGCAAACCACCACCCAGTAATTGGTAATAATTTATGGCAACGATAACCGAAAATTTTCGTATAACCTCACAGGTGGAATCAAAGCGGAACCCTTTATTTTTTTCGATTCGCGCACAAATAAATGACATCGTTATGTTGTAGTTATGGTGAACGCAAAAGGGCTCTATTCCGTTTGCCTTCGGTTCGGTTTATTTAGTTACAATCGCTTTCAATGACATCTTGCCGGAGTCTACGACAAATATTCCCATCATGTGCAATCGACTGGGACTAATTGATCACCAAAGGAAAAAAATATGAGGAAAAAATGAAATGGTTTGAAGTTGACAAATTGTACCGCTTGGTAATTGAGGGCTCGACTGAGGCCATGTAGACAAGACACAATTTTATATTGTAACGGAATGGTCGATGATGATTTGATAAGGGATTGAAAAGGGTTTTGGATGTTCGTGGAAATTGGAAACGAGGAACGTCTGATTGGCTTAGGCATTCTTTCTTTTTCTAGCCTTTTCGGTTAAGAACGTTTCTTTGGTAGACTAGCTATATTAGGCACGTCTGCCGTTTTATTGAATTATTTCGAGTTTCGCATAGTCCCACTACCAAAGGCATTCAAGCTTGAACACATTCTGATGATTTGACTTCTGATAATACACTGACGATGATGGTACAACTGGAAATCAGTAATATAATAATATATTGCCGAGTGGTTAGAGTCCGCGGCTTCCAAGCAAAGTCATGCTGAAGGTGTCTGGGTTCGATTCCCGGTTGGTCCAGGATCTTTTCGTAATGGAAATTTCCTTGACTTCTTTGGGTATAGAGTATCATTGTTCCTGCCACACGATATGCGAATGCGAAAATGACAAGCTCGGCAAAGAAAGCTCTCAGTTAATAACTGTGGAACACTAAGCTGAGCAGCAGGATCTGTTTCAGTGGGGCCACGATGCCAAGAAGAAGAAGAAGATCGTCTGAAATCATATAATTACAAATGTAATTATTTGCTCAATATAGAAATAATTTAAAATAATTTTTAAAATCATAATCATACACGAAACAGAAATAGATACTTTTCAAACAAGTTTGAATCTCATTACACATATACTGGATGGAATTCATTCAAACTATGTATTACAGTTAACTGGTGAATAACATATTTAGCAATTCAAGGATCAAATTCAGATGTATAGCTCAAATAATCATATTATTATAATTTGTCAGTTGGCTGATCTTAAACGTTCATCCCATTCTTGATTTGACAGCATAATAATTCAAATATTCTTGTTTATTTACAGGTAAAATTGATCACCATTCAACATCAGTTCAAAACACCAAGTAAGCTTCATAACTTCACTCTTAACAAACTAAATGAACATTGTATACATGTAACTGAACTTTCCCACACAAACCTTCAAACTGTTTTTAAGTACCAAACAGTTCAACAATAGTTTACAACAAAATATTAGTGGCAAGAAAATGTTTTATTTTCAAATAGAAGCCCTATCATAGATAATGTCGGAGATAGATAACTCAAGAAATCTATTAGAGATAAAAGTTACCAGAAGTCAACCAGACTGAAGTAATGCTTAAAGATTACTAGGGAGCATAACTATGCATAGACACATCAAGCTCCCTATGCAGTTCGTTAAGGTGAAACATCTCGGAATTCAAAGATGGCCGTCACAATGGCCGACTTGTGCCCCTACTCACGTTTTCGAAGGCACTAAACTAGAGAAATAGTTGGCAAACGTTTCTGATCTTCTTATTTTAAGATTTCTGCTAGTGCACAATGCCAAAATAAAAAGTTCACTGTAGTTGGATGTGTTCTTCGCGAGATTTGTGCATCTGAAGTTGCAGTGCAATCTTAAAAGATGATTCCAAACTGTTTCACCTTAACGTTACAGCGACGATTGAACCATCGTCGGTATCATATGGATGTTGTTTTCTGACTCGTTTATTTTTATCATCCTTTTCCTTTCGCACTCATTTTGATCTTGATTACCGTTTTGTCTCAAATTCCGAACAGACTCATATTCCGAACACTCGGTTTTTGTATGGCGATTTGGTTGAAATGTTTCGCTGAAATATGTCATCATATTACCAGGAAATGGCAGTCAATTGCAATTCAGTTCTAACGTCTTTCAATCTATTTTATACCTCGGAAGTAGTGATGATTTTCTAGTTCGAAACCAGTAGAACTAGCTCAGATGTTTTTATTTGCAAAAATATTCATTTGAATATGATTTATTCGTATTGTTCGGACTTTGAATCAAGGTGTTCGGAATATGAGACAGAATAAACACAGTGTTCGGCATTTGAATCAATATGTTGATCCATACTTTTACGTAAAAACAATACTAAACAAGTTTAAACAAACAATTATATCAGCAAATTCAACAGCTAACAGTTAGGCTATGTGAAGCAATTAAAATTTTCACGATAAGCAGCTGATTTATGCCTCTCAAATGCATTTGAAGTCACTGTAGGCCTTAAGTGTTCGGAATATGAGTCAAAACGGTATCAATAAGTTGGGAGGAGGAGCGTTCACATTTGAATCCACGGGAAGGACATGGTCGGAGAAATGATAGAAACTTTATGACTAAGGAAGCCATGAAAATCAACCAGAATAGTTCGTAAATTGATTTTTTTATATCATTACCACAAGGTTAAGACAAATGCCAAAGATTCCTTGAAGTAGGTCAGAGCGTTCATTTATGAACCGTGCAAAACTTGCTTCAGATGTTTAATGGATCATTGAAAGTAGTTTCTGCCAGTGCTCACCGCATCAAAACAAAGGCGCCACTGTATACGGGATTTAACATTGTGACAGCATTGCTGTTCTGTCAAACACACAACGCTACGGTGGCGCTATCTATGCTTTCCATAGCGGCCGTTTTGGTTATTTTAATGATCCATTGGAATTTCAAGCATATTTGGAGACAATTATTGCAAATATCCTCCATAATTTACGTCTCACTTACGAGGGATCGCTTCATTAACTCTTCATGTGATTTCAGAAGTGTCCAGGTATTCCCCCAAGAATTTCTATATTTTCCAAAGACTCTTCTTCCCTGGTTGACAATTCGGAACAAACATTTCAAAAGGACACATTGACATTGGTAAACAATGGCTTTGCAGGACGTTGTTGAGCTCAATGCAACTCGATCGCGTCTACCAATACCACAATCAGGAAGAGCTAACACTAATCTTCTTGATAGTGGTGTTGGTTTGCGTGGGCGGGCTAAAATGGGCTCAACAACAACGTTTCTGAAAAAAGGCTCAAGACCTCTTGAGCCCTTTTCAAATGTTTGTCCAGAACTGTTCTTACTGGCCTAACCACTTTTTGCGCATCTATTTGTGAGCTACCAAAACACCCTCAAAATACAATAATTGATATGATGATGAGCAAAAATCGATTAAAATAAGGTTCATTACAGTACAGACCTCCAGAATAATAAAAATTCTCATATAGGTACCGTTCCAGGGTCTCTACCTATACCTGCTCCATTATGTTTGCAAGACCATATTTGATTTGTGACCTTTGTTTTATTGAGTTTTTTTTTTTAATCGAATGTCGTGTAAACACGAACAGATCATTTTTCGTATTTTGAATGTACAATTCATTGACTTTCAAATACGTACCAAAATTTGTATAAATTGCATCCTGGATACTCTACAGTTCATTCGGAGAGTATATCGCGGTAACAATTTCTTGTATTTATTCGTCTGCACGATGTTTAAAAAGTAGTTATACACAAAAAGGACAGAACACAAGGAAACACAACTTGAGAATATAACACAACATATATATAAACTATACAAAAACCCAAAACAATGTTTGATTCAACTGCCCATGTAACCAATTTACACCTTCGTGCCAATATAGTGCTATTACACAGCTGACATGCCCTATATTAGCCTATAATAGCCCTATAAGGCCAAAAAGGCGAATTAGCAGGCTAGTGGTTACTTGGGTGTAGTAAGTTCATTACAAGTGAAATTCATTAATTCGTTAGATCATGATATTATGACTATGAATCAGGATTTCTCGAGTCATAGTCATGATTTTTCATAAACGTAACATCCAGAGCGACAACACTGAGCGGTACACTTGCATCAATTTATTCGTATAGATCACTTAAAACTCTACACAATAAAGTGATTGTGTGGTAGAGTACGTGGCTCTCAATCAGAAGGTTCTCGGTTCGAATTACGCTGTTACGACGAAAATGGGGTTCTGTGTGGCTTAAAGTCGAATTATATAGGGGGCCTTCCTTAGCCGAGTGGTTAGAGTCCGCGGCTACAAAGCAAAGCCATGCTGAAGGTGTCTGGGTTCAATTCCCAGTCGGTCCAGGATCTTTTCGTAATGGAAATTTCCTTGACTTTCCTGGGCATAGAGTATAATCGTACCTGCCACACGATATACGAATGCGAAAATGGCAACTTTGGCATAGAAAGCTCTCAGTTAATAACTGTGGAAGTGCTCATAAGAACACTAAGCTGAGAAGCAGGCTCTGTCCCAGTGGGGACGTTAATGCCAAGAAGAAGAAGTCGAATTCTGAGCAAATCGCAACCTTCAATTAACGAGTGTGAAACAGCTGGAATTTGTTTTCGTGGTTATTCAAATACAAGTTTTTCATTTAGCAATACTTGCATAAATCGATCTTAGCCGGTATTTCAAATATCATCCACAAATAACCGTAACAATTTGCTGTTTGTTCTACACACCAAAAAAGTCTTAGAATTACATGTCACGTATTTCTAGCTTCAATCATGTAGAGCCATGAGTAATGTATTATTCAATTATAAATCCTATTGAGGATTTTGCCCTCTAATAGACTCACACCTAAATAATTTTGTCACACCAAAATATTCTCCCACTATGTTTGCCATGTATTGGATGGCGTCGTAGCTAACAAACCAACAAGTAACACACATGTAACGCATCTTGTTGGATTGTACATTGAATGCAAGGTGCGTGCTTCTATGAAAGTACCATACAGACTGACGTGTGAGTATTTATTTTTCCACGTTGAAAATGTGCACGAGAATCTATTTCTCAACTAAACGAACAATACAAACCTAGCTATTATACTCAAAATTGCTTACAAAACCTAAAAAATAGTACGCAAAACGCCTTCTCTCAAAGAATGTTGCAAGCAAAACCGCACGGCTTACATGACTTTACGCTGAAAATTCAATAATAAATTATGCACATGGAATGACCGAGCTGTCGATCCATCAATGTACATTATTTTTGACAGATTTTTCAGCATAGAATCATGTAAACCAACCGAGCATTCTCCTTTGCAATTTCTCAATCAAGATGCAAGAAAGCATGCAATATTGGCGAATCTAGGATACAAGATCGTGAAATGTTTCAGTTTCACTCAAGATTGCAAGCATTCCTGAATGCAATGAGGCAGTTTACATTATTTATCGTTGAATGTTTAGTTATAACTGGTTTTACATGACAGTCATAAAAGATAAAGTTCCATGTAGATTTCAGATTTTTTTTGCTGTGTATCAACAAGTTCGAAATGCGCAACACACGCACACGGGAATTCGACTCATGATATCATGAGTCCAACACTATGGCATATTTTCATAAGCAATAGGGAGACTTTCGGCTTCGGCACCATGCGACTATTATCGGCAACCAAATTTCAAACGCAAAATACACAGTGTTTTTCTATCAAAACACACCAATGAAAACATTCAGATGATTCCTTGTTCTGTCAGCTTCCCGCTGGCGAGATTTTCGAGACGACACAAACCAGAGATATTAAATCCAATGAACACGCCTCAAAATGCGACTGATTTGGAGCTGCCGAACAGATTCGCCTGCAGCGCTTATGGGAAAGTTGCCGAAGAGAATGAGGCTGCCGACAATAGTCACACTGACAAGAGATGTTCGCAGCGTTGCAAAAACGTTTCCAGAAAGATTTTAACAAGTCTGTCGGTGTGAATCGATAGAGGATAGAGCAGCGCATAAATGTAAACAAACAAACACGTTATTTGTCTGCTGATGTCCGAGAAAATTACAAAAAAAGCGCGGCATCGGCTTAGACTGCTGAGGATACGTAAATTTCCCTACGTATTATCAATATCAAAATGACGTTTGCAATCTAACTTCTAAAATTGCACTAAAACTTCAAACGCACTAATCTCGCGAAGGAAGCATCCAACAAGAGTAAACTTTTTATTTTGGCTTTGTGCACTAGCAAAAAGCTTAAAATAAGAAGATCAGGAACGTTTGCCTACTAGGGAGTCGATGCCGGTTATGGACCCTTTGCGTATCATGGACCCCCTACAGAAAAACATAAAATTAACACTCAAAGCAACTTTATTCCTATGAAAATCCACCGGGGGAACTTCGATTACATTGTTAGTCAGCAGTTTCAGGCAAAATATTTGGTTTGAGACGCATAAATACAAATATTTGAACAGTTTTCTAAATGAAACCACACAAGAGGGTCCATAATACGCATTTCCAGGTGGGTCCATAATACGTCGGCAGCGAGCCGGATTACATGGGAATCAAATGGAGGGTCCATAATACGCAACGTCAAATTTGTAAACAATCCTATTATGGACCCCGGGAGGGTCCATAATAGGCATTCGGACAACAGTTTTTCAAATGCATATTTCTCTGGAAAAATCGAATGATTTTGTATGTTTCATAGACGTATTATGAAGTAAAGACATTGAATTTGTTGTTAGACTCCACAAAACGTATATGCGTCTGAGATATCATTGCGGAAAAGCGTCTAGAATGAATTTCAGCTACTAAGGGGTCCATTACTAGCATTGAAACCCTATTTACCTATATAGTGTAGTGACTTTGAAAATGCGAGTAGGTCACAAGTCGGCCATTGTGACGGCCATCTTTGGAGTCTAAGATGTGTCACCATAAATACATACTAAAATTTCGTTATCAACATCTCCAAAACACGGTTTTAGTTTCATGAATACTTTGTAATTCAGGCGTATCCATCTAAAACCGAGGGATAAGAGGTGCCCAAACTTGACGATCTCGAATTTCTATTTCTTGGTCCTTCGAAAGATCCGGAACGTCCGTAATAGTGAACATTTCTTGAAGATTTACCTAGAGAGTATCTAAAATTTCTTGAACCTTCAAAAAATCTGGTACGTCCGTAGAAATGGACATATGCTGCAATTGATCCACAAAGCTGTGGTTTATTCCGAACAATTCGCATGTGTGGTTTCAGAATCGTATTAATGCCGTTCTGTCACTGTCATTTTGAACGGCAATATTATGGTAATCCGGAAGATCCGAAACATCCGAAAGAGTGAACATTTCTTTAAAATTGGTTTTGAGTGCTGAAATATTCTCTAATCATTTTTTTCTATTTCATTCATTTAATAGACTTAACTAAATTATTTTTGGGGAACTGTAAAACTAGTGGTCCAAAATGGACATATGCTGACAATTGACCTAAAGAGCTGCAATTTCTTCCAAACAATTTGCGTTTGTGGTTTAACAATCGTATCAATGTCATTAGACGAATTCCATGTCAAATCGGACAGTCGCAGAACTCGACCATCTTCGATTTGCAGTAAATTTTGCACATGTTTTTGGTTTGATAAAACAAGTGTTTTGCATAGAAAAATCGATCATTTTGACCCGAGAATAACTTATGAAAATGGCCTATACATTTTTGCCTGCAACTTATTTGAAAAACTCTAACTCCGAAAATGTTGATTTTAGAGAAAAATATTCTATGAAGAAGCTGTAGTAAACCGTTCGGTCTACAAGAAAAAAATATACGCTGAAAAAATATTTTATGTTTTCTTCATAAAAAATTCAATAATAAAACTTAAATTTAAAATTACACAGAAACCCCATTTTTATTTTTTTTTAAATTTTTAACTTATAATCTTGATCGTATACAGATGTTTGGGACAAAGTTTCATGATGGAGAAATTTTTAATAAAAAAGTTTTCCAACTTTTGGATAATTTCAAAATTTTGATTTTTTGTCAATATTAATACGTTTTGATGATACAATAAGAATCTTGAAATGATTCTGAACCATAATGATGATATGTTTAATTTCTCTAGAAGTAGCCATTTTCAAATTATATCGAGTTTAATGCAAAAATATTATTTAAATAATAAAAAAGGTCATTTTCATTAGTTATTCGCGATTTTTCATAAATTATAATACGTTTTCGAGAGTAAAGCCCTTTTTTTCTTTCCATTTAGTTACTTTCCTTGTTTAGAGTCTCGAATAACTAATGGAAATGGTCTATTTTAATATTTAATTATTCATATCATCATGAAGAAATTATTCATATCATCATTATGGTTCAGAATAATTTCAAGATTATTGTTGTGACATCAGAACGAATTAATTTTGACAAAAAAAATCAAAATTTTGAAAATTGATTAAAAGTTGTTCCTAGAAAAACTTTTTTATTTAAAAATTCTCCATTATGAAAAAAACCTTTATACTCTCAAGATTCTATGGTGAAAATTAAAAAAAATATTAAAAATGGGATTTTTGTGTAATTTCAAATTAAAGTTTTATTTTTGATTTTCTCATGAAAATAAATAAAATATTGTTTCAGTGTATATTTTTTGTTTGAATGCCAAACGGTTTACTACAACTTTGCATGCAACTTATTTGAAAAATTCTAACTCCTAAACTGTTGATTTTAGAGGAAAATGTTCTATGAAGAAGTTGTAGTGAACCGTTTGGACTATACGAAAAAAATATACACTGAAAAAATATTTTATTGATTTTCATAAAAAAATCAAAAATTAAACTAAAATTTTAAATTACACAAAATATTTTTTAAATTTTTACCATAGAATCTTGATAGTAAACAGATTTTTGGGACAAAGTTTCATGATGGAGAAATATTTAATAAAAAAGTTTTTCTAAAAACAACTTTTGGTCGATTCTCAAAATTTTGATTTTTTTTTTTGGAAATAAACATGTTCTGATGATACAGTAAGCATCTTGAAATGATTCTAAGCCGTGATGATTATTTGAATAACTTCTCTAGATGTAGCTATTTTCGAATTATATCGAGTTTAATGCAAAAAATATTATTTAAATATTAAAATAGGCCATTTTCATTTTTTCTCCATAAAGGAAAATAAGTAAATGGGAAGTAATATGGTCTTTACTAGAGATGGTTGGGTCTCGGGGTTTTAACTAAGTTTTTTCTTGGAAAACTTTTTCGGGTTTCGGGTCGGGTTCGGGTTTAAAAAGCGAAAATTTTTCGGGTTCGAGTCGGGTCCGGGTTTGATTTTCAATTTTTGTCTCGGGTTCGGGTCGGGTTGGGGTTTGAAGGAATACAATGAGTCGGGTACGGCTCGGGTTCGGGTTTGAAAAATGAGAAACCCGACAATCTCTAGTTTTTACTCTCGAAAACGTATCATTTTTAAAGGAGAAACGTGAATAACTTATGAAAATGGCCTATTTTAATATTTAAATAATATTTTTTGCATTGAACCCGATATTATCCAAATCCAAAAGTTGTTCTTAGAAAAACTTTTTTATTAAATTTTTTTCCATCATGAAACTTTGTCCCAAACATCTTTTTACTATCAAGATTCTATGGGGAAAATTAAAAAAAAATTGAAAATGGGGTTTTTGTGTAATTTAAAATTCAAGTTTAATTTTCATTTTTCTGTGAAAAAAAATAAAATATTTTTTCAGTGTATATTTTTTTATTACAGCCTAAACGGTTCACTACAACTTCTTCATAGAACATTTTTCTCTAAAATCAACAGTTTCGGAGTTAGAATTTTTCAAATAAGTTGCATGCAAACATTTAAAGGCCATTTTCAAAAGTTACACTTGAGTCAAAATGATCAATTTTTCTATGGAAAACACTAATTCTACCATACCAAAAACAAGTGTAAAATTTAATCCAAATCGAAGATGGTCGAGTTCTGTGACTGACCGATTTGACATGGAATCCGTATATTGAAAAATTTCACTTTTATATGAAAATTCATCAAGTATTATTTAGGTATTACAATACCTGATCTAGTTATCAGCTTGGTATTTGTAGAATATGCATAAGGTATTATTTGAGGTATTTTACCTCTTATGCAGGGCTCATTTATACCTCATTCAGGTTGTAGGTTTTGGAAATTATCTGGTATGGAATACCTCAATTAGGTATTCAGTAGTTATTTTCTTCTGCTCGGGTAAGCAGGACGTTAGGGCTGGATTTTCATGAGCATTTCAAAGAATTTGAACGAAAAACCTGGTTTTTCATTTTTGATGATTGCTGATGATTGAATGATGGATGGATTCACTGCGGCACTAATGTGAGCTTCACCAAAAACTTCGAACTCATTCAAAATAAACGTCATTTCTACGTGAAAAATCACATTGATTATTCCCAATTAATTTTACCTCCACTTCACCTGACTAAGGTAATTATTACTAAACCATACATAACCACCAAATGAAGACTCGATTACACAGCGTAACAAAAATGACATTTTTGCGTGTCTCAAGGATCAAATTATGTGTCTCTAGTAGATTTGGGGTTGCTTAATCTGATGCCATTCTCAGAAATGTTCCAGCACGTCACAATTTTTAGCTACAGGTCGCCAAAGTTGTATAAACACTGGTTTTATTAATGTTTACATGAAATTTAAAGTACAATTTATCAAACTTTTTTTATAATCTAATCCATCAAACATGCAAAATAGAACTTGAACTTTCATTTCAGACATAATTTGATTGAAATTGCGCGATTAAATTTCGATTAAACCGATTTTTTCAACATGCTTGCAGTGTCCATACAAAATTCTTCGTTTCTTCTATATGGCAAAATACAACAATTCTCTAAACCATCAAAAAATAACTTTTCCGCATCGAAAGTATTACAAACTTTGATGATAAATATTGTTATACATATAAAGTTTAGATTCTGTGGCAAATTAAGCCAATATATTACCTTACAAGCTGGCAAACTTGCATGCAAGTTGGCTGAAATAGTCATTTTTTGCAGTTTCAACAGTCAATATCTAAAAAACTAGACGTGCTATGATATTTCTGAAAACGGCAATGGATTCAGCAACCCTTAATTAAAAGAATAGCAGTATTTTGGTGCTGGAGACAAAAACGTGTTCCGCAGTGTTATTGTTACTGGGGTTACCTATCGCACTTACGTTAAATGGTGGAATATTGACTTTCTAACAGGACAAAACGTGTCTTGTTCAGCTCATCAGTAAACCAATCTTGGTTAGTCGAATGAGAATCTTTGGAAACGTTTACCCAGTGCTCTGCCCATAACTGCATATTTGTAACATTCGACAAAAGTAGGCATTGAGTAAATGGAATACTAAGTGTGCATTTTGTGGCAGTATGGGAGGAAACTAAAATTTCTAAAAATTACCAGGAACTCAAAAATGCTTATTTGAGGCTAATATTTTGTACAACTCATATCGCATACTAGGTGAATTGTCAGAAAATAATTCTGATAGAAATTTCATTGCTATCACATTACGAGGCTCATTTATAATCTCAGTGTGACTGTTATGCGGTTATAATTACCAATGTGACAAAACAACTTGGTATTTTTTTCGAATTTTCTAGAACAATCTCACAGATTTCAGTTAGTTGATCGAAAGTATTTATCATTTGATGACTCTCCATGGTATTAACTCCATTTTGTCAAAAATGTCGAATGTGACTGTTTTGCAGTTATGGGCAGTGCTGTGAATGGTAATAGTAGTAGGCTTGAATTTCGCGAAAATCACGTGGCTCTCTCACTACAGTAGTTTAAAATCGTGAATCTCATCAAGTAGCCTATATTGGGTACATGAATTTCTCTATATCAGTAGTGTCATTGAAGGCTCTAAATGCGGGAAATGCAGCGGGAAATAGAACATTTTTCTACAGTAATTTTGGGTTGCCCTTAGCAACGGGTGTTTTGCAATTTTCAAGGCTTTTTGCCTACAGCAGCGATGGGCGTGAGTTTCACTGGCTTCGCTGACTGTGATTGGCTTTGTTTGACTACTGTAAAGTGAATTTCAGATTTTTTCCCAACCCTGCGTTTATCTAATGAGTGGTGATTCAATTTTTCTTTATCAAGAAAAACAATTTTTTGTTTTTTTTTTCAACTTTGAAGTACACAGTGTTTTCAAATTTTGTATTCGAATTGATATGATATCATTCAAAATCTTCAGCATAGACAGAAAGAGTTTTCAGTAGGTTTCAATATGATAGATGCATTTAAAATCCCATCCCTCTGAAATAGTTAAAAACCACTTGGTTTGCTAACAGAAAACCTGACTCGTTGCAAATCGAGCTTTATCGCGTGCTGGAGTGGCATCTTAGATGCAATGCTTGGGTGCCTGCCTGCCTGCCTGCTCAGCCTACCTCCGTAAATGTGTTTACTTGCCTGTGTCGTGCAATCAACCGTATGAATACGAAGTAAATGCAGTGTGTGCAAGCAAAGCCTGACGCATCCACAACACAACAGGAAGGAAGCTCTTTTGATGTTAACAAAGAGTAAAACACGCGCCACCGAAGTAACGAGTGAGTGATACCATAATAATTTGAACACCGGAATGCATCAACACAAATGAAAGGGACCTAAACTTTTCCACCAATCATTTTCGCGAGGAATCTGAAACGAAATTTTAATTTGAAAATTTCTACATCTAAATGACTGAGTTTCGAGCTCAGGTGTTAAGACAATCACGCGGCTTATATTTATTTCATCTGCGCGCCTTTTTGCTGTGCAGTCATCGCCTAATGACGAATAATTACAACCAGCAGCGTGGACATTTCCGCGTGATTATATCCCCGCATGGTATCGCACAGTGGCCCGATGCTGGGGAAAGCTAAGATATCGTGTGCTAAATTTTTGTGATGAAATCTTGATTTAATTATTTAACAGAACGTGTTCTTGCTACTACTTTGGCAAATTTTCATTCTCAAATAACGGCTATATCCTGCGCCGTAGCGTGCGGTAGGCCAGGTTGGCACCCACCAAGGGCGCCAGCCTACAGGGGGCGCCAAAATGCGTGAAACATGTGGTAATTTTTTTAAGATATTAAATTATGGGGATACTGAATTATTTAATATTGAAAAAATCACATCAGTAAAAATTTCAAAAGAATTATTGGACATAATATAGAAAAATATGAAACAATTTCTGAAAAGTTTTTAACAAAATATGCAATAGGCATTTCAAAATATATTGTTCATTCTTTGTATGTATTTTGAAGCTTGAAGTTCAGATAATTACATATAAATTAAGTTTGTTTATGAGAAGAAATAAAGATTTTTATTATTTAAATTTGTATGTATGGTAGAAGTTAGACTATATGTTTCGATCACTAAAGTTATTTATTAACCCCTCTACTAGTAGCTCCAGTGTTTACCGCAATAAGAAAAAAAAACAATTCGCGATAACTTTTTTGTTTCTTGATATTTTAGGACCATTTTTTCACAAATTCTCTTCTATGATATTGATTATATTGATTTATTATATTGATCATTGGTCATCTGGATCGGGAAATTTTCCGAAATTCCTTGGGGGATCGACGCCTAGCCATAACCCACGTTAATTTCTCAGGCTACAGAAATTTTGTCGTATTAAGATATTCGCTCTTCGGAACAATACATTAATGGCAATAGGTTGTGAAAAAAAATGAAGCAAATTGATGCAACCGTCTTTGAGTAATAAGCATTACGGTTTTTAGTATCACGCTGGCCAAATCTTGAAAACTTCAAATAACTTTAGGGGTCATGCACAAATTACGTCACGCTCCGAGGGGGGGGAGGGGGTCAAGCCAAGCGTGACAAGCCTTACAAAAATCTTGGAGGACTCATACAAAAAACGTGACAAAGGGAGGCGGTTCAAAAAGTTAAAATTTAGCGTGACATAATTTGTGTACCATCCCATATGGTAATATTTAGATGTCTCCAAGAATACGATTTGTATGATATTTTTCAAAATAGCTCCTTATTCCTAGCATTGTGTAGTCCACGTTTTATTTTTTTTTTGATAAATGGACCAAAAACCAGATGGCCGCCAAAGACATTTTATATGGAGAATGTCGGTCCCCCAAGGAACATTGGAATATGTTCAAAAGTAGATCACCAATGATTGAGATGGACATGGAATCATAAACTAAAAGAGTTTTTTTTTGTGAACTTGTTAACAAATGGTGCGGATATTGAGAAACAGACATGTTTTGGTGATTTGAATATTATTTTTCGTGGTAAAAAATGAAGCTGCTGGTAGAGGGGTTTTAATTAAAAAAAAAAACACTTTCCCACCTACATTCTAAGCCTTGAAAAAGGTTGCAGAATCATGACCAAATTCGTAGAAAACAGTGTCACTCAATCCCAGGCTGGATCCTAAAAGAAATTTTCGTAGAAAAGTGTACAAATTTGTCTAATATCAAAATTAGTTGTAGTTAAAAGTAAAAGTTTCTCTATTTTTTCCCCTTTTTTAGTAAAAAATCATCGTTCATGAAGTTATGGTCAAACAAAGCAAATTTTTTTAGTAAGATGCATTAGCTAAGACTAGTTTTGATTTGAGACAAATTAGATATTTTTCAAACCTTTTATAAAAATTTTTTTTTAGAGAATTAAGAATTAAAATAGCAAAGTTATGAAGAGTACACTGAAGGTCATATTTCATAACTTGAAAATTCACCTTCAAGTCACTTGCACTACCTCTAAATCTTAATATTTTTGAACAATATTTGAGGTTTCCCTTTTTACGTGATTCAAATCCAGAAAAACACACGAATTTTTGGTTATGAAAACTTTCGAAAAATAAGCCGCACCCTAATGTGCATGAATCCAACATAATCCTGAGCGGGATCCACGAAACTCTGGGCAGAATTTCAACAGAAAATTGGTCAAGATTCTCTCAAAACCAAGGACAGGATTCTAAACAAAGCTCTCGCTTCATCTTGATCGGTCTTACACATAATTTCAAGTGTCATTCTGAAAAAATATTGAGTAGTTTTTAAATCTTCAGTTGATTTTTTACTGCTGAGTGATTCCAAGCAACAGCACCAAAATTTTGTAAATTTTTTAATTCATGTTTTTCTATTGAGCTGAAACTTTGCACAGTTTTCCAGTTCCATCTAAATCGCCATTTTCCGATATCAAATCTTCAAGTTGAGTCACGACTAACTTTTCAAAAGGGTGTATGTGAAAATGGTTCAAAAATATTCAAAAAGCTGCACAGCAAAAACGGTTCGTTCGATTGTTAGACAACTAAAGAAACAAAGTTAGACAACTAAATAAAGATTCCAAAAAAAAAACATACACACAGTAAAAAAAAATTGTTTTGCATTAAAAAACATAATTTTTGACACAAAAACTCAAATATCTCAAAACCAATAAACAAAAAAGTTATGACATTTCAAACATGCCACAATTTTCACATTTAGTAGAAAAAAAAATTTTTTTTTCGGTGTAAATTAATACGGGAACCGCAGTTTGTTGCTGATTTTATTGTTTAGGGCCTTGCGTGAATTAAACAAGTCGTTTTCATGTATTCATTAGTAATATGTATATTATATGTATAAATATTATGTATATGTATAAATATTATATGTATATGTATATATGTATAAATTAAAATAAATTAACAGATTACACGAAAATAAAATTTTTTTTTACCGGGTTTTTTTTTAGAGTATGATCGATGAGTTTCTAAATGTTATATATAAACTTTAAAAGTTTTGGATTTGGGTATGCGTTATGAGATCATGAAAACATTTTATTAATACTTATTTGTTTATTTATTGTTATTCAATTTTTTTACAATATCGAACACTTTTGCATCATTATCAGTACAGTTCGAGTATAGTTTTGCTTTAATTTTATTTTCTGACAATGGAATGAAACAGTGAAATTTTTGGGTTCCTTGGATCGTTTTCGCGTTATTATATTGCTCGCTGAGCTCTGATGCCGTTAATTCGTACTCTTCAGTAGTAGTAAAACAAAATGATAATTTTGTTAAATCTTCTTCTTTTCTGCGATTCGCCCAATCAAATAGTTCTTTTGCAGTTTTAATTGGATGCTCACGTTCTTTGGCTAAACTTGCTCTTGTGGCCATGCGCTTTATGGTTCCTCTAATAACATCACAAGGACCTTTGCCATGTGACGTAGCAAAGAAATGCCATTCTGCATCAATTCCGTACTTTGATTTAAATTGACATAGGCTCGAAAAATTCTTACGGTTTTTGTACTGCGATGCTGCTCCATCAGACATGAAATATATCTTTCTGATTTCTTTATCCTTATCAACGCGTAAAAAGTTAATCATTTTGGCAATGAACAAATTTACAGATACTGAGTCGTGTCTTAAATCTTCGGAAATTACAATAAAACTAAAATGTTCAGTTTGCGTACTTCCATTGAAATAAATAACGAATGGATGAATTGTAGCTTGTTGTATGTTCCAGTGATGGAACTGCACTTCATCTTGCAATACAAAGCTATAGTTTTCAGAAAAATCACAAATGACTAAAAATTCACCATCTTGTAATGTATTTTTCGTATTTTTTAAAAAGCGGGATTGCTCTGTTTTAATAAAGTCGTGAGGAATTAAACTTTCTAATTTCAAGCAAAAAAATGACACAAACTCATCTACAGATTTTACAATAGTTTCTAGGTCACACCTATCCGTGGTCACCCATTGCTCAAATGATAACTGATCAATATAATTTTCTTCAAACTCAGCGAATAAAGTATTTTCCAATGATGAAGAATCTGGACAATCCGAACAAGATCGTAGATAGCAATTTGATGTTGTATTTTCACACAAAAGACTACCAGTTAACATTTTAATATCCTTTGATAAATTGATTCTTTTCAAACTATGTAAGATTAGGTTAATATTTTCGTGTGTTGTGCACACACAAACATTATGTGTTCCTGAATTGGATAGAAGCTTGCATTGCCTTGGACGAAGGCTTGCAAATGAGGAAAAACCTACCTTAATATTTTCGTTAATTTCCTTGAAGCGCTTCTTTCAAAGTAGTCATCATTAATCGTTTTTGGATTGCTTGACGCTTTCCATCTTTTTTTACAGATACATAATCTTTTTGGCCAGGCATAGCTCTACTTACTTCATCGTCTTCAAAATATTGAATTATTTTTTCTTTTGTCTCATCTGTTAATGAAGTACTCGACCTAGCATTTTTGGTTGCAAGACAGTTACTTTTGAATTGTTTTGCCTCTTTTGCTGTATTTCTATTGGTTTTGAACTCATCAATGGCGTCTTGAATAGACCACGAGCTTGGCAGCATCGACAAAATCAATATTTTTTCTTTCCTTGTCGTGGCTAGATTCGAGAACCTTTCCTTCATATTCATAATTACCTCATCGTAGTCTGTATTTTCCACATCCTCAGGTCCTAATTTGAAGAGGTTTCTTCGTACAGCTTCGTTGATTTCACGGTATTTTTTCTCGGGATAAATAACCCATCTTCGTCCATTTAATCGGAGTCACTTTTATTCCAGCTATCCCTTCGTTGAAGCGTTCGATGTTGACCTTCTGGATGCACTCATCTTCTGATTGATTTGTTGAAACAGATGTCGCTGATGGTACCGTGGCAAGACTATCTGCACTTGGTACTTCTGGTAACTCCTCAGTTGTTGTCGGTGCATCTAGTAATTCCTCAGTTGTTGTTGTTTTCGAACTTCCTGCAACCTGATCCACCGATGATGTACAGATTGCCCGTTTGTCAACGTTTAAACGGCAGGACGTACAAATGCGTAAATTTGTATTCAATGTAGACATTGGAGCATAACCAGCCGCTTTCAGTTTATCTATGGTGCTTTCGGTGAGATTTCGTAGCTCTTTCGAACACTTTTTTTCTGCAAACGGCCTGCAACAGTTGAGAAAGCGACTACTCATGTTGCTCGTTAGATTTTAATAAACAAAATCACTTTTAAGTTTTTACTGACTAGTTTGGTGTCGTTTGCTTGACTGAAGAAAAATTTTACAATTAAATCTTTTATAACCATAGTGGTAGTATATTTTTAGCTTTTTCGTGAGTATGTTCATGGTATGTACCTATCATGTTTTTGATGTTGTTGAAGTTACTCGCTTTCTCCCAAATATGATTAACAAAGTCTATTCTCTACCAAGGCGGGTCTATACCCAGGTGTAATCAGATTTTAACTTTGTGGAGAAAACCAGCGCCGAGAAAACCGACCTGCTTTACGTATACTAGATCACCTGGGTATAGACCCGCCTTGTTCTCTACGAGGTAAACTTTTTGCAGGTAAACTAGTCGTATACCTGCATAGAAAACTTTTTTTGTAGCTTTTGTCTTCAATATTAGATTTCTTATAGGTTTCTTTTATCAAAAGGTTTCAACACTATTGAGAGAATTTTTCTTCAGTTACGTACAATAAAAATATGACACTATCAAGACTTTAGATCACAACACTGGATCGCGTCTAACTTTCTAATAGATGCTATAATAGTTATGAATAATTAAATAAAATATCATGAAAACAACTTGTTAACCTCATGTGGTACCCTTAACAAAAAATTCAGCAACAAACTGCGGTCCTAAAAAAAATTAACAATGAAGAAAAAAAAAATTTTTCAATAAGTGTCAAATTTGTGAAATATTTGAAATGTCATAACTTTTTTGTTTATTAGCTTACCATCACCAAATTTTTATGGTAGATAGCTAATACAATGGACCGTTTTTCCTCAAAAAATTACGTTGGTATTCCGATAGGGTTTTGAGATATTTGAGTTTTTGTTTTACTGTGTGTATTTTTTTTGGAATCTTTATTTAGTTGTCTAACTTTGTTTCTTTAGTTGTCTAACAATCGAACGAACCGTTTTTGCTGTGCAGCTTTTTGAATATTTTTGAACCATTTTCACATACACCCTTTTGAAAAGTTAGTCGTGACTCAACTTGAAGATTTGATATCGGAAAATGACGATTTAGATGGAACTGAAAAACTGTGCAAAGTTTCAGATATTTTTGAAATGGTCGATCAGAATCGACTTGCATGCCTCCGTGGAATCCCTCTGCTTGAAAATTCCCACAGCAGACATAATTTTAGAATTTTTAATACATTTTTAATAACCTAATGAATGTTCTACACAAGCTGAAACTCGTTTGGTGTTCCATAAAAGATTGTAGTAGAATGGTTGAATGTTACTTTTTACACCTCTTCGATATTTTTTATTAAGATTTGACCTGGCATTGATTGAGATTTTTCTTGTTCATTTGGTTTTTTTTTATCGAAAGTATATATGGTTTACTTTCTTCTAATAGATCCTAGATTAACCTGCTCATCCACCGTGAAATTCAATTAGAAGGTTCTTAAAAAAACTTTTAAAATTTTTGTAAATACTTCCTTTTTATTTGGTATCTTACTGTGAAGACAGCTTTAAAGACAATAGTTATATCAATTATCATTTGAATACATCAACTCTTTGATGTATTTCAAGTAATTTACTTTTGATTAGTTACAAAATTTGTGATTTCCACATTGCTGTTTTGCAATAACAATCAAAAATTTGCCAAAAAACAGATGGATGGTTGGGAGGATTTCTTTAAAAATTTGTATTTCGCCTTAATCTGAAAATTTTGCCTGAAACATCTAGCCATATGAACTATAAATTTCTTCGGAATTTTCCAGAGCATCTTTCAGATAACATTCAAAAGTTCTCTGAAAATTATCATTGGACAAATTAAAAAACAAACATATTTTCTTGGCGGATTTTAGTCAATAATTTAATGCGTCGAACTTAAGAAAATATTTTAACTAATTATGAAACTTTTGATAATTTTCATAAAAATTCTTGTATAAATCGCTCGAAGTGCTTCGAAAACAATTTTTGATATGTTTTGATTTAGGGGCGCTGAAATGGAGGTTCGCCAAGGGAGCCATGATACCACGCTACGGCTCTGGCTATATCATATTTATACTTGAGTTTTTAAAACGGGTCCATGTTTGAACCCTGACACTTATGACCATGTTTGACGTTCACTTTGTCGGCAAAAACGCCATATAGAGTTAAACTTTTTAACAGTTAAGTTGTTCTTATCTGTCATTTCGGAAGGGACACAGAAAACAAAATACACCCAAAATTGGAGTTTAGACCAAGGGGTGTGATAAAATCTAAAAAAACCGGGAAAAAATGTTTTTTGGACTTAAACTAACGACAAACATTTAAAAATTGAGTAAACATGTGTGGCAATAAAATTGAGACAGGGCTTTAGGATCTTATTCTGACAAATAAGCCACGAACATCGATTATTTGTTCCAGCGATTATTTCCATCAAGTTTTGTCAACGAAATAAGAAATTTTGAATCATTTCAATGAGATTTGTACTTTTGGGCAACATTTATGTGGAGTGCGGCCACTGTCCATCTGTTTGTGTTGCATGGAATGCTGGTTCGTTCGACGCGTCATGTGTATGACTACCCGAGCAGAAGAAAATAACTACTGAATACCAAATTGAGGTATTCCATACCAGATAATTTCCAATACTTAATACCTAAATGAGGTATGAATTAGCCCTGCATAAGAGGTAAAATACCTCAAATAATAACTCAAGCATATTCTACGAACACCAAACTGATAACTAGATTAGGTATTGTAATACCTCAATAATACTTGATGGATTTTCATATAAAAATGAAATTTTTGAATTGTAGTTCAATACCTCCAGCAGACCTCAATAGCTGTTTAATACCTCAATGAAGTATTTTTAATTGTTTTAAAGATTTTTTCAATACCATTATAATACCAAATTGAGGTATTGACAACTGAAAAATACCTAATTGGGGTATGATACCAAAAAATGGTATGCATAAGTTATTGGGGAGTTATTTGTTCCTCCTCGGGTAGTCTTGAAGTTGATTTCGGTTCCATTCGAATGCAGTCTCCTCAACAGCGCAACGCAACGCAGCAATTTATTCTCAGTAAATAATGCAGTTATTTTCCTGGCTTGGTTGCGCCTTTAGGGCCCGGTTTTGTGACAGAAATTATCGATCCCATCAAGTTCAATAAAGTCGGGAAATTGCTCTCAGCGGTAATGCTTTAAAAAAGAATTATTATCAAAGTGTTCTACTTAGAGAGCAAGGCATGCGTGCGTTGAGTCTTAATAACTGTGACAATATAATTTCTCTTAGTCTCCCCTTAGAGGCTCGGAATGATAAATGGCTTCCCGGTAGCCAGTAGAAGGAAAAGACAAGAAAATACGGTGAAATTTATGGCGTCACAATTTGTCGGATTAGTGTCGGAAAACGAAGGGGGTAACTGGTTTGGATCCTCTGTTGCTAGTTTCTGAGAGACAATCATTTGAAGTTCAATACTTCAAGAGATTATTAAACACTTCGAGAACTGAACTTTTCTGTACTGGGTGATTATTATTTTCTGACAGTGAAATAAATGATCATAGGAAAAATATGGGACCTTGTTTAGCCGAGTGGTTGGAGTCCGCGGCTAAAAAGCAAAGCCATGCGGAAGGTGTCTGTGTTCGATTTCCGGTCGGTCCAGGATCTTTTCGTAATTGGAATTTCCTTGACTTCCCGGGGAATAGAGTATCTTCGTACCTGCCACACGATATGCGAATGCGAAAATGGCAACTTTGGCAAAGCAAGCTCTCAGTAAATTACTTTGGAAGTGCTCATAAGAACACTACGCTGAGAAGCAGGTTCTGTCCCAGTGAGGACGTTAATGCCAAGAAAAAGAAGAAGAAGAAAGAAAAAGATGCTGATATGAATTTCAATTTCTAGTGTATATCCAGTTTCGTACGTAGGATTCACTTAAAGGTATAGTAATCATGCTGTAAGTTTGAATGTGCGTATCACGATAACAAAAACTTTTTCATTGTTGAATCATAGTAATTTAAAAAAATAATTATACATAATTCAACGAACTGATGAATCAGAAAAGTGTTTATTCTACGGTAACTGAAAAACTGCATTCAAAAATGTCCAGGAAATATGAAGAAAAGCCTCATCAGTGGCTCACATAATCACAGCGACGTCTACCAGTTCGTGTGACATCATTTGAGTTCATTCCGTTGCAGTTAATAATTTAACACAATTGCTTACGAATTACGCTCCAACGGTTGTGGAAAGTGGCTGGCTGCATAGTTTCCGTGCGGAGCAATTTTTGTGACGAAAATAAGCATGCACAAGAAAGCGGAAGCGGTTGAAGTTCGGCGAATGCAAGGCACTATGTCATTGTGGCACCATGCCATTGTATCACCCGGGTAGGATAATTAGTGCACTTTGCCTGAATAGGAAGATGACAACGAAAATGTGGAATTGGATCTTGTAACGCATTGCTGTGCCGATGCAATGAGTTATGTATAATTACGTTTTGCAACCAAGTGCACACCGTACCTTCGTGCTGTGCGAATACGAATTCTCTTTGCTCTTGAAAGTTTTATAAAAACTACCTAAAGCAATAAAACGATACTTTTCAGTGCTACTAAAACAGTACTTTTCAGTACTACTTTTTCTGCTATTGATCCCTTTACGATCTTTGTTTGGACCCGTGCCATCGAATTTTCGTTGGACCCGTTAGGGAAAGCTAGCGGTGGTAATCCTTCTTGGACACCGTTTTGGAAATAAAAACTCTCGAAGGTCACGTTTTTTTTCGTTTATTCACTAAACATGGTATAAATAACAAACAAAAGGAAGGGTGAATCTCTGAATTCACTACTTCCTTCCAAAAAAGTGGGATTTAAAACTGTCACTAAACGTGGCAAGATTGGGAGAAAGGATGCTTCCCCGGTATGCGAACTTTCTTCCAAGGGTGGAATGAATAATTGTATCTAAATGAGCAATCAGTTCGATGCTCTAGACAAATTTTCCGAACATCAAATCCAAGCAGTCTTTAGCCCAGGTTCTTTGATTCAAGTGAGGAAGCAAAGAGTGCCGCCTATCAGGTGGTCAGTCATTCCGAATTTGGGGGATTTAAGCAGGAGATCTAGAACTCCATTAGGGGAATTAAGGTCTCCTTCCAAATCGCAAAGAAAGGAGACTGTCGCGTTTTGCCGGAAACTCTTAAAGATCGCGAACTTCTTCTCAAACATCTTGAAGAGAAGAAGCACACATTTTTTTACTTATGACGACAAAACTGAACGTTTGTTCAAAGTCGTCTTGAAAGGTCTCTCAAGTGACTATAAGTCACCTGGAGATCGAAAATGGAATAAATGATATACTTAGATTTTCCCCAGTCCAAGTAATTATTATGAAAAAGAGAACCCAATCTGGCATTCTTAGGAAAGGGCTTTCTCAAGAATATTATTTAGTTCGCTTAAACAAAAGTGATCTTAATAATATTAAAGCTTTAGAAAAAGCAAGACTTATGTTCGATGTCTGTGTGACATGGGAACATTTCCAGAAACCTGTAGGATCCAGAACCCCACTCAGTGCCGTCGGTACCAAAAGTGGGATCATGGCACAAAAAATTGTCGCATGGATGCTAAATGCATCATTTGCGGAGGTTCTTCTCATGCTAAGGACGCCTGTCCTGCGAAGAATGACATCAAAAAAATTGTATGCGCGAATTGCGGGGGCCACCATAAATCTAATTTTTGGGATTGCCGTTCGCGTAAGCGAATTGTCGAGGCTCGTGCCAGGCAGATGAACGGTAATATTTTTCATAGTCTGAATTCCCCTGGCAGAATCTCAAACAATGTTGTTTTTTTTCAGTTAACGATCGCTTGCATACCCATCAGTTAAATTATAATCATATTCATTCAAAAGCTAATTTTTACCCGTTGGGTAGCCGTTCAAATCTTTGTCAAACATTGTATTGCAATGGATAGCCGTTGTAATTGTTCCAAATCGAGTGAAAAAAAAACATGCAGCCGCAGGAAACTACTATTCCGTTTACCTGCTACCAGTCATACAGCAATTTCTTAAGCTCAAAGCTATTAAATAAATCTGTTTCTTCAACAAATTGAATATAAAACATGAATAGAATAAGCATTATGTGAATTAAGGCGCCTATAAGAAGAGAATCATCAAACAAATTTTGTTTTTTACCAATAAGTAATCCCCAAAAACATTGAATTTAACCTGTAAACATATTTAATCTACTGAGATATAATAAATATAAAAAACATTACCTACTTAATTTAAAATTTTTAATTTGTTTACGTTCATACGGAATTTGAAGTATTTTTCAACGTTAGAAAATAGTTTGACTCTGGTAATGAAAACCTTATAAAGACATTACAAATATCTAGTGTATGCTAAAGTATCAAAATGTTTTTTTTTGGGAAGAGGGCCCTGACTTCAGAATCTCTCAATTCAATACCAGAGAGCCCCACTTGTTTTCTCTTCTATAAAAACCCTTCTACGATTGATTTGGTCCTCAGTGAAGCTCGTCACCTTTGTAGCCAACTCATTACTCACGCTGATTTTGATTCTGATCATGTCCCTGTTACATTTCAAATATTCCATGAAGCTATTTTCAGTCCTATCAGTTCCATTTTCAATTATTTACGAGCATACTGCTGGAATACATATGAAACATACATCGATATTAATCTTGATGTTAACATTTCTTTGTTAACAACATTTAATATTGACGTTGCTCTTGAAACTCTAACAAATTCCAAAGGACGATGATCTTAAATTCTTGATCCGTCTTAAAAAAGTGAGAAGAAGGCAATTTCAACGCACTCGCGTCCCTTCTATGAAAATGATATGGCAGGATCTGCAAAAAAAAAACACATTATTTTTTTTTCTAAATTGAGAAACAAAAATTTTGAAAACAATATTTCTTAAATGGAGCCTGGTTCTAAGCGCCTTTTGGGAATTATCCGAATTTTTGAAAAAAAAGACTGTGATGCCAGTTTCGATATTTACAATGGAAAACAACTTATCACTAACTCATTGCGAATAAGCTCAAAAACCTACTGAGCAGTTTGAAAGCGTGCACAATTTTCATTTAGGACTCACTTGTTCTATTGAAAATCAAGTAACTCAGGATTTTGAAACCATTATCAATCAAGAGTACGTTTTCAAAAATTTCTGAGCGACTGATTTGAAAGAAGTGAGAACTATTAACGAAAACTCAGAAATATGAATGCCCCTGACGATGAAGGAATGTTCACGTCCACATCAAAAAATTTGCCGAGAGCAGTTTTTCATTCTTGGTTGATATATTTAACAAATATTTTCTGTTGGCATATTTTTCTGACAAATGCAAAAATGCCAAGGTATTTCCAATTTTAAAACCCGACAAAAATTCTGCTGAGGCTTCTAGCTATTGTCCAATTAATTTGTTTTCCTCCATCAGTAAATGTCATTTTAATTGACCATCATCCACATTAACGAAAATTTAATTTTAGGCAATGAACAGTTCGCATTCCACCATGGAATTAAACCACTGATTAACTTTTACATGTAATAAATTTGAATCGTTCCAACAAATCTGAAGGCTATTTTCCTGGTTTTGCTCTTCTAGTTATAGACAAAAGCATTTAATAGTGTTTGAAATGAAGGCTTGATTGTAAAATTGAAAAGACTTTAATTTTCCAACATACATTGTTAGAATAATTCAAAGTTATCTATCAAATCGTACATTTCAGGTTAATTATCAGAACTCCAGGTCTGAACCACTTCCTGTAAGAGCTGGTGTTCCTTAAGGTGATTATAAAGCAAAGCCAAACTTTGAACTTTCAAGTGCACAAGACTGGAGAATATGGCAACAGATCGCGTGGAAAATCAAATTAACTTGCTTGCTTGCTGGTGGTGACCAATGGGATACATTTTCAAGGGGAAGCGCTGTTTGGTTCTCAAGACTTGTGCTCTTGAAAATTTGAGGTGTGGCTTCGTTCTATAATCATCTTAAGGCAGCATATTGGGACCAATATTATACAATATTATCACATCTGACTTACCGGATTTATCTCAGTGATGTCAAAAATCTTTGTTTGCGGATGACACAGGCCTCTCCGTCAAAGGACGAAGTCTGTGTGTCATCTGTAGTCGAATGCAAGAAAGTTTGGATATTTTTTCTTCAACTTGCAGAAATGGAAGATTTCTCCTAATGCTTCCATAACTCAACTAATAATATTCCCACATAAACCAAAAGCTCTTTATTTGAAAACTTCAAGTAGTCATGTTGTCACGTTGAGAGGGGTTCCAATAAATTGGTCAGATGAAGTTAAGTATCTAGGGCTCATGCTAGATAAGAATTTAAATTTCAAATTGCCAAATGTAACAAATATGTAAAATGTCTCTATCCACTTATTAATAGAAAATCAAAACTTTGTCTTAAGAACAAACTTTTGATATTCAAACAAATTTTCAGGCCAGCCATGTTGTATGCTGTACCAATGTGGACAAGCTGTTGTAGTACCAGGAAGAAAGCTCTGCAGAAAATTCAAAATAAAATTTTGAAGATGATTCTGAAGCTTTCTTTCTGGTATATGACTAATGAGTTACATAGAATATCCAATGTTGAAACATTGGAACAAATGTCAAATAAAATTATTAATAATTTCAGGCAAAAATCGTTACAATCTTCTATTGCCACGATTAATGCGTAATATATTTAGGATAAGTAAAAAAAAACGTTTTTTTTTATCTTATAAGCAGGTGAAATCAACTCACCTGTAAGAAATCTGAACTGCTACTGCAAGTTAAATTAAATATGTTGTTAACAAAATGTTAATAAAATTTCAGATTTGTTTTACCAAATTAGGATGACAGTGTTGTCTATTTTAGAACACCTAGATATAAGAAATGGATGTAATGTTTGGAATGATACTAATAAAGAAATAAAAAAAGGAAATGTAATGTTCGAAACGATACCTTCTTATAAAGGAATAAAAATGCCTTCTCGTGTAAAGCCCAATGCGGAAATACCCCTCGAAATTGTTACTTATCCTTCATGAATTCGCTCCAGTTTGCTCTGGAAAACGGATCTTTAAAACTTGAGTGCCTTGGCAATGATAACATGGTCTACCCCAACGAGGTAAGCAAGCTTTACATAGTGCAAAGGGAGAAACACCACTCGTTTTTTTACCTCACAGTCTCCAATACAATCCTAGCTCACGGAGCAAAGACTGGTTTCAAACATTCATAAGGTGCAACTTGTTTTTCAAGTTTCCAGTTTCTGTTTTGCACCTTTCTTCTGTTTTGCTTGCTTGCTCGCTCGCTCGCGGCTTCAACCAAACCGGGTTGGGGCTTTCTTCGTGGGTACTCAGTACAGTGTCCCTGCCCTTATCTGATTAGACAAAAGTAATAAGATTATAACAAAATCTTCTGATACCTATATGTTTTTAAGTCATCATTTTTCATAAAACAAGTACCGTTAGTAATTAAAATAACAGAAACTCTAAAAAATCCCATCAATTACACCAAGAATATAACAATTCATACTATAGTTATAACAAAATTGCAATATAATGTATTTCCTAAATGTTCAAATACAATAAAACAATTGTACATTATATAAGCGTTTATGAGTTAGGCTGCAAATTTACAAACGTAATATCAACAATAATATAAATGATGTTATAATTCTGCTATTGTATTGTAATTTTTCAACTGCTGTTGACAGGAAAGTATTGCATTTTAGTAATATGATTCTGGTCGGGTATCCTCACTTCTGCTGCGGGCTTGGACTTTGGTTCCGCGATGGTGTGTGGAAGTTCAAGTGTATCCGAGAGCTGTGGCGATAGAGTTGGATGTATGATGCATAGTGCTAATCTTCCAGCAGCTAGTTGGATGCATGATGCAGTAAGCTTAAGCAGAGCGCTAAGATGGTTTTACTTTCAAAGTAGTATTACTGCTTTCTTGCGGTGTAGGCATAATAACACGTGTGCTGGGGTTACTTTTCTATAAACAGGAAAAAGAGTTTTTAAAACTTGCCAGGTGTGTTGACATCAACCCGCGTGCAAAGCAGTTGAGGATGTATTGCTTTGAAATAGTAAGGATATTGGAAGAAACCTGATCTGTAAGTCGTTTTCCACGGAAGTCTTCAGCAAAATCTGAGCTTCGCAATGTTTTTATGGCGGCTGATGAATGCATTCCCCTCGACAAAGTATGATGAACTTTCTAATTTTAGAATGATTCAGCAAACATAATCATGCTGTTAAATCACAAGCTTCATTCTAGTCAGTCATTAAAAGTATCCGAGGGACTTTGTGCTTGCCACACGAAATACATATGCAAAAATGGTCGATTCGCTCAGGTTAATAATTGTATAAGTGCTCATAAGAACATTAAGCTGAGGAGCAGGCTCTGTCCCAGTTAGGACGTAACGCCAGGAAGAAGAGGAAGTGTACTAGATATGGTGGCGTTTAGAACGTAGAAATTGGGTCCTAAAATTTTTAATAAAATCTTGTTTTTATTTAACAACCCGAAAGAGCATGTTACTTCAACTACTTTAGCATTTTTTCCCGCTCAAATAACGGCTATATCATATTTAAACTTTAATTTAAAAATTGGGTCCATAAATGAACCTTGACACTTGAGATCATGTTTGACGTTCGCTTAGTCGGCAAAAACACCTCAGGGGTTTTAGTTTCAACACTGGGGTTGTTCCTATCTGACATTTCGGAAGGGACACGGAAAACAAAATACACCCAAAATTTGAGTTTAAGCCAAGGGGTGTGACAAAAATGTTTTTTCGACTTAAACTAACGGAAAATATTAGAAAATTGAGTAAACATGTGTTTTTGGCTTAAACTTAAGCGTTTGGAACTAAAATAGGGACAAAATAGGACCCTATTGCCAAAAAAGCTGTGCGTCTTGAATCATATACCCCTACTGTATGCCAACTTCTGAAACAAGTGCACCTTTCAAACTCATCCTCGTCGTGTAATGAAACCATGACTCAGAACACTCAGCACAGTGCACTCTATTCTCACCGACCATAGTACCCTTGTTGCTTCGACCGTCGACCGACTTGACGGCCCCACCTCAATCCGCGCACGCGAGCAATTCCTCACATCCCGCCGAGCGTGCCGAAGTTTGTTTTGCTTTCAACCGGGGCAAGGTCTCCGACACTCTGACAAAACATCTACGCAGTGCTTCGCCCAAGACGCCTTTCTTTTTCAAAATAAACCTGCACCGTTGCGTCCCTCCGTCCCTCAGTGAGACTCTCTGTTTGCATCGTGGTCGTTGTTGTCTGTCTAGCTAGAATAACGGGACCTATCACGCACTCTTTCACCATCGCCACTTACCGCACAGTGTGACGATGAATCCGAGATCAATTGCGTTATCATTATTTTTCAGTGGTGTGGCATCGACAATACCGTTTTGTCTCAAATTCCGAACAGACTCATATTCCGAACACTCGGTTTTTGTATGGCGATTTGGTTGAAATGTTTCGTTGAAATATGTCACCAAATATCAAGGAAACGGTAGTCAATTGCAATTCAATTTTAACGTCTCCAATATCATTTATACCGCGGGAGTAGTGATGATTCTCAAGATTGAGACTAGTAGAACAAGCTCAGATACATTTATTTGCGAAATTATTCATTTGAATACGATTTATTCGTGCTGTTCGGAATTTGAATCAAGGTGTTCGGAATATGAGACAGAATGAACACAGTGTTCGGCATTTGAATCAAAATGTTGTTCCATACTTTAACGTAAAAACAATACTAAAACTAATTAAATTAACATTATTATCAGTACACCCAACAGCTAACAGTTAGACTTTGCGAAGAAATGAAAATTTACACAAATATCCGCCAATTTATGTCAATCAGATGCATTTGAAGTCACTGTTGGCCTTAAGTGTTCGGAATATGAGTCAAAACGGTAAATCTGTGATTGAAATGGAACACTTATGAAACACACAATTTCATAATTGCGTTGTCGTTGTTTTTTTCATTGCGTGATTGTAACCTTTTGTTTCGAGCACTTGCGGAGGATGAGATAACGAACTGTGCTTTCTTTCACCAATAGGGTGGTTCAAATATCAAAATCCTATACCCATTTCTTCCTTAGAATCTTTATGATAAAAATTGTGTTCTTTCAAATTATCATGAGATTTGATTTACACGAAAAAAAAACATCCAAAAATGATATTACCAGCATCGGAATAACGGCTGAATAGAAGTAAATTAGTTCGCCGCCAGTACGTCTATTATTGTTCGCCGCCAGTAGTGTTATTGTTTACAAATTTTTGGCAGTTGTTTGTTTACACTTCTATAGAGAACAACTGGTGCAAGTTTGATCGAAGTAGTCGACCTTTATCAGGGTTTTGGACCTGTCGCTCTGGTTCTCAATAGTTTCAAATATTTTCAGATATGCTACTGTGGTGAACCTCATGTTATTGGCTACTGTTTGATACAACAAAACATGTTCCCCTTCTTTAAATGCTTGTCAGTTTGGGTGCATGTTGTAATTTGAATCACCCTACTTCACCACGTGTCGTTGTGTGATCGAACTTCGGAATGTTGCTGTCATCCATAAACCGAACACACAGAATGAACAAAGGTGTGCAATAGCGTGGGGGTACAATGGATCCGTTGCACCTTGAAAACGGCCGTGATATGAGAGTGAGGACCGGAGAAAAGACGACAAAAGCTAATTAAGCTCGTCTGTCGTCCGTTCCGTCGTGGACCTTCGGCACCGCGCCGATCGTTATCAGCGCCTTTGAAGCTACGGGGACGGCTAATAAAGGCTAGCATGTCTTCCTCTGTCATGTTTTATTGCATTCGAGAAGCAGTTAGATACATCGCTGAGGTTCCTACAGGTGACATATTCTTTGCTGGGACATGTCGTGTGATAGAATGATATTCCGCTGGTTCAGAACATGGAAGGAGCCAATGGTGAAATGACACTAATTAGATGCGTATCATTTCTCGGAATGCATGTGATGCTGATTATGAAAACGGTTCAACATATATTTCAGTGTGATGATCTCGAGGTTTTGAACAATGTTGCATTTAAATTTTCACACTTTCACCGAATCAGAGATACATAATTAGTAACCGTTTCGATGTACAAGTTCCAAAATTTAATTACACATCTGTTTTAGTGTTTACGTGAGTACTAAGGTGGTCCATTTTCACATGAAAAAAGAAAATCGAATAGTAAAAATCTGAAGTTAGGCCCCTTAAATTTGTTATTTTGGACTCCCAGAAGATACTGTGAACGTTTGAGCGAAGTACGCCAATTCTAAGGAGGGGTCTAAACGAGCATGAAGTTTGTATAGAGAAAATCGACCAAATATGTAATAAAAGCGAACTTTACTCACAACATTTTGGACCGTATTGTGCGCTATAGTCGATGAAATTCTTTCGTTTGTGACTTGAAGTTTCTACTATTGAAAGAGAAAAAAATTAGCAAGACACCGGAAGTCTATCGGTTAGGAATAAAAATGGGACGCCTGTGCCAGTGATGGAGGTAACGGGTTGAAGAATAAAAAATTCGCTATTTAGAAGATTTATTGTCCAGAAGAAAACTCCAAAAAATAGCGGAAACTAGTTTGACAGTTGATAGCTTTTCTATATTTTTTCACGTGAAAACTAATATTAGAACGACAAAATAATTTAATCTTTCAAGAAAGCCCTACCTTCTTTATTGGAACATGTTCCAGTAATGGTGGTATTTACTTACTTCTGTTCCTATAATAGTGGTTCACATTGATTTCCCATAAGATTGACTGCTATAGGAATGTGCCACTGCACAGTGGGACGGATAGAGGTTTTAGGAGGAAAGATGGAACTCACGCCTTCAATTGCGATTTTACGTAAAAATGATGTTCTACAAAGTTGTTTCTAATATAAAAACAATTTTTTTGGTCGGAACGAAAATTAGGGTGGCCCTATGTAAAAAAAGATAACCATTAAAACTTTTTTATTTTAAGGAATATTGGCATAGCTTGTTCTACAAAGTTGAAGATCGGAGAATTTTAAGCTGATTTGATAGAAAAAGTTTTTCCTAGCTCAAAAATTGACCGTTTTAGAGCATTTTTCGCTATTGATGGCCCTTCAAAAATAGGTTTTAGTGTTATATTTTTTTTATTTTTAGATATCTCATCAAAGTTGTCATTCCTTCACGATTGAGACGCATATTTTAAGGCTTTTACAATTTTGTTGGTGAATAGTTATAAACATTTTTCATGAAAAACAAACGTTTTTTTTACATGTAAATGTAGTTGGGGCAAAACAAGATTTTTTTTGCATGACAATTATTATCTTTCGGCTTTAAATCGGAATAAAAAACTAACTAATTTCATGTTCTTATATACGTACTTCCGAAAAGAGTCAAAGGAGCTCAGCAATATAAATAAGGAGAAAAGTTTTTTGAAAATATCTTCTAAATTTACCTCACGGTTGAATTTCCTGACATGGCTCATCCCGAACTTCCGAATACTTCTGTTCTGGGATATGCCGGGCTTTTTGGGAAACATTCTGATTGGAAGTAACGAATGCTCAATTACTAGTAATTTGTCCATCGTAGGAGATATATCGTATCTGGAACGGTATATTACTAGAGTACGATTTCTGATTATGACGCTGACTTTTAAGGCTAGATTAAGAAGAATAACTATATACATTATCTGATCATTTTTAGATGTTTTGATTAATTAAGGCTATAAATTAGAGATAGCCATGCCTGAACATTGAATATTATAGTAAATTTGGGAGTTCCTTCAAAAATCTGTTAATAACGGTTATTAATATATGAACCAGTCATATCATTAGCAAACAGATCCGCCGAAGTATAATACGATTATTCACATTTTTAAGCTGACAAACACTATCGTCATGTCAACACAATTCATTTTGTTTTCCAAACCATACAAACATATAAACATGTTTTATTTTTGGTTATCAAAAAGTCTTTAACTTTTCATCAGAAAAAAATTATATCAATATTCTTTTTTTTGGCATCGCGTCCCTACTGGAACAGATCATACTTCTCAGGTTATTGTTGTTAGGAGCACTTCCACAGTAATTAACTGAGAGCTTTCTTTATCATATTTTTCATTTTGCATTCGTATATCGTATGTATTAGTATCGATGATACTTTATGTCCAAGGAAGTAAATTAAATTTTCATTACGAAAAGACTCTTGTATCTATTTGTTTCCATTAGCTATATATTTTATGTTTGCGTTTCAATTAGTCTTGAAAGTAATGGGAAGACAATTTTACTAAGAAACTTATAATAAAAATTAAACACAAAAAAACAATTTTTGATGGGCCACCCTACATCAATAGTGAAAAATGCTCTAAAACGGTCAATTTTTGAGCTAGGAAATTTTTTTTTTATCAAATCAGCTTGAAATTTTTCGATCTTTAACTTTGTAGAACAAACTATATCAATATTCCGTAAATTAAAAAAGTTTTGATGGTTATCTTTTTTAATATAGGACCACCCTAATTTTCGTTCCGACCAAAAAAAATGTTTTTATATTAGAAACAACTTTGTAGAACATTATTTTTACGAAAAATTGCAATTGAAGGCGTGAGTTTCATCTTTCCTCCTAAAACCTCAATCCGTCCCACTGTGCACTGGTGCAAAGGAGCAAAATTGGTATCCTTAGGTACACTACACACAAATACGGGTCACGATTACAAGTCACTCTGTTTCCCATGAAACTCAAATGGAAATGACCCATAATAGTTTGTGACCCATGATAGTGTGACCACCGCATATATTTGTTTTGCTTCTTAATGCAAGTCACTAATGACTTGAGCCCCATGGCTCAGAATGTAGTTTTTTCATGTATCTCATTTATCTGGCAGGCTCTGAGACAAATTCTTTCCTTTTTTTAATTATTTTCATTTTATTATTTGTATTTATTATAAAATTATGTTAGTTTGGGAATGTTTTGAGGTTAGAGAATACATTTATACAACAGGAAAGGTAAGGATTGTTCGCGATTTCAATTGAACTCTTATAATGGTACTTGAGCTATTTAGACTACTAAGCTGATGAAGCTTGATGGGACAGGATGTTCTGATCTGTAAAGAAACTAAACATAAAAGCTTTGTGGGTGACACGACGCGAATAGGACAATTTGAAGGGGAAAATCAAAGACAAGGAACGAATGACAATCAAACTCGGATATCGATACGCTAACAAAAACAGGTAGATCAAATTCATATATTCCAAATCAAGACCCGCCAACACTTACCTAAAAAGTTTATGATGTTTGCCTAGGATCTAGAGGGTTTCATTCAGTTCAGGTCTGATGCATCACGATACTCACCGCACACAGAGATTTTTTTCTGAGAGCCCAATACGGTGGGTATGCGCGTTAAACGAACAGTGATTGGACATTAGCCTGGGACAAGGTTATATAAACAATTTAGATTCCCGCTCCAGTCCACTTTTTGGATTGTATTCTCATTCTCATTGGTCCCATAACAACTGTGCAAAATTTCAGCTCGATCGGAGAAACTATATTTTAGCGCCAGCCGTTCAAAGTTACTATGGGAAAACTTACTTTTGCAAATAAAAATCGCCAGAGGTCGCCCATTGTCCTCTATAAAAATTCTGAACGCAGACCTCGATGAACAACATTGCCGAAGATCGCAAAGTAATCCGACGCTTGTGAAAAAAGTTAATAAGCATAGACTATTCGGAAATTTTGCCCGATTTTGTTATTATTGTTATTCCTTTACGTGTTAATCAACGTCGCCTTGCCAATAGGTTTTCATTGAATAACTTTTTTCACGAGTGTCAGATTGTTTCACGGTCTTCGACAATATTCTTCATCGTAAAAATAACTGTCGAGGTCTGTGTTCAGAATTTTTATAGAGGTAAATAAGCGACCTCTGGCTATTTTTCTTTGCAAAAGTGAGTTTTCCCATAGTAAATCCCATACAAATTTTGAACGGCTTAAAATATACTTTCTCCGATCGAGTTGAAATTTTGCACAATTGTTATGGGACCTAAATGCAATCCAAAAAGTGGACTGGAGCGAGAATCTAAATGTTGTCCCACACTTTTGGACATAGGCCGACACATGACCCGAATTAAATTACGGCTCATGTCCAACCCCTTAAACCATGTTTTTTTTTTGACACCTGTGGAAATATGAAAGGCAACCATCTACCCAATTCTCTGTTTCTCCATTTATTTTGCCTCCTGACCAAGGTAACCCGACGGGCCAATGCGAAAAATTCATTGAATGCGGTTTGAAACTCGTAAACATCGCCACCTACCTTAGCCAGAGAGTCCGCTTTCTCATTGCACGGAATGGAGCAATGCGAAGGGACCCAACCCAGGGTAACAGTGTAAGAGCAGAATGTAGTTAATATCACTCAAACTTCAATAGCAGTATCTGGGAGTCGAAATGAACAAGATTGGGGGTGTAACTTAAGATTTCTGTAGTTTGATCATTATGGTACACTCTAATGAGTACTCTTTGAAGTGAAGGATTTTAATTGCACATGCAAACCCAGTGCTCTGAGCATGAGCATGACCATAGATGACCGCACAATTCTCCACAAAATACTCCGTGATTGATTAGAATAATTGATGTTTCACAAGGAACAAACAGATGTAACTTGGGAGTAGTTTTCCATTTTAAATGTATAATTTCGAGAATCCAAATATTATAAAATTAATAACGGTGCCGGCCATAAGGACGATCATCGGGGAAAGGAAGAATAGTTGGTTTGATATCCATTGTTACTAGATACCAAGATCACCTCTGCTTCTCCATGGCTGTCACAGGAAAGAGTTTGTTGGAGGGGAGGGTTCAAAAGCTACTTGATCCTGGTAAGTGATGCGGTTTATGCAACATCTGTAAAAAAGTCACCCATCAGTCTCTGAAGACAGCGTGAATCTATAGTAGGTGGAAACTTTCAGTGTCAAACCATTCAAAGTTTTTTTTGTCATGGCCAGGGCCGAATTTACGATTGATTCGATTTTGCAGCTTCTACCCTGTACAGCTCTCCGTTGACTAGGGTACCGATGACAAGCATACAACTCGTGGAGACATTATTCCTATCCTGCACTCTCTGGCACTCTTAAGGTGCAGATGAATCGAAGCCAAAGTTTCAAATTTTCAAGAGCACGGATCTGGAGAACCAAACATCCGTTCGAGCTGAAAACTCAATCGATTGGTCACCACCAGCTAGTGGCCAATCGATTAAGTTTTCAGCTCAAACGGAAGTTTGGTTCCCCAGATCCGTGCTCTTGAAAATTTGAACTTTGGCTTCGATTCATCTTCACCTTAAACGAACCGGGAATTTCTTCTTCATTCTATACCAGTGCTAAACACTTCCGCCCCCGTTATGGTCACCGCTATGTGCATAAGCTTGCTCAGGCTGTTGACATCGCCAGAAACGATACGAACGTTACCACTAGGCTAAAGAAGGTCTCTGCTGATATCTATAACATCTGACTTATACCGTCCATCAACCAGTACGTGGTCTATTTGGGATCAAACATAGCCATTTGGGTGTCAAATTGTTTCGGACACTCTCCGTAGGTATATCCCTTACTCCCGTCTATCGTCACACTGCTTCCAGTGCGGGCTCTGCCAAGCTCAGTTCTGCCTACAATAAAGTACAGCCAAACCTCTATTTACGCTCACTTTTTTACGTTCCAAATTCCAACTTACTCTCCCTTTTTTTACGTTCCATAAATTCCAACTTACGCTCCTCTGCCTGATGATCTACTAGAACCTATGTAACAATGTACTTTGTAACATGGGTATTTCGGGAACGGGACCGATGAGGAGATGCCGGAAATCGATGTTTGACGCCATTTTGGAATCCGAGATGGCAGTTCCCGCTGCTTCGTTCCCGCTGGAGCAAGCGACCACGCCCTTTTTTTTCTTTGAAATACGCGTGTCCGATTGATCTCTATCGCATCGCGCTCCCACGTAGGGGAAAGCAACACAATCGATAGACCAAACATTACTCACCTTCAAAAACTGTGAATATATCTAAGCAAAACTGACCTTGATAAAAATGAAATTGTTCAAAATCATCATTAGACATCTATAAACTAAAAAACATGTTATTGTCGTGATGTTATTGAAACAAACAAAGTATTCTTGGAAGCAAAGGATGATTGATACCGAACTAATCGAATTCACTCCAGTGATGAATTTTCCCTCGGATAATTATACAGTAAGAACCCGATTTTGTCAGCCCCTCGATGGATTTTAGGCTGACAAAATGGGGAACCTGACAAAATCGGGTCATTTTATTTTGTTCCTGTTTTTCAAATTTTGAAGTGTTGCATGGTTACATGGACTTTTAAGAGGGCGATGGACATTGGCGTAGCCAGTTTTTTTTGATCAGGGGTTCCCTTCTCCCTTATATTGGTAATGTCGATTTTAATAAAAAGCATTGCCATTGCCTCCTCTGGCTACGCCCATGCGTGCATGACATCAAACATCATCATCAATTTTAATGTAAACGTGGTGTTGCTGGCAACGCTGTCACTGGGGAGTCCAACGCCAGCTCACCTAGTGTGCGAATGGATAAACGTTAGAACAAAACTGTCAGATGATCTGTCAGGCATGAAATGTCATAAATACGTAATTTGTCAAGTCATTGGATTTATGCAATTCAGCAGAATATTGTTTATTACTTAAGAATTATAAAAACATAAATTTATATACAAGATTTACCGATTTTGAACTTAAATTGAAATTATTACAGAAGCAAAGCGGAAATATTTAATTGTAGAGCTATTTGTTGGTAGAATTGAAGTGTTGGCGAACTCATGGGAGAATAAATGTAAGTTTAATTGAACTCAATGTAAACAAAAATTAACCCTCAATAAATTTACAGCTTTGAGCTATCTTAATCGGGAACACAGACGAGTTGCTTCCAAGATCTCCGAAATCATTTCACCAACACGTGGTAAAACATGACAATAACAATTTTTTGACAAATTTAAAATAGGCTGACAAAATCGGGGGCAGACAAAATAGGGTCAGGACTGTACTTCATTCAAGACTGTTAACGCCAATGGAATAAAGGGCACTCGAAGTGATTTCAATCTTTTATCTGAACATAATTTTGTTTAACAGAATAATATTGTCGCACGCTTTGGCAAGTTCATCCGCCCTGCATGTCCTCAATAAGCTACACGAAAGTCAATATTAATCTTGAACACACAAGCTTAGCTTAGCTTAGAGCTTAGCTTAGACTGACTACACATATCAATGGTTGCTATTCCGTGATTGACCGAAGTCAGTGAAAATGCACAAAGAATCAGGCTGGGATTGGCCATAATCTTCTTCAATGTGCATAATTCAGTGCCTCTATTTATACAGGGTCAACAACGGCGCCGGCCACGTCCTTGCAGTCAGGTGGGATTGGGGGAAGGAATGTTAGTGTGTAACCTTTGCTATTTGGAGACCGTGTTTGCCTCTGCATCTCCACAAAGGTTACTGGGAGGGATGTTTGTTAATGGGAAGGATCGTTGGGTCACAGGATTGACTTTGATAAGCGATTAGACCATGATAAATAATGATTTGTGAGATATATACATGCTTATTTGTAAATATAATATTTTCATTTGATATGAACAATTTCTATGTAGTGGAAAATTTTGCCGACACTTGGGGTGACGAACCATTCAAAGTTTGTTGAACAAATACCTAAATGTAACATTCCTACAGCTGTCAGGACGAAAGCATGTGTTATTATATGTTACTTAGGGTAGGTGTACCAGACACGGACACAGCGGCTCCCTATGCCGCCACACGGGATTACTTGAATGTTTTCACATTTTGAAAGATTTTTTTTGTATTGTAGTAGTAAGATTTAAAATATATCTTCTTGTTTAAACATTCAAAAAGATTTAAAATGTGAAAGTTATCGAAATTTCCCGTATGGCCAAACAGGGAACCACTATGACCACATCTGGTACACCCTCCCTATTTGAAAAGAAACAAAAAACTTGATTGGTTGGAACATCATAGAACACTCTTATTCTTATGCCGACACTTACAGTGGCGAACCATCCAAAGTTTGTTGAATAAAGTGAACTTTTCGCAATTCTACACTTGTAGTGTCGAACCATTCAAAGTTTTTTTTTTAAATTACAAAAATAAAGGTAACAAGGGGTGTTCTGAAAATAAAAAAAAATGTGAAACATAAATAATTCATGAATCAGAGTTTGTGTCGACACTCACAGTGACGAACAATTCATAGTTTGTTGAAAATTCATATTTACGTCCCACAATTGTAACGAATAAATGTGCAGTCATACATATTTTATAGATTAGAAATAGTAGCATGAAACGAGCTCATCAATTGATCCTTTATCCTTCACTGTGCAGCCACAATCCACTCTCAGCCTCACTCATTTGCTCGGCTATGTAAAAGCACTCAGAAAAAAAAGGCGCGCGACCCGAAAAGGAAAAAAAAAACTTGGCTTTCTTGACGCACTGCCCAGCAGCAAGCGTCAAGGTCAAGAGATCAAAAAGAACTAACCGATCACGCCACTTTTTCACTTACTAGACCGACGCGCGACATGTTTGATCCTGCCCTCGTCGCTGGCCCCGTAGGAGCAAGCGTCAAGGTCGAAAGATCAGACAGAACTAACCGATCGTGGCACTTTTCATTTACTCTAACTGATCACGCCACTTTTTCACTTACTAGACCGACGCGCGACATGTTTGATCCTGCCTCCGTCGCTCGCCCCCGTAGGAGCAAGCGTCAAATTCGATAGATCAAACAGAACTCTCAATATTAATCTTGAACACACAAACATAAAAAGTATGACACACAAATTACGTAACGGCAAATGGATTACACGTGGCTTCCCTCCCATGAAAAGCCAAAAATTGTTGTATGGGTTCGTCCCCATAGTCATTACATGGTTTTTGCACAATGTCTTTTCGTCTTTGCTGTGATACAGATTCCAGAAAAGGTGTTCTGGTTTCAATGTCGCTTTTAGTGCCATGGTGAAATAACATGCAGGATGTGTGACTCCAGCTGGCAGTAAATGTCACGTAACGTGCATGAGTGGATCCATGCCTATGTAAGTTGCTGTACGTTCGGAGTCACACATTTGGGCTTTTGGGCGGATAACTTCAATCAGACGTGGGAATAGGCTCTTATACACGTTGAATATCTCCGACTAAATGGAATTGGATACGAGTTGTTGTCGGGTAATGGTTGTCAATGTCAGATGAAAGTTGTCCGTTAGATTACCCGTCAGGTGTAGTACGACAAAACGAACAAATTTACGTTGCCTTCGATTAGATAACTGGATAAAACAGAAAATTGATCGACAGAACTTTGGTTCAAGATGACACACATATGAATTATTTACTGATTAAGAGATTGGGAAAATTTATCTAAAATGTCACTTACACATATTTTCCTTCTTCTTTTCTTTCAGGTAAATCATACGGAGAACTATGGTACGTCTCATCACTAAATTCTGAAGAGGCTAAAAATACTGTAGCAATGAACACGCAACTATTCAGCAATGGTTTAAATTCCGTCGGTCTAGAAACGTTTAGAGTTAGAAATTGTTTCGATCACCCAAGGCATAAAGAAGTATGTTATTCATTTTATTTAGCGTATAATTGCCAATACAATATTTTTTATCAATGAGGCGTGGCACTCTTGTAGATACCTGCGTGAATAAAATCTTGAAGTATTCGCTATCTGTCGTTGGATTGACGAAAATATGTTAAGAAGTTCGCACGGACGTTTCGCAAAATAGATGTTTAGCATGAGACATGTGCATTGTTTTGAATGCTACCTGATCTTATATGATATTGCTTCACGCGAAACGTGCATTACGCTAAAAGTCTTTGTGAAAAATGGGCCACCCCCTACAGAAGTATCCATTCTGTACTCGTAGATGGCTTCTTATACGTATTACAACAATGGAATTTGCACGGACTGTGATCGGAGTTACCTCCAAGAGATCATAATCTCCAGGGGTTAGACAATAACGACGAAATAGGCAAAATTTCGACATACTTTCTACGTAAATCATGAGATTTGATAACCATATTGATATGATTCCGGAATTGTTCCACACTGGTCACATATCCTTGTGCATTTGGAACTTGCCATCAGTGGAATTCGCTTTTGAATCTCGAACACTATTGAGATTGACCCCAAAATTTACTAGATACACATGATTTGAGCTTTATGACACCCAGAAATTGTGTTTTTGCTACAGTGTGTAGCGTAAATAAATTGTAACCTCATCTACAATCCGAATACTTGATTTCGAGTCATCTAGAAGTGCACGTGTTAGCCTAATTAGTTTCGTCGGAAAACCAAGTCCATTGGAATTTGAATAGATTAATTTATCCTTTTTTGAAAATGCTCAGTCTTAAATCAGATATGCATACAAAATATTCAGTAAGTGGCAATAGTGCCGTTCTTTTGGTTTTCTAAACATGAGCTCATTATTGAGACATCACTGATGCTTAATTACGATGTGAAGATTTCCAATTCGCTAAGCTCCACATCTTGGTTTCATTTTGATTGGACATTACAACAATCTTCAAAGTGTATTTTTTCTGCTGCAAGCCGCAAACACGACATAACCAACCTACTGAAACCATTTTTTGCTGGCTGATGAACCTCTTCGTTTACAAGCCAATCAGTGGCCACCATTTAACGGCTATTACGTATTTACAACCGAAACCAGTGCACACTGAATGCTTTGAAGCAGACTCTCGCTCGACTTTGTCGATATTAATTGCCATGGCTCGCCCATTCAAGTGATACTATTTGCAAAAATAATGACCAATTAATTGATGGGGGTTCCATAGAGACTGTCATTTATTTAAAGCACAGATGAAGTGCACAATAAACATAAGGACTTTAAACTTGATGAATACGTCGATTATGAAGCGACTTATTGTACACCCACAGATTCGCAAGGAAAATTAATTAATAACAATAATGTACGATTGAAACAGAACTGACAGAGTTGATAGTAACGATGCGTTCAACTGCTTGAAATTACGACGCTGGGGTAAGATAGCGGCAAATGCTTATAGAGAGTTATTGACATCGTGATTGACATGATGAGTGCTTCGGTCACTCAGTGTCTACTGGCATTTGACGTGAATCTTATTCGTACCCCGCTCGTCGCAGACCATAGGAAGAGGGCGACCACACAGGTTAAATGTGAATGACTGCTGCATTTCATTGCCTTGGGAGATAAGCCCACAAGCCCACGATATGTGTGCATGTAAACTGGGGATTGATTATTGTATCAGTCTGCCGATAAGCTTCTGTCAAAGACAAGTAGACGTTACATTTTGAGTAATATCCCTTAAAACAATCATCCGCTTCACACAATCATCTTCTGGTAATCATGTTACACATGTCTAGGGGCCTTCCTTAGCCGAGTGGTTAGAGTCCGCGGCTACAAAGCAAAGCCATGAAGGTGTCTGGGTTCGATTCCCGGCCGATCCAGGATCTTTTCGTAGTGGAAATTTCCTTGAGTTAACTGAGCATAAAGTATTATCGTACCTGCCACACGATTTACGAATGGGAAAATGGCAATTTTGGCAATGGAAGCTATATAAGTTAATAACTGCGGAAGCGCACATTGAACACTAAGCTGAGATGCAGGCTTTGTTCCAGTGATGACGTAATGCCAAGAAGAAGAAGATGTGTCATCGTATTGAGAAGCTGTAAGAGGAACATTATACTCAATTTTATCGATCGCCATTCATGTTCTAGTGAACTTGAAATACGTTCATCTAGCACTATTCAACTGCTACTAACTAAGTATACTATCGTCACGCACTCGCCCACACGCGACTTTTCCGCCCCAAAAAAATCTCAATGCCCGTTACCCGGCACTGACATCGCGTTAAATTTGATGACATTTTTAACTACCGACAAGGTCCACTAATTGCTCTCTTTCGGCACGCGGTCATTGGTTGTTCGTTTAGGTACGTTGCAAATTAAATAGTCAAACGGTTATTTCATAGTCCGACCCCGTCGCACAGTGGGACGAAACTGAAAATTGACGGTCAAAACCTCTTAGAGGCGTTTTAGGCCATAAGTTTCTTCGGGACATTGTTTTGAATTGTCATCCCGAGTAATAATGAAAAATAATTTTTAAATTATACTGAATAGGGCACCCGAGAAAAAAATATTTTTTTGAAAAAAAAATTTTTGGGCGATCATCACTTCAGCAATGTTTTAGATCTTTTTATTTTGAACAACTTTGCTGAACATACATGATATATTTGACTTCATTTTCACGATGATATGTTTAAATTTAACGATTTTTACCATAAATATCAGTTTTTTGACCATTTCTATGATCAATGTGCAATTTATGAGCATGACATGTTCTACAACATTTTATATATTACAAAAATACACAACTTTGTCCAACATACCAAAGCTGTGAATTCATCACATAGGAAGATATACTGAAATTAAGGTAAAATTTATATAATTTTCGACCATTTTTCTAGGCAAGTTTCTCTTGAATCGGCACTTTTCGGCAGCCATATTTAATATGCTTTGATGCCTTATTATATAAGTTAAAGCCCCATGGCAAAAGAATGATCGGGTCTCACAGGGCACATTGATTTCAACCATTTTTTTTGACAAGCTTGGAATATTGACATCAATTACATTACACGATTACATTACATTACATACATTACATTACATTACATTACATACATTACATTACATTACATCGATTACATTACACGAATCCAAAAAGTTTCAGTTGAGCTGTCGATGAGTGCACACGTCTTTTTCGGTCGCTGCTGTGTGTTGGGCTCTGTTTGTCCGTATTGTCTTTTTGAGCAATCGCGTGTGTTTTCTCATCTTGTTCTATGCCGAGCACTACAAGAAATCAGTCGAAAAAACGAGTGGATATTAGCCCAACTGAAGGTGATAAGAGCAAGGAATCAACGTCATCCGAGAATCCAGCGAAGCGTCATTGGAAGAACCATAACGTCACCATGAGTAAGGACATGACTCTTATGGACCTACACAAGTTGCTCAAAAGTGAAATACAATCTTCCAAGGAAGAGATTCAGAGCAGCATAATGGATATGAAAGGGGAAATCAGGAAACTTAGTTCAGAAGTTGATGAAGTTAGGCAATCCCAAAGCTTCATTAACGCGGAGTTTGAACATTTCAAGAACGGTCTGAGTAAAATCACGGATGAAATGAAAAAGACCACCTCTGATGTCGCGCTTCTGAAAAGCGGGCATGCGGAGCTCTCATCACAGTTGGCTACAATGGAACATGACCTCAATTTTGTTCAGCAAGGTCAACTATCAAACAACCTGCTGATTTCCAACGTTATAAAAACCGCCGACGAAGATCTCTGTGCAATCTTATGCAAAATCTGTGAGGTTCTCGAGGTTGAATTGTTCGAGCGTGAAGTTCTGGTCATCACCCGATTAGCAACGAGGAACACAAAGCAAATTGAACCGATTCTGGTGCAGTTTGCCAACAGATTTGTAAAGGATAGGATCATTTCAGCAGCAAAAAATACCACACTATCATGCCAAAATATCGGGTTCACAATCGACCAACGCATCTACTTCAACCATCACTTGACACCACACAACCAAGCATTGCTCCAGATGGCGAGAGCCTACAAAAGGAAGCACGGCTATAGGTTCGCGTGGTTCAGTAAGGGTCACATCTACATCAAGCGGGACGAAAACTCTACGGCTGTTCGTATTACTTCAAGTGCTGATCTACCTTCGGAAATTGATGAGTGATGCCACCTCCGTAGCTCCACCTCTACAAACATACCAATATCGATTTCGTGATGGAGCACCTGAGTGACCATTTGACGAGTATGGACATCGAACATCGTTTAAATTCGGTATCGGTCTCTTCATCTACATTAAACCTTCTTCATCTCAACACGAGGAGCTGCCGAGGCAAAATGAGTGACTTGGTTCAACTGATCGATCAGTTGCGCCACGTGCATGTAGTAGTGTTTAGTGAAACGTGGCTTTATCAGAACGAAATTTGTAATATGATTAACTACGATGTGTATCACTCATGTAGACCAACTAGAGGCGGTGGAGTTTCAATGTTCATTCTTTCGTCATTCAAACATCGCAAGATATACGAACTAGTAGATGATATGAACAATTTTCTGATAATTGAATTGATGGAATATAATTTGAAAGTTTTTGGTGTATATACTCCGGGGAGGAATGTAGATTATTTCCTTCAAAAGTTTGAAGAGACTCTTAGTAATTTCAAAAGAATGGTCGTAATGGGAGATATGAACATTAATCTGTTAGATGATAGTAACCCTATTGTGAATAATTATATATGTAGCCTAAATGCAAACGGTTTTGTTGTATTAAACAAAATGAATAGTGCACATGCCACTAGAACATCGAATACCATATCAACGATCATTGATCATGTAATTACGGATATTCTGGATCGAAAAATGGTTCTGGTAATCAATGACACCGAAGCCCATGTTTCCGATCACAAAACGTTGGTATTTTCAATACAACATAATGTACAATCTAAAAGAAGGATATATGAGAAACATGTAATTCATTATGAAAACATATTACATGAAAATTTTAGGGCTGAATTAGATGAAGTTCAAAATTACGATGAATTTGAAAGCCTCTGCAATCATAAGATAAACACGAACAGATCCATATACACAGTAGTTGATGACAAAAAACCACTGCAACCTTACATTGATAGAAATTTATACGCTGAAATAAGAAAGAAAAACAAATTATTCAAACTTTCGAAAGCGAATCCAAATAATGATGCATTGAAGAGAAACTATCTGTTACTTAGAAATTCCATTAGAAATAAAACAAAATTAGCAAAAACAAGGTACTATAACGCAAAATTTGAAAATTGTGTTGGTGATCCTAAAAAGATGTGGGCCACGATACATGAAGTAGTTTTCAATAGAACAAGTAGTAAGCAAGATAATCAGATCAATTTAGTAGAAAATGGAAAGAAAATATTGTGTCCAAACGAAAATGCACAAATATTCAATGAATATTTTCTTAGTATAGGCTCTCAAAATACGTCAAATACGAATGCGAATCTCGAGCAGAATGATAATCCGGAATTATTCGATTTTTTACAAGTAACAGGAAGAGATGTTGAACAAACGATAACAAAATTAAACCGCACTGCGGCAGTAGGTAAAGATGGAATATCTGTTAAGTTTCTGAATCGTACAAAAAGTTTTATAACACCTAAATTAACTGATTTGATCAATGATGTAATTGCAACAGGTAGTTTTCCAGATAAGCTGAAGATGTCGAAAGTGATCCCATTGTTCAAATCTGGTGATTGTACCTTAAAAACATGTTTTCGCCCAATATCAATACTTCCAGCCACATCTAAGGTTTTTGAATCAGTTCTAGAAAACCAAATGAGGTCGTATCTGCTTAATAATAATATTATAAATAGAAATCAGTATGGATTCCAAAAAAAGTCAAATACAGTAGCGGCGTCCGCTGATATGATGAATTACATATATCGCGCCAAAGACAGAGGTTTAAAAGTTATTTGTGTATTTTTAGATTTAAGCAAAGCGTTTGATTGTATCTCACACACAAGACTATTAGGCAAAGTTCAAAAGTATGGATTTTCAGAACACGCTGTCAAGCTTCTTAGATCGTATTTGGATAACCGACTGCAATACACTTTCGTCAATAATTGTTATAGCGCCCCAGGAATTGTAAAGTCAGGTATTCCACAAGGGTCAATACTAGGACCCCTTTTGTTTATAATATATGTGAACGATATGTGGAATTTACCCTTAAGAGGACGCTTACAGCTATATGCAGACGACGCCTGCCTTGTATACGAAGCTAGTACAACGGAAGAATTGGAATTGGATATTCAACATGATATGAATCTGTTGTTGAGGTGGTTATCAGAAAACGGTTTAAAGCTAAACGTTGAAAAGTCCTCCTACATAGCACTGAATAACAACTTATCAGTTGATATACAAGTAGACTCCATTTTGCTTAAAAAGACTGATACATCTAGTTTTCTTGGCCTAATATTAGATACTAATTTGTCGTGGAAGGCTCATATTGAAAAAGTAATCAAAAAAGTTACCCCTTATGTTTTTGCCATGAGAAAAGCTAGGAAATTCATCTCGATGGATACATGTTGGAAGCTGTATAATTCATTTATCTTGCCTCACTTTACATACATGAGTTGCTTGTGGGGATGTGCAGCTAGTATATATTTGAAACCCCTAGAAATAATTCAGAACAAAGTAGTTAAAATTATAAGAAATCTGCCTATACGCTTTCCTTCAGTCGAGCTTTACAGCGAATCTACTTTGTCTATACGATCACTCTGCAAATATAACATGATGATTCATATTTATAAGGTCCGTAACAATTTGATAAAAACAAATGTCGTACTGTTTAATGTATCAGATGTACACTCACATAATACAAGACAGCAAAATTCGATCTTTGTAAACTGTCCTAGGACCCAATATGGCTGGAAAAATCTTTTTTATCAGGGAATTATAATGTATAACTCGCTGCCAAATGAAATGAAATCTCTTAATCTTAGGTTGTTTAAGCGTAGTTTAAAACAATATTTGTGTAACATGTAATTTATAGTTAGAACAGCCAACTGAATAAGTAGAATCGCTATTAGAGTAGCTGATAACAGTTTGTTATAAACTTTTAGCTACAAATTATATTAATAAATTAAAAAAAAAAAATTAAATTAAATTAGTTTTTTGACTTTTTGTGTGCCCACAGTGTAATTAATAAACTTGAAATACTCTGTATTTATTATATAGCAAAACAGCATTTTAAAACAACGTCTTTGTCACTCTGCTCAATTTTAGCTCCAAATCGTAGTAGCCGACAATAATTCGCCTTCGGTCAAAATGCGTGAAAAATTTAAGAATAAATAATAATATGTATTTATGATAAAAAAGCAAATAATAATAGAGAGTCATACATAATTTCGCCTGTTAAGCCCAATTTCTCTAATTTTTTAACCATTAGGTTGTTTGTTGTGCCAGCAAAAGTGAATTTTCTGATACAAGAGAAACCTACCTAGTAAATTCTCAAAAATAATATTTATTTTAATAAAAAAATTTTATTTTTCGATGCAATACTTTTACAGCTTGTCAGCTTATACAGATGTCTTCAACTATGTTTTGTGATATAAAAAATTACAGAATATCTCAAGTTTATTGATTGCACTGTGGGCACACAAAAGGTCAAAAAAACTAATTGATGTCAATATTCCAAGCTTGTCAAAAAAAATGGTTGAAATCAATGTGCCCTGTGAGACCCGATCATTCTTTTGCCATGGGGCTTTAACTTATATAATAAGGCATCAAAGCATATTAAATATGGCTGCCGAAAAGTGCCGATTCAAGAGAAACTTGCCTAGAAAAATGGTCGAAAATTATATAAATTTTACCTTAATTTCAGTATATCTTCCGATGTGATGAATTCACAGCTTTGGTATGTTGGACAAAGTTGTGTATTTTTGTAATATATAAAATGTTGTAGAACATGTCATGCTCATAAATTGCACATTGATCATAGAAATGGTCAAAAAACTGATATTTATGGTAAAAATCGTTAAATTTAAACATATCATCGTGAAAATGAAGTCAAATATATCAAGTATGTTCAGCAAAGTTGTTCAAAATAAAAAGATCTAAAACATTGCTGAAGTGATGATCGCCCAAAAATTTTTTTTTCAAAAAAATATTTTTTTGTCGGGTGCCCTATTCAGTATAATTTAAAAATTATTTTTCATTATTACTCGGGATGACAATTCAAAACAATGTCCCGAAGAAACTTATGGCCTAAAACGCCTCTAAGAGGTTTTGACCGTCAATTTTCAGTTTCGTCCCACTGTGCGTCGCCGCCGTCACGCACGCTTTCTGTGCCTTAACCGGACGCGGTGCTAGGCAAACGACCGCGACCGCAGACTAAATGGTACTTTTGTGGGGCGTTCCTTTACGCTGGGTTGGGCATTTTTGGTAATATTGTTTGATGGAGTACATTTGCTGATTTTGCTTTCCTTCGATTTGTGACCAACCCAGTTATAAATTTTGATCGGTGGCAGCTTTATTGATGAGTGATATTTTTAGACCATTTTTGGCGTATGCTTCTTTTTCTTCTTCTTCTTCAGGACAGGACCTGTTTATCAGCTTAGTGTTCAATGAACACTTCCACAATTATTAACTTAGAACTTTCTTTGCAAAAGTTGCCATTTTTGCATTCGTATATCGTGTGACTGGTACGATGATACTCTATACCCAGGGAAGTAAAGGAACTTTTGATTACGAAAAGATCCTGGACCGATGAATTTCTCTGAGGCTTAATGATACAAAGATATTACCGATAGTTCTTTCAAGGATGTTCTTGAAAAAAATCTCTTAGTATTTTTCTGCAGAAATTCTCTACCAATAATATAAGATTTTCTTCATATGACCAAAATTCATAGAGATTTATTTAGAACTGCTTCACGAAACTCCTTCAGAAACTCCCTCAAAATGGTAACAACCAATTACACAGGAGCTATTCTTGGAATATGAAGAATTTCTATACAAATTTTTACCAAAATTGCTTTGAAAGTTCCAGGCATTTCTCAAGGAAATCCTTATAGAAATATTTCAAAATTTTTCTCAGGGTTTCCCCAAGGATATCCCCGGGATTATTTCTAACACTCCATGCTGAAGCTTTTTAAATACAAGCAAGAATAAGTTGAGAAATTTCTCTCTTCTCTATCCTTCCTGGGAGATGAAATCCTTGAAAAGTTCCTGGAATAAATCCTGTAGGAATCCTTCGATAGTATTAGCAGTTTCTGAAGAAATTTTCCGAAATATTCATATAGAATTAAGTTTGGCCGTTCAATATCCAGAGAGAAAATAAGAGAAATTTTCTGTAAGAATCCTTAAATAAACATTTGGAAAAGTTCTAAGAGATATCCGGATTTTTTATTAGTCTAACCGCAGGTACTATTAGGAGCGATTTCTGGAAATAAACCTTGGAATAAATATTGTAGAAATTCCATGAAAAATCGGAAGATAAACATCTAGAGGAATGCCAGGTGAAATCCCTGTGTAATATGTAAAGGTATCTTTTATCAAATTTATTGATGTTATCTTCGAAGAATTTCTGGATGAATTCATTTAAAGATCCTTTGGAATTAACCGTTTGAGTTCCAAAATTAATGATTGGCAGATTTCTCTAAAGACATGTGGCGGACTGTTTGTTAACCCTTCGTACGATATTAAGTAAGATCTTTGGAAGACCATTAATTAATTGATCTAAAAAATTTTCAATGACTCAATCAGGACGTTATAATTTTATTAATATTAATGCTGAAGACAATTTTTGAAAAAAAAAAAAAAAATTTTTGTAGCGATTTTTTCCATTGGCCAGGGAAAGGCGAGGCAATGTCGACTTTTAGCAAGACCTTTGACAGAAGTCTAATTTTAAAATGGAGAGTACGGTTTCGTTCTTCTTCGTCGTAAGCGCTATTATTCGTCGTATCAAACTTCAAATGTTCCACTACGGCGTAGAAAACGATTGGTTTTCGTTGCACTGTGAGCAGCTGTCATGATTGCTTGGTCAAAAGGAATTATGTTTATATGTTTGGGCTGAATTTTGATGGCGATAAATATATTTGAAAGAAACTTAATATAATTCAAAATGCTTAAGGAATGATGGGAAATGCCTGAAGATCTATATATTCTAGTAAAACATTTGATTTTTTTTTCCACTCATCATATCAAAGTGAGCCGAAAGTTGTGAGACCAATCTGAAAACTGATTGCGACAGAAATGAAAACGATACGACGAATAGAGAAAACGGCAAGTAATAATTTCGTTGCATTAATTCCAATGAACGATTAAAATATATCAAAATCTTATTGCACAATGCGAAAGCCGTTTTGGAAAAGAATTGTTTGGCATCGGTTTGTATCAGCATCATTCACTGCAGTACTGGGGAAATTGCAGGTTCTCACTGATCAAAGCTTAATACGATGGATACTAGCACATCACCCTACTTTAACGCATGACACAGTTCTATATAAATACGAATGCTTGAAAGAATCTTCGAAGAATTCAAAAAATAGATAACACAGCGGAACAAGTGTTTGTCTCAAGCACCAAAATACCGCTATTCACCTTATTTGAGGTCGCTCAATCCATTACTAGCATAGCATAGCATAGACTGACTGTACATGTCAATGGTTGCTACTCCGTGATTGATCGGAACTGATGCAATTTTAGCAGATCTAATATTATTGATCAATAACGGCGCCGGCTAAGTCCTTACAGTTAGTTGGGATGAAGAAGGAATGTTAGGGTGTAATGATTGTTGCTTCTAGAGACCGAGAATACCTCTGCATCTCCACAATCACCACGGGAAGGGTGTTTATTAGTGAGGGAGGAAAAGATCTGGAAGTCACCTTTGGGCCGTGATGCGATCCATGGACAAGGGAGGAAAATACGACTTATAGTAAAAGCTAGGTCAACTACCATATTGTACTCTTGTTGAATCTGTTCTTGTTGATACTGAAAAGTTATGGTCGGAAGAGTATAAGAGAGTTACAAGTCACTAAGACCCACCCATTTGTCCTAGATGATGAGGAGGTCGTAGTGGAAAAATGACTCAATCAGAATCTGAGGCTGGTTTTAATTCATGAGACAAATTCTTCCGGAGATCAAGTACTTATTTTTGAATACCTAGGAGGTAAACGATTCCGAATTAGTGGAGTAGTAGACCTACTACATTCTTAACAAGCTTCTTGTTTCAAGGAATCTAAATGTCTTATGCGATTTTTTTTATTATATTTAACGATACTTTACACCATTTAGATGGTGCATTCGTATCAGGAGGAATTAAATTAACATTATGTACTACAAAAGGTAACTTTACAACTTTTCAAACAACTTAGTGTCTCGTAGGAATGTTATCAGCTTTGTTTCTCCCTCATTATCATTTTTCAATGCACTTTTTAAGCTGTTAGTGTTGATTTCATATTTCTGTCTGACATCGTCATACTTCTGGCAATGTAGCACAATGTGACGTACGTCTAGAGTAGTGCCAAAGCATTCGCAGTTAGGAGGTGATTCTTTTGACTAAAGAAAACTGTGCGTTAATCGTGTATGACCTATTCGAAGTCGTGTTAGCACTCGCTGTTCGGCATTGTTTTCACGATCTTTCCACTTGTGGGTATCAAATTTTATTTCTCGGAGTTTTACGTCCCGGTATGTTAACCATAGCCTTTCCCAATATAACCGTACTCCTATTTTTATATCTTTGAATGCATCTTCCGCTGGCAGTGCAATATTGATTATTGGTTGACATCTTGCATCATTTGCTAGTCAATCAGCCTCGTTGTTGCCCCGAATACCGGTATGGCCGGGAATCCAGCAGAACTGTACGTTTTTTCCACGAGCGAGAGATTCTATTTCCTGGATCCAAGGGTGTTTTGATCTTCCAGCTTCTAAAGCCAGTAGACAGCTAGCTGAATCTGTGAGGATCGCAATGTCGCTCTCGTTCGATAGCAAAAGAGCCATGCGAATCGCGTATGCTTCAGCAGAGAAAATGCTGCACTGCTTTGGAAGGCCATATTTTTCTGCTAGATTGACTCCGAATAGATCAGCACCGACTGTATCGTTGCCTTTAGAGCCATCCGTATAATAAACGGTTGACGTTTTGAATCGGTTTGAAAGCAACTGTTGAACTATTGGTCGCACTTTATTGGGAGGGTCGCCGGCTTACGCAGCGTTTTTCACATCCCATACAATATTCGGCTTCGAAGCGTGCCATTCACGACTACACCGCTTTACTAGCTGTGCAATCATCGGTAATGCTGCGCCAGTTAATTCTCCTACACGAGTAGACGCTCGTTGTACCAGCGGCAGGTTTCTATTAGGTCCATGTATTCCCAGTAGGCGTATAGCGATTCGTATGACTGATTGTGTTGCCAACAATTCGAAGGGCAAAGTACCCGCTTCCACCATGATTGATGTAATGGGGCTGGTAACAAAAGCGCCGGATGCATAACGGATCATCTGATTGTATACCGGTGCAAGATTCTGGAATGCGGCTTCACCTCCTCTGCTAACAAGGCCTATACCGTACAACAGTTTGGATGTTATAATTGCTGAGCCGACTTGCAGCATCGTATTTCGGTTGCCACGAGTAAGCTGGGCTCCAATCGTTCTCATTATCCGAAGCCTAGAAGCACAAGACTCTTTGACCATCTTACAGTGGGCTTTGAAGTTCAATGTGCGATCAAGAGTAATGCCGAGGATTCGCAAACGATTTGTTCGGGGTACAGTTACACGGTTTATGGTGATATTCTGAGAAGGGTTAGGGCGTGCATTGGGGCTACAATAAAAAGTTGAAGACTTAGTAGCAGAGATCGTAAAGCCAACACTTTTTGTCCACTTCTCTACGGCTTTGACGGCTGACTGTAATTTGGGATGCAGCCCCTCCGTTTTTCGAGAAGAATATCGTCTGCATAAAGCAAGATTTCCACTCCTTTCGGTATCACTCTGAAAATAGGTTGCATGGCCACAAGGAAGAGTGTTACTGATGGTACGGAGCCTTGTGGGACACCGTTTTCCAATCGATGTGGGCGAGACAGTTGTCCACCTACGCAAACTTAAAACATCCGCTCGGAGAGGAAGCTTTGAATAAGTTTCATCATACGACCCCGTATTCTCCAAGATTTAAGAGTGCGCAGAATTCCATGCCGCCATGTAGTATCATAGGCCTTCGATAGGTCCAAAGAAGCTATTCAGCTATGCTCATCCGTCATTGGGAGTGGTTTTCAAGTTCGGCTAGATATGTATCCGCACCGCGCCCCGAGCGAAAGGCATGTTGTCGCTCGTCAAGTCTGCCGGAGGACTCTAGTTCGGCGATCAGACGTCTGTTGATGATACGTTCAAGTACTTTCGTCGTGCAGCTAGTAAACGAAATCGGTCGAAACGTATCAGGTTCGGGGGTGTTGCACTTCGGTTTTGGTATGGGCACAATAATCGCTTTTTTCCAGGAGAAGGGAAAGTCACTACTGCGCCAAATACCATTAAAAATCTCTAGGAGAATTAGCTTGACGGACAGCGGAAGGTGTTTAAGCATGGGATACCCTATCATGTCATTACCTGTTGAACCACTCTGCCCTTTGTCAAGTGCCCACAAGAGTTCGTTCAGGGTTATATCCATGTTGTAACGATCGTTGGTATTCAGCAAGGGGTCTATGCGTTGTTGTTCAGCTTTTTCTTTCGCTTTTTGGAAAAGCGGCGGATAGCTGGATGTCGCTGACCTTTCGCTATAATGTTTTGCTAATTCTTCTGCAATTTCGCTTGGATCATGCGAGTACCTGTTCGCTAGCTTAAGAATGGGGGTTCAGTGCTGTCGCTTGCCGTGAAGTGTATTCACTGTCCTCCTGAGCACAGTGGTCGTGCTGTTAGGTGATAATTTACCTACAAAGTCTTCCCAAGATTGTTGTTTTGCTGTTTTTATGGCCTTTCTTGCTGTTGCTCTCGCTTCCTGGAACCTTTTAAGAGCAGCTGGTCTTTCACAATCCGAAGCATCCCTGCGCCTTAGGGATCGTAAGAATTTTCGTCGTCATTTGATAGCACCTTTAACTACGGGGCACCACCATGGAACTAATTTTGGGCCAGCTTGTCCACTTGACTGTGGAATACATTTGGTCGCTGCTTCGATGAGTTTCGCCGTAAACCGATCAACATCCCACACTTCGTCTGATCGGATTAATTCTGCAGTTATACGTTTATATACAGACCAATCTGCACGGTCGAAGAACCATTTCTTCCGAGTAGTAGCTGTATCTGACCAACCCGGGAGTCCAATTATCATTGGGAAATGGTCGCTGTTACACGTATCCGAAAGCGTTCGCCAGTTGAGTTTTTGCGCTAGACTCTCCGAGCAGAAGGAGATGTCGATAGACGAAGTGTTGCCTGTCGCTGGGTCGATACGTGTGGGAGAACCGTTATTGAGTATTACCAGCCCCCTGGCTAGCGTAGTCTCTGCGATGAAACGACCGAGTGTGTTCGAGGATTGCGACCCCCACGCTAAGTGGTGTGCGTTAAAATCACCTAGAAAGATTACCGGCCCATCTAATTGGTCGAATAGGTTATTCAGAGCTGTCTCACATTGCTGAGCGCTTGATGGGATGTATAGCTTGGAAAGCTTTCTGGATGCGCACTGCGATGAGATGTAACGTAGTGTCGTTAATCATGCGCTCGAACGGAATGCCTTCTTTTATTGCAAGGCCAACCCCGTGCTGCCAGTAGTGGTCTTTTTTTGGTTCCAATAGCAGAGAATAGTTTTTGCCGACAAAGTCCGGCGGTACAGATGTTTGCCTTACCTTAGTTTCTTGGAGAGCAACGATGCAGGGGCTATATCTACTTTCCAATGAGTTATTTCAATTCACTGATATTTGCTCGTAGTCCACGCATGTTCCATTGTAGCGCGAAGCATTTATCGTTGTTGTTCACAGCTGGCAGGATATCTGACGAACATGATGACGTCACCGATGCACCGCGTAATGGTGCTTGTTGATTCAAGATTGTGGCTGGAATAGGAATGTTTTCCGCAGTAAATTCCATTAACGGACGTTGTTGCGAGGTACTGACCTGTGGGACGTCTTGTCCCACAGTACCAGCCGCTGTCGAAAAAACTACACTACTTCCGAAATCGCCGATAGCGACCGGCACTGGGGAAAGGCTTTGTGTAGTTTGAGAGCAGCTGACTATATCTTGTCTGTGGGTTTGGCTATACGTGTCTCCTTGCAAGTGAGTATTTTGGTACCCCGGTTGGGTAAGTGAAGTTCTCGGATCTGTAATTGGAACAGACGCAGCAGTACCTGCTATGTCATGGTTGTTAAAGGGACTGACCTGAGGGACGTCTTGTCCCCCAATGCCAACCACTGTCGAACGAACTACACTACTACGTTGGTGAATACCGACAGTGGTCGGCATAAGGGAAAGACTTTGTGTAGTTTCGTTGTTAATATCTTCCGTTTCTTCTACAATCATTTTAATTCTCCTACTATGTTCAAAAACTCTCATCGTGGTATTATCAGCAGTTCCATCGGCCACAGAGGCAAGATCACTATCAACGGGTTGGGGTAGGGCGTCCTGGACAGTTTTCTCTACCTGCTGTGCTTTCGTTGAAAGGAGTACTGCACATTCCTCACTTTCAATCCGATTTATTTCATTATCCGTGGTAAGGCATGGGTCATCATCGTGTGTATTCAAACGGTGTTTGGCATTGGAGCTATCGAAAGCGGTGATTGGGTGGGATCTCAGATATCGAAATATCGTCATCAGAATACGTCGATCGTTGGGTGGGAATAGTGGTTGCAGTTTTCTTCGGGGGTGGGTTTTGTCTATCTGGCGATGCTGGTTTGGTGAGCGAGTCTGTATGCTGTTTAGAGGCTCGGCTGCGTTTTGTTTCTTGGATAGCCGGCGAATTATTTTTTGAGCGTGTTAGGGCTGGAGAGTTATTTCTTGAGCGTGTCACGACACCTGATGACGGTTGGGCTGATTTAATTTCCCTGCTGGAGTGCGGTTTTTCTTGACTAGAGATTTGCTGTTTTAGCTGCCAAATTTGCGCTAACATTTGTTCCATTTTTTCATCCTTCTGCCGGTTATCTTCTAACAGTTAAGTGATGAGTTCGTCCTTCTGTTTCATTGTTGCTTCTAGTTCCTTGAGTTTCTTATCAAACTCATTCTGCTATGCAGCCACCTGAGCATAACTGCTGTAACCTTGGGTTCCATTGATGACGTGCTGGCTCCACCATCATTCAAAATCCTTCCTCTTTCCAATGGACCAATGCACGAGTTCATCATTTGACGTTTGAGCGGTGCCGTGTTATTTACGTGACCATGGCAACTAGTGAATTTAGCACCGCTCAAACATCAGATTAGTGAACTCGTGCATCGGTCCATAAGAACCCTTCAATAATTGGATGTATTGACACTTGCGAGAATCTGGCTGTCGAGCAAGTGGCTTGCACCACTTTCGCAACTACCCAGTGGGCTTGAGGGATTATTTCAGCAGTGTGAACGGGGGCAAAATATCTCACCGCCCTACTTAGTCCGTCACCACTGACAGTTGTTGTCGGTGTAAAAAAAATATGCCAACTACAGCATAAGCATACCTGTGAAATGCCAAGAGCAACAAAAGGGGTAAAAATATAAAAACCATATGTTTCCACAAGATAGCTCTCTTTTGCTGACTGATCCTCAACCGGAGTGCAGTGCGCGCGTGATTAATTAGTATTACCGTATAGTGAGGTTAAACAATATCACCTCGTGGTGAAGTCCACTATCATTTTAGTGTTGTTTCTTTTGTGAATCGTAGAGGTTAAAAGTTCAATTACCTACGGTTAGTAGTGTGGCGGTAAAAGTGTAAGCAGAACCATAATTTGCCAAATTTATTGTAAATTGTAGGTTACCGTAATTTCGACACTCAAATACGCTTTGTATAATTGTGAAATATTGTATTAAGGAAAAGGTGAGGAAATTATATTGGTAAGAGACGTCACAGGGGTTTAATGTGGTGGTTAGGTCCCAGATAGGACCTTTTTCTTTTGGTGTTTTTCCCAGTGTTGAGCAGCTCATCAGAGGTTCTCCAAGTGAAGGAAGCACATGTAGAATTGGATCCATCTTATTGTGCGAAGCCATCCCGCTGCCGATTGGAAGGCCCGCGGCCGCCATTGCTCCATCTACACCGGCGAAACCGTTCATAGAGTCTGCCACGCGGTGGGAAAATCTCCATTATGGATTTGGAATCTTTTGTTTGGCATACGTCGGCATTCAACGATTGTGCTTTTGTTCGTCAGCCGCCGACATCCAATCCTCACCTTAGTTCGGCACCTCAATCACGCTTCTCTCCGGCTTCTGGCTGGCACCGCTCCATTACCTCTGGAAGTCTCTCGACTGGCATCATCATCATCACCTCTGTTCGGCTTCCCGCCGACATCCCACCATCTCTTCTGTCTGGCAGTCCGCTGATACTACAACCGGCTAGTGGCTGGCAATTGACCATCGTCTCCGTTCGGCATCCGCCGACTCTACAACACCACTTCAGTTCAGCCCAGCCGGCAATACACCAACACTACTGTCCAGCATCCGCTGGCATCCAAGCATTGCTTCAGTTCGGCTCCAAGCCGACATCCGACCAAGCCTTCGACCCGTTTCTCTACTGGCATTCAACCATCAAGTGCCAATGGGAGGCACTATAACAGCACGATAGGTGCCAAAGCCACCCCATGACCGGTCCGCCTGCCAACGCTACCACCCACCCAGCATGCATGCAAGTATGAACCCTAAACTGTGACGTCATTAGAATAAATACCTGTAAAATGAATAGCAGTGATAGCTACTTATTTAAAAAAGCGCAGCCCTGATTTGGTAGTGTTTTTCACCACTCTTTTGATTTGTCCGCTTTGTTCGGGTTCAAAAAGGGACCTTCAAGCCTCGCCGCTTTTGGATCCGTGAGAGCTTGTTTGATCACCCCTGGCATATCGTTGGCACACTTTCTTCTCACACGAACAACAACTGTTAGAAGGTTTTCCATCCAGTCGTTCCTGCGAAAAGTAAACCTCTATCCACTGACGTAGGTTCATTTGCGAAAGGTAAGCCAAATAAGAGACCCTGCGATACTAATTACCCATCCTATGAGCTAGCAAGTTATACTGCCTTGTGCTTGAAGTTCGGCTCGTTTTCTTGCTTCTGGGAAGGATAAATTATCACGCACTTTGATTTTTATAACTTCAATCTCTTGTTTGTATACTGGACACTGTCGATTAGTAGGACGGTGGCCATCGTTGCAGTTCCGGCAGTGAGGAGCCTTGCCGCATTCCTCTTCCCCGTGTGAGTTTCCTGAGCAGTTGAAGCAACGTTGTGGTCCAGGACATCGAGTACCTGTGTGTCCATAGCTGAAACAGTTATAGCACAGCATAGGATTTGGAAAGTATGGACGAGTGGGAACATGAAGTAGACTGACTTTGATATGACCTGGGAACGTAGTCTTGCAAAATGTTAGAATCAGCGCCGGAGTGTTAACTTTTTTACCGGCTTCAAGTCGCATGATTCTCTGAACTCGAATTACTCCATCACCGCCCATTTCTCTTAATATTTCTGCTTCATCCATATGGATGAGTTCGAAGCATGAAATAACGCATCGACAGACGTTCAGATTCGGGTGTGCAATCACCTCTACCTTTGTCCCGTCGATTAGGTGGGTCAAAGGTAGAGGTCAACAGCTTCAACAGTTTAGCTACTTGAGCCGGATCTCTTACTTTTAGGAATCTGCTGCATGCTCCTTTGAGGGCGAGCGGCGGAATCCGGATCAATTGTGTCCAATTCGCGTTTTTCGGAAGAAAAAACGAAAACAAAATGTGCGGAGTTGTGTTTGATCCTTCGACCTTGACGCTTGCTCCTGCGGGGGCCGGCGATGAGGGCAAGATCAAACATGTCGCGCGTCGGTCGAGTGAAAGTGAAAAAAAAACGCGATCGCTTAGTTGTGTTTGATCTTTTGACGTTGACGCTTGCTCGTGGGCAGTGCGTCAAGAAAGCCTGAGCAGTCGTCAGTTGTTTTCCCTCTCGGGTCGCGCACCTTTTTTCTCTGAGAGCTTTTATATAGCCGAGCAAACGAGTGAAGCTGAAAGTGGATTGTTGCTGCTCAAGGATGGCGGATCAATTGATGAGCTCGTTTCATGCTACTATTTCTAATCTATAAAATATGTATGACTGCACCTTTAATCGTTACAACGGTAAGACGTAAATATGACTTTTCAACAAACTTTGAAAGGTTCGTCACTGTGAGTGTCGACATAAACTCTGATTCATAGATTATTCATGTCTAATTTTTTTTTCAAAACTCCTTTTTCTTTTTACCTTTATTTTTGTAAATAAAAAAAACTTTGAATGGTTCGACACTACAAGTGTAGACTTGCGAAAGGTTCACTTTATTCAACAAACTTTGCAAGGTTCGTCACCTCAAGTGTCAGCATAATTTTTCTCTACATAAATATTGTTCATATCAAATGAAAATATTATATTTACATATAAGCATGCTTATATCTCACAAATAATTATTTATCATGGTCTAATCGCTTATTAAAGTGAATCCTGTGACCCAACGATCCTCCCCATTAACAAACATCCCTCCCAGTAACTTTTGTGGAGATGCAGAGGGAAACACGGTCTCCAAATAGCAAAGGTTACACACTAACATTCCTTCCCCCAATCCCACCTGACTGCAAGGACGTGGCCGGCGCCGTTATTGACCATGTATAAATAGAGGCACTGAATTATGCACACTGAAGAAGATTATGGCCAATCCCAGCCGAACTTCTAGTTGATTTTTTGTGCATTTTCACAGACTTCGGTCAATCACGGAATAGCAACCATTGATATGTGTAGTCAGTCTAAGCTAAGCTTGAGCCGGATCTCTTACTTTTAGAGTGTATCGTGTTCCTTGGGCTTCGCTTTTTCCATCTTCGATTGGTCCACCGGCGTACATCTCTAAAGATTTCCCGACAATATACGGATTTGTCGGAAGTTGGACACCATCCTTTCCCATGAGTTGAAGGAATGTTAGCTCTCCAAATTTATTTGTCGGGTCCATATAAGTCGGCAACCTCCGAGCGGCTGTTCCGCCAGGGTCTCCGCTGCTAGACGCAGCCATGTTGTTACACGGCAAAAACTTCTACAGTGGTAACGGTCACCCGTTACCTACCCCAATTTTGGTTTCTTGTAAACTTTTGAGCTTCTTTTTTTATTCCAATTTAACGCTCTTCTGGCACACCGTCACCGTGAACACGAAAGAATGAATGGTGTTGAGTGGGTAACTACACAGCAGCCGTTTGTTTTCGTATACTAATTTCGACCGTTTACGTTGCGGTTTTCACAGATCCTTCACGATTCACTGTTTCTTAGTCACTACACTTATTGATACAGTAACGTCTCGGTCGCGGAAAACTAGGGAGAATTACCTTGTTTACTACGAGAGCGCGCGCTGTAGCTACCGTACGGAACGACGTGGCTAATTGAGATGGTCTTATGCGATGAAACCTGTTCATAGTAACAAAAAACGATTTTAAACCATATAAGTAGAGGCATGGTCGAAATCGGTATCATTCAACCAGCATAGGGGCGAACCTGATTATGGGGTGCGCTTTTGAGAGTTTAATGCTCGTCGAGTAACTAGGATCGAATCTCATACCCGAAATAGCTACCATAATCTGGGGTAACTTTGATCAGCTTTTAGGATATTTCTTAAATATTTCATTTAAAAATGCAAATGTTGCAAGTTTTATGTTTTTAAAACAAATACTGCCACCAATCGCTCGTGATCATATACTGTATTTTGTTCGTTGAAGGATTTAAGCATGTTTTTTGAAAATGTTTCAGGCGATTTTTTTATTCAGCTTATATGGGGTAACATTGATCACTTATGTAAACAACGTTCGGTAATATTTAAAATGTCGTTACTTACTTGAACATTCTTATGAAAGTTTTGACAACGAAATCTTTTTTGGCGATGCCATTTTTAGTAAGAATCACATTTTCCTTGCATAACTTATGTGAGACATTAATCTTTGGTAGTGTCATCCTTAGCCATCCTCGTGATCATATACTGTATTTTGTTCGTTGAAGGATTTAAGCATGTTTTTTGAAAATGTTTCAGGCGATTTTTTTATTCAGCTTATATGGGGTAACATTGATCACTTATGTAAACAACGTTCGGTAATATTTAAAATGTCGTTACTTACTTGAACATTCTTATGAAAGTTTTGACAACGAAATCTTTTTTGGCGATGCCATTTTTAGTAAGAATCACATTTTCCTTGCATAACTTATGTGAGACATTAATCTTTGGTAGTGTCATCCTTAGCCATTGAAATCGTTATTACAAAAAGTTTAATTTACGCATGAAGTAAATGCAATTTTCGAAAACATCTTAATTTCCATTAGCTCATGAATATAATAAGGAAAAGTGCGATTCATGCTTTGGACATATTTTGTCAATAAATGATGATACAAACTTTTTACGAGATGGGTCATTCCGATCAATGCTACTCCGCTGATCAATGATACCCCGGATTACGGTACTTATGACGTAGAAGTTATAGTGAAGGCTTCCTTTGGTAGGGAAGTAAAGTCGTTGGTTCCGAGATTAACTGGTCAGGGCTAATAATCTCTTTGATAAAGATAAAATAACTACAAGGTACGCGTATTTACATTTATCAGAAAAGTTTAAAAATGTTTAAAAAATTGGGTTTCTGCACGTGTTTTTGAAAAAAAATGATTAAATTTTCACAGCTGGTTATTCTTTTGATACTCTATTTATTTTGGATCACTCTAGAATAGTGATTCATAATGCAGATTAATAATTTACAGATTTCAATAGGTATGGAAATCTGTAAAATTTGACACCATCTGAGGAATTCCATGTCAAATCGGTCAATCACAGAACTCAACCATCTTTGATTTGCTGTAAATTTTGCACATGTTTTAAGTATACTAAGATAAATGTTTTCCATTGATAAATCGATCATTTCGGCTTAAGAGCACTTTTGAAAATTGCCTATGAGTTTTACATGCATTTTTTTTGAAAAATTCTAGTTCTGAAATTGTTGATTTTAGAGAAAAATGTACTTCGGAGAATTTGTAGTGAACAAGAAGAAATATACACTGAAAAATTCAAATATGAAACTTACATTTCAGATAACATGCCATGCAATCTTTATAGAAACAGATGTTTGAGACAAAGTTTCATGATGGAAAAAATTTTAATAAACATTTTTTTCTAAGAACAACTCCTGGTCGATTTTCATTTTTTTTTGTCAAAATAAATACATTTGGATGATATTATAAGAATGTTCAAATTATTCTAAATTACAATGATTAAAACTATTACCTCTATAGAAGTAGCCATTTTTGAGTTATTTCTGGTTTAATGCAAAAATGTATAGTTGAATAATATATTATACTATAATGTATAATAATAAAGGCCATTTACATTAGTTGTTCGTGATTTTGCATCAATTTGGATTTGAGAATATAGAGAAGTATGCTGTTTCGCTTAAGAAAATTAAAGAATTTTGAATGGGTCAAGAAATTTCTTACAGAGAGCCCCTTTAGTAATGACATTTCTTCTCAACTGCGTACTGCGATCAAAAAAATGTGATTTTCTGGACCATTTCTTGGAAGATTTTTTCCACGCATCGAGATAGACGATTCCTTTTCTTGTCAGTAGCGAACCTGCCTTATAGGCCTTATTTCTCTGTACTGACTTACCTTCCTTGATGGAGAACCGCGAATGACTAAAGGAAATTGTTTATGTTATTAATTAAATAATATTTTTTTGCATTAAGGTGATTATACAACGAAACCACATCTCAAATTTTCAAGAGTAGAAGTCTTGAGAACCAAACGGCGCTCAGCGTTGAAAAATAAAAAAAATATACGTCCAATGAAGGTTCGCACTAGACTTATCCATCATCTATCTGCCAAATGTCACGACTACACGAACGGTATTTTCGGTTGTCACACCAGTTGAAGCGATTCCATGACGACACAATGAATGAGATAATGACAGCGAGAGTAATCGTACGCCACGTTTCAACATTGTCATTGTTGGAACCCCGTCCCACCCGCATATGAACCTTTGGAAACCCATTGTGACCTCGTTAGAGAATTTCGAATTTCCCAAATGTGTAACGCTAGTGCAATATCTTAGAACGTTTAATAAGTTACTAGTTTTGTCCGTTGACAAAAAAAAGGTTGAGCGATATTTTGTTTTATTGCTTATTTGATTTCTTTTACATTACAGTAATTGCTGTAATTGTATGTATGTATGTATGTAGGTAGCCACCAATCCTTGCTTGAGTCTTGCTCTGCATGCGGCTCCACTCAACAGTAAGGTCAAATTTTATTACCAATCTGCATTCAACATATCGCTGTATGAAGGGCCAAAAGGGGGGTGGCGGACCCGTAAGTAGAAACACTTACGCGAAACCCGCGGGAAATAGAGAATCTCCTTCCAGCCATATGATCCAACAGACTGAGTATTAGAATTTGCAATACTTGTCGAGCTTTCCACGGAAAGGTTTGTTATAAGAAGGGCGCGTCAAATCTTTTACAACTGTTGGAGAGAAAAGTACTAGACGCGAACGACTAGCACTTTTCCTCCTGACTCCGATTGGCACTCCACTTCATTGTCCAGTTGTAAATTCAATGATGCCCTGATGCTCCCTCCCTCCCCAAAACATGATAAATTCAATTATAGTTATATGTTATATAGTAGATAAGATTATAATATATATAATAATATGATAATAAAATATGAAAATAAAATGGTAGTAACAATAAAATATGACGCAGTAAAACAGCATGCAGTATTATGTCGGCCGACATATATTTTTCTTTTGAATGTTTGTCCTACTGATGATATTAGGCTGGTCGAGGGAAGAATGATAAAAATAAACAAATAATTTGAATAAAAATAACAAATCAGCGATATGTTAACAAAGCTTCCAGATGTATGTATGTACGTATGTAGGTAGTCACCATCCTAGCTTGAGTCTTGCTCTGCATGCGGTTCCACTTAGCAGTACAGTCAATTTTCATTATCAATCTGAATTCAACACACCCTTGTATGAAGGGCCAAAATGGGGTGTGGCGGACCCGTAAGCAGAGACACTTACGCGAAACCCGCGGGAAATAGAGAATCTCCTTCCAATAATATGATCCAACTGAAAGTATAATGAAATTTGCCATACCTGACAAGTTATTCACGGGATGGTTTGTTATAAGAAGGGCGCGTCAAATTCATTACAACTGTTGGGATAGAAGAACCCATCTACAAGAATGATTGGGTTACTTCCACCTGTGACTCCGGCTGGCACTCCACTCCATTGTCCAGCTGTAACTTCAATGATGCCCTGATGCACCCTCCCAATATCACCCATGTTATATGATTCAATAAATGATTGTTATGTTATGAAAATAAATACAATATTTTAAAATATAACAATATAGGAAATCATGTTGTAACTCGATGGTTTAACCTAGAATCGATGAATGAAAGATGATTAATATTAAATACATAATGACAGATTGTTCCAACAAGCCTGAAAAAATACAATGACTGTTATGTATGTAGATGGCCACCATCCTAGCTTGAGTCTTGCTCTGCATGCGGTTCCACTTGATAGCAGAGTCAATTTTCATTCTTAATTTCAATACATAATACCGTTGTATGAAGGGCCAAAAGGGGATGTGGTGAACCTGTAAGTAGAGACACTTACGCGAAACCTGCAGGGAAAAGAGAATCTCCTTCCAACGGCATAATCCAACAAATAAAATAATGAGAATCGAAGCAGATGTCCAGCTTTTCCCGAGATGGTTTATTATAAGAAGGCCGCATCAAACCTATTGCAACTGTATAAGATATGCTCGTATCTACAAGGACGTTACGGCACATTCTTCTAGACTCCGGTTGGCACTCCACTCCATCGTCCAGCTGCAACTTCAATGATGCCCTGATGCACCCTTCCAATTCCCAATATGTGATGAAATAAAATAAATATAATGAAGAAAATATAATGATATGTATATGAATGGAAATCATGTTCATATATGGTTAATATAGATGTTGAAACTAAAATAATTCAATAAATATTATGAACTAGTGGTCCCGACAACCTTCGTTTTGCCATCAAGTAGGCTGTTGGAAAACGTCAATAAATCCCCCATACAAATTACACCTTAGTCTTCTCCCGTTTTCCCGATAAATCCGGCGACTTTCCTGAATTATTTCTTCGCACGAACACGTCGCATCCCTTGAGGAGTGCAACAGTGAAAATCTTGCGGCAATCCGTTGGACCATTCTCAAGCCATTTCGTGACATACAAACACCACTCCATTTTTATTTATATATATATATATATATATATATATATATATATATATATATATATATATATATATATATATATATATATATATATATATATATATATATATAAGATAAGATTCAACCTCACTCAGCACTCCCTGAAATAAGATTGTAATACATTTTGTTAAGATGAACGATGTGCTGAAAGATGAAGAGCAATAATTATTTCAGTATCGTAATATGTAGATTGCATGATGCTCCTATAAGTTAAATCCATATAATTGGATCCCTGCGATGAATATAATGTAATGTTCTGTAATATAATAACTGAAATATAAAATATTATATGATATAACATAATATTTCATGTATGTAGATAGCCACCAGCCAAGCTTGAGTCTTTCTGTGCATGTGTTACCACTGTAGAGCAAAGTCAATTTTCATTATCAATCTGAATTCACAATACCGTTGTATGAAGGGCCAAAAAGGGTAAGGGTTGGTTCCTGAAAACGTATACGAAAAAAGAAATAGTTTCCCTCTCATCCTCTTGGCGCTTCTATACTTCGACTGACGCCATCTAAAATCACCCTAATTAAACCATTGAGGCGACTAGCCCACTAACACACCAACGAACTCAAATACATCGCACCGCTCACATATCCTAATGAAAGAATGTTAGTGAAAATCGAATCTTTCATGCACACCGTCTCACTTATGTGTATATACATAAGTATTGGTCATTAAATGACGTTCCTGATAATGGGCTAGGAACTGTAAATGATAATGAATACAGTAAACGGTATCATGCCTAGATACAAGTTTTTCCAAGATGTTTTAGCATACAATGCGATTTGATTTGAAAATGTTCACCGTCTGGAAATAATAAAACAAAAATTACATGTCTAAAAAACACACAATGCACAATGCGAATCTTAATCCAAGAAAATACTAAAGGTTATTCGTATAACTAGGAAAAATGTAACGATGCAATGGTTCAACATCCACCAAAAACTAATGAACGCGTATGATTATAATCATGTCATATATGCATGCCGGGTGGTTAACGGCATTCTCCCCTCAAATGCTCACCAATGAAAACATCGCAAAGAAATTAACGAATAAAAATCAAAAATGTAAGCAATTATATGTAACTTAGCTGCAGTAACGATGATTCCTGTAGGCGCTTCTCTGTCCAGCTGCAAATTAACGTATTTTTTGCGCCCGGATCGCACACGCCATGTTTCGCATTAAAAACATTCACAAGAGCATCTATGCTCAGCTGCTTGTCTTTATTCACATTTATCGCTGCACGCCGATGCCGATTGGATAAGCATTACACTAACACATGCTGCCCAGTTTCGGGTATGTGCTTACATACACTCAAGTAGTGAAACTTAAGAGAATGCTTCCCGTCGTTAGAATACACACATACACTTCTACGCTGAATTTTCAGTGAATTTCATCTCGGCTAATGGCCGTAAAAACACAACCGAGCTGCAACGCTCAAAAATTACATGATCAATTTCAGCGCGATAATATAATTATATTGCGATCCACTACACTTTTGTGATAGAACGTTCCTTATAAATCACTTCTCATTAAGTTGTTTGATTTAATTCACTCAACATTTCTGAAAAATCTAAAAATTTCGGACGCATTAAAGAATTGGCTCCGACGCGATTCAGTGCTGCCAACAAACTGACATTACAGTAATTGCTGTAATTTGCAAAAAAAAAGCAACCATCGAATATAAAATAAAACAAGAAAAAAACTTAAATTTCAATATATATTTTTTAACAAACAAACAAATTGATTGTTTACGAGGCTGTTAGAAAATGTTCATGGATTCAATCCTCGACTTGCACTCTCCTTTTAGCTTTGTAATTGTATATCTTCATCCATTCTACACATCTGAAATCGCTGGAACTATAAACGAACAATAAATTGTTCTCCTTATGAATTCAATATTTACTCTTTAACAATACGCCTCTAGAGAAAAATGTTATTCACTCTACAATACGCCTTGATGAATAGATAATCAACCAAAGTTGTACAGACACAGCTAGAAACATAAATTCGAAATTGAAGTCAAACAATAATCACAAGTTTCGTTGAATGATATTCAAACCACAGTGACACAGTGGGTTAATGACATTGTTCATCTATTCTAACTGGGTGATTTTTTATGGCAGGTCTAGCAGTAACGGTTAGTTTGGCGTTGCGGCACGCAATTGTCTGTTTTGTTTCCAGGCGGCTGGTGACCCTCCCCGGTCAACTGATGGTTTCGATTCGGCAATGTAATACAGTTAAATTGAGGAAAGCAAACCGCTCATAGATTTTTGACATCCCTGAGGTTACTCAGGTAAGTCAGATGAGAAAGGTTTGCACAATGTTGGTCCCACAATTCTGCCTTGAGTAACACCAGCTATTACAGAAAGTCTGTCAGACTTGAAATTCTTTAACTGTACAATTTGACCGATGACTTTAGATTACCCTAACAATGTATGTTTGAGAATTAGTTTTTTTAACGTTACGATCAAAACTTCATACTTAACACTGTTGAATGATTTTTCTAGAAGAACAAGACCAGTTGAATAGCCTTCAGATTTGAGAAAAGGAATCTATTTCGTTGCATGCAAAAGTTGATGAGTGGTCGAGTGTACATGTCGGAAGAATGAGATCTGTTGAGGATTCTATTTGCAGAACTACGGATATAATTTACATTTCTAAATTTTACCTACAAATTGCATTGAGCAGTTTGAAGATTTGAGCCATTTTTTTAGTAGATAAGATAGAAGGTGTATGGTGCTCAATGAGTAATACCGCAACGCAGGAACCGATTGGTAATGAGACCGACATCATGCACGCAATTGTTTAACGGAAGGCTTGAGATAAGCAACAAGCTGCCAGCAATTTCTCCATAGAAAAAGTATTTGATTTGTACGCTCATTACGAATGATGCAGGGCTTCGATTGCTCAAGACAATCTTAATGAATATTCTCTCCAACAAGAAATCAATCTTCGTGCAATATTGCGCTATAACAAAGAGACAAATCGGCCTTTGTTCATTACTAATAGCATTACTTAATCCAACCGAGTGGATACGGTTTCGGAGATAAAAATAAGGTCGTCATTTCAGACGCTGCCATATTAATCACACGCACGAGACAGTCACTTTTGGACCCGACATAAGCATCAATCATCCCCTTCACATGTGCTGCGGTCATGTTCAACACGTAGGAGCAATTCCAGCTCAAAACGCAAAGAACAATTTGAAGCAGTCCAAGCTGATGTAAAAAATACCAAAGCCGTATGCTTGTGGCCGGTACCCTACAGAACAGAGAGCGGTACTGGGAAGCAAGAGCCAAAGAAAAGCGAATCCACCGCAGAAAGAAAATGCAGCACGAAGAAAGTGTGGTAGCTGAAGCACAAGAAAGCATGAACCGGAATGATATGCGGAGATTCTATGCAACGGTCAATGGTACGCAGCACAATACCGTACCAGTGCCCGCCATGTGCAATGATCGAGAAGGGAATTTGCTGGCCGATAAAACGGTGGTGTCTGCCAGGTGGAAGGAATACTTTCAGCAATTGTTGAACGGTGAAAATGGAAATGTAGCGAGGAACAGGATGAACATTGATGATAACGATCAAGCTGTGGATTCACCGACCATAGGAGAGGTTAACAAGGCTATCAGTGAGCTGAAGACCTGTAAAGCTGCTGGGAAGGACGAGATCCGAGCTTCTCAAGCACGGAATTGAGCAGCTTCATCAGTCGATCCACCGAATACTTCTGAAGGTATGGGAGGACGAAGAATTGCCCACCGGATGGTTGGATGGCCTTATACGCCCAATCTACAAGAAAGAGCACAGACTGGAGTGTGCCAATTACAGAGGATTATTATCGGCTTACAAAATTCTGTCGCGCATCCTGTTTAACAGACTGAGACCGCTTGAGGAGTCCTTCGTCGGCGAATACCAAGCTGGTTTTCGTGAGGGCCGTTCGACAACGAACCAGATTTTTTTTTCTATCATTATTAACGAGGTTTTTAGCCCTAGGCTAGTTCATCTCGGGACCAACGGCTATACTTCCCTTCCGAAGGAAGTCGCCACTATAACCATTTTAGGTCAAAAGTGACTATCTAGGGGATGGGATTCGATCCCAGGTCCTCGGCGTGAAAGGCGAGAGTGCTAACCACTACACCAGGGCCGTCCCCCACGAACCAGATGTTTACCTTGCGAATAATCCTAGATAAATTCCGGGAGTATAATTTGCAGACTCACCATCTGTTTATTGATTTCAAGGTGGCGTACGACTCAGTGAAAAGAAATGAGCTGTGGCAGATAATGTCTGAACATGGTTTTTCCGGCGAAACTAATTAGGCTGATAACCCGAGCAGAAAATAACTACTGAATACTAAATTGAGGTATTCCATACCAGATAATTTCCAATACTCACAACCTGAACGAGCAGCCCTGCATAAGAGGTAAAATACCTCAAAAAATACCTTCTGCATATTCTATAAATACCAAGCTGATAATTAGATCTGGTATTGTAATACCTAAATAATACGTGATGGATTTCAATATAAAAGTGATTTTCGAATACTGAAACGAAGTGTTTTTAATTGTTTTAAACATATTTTTCGTATACTATTATAATACCAAAATGAGGTATTGACAACTGAACAATACCTAATTATGGTATGGTACCAAAATATGGTATACATAAGTTATTGCGAGTTATTCTTTCCTCCTCGGGAAGAGCTCCGCTGGATGGTTCGAAATCAAGTGTTCGGATCGCAGACGAGGTGTCAACCTCGTTCGTGACGTTCGACGGGCTGAAGCAGAGAAACGCACTTTCGAATTTACTGTTCAACATTGCACTCGAGGGTGCTATTAGGAGATCTGGCGTGCAGAGAAATGGCACTATTATCACAAGGTTGCACATGCTTCTTGGCTTTGCGGACGATATAGACCTAATTGGAACCGATCGCAGGTCAGTGGAAGAGGCCTTCGTGCCTCTAAAGAGGAAGACAGCGATGATAGGCTTGACTATTAATTCTACCAAAACGAAGTACATGGTTGCAGGTAGAGATAGAGTCAGGCATGGTGGTGTAGGTGATGAGGTAGTGTTTGATGGGGATGTGTTTGAAGTTGTTGAAGAATTTGTTTATCTTGGAACACTTGTGACATGTGACAACGACGTTTCCCGCGAAGTGAAAAGACGTGTTGCGGCTGCAAATAGGGCCTTTTACGGACTACGTAACCAGCTTAGGTCCCGCCGCTTGCAAACGGAAACAAAATTCGCCCTGTATTGATTCTTCCGGTGGCTCTCTAAGGGCACGAAGCATGGACGTTGAAAGTGGCAGACAGGAAAGCTTTCGGTGTTTTCGTGCGTTAAGTGCTGCGGACAATACTCGGTGGGAACTCAAAAATGGTTTGTGGCGCAGACGCACGAATCACGAGTTGTATCCAGTGTACAAAGATGCGAATATCACATTCCATGGCAGTGCAACAATTATGTGAACGAACTGCGAGTGCCGACAAGGTTATCGTCATGGGAGACTACAATCTTCCCCAGTTGATCTGGCAGAACGACGAAGATATTGACGGTCTACTGCCTTGTAATGCTTCATCCGAACAAGAAATCTTGGCCTTGGTCGAAACAATGGTTGCTTCAGGACTGCGTCAGATCAATTGCCTACGAAACTTGAACGGCCGCTTACTGGACCTTGTTTTTGTCAATGAAGCAAGGGACATTGAGGTAATCGAACCACCGTCACCGCTCCTCAAAATTGATTATCACCATAATCCGCTGGTTCTTCGTATGGACTTAAACGATGCTCGTATGCAGTTTGCCGAGGATTCGAGCCAACAGCGTGACTTCGATTTTCAACGCTGTGATTTTGCGGAGTTGAACGATGCTATTTCAGCCATTGACTGGGAGATAGCGTTTGACGGTAGGGGCACCGACGAGACGGTATGTATTTTTTACGACATTCTGTACGGAATTTTGGACGAGCACGTCCCTCGTAGACGACGCACGCGTTGTTCTTACAAACATCCTTGGTGGACATCCGAGCTGCAACATCTTCGCAATGTTGTTCGCAAATCTCGAAGACGTTATTTTCGAGCGCGAACTGATGAAAATCGAAACAATTTACGTCTTATCGAAACCAGTTATCATGAGTGTCAAACTGCTGCATTTCGAAGCTACGTCGCTCGTTTGGAGACGACCGCTAAGCACGATCCCACAGCCTTTTGGAATTTTATTCGAAATCGCAAACACTCAACTCGATTTCCTGCTGAAATGACTTACAAAAAAACTATCGCTAGCTGCCCTGAAGATGTTGCTAAAATGTTTGCCGACTGCTTTAAGAACGTGTACAGTTCGAATCCACCAACGTTTTCATCGGACAACCTCAGAAATTGCCCAACTTACGATCTGAATCTCGCGCCTTTTGATATTTCGCGGCAAGATGTATATTCAGCTTTGAAAAATCTGGACGTAACCAAAGGAGCTGGTACTGACAATTTGCCGCCGTTAGTCTTAAAAGAATGTGCAGAATCGTTGCAAATGCCGCTGGAGATTATCTATAATAAGTCGCTTCGTAATAGCACTTTTCCATCGATATGGAAGAAAGCCTCAATCACTCCTATCTTCAAAGCTGGTTCTTCTCATGCTGTCGAAAACTACCGTGGCGTTTCAATTTTATGCTCCGTAGCTAAAGTTTTTGAAGGTTTAGTACACAATGTTCTCTACGCTGCATCTACCCCAATAATTTCGGAACTCTAGCACGGCTTCGTCAAAAAGCGATCAACGACAACTAACCTTATGATGTTCACTAACTTCCTATCGACAGAAATCGAAAAAAGGAGCCAAGTAGATGCCATATACTTCGATTTCTCCAAAGCGTTCGACAAAGTGCCACACGAACTAGCAATAGCGAAGCTAAGACACTTGGGCTTTCCGGATTGGATAACGGAGTGGTTGCGATCGTATCTGACGCAACGCGTAGCATTCGTCAACATTAATGGCACACACTCTAGCGTTTTCCCTATTGCTTCTGGTGTTCCTCAGGGAAGCGTTCTGGGGCCACTGATTTTCATATTGTTTATAAACGACCTGTGCTTCCGACTGAAATCGGGAAAGCTGTTCTACGCTGACGATTTAAAAATATACAGAACTATAGCATCTCATCTGGATTGCTGTGCGCTACAAGCAGATATAAAGGAACTCGAGCTGTGGTGCATGGAAAACGGCATGGAGTTAAATATCAAAAAGTGTAAGTCCGTTGTATTTTCCCGTCGACAATCGTGCATCGAATTTGGATATTCGATTGGATCAGAACCGTCGGAACGCGTGGTGTCAATCCGAGACTTAGGTGTTATTCTGGACAGTAAACTGCGGTTTAATGAACACGTCAATGCTACAACTGCGAAGGCGTTTGCAGCCTTAGGATTTGTTCGACGAAATGCTAGCTGCTTCAAGGACATCTATGCTCTCAAGGCGTTATATTGCTCGCTTGTTCGTAGTATTTTGGAGTATGCTGTATGTGTATGGTCTCCACAACATACTACCCACATTATCCGGATTGAAAAGGTCCAGCGTAGCTTCATCCGCTTCGCCCTTCGGCAGCTGCCATGGTCGGATCCGTTTAACTTGCCTGATTACACGTCACGCTGCAGACTCATTGCTTTGCAAACACTTTCTTCGAGACGCAGTAACCTACAAAGGCTTTTTATGTTTGACTTGATCAGAGGAAATCTTGACTGTCCATCGCTCCTGCAAAATGTTTCGTTCTACGCACCAAACCGACATCTGCGACAACGTGATTTGCTGCTCATCAGGCGGCATAGAACTTCCTATGGTTTCAACAATCCGTTATGTGTATGTTCTCGATTATTGAATAGTGTGAGTGACTTGTTTGACTTTAATGTATCCAAATCTGTGTTTAAAAGTAGAATTAGAGTTTTAGAATAAGAGACAGTCTGAGGAATCGTACTAGATTCAAGACAGTGAATAAATAAATGAATATTATCAATCGTGTAAAATACGGCAGACTTCAGTGGGCTTTTCACGCTTTGGCATGACGCTACGTTGTAGCCATTTGTCAAATCATACACTTCTGGTTAATTATAAGAACTCCAGGTCTGAAAGACTTCCTGTAAGAGCTGGTGTTCCTCAAGGCAGCATTTTGGGGCAAACATTATACAATATGTTTTCATCTGACTTACCTGAGTTACCTTAGGGATGTCAAAAATCTGTGTTTGCGGATGACACAGGCCAACCAACCAATAGACGAAGCCTTCGTGTCATCTGTAGTCGATTGCAGAAAAGGTCGGATATTTCTTCCTTATACTTGCAAGATTTATCATAATGCTTTCAAAGCTCAACTTAAAATATTTCTACATAAACCAAAAGCTTTTTATTTGAATCCTTCAAGTAGACATGTTGTCACGATGACAGGAGTTCCAATAAATTAGTCAAATAAAGTTAAGTATCTAGGGCTCAAGCTAGATAAAATATTAACTTTCAAAAATTACATTGAGGGCATTCAAGCCAAATGTGACAAATATATAAAATGTCTGTTTCAACTTATTAACAGAAAATCAAAATTTTGTCTCAAGAACAAGTTTTTGATCTTCAATCAATTTTTAGGCCAACCATGTTGTATGCTGTACTAGTATGGACTTGCTGTTGAAATACTATGAATAAATCTCTGCAGAGGATTGAAAATAAAATTCTTAAAATGATTCCGAAGCTTCCTCCCTAGTATAATGAGTCACATAAAATTTCCAATGTTGAAACATTGGAACAAATGTCGACAAAAATTATACAAAAATTTTGCCAAAAATCGTTGCAATTTTTTTTGCCACGAATAATGCGTTATACATCTAGGTTAAGTTAGGGTAAGTTAATTGAAAACGTTTATTGTCTTAAAAACAGGAAAAATCTGAACCGCTACGGCAAATGAAATGTAATATAGTGTTAACATAATTTTAATTAGAGCTTCATTTAGTTTGATCAAAACGAATGTTATTTTAAAATTATACCTACTTATAAAGCTTTTTAAAAAAATCAAAATATCGCATAGCCTTAGAAAATGTTGCATCCACGCGATTTGCGTTTTGAGTTGGAAATGCTCGTATGTATCTCGTGTATACATATTTAGAGGGAATTAGTGGGGTTTGAAATTTTAGACCACAACCAAGGGAACTGCACAAGGTAATCATAAATTGTGTACTCTTGTAAGGGGGAAGGGTGTCGGTAGCAATTTGAATTATGTACCGGAGCGGAAGGTTTCAAATTTGCGCTCGCGGTGTCCAAATAAACCGCAGACAAACGCACGCAAACGGTTAACACACATCATTAGGCACAATACTGCGATAGGCTCGTCTAATTTGCGGTGGAAATGTCGATGCCCAAATGCCCAGTGAATCGTTTAGCTGTTGCTGCCATCTTGTCTAGAGTCGTTCAAGATTTTGGTGGAGCTCATAAAGCCCACTCGTAGACGGAACCGAAATCTAATCAGCCAGTACATTCATCACTTTCTGGACTGACCACTGCGGCGTCGGGTTGACGTAACCATAAATATGATTATTACTCTTTTGCGTTATGGTAATTGGGTGCGATAATTTTCTTTTCAATACTCCTTGCGTTGATTAAGTGGGCTCTGTCGGATGAAGATAAATCAGCTGCGAATAGATATGCCATGCATGCGGCTGTAGGTTGAGTAATTTCCAATCCGTTAGGGTCATAAATTTGTGGTTTAAGAAAAATAGAAAAATGAACATGGAAGCGCACTGAATAATAGCATTAAAATTCATTGCATAACAAAAAATTCCGATAATCTTGATCGTTGTTAGGACAGTATCAAAATTAAAAGCAAATTCAACTAGTTTAAGTATTTTCGCTTTCTTTCAATCAATATTGTTTGTACAATTGGATACTTGATAGAGTAAAGTGAGGCAAGAATTCGAGTGGGGCAAAAGATTATTTTTAAGATTTATAGGTCAATTCAAAACAAATTATATGAATGTTATGGTGGTTCGAATGCAATTCAAAAATAATCAAGTTACTTAAACTACATAATACCTTTTAATTTAGCTATATATGCCTGATCGTGTGAAAAAAAAACAACAATTCCACAAATAAACATTTTGAACAATTTTTCGATAACATTTAGTGTGTATTGTTTCTGAAAACTAATTTATAGCTGGTGTGATATCGATATTTTATATATAAATCAGCGATCTCATATCGACAATAACTGTTTGGAAAGATTATTGAGCTGTACGGATTTGATGCATAATTTCAATTTTAATCTTAATCCGTAAAGTGCAAATCTTTAACATTTTTCATTACGTTTCAGTCAACGCATATGAAAATTTTAAGTTTAATTATAATAATTCGATACGCCCAAAAAAGAGGCCCCAATAACTTTAACAACGGATTAGGAATCAGGAATTGAGAACTGGAACCTTGCAGTAGTATCCGCTTATATAAGCACAAATACACCCCATTTTGTTTTTGCACGGATTTAATCCAAAATAATCCATCTTCAAAAAAGAAGTTCCATCGCGATGCTCAGACGCCACCCATTTTTTTTTTCAATTGTGCCCACATTGAATGAAACCTCAAGCAGAATTCAGAACAACTAACGTCAGGAACAAAAAGAAAAGAATAAAATTGCCGTATTTAGAATATACATTTTGATTTTTGGGCTGCTGTACGGATTTCAAATCATCGGTTTTGATTCAACCTTATTAGAGTGAACGAATTTCAATCCAAGGCAAGTGAATTTTATTCCTGTTTTTTTAAAGATTTCTACTCAAGTTAAAGCTTATGTAATGATTAATAATGTTCAAAAAGATGTGAAAGTTATAAAAAAAGACTGATTGATTTCCTATTACAAACTAGGGGGTGCGAACTGGATATCAACAAGCAGCCAGGCTGCTGTCAAGCTCAACTTTTCATCAAAATGATCCGAGTATGCACAGAAGTGTGCGGTCATTATTTCGGCACGCTAAAAAAAAGTTGTACATTTTATGTGACAAAGAAACAATCAAATATTGAAGAAACGTTTTACTTGGTCTTATTGATGCGTAATATTTTCAGAACTTTTGTGCAATATATTTATATTATTAACATACGATCAGAAACTATCTGTTTCAGCTGATTAGGTGTTTCCAATCAAATCTCCAGAGAACATCGTATGAATTATTTTAACACCGTAAAAACTTGTATCATGTTATCAAACAACCTGGTTTTGCTCTATTTATTTCATGCATTAAATATATCGTTTCACACCGATGCGCTGTAAACTGAATAAATGCTTGAACGTTCACTGATCGGCCCTAAACCAATGGAACAACATTTCCAATTCAATCAACGTTAGCTCAAAAATACACCGTACCAAAATCAACAATTCATTCCTCTCACGATCGCTCTAGGCCACTTATGTCAACGAACGTAACGCTTCCGTGACTTTGCTACTATTACGAGCAGCCCAGAGCCAAAAACAAACCTCCCATCGCCGATTCGCCTTCAATTAGCGTGGTCCTTTTTCCAGCACTTCACGCTATCACCTCGAAATTGAAACCCCCAAACCATCATTCCATACAAATACATACCTCCCCGCCTCGATTGCAAGCAGGCAAGCAAAAACAAAACTCACTCTTATCCATCACTTTCTCGTTCATCATCGCCGCCGTCGTCGTCTTCGCGCAACCTTGAGTGATTTAAAGCCTCCTCGTCAACTCAGCGGACATCCCGTTGTGCCGCGCTGCGTCGCAAACCACCGAGCCGTGGATACCTCGCCCGCCCTGGCCCCACGTAATGTCCCCGAAGATGAGAGCTGATGGGAGGCACATGAGTAAGCGGGTGGGTGGGGTGAGGCGCGAGAGATTCATTCAACAACATGCACGACACTGAACCGTAGCGGGTGGCGAAGGCAGCGAACAATTCACGCTTCAAGTTCACTTTCATTGAAAACCGTTTCGTTCCGCCGAAAACTGGCCTCCAGCGTTCGGCGCGGCTATTTTTGGATTTGAATTTGACTGTTTGACACCTTCACCCGGCATAGTGGAACATGTTTCAATGAGGGGTTTACTGTTTTTGTATATGAGAACGGTATCAAGATGCTATCTAGGATGTTGAAAGTGAAATTTAGTGCCATAATCACATTGCTAAAGGTCGTGGCCACAGAGCAAAGCCATGCTAAGCATAACATATTAGAAAGAAGACGGAGTAATTGAAGCACAACATGTGACATTTTGTGGTGACAGGTTATTCTTTAATAATTCTGTTTTTATTCTGTATTGAGAAGAGACGTAATAATTGGCCATTGAAATCATATCAACATTTTTTTACGAATTCCTTGACATGTTGCGATTTAAAAAGTTTAAATTCCTTAACGTTATTTGTTCATACAGATGAGCATTACTTGTCTGTATTGCATCCATAAGTTTTCCAAGTCTCTCAACTCTTATTTCTTGTAGATTCTACTCACTTGCTTATGTAAAAAATAGCTTTGAGGCACCAACAGGCAGATACATCCACAAAGAAGAGAAAAATATTTGCCATCATGTAAAAGAAAAAGAAAAAAAAACTACTAATTAACTTTAACCTTTTGTAAAAGATAAAATAAAATACTAAAATCACTAGTAAGGCGAGCAAATACTATTAAACTCTAATATGTTGCTTATCTTGACATATAGGCCTATTTTGTTTACGACTTACAGACTTCTTCAGTGTCGAGTGCTCGACATGTAAAAGTCTTTAAAATGTATTCATATATTTGTCACCACAACAAAAATACTTGCGAAATAATTATTCATTGTACCAGTTTTGAACACTTTTCCTGGTATACTTCCCCTGGTAGTAAATCCAGGCTTTTTGTCCAAATCAAGATTTACGCCGGTCAATCCTTGAAAATGTACTGTTCTTCAAAATTTGTTGTCCTTCTACTACACAACCAATTTCAATTTTTTCACATTCTTTTAATCGACTTCAACTATACTTACTTACTTATTTCGCTTTACATCAATTATCTTGATGAAGCCTCGCCAACAATAATTCGCCAATTCACTCGGTTCATGGCCGCTTCTCTCCATCCTCATCTGTGACCCACGCTCTCCAGGTCCTGGTGCACCTGGTCAATCCACCTAGCTCGCTGCGCCCCACGCCTTCTTGTTCCGACCGGATTCGTGGCGAACATCATCTTTACAGGGTTGTTGTCCGGCATTCTTGCAACATGCCCTGCCCAGCGTATCCTTCCAGCTTTAGCTACCTTCACGATACTGGGTTCGCCGTAGAGTTGAGCGAGCTCGTGGTTCATCCTTCACCGCCACACGCCGTTCTCCTGTACGCCGCCGAAGATCGTCCTTAGCACTCGGCGTTCGAAAACCCCAAGAGCTTGCAAGTCCTCCTCGAGCATAGTCCACGCCTCATGCCCATAGAGGACTACCGGTCTTATGAGCGTTTTGTACATCGTACATTTGGTGCGGGGGTGAATCTTTCTTGACCGCAGTTTCTTCTGGAGCCCATAGTAGGCACGACTTCCGCCAACCAGCATGTACTTTGTTTTCGACGCATTCACCATTAGCCCGACTCTTGTTGTATCGCGTTTTAGGCGGGTGAACAAATCTGCCACCGTTTCAAATTTTCTCCCAATAATATCCATGTCGTCCGCGAAGCAAACAAATTGTCCGAATCTCGTGAAAATCGTGCCTCGTTAAGTCCGGCTCTCCGCATAACACCTTCAAATGCAATATTGAACAACAGGCACAAAAGTCCATCGCCCTGTCGTAGTCCCCGCCTTGACTCGAACGAACTGGAGTGTTCGCCCTTCACGCAGTTTTGCACACCGTCCATCGTTGCTCTGATCAATCTTGTGAACTTCCCGGGAAAGCTGTTTTCGTCCATGATTTTCCATAGCTCTACGCGGTCGATACTATCGTATGCCGCCTTGAAATCGATGAACTAATGGTGCGTAGGGACCTGGTACTCGCGGCATTTCTGGAGGATTTGCCGCACGGAAAAGATCTGGTCCGTTGTCGAGCGGCCATCGATGAAACCTGCTTGATAACTTCCCACGAACTCGTTTGCTATAGGTGATAGACGACGGAAGAGAATCTGGGATAGCACTCTGTAGGCGGCGTTTAGGATAGTGATTGCACGATAATTTTCACACTCCAGTTTGTCGCCCTTTTTGTAGATAGGGCATATAACGCCTTGCTTCCACTCCTCCGGTAGTTGTTCCGTTTCCCAGATTCTAACTATCAGCCGATGCAGACAAGCGGCCAACCTGTCCGGGCCCATCTTGATGAGTTCGGCTCCGATACCATCCTTGCCAGCGACCTTGTTGTTCTTGAGCTGTTGAATGGCATCCTTAACTTCCCCCATCGTGGCAGCTGGTTGATCTCCGCTGTCCGCTGTGCTGACGTAGCCATCGCCTTCGTTGTCCTGACCTTCTGTGCCTGTGTTCTCTGCGCCATTCAGGTGTTCATCGTAGTGCTGCTTCCACCTTTCGATCACCTCGCGTCCGTCCGTCAAGATGCTCCCATCCTTATCCCGGCACATCTCGGCTCGCGGCACGAAGCCTTTGCGGGATGTGTTGAGCTTCTGATAGAACTTCCGCGTTTCTTGAGAACGGTACAGCAACTCCATCTCTTGGCATTCCACCTCTTCCAGGCGGCGCTTTTTGTCCCGGAATAGGCGGGTTTGCTGTTTCCGTCTGTATCGTTCCACGTTTTGCCGCGTACCATGCTGCAGCATTGCAGCCCGCGCTGCATTCTTCTCCTCTAAAACCTCCTGGCACTCCTCGTCGAACCAATCGTTTCTTGAGCTCCGTTCCACATATCCGACAATGCTTTCGGCAGCGTCGTTAATGGCTGCTTTGACTGTCCTCCAGCAGTCCTCAAGAGGGGCCCTATCGAGCTCGCCCTCATCCGGCAACGCTGCCTCAAGATGCTGCGCGTACGCATTTGCGACATCCGGTTGTTTCAGTCGCTTGAGATAGTACCGGGGCGGGCGTCGGTACCGTACATCATAGATGACGGATAGTTTTGGGCGCAGTTTCACCATCACCAGCTGGTGGTCGGAGTCAATGTTAGCGCCACGATAGGTTCTGACGTCGGTTATGTCGGAGAAGTGCCGTCCATCGATCAAAACGTGGTCGATTTGCGATTATGTCTGCTGAGGTGATCTCCAGGTGTACCGATACGGGAGGCTGTGCTGGAAATAGGTGCTACGAATGGCCATATTCTTTGAGGCGGCAAAATCTATCAGTCGTAGGCCGTTCTCGTTCGTCAGCCGGTGGGCGCTGAACTTTCCAATCGTCGGTCTGAACTCCTCCTCCTGGCCAACCTGAGCGTTCAAATCTCCTATGATGATCTTGACGTCGTGGCTTGGGCAGCGGTCGTACTCGCGTTCGAGCTGCGCGTAAAATGCGTCCTTGTCATCATCAGTGCTTCCGGAGTGTGGGCAATGTATGTTGATTATGCTGAAGTTAAAGAATCGGCCTTTGATTCTTAACTTGCACATTCGTTCATTGATCGGCCACCACCCGATCACGCGCCTTTGCATATCACCCATCACTATAAAAGCTGTTCCCAGCTCACGTGTGTTGCCGCAGCTCTGGTAGATGGTATGATTACCTCTAAACGTTCGCACCAATGCTCCTGTCCAGCACACCTCCTGCAGCGCCACGATGTCGAAACCGCGGGTCTTCAGTACATCGGAGAGTATGCGAGTACTTCCAATGAAGTTGAGAGATTTGCAGTTCCACGTACCGAGTTTCCAAACGCTAGTCCTTTTTCGTCGCTGTGGTCTTTGCCGATTGTTCCGGTCCGTATTCCCTCGTTGACGTTCCTGTGCTGATGTGTTTTTACGGTTGGCTTGCAGGGCCTGACACCAGCCCCCTAGATTTCCGGAGGACCATTCCCCCTAAATGTTCGGAGGGCCATAGTGCGCAGTTTAGCTTAGAGTCCTTCTCTGGAACTCGGATGATGATCAGCCGCCCCTGACATGGGGAACAGACGCTGTTGTGAGCCGCTCCTACCATGGAGTACAGACGCTCCAGGTTTGCAACCCCCCCCCCCCCTTCCCTGTCAGCATACGACCAAAGTTCCCACCGGGGGTTGGTTACCCGATCTTCACCAAGGTTACTCGTACCCCGGCCAGTACCACGAGGAGGTAGGGATAGGAGTTGCTGGGCAAGAGGCTAAGGACCGCACAAAGGGGTCTATTTTATTCCTGCAGGTTTGCGAGGTACCAATGGTACGCCATGCCCTGCCATTTACCGCGCCATACTTCAACTATTCTATGAAACTGAAATTTGAACAGTGCAAGTTTTTTTATGCATTTTTCTGGATGAAATAAAAATTCTTGTTGAGACCTTTTCGAACGATTGACAATCAATGAGAACAACCATTTTTAGTCTGAATTACTTCAGATTTCGGGGGCTACTTTGCGCAACACGGCAAAGAAATTTCTTGAAATAATATCAACAATAAAAGGTAAAGCAAGAAATAAAATGAAAACGTCCGAAAAATATTCAAAAGCTACCAAACATTTGCCATGTAGACATTTTTTTTATTTTACCCAAAATATGGAAAGTTGTTGGGAGCACCGCAAAACTAACAAATTTTAATGTTTCACCCAAATTTGTGGTACTTTTATGTTTGATTTTGTTGTTTTACATAAATAATTGACCGAAAGTCTTAGTTTAACGGATTTAATTTCATTACAAAGTGCTAATTTGAAAACCCTGACTTTAAGAACAAAAATCAGAGAAGTGAATATATAAAATACAATGATTCAATACAAACTTATGGATGGGTTATCATCATTGAGTTAAAAAAAAAAAAAACATTGCTTTTGAGTTTTTTACCCTTTATTCACTTTTTTACTAATTTAACAAATTAAAAAAAAACCATCATTTTTTTTTAAATTATTGTTCATTATATGTAAATCTGCAGCAAGATATGCAGTACAGAAGAAGTGTCTCTTTCAACTGCTAAAAATTTAATGCTCTCACTCCATCTTAAAACTATTGAGCATCTAAAAACTTCAAAGTAAAATTGATCTTGTTCGCATTCATGTAAAGGATTACTCTTATACTTTATAGAATGTTTTTTAAATAAAAGAAACTTTTTTAATACTGGAATAAGTGTACAACAAACTGACACCTATCATACATAGCAGTTAGAACCAAAACGAATGTGTTTACACTTAATATTTAATCATGGCAATACCTGGTTATCACATCGTTTGAAACAATCAAGCATTTTAGAGTTCCATTCAATAGATTTAATTCAGTTTTATGAGCTTTAAATCTGGCACTGGAAACTCAAAATTATCATTGGCACGTTTCGATTTTTGTTTAGTTGTATTTACAATTTTGTAAATTATGTTTATCATTAAGTTATCGCTGAAAAACATCACAATGGATTAAAATCTATATATTCAATTCAAAGAACAAGTGTCCAGAGCGCAATGTTTACGCTCTTAATACATTTTTTTATTTCTTATTGGATTTGCCCAATACTTTGCTCAATTGCAATATAAACAAGAACTATTGAAATCTATCCATATTTTTTAAAGTTACAAATCCTTAAAGAAAGTTACAAATAGTGTCCAAAGAAGCCTCGTCTTACGGTATTGACGTTTAACCAGCATACAATTTCGTAATACATATTTTGCATCTTAGTTGAAATATATTTTTTTATAGTTTCAGTAGAATAACCAAGTCAAAACATTTTTCAAACCATTAAAAAATCTACTTTTAGCCCGCTTTATAATTTATTATATACACCCCAACACAATCTTATTTTTGACGACCGTTATCGAGGGGTCGTTAGAAGAAATGGTCGTAAAAAGGGTTATAATTATGTATTTGAAAAATGTAACGTCTCGATGTAGAAATACTGATCCGAGGTTCAGTAATGTCCCGATTTTTAGGGTTGACAAAATCGGAAAAGAGCTAAAATCGGGAATTTATTTTCTTTGGGTTTCAAGTTTTATTTTAACTTAAGGACTTAGCTTTATGAATTTTTCAATACATATTTTTTTACTTCCGTTTTCTATGTACCTTAATAAAAGGTAACCTTGGTCAGTTTCTTGGATAATTATCAAAAATTTCAAACATAAAAATTTTGGTCTTTAGATGATTGTATAGACATGGCCAAGGTCATAATTGATTTTATGCATCCAATATTGCCGGTATAGACGTTTTCACTCTGATTGAAATAAATATTAATTTTAGGCTGACAAAATCGGGTCAAAAAGGGTGTTAAAATCGGGGGAATTACGATGATACGGAATTACGTCAAAATGTACGTGTGTGCACGGAACTATTGTTTTGCTGATAGCTCAGGGTCCTGACCACTTGGAAAGATAACATCTTCCATATAGTAGTTCAGTAGCTCAAGAGCTAAAATTATTTAAGCTAAAAAAATTGAGATTTTGCCACCAGATGACGCTAGTGAGTATGAAACTTCTGTTTTGCGGATAGTTAGTAGTTTGACAACTTAGAAAGATGGCGTCTTCGTCATAGGTGTCCGCTCACGTATATGGCAACCCACCTAATAGATTTGACAGTAGCCAAGATCCATTGAGTATCCAAATTGAAATGCATTTGAGTATTCAACGGATGCTTAGGACATAATGGATTCGAAAAGATGATGGCGGCGCAGACTATTGTGTCCACTAGCTACAGTGCTATTATTGTTCGAGTCATTCCCGACCAGTGAATTACATCAAAATTGGAGCACAATTATACCAAGATTTGTTACAAATCACAAATTTTGTTTCATTTTTCATAGAATCACATTGAACTGATGGAGGAAATTAAAACATTATTTAAAAAAAAAGTTCTAGTAACAAAGTCTGTTTAAAATTGGTTTCATTTAAAACATAATTATAATACTATTTGTTATGAAAATTTGAGATCAATTGCTTATAAAGAATTGTATTATAATTATGTTACGGATAATAACAAAATGAGTTATATTTTTGTTTGATTTGAAACATTTTTGTTTGAAATATTACATGTTTTGTTTAGTGTAGAGGAGTTTGTGCTATAATTTTAGTTGTTTTAACTACTAACCAGCCAAAATTATAACATATTTTGTCAGAAAAAAACGCGCTTACTGAGTAACAAAATCTGTTGCAACTCTGTTGCAATCCACTGGTCGGTTTTGATTAAAAGTTTTGCAAGTAGGCGGCGCTAGTGAGCATTACATTTCCACCGAAAAGCTAAACATTACATATACTTTGCAATTGAATTAGATGGACAAATTCAGTTGCAAATTGAATCAATTCAATTGCAAAGAATATGTAATGTTTAGCTTTTCGATAGTTGTTAAACTTCTACTCGGCTGGTTAGCCGTAAACTACGATTCATAATTAATTAAAAAACAAGTATGAAATTTTTGTTAAAGCAGATATCTCATTAGTTTGAGCATTTGGCAAGATGACGTATTTGGCAAGGTTGTTTAGCAGCTACAGGGTTATCATTAACTAATTTTTAAGATTTTGTGCTAACGTAAGAACTATAGTACACTCACAAGATGCGACGCGAGACTGGACACAACACTTATTGTTCTTACAAATATAAAAACGGATTTAAACATTTACCTTTTTCGTCGACCGGTTTCGGGCGGCTCGATGTTGCCCATCTACAGGACGATGTCCAACTGATTACATAGAAGAGAACAAAACAGCTTCATACTTTCTCCAGTAAACGTCAGAAAGAGATAAAACTATGTGGTGTACTGGAGAAAGTACGAAGCTGTTTTGTTCTCTTCTATGTAATTAGTTAGACATCGTCCTGTAGATGGGCCAGATCGAGCTCGAAATCGGTCGACGAAAAAGGTAAATGTTTAAATCCTTTTTATGTTTGTAAGAACAATAAGTATTGTGTCCAGTCTCGCGTCGTGGTCAGACTTATGTGACATCTCCGAAAACAAGTTTTTTGCTCACTAGCGCCACCTGGTGGCTATATTTCTGAACTTCAGACTCAAATGAGCCGTTAACAACTTTGCTGAAGCCCCCATTTATTTCTAAGTAGTCAGGATTTAAAGATACTCACTGGTTCCGCCTAGTGGCTCAATTTTGAATTGCATGACTCGAACAATGATAATCCTTGACATACTGAACATATTTGTCAAGGGTGTCATATTTTAAGTATACATGATCCTGTGATATTTTCAATACAAAAGCATTATATTCACTAGCACCGCCTGGTGGCAAAATCTCGATTCTTTTGTATAGAATAATGATAATAATGATAGACTTTAAGCTACTGAACAATTCCGCCGAAGACGCCATCTTTTCAAATGATCAGGCTCCTGATCACTTGAATCCAACTCTGGTTGAACTTATTCCCATTCCCTCTCACACGCATTCAATCTTTGCCGTCAATCAACCTTGCGACCTGTACCAGAAACCAAGCTCAAGCATGTGTTGCTAGTTTCAGACTCACACACTCACATAACTAGTCCGTCGTTACAACAAGAACAAGTGGAACTCGATGCAACCGAACGAAAATGAACCGCGATATTGTTCGTTTAGTTGAGGAATAGATTCTCGTGCACATTTTCAACGTGGAAAAATAAATACTCACACATCAGTTTATATGGCACTTACACAGAAGCACGCACCTTGCATTCAATGTACAATCCAACATAATGCGTTACATGTGCGTTACTTGTTGGTTTTGTTAGCTACGACGCCATCCAATTTATGGCAAACATGGTGGGATAATATTTTGGTGTGACAAATTTTTTTAGGTGTCAGAGGGCAATTAGAGGGCAAAATCCTCAATACATTCCAAATCTAACACTCTCAAGTATTTTCAGACATTTCATAGTCAATACCTTTGTGAATTGTTTCATTAAATCATTATTTTTTTTCCAGTACATCATTACTACTACATGTAGTACTCTAGCATTATGTTTTTGGGGTTTTCGGCTTTCAGTCTCTGGGAATCATAAACGGATTTCCGTTCTACACCTGACGTTTCGGTCACATTTATTGTGCCTTTTTCGAAGGATAGACAACGATCACTCGAAAAAGGCACAATAAATGTGACCGAAACGTCAGGTGTAGAACGGAAATCCGTTTATGATTCCCAGAGACTGAAAGCCGAAAACCCCAAAAACATAACCTCCATCACAGTCGATTCCTGTACACTCTAGCATTAATTCCATTATATTGTATGAAAATATAATATTTGTTAGCTGTAAAATTATTAATAGATTCAAAATTGTGGTTTGTAACGTTCTAAATCCTTGAAAAATAATTAAAATATTCATTTCGTTATTTGGTCGGTTTTCTCATATTAACTTTGATTTTAGCTCATCACTAAATGGGAGTATTGCATTGATTTATATGGACGCTTTTATTCCGCCAATGACTCCACCGAATATTGGTCTTAGGTTTTAGTGATGACACGGACCTTTAACTATTTACATAATTAAACGGATTTGTTTTGGTTAATACCGATGTAAATTAGATATGATTTTCCAGTGTTTTTTGAAAAATATGACAGTTTCAATTAACAATTTAGTATACAAAGTTCAAAGAATGTTTTTGGAAAAATACATACGAAGTAAGAATAACGGTCGGAAGAGTATAAGAGAGTAACAAGCCACTAAGACCCACCTATTTGTCCTAGATGATGAGGAGGTCGAAGTGGAAAAATGGCTCAATCAGCATCTGAGGTTGGTTTCAACGCATGAGACAATTTCTTTCCAAGTTCAAGAGTTTATCTTTCGATATCTAGGAGGGAAACGATTCCGAATCAGTGGAGTAGCAGACCTCTTAACTTCTAAAATAAGCTTTTTGTTTCTAAATGTCTCATGCGATGAAACCTGTTCACAGTTTCAAAAAACGACTTTGAACCTTATAAGTAGAAGCTATAATTTGATACGCTAGAGTACCGATGCATGGTCAAAATCAGTATCATTCAACCAGCTTAGTGGCCGGACGTGATTAAGGGGCGCGCTTTTGAGAGTTTAATGGTGACAAACTGTTTTCTCCAAAAGGTATAAATAGCGGTATCTTTTGACGTTAACTACGTCTTACGGCAATATACTGGGTGTCAATTGAAAATCTAAAATGTTGCGACCGTCACGAAATTATGTAAGATTTTGAAAACTAATAACTCAGCCATTTATCGGTAGATTTTCAATATTTTCCCACCAATCTGTCGGAAATTTATACAACATTTTACTCAAATGGAGAAAATTTTTGATTTTTGACGATAGACTGTCGAAAATTGTGAAAATGTCGACCACTTTCTTACGCAACCAAATTCGTTCATATTGTCTTCCACGATTCCTTTGGGTTGGCTAGTGCACTATAAAAGCAAACCAATTTCTGCTTCTTCGCGCATTCTTCTTTTGACGTTAACTACGTCTTACGGCAATATACTGGGTGTCAATTAAAAATCTAAAAAGTTGCGACTGTCACGATATTATGTTAGAATTTGAACTAAAGGAAGGCTGCAACTATGAAAATCAACTAAAATTCAAATGCAAAAAATCACTTGGCGTAGTTAACGTCATGCGGTCGTGTCTTGTATACAACCCCCTCTGATTTTTCTAAAGAGGCTCTATGCAAAATGGTAAAGAATGATATTTGTATAAAAAACGACTACTTCATTATTTCTTAATACTAATGGAGTAGAACGACATGCACTAAACAAAGGACACGGGTATACCACAAAAGATCAAAGAAAACTGGTCGCAGTGGTTCATCCCTAACAGAAACAGAAGATGCTTTATTGCCATAGTTTAAAGTCGAAATAAAAAGAATCAAATAAATCAAATTTTTTTTTTATAAAATAATTTAATTTAAAAAATAAAATCAAAATTAATGATAGTTTAACAAACATAAATCGTTCTTCATGATTATCGTAGGAATTATAGAGTCGATTGATGTCTTAAAAAATCCAGATTTCAATGATGATGAGTGATGATCAAGACAAGTGCTCCGCGCAATCATTTTATTTCAAAATGTGATCCGCGAGACAGAAAGGCTAAAACCCAGAGCCAAACAAAAAATGGTTTTGAAAATTGGTAAAACGATGATGGGTATTTTCCTCTTAAACTAGAGATCATAAAGTGTATTTGACGTGTTTTTTATTATGAAAAATTATTGGCTTTTTTCGGTGAATACAATACCTATACTCAGAGTGAATGGGAGTGACCAAAGTAATGAAATGACAAGATGAATAGAATAGCAAGCGACCGACGAGAGAAATGAATAGAAGTTGAAAATTTGTTTTAACAGAGGGCCATATGTGTGAACAACACAATGGCCCTCTGTTAAAACAAATTTTCAACTTCTATTCATTTCTCTCGTCGCTCGCTTGCGATTCTATTCATCTTGTCATTTCATTACTTTCGGTACTCCCTTTCACTCTGAGTTCTTCTTCTTTCTGGCGTTACGTCCCCACTGGGACAGAGCCTGCATCTCAGCTAGTGTTCTTATGAGCACTTCCACAGTTATTAACTGAGAGCTCACTATGCCAATGACCATGCGTATATCGTGTGGCAGGTACGATGATACTTTATGCCCTGGGAAGTCGAGAAAATTTACAACCCGAAAAGATCCTCGACCGGTGGGATTCGAACCCACGACCCTCAGCTTGGTCTAGCTGAATAGCTGCGCGTTTACCGCTACGGCTATCTGGGCCCCACTCTGAGTATAGGTATTGTATTCACCGAAAAAAGCCAATAAATTTTCATAATAATAAAGTCATGTGGTGATTAAACCTTATAAATGTATTTGACGTGTATTTGATAGACGCAACTAGTTTGAAATCTTAAACAAGGGAGAGTAACACCTCAAGTAGCTAGATCATTTCATGATACCGTAAAACGGGGTAACTTTGATAATGCGGGTAACTTTGATAGTGCGAGACCCCCAACATACAAAACGAAATAACGAAGTTTCTGTCAATTAGTTAAGAAAAACGAATGCAAAAGTGAAGAGTATTAATATGACACTTCATGTCAAAGCTATTTTCGTTGGAATCAAGTGCATTTGAGGATTTTTATGCAAATATTAAAAAATTACAAGATTTTAGCATTTTTGCAACGCTTACAAACAATCTGTTCTACGACCACTATTTGATGAAGTCATAATGAGTTCGTCACTTACCCATGATAACCTAGTTATAGTAGAACATGAATTCGGTCTCAAATCTCTTAGCGAAAACCATTTTTACAAACTGGGACCATTTTTGTAATCTAAGTCAGAAATTTCCATACAGCGTTAAACGCCTAGAGGTATGCAACACCCTATAAATGTTCCGTAATTCATTCAATCTTGTTCGATTATCACTCCATTATCAAAGTTACCCCAAAACAGAAAACCGACTTTCGATTATATGAAAAATTATATATCCATTCAGAATAAATCTTTTGGCAATCTATCAAGTCCAATCGATAGCTAGGATGTCAGTACTTGTTTTAAAAATATAAATTGTAATTCTTTGAAACAGCATGCATAAATATTCAAGTTTTCTTCGAAAAAACTATCAAAGTTACCCCGTTTTACGGTACCTCGAAGTTGAATTCGATTGTTTACTTGCATCGTGGTGGCATTGTGCCCCGTTAATATGATTATTTCAATAAGATCATTCGTTTACAGGGGTCAATAATAAACCTCTAGAGGTATGTACTTACTACGATTCGGTGAGGAAAAACCAGGGGACTGACACGGCTGTCATCCTGCATACATTTCTACTCTTCCTCACATCGTTTTGGTATTTCGAGTTTTGGTACCCACTTTCTGGTCGGTTTGCCCTTAGCTTGCTCCTGATTTTCGAGTATACAGCTCATACGCTGCTAGTGCTAGTTTCTGGCAATTAAACATATCACATTGAATCGTCGTATTTGATGACGCTTTTCATTAGTTCATCATATTGTTATATTTTTTACGCATCAGCGAGGTATAATTGATGTCTCCTACCCATAAAAAATATATGTTTTGTCCCTCCCAAAATAATCAAAACAAGAACACTGGACGCCATGTTGAATTGATGTTGGGTTGGTAAATATTGGCTCATGCCACCCCCCTGGGAAAAACGAAGAAACAGAGCAACGCTTTCTTTGCTTGGGTATGAATGGTGTGATTCACTATACAGTAAAAAGTAAACAAATTACTGTTCACTGTCACGGCTTGATGATAGCGTCAATGACGCTCAATGCCTTCGAAATTGTTTGAGATAGTAGTCTTGTTCTTTATGAAAGACGCTTTGTTCCAGTAATCAGACCTGGTAAAATAATTTGTTTCCTAAAGGTGTTTGCAATGATATGTTCCATAGCAAAATTAGCTTATTGGAACAGATGGGTTTTATTGTGATAATCTTGTCCCGATCAATTCGTGTAACAATTTCTTTAGATATGATTGTTTAGTGATGGAGATCTCCAACGATTCAAAAAAAATCAATATCGATCGCTTTCGAAAATCACTGAATGGTTTATCGGGGTGTGATAAAAAATTGAAGAAATTGAGCTTATTCATAGACTGCTCTCAGCTCAGGTATGGACCAATGCACGAGTTCACTCGTTGACGTTTTAGCGGTGCCGTGTTGTTTATGTGACCATGGCAACGAGTGAATATGGAACCGCTCAAACGTCAGATAGTGAACTCGTGCATCGGTCCATAATGAATATTGCTATTAAACTACATAGAATAAGATAAAAAAAGTGAAGAATTCAAGTTTCAGTGTATATTCAGGTGTATATTTTCAGGTTTGTTTGTTCAGGTTCGTGTCTTTTGAACGATAATAAAATGTGCTAGTAGGGTACAAAGCTACTTGGGCACTTCTAGTTTTCTATTTGGCATGGGAAGCTCTTCAATACGATGCATCATGTGGCCAAATATGAATTCAGTAGGTTTCAAAAAACCTCACTGCCGAAACGAATCGAAAGTGCCAAGAATTGGATCCAGCTCCCTATAATTTACACAGAAAGTTGAGATATTAGCAAACTAATAAGTTGAAATGTGGGGTCCCTCTTCGTCGTATTTATATAATAGAAATGCAAATGAAGCGTAAATTTATAATACTCATTTTACATAATTTCTTTCTTGCTCGTTGTTTCAGGTACGCTGTAAACGAGGATTCAAATTTTGTTCACTTCAACTAGCACAGGTAAACCTTAGCCGAATATTTACTTCTTAATTTATGTTACACTGTTAATTAAGCATATAGATAGTGGGGTCAAATATCTGAGGTAATAAATTCTCAACCATTCAGCAAGTTGAATTTCAGTTCGGTTGATTTTTTTCTTATCGGAAATATTCCTGGTAGGACGTTTTTTCATAAAAAAAATCACGATATACGCATGTAGAATGGCAAATAGATGCTCTTAGTTATCAATTGAAAGTGCTCTAGGAACACTACTTAGCCAATTGAGGCATGGAAAAGGAAAAAAAAAATACATGGTTTCAATTTTGTTATATCAAGCTTTGGATTTATCACTATGATATGCTACACAGTCCATACATATTCTAATCAACCTGTTGGAACAAATTTTCTTCTACATTCCTTAGCTGCTGAATTAACATCACGAAAAGTGAAAGCAAACAAACTCCACCAGTTGGAGGCATATAAGCAGTCCAAAGACCCCGCGATTATTCGAAAGTCAAGTGGTATCAATTAGCGAGCATTAATTGCTTTCCACGTAACTCGAGAAGCGCCGTATTCTTTCAGCCTCGCATTAAGAGTTTCATGCTTTTTGTGGGGGGGACGACCAATCATTACACTACCTTTAAGTGGATAGTGGATCTTTAAACTTATCCTTATCAAACACATTTTGTTTTTCTGTACGGGACTACGTACAATTTTGTATGAATTCTATCATTAACTTTACCCTCAATACGTAACGTAATTGTTGAACCATTCCCTCGGTGTTTCACGGTTGTGGCAGTTAGAATTTCCTGGCAACGGATGAATTTCTCCACCAACGCGCTTCCACCCGACAACTCGTCCCGCTCATTTAATGCCCCGAGTAGGTAGGCATTAAATTATGAATGGTGACGGTTGAGATTTAAATTACTCATTCATATTCAACCAGCCGAACAACCGTCAGTCAAACAGCCGGAGCGGCGGAATCAACTTTTGCTGTGATTGGAGAGATGCGTTGAATTTCAATGAATTGATCGTGTCTTCCGAGAAATGGTGAACAAAACTGAAAACCGTTGCGTATGTTTGGATTGTTATGAAATTTAAATGGAAAATGTCGTTGAATATGTATTATATTAATTAGAGGGATTTTTATACTCAGAAACGTTTTCTTCATGATTCTTTGAAACATTAGCTAAAAAAATAATTGTAAAATAATTTATTCGAAATAAACGAATTATGGACCATACCTACAGTTTGGTTTTATGAGATTACTAAAGTGTTTTCTGTGATAAAAAGTTTGATTTATTTACGATAAATTAGGACTAATTCGTAGTGAACGATGACAAACTCATAAACCCGAGGAAATTTTTCAATAATAATTCTTGGAGTTTTTGAGAGATTACCGCAGGAATCAGTAGTGAACAATCCACAAATTTTACCTCAAGAACTTGGAAAGAAACAAAGATTTCTGCAGAATGTTTTCAGGACATTCATACAGAAATGCTCCCAGGTATTTTTCAGACATTTCTACATTATTTCCTATAGGTTTTATGGACATTTGAAAGATTTTATCCATATACAGTATGGTCCGTAAAAAATGCGAAAATTGCTTGAATGTGAATTTAGCATCCACAAGCGTTATTTTCATTGTTTTCGTGAGTTAATGTAATTTCTGATTACTTTTGTATTTTCTGACCTATCTTCGCTATCTAGGACATTTTTTGTCATATTTTTCTAACTGTTCTTAATAATGTAATGAAGCAAAGATGTTCTAAAGTTTTATCCACTCAAAGTTAAAAACAGCGTCTTATTATCGTATACATTTGTGATAAACTTTCCACCTCCAAAAATCACACTTTATCGTTGAAAATATTAGTTTGTTTAGTATCAGAGAATGCGGAAGTTCTTAGTGAACGTGTTTTTCATGGTCACAATAAAATATTTTGCCAGAATGATGTTTTTGAAGGCATTTTCGTCTTATAAGTTGGATATTCCTGTATTTTTTTTTTAAAGTTTAGTAAAAAATAAATACGGAAGTCTATAACAGTTTTTTGAGGAGGAAATTTGTTACTTCGGTTAGAGACAACTAATATACGAGCTTTGTTTCATTTGGTTTAGAGCAAAACAGAGCCGCTTATCACACTTATATTGTTCAACTACGGCTTTCCAAAATGAGCCGTTTTTTCGAAAATATGTTTAAGTCTCCAATGATCCAGGTATTAACCCACTCTATCATTTGATACGGGCGAATGCTGGAGACAAGGTCTGTGAAGAATCTAACCCCATCGTAGATGTTTTAGAAGCTTTCATCACATAGATATTGAACTTGATGACCGCATGATAAAATTTGAAGGTATGCTCCCAATGCCTCTCTAGTAAGGTGAAAGTAACAGATAAAAAAAAGTCCAAAGCAAAAAACTGAGTCTAAACGGATTTAACAATACAAATAATGAATAATTTTTATATTCCCGAGCAAAGTCGGATAACTGGATGATATCAAAATGATAACAACTTTTATTATCGCCGTTATCATTTTGATATTCTGTTATCAATGATATCCAAATGATAACAAAATTTGTTATCATTGTATTTGTGACATACATTTTTGGATAACAGGATGATAACAAAATATGTTATCACACATCTTTCCCATAACATTTTTAAAATGCGTATTTTAGTAAACAAAGTTGACTTTTCGTCATACAAATTTTTGTAAAATTATTTGAAGTTTAAGGTTAATCCGAAACACTTATCTCTCAATTTTTTTCCGTGATTTATGACCATAACATTGAAAAAAGATATAATGATGTAAATTTAGTTATCAACTTGAACTCAGTGATATCATAATTTATTATTACCTTGTTATTCGACAAACAAATTTGAGTTCTCATTTTTGTTATGTTGGCTGTTAATTCAGCCAAGATGATATCAAAATGAGTTATAAAATGATGATAACCAGGTAACAAGATTTATTATCATTTTGCTATTCAACTTTGCTCGAGTTCCATTCACATTTTCCTCATAAAAACTGTCACAAAATATTGTATGACTTAGGAATTCATCCGATAGGTGGAACTGGTCACAAATTATATCTGCTATATTTTGGAATTCTGATACGCTAGAAGGTTTATTGTGAATTCACCTACTGGGTAGTGCTACACAACAACAAAAAATCTTACATATCCACATCACGTATTTTTAGTTTCAATCGTGTAAAGCCATTTGTAAGGGCAACTTTACCGGTGGTCTATTTTTTGGTCTAAATTTGTGCCAATAATGAACCTATCGAAATTAAATAAACCTGTAAAAATAGACTAAACTGCACGCACATGCACCGGTTGTTGTATATTTTATCCATTTTGAATGTGATCAACAAAAACAAACTCCGAAGAAGTACCCGGATGAACTTCAAAGAAATTCCAGTAGAAAATTGCGAAGGAATTCGCGGTGGAGCTCTGAAAGAATTCTCCGTTGAGCTTCAGAGACTTTTCAGGAAGCACTGCTGACAAATTCCCGGTGGACCTCCAGAGGATCTTCGCGGAGTAATTCCTGGAGGAGCTCCCAGATCAACTCTGGAGGATTTTCCGGAGGAACTTTGGAGCATTTCCTGGAGGAAATCTGAAGGAATTCTCAGAGAAACTTCTGAAGGGAGGAATTCTTGGAGGAACTCCCGAGGAATTGCTGGAAGAAAATCTGAAGGAATTAACTGAAGGTGAAGCTCAGAAGAACTTCCCGGAGGAACTCTGAATGAATTCCTGGTAGACCTCTGAAGAAATTCCTGGAAGAACTCCGAAGGATTTGTTGAGGTTTTATTTTTTAGAGAAACTCCGGAGTTTCTAAAAAAATCATAGAGGAACTTCGAATGATTTGGTGAGGGAACTTCGGAGCGATTATTAGAGGAGCTCCAGAGGCGTTGCTGTAGGAACTCTAAGGTAATTTCTTAAGTGCCTCCAGAGAAACTATTTAGGAAATCCTAAGGAATTCTCGGTGGAACTACCGAGGAATTGCTGGCTCAAATCTAGAGGAATTGCTGTAAGAACTCCGGAAGAATTTATAGAAGAACTTCGGAGCAATTCCCGGTGGAGGAACTTACGAGGAATTGCTGGAGGAACTCCAAAACAATTTCTGGACGAAAAGAATTGCTATTGGAAATCCCCTGATGTATTACTGGGGAAAACCCCCGGAGAAGTTCTTGGGGACATCCTGGAGGAATATTAAAACAAAAAACCTCTCAAGCTAATCGCTAGAGGAGGTTTTGGAGGAATTCCTCGACGGAATCCTCGGAGCAATTTCTGGAGGAAAGCCCCCGGTAAATTTCTGGACGAAATTCCAAAAGTAATTTCTGGAGATAATCCCCGGAGGAGTTCTTGGGGGACATTTCCGAAGTAATCCTTGAAATTCCCGGAGGAATACCTGGAGGAGAAATTCCTGTTGCGATTCCCTAGATAAATTTCTGGAGGAAATCTCTAGATGAATTCTCTGAAAAAAAAAAACCTGGAGGAATTCTTTAATGACAAAATCCCCAGAGAAATTCCTGAACGAAATCCCCGCACGAAATCCTGAACGAAATCCCCGGACGAGTGTTTTTTAGGTAATCTACGGAGCAATTTTTGGAGGATTTCCAGAAGGAAAATCCTGGAATAATTTCTGGAGAAAATCACCGGAAGAATCGTTGAAATCCCCGGAGGAATACTTGGAAAAAGTAGTTCTTAGGGGATATCACCAGCGGAATTCTTGAAATTCCCGGAGGAAATTCTCGGAACAATTCCTGGAGGAAATTTCCTAAAGAATTACCGAAGAAATTCTAGGTGCAATTTCGTGAATTTCCTGGAGGATTCTCTAAAAAAATCTTTGGGAGAATTCCTGCATGAAATCCCCGCAAGAATTGTTTTTGGAAATCCTCTGAGAAATTTCTGGAGAAAATCCCCGCAGGTAGTCCTTAAAATTTTCGGAGGAAAGCTCCAGAGAAACTTCTTGTGCAAATCCCCAGAGAAATTCCTGGAGGAAATCTTCGAATGAATCATCAAAAAAAAAAATCCCGGAGGAATTTCTCAATCAAATCCAATGAAAAATTTCTGGACGAAATTCCCAGAGGGATTCCTGGACAATATTTACACAAGATTTGCTTTTGGGAATCACCTGAGAAATTTCTCGAGAAATTACCAGGATGAGTTCTTGTGGGATATCCCGGATAAATCCTTAAAATCCCCGGAGGAATCTCTTTAGGAAATCTGTTGCAAATCCCCAAAGAAATTTCTGGAGGAAATCTCCGGATACATTCTCTGAAGAAATCCCCGAAGGAATTTATGGACAATACCCGCGGAGGTATTATTTAATAAAGTTCTGGACGAAATCCAAAAACGAAATTTCCGGAGAAATTCTCGGAAATCCCCTGAAAAAATCTTGGATAAAATCCCCGAAGGAGTTCTTGGGGGAAATCCCCGGAGAAATCCTTAGAAAAAACTCTCAGGAAAATTTTCTGGAGAAAATCCCAGGAGGAGTTCTTGGAAAAAAACTATCCGGAGGAATTTCTGGAGAAAATCCCCAGAGGAATTCCTAGAGTAAATCTCCAGCAGGAATTCCAGGGGTAAATCCCTGGAAGAATTCTCGAAAGAATTCCTGAATGAAATCCCCTGATGAATTTATGGACGAAAATCCCGAAGAAATAGCTAGTGCAAATCCCCAGAGAAATTCCTGAAGGACATTCCCGAATAAACTCTGTGAAAATATTCATAATATTCATTCCTGTTGAAAATCTTTAGAGAAAATCCTGGATGAAATCCCCGGAGGAATTCCTGTAGGAAAACCCTGGAGAAATTCTTGGAGCAAATCCCCGGAGTAATTTCTGGACGAAATCCACGAAAAAAATGTAATGGAAATACCTGTAGGTTTTCCGACAGGGATTCCTGGAGGAAATATCCTCGGAGCAATTCCTGCAGCAAATACCAGGATGAATTCCTAAAAGAAATCCCCAGATGAATTCCAGGAATTCCAAGGCGGAATTCCTGGTACAAATCCTGCTTGATACACCTTTAAAACTTTTGTACCCTCACTGCCTAGACTACCAAGCCCAGGGAGAAAACCCAAACTGGTAAACAAACGGGCGTCAAATCAGATTTGGAACAGCTCAAATCTAGTTGCAAATCTGACAAAAAATTGACCAGGCAGTTCCAAAAAAAATAGACCACAAAACTGGAATAAAATAAAATTGAAACATCATTTGCAACAGCGGTGCAAGCTTCAATTTTTAACGTGGTTCAAAAATTTGAACCCAACCAGTGATTTGGACCACCGGTGAAAATGCCCTTATGTGATATCCAATGATAAATTATACAAGCACAGTTATTTTATCCAACATTCAACGTCTTCTATCAAAGAAAGTTTAAAGGGAAACCGTTCGGACACATGAGTTTACGCTGAAAAATAAATCATAAATAATGCACATGAAATAACCAAGCCGCCGATCCATCCATGTGCATTATTTTCGACAGTATATTCAGCGTATAAACGTGTAAACCGAGCATTCTCGTTTGCAATTTCACTTTCAAGAAGCAAGAAAGTATGCAATATTGGCGAATGTTGGATGCAAGATCATGAAATGTTTCAGTTTCACTCAAGTTTGCAAGCATACCTGAGTGTAATGAGGCAGTTTACATTATTTATCGTTGAATATTCGATTTTAATTCGTTTTACATGACAATCATAAAAGTTTACGTGCCATATGAATTTAAGATAATTTTGCTGTATAATAACGCATTTTCTCCAAGCTTCTATATTCCGAGATTCTGTTAATCTAGAAGGTTGGTATTTTCGCCGAAGTTGTTTAGCAGATCTGGCAGTCACAAATCTAATTGGAAATTCATCCGCTAGGTCCATTCTCTGTTAGATAGCTCTTGAACAGAATAACTTTGCCAAAGACACCAACCTTCTAGTCCATAAGGTTCTTGTGATATCCGTTAAATGGACGGGATGGCCAAATCTGGTACCCCAAGACAATCCGGAATGATACCGGAATTACCAAGACCACATTCCCGTTTTCTTTGGACCACAAAGTTAAAGATTTTTTCGAAAAAAATTGAAAATTTGAACAAAATCCATGAATAAACAAAAAAGTTATGCACATTTGAGAGTGTTTTTCAGCATATTAAAAGTGATTATGCAACTTTTCCCCGAATTTTATTTCTTCGAATTTTGTTTCCTCGAACCTGGCGTTTCCACGAATGGCCTGTTTCCCCGAAAAGATATTTGACGATTGAAATATAATGCAACATATGCCGAGATCGGTGAAACTCGAAAGAACTACCAATTAAACAAAGAATGGTGCATTTCAGATGACCGGTTTGCTCATCTTCTTGAAATGTATAAAGTTCGAACAATTATGAGTGCCAAATACTTTTCGGGGAAATGGGCCATTCGGTGAAACGGGGTATTCAGAGCCAATGGGCCATTCGGGGAAGCGACATTCGGAGAAAGGAGTTCAACCGTGAAAGGTATGTTGGCTGGATGAAGGTTCATAGTAGTAGCTCAATGAGTTTGGTTATTAGTTGGATACAACGGGAAGTGTATCGAACCTACTGAATTGATTTTTGATTTTAATTGATTTTATAGATGAATAAATAAAATTAAATATGCATATCATGGGACAAAATGTCGAATATCAAAACGCTGTCCTTCTTTGAATTTATATTTATTGTATTATCTTGATACTACTCTTTATGATTGGTTAATTAGGTACTAAAATAAGTCATCAAATTGAGATGTCCAAATTCGTATATATATAACTTACATTTTTTTGTACGCAACAAAAATGAAATTATTAACATAAATGAGCACCGAGACCTCATAAAATCAAAAGTTTTAATGGCTTAGGTGTCCCGTACTAGAGGATCTCTCCCTACATTTGATTTCCCAAAAAGGCTGTACCGTTTTGATTTCCTGTAACAAATAATTCGTTTTGTCGGCGTGATATGCTTTTCTAACATTGTTCACAAAACAGAGTACATTTAACGCTTTCTCCAATAAACTCCGAATGTAGGCCATTAAAAATTCTTCAGCCCTGCATGGTTTACCTCAGAATCACGCATTAAATTTCACGTGCTTTAACAACTTCCCACCATCGTCTCGTCCAACTTCTCGTCACATAGCGTGACTTCTACACAATCCCACACTTCCCCTCTAAACTACTGAAACTACACCCATCGCAACCCATTGCCGGACCGGACCGGGTGACGTCTAGTTTCATAACCAAACATCAATAAAATTCTACCACATTTCCTTTGTCTTACATCTTTGTAAACATCGTAAAGCAACCCTTTCCCTGCATCTTGCGCTCACGACCATGGCCATCAACACCGGCTCTGACTGGCGGTATGCAATGTACTTTGGTGTATACTTATTACTTACATATCTCTTCTGCCTGAAAACCGCGTATCGTTTCTTGTACACAAAACAACTTGTCTAGGTACATAAGTACAGAGAAATCCACCTTAGCCGATATTGAAGGGACTCAGAACACGTGCACCACAATTTCTAAAAATTTAATGTTTTTAACAGAATACATTCAAGGTAGTTAATTTAACATGAAAATATTGAAATTTTAACACATTTTACAGCCTGATTACTTTTTGAGTTAACTTTAAAGATTTTCAGAATTATTGTTGTAGAATACGTTGCCACCATTCGTTTAACTTTCCTTATAAGCTCAATATTCGAACTCATAAAGTTTATTATTATCCTTTGGAAGACAGTTGGAACTTTTTATGAAAAGATCGAGTTGGAGTGAAACTTCAATGGGAAAATGAAGCATATTGTATCGAATCAAAAAACATCGAGTAAGGGAAATATCGACTTACAAACACAGAGATCAAGGTATAGATTGAAGAATCCGTACATTCCAATGATTGTGACAAAATATCGAGACACAGACTACACAGCGTAACAAAAATGACATGTTTGCGTGTCTCAAGGATCAAATTATGTGTCTCTAGTAGATTTGGGGTTGCTAAATTTGATGCCATTCTCGGAAATGTTCCAGCAAGTCACAATTTTTAGCCACAGGTAGCCAAAGTTGCATACAACTCTGGTTTTATAAATGTTTACATAAAATTTGAAGTATAATTTATCAAACTTTTTTGTAATCTAATCTACCAAGCATGCATAATACAACTTAAACTTTCATTTTAGGTATAATTTGGTTGAAATTGCTCGATTAAATTTAGTTCAAACCGATTTTTTCAACATGCTTGCTGTCTCCACACAAAATTCTTCGTTTCTTTTATATGGGAAAATACAATACTTTTTCAAATCACAAAAAAATAACTTTTCCGCGTCGAAAGTAGAATAAACTTTGTTGATAAGTATTGCTATACACATAAAGTTTCAATTCTTCCAATTGCCTTGCAAGCTGGCAAACTTGCATGCAAGTTGACTGAAACAGCATTTTCAATAGCCAATATCTCAAAAACTAGACGTGCTATGATATTTTTGAATTTGAAGGCAATAGATTAAGCACCTCTTAATTGAGTGTATAGCGGTATTTTGGTGCTTAAGATAAAAACGTGTTCCGCAGTGCGTTCGAATAAGGCAGAGTTGACTGTTGTTGTTCATTTTCCCTTTAGTCAGCCTCTACACCTTGCGTCCCAAACTAGCTGATGCCCAAAGACTGCCGATTATTACGAACTTTCCGCGCAATGGGGAAAGACTGTTTTCTTTGAAATCTGTTCCTTAGCATTCGCCGAAACTCGTAACCGTCAAATGATAATGGTGAGAATGCACGTGAGTGTAGTAACCGGAGGGAAGACGGTGCCTCTAGAATGGATTTACGATGTCTCTTTCTTCAACGCCGGTGCATGGCTTAGCCTCAACCATCAAATGTAATTAACATTTTTCATTTTTTCGGTAACTTTGCCGCCATAGAGAACAATAGAACCGGCAAATGAAGCAGCAGTAGCGATGTGATCTAAGAACTTGAATAAAAACACCGCGTGGATGAGCTTCTGCGTTGAACTGGGGATTGTTCTCATCATTAAGATAATTTGAGCTACGTGTAACTGCAGCATAACGGTTGAGCCGAGTTGTCAAAATGAGTTGGAAGTTCCAATCCAGAACATTCTACTATTTGATGTTGCAATGCTTGCGTTTAGATTTAGAAAGAGAACTGGTGAAATCAAGAGAAATGTTAGCTGAATCACAATTGAAAAATAAAAAATTTTAAAGCAACATCTTTTTTTTTCGAATCCTTTATTAGTATTATTCGAAACATTACATTTTTTATACCAGGGAGGAAGCTGCAGAATCATTTTCAAAATTTTATTTTGAATCCTCTGCAGAGCTTTCTTCCTGGTACTACAACAGCTAGTCCAAATTGATACATCATACAGCATGGCTGGCCTGAAAATTTGTTTGAAGATCAAAAGCAACTTTCAATTGAACAAACTTGTCGAAAAAATTATTCTTTCAAATGTTGAGGATCTTGAGATACAAGCATATATCTGTAGAGTTTGTGCATAGTTTATATGCACACTAGAGCCGCCTATCGGTTAAAATCCTAAAAAATAGGCTCACCAAGGGATTATCCTTGAGCTAGGTAGCAACTTTGCTGAAGACACCGTTCTTCTATCTATTGAAAATCACAAGAATATTTAACATTGATGAGAAACTAGTTTCAACAATCACTTGGTACCTCCATCCAGCGGGTGGTGATGCGGAAGACGACTTTACTACTCACTTTCCTACATAAAATGTACCGTGATGCCAGATTAAGTGGCAAATCATACGAATAAAGTTTTGGATTGTTCGGTGCTTCCAAATTTTATAACTCGTTTATTTTAAGAGCTACTAGAAAGATGTGTTCTATAAAATGTTCACTGATTCATGTCCTAAATTATCTAGGTAGAGAATTTTTAGTATGTCCTTAAAGTACGCTTTTGCATTTAATTTTTAAAGGGCCCGTTTCTCCATACGAAATAAATCATTTTCCCGTACTAAACTTCAAGTCGCTTGCCGAGCAGCGAGATTACAACAAAATAATTTCACAATGGTATAAGTGGTGGAAGAAATTATAACAGAATTGAAACAAAATCAGTTTTAATAACAAATACTGTTTCAAATTTGTTGCAATCTAAAACATAATTATAACAAAATTTGTCACAAAACATCTAAGAGCAATTGCTTATCCGACCAGTGGATTGTAACAGAGTGATAACAAATGTTGTTACTCAGTAAGCACATTTTTCCAGCAAAATATGCTATTAATTTGACAAAAATATAACTCACTATACTTTAAATTAATACAAAATAGAACTCATTGTGTTATCTTCCATGAACAATAGGAATGTGTTATCTTCCATGAATAATAAAAAAAATGTTATTTTCTATCGATTTAAACTTACCTATTACAAATTGTGTTATAATTTCGTTGCTACCTAAAACAAATTTTGTATAGACTGCTGAGCACTGCTATTATGACTGATTTTGTTGAAATTGTGTTATAGTGTCCTCAATCTACTTAATGTGCTTCTAGCAAAAACGAAACACATATTATTATTTGTAACAAATGTTGATATAATTGTGATACAATTTTGTTGTAATCTACAGGTCGGGTATACATGTGTGTTTTTATTAGGCTGACCATAAGGTAAAGAGATAAAAACGGGACAAAAAATAGAACAAAATCGGGACAATTTTTAAAACTTATAAATAGCGTTCTTTTGGAAGTTTTGAGAAAATTTGTAACAATTTTAAGCTTTTTGGAACTTACAAAAACATGTTTATCTGGTGTCAGTAGAATCATCTAATGTTTTCGTTATGATGATCATGAGTTAAAGTAGATGTTTTGAGGTTGTTGAGATTATTGAGCTGTGGAACTATTTTGAAAATTTTAAATTAGATTTCAAAATGTGGATTACAAGTCATTTGTGAACTTCAAATTAAAATGAAAAGATCATCCAGGCTGGTTCAGACAACTTCGTTTTTAACCTTCGCAATTCGTAACAAATTATGCACACTAATTTCGATGACAATCTTCCTAAATCTTTTAATTCTGGTGAAACGTTTGAAAATCCAAACGAAACCTTTGCAATTTTTGCATGAACCTTTTGAATATCTGTAGGAGTCTTCGAAATTTGTAAGAGTAATCGCAAAGTCATCCATAGGAGTCCTGGGATTTGAAATCGTAAGAATTCAAGCTATTTTTATTTCAAGAAATTCAGGAATCTAATTGAAATCTTGAAATTTCTATCGAAATTCCACAATCTATCTTTAAATTTTTCTAGGTTCCAACCACCGCTCCATAATGATTAATCTTGGAAAAAATCCAGAGATATTTTCAGAATTGCAGAAATGCTACCAAAATACCAAGAATACAACCTTGATATGTAGAATCCCGATTATAAAAATGTTATTCGATCTTCCATACAAAATGATAGATAAGTTTTCTCCCGTTTTTACGACCATTTCGTAGATTTTCATAATTTTTTTCTACGCACAATCACGTTGGAGTCCTGGATAAATTCAACAGTGAAAGTATCACGCAAATCCAATGACCAGTTCTCGAACCAACTCGTGACATACAAACACCCTTCCATTTTTATTTATAGGAGGGAGTTAGTTCAAGCGTTACGGCTCATACAAAAGTTTAAGAGGGGGTCACAAATTTCAATTTTAACGTTGCGTAATAATGGACGCTCCCATATCCAATAGGGTGTTATAAATCTACAAAAATTTTGAGAGTCCCAAGATTGGACCGCAATATTACCGAGATCTTAGTAATCCAAACTGAGAACTAAAACCAAAAAATCTTCATGTTCGTAGGAGGTGGAAAATTTGGTTGGAGATTGAGAATACATTGGATTGCTCGACTTATCTAAAAAAAATTGTTTCCAAATTTTACAAATTAGCCCTAAATTTAGGTTAGATTTCAGAATATTTACAATTTTCATTAAAATATTTCTTTTTTTTAATTAGTCGGGATTAGTATAGGTCTTACATGAAAACTAATCAAATAGGATCCATGTTTTGAAAAATTGGGTAAAAATTTGCATTAATTTAAGTATCAATTGCGAATTTTAACTCAATTGATAAGTTCTTCGCTAGAGCATGGAAAGGTAAAACATTAGTCAAGCCATTTGTTGATTACAAATCAAGTTTGACTCCGAATCAGCATCTGTTTAACACTAGAATAATAGACGAATATGATAAAAACTAGCAAAAATAATTTGAATCTTTTTACTTTACTGCTGTTATACACTGCTTTTTTGTGGGGAATATCCTCAGTTCCGAAAATACGGGACAATTTGAGTATTTTCAATGAAACGACGGGACAGCTCGTCAAGGTGGTAAAAACGGTACTATCCCGTAAAATACGGTACGTATGGTCAGCCTAGTTTTTATTGATGTTAAGAAAATATCTAGCAGGTTTTGTTTGATTTGAAACATAATAAGTTACATTTTTGTGTAGATTATAACAGATTTTGTTTAGTTTAGAATGAATTGTTGGTCCCGAGATGAACTAGCCCAGGGCTAAAAAACTAGTTAATAAAGATAAAAAAATGTATCAAATGATTGATGCAAACCACAGCTATGGCTGGTGCAATTCAATTTGGATTACTAATAAAATAAATATTGGACTATACTTTTAAAGCTGCATAAAAAAAACACTTTGACAATGTGCTATAATACATTGGGTTACCCAGCCGTCTATAATATTTTACTAGTAATCATCGAAAGGTTTTGTCAGATATCTGTCGAGCAATGATTCGGTTGAAAATCCTTCATGGATTTCTCTGTTTTTTTTTTTCAATGATCTAAACGAATACGTGAATCTACTTAAAACTTGGTTGTTTCAACGCAAACTGTATTTGAAACCAATAAACCAATATTAGTTAAATTTCTAAATTTCCCATTAGGTAGTTTGCCTGAGATACCATTAGAAAAATTTTCCTTAATTTTTATTTAAATTTGGCTGAACTTTATTTATTTGACAACAATAGTAGGGAAGCACGCCTAAACTGTCTTACATAATAATTGCACAGCCAACTATTTAACATAAATTTATCCAGAAATGTTGTTTTGACTTCTGCAACATTTTTTGACAATTTCCAGAAAAAAAATACACGGGTATCAAGGATGGGAAACAAACAAATGTCTCAATTATTCTTGAACTTTCCAAGGATTTTTTCTAGACTTTTTTAGTAGGCTAGTACAGTAATCGTTTTTGGCATTTACTGATGTTACATTTAACTTTTTATAATTCAACGATTGATGTGGTTGATAACATCATGAACATTAATTCATCCACACGATATAGCAAAGTAATAGTTATCTAATGCTCAAATAATTTCTTTCATGTATGTACAGTCACACGAGAAAGATGTATCTGAAAGAGCATTTGTCGGCATTCATTACCAGGAGAACGATACATCTTCACGTGAAACGTGCCCAATCTTGACTATCTTGTAGCCTCTTAAAGATTTTGCAATGCTCTTGGCACCCCTTGAAGAACATACAGCATCCGTCTTGGAGTGCCGTTGCAAAGGCTGATTGCAAAACCGATATCTGCTCTGAATGGCAAACCTCCTCGACATATCGTGCTAAACACCTCCACCTTCATCGAACGTGGGAGTGGGTATTGTCTCCTGGAGCTGATGCCTCTACTAATATCATCTTTGTGCAGATAATCATTGAAAAGAAACCCACTCGGTTCCAGCCTCTTCTAATGTGCGTCAAAGACGCCAATTCTACGCTTACCGCAAATCGAAGCTAATCGATTGCGAAGAAGAGGCTGCGGGTATGCGATATGCATTTTTTTTCTTGTCGATACGAAACGAAACGAACATTTAGGGGGAATGGCAATCCGGAAATCTAGGGGGTTGGTGTCAGGCCCTGCAAGCCAACCGTAAAAATACACCAGCACAGGAACGTCAACAAGAGAATACGGACAAAACGAAACGAAACATGGAATTTGTAGCATTTCGAAATGTGCAAATGTTTCGTAAACCTCTATATGAAATGCAAGGATTTTTTGGCAAATTAATATCTGAGTGCCTCCATCTAATGACTCTGGATTTCTCAATAGCCTAGACAACAAGCTTCTGATTTTACATCTGATGGACGATCCGAATTCGAATCAGGTGCGGGATTCTGAGTGACAACAGGATCGATGCTTCTAGAAATAATCCAACTGTAAAGACAGTTATCGTAATTGCAAAAAATGTTGCATACAACTCGTTGCAAAATCCGATATTTTCAGCACTCGTTTCGGCAAGCCTCATTGGATAAATGTACGACTCGTGATTAAAAAATCTTCGTTTTGCAACATGTGGCATAAATAATTATTTCAATTTGAAATTTTATGGAATTTCGCTGCATTTAGTTTCGAACGCTATTTGACGGAATCATTCGAAATATCGCATACCCTTAAAACAAACTGAAATAGAAGCACTAAGCCGACGAATCTCGTCGATGCAGAAGGTTGACCCCATTTGCGATGTTTGCTTTCATTTCACACAAACAGTACTCTAATGGGCTCTCACTCTTTTTCACCTAATTTAACGGGTGTCCCAAGGTGCCAACACCGTGTCATCGTAAAACACTTTTCCACTCGCCGAAGTCTCCATCGGTCGCGGTTTGATTTTTTTTCTCTTCTGAGCTCAAGTCATCATCACTGAATGACGACGATTGTGGTCGAGTTGTTGTTGTTGCCATCATAATGTGATTTTTATGAGTGCTGTTCGTTCAGTTTTGTTTTGCTCGGCTTGATGACCGTTCATCGGGACAAGGTCGGTGACGAGTTTGGAATTTTCACCGAAGCGAAGGGATGAATCAATCGATTTATGTACGCTCTTGATTGAAAGCATCCGTCATCACTGGAGAAACCGAGAGCAGGGAAAATCAAGTTATGTTTAATTAAAAAAAAAACCTTATTTGAATGGCAATAAAGTGGAATTTATAGAATTATTTGTTATTCTTCTTCTTAGCATTACGTCTTCACTGGGACAAAGCTTGTTTATCAGCTTAGTATTCAATGAGCACTTCCATAGTTATTAACTGAGAGCTTTCTTTGCCAAAATTACCATTTTCGCATTCGTATATCGTGTGGCAGGTACGATGATACTCTATGCCCAGGGAAGTCAAGGAAATTCCCTTTACAAAAATATCCTAGACCGACCGGGAATCGAACCCAGACACCTTCAGTTTGACTTTGCTTTATAGCCGTGGACTCTAACCACTCGGATAAGGAAGGCCCCCTAGTTACACCTAGTACCTCGTTGGCAACAGCGTAGCATCACGCCATTGCTGGACGTATTGTAGGCCTCAACATATCTCCAAATGCTCCTTTCTCTCAACATTCGCACTAAGTGACCAGCCCACTGAAGCCTTCCGTATTTTACATGCATAATTTTCTAGTTTCCTACCGCAGTAATCTACGCTCCCAGATACCGAAGGCTTTCCGGTCAACCTCTTTTTTTGGTTCGTGAGGTAACAACGTTCAATAGAGGGTGAAATTTGTTTCAAAATTTGCGAGACCTGGGCTAGTTACGTAATTTGTAGAAGACCCTGATCGAAGTAGCAACACGTCATTTCATTTCGCGGAAAATGTCATTAATACATTTCGTAGGTGTTTTATGATAAACGAATTCTACTACAACTTTAAACACATCCTAATTGAACGATACGTCATCATAAACACCACTAGGCCTACCTCTATTTTTCTTTATCTGGAACCATGTATTTTATTTTTGGTAGAACTGTTGGTGAAGCATAGCCTCGCCGTCTCCGTCTTCAGAGGTATGAAGACGTTTTCAACTGCCCTGGGAACCATTCCAATTACGTCTATACTGCCCATAACTGAGCATTTGTAACATTCGACAAAAGTAGGCATTGAGTAAATGGGATACCAAGTTTGCATTTTATAGCAGTATGGGAGGAAACTAAAATTTCAAAAAAACCAGCAAGAATTCAAAAGTGCTTATTTGAGGCTGAAATTTTGTACAACTCATAACGCATATTGGGCGAATAGTCAGAAATTTCGTTGTTACTGCATTATGAGACTCATGTACAATCTCAATGTGACTGTTATGCGGTTACAATTGCCAATGTGACAAAACAACTTGGTATTCTTTTATTCATATTTCTAGAGCAATCTCACAGATATCAGTTAGTTAATCGAATGTATTTATCATTTAATGACTCTTTCCAGTATTAACTCGAAATTGTGAAAAATTTCGAATGCGACAAACATGCAGTTATGGACAGTATAATAATATGCAACTGTTGGAGAACAGTGCAGTTTCTCTGCTCGCCAGATCTTCTAATAGTACCCTCGAGTGTAATATTGAACAGAGAATTGAAAATTTCATTTCCTTGCTTCAATTCGTCTACTATCACAGAGGAAGTTAACATCTGGTCTGCAATCTAAATACTTACTTTGAAACCATCTAGCATTGCAAATATTAGCCTAATAAGCTTCGCCAATAAACCATGTTCAGACATGTGGTTTGCCTTAAAATTATTAAACAAATGATGAGTCTACGTTAATAGCAGTTTCTATATTTTTACTCTTTTTACTAAAAAAAAACATCTTTGTTTGACCATAACTTCATGAATACTCATTCGATTCCAGATCTTTTTCAAACTATGCATATACCACATTTAATTAAAGATAGTTTTCACCAGGGTTGGGAAAAATCTTGAAATTCACTCTACTGTAGCCAAGCAAAGCCAATCACAGTCAGCAAAGCCAGTGAAACTCACGCCCATCGCTGCTGTAGGCAAAAAGCCTTGAAAATAGCAAAACACCCGTTGCTAAGGGCAACCAAGAATTACTGTAGAAAAATGTTCTATTTCCCGCTGCATTTCCCGCATTTAGAGCCTTCAATGACACTCATGATTGAGAAAATTCGTGCACCCAATATAGGCAACTTGATGAGATTCACGTTTTTGAACTACTGTACTGGAGAGCCACGTGATTTTCGCGAAAATTCAAGCCTACTACTATTACCATTCCCAGCACTGGTTTTCACCCAGTTATATAACAAAAACTTCCCAGAAACATTATGGTTTAATGAAAAATACCATGATTTTTCGATTTGTTGATGTTTTTTGCAATAGATTACATTTTTACTGTTTGACTGAAGTTTATAAAACATAGGGATGGTACACAAATTTTGTCACGCTAAATATCAACTTTTTGACCACCTCCCCCCCCTTTGTCATGTTTTTTGTATGAATCCTCAGAAATATTTGTAACGTCACACTTGGCTTGACCACAACCCCCCCCCCCCCCTCGGAGTGTGACGTAATTTGGGCATGGGGTGTTTTAACTACAAGTTGAATGAGGTATATATAATATATATTTTAATATATTTTTTAAATTTCGACATTATTTATGTTATAAATTTTAAGAAAAATTACTTTTAAGACCTTTTTGAAGGTTTAACATATGAGAGAAATCAGTTTCAGCTTAAGTATCAACGTTTAGCTGACAAAAAAATTGAAATATATAGTATTTTTCGTTGAAAATTCATGTTTTTGGGCATTTTTTCTGAAATAACTAAATCAAAAATATTTTTCAAAATATTTTGTTGTACCCACGGTTTTAAAACTACAAAATTTGCTTCGAAAACATGTTTAAAGATCTAGAATCGGTAAATTATTCATAAAGTTATGGTCAAACAAAAGAATTTTTTTCGTAAAATGAGAAAAAATTTAGAGAATACTGTTTTCAACTAAGACTAGTTTGATTTTAGACATACTTGATGTTCTATAAACTTGTCATTAATTTTATTTAAACGAAAATTATGCTAAGAGCTTTCGAATTGATTATAAAACAACAAAGTTATGAAGACTTTATCGAAGGTAATATTTTATTACTTGAAAATACAGGTTCAAATCTTTTGCGCCACCTCTAATTCTTTACTCTTACTATTTTTGGCTCAAAATTTGAGGTTTTTCGGTTTTATGTGATTTGAATTCAGCAGAGATCGTGTGCTCTGAAGACTTTCGAAAAAAAAGTTGCACCCTAGTGGCATTTCTTTGTGCGGACGTGAATTGAATCGGAATAAAATGAAAACAAAACGAGCATCGGAGTGCTGATTTACTCGCATTCGAAGGGCTCGCGAGCATACGAAGCAAAAGTGATTCATGAACGTGTTCGGAGCTGTTCAGAGTCAATTGCACTTTCGGAAAAAAAAAGCTATTGCCCCTCAAATATTTATGGTTTTTCAAGGGTTTTCGACTTAAAACTGGTAGTTTACTGTCGATTTGATGTATATATAATTCATTTATCTGTCAAAACCGTAACAACTCACATCTTGTTCGGTTACTCGCGATTAAATGTTCGCAAACTTTTTGCCATTTCTTTTTGTATGTTATTCCGAGCAGGTGGGTGCGAATTTACTCACACCAAGCTTGAGCGCGAGCCGGTCTTGATTGTTTTGGGTCAGTTTACACTCGTGAGGTACCTCGTGATGCAACTATTTTCACCACTATTTCCCATACCTGCTGAAGTACTCAAAGGACCAATTGATGAAGTTGCTAACTATGGTGCCTGAGAAGCTCGACCGGCAGCTCGTCCTTTCTAAGCCATACAGTTTTTCAGCTCGATTATAGCCAACCCCCTAGAATCCTAGAATCGGTTGATCTACAATTTGGTCATTTCCATCTATGTTTACACTCTTCCTCTCTCGATCATTGTGCATGGTGAACACTGGCACGACATTGTGCGCGCACTGTTGAATGTTGCAGAAAAGTTTCCCCATATCGGTCTGGTTCATACTTCCGTTGTTCATCACGAATAGCAAATTATGGAAGTTATAAAGCTGGTTTAAATAACGGCCGCTCGACGACGGTTTCCCCAGGAAGCGTACAAGACTGATAAGAGCAATAATAGATGGTGTGCAAAACTGCGTGAAGACTTAGAACGAACGGTCCAATTCATTCAAATTCCACCGGGGCCTTCGAAAGTATGATGAGCTTACGAGCCTGCTGTTCAACATCACGCTAGAATATATCATGCGGAAGTCAGGATTTTACAATAGAAGTACTCTCGCCTGAAACAAGAAACGATAAATTTCGGATTGGCGGTCAATGTGTCATAGTCAGAAAACATGCTGGTGGGCAGGGGGTGGTTAGACCGGGTCCTGAAACCAGATTTTTGGCCTCCAGTCAGCGCAAGCGGACCATGCTTAGGAGACGAGCCGGGAACTTAACGCTGGGCTCTATGGAAACTCTAAATAAACAGGTCTTAAAGCAGCTCTGTATAAGCGACTCGTGCTGCTTTCAAAATACTAGCCCATAATCAGAAGTGCCATCCGGCAAATTAGGACCGATGCCAGTGAGGTCTTAATTATGGTATACTGGCTGCATACGCACCCGGACTGATTCACGGAATACTTTATATGGTAACTTGGCGCAACAGAGCTGACAGCCGTACTATTCCACTACCCTAGTAAGAATGGATGACACTGTTCCAAAACGGCGAGTGGGATAATAGTACGGTTGCCCCCGTCTCAGCAAAAGCTTGGTAGGCCTTTAAAACTCGCCACCTCAGTCGGTGGATGTAGGTAGATCTAAATTCTTGACTTGCGCCTATCTGGCTCTGAACATGGTATCCCATAAGGCCCCATGTTAAACCTAGCATGGACTTACTGCTTGCATAGACAACCAAAGGATCACGAGGGTGACTACTTATCGCGAGTAGACGTAGAGGTTTGAAGGGGGAACCCTACAGCATGACAGGAGATAAAAACAACAACACAGTGAATGTGGTGAATCCGTTCGCAAGAAGTGGATTACTGAGGCTACCACCAACAAGCGAGAACCTCGCCGTGAGGTGGGAGACCTGGTGGATCCAAGAAACAGACGTGACAAAACGCTAGAGACACAGCTGCAAGATTGATGCGAGACACTGGAAGAATGAACGCCACTCAACGGAAGAATTATGGCAACGGAATAATCGTTGGTACGGAGGTACAAACAATGGAGCAGAAGAATAAAAAAAAGCCTGCACCTCGGCAGATGCCGCCGAAGAGGGACACCGTACTCGCCAAGGCTAACGATGCTACGACGTACACAACGCTTCTCAAGAGCGTCAGAGAAGGCACGATGTTAAGGGATCTGGGCGAGCCAGATGTACGGTACTCAAAAAAGTGAGATGCTGTTTGAGTTGAAGGAGAATCCTAAAATTGTCAGTTTGGCTATTAAGAAGCACTTGGCTCAATCGCTGGGTGAAAAGGCAGAAGTAAAGGCTTGTACTTGTTTGCAAGAAGCTGGACGAAATTACATCGGAAGAAGAACTGAGTGGTGCACTTAAGTCACAGCGTAACTTAGGCGACGTGCAAATGGCGATCCGATTGAGGAAGTTATGGAGACACACAAACAGCGATGATTCGTCTGGCAGAACCCTGCGGCAACAATGAGAAGAATAGCTAGCGAGCAGAAGTGGAAGACGGAAGCCCTTAACAAGGAACTATTCGTTGAGGCACGTTGTCAAGACGGCGATAACGAAGATATCGACGCCACCGAGCTAACACATAGGATGGTATCGGCTTGTGACGCAACTATGCCGCGAAAACTGGAGCCAAGGAACAGACGGCGACCAGTCTACTGGTAGAAAACAAGCTCATTACGTCAGTTTCATCACCGCTTTTGAGATTTTGTAGATGTTTTCATCGGCTTTTTTCGGTGAAATTAAAGTTAAAATTTAGCATTTACCGAACGTTTCGACCTACTTATGGATTCGGTCATCCTCAGCGGTTCCTTAAATATTTATTTCTTTAGCAAATTATAAAATAATCGTTTTTAAAAACTTACATGCTATAGAGCAAATCCTATACCACCATCTACCTGTTTACTTCTGTTTTTATCAATCATTCGTTTTGTGTTGTGAGTATGCTGGTGTTTTGTACATTTTGTTTTCCTACTTTCAACTTATCTATCAGACCATTGTATGCGGACCTGAACTTGATGGAGTCTCTTTGTAAATTAACAGTATTCCCTTCTCCTTTAATTTTAATGTAGAATGTTTCCGCTATTAATCGTGTGTCTGTTCTCGGTATTTCGTTTAGTATTTTGGTCCTATCAAAATTGAAGCAATGTCCTTCGTTAATTGTATGTTGAACTAATCCAGTGCTTCCTATTTTTTTAGTTTTGACATCATTTTTGTGTTGTTCTAATCGTTTACTTAAAAATTGACTTGTTTGACCAATATATGTTTTGTATTCACACACTCCACAAGGGATTTCATATACTACATTTGTTCGTTTTTGTTTATCAATTTTGTCTTTTATTTGGTAAATACATGGTCTTTAATTTTATCTATAGGTTTAAAAGCAAGTGTAATGTTAAATTGTCTTAAATATTTAGCTATTTTTTCTCCTAGTCCTGGTACATAAGGTGTTGATATGAATTTGTATTCTAGAGTTACGTCTACTTTCTGCAATGAGTTGTACATATTATGAGTTCTCTCTTTAATTGTCCTATCAACTAGTGCTTTTGGGTAGTTATTGTTATTTAAAATTTGTCTAACCGTATCAAGGGAATCAGGTCTGTATAGTGAGTCACTAAGTTTAATAGCCCTATCTACTAGTGCAATAACAGTGTTCTTATTGTGCGTGAAAGGACTCACTGATTTAAAATCGAGGTATCTTCCATTTATGTCTTTAGGAGTCCATTCTAATGTTAGTCCTTCTTCGGTCCTTCGTACAATTGTGTCCAAAAATTTCAAGCGGCCATTTTCTTCAATCTCCACTGTAAATTTTGATAGGACCAAAATACTAAACGAAATACCGAGAACAGACACACGATTAATAGCGGAAACATTCTACATTAAAATTAAAGGAGAAGGGAATACTGTTAATTTACAAAGAGACTCCATCAAGTTCAGGTCCGCATACAATGGTCTGATAGATAAGTTGAAAGTAGGAAAACAAAATGTACAAATCACCAGCATACTCACAACACAAAACGAATGATTGATAAAAACAGAAGTAAACAGGTAGATGGTGGTATAGGATTTGCTCTATAGCATGTAAGTTTTTAAAAACGATTATTTTATAATTTGCTAAAGAAATAAATATTTAAGGAACCGCTGAGGATGACCGAATCCATAAGTAGGTCGAAACGTTCGGTAAATGCTAAATTTTAACATTAATTTCACCGAAAAAAGCCGATGAAAACATCTACAAAAAAAGAAAACAAGCTCAGCAAGCTCTGCACTGTTTGTCTCAGGGCCATAAGGCGGGCTCAGAGAGCAGGGACAGAAATGGAGAGGAGGGAGCGAAGGACAGCCTTTTCGAGGAGCTAGGACCGCACTAAAACGGGAGATCAAGCTTTGTAAATACAATTGCCACAAGGAACTGTGTCGAGATGCAGACACCAATATGTGGGATAATGCGTATCAAGTCGTTATGGCCAATATCAAGGTCCCTTCCACGCCAGTTGAGATGTGGTGATCGTGGAAGGTCTTTTCTCGAAAAACAATTCAATATCCTGGCCACCAACGCCGTACAGTAAAGACCCGGAAGTAATTGCCGTGGACCAGCAAGTGTGTAACAACGAGCTTATAGCGGCTAAACGCCTATAATCGAAGAAAGCCCCTGGTCCAGATGGAATACCGAACGAGGCACTGAAAGGCTGCCATCCTGGCATATCAAGACATGTTCAGGAAGGTGTTGCAGAAGGGTCTTTGTGAAGGAAACTTCCCAGAAATATGGAAGGTCAAAAAGCTAATACTTGAGCTTGAGCTTGAGCTTGAGCTTGATTGGCCGCCCGTGGATGCACTCCAGTATCGCCAGATCAGCTGCACTTACACAAGGAACCAACCGAATGACTGCTTGGGACTAACAGGCATCCTCAGTGTATAAGTGCTGGTGATCTTCTATGTTTAGGCAACAATGGCACCTGCAACGTCAGAATGCAGACCAATGAGGGGAAGGGGGAGGAATTGATGATGCATTGAACTGACTCCCACGTAGACCGTATATTCCACTGCATCCACGTCAGTTCATGCGGGAGTGTATGGATTGGGGGAAAGGCATGGCAGAGAGGTTTGCTTTTGTAGTTAGCAGACTGCCTATGTATCAGGCGTAAGAAAGGCGTGCGCGTGGAAGTAGGAAGCGTTAGGGAAACGGTTTCTTGTCCGTCTCTGGTTCTAGCGTTTGCTATGAACGAATAGTTTGAGTGTGATATATTTAGAATGGAAGATAGAAGCAAGTGAGAGATATACAACTACAAAGTACGAGGAAAGGGACGGGCCTGGGATTGAACCCATGACCTTCTGCATATGAAGCAGAAGCGGTAGCCATCAGACCACCAACCCCGTCTAAGGAAGGTCAAAAAGCTAATACTGCCAAAAAACCCAAAGCCATTGGGATATTCAGCCTCATTTAGGACCATTTGCCTGCTGGATACGTTCGGAAAACTAATAGTAATTATCATCCTATCATCATAATTATTATCAAGTGCCGTTTCAAATGCGAGTTAGTTCCTCTATCGAGTTGTGAACATCTTGAGCAAGTGACCATCCGAGTGAAGATGTCACACCGGTCACTGTATGTCGTGGCTGTATATCTTCCCCCGAATTCTCCCACCGATGTTTACTCTGCTCATGCAAGTGCGGTTGAACACATTGCGAACATCTCGTCCAAAAAGGATATCATTCTTTCGCTTGGTGACTTCAACCTTCCCAATCTGCGTTGGCAATTGGATGACGCTATGAACGGGTACATTCAATCAAACATTTCCTCTGAACCTGAACAGTCCCTTGTGGAGGCCATGTTTGCAATCGGTCTTCAACAAGTCAACAATCTCGTAAACATCAACGACAGGTTGCTAGACTTGGCATTTGTTAGTCTGCCGGAATATCTTGACCTCATTCCTCCACCTATCCCACTGTTAACCATTGACAACCATCATATGCCCTTTGTTTTAATCTTTGACGAATGTGAGGAGTTGATATCTGAACCTGACGACTTCATCGAAAATTCCAATTTCAATTTTAATGCTTGTGATTACGACCAGCTGAACGAAGCACTTGCTGCCATTGACTGGAATGCTGTTCTACAGTGCGGCAGTGTGGACGAAATGCTAATCAGCTTCTACGACAAACTGTATGAGATTTTCAACGAGCACGTTCCCCGAAAAAGGCGAAAATTCACTTCAACATTCAGCAAGCCCTGGTGGAGTGCAGAACTGAGGAATCTGCGAAATATCTTAAGAAAGGCACGTAAACGGTTTTTCTTGACGAAATCCGAAGGTGAACGCGAAAACCTGCATGATGTGGAGATTGCATACAAAGAACTCTTACTATCTTCTCACGAAAACTATGTCAGCACGATCCAGACTAACGTGAAACAAAACCCTTCGTTATTCTGGGACTTTGTGAAAAAACAAAAAGGCACTACTCGCATCACCAGCAATGTCCATCTTAATAGTTCCCACGCTAGTACAAACAAAGAAGCCGCTGATTTGTTTGCGTCATTCTTTGAAAGTGTATTTAGCAGAGCAGCACCTGTTCCCCGTCGTGATTGTTTCGCTCACATCCCAACCATCGACATCTCGCTTCCTGTTATCCAGTTTTCCTGCAACGAAGTATTAGAAGCTATCAATGAACTCGACGTTTCGAAAGGCCAGGGCACAGACGCCGTTCCCCCTCTCCTGTTAAGGAATTGCTCTACTACGTTAGCTGACCCTATCACCAAAATCTTCAATCGTTCTCTCAGTGAGAAGACATTTCCAGCATTGTGGAAACAGGCTTGCATTGTCCCTATTCACAAATCTGGGAATTGCAGTTCTGTCTCTAACTATCGTGGCGTTTCTATTCTGTGCTGCATGAGCAAAATATTTGAAAAAATGGTGCATAACATACTGTACAATGTAGCAGTTCCGATCATCTCCAACACTCAACATGGCTTCATGAGGCGCAGGTCCACAACATCAAATCTCATGTCCTACGTTGCCACACTATTTCGTGAATTGGAGCATAGACGTCAAGTTGATTCCGTTTATATCGATTTCGCAAAGGCTTTCGACACCGTTCCACATGTTACAATCGTCAATAAAATGAAGCATATCGGATTTCCGGATTGGATCATAGATTGGCTACGTTCGTATTTATCAGACCGATCCGCATACGTGGTGATCAACTCTGCGAGATCTCGATCGTTTGCCATCACATCGGGCGTACCTCAGGGTAGCGTTCTTGGACCGTTGCTATTCAACATATTTGTAAACGACTTAAGTCTTCTACTGTCGTCGTTCGTTCTATCATTTGCTGACGATATGAAGATGTACCGTACAATATTTTCGCAGCTGGACTGTGTAGCACTTCAAGAGGATGTTAATACGCTGCTGATATGGTGCGGTGATAACGGAATGCGCGTCAACGGTTCCAAGTGTAAGGTTATTTCCTTCAGTAGATGCAGTGACAAAACCGTTTTTGAATACTCAATCGATTCGGTTCTTCTGCAAAGGGTGACGTCTATCTGCGACTTGGGCGTTATCATTGACGAAAAGCTAAAATTCAACGAACACATAGGGGTTACCGCGGCCAAAGCCTTTTCCGCTCTTGGATTTATTCGTCGGCATGCTGCAGATTTCACAGACATTTATGCACTGAAAATTCTCTACTGCTCACTAGTACGTAGTATACTCGAATACGCTGCTCCCGTATGGTGTCCTTATTATTCTACGCTGGTTCTCAAAATTGAACGTGTACAAAGGAGATTCATCAGGTTTGCACTACGCAATCTTCCGTGGAATGATCCCGTCCATCTTCCGCCTTATCCAGACCGATGCCGCTTGATCGGTTTGGAGACTCTATCACAACGACGTGTTTCGATGCAGTGTGTGTTCATTTTCGACATCATTCAGGGCAACATCGACAGCCCTGTACTCCTCGAACAAATCCCTTTGTACGTGCCACCCCGTCAGCTTCGTTACTCCTCAATGCTAGCAATACCACACCATCGGACGAATTATGGCCATTTTAATGCACTTGACTTTTGCCTACGAGAGTTCAACAGATTCAGCGACTCGTTCGATTTCAATGTGTCAAAAAATGTTTTTGTTAATAGGATAAGAGATAGAATTTAAGTAAAGTACATAATATTAAGTTTTCAGTCTGTGTGACGTGTAGTCAAAGACGGTGAATAAATAAATCCTCAACAGACTAATGAAGTGTACGAAGAGTTAACACGGTTGTGGAAAATGCAGTTTCAATTCCGTAAAGGAGTATCGACGGTAGACGCAATTTGAACAGTACTTGAGTGTGCTGAGAATGCTTCGAAGCAGAAACGAAGATCGGTACTGCGTAGTGGTTACAATAGATGTGAAAAACGCATTCAACAGCGCTAGCTTGGAGGCCATCGCATCAGCACTGCACAGAATGCTGGTCCCTAACTATCTGCGCAAGAATCTGAAGAGCTACTTCCAGAACAGGTGTACGAAACAAATAAAGGGCAGAAGTCAATGCAAGTGAGAGCAGATGTCCCTCAAGGTTCGATTTTAAACCCCAACTCTTTGGAATGGTAGTCTTGATGCTGCGGCTTCTCAGAAAGGTGAAGATTGTTGGTTTTGCGGATGACGTGTCACTAACGATGATTGGCGAGACGCTGGAAGAAGAAGAGATATCAGTGATGGAAACAATTAGCGCAATCAAGAGCTGGATGAGCGGAGTCAAACTGCAGATAGCTCACAACAAAACAAAGGTGCTGCTAGTCAGCAACTGCAAGGAGTTTCAGCAGATGGAGGTCAACGTCGGAAGGTATGTGATTGCACCGAAGCGTACATTGAAGCACCTGGGAGTAATGATTGAAGATCGGATGAATTTTAATAGCCACGTTGATTACGCATGCGAAAAGTTCGAGAAGGCAATGAATGCAATAGGGAGAATCATGTCAAACTTAGGCGGTCTCAGCAGCAGTACGAGGCACCTGCTAGCTATTGTCTCGTCATCGGTATCGTCAGATGCTGTATGCGTTACAGCCAGTATGATCCTCATTTCCATTACTTTGGCGGAGGATATCAAGACGTACGGAAGATGGTCAGAATCAAATCTATGGCAAGGTTGCAGTACGATTGGGACTGCGCGGAGAAAGGAAGATAACCCCACCGGCTCATCCCAAATCTGTCAACCCGGATGAATAGGAAGCATGGAGAGGTAAACCTCTACCTGACACCTCTACCCAATCAGTTCATGGATGTTTCAGAAAGTATCTTTATAGATTCGGGTACGAAGAGTCGCCATACTGTCACACATTGCCACACTGCATAGATTGCCCATATATCGAGAAGACACCACAATACGTAGTTTTTGACTGCCCCTTCCCGCAGAAGTGCGGAACGAAATGCCTCAGATTCGGAGATCTAAGCCCCGACAGCATCGTGCAGAAAATGTGTCAACACTTAAGAACAGTGCGATAACGCCAATCCTGTCTTCACTGTAACAAAAATGGCGAGGAAAGCAGAAGGCGTCGAGCCACAATCGGCTAGATCCTACGTCCTGGATTAGGCCGAGTAGTTCGAGCGTCACGTAATATAGGTGATGGGTAGTCGGGGCGTCTGCAAGTCGGAAGTCATCCCCAACCGGAATTGCAAGACCAACCCCAACCAACATCGTGTCGGAGTAGGCTAGATCAACCACCGGGGCCAGCTGTGTAGATCGCGAAACACCACTGGAATATGGTCGTCAGGGCGCCTGTGAACTGGAAGATTCCATCCATTGGAATCGCAGGACCCCCCGGCCAGCTTCGGAGTAGGCTATGTTTTCCATCGGGGACTAGCTGAGTAGGTCGCGATAATCGTCGGGGCGCCTGTGTACCGGAGCTTCGGGGTGGGTTAAGTCCACTGTCGGGAACTAACTGATTAGATCACGTAGATGCACCGGCAAATGGTCGTCGAGGCGCTTGTAAACCGGTAGTTGAAGTAGGATAGATCCACCGTCGGGGAGTAGTCTGAGTAGGTCGTAGCCGTAGCGAGTCTTCAACTTGAGTTATCGGAGCGCCAGTGAACCCGAAGCCATCCTCCAACCAGGACTCTACCGGTCAATAACGGAGTAAGAACAACGTGTAACATTGCCAGTTTCGGGAGATGTTCCTCCGTCGGAGAACTCTCCATCGGAGTAAGCTAGCTCCACCGTCGGGAACTACGCCGAGTAGTATCGACCACGACGAACCGCCGGCTTTGGGTCGTAGGGGCGCTTGCTCACTGGAAGTCATCCCTCAATCAGAATCGTACTTCCGACCTCGGTATCTAACCGCTCCGCCCGAAGAGCATGACGAGCAGCGTAATGAAGTCCAGAGAACCATCAAACAAAGTCTCACATGGACCAGGCGTGTGGCCGGCCCCAAAATGTAAGTGAGGTGGCAGAGAAAAATCGTAGCCAGAGCGAATAGAGCAATAGGTGACGAAATGGCGTAGAGGCATCAACAAGTCCTCAGCCCCCTGAAGTAATACCATGAGGTAGTTCCGGAGGGAGTTCGGACCTGTAGCCCAAGCCATAAAGGTGGCGTGGTATCGAGTCGTTTACCTCTTTCATTCTCTGTTCCACACTTGAGACGTGCATCCGTAATGGACCGTTGAGTAGTAGACCGCTGAGTAAGGACCACAGAGCCTAAAACCCATTAGCATCTCGGATAGCCGGGGTAGGTGAATGTTTTTAGGTTATCTAGAAGAGCGATCATTCAACAAACAAAAGACTTGAAGCATGAACCATGCTGCAAGAAAACCCGCATGCTCTTGAAGTGTTCGAACGACGGTTTCTTCGGATTATCTTTGGCGGTGTGTGGCGACAAATAATGAACCATTGGCTCGCCAGACTCCACAGCGATCGTAGTATCTAACAGGGGGCGAAAGCCGGAGAAGTGCGCTCCGCAAGGTATTTTGCAATACTACCCTTTAATATTTCTGTTCGCGACAAATTTGGTTAGAACAAGGAGTCGCGAAGAGCAGCGAGCTTGATCGGGTATAACCAGATCTGGAGATCGTGGGCCGATACAGAGGTTGGAGGGACTCAGACGTGGACCAAGTACATCGAAGTTAGCAGGTCTATTGGTGAAGGTGCTGAATAAATGCCTTATTAAAGACTGTTTAAATGTTATAAGGTTTTGAAGTTTTGCAGTTTACATGTGCACGACGAAACACGTGTCAAATGCATAAATTGAAATTGAAACTGCAAAAAGAAACCCTGCTCCGAGGGGGATCGAACCCACGATCCCTATTCGCTAGATGGGCGCTTCAAACTACAAGCTGCGGAGCCTCTTGAGGAACTCCGACGTTCGGAGGCGAGCTGAACTCGATTACCCCAAAGTCGTGGGTTTGATCCCCACCGGAGCACGTGGTTTCTTTTCGCAGTTTCAAATTCAATTTGTACATTTGACCCGTGTTTTGTCGTGTACATGTAAACTTCCAAACTTCTAACAGCGAAATTTCTTAGGCTAAAATTGTCAAGAACTTGACAATTAATTACTGTGCAACTGTTTAAATAGTTTTTAGGTATTCCATTATAATGTGCTACAATCATTTCCGTAGTGAAATTATTTCGTTATATAGTGAGCGTGTTGCAGACAAAAACATAATTTATTCTGTATGATCGTCTCGGTGATACATCGTAGATAATACGGCTGTACATTGCAAAGGCCTGACTGCCGATTCGTAAGCTCAGATTTCCCGCACAGCATGGCTCAGCTAGTGTCACCTTAATTGACAATAACAATTTCGAATTACTTTTTAACCGATCACGGTATCCGGACAAATTCCGACCTCGACCCCTATTCTCTAAAAGGAAAAACAGCATCTTCTCTCGGTCGACGTTCAAAACAATCGTACGCTCCTCTCGGCGCTCGGCGGTACACATTCTATATTTAATCATCCATCACACAACAACCTGTCGATCACGGTTCAAATCACGTCAATCCGTCTTCCGCTTGGGCCCGCGCGCTAAACAATGAGTAAAATTAAAAATAAACATTCAACTCCACTATTAGCTGCCATCATGTGGCGGAGAGGCGCAGTGGTCGTCGATGGTTAAGTTGAATGCCAAACAAGGGCCCCTAAAAATAGTGTACATGTAAGAGGTACTTTAACTTATTGCCATTATTCAATGCCGCTGAGCCGTCGTTGGTCGGTACTTGAAGAACGAGGAACGCGGCTCACTCCTTTCCTTCGGGTTTCAATCTTGTACGGTAGGTGTACCTGTACTCGTCATAGTTCCAGTATCACTTCTCATTATATACCGTTCTACGACCCAAATAGGCATAAATCGTTTTGAGTCACTTTAAAACGAAGTGACAATATCCTTGGACTCCTAAACATTTTCTGAGAAAATAATAGACAACAAATCATTTTATTAAAATGTCTCATCTCTGCCATCTTATTTCGCGATGGTATTCCTGAATTCGCCATCTTCCACAAGAAATCAATTCAGGAACCGAAATTCAAAACATGATGAATACTGGTGCAAGTGACCCAAAATTCGTCACCTCCATTTTCAATACAAAAACGAAGTTTCTGATCAGTTCTTATATGTAAATTGCTAAACATTGACGCTTTTGTTTAAGATATTGATAGTACTCAAAAATGATTTTTCAAAGGTACATATCCATAAGGAAGTGAATACTGTTACATCTACCCTACTATTGTGGGGAAACTTACTTTGAAGGAAATCGGAAGCTATTAAATGGTGTTTGGACATTTTTGGCATTATTGTTTGCACTTTTTGCTTCTCCCACTGGCCCCTGAAAATAAATTAGCTTGCAAAATTACAAATCATATATAGATTTGTTTTGAAAATTCAGCAGTTCGATAATGAAACTGGTTAAACGTGCGAACCGTACCGGTTTGGTGGCTATGTTTGGCACGATCACATTATAAATCCCCTTTCCGTTGGCTCACCTCAGCACACCTCACTTGGATGGCGCTTCAAAGTGAGGTGAGGAAAGATCAATCAATTAACATTGCTTGACTTGACCAAAAATCTCACCTTCTCGTCCCGTTGTAGCTAGATATATGAAATATCGTTTTGTTTGGGATCGAAGACATTGAACGGCACCCTCGAAGTGATGTTTCTGACTTTTTCCGTGACTAATAAGGCGGCGGCTTCCGTTCAGATGAGTCAGATATTAACAGATTATGTCAATGGCTTGGAAACGACCTACTAATTGGCTGATTTCCAGCTTTCTTGAATACGGGCGTGAATCATCTCTACAAAGTCGGATGATTATGATGATTGGTTGTCAGACATTCCGTTTAGAGTTTACGAGGAAATCTCTTGTCATAGAGTTGGAGTAATGATACGAACGGGAATTTCCATGAACCACGTGGATTATACGTGAGGAATGGTCTGACAAAAGACTATGAAATAAAACAAGGGGTAGAGGGCATAAGATGAGGAAAGTTAGAATATACCAAAATTTCAACACAAAGTTTACGGATGACCAATCTACTGTGTAATGAATAATAAAAGTATGAATAAAAGTTCAAATATTTTATAAAGGGACAGTTCTCAAGACATATTGTTATAGAACGATCAGTAGAAAATCATCAGATTAGTTTTAGTAAAACCTAGTCTAGTTTACTTCTATTTTTGCGGCCTCTACGTCCTTGAAGACATGACCTGCGCCACAATGTTACGCCAACTAACTCGGTCCATGGCTGCTAAACTCCAATTTCTTGATCGCCCCTGACTTCCAAGATCCTGCTCCACTTGGTCAAACCACCTAGCTCGTTGCGCTCCCCTTCGTCTTGTAACGGCCGTATTTGAGGTGAACGACATTTTTGCGGGATTGTTGTCCGACATTCTCACAACGTGTCCCGCCCATCGTACCCTTCCAGCTTTGGCGACTTTCTGGATACTGGGTTCACCGTAGAGTTGCGCAAGCTTGTGGTTCATTCTTCTCCTCCATAAGCCGTTCTCACATACTCCGCCGAAGATCGTCCTGAGCTCACGTCGCTCAAAAACTCCTAGCGCTTGTAGGTCCTCTTCGAGCATTGTCCACGTCTCATGCCTGTAGAGGACTACCGGTCTTATCAGCGTCTTGTACATGGTACATGGGGGGGCCCAGATAGCCGTAGCGGTAAACGCGCAGCTATTCAGCAAGACCAAGCTGAGGGTCGTGGTGGGTTCGAATCCCACCGGTCGAGGATCTTTTCGGGTTGGAAATTTTCTCGACTTCCCAGGGCATAAAGTATCTTCTTACCTGCCACACGATATACACATGCAAAAATGGTAATTCGGCATAGAAAGCTCTCAGTTAATAACTGTGGAAGTGCTTATAAGAACACTAAGCTGAGAAGCAGGCTTTGTCCCAGTTCGGACGTAACGCCAGAAAGAAGAAGAAGACATGGTACACTTAGTACGGAAGTGAAGTTTACCAGACCGCAAGGTCTTGTGGAGTCCGTAGTAAGCACGGCTTCCGGCAATGATACGTCTTCGAATTTCTCTGCTGCAGTTGTTATCCGACCTTATCAATGATCCGAGGTAGACAAATTCGTCCATCACCTCGAACTCATCCCCATCGATCATCACGCGTCTGCCAATGAGAGTTCTATCGCGCTCGGTTCCTCCAGCCAGCAGATATTTCGTCTTCGACGTATTTACCTTCAATCCAACCCGATCTGCTTCACGTTTCAGCCTGGTATACTGTTCAGAAACCACCAGGAACGTTCTTCCGACAATGTCCACCTCGTCAGCAAAGCAGATGACTATCTGGATTTGTTGAAGATCGTGCCCCGCATGTCGAAGCCCGCCCGTTTCATAACACCTTCTAGCGCAATGTTGAACAGGAGGCAGGAAAGACCATCGCCTTGTCGAAGTCCTTTGCGTGTTTCAAACGGGTCCAATATCTTCACACAGCACTGTACACTATTCATCGTTGCTTTGATCAGTCTAGTTAGTTTCCCGGGAAAACCATTCTCGTCCATAATCTTCCATAGCTCTTTGCGGTCATACCATCATTGAAATCGATGAATAGGTGGTGAGTGGGGACTTGATATTCGCGACACTTTTGGAGGATCTGCCGCAACATAAAGATTTGGTCTGTCGTCGATCGCCCGTCCACAAAACCGGCTTGATAACTCCCCACAAATCAGCTTGCCAGTGGCGATAGATGGCGGAAGATGATCTGGGAAAGCACTTCATAGGCTGCGTTAAGAATGGTGATTGCTCGATAGTTCTCACATCCTAAGTCGTCACCCTTTTTGTATATTGGGTATATTATTCCCTCCTTCCACTCCTCCGGTAGCTATTCTGTATCCCAGATCCTGGCTATCAATCGGTGCAGACAAGTGGCCAACCTGTCCGGGCCCATTTTAATAAGTTCCGCTCCAATACCATTGTACTATACACGCATTTTCCCTAAAACATCTTTCCCGTGTCTATCAGCACTAGCAATAAAAACATACAGAACATTGGTCACAACAGAATAGGTCAGGACTGCATGGATGCGAACGATGGCCTCGGTGCAGCATGCGTAAGCAGTTTGCATCATGGCACTCAAAGTGCGCCACATGTTTCTGCTGACTACACTTTTACTCGTTGGTGGTCGTCCGTTTGGACGATGCGCAAGGGTTCATGTTTCAATACAAATATGTTACTGCCGAAATATTGTCACCGCCGCCCCAGGCGTCTATATCTATCTTTCTTGCACTTATTGATTACATTGTAACAAATCGATTGGAAAACCAAATAAAAGGAACGTAGGTTCCAGTACAAAGTCAGTCTAGTTCTGACTCCAATACTATGCGTTTCAATGTACTCGGTACATACCGAAAAATCCTTTAGCACCCTGGTCTCTGGGTACTGCTACTCCCAAGGGTAGTAATAAGAAGTCAAGAACTAACGTCAAAGAAGTTAGTCTCCGGACAGACTATGTTACCATCCTTTCCAGCTGCTTTGTTTTTCTTGAGCTGTTTGATTGCATCCTTAACTTCGCCTGTGGGAGTGTGCACGTCTCCCTCATCCGCCGTACTGATGAAGCTATTCCTTCTGCTGTCTTGATCTTCCTCCTATAAGCCGTTTAGGTGTTCATCGTAGTGCTGCTTCCACCTTTCAATCACCTCACGATCGTCCGTCAATATACCTCCATCCTTTTTCCGGCACATTTCGGCTCGCGGCACAAAGTCTTTGCGGGATGCATTGAGTTTCTTGTAGAACCTACGTGTTTCTTGAGAACGATACAGCTGCTCCATCTCTTCGCACTCCAACTCTTCCAGACGGCGCTTTTTATTCCGGAATAGATGGGTTTGCTGTCTTCGCTTCTGTTTGTATCGTTCCACGTTTTGACGGGAGCCTTGCTGTAGCATCATCGCCCGCGCTGCATTCTTCTCGTCCAAATCCGTCTGACACTCCTCGTCGAACCCACCGTTCTGTCGATTTCCTTCCACGAACCCAATGGCACCTTCCGCTGCATTGGTAATGGCTGCTTTAAGACTACTCCAGCAGTCCTCAAGGGAGCTTCGGTGAGCTATCCCTCTTCCGGCAACGCTGCTTCAAGGCTTTGCGCGTAATCAGTTGCGACTTCGGGTAGCTTGAGTCGTTCCAGATTGTACCGCGGCGGGCGTCGGAACCGAATGTTGTTCACAACGGAGAGTCGTTGGTGCACATTAACCGTCACTAGGTAGTGGTCCGAATCGATGTTTGCGCCGCGATAGGTTCTGACGTCGATAATGTCCGAGAAGTGTCTTCCATCAATCAAAACGTGGTCGATTTGTGATTCAGTCTGTTGGGTTGATCTCCAAGTGTACCGATACGGGAGGCTGTGCTGGAAGTAGATACTACGTATGACCATGTTTTTAGAGGCGGCGAAATCAATCAGTCTAAGGCCGTTTTCGTTCGTAAGCTGGTGAGCGCTGAACTACCCTATAATCGGTCTAAATTCCTCCTCCTGGCTAACCTGAGCGTTGAGATCTCCGATAACGATTTTGACATCATGGCTTCGGCAGCCGTCGTATTCACGTTCCAGCTGCGCGTTGAAAGCGTCCTTGTCGTCATCGTCACTTGCCATGTGAGGGCTGCGCACGTTGATTATGCTGATATTGAAGAACCGGCCTTTGATCCTCAACTTGCCCATTCTTTTGTCGATTGGCCACCGCCCAATCACGCGCCTATGCATTTCGCCCATCACAATAAAAGCTGTGCCCAGCTCATGTCTGTTGCCGCAGCTCTGGTAGGTGGTATAACCATCCCTATACGTATGTACCATCAACCCTTTCCAGCAAACCTCCTGCAGTGCTACGATGTCGAACTCGCGGACCCTCAATAATTCGGAAAGAATGCGGGTGTCCGTTTCGATAGTCCGTTTTCGATGCCTGGGTCTATGCCGATTGCTCCGGTACGAATTTACATTGTACGCTTCCTGTACTGATGATTCTTACAGCTGACTTGTAAGGCCTGCATCAAACCCCTGTCTCGCCGGAGGATCATCGTGCACAGCACTGTTTAGGGTCCCACACTGCCACTAGGACAATTATCAGCCGCCCCTAACATGGAGAACAGACGCTCTGATAAGCTACACCCTCAGAAGAGAGGAGCCCCCCTTCCCTGTCAGCATACGACCAAGGTCCCATCACGGTTGGTTACCCGATCTTCCCTACAGTTACTCGTACCCCAGGCGGCACCTCGGGGAGGTAGGGATAGGAGTTACTGGACAAGAGGCTAAGGACCACAAATGGGGTCTATATTATACCTGCCGGTACGTGAAGTACCAATGGTACGCATTGTCCAGTCATTTACCTCCCACCTAGTCTAGTACTTACCTTTTTCTCTCTGAGAGTTTCTTGCTATATAGCATCAGAACCTCTCTGCCATGCCTTTCCCCCAATCCATACACTCCCGCATGAACTGGCGTAGATGCAGTGGAATATACGGTCTACGTGGGAGCCAGTTCAATGCATCATCAATTCCTCCCCCTTCCCCTCATTGGTCTGCATTCTGACGTGGCAGGCGCCATTATAGCCTAAAAATAGAAGATCACCAGCACTTATACACTGAGGGTGTCTGTTAGTCATTCGGTTGGTTCCTTGTGTAAGTGCAGCTGATCTGGCGATACTGGAGTAGCATCCACGGGCGGCCAATCAAGCTCAAGCTCAAGCTATTTTGGCAATTCTAAACAACTTTTATGTTTATTTTTCTCAAAGATTCGGTCCTCATTGGACCACTTTTTTAAGAACTATTTAGTTCATAATTCTATTAGGATTTATTCTACAATCAGAATCTTATAATTCTGAAGGATTTTCACAGGTTCTAGCATTTAACTCTATCCAATGTTAGATACTGCCCAGTTAACACATGATCGTATATGATGAGATATAAGAGTACAAAGGTGGAGGCGATATACGCACATTTTGCATCCAGCCTTATGGCGCATGTATACGAGTTTGTGTTTACTGGCTGCTGTATTCTGGAAATTTCACTGAAATTCAAAACACAAATAATTCAGCAAGAGAAGAATCTATAGGGGTTAGAAAGTGTGGTTGAAATAGGTAAAATTTTGTCAAAATTCAAACATGTATAATATCCTTGAATATTAATGAAATTTCATACGTCCAGAAGCTTTCAGCGAGAATTTTTTTTCCAGTTTCATGCAAAACCCTGATCCGGGTAACCCGGTGGTTTAAATTTATTTAATCTGCACACTTTTTAATTTGCACATCGCTCAGATTAAAAATGGTGCAAACGGTGCTTCTCGTCGCGTTTAGGGGCCTTTTGTACCTTGAACGTTCGAAACCCAGCCTTAGTTTTGGCCCCTTCTGGACAAAACTTCGGCTTAGGTGCAAGTTTTTAGCCACATCCCGAACGGAGGCGTTCGGGTTCATTAAATTCTACCCACCGGTTAAAAAGTTAGAGCAATTTCATAGTGTGGCAGTTTCATCGTGGACACCCTTTACCAATCATGAATGGAATCATATCAATATCATGGCTTATCTAGAAGGTGTATTTAGGTATATTTACTAGATCGGCTTTTACACCGGCCACCCTGTTTCAGGCTCCGGGTGCCCCGAGGGCTGACGCATCTCATGAAGGCACCCCTTCTCATATGAACCACAAAAGCTGGGAGTTGAATGTAATCTCTGACTCTGAAATGAGATTGACACATCCTCTTACAATCGAGATGTTGAATGGCTGAATGTACTAAACGGGGACACCTACATTTGAAAGGTGTAGAGATATCTACAACATCCACTAATATGCATCAAAGAACCTTGGAAGTTGTTGGTTGGTCATGGTTGAATTCATGACATTCCTATCAAATTTATTATACTATTGGTGACTATGAAATGTTCTTTACTTACGAGAAGAATTTCTCTTTCTTAGGTCCAAATGATTGTTGCCTGAACTGTTTTATTTTGTTTACGCCTATAGTGTTTGGAATCGTAATTTTTGTCATGAAATAAGTTCGATATTGCGCGAAATTCCACATTACTCCGTTTGTTCCGTTGTTTGTTCAATGTACGAAAAGGAAAGGAAACTAGAAAACACATATTTCGCTTCATTGGATTCCATGGAATTCAAAAATATATTTAAAAAATATGATAGGCAACAACATTCCTGTTCCATAACCAATATTTCCATGAGTCCATAACCACTGACAGTCACCAGTAAAAAGGATTATGTCCCTTTGTTCCATCATATGAAAATAACATTAGAGCCGGATCCTATTCTTGTCACTTATGATTCACTTCGGCAGTGGGGTTTTTTGAAAGTTACAGAGCTCATATTTGACCGCAATATGCGTCGTATTGATGTGCTTTCCATTGCAAAGTTTCAGAAAATTCTAACGAGTAAAACCTCCCATGCCAAACTTAATTATGGAAGTGCCTAAATGGTTCTGCACCCTAGTAGATCAACATACTGAGGAAGTCGAATTATCGTAGTGTCAAGTTCAATATTTGGAAAATTCTCGGGATTTACAGGAAATTTTCCAGGAATCGGGATTTTTAAGATCCCGTAAGTTGTTCTCTAATCCAGTCCTTTCCAACAACATCTTATGTAGAATAATGCCTGCAGATTATCCTATTCTGGGCCCATAACCTAATGCTACTCCTATTTATTAGATTCATGTAACTAAACTAATATTTTCTTATATATTTTCCTCGGTGAAAAAGTCAGTATAACCTTTATTATGTATTTTCAACATATTGTGATACACGGTGTCAAAAGCGAAGGTATAACGACATGGCGTATAAGAAACTCACCCACCTGCGCTGTAGCGTAAATCTAATTTCGCAAACCAGATCACACGTGGAATTGACTTTCAAAGAACTTGTTACCACCACGTGGCATCTATCAAGAACTCAATTTGGAAGAATCTCTACCCAATGTGAGTTTGATTGATGTCGAAAAATTGAAATCACTGAACAGCAAAATGGTATTATGGAAACGGTCACATTGCAGAGGAATCACGACGAGTAGTTCTTACGAGTCCAATACGATGTTGAGATGCTGACGACAGCACAACAATACCGCCCTGGAGAGGGGCCCAGCACGGTGAAGTTCAATTCTGCATTCTCACTTTGTTATTTAAAATAACGATTCAGCAGCAGTGCAGACCTGCGTCGTTTGAATGTGAGATTGAAACGTAAGCATTTTTTTTCCAGGGCGACTGCATCGAATGGCTATCAAGACCTTCAGCAGTGATGTGGGTTGATACTCATTGAACCGATGTAGTACGCAGTACAGTTCTTGGAGATACGATTGCACCCACGCGCCCTATTTCAGCTGATAAGACCCATCAAAATGTAATCGGATTCGAGTGTTTTGCCTTTTTTGTTTGAGTTTGTGATTCATCGGTTGCTTCAGGTAAAACGTTATCAATGGCTTCTTGGAATAGCTACTGCAGGAACTTTTAAACGGTCATTTTTTTGTTTCAAGCATCACACCTTCACCCATTATAACGTTAAACGTATGTTGATGAGAAATATCAGTAGTCCATGTTTACATATTCCACCCACTATACTTAGTGCAACTTGCCTGGTCGAGCATTGCAATCAACGACCTAAAATCGCACCGTTTAGCTCCTCGCACTTAACTAATTCCCCTTCGAAAACCAACCACTTGTTGCAAACGATCGAAACCGCCACCAGACGGACGGATTTTAAAATCAAAACTTCAACTCTGCTAATTATGACCGTACGATTAACGACTCTGAATGCCGGCTCCCGGCCATTCGTTTGGATCAACCAACCTTGGACTACTAAAATTTATGCTCCGCGACCAATTCGAAACATTCCTCCCTGATGCTGACTTCGGAGATGGCAGAATGTGACCCTGCAGATGTCCAACAGAGCAAACGACGCGACCGTCCTGCATTGAACCAAAACAAGTTCATTGCCTAACGCGTGACGAATGGATCGAGTCCAAGATGCGGTCGAGCGCCGTCAGTGCCTTTTTCTCCCGATACAAACCACACCCGGTGATTGAAATTCGAACGGCCGGTCGAAACTGCTGGCATCGGTACCTATAATCATTACTCAAGTGGCGGTCAACAGACGGACAGCGTCTTATGCAATCCATATTCCTGAGCATTTCACCCGTTTTTTTCGAACGCGCTATCCTGATGTTTACCTCATGCATGTTAACCCTTTCAGGACGGATGGGCCACATTCTCTTCTGCTAAGTTGTGCCTTTAGATGTTCTTTATGCAAAAATATAAACAATCTTGTGTTGCTAATTCTGCAAAGTCTAGATATCCAAATAATTGGTTCTCACAGTAAGTTTTTGAGTCTGGATTGATATTTTACATATTAACTATTACCAATAACAGTTTACGTCCAACATTTTCTGAGTCATAGTATGCTCATTCATCCCACGTAGTTTTTTTTTCATATGTTTATGAGTTGTTCACGGTCCGAGAGATCAGGTCAGTTTCCTTTTTACCAGTGCAAATCCAAACATGTCCTCTGAATTCTTTTTTGGGTAGTATTTCAAATTCAGGTTTTTACATACTGATGTTCCTCTTCTACTTCTTGGCATTAACGTCCTCACTGGGACAGAGCCTGCTTCTCAGCTTAGTGTTCTTATGAGCATTTTTACAGTTATTGACTGAGAGCTTTCTTTGCCAAAGTTGCCATTTTCTTTCGCATTCGTATTTCGTGAGGCAGGTACGATGATACTCTGTGCCCAGGGAAGTCAAGGAAATTACTGAAATACTGATGTTCTAAAAACTCCACTACTTCAGCAATAAGGGCGTTGATGATGTTCATAACAACGGAAATGCTGTATCGTATCATCACCTAGGATACCTTCTAGCACGATGTAGGAAGCGCAACCGTGGTTAGGTAGGCAACTATCCTGGAGATACGCTGTTTGAAACTGGAGACCGAATCGGTGTGTTCTTTTTTTTAATTTATTTCGTGTACATTGTTACATTTAAGTACATGTCAATTCCAAACTTTCTTTTGAACATGGTTCTGTTATTCCATCTGAATTCCCAATTTTTTTGACGTCGTGATACTTAAACACCATGCGATTGCATGACATGCAAGCCACAATCCAGCACATTGCTGTTCACTTGATGCATCTATATCCCATTGGAGTAAATCCTCCAACTTATCAAATGATATTTTTAATCGATCTCTCATTAGATTTTCTGTCCAATTAATTATATCTGTCGTTTTGGAACAACCACGTAATCTATGCTCGTTGTTGTCGGTACTATTGCAAGCATCACACAAATCATTTTTCAGATTACCAATTCGGTAAGCCATTAGGGGAAAAGCACCAATTTTCGACCCAGTGCTAATTTTTGACCCATTCATACGATTTTGGCCTACTTTACAAGGAAATCCGAAAATTGGAACAGAATTCTTGTTGGTCGAAAATTCGTGCTTTTCCCCTAGCTTCTCTTTGTTTGGAATGATGTCGTTTGCTAGACGATAAATCAGATCTTTGTCGATTGATGGTATAATATTCAGGCTTAACTTTTTCCAAATATTCGTCCATTCAATTTGTGGAAACCGCTCCTCGACACTTGCCGTTATGTTTTTCTCGAATAAGAAATGACGATACATATCCCGAGTACTTTTGAGAACGGTATTTTGTTTTACCAAATTCGCTTCTCGTAACCAATCAATTCCATTTCTTGTAAGCAAGCCAGGCTTAGAGAAATCCGGCAAATATTTTTCAGCTTCGTTATCTTCTCCGTTTTTATCGTATAATATGTTTCGAATAAATAGAGCCTTACATTTTGACTCCGGATCCACTAGACTTAATCCCCCTCTATCTTTGTCAAGGTACATTTGTTCTCTTGATACCCTGAAAATCTCAGCTTTCCATAGAAATCTTCCAGTAACGCTTTTGATTTGGGCTACGTGTTTATTTTTCGGTGGGATAATTTGGGCAATGTAGTACATTTTTGATAGCACGAATGTGTTTAAGAGCCATGTTCTTTCTGTTCACTAATGATTTGTGGTCCACTTGATGAATTGTTCAGTCGAATGAAACAAGATTTTTTCAGATTCATCCGTATGTTTGCATACAACGAATATGAGAGTATGATTTGCATTACCAAATCAAACTCCTGTTGATTTTTGATGAAGATAGTGACATCATCTGCAAACGCTATCACCTTAAGGAACTTTCCATAGACAAGGACACCTGAGCTGCTCAAATGGATGGCCCTGATTAGCGGTTCGATGTAGAGCGTAAACAGGATCATGCTGAGAGGGCACCCCTGTCTTACCGATGATTTAATTGCGAATTCTGGTGTCAAAAATCCTTTGTACAGAACACGAGATGATGCTTGGCCATAGAGATTTTTTAAGCATGTTACCATTTGTTCTGGAAAACCAAACTTTTCCAAAATCTTCCACAAATATGCATGATTCACATTATCGAATGCTTTCTCGAGGTCTATGCTAATCATAAACCCTTTGAATTTCTTACTCTCCATGGATCTTGTTAAAATACGACGGACATCTCGTAACCCTGCGGTCTGTCCAGGACCTAGTAGTCTGTTTAGAAAACTAGATATTCTATTTGCAAGCAACTTGGTAAATAACTTGTAATCTGCATTAAGCAAACTGATTGGTCTGTGATTTTCCAATAATGATTGATCACCTGATTTAGCAATCAGTGTTATGATGCTTTCACAGAACTCTTTTGGTGGTTGAACATTTTCGCTAATATAACTGTTGAATATCAACACTAAATCATCCTTCACAGTTTCAAAATTTTCTAAGTAAAATTCGTATGTAATACCGTCCGGGCCCGGTGATTTTTTCTTCGAGCATGCTTTCAAAGTTGTCAAAATTTCTTCCGAATTAATAGGCTCAACAAGAGACCTAGCTTCTTCCTCCGTTAAAGTCTTCGATATTGATTGTATCGGATCTTCCATTTCAGCACATCCAGATTGATTCTCACCAATACTGAATTGCTTTGAAAAGTGCTCATATATGTGCTTCACGTTACTTGATACATCTTACAAAACCGTTTCACCCGATCTTAATCTGAATCCCGCAGCAGGCGGTTTTTTCATCTGTTTGGCTACTTGAAACAAGCTTAATTATTCCCCTTCCATCAATGTTTGATCCTTAATTTTCATTTCTAGATTCCTTACTCTTTTCATTTCTATTTCCATAAGTTTGGATTCTACTGTATCGATTTCCGCTAATACGTTCTCTCCTCTGCATTGCCTGTCAACCAGAACATTCATTTCAGCGTATAATGCACTTTTCTCAGTCGCGATTGCTTGATACATTCTCCAACTTTCACCTTTATGAAAACTTCTTATTTTTCTTTTAACTGCAAAATTCCACCACGAATTGTGATCTGATGTATAAAGGTGTCGCGTTTTCAATATTCCATATTCTTTGCGAAAACGATCACCCATACTTCCAACGTGAATAAGTTCCGGATTGATTTTCCAGTAACCCCTACCAAAATAATTAATTTCTCCTTTCTCCACAGATACTTTCAAAATTACAGCTCGATGATCTGAAAACGGAACAGCTATCGTTTTCGAATTGACAAGCCTGTCGACAAAAGCTTTTGGCCCATAAAATCTATCTAATCGAGATATTACATCTCCACGATAAAAAGTGGCTTCGTGAAATCCTTTTTCATGAACGACATCTTTCAAGTGCAGCTGTTGTACAATTTCTTTTAAGCCACTCGACAATTTTTTCACTATTCCGTTGGAGTCAGATTTGTTCAATATGCAATTGAAATCGCGCCCAACTACTGAATACGAGCAATCTGATTTAGTCAAATGTACCGGAAGGTTATTCAAAAATAATTCTTCACGCTGCTTCTTTTTGTTGGTTCCCGAATACGCATATATGTTGACTAGGTTGATTCCATTAACAACGACGGACAAAATTCTGGATGAGGGATCGAAAATCGGATGCTTGAACTCTATATTCTTTCGCAGCAGAATAGCAGTTCCCATTCTATCCGCATTAACATTAACCAAAGCTGTATAGCTCGGAACAAAAGAAAAATTCTCATACGTCACTTCTTGTAAAAAAGCTACGTCGATATCCTGGTTTAGTAAAAAATCCTTCAGCAACGACTTATAAACTGAACTGTTAGTACTGTTGACATTGATTGTAGCTATGTTGAAAGAGTAATTCATATCTCAATATTTTCGACTTCTTGTACTTTGCTTGTTTCGAACGCGAACGCCTACCCTGCATGTTAACCAGATCCTTCACCGCTGGAACGGAAATCTGATTCAGCTTTCCACCTTCCGAATCGGAAGTGGAAGAACTCCCCTCTTCGCTTGAATGGGATCTTTTCGTCAGCTTACCTTCTTTTTCCTTGGCCTTAACCTCCTTCCGTTCAATGCTTTTTGATGCTGAATGCGATTCAGCCGGGTCTCCATTTACAGGGTGTCCGCAAATTATCCGAACAGCAAAATTTGGGAAAGATTATCTCGCATTTAAAACAATGAAAAATCAATGCCCATGTACCTTTTATAATACATCTATATGTTAACACAAAATACAACTTTAAAAAATTTAGAAACGATTGCTTGTTACTGAGATAGACAAATTTAAATTTTTCGGGGACGTTTTTCCTGAGGGCCGCTAGTCATACTGGAGATATGTTATCCCTAAAATCTAAAAGAAACGAATCAAAATGTCCTATTATCATTTGAAGTAACCTACAGTTTAGTGGCTTCAAGTTTGACTGGAAAAAGAAAATTATGTGGTTCAAATTCAATGGATTCTATGGACATTTCTCTTCAGTCATAAAGCTCGAAAAACAACTCTTTTTAAGACACCTCAACACATTTGGCTTGGTTTGACTAATATTTGAATTCGTAAATGTATCAAACTTACACCTTAAGGATATAATAAGCTAATGGTTGAAACCATGCAAGAATATTGAATTTATCATGCTTGATTGTATAGAGACAGGTCTTCAAAGTTTGTACGGATAATTTGCGGACACCCTGTACCTTATCTTTCGCCACCAGATCACTCAGCTGCAGACTGGTATTCTCCTCGCTGAACGCTGCCGCTTCACATGGTACGTTGGTAATCGCATCCGATTCAACCGCACCATCAACAGCTCCAACTTCCTCTGAAGGGTCCGTAATGGTAGCTCTTTCTCCAACTGAGGCCGTTAGGTCTCCTGAACTGGTCAACCTCGATTGTGGACCGAGAATCACGCTGTTGGCATACGACAATTTTCATTCGTGCTGTTTCAGACGGTCATTGACCGAGACTCGCTTGGGGCAGTTTTCCTTGATGTGATCAGTCCCACCACAAACAAAGCATTTGCTGGACATTCCTTCGTAGTACACCTTAGCTTGAAAATGTTGCACGTAAATTTGTGCCGGGATTTCTACCGCCATCTCGATATGAACTCCTTTGACCTCTGTGTCCACTCCATATCCTTCTCTCACCATGTGTTGTATTCTACCGTATTTCGCCATTGTTGCGGCCACGTGTTTATCGTCGACCTCGATAGGAAGACCAAATATGCGTACATACTTGAAGTCTCCTCTTGCTGGTGCAAATGTTACTGTCGCAGTTTGTCCATTGTCGTATTGAAACGTGTCTGATGCCGGGCACTTCATGAGCTCGGTCCTCATCAAATCTTCTGTCCAGAACATAACGTACACCGATAATTCCTTTGGCTCTCGGAACATAGCGTTGAGCATTTCACATGACCAGTTTCGCTTCCGGAAGAAAGCGAAAATTTCACTGTCCGATGGCATTTTTGTCTTAGCCCCGAAGACAACCTTCAGGGAACTCGCATGAACTTTTCGGTTTTCCATTTTGACTTGTACTGTTTCAAGTCCGTATATTGTTTGCTAGACAATAGTCAGACAAACAAAAGAAAAAACTTTGTTTCAAATACTATCTACTCGCTTTCTGCACTTTCAAATACGTCCGACACTGCTGAAAACTGAACACGAACTGTGTGTTAAAAGCGAAGGGCAAGTTCTTCAACTACAGCCTGATCAGCATATAAGTGTCAGCAAACGATAAGCCTAATAACATGAAGGATGAGTTCAATGAGAGCCTAGATAAGGCCTGTGACTCGATCGAGAAATATTCCTTCAAAGCTGCATTCATATGAAGAAAAAGATGAAGAAGATGGTTCGTTTTCACCTCCTTCAACACTTCTTAAGGCCAGTGGTAATCCCTCCGGGTAGCTGTATTTAGGTGCCATTTGCGAGACTGACAACAACTGCTTCGGAAGTGAAAGTTCGCGGACTGTATGCACCTACGGTAGCTCGAAAACTTCACTGCCTTCATACCGGAAATCTTCAGAACTAGCACGACCGACTCATTGTCCTCCCGTCGCTAATCACCTATCCAGCTAAGGCACAGTGGAAAGGAATCTCTTTTGCAGTCTGGTTCTCCAGCAGACTGTGCTCCATCAACGTTGCCGACAATCCATCGGGACAAAGGCGTAAGTTGTAACTCGCTTCCCTGCACAATTTCTTCTCCTTGACAACCGTCCAGCAGGACCCGACGTCCATTTCGAAGAATCTGGCATACGAAACAACCCTTCGATGTAGCAGGCAAACGTTCTTTCGGAGTGTTTTCGACGCTTAGACTACTTTCAGAATGGACGTTGATGTAGTTGTCTCCTTTCTGCCAACGTCGTTTTGCTTTCGGAGCGCTGATAGAAGGTATCGTGATAGTAATGGCTGCCTCAACTAACTTTCCTAGCCAATCTCCGAACATTGATAGCGTAGCTTTGTTCAGTGCTTGTCGGTACGGCCAGTTTAGTTTTATTAAAGGTGGCAGTCTCTTCGTCAGCTCTTGAAGCAAGGCCACGTTGAACATGTACTGCTCCAGAGTGTAGCAGTGATGGTAGCTATCGGTAGCGCAAATGTTCTGAACTGCTATTCCGAAATCGATCAGCGTTAATTTCTGGCCTCCCAAAGAAAGTTATCAATGTCGTAATTACTCCCGGTAAGTTGGCAGAATGCTGTAGACGACACCAGACTGCTTCCAAAGCATTTTCCCTCAGGCAACGTTGAAGACGCAACATGTTTTCCTCGTAACTGCACCCACAGATTCTAGTAAAACTCTCGTGGCTTGCTACAAAAAGTGGCCATTCTTCCTGATCCCCGGAAAAGGTGGGAAGTTCCTTGTTGACTGCTCGACACGCTGAAACCTGGCTTTGGCTTAGCGGAGAAAGACAAAAAAGGTTGCCAACACTCGTCTGAAACACTGTCGCCTGAGTATAGAGTCCGGCACCACCACCAGCTGCACCTCCGTCGAGGGCCGGTCGTTGTAGAAGTTGTTTTCTTAGGTCCTGATGTCTTGTCTCCAATGTTTGTTTCTCTTCAAGCTAATTGAACTAGTGAACCAAAACATCTTCGCTCACGTAGTGTACATTAATTTGCGGCAGTGAATCTTGTCGTCCCCGCTCCAAATGTTAATTGCGGTAGTTGATTGCCCATCATATTCATCGCATATCTACCACTGGTCGTCGGTATTCCACCGCCAAGCGTAGCTGTCGGGTTCTGACTATCAGTTGAATTCTCCGTCGTTCCACCATTGAACACCCCGTGTGCCGATTGATTGCCAGTCGAGTTCACCGTAGGCCCGCCTTTACTCGAGCTGATCTTCCGATGTTGCCTTTCCAAGTGCTCTAATATACTACGCTCCGTATCTTTCAAATCCTGATCGTATTTCTTCCGTTGATCTCGAAGCTCTTACAGACGGTGGTAGGTCATTTGGCATAAAGCCGTTTGGCATAAAGTCATTTGGCATAAAGTCGTTTGGCATAATGGTCGTTTGGCATAATGGTCATTTGGCATAATAGTCGGTATAATGAGTCTGAAACCAATAATTTCTCAGTTTTTCGTTTTTACGTTTTTATTGTTTTTTTTTCTGATGACGCCAGGCTTGTTTTGAAGTCAATTGATACAAAATGGCACTTTATTTAACAATCATTTGCTTTTGAATAAATAAAAGCATATTAGGAAAGTTATTAACAATAGTATTTTATTATTTATCCAGAAATTACCCTTCTTTCAAAAATTGATTCTTCTTTTGAGTTTCGCTACTGGAAACAATTTCCGCACTGAAGATTTTTATATATTTAGCACAAATTTAACCATCTTATAATTGTTTTATTTTTTCCTAAATATTATTTGACCATAATTATACACACTCAATCTGTTCGGTAAAAATAGCTGGGTTTTGGAACACCCGAAAAAGTCAGTAAACTAAAAAAAATGTCAGAAATCGAAAAACATGGACAAAATGAAGTGAATGAAATGAATCCATGACAAAAGGTAAAAAAACATAAGGTCGAAAGACAAAAGATCGGAAATGATTTGCTTGGTGGGAGATTTTCGACCTTCTGTCCCTTCTTTTTGTTCTTCGACCTTTTTTTTCGAATTTTTTTCTTTCGATTTTCTGTCCCTTTGGCTTTTTATTTGTCGACCTTTTATCATAGATTCACTTTATTTATTTATCATCGATATTTTAGAGAATACCATCTCGAAAAAAAAAATGCGATATATTTTGATTTTTTAACATTTTATGATACATTTCATAGACTTTCTCAAATCAAATGTGTGTAGAAAAAAGTCATCCTGAAAGGGTTAACCGCCTGGCCAGCGTTGCTGATTCGAACAAAATCTTTGACTTTGCCGGTTGCTAAAATTAGAGCACTTTTGCGCATAACCGCACCATCGGCACTTGGGACGAGTGGCGTTCGGGAGGTTGTTTGGTTTTGGCGCTATTGATTCGAACTCAGCAACTCTGGCCAGGGCGCTTGGACGTGACGACAAGACTGATGTGACCGCGTATATTACTATGCTCCGGCCAGCAATGAGAAGAGGAGGCTGCAGAAGTGGCCGGTCCGACGTGAATGTGTGGCAATATGCCAAAGCTAACAAATTGCATTGCTGATTTCCTTCCTCATCGCACGCGTCACTCCGCACGCTTCGAACTAAACCCAAGGATGGGACAGAAATATCTCCGATCAATATTGTTCCTGTTGTGATTGGTATTTCTCCTTCGGTTTGCCCGAGTGGACCAAGCTTGGGTTGTTTTCTGCTTTGAGCAGAGATATTTGGCACAGTTTGTATGACATCTTTGGGAAAACAAAGGCGCCTCTCGGGGTCACTATTTCAGGTGAACTTAGTTTGTAGAAAGTTTCTTCACATAATAAGGACTGTGACGAGCTTAATTTGTTATATGTAAACAATAGAAAATTTAAAGCCAATGCATCTATAAATTTCAGAAATATGCAACCAAATGCTCGTTTGAAGAACTATATATTGCTGTGTGCGTTTGAAATGCATATATCTAATGCGGGAACCCCAAATGCGGTAAGATTTTTCACAAGAAATGCGTTGTCAATGATAGATTTTCTTGCTAGGGCGATGGTGATTTATCTAATGGTTGTGGGTGTCCTTTAATTGGTTTGTGTTACCGCATTAGGGGTTCGTATTTTCAAGATTTGCATCTCACATGCCAACAGCAATATCAGAAAGTGACCGTGATTGTCATCGAACATTTTTTTTCAAATATGGAACATACTTCATTGAATCACTGTTGCAAAACTGGAAACCCCGCCAGAGCGAAAGCAGATCAAGCGAACATTTGACGGAACGGGAACTAAACAAGTGTAGAGACGTCAAGTATGGATTGCGCTATTTTCATTTATCGCTAGAGCAGCAGGTGAAAACCCTTAGTTAAAGGCTAAGCTGTTGTTGGGAATATTCTTTAGATTCGACAAATACATTGAAAATGTAAGTGACAACTTCAACTATACCAAATGACCCCCAATCAGTAATAAATAATCATCTTTTAGCTTGTAGCTGCTGCTAACGAGAATCAGCGTTTTATTCAAATATTCCTCAACAATTTCTACAAGAATTCCATCATGAGTCGAGTGTGAGACCAATCAACCCGAGGTGATAATGATGAAACCACCAGCTATGTAGAAAGCTTGGGCTCATCATCTACCAGTGCTAGTCGGCGAGCCAGAGCCAGGCTGCGAATAGGAGCTAGCCATTCAAAAGAAGAAATCAGCATTTGAAATCGAAGCAGGATATACCAGGAAGAATTTCGAGGTTCTGGAGGCGTCTATAGCGGACGATGCGGCAAGCTTCCGCAGCAAAATTAGTAGAGGAAAATCCGTCCAGCAGGTACGTGATTGGATGGAAAACCTCAACATTCAATTTGGGGACGGCAATCAAGTTGCCTCAAACGTCCACGGAGAGCAGGAAGGCGTGGTCGGTGGGGAGATTGGAAATACGGGTCCCGAGAAGGATCAAACCAAGACAAACACTCTACCTCCAGCAGCAAAAATGCCAGTGTACGTTGAAAGCTTGAAGAGAGAGGATTACCCTGGAATGCGCCCGTTAGACCAGACCTCGACCGCCGAAGAGGACTTACGACGAATGCTTGAGAAGCACAAGATACTCTATCTCACAGAGAAGGAGAAATACCGACGGAAACCATCGGTACCGAAATGCACCGCCGGAAGCAAAGGAGCTTATCCGAAAACTGTGGATGTTTCCAAGCATATTAGCGGTCGTCCTTTATCAACTACGAAGCTAGCAGGAGAAACTCAGAATCGTCCCGAATACCAACAGAAGGCGGCATCGTACTCAGCAACCGATGGAATTAGCAAGGGTGTTAAAAACGTCCTTAGGCAAACTACCGAAGCTGAACATGGATCAAGACAAGAAATCTTAACCTGCAACACCGAACGATGCACTCCACAATATCCATTTTCCAGACGAAATTCGGATGCAGCCAGAAGCTCCCATGTTCACTCGGACCCACACCTCAAAAACTTGCTGCACGACATATTTTGCCACGTGACTTGCCAAACTTCGCTGTAAATCCGGCAGATTGGCTTCAATGCCTATAGCGAAGGCTGACGAAGGATCCAATGCTCAACGAGAATGTTCGAAAGCAGATTCATGAGTACGAGCCAAAAGGCTATGCACATCGTGCATCAACCTAGGAGCTCAAAAGCGGTGATCCTCGTCGCGTATGGCATCTACCACTTGGAGCTGTAACTAATCCAAGGAAACCCGGAAAGGTGCGGCTCATATGGGACACTTCAGCGAAGGTTGACGGCTTCTCCCTACGGTACTCTTTCGGTTCCCACAACATCCGGTAGCGGTGAGCGCCGATATTAAAGAGATGTTCCACCATCAGAAGATCGCCATTTACACCATTTACAGCGGTTTGTGTATCGAGCCGACCCAACATCACCGCTGGAAACTTACCTGAGGGACGTAGTCACCTTCGGATCAACTTCCTCCCCGGCCACAGCGCAATTCGTAAAAAACACGAATAATAACACGTTCGCCTAAGAATGCCCTAGAGCGGAGCAAGGAATCGTCCATAACCACAAAGTGGATGATTACCTTGACAGCTATGCAATCATAGAAGAAGCTGCTCAAGTTGCTGCACAGGTGAAGGAAATCCACAAGTACGGTGTGTTTGAAATTTGAAATTAGTGTAGTTATCAACGAGCCGTCCTAGAACAACTTGGGGAAGTAGAGCAACAAACCATCATCGACTGTGGCTTAGAAAAGCAATCGGAACGGGTTCTCGGAATATTTTGGGACACTAGAGCGGACGATCAATGTTCAAGCCTACTTGAACCCTTGTTCAAAAATTTGAACTGGAACGCAAACTGAACGCGTTCAAATGCAACACTGGCTACGAGAGAACAACATCAGGCCAACAAAACGCCAGCTAGCAAGATGTCGTTCTTCGACCCTCAAGAGTTTTTAGCGCCGTACTTGGTATTCGGAAAAGTGTTACTACAAGATACCTGGCGCGAAGGAACTGGTTGGGATGAACCAATCAGTGACGGAACGCTTGAAAGATGGAAGCAATGAATGAATACGTTAGATGACATCGACGGTGTAAGTGCAAGATGCTACTTCTCTTCAGGAGATCTTCCAACATAGAAATCCACACATTTGTGGATGCGAGCGGGACAGCACATTCATGCGTCTCGTAATTCCGGAGAACCAGTGCTTATGGTCCAGCAGAGGTGGCATTCGTGGCAGCAAAATCCAAGGTTGCCCCATTGAAACCAGTAAAAACTCCCCGTCTGGAGCTGATGGACTGAATTTTTGGGACTACGGCTGGCTAAATACGTAGTCGACAGACATTCGCTACCCGTTCACAGGATGGTTTTCTTGAGCAATTCAGAGGTCGCATTTAGTTGGATATTCGCAGATCCTCGAAAGTATTTGTTGCTTTTCGAGTGGGGGAAAAATTGGGAGTTCCGCCTAAATTTACTACGACAACGCTACGTGCTTTCATGGCGCTGGCCGTCTTCTAAGAGAGCAAATCAACAAAGGACTTGCTACTGAATTCACCAGTACATAAACGGCATGGAAATTCATTCCCCCAGGCACCCCATACATGGGAGGAGCTTGGGAGAGAATGATAAGGTCAGTTAAGGTTGCTTTGACTTCGATTCAAAACGGAGCCCAGAAACTGAAAGACGAGTCTTTATTAACCTTTTTGACGGAAGCAGAAGCGATAGTGAATTGCAGGCCGTTAACTTGCTTCTGGACTCAATGGAGTACACGGGTAAAAATGCGGCACTCGAAATAAGGAGAATGAGTCATGATTTCGGGAGGAAAGTGTGTTTTCATGTTATGAAAATACACCATGACCAAAAGTCATGAAATCATGAAGCATTTTACCGTAACGCCGGCTGTACGTTACGTTTTCAATTTAAAGCGAAGAAAAATGTCAGCTGGAATCCTCAAATCATGACGCATGTATACTGGAACCATGAATAAAATTCATGGAAACATAAGCATTTTTCATGGATTTAGTCATCTGTTATTTATGATTCCTATTTTTGATACGAAAAGTGGCAATTTCAGCAAGCAAGCAATTACAGGCAAGCAGGATCCCTGAATCATGAACTCATTTCATGAAAACGAAACATTATACGTCAATGTAGATCCCAGTTTATATTTGCTATTGGTAAACAAATGAAATGAAAATTAAAATCGTTGCGACTTTAGTGCCGGTAGTTTCGTAATAAACCGCGAACACATTCCACAACTGTCAACCTAACAAGTGCCAAATCTTTAGCAGGAACGCGAACATTCAGTGGTTAGGTTTGTACGCAAAATATTGTTTCGAACATCCATTGATTTGACAAATGGTCGCTGGGCTTACAAAATGCTGGTGGATTGCATGAGTAATGGAACACTCCTTAACAACACTGTGGATGTGGAAAGTGAACTGGAACATCCGGCTGCCGAAGGCCTTTTGTGAGCTGCTCTGCTATAGGACATAGGGAAGGCAGCACATCCAAACAGTTAAAATCGACGAGTTTGTGAAGCGAAATCTTCGCCCAAAGTCAAACATTGCCCGGTTCTGCAAAATCAGGATGAAGGCTAGTAAGTATATTTTGGAACATCTAACAGCTCCGGCAGATTGATTGTGTCGTGACACAATGTGGGAACTTACGGAAATCTGGTCAAGAATGTCATCGATACGATGGCAAGGTTCCGAAAAGCAGTGTCTTCAATTTAAACTTTTTCAAAAACAAAACTTTTTCGATAATTTCACTAGAAAAATATCACCGATCGCCATGAAACGCGTTGACTAAGATGAAGAAAGTGACAGTTAGATTTGTGTAACGCCCTGGGTATACAAAATCTTGCATTATACTCACGATTTCATGACTTTTAGTCATGCTATCATGAAACATAAAATTTTATGAAGTCATGACTTTTTGTTCATGAATCCGGCAACCGATTTTTTTTCCTTGTAGGAGGCATTGACACCGAATCATTTTTTATTGGGCAGCTCTTCAGGAATCCGTTTGCCGATTGTGTAGACGGTAGATGAAGGATCTCTTCTTAAAGGATCGATGACAGCAATCTAGAAATATCTGGATATATTTTGGATGCGCTGGACTAGGGAGTACCAACCGATCCTAGTCAAACGCACAAAGTGATTACTGAAATGATACTAAGCGGAATGGCTGGGTACGCGGACGTGTACTCGAGGTATTAACCGGTGCAGATGGACGTGTACGCTAGGCGATCGTACAGACTGCCGGAAATGCTCCTGCTAGGAAGCCTATTTCGAAACTGGTGGTCCTTGAGATGTCGAAAGGCACTGGAACCGAATACATCAAGGGTTCCACCAGGGAGGAGAATGTTGCGAAACTGGCAATTCCGGACGTAATTCACATTGTGACTGAATGACACATGATGTAAGTGATAAAATGAAGTAAAAACGGAAACGGAAAGATGTATTGAAAGAAAAATGTAATTTTACTCGATGAAGGACATGAAAACGATGCCGCTATGATTGACATTTCCCGAATCACACACCATCGTATTCAAAATGTGACAAAAAATCACGTCATTTGGCTCGCTTCTTTTATGTGCATCCAAAAGACGTAGAATCGCATTTTTTTTTCGGAGTGTGTAGATTGCGCTATTTTCATTTATCACTAGTGCAGCTGGTGAAAACCATTAGTTAAAAGCAAAGCTATTGTTGGGAATATTCTTTAAACTCGATAAATACACTGAAATTTTTCACCTGCGTGGAGTACTCCGTCTCTTCGGAAACTTAAACGAAAACGGAACGCAGCTCAACGAAGATTACGGAGATGTAAGACGGTAGATGCAAAGCGGGAATTTAAGCGCACGAGTACCGCCTATTCAACGTTAAATGCGGCGCTATATAAATCGCATGTTCTTAGGGCCCAATGGAATTTGCGACGAAATCCACGTGCCTTTTGGAGTTTTGTAAACTCTAAGCGCAAAAACCCCAGCATTCCGATCAATATACGGCTCGAAGATCGGGTGGCTGCCTGCGCAGCTGAAGCGAGTGAATTATTTGCTGAACACTTTGCATCTGTGTTTGAAACGTGTGAAGCTAGCGATATTGAAATGGAGTCTGCCGCTTGTGATCTTCCGTCAGATGTGTTAAACTTGTCTACGTTTGTTGTAACAGAAGAAATGATTATAACGGCGTCCAGAAAGTTGAAAAATTCATTCTCTCCCGGTCCGGATGGTATTCCTGCCGTGATTTTCCGGCGTTGCGCTGTTGTCTTAGCCAAACCTCTCGCTGCTATCTTCACTCGATCTTTTGGTCTGGGCATTTTTCCAGCCTTGTGGAAGCAATCATTCATGTTCCCGGTGTTCAAGTCAGGCGATCGACGAGATGTGAAAAATTATCGAGGAATCACAAGTTTATCTGCTGCATCGAAGTTATTCGAGATCATTCTGAGCGACGCTGTATTGAACGCCTCTAAAAGTTATGTCTCCACAGACCAGCACGGTTTTATTCCTGGTAGATCGGTGGTATCAAACTTGCTGGTGTTCACAAGTACATGTATCACGGCAATGGAACAGAACACCCAGGTCGATGTCATATACACTGACTTGAAAGCTGCCTTCGACAAGATCGATCATAGGATACTACTGTGTAAACTCGCTAAACTCGGAGCGTCGGAAACACTCACATCTTGGCTGCATTCTTACCTGACAGGTAGAACATTACGCGTGCAATTGGATTCACGTGTATCTAAGCCATTTACAAGTTCATCTGGTGTACCTCAGGGTAGTAATTTGGGACCGTTACTTTTTACGCTATATTTCAACGATGTTGCGGCATTACTGGGAGCTAAAGTCAAACTTGTATATGCTGATGATTTAAAACTCTACCTTATCGTCCGTACGGTAGAAGATTGTCGGCGTCTTCAATGTTTACTAAATTTGTTCGTTGATTGGTGTCGTCGGAATAAATTGATCGTTAGTATTCCAAAATGCGTGGTAATGACATTCCATCGTATAAAGGATCCAATACTGTACAACTACTACATCGATGGCAATTTGCTTCGTAGAGTTGATAGAGTAAATGACCTTGGAGTACTCCTGGACCCGAAGCTCGATTTTCGTCTACATTATTCATCAATCACCGCGAAGGCTAACAGACAGCTTGGCTTTATTTCTAAGATAGCTCGAGACTTCAAGGATCCTCACTGCCTTAAGGCATTGTACTGCTCACTGGTTAGGCCTATAATTGAAAATGCTTCTGTGGTCTGGTGTCCGTACGAGGTTACCTGGATCCTTCGCCTTGAAGGAGTGCAGAAGAGATTCGTGAGGCTAGCCTTACGGAATCTTCCATGGCGTGACCCAGTAAACCTACCGCCTTACCCGAACAGATGTTTGTTGCTAAGCTTGGAAACATTGGAACGAAGAAGGAAAATTCAACAAGCAACGTTGGTTGCAAAGATAATAAATGGTGAAATGGATTGCCCGGAATTATTATCGCAATTGAACTTTCGCATTCCGCAACGGACTCTAAGGAGCTACACGTTACTACAGCCAAGGAATCATCGTACGGCATACGGCTACCACGAACCTCTAACGGCGATTATAAGAGTGTTTACTTCGATGGAATCAGCGTTTGAGTTTGGTGAGCCCTCATATAAGTTCCGCAATAGAATAAGAAGAATGTAATGCACTGTTTTTAATGTAGTTTTGTGCTGTAGATTGTCTTTGTTCATTAGTTTTTTTTTATCAATTAACCACATTCATGTAGACTGTTGTCGTCAGATGAATTAAATCAATAAAACAATAAAACAATAAAACAGAAATTGTAAGATCCCCAATCAGTAATAAATAATCATCTTTTAGCTTGTAGCTGCTGCTAACGAGAATCAGCGTTTTATTCGAATATTCCTCAACAATCACTAATAGCGCGTACTGCATCAATAATCGTGCACTATGCTACTTATTTATTACGATGTAGGCTCTGTCAAATGTAGATTCATGTTATTATGGAATATATAGATTCAATGAATTTCCTTGTCGCTGCACAAAAATCAAAAAATCGGTTTAACGTGCATTCTAACATTTTAATCTTCTCTTTTCTTTGTTTCAGGTACGATTCAGCCTTCTAATGGGACACAATGCAATCGCTAAGGTTGGAGCTTTGAAACACCACTCTATTCGTTATTGATTACCTCTTTCCATGTCTATAACCATTCGTTAAGATGATTCATCTTTCATCAATTATTTTACTCATTTGATACATGAATAACTTTTTATGATCGATATTTAAATTTTTCTATGGTCGTCGTGTTGTACTTAATAAGTAAATAACATCCCTCATTCTAATTGCACCAAGAAATTGTTAATTTATTGATTCGATTAGCAGTGATGATAAATGCTACATAAGTATCTCATTATTACGCCTTCATAAACGTATATTTTATTATATTAAATTAGCTATTGTTGAATCGGTTTAGAAGGGGAAGGTCTATCAAAAGTCAGTTTTTGCATAGGTCATGTGATCGTATCATATAAAATTGTACTGAAATCTTGCAGTTGTTGTTTGGGTGTACATACACCAAGTCTTATAACAAAACTGTATCTATCTATTAAGTGTAATTGATAAATAGGCCACATCTTGCACAGAACAAGTGCTCAGAGATTACTTTTCCCTGTTGCATCAGGCGTATCTACTTTACATCAGCACACACAGCGATCGGGTTGACTAATTTTGTCATCAACTTGACAGTCACTTACACGCCCGAAATGTGCTATACTTCATGAAGATTAAGTTTCCGCGCTCATTATAGTCGCTTGTTATAATTAGATTAGCCTTACGCCATCATCATCGTTCTTTCCAGCTTCGTAAGAAAGTAACATATTTAGGCCGTTCTGTGCAGACGGGAACGCTCAAACCCCCAAACCATGCCACGGTACGGGTTTGTGATTTGTTATCTTATGCTCTGCATAGTTATTTACCCAAATGTAATGTATACAAACGCGTAAGCCTGGATTGGGGTCCGCTTGTCGGTTTAGTTTGGCGTTACCCAGCAGTAAATATTTGGCTTCGGTAGCTCCATGTGGCCTCATTCTTTGGGCACTACTGATCGGATTGGAAACACATGTCTGGGTTTTGGGTTGTGGAAGGGTGTCACACTGAGCGAAGAATGTTTGAGCTGTATCTGTTTGAGAATGGTGTAAGTGCAATTATTGTTCGTTCGAATTATCAAATATGCAATTGAGGTTTGATGTTTTTACCACTTCTTTTTCTTCGTCTTCCTCTATTTAATATCCCTTTCGGGACGGACCATATTTAAGCGATTATTTCAAAATTTACCTTATAAACTGATCATCTCGTAGAACAAAACATTCTTTATTTTGGCTATTCTATCACTCCATGAACTTTTTAGAGTCAAATTCAGACCAGCACAATTGTGCTGGCCCGTCCCCAAGGCGGTCGATGTTCGAAAAAAAAAAAAATTTTTTTATATATATATATTTTTAATTGTCCCAGTCATGCCTTTTTAAAACATTTTTGACCCGTATTTTTTATTTTGTCATTAGGGTGCTCTTTCGTGAGATAGGGTGACCCAAAAATTCAGAAATATTTTTTTTATGTACATTAAAATAAAAAAAAAATACTTTAATTTTTATGATACTTTTTAATAAATGGAACGAAAACAATGTATGAGAGATAAAAGAACTCCATATTATATCTAAGATTCAAAGCATAAAGTGACGATGACGTTTATCGAGATTATTCAAGAACAAGTCCACGTTATATAAAATGGGTACGTGTGTGAATAACTTGAAAACTAATTGTCTCAATCAAACCGTCTTGGTTTAGCTATGTTTGTTTATATCCTCAATAACTATATTGATTGTATAAAATTTCTCACAAATAATTATGGAATAAAAATCAAAATTGAAAATAATTATAAACCTTCAAATTGTTTAGTGGAATACCAATAAATAAATGAAAACCGAATTTAGTACTATACCACTTAATTCTTCTAGAGTTTTTATCCTTTGCCAGATACGCATAATTCGACCTCCACTATAAGGCCGTTTTTAGAGTCGTGTATTAGACTCGAAAATTAAGATATTTTTTTAGAGACGCCCTCTATCGCTCACTTTACCTATCACTTTTGAAATCACATAGCCCTCCTTCAAATGATTATTATTATTAGCGTTATTAGGGAGATTTTCAGCCCGTGGCTGGTTCATCTCCAATCAAATGATACTTAAACGATGTTTTTGTAAAGGTTGGTAACAAGGAACAGTTTTATTTTAAATAAATGGAATCATTCATTTTATTCCTAGAACTAAAATAAAAAACGTCAAAATATCCAGTCTGCGTAAGCAGCTTCTCTTAAAATTCATGTAAATTTACGTCATATGGGCTCGTTAGCTTAGACGATAATTAACAAGAATGACGCATTTTAAGTGCAAATAATTACCATCAAATTTCTTCTTCTTTTTTCTGACTTTACAGAAGCTCAACTTCTCATGAGCACTTCCACAGTTATTAACTGACATCTCTCTTTGTCAATTGACCAACTTAGCATGTGTATACTCTACGCTGAGAGAAGTCGAGAAAATTTCCTCTACGAAAAGATCCTCGACCGGCTGGCATGATCTTGCTGAGTATCTGCGCGTTTACCGTTATGGCTATCTGGCTCCCAATATCAAATTTACTTTGTTTTATTTTTTACATGGAGAATATTTGCTTAAAATGGTAAATTCTATTGTAATATTAGTTTTAAGTAGTGTGTAGGACTGAAAGAACTTTGACGGATAGCTTACATATTACAGGGAATTTAAAAACCTGTTTAAAAAGGATAGTCAAAATCAGGTCAATAATCATATAAAAGCATGCATTTGATTTATGAAATTGTCTCGACCATACTTGTAAGTTTCGATGAAAAGCTCGACCATACTTGTGAGTTTTGTTTTCTCTTTCGTTTCGATTGCATGGACACTTTTAGCTGTTAATCCTACTGTAGAAAATTTCCTGGAAAGCATTATGTACGATTATGACCTTTAAAGGGAGCATCCCACAAATCAACGGACTAGCATGCAACGCCAAATGGCACAATCGTAATACGTTTCTGACGAAAAAAATACTGCAGCGGGAATTGAACCTATACTTCTTTGATCGATATAGCTGGTTACTTTGCAACACTATACGCACGGCAATGAAGTCCAAATTTTAATTTATAATATATCAGGTTATCTAAGTCTCAAAATTCAAGATTTGGACAATATATTGTTTATGGTAAAAAAAACGAAACGATATTATTTTTTATGAGCGGATAATCTAGACTCCAGAACTTCATACATTGCTTAATAGTTTACTAGAGTATTTCATAGTATGTACTGCAAAAGATTAAAGTTTCCCAGTTTAAAGCGCATTTCGTACATCAACATCATAAACAACATTTTTGCGAGTAATACCAGCAGGAGCCTTCCTTAGCCGAGTAGTTAGAGTTCATGGCTGCAAAGCAAAGCCATGCTGAAGGTGTCTGGGTTCGATTCCCGGACGGTCCAGGATTTTTTCGTAATGGAAAGTTCCTTGTCTTCTCTGGGCATAAAGTATCGTACTTGCCACATGATATATGAATGTGAAAATGGCAACTTTGGCAATGAAAGCGCTCAAGTAATAACTATGGAAGTGCTCATTGAACACTAAGCTGAGAAGCAGGCTCTGTCCCAGTGAGGACGTAATGCCAAGAAGAAGAAGACTAACATGGGCTGCATACATCAATAGTATGCCATTTAAAGGAGTTCAGAAGCAAATAGTAAGTAAAGGTTTTCAGCTTCAGTTGTCCAACTTCATAAAAATTATAGCAGATATTAAACCAGCATGCATTGTAGAACAACAAAATGGATTATTGCGTCAAAATGGTATTGACAAATTATCAAAGCAAGGGGACATTCAAATATTATGTCCACTGTTTTTAAGTCAATCTAAATCCTTCCTATGCTCACTATCACGCTTTTTCCCAAGCCCTTAGTATATGCACTGTCACACTTTCGTACACCCCCGCTCCTCTAAATGATTAACGTAAGTTTTGAACGTTCCCCAAAAATTATACTGTTTCTTAAACTTTTCTATAGGAGATTTAAAACAAAAAATGTGACACCTAATCTATTTCAAATACGGACTTATAAAAAATAAAAGGTTTTTAACCAAAGCTATGAGTTACCTGTTACATAGTTATCTGTTACATAGTTTTTGTACGGTACATCATTTTTATGATTCGTATGTAATCACTCATTCATGTTATAATAAAATATTATGCACTATTGTGGACATTAGAACCAGATTCAGCCACTTAACTTGATCAAAATACTGAAAATGAAAATTGGTAGTCCACAACGAACATCGACCGGGTAAGGGCCGGCACCAGCACAATTGTGCTGGTCCCACTTTGTCCCTCCAGAAATCTTTGCTGTGTGAATCAATTCTCATTTGGTCTTCACCATTTCAAAGAATGACTCTTTCACTCTCGATTCGTATCTGTGCATACCTAGAGAAAACGAATAGTTTAAAAGTTGCGACAGATAAAACTTTTTCAATTCTTACGGTGTTTGTTTACATTTTGTTTACCCTGAGCTGGTGTTTTGTAAACACGATGTAAACAAAAGCTGTTGTGCTTAATTACAAGTATCAATGATAATTCAATAATTGAAATCAAACAAGTTTAGTAAAACAATGATTTATTGGCTAAAAGAATCATTCAATGTCATGGATGCCGAACAGCACAATTGTGCTGGTTCGTCCCGAAAGGGATATGTCAAGTTTGGCAAAAAGGCCACGATATAGTTTCGCATATTCACAGTGTTTAATTGCTCCTTAGCCTATAACATTTATCAATGAATACTGTATCATAATAGTATTTGTTGCAATTTCTCACCGTAATAGGCTGTCATAAAACGGCATACTTTCATGCACTGAAGTATCTATATACTGAAACCATTGATGATTAATTACGCAACGTTTTAACTTTACGCATCTGTTTTGAGTTGCGTAATTAATCATTACACAACTATTTTTCATATATTGTAAAATAATGGTGAATGCATTACAATATCATTTTTGAAGTGATCTTCTACGAAATTGCAAAAAAATGTTGCACATAACTCGTTGTAGAACTCGATTTTTACAGCACTCGTCGCAATCATCTATTAGTTACTCTTTTTACACTCATATGAATGAGACTCAAAATGACAAAATGAAGACGGAATTGCCCATTGAGTGAACGAGACCTGTTACGTTTAGTGTTCTTGCCCGGCTAAGCAAATCAGATGGCTAGTGAGGTGCTCGGGCAGTCAATGTGGCGCGCTCTATCATAAAACGTATCAAATATTCATGGCATTTGACATATATTGCTACATATAAACATTTTTGCTCTTATGTTTACTTAAGACTAACGGTACCTTGCTGCATTCGATGCTCTGCTGCTGGACGGGGCCCCGTGATGATGACGCCGCTTCTGTGCGAACATGCAATCGCCTATGCTTCGAAGGCGCGATCACTCAGATCGCCAATATCGTTCAATGGCTTGACTCTCGATGTCCCGATTCGTGGGATGCTCTACCCTGACAGTGCTGATGCTTGACTGTGGCACTCGTCCTAAATCGAGCTTCTACTACACTCGGCCGAGCCACACTCCGCGCGTCGTTTTCTCCTGGCCAACACTACACACCGGTGCACTTGTCATCGTCTAATGTAGGGCACGATGAGATCTTCTGTCGCTCTGTGAGCGGAGGCTCCTTCTAGATTACAGCCTACCGATGGACGGCTTGTCCCGAATGGTGATCACAGGGGCAGTGGCCCGTTGGCCTGTCAGTGCTCGCTGCCTCGACCAAAGCAAACGCACCGAAGATTATCTGTCGCCGCTTTGCCGGCGAATGGAATCCGGTAATGAAGCCCTATCAATGGTTTTTTTTTTTTTTTTTTTGCGTTAGATAAACGTTATTATTAAAGATCGACGAACTTACTTCTCTTGAAGGCTTCGTCTCTTCACGCTGCGAGGATGCGAGGCTGATTATTGTAGGGAATCGTGCTGATGCGATGATGTGCTGTTAGAGGAAACTGGTGTAAGCTTTGTTTACTTATCGGGGAATTTCTTATTTACCTTCAATTCAGTTCGATGGATTGACGGGTCTTATCTGATTGGATTTGGATCCAATAGGAAACCGTTCTCCGGGTATTTTAGCCTCGTGTCGTGTCGGGTGGAAAAGCTGCATGAGATGACGAAAGTTAGTCTGTATTGTGCGTAATAATCAAAATAGACGTCACCTTTCTAGATCGAGCTGAGAAGGTTTTCGGCACAACGCAGTAGCCAGTTGATTTGGGTACTCTGGTTGGGCGTCGATTGACCTCGTGGAATTTTGAGCTGTGGGTGAAATTCTGACTTTGAGTCAAATGCACATGGGAGCACCGTATATCGTATATTTCACCTTTAACGGCCAAGATGTTGATCGTTTTGGCCAGATTTCTCCTTCAGCTGAGTCAATCGGCTTCAAGTTCACCGATCTTAGCTTTTCCAGTACCACCTACAAGACGCGGACTCACGGAGGACGGAATTTTTTGTGCAACCTTTCGGTGGCTCACACCTTTCTCCGATCGGTTTTCTTACACGGAAGTGGTTCGCTTTGTGTGTGAGTGTGGCAATGGCGGTGTTGTTTTCAAGAAAACTTGAATAAGCTCTCTTGTTTTCAAGAGGTATTCGGTCGGTTTGCCCATGCAGGAGTATTTTTATGCACGGAAATTAAGTGTGCGGCAAATCCAGTACTTTGTCGATGTGATCCGTAACACAACACCATGTCGAGAGCAACGAAATTTTTGTGAAGCTGGCAGCGCTTCACAAAAATTTCGTGAAGTCTGCTAGACGGCTTGATCCTGATGAGTCCAATTGTTGCTTACTAATCTAATGCAATTCGGCAGGTTTGATTACAATTTTGTACCCCGAAGTTGCGTAGTGATTTTCACAAAATAAATCTTAATATCCATAAAGAGTTGTTTGCCCTCACTACTAGTTAGTGACAGATACTGCAAAATGCATATATCGGCGTAGTAAGATGCTACCCGAACAGAATTCTACATACTATAGCCTTATACTAGTTATATTATAAGTGTTTGGTACAATTGAAGTCTTCATGATCAGTATTACAATGGTCGGTCACTTGAGCGCTTAGTAACAAACCTCTTGAATTACATCGAGAAAGTACAATCTTCCACTTTATCTTGTTACATGTTATTCGCTGACATTGATAGCTTTAGATAACAGTAGTTGTATCTCTTTTAGCTTGATTTTGTAGCAGATTAACTTGTCAATTGCGTGGTACTCAAAGCGCGCGAGACAAATACGCAAGCTAGAACGCAAGCCATCATGAGGAAGGTGAGTGATGTCTTGCCTTAGTGAGTCGTGTGTCTTATTGTGTTTCGTGCTTTGCCTGGTTGTTATGCTCCTATACCGTTGCGTTGGATGGCGAGGTTTCGAAAGCAGTTTTGGTCCTACAGCCGGTTCCGTTGAACGTGTTTTGTTGACTTGATGATCTTGGTTGGCAGTGTGTCGACTGCGTGCATAGCTTGTTAACTTGTTGCCGTGCGTAAATGGGTTGTGTTTGGCAGTTGCGGTAGGGCTATCGTCGGTGTTTTGTCTGCCGTGAGTTCCCAGCACGATGTGGCCTTGTGGTTTTACTGCCGCATTGGATGACGAGGTTTCGTGATGCATGTTGTAGGGCCTCAAATCAATCCGTTTCCGTATTTTATGGCGTGTAATGCTCGTTGTCAACAGCTTCGGAATGCTGTGTTCATAGCTGGCTCTCTGTGGTCATAGAACTTCCGCATAGCGTGTGTTTGTTGGTGATTTCGGTTGGTTCACACTTCGTTGACAGTATGGACTGTTCACATAGCTGACTAATCAAGGAGGACTCTAATCTGCCTTGATGTCTTTAGCGTGGTATACACCTACCGACGACGTTTTCACATCTTCTAGCAGATAGTTATTGGCTCCATGTACTTCTTTAACGTAACAAGGGATATATTTCGGACCTAGCTTCTTTGTGCGTTGCTCGATCGCTGAAGATTTCTGGAAAGATCGACGCCAGACAAGTTCGCCAATGGTAAACTTCCTTTCCCTTGCTCGTAGATCATAGCGTTGTTTGCTTTTTTCGTGTGCTGTACGGATCCGATCTACTACGAATCGCTGAATATTGTGCACTGCTTTTAATCTTGCTTCCTTCGCTTTTGTCTCGTCGGCCGGTGTGTTCATCGCAGCCAGAGTGTATTGTTCTGTAAACAAGATATGATTTCGGCCAAAGTTAGCGTAATATGGGCTACATCCCAACGTTTCGTGCTTAGCGGTATTGATTGCGCAGACGATTTGTTGCAGGTGTTCATCCCAGTTGCGCTGGTCCTCGTCGAGCAACGCTCTAACACAGGTTACCAGGGTACGGTTTGTACGCTCCGCAGCATTGCACATTGGTGTGTAGTAAGCTGTACGCATATGCGTAATGTTGTAACGAAGTAAGAGAGAACGAAATGCGTGTGAGGTGAATTGTGTTCCCGAATCCGTGATGATAACTCTGGGAGTTGAGAAGCGCAGGAAAACATAGCATTCTAGAAAGGATACCATTTTCTGCGCAATGGCGGCTCTAAACGGTTCAACGATAACGAATTTTGTGATCCAGTCTACAATAACTAACAGGACCGTATTGCCGTTACGCGATCTCACCATGGGGCCAACATAATCGATAGAGATGAGTTCCCAGGGGAGTCTGGCGGGCTTTGTAGCTCCCATAGTGGGCGTTTGAAGTGAAGTCGGAGCCTTTGAGGCCTTGCAAATGGCACAAGATTGGATGTATTGTTTCACCTCCTTTGCCATCTTCGGCCAATAGTAGTCTTGCTGGATTTTGTTGATAGTGCGGTCATATCCCAAGTGCGCCGCCGTTGGAAGATCATGAAACCTTCGAAGAATATCGTGACGCATCGCAACCGGAACAACGCGCTTCCACCGATGAGTTCGGATACCCATTTCGTCAGCTGTCACGCAGTTCTTGTATAAACCTCCGTTAAGAATCCGGAAGTCCGGGTATTGATCCTTATCTTGTTCCACGTTCTTCATCAACTCTTCATACCAGGTATCCACTTGCTGTGCTTGACTGTCTGCGGTTACCGCATTGACCATTCCGATTCTGCTTAAACAATCCGGCACGACGTTTATCGTACCTTTACGATATTTAATGTCAAAGTTGAAGGCGTTGAGGCGTAATATCCAGCGGGCCATTAACGGGGTTGGATTCTTCATTGTCTTCAAGTATGTCAGGCTAGAGTGGTCGCAGAAAACGGTGAAGTGACTACCCTCCACGTAGCCCCTGAATTTTTCAATGGCTTTAATGACCGCTAGACATTCTCGTTCTGTGACGGAGTACTTGCGCTCGGAGTGAGATAGTTTCTGTGACATGTAACAAATTACTTTCTCGTGACCGTCAGTTTCTTGGGTAAGAACAGCCCCCACCGCAATGTCACTCGCATCGCAGGCTATTGAAAAGGGCTTGGTGTAGTCTGGCGTGCACAGGACCGGTGCACTGCAGAGGCGCTGTTTGAGAGTGTTAAAGGCTAATTCACAGGACTCATTCCAGACAAACTTTATTCTGGCTTTTGTTAATTCCGTTAAAGGCGCTGCAATGCGAGAGAAGTCCTTGATGAAGCGGCGGTACCATCCACACATTCCAAGGAATCGCTGAATCTCTTTCTTTGATTTGGGAGTGGGGAAGTCATTGATGGCTTCAGTCTTCTCCTTGTCAGTGTTCCAACCATTCTCGTCCAAAACGTAACCGAGGTACTTCAAACTTCTTCTGCAGAAGATGGACTTCGTTGCATTGATTGTTAGTCCTGCACAGCGAAGCCTGCGTGCAACTTCCTTTAGGACCTGCAGATGTTCTTCGAATGAATTCGTTGCAATAATCAGGTCGTCCAAATACACGAAAACTCGAGGTTCCATGTCGATGAATATGTGATTCATCACTCTGGAGAGGGCTTGGCTTGCGGTAGATAACCCGAAAGGAACAACACAAAATTGAAAATGCCCGCGTTGCGGTATTGTGAAGGCCGTTTTTTGCTTGGAGTCGTTGTCGAGTGGAATCTGCCAGAAGGCGGCTTCAAGATCTATGGAGGAGAGGTACCGACTGCCGCTTAGGTTGCTCATTATTGAAGCAATTTGTGGGATGGGATATGCCTCTTGGACTATTATTGTGTTGAGGCGTCTCGCATCTAGACAGAGCCGCATCGAACCGTCCTTCTTTTTTACCGCTACTACTGGGTTATTCCATGGACAGCACACTGCCTCTTCGATAACGCCAAGTGAGAGCATTCTGTCTACCTCTTTGTTAAGGTCCTCCAGCAGAAACTTAGAGATGGGGTAATATTTTTGCTTGAAGGGCTGGGCGGTTCCTGTGTCGATTTTATGTCTGTATATATTGGTTCGTCCTAGGCGCCCTTGATTTTCTGACGTGGGGAATAAATCAATCGTCTCCTTAAGTCGCTCTTGCTCCTCTTGACTGAAGGATGATATTGTTGTCATATTGGAATCACTGGATACGTTGATTCCACAGAGGGAAATTTGAACGCCAAACTTGATCCAGAAGTTCATTCCAAGGATCAGTGTTGGCGGAAGAGATTCAACGCACAAAATTGGTAGAATTAACTTTTTTCTGTTGTATTCTATGGGGATAAATGCATAGAAGGACACATTGTGTGATGTATTATCCGCTGTTTTGATGGCTCCCTGCACTGGGAATCTCGTAAGGCCCAACTCATCTACCATGGAGGTAAGTGAGCCACCCATTAGGCTACAAGTGGCTCCACTATCCAGTAAACCACGAATTGGTTTTTCCATGATCCTCACGTCTGCGTACGGTCTATTATCTCCTGCCGATGTGTCGAAGACGATAGACGCTACGTTGCGGAAATATTTCGTTTGTTGAAGGGTTGGGATTTTTTGAACTACCGGAGAATCGACACCCTTCATTGAGGAAACCCCGGACGCGCATTTCCCGGATTTGGTGAGCCTTCTGGGATCGCTTGGGCTAGTCTGGTTATGCAGTCTTGACAGTTGCGTGAAGTTATGCCTTTTCTACCGCATCGATAGCAGAAGATGTATGTTTTGGGATTCAAACAGTTAAGAAATGTATGGCCCTGTTGCTCGCACTGCCAACACGTGATATTTGTAGACTGCGATGCTCTAGTCGTTTGGGTGGTGGGCCTCGGTTGCCATATGTTGCTTCTTACGGCGTTGACTTCAGGTATCAGGTCTGCTAAACATGCTGTGTTGTTGTTGTCCAATTCTCCAGATGCTATGATGGAAGCAGGTTGTTCCGAATGTTCCGGGCTTTCAATCTCTTCTTCTTCCAACATGTTAACTTGTTGTGGACGAGCGAGTGGTGGTCGATTCCACGGATATGGGTTTGATGCGGGTCGTATCGTTCTTGATGGAACGCTTGCTCCTTGCGAAGAATTGGGCGGTTTTTGGCCTTGTGTTGAACGGCTACGTTGAGAGTATGTGCGAGCTTCATCATAGTCCTTGCAAACGCCAATCAGCTCTTCTACCGTCCCCGCTCGTGAAGCCGATGCAATCGCTGCGAACTCCGGATTGAGGTTGGACTTCATTATGTACAACCGGTCGTGGTCTGATAGTGCTGGTTCAACTACTTCGAACAACGCTAGAATATCTCGGTAGTAAGCAAGAAAAGGTTCGTCCGAGCCCTGAAGGCGCCAGTATAAGTCTCGCTTCATGTGTTGGGAGTACGCTTGGGGAAGAAATTCCTTTTTAATGTCTTTCTTGAAGTGCTCCCAGGTGGGCCAGTTGTGATAGGAGCGGATGTACCATTCCAACGCACGTCCCTTTAGTAGATGTTTCACTCCACGCAGTAGCGCTAACTCATCAACCTCTTCCGTGTCCGCGTAGGTCTTGACTCGATTCAAGAAAACGGCCAACTGCATGATGTTTGCCTCTCCCGCGTAGGAGAAAGGCCACTTGTGAATGGGTTGCGTAGATCGGAATCGTTGTGGCGCATGGCTGCGCATTGCATCTCCTCGGCTTTGAAGAAGGTAGCGTATGACCTCATCCCGTACGTCCAGTGGATCATCATTTCCCGCCTGCTGACCATAGGCGCCGATTCGGTTTTGAATTGTTGGTGTGGGATCCATCCTTGGAAATTTTGGTGTTTGTTCGCCGACAAACTGTTGATCTTGTCTGGAGCTTTCACGTGGTAATCTTGGCAACTGAAGATTTTCAAGGCCTGGAGCGTTTACCTCGAATGAGTGATGTGTATTATGGTGTAGATCCTTGAAGCTAGATTGTAACTTCGAGTTTTGCAATCTTGTCGCCAAGTCATCGATTTCTGGTAATATTGGAACATCTCCTGGAGCTTTGTGGATCGATGGACTCAGTAGTGTTACGCTACTGAAAAAATCAGCGATTCTTTGAAGCGCCTCTTCCGTATAGCCTTCCATTTTCCGCACATATACCGCAAAGTCCTTGTCAGTGATCATTGCTACTCTACCCCTGTAGTGTAAGAGTTTACTTCTACATGTTGCCAGTTCAGTCGAACTTTCCTGTTCAAGGGCTTTTATCAAGCGTTCGTTGATGTTTCGCAGATTTCTTTGGCAGATGTCAACGTGCTCCGCTTGATTGATGACGTGGTCCGCTGTCTCGGGGATTTCCATTGATATTTTTTCTGTCTCGATTAATGTACGCAGCTTCCCGGTTTTTTCCTGCCTTGTTTTACAGCTCCTTGGGTCGTGCTTTCTTAGTTGAATCTCGAAATCCAGTTCGTTGTCCGATAGATGTAGGATATCCATAATAATGACACACAACACGACTCACTTTACCCTCAATTGACTGAAATTGACTGCCACTATAACTGAAAGTAGTGGATTTTTTCGTTGGGCGCTAATATTAGTTACTCTTTTTACACTCATATGAATGAGACTCAAAATGACAAAATGAAGACGGAATTGCCCATTGAGTGAACGAGACCTGTTACGTTTAGTGTTCTTGCCCGGCTAAGCAAATCAGATGGCTAGTGAGGTGCTCGGGCAGTCAATGTGGCGCGCTCTATCATAAAACGTATCAAATATTCATGGCATTTGACATATATTGCTACATATAAACATTTTTGCTCTTATGTTTACTTAAGACTAACGGTACCTTGCTGCATTCGATGCTCTGCTGCTGGACGGGGCCCCGTGATGATGACGCCGCTTCTGTGCGAACATGCAATCGCCTATGCTTCGAAGGCGCGATCACTCAGATCGCCAATATCGTTCAATGGCTTGACTCTCGATGTCCCGATTCGTGGGATGCTCTACCCTGACAGTGCTGATGCTTGACTGTGGCACTCGTCCTAAATCGAGCTTCTACTACACTCGGCCGAGCCACACTCCGCGCGTCGTTTTCTCCTGGCCAACACTACACACCGGTGCACTTGTCATCGTCTAATGTAGGGCACGATGAGATCTTCTGTCGCTCTGTGAGCGGAGGCTCCTTCTAGATTACAGCCTACCGATGGACGGCTTGTCCCGAATGGTGATCACAGGGGCAGTGGCCCGTTGGCCTGTCAGTGCTCGCTGCCTCGACCAAAGCAAACGCACCGAAGATTATCTGTCGCCGCTTTGCCGGCGAATGGAATCCGGTAATGAAGCCCTATCAATGGTTTTTTTTTTTTTTTGCGTTAGATAAACGTTATTATTAAAGATCGACGAACTTACTTCTCTTGAAGGCTTCGTCTCTTCACGCTGCGAGGATGCGAGGCTGATTATTGTAGGGAATCGTGCTGATGCGATGATGTGCTGTTAGAGGAAACTGGTGTAAGCTTTGTTTACTTATCGGGGAATTTCTTATTTACCTTCAATTCAGTTCGATGGATTGACGGGTCTTATCTGATTGGATTTGGATCCAATAGGAAACCGTTCTCCGGGTATTTTAGCCTCGTGTCGTGTCGGGTGGAAAAGCTGCATGAGATGACGAAAGTTAGTCTGTATTGTGCGTAATAATCAAAATAGACGTCACCTTTCTAGATCGAGCTGAGAAGGTTTTCGGCACAACGCAGTAGCCAGTTGATTTGGGTACTCTGGTTGGGCGTCGATTGACCTCGTGGAATTTTGAGCTGTGGGTGAAATTCTGACTTTGAGTCAAATGCACATGGGAGCACCGTATATCGTATATTTCACCTTTAACGGCCAAGATGTTGATCGTTTTGGCCAGATTTCTCCTTCAGCTGAGTCAATCGGCTTCAAGTTCACCGATCTTAGCTTTTCCAGTACCACCTACAAGACGCGGACTCACGGAGGACGGAATTTTTTGTGCAACCTTTCGGTGGCTCACACCTTTCTCCGATCGGTTTTCTTACACGGAAGTGGTTCGCTTTGTGTGTGAGTGTGGCAATGGCGGTGTTGTTTTCAAGAAAACTTGAATAAGCTCTCTTGTTTTCAAGAGGTATTCGGTCGGTTTGCCCATGCAGGAGTATTTTTATGCACGGAAATTAAGTGTGCGGCAAATCCAGTACTTTGTCGATGTGATCCGTAACACATCCTACTCGGAAAGCCTCGTAGGATAAATTTACAACTCGTGCTGTAAAAATCATCATTCTGCAACTTGTTCCGTAAACTACTATACCAGCCTTTTTAACTTGCTCATAGCTAACACCAGGGTTGGGAAAAATCTTGAAATTCACTCTACAGTAGCCAAGAACAGTAAATCATAGTCAGCGAAGCCAATGAAACTCACGCCCATCGCTGATGTAGGCAAAAAGCTTCGAAAATAGCAAAACACCCGTTGCTACAGGCAACCCCATGCAATGTTCAATTTCCCACTGTATTTCCCGCATTTAGAGCTTTCAATGACACTACTGATTTAGAAGATTCATGCATCCAACATAGGCTACTTGATGAGATTCACGTTTTTGAGTACAGGGAAGAGCCAAGTGAGTTTCTTGAAATTCAAGCCTACTACCATTACCATTCCCAGCACTGGCTAACACAATTCAGGTTTCCTTCCAAATCGCAAGAAAAGAGACAGTCACGCTTTTCCGGAAACTGTAAAAGATCGCAAACTTCTTCTCAAACATTTTAAGGAGAAACATTTTTTTTTTAACTAATGACGACAAAACTTAACGTTTGTTTAAAATCTTCTTGAAAGGTCTTATAACCCGTAGCTACGGGGCTGACATCAAAATTCAAAATGCTCGTATTTGGGCATAACTCCATAGTTTTTAATTAAATTTTGAGGATTGCTTCACTATCAGTTGTAGTTTCATAAGTGATAGAAAGCTGTAGCTCCGAAGTATTGTGGTCAAAGTTACTCCAGAACATCTCTGGGTCAGGTGGGGTAAAAATCACATGAACTTCCTTTTAGAACTCATTTATCATTTGGAAACGAAATGTTTTTATGCAGAATGCGAACAGACTCGTTATTTGTAATTAGTTACGAAGGCTCAGAATATTTTTGAAATTTTTAATTAACCTAAAGTAAGACTAAGTCCTCCAGAAAATTCTGGAATTTTGCTATAATCAACACAGGCTCATATGATATTTTTTAGCAAATGATGTCTACGTTGGTTGATTTACGACACTCACTAAGCCTTAACAAACGTGTCCACAAATTTTGACAAGAAATTGGATATTGTAAGTCATCCGAATCATCCTGGAATTCAGGTCCTTAAGATGTACCAAATCAACTACAGTCTACACTAACCCAATTCTTTTGAAACTTTCTCGTTCCTATCCATAAAGCTTCATATGGTTCAAAGAGTGTACAGCTATGAAAATTGATAATTTTGAGGTCTTCAAAACCTAGGACAGGACACGACAGCTCAACTAAGACTACCCCGTTGTTTTTCAGTCGATAACCTGGACGATACAAAATTCAGTGCTACCAGTATCCTTTTTAAGCAAATCTTGTGAACTAATTCAAATATCAAAGCACATAATTTGGTTGTTTCTTGCACGCTTCATTCATTTAGTGCAATAGAAGATGCTAGCTTTTTTGAAAATTAGGTTTATATTCAAAACCAACCATATATTTATAGAAAATTGGCACAAGTTATATTATATTGCCCTCAATTGAGCATTTTTATTTATTCTAGCAATGTTTGAGCACATGCTGTAAATTTAAAATCTAATATAAATAGATTTGATTTAAAAAGATTTCATGGAAATTTTCCAAACTTTTGATAAAAACTCTAATTTATGAACTAGCAACACGGCCGGACTAACAACAAAGTGCCCTGTTGCAATCCAACTCAACAATGTGGAAGTAGGCCTTTGCCAAAACGACCAATGAGAAGTGGTCTTTTTTGACAGGCAATTGGTTTCGGTTTTGTACTTTGACCTGACACGTCTTGTCTTAGTTCAGAACATACTAAAGTTGTGGGTATCAATTTCTATACGCAACTTAACTTATTATTCAAATAATATGTTTTTTTTTTGCAATTTCCAATCCTAAAAGGCTGTTTTTCATCACGCCAATCTGTCATAAAACGGCCTACTTTCCTGCACTGAAGTATGCAGTGTGGGAATAGTCATTACGCAACTGAAACCAGTGCTGTAATAATTCATTATGCAACGCTTTCTCATTACGCAACAGTTTTGAGTTGCGTAATGAATCATAACACAACAATTTTTCAGAAATTGTAAAATAGTGGTGAATGCATTCCGATATAATTTCTGATATCCTCAAGTGGTCTTCTACGAAATTGGAAAACATGTTGTACGTAACTCGTTGCAGAACTCGATTTTTTCAGCACTCGTCGTAATTATCCTACTCGGCAAGCCTCGTAGGATAAATTTACGACTCGTGCTGTAAAAATCATCATTCTGCAACTCGTTCCGTAAACTACTATTAACATATCCATACTTGATCACAAATATCCGTTATAGTTAAAAATAGTTGTTTTCAAGCTTATTGGTGGCACTATGAATTTTAAATTACTCTTATGACAATATTTACAATATCTTCTGGATCTACCGGTACAATTTTTCACTTGTTTTTGACATCTGATATCGCAGAATCTCTAAGGACATCTTCAAAGTTTTGGAAATGTGATTCGGATGTTTCCTCTTACTTCTGGCGTTACGTCCCAATCGAGACAGAACCGGTTAAGGATCTCTTTGTTATGAAAATCATAGATAAATTTAAAGATCCCAGTAAATAATTGTGAAAGAAAAGATCAGTATGCAAGCTATGAAATACTCCGTTACTACTCAAATTTAATTCATGAAATCTAAAGATTCCCCTGGAGTTTAGATTCCTCTTTATCTTGCATTTGGACATTAGTATTTCTATAAATTTCGTGAAATCTATTTTCCAATACCTTTCTAATCTATTTGAGACAAGTAAGAAAAATCTATGGCATATATAAATGACGGTGTCATCGCCAGCATGATTCAAACAGATGCATTTTAAAAGGGTTTTTCTGTTGTTGACCCAAATGCCAAACGTTAATTAAAACCCTATTAGTTGTCCGCCGAAAATTTCATCGTTCGTGAAGAATGGGATCCCAAACCAACAAGCTTACCCACTTACTAGTGACTGTATGCAAGCGAGTTTTCCGCTGGTGCAGCTCTTCTCAGATAATCTACTAGCTAGGTATACTGTCGGGAAGCGATTGCCAACTAATCGACTGACCATTTAGCTGAACTCATAACTCACTGGCATAGTTCGTGGGGTCCACACCCCCTTTCCGAATGCTACCACGTCCCTTCACGACTGCAGAATGTAGACACACCGTCCGAGGGCAATCAATTGGTGTCGAGAAAATGCATTTGCTTTTCTTTACGTTCCCATTGGGGGTGTGGAAATTGTTTGAAATGTTAGCAGACGCTGCAAAGTGGCCGCACTCTATACAAATGTTTTAACAAAAGCTCAAATCACGCTAAAAAAAATCCTGTTCGTTTTCGAAAATATACGGTTTTTGAAGGAATGTTGACAGCAATGGTAACCGAAACAAAAATTTGTTATTTGGGTACATTAAGCTGAATTTGTTTGAACTATCGTGTTTTAGGTCCCACTTGCTCACAACCCCATAACCAAGAATGATAAGCAACTCTCTGGTAGTTTCTGGATAAGGATGTAAAAATTCCATCACCGCCAAGGTCCGTCATATTTTCGTTTTTTTTATATAATAGTTATCATTTCTTCCAAATCAGTCCCCCAGGATTTTCTAAAACGTTCTCTTGATTGAGAATTTTTTAGAAATCCTGAGTTACATGATAGCGTAGCGTTAGCGTTAGCGTAGTTACGAAATCCTGAGCTACATGATTTACAATAATTAAAATTGTGCACGTTTTCAAACTGTTTCATAGTTTTAGAGTTCATAAAAAATAATAAGATCTGTTAAGATTTTTCTAGAAAATCATCCACGAAATTAAAAAAAAAAAGTACAAGAGGTTCAAGTTTAGCTGACAACCCTGCCGTTCACATGATTTCGAAATACGATCAAAAGTTTATCTATTCAATACTCATGAAATTCAGGAAAATATTAGTGGAAGAATGTGCAAACATTGGACCACTATGCGCTGGGGCTAGCTGCCGTTAGGATGCAGCCTGCAGTAGCCACGGAAGGTGGGAGGAGTCGGTATGTGAGCGGCAAATGAAAGGCGTGAAGTGACTAATTGGATAATTCTGCTTGCCGAAAGTTGGTAGATGGAGCGGTTCAATTCCATACTAGGTAGAATGCTGTCTAGGATTTTGGTGTTCATTTCAAAGTTTCCGTGTTGAAGGTAAATATTTACACATTATTGGTATAACTTTTAATCAATTTAATTTAACAGGCTGCATTTGCAGCACAATTCCCTGCTAACACCGATATGAGTAAATGCCTCACCATCATGTGGATGGGTATATCAGTTTCCATCCAGCATTGAGTAGCATATATTGGAAACACGTGCATCACTTGCAACACAATGTGGCCCCTCTACAGTATGTAAACAAATAAACTTAACAGCTGTTGATCCAATTTCCAATCATGGAGCAACGACTGAAAGCGAAAACGAACGAAATGTTGCTGTTGCACTTACCGGTTCGACTCTTGCACGCGTGTTCACCTGAATGTGTGTTTACCGAAATGTGTATTCCGAGTTGTGCTCCTAAACATCCGTCGAAGAGGTTTGGCTCTGTTTGGCTGTGGATGGAAGGTGAAAAACAAAACTTTTCCGCCCACCTATTATTACTAGGTACTTATACATGATATATGGCTTAGCAATTGAGTGGTAGGTTTCGGTTTACAAAAACTAAAGCACCTTGTTTAGAGGTGAACCAAATCGGATTTATGAGGTACTTTCGCCATTCTTGAGGCTTCAGTACCGGATCAAGTTATGGTTTTTTGATCAACATTGTATTCTTGCTGTATGTTACATTCTAGACTAAGGAAGGCAATCGAGCATAAAAGGAGCGGCATCCGTTACTGCGCGGTTATCCACTCTGGATATAAAGAATGCGTTCAACAGCGCAAGCTGGGAAGCAATAGCCCACGCACTTCATCGTCTCAAGGTACCGGTGCAGTTGTGGAAGCTTCTAGAAAGCTTTTTTGATGGTAGAATTCAGAGGAGAAAAGTGTTCGAATTTCCGCGGGAGTACCTCAAGGTTCAATCCTGGGCCCGCTGTTATGAAATGCGATGTACGATGACGTACTGAGGCTGCCCCTTCCGACGGGTGTTAAGATTGTTGGCTTCGCCGACGATATCACCCTAGTGGTCTATGGCGAATCGATGGAGGAAGTAGAGTTGACAGCAGCACACTCTATTTCCGTAGTTGAGGAATAGATAATGTCTAGGAAATTAGGACTGGCCCGTCACAAGACTGAAGTGGTGGTGGTCAATAACCTCAAGTCCGAGCAACGGGCGCTTATCTCGGTAGGTGATTGCACCATAGAGTTCAAGCGATCCCCTTGGGTCTTGGATGATATCTAACAACTCTGTCTGGAAACTCTGTAATCATCAGCAAACGCAAGCTTCTGGTTAGCGTAGCGCTATCCATACTAAGGCGTTGAGGACCAATCTGGTCCAAAGCGTTTAGAACGAGCTGAAACCTAAAGTGGTTGGAAACCACGTATAGGAACATGTGCTTAAGCAAGTGCAAATCTAGAGAGGCCGTGTGCATCATAGCCGAGATGACGCCCATCGGGCTCATCATCGAAGAAGATGTGTCATGCTTCAACCAAAGAAGTACCAGAGGAGCCCGCAACGCGTGTTAAGAGACAACGCTTAGCTGCCGAGGCTTATTCCTTGTAACATTGTTTAAGTCGGCTAGGAGAAGCAGTTAGCTTCTGCTACAGGCAAGTAGGTCAAATGTGCATGTATAATTTTGTCTTTTTGTGCACGAAAGGCTATATGTTTACTCCATAAACGAATTTCTTATCAATGGGATGGAAGAACAATTCCAGAGGTCTCTTACTTATCGATCTCTATAACATTCATGTTTCACAACACAACGTGATAGTCTGTTTATCGTATACTGCTTCAACTGCAATCCAACTTGTCGCCTTTTCTGTACGACACCTTCCATCCACTCCTCCGGCAATACTTCCTCCTCCCAAATCTTGGAAATAACCCAGTGCAGCGATCTTGCCAGTGCATCACCACCGTATTTTAGCAACTCGCTCGGTAGTTGGTCCACTCCAGCAGCTTTGTTGTTTTTTCAACCGTCTAATATCCGTTTCCACCTCTTGGAGATCTGGAGGCGGAAGTTTCTCGTCGTCCGCGCGTGCTCCCAAAGTTATTTCCGTGCCACCTTCGCTACTGGCCACATCACCATTAAGGTGCTTGTCGTAGTGCTGCCGCCACCGCATGTTCGTTCATGAGAAGATTTCCGTCACAATCTCTGCACATATCGGCTTGTGGCACAAAGCCTTTGCGCAACAGCACGAAACAGCTCTTCCATTGCTTCGCGATCTCATTCTTCTTGATGACGCTTCTTTCTCCGGAAGATCGAGTTATGTCTGTTCAGTGCCTGTTTATACCGTGCCTCGTTCGCTCTCGTGCGGTTTTGCCGCATTCTCGCCCATGCTGCATTCTTCTCATTCTTCAACTGCTCGCATTCGCCGTCGTACGAATCGTTTCTCTGCTTCGGGCCGCTGTTGCGGTGTTACCTATGGCGGATTTTATGTGCCTCCAGCCATCTTCAAGAGTGGCGGCGCCAAGCTGCTCTTCCGTTGGTAGGGACACTTCCAATTGCTGCGTGTATTCTTGGGCAATTCTGAGTCCCTTAGCCGCTCGATTTTGAGCCGTGGCGTTCGGCTTCGGCGCGGGTAAAGCAAAACACCTATTGCGGGGAAATTTAAAAATTTGGATTGCTTCGCGGAAATAACGCGCAGCGAGCAATCCCCGCACAGAGCAAATCAACCACAGTAAGCATTGCAGTTTTAAGCATGATCCGACTCGTTGACAGTCTACAACAAAACAGATGGGGAAGTGTAGAAAGCTATTAGACCAAAATTCTGCAAAATTCAAACTTATGATGAAGACGAATGTTTCGTAGATGCTTGAAAAGCATGTAATACGGACCTCTATTTATTCGGATTAACCACGTTCGAGATCAATTCAGTTCGAAACCGCACTTTACATGGGGGATTGTCACTATTAACAACGATTCCCAGCTGTTCCCTCTATGAACAGAATTTCTATCCACGCGTCCATCTAGGTGTTTCACAAGTAGGTAGTTGTATTCAGGAATTTTCTTTCAGGACATTTCTTACAAAGACAGACAACAACTAAAATTTTGATTAAGCAATTGAATTAACAGCATATGAACTGCAGTGCGTAGTGATGCAGTTCATTCATGAGTACTGAAGCTGTGACATTTGCATGGCTTAGTATTTTCGGATAAGGTTCATATGAAAACCGATTGATTCAACCAAATCCGTCGAATTCATAGAATACACGGTGACGTTGGCTACAAAATAAACAGCAATAATCAGCTTCAAAGTCATCGGTGACTATGATAAATATGGTGGGAAATTTTAGAGATCAGTAGCTTTGGATTTTCCAGGTATCAACATTTTTCTTGCAACGCGTAATACCCCCAATGGCAAATAAGCGAGACAAATGAGTTTTATCATCGCTTGATACATGTGCGATGTTTTTCTTCGCTTGCTTTGATTGTGCTTCAAAATCAATTGAGAACGGATTATGCATTGCCTGGTAAAGCACCAGTTGATTCTTCTGAACGAATTGAGATGATGTTTGTGCTAATACTTTTTTTATCATACAGACCACTTATATTCGGCTTGGCTCAGATGCCAGGTTGTCTACTGGGACTACTCATGGTAATACTTCAGTGCGAGGCTTCTTAGCTTCTAAGCCGTTGATTTGCCTCAACTCCTCATCTGCCAGCTGCTACGCCTCTCTTAAATCTTACTGTCTCTTCGCGACAACGGACCACCAGTTCCGGTATAAGAATATGGCTGCACAATGCTTTGTTACGACAGACAACGGAAGATTGTCTTGGATAACCAGTGCTAAAAACATTCAGCATTTTTCGTGACGTTCGTTTCGCTTCTATAGTCAGCAGTCAAAAAAAGTTCTCTACACTCATCCGCTACTTGCCACCTCTCACACACAGCACAAGCGAATGAACATAGAGAAACACAAAAACTGTGAAATGAATGTCATTTGACACGATGACATTCGATTGTGACACATATATGGGCTTGAGGTAATACGTAATATCGGGGCAAAACGCACTTTGTCGATTTCTCTCGAATAAACAAGTTTTTGGTGAACAAACTACGCAAGTTGATGAGAGTAGTGTTTGATCCTACGACCTTGACGATTGCTTCTGGGGGCGGGCGATGAGAGCTGGATCAAACATGTCGCACGTCGGTAGTACAGTAGTGAAAAAGTGCGCGGTCGGTTAGTAGTGTTTGATCTATTGATCGTGTCGCTTGCACCTGCGTGGGCGAGTGACGAACACTTGTTCGGCGTACAATGCAATTATTGATTTTTTTCGCGAATCCGGTTAGGCGTGATTATATCATGGATCGCATCACCAAACATTAGTGACTACCAGATCTCTACCTCATTCCATTAAGGTGAAGATGAATCGAAGCCAAACTTCAAATTTTCAAGAGCACGGATCTGGAGAACCAAACATCCGTTTGAGCTAAAAACCTAATCGATTGGTCACCACCAGCTATTGACCAATCGATTAGGGTTTCAGCTCAAACGGATGTTTGGTTCTCCAGATCCGTGCTCTTGAAAATTTGAAGTTTGGCTTCGATTCATCTTCACCTTAACCCAATACCCTTTCCAGGACAACTGTGGAGATGCAAAGGTGATCTCGGTCTCTAGTAACAACGGTTGTCAAACTAACATTCCTTCCCTTCCCCGATGACCGTAAGGACGTGGCCGCCGCCGTTATTGACTTATAAAATTTGAGCTCTCGATTTGTGCACATTGAGAATGGTAAGCTAATCCCAAGCCCCAGTCATTAAAAGCAACTTCGATTGTTCTAGTCAATCACGGAGTAGCAACTACGAATTCTACGGTCATCTATGCTTATGCTCATGCTTAAAACCATTCCCCAATTTGATGAAACGTTGCAAATTGTCGACACCCTGAGGTTTTGATACACCTTGAACAACTTAACAAGTAGTTAGAATTTGAAAAGCACGGTTCTGGTGTAACTTTCCCGAATATTTCACTTGTTTTTTTACAAACTTTAACCATGAAACAGAGTTAAAGACTGGGTTAGTTGTTGATGAAAAGATTTGGTAAAATAACAAAATGATTTCTATTTTCCATACTGTTTTCTGTTAAGTTTCTGGATGAGGCAGAATGCACTCCTTTGATCGAGGCAGAATGATCCATTCCAAAATGAACTATAATCATGAAAGTCAGATCATTTGATGTCTTGAACAACATGTTTATGTACAATTATATCATCTTGTAAGCGAAAATTACCAAATACTCGGGTTATTTTTTCGATGAGTAAAATTACATTTGAATCTGTTTAGGTGCGTCTTGCCCCAAAAAGCAGTGCATCATGCCTCGCATGAATAATTATTCACGTAAAATAGGTGTTTGAAAAAAGTTAAATTCTCCAACGATCTAATATTCAGTCGATATTCTGTATCTCTAAATTTTCCCTAACTCGATGGAATGAGCGGTCCCTTTAATTTAGCATACTTTGATCGCTCTGTAAGTCGATACCTCTCTAACTCGATGTTCCCTAACTCGATGCTATCTGTTTCAGTTTCCCATGAAAATTTACCTCTCTAACTCGATATATTCATGAAATGTTTCAAATGTCCTCCTTGGGGAACCGGAAAACTCGCGGTTTGGTAAAGAGTTCGATCATTTTTGGGCGGGACGGGAATGTTGGGTTTGTTTGATCTTCAACATCAGCATATTGTAGAGGCGTTATTGGTGCTGATCAACGCAGAGAGGACAGGACGACAACCTGTAACGGTACAAACAAATGGGTTTCAAGGGAAACAAGGTGGACATCCAAAAACGGGAAGGGCAAGGTGGACAAGTGGAACACAACAGCAAGCAAGACAAAAATATCAATTTGCTGCAAACACTTGTAAGCAAGGAACATTAGGCCAAAGTCTACATAGATTACTTTCTGCAATAAAAATGCTAGCCTAACGAGTAGCGGTTGGACATTAGCCGACACATTATCTTGATAATGTCACGACTCATGTTCATCCCTTTGAACCACGACTTCTTCGATACCTGCAGGAGAATGAAATGTAACCACTTGCCTAAATTCCCTTTATTTCATTTATGTTGCGAACTGAACAACGATTGACGGGCAATTGCGAAAAGTTCATTAAAGACAATTTGTCGGTCATAAATCTCGCCTGCCATAGGGCCCACCGAGTGTGTCCGCTTTCTCATTGCCCGGAATTGAGCAATGCGACAGGACCTAAACCAAGGTTATGGTACGATTGGACAAAGCACAAATGTCCACCAAATATTTAATAAATCAATTTTATGAATTCGAAAGTAGAGCATCTTGTCACCTTTATTCACAGAAGAGAGGATCGACGAGGAGAAATCGACGTCCTTATCAAATACAAATTAAAGACCCCCATGTCTTTTGCAGTTGCCCAAAATTTTATGGCTCATAAGGTAATCTAGAATGCCGTGAAAAGTGTACTGCGATCTGTCAAACTTGGGTACCTTTTGCACTTCCGAGGGACCAAATGCAGTACTAGAAGTGGTACCCAATCTGAACCCGAGTGGGACGGATCTGCCCTTAGGGATGGTACACAAATTATGTCACGCTAAATTTCAACTTTTTCGACCCCCTCCCCCCCTTTGTCACACTTTTTGTATGAGCCCTCCGAAAATTTTGTAAGGCTTGTCACGCTTGGCTCGACCTCCTCCCCCCCCTTGGAGCGTGACGTCATTTGTGCATGACCCCTTATTCTAGCACACGCTTGAATTATGCTGACAGTAAAATGAGAGTTTATAGTATTAGGGTGACAAAAAATACATTTTTTTGCGGACTATTCAAAAATCGTCACATATGAAAATTTGTCAGAATTTTGTTATTCTTCACACTAAAATTTATTTTAAAAGTTTTTCGGTAAAATAATGTGAAATTTAAAATTTGAAAAATATGTCAAACATTGAAAGAAGAATGCGGTAGGCGTGTTTTAAAATACAACTATCAATTAACTCTTGTTGTATTTATATTGCATTGTGTCAAATATGGTTTTCATTTACTTTTCAAATGATGTATTGTTCTTACTACTTGGTACTACCTTAGAATCGTATAAACGCTAAAGCTTTAAAAATTTTCTGTACAAAAAAGTAATGTATACAAGTCAATTCAATAGTACATACCGTGCCATGCTGCTTCGAAATGCTGCTTCGGACGCTATGATAGCCGGACAAAAACCTTTTTCATGGTGTTTTGAACTTAATTGCGATTTTTATGCCTAATTTGATGTTCTACAAACTTCTTAAACTTAAAAATTACTGCAAACACTACAAAGCCTCAAAATCAGTTTTATCTATTACACTTGCTATCTGGATTGCAATGATAGATTTTTATGGGGATTTCTTTGAGTTTGAACGAAAATTGGTTTTTCGTTTTTGATGTTTAACGATTACTGCGATGGAATAAGTATATATTACTATTTTCTACGCCACCCGCATCGCAACCATTTTTTCCTTAGCAATGCTAGTTCGAAAAACCTTCGCTAGAAAAACTGACTGCTTTTCACGTTTTGGGATTGAACGCTTTGGCATTCGACGTTTTGCCTTTCGTCATTTTGTCTCGTGTTATGAATGCTGAAGGCAAAGGCTATCAAATATCAACAAAAACGTGTCGACTACCGTGATTGCTAACAAAATTGAGGATAACAATTTGTAGGTCCCATTTAGGACGATGATCGATCCGAAATTCTCACAATCTAACTTGTCGTCTATTATTAGAATATTACCACTTCCATCCAACTCCTCCAGCAGCTGTTCTGTTTACCAGATTATGTATATAATCTATAATCTATAATCCCAGCTTTGATACCATACTTACCAGCAGCTTTATTACTCTTGAGCTAGTGAATGGCATTCAAATTCAGAGACGCACTAGGGTAGAAGTACCAATTATGGATATAGTACCAATTATGGCAATAGTGGGGACAAAAAGAGATTTTTCTTATTGTTTCACTAGACTATAATGGCTTATATTCACAGGAATGATTAAACTATTTGTTTTTGATGGTAACTAAACCTTGAAAAGAACACTCGTGCAATAAGCTTCAAAAAATGAACATTTGAAAATTTTGCCTCACATATATGTCACCTTCTTAGCAGTTGGCTAAGGGACCTCCGTTACGAAATGTATGTTTTCATCCGGATAAACTGTTTCAACCGATGAATGTATGTTACCTAGTGAGAACAAATGAATAAATTTAGCTGGTATGCAATCAATTCTACTGTTTTAAGTTGGAAATCGTGTTATTTCCACTATGTCGATAACTGGTACAAAGAGTGTATGAGAGCCCAATTATGGCAATACTCTGGAGGCGGTTTGTTTACATTTTTTGATCAGTAAAATAAAAGAAGTAAAGCTATTTTACGGGTGACTTCCACGACGGGACGGTTCGGTAAGGCATTATCTTCATGTTTTGTACTCAATTACTAAGATTTTTCAATCACACGTTCGAAAACGTTCGCGAGCGGAAGATGCTAATTTCATGATAGAGAGGGATTTTCAGCGACACTCGATTTTTGAATTTTTCCTCTTTTTTCGTTAAAAATTGGCACTGGAAAGGTAATGTGAGATCATTAATGCTGTTTTGTATCATAATTTGCATTTACACTACATTTTGACTTCTTTTTCGAAAATTAATTTCCTCCCATGAACCCATTGCAAAAAAATGATTTAACATCTATTTAACCCAAAATTTTTGGAAAATTTTATGAGCGATATCTTCATTACATATTAGCGTTGCATTATCATTCGCTCTTTATGGCGTTTGAGTTCATTTCGTGCAAATATTCGATAGTCCATAATTGGTACACTTTTATGTCGAATGCTAGGAACGCTATTGCCATAATTGGTACAAAGACATCGCTTTTTAAAATCCATTTTTAGAAGCTTAAAGTCAATTTAGTACTAAAACTGTTTAAATCAACAGATTCACAAGGCTTTAAACTAGTAATTGACACCAACAAGTCATGCTTGCGTTTTAGAAACGCGGTTACAACTTGATTGTTATTACTACTGTTGACATATTGCATCCATAATTGGTACACCTACCCTATTCAAGAAGGAAACGTTAGGAGTTTTTGACCTCCGTTTACTTAATTATCTTTGGAAGTGTATATAAAACAGTGTATGAAGGAGAGGAATGAACTACAAGCTTGCGCAACTAAGCTACAAACTGGCGACCTAAGTATCCAAAAATCGGTAAGGCTGGTAGGGTACAATGGCTGAGGCATGCTGTAAGCATGCTGGACAACAAAATCAAACTACAAATGGCGGACGTGGAAAATTAAAAGTTGTACCTTTCAACTTCCTTAGCCGAGTGGATAGAGTCTGCGGCTACAAAGCAAAGCCATGCTGAAGGTGTCTGGGTTTGATTCCCGGTTGGCCCTGGATCTTTTCCTAATGGAAATTTCCTTGCCTTCCCTGGGCATAACGCATGATCGTACCTGCCACAATATATACTACCGTCGATGGGGGTGACAATGGGTCTAGGGGGTGAGATTGGGTCAAAACGGAAAAATATGATTTATGAAATATTTCAGCTAATAACGCTGATATTACTAAAATTAATAATTCATATTTTAGGGAACATATTATTACACGTAATTCATCACAATATACATTTTTAGAAACAGTAGTTTTTGTTTACTACATCAATAAACTAGTATGTTGAAACTAGTTAAAATGTACAACATTAAATTTCTCCTGTGCAAAATATCACGCATGTACTTTAACCTCTACCGTTATATTAGTAGAAGGTTGAAGGTCTTTTCATTACACTTCACACGTATTTTCCAGAATATATAGGATTTTTCCACAGAAATAACATTTTTTTCGGTACGGTGTCAAAAACATCAAAAATGGGGGTGAGATTGGGTCAAGCAAGAACGATTGTAAATTAAATTGCAAGTCCACTTTTTTGACATTTTACGGTGCCGAGTGTTTTCTTTTCTCATTAATATGTGTTTATTATTTCTTAATACAGCATCTCTGAAACATCAAACAAGTCTACTTGAGTAGACCGTGCATTGAATAACAATGCAACGCATTTTGACAACTTCTCAAACCAGCAACTGTGTTTCGTGCGCAGCAACATCGTAAAATTTTATCAGATGGATTTATTTTTTGGAATTAAATTATTTATCAGAATTTTCATGTTATAGAAACATATCACGGAAGTTCAAATGAGTTGGATCGCTGAAATATTGGGATTATGACGTCAACATCTGCCTGAAATGTCTTGATCGACGAATGTCGCATCGAAATTTAACTATTTGCCAAGGTTTAAAATAATCACTGTTCCAGTACACCTTCGGGGAAAGTGAACAGGCTTTATGGCAATGGGGATGAGACTTTGAAGACAATTTGAGGGGAAAACTAGAAAATTTATGTAACCTTGACGATAAATGTTGGGTTTACATATTTTTTCTCATAGATCTTCTATTTTTTGGTATAATCGTTCTTTTAAGTAGGTTTATCATACCTGTGAAATATCTTTGATATATTTTTATCTTGCAACGATGCAAAATCGTATTTTATCAATATTTTTCAGCTGTGAATAGCTTTGCAATCATATTCTCAAAAAAAAAAGTTATTTCAATTACAGTGACCCAATGTCACCCCTTCTATGGGGTAAGATTGGGTCATTTTTCATTCACTTGTGGTGCAGCTGTGAATTAATATTTTACTTCAATTTTTTGTACAGTTGTTAATGTACCATCAAAGTACATACACACCAAATTTGAAGTTTATTGGAGTTAAATTGCGATAGTTATTCAACAAATAAATCGTACATATCCATTTTTGACCCATTCTCACCCCCAACGACGGTAGTGCGGAAATGGAAACATTAGCAAAGAAAGCTCTCAGTTAATAGCTGTGAACGTGCTCATTGAACACTAATCTGAGGAGCAGGTTTCGTCTCAGTGAGGACGTTATGACAAGAAGAAGAAGAACCTTTCAACTTTTTCAGAAGGAAGGCGTTATTTTTAAACAGTGCACAAGGCATTTCGAATGATTAACATTTAGAAGTCAAAAACGTTTTCTTGCTTAAAAATCTGATGTAGATGATTCAAAAGAAAGTAGCGAATGATGGAAACAAAGCACATACTGTTTTAACTCATATTACGGACACTTAAGGCCTATTTGAAGAATAAGCCATCTCAAAGCATATACATTAATTTTTTTTTTTTAATGATGCCTCAGCGTTATCATGCTATCAAAACACTTACCTTGCTTTGATTCGAAATTCGGACAGCTCGTTAAAAGCAATGTTGGAAAAGTAAAATTATTAATTAAACACTACCAGTGGTTAGAAAAACGTCAAAACTAGTTGAGCATTGTAAATTTCCATGGATTGCTGTGGAAAAAGCTTATTAAAACGAATCTACAAATTGGGAGCTTTAAAAGCGCCAATTTTGAAACATTTCAATTGAAACCTTTCTCATACAAAGTCGAGTGTCCGGAATTTGAATCAGAACGGTATGTAGTATGTAACGCATTAAGTGCATAGCCGTCTCATTAGTCCTATTCCTAAAGTAGAGATACTTCCTTAATACTATCATTTTCATTCCAATGCGGAACCTGTTTAGCTTATCAGCTGTTGAATTTCTCGGCGTAATTTGTTTGAACAGTGGAGAAATAAACAAACAACACACCGAACTGTGATTACAACTTGCAACAGCTCAACAGCTGATTTCCATCGATGCTGGGTTATAGAACCAGGAAATGTGTACCAATTAGAGACGACCGTACATGCAATTACCCATAGCTTGTTCTGACAACCGAAAGCATTACGCCTTCTATGTAGCTCATTACAGCAAATACCGACTCGCAGCACAGGCATTGAACTCAAATCCAAACATTTTCCATGTTTCCTCATTTCATGGTGCTCCCTCTCACTCTCCCATCGCTCATTTGCTCATCCGCTCGCTAGTGCGCTCGTTCAATTCTCACCGTTTCTCCGTTTCCCTATTTTCCCAACAGATTCGAGCACAAATTAGCTAGAATATGTACATTTCATGCTCCAGCCAGACAAACAGCTCGCACGTGTGACCTCCCACCCAAAGACCGTCCGCCGTCGGCTCCACTCGCCGCCGCCCCCCACAGAGAGCGATTGCAGGAACCGGTTCGACAACGGACTCTTTGTAGGTGCTGCTATTGCTGATGCGGCGATACTCTACAGGGGTTAGACAGAAAGGTTGAGATAGGTAAAATTGTTGTAAAGAATCAAACATGCCTAACTTCTTTGGAAATTTTTGAAATTTGATGCGGAAAATTTTGTCAAACAAAATGGCTCTATTGGACATGGTGACTGCCTAGCAAAAGGTTTCCGTGAAGTACCGTAAAATCTGGTGAAATTGATCGCAATGTCACACGATTTCATTTTTTACTAATAGAGCACAAGTAATTAAAACAACATATAGCAAATGAACGTTGTTTGCCGTAACTAACACACGAAGTTTATTTTTATGTAAAAGAAAATTAATTTCTATGAAAATAATGTAAAATTCCTTAATCGTATTCGGTGTGGTAATGACAGACATCTATAAACTTTTAGTTGTACCAAGGATTTAGACATGGCATTAACCTGAAAGTTTGGAAGGATGCAGGAAATATAGCCCTAAAAAAGTTTATCATCGAAATTCGTACCAATTTGCTCAGTTTGTTCAAATTGTTATATTTTCGTAAGATATCTAGAAATTCCTTTGATATTTGCCTTCATTTAGGTGATTTGCGCGGTGTTTTTGAATTTGAAATGATTATATTTTCATGAATATTGCATTGTAAAGAATTTAGCAAGCATATTTGGATTCAGGGAGTCCAAATTTAGCATGAACAGTCGTTTTCAAACCTAACAATAATCGTTTTGACAAATGATCCCCCGATTATTTATTTTAGAGATGATTTTCATAACAGAAATCACATCTATTTGCAAATTTCGGTACATGAGCCAATGGGTCTCACCGTCGTACTTGTTTTCCTGCATTCAGTTGTTTGACATTGTCAACATTATAGATTTGATTTCTGAGAACACGAACTCTGTTTACGCGCGCTGTCATAATGCTAGCAAAAAAAAAACGTTTATGTTTTTGAAGATTTAAACTTTTTTTTTCAGTTTAGGCAGCGTTTCTAAATAAATGAAGTTGAACATAATTCCGAAACCCGTGATTTTTATCCATAGTGTATTTTTGTATACAAAATCTCATCTCTATTGAATTTTCAACACCTTTTCTAAGACATTTACACTGCCCATAACTGCATATTAGTAACATTCGACAAAAGTAGGCATTGAGTAAATGGAATACCAAGTGTGCATCTTATTGCAGTATGGGAGGAAACTAAAATTTCAAAAAATTAGTAGGAACTCATAAGTGCTTATTTGAGGCTGATATTTTGTACAACTCATATCGCGTACTAGGTGAATAGTCAGAAAATAATTCTGATAGAAATTTCATTACTATTACATTACGAGGCTCATTTATAATCTCAGTGTGACTGTTATGCGGCCCAGATAGCCGTAGCGGTAAACGCGCAGCTATTCAGCAAGACCAAGCTGAGGGTCGTGGGTTCGAATCCCACCGGTCGAGGATCTTTTCGGGTTGGAAATTTTCTCGACTTCCCAGGGCATAGAGTATCTTCGTACCTGCCACACGATATACGCATGCAAAAATGGTCATTGGCATAGTAAGCTCTCAGTTAATAACTGTGGAAGTGCTCATAAGAACACTAAGCTGAGAAGCAGGCTCTGTCCCAGTGGGGACGTAACGCCAGAAAAGAAGAAGAAGAAGTGACTGTTATGCGGTTATAATTACCAATATGACAAAACAACATGGTATTTTTTTCGAATTTTCTAGAACAATTTCACAGATTTCAGTAAGTTGATCGAAAGTGTTTATCATTTGATGATTCTCCATGGTATTAACTCCAATTTGTCAAAAATGTCGAATGTGACTGTTATGCAGTTATGGGCAGTACAGGAACCACACAGAAACTGGGGACGGATCTGGTGTAATGATTAGAACACACGCCTCTCACACCGAGGGCCTGGGATCGAATCCCACTCCCGAGATAGTCACTTCTGACGTAATGGTTATAGTGACGACGTTCTTCGTAAGGGAATTAAAGCCATTATTGTTCCCGAGATGAACTAACCGAGAATCCAAAATTTCGTTAAACAAATTAAAAACCACAGGACCAACCTCCATGTAACTCTGTTTAAAAATTCTGCAGGGTTTTTATTTCTCAATTGGTTTGTTGAAAAACTATCACAGATAATTACTCATCAATTTCTTAAAACATACTGCTAGAAATGTATTCCGTCAAGGAATTCTATATTCAAATGCTTTAAAAAATTATTGCCTTCTTTAAAATAATTGAAGTTTAACATCTTTTATCTCTGTTTCCCTAGCATATTTCTGCTAAAATTATGTTTAATTTCCTTCGTATGTCAGAAATAATCCCAATTCTTGCTTTCAGATATAGTCGAAACTCTCTTCTTGTTCAAACTTTTTACGCTCCTTTTTAAACGCTGCGAAAATTTCAACCAACGCGCTCTGGATATGCTGGAAATATATGTCTGACGCTATTTTGGAATCAAAGATGGCGACTTCCGATTTGTGAAGATCATCTTAAACCCATGCAAAATTATTATTCCTTTACTGGGACCGATAAGTATTTTTGGGTTTTTGAGTAGATGATGCAAATTGATGTATGATGCCATTTTAAAATCTAAGTTGGCGACTCCCTGTTTGTGAAAACTACTTGAAACCCATGCAATATGGGTATTTTTGGAACGGTACCGATAAGTAATAATTGACAAAATTCGATGTCTGACGCCATTTTGAAATATAAAACGGCTGCCGTATTGTTGAAATTGCTTAAAATCCATGGAATATCGATTACCGGTATCTACTCATCGGCCCTGTTCCTAAAATAACCATACAGCATTGGTTTTAAATGATTTTCATAAACCGGAAGTCGCCATCTTGCATTCCAAAGTGGTGTCAGACATCGACTCCTGCTACAACATGTCGGTTTCATTCCATAAATACCCAAAGTTGCACTCCGTGATTGAACAATCGAAGTTGCACAGACCAGTTACCATTCCCATTGTGCACAAATCGAGGGCTCAAAGTTTAAAAGTCAAGAACGGGGCCGGCCATGCCCAATGCGGTCATCGGAGAAGGGTAGGAATGTTGGTTAGACAACCATTGTGACTAGAGACCGAGAATCTACCTCTGCACCTCCACAATTATCATGGGAAGATTATTGGGTTACCCAGACAACCAGAATGTACGTATAATCAAATCACCTTTTGCGTTATGCGATGTTTATATGTGCAAAGTTTCACGTATAAGATGTCGCGAAAAGGCCTTATGCGTACAAAAGTGAAGGCGATATATGTACATATTTTATATGATGAAACATAACATGCAGTGCGAGTGTGTAGATTTTCTTGCGAATTAGTTTGTACTCTTATGCGACTTAATTTGTGATAACAAAGTTTATTTGACAGCTGCTACGGATTGATCCGAATTACTTTGTAAAAGTATACGGGACGAAACGGAATGCACGTATTAACTCATAAAATAGCGTTTTGTGCGAGGAAACTCATCAATCAAACGATTTGATTCACCATGTAGTGCGGAAGTGATGCAGTTTGTTCAAATAAACGATTTTGTTCGCATACTGCTATGCGACTTCTGGTTGTCTGGGTAGTGGGATAAGGTAAAGATCTGAGAGTTCACGCCTAACTGGACTCACGATATTATTCGATAAACGCATTGTACGCCGAACAAGGGTTCATCGCACGCTTTCACTAGAGCAAGCGATGCGATCAAAAGATCAAACACTAGAAAAACGATCCGCAATCTGCAGGTTCATCGACGCGTAACACGATTGATTCTGCTCACATCCCCCGCCCTTGCAGTAACAAACGAACCAAGAAAGGATCAAACACTACTCCGAATTGAGGAGGGTTGACTGTAGTTGCAAAACTCGATTTTTTTCAGCCCTCATCGTATTTATCCAATTCGATGATACTCGTTGGATAAATGTACGACTCGTACAGATAAGAATATCAATAAAATATTATCATATATTTTCCACTAGTTGCATACACAACAATTGTTTTTTATCATGGAATATTCAAAAATAAAATCATAATTTAAAATTATATAAAACCTCATTTTTGGTGTTTTTTTTTTTGACAGGAAACAGATGTTTGAGCAAGTTTCATAATGGAGAAATTTTGAATAAAAAAGTTTTTTCTATGAATATTTTTTGGTCGATTTTCAAAGTTTCGGGTTTTATCAAAATAAAAACGATTTTAAGAAACTGGAAAAAATTCAAAGCACATTGAATTTCTTTCTAGAAGTAGAAATTTTTGAGTTTTTTTTCAGGTTTAATGGAAAGGTCTATCAACTAAACAATAAAATTGGGCATTTTTATAAGTAATTCGCGAGTCTCCATAAGCCTAAGGTTTTCAAAAGTATATATCTCTCTGATTTATTTGTCTTGATGGATAAGCACAAATAACTAATGAAAATGACAAATTTTATTATTTAATTCATTAAACTCAAACATTTCAAGAGGACTCGCGGGGGTATACATCCATGCGTAGTATCAATTCAATATTTTTTTCAATCACGTCGGCTGTGATACAGTAGTACCTGTGAACGTCACAAATTTTCTTGCTTCCATCAGTATCAGATCTATATTCCATGTTGAAGGACAGAACAGGTAAGACATTAGCTGACTGTGCTGCCTCTTCTACGAATGATAAACGATCCGATCCCAGTACAGAATCGCCAGCCTGTGTCGGAGCGGTATTGCACAACGGATGTTGTGTCAGACACTATGTCATGGAGAGACTGAGATGTTTGATTGACGCTGAAAAGTACTGAAAAGTACTACTTTTCGATAACCAAAAGAGTGCTGGAAAGTAGCACTTTTCAGCACGGTTTCTTTTGTTGTGATAACCAGATTTTTATGTTGTTGATGTAAAGTTAGTAGATATGCAACAGAATTGCAAAAACATGTTGAAGATTTAGGGGCCTATTTTGTAAATCGAGCAGATTCATGTGACTCGTCTGTATTCATTGTCGATCAAAGCAAGCATGCATATTTCAGATGTCACTCATCGTCTCCCATAGTAATCCAGTCACATAGAGTGACAACTGTCGAAAAACTCGAGTGACAGAGCTGAGTCGAGCGAATTTTTCGGTCGACAGTGACTTCAGTCGAGTCGTTTTGATCGACTCGACTTATAAAATATAATATAAAATATTATTCGCTCGACTCAGCTCTGTCACTCGAGTTTTTCGACAGTTGTCACTCTATGTGACTGGATTAATATGGGAGTCGACGGGTGACATCTGAAATATGCATGCTTGCTTTGATCGACAATGAATACAGACGAGTCACATAAATCTGCTCGATTTACAAAATAGGCCCCTTAATATAAATCGAAAATTATCCACACGATTTTAGTTTTTTCGACTCATTCCGGATGGGATTCGTCTTTTTTCTCACTATGATATTTTTGCAAGAATAGAATTGGTAGCAAATTGAGTAAATTTCCAGGAAATTTAAATTAGGTTTTTGATCTCTGTTGTCAGAAACAAACTTCGCACTAATCCTGATAGCGACTTTATTGTAATTTGCTTCAAGCTGAAAATATTTCTTCATAATTATTTATGCCTTGTACAATATTGAGCTACTTACATTTAATAGTGCGCTATTATGGAAAACACGTTAGGTAACAATCCAGTTTTTATCGAAGCAATCTGCTAGGATCATTATAGAAATATAATACATCTTAAGCATACATTTAGTTTTAAATTTTTACCTACCGTTTTGTAGGATGATTGATTTTAGTTCAATAATTCGGTTGATAAAGGCGCATAGCTCTTCCTGTAGAAGATTCATTACATAAGGATTACATAATTCAATAATTTTGGTCAATGTATAACCTACCAACTCGTTAAGCCTATTTATAACTAATTTAAGACACTTCTAGTGCTTTTTGGAAAAATATCTTATCTGTAATTTTAGAAGCAAATGTTAGCTTTTAAGCAATTCAATTTAATAATAAGAATTTTACTTTTGAATAGAAATATAAAATAATTTTAGAATGTTGGATAGCACATGAGCACAATAGTTTCCAAATCAAAACATTGGTGATTGAATTTTCTCTGTATTAAATCTGTCTGTCTGTTCAGTAGCGCTCCTAGCGTTGATGGAGAGAATTTGTTGTGAAGGTGTAGCGGGCAAGGTTGCTAGTGCCACGGTCGTAGCAACATCCCCCTCCCCGTGAGGATCCCCCTCACTGCATCCAACTACGTCGAGCACTGCCAACTTGGAAACAGGTCGTCGAAACAATCCACCAGATGTTTGAACTATCGCTTGCCTAACTCGACCATCTTTGCCCGCTGTAACCTCTAGAACACGACCACGTAGCCAGCCATTTCTTCTGGTCTCATCAATCACGATCACCAGATCTCCGATTTTAATAGGTTTCACTTCGTTGAACCACTTCGTACGTTTGGTAAGTGTAGGCAGATATTCCAGAACCCAACGTCTCCAGAAGTGGTTAGTGCGTCGCTGTATCAAATCCCAAGACGCGGTAATTCTGCTCGCAGATTCTTGTATAGCTATTGTTGGTTGTTTTATTCCGGACGAGCTTCCCATGATGAAGTGGTTTGGCGTTAGTGCTTCCTGTTCAGCCGAGTTGAGCGGTAAGTAGGTAAGTGGTCGCGAGTTAACAATGGCCTCGGCTTCCACTAAGACGGTCTGTAACCCTTCATTATCGAGTTTGTTATCTTGCGGAAGGCTTGCCATGGCTTTCTTTACTGAGCGTACCATACGCTCCCACGAACCGCCCATGTGAGGACAGGACGGAGGAGTGAAAATCCACTTTGTCTCCGTATTAGTGAAAGTCGTCGCCACATCTTGTTCGATGAGATGAATTTGGTCTCTTAGAACGCGATTCGCTCCAATAAAGTTCCGTCCATTGTCGGAATATATTTCTTTCGGTGAACCCCTGCGTCCAATAAAACGACGGAGGCAGGCAATGCAGGACTTCGTCGAAAGATCATGCGCCAGCTCCAAGTGCACGGCACGGACTGTTAGGCACGTAATCAAGCACACCCATCGCTTAGCTACGGATCGATTCACTTTGACCAAGATTGGCCCAAAATAGTCGACGCCGATATAGGTGAATGGGCGTATTCCTGGAGATAAACGTGCTTGTGGGAGAGGACCCATTCTTGGAATTGAAGGCTTGGCTTTGTACACCTTGCACCATTGACACTGTTGCTCTACTTTTCTTACTAGGGTGCGCAATTGAGCAATATAGTATCGCTGACGTAATTCGTTGACCACTGTTTCAGAGTTTCCGTGTAGGGATCTTCTGTGGTAGTCATTCACGATAAGGCTGGTAACATGATGTTTTCTGGGTAGTATAACTGGATACTTCACGTCTTCAGCTACTCTTTGAGCTTCCGTAATGCGACTGTCGATTCGAAGAACTCCGTTGTCATCAAGCATTGGAGTTAAACTCCAAAGAGGGCTTGACTTCTCAAGCTCTAACCTGTCGCCGACTTTCTTGGTCTTGTTTTTGAAGAGAATCGCAATCTCATCCGGATAGACTTCTGATTGCACTAGTCTCCAAAGTAGAATTTCTGCTGCTTTCAATTCTTCGTGAGTCAATGTTTCGCTAGATTTCTTTTCCACAGCGTTTCGAAGATTCACAAAACGAACTATATACGCCGTGGCTCGAAGCAATCGATTCCAATTGGAAAATCGAATGTATTCTATTGGTGTGCGCAGAACATTGGCTTCTTGATGTAGGTAACATGCTCTCAGTTCTTCATCCGTGGCCGTGATATTCTTCTTCGATTTCGGCCATTCCTTTTCCGGTAACTGCAGAAATGTTGGGCCGTTGAACCAACGGCTTTCAGCGCTAAGCCTTGCTCCGTCATTCCACTTGGTAGCTTCATCTGAAACATTCTGTTTGCTGGGAACGTATCGCCAATCGTTTACATTGGTCGAGAGCAAGATTTCTCCAACGCGACAGGCTACGAACGGGCGATATTTTCTATGTTCAGATCGAATCCAAGCCAGGGTGACTTCTGAGTCAGACCAATAGACTACTCGGTTGATTTTGACGGAGTGATTTTCACGGACGAACAGAAACAACCGGGCTCCCAAAAGTGCGGCCATTAGCTCCATCCGTGGAATAGAAACATAACGCAACGGGGCAACCTTTGTTTTAGCTGTCACTAAAGCGCATTTCCCTGTGCCATCTTGCTCAACTATACGGAAGTACACCATAGCAGCATAAGCTGCTTCGCTAGCGTCGACAAAAACATGAGCCTCTAATGAAAGGTACAATTCGGCCCCCGCATTCTGAAAGTAGCACCTAGGAATCCGAATGTCATTGACTTCATCTAATAGTCCAATCCATTTCCTCCACGCTTCGTAAGTGATTTCATCGATAAAGTCATCCCATTTTATGCCACTGCGCCAAATGTTCTGCATCATGATCTTCCCATGTACTAGAATGCACGCCAACAGCCCCAACGGATCAAACAGGCTCATGACACATTTCAGTACTTGACGCTTGGTTGGTTTTGTTTCCGTTTCAATTAGCCCTGCAATTTCGTCCTTGAAGGTTGTAGAAAAACATAGAATGTCTTCTCCAGTACTCCACAACATTCCTAGAACACGTTCTGTATCGTCCTTCAATGATAAATCCTTCGTTTCTTTCCTCGGTTGGTCACCAAGATGCTCCAATACCGCTTTTTCATTCGACGACCAATTTCGGATTTCAAATCCTCCTTGTGCGTGAATCCATTTTACCTTGCTTGATACCGTCCTTGCTTCCTCGATTGTCTCAAAACTGTCGAGGTAGTCATCGACGTAGTGCCTTTTTATTATGGCATCTGCTGCCCTTGGACACTTATCTCCAAATTCCTGTGCGTTTTGATTTTTTACAAATTGAGCCGACGTAGGAGAGCTAGTGGCTCCGAAAGTCAACACGTCCATAATGTAGACGCTAGGCTCAACTGACGGGTTACTGCGGAACAGAAAGCATTGAGATGGCCGATCTCGCTCAATAACTCTCGTCTGGTGGAACATTTCCTTGATGTCTCCACTGACGGCTACTGGGTATTGACGAAAAAGAAACTGAACCGATACCAGCGATACGAGAAGGTCTGGACCTGGCAGTAATAGTGAGTTCAGCGAGATTCCATCCACTTTTGCTGCTGCGTCCCAGATTAGCCGCACTTTTCCAGGTTTCTTTGGATTGAAAACTGCTCCTAGTGGGAGGTACCAGATCCGTCTGGGGTCCGCCCTGGAAAGTTCGTCTTCCGTTGCCAGGTGAGCAAAACCCTTCGCTTGATATTCCTGAATTTGACGATGAATGTTTTCTTTTAGTTCGGGATTCTTCTCCATGCGTCTCTCCAGACACTGCAGACGGCGCAAAGCCATCGGAAAACTATCAGGCAGCTCGACGAAATCAGTCTTCCATAAAAGACCAGTTTCGAAACGGTTTCCTATCCTGCGGGTGGTGTCCTCCATGATCTTTCGTGCTCTTGCGTCCGCATCGGATTCCATAATACTTCGACGCACTACTCCACAGTCTTCAACGTTGAAATAATCTTTGACTAGCTGTTCTAGTCTTGCTTCAGAATCACACTCACATACGTGATAGTTGAAATCTTCACTTTGTCGTTCTCTATCCAGGCTGCCATACAGGCACCATCCCAAACGAGTTTTGGTCGCTATTATGCCGCTTTTTCCTTTCCTGATCTTCAATGGTACCGCTAACTGCAAGTTTCGAAGGCCTACGAGTATCTTGGGGGTGCCGTTCTTGTAATCATGGACAGGGAGGCCCCTAAGGTGTGGATGATCCTTTTGGAGTTCCTCAAAACATATCGTCTGAGTAGGCAGATTCAAACTTTCCACCGTACGTACGTTCACCAAATGGAATCGATTCTTTTGATCTATCCCGGATACTTCAAGTGACACTATCTGTGACTCATCCTCATTCCTTGTCATATTAGCTGTCCATTTGAGGCAAAGTGGCACGTTTGGTCCTTCCACCCCAAGTTCTTCGACTAAACTGCGTTCAACGAGTGTTGCAGAAGAACCTTCATCCAAGAAAGCGAACGCAGTAACAGACTTTGTGGCCCCATGGATTGTTATGGGAATGATGCGAAAAAGAATGGATTGCTCATGATGATGATGTGCGTGATCTTCTACTCGTGAAACCCCAGCCGACTTCTTGGAAGCTTCTCCATCGTTTTTGTGCAACAAGTGATGATGACGGAATTGACAACCGTCGATTCCACAGCGATTCGAATTTCGGCATGGGCGACGTCCGTGAGGATTAAGACAACTTCTGCAAATCTTCAAGACCTGGACATTTTTCCATCGTTCTTCTACCTGAAGTTGTTGGAACTTCAAACAATCTTTAAGACGATGATTCACTTTCCCGCAAAATAGGCATACTTTCTCGCGTTCTTCTTTTTCCTTCACAGCATGACCAGCTGTTGAGCTCTCGGCGTGAGCATGAACAAAACTTTTGTCTTTGTTCCGCGGTTTCTCGTTCTTTACTGTGCTTTGTCCGCCGGCAAATACAACCACTTTGCTGACCGATTCGACTATTGCTGACATAAAGTTGCTGAAATTCTGCAGGCTAGCCTCAGGGTAGAATGACAGATGCTGGGCCCACTGGAGTTTAATATTGGCTGGTAATTTTTCAACCAGTTCTTGTAGTAGAGCCGGGTTCAGTAGGTGAGCTTGCTGTCCCGCTGCAATAAGATGTTGCGTCAAGTTTCTAACGGACATTCCGAAATCAATCAACGTGTCCAGTCTCTCGGACTTTGGTACTGAAGTCTCGCGCACAGTTCGAATCAGCTTGTTGATAATAACCTCCGGGCGGCCATAGAGCGTTTGGAGAGTATTCATAACGTCGGGTACAGAGTCGGGTGACAAAAGGTAATATCGCACGGACTTTAAGGCGTTTCCTTTAAGGCAGCGTTGCAAGCGGGCAAGATTTTCAACGTTGTTGAACCCACAAGCAGTCGTGGAATTTGTAAAGCTGCTGAAGAAAATCGGCCATTCTTCTGGATCGCCTGTGAATTCAGGTAAGTCACGTGGCATCACCTGCCGTGCTGCGAGGTGTTCTGGTGACGGTCGACGCTGAACCTCATTTGGTGGTGCGGCCGAGAAATTCGGAGGTGCCTGAAACGTATGTAACTGTTCGAAGGAAACTGGGGCATTGCCAGGAGCATCATAGTGGGCATGGTGTGTCATCGATGGTCGGCATGGAATCGATCCAGGAGGGAAAATAGTTGATGAGGCTTGCAGGGTACGCGGCTGTTCGTCTGTCACCCGCTCAGATAAGATTGGATTTGAGTGCGCGTGATACGTTCGCGTCTGCTCGAACGAAATAAGCTTATCTGCCGAACGATTTGGCAATACATTCTGCCGCGATTGGTTCAGCGAGACTGTCGTTGGGAGCGACTTCTCAAACGATCGTTGTATTTCGTTGATTTGTCCTGCTTCCTTTGCTTTAGGGATCGCACCTTTAAATGTGCTTCGCGCAGGAAGTCCAAGAGGAGTAGAGTGATTTCGTTGTTGAACTTGAATCCGGAATCTTTGCAACTGTGTTTCAAGCGCCTGTATTTGGGCGAGCGTCGGTTCCGACTGCTGTTGGCATTGTTCCAGCTGTTGCTGTAGCTGCTGGAATTCAGTTTGCACTTCTTGCTCGGCTTTCTCCATTTCGTGGGGAGTAGGATTTTTACGTCGCCCGTATTGGATCGAGGGATCGTTTCCTCCTACGGCGCCATGTATATCTTGCTCATCATTTGCTTGGTTGTTGGTGTAGGATTGCATCGAACGTGGAAAAGCAGTAAGCGCTGCTGCGGGATGTGAAGACTGGTCGACTTGTTGTTGTATTACGGGGGCATGCTGATTAATCCACGTGGATACCTGCTTATCTCGTGACTCAATCTCGAGTATGCGGTTTCTGACACTGCGATTATCTTCCTCTTCCGCTATAGTCTCCTCCAGATCAAATTTCTCCTGCGAGTGCTTCTTCTGAAGTTCCAGTTGCTTCTTCTCCAACTCCAACTGTTTTCTCTCTAATTCTTGCTGTTCGGCTAGCCGTTTCATCTGGAGAATCGCTCTGCGACTTGATGTAGTCGATCGCACTGATTGTGGTATTGTGGGAACAGGAAGACAATTCCTGCAAGTCCATTCCTGTTCCTTAACGGAATCGCTAACTCCCGCGCATGTATAATGCCACCACAAACTGCATTTATCGCAAGCAACGATATTGTCCGCTGAATCCGGTCGCTTACAAGCGACACAACTGTACCCCGGACGAGGGGTTGGGGTAGCGGTATGTCTTTCCATGTCGATATTAAATCTTGAAGTTTGTTGTCAGAAACAAACTTCGCACTAATCCTGATAGCGACTTTATTGTAATTTGCTTCAAGCTGAAAATATTTCTTCATAATTATTTATGCCTTGTACAATATTGAGCTACTTACATTTAATAGTGCGCTATTATGGAAAACACGTTAGGTAACAATCCAGTTTTTATCGAAGCAATCTGCTAGGATCATTATAGAAATATAATACATCTTAAGCATACATTTAGTTTTAAATTTTTACCTACCGTTTTGTAGGATGATTGATTTTAGTTCAATAATTCGGTTGATAAAGGCGCATAGCTCTTCCTGTAGAAGATTCATTACATAAGGATTACATAATTCAATAATTTTGGTCAATGTATAACCTACCAACTCGTTAAGCCTATTTATAACTAATTTAAGACACTTCTAGTGCTTTTTGGAAAAATATCTTATCTGTAATTTTAGAAGCAAATGTTAGCTTTTAAGCAATTCAATTTAATAATAAGAATTTTACTTTTGAATAGAAATATAAAATAATTTTAGAATGTTGGATAGCACATGAGCACAATAGTTTCCAAATCAAAACATTGGTGATTGAATTTTCTCTGTATTAAATCTGTCTGTCTGTTCAGTAGCGCTCCTAGCGTTGATGGAGAGAATTTGTTGTGAAGGTGTAGCGGGCAAGGTTGCTAGTGCCACGGTCGTAGCAACAATCTCCAAATATTATCGAACATCCTTGCATGTATTTGTTCTGAGCTAGAAACATATAAAATCCCACTTCTCACATACTAACTGATACGAAAAGGCTCAGAATTTTTTTGTGCGATTGTTATGCGATAAGATTTGAGTTTTAGTTCCAATGTGATAAAAAAAACTTGGTATTTTTCGTGTTTTCTAGAACAAACCTGCAAATTTCACAAGGGATGCTGAAAGTACTTATGGTTTAGTGACCATACGGAGGATCAACTCAATATCGACAAAAAAGCGAATTTTATTAATATGCAGTAATAAACAGTTCACTGCATACCGTTTTGATTCATATTACGGACACTTAAGACCTCAGTAAAGAACAGGTCATCCAAAAACATGTAAAAAAATCATTTTGTATGATTTATCTACTTAATCCAGCCTCCAACACTTAACTTTTGAATGATGAGTGAGAACTTTTGAATCCTTTCGTGTGAAATCTTTCTCATACAAAGAAAAGTGTCCAGAATTTAAAGCTTTTTATAATACGAATCAAAACGGAATTGTAAATGTCTCTCCAAATTCATGAAACTGTATTTACAACAAAATTTTGATAAATCTCATATTTCGAATAGTCTCCTTTGACATTAGTACATGAGTTCATAGGGGTATTAAGTGTCACCTTACTTTTTAAAACGCCTAAATAGACAGGCTTATGAAAGAACTAAACGTTGAGTACTTTTAGCGCAATCTAGAATTTTTTCGTAATGTTTTATATTGCAAAACATATTTACTTAAAAGCTTGTGCAGAGATTTCTTCAATTTATGATTTCCCACCAAAGTTTCAACCTCGTCAAGAAAAAGGAATCAAGTCTCTGCAGTCCCTTAAGGATAACATTACAAACATCCTAGTGATATTCTTAAAACTAATTATTGTATAATACATTAGAAACAATAATTTCAAATTTTGGGACGGCTCTGTTTCAAGCAACTGCAAATTTTGATAATGCTGCTGAAAAAACGGAATCGGTTGTATGTATATATGTAATGTGATTTAGAGTCACCACCAATGCAGGTCTTGCCATGTCGTACGGCTCCTCCTAATTGATATTCATATTTCCGTCTGGTGGTTTGACTTTCAGGCGCTCGCCGCGGGAGAAGAATGAATGATTTTTCTCCTTGGTTCGGGCATGGTATCCACGACTTTCTCATCCAGCCCACGAATGCTGCTGAAAAAACGGAATTGTGCCTTTTCTAAGTTAATTAATGGAATCTGAAGCTGTTTTCAAACTTTAACAGGGTGAGCAAATTTCCAAGAAATTCTTGCTGAACTTTTTTAAACAATCTAAGTAACAATGACAGTTTCTCTTCTTTTTCGTTTTGTTTTTTTTTTCATAATAGTGCAATACTGAAGCTTTCGTTAAGTTTTTCATTCATTTTTCTTAATGTTAGATACCGTAATTTCGGGTGAAATTGATCACTTTTCACGGTTTTTCTTGTCTGATTTCTATAATGTTGACAACGCCAAACAACTGAATGCAGAAAAACAAGTATGAAGGTGAGCCTCATTGACTCAAGTACCGACATTTTCTAACAAATGTAATTTTAGTGCTAAAAAATATGTCTAAAATAAAAAATCGGGAGATCTCATTTCGGGGTGAAATTGATCACTTATCAATGCGATTATTGTTAGTTTTCAAAATAACTGTACATAATGAATTTGAACTCCCTGAATCCGAATATGCTTGCCAAATTCTTAACAATACAATATATATAGAAATAATGCATGTTTAAATTTCAAGAATAACGCAGAAAACACCTAAATGTATGCAATTTCCTAAGAAATTTCCTGATATCTAACAGAAATTCAATTATTTTAACCAAATCAATGAATTGGTACGAGTTTTGGTTATGAAATCTAGTTTAGGGATGTATCTTAAGTATCCTAACAAGCTTTCAGGATTATACCATGTCCAAATCCTTGTCTAGAACTAGAAGTTTATTGATGTTTGTCAATACTGCACCGTACAAGATTTTGAAATGTTACATTATTTTCATAGAAATGAACATTTTTGAACGCAAAAAACTTCACAACACACAATTTGGACATACTTACGACAAACAACGTTCATTCACTGTGGGTTACATTGATATTTGTGCTCCATTAGAATTAAATAAAATCGAGTGACACAGTGATCAATTTCACCCTACTGATCAATTTCACCCGAATTTACGGTAGTTTGTTTTGAAAAGTTCAGCGAGAAATTATGTTTTCTCCACAGTAATTCGACATTTATAACATTTTTTAAAACGTAGTTATTTTTAACGACCTTTTTTATCAATATTAACGTACTCTTCAGGAAAGCATAGAATATTCTTGTCGTTTTCTGTTTAATTGAATAGACATTAAGTGTCAACTCATATTCCGGGATACGGGAAGTCCCGATATATGTCAAATTCCGGAATGGACTCTCTATTAATGACGCATCAATTTTAAAGGAAGTTATGCATGTTTGAATTTCGTCCAAATTCCGCCCATCTCAACCTTTTTGTCTAACCCCTGTATCTGCTCTCATACTCATAGAGTGCAACAAACGGCGCAGCACTTGAACTCCGTGGAGCCAAACAGCCCGCAACCAGTCAGGGTTTGGGTTGGCAGGGTGGCAGAAGCGCTGAACTGCTGCAGAGCGTCCACAACGGTGACGTAGACGACAACCACAGCGTAGAGAGCGAGAAAGAGTGAATCAAGAACTCGAACGCCAGTCTTGGGAGCGAACAGCTTCGCTCGACCGCCTCTTCTTAGTCAGCCCCCAGCCGTTAACGGAGTCGTGTGTGGTGCACGGCTGATTAGTACAAGTCCACCGTCGTTCCGAGATAGAACCGAGTTTTCTTTTAGTCGCAGCGAGACGGTTGGACGTGACGTTCTGTTTTTTCGGAGTTCTCGCGCGTTGAACCGTACTGCAGCGTTTCCGCGGAAAGTTTCTCGCGTAGTGTTGGATTGATTTATAGTTATTTCTTCTACGGCGGAGCAGCAAATCTGGGTGAAAGAAGAAAAAGCAATCAATTAACCTCTGGAGAAAAGTATCGTGTAGAACGAAATGTGGAAAAAGCTCCGGTAATCAATTGATCTAGAAAACAAGATCAACCAAAGTGTATACGAAGCGTGTAGAATCGAGAAAAAGTGAGGAAAATATAAAGAAGCATAGAGCATAGAATCACCGTTGCTGATGCTAATAAGAAGATGAAAGCGCAATCATAGTTCAAGAGAAGTGTAACAGCTAAGCAAGAGACTGAGAAAGCGAGCCCAAATAATTGCATCGCTGCTCGTGTGTGTTTGATAAGTCCCAAGTGGTGAATCGTGTTCAGAAAAAAATCCTATTTGCAAGCAGCAAGCAATTTGTTGCGGGTGGAATTGCTACCAGTGAATTACACAAGAAGGTTTTCCACAGAAGCGGGCATGCCAAGAGCAGTGTGCAACAGAAGAAATCCCAAGAAAAATTAAATGTGCTCAATTTGCTGCGTAATCAGTGGCATACATAACTTCGGCTGCCAGCAGCATCTTTGCCGTTGCAGTAGACTCATCAGCTGTGCTAAGCGAAGTACCCTTAAGCCAAGCCTCGGTTAAGAGATTCTACACGACGCCGTCACAGACAGGTTTGATTGAAACTGCACCCTAGTTTAGACGAGCTAGCACTATTGTAGAAGCCAGAACCAACCTTCCCACATTAAAGCTGCCGTAAAGCTGCAATCATGTTGGATCGTGGACCAGTAAGTACTATTATTGCTTCGAGTCGTCGTAAGTTTTTTTTTCTCTTCTGCATTTTGTGATACCTACACACGTGCTGGGTGTCTCGGGTTGGTTGTGCGATTTGCATTGCTATGTGCAGGCCGCTTCTGATGCGATTCTGATTGGATTGAAAGTTGTGTAACTCTCGGATGGATTTATTTATTAGGTGACTCAGCTAGCGAAGGCTGTGAAATGACTGTTGAATGTGGCGTGGAAGACCTTCGGAATTTAATTGACACGTTTACAACACTTGTTTTGCTGATTCGGAAGAATCGATATTGTTATTTTGTCATTTTCACTATGATTCAAGGATGAAATCAGTTTTGGTAAAATCTGAATATTGACCCTTTGGAAGGGCCTCGATAGCTGTAGCGGTGCAGTTATTCAACAAGAACATGCTAAGATGTGTGGATTCGAATCCCACTGGTGAAAGATTTTTCCGAAATTCTTGACTTTCCAGGAAAGAGAGTAGCTTCCTACTTGCCACAATTTATTCAAATGCCATAATGGTTAACATTACATCAGTTAATGACGCGAAGGTACAGAGCTGTGATACAAGTTATACTTTGGGACCCAAATCGCCTTACCCAAGTAGCACGCGAAACATCTTTCAAAGAGAGCAAAGCATATGTAACTTCTTTAGTTCTAGTTCCATTGCATATTAATATCGAAAGCTCATAAAGTTTCATTGCTGTTCCAATGAACTTATATTTTACCCCGTGAATAACGTTTACAATTATTGAAATGACTAGATTTGCTGCAAATGTTCTTTGCAAACAGCAATGAAATTAAGTTTATCAAGATGTGCTCAGGTACTTTTCGGACAACTCTTGCAACTTCTTCCAAAATGCCATTATTAATGTTGTGTTTCAAATAACTTTCATTTATAGCATCCGCAACTTGAGTTTCGCAACGAAAACATGTTCTAGTAAAGTAATTGGCAAAAGCTTTTATTTCTGGGCAATGTGCTCGCTTTTATAATGCCTTGGCGAAGCAATTGTTGGAAGAGCTTTAAAATGTATGATCTTAAGGTCGTAAGTGCGATTCCTGTTCATTTTTTTTCTCTCAAGTATTTTGCAACAAATAAGCAATATTACTATAACAAAAATATGTTGCAAACATACTTCACTTCTTGCTCAACGTTGCAATTGCTGTTCTCTGAAATTATGTATCATATTCTCAACAGTTTGTAACTATGATTAATTTCGAGAGGTATTTTTATTCTTGAGTTGAAGCAAACTATGATGCTTGGGTAGTGATAAACGACCAGATTTCCAACAAGTCCAAGCTCAAGATAGCGATTTCGGATTTTGGTCCAGTTGATGACCTTCTTGAGTTGAAATTTCCGTTCCTTCTCGTGTTATAAAGTATCGTCGTGCTCGCCACACGATCCACATATGTAGGACGAAAATTACATAATAATAGTGAAATTAATCACTGAAAAGCCTTCATAGAACCAAAAGCTAAACATCAGCCTTAATTTAAGTTTGTGGCGTGGCATTAGAAAATAGAAAAAGAAAATGTTTTTGTCACATTTTACAGATGAATCAATATGACCCGATCACACGATAGAGGACACAATTATCAAATGATTGTTCACTCGAAGGAGGTTACAGTATGATTGCACTACTGCAGCTTTGTACACTTAAGTGTCAGTGTTCATTCCACATTGCAATTTTAAAATCTTCTTCAGCTCGTTGGCGTTTCAGTTTCACGATTTCATAAGAGCTAATTGTTTTTTCGTTGCAAGGTATGTAATCATCTACAATTTCAACAGCAACTTAAATCATAAATTTACTTGCTTATTTGTGTAAAAACAAAGAACAAAGGTTCAAACATTGATTCTATTCGGACTTTCTGGTTAAGTGGCTGTGGAAATCCCTTTGAGAGTTATGTTTGTATTATAATGGAAATCCCATTGAGGATTTCGAAGCAATTTTGGAATTATTGAAGAATTATTTTTATACTTATACATAACAAGATTACATCAGAATGTGTTACAATTAATTTAATAACACACCATATTACATGAAGTAATAACAAATTTTATTACAATCCTGTTCTAACTAAAAAATAGTTTAAGCTAAGTTCACGAATATAACAACATTATATCAAAGGTTGTCATGATAACAAGACATGATATAATTGTGTTTTATCGTGTGAAGAACATTTACTAACAACGTGTAATTTTGTCGTTTATTTACGTCACTAATTGTGATGTCATGTTTTATAGATCTGACGCGGAATCAATTGAAAAAAAAAACAGCAAGTCTAGGTTCATATGGCATCAAAAAATGTTTAACCAGTTGAACTTGCATCACCCTTCACATTAAGTGTACCGTCGATGGGGGTGACAATGGGTCTAGGGGGTGAGATTGGGTCGAAACGGAAAAATATGTTTTATGAAATATATCAGCTAATAATGCTGATATTATTAAAGTTAAAAATTCATATGTTAGAGAACATATTATTACACAAAATTTATCACAATATACATTTTAAGAAATTGTAGTTTTTGTAAAATATGTCAACAAACTTGTATGTTGAAACTGCAGAAAATTTACAACATTAAATTTCTCCTGTGCAAAGTATCACGCATGTACTTTAACCTCTATTGTTGTAATAGTAGCAGGTTATTAGTCTTTTCAATACACTTCACTCGTATTTTTTGGAATCTTTTCGATTTTTCCACAAAAAAAAAATTTTTTTTCGGTACGGTGTCTAAAACATTAAAAATGGGGGTGAGATTGGGTCAAGCAAGAACGATTGTGAATGGAATCACAAGTCTACATTTTTGTCGTTTTACGGTGCCGTGTGTACTGTTTCATCATTGAGATGTGTGTATCCTTTCTAAATACAACATCGCTGAACCATCCAACAAGTCTGTTTGAGGATTCCGTGCATCGAATAACAATGCTACGCATTTCGACAACTTCTCAAACCATCAACTGTTTTTCGAGCACATTTTTTTATATTTTATTATTTTTTAGTATTTTTGTATTAAAGAAACATCTTATAGAAGTACAAATGAGTTGGATCGCTGAAATACCGGGATTATGACGTTAACAACTGCCTGAAATCTTTTGATCGTGGAATATCACACCGAAATTTAACTATTTGCGAAGGTTTAAAATAATCACTGTTTCAGTACACTTTTGACAAAATTGAAAAGGCTTCATGGAAATGGGGATGAGACTTTGAAGACAAATTGAAGGAAAATAAAACAAGTAAACTTATGTAAACGTGACGACAAATGCTGGGCTTACATAGTTTTTCCTTATAGCTCTTCAATTTTGTTGGTATAATCGTACTTTTAAGTGGGTTTATCATACTCGTGAAATATCTTAGATGTCTTTTCGTCTTGTTTCGATCGTATTTCATCAATATTTTTTAGCTGTGAATGGTTTTGCAATCATATTCTCAAAAACGAGTTATTTCAATTACAGTACCCCAATGACACCTTCTCTATGGGGTGAGATTGGGTTATATTTCATTCACTTGTAGAGCCGTAGTGAATAAATATTTTTCTTTAATTTTTGGACAGTTGTTAATGTACCATCAAAGTACATACACACCAAATTTTAAGTTTTTTGGAGTTCAATTGCTATAGTTATTCAATAAATAATTCGTACATATCCTTTTTTGACCCATTCTCACCCCCAACGACGGTACCAAAAGCCTCAATCGTAGAGGCGTCAGGTCTATTCCGGTGGTTTGGTTCATTCATCATTTATTTAGTTGAAATCTAAACAGATAACACTTTATCAACAATTTCACGCCACAACACTCGGTTCGTGGCCGCATTTCTCCATCCTCGGTACCGTGATGCATCAATACCCGGACGCTTAAGGTGACACAAATGTTCGAACTCTAATATGAGTGTGTTGTTTTAGGACATTCTTAATGTAATATTGTTTAATAAATTGTTTCAAGCCAGATCTTCACGAAAGTGATGAACTTTTTGGTAAAAAACATGATTTTAATATGAAAATCATTCAAATATTAGAGCATGTCTTGTCTATAAATCCGGACACCTGATGAAAACGATGTCTTTAAATCCGGACACTTTTGAATCGATATCCGGACATCGGTATTATAGTATGTAATATTCGTTCAATTCAAATAAAATCATATCAACACACAATGAAATATCAATGTTTAGTAAATTTGATGTCCACTCTTGCCCTACAATTTGAAAAAGAATGGCACGTTTGTAATATAAGTGGTTTGATTACCTGAAACGAAGTACATGTTGCTTGAACTGCACTCGAATTGACTCAAACAGTTGTCATTAACGTTGTGCACAATTTATTTCACATTAAATTTAATTCTGATAACTCACTATGCTTCCCCTAGTTATTTTTCAAGTTTTCTCTTACTTGAATTCCTGAAAACTCACTTACACTAGTTGTACGTTGGTCTTCTAGACGATGTCCATATCTTAAAACAATGGATCGTAATCCGGACAGTCTTTTAAAACACCGATAAATATATATTTCCAACTTATTTATAACAGTGGAGTCCCCAAACATCCAAATTATCTCTTCTAAAACACTTATGGTTGGAACTTTTTATAAAAACATTGTTCACAAACTTTTTCTGCACTCAAACGATATTCGCGCGTTCACCGATCGTAAAATTTGAGTTGGAGCTGGACCGCGACGAGATGACGTCCTACGCGAACAAATAATTTGTTTTTATTTTTATTGATTATTTGACGATGGTTACTAGATCAGAAATAAATGTTAAATGATTAATATTGTTAAAGGTAAAATGAAAGAATAAAACCCAAACATATTATCACCTTATTATAACTTTAATTTATCAATAGCACCAGAGTGTCCGGATATTGGTACCGTCCGGATTTTGATTCACCACGGTACTGCCCCACGCTCTTAAAATCGCTGCACACTTGATCCGCCTACTTTGCTCGCTGCGCTCCACGCCTTCTTGGACCAACCGGAACACCATCTTTGCAGTGCAGCCAGTGGTTCTTAAAATTTGACACCCACATTGATATTGCACCGCACATTTTCCTAATTGGCCACTTCCCCCAGGACACCTAGAACCCACTATAAATTGATCAGAACATCTTATGGTTCTGAATACATTCACGGAAGCATCATATTAAAATTTGATGCCCATTTGGATATAGTTCCGGTTGATATATACATGATTGGAAAAACAAACGTGACTGATCATGTTTTCCGGAACAAGTTTTACGGAAATGGCCACACATCGGAAGATTTCCAACGAATCTTATTGCGTCCATCTGCATTCAGTCTTCGATTAGATCTAGTTTCATGGAAAAATGTTACCATCCATAGAACGTCGGACCGCACAAAATTTTAAGCGACAGAAAAAAGGTGTTTTGGACATGACCTCGAAAAAGCCGGAACATCTCCGATGTCCGGTGGCCACTATGCATAGTCAGGCAAACTTTGCCATCGAATGCTTCCAGATGCATCCAATTTCATCCATTTTTCAAAAAGTTATGAGCATTTGAATTTGGGCAAAATTTTGTCTATCCCCTGTACTTTGTCTTGGTCGCATTCACCACCAGTCTATTTTGCTGCCTCGCGTTTCAGGCGGGTGTACAGGGCTGCCATCTTTTAAAGTGTTCAGCCGACAATGTCCATATCATCCGCGAAGCAAACAAATTGACTGGATCTCGTAAAAATCGTACCCCGGCTGTTGAACCCGGCTCTCCGCATAACACCTTCTAGCGCAATATTGAACAACAGGCATGAAAGTCCATCACCTTGTCGTAGTCTCCGGCGGGATCCAAATGAACTGGAATGTTCGCCTGAAACCTTTACACAATTTTGCACACCCTCCATCGTCGCTTTTATCAGTCTCGTGAGCTTCCTTGAAAACTGTTCTCGTCCATGATTTTACATATCTCTACGTGGTCGATACTATTGTATGCCGCCTTGAAATCGATGGAAAGGTGTTGCGTTGGGACATGGTATTCATGACATTTTTGGAGGATTCGCCGTACAATAAAGATCTGGTCCGTTGTCGATCGGCCGTCAACGAAGCCGGCTTGATAACTTCCCACGAACTCGTTTACCACAGGTGACAGACGACGGAAGATGATCTGGAATAATACTTTGTAGGCCACATTTAGAACGGAGATCGCTCGGAACAATCTAATTTGTCGCCTTTCTTGTACATGGGGCATATTACCCCTTCCTTCCACTTCTCCGGTAGTTGTTCTGTTTCCCAGATTGTGCCAATCAGCCGGTGCAGACAAATGGCCAGCCTCTCCGGACCCATCTTTATGAGTTCAGCTCCGATACCATCCTTACCAGCAGCTTTATTGTTCTTGAGCTGGTGAATGGCATCCTTAACCTCCCTCAAAGTGGGGGCTGGTTGGTTTCCGTCAAAACTGACGAAGGCATTTCCTTCGTTGTCCCATTCAGGTGCTTTCAGCGCCATTCAGGTGCTCGTCGAAGTGCAGCTTCCACCTTTCGACCACCTCACGCTCATCCGTCAAAATGCTGCCATCCTTACCCCTGCACATCTCGGCTTGCGGCACGAAGCCGTTGCGGGATGCGTTGAGCTTCTGATAGAACTTTCGTGTTGCTTGAGACCGGCACAGCTGTTCAATCTCCTCGCATTCCGTCTCCTCCATGTGGCGTTTTTTCTACCGAAAGAGCCGGGTCTGCTGTTGCCGTTTCCTTCTATAACGTTACACGTTCTATCGGGTCACTTGCTGCAGCACCTCGCTGCATTCTTCTTCTGCAGAATCTGCCTACATTCCTCATCAAACCAATCGTTCCGTCAACTTCGGCTCACTTACCTGCTTTTACTGTTCTCCAGAAGTCCTCAAGAGGGGCTTCCTCTAGCTCACCCTCTTCCGGTAATGCAGCCTCGAAGTGCTGCGCGTACGCAGCTGCGACAACCAGTTGCTTAAGCCGCTCTAGGTCATACCTGGGTGGCCGTCGGTACTGTACGTTTTTAACGATGGAGAGTTTTGGCTGAAATTTAACCATCACCAGATAGTGGTCAGAGTCGATGTAAGCGCCACGATAGGTCCTGACGTCGATATTGTCGGACAAGTGCCGTCCATCAATCAGAACGTGGTCGATTTGTGATTCTGTCTGCTGTAGTGATCTCCAGGTGTATCGGTATGAAAGGCTGTGCTGGAAGTAGGTGTTACGAATGGCCATATTCTTGGAGGCGGTGAAATCAATTAGTCGAAGGCCGTTTTCGTCCGTAAGCCGGTGGGAGGGTCCTGGCCGGACAGCCTCTATGTCCGGACACTAGACGTTTTTCATAAACCAAGAGTAGTTTTCAAACTATCGCGTCATAATGCAATACAAAACGCTGATTCCGTCGAAAAAAAATTTAAAACCACTTATTATTTGATATGATCCATGGAAAACACATGCTATATCTTTATTCTACGATATTGGTAAGAATTTCCATCAGCTAGTTTTTTTTTTATTTATTAACGAGATTTTTAGCTATAGGCTAGTTCATCTCGGGACCAACAGCTTTACTTACCTTCCGAAGGAAGTCGTCACTAGAACTTTTTACGTCATAAGTGACAATCTTTGGGATGGGATTCGATCCCAGGTCCTCGGCGTGAGAGGCGTGTGTTCTAACCACTCCCGTTCCCCATAAACTGGTTCACTTGTATGAACTTAGTGAATTTAATGTCCAGGCATAGACGAAACTTAAAAATTAATTCAGAGTTTATTATGAGCATTGATGACCGTACATTTCGTAGAGATTCAATAAATGAGGCTTTGGATTAGCTTACCATTGTCAATGTGTACAAATCTTGAGTTCAATTTTTTAAAGTCATTAACGGTGCCGGCCACGTTCTTACGGTTATCGGGGTAGGGAAGGAATGTTAGTTATACAACCAATGTTACTAGAGGCCGAATATGCCTCTGCATCTCCACAGTCATGTCATGGGAAGGACATTGGGTTAGTATTATAAGGAGAAGGTCTATCCATCTATCTATCTATCTATCTATCTTCTACCTTCTATATAAATAAAAATGGAATGGTGTTTGTATATCACGAAATGGCTTGAGAACGAGTTAACGGATTTACCTGATTCATTCACTGTTGCATTCGTCAAAGATTTCGACGTGTATTTGTGAGGAAAAAGTTTAGGATTAGTCTACGGAATAGTTGAAAAGACTGAAGAAAACCTGGGTGATGTGAATTTAAAAAGTAGAAGCATTAGCCGTAGAAGACTAATGATTTAGAGCATGAATCAGAGTGTTCAGGTTGATACGAAGGTCAATTGAAGTGAAAATATCAACGAAAACTTAGATGTTAGAAAACCACGTTCGAAAATTAGAATTGACGTAACTTTTAGCTCTTGAAGTTTTTATGATATGGTGTCGAATCTGATACCTTGATATTTCTTTTTGAATGGGCTAGAATCAATGTATGGATATATTTTCTGAATTGCAATGAAAATGTTCAAACATATTTGTTTTGCTCGCGTATTTTGCATGATGTTCATTTTACCACTTACCATTTGGCCAGCTGTTGGTAAAATGAACATGGGCATCGTTTTTTTTGCTAGCGATAAAAAGGTGTAGAAATTTAGCTATTCTAGTCTGAATTCGTGTTGCTGCTTCAGATGACATCCCTATTTTTGATGATGTGCGATAGAACTATACAAGTTCATTGATTTTCTATCAGAAACAAGATGATATTCTTAAGGTGTTTATTTTACCACCTCTTCCTCTACTTGATGATAATACAAAGTTTGCCGGGACCACTATTTGAATCATAAATCTATAAAATCAGTCGAAGTGAAAAGAAAAAGATTTTGTCGATATGAACATCCCACAATTCCAATATTTGACCTTTGACCTCGTTTCAAATTAAAAAAGCCAAATAGCTTTAAACTCATCTGCGTAATTTATGGTTGCAGCCTAACGTTGTGGATGGCTAGTACGTGAAAAAGAATGCAATGGATCGCACGTGTCTCAGTACGTTTAATGTCTAAATATGCTTTTCATATTGTTATTTCATCTCTTCGCTTTTTGGCACGACCCAGTGAGTAACTGTAATAAGTTAAGATTTGCAGTCCATTAAATACGATCCATTACATCCTTCGGCTCATCCAAGTTAAAGTTCAAATTTTAATCGATTCGAATCGATGTACAAGAAATAAAGATTCCTCGCTAATGCTAGTGATGATGGAGATGATGGGTGATGAAGTGAGTGGAGTAAAAACGGTTATGGAAATATTTTCCGCCAAATCGACTCCGGACGTGTGCCGGGCGCTGAGAGTCGGCGTCTGCCTGGGTGGGACCTGAAACGGAATATGTAATGGGATCATTTGATGGGACATGCCATCGCTTTTTACGATTATTAAATCCACTGTGGATACGCTACAAACAGATGATTTTATGATTCGATGTTGCCTTGAGCTGGTGTAATTTGGTAAAACAGTGGCAGTGGGAGGGCATTTGGCGAGGATTCCAGGATTGGATGTTAATGACAGCACAAAACTTATCACACTGAAACTTTTTGTGTGCACTACATGTTACGATGAATGAGCAAAACATAAAATAACCCAAGCATAAAACACTAAGAAAACATTCGCGTGGCATATGGAAAGTAATGTCAAAAACGGAACCCCCGCTTGCCCCTCCTAACAGCCGCCTAGGATATCGTTGCTCTCCGTCCGGAAAAGCGTTTTCAACATTAATTTGAGACATATTATTTTCAGCACAATGCTTCCGGAAGCAAGAACCTTCCGAGGAGAGCAGATTTAATTAAACCAATCAATAATTTACCTTTTTCTGAGCAACGGATCGGATGTTGAATTGGATCATTTTTGCGGAAGGTTTACGCCATTCTCCACCTGGCACACAGAAACAGGTAGCTAATGAAGAAAATTTGATTCGATTTCCCGGCTGTTTTTTTTTCTATTTCTTCTATCTGACATCTGAGCAATTATTGGAGCTTTTTGTTTACATACGTCCGCATTTGTTGCATTTTCAACTGTTTCGGAATAGGACTATTGATTTTTATATACCTATATAAACGAAAATATAATGAGAGATAATAACGGACATTATTTTATGAAGGTCTAAGCGCCATTTTGTTTGATGTAATTTGGGTAAATGAGCCGTCGCGACGGATATAATACGACGTTTCTGCATTGTCTGGGTCAATAATCGATGCTATGAAGGACAAGGCTGTCAGACTCTAGGAATGATCACCAAAGTTTCATTGTGTAGGAAGTTCGTTGCGTCCAAAGCCTTAATTGCTACATGATATTGATTTTTTCAGAAACAATTAGCAATTATCAGTTTTGTACTATTAACTATGCATCAATCAGTAGGCGCACATCCATTAACATGTGTAACAGCTAATGAGAGAACTATTCAGGTAACTATTTTTAATATTCACACGATGTTGACAAAAAGGTAGCACGCCAACCTCTTCACATTCCATGCAAAGAATATACGCAATGCATGCAACTGAAATCAGTTTTCTGGTCAAAAATATACCACGCTTATCCGTTTGTGGGGTGTTTTTGCTATCTTATCTGCCTGCAGTTAGCCGTGAATTGAAATATGGGAATCCTCAATCGACGTCACAATCGACACATGCGACACATATGAAGCACTGCCGTCACAACATGAATCATATGGTATATCGGCAGTAACTCACGCAAAGTCAACAGTATACCTTGAACTTACCCTATGTTCTTGGAAATTTAAGATACACCGAGACACCGAGACTTACACTGCTTCCTAGTTATCAGTTTGATGCATAAGTTCTTTGTATTATATCGCAATTTTCGTGAAACAGAGATCCTACTTCTGCGTATTATGTTTTTGTTATTTTACCTGAATAATTTTCCCGTTCAATTTATTCCCTCGTTATTGAATCCAGATAGTTGCCGTTTTATTGTTACAGATTTTGATAAGCTCAGAGCTGTAAACTCGCTTTTCAAACAACTTTATCGTAAAGTTTAACTGAATACTCATACTGAGCTAATCTGTTGGGTCTTCTATTATTTTTTGTTTTTTTTCTGATACCCGATTTATAGAATGGTTCTCTGCAACCATTCTATAAATCGCAATGTTTGCTATCTCGTAATGTTTAAACATGATTTTCACATGAAGGTGGAAGGCTTTTAAGGGACCTTCTTTAACCTAGTGGCAAATTCATCGACTACAAAGCAAAGTCGAGCTGAAGGAGTCAGGGTTCGATTCTCGGTCGGTTGATTTTTACATAATGGAAATTTCCTTGACTTTCCATTAAACTGCAAACCAGCCTCTCTCCCAGTCAGTGACGTTATACCAAGAAGTAGAAAAATGATAAGCGAACATTTTGACTGGCTTTCGTTTTAATGCATATCAGAAGATGGCCATTTTTTATTTATCTCGCTTTTACGATAGGGTCGGGTGTCATAAGGCATAACGGTACTGGTATAATTCAAACTATGATGTTTCAACTGGTAAATGTAGGAAACATTTAAACCTTAATTATGAATATGTAGCTAAGAAGAAAATACGAGAGTCAGAAATATTGAAAACGAGTCAAGAAAAAGTCGAAGCATAACCTAAAATGAACAGGTAAGATTCTTGCTATAAACGTTATGCAGGACGTCTATCGATACTTTTCCTATCATTTGTCTCATTTTATCATTACAGGTATACCTCGATTTAGTTGACCCTCGATTTTATGTACTTCATTTTATGGACATTCAAATTTCATGCTATGTTTCATAATGATTCACCAATTCTGAACACGCGTTCGGTAAAGTAAACATTTGTAAGAAGTTTACCAATTAGAGCGCTATGATAAAAGAGTGATGGGGTTCCATTTCGTTGTAAACATTTTATGTATATACAACTCTCTTGCAAGATCCGACGATTTGTTTTTTGTTTGGGATGAACCCCTGAAACCAGTTTTCTTTACTTTTTGTGGTATACCCGTGTACGTCCCTCCTTTTTCCATAATTTTGCAAAGGGCCTCTTTAGAAAAAAAGTAGTTTGAAAGTTTATTTACAATCAAATAACTATTTGAAAAGGAGAATTTATATGTCATCAAAAGTAGAAGTTCTAACATTAAGTTTTTGATAGTGAAAAAAGGAACATTTTTTCAATACGGCGAGAATTAGTTGGACCTGCTAGTCAAGATAATGTACAAGATTCAAACAAATAGAATCTCGTACTACACTTGTTCATGCATATATATATATTGTGATTGATTCTACCCCATCACCCCGAATCCCATTACCCCAAATGTCATTAACCCGAACTCCATTACCCAGAATTCCAAAACCCCAAAATGTCATCAATATCATCATGTCAAGATAATTTAAATTCGGGGAAATAGCATTCGGGGTGATGGAATTCGGGGTCATGGTACGTTCAGGGTAATGGAATTCGTTGTAAAGGCATTCGGGGTAATGGGGTAGAATCAATGTGATTATGAAGACTTCAGTGCAAACTCATTAGTACCTTTTTGACATTTAAGCTTTTCATTTGGGGTTTGTCCCAACTAGCGAACCCCATTTAGGGGCACTTTTTATGTCTAATGTCAATATTATATGCAAAAGGATGCTTCAACAATCCACCACAATAAAAATCGTAAGAATATTCGTTTCAACACTTGAAATATTCACAAAAATGTAGATTTATTTTAGTTTTCAAATAACCCTAGAAGAAAATAATGTTTAATAATTTGGTAAATTTTACCATTCCTTTGAAACTTCTGATAGTACTCAACAATTCGTGCGCGAAATAAAATTTGTTTGTGAACAATATTATTGGAAAACAAAATATATTTTACTAGTTGAAGTAGCGGAGAAAAATGAATCACCTTCATTTATGCCAGAATATTTTTTTATAGTATAGTCAACTTAGTGTACCATGACAAGTGGAACACTTTGCTAGATAATAGGTTGAACCTAGTGTCGCAATTTAATACTTTAATTACGTGGTCTGTTAAAGTAGATGAAAAAAAAATGAATTTAGTACTATACTATTTAATTCCATTAGAGTTTGTATCCTTTGACAGATACGCATATTTCGACCTCAACTGTAAGGCCGTCTTCAGTGTCGTGTACTAGACTTGACTGAGTCGAGTATAGTACACGACACTGAAGACGGCCTTACAGTTGAGGTCGAAATACGCGTATCTGTCAAAAGATACAAACTCTAGTGAATTAAATAGTATAGAACTATCGGTTTTTCATCTGGATTTAGGTATTCCACTAAACAGCTCGAAGATTTATTATCGTGGTCTGTTTATTATGTGTTAGGTGTTAGGTCTCCAACAAAAATAACCCGCTGGAATTGATAATTTCATGCAAAACTTATACAGTTTCCTTTTCCAATATTGTACTGTTCGTCATTAGCTCATTTCTATATTGTTTTGAATAAAAGTTATACGATTGCATGAGGTGGCACATATTGCCCGATATGGTTGGTGAAGATGCAGAAAAACATGGTTTTCAAAAACGTTCCCAAAAAAATCTAGTTAGTGTTAACATTGATTATCGATGTAACATGAAAGTATAAAACATATTTTTTGTGTGAAATCTTGAATAAAATCTAAAATTATGGATATATCTGGAAAAGTTCTAGAATAGATATCTTATGTCAGAATTCGTGGAAGAATCCATGCAGAAAACAAATAAATGAATCCTAGAAAAAAGGGGCTGATAATATTTTAACCTTCCGGTCGTCGCGCGTTTTGCCACCGCTAGAACCACCACGCTGTTGTTGTGAACGAAAAGCGAGGTTTTTTCAGCAGTGTTATACAAAATACAACAGCGCGACGACTGAAGTGTTAAAACGTTATGAAAAATTCAAGAAAATGTTATAAAGTCAACTCTCCCTTACTCGATATTGAAGGGACCATCGAGTTAGGGAGGTATCGAGTTACAGAACACAAAACCAGTGCAACTGCGATTTAAGGGACCATCGAGTTAGCCAAGGAAACCAACTTTTACTATGGTTCTCTAACTCGATATCGAGATACGGAATATCGAGTAAGGGAGAGTTAACTGTAGTAGAACATGCCTGAATTTGAACCATCAAATCGATTAAACCCACTATAATAATCACATTGAATAGACATGATGCCATCATTTTTCCAGTGACTTTCCGTTTAAACATAATGCAAAAATATTAAAAAAACCTAAAAGTAAATTAAATCATTTTGTCAGGAGTTCATTTAGTTTTCCTATTTTTTCTTCAAAGATTTACTCGTTCAAAAATTCTTCAAAATCTTGTTTGGAATTCTATCATGAGTTCTATACTCATCACCTTTGAAACCTGTCAAGAAGACACGAGGTAATAACCCGTTTGAAAATCATAGGTTATCCTCCAGACAAGAGTTTTACGAAATCCTCAAAGAAATCTTCCAGGAATTAGTACTGTAGTAGTAGTCGAAATTCTTGCCAAGACTCCATCAGATTTCAGCTAAAAAGGCGTCAAAGATTTTAGCATGATATAACTAATAATCGTGATATAACTAACACATAGCTCATAACTCTACTAGCCATTCTTCGCTAGTTACAGAGAAGATGCGGCACTGAAATTTTATTGTTTATCAAGAAAAAAAAATTGTAATAGTTGCACAGACCCTCTGAAAAGTCAAGGAGGTCCTTTGGGAAACACTGTGAATTCTTAAGCATCTTCACCAAAGACCAGTATCAGTTACTCGTATCCCAGTACCAGTTACCAGTACCAGTTACTCGTATCCCTAATTATCTGCCTATATATTCATGGTCGCATATAGTTTGTATATAGACCGTTTCCTTGATCGCTATTAAGAAGTAGTGAAGGCTTCTGTTTGTTAATTTCTAAACTTTCAGCAACGTCTATTTTCCAAGATCTTCATCTTCGTGCGATGCCTATGTTATCCCTTGTCATTTGATGTTCATCCTGGAGAAAATGTTCGGCTTCTTTTGCTTTGAAGTCATACGCTTATCCCTTTCTAATTCCTTGCACGCTTTTTTAACATCAGCAATGTTTTTTGAATTTAATTTCTAGAGTTCCTTTTGTTTACCCTATATAGATTATATTACAATGAAGCCATGAAATTGTTTATATTCCTACCCTATTCTTCTTCTTTCTGGCGTTACGTCCCCACTGGGCAGAGCCTGCTTCTCAGCTTAGTGTTCTTATGAGCACTTCCACAGTTATTAACTGAGAGCTTACTATGCCAATGATCATTTTTGCATGTGTATATCGTGTGGCAGGTACTAAGATACTCTATGCCCTGGGAAGTCGAGAAAATTTTCAACCCGAAAAGATCCTCGACCGGTGGGATTCGAACCCACGACCGCTACGGCTATCTGGGCCCCAATTCCTGCCCTATTCAGTTTATTTTTTTATCCTTTGTTGATCCTGTGTTTGTTATCTTGCTATCGAAATTTACCACTACTCTTTTAATCTTAAATCCTCTTTCTCGATAGTAAATGTTTTCATACTTTTTTCTCTATATTTGTTTTGCTTATGATTATTTAAGTTGCAATAGAAATAAAAATAAATTTTAGTCAACATTTTCATGGCTATTTCGATGGTCCCTTGAACCGTAGTTACATTAATTTCGTATCGACTTACTTGAGTACTGTATTTCTTCTTTCAAAATCATTATATTTTTGTATAAGTTTAATCTGTTTCTGTAGTTTCTTTATCAAATATTTTGATATTCTACATACAGCTAGAATAAAAAAAAGTGTTCTGGGGATCCCGATTGTAACAATATCCGAATCAATTCTAGTGACCCAGTAACCCAAAAATCGTTAAACAGAATAGGAAACAGCAAACTCACTACGATTAGTTCCACCAGTGAATCGTCGCACTAGTTGATTGCAATACACTGTCCTGGCATTCCTCCCTTGAATAGGGTACTGACTGACGAAGCTCTGCTGCTGCGTGATTGATCATTAGTCACCGCTTTGTCAGTTCCAAGCATCACTATAAATATATAGGGTGCCGGTGCCATTAGTGGGCTACTTAAGCTATAAAAATCATAACAAAATAACGAAAAGCCATACCAGAGATCTTTTGGCGTCAACAGAAAGATTTCAACCTCTACTATATGGGAAAAATATAAAAAGAGTGATAAAACTATTTTTTTAACATAAAATCGCTTGAGCCACTATTGGTACACGTGTTCCAGTAGTTGCGCTAGTGCTCCAGTAGTAGACGTTTTGGAATTATACAAGGAATTTTAAACAAAAAGGCAAATTTTTACACAGGTTTAACATTTTTCCCTTCAAACAGCAACTAATATCTTTCGAATGAAGCATTAAGAACATCTCTGGGACTGTTCTTCATTTTTATACATCCATTTTAAAAACTGCTTCCATCCGTTGATCCACTACTGGAACACGACGACAACTATTGGTGCAAGGGAGCAAATTTTTTGCGTAAAATTAATTATTTATATGACTTTTTGATGAAATAAAAAGCTGAAATTTGGCAAATCGACTAAACTAGAGGCGATCTATCCACCAAAAATAGCACATATCGTTTTTATCAAAAAATGTACGTTTTATTCCATAGTCCAATCTACTGGTACATAACAACCATTGGTACCGGCACCCTAGTGGTTATTGAGATAACAAAGGAATGCGTTCTCAATTCGGTTGCTGGAAGCTATCGCATTCATATGTGCGTCGTAAATTAAGGCTACGAACGTTTCCTGGAACGCTTGAAATGTAGGGGTCAGTTCTCCAAATTTACGATTTATAATGTTTACGATCGTAATTAAAAGCAATTATTTCTCGCTGACTAGTATATCTGATGCCGCATGCTTTAAAGTTCATAAAGACGTTACGCAACCGGCTTGGCAGCTTATTCACGGTGCAACTTGAAAAGTGCAAGTGATCTATGACCTGCAAAAGGTAAACTCCGTCGTCGGACTTATATCCAGTGCTTCAATCTCCGTCCAGCTCGAAATGCAACACAAAGCAGATTTTGCCTCTCTATACTGGGAACGAAGGAGACTCTTATCTGTAAACAAACATGCTACAAAAGGGGGAAGTGGCGATGCACAGTGCTCGAGATTTAAAAAAAATCATGGCAATAATTATGCATTCTTACTATTATAGTGTTTTTTTTTTTAATAAAATCCTGTTGGGGAACATGACTTAGGGTTGCAGTCCCTGTTTCAACCATAGTTACATTATTTTTGTTTCCATAGACCAAAACATTTTTGTAGGCAAACTACGCAACCGGAGTGTTTTCCATTCCGCAGTTTCTGATGAGCACTTGAACAAGATATCTCCGTGGGGAGCGACGTATAGTGAATCAGTTTATGCTATGCTAAAATTTATATTTGAAAACTGGGTTTTTGCCAGTTTTTTTAAACTACACCTTTGTGTCTTTGAGGGGTCTAGGCTCGGACTGCGGACATAAACAAATGCTCGTGTGCCCTTTATGCAAACTTCCTCCATTTGTCGGCAGCCGAGCTCAAGCCGAGCAATGCGATAACTCGACGCTGTGGTCAGCTGGTCGCAGCAGCTTATCGAGTCGTTCGGCTCTGGTGACTGCAGGTCCGGACCGTAACCACGCCGTGAGTCTCTCTAGCCTCTATTAGGCGGACCGAATGGCCGTTCATCGGGCCGCCAGCTGTTTTGTGTGGAATAGCGCGATAGCGGAAAATGGTCATTTGTGTGAACAACGACCAGCGCACAAATGGATCTGTTGTAGGTACATAAAGGCGGACAGCGCCAAAAGCAGTAGCAGCAGCACTGTGTTGAACGGATTGTTACCGATTGGGTAGTGGCAACAAAGGGCAGTCGGTTCGATCTTGATAATGGTGGGGAAATTAATCTGAAAGAAAGTGTTCGGCATTCAAAAGAGCATTCAGTTTTGTTAACTTGTCATCGTAAATGGATGATGTAGTCGGTTTGTTTCAGTACTTCCTGGCTTATTGTTAGAACTGTTGATCAAAACGTTTTTTAATTGAAATTCTCAATGAAATTTTTGGACTAATATAAAATACTGACTAATCCCATTAGTGTGAAAACTGCTATTGACACAACATTATATTGTAGATTTTTTTTCACGAAAATTCTTCATTTATGTGATTTGTATTGCCATTGATGTAATATCCTGGTATTCGTAGTTTTCATAGACTTCCACAAAATTATTGTTTTTAACAAGACGTCAACATGTTTAAAGCAGTATCAGGTTATTTATAAGCAAAAATCTATTACGAATTCATCAAAAGATTTTGAAGAACAACTTTCCAATACAAGGATGATCAGATTTTATCGACTCCTTTTAAAACTTGCATTTGACTTTCTTTTTACATGTAAAATGAATATATTAGAGTTCTTTTGGTTCTACGTTTTGCTTTTTTATGGTAAAATTTAAATGATTAAGATGAAACAGCTTGCCATCCCAAACTGCACAAAACTCATCAAATAAGCATCGAACTACAGTATCTTTTTGTTATAGCTTGGTACACTGGCATAACACTAAATCAAGAATAAGAAGTTTTTTAATTGATATTACTTCAAATAAGTGCTTCGGAAAACTTGAATAGGGACAAAGGCAAAAGAATCTAAAATTACAATCTTATAGCAATTTTTGAACAAAAGCAATTCTGAATTTAAATTCAAAGTTTTCCATAAAAAGAGGTTGATTTTATCGAGTGCATACATCTGTAGGGGAAAAGCACGACAAGAATTCTGTGACAATTTTCAGATTTTCATACAAAGTAGGCCAGAATATAACGGGTCGAAAACTACTGCTGCGTCGAAAATTGGTGCTCTTTCCCTAATACAGTAAAATCTCCATGAGTTGATAATAAAGGGACAATCAAATCGAGTCATGAAACTCATGGAGGTAACTGCGAACAATTATCATATGAATTCTTCCTGATTTTTGAATGTATGAAACAATGCTGAGCAACGGACAAATACATTACTGCACAATAAATTTAAAAATATTCGTTAATTTGAACAGAGACCAATAAATAGAAGAAGATTTATTAACACTTAAAAAAAAAAAAATGAGGGTGTTTTAAAAACTACTATTGAAGTTTTTCGGCAACATAACATTCTTTAGAAATTGTATCTATCATCTCAAAATGAGCATAAGCATTGATGACCGTACAGTTCGTAGTTGCCACTCCGTGATTGACTCGAATAATTGAAATTGTACAGAGAACCTACAGATGCAGCCTGGGAGTAACATACCATCTCCATTTAAATGTACAGTTTTGAGACCTCCAAACTTAGTAATGTAAATAACGACGCCGGCCACGTCTTTACGGTCATCGGGGAAGGGAAGGAAGGTTTGTGTGACGTCCATTGCTACTAGAGACCGAGATCACATCTGCATCTCCATGGTTTCCACAGGAAGGGGAATTGTTATTGGGAGGGTTCAAAAGCTACATGTTCAGGATTCACCTTTGTAAGTGATGCGATTCATATAGCCTCACTTAAAAAAAATGTGCGATAGTGCGTCGACATTTTTAATATCGAACTATTCAAAGGTTAAGTTTAATAATTGAGACAAATGAATAATATAACTGTTACATGTACCTCAATTTTTTCACAAACCAGGAATAAGGGCTTATGCCGACACTCACAGTGACGAACCATCCATAGGTTGTTTAACGTTTAATTAAATGTAACATTACCACGATGAACTCGCTTGCTTGGGCTTTTCACTCTTTGTGACAATTTCCCTAAAATGAAAATAAAAAAAAAATCAAATTATGGCGTAATTAACTATAATAACATTCCAATCAATTCCATCCGAACTTTACAAAATCTAATAATATAGTAGTCTTGAAATTTATATGAATACGGACACCAGGAAGCAAAATTGTATTTCTTTTTCTCATATGATTCAGTCGTATGGGTTTAAGTGTGGCATGATCAATTCAAGGTTTGGTAAACTTTATATAAGCAAAGTGAACATGTAAAATTTTACTGCTTCTGTTAAAACAGATTAGAAGACAATTTTTTAAATGAAAGCATGAGATGGTGATAAAAATATGTATGAGAGAAATACAAGTTTCCATCATTTTTAATAATATAGGACAGATTTGTCCGTTTGGTCCATCTAGCTCAAATACAAAACAAATTCAGGACATGCCCATCATGCAAGATTTTTCCTTAGAGTCCTGTTGGCGAGTCCTGATGCCGAGAACTCTTACCACGGATCTGTAAGTCTGAGCTTCTAAGGTTGAAAGTGGACTTAGTTGAATAAATTCATATATTTCGTCGGTTGGGTCCATATGGCTCAAATACAAAACAAATTCAGGACATGCCCATCATGCAGGACTCGTCCTTAGAGTTCTGTTGGCCAGTCCTGATGTCTAGAACTCTTGCCACGAATCTGTAAGTTTGACCTTCTAAGGTTAAAAATGGACTTATTTAAAAAAAAACATATTTTTCGTCAGTTTGGTCCATCTAGCTCAAATACAAAACAAATTCAGGACATGCCCATCATGCAAGATTTTTCCTTAGAGTCCTGTTGGCAAGTCCTGATGCCGAGAACTCTTGCCACGGATCTGTAAGTCTGAGCTTCTTAGGTTGAATTGGACTTAGTTGAATAAATTCATATTTTTCGTTAGTTTGGTCCGTATGGCTCAAATACAAAACAAATTCAAGACATGCCCATCATGCAGGACTCGTCCTTATAGTCCTTTTGGTGAATTGCGGTATTTGAACCTACTTTAGAGCGGTCATGAAAGCCAGTGGCTCTGGTAATGCTTTCGAAAAAATCATTGTCCAAAATCTTAAAATTTGATACATATATCGATATGTTGCCGCACGTGTTTCCAATTGGCCAGGAACCTACTTTAGAGTGGTCAAAGCATTTAACGGCACTGAATATTCTCCCGGAAGCACCATCTTGAAGTTGTATGCCCATTTGGATATAAATCCGGTTGATATATACATAATTAGAAACACAAACGTGACTTACCATATTTTCCGCAACCAGTTTTACGGAAACGGCCATATTGCAGATGATTTCAAATGAGTCTTAATGCGTCCGCCGACATTCAATCTTCAATTGGTTCTAGTTCCTCTCAAAAATGTTAACATTTTAGATCTTCAAACCGCACAAAATTACAAATGTGATTTAGACATGACTTCGGAAAATCCAGAACAATATACATGGCCAAACGAATTACTGATACTAAATTAAATTTGCCATCGAATGTTTCTGGATGCATCCAATTTAATCAATTTTCCTAGAATTTGAATTGGGGCAAAATTCTCAATTATTCGCCCTATATGGTACCGTTCGCAAATTACGTAACGTTTTAGGGGGTGTGGGGAAGTAGGTTCATACAAAAAAATTAAATTGGGTCAAACAAAAATATTAAATTGTTCATTCAAAAAACGATACGGTCGGTGAGGGGAGGGGTTGATAAATTTTCAATTTTAGCGTTACGTAATAAATGGACGCTGCCTCTCTTGTACATCCAGCCTAATTTTGAATTTTTCTTTTGAGTAATCTAGTCATCCACGACCGTTTCCATGGAAACTAAGGTTCATGTGTCGACGGTCTACCTAGTCACGACGCTTGTTGCTATGGAAACGGCCGATATTACACAGGCAAATTTTGAATTTTTCTCCAAGTGATCTAGTCACCCACGACTATCGATGGGCTTTGCGATCTTTTTCATTTATTCGCGTCATTCGTTATTTTTCTCTCGAAAAGTGTGGCTCGCGTTGGTGTGCTCTGCGATATTGATTGTGGCCAATCAGTCTCAAGATTGCGAATTAAAAAAATCACTAGGTTTTGCACTGACATTGCTGAAAATGTATCAGCATTCTTTTCTGGATGTAAGTGCAAGTCTTCTTCTTCTTGGCATTAACGTCCTCACTGAGACAGAGCCGGCTTCTCAGCTTAGTGTTCTTATGAGCACTTCCATAGTTATTAACTGAAAGCTTTCTTTGCCGAAAAAGTTGCCATTTTCGCATTCGTATATCAGTGTAGAACTAGCCCTCGTGCGTTAAAATACACTCAAATAAAGATTTAAAAAAAAAAAAAAAGCATTCGTATATCGTGTGGCAGGTTCAATGATACTCTATGCCCAGGGAAGTCAAGGTAATTTCCATTACGAAAAGATCCTGGTTCGACCGGGAATTGAACCCAGACACTTTCAGCATGGCTTTGCTTTGTAGCCGCGGACTCGCGACAGGCGACGTTGTTTAACACGTAAAGGAATAACAATAACAACAAAATCGGGCGAAATTTCCGAATAGTCTTTGCTTAATAACTTTTTTCACAAGCATCGGATTGCTTTGCGGTCTTTGGCAATGTTGTTCATCGTTGAAATGCCTATCGAGGTCTATGTTTAGAATTTTTATAGAGGTCAATGGATGACTTCTGGCGATTTTATTTTGCAAAACTAAGTTTTCCCATAGTAAATTCCATACAAACTTTGAACGGCTGGCTCTAAAATATAGTTTCACCGATCGAGCTGAAATTTTGCACAGTTGTTATGGGACCCAAATGCAATCCAAAAAGTGGTCTGGAGCGAGAATCTTTTTTTTTTTTCATATAACCGTGTCCCAGGCTAATGGGTATGTATGGGTCACATACAAAGTATAGATATACCCGAATGAATAGCAACATTTGTTCTTTGTTTGTTTAAAATAAGAGATAAAATAACAAAAATAATAACTGATTTTGTTTAGCATAAAAACTAAATCATAACATATTTTGCCATTGTAATAACAAAATAATAGCAAAAATATAGGCAACCGTGAATATTGATATTGATATTGATAACAAAATAATAACTAAATTCACGAGTAGATCAAAATAACGGTAATTTTAGTTCTTTGACTTTAATATCTAAATTCAGCATGATTCAAAAATAAACTTTTAGCTTTCCTGCTAAAAACTTGCTTTTTGAATCTACAAACAAATAGTAAAATGAGCTATTATGGCAAAATTTGATATTGGTTTGTTCTCATGAATTATTTGAATAAAGTTTTCAAATATAAAAATGATGACATATTTTACTATGATGGCGATGTTTGTTATTCTTTAGATATTTATTGTTTTTAGTATTTTTGCACAAGTAACAAATTTTACCATAATAGTACATTTTGTTATTGATTAGTTATTACATTGATTTCAAGTATAACATATCAATGACAGATTTTGCTATGATAGTTTGTTTTGCTATTGATGAGCAATTTAATGTCATATATTAATAACATAATAATGGTTAAACTAGATATGAGTGCAAAATTTGTTCTTATTTTACCATTATTTTGTTATTCACCTCTACCCGGGTAACTATCAAAGCAATATTGATGACAAGTATTGAAAAAAAACATAAACTATATTAAACACTGCTACTATACATCCACAGCATTATCTTGCGCTAGATCGAAATGACCGCTCCGAGGTCTTATCATCATATGGTTCTTAGAGGATGATGTGACAATATCCTAAAAATGCTTAGAGAACCAAAAATGTGAAAATAAAATATAAATGATTCCAATTTTAGCACGGTATTGTCTTTAGTAACTGCAATTTTCGATCATGTTCCCAAAAACGGAATCCAACTGTACCGTAATCCGGGGGCAAATTGATCACTATTTCGAAACTTTTTGTCATGTTTTTCTTTGGAATTCAAATATTGTCAATTTTTTTCGGTTAAACCAGTACTTCATTGATCTGTATCAGATTATGTAGTCGTTTTTTGATGAAATAAATTTTAACATTTCATAAAATTAGTTTTAATATCAATATTTGAAAATGACCCATTGGGGCGAAATTGATCACTTTATAATTAAGCATATTTTAGAATGTAAAATTGCCCTATCTACTAAATTTGAGTCTCCTGAATCTGAAAATGATGTCAAAATTCTTACAACTTGTGTATATCATCATTTTGTTGCAAAATTAACCTTTGTAAATCTGCATAATACGCCTAAATGTATGCAATTTTCCTTGAAATAAGCACGTTCTTGAACAATAAACGCTTTTATAAACAAACAACTGCTCTTGTAATGCTGTACGATTTCCAAAATGAGTTCAGTAGCTCATACTGAAGCTTACACAACATTTTTAGCTCTCAAAGTTTGTATGCAGGCTTAGTACCAGCGGATTGTTTAGTACCGACATTTTCAACAGTATTGCTGACACCTTAAAAAAATGTGAATATTTCTATGCAAAACTGACCTTAATAAAAATAAAATAGTTTAAAATTATCATTAGACATCTACAAACTAGAAAATATGGAATGTTTGTTATGCCAACGAAGTATTAAGCATCCTTGAAAGGAAATGCTATTTGGTACCGACCAGATCAAATTCACCCCAGTGATCAATTTGCCCCCGAATTACGGTACTTCAGTTTGTTACTATACAGGTAATATTTATAGATCTGTATGGTCTTGAGTTTTGGTATTTTGCGTCTAATGAAAAACATAATACAGTATGCTCTATTCGTTTTCCATATTTTTCTGCTCGGGTTTGGTTTTAAGCCTTTGCTGCTGAAATTTTATGATATTTTATATCATTGTTTCTATTATAATTATGATTGGGGTAGGTGTACCAGTTATGGCCATAGTGGTTCCCTATTTCGCCATACGTGATATCTTGAATGCCTTCACATTTTGAAAAATCTTTTGTGTTTTAGCAGTAAAACAAAGGATGAATCTTGATGTTAAAACATTCGAAAAGATTAAAAATGTAAAAGTTATCCAAATTTTGAATATGTCCAAATAGGGAACCACTATGGCGATAACTGGTACACTTTCCCTATTAGCTTTATTAGGAAGATTTTCAGCCCGTGGCAAGTCACCAGGATTTTCTAGAACTCTAACCAAGGGCTTAGAGAGATTAATGTCTGGGAGTTTTATGAAAAAATTACGTAAAATATTGTCAGAATCAATTTCCACAAAATCATGTCTCTTACTTTGTAAGAAACCAGCCCACGTCTAAGTAAGAATTCTTCTTGATTCTATGAGAAATGTGCCAAGAATTTTATCAGCGTCATGCCAAAGATGTTTTTTTTTCTGTTATGAAATCTTTAAGAATACTATCTAGCATTCAATCTTGAAATGAAATCTTTAAGAATACTATCTAGCATTCAATCTGGATTCCACTCAGAATCATGCAAAATTTTTCTCTGACTGTTGTTTAAATTTCGTCCCGAACTCAGTGGTTATCATAGCTAGAACTGTCGCGTCCTGTCCAATATTTTATGAGAATTTTGCTCAAGTTTTAAACCATTTACAAAATTCTGAGTCAATACCGAAAAAAAAATGTGTGACATCTGCTTATTTATGAGAAAATCTGGTCTAAAATGTGTGAATTCCCTTCCAAGATTGTTTTAAATTCATAATCACGATTCTGTGGAAATCAAGCTTATGGGTTGTCCATTAAAAATGTGGTCATATTTTTGGATGTTCATACGTGGTGGTCTTTATTGGTCTTTTATATGCTTCTTATATTCTTTCTTTTGTTGAAACAAAAATTTTAAGATTAGCATGGACCATGGTCATTGGCCAGAACACCTCGTTTTTGAACAATTTAGCCTATTCGCAACAATTTTTGCTCAAGATCTATAAAAATACAGTTTTTTTTTGTCAAAAAGTTAAAAACTATAGAAAAGATTTTGTTCTAGGAATCTCATTTAAAGATAACCAGTACAGCGTTATAACAGGAATTTTCAAAAGTGTTCGTGGAATGACATTGACAGAAAATGAAAGAACTCCGGGAGAAGTTTCTTGCAGAAACTTCATCATAGGAAAGTTTAAGGTGAAAACTATTGATTTAGAAACATTCGGTAAAAATATATCAGATTATCATGCTGCTAAGCAAAGGAATTTCGTGTTCTGATGGAAATTCCAAAAATAATTATGAGTAATAGCTTTTGTTGCCATTTACCTCTTTTCCCGATAGTGTTGCCGATGAAATTTCTGGCAATAGGGTAACTTTGGTCCCTTTCGGGAAATTGTTTTAGAAATTTATACTTAATGACACAGAGTTACCTGGTGAAAAGCTTACTGAAAGAAGAAAACAAGAAAATTGGATGATAGCTGTAAGCTTCGACAGGATTTTTGTCTAGTTTGGTACAACCTTGACATTTTTTCGGGAAAGTATGCCACCTGAAAACATTTCTTAATCAGAACATTTATAGGTCAATCCCAAAAGTGTATTCATTAACGAAATCGTTCACTTGATTGAGAATAAAAATTCTCGTAGTCCTGGTTGTTAACGAGTTTTGTGGTTAACGATCTTTAAATATTATTTCAAACATACTTTCTGGAACAGAAATCTTGGAAAAATTGTGGATTACATATCAATGGGAATTGCAGCTTTGGATTTTTGTGTAGTCTTGGTTTGTTTGACTATTGGTTCAGCAATAAATAACCAACAAAAATCCAATTCTGAATTTTATACAGAAAATCATGACCTCGAAATTTCAAATTAATTTACGAAAAAGGTAACATCCAACACAAGATTGAGAACCACTCCAGCTCCACTCAAGTGTTTTAGTATTCTAGACAGCGTGAATCTTTCAAATTGCTCATGTCAAACCTCAAACCTCGCAACACATATCCTCAAGAGTCAATCATACAAGTCTCACTCAATAGCTGAACATTTGTCGTCTCCATTAGATCCAAAGATGGTGTTAATTCTATACCCAAGAAGGCAGTCGCTGAAACGCTCGATGCTTGATGATTGATTGCTTGTCAGCAACGCACGATATAGCAGCTAGTGCTGCACTTTTAATGGTTGCGTTCGGCTTCTGGTATCCATCAGCACGTGCTCCGTCAAACAAACAGTCAACAGTGCGGTTGCTGCAAGTGGTTACGCATATTTCTACGAAAGTGGAAATATACTTCCCAATAAACCGATCAACGGAGAGCGTTTGGCTCATGGGTGCCGCCATCACACCGGCGTGAACGAAATCGAAAATGAATGAATCAATTAAAGCACAATTACAAACAGTGTTGCACTCGGTTGAGCTATGTTTCCGAAGGGGGGACCCCGCAGCTTTTCATCGGAAATCGCCGAAGAAAGAGGTGCGAGTTTTGTGTTCGAAGTATGATGGGTGGTGTTGTTTGCTTATTGGTAAATTGCTCGGTTACCTTCCTGCTGGTTGTGACAGCTTCAGCCTGCGGTGAGCAGTCGGAGTGGATTGTGAAACTGTTTTGTTAATGAAATGGAATCCCACCTTCACGTGGTATTTGTTTCAGCCACAACTCATTCATGGCTGTTTTGTGGTTTTACCGTGGTTAACTTGTTCATGGGAATAATTTAATCGGTGAGATGAGTTTATAAGTGGAGAGACGTTAGAAAGAATAATTACTGAGACGACCTAGAGTCTGGTGTGTGATTTATGAACTCTCCAAAAGTTTCTCAGTTAGATACAACCGAGGTACGGCTTCTAAGAACATTTTATTAGAAGACATGCAAAGTTTCCAAGTTTGCAAAAATGCCATGAAACAGAATTGACATGGAATTTATATGACATTATGTATTTGAGAGATTTGAGATTATCGATGTGTTAATTTGTAGAAGTGGAACTCCCTTAGCCGAGTGGTTAGTGTCTGCGGCTACAAAGCAAAGCCATGCTGAAGGTGTCTGGGTTCGATTCCCGATCGGTCCAGGATACTTTCGTAATGGAAATTTCCTCGACTTTCTTGGGCAGTGAGAGTATCATCGTTCTTGCCACACGATATACGAATGCGACAAATGGTAACTTTGGCAAAGAAAACTCTCAGTTAATAAATGTGGAAGTGCTCATTGAACACTAAGCTGAGAAGCAGGCTCTGTTCCAGTGAGGACGTAATGCCAAGAAGAAGAAGCTTGAACAATTTGTTTGAACTATCGTTTTTTTAGGTCCCACTTGCCCCGGGGTACCTTATAGAAGAACAAAAAAACTGCTTTTGAATATTGAAAAAATAATGATGAATCCTTCCGAAAAACGGTTTGTGCTCCCCAACAGCGCAGCCTTCTCGCTTTGAGCTGCAATCTACAAATTTACTTGCATCTATAGCATTTTGGCCGACATCCACACACAACAACTTAAATGATCTAGATTGCATAAGTGCCACTGCATGAAACGTGAGCCAAACGAAAGCGAAGGTGCTCGAATCTCAGAGATCAAGTACGAGTATTGCCTTAAGCTAGGCAACCACATATACTTATTAATAAACGATCTTTCCCGACACGCTACTCTGCGATGTTTTCCACTTGAAATGCTAATCGAGCTCTTTCTCTCTCTGCTCTCCCGCCTCTCACCCACCAGGTTCAGCTAGACAACGACAAGTGTCGTCGTGAGCGGGAACCACATCTGTCCGGATCGCGGCTCGATCTTGCCGGCCTATGCATCACGGCGCGCAACACTTCCAGATCCAGCAGAGGAACCATGGTCGACTCACACGGCAACGCCCTGCCGCCGCTCAGCCCGTCCAGCAACAACAACTCGTCCTCGTCGACGGCGGCCAGCGAGAGTGAGCAGCAGCAGCAGCCACAGAGGCCGGTCCCTCTGACGCCCAGTGGTAAGTTTCGCACTGCATGGGAGAATTTTAACGTTCGATGATTGCTATGATACTGTTATAAGCTGCTATAATGATCTCTATAAGGTTTTTTTTTTCAAGGATTCCCTCACATATTCTTCTAAACCCTTGTGATTAATTGAGGTTTTAACACCTTCGGAAATTTCTCAAAAGATACTCAAATGAATTACAGGTCGGACTCGATTATCCGGAGACGCGATTATCCGGGATTCGATTATCCGGAATTTGTTTTTTGATATTCTTGTTTTTCAATTTTTATGTATATATCTGAGATAATTTGGTATTGAAATGTTCAATATGAATGGTTAGATTTGAACGTATTTAAGAAAAAGAGAAGGGGGGTTGAAAAAGTGTTTTTTTTTTGTGTATGCTTATAAAAAAAATGTTTTTTTGTGAAGACCCCTACTGTTCCTAGAAATAATTTCTGGCTACGCCACTAATAAAACAACAAAAAAAAGATAATATTTAAGTTCTTTTATCGAAAATTTAAACTTTTTTCTTAGTGATTCGATTATCCGGAGTAAAATAATCGATACTTCAAATAATCGAGTCCGACCTGTACTTCTAACACTTTATAACAAATTTTTCCACATAGAACATCCTGAGTTCTGTCTGTGATTATTTCAAGAGATAGAAGAAAGCTCAGTTGCTTACCATTCTCCGCCGGTATCGCGTGAACGATCTGCGATCACACTGTTTTAGAATATAAATACAGTCCACTTCGAATAAACGGGTTTAATATCAATTGGACGAAGTGCGTTTTTAGTGATCGTTTCACCAGTTTTCGAGTGCTTATCACGGCCGAACAGGTGTATTCGCGGGTGCGCACGTTAGTGCAAACTCGGTAGTCACCGAACAGTATTGTTCTCCTAGTTTTCGTCTACGTATCTGTTTGATTTTTCTAAGTTTTGTTGTTTATATTAGTCAAGGATGTTTTTTTTCTGAAGAATTCCCAAGAAATTGACGAGCGCTCTTCATGTGAAATGGTTATCCTTCCTGGATTTTTATTCTTTTTGAAAATATTCCTATACATATCTTCTCCGATACTTCCAGGATTTGCTGCACACTACAAACATTGGTTTTAATAAATATATCTACATTAAATATACGATTTTCAGGAAAAATTTCTTTACAATTATATTTACGAATATTCCTATTCCATCAATTACTCTATCTGGACATTACTTTGAATACTGTTTCTAACAGTTTCTCAATGCCAGTTCTTAACCTTTTTTCAAGTGATATTTCTAAGAAATCTCTTCCAAATATTTCAAAAATTGTTGTTTTTGGATTCAATCAACATTAGAAATAGGAGTTACTTTACATGATCATATAACAATTACTTCAACAGCACACCCAGTGATACAATTATCAGGGAATAGCTAATAAACCATTAATTACAACAGAACACTGGAGTCACACCAGAAAGAATTGTATTTTTTTTAGATTTTTTTTACAGAAACTACTTCAAAAATTATTCCAACGATTTTTTTTTGAAATATCGTCAATAATTTTTTTTAGGGTTCGTTAGTGTAAGCACATATTTAAAACAGTCTACTATCTGAAAAACCTGGAAAACCTGGAATTATCAGGGAATTTTGGCCATAACCAGGGAAATTATTTTGAAACAGTAATACAAGGTTTCTACCTTGTCTTTTTTGTGACAGCAAATCTTTTCAATCATAAAAATTTTCGGCTGCGCCGCTGTCAAAAAGCTACTAGAAATGTTCAGTCCTTAAACTTTTTAACGATTTTTATTTATCCGACTTAAAACATGATCAGATAATTGCCCCCTTATCTTAAATCCTTAACTAACTCTAATCCTTACTTAAGATTTGAAAGTCGGTAAAGGCAAGTACAGTTCCCATTTAAAATTGAGTGTCGTTCATGAGCATATGAAACTAGGTTGAAAACATTCTAAATTTGATTACAAGAATGTTTTTCGACTATTCCAAAAGTTCTGGAGGAAATTCCAATGAATGCTTCAGGTATTCTAGTGATTTTTTTCTGGAATACCCTTATGAACATCTCGAGGGATGCTACCAGCAATTTTTCAAGGGATGCTCAAATGAATTCCCTCACAAATTGTGTCAAGAAAATCGTAGAGCACTGCAACATTATTACCTCCAGTAATTTTCTCATAGATCATTCTTAAAAAATGACGGTGATTATCTCAGGATTTCCTTCAAATGATTTTCCACTGGCTAATTCACCGATTTTCCAGCTATTACTTCTATAAGATTTACCACATATCCTAATGAAGTTTTTCCTCGAAGGTTTATTCCATAGTTTCGATACGCTGATTTTTTTCAGAAATTGCTCAATATTGCTCCCTTCAGGCATTATTCGATGAAATCTTTTATGAACTGTTTCAAGAATTCCTCCAAAAATTTGACCTGGAATTCCTCATTAAATCCCTCCAGAATTTTTTCTCAGAATTTTTCCAGCATTTCATCAAATATAATATTTCCAATAATATTTTCAAATTCAAAAACTTCAAAACTTCATTCAAGATTCCACATCAATTATTACTACAGTCATTCTTACAGGTATTTTTTCTAATTATTCATACTTGAATTTCTCCAGGAAGCCTCTCCGAATTTCTTCAAAAAGGCTTGTAGGACATTATACAGAGATTCGATGTTTTTGTTCAATTATATTAGTATTTTATTAAAAAAATCCTAAGAAGAATTTCATCAAGAATACAGGATTTTTTCAGAGATCACAAAATCACAAATTTTTTTTTTTTATTTTTTGCGGATTTTTCTCAAAATTTCCTCCAAAAAATCTGAATTAAATTCTTGACAATTTCCTGGAAAAAAAATCTGGAAGAATGATTAGACTTTTTTTAGAGTTCTTTGAGAAATAAAAAAAAACAACAGGAATTCCTGAATGAATTTTGGAGATGCTCAAACGGGAATGTTGGAGAACTCCTAGGGAAATCAATGGAAAATTTAATAAATTTATTGCTTGAAAACACGAGATTTCCTTTGAAAATTTCTCCAACGGTCTTTGGAGGGATTCTTGATGGAATCTCCGAAGTAGTTTCTATGATTATCCACAGAAAAGCTCAAGATTGAGTGGAAGATATCCAAAAGTAAATTCTTGAAAGAGTATCGTAGAATGTTCTTGAAAAAATACAAAACAAACTCCTGTAGAGATCGTTGGACTAAGATGTGAAAGAAATCGGCATATAAACAAAAAACATTACTTGTCGTAATGTCATGGGGCTCCAAAAAAGTCTTGAAATCATTCTTAAAGGAATGTCCGTTCAAAGGAGGAACCAAAATCTTATGACGTGCTTCATGTTGAGTTTCTTTTTGTATTCATAATGTATAGTCTCTTTTTGGTTCATGTTTGTTTTTTTTCAGGAAAGAGGTATTTAAAAACCTTTAGACGATTAAACGTTACCAATTTATCCAAGACAAAAAAAAAGATACAAAACGCCCTCTAGATAAATTTTGTGGGAGTATCCATAATTCAGAATCCCATTTCAAGGAAAAGGTTTTTTTTCGCTTAGGTTCGAATTAACTATTTTCTTCATATCTGATTTTAATGATTAAAGACACTTTCAGATCATCTGATAAAAATAATAGTTTTTTTTTATGCAAAACAAAAAATAAATCATTATATTTGTTTTTTTTTTCCTGGTGTTGTTAACCTACACGAGAAAAAAAGGGGCAGAACCGAGGATGGAGAGATGTGAACCGAGTATTGTGGCGTGAAATTGTTGATTCAGTGTTTTCAGTTAAGATGTTAACTTAATAAATGAGAAATGAACCTACACGATAAGAACAAATTGGTAATAGTTTTTTTGTTTATTAAATTAGAAAATACTTTGAAATTTATCGCTTATTTTTTTATTCAGCACTTTTTTTTAAAGAAATATTTAGTCATGTAAAATGAAATATTCGTCAATCATTCATGTATTTTGGACAATTTCTACAATCTGGAATTGTTTTTTTCACCTGGTAGCAGTGTTGATAGACTCACACTCAAAATCTCAATCAATACGCTCTTCCGTGAGAGCAAACTTTTTAGAGATCTGCTTCGCAAATCTCACGCTTGAAATTTTGATGCAAAATCAACTCAATCAACTCAAACCGTAAAAAATGATTCAGTCGCAAAACACGTCAAAAACTCGTGAAACCCGAATGTTGTTGTTTACGTTAGAAAGGATTACTATGATTTTACCAGACTAACAAGAAATTATTGCCGTGTGTGAGTAAACTGTGGAAATACGAGACAATGAGTCAAAAAGGTGAGCCAACTCATCCATGATTTTTTGACTGCTGAGTGGCATGATTGACAACTCACGCATGAAAAATCTCAAGCGTGAGTTGTGAGAAATTGAGTTTTTCACAACACTGCCTGGTAGCCCTGGAAATCTCAGGGAACTTCATTTCTGTAAATGATTAGATACCTTGTAGCATTCTTGACTTCACTTAACGTGGAAGTCGGCACATAATCCTTGCCATTTAGTGTTCTGCCTCCACGCCTTTCAGGTGCTCATCGTAGTGTTGGTTCCACTTTTCAATCTTATACATCGAGATACCGTTATGCTTATCTCAACACATTTACGCCCGAAGTACTAAATCCTTTTGAAAGTCTTTCGTAAAGTACAGATCTGAATCTATAAGTACGAATTTTTCAAACTTATTCTGTTTACTTAAATTTCGTCAAGCAAATCGTTCTAAACACGTGAAAGAGTATATATCTCCAGCTTTTCCTTCAATACTTCCCAATCAAACGCCAATCCAAATTACACAACCGTTGTGTGTACGTCACATAAATCAAAATTTATTCCTTAGGTACCGGCTAAATCCAATTATGGAGCAAAAGCAAAGACAACAAAAAATGCGCACTCCCTCTGTCTGTCACATGCATTGGCCATGTTTTAGTTGGGTTTATATGCCTTTCCCCCCACAAACGGGGATAACAACAGCCGGGTGTCCTCCTGACAACGTGGCTCGGTTCTTCCTCCACTTGGTTCAGTTGGGTGCATTTGGGACGTTTCCTCCGCATACAGGGTGCTCCGATAAGGATACGACTGTGCAATTTTTTTATGCATATGCATATGAGATGTTCTAGATCCGGCGCCGTATAAGGCGGGGAAACCACTAGGGGACCCGTCAGCGTATAGACCTTTCTGCCTACTAATACGATGCCAAGTTGTTTGAGAGGTTGATCCTCAACAGACTAATACTGTTTACGGAAACTGCGGACGGCATGTCCAACAATTATTTTGGATTCAAGAAAGGTAAATCTACTCTGGACGCTATCACCACGGGAGTACCTCAAGGTTCAAATCCTGGGCCCGATGCTGCCTCTTCCGACGGATGTTGAAATTGTTGACATCACTCTAGTGGTTTATGGCGAATCGATGGAAGAAGTAGAGTTGACAGTAGCGCACTCTATCTTCACAGCTGAGGAATGGATGGGCTCTAAGAAACAAGGACTGACCCGTCACAAGACTGAGATGGTTGTGGTCAATAATCGCAAGTCCGAGCAAAAGGCGCTTATTTTGGTAGGTGATTGGACCATAGAGTCCAAGCAATCCGACATAATTGGGTGCACCTACAATATCTGGTTTACATTTAATGCCTTTAGAATATAATATGTAATGTTCTCATGTTTCTATGGGGCTTTTTTAACATACTTGTTTACATATACTTTATTTATAAACATCCATTCATTGGTATTTCAGTACAGTTTGGATGACTTACTTTTTCTTTGGCAACTGTAATACATATAAACAGTAATTTAAAAATCGTACGTGATATATGTATAGAAAAAAATCTTCATTAGAAGGTTAAATAAAATCTTCAGTTTATATCATTTTGACTATTATCTCAACGCACCCTGTAGTCCCGCAAGGTACGGCCCGGCCACGTGTATAAACTAATATTGCTGTTTACCTTACCAACGTGTCGTCCCCGTCTTCAGTGTTAGATATTGGATTGCTCCACTGCCTACCGGGAACGGTTCAGCTGAAAATAATTTACAATCGAGTTAGGGCCCACGCAGCTAACAAAAACCCCCGTCGAATTGTGGTAGATCCTTAGCACCGCAACTACAAGCAGGTGGAAATCAGGAATTCGAACACATTTTCCAAAACGTGATCTGTCGTCGTTGATGGAAGCAAAAGTTCAACTTGGGCGGTGCAGTGCAAATCTGGCTCCTTACAACATTGTATTTGCAACAGTAAAAATAAACTAATCCTTAGACCGGAAGGAAGTTGAAATCTCACGTTGCAATGCAGTAGCAATCCAGTCAGTTGTTGGACGCTCGTGGATGCTCCAAATATCCCCTGCAGCGGATGTCTGCTGTGCGGTTTGCATGATTTTTGTACAACGAGTAGTCAGCCCACCGCACTGTGATAGTTGGGATTGTCATATGCTTGCTGCCATCACCGACCACGAATCGGATGAGGAGCAATTGCAATATGATTACCTAACGATAACGGGTCATGCCAGGAGGACATGTGACAAACCGACAAGGTGATCGTTTGATGGATTGCTTCTCTAGACAAGATCACGATTTGTTGGAATGTGAACTACCATGCGCAGTGCTGGGAATGGTAATTTCGCGAAAATCACGTGGCTTTCCCAGTACAGTAGTTCAAAAACGTGAATCTCATCGAGTAGCCTATGTTGGGTGCATGAATTTTCTAAATCGTTAGTGTCATTGAAGGCTCTAAATGCGGGAAATAGAACATTTTTCTACAGTAGTTTTGGGTTGCCCTTAGCAACGGGTGTTTTGCTATTTTCAAGGCTCTTTGCCTACGGGGCTCTGCACTGTTTTGATTTTGTATGGGATTTTGACGTTTACTGGCCTTGTTGTTTACAAATTTTGTGAAGGGGTGAAAGAGAGAGAAAGATTTTTGTGCAGAGCCCCACAGCAGCGATAGGCGTGAGTTTCACTGGCTTCGCTGACTGCGATTGGCTTTGTTTGGCTACTGTAGAATGAATTTCAGATTTTTTCCCAACCCTGACCATGCGTCTACATCATTTTCATTCCGATGAATATTGACATCATGAGACAAAAATTCCTAAGATTTGACCCCTTGAGCAATATGGTTATAATGAGTATTAAAATTTCTGGGAGTTAAAGGGCTCCTTCTCAATCAAACCAGCAACAAAAAAAAACTTTTCTTTATTCGTTACTCTGCTCAACAATTAGATAAATTTGCCACCTTGCTTTTGTATCAATTTGAAGCTAAGAAAATGTTGAATCCATATTTTAAAGACCAATTGAAAAGATAATTACTTTTATGCAGTCTTTCAGTTTATCCCCTTACTTTTTTTTTCTTTATATCAATTGTAAAAACATTTTACCGTCAACGCACAGTTATTGGACAATGAATGCTAAATCCAACATATCAAATTCAAGCAAAACAGTGAAGATAACATATAACTTCCATACAAGAGCACGAAAAGTCCCGCTTGAAATTGGAGTTTTGATTAGTAAACTTTTTTGCGTGAAATATTTACTCAGGATTGCACGAAAATTAAACATTCTATCATTTACTGAAAACACTTTTCACATTATGGATAAAATTGATACATATTATGGATCAGGCTGTGCTACTTTTCCCCGAATGTCGGTTCCCCAAATGTCATTTCCCCGAACGCCAGTTCCCCGAATGCCAGTTCCCCGAATAACCCATTTCCCAGAATAGCCCACTTCCCCGAAAAGCTTTTGGCACTCATAATTGTCGCAAGTTTATACATTTCAGGGTGGTGAACAAAGTGGTCATCTTCTTTATTTGGTTGGCGGAGTTTTATCGTCCTCGCATTTTTGCCAACATGTGTACCGTTTTGTCTCAAATTCCGAATAGACTCATATTCCGAACATTCGGCTTTTGTATGGCGATTTGGTTGAAATGTTTCGCTGAAATATGTCACCAAATAACAAGGAAATGGCAGTCAATTGCAATCCAATTTTAACGTTAAATTTATTTCCAAAATTATTCATTTGAATCCGATTTATTCGTGCTGTTCGGAATTTGAATCAAGGTGTTCGGAATATGAGACAGAATAAACACAGTGTTCGGCATTTGAATCAAAATGTTGTTCCATACTTTTATGTTAAAACAATACTAAAACTAATTAAATCAACATAATTATTGGTACACCCAATAGCTAACAGTTAGACTTTGCGAAGAAATTAAAATTTACACGAATATCAGCCAATTTATGCCAATCAGATGCATTTGAAGTCACTGTTGACCTTAAGTGTTCGGATTATGAGTCAAAACGGTATAGCCGAGAATGACAAAATACATCCTTCTTAAGCATAAAAGTTATCGTGATTTGTTTTTTTTTTCTTGCGGTAAAAAATTAAGCTGCCATTACAGGGGTTAAGAGTCAATAATTTCAAAACGGTCTCAAAAATACATTTTTGAACCGATTTTCGTTCTTTTAACTTTATACAAAAGAAGTGAAACTCTACAATGGAACCCTGGGCATTCTTTGTATGGCCATTCTGAGCACAAGGGCACCTGGAACCTATTTCAGAAAGAACTGGTTTATATCATATTCACAAGTTCATACGCATTAATGGTACGACGGTTCAAATTTTATGGTTTTTAATTTCGAAATACAAGAGCATCTAGAGGACTAACAATTAGATTTGGCCGGATTTTGTCGGAGTATTCCGGAATTGGTGGACATTTTCAGATTATCATATAGTTCCATTGTGCGACAGCTCTGCCCATAACTGCATATTTGTAACATTCGACAAGAGTAGGCATTGAGTAAATGGAATAGCAAGTGTGCATTTTATGGTAGCATGAGAAAAAAGTGAAATTTCTAAAAATTCCCAGGAATTTAAAAGTGCTTATTTGAGGCTGATGTTTTGTACAACTCATATCGCATACTAGGTGAATAGTCAGAAAATAATTCCGATAGAAATTTCATTGCTATTACATTACGAGGCTCATTCGTAATCTCAATGTGACTGTTATGCGGTTATAATTTCCAATGTGGGGATTTTTTTTATTATCGGACAATTTGGGCCGGAGGTTCTCCGATTTGCATGAAATTTTCACCAGAGGTAGAGCTCGTGGATACATGACCAAAAGTGAAATTCAAAAAAATTATAGTGGCCTATTTTCCCGGAAAACTCTAGATGAATTTTCACGATTTTTCTATATACCTCAAACTTTGAAAATTCATATCTCCTGAACTATGCATTGTAGAACAAAAGTTTTTTAGTGAAATCGAAAGGAAATTTTCTCAGCAATCTATTAAAAATATAAAAAGAAAATCATTTCTCGGAAAATTTTTCACCATGGAGAAAATTGTCGAAAAAATAGCGAAAAAACTATCGTTTGTATCATGAAAAAATTTCAAAAAAATATTTTTTGTTTCATCAATCCATACTCTAACTTTCGTCCATAGACGCCAAAGTGGTATATTTTACCGTTTAGGCGACAGAACTTCAAAACCGATGACCACCCGCACGCTTCCCATAGAAAAATTTGTTCTATTGTGGGCCTCATAAACGTGCGCTAACGGCGGCAGTAATTTACACGCATTGTAAGTGTAACGCAGTAAACCATCCTTTCCTTTCCAGTCAGAAGAAGCTTTTCGTCAATCAGACCACTCTCCTAAGGTCTGTTGGGTGTTTTGTATGTCTTTTATTCGTAACCTTTACTATTGAGACCAACAGTCTTTAATTGAAAACGATCCTAACATTTAATAATATAGGTAATAGGAACTGACCCTCAGCAAGCATGGGAAAATTCACTCACTCACCCGAACGCCACCGATGAAAAATAGCAAAAAATCTGCTGCTATCGAACATTCAGTGATAGCTGAACCGTCCTAGGCGGAGTGTAGCATGAAAGCGTCGAAACCTATTGTGTAAAAGCGACAATCGGAAGGAACGCGAAGAGAAGTGAATACCAATACACTTGTATCAGCGAGGCACGAGTTAATGCACTTAGCATCCATTCGCCGAATGCATTGAACTGACTGAGAGGATTCCTACTCACGTGCAGCCTCTACAGTTGGCGCCAACCCAACAACGCGCCAAACTGTATTGAGAAGCGTACGCGCGTAATGAATAATTATTGTATGTTTTGTCTGGCCGTATCGTGCGCCTGTATAAGGCGCACCCATTGAATTTGCAAGCATGTACTTTCTTTCGTTTCTCCACCGAGTAGGCATGCTGTCTCTCAGTGGTAATAAATCTGTTAAAATGAAGCTGTTCGCTTGATTTGCCGTCCGTTGTATCGTAAAAGACACAACGTAAGAAAGACGTCCTGGCCGAAACAACATATTAAAAATATATTCATAAGTTTTCAAAGAAAGTGGATCTTGAGATTTGATCCTTCAAACGTTACCATAATGATTGATTGTAACAAGAACTTCCCGTGCGGCTTTCATAGAGGCTGTTAGCTTTAATACTAAATAACGTTGCTGATGAAGGGCACACAAAACACCCAACTGACCAATGGGGAGTGGTCCGATTCACGAAAAGCTTCTTCTGACGGGAAAGGAAAGGATGGTTTACTGTGTTACACTTACAATGCGTGTAAATTACTGCCGCCGTTAGCGCACGTTTATGAGGCCCACAATAGAACAAATTTTTCTATGGGAAGCGTGCGGGTGGTCATCGGTTTTGAAGTTCTGTCGCCTAAACGGTAAAATATACCACTTTGGCGTCTATGGACGAAAGTTAGAATATGGATTGGTGAAACAAAAAATATTTTTTTGAAAATTTTTCATGATACAGACGATAGTTTTTTCGCTATTTTTTCGACAATTTTCTCCATGGTGAAAAATTTTCCGAGAAATGATTTTCTTTTTATATTTTTAATAGATTGCTGAGAAAATTTCCTTTCGATTTCACTAAAAAACTTTTGTTCTACAATGCATAGTTCAGGAGATATGAATTTTCAAAATTTGAGGTATATAGAGAAATCATGAAAATTCATTTAGAGTTTTCCGGGAAAATAGGCCACTATAATTTTTTTGAATTTCACTATTGGTCATGTATCCACGAGCTCTACCTCTGGTGAAAATTTCATGCAAATCGGAGAACCTCCGGCCCAAATTGTCCGATAATTTAAAAAAATGCCCATGTGACAAAACAACTTGGTATTTTTTTTCGAATTTTCTAGAACAATCTCACAGATTTCAGTAAGTTGATCGAAAGTATTTATCATTTGATGACTCTCCCGGTATTAACTCCAATTTGTCAAAAATGTCGAATGTGACTGATATACAGTTATGGGCAGAGCTCAAAATTCATGATTTTTCAAACAGATCTAAATGGACACGCGGCTTATTTTTCAAAACTTTTCAAAACCAAAAATTCGTGTGCTCTACTGAATTCAAATCACAAAAAAAGAGAAACCACAAAATCTGAGCCAAAAATATTAACATTTAGAGGTGGCGCAAGCGTGTTGAAGGTGAATTTTCAAGTTATAAAAAATGACCTGCAGTTAAGTAAACATAAATTTGTTATTTTCCAACCGATTTCAAAACTTTTAGCACCATTTTCTTTCAAATAAAATTTATAAAAAATTTATAGAACATCGATTTTGTTGAAAATCAAAACTTGTCTTAGTTAAAAATACTTTTATCCAAATTTTTCCTCATTTCGCTAAAAAAATAATTTTTGTTTGACCATAACTTCATTAAAACTCAATCGATTCCAAATATTTTTACATACTTTTGAAGCAAATTTATTTGTTTTCAAACTGTACAGACAACATTTTTTTCTAAAAAATATGTTTGACTTAGGTATTTAACAAAAACTACCCAAAAACATAATTTTTCAATGAAAAAATCAAATTTCTTTGGATTATTTAAGTTTTTTTTGCCGAAAACAGCATTTTTTCTATAAAACTTAAATATGTAAAGTATCTTGCCTTAGTTACGAGTTGAATAGTGCATATATTTTTTAACATATGCAAACAAAATTTTGTTTCAAAATTATTAAAAAATTGTTGTAAAGTCCTTCCCAAAGGTTTAACAAATGATAAAAATCAGTTTCAGCTTAAGAGACAATATTTAACTGCCAAAAATTTGACAAAACTGGCATTTTTCGTTAAAACATAATGTTTTTGTGCAGTTTTTGCTGAATAACTTGGTCAAGACATTTTTTTAATGAAATGTGATATATGAAAGCTTTGAAAACAAATAAATTAGCTTCAAAAGCATGTAAAAAGATTTGGAATCGGTTGAGTAATCATGAAGTTATGGTCAAACAAAGTTGAAATTTTTAGTAAAATGAGGAAAAATTTGGAATAAATTACTTCTAACTAAAACTTGTTTTGATTTTAGACAAATTTGATGTTCAACAAAGTTTTTATAAATTTAATTTTGAAGGTATTGATGCTAAAAGTTTTAAAATCGTTTGAAAAATTACAAAGTTATGTGTACTTCACTGAAGGTAATTTTTTATAACCTGAAAATTCAACTTCAAGACGCTTGCGCCACCTCTAAATGTTAATATTTTTGGCTCAGATTTTGAGGTTTCTCTTTTGATGTGATTTGAACTCAATAGAGCACACGAATTTTTGGTTTTGAGAACTTTTCAAAAATAAGCCGCACCCTAATGGACACCATGTCAAAAATAAAACATAAAACTTGTCTTCTTATTTATGCTACGTCCCAACCGGGATAGAGCCTGCTTCTCAGCTTAGTCTTCTTCTTCTGGTAAGCCGAGAACATTCCTAATCCATAAAGATTCTTGTTCGGTGGGAATCGATCCCATGCCCTTCAGCTTGGTTTGGCTAAAATGCTGTGCTTTTACTGGTACGGCTTTATGGGCCTCCCAAACATTAACTTATCATACTCGAATTCCATTTTCGTTAGGCCTAATTAGAAAATATCAGAAACCAACATCATTCGACAAATCGTAATTAATGTTTTATTTATCTATAAGGAAAACGACATTTTATCGCTGACGAATTATAACTTTTCATAGCAATCGCAATATTGTGATAAGTTCAAATGGAGTTCTGCTTTTCGAAATATCTGCAGAAATTTCTCTAGGATTTATTTCGATGATTCCTCCAAGGATTTTACCAGGAAATCTTAAAAGATAATCACTACCGTAAACCCTACAGCGATTTCTCTCTTTTGCCAGAGATTCCTCCAGGATGAACTTTTATTCGCCATGAGACATTTAAGATCGGTTCTGATATTGCTCCATAAATACCATCAATATTTATTCCAGGAGTTCCTCCAGGGGTCTATTTCTCCATGGACTCCAAGAATATATCTACAGGGATACCTTTGAATATTTTGCAGGGAGTTCTTGCAGGAATGCGTCAAGTGATACATCCATAGATTCTTCCAATAAAATCAGTAAATTTTTTACTGGGATTCTTCCAGTGATTTCTCAAAGGATCCCGCCAATTTCTCTGTAGATTTCTCCATGGATTTTTCAGGCGATTTCTTCTGGTATTCCTACAGATATTCCTCTTAAAATCTACAGGAGACTTCTCCAACGCTTCCTTCTGGAAAATTTTTACAAGGATTCTTGCAGAGATATCTTTGGGGCTTTCTTCCCAGAAGTTAAACTAGAACAATCTATTCAAGGATAACTCCTGATATTTCTCTTGTGATTTCTCCATAATTTCCTCCGAGGATTCCTCCACGGATACATCCCCAATTAGTCCTCTCGAGATTCATCCAGGAAGTATTTCCGAGATTTCTTCCGAGATTTTATCACGAATTCCTCAAGGGATTTCTGAAAATTTTCCTCCAGGAATTCTCGCAGAAAATCGCCACATGTTTTAACAGATAATCATCCAGCGACTCCAAAGGAATTTCTCCAGAGATTTTTTTTGGGCCTCCAAAAAGTCCTCAGAGCATAGTTTCCCAAACTGTGGGCCGCGACCCTCAGGGGGTCAGGGAGTCGCGAGAAAAAATCTAGTTTGGCATTTATCATACACATCCAGAAGTTTAAACATTGTTTTCATAAATGAAAAAGTTTAATTCTCTGTGAATTTTCTGTGGCTTCTTTTGGAATTTTCAGTTTTTTTTTCAGAATAGCTATAAGAAAATCTCATTTCGTAACTCACTCAGCTGCACAGATTTTAATTGAACTCAAGAAATATTTATCAACAAGTTTATATACCTTGTAATATTATTTTATTTTCTCAATCTCAATTCCACATTCTCTTCTGATATTCAGGAAAATCTGCGTACCTATAAAGTTTTGACAATTCTGCTGGTTTATTTTTCGATTACAGTATGTGCTATACTTTCATTTATTCACATCTGTTTTTTTAGTTTTGAAGTTCGTAAGACCTGTTTTGAAATATTACAATGTTGTTTGTATAATTTTCAGACAAACAATCTAATATATTTCAATATAGTGTACAGTTTTCCAATGTGTGACTTATTTTTGGAAACGATTAGAAACTAATGTTCCTATTTAGAGGTGAAAACACTACATAACAAATCGTATACTTCGGCAGTGTTTTAAATAAGAACCAATTCTTAAAATTCTCTTCGGTGGGTCGCGAAAAATGAGCCGGACATCTAGATGGGTCGCGTATACAAAAGTTTGGGAACCTATGCTCTACAGGAATTCGTGCAGCGATTTCACCATTCTCTTCTTCATGAATTTCTTCAAGGATTGCTTCCGAGAAATGTCTACATGGTTTTCTTTAAAAACTGTTTCAGGGATGAGGAGATAGAGAATCGACTGTATATTTTAATGAAATTCGTTTTTCATCTACGCAGTCTTAATTAAAATAAAATATTTTTTACCAAATATCATTACTGCTAAATCTGCCGTTGCACAGTTGACTGTCTCATGTATACAGCCATCGATACATCATAGTACAACTATGCCTATATCGATAGTAAGCATGCAGTTCGGCGAGTCCCCTTTAGGATTCCTTTTCCGTGCTTCCGCCTGTTACATAATGCACGGATATCTTTATTGGATTTTTATTTCTGCTCTATCAATTCCATTCAATTATTTTTATCGGTTCACAATCGTGCATATTGCCAAAACGGTTGATGAACACGGGTTACGTCTACCGCACCTTTAAGGGACATTCACGCGACCGTTTACCGCTAGTTCGTTTTACCGAAATGTAACTCGCTGAATACAGTTTGACATGATAGGCACTATATTTAGCCATTGGAAGGTATTGTGAGAGACCAGGAAGGAAACATGTTGCGTGTCATGTCATTTTTATCGTCTTTTTGTAACTTATTTGCTCAGACTGACTGGCTGGCCAAGGCTCATCTTTAGGTTGAGCCTATGTTGTACTTCGTTGATGCTTAACGAATCTCAGATATCTTCAAATTTAAAATGTGTAGTCAAGAATCGCAATTTTCTACACGATAATTTTTTAATTATTCTGTTCAACTAAAATATATACAAACAGCTTAGAAGTAAAAATATTTACAGATTTAATGCCTTGTTACTACATCCCTGTTGGCTATTTTTAGAACCCATAACAAATTCTGCATTTGATGCTTCCAACTGCCAGCAGGCATTCTAAATCGATGATGACGAAAGCGAAAGTCAGAATCCACACGAGCAAGGAGTTCCGTTTCCACTTGCAAGCTTCCTACGCCACCTACGACAACATGTTCCAAAGCTGCCAAAACCGAAACGGATGTCGGGCTTGGGGCTGCTTACTCATAAGGACTGTATCGAAATATTTGTTTTTATAATAAGTTTCAAAATGATGATTTTTTCAACGAAGCCTGCCGAGATGGATACATACAACGAGTGATAAAAATCAGGTTTTTCAATGAGTACAACAGTTTTTTTCTATAATGTAATTATCGTTATAATTGGATTATTTTTAGGAGCATCAATCCTATTTTCACTGAAAATTTCCTCATCTTAGTCGAATTCGGATCGTCCAACAGAAGTAGGTTAAGTCATTGAGAAATCCTTTGGTATCCGATGGAGGAACTCAGATATTAATTTGCCAGTATTGAAAACAAAACAGAAAAGTATTACTTTTTTCAGCACCATATTGAAACAGAACAAACATATACATTAAGCTTGGCTACTTTCTTTTCGATACAGTCTTCACCGTACCTATGTGGGACGACCGGAAACCCATATCGTGTCTTGTGCTATAATACTGTTGAGCCCAGAACAAACGATAAACCCACAGTAAGAGGAAAGAAAAATCAGCCAAGACATTCGATATGACCGGCGCTTCATGCATTAGGAAAATTGACGTAGACCGCCCCAAAATACTACAACATCATAAACATATGCTCACGCTAGGGCTGTGTATAAATTGTCGTAAATAATAAATTTACGGGCACCGGTAATTGACGGTAATAACTGCAGCATGGTCGCACCAGCATAGTTGCTGTAAGTTCTGCGTGGTGGAAGTAGAAAAAATATGCTGGTTTGGATGAAACATTTTGTGTCTTCATTGAGGTTGCTAGATGGCCAATTAGAGCAGAAAAAAAAAACATTTAATTTGGTAGCATCATTATTGTCAATTCGGATGCTAATACAGTCAACTCTCCTTAAGTTGATATTCCGTACTTAAATATCGAGTTAGAGAACCATAGTAAAACTTGGTTTTTGTGGCTACCTCGAGTTCTTTAATTATAATGGTCCCCTCAAAATCTAGTCACGGAGAGATTACTGTCTATGCTTTAAAAATTGATCTGCATGGTAGGTAATTTTCTCACGTTGATTTAAATTTTCTGTTAAAATAATCATTTAAATGCGGTACCGTAATCCGGGGTAACATTGATAAGTTTATCATTTTCATTTTCATTTTGCAGCGTTTGGCGGGGCAATAAGAGCGCAAGTCAATCCAAAGCCGATTATAGGAGGGGTAATGGCTGAATAGTCTATGCTGACCACGCAAACGCCATGGGAGAAGGAAAATAGGATTGGCTTGGGTGTTAGGTAAATAGGATAGACTTGACACAATAAAGCCAGTCTGGTTATCGTCGAGGACACAGCATAAAAACAGTCATGCTCAGTATTTCTGACGACATAGGAACTGTCTTAGATAGAAATGGACATGTTATCATGATTCTTCTGGACTTCTCTAAGGCGTTCGATACAATCTGTCACACTAATCTTTGTCGTAAATTAGAACGACAATTTGGATTCTGCTCAAGAGCTGTGTGTTTGATTAGATCATATTTAAGAAATCGTTACCAAACTGTTTTTCATAATGATAGTTTTTCTTCACTGCTGCCCATCAGTTCTGGAGTTCCACAGGGATCAGTGTTAGGTCCACTGCTCTTCTCACTGTATATAAACGATTTGCCTTCAACTTTAAGAAACTGTTTGGTGCACCTTTTCGCTGATGATGTACAGATCTTATTTGATTGTACCAGTTTAGAAACAGCAGCAGTCGAAAATCTAATAAACGAATGTCTTTCTGATGTTTCTAGGTGGGCCATGGCAAACTCTCTCCTTCTAAATACGCGAAAAACTCAGGCTATGCTTATTACACGTAACAGAAATATTGTAAACGAACCTAATATTTTTCTAAATGGCGATAAAATAGAGTTTTCGAACGAAGTTCTTAGTTTAGGAATTACTATTCAAAGCAATTTTGAATGGGATACATTTATTCTAAAACAATGCGGCAAAATATATGCAACTTTGCGAACCCTTAGAATTAAAGGTGAATGTCTTGGAGCAAAGACTAAATTGATGCTTTTCAAATCCCTAATCTACCCACACTTTTTATTTTGTGATTTTATTTTGTCGCAAGCTTCTGCAAATACTATAAATCGACTTAGAGTAGCTTTAAATTGTTGTGTTAGATTTGTATTCAATCTTAACAGATATGCAAGCGTGACTCATTTACAGCATTTTTTAATTGGTTGCAGGTTTGATAAGTTTACGAAACTTAGAAGTGTTGTTTTGTTTCAAAACATTGTACAATCCAAAACACCACCATATTTATTTTCAAAAATAGTACCATTAAGAAGTCAGCGTGGCAGGAAGTTTCAAATCCCCCGTCATAGAACATCACAATACGGGAGCTCATTTTTTGTAAGAGGCATACATTTCTGGAATGAACTACCTTCTGGTATTCAAACCATTAATTCCACATGGGGTTTCAAAAGGGCGTGTCTTGAGCATTTTAATTAGTAAGTTGGAAGTTGTGTTAATTTTTAATGTGTTTCTCAGCGTTTTTTTTGTAATCATGTTATTCTTATCCTCAGCACTTAAACATAAAAGACAACAGTCTTAAGTTTAAAGAGATCAATAAATAAATAAATAAATAAATAAAAAATAAAGCTAATAATGCTGCAAAATGTAATGAATCCGTAGGTCAAACAATTATATTGATTATTTTTGAATTTACGTGCAAAGTGATTCAATATTGAAATAGTATTTTTAACAGATAAAATATGTATGTAAGGAGAAAAATCATATTTGAAAAAATATAAGAAAATTGCTGACCAAATCTAATAAATAAAAATATCAAGTTATGTAGAGAAACAAGTATTAAAGTAATCAATTAATTATTGCGTAACTATTCATCGAAACTAAGTCTATTGAAGTTTTGTTGAATGTCGTTGTTGTACTCTGTCATGTCATTTGTATGATAATCCTAAATTAAAAATTTATTTGTCAGATTATGTATATTTTAGTTGTTATTTGTCGTTATAGAAATTAGAATCCTCAATGTCTTCCAAATGCTTAAAAAATCAAGTAAACTACCTGTAATTGAACCCTAGAAATGATTTGTGTCTCCCAAGGTCTTTGAAGTCAATTTTAAGACGAGGTTGGTGGTCTAATGACTACCGCTTCTGCTTCATGAGCAGATGGTCATGGGTTCAATCCCAAGCCCGTCCCTTTCCTCGAACTTTGTAGTTGTATCTTTCACTTGTTTCTATCAACCACTCTTAATGTATCACAGATGATGTATCTATCACAGTTCATAGCATTTGCTAGAACCCGAGACGGACAGAAATAAACCGTTTCCCTACGCTTCCATTCTTTCATCATTATAGCATGCCTTCCTTTACGCCTGATACATAGGCAGTCTGCTAACAAACCAGCAAGCCTCTCTGCCATAAAAATTACCCCACCCTTTCACCCTTGCCGCATAAACTGGCGTTGACGCAGTGGCATATACGGTCAACCGTGGGAGCCAGTTGAAGGCATCATCAATTTCTTCCCCTTCCCCTCATTGGTCTGCATTTTGACGTGGCAGGCACCATTGTTGCCAAAAAATAAAAGATCACCAGCACTTATACACTGAGGGTGTCAGTTAATCCCAAGCAGTCATCTGGTTGGTTCCTTGTGTAAGTGCAGCTGATCTGGCGATACTGGAGTAGCAACCACGGGCGGCCAATCAAGTTCAAGCTCAAGCTCAAGGTCTTTGAAGTCAATTTAAAATGAAGATGAACCTAGTTCAAATCTTAATCCTACAAGAGCACAAACCCAAAGAACCAGACACCACTCACCACAAACCAGACAACAATCGGACCCCAGCCAGGCGTCCCGGAAAGCCGAGAAGGGTGGGCCCGAAAAGGCTGGCCCCTCGCGGAGTGATGGGAACAGGGGGTTGCGACCTTTGGGAGGTCCTCCATCACCACAGGTCAGGGCGGAGCAGGGGGGGACGCCCCCTGGACAATCGTAGTGAGAAAGAAGAAGAAGAAGAAACATGAGAATCAGGAGCGCAGGGATACCAGGCCTAAGAAAGGTAGGAGGGTAGGTGCCAAACGCGAAAAGGGTGATGCGATCATCATCAAGACGGAAGAGTCCAAGTACTCGGAAGTCCTGAAGGCGATGCGCAGTGACGCGAAGCTTGTGGATCTAGGAGCCGACCCCAGCAACACACATGTTATAATTGTGTATTATCAACTGATATATGACCAAAACTAGTCATATATCAGTTGATAATACACAATTATAACATGTGTGTTGCTGGGGGACGTACGCAGTGTCAGACGTTATCGTACAGGTGAAATGATCCTCGAGCTTAAGCGCGACAAGGAGCGCAAGGGCGCCGTCTACAAAAGTTTGGCGGAAGAGGTCCTTGGCGCTGGTGTTGAAGTGAGGGCTCTGACGCAGTCAGTGACTCTGAAGGTGATGAACCTTGACGAGATCACTAACGCAGAAGAGCTCGTCACGGCACTGCGGCAACAGTGCGAAGTGCAGGTAACCACCGCCGCCGTTCAGCTACGGAAAGTTCTGGCAGGTAATCAGGTGGCCTTAGTACACCTACCTGTGGCAGACGCAAATAAGTCCGCTAAGGTAGGTAAGATCAAGGTTGGTTGGTCAGTATGTTCACTGAACATTAGACTGATGCAAATTTTGAAGTTTTTGCTCCCCTATGCTTAAACGATGTCAATTATGATGAAAATGATCCTCCCAATTTTTGAAGTGATTCGGAAGAAATTTGGTTGTGCACACGCTGTTTGAAGTTTATATGGAAATTACTATGGAAAAGGCAAACCTTTTGTGTTCAGTCTTCTAACTGCTCGTCATAATAATCTATGGAAAAGTGAACACACTCATCTCATGTAAAAACTTCCCAGCTACAACTTTGCCGAAGACCACATTTCAATGGGACGTAAGGATAATTTGTTATTATTGTTAACAAAGTCTAAATCATGCTGAGATGATCATTCAATTACTTTCAGAGCAACACTGTTTTTTTGCTGTAGAACATAGTAGCCTGGATTACTTTGATCTATTCTTCCCACCAGGAGCACCACTGTTGCCTGCCGAGCAGTTGGCGAAGCATGCTACATACACACCAACTTTATGATGATGAATTACAATTTATCCTGAAGTCCAATCAAAATGTAGTCTTCGGCAAAGTTGTAGCTAGGAGGATTTCACATTGGAAGAATTTATTCACTTTTCCATAAAATATTATGACGAAGAGATAGAGGGCTGAGCACAAAAGATTGGCGTTTTCCATAGTAATCTCCATATAAACTTCAAATGGCGTGTGCACAGTCAAATTTCTTCCGAATCACTTCAAACTTAGGGAGGATGCTCTTTGCCATAAGAGAAATCGTTTAAACATAGGGGAGCAAACATTTCAAAATTTGCATCACTCTACTGAACATACATGAGCAACCAGTGATCTGCTTTAGGTGCAGGGAACCTGGACACAAGTCCTGGGGCTGTAAAGGCCCTGATAGGACCAAGTTGTGCAGGCGTTGTGGTGAGGAAGGTCATAAGGCACTAGGCTGCAAGAACCCTCCCAAGTGCTTGATTTGTTCCGGCAAGTCCGTGAACAACAATCACCCAACGGGAGGCTCAAGGTGCCCGACCTTCAAACGAGCCATCAACGAAAAGTCACAGTGCAGGTAACGCAGCTGAACCTGAACCACTGTGACGCAGCGCAGGGGGACGGACATCGCCATCATATCGGACCCATACCGAGTACCCGCCGGCAACGGCAACTGGGTCGTGGATGGATCCGGAAAAATGGCGGCGATATGGACAACGGGTAAATACCCTGTCCAGCAGTTGGTGTCTACTACCTACGAGGGCTTCGTGATCGCCAAGGTAAACGGGGTCCTCTTCTGTAGCTGCTATGCGCCTCCGAGTTGGTCGACCGAGCGGTTCACGCAGATGCTGGACTGTATGACGACCGCGCTGACAGGGCGAAGGCCAGTTGTAATAGCGGGTGACTTCAATGCCTGGGCCGTGGAATGGGGAAGCCGTAACACGAACTAGCGAGGTCAAATCCTGCTAGAGGCACTGGCCGTGCTAGATGTCGATCTGGCTAATGTTGGTGCCAAAAGTACCTTCAGCCGTAACGGAGTGGAGTCGATTATCGACGTTACTTTTTGTAGTCCTGGCCTAACGAGTAGTTCGAACTGGAGGGTAGACGATGCCTACACTGACAGCGACCACCTGGCGGTTAGCTACAGTATCGACTACAACAACTGCAGGCAGCGGGTTGAGGAAGCGGCTAGGTCAAGGCCAAGCCCTCGTAGGTGGAAGACATCGTACTTCAATGATGAAGTACTTAGGGAGGCGCTCCGCCGTGAGCGGTACCTACTCGGCCTAAGCGGGGACGAACTGGTAGCGGTGCTTACGCGTGCATGCGATGCGACCATGCCTAGAAAAGTCCACCCTAGGAATGGGAGACCACCGACACACTGGTGGACTCAAGCTATTGCGACCCTGAACCTGCGCCGTGCCTGCCTACGGGCCAGGAGACGGATGCAGCGAGCACGTACCGAGCAGGAGCGTGAAGAACGACGGGCGGTGTTCATCGCTGCCAAAGTCGCGCTGAAGTCCGAGATAAGGGCAAGCAAAAAGGCCTGCTTCGAGGGACTTTGTCAGAGTGCCAACGCGAACCCGTGGGGTGATGCCTACAGGATCGTAATGGCGAAGACAAGAGGTGCAATTGCTCCTACGGAGCAATCTCCACAGATGCTGGAGGGGATCATCGAGGGGCTCTTCCCGCGCCACAACCCTAGCCCATGGCCTCCTTTTGTAGGACAGCCGGGGATTGGGGCTGGCGATGAGGATAGAGTAACGGGTAGGGAGCATGGGGAAGGCACCAGGTCCGGACGGAGTTCCAAACCTGGCCCTCAAAGTCGCAATCTTGGAGGCTCCCGGTATGTTCAGATCTGCTAAGCAGATATGCCTGGACGAGGGAGTATTTCCAGATGCGTGGAAGAGGCAGAGCCTGGTACTATTGCGAAAGGCGGGGAAACCACCCGGTGACCCGTCTGCGTATAGACCAATATGCTTGATTGACACGGTGGGGAAAGTGCTCGAGAAGATCATCCTCAACAGACTGTCGAGGTACACCGAGGGTGTAAATGGTCTCTCAGGCAACCAGTTCGGCTTCCGGAAAGGGAGGTCCACTGTAGACGCTATTCTGACGGTTAAGAAAACCGCTGAGATAGCACTCCAGCGTAAGAGGAGGGGTATTTGCTACTGCGCAGTAGTGACTCTGGATGTAAGGAATGCATTTAATAGTGCCAGTTGGGCGGCTATTGCTGATGCGCTCCTGCGTCTGGGGATACCCGAGCACCTGTACAAGATTCTCGGAAGTTACTTCCAGAATCGGGTATTAGTCTATGACACAGAGGTGGGTCGGAAGTGCTTTCACATAACCTCAGGAGTCCCGCAAGGTTCCATCCTGGGTCCGGTGTTATGGAATGTCATGTACGACGAGGTGTTGAGATTAAAATTCCCGGCGGGTGTGGTCATCGTTGGCTTTGCCGACGATATTACGCTGGAGGTCTACGGTGAATCGATCGAAGAAGTGGAATTGACTGCAGCCCACTCGATCGCAATTGTGGAGGAGTGGATGAGCTCCAGGAAACTGGAATTGGCTCACCACAAAACTGAGGCTGTTGTTGCCAACAACCGAAAGTCGGTGCAGCAAGCGGTGATCAGTGTAGGCGACTGCACAATCACATCGAAGCGCTCCGTCAAACACTTGGGGGTGATGATCGACGACAAGCTTACCTTCGGTAGCCATGTCGATTATGCCTGCAAGAGAGCCTCCACAGCTATTGTGGCACTGTCCCGGATGATGTCCAATAGCTCTGCGGTGTACGCCAGCAAGCGTAAGCTTCTGGCCAGTGTCGCCTCGTCCATACTGAGGTATGGTGGCCCGGTATTGTGTCATCACCGGTATGATGCCTATTGGTATCCTTATCATGGAAGACATAGAGTGCTTCGAAAGGCGCGGCACAAGAGGCATACGCAGGACTGCCAGAACGACCTCCATGGTCAAATGGCAGCGTGCGTGGGACAGTTCCACCAAGGGAGTGTGGACTCACAGGTTGATTCCGAGGTTAGATATCTGGGTCAATAGGCGCCATGGGGAACTAACATTCTACCTAACACAGGTCCTTTCGGGTCATGGATGCTTTAGACAATATCTACACCGTTTCGGTCATGCGGGTTCTCCCGAATGTCCAGTTTGTGCAGGTTTAGAGGAAACGGCGGAACACGTTTTGTTCGTGTGCCCGCGTTTCTGCACAATGCGTGACCGCATGTTTGCCACATGCGGTCGGGACACGACTCCGGACAATTTGGTCCAGAGGATGTGTGCAGACGAGTTTGGCTGGAATGCCGTTTCATCGGCTATCACCCACATCGTCTCAGAACTCCAAAAGAGGTGGCGTGTGGACTCGAGGAGTGACTAGTGCAGACGCTAATCAACAGGTGGTCCAAGGGTTCGCAGTCGGCTACGTAGGTCATACCGGTGCCCTACGGTCGAAATCGACCCTTACAGCGATTAAGTGGCCGCGGGGAGAACATCCTGGTAGCGCTGCTGTCGTGGCGCCGGCCTACTGGGTGGATACGAGCCTCTGGTTGTTCGGGGCAGGTGGAGGCCCCTTCGTCAGCAATCCCAGCTGGTGCTAGCTGATAGGGCCTGAGCCTTCAGTAGGTCAAATTGCGAAGCCCGCAGTATCAGTTCTTGATACCTGCGGTGCAGCTGGGCGCGGGCTTAGTGGTCGACCCTGCCCGCCTTCAGCGGACAACGGGAGGTGAGGACCACCCGGGAAGCTGGCAATTCGCCAGCATGCTACCTTGGTGGACCCCCCTAAGCGTGTCATCGATGTTCGTTGCTGCATGGCTACGCAGCTAACCTGGAGGATGCGATGTGCAATAGCCCCTCTCCGAAGCAATGCCTTCTTGGTGGTCCCGGAGAGACGAAGGGTTTGGCGGCAATGGAAATGGTTTAGTGGGTCGGGGGTGTAGTCCTGTTTACTGCTTGTACGTAGTAAATGGTCCCCAACCCCACACTACCGGACCTCGGTCCGGAGTCTGTTGAGCAGATTATCCCCCTCATTGCTCAGAACAAAAAAAAAAAAGACAACCACTCAAGCCGAAACTCTGATGGACTGCTCACTAGCGAGTGACCAACCGACCAAGCCTACAGTCTGAATGGATGTTCGACCCTCCAGATCTGTGCTACCACACAACTAAAGCCCGGCCTCGGTTCATTTTGACCTTAATGTCCTCATTGTCAAACGCGAACAATAAATGTAACGCAGTGCCCAACCACATCCACCCTTGCGTTACGTTTGTTACATGACGGTATTTATGAGTCAGTGCAGTTAAGTTGTAAGCAACAAGCTTCGATAAGGAAATGTGGTAGCTTTTATAACGCATTGGCGAAGCGGTTGTTCGAAGAACTGGTGGAGTAGTAAGTAGAGGAGAAGACTACTGGTCTTGATGTCGGAAGTTTGATTCTCGTTCACAGTTTGTTAGTTTTTTTTTCCAGAAACTCAAAGTTCAATGAGACGTAAAGCATATAAGTAACAAAACATAATAACATATTAGTATCTAAAGCAGTTAATCGATCACCGTTTCTAGACATATCCTTAGGTTCAAAATACATGATTGACCCTAATAACCAACATAAACTTATATCAATTTGTCGAATATCAAAATTTTAGTGAATTGAGAGAGTGTTCTGGCTTGATTTTATACCCTAAACATTTTTGCAAAATTTCGCATGGAGAAAAGTTAACTTTCTTTTTATTAACCCGCTTTATCGAAAAGGTAAAAAGGCTGCATGATAATATATTTTGTCATTAATCTGTTATAAAACATGTCTGTCACGTCTATCACGAATGCGATGTTAACCAATTTTGTTATAATTCTGCCATAGTTAAAAAATATCAAAATTATAACAGCGATACTGATGCTTGTTGTCTAAAATATCATTTTGCTGCTGACAAATACCTGAAGAATTCTACACGGGTAAAAATGCGGCACTCGAAATAAGGAGAATGAGTCATGATTTCGGGAAATAAGTGTGTTTTCATGTTATGAAAATACACCATGACCAAAAGTCATGAAATCATGAAGCATTTTACCGTAACGCCGGCTGTACGTTACGTTTTCAATTTAAAGCGAAGAAAAATGTCAGCTGGAATCCTCAAATCATGAAGCATGTATGCTGGAACCATGAATAAAATTCATGGAAACATAAACGCTATTCATAGATTTAGTCATCTGTCATTTATGATTCCTATTTTTGATACGAAAAGTGGCAATTTCGGTCATGATATCATGAAGCAGGATCTGATATCATGAACAAAGTTCATGAAAACATAAGCACTATTCATGTATTTAGATGGCTTTCATTTATGATTCCGATTTTGGTGCTGAAAAGTGGAAATTTGAGTCATGAAATCATGAAGCAGAATCCCTGAATCATGAACTAATTTCATGAAAACAGAACATTATACGTCTATTTAGATCCCAGTTTATATTTGCTATTGGTAAACAAATGCAATGAAAATTAAAATCATTGCGACTTTTGCGCCGGTAGTTTCGTAATAAACCGCGAACACATTCCACATTCGTCAAACTAACGAGTGCCAAATCTTTAGCAGGAACGCGAACATTCAGTGGTTAGGTTTGTTTCGAATATCAATTGATTTGACAAATGGTCCCTGGGCTCACAAAATGCTGGTGGATTGCATGAGTAATGGAACACTCCTTAACAATACTGTGGATATGAAAAGTGTACTGGAACATCCGGCTGCCGAAGGCTTTTTTTGAGCTGCTCTGCTATAGGACATGGAGAAGGCATCACATCCGAGCAGTTAAAATCGCCGACGAGTTTGTGAAGCGAAATCTTCGCTCAAAGTCAAACATTGCCCGGTTCTGCAAAATCATGATGAAGGCTTAGGGTTACCAGACGTACTCTTTTTAGAGTACATGTACTCTTTTTAGCCTTAAAGAAATGTGTACTATTCTTTTTTGCTCAACGGGCTCAAGTGTACTCTTTTCCAGATGTTACTGACCAATGATGATCAAATCACATAACTTGACTAAGAAATCAGTTTAAAATCTTTCCCATCTACATCTGGATATCTCTCCCTATGTCGATAATTTCTTCAGTTTCTTCCAGTTTGCATACAATTTTCCTCTCCACATCTCGATATCCTCCTATATATGTCCAAATCTCGATGTGGTTTTCATTTACGATTTTCTCTCCATTTTGCCCATTATCAAAGGATACTAGACTAGATTTTTGTGATTCTGAATAAAGTAGGAACACCACATGTCGTTTAATTGTTTCTTATTTTCCCTATTTTCCTGACAACGGAGCGGTTTTCAATCCTTTATCAATCAAAAGTATGTTCTTTGTCTCGATTTCTCCCTTCGAAATCGATATGTGGAGAGTCGACTGTAATTGTTTATTTTTAGATGAACATTGTTCGAGTTTTTTTTTCAATAGTTTAGCCTATTTCAAAACAGAAGTGTTTTGTGTCAAGCTCTTTTTCTGGAAACCTCATTTTGATGATGCAATTGTTGAACAAAGCTGTGGAAATGAAACGGTATAGCATCTAAAGATCAAAGGAAACTGTTCGATCAAGCAAGCAGTTGCTTTTCTTAAAGTTTTTACATACTCTTAATGTAAAACTGAAAAAACGCTACAGTTTCTTTTGCGATCTAAGGTGTTAAAACTCACTCTTCTCAGTTCATCTGGTTTGCATAAAAATATTCTTGTTGAATGCAGAACAAAACCTTTTTGAAAGTAAATATTCTTCATAATATACGCTGTTATAAAAAATATTGATTCACTCAGAGTCAATGTTCAAAATAGTAAGTAAGTATATTAGAGGATTGGCGTAAATAGGTTAATTTGAATGAAACGTTGATAACATTGTATCCCTGCATATTTTACTGTGATTGAAATGTACGAAAAGTGGCTGTCCTTATGAATCTCATAATTGTTTGCAATATGTAGGCGAAGAAAAATCGTAATTTATAAACATTTTCATTTTATCAAATCTCTCATTTGGTTGCCAGTAGTGTTAATGTGACCAACAACTTTAGAATTAAGAAATAATTAAAAAGTTTAAGACAAGTAAATTAAGACAAACACATTATTAAAAAGTGCATTTTCAAATTTGTCCAAGTGTACTCTTTAGTACTCTTTTACAGAGTTAAAAAAATGTACTCTTTCCGGTGCGAGCAAATATGGTAACCCTATGAAGGCTGTCCAAAATAAGTATATTTTGGAACATCTAACAGCTCCGGCAGATTGATTGTGTCGTGACACAACGTGGAAACTTACGGAAATCTCGCCTGGTAAGGTACCGAAGAGCAGTGTCTTCAATTTAAACTTTTTCAAAAACAAAACTACTAGAAAAAATCACCGATCGCCATGAGACGCATTGACTAAGATGAAGAAAGTGACAGTTAGATTTGTGTAACGCCCTGAGCATACAAATTCTTGCATAATACTCACGATTTCATGACTTTTAGTCATGATATCATGAAACATAAAATTTCATGAATTCATGACTTTTTGTTCATGAATCCGGCAACCGATTTTTTTCCGTGTAGCGGGAGAAAAGTTTTGCAACAATCTCTGTAGAAAATTCTTGATCCATAAAAAGTCTTCAAGGATTCTCTACATAAGCTTCCCATTGAAGTCTTCAGATCTTTCTACAAATTTTCACAGTGTAGCTTCTCTCTTGTTCTGAGAAATATATCATTATTTTTCCTTGAAATAACAAAACTACAAATTTTACTAAAGATTGCTATGGTAATGTATCTTAACTCTACTGAAAATTATTCAGCTGTTGATTTGTAGATTACTTTTGTGAAGTCAGATTCAAAAGTCATTGTGAAAAATGGTTTCTTAGGGGCATCCATCATTTTAAGTTCATAGCTTTGACAGTATAAAAGATAGATTTTTTCCGTCTTCTACAAAGTTTCATGACATGACGTCAATACTTTTATCGATAGTTTTGTTTTTTTTTATTCACTAGCAGCGTTGCAAAAATTTCAAGTTGTCATATCTTATGCTTGAGAATTTGCACGCTTGAGCTGTAGCTCAATAGCCAAAACATGATGCATGAGTTGGTTCATCTGTTTGATTAATTTCAAAGACAGGTGAGACAACTGCCATGCTGAAGGTGTCTGGGTTCAATATCTGTCTAAGTATTTTCATAATGGGAAGTTCTTTGTCTTCCATAAGCATAAAGTAGTAATGGCATTAGGCGTAATGACTTTCCGGGAAATGGGGTAGAATCGAAGCATGTTTGTCAAGACACTTCAGATGAGATTCATTGAAAAAAAAATAAGATGATTTAGATAAATGTAAGCTTGTTATGGATAAAAATTGAAGCCACATATGTTTTGAATACGAAGTTGTCCATAATAGAAGCAAAATATTTCTTACGCCAAGTGTGCTTGAGAAACACCAAACTAACTCAGCGAACGTGGGTATATCCTACTAGCTGTGAAATAGCATCAGCTATCGTCGATGTTGATGGAGAAACTTTTCCCGGGGCCAACAGTACTAGATGCCTCCGGAAGAAGCATACTCCGTAAACAGAGGAAATATTGAATTACCGCTTCTTCACTCCGGTTCAAGCCGGGCATCAACCGAGCATCATCTATCTAGTACGCTATAATACCTACACATAACTAAAAGAGCGAACGGAACTCGGTGCAATTTTGCTGGAAGGAAGATATTTCAACACCTTTCAACGGCATCATAAAAACCAACAAACAGTACTGTTGGAAAATATATACATACCTATGTACTACAGAAGTATAGGTACACTTACTAAGGATTCCGGAAGCGAGAGGAAGTAACTTTCGTGTCTGGTTTTATTTATAATTCATGATTTTCGAACACGGAAAGGCAACCACGGCGAGTTACTACGAACCACCGATACTTCTACGGACCATGGACTGGGGGTAAAGGTAAAATTGCACTTGATCACAAATTGCTTGCGGTGCCTAGGTACATGAAGGAACACTTTTATGCTTGCACTTGAGAGCAAAGCTATTTCCAGTTAAGCTCACATATGTGTGCACTTTGCAGTTACATAGTAGAGTTAGTTAGGGTAGGATATAATGAAAATTTAAAATCAATTGTTATGTTATCCACATTATGATTGTCATACCCTATCGTACATGAGGGGGATTAGTAACAATAGAGCTTGCTCTTTTTACTTCTGAATAATTCATTATATGTTATATCGTTTTGATTAAAATTACGAACAGTATTATCAGTAACGTATAACTCATCAGGAAGCATATAAAATAAATAATTGTTTCCGGTTCCAAAACACCTAATTTTTGAATGGCTGGTAAAGATTTTGAATCCACAACATGAATATAATGTCTAAAGTATACTCATAGAGTTATATGAATTCCAATAGTAAGCGATTATTTTTTCTTTCTTTGCAGAAGCACTCAAATATCACGGAACCCGCTTGACAGACTATGAGAAGCAGGAAATTGAAAAGTATCCGGAAATCTACTACCTGGGACTCGATGCCTGCAAAATCAATGCCAAGCCGGGAACGGCACTCAACTCGGGTTACGATGATGACAACGGCAGTTATAACAAGGTTGGTTCTCAAAAAACGTCCTTAGAAGAATCATTACTAACCTCTCTTTCCACTTTTCCAAAGGTGATCCACGACCACGTCTGCTACCGATACGAAATCCTTGAGGTCATCGGCAAAGGCAGCTTCGGTCAGGTCATCCGGGCGCTGGACCACAAAACCAACCAGCACGTGGCAATCAAAATCATCCGCAATAAGAAACGCTTCCACCATCAGGCCCTCGTCGAAGTTCGGATATTGGACGAACTGCGCAAGAAGGACGCGGACGGAGCGTACAACGTGATACACATGCTCGATTACTTCTACTTCCGCAACCATCTATGCATCAGCTTCGAGCTGATGAGGTAAGTTTGGTTTTTATAAACAGGGGTCTTAGGAAACAATCACGATTAAATAGATTTTAATGCCAAAAAGGTGATTTATTGAAAATTTTCGAATAATATTCGGAAGGGATGTTTATCGATCGTAGTATTCAATTCGGGCGCAGGGACCATTTGGGCCCCAACAGGGACCGCAAACGGGATTGCATGGTGCACAAGCTCCAGAAGGTCCACAAGGTGAACACGGTCCACAAGGAGTGCAGGGTGCACAAACTCCTAGTGAGGGACCATAGCAGGGACCACTCGCCGGAACGCAGCACGGATTGACCTGCAATGATATTAACAAATGTATGAGCAAGTGATTTGAAAAGACAAAAGTGATAGAGTTATACAAATGGGCCACAGGGGAAAAGATATTTGCTGCAGGTATTCTTCGGCATTGTTGAAATTGTTCGTTCTTCGGGATCTTGACCCTAGCTGGTGAAGAATGATCGAGAACAAATTTTTCTCAATCTTCAATTTCACTCGAAAATTTTGCTGCTGTCAAGGCCGAAAAATAACTTTGGACTGACTTTCATGGATCTGAAAAACATGTATGCCTACTATTCCATTAGAAAAAAAAATACCTACTGTGCTGCCCAAGGTATCGAGAAGGGAGATAGTCCATTGTGTCAAATTGCCCAGTCCGCCATTTTTAAATTCATAGAAACAACGTCTACTTGTTATTTGACAATGTTCGCCAATAGGGGAACTGGGGGTAATATGCCCATAGGGGGTAAAACGCGCCACCATCGATTTGGCCGAACGATGTGTTTTATAATGCTTTTTTTCACCCTAGATCATAGAAAATGGATAGAAATGCTTTTCCTAATATGTTTTTATGTGGTTTTCTCAACCAAATTGATAAAATCGTATAAAAACGTTTTTCGCTGTTTTCGTTGCAATTTTGTGCGATTTTCAATGTCATTTTTTAGGTCGATAAACAACCAAATTTCTGAAACTATTGCCGACAGCCAACTTGTGCACTGTCATAGTTTGTATTACGTGCAAAACATATGTTAAATTTGCCCTCAAAAAGCTTATTGAAGACCCTAAACTTTAATCAACTCTGGGGGCAAAACGCCCACCCCTATTTCATAACACCAAAACAGCCGTTTGAATTCAAATTCTACCAAACGTAATGGCACGTTGAAGTTACGCAAAAATTGGAACCGTACAAATGTACATTTTTCGCATCAGCATGTATACTATTATTGAACAATAACATCTGAACAAACGCCCGGATGTATGCAACTCATATACAAGCATGATTGTGTGCGTTCGTTTACAGCATGGCTAACGCCGAACTCAAGCGGGGCGTTTTACCCCGCAAAACAATACATGTGCAGTTAAGCAAGCATTTTTTAAAAATTGATTTATAAACCCCAGAAAAGTTAAAATGGATAGCTGTTTCAACTATTTGGTAGAAAACATGTTTGTCTATCCGACCATAACAAAAAAAGAGCATAAAATAATGTTTTTCACATCTAAAATCGCTGTTCTCCTTAACGTGGGCAAACTACCCCCAGTCCCCCTAATTGTGGGCTTCGTGGCCTTGCGGTTAGCGGCGTCAGTCGTCTAGGCGTATTGTGCCACGGGGTGTGGGTTCGATTCCCGCTCCAGTCGGTGGAAACTTTTCGTCAAACGAAAAATTCATCGCTGGGCTACTGGGTGCAAGATTATTATAATGACAGGTTTACCGATCTTAGCAGTCAGTGGGTGCGCGGTGTGGTTAGCTGCGGGGAAGGTGGAAGGGACAGCTGGCAAGTGGGCTAGCTGGCGGGTTTGTGTACTCAACCGTTTCTATGGGGTTGTTAGGGAATGTTTATTCCAACAAACAAAAACACAGTGAAGTGAAAATTTTCTCCAGCATTTTGTCGCGAATCAAATTTTCATCTTTAATGTAGTATTCCGGTGTTTTGTGTCGAAGAGAAGCAGATTATTTGAAAAATTGGTTTACAATTGCATGTGATGCATGTAAATGTGGAAATTTCGAATAGTGCAGCGGGTTAGAGCCACCCACCACCGATGGTCTACCGATGAAAGTGAGGATGCGCCACGGTGTCGCCGTCTGACGATGACGGTTGTATTCTTGTAAATAACTTTATCTCGTAAGTTAAGTCATTCTACTATCAGTGCATTACACAGTGAAGTAAATTCAGATACTTTGCCGCGAATACCACTCAGATGTGGGTGTAAAAGAAACATTCTATTCCTACTTTGTCACGCTATGCATCTGATATCCAAACAACCAAAACAAACACGCCAGCTGTCACTTGGCATTTCAAAATGGCGGAATGGGATATCTGATACATTGGGCTACCTCCCTTCTAGATACCTTGACTGGGTGTTTCGTGTTGTCCGTTGCCTAATGTTAGTGATCGTTCAGTCTGTGCAGCTTATGTGGTAAAGACGGTGTAAATTGTCTTTTATAAAAATTGTTTGCCAACAGGTTTTCTACTCCTTAAATGAAATCACCCAACAGTCTAAATTGATAGCAATCAATTTATCTTTAGATCGCTGGATATTCATTGCATATATTTTTAGGAGTTACTCTGAAGAAAGTTTTATGTTTATTTACCATGACCCCACAGTTATGGATCAAATAGTGTGGAGTCCAACCTATAAAATTCAATAAAACAACATGGAAAACGTAAAATGGTAATTTAAAAGCACGAATCAAACCGTTTGAAATTGGAACTTTGGTTAGTAAACTATTTTGAGTATAATATTTACATAGGAATGCATAAAAATAAAAAATTGTATCGGTTTCTGAAAACCGTATTATGGATCTACGTTCATATTATGAATCAAATTGTGACATATTACGGATCAGTACGCAAAATCAAGAAATTTTCAACTCAATGCTTCTGTATTGCATGATTTGGTGAAAGTTAACAATGCGTCACATATAACTGCAAAAAAAACAGTTTTCGAGCAGGAAACAAGGGCAAAATGCCCTTTTTTTGTGATACTGCATTGTAGTAACTGAGACATGAACTGTTTTCGTTCCACACCAAATTTTCCATCCATTTTTGTCGGCTAAAATATGAAATTCACAAACCTTGATGTTTTATTAGTTTTATCTTTAGTGCTGTTGTCTGAAAATGTCGAATCCAATTATTAAAATGGCAGAAATCTACATTCTTTGGAAGTGATCCATAACCGTGGTAAACAATAATTTCCTGATCCATATTATGGATCACTAGTTAGAAGTGCTAGTATTCGGTATTTAGAATCAACAATCAAGAAAAATGTTTTCCAAAGATGAATTCATACTCAATCGAAGCGAACGAGCATGTTTCATGCTGTAACATTTGAATTTTACCACCTGTGGGAGCTTATGAATGCTGACGGCACTTCTTACAGTAAACGACCATATAATGATAGCTGTGTGGTACCAACTAAACATTTGTCAAATTCACCGCTACACAGCGGATGAAAGCTGTGCTTAACACTACAAATGGTAGAAGACAAATAGTATAACATGGGAAAAATATGTTTTACGTCAACTTTTATGTTTTCTTTAAAATATGTTTTACGTCAACTTTTATGTGATCCGTCACTGTGGGTGATCCGTAACTGTGTGGGCAATGCCACTGGGCATGGTACAACCCTGGGCTTTGCTTAGCTTAGCTTAGACTGACTACACATATCAATGGTTGCTATTCCGTGATTGACCGAAGTCAGTGAAAATGCACAAAGAATCAACTAGAAGTTTGGCTGGGATTGACCATAATCTTCTTCAATGTGCATAATTCAGTGCCTCTATTTATACAGGGTCAATAACGGCGCCGGCCACGTCCTTGCAGTCAGGTGGGATTGGGGGAAGCACTGTTAGTGTGTAATCTTTGCTATTTGGAGACCGTGTTTGCCTCTGCATCTCCACAAAGGTTACTGGGAGGGATGTTTGTTAATGGGAAGGATCGTTGGGTCACAGGATTCACTTTGATAAGCGATTAGACCATGATAAATAATGATTTGTGAGATATATACATGCTTATTTGTAAATATAATATTTTCATTTGATATGAACAATTTCTATGTAGTGGAAAATTATGCCGACACTTGAGGTGACAAACCATTCAAAGTTTGTTGAACAAATACCTAAATGTAACATTCCTACAGCTGTCAGGACGAAGCATGTGTTATTATATTTTACTTATTTGAAAAGAAACAAAAAACTTGATTGGTTGGAACATCATAGAACACTCTTATTCTTATGCCGACACTTACGAGTATACCCCATTAGGCATAAAGACGTTAGCATAAGTATGTTAGGCATAATGGACGTTAGGCATAAAGACATTAGGCATAATGGACGTTAGGCATAAAATACGTTAGGCATAATGGACGCTTGGCATAAAATAACTTGCGTGCATGTAATTCAAAAACTCTTCTCATATCGAAAATTGTTCGGGTCCATTTAAAAATTCCATTACGTTGATGTGGGTGGGTGGGTGTCTTTTAGATGTAACAGCTCTTAAAAAGTGTGGAAAATTCACACAAAAAGCGTTGCGAGGGGTGGGTTAATTGGTTGATTATAAATTGCAATTACCGGTGTTATGAAATTTGACAATGAATCGATCATCGCAAGATATGAAAGAAGATTATTATTATGATCATAGTTATCATTCTAAAGTCCAGTTCAATCCATTTTTGTAAGTATCCATTTTTATTTGCAATGTGCAAGTGTTATTTATTTCTAGAGATGTTTAGTTTGGTGAGTTTATGCCAGTTCTTACATTTCTCTTACATAATTGCGTCAATTCTAAAGAAGGGAAATCTTCCATATAATTATTAGTACTTATAATGCAAATAATTAACTTTTAGACAGCAATCTAGAGTCAAGCAAACAAATCATGTTACGATAGGCGGTATAATCTTGAACAATAATATTCTGGTAGTGTGACGCCAATAAGAACGTAACATTCCCACTCCAAGTCTGCTCGTCAATTTAATGTGGTGAAAACAGTTCTTTTGCCTCTTCTGCCAACAAGTTTCGATGGTTTTCAAACAATTTTGATCAGCCACATTTGAAAGTATTGCCAAAAGCACCTTGAAAATATTTGAAATTCGTCGCGTTTGAAAAGTAAAATTTGATTTCAAGTTAATTTAACAGTCAATCTCAAATTTAACATAACACAGCATTCAGCATTAAGCATGGCGTGCATTTTTTAATGGGAATATTTACACCAACAATTCCAATAACTATTAGAACAACTAGAACCCACAAAACAGCATATTGTTGGAGGAAGGTCCCTTTCTTACAGTCATTAAATTGACCGTATAAGTATAAAGAACAGCCTATGATCCAAAGAAGGGAAAATGTATGATGGAAGTATTAAGAGCAATAGTGATATTAATTTCTGAATAAGTACGTCTCGAAAGAACAGTTTAATTATAAAAGAAGAAAAAAAATCTTATTTGAACATTAGCAGCACTAACTCCAATAATTTTGTCGACAGTTTAACTCTAAAGAACAGCCTCCAATTTAAAGAAGGGATAATCTCTGATGAAAAATTTGTCAATAAAATGTGTACGACCTAACTCAAAAGATGAGCAGCAGTTACAGCATCATTCATATTCTTGGCATTACTCCCCAACCTAAGCTCTTAGCTTAGTGTTCTAGGAGCACTTCCACAGTTATTAATCAAATGTTTGCTTTGCCAAGGTAGCCATTTTGCATTCTTATTTGTGCACGGCACATGAACACGTTTGCACTTCATGGCAAAGGATCCTGGATCGACTTGAAACCGAACTAAAATACCTCCAGCATGGCTTTACTCTATGGTCACAGAAGTTACCACAAAGCTAATGAAGGCAATTAACAGCATTTCCATGCTAATCATTTTATCAAGTTTTGTCCTAGAAATTGACCTCAAAGGATTCACAACTATGGGACGACTGCAAGGCAATCGTATTTCAAAGGACATAATTTTGATCTTTGAAGCCCTCCACAATTACCAAAAAAGTCAGCTCACTTTTCACACAAATAATTCCATTTTTTTATTTCGAGAATTATGCCTATCGTCCATTATGCCTAATGTCCATTATGCCAAACGTCCATTATGCCTATCGTACTTATGCCTGACGTCCTTATGCCTAACGTCGTGCACCCGACACTTACATTGGCGAACCATCCAAAGTTTGTTGAATAAAGTGAACTTTTCGCAAGTCGTCACTTGTAGTGTCGAACCATTCAAAGTTTTTTTTTTAATTACAAAAATAAAAGTAAAAAGGGATGTTCTGAAAATAAAAAAAATTGAAACATAAATAATTCATTTGTGTCGACACTCACAGTGACGAACAATTCATAGTTTGTTGAAAATTCATATTTACGTCCCACAATTGTAACGATTAAATGTGCAGTCATACATATTTTATAGATTAGAAATAGTAGCATGAAACGAGCTCACCAATTGATCCTTTATCCTTCACTGTGCAGCCACAATCCACTCTCAGCCTCATTCGTTTGCTCGGCTTTATAAAAGCACTCAGAAAAAAAAAGGCGCGCGACCCGAAAAGGAAAAAAAACTTGGCTTTCTTGACACACTGCCCAGCAGCAAGCGTCAAGGTCAAAGGATCAAAAAGAACTAACCGACCACGCCACTTTTTCACTTACTAGACCGACGCGCGACATGTTTGATCCTGCCCTCGTCGCTGGCCCCCGTAGGAGCAAGCGTCAAGGTCGAAAGATCAAACAGAACTCCACTGGGCATGGTACAACCCTGGGAGGGAGAAACCGATACGAAATTTATGTGCGTCAAGGTGAGTCGAGATTCTGCTGTCACGAACTGTCACTGTGAGCCCAGATCTAAAACAATGGATAAACATGGTAAAAGCGCGTAATTGATTAAAACATATTTTTGCATTTTATCAAATCTCGCATACTCTGAGATAACGCCCTAAAAGCCATTGGTAGCCACGTGTGTAGCTCATTGATTCTGAGCACAAGAAAGAGTAAGCATCCAAACCAACATAATGGTCAGGTAGATAATGATCCTTTCTTTGCCATAGCGTTGTTAAATAACATGAAAATTCATTCAAATGCTCAGAAACAACGAGCTACACACATGGTTACCAATGGCTTTTAGGGCGAGATCAGAAGTTATGCGAGAAATGTGACAAAAAACCGATTGAAAACCAAAAAGAATGTCACGATAGCACCTTTCATTTTGATTGTATTTAAAAACGCATAATTACACGTTTTCCGAAAAAAAACGAAAATGAAATGCATAGAAAACTTTGGCCCTTTTTCCATGTTTGTCCAGAACGAACGAAGGTACACAACAAAAGAAAACTAGCGATTTTCATCAAGTCTGCCTTGATTGTTGTTGCCATGTTAGAGTTTTCTTGCAGTTTGAAATAACTTTGTCATATTTCGTGTGTAGTATCTGTGCCTCCCTCCCAGGGCACGAGTGACTCCAGTCGAATCATTTTGATCGACTCGACTTATAAAAAGACTCCTGAGTAGTCCAAATAAACCCGAAAATCTTTCGTAAAGATTGATGAGAATATTATAAAAAACACACTGTACCGTTTGGATGCCATTTTATTTTCTGATAATAAGTGTTTCATCTAATTTTCAAAAGTTTTAACATCCATTATTAGAGTCCCGACAAGGCACACAAGGACCGCAAGGCCCACAAGGTCCACACGGACCACAAGGTCCACAAGGTCCACAAGGTCCACAAGGTCCACAAGGTCCACAAGGTTCACAAGGTCCACATGGTCCGCAAGGTCCGCAAGGTCCACATGGTCCACACGGCACACATGGAGGTAACGGTGCACACGGTCCGCAAGGTAGACATGGTCCGCAGGGTCCACACGGGGCGCACGGTCCACATGGCAAACATGGTCCACAGGGTCCACAAGGTTCACACGGAGCGCACCCTATTTGGGAGCACGTCCCGAAGCATGGCTGGTAAGGTCCGCACACCGGGGGACAACACGGGTCACAGATCGGTCCACAGGGGCCCTGTATGGTTCGGATACAATTGTTGTACAAGGCGGATTTTCAAATGATAAATCATAACTTACACATGGGCCGCAGGGACCGCAAGGGCCACACAATGGCATGGGACATGGGCTGCGACAAACCTTCTTCGGCATGTTAAAAGTTTTAGGTAACTTGCACGTTGAAATTTCTTAAGAATCGGACGATTGAATCTTGAGTTGGCGTTCGTTCTGATGTAAAAGGTCGGCTTGAGAATCCAAACGGAGATTTTGATGGTTCTTGAATATTTGCTAGAACTGAAAATTTTGCTTCTGTCTGGGCCGAAAGGTGATTGTTGAATGACAGCTGAAACTCTTTTCTCTATGCATTAGTCTACTTGATTTTTTTTATAAAGCACGGAGTGCTGCGATTTAGCTTTTCTTTCGTTTTCTTTTTTTCCCTTCACCAGTGCACTGGAATAATGTTGGAAATCATGGGCCTTAGCGCAAATAGCAAATAGCGTTCTGTTCTACTGTTCTAAGATTTTTTTGGAATGAAAATTTTCTTTGGCATAAGATTTCGTCCATTAAATACGTACCGTCATTAAAGGGAGGGGGAGTTTAGAAAAGTATGATGATCCAGCCAAAATTTTCGAAGGTTCCATGTAAAAAATCTAGCATAAACGAGAAAGGGAGGGCTTTAGAAAATATTTAGCTGCACTAGATTTATTATCGGAAAATTCACCTCTTGGCACCAATTGAAACGGGAAAATCTAAAATTCTGTTTGGCAGAAATTTTGGAGAAACCAACGTTTTCAAAAAGGTATTATTCCTTTCACAGATACCGCAAAGATATACCGAACAATCCCAATTGCAGTCAGAATCCCATACTATGTGCAATAACGAACTGAATGTGAACCATCCAGTTGTGTGGGCTATTCCAACCAAATGGAGCCCCTTTCAAGCAAGTTTCCCACCCACTATGAATCGTTCCGTTCAGATTCTCTGACATTGATATCTATTTTCGGTTATGGTGCTAGGATTAGTTTTGCCGCCTCAGCAAACAGACTGACTGATTATAGGTAGGCTTGTTTCTATTCTACATTGAAGTACTGAAGGGTGGTGCATACCTGCCGGATGGATGGTCTATGCACTAGGACTTTGAACACCCCCACCTTGACACCTACTATTCGTAGGCGAAGTTTCCAGTGTCATGTATGAGAGGCCAGTTGTTTTGAGAACCTATACATTTTAAGGTTTGCTAGTTTTTAAGGATGGGAACACGTAGTGAAAATTCAAAAATAGTTGCAGGTTAGGTGAAGGTCAATTGTGACACTTCGTTGCTATTTTCTGGGTGAAAAAAGCTTCTATTAAGAGGATTTTTTTGTCTCGTGAGATATAATTCCAAAAAAGCAGATTGCTTGAATATATTTTAATCATAATAAAAACAAGATGTAACAAAGGAAGACATTTGGATTACTAAAGATACAACACTCCTCCAACAATTCAATAAAAAAATCAACCAGAAGATGGTACAGCAAATCAGAGCTTCCATTGGTTTGTTAGCATGTTAGACGAAGAATCCCAAGCAGCACATATTGTTACAAGTAGCTTACAGCAACGGCTACTTAACATATTCAAAAGTTACAATATGATACATTTGCAACATGGAAAAATACTGCTATGTAATCGAAAAAGCGCAAAAAGTCGAGCCTTATGTAACTTATTTGTTCGTTACATAAGAAGTTTACGAGCGACTGCTATGTAATTGATTGATTACGCATGGGTTTTCCTGCGACAAAATAAATGAAACGGCGTTGAAGTTGTTGCTACTTTCTGACAGTTTTGGAACCGAACAACCATTTTAGAATTGAATGTCAATAAAAGTAATACGTATGATTTTCGAACGCGTAATTATTCACAAGTACATATTGAATTTAACATGCCGATTTGAATTTGTGGTGAAATCAATCATTTAACTTGCTCAAAATTGACGCGCTCATAAAATAGATAAAAATTTATTTATTTATATTGAATAACACATGGTACCTGGATTGTTGAGATATTATTCCATTAGAACTGACACAAAAAAATGGGAATTGGCACTGTTACTCAAAATAGCAGTGTTTTTGATTTTAATTTAATTGTTTGTGAAGATGGTGATTCCAAAATCACGTTGATTCGTGTCCCGCAGTTGGATTTTCCGGGTTGCCTATCATAAATCGCCATTTAATTTCATCTTGCTGCAGAAACACTTCCGAATAACTGTTTGAGGACAGCCAATCTTAAATGATGAAAACTATTGAAAAGCTGTTAGAGAGGCTGCATATTGTAAATTCAACAATTTTAATTAATCACTGGAAAAATATCTATGAAAACAATAACTAGTCATAAAATAGTAAAGTTCTTATATCAAAATTCACAATACGTATGGAATTTTTTGACATGTAGTGTTGACCACTGTCAGCAAGTCACTCGTTTGTTACACATTAGTTACCCTGAAAGCTTATGTTATTTTGAAACTGATGTGTAACTGTACTGAAACTGCTAATAAATTACACAGCTGTCAATAGGGGAAGGGGTATTAAAATGAACACCTAAACGACATCGTCTTGCTTTTAATGGGAAAAAATATGAATTTGCGATAAACCATCAAATTATGTGTATCCCCTAAGCCAATTGACTGGAACCTTACAAAAGTATGAAAATTAAAAGCTCCGTCCAAGAAAGCACTAATAGCCAGGCTTGATAATTCTCCTCAACATCATCAGAGTTCGGTGACATACTCTAGAGCAGCGTGCTGCCAGTGCCTCTTTGCGAGGGAGCCAAAAAATGCTAAGCAGCGAGGCAACGAAAAATGAGCGAGGAAGATGCAGCACAAAAAAAACCGAGTTAAATTCCATCAAAAAAGGGTGCTCTCACAACTCCCCGAGGACTGTCTGTTCGGGCGGCAGACTCGAGAGTTCGTTTGAAGTGTGAATGATGGTGAGCATCGCAACGAGAGAGAGAGAGTGTCTGAAAAAATCCTCGCATTTTTCTGCACTCTCACTCGAATCGCTTGAGGATCTGTGTTGAAAATTTTGAGTTTATTTTTTTCTCCTCAGAAAAACGGCAAAATCGCCTCCTCTTTGCATCGCAGAGGAGTTTCTATCAAGCCTGCTAATAGCTCGAAAGAAGGCAAATTCTAGCATGTGCTATAATAAAAGCGCAAGTCGCATGATCGATTTCTCTTCATCGATGCTCTATTCTGTGAATAAAGGTGACAAGATGCGGGTTTGTTAACAATTTTTCACTACAAGACGCTAGGAAGTAATGCAATCTTGCGTCCTGAGGTGAAACAACGAATTGAATTTAGAAATTGATCAATTTGTGCCAATATTAGAGACTGAGGATAATATGCCCATGATAAGGAAAATAGCTATTTAGATGTGAAAAACATGCTATTTTTATTATAATCGGATATACAAATAAGTTCTTTATCAAATAGTAGAAACAACATCCATCCATTTAAGTATTTCTAGGGTTAATAAATCAATCAAAAAAATGCGTGTTTATGGGTCATCCATAAACCACGTACTCATTTATTGGGGGAAAGGAGAGATTCTGGCCAATGACCACGGTCCATACAAATTGTAAATTGTATGGTGGGTCTAAAATTGGGAAGAAATAATCGCGTTGTTAATGGTAGCCCCTTGTGCATTTCTGTGCTGTCACTTCATTAGGGCCTAAGTAACATGAGTGATTTCTCTTCATCGATTTTTCATATATAATGCATACCTACAGGCGTTTGTTCTGATGTTATTGCTCAATATTAGACACATGCTGAAAAAATTACATTTGTAAGGTTCTAATTTGCGCGTTACTTCAGCGTGGCATTACGTTTGGTAGAATTTGAATTCAACAGCTGTTTTGGTAAGTTATGAAATAGGGGGGTGAGGGTTTTGCCCCTACGAGTTGATTCAAGTTTAGGTCCTTCGATAAGTTTTTCAAGGACAAATCTAACATGTTTATTGCACGTAATACAAATTATGGCAGTGAATAAGTGGACCCTGTGGGAGTTGAAATCCCAGAACAAATTTCAACAAAGAAGACAGCCACTGATTGCTGTCGTCTAAAAGTAATTAAGGGGGCAGGATCCGTCATTGATTTCGGAATTTTCAAAAGCAGTTTTTACGTTCAAAATCAACAAAATTTACATGAAAATGTGTTCACTGTATTCTTTTCTCCAACCGAAACGCAGTGAACACATTGTCATTGAATAAGTTTTAGTTTTGAACAGAAAAACTTCTTTTGAAGTTTCGATGATGACGATGATTACGATGACGGAGCGTTGAGCGTTCAGCATAACAAAACACAATCATTTACGGGATTGACTGTTTAACGAGAAACTTGCGACGATCGACGCGCCACAATAATTCGTGGACGGAGGGTAGAACTAAGTTGGAGATGATGATTTCGAATTTTGAAGTAAACACTAGCGATTTTGCTGTGGAAAGTTGACGTTTGATAACGAATTGTCTAGAGAGCCCAAACACTTTAACGTTTAAGGACCCGATTTCGATGATTACGACATCGAAACTGTGTTTCGGTTGGAGCTTGGAGCTGCTTTTGAAAATTATCGAGTTGATGACGGATCCTGCCCCCTTAAACGAATTTTGTGTCATCGGGTCAAAGTTTGGCGTTCCTCACAAAAGTAGAAAAGAGAACATTACAAATGTAACTAGATGTTCTGTGATATGTCTACTCGCAGAAATTGTCCTTTATTTATTAATTTCCTTATTAATTATAGCTAGTTCTATCGCACAACATCAGAGATGTTAATTAACGCAGCGACACGAATTAAGACTAAGACCATACTTTCGCCGTCATTAAAATATTATGGAAATGTTAATTTTATATTGGTGGTAAAATACACGAGCAAAACAAACATTTTTGATTTTTTTTATCACAGTCCTAAAAAAACACCTATGAATGATTATAATCCCTTCGAAAACAGTTGTAAAGGTTTCTGCTTTGACATCATTTCATTACGATATTCACCTCATTGAAAAACCTCAACATCTCCGTGCCTAAAATTACATCAGTTTCAATTTCCGAACGTGGTTCTAACTTCAATTTATCTCCGTATTAACAAAAACACTCTTATTTATGCTCTAAATCATCCGTGCGTAATAAAAATTATTGAAATTTATTGTTCATGCGTAACAAGTTCGGTATTCATTTTACCATCCTGTTCATTTTTTCACCCCGTCCCCTATGACAAATGGTAAACAAACTTCATGCTGTTTCACACATGTGACTTAGCAATCTGTATGTAACCTATCGTATTATTTGTTTCTTTGCAACCACAGATTCAATTTCAATGTATCTTATTCATTTTGACAGCTCTAGGTTAAGTTACATGCAAGTAAAAATGCAACACCTATGTAATGTAAACAAAGCGTAAGTAACAATGTAATAGTTTAATAACCAATCATCAATAAGATATGCTACAAATTATCTGAAATGCAACGGCAATGTAATTTGTTTTATTTTTCTAAAATATTGCATTTGTTACCAGTGCTACTTGGGATATCTCTACGAAATGCCTGTCTTGGTGGTAAAATCTCACCTCACAAGTAACCTCTAATTCTGACCCGTATCGCGGGTAAATCAACTTTTCGAGATGAGTTACGAGGTACAATCTACCATATTGTATTATTGTTATAGCTATTCTTGTTGAGACTTAAAAGTTAGGATCAAAAGAGTATAAGAGAGTAACAAGTTACTAAGACTTACTTATTTGTCCAAGATGATAGGGAAGTCGCAGTGAGTGTGCTTTACGAAGACCCAAGCAGCCCGATTCTTTTTCGCGCGCTTGGACACGGCATAAAAATTAACAAGGCAGGCTCTTCACTGATGTAAATATAAAGTTTCATTGTAAACATGTGACGTCACTCCTATCGTACCATATACCTTCCGGACCACTAGATCATTTTTTTCGCAAATTTGTTCGAGGTGGATAGGAATGACGTCGTCAAGTAGCTGTCAGTTTTCGGAATATATCACCTTCTTAATGTAGTACACCGTGCGCTTGGAGTGTGTTTTCGGTGGCTTCGTTCGTTTGCCCAGTGCTTTGCGAAGGCCAGAGCAGAGTGCGTGGTCTTTTGATTTGGTTGCGTGTTTCGATGGAACGCGCGACGTAATCAAAACAAATCGTGTTCGGTTCGCGTCATTCGAGTGCGGAAACAAAAAATCGACGATAGTGCGTGGTCCTTTGATTCGGTTGCATGTTCCGGTGGGACGCGCAACGGAGTCAAGACCAATCGTGTTCGGTTCGTGTTGATCAAGTGCAAAAAGCTTCGTGTTCACTTACTTTACTCCTTTCTGTGTTCGTCATTACTAAAAATAACCTGTGAATAGTTCGATATTATGAATGTTGACTTTTTATAATTTCTTTCAATATATTTTTACTGCGGTACAAAAATGCAACACTAGTTTTAAGTTTCGTATTTTCCCTCCTTCCAAAGGTGACTCCCAGATCTTTTTCCTCCCTTACTAACCACACCTGTCCCGTGATGATTGTGGAGATGCAGAGGCATTCTCGGTCTTTAGAAGCAACGATCATTACACAATAACGTTCCTTAGGCGGCATCCACAAATTACGTAACGCTCTAGGGGGAGGGGGGGGAGTAGGCTCAAGCGTTACGGCTCATACAAAAATTTGAAATTTTTCATACAAAAAGCGTTATGAAAGGGGGGGAGGGGGTCAAAAATTTCAAATTTTAGCGTTACGTAATAAATGGATGCCGCCTTACCCTTCCCAACTGACTGTAAGGACTTGGCCGGCGCCGTTATTGATCAATAATATGAGAGCTGCTAAAATTGCACTTCGAGAATATGCGGAAAATCCCATCCCTTATTCATTTGGATCGAAGTGCAATTCTTACCGGTTTGGATCAATCACGGAGTAGCAATCATTGACATGTACAGTCAGTCTATGCTATGCAAGATGATGAGGAGGTCGCAGTGGAAAATGATTCAATCAGCATCTGAGGCTTGTCATGAGACAAGTTCTTTCCGAGTTCAAATGCCTATCTTTCGAAAACTAGGAAGTAAACGATTTCAAATGGGAGGAGTAGGGTAGAAGCACCGGTTTCGGCCATAAGCCTATCGTAGCCATAGTGTTTACATCGTTTTACAAAGTCTGTTCAGTAGATCAAATTTACATGATAGACCCTAGTCGAATTTACATGATAGACTCTAGTCGAAAATGGCTCTGGTGGCCTATATTGACCAACGACATTTTCATAACAAAAAAAAATGGTTTCAGCTCAGTTCCGATATTTTCCATATATAATATGGATTGAAAGCTTGCGTTTGAGATATTTGTAGCATAAATAGGGCTTCCCATATAATTCTTAATTACATTTTTTCTTAGGCTGGCCAGAACCAGTGCTATTACCCTAGCAGACTATTTACCTTCTAAAATAAGCTTCTTGTTTCTGGAATGAGGAAATAAAAACTGAACTAAATTGTCTGATGCGACGAGACCTGTTCACAATAAGAAAAACGACTTCGGGCCTTATAAGAAAATCAATAATTTAATACGCCTGAGTGATGCATGTTTAAAATCAGTATCATTTTTAACCAGCTAATAATCGAACTTGAATAAGGGGTGCGCATTTGAGAATTTAATGGTGATAAACTATTATCTTCAATAGATTATAATAATGGTTCTTTATCTGAAGAGGCTCTTCACAAAATGATAAAGAATGATAATACTGCGGATTACGTTTTTGTCTCAAGCACCAAAATACCGCTATTTACTAGAATAAGGGTTGCTGAATCCATCGCCGTTTTCAGAAATGTCAAAGCACGTCTAGTTTTTGAGATATTGACTGTTGAAAATGCAAAATTTGACTATTTCAGCTAACTTGCATGCATAATACTTTCCAGTCCATAATACTTTCGATGTTCTAAAGGTGTTTTTTATGGTTTCGAAAAGTGTTGTATTTTGCCATATAAGAGAAACGAAGAATTTTGTTTGGAGACTACAAGCATATTGGAAAAATCGATTAAATTTAAATTTAATCGTGCGATGTCAACCAAATTACATCTGAATTGAAAGATCAAGTCATATATTGCATGTTTGGTGCATTAGATCACAAAAAAGTTTGATAAATCATACCTTAAATTTAATGTTAACATCAATGAAAACAGTATTTTATACAACTTTGGCGACCTGTAGCCAAAAATTGTGACGTGCAGGGTCATTGCTAAGAACGTAATCAGATTTGGCGACCCCAAATCTATTAGAGACACATAATTTAATTCTTGAGACACGCAAAAATGTTATTTTTGTTACGCTGTGTTATTTACCATTGTGAGTAAGTGTCTTAATGTACAGGCGTGAGAAACAATGCTCTTTTCAATTATGATTCGTGGTTTACGACTAACCAGCCGTGTGGAAGTTTTAACAACTACCGAAAAACTAAACATTACATATCCTGACTAGTGAATTACAACAAAATTGTAGCACAGTTATGTCAAGAATTGTTGCAAATAATAAATTGTGTTTCATTTTAATTAGAAGCACTTTGAGTTGATGGAGGAAATTATAACATAAATAAATCAAAATCAGTTATAATAACAAAGCAACAAAACGATAAATTTATCAGTTGGTTTTTCAATTTTGTATTTTTTTCCGATTATTGATGATTACGCTATATTACGATTTTACATGGCGTTTCGGTCTAATGACTTTCAACCATCATCAGATTTTTAGGTAAATCGATCGATCACCAACCAGTGTGGTTGCAATACTGATTTGTGGTCTTGGAAATTTTAAGGTTGGTTTCAATTTGTCTTCATTTTAACAGCTATCGATTTATAGTTTGTAAAACTTCAAGATTCAACCATTTTTTATATAGTGGGATTCTCGACTAGTTGAAACTATCAAAATTATAAGATGATGTGTTGTTTAGATACGATCATTTTTTTTGTAACACCGGTTGTCATAAATTAGATGCAGGATGTTGTTAAAATAACTTAAATTTTGCACTACAGCATATCAAAATTGTAACATATTATGTTCCAAAAACCGCTTTGGGTAAAAATCACCATTTTTACTTATTTTTTGGGTAAATGTTTTCAAGTATGTTTTAAGAAAAGTGTATATTTTTAGAAAATGACAGTAATGAAATAAAAAAGGTTTCATACTGTATTTAAAAACCATGTCTAAAACGGGACTCGAACCGAGACACGGTTTAGAATCCCATATGAGCATGGATGTTTTTCAATTTGCTTCCGCATCTGAGCTTAAAAAACATGACGTCACAGTTAGTGACGCAAATAAACGACAAACTTACACGTTCTGGGTAAATGTTCTTCATACAACGAAACACAATTATAACATGTCCTGTTATCATAACCATATCATAACCTATGATATAATTTTGTTATGATGAGTGTAGCTTAAATTATGTTCCAGTTATAACAAGATTTGTTTTAACTTTTAGTAACATGATGTGTTATAAAATGATTTGTTACATATTCTGATACAATCATGTTATGAATCATTGAAACAAAAATACGTTATATCTAAATTTCATCAACGGGAGATATTTATAACTCGGGTTCGGTTCTTATCAACAAAGTTTAAATTTTAAGTTACCAAGATCGGAACCCACTATTTAAATTTTATTTTTCAATTGTTGGGTTAACTTTTAAACACATTATTAGAATGTCATTACATCATACTTATGGAATCATATGATATCAAGACTATGGAAGCCAATTTCCGCAGGATTGTAATATGCTATGAATCTTAATGTTAATTGTGACATGCTTTACACATACTTTTCATCGCTTAAGGTAAAGATGGATCGAAGCCAAACTTCAAATCTTCAAGAACACAAATCTAGAGAACCAATAATCCGGATAAGTTGACAACTTAAACGATTGGTCGCTAGCTGGTGCTCTTGTAAATTTGAAGTTTGGCTTCGATTCATCTTCACCTTAAATGTCTTCAATTATTTGTATTTATGCATAAATATTATTTGTATGTGTACGCCATGTTACATGAATAATCGTATAAGTGATCGTACGAAAATAACAATGGAATCTATAACTTTACTCTCAAAAAGACGTATGCCTAAATAAAAGAAAAATAATCTGGATTTTACAAAAATGCATGAGTTTTTTTTTATTTTAGAACATTGAAAATCAGTTTAGTTATAAGATGGTTTACTTTGTCAGAAACATAAATTCAAGAAGCTATTGAAGAGAGCCATAAATCTCTTCAATGGCTTCTTTCATTTATGTTTCTGATAAAGTAAATCATCTCATAACTAACTATAGACTGCAGTGAATAGGGAAAACATAAACAACTACAGTTTATGATCCAAAATATGGCCCGTCTTTTCTTAGAATAAACAAATGAGCTTCTCGTTATTTTAATTTTAGGTGAGTTTTATTTTTTATCTGTAGTTGAGTTTTAGTTTTTTTTCTGTAGTTAAGCTAAATGAATATTATTAATCCACCTTATGAAGTAAAGGGAAATTTACAGAATTATGCTATGAAATATCAAGAACCCAATATGAATCTACAACTTCTCGTGAAGAAATTAAAGGAACACGCTGGACTCTAAACCATCTTGCTAGGAACCCATATGATCCCGAATAGAATTCGCAGGATCTCGCTTAGGATTCCGAAAGGAATTTACATGTGCTAAAAAATTAGCTAGGAATCATAAGATTAGAGCTTAATATTTCAAGATTCCGCTGCGCTATTGAAGAAAATTCACTAGTCTCCGATGATAATTTCCAAAAGTTTATTTTTCTTAAGCTACCACTAGTACTTCCCAAACTTCATCTCTTCAAAACCCCCAAGATTTCGCCAAAAATACTCAAAATATCTTTAATAATCCTCAGTGTCCCTCTAAGAATTCACAGGACGCCTTAAAAGTCTTTAAAGGGGCACTCTATAAATCTTTGTCAGCGACCCAGACAACCAGAAATCGCATGAAAGTTCACGTTACAACTCGTTTATTCATACTTATTACATCAAACTCGCTAAACACCGTGGATAAACTCGTCAGATTGATGAGTTTCCTCGCATAAAACACTTCTTTTCTGAGTTCATTTGTACATTTTGTTTCGTCCCGTACACACGTACAAAGTAAGTCGGATCAATCCGTAGCAGCTGTCAAATCATCATTTGTTATCATAAGTTAAGTCGCATAATATTGCAGGTTAGTTCGGTAGAATATTTATACACTCGCATTATATGTTATTATTCATCACATAATATATGCACGCATATCGCCTCCACTTTTGTACGTAGAAGGCCGTTTCGCAACATCTTATAAGTGAAATTTTGCACAAATTGAGCCTCCAGGTGATTTCGTTATACGTACATTTTGGTTGTCTGGGGATTATCATGTTTCGCTCAGCGTTCCCAATAATCATTTATACATTCTTAGGATTCAACAAGATCCACCCAGTGTCCACTAAGAGCCTCCTTGGGAATTCTTTGAAAGTTCTGTGAAGCCCCCTAAAATCCAAGAATCCGCTAACTTTTCTTCAGGCTACAGTTAGGAAACTCATAGACTTAGCTCGTAAAGAACATTTTGATTATTCTATTGGACCCATATCCTTGATACAATGTTGGATCGTCTTTTAAAAATACTGTAGCCGACACTGGCCGCACTAGCCCACTCGCTAGAACATTCTTCGATGGCGTCCATTTTCTTATACCGCTCAACCTCGGCTTCCATTTCGGCCTGAATAGCCGGAGAGCATCTATACAAGGGTTGTCTGCGTGGTTTTGCCTCTTCATTTAACACAATTTTGTGCTGGCTACAAATAGCCGACACTGGCCGATCCGGGGAGAAATCATGCGGCTTTAAGCGCCACTCCGTGAGGAGACCGCACAACAAGATTAATTTTGCCTGGTTGAGACTCGTCAGGACGAGTGCATTTAGAATCCCCGAATAAGTTGAAGATCGAGCCAGCGTGCCTACAACCTACGCAAGAACTGGGGTATCTACCCTACGCAACAACATAAACTGTCGCACTCCAAAATCATTCCTCCAAAGAACGCAGTAAGGGATTATTCAAATATTACGTAACGCAAATTTTGTCATTTTAAGACCCCCTCCCTCCCCCACGTAACAGCTTTTGTATGAAAAATTTAAAAAAAATGTATGGACCGTAACACAATGGCAGACCCCCTCCCTCCCCCTGATGCGTTACGTAATATTTTAACGAACCCTAAGACGACACCCATACCTCAGAACAGTGCAACATTCAAAGTTGTCGCCCACTACTCTCTCATCACTGGCGGTTCCACTACTGTCCGCAAGAGGCGCGACCAGTGTAGAAGAGGATGCGCAAGACGGCAGTCAAATTGCGCCACGCATACAACATTAAAACTCACACGAAGTAACGGGACAACATTTCTCTATTCTAAACGGTCATTCTCAGAACTAGATAATAACTATAAACAGACAATTCATTAACGCAAATAATTGAATAATTGAAACGAAATATTTATTTCCATAGCATGCTAATTTGTGTATTGGTTCTATTTATCTACATGTGTTTCTTTCTATTTCTACAGTCCTACTCCTTCGTGCGTTTTTGTCTATCTCTCTATTTTCTCTCTCTCCTCTCTACCGTGCAATACATGTGCTCTATCAGTGTTGTTTCGTCTCCATTCAAGGTTTCACTCGACGATGCGACAAGCAGAATGCGGCAAGCTTGTTACACCCGGGTGGCTTACACAATAGGGTTGGGTGGGTCGGTCATAAATAACGTGCGCACGTTTTGGGGCTTTAGCATCCACCCAACCTCAACATTTTACGGACGCTTTACTGGCCAGACGTCCAAATTATACTCGACCTTTGGTCGGCAAAAAACGACTCCGAGGCGTCCTCAATCTTACCTATTTATAGGTCTAACTGAATGAATTAATTTACCATGGAGCAACGGCTACAATACTGTAATTAATTTTAATTGCTTCAATGATATTATTGAGAATAATATAGGTAGAAAACCTTGAAGTTCATAGACACAAATGTCAATTTCGACAAATTAAGATAATGAAAAAATAAAATAAAAATATAATCATTCCAGCATGATTGTTTGAGATTTTGTTCCTACGATTCTCCAGTACTCTGGACAGAGAGGCGGTGCATTTGTATTCCATACAATAATATAAAACATAGCAAAATATGCACACTTTTATGGATTTTATATTTACACTTCTGTAATTCACTAGAATAACGCAATCAATTTATTAGGCAAACGACTTTTTCCTTTGAGATGGTACACATATTATGTCACGCTAAATTTAGCCATTTTCAGCCCCCTCCTTTATCATGCTTTTCGTATGGATCTTTTTAAAACAATTCTAAGGCTTGTCACATTTTCAACAGGGGGGGGGGTATCATCTCCTCCCGTGACATAATTTGTGTATGAACCCTTTGTTTCTATACCTATTGTTTTTACATACGCAATGTATGTAATTCCATAATATCAAGAACTGTGAATTGAAAAGATGAAACAAAATTTTAGATTGAAACTCTGTGTGAGTCGAAGACTTTTTATTGCTCGTATGTTAGTGCCCAATCTACGATGTATACCGTAACTTCGCTATAGCTCCTTTTTCGGTTTTGTTTTGTTCGAACGAACTGTTCCAAATCTGAAGAAACGTGGTTTTTTATATGTATCGCCTACTGACAGACTCAAGTGGGCTGGTCACACAATATAAATTCCTGAGAAAAGAGGCTGGTCTACAGTTGATATTCTGGTGGAGATTAATGACCTCGTGAACTGTGGCGAACGCATGATCAATGATCATCCCGAAGTAAATAAGCGCTTACGATAGCCCATAGTAGGTAGTTCGTGGGATTTAGAGAAGTATCGACGAAGATGGAGCGCTGGAAAGTATTCGGTATGTTCATGACCTGTCTTTCAAATGACTCAAGCAACAGACATGATTTTATTTACAAAAGCGTTCTAATTTTAAGCGTATTCAAAAATGTTGCCAAAATCGAGTGGTGCCAAAAACATAATCCCACTGTATTGTGAAAAATGCTGATCGTATGCGTACCGCTATGTATCGTAGAGCGTGGTCAATATGAAAGTAGAAGACAGTACAACATTTTAGTTCTCTTAGTTCTTCATCGAAAGTTGTATGCATTTGTTCATTCTGTGGAAATACACGATTTTCTATGAAATATTTATGAATTTCATACCAAATTGCCTACATTTAGGCGTTTGACATACATTAAAAACTTTTTTTTTAATATTTTCATAAGTTGATGGTGATGATTGATTCCATAAGCCCATAATTGTAGTGATAAGAAATCTGCAAGGATTCGGGACCTCAAACTTAGCATATAAAGTTTTTTTCTGAACAAACGATCATTATTTCAAAGTTGACTTTAGTTTGTTAAAATTGAAAGCATCATACAAACTAGGCATAAACAATTTTACTAAAAACAATTTTACTAAAATTATCAATTTTACTAAAAATTACGGTTCTAGGTAAACCTTTATTATGTAGAACTAACTTCAGACTTCAAAATATATGACCATACATAAAAATTCGACTTTTCTGAGGCTTGTTGCATCATTTTGGAGCATGCTCCCCGAAACATACTTTTTGGCTCAATCCCCGAGCTCGCTACGAACCGAAAAACTTCACTTATCAGTCAATCATAACAGTAGAAGCAATAACCTTAGAATGCTAATGTCGCTACTGTTCGTGTTACCAACATCTAGTTTGCCACGCGCTGACAGCGTGAGTACCAGGACTCAAAGTGTCAAATATTTTTTTAAAATATAAAAAATCATCCTCTACAACATGGCATTGAATAAACCATGATAAAGTACATTTAAAGGTAATTATAAATTATTTCAGTTTTGGGACAACAGCGCCACTAGCGTTCTACTAATATTTCTATTATCATAACTGATCGGGCTTCTCCTTTTCGACCCCTGCTCACCCCTTAGTTCCCACCGAAGCTTTTGACCCAGCAGCAGTTGAGCTTCCAAACGACGCTGCGTGAAAGTTTTCCCCGCTCATCCAGTTCCCGGGTTATGTTTCCACTGAACTTTGCTCTTTTCCACGGATTGTTTAGCAACTCATTGCGGGCTTCATCCGAGAGGCACGTGCTTCGCGGCCTGAGTTAGTTATTTTCAACTCCCTGAAAAAAAAAAGAAACATTAACAACCAATGAACTGCCGCAGGTAGATAAAAATGACATTTTAACTTTCCGCTCGACTATGGAAGTCGTCCACGTCGAATGAAAATGTCAAAGCATCAACCGAGTTTCCAAGAAAATTTTCGTCAAAAAAAAGTGAGCAGAGTTTTCCCAACATTTTACCGCGTGGGTCGTGCGGGAGCGCTCAAAAGATCAACCGTGGATAATTCATTAACAGGGCACCGAAACTCATTAAGTCCCATTATGCAATGATGTCCTTTGAGCTTGAGGTTGTCGTGTTAATGGACGGTTATCTAAACAAGGAGCGCAAACTTTTGTCGTTTGCAAATTATCGGCCGAAAAGCGGAACTTCCGCGATTCACTGTTATTAATTTGAACTTGCGCGCAAAGGACAATTTTGCTTTTGAGGCTGTTTATTGTCTCGTTGTTTTCGTCAGCCGAAGTACAGTTTGAGAAGTTTTGTGTTGTTCCTTCCGCTGTTCTCGATTTGCGGTTGTTTGTTTATTTTTGAACGAAGGGATTTATCATTTGTGTAATCGATGTGTGCAACGACAGCTAGCGGAAGGATTCCAACTAGGACACGTGGATTGAAGTCGAAGCAGTCAGTGGTGGGTGGCAAGGAAGTGGAAATGAACGAATGCTGCCTTCAACCCTTGCGTCAACCAATTTATTTTGTTAGCTATGAGCCACATAAGGAAAGCAAACCAAACGGCGCTAAAATATATCAGTTCAGGATCCGATAACGAGTTAATGATCTCGATGGTAAACACATGTCTAAATTGTGGTTCATTAATTAGATGGTGTATTTATGAGAGGTAAATGGCTGGGCATGGCGTACCATTGGTACCTCGCGTACCTGCAGGAATAAAATAGACCCCTTTGTGCGGTCCTTAGCCTCTTGCCCAGCAACTCCTATCCCTACCTCCTCGTGGTACTGGCCGGGGTACGATTAACCTTGGGGAAGATCGGGTAACCAACCCCCGGTGGGAACTTTGGTCGTATGCTGACAGGGAAGGGGGGGTTTGCTTTTGCAAACCTGGAGCGTCTGTACTCCACGTTAGGAGCGGCTCACAACAGCGTCTGTTCCCCATGTCAGGGGCGGCTGATCATCGTCCGAGTGCCAGAGAAGGACTCTAAGCTAAACTGCGCACTATGGCCCTCCGAACATTTAGGGGGAATGGTCCTCCGGAAATTTAGGGGGTTGGTGTCAGGCCCTGCGAGCCAGCCGTAAAAACACATCAGCACAGGAACGTCAACGAGAGAATACGGACCGGAACAATCGGCAAAGACCACAGCGACGAAAATGGACTAGCGATTGGAAACTCGGTACGTGGAACTGCAAATCTCTCAACTTCATTGGAAGTACTCGCATACTGCAGGAGGTGTGCTGGACAGGAACATTGGTGCGAACGTTTAGAGGTAATCATACTATCTACCAGAGCTGCGGCAACACACGCGAGCTGGGAACAGCTTTTATAGTGATGGGTGATATGCAAAGGCACGTGATCGGGTGGTGGCCGATCAATGAACGAATGTGCAAGTTAAGAATCAAAGGCCGATTCTTTAACTTCAGCATAATCAACGTGCATAGCCCACACTCCGGAAGCACTGATGATGACAAGGACGCATTTTACGCGCAGCTCGAACGCGAGTACGACCGCTGCCCAAGCCACGACGTCAAGATCATCATAGGAGATTTGAATGCTCAGGTTGGCCAGGAGGAGGAGTTCAGACCGACGATTGGAAAGTTCAGCGCCCACCGGCTGACGAACGAGAACGGCCTACGACTGATAGATTTTGCCGCCTCCAAGAACATGGCCATTTGTAGCACCTATTTCCAGCACAGCCTCCCGTATCGGTACACCTGGAGATCACCTCAGCAGACAGAATCGCAAATCGACCACGTTTTGATCGATGGACGGCACTTCTCCGACATAACCGACGTCAGAACCTATCGTGGCGCCAACATTGACTCCGACCACTACCTGGTGATGGTGAAACTGCGCCCAAAACTATCCGTCATCAACAATGTACGGTACCGACGCCCGCCCCGGTACAATCTCGAGCGGCTGAAACAACCGGATGTCGCCAATGCGTACGCGCAGCATCTTGAGGCAGCGTTGCCGGATGAGGGCGAGCTCGATAGGGCCCCTCTTGAGGACTGCTGGAGGACAGTCAAAGCAGCCATTAACGACGCTGCCGAAAGCGTTGTCGGATATGTGGAACGGAGCTCAAGAAACGATTGGTTCGACGAGGAGTGCCAAGAGGTTTTAGAGGAGAAGAATGCAGCGCGGGCTGCAATGCTGCAGCATGGTACGCGGCAAAACGTGGAACGATACAGACTGAAGCGGAAACAGCAAACCCGCCTATTCCGGGACAAAAAGCGCCGCCTGGAAGAGGTGGAATGCCAAGAGATGGAGTTGCTGTACCGTTCTCAAGAAACGCGGAAGTTCTATCAGAAGCTCAACACATCCCGCAAAGGCTTCGTGCCGCGAGCTGAGATGTGCCGGGATAAGGATGGGAGCATCTTGACGGACGGACGCGAGGTGATCGAAAGGTGGAAGCAGCACTACGATGAACACCTGAATGGCGCAGAGAACACAGGCACAGAAGGTCAGGACAGCGAAGGCGATGGCTACGTCAGCACAGCGGATAGCGGAAATCAACCAGCTCCCACGATGGGGGAAGTTAAGGATGCCATTCAACAGCTCAAGAACAACAAAGCCGCTGGCAAGGATGGTATCGGAGCCGAACTCATCAAGATGGGCCCGGAAAGGTTGGCCGCTTGTCTGCATCGGCTGATAGTCAGAATCTGGGAAACGGAACAGCTACCGGAGGAGTGGAAGCAAGGCGTTATATGCCCTATCTACAAAAAGGGCGACAAACTGGAGTGTGAAAATTATCGTGCAATCACCATCCTAAACGCCGCCTATAAAGTGCTATCCCAGATTCTCTTCCGTCGTCTATCACCTATAGCAAACGAGTTCGTGGGAAGTTATCAAGCAGGTTTCATCGACGGCCGCTCGACAACGGACCAGATCTTTTCCGTGCGGCAAATCCTCCAGAAATGCCGTGAGTACCAGGTCCCTACGCACCATTTGTTCATCGATTTCAAGGCGGCATACGATAGTATCGACCGCATAGAGCTATGGAAAATCATGGACGAGAACAGCTTTCCCGGGAAGCTCACAAGATTGATCAGAGCAACGATGGACGGTGTGCAAAACTGCGTGAAGATCTCGGGCGAACACTCCAGTTCGTTCGAGTCTCGGCGGGGACTACGACAGGGCGATGGACTTTCGTGCCTGTTGTTCAATATTGCGCTTGAAGGTGTCATGCGGAGAGCCGGACTTAACAGCCGAGGCACGATTTTCACGAGATCCGGACAGTTTGTTTGCTTCGCGGACGACATGGATATTATTGGGAGAAAATTTGAAACGGTGGCAGATTTGTTCACCCGCCTGAAACGCGAAGCAACAAGAGTCGGGCTAATGGTGAATGCGTCGAAAACAAAGTACATGCTGGTTGGCGGAACTGAGCGCGACAGGACCCGCCTAGGAAGCAGTGTTACGATAGACGGGGATACCTTCGAGGTGGTGGACGAGTTCGTCTACCTCGGATCCTTGTTGACGGCTGACAACAATGTTAGTCGGGAAATACGGAGGCGCATCATCAGCGGAAGTCGTGCCTACTATGGGCTCCAGAAGAAACTGCGGTCAAGAAAGATTCACCCCCGCACCAAATGCACGATGTACAAAACGCTCATAAGACCGGTAGTCCTCTATGGGCATGAGGCGTGGACTATGCTCGAGGAGGACTTGCAAGCTCTTGGGGTTTTCGAACGCCGAGTGCTAAGGACGATCTTCGGCGGCGTGCAGGAGAACGGCGTGTGGCGGCGAAGGATGAACCACGAGCTCGCTCAACTCTACGGCGAACCCAGTATCGTGAAGGTAGCTAAAGCTGGAAGGATACGCTGGGCAGGACATGTTGCAAGAATGCCGGACAACAACCCTGTAAAGATGGTGTTCGCCACGAATCCGGTCGGAACAAGAAGGCGTGGGGCGCAGCGAGCTAGGTGGATTGATCAGGTACACCAGGACCTGGAGAGCGTGGGTCACAGTCGAGGATGGAGAGAAGCGGCCATGAACCGAGGGAATTGGCGAAATATTGTTGGCGAGGCTTTATCAAGATAATTGATGTAAAGCCAAATAAGTAAGTAAGTAAGTAAGTATTTATGAGAGAATGGGAAGCGCCACAGTGACTAGAGTGAGTTCATGTCTTGATATTGGAATCCTCGTTCTATGAATGATAATGGTGAGCTGCTCAATATTCCAACCAGTGCAGGGAATGGTAATAGTAACTTACCATCTTACCGTCAGGCTAAGGCCTGGCTGGCATCGGCTGTACGTAGGAGACGTCTCCATTCGACTCGGTCGATGGCTGCTTGTTGCCAGCCACGCATTCTGCGAAGGGTCCGCAGTTCGTTCTCAATTTGATCGACCCATCTTGCCCACTGCGCACCATGTTGTCTTGTGCCGGTCGGGTTGTATTCGAGAACCATTTTCACCGGATTGCTATCTGACATTCTGTTGACATGCCCGGCCCACCGCAGCCTCCCAATGTTTGCGAGGTGGACGATGGTTGATTCTCCCAGCAGCAGGTGCAATTCATGGTTCATCCACATTCTCCACGTCCCGTCTTCAATCTGCACTCCGGCGTAGATGATCCGCAGCACCTTCCGTTCGAAAACACCAAAGGCGCGTTGATCCTCTGCACGTAAGGTCCATGTTTCGTGCCATCACCTTGCCTTAACCCTCTGCGAGATTCGAAGGGACTCCAGAGTGTCCCTGATACTCGGACTACGCACATCACTCGCTCCATCGTCGCTTTGCTCAATCTTATCAGTTTGTCCGGGAAACCGTATTCGTACATAATCTGCCATAGCTGATCCCGATCGATAGTATTATAGGCCGATTTAAAATCGATGAATCAATTATCTGTGGGTACATTGTATTCGCGGCATTTCTGCAACACCTGGTGGATGGCTAATATATGGTCCATTGTAGCTCATTCGCCCATAAATCTTGCCTGATGTCGCCCAACGAACTCTCTAGCAATTGGTGATAGACGGCGCGGTATGAAATATAGGAGAGTACCTTAAAGGCGGCGCTCAAAATTGTGATCGTACGATAATTGGCGCAATCCAATTTTTATATCCTGTAAAGAATAAAACAATATGTTAATCAGTCCACAGTCCGGGAAGTCTCCCTTCTGCGCCTACGGGAGACTGTATTTATAGCTCAGAAAACCAGTAGGTACGAACATGTAAATGGTACCAAAATCGTAAGGAATAATTAATACCACTTGGATAGGTAGACATGACAGTCCTTTCCCCTTCAGAAACTTTCTAATAACTCTTCAAAAAGCCACATTCACGTTACAGCAACTCATACAACGAACAATCGAAATTACACCCAAAAATACCACAATTGTATCTTCAAAGTATTTCATGACTACAACAAAACATTCAAATCATTGGATTCATACTGCTCAACATAACATTTGACAACTTCGTCAACACTAAAGAACAATTTCGTTCATCTCAATACCTATAGCAATCGCTTCTCAAAAGAACAACTATGTTCACAATATACGACAATTTCGTCAGCTCTAAAGAACAATTTAGTTCAACTCAAATTGGTAATTTCACCATACTTAAATAGATAAAATTGGTAATTTCACCATACTCAAATAAATAAAATAGGAAAACTCGCCACCTCAAAGAAAAACGATAATCGCCAACGCACGTTTCCATGATCCTCGTCGCCACTTTTATATCCTGTAAATAAAGAATAAAACAATATGTTAATCAGTCCACAGTCCGGGAAGTCTCCCTTCTGCGCCTACGGGAGCCAGTATTTATAGCTCAGAAAACCAGTAGGTACGAACATGTAAATGGTACCAAAATCGTAAGGAATAATTAATACCACTTGAGATAGGTAGACATGACACCAATTTGTCGCTCTCTTTGTAGATATACGACATACGACACCTTCCATCCACTCCTCCGGTAATACTTCCTACAGCGCAGTGCAGCGCTCTTGCAAGTACATCGCCACTATTAAGATGCTCATCGTAGTGCTGCCGCCACGTTCGTTCGTGAGAAGATTTCCGTCACAGTCTCTGCACGTATCGGCTTGTGGCACAAAGCCTGTTGTTCACCAAACCAAGCAAACGGTTCAGCTTCTCGTAGAACTTTCGTGTGTCTTTAGTGTGGAACAGCTCTTCCATCGCTTCGCGATCTCGTTCTTCTTGTTGACGCTTCTTTCTCCGGCTGATCCAGTATTGTCTGTTCCTTGCCTGTTTATACCGTGCCTCGTTCGCTCTCGTGCAGTGTTGCAGCATTCTCGCCCATGCTGCATTCTTCTCATCCTTCAACTTCTCGCATTCGCCGTCGTATCAGTCGTTTCTTTGATTCGAGGCCGCTGAACCTAGTGCTGTTGTTGCGGTGCTACCTAAGGCGGATCGTATATGCCTCCAGCCATCTTCAAGAGTAAGGGCGCCAAGCTGCTCTTCCGTTGGTAGGGCCACTTCCAACTGCTGCGCGTAATCTTGGGCTATTTCTGAGTCCCGTACTGCCGTGAATCGCAAGTCAGTCCCATCTGCATTTTCGTCAAATTTGAGTTGATTTCAGTTTTCAACATCTCTTCTAATGCTCTTCAAGCTGCACTAACGAAATAGTATGATTTGTTTGGAAAAACAAGAAAAACAGCAAGCCAAATTGTCCCATAACGAAAAGTAATCACATTTCAGTCCCACTACAGACTTTCGCACCATTGAACACAAAAAGGCAACTTGTTTTGATCATTTTTATATTTTTTCGGTAAGATTTCATAGTGATAAGCAAGTTGTGAAAGTTTCATTAAGATTTAAACATGTTGCGATCCTCTGGAATTATTCTTATCGTTGGGTCTCCCTTAGTGTGGGCAGTGTGTGTTGATAATGCTGTAGTTGAAGAAACGACCTTTTATCCTTATCTTGCACACCCTTGCGTTGATCGGTTGCCACCCGATAACGCGTTGCCGCATCTTGCCCAACACTAGTTCGTCAAAGATTATCCTGTCGCAACCTGCGAAACCAAGTAGCTTGCAGTTCCATGTTCTATGTTTCCAATTGTCATCCTTATTCTGTCGCGTGGGTCTTTGTCGATTGTTCCGGCTCGTATTATCTCCTATGTTATTTGCAATATGGTTTTGAACGGGTGGCTTATTGGGCCTACGCTAACACTCCCTTCTCACCCGAGCGCCATCGTGCCAGCTCTGTTTAACGTCTCAACTAACACTAGGACAAACGCGCTGATGGGTCTATCACCTTAGATTTAGCTGGGCGCGATTCAACATTTCTCACGCAGCCGTTGGATACCAGAACAGACGCGGTTTGAGCCGTACAACTTGGTGAACAAACGCTCGAGACGTACCTCCTCAATCTAGATGATTTCAGAAGGACAACAGTGCCCGCAGGCTGCACTACCAGCTAAGTACGCAACCCTTAGCTTTGACCCGTGGAAACGTGAGGTAGGAACTTATGAGGATCAGAGCTGTGTTGGATGCTCCTTCCTAGTTGTCGACTCACCATTTTGCAGCCCATGGGAATGTTAATAGTATGTAGTAGGTTTGAATTTCGAACAAAAAACGAATTTAGTACTATACCATTTAGTTCCACTAGAGTTTGTATCTTTTAACAGATACGCGTATTTCGACCTCAACTGTAAGGCCGTTTTCAGTGTCGTGTATTCTTGCTATTCTAGGCATAGAAAATGCATTTGACCGAGTTCGGCTTGATTATAAAATGAAAAAATAATAAATCGTACACTTCAGGTTAATTATCAGAACCCTAGTCAGAGAGACTTTCTGTAAGCTAGCATTTTAGGACCAATATTATACAATATTTTCACATATGACGAAGCCTGCGTTTAATCGGTAGTAGATTGCAAAAAAAGTTTGGATATTTTTTCTTCATACTTGCAAAAATGGAAGATTTATCTTAAAACAAAATTTTGAAAATTCTGACTTTCTGAAGCTTCCTTCCTGATGTAGTACTAATGAGTTACATAGAATATCCAATATTGAAATAAATGTGGAATAATATTATTAATGATTTAAGACAAAAATCGTTGCAATCTTCTATTGCCACTGTTAATGCGTTTAGCTATAAGTATGTTGTTCCGCTCAGGAAAAGCAAAAATTTCTGCGGAAGAAATGGTCAAGAAATGTGAGCTCCATTTGAATTGACATTTCTTTTAAAGAAAAATGTTTTCTTGAGCATTTCTAGCAAGAAATTTTCAACACATCGAGACAGGCGTTTACTTTTCTGTTGAAGTGCATACTTCCCATTACATATCTACCTACATAGGTAAAATTAATTCAAATCGAAGAGTGCCAAGCTTCATAACGTACGCGAAAACATTTCTCTACCGACAAAATCAATCTTCCGTTTCCGTTTATGGGCTTCTTTAAGCCGAATATTGAATAAGCTTTTAAATTGATTAAAGTAATAATGTGTAGTAGTGTGAATTGAAAAATAGTGGAAATGTGTTTTTTGTGCTGTGTTTGATACATCGGCCTGATTGTAAAATGTATGTTAGAAAGTTTTCTGGAGATTGCAGCGAAGGACTGGCCTCATTCGAATTCTTTGATGAGTTTGTTCCATAATATCAGGCCAAAAAGATGCTTTTATTATTTCATTGTCAACATAATAAAATTGTTTGAGTTTTCTCGTATTCCACCTCCTGGGATTGTTTTCAACGTTTTGGTTACGGAATTTTCATGATCGAAAGTATTGTCGCACCGCCACTAAACTGGACAGCGCACAACTCACTCGCGTCGTACCTCAACTCGCCGCGATTTGAAACCGGGTTTTTTCCGTTGAACTGCATTTTAACGTTTTTCATGAATACAGCTAACTAATCAGATATTAGCGCAACGCTCAAGGACCGAAGATAATTAAATTAAAAAAATGTGTTTGACTTGAATTAAATAAATAAATAATGAATAGTTCGTCACTCTGTGTCGGCAAAAACTTTCTTCAAGAACACTCATCAAATGAAAATTAAAAAAATTATATTTTTAATAAACAATAACTTTTTCACCACAGATGCCGACATACATTTGTCTACGTTTATAATGAAGCCATAAAAATAGTTATATTTAAAATCAAAATTTCTCGGGTCGCATCACTTACCAAGGCAATTCTTGATCATGTAACTTTTCAACCCTTCCCACTAACATAAATCCTTCCTGCGACAACCGTGGAGATGCAGTGGTGATCTCGATCTCTGGTAACAACGGTAGTCACACTAACATTCCTTCCTCTCCTCGATGACCGTAAGGACGTGGCCGGTGCCGTTATTGACTTCATTATATTCTGAGCTCTCGAATTGTGCACATTGAGAATGGTTAGCTGATCCCAAGCCCCGCTCATTGGTTCTCTGTGCATTTTTGATTTTTCTAGTCAATCACGAAGTAGCAAATACGAATTGTACGATCATCTATGCTTATGCTTATGCTTATATATCTAGGTTGAGTTAATTGAAAGAATAGTTTTCTCCTACAAGCAGGTGCAATTAACTAACCTGTACAATTTCTGAACTGATACCGCAAATGAAATGTAATATGTTGTTAACAAAATGTTAATGGAAGCTTAAATTAGTTTTACAAAATAAGGATGATGGTGTTATCTAACACTGAACAACTAGATATAAAAAAAATTAATGTAACGTTTGAAATAATACTAATGCAGAAATAAAAAAACCGCCAAAAAGAAGAAGATGAAGTCTAATTTGATACCAATCTTCTATAAAATTTCACTATTTTAGAAATCAAGTACAAATAAAATATCTAGCGTTTGGATCTATATATATAACAACTGTGCTGTGATTCAATTCAAAGGTCACTCTGAAAAAGCTTTCTGCATAACATTCAGCTAAAAAAAGTGACATTAAGCAACTAAAAATAATCATCCTTTTCATTTATAGCGAGAGACGGTTTTCAGATACCAAATGGCCCAAGAATACAAATACACAAAATCATTAAGAGTGCCATCCCAAAAAAGGTACAACATGGTAAGCAAAACACGTCCAGTTTGTGTTCGTCGTCAAAACATTTTCCCTGCCAAAGGCTCAACTTGCAGTCCTGAAGCTTCTGGAGCGAAAATATATAAATCATGAGTTTTGCCTTGCTTGTTGGTGAATGTCGAGGGTTTTTCATTTTCATTTCGAGGTTGAATATTAGAATGATGCTCAGCGGGGATCGAATGACGCTGCCAACGGCTTTTGTATCTTCTGAGATAAAGGTAGTCGAGAAAAAAATGTTAGATTTTTTGGATTTAATTGGATGATTTGTGCATGTTTTATGAGGTGTATGAAAATTGAAATTAATGAGGATGAAATGGCCTTTCACAAAGGATTTGCCTTTTCCATAGTAATTTCCACGTAAACTTCAAATGACGTGTGCACAACCAAATTCCTTCTAAATCACTTCAAACTTTGGGAGAATGATTTCCACCATAAAGCAACCGTTTATGCATAGGGGAGCAAAAACCTCAAAATTTGCATTGGTTCAATGGTACAGCCTAACTATATGAGCCTGTTTGGAAGTTATCATAGTTTGCAAGATTCTGAAATGTCACTCGTTACGCGTGTAGATGTGATAACCTGTACTCCAAGTAGTTCATGGGTAACTTATTTCCACTACGGATAATAACTACGGATTTTAACAATAATTACCAATCAATGTTGCAAATGCCATGTCCTAAAATTTGAAATTGAATTATCAGAAAACATGCCATCTTAGGAGCAATCAACCACCATCTTTATGCCCAATTATCGTTTGCATTAGTCACGTCCACGAAAACGTCTTAAAACTTGCCCATAATCGCCCACCCCGTAGCTAATTGACGTTTGATCCATAACCGTTCGGATTCAAAATTGCATCACAAAGCAATAAAAATTAAAAGCTCGTCGTCGTTCTCCTAATGTATTGCCTCCAGACATGAAAGCTCACGTTCACGTTCATGGCAACCAACCAGAAACGTGCCCGAGGTCGTTCTTAGGACAATGTCGGTTTAAAACTTCAAGTGATTAACTGGGAAACTTTGCCCGTTCGAAACTACCGCTGAAAAAGCTACCGTAAACAAGCGCGCTCCGAAAGCCGGGACCAGATTTGTTTATTGACAAAATTGCGCACGTCATACCGAGGTATAACTATATGCCTTATGGGGTCACTATGGGAAGTTTCCTATAGTCTGGTGGCCATAACTTTCAAATCAACATTCAAAAACATTAAAAAAATAGATTTGAGTATTGTTCCTTTAAGTTCTGCCCTAATTACTTATCGTTTGACAGATACACATATTTCGAACACCACTTGTAGTCTTCTCCAGTGTCAGTTATTCACATCTACTCGCTAGTGGCTGCGAGTAACCAACACCGAAGAAAACTACAAGTAGCAGGCGAATACGCATATCTGTCAAAAAATAAGAAATTATGGTGGACGTAATAGGTACAATTCTCAAATCCACTCTTTCGATTCTCTTTTTGGAGATTCTGCTCAGAGGGCTTAATTACGTTGAAGAGGTACAACCTTATTGCCCAAATCTACGCGTTTTTTTTTCAGCTACAGCGACAAAAAAATCGCCGCGATTTTGTTGTTGTGTCGCTGCAACCACTCTTATTTGGAACCTTCTAAACTGAAAAAAAATCACTGCGAAATCCCGTCGCTGTAGCTTAGACACGCGCATCAAACTGTGCTCACAACAAAGCATCAGCGAAATCGCAACGATTGTTTGTCGCTGTAACCGTTAAAAGTCCCTTTGATTTGGGGGTGCCTTTAAGCATAAGCATTGATGAACGTACAATTCGTAGTTGCTACTCTGTAATTGACCGGAATAATCGAAATTGTACAGGGAACCAGCAGATTGGATGTATTGACTATAATATAATTAACGAATTATAACAAGTCATTTTAACGATTTTCGGCCACCCGATTGCCCATAGTGGGGTATGTCGTCTTGGCCTTTGGCTCCGCGGGTTGAAGGAAGTTTAATCGTGATTTGTGCCAAATCATCATTCCACGTGCCATGCGATAAACTGTCACTGCCAATAATGGCTCGGCAGCACGCAGATGCTCTTCATCATCGATTAAAACCGAATCTTTCCATTCCTATTTGCAGCCTGAACCTGTATGAACTGATAAAAAAGAACAACTACCAAGGATTCAGCCTCAGCCTCATCCGACGGTTTTGCAACTCGATAGTCAAGTGTTTGCGATTGCTCTATCAGGAAAACATCATCCACTGTGATCTAAAACCCGTAAGTGTTTCCCCTATATCTAGGGATCGGTGCTGGCTTTCCTCGGGGCATAATTCCACGTAAGCCCCCTTTTCCTATCACTATTTGTCACCACCGTTTGGTTTTGCTTCCCCATTCCAGGAAAACGTTCTACTCAAACAACGAGGTAGCAGTCTGATAAAGGTTATCGATTTTGGCAGCTCGTGCTATTCGCACCGCAAAGTCTACACCTACATCCAGTCCCGCTTCTACCGGTCACCGGAGGTCATACTGGGGCTGTCGTATGGGACGCCAATTGATATGTGGAGCTTAGGTGAGTACATATTGTCGTTGGGGATTCCGAGAGGGGAGGAATGTTGAGCTGGGAAAATCTGGGAAAATAAACGATGTGATGAAATGACAGTCACTATAAAGGACTATAAAAGAGAAGCATCATTCCAGTTATGCCTATATTTTCAAGTCACTAGATTCTACGATAAAATGACTGCATGCAGGCTAGACTTTAAGAGAGGTCTCCTCTAGTTCCTTTATAGATTTTTCCAGAAAAACTTCGTTTTATACACTCAACAGCTTCATCTAAGAATTTATATATGTTTTCCTTCTTGGATGTCTAGAAGGTTTCTACTATGAATTTCTTGAGCAAAATCTACTACAGTTGCTCCAAAAATACGAGCACGAATTTCTCCAATAATTCTAATATCTCATAATATCTAATATCTAATATCTCTAATATCATCACAATTCAGCAGACATTCTTCTAGATTTTTAAGCAGAAATCTTTCCAGTTATTCTATTCAGGAATTTAACCCGAGTAATACACATGTCATAATTAATGCATATTAACTCTTATATGACAAAATCAAGTAATATAAGAGTTCATATGCATCAATTATGACATGTGTGTTCCTTGGGAATCAAAAGCATTTAGCAGAAACCGTGTCAGGAGCTCCATCATATATCTATCTAGTAAATAAATCAGGAATCTAGCCATAGAGGCTCCCAATCAGAAGTTCTTCCCAAAATATCGTTCAGTAAACATTTTAGGGATTCTATTCAGTACATTTTCCAGAAATAAATTCTGAAATTGGTTTGAGGATTCATGCAAGACCTCTCTTAGGGATTTCATTCAGCAATTCGTAAAAGAATTCCATTCAGGAATTTTTCTAATGATCCCATTGAGCACATCTTACTGAAAGTCTTATAAAGAATTCTTCTTGGTATTCCATTAAGAAATTATTTCGAGAATTCAATTGAAAGATCCTTCCAGATATTCCATTCAGAAATCCTTCCATATATTCCATTCAGAACTCATTATTGGGATTTTATTTAGGAATTCTTTCAGGAATTTCATGCAGAACTCCTTCTAGGCATTTAATTTTCAAAATAATTTATGGAATTTTTTTCAGGGACCCCTTCTTGAATTTCATTCTTTCTAGGGATTCCATTCAAAAACCCTTCCAGGAATCCTTACATGAATTCCATTAATAAATTCCATCAGGAACCTTTCCAGGAATTACATTAGGAATCCTTCCAACGATTAAATCAGTAATTGTAAGGATTCTATCAGGAAAGATTATATCAGAGATTCCGACAGGAATCCTTAAATTATTTCAGAAGAAATTCCAGATACTCCAGATGGTTTTCAAGCAAAAATTTTAGGATAGATTTCAGCAAGCATTTTTCCAGAAAATCCAGTCTTCATATAATCAATACAGAAATCCTTCCAAAGCATTCATCAGAAATCTTTTAAAGAATTCCGTCATTTATATTTCTAGTAAATAAATCAGAAATCTAGCTAAAAAAAATGACCAAGGCTTCTGTCCAAAAATCCTTCCAGAAATACCGAAATCCTTCCAAAGATCCATTGGGAACCATTCAAGAATTCCTTCAGGCCTCCTTCCAGGGATTCTATCAGAAATCCTTCCACAGATTCCATCACGAATCCTTCCAGCGATTCCATCAGGAATGCTTCCAGGGATTTCATCAGCAATCGTTCCAGGGATTCTATCAGGAATCCTTCCAGGGATTCCATAAGGAATCATTTCAGGTATTCTATCAGGAACCCTTCTAGGAATTCCATCAGGAATCCTTGCAGGGATTCTATCAGTAATGCTTCCAGGGATTCCATCAGTAATCGTTCCAGATATTCAAGGGAATTCCATCAGGAATCCTTCCAGACATTTCATCAGGAGTCCTTTTAGGGTTTCCATCAGGAATCCTTCCAAGGATTCCATCAGGAATTCTTCCAGAGATTCCATCAGGAGTCCTTCCAAGGATTCCATCCGGAACACTTCCAGGAATTGCATCAGGAATCCTTGCAGGGATTCCATCAGGAATGCTTCCAGGGATTCCATCAAAAATCATTCCAACAATTCCATCAAGAATCTTTCCAGAAATTTCATCAGGAGTCCTTCCAGGGTTTCCATCAGAAATCATTCAGGAATTCATCAGGACTCCTTCCAAGGGTTCCTTTATAAATTCTTCCATGGAATCCATTAGGAATTGTTCCACAGATTACATTAGGAATTCTTCCAAGGATTCCATTGGGAATCCTTACAGGAATTCCATCAGGAATCCTTGCAGGTATTCCATCAGGAATTCTTGCAGAGATTGCACCAGTAATTCTTCCAAGAATTCCATCAGAAATCCTTCCAGGGATTTCATCCAGAATCCTTTCAGGTATTCTATCAGGAACACTTCGAGGAATTCCATCAGGAATGCTGGCAGGGATTCCATGTGGAATGCTGGGAGGGATTCCATCAGAAATGCTTCCAGGGATTCAATCAGGAATCTTTCCAACGATTCCATCAGAAATCTTTCAAGAAATTTCATCAGGAGTCCTTCTAGGGTTTCCATCAGAAATCCTTCAGGAATTTATCAGGACTCCTTCCAAGGATTGCATCAGAAATTCTTCCACGGATTCCATTAGGAATTCCTACAAGGATTCCATTAGGAATCCTTTCAGGAATTCCATCAGGAATCCTTGCAGGTATTCCATCAGGAACCCTTGCAGGGATTCCACCAGGAATGCTTCCAGGGATTCCATCACGAATCTTTTCAGAAATTTCATTACGAATCCTTTCAGGGTTTCCATCAGGAATCCATCCAGAAATTTAATAAGAAATCCTTCCAAGGATTCCATCAGGAATCCTACCAAGAATTACATCAGGAATGCTTCCAGGGATTCCATCAGTAAACGTTCCATGAATTCCATCAGGAGTCCTTCCAGAAATTTCATCAGGAGTCCTTCCAAGTACTCCATCAGTAATCCATTCTAGTATTCCATCAGGAACCCTTCCAGGAATTCCATCAATAATCCTTCCAGAGACTTCACCAGGAATCCTTCCAGGGATTTCACCAGGAAACCCTTCAGAGATTCCATCAGGAATCTTTTCAGTGACCTTCAGGAAACTTCCAGGGAGATTTAAACAGGAATGTTCTCAAAAACTTCATCGGAAATTTATCTAAAGATTCCATCGGGAGTGTTTCCATAAAATCCATCAGGAATTCTCCCACTTATGGGTTTCCTCTTGGGATTCCAGCAGTTTTTAGCAGGACCTCCACCAGAAAGAATTCTTCCATGGATTCTAGCAGGAACCCTTCTGAAAACTATGATAATATTCATTTCAGGGATCAAAAAATGTTTGTTTAAGGAGTTTTAGCAAGAATAATTTCAGAAATTACACCAGCGATCATTTTAAGGATTCTAGTAGGAATATTTCCAGGTATTTTGCCATGAAACAATTCAAGGATTCCATCAGGAATCCTTCCAGGAATTTCATCAAAAATCCTCCGAGAAACTCCATAAAAAATCATTTCAGGGATCATTCTACGGATTCCATTTAAATGCCTTTAGGAATTCGATCAGGAAGGTTTTCGAGGATTCCATCGAGAATCCTTTCAAAGATTTCATCAGGAATCCTTCTAGTGATTCCATCAGCAATCCTGCCAGGGCTTCTATTATGAATTCTGCCAGGAATTACATGAGTCCTTCTAGGGACTCCATAAGGAATCCTTACAGGAATCCAGGGATTCCATCAGGAGTTCTTCCGAGGATTCCATCAGGAATTCCTTCCAGGATCCGAGATTTCATCAGGAATCCTTCCAGAGATTTTTTCAAGAGTGCACATCCGTGGAATTGTTTTAAAAATTCATTAATTTTTTTTCAGATAATCTTCATTATGTGCCCTGCAAAATTCTTAGAAATATTTCACATGTTGATTAAAAAATTACAGGGATTACCCATTTGTTTTAAAGGAACTCTCCATGAATTCCACTAAGAATTCATTCAAAGATTTGTCCATTTTTTCATTATTCCTGTCTTGATTTCCCTATGACTAAAAAATCAATAGCAATATATCATGAATTTCAGGGATATCTATAGATATTCTCCCTGAGATTCAGTCCGCAAAGATTGTTTGTTTTTGAATGCTTACCGAGAATCTTGACTCTAAAACTCTAATTGAGAATTCCGTCACAAATCATCTAGACTTTTTTATAGCATTTAGCTAGGAATTCTTTCAGAAATGTCTTCTAGGATTCCTGAAGGATTTTTCCTGGGATTCATCCAGTGATTCTTTTAAGAATGCCTTCACAGATTCATTTAAGAATTCTTTGAAAATTTCATCAGAAATAAATAAATGTTTTTTTTTTTCTGAGATTCCCTCTCACTTTTTCCGGAAAAGCATTAGGAGCTTCTTACGATATCTGATCAGAATTGCTTTTCCTAAAGTATCTCTAGCAATTCTCTAATAACCTTCAAGGATTCATAGGGCTCTCCTTTTTTTTGTTCTTCTCTGCATTACGTTCCCACTGAGATGGAGCCTGCTTCTCAGCTCTTCGAAGAGCACTTTCATATTTACAGAGGCGTGCCCACGTTTATGGACAGGACAAACGTTGGCAAGTATTTTGTGCACAGTGAAGCCAAGAAATAAAAGTCTTATGCCTTCAGAACATATATATCACTAAGATTTAAGAATTTTTTTTTACATTACAACAAGTATTACTGTATGTGTTTTTTCATGATCTGCTAGAGGAATTTCATCAAAAATTATTTCAGGTATGTTTAGATATGACTTCGGAAATTTCTAAAGGTGTACATTTAGCTATTAGGTATTTCCCAAGAAATTCCACCACGAATATTTCTAGGGAATTTCTCCAAGAATTTGGCTAAGGATATCTGAAGAATTCAGTCTGGATTTTCCCAAGGAGTACTACAGATATGGGATTTCTCCTAAGATTATTTTGGAAATCATCAAAATTCCTCCAAAAATCCTTTTAGAAAATTTTCAAGAAGGTCCTAATTTCTCCAAGATTGATTTTATCCAGTGATTCAACATGTACTTCCCTTGGACATTTCCTGTGAAATTGCCTTTCGAAATTTTATCTAAAAGTTTATCTGAAGATACCTTCAGTAATTGTTCCAGAGATTCCTTCTTAGATTTCTACAAAAAATCTTCCACTAATTCTATGAGATTTTCTAAAGTAAGTCTTGAAAGTTCTTTTTGTCAATTCTTCCAGAAATGTCTCATAGAACATTTCATAGATAATTTTCTGAGATAATCGAAAATAAAAACTAATCGTACCTCAGGAAAGTATTTCGCAGGATTTTCTGAAGGAATTTCTCGAAAAAGATTGGACAGCATCTCGATACAAATTTGTGCAGGAATGATTGGAGGTATTATTAAGAAACTGCTATAGTATTAACTGGTGCAAAACTTAAATAGACTTTTGAAGATTGCAGGGATATGTTTTGAGAAACAATTCAAGAAATATTTTGAAAATCTGCAGGGGTGATATTTGGATTGAGAAATTCTTAGAAAAAGAAATTGTTGGAAGAACCTCTCAAGGAATTCTTCGGTTCTCGGGAGGAAATGTGGATTATTTCTCGAAAAAAAAACACATGAACAGGTGAACATGAAAACCCATAGGCTATTTTTTTTTTCAAAAACTCGTAAATAAATCTTTGTGAAAATCCTCTGGAGAAATTCTGTGGAAATCTTTATAAGATCTCCTAAGTAACAATTGGAGAATTCGGTTGAATGATTAGTGAAAAAATATCTGCAGGAAATTTTCGGATAGTTATAGAAACAAATTTTAATATTATCTGAGGGAATTAGTGGAGTTATCGTAGATTTCCTGGAGCAAATTCTCGAAAAATTCTACTTAGCCTTTAAATAACGATCGTGGGAATTTGACGAAATCATTTTTCAAGAACTATTCTTAGTTACTTCCAATGTCTACGGCATTTTTTATTCTACTTCCAATGTCTACGGCAATTCAGAAATCGCTAGCACCACCACACTCGTGCTTTATATAACATGATGCGGCTAGTTTTAGATTAATCCATAGTTTCTACCAAAGATTCTTCAAGAATCTTCTGATAATTTTCTATAGATGTTCCAAAAACTTCTCATGAAGTACTTCCAGGAATGCTCACGGAAATTTGTCCCAGAACATATACATGGTTGGTCGTTGATATTTTTAATAAATCTTCCATTTATTCATTTTGGAATGCCATAGAAGATTGCTCCATTAGTTTTTCAAACGATAAAAGAAGTTGATTATAACAATTCTTACAGTTTGTTTACCAAGATTTTTACTATAGATATTATTAATCGTTCTTCACACGAGCCAGATATTTTGGGAGTCATGCACAAACCATGTCTCGCTTCATGAGAAACCATGAAACACCTTACCATTCTCCATAAGAATAAGTAGGACGTTGATCGAGTTTGTAATTGTTATATTGAACAGATGATAAATAGTTTAATTTATTTTCAAGCTTCCTGCTGGTCTAGTTTTGATTGTAATTTTGCTGAATCGTGGCTAGGACAATCCTTTGACTGTCCTACCCAGGTTTTTTCGTGCGTTGTCCTACCTATCCTGCCCACATTTTCCGCGCCACTGCATTTATAAACCGGAAGAGTTTTAGGAGATACCCCTGATAGAGATTTTGGAATAGCATCGGAATTATTATTGATATATCTGGATCAACTCATATAACAAGCATCGTTACTAAAATTCCATGTGTTGTGTTGCGACATTCAAGGAGAAATCCTTAATTTACCTTTCGAGAAGAAATCCTCAATTTGCTGCAGAAATTATTGAAGGAATTTATGAAAAAGTCTAAAATGTCTTTAAAAGCAATACCCACTTTGAGAGATTATTAGAGATATTCTTATATAATATTAATAATATTTTAAAGAAATCCTTAGTCAATCATTCAAAATTATTTCTAAAAAAAAACATTTCGGAAGAATTCTGAGAATAGCGTTTTTATGTAATGGAAAGGAATTTCCTCAAAAACTGGACTGCTTCTATATGCATAATTGCCTCATTATTGAATTTATATATGGGAATAGGGGAAGTAAAATAGTTGTCACTACAAAAATTCTAAAACAATAGAACTTGGAGGGATTTCCACAAATCCAGAAGAAATAGCTGTTAGAAATTGATGGAATTGTTTGGAGTGATTCCTGAAAGATTTCTTGGAGATTTTATACAGTGTTGATAGACTCAAACTCAAAATCTCAATCAATACGCTCTCCCGTGAGAGCAAACTCATTAGAGATCTGCTTCGCAAATCTCACGCTTGAGATTTTGATGCAAAATCAACTCAATCAACTCAAACCGTAAAAAATGATTCAGTCGCAAAACCCGGCAAAAAGTCTTGAAATCCGAATGTTGTTGTTTACGTTAGAAAGGATTAACATATTTTTACCAGACTAATAAGAAATTATTGCCGTGAGTGAGTATACTGTGGAAATACGAGACAATGAGTTGAAAAGGTGAGCCAACTCATCCATGATTTTTTGACTGCTGAGTTGCATGATTGACAACTCACGCATGAAAAATCTCAAGCGTGAGTTGTGAGAAATTGAGTTTTTCACAACACTGATTTTATACTAAAATTGATTGCGCAATCGATTAATTCCTTCAAGATTATTTTGGAAATTCTAAATTGATTTAATTTTAGAGAGGTCGCTGTTTAAATCTCAAATTAAAATTCAAAATTCTGTTATCACATATAACAACGTTTCCTTTTTTACTTTACTGTCTCAATAATGTGCTAATTTCTAGGAAATGCTCATTTGTTGAGCACACGCTTGTTTCCCGTTCCAAGCCTGACCATCCGCCTGAGCTGGTGATAATTAAATCGAACATGCAACGTTACCATTGAAGTGCGCTGCCACTGTGTGCCACATAGTAACTACCACAGCGCTGGTCATGGTTTGGGGTGAAAAGGTACCATTTTGTTCCTAAGAATTTACACTGTAAAAAATTAAAGCTTCGTCGTTTTCGTGAATTCCTCATAAAATTGCTATCTATTTTTTTGTAATAAATTGTATGTAATCGAGTAATTGGTTGATATAAATTGTTTCACCTAACTACTTACAATAATTCGAATGTAAATTTACGAAATATCCACGTGATGTGATATCACAATTTCTTGTTTGCTGTGCACAATCAGTCACACGAACCAGTCGTAGCTCCCAGTTGGGACTTTGGGATACCATTTCACCTAGGGGAGTGTCGATGAAAACTTACAGTGAAAACAACTTTTTCGCATTGCAGTGGTAAGCCCCAACTGTTTCCCATTCCAATCGTGGCAGATGCTCAGCAAACCGGAAGGTGAGCGGTCGTTTACCGGAGATAGGTTATGCGAGTGCGTGCCGACTGCCGATGGACGATCTCGATAACGGAAATTGACCTTGGTGCAAGGCCGTCAGAATATGTACACCCTCGCTTCTGGGTTGGTCAAATGAGTTCAATGTATCGGAATAGATATTGCTTCTTTTCCCAGAATGCCATCTCCCCGAATATTAGTTTCGCGAATGCTATTTATCAGAAAAGTGATGCAGATTAAATAAGGGGCAAGACAAACAATGAGCAATTAAAAGAAGGAGATATTTGGTCGATCTCGACAAAAAAAGGAAATCAGGAAAATGATGAATCAGCTTAAAACTTTTCAACACTTTGATCGTTTCGTAATGATACCGTGAACGCAAATGCTCTTGATCGATTAATTTAAATGATTTAAATGATTGGATTTGCATAGCTTCACAAAAGATGTCTCTTCATTGTTAGATACTAACGTGGAAAAGGTTTTTTTTTTGTCAAGCCACTCAAATCAGTATCCAATCATTAAAATAGCGACATATTACCATTAGCAATGTATTAAGAAAAAGCTACACATTATGCATTCTTCTTCTTTCTGGCGTAAAGTATCAACAGGGATAGAGCCTGCTTCTTGCCTAAGTGTTCTAACGAGCTCTTCCACAGTTATTACCTGCGAGTTTTCTTTGCCAATTGTCCATTTTTGCATGTCAAAACCGTGAGGTAGCCACGAAGATATTCTATTCCATGGGAAGTCAATAAAATGTTAAACCCGAAAAAAATCTCGACCAGTGAGATTCCAACCTACGACTCTCAGCTTGGGGAAAACAATAACCAACAATTTTGATTTGAAAGGGGCTGATTTTGTGTTAGCTTTAAACAAAAGATATGAAACCTTAGAATGGAATCGTGAACATGTTTTGTGAGCTTGGCCATTTTAGACACTAGGTTTTAAAGCACTTGGAACATATTTCTGAAGGAACTGATAGACATCGAATTCATAATTTCATACGATTGTACGGTATCATTATTAAAAGTATCATTATTAACGAGATTTGCAGGTTGGCTCATCTCGGATTATACGGTATGACGGCTCCAATTTCAAGATTTTTGTTCCGATTACATGGGAATCAAATTGTGGATGGTTGGCCATTCCAGAATATTTTGAAAACGGTTCTAACAAGAGCTTTTGACCTCTACCGTATTTTGTACTAGATTTTCTCCTGGGAGTCCTTCATGAATTCCTTTAAAGATTGTTCCAGAAAGTCTGCCAGAGTATGCTCCATGGGTTCCAATAGGGATTTCTTTGGCAACTCCAAGAGGGATAACCTAAGGAAATCCAACTGCGATTCCTTCAGGCATTCATTCTTTTAAGGATTCATTGGACTATTCCACCAGAAATTCCTCCACGAATTCTACCGGGAACTCCTTCAGGAATTCCACAAGAAATCAGAGAATTCCACCAAAGGCTTTGTTTTGTGATTTCCTCAGGGTTTTTTAATGAAGGATTAAAGATGCAATGATGCTTCTGAACATTCCTTCAAAGCATTCCATAAGGCATTCCCTAGAAGTAGCTTCCAGGGAACGAGAGCTTATTTTTTTCAATAATTGTCATCTTGAATCCTCCATTTTTCTCCAGGTATTCCTACAGCAATTCCTCAAAAAATACTCCTGATACCCCTTAAAGATTAATCCATTAAATTCTTAAGAAATTCATCAAATTATTTGATCAGGTATCCATTTAGTAATGCTGAAATAGCTAAAGGTATGTCAGCATTTATATTTCAAATGATTTATCTGGTTTCTTCCGAAATTCGTAAAGAAATTCTTCTGTGATTCTCCAGTAGTTTCTTTTTGAAATTTTCTAAAAAAACTCTTGTTTTGAGATTGATCCTTCTAATCCAAAAACAATTTCAGTGACTTCCTACACAAATTTTTATTTATTTTACTAAAAACATTTTCAGAGATTTCTCTTGAGCTTCCTCCTTAGAACTCGTCGTGGGAAGGTTACAATTACTCATCTAAAGAACAGAGGCCTCCCTCTTGGAATGCATCCTAGAATGCATTTCAGAATTTGTCCAGGAATTGCTCTAGAGATTTTTCTTATATGAGTTTCTTCAAAATTCATCCAGAGATTTCTTCAAAAGTTCTTGCAGGAGTTCCTCCAGGAATTCCCACAAGTGTTCCTTACGGTATTTCTTAAGGAATATCTATAGCAATTCGCCTAATTATTTCTTTGAGCAATTGTGCAAGAAGACATCCAGAAATTTCTTCGGGAATTCCTCTTGGTTGTAGGACATTTCCTAGAATGACATTCCCCAGAACGCCATTCTCCAGAATGACGTTCCCCAGAATCCCATTCCCCAGAATAGGACATTCCCAGAATCGTTTTAATGCATTTTTCAAAAGCGGGATGAAATAAATATGGTTTTATTTAGTCTTTTTTTGTTAAAAACATGTACTCACCGAATTGATTCGGCTTCCCAGACGCTTCGTATCCCGGACACAAACGTCAATTCACCCAAAATAAGATTTCGTCAAAATCATTATTGTGGATCTTAAGCGAATACAAGTTGAGTCCAAAAAACTTTTAATTAGGCGAGTTTTTGCTTCACTTGTCTCAGGGAAACCATCTAAGAGGTCGCCCATAAATCACCTGGTCATATATGAGGGTGGGAAAGTTTTGGCCAAAGACTACGGCCCATATAAATTTCCATACGTTTGTATGGACAGAAGATCACGCAGGGGGAATTTGGTGCTCTAGAAAATTAAAAATAAATGACTACGTGATTCATGGCAGACCCGACCAATATCTTAAGGTGATAATGCTGTTTAAAAGCGGATTAACATGATTGTGTTACTTTTCTCAGAAAATCAATTCTCCGATGCAGTTTAAACAGGTACAAGAATAGACTTTAGAGACTGGGTGCTGAACTAGCAAGAATGATAAGCAATTAAAAGATGGAGATTTTATAGATTATAAGGTCATCCTAGACTAAACACATCTTACCATATATGCCGAGGGCGGTGAAATCCGGAAGAATCGCCAATCAAGTAAAGAAGGGTGCATATCAGATGACCGGTTCGTTCACCTCTTTGAAACACAAAAAGTTATGACAATTATGAAAGCTAAAAGCTTTTCGGGGAACTGGGCTATTCGGGGAAACGATATTCGAGGAACCGACATTCGGGGAAAAGTAGCAAATCTGTTTAAGATAAACTGCTCTTACATATGTCATATTATGTATCATGATAAAACTTGACCCAAGCTGTTCTAAAAATTATTTGTGTTGTATTCATAGTTATTCTTCCTTCTTTAAAAATTGGCTGTTCTTTCTTAGAATCTATGACAAAAGGTCGAAGGACAAAAGGTCGAATGACAGAAGGTCGAATGGACAAAAGGTCGAAGGGACAAAAGGTCGAATGAAAAAAATGTCGAATGGACAAAAGGTCGAATGGACAAAAGGTCGAATGACGAAACAGGTCGAATGGACAACAATTCAGGAAGAACAAAAGGCTATACTCTTTAGATAAAAAAGCAAGTTATCACAAGCGCTACAGCTTAAATAGACGCGAAGAAAACGTGCATGTTTTCAGAAAGACCAAACTGAGGGAGGTTCAATTTCAGCTGGTCAACGATCTTTTTGGGGTGAAATTTTGTTAGACTTTTCAGGTCGTAGTGCATCCAGAGTTACTGTGTACGTGCTGTAGCCTTATCTGCAAGAGCCACATTCCTCTCATGCTCACCCGTGCACTGTACATTTTGAGACCTATGTTCCTCGCTATGTGTTCCTCGCTTTTTTTAGGGTAATTTTTCAATGCATCTCATGCGCTTCGTCACATACGTTGTTCAAAAACAGCACAATAATTGATGTGAAGACAAAATTTTAAAACGAGAATCGAAATTTTAGCTTCCGGATCGCGCGTCTTCGACCGTACCATGTAGACCATTTAGACACCTGTATAATATGGAAAAAATAGCTGTAGAGACTCATCGTTACTGAGCAGTTGTTTTACAACTTGGATACCGATGACGAGCGTAGCACCGAGCAGCGCATGTGTTGAATCTACCCTAGACTGGCCCAGCTCAGTATGGGAGAAAAATAAAGTTGTATGATTCCACGGGGCACCCCCAGGATTATTTATTGGGGTTAGACGAAGCCTTTCTGAAAAATTCAGCTCATTTGGTCGTTCCATGAGCTGGCGCATTTGAATTGAAGTTAAGGAATTTTCAGCTCAAACATATGAGCAACAGCACATCATGTACTGTTTGGTTCAGGAAAATTGATGATCGCGTTCAATTGGACCCAGAATGTCAAAAACACTACTTGATGTAATAGCGAAGAATATTGTAGAAGATTGTACCATGATCAAAATTAATAAAGTTGGTGTTTTAACTATCTGAAGTATATCATGCAACACTGCTTGTATTTCTTCAACATATCTTGGAGGTAGCCACTAAGCGCATCATAGCCACCTATGACGCTGGGCGAGCTGAAGCACATGTCGCTTGCATATAAGTGACTGTACGGGAGTGCTGATCTAAGCCTAACTTTCAACAACTGAAAGTGTAATGAAAATAAGATTAAATCCAGATACAACCTTCTGCAATTATGTTCATTAGGGTATCAACTAGTGTATTTGTCATTCTGGGCTTATTTGAACGCGAACAATTAGTATACGGAACGAAACAGTGACATAGGATCAATTTTCAATATATTTGAGACGAATATTGTATGGGATATTCAAATCGAATGCGCCAGCTGGTGAAGCAACCAATTGAGTTGAAATTTTGAGAGAGCGTTTTTCTTTCCCTAAGGCTCGTATCCACGAGGTGCCCCGTTGAGTTTTACAACTTTTTTGTTTAAGGGCCAGTTTAATCTACCCTAGCGCGCGCTTTCAGAATATTTGTGAACCTAGCGCAGCACACTAAGATTCTGATGCGTTGAAAGGCGATTTGATTGGAGACTCGTTAGTTCATTTATGTTCTCCTGGTAATTATGTGACTCTAAGTGCAGCGAGGTGCATTATAGAAATTATATGCATATAGGAATTATAGCACCTATGGCGTGCCGCCATGAGTTGACTGCAGAGCAGAGGGTTCGCTCTGCGGAGGCTGGTTCCCTGTAACAATGTTCAAGACGGCTAGGAGAAGCAGTTTTCCTTGGCTCTTTCTTCTGCATATGTAAAAGTGTTGCATAGGTACGGGTTGCAGATCATCTCTTAATAAAAAGCATGATGCACAAATGCAAAAATGATCAAATTATCAGAAAAGCTCTCAGTAAATGCTAACTAGCTGAGAAGCAGACTCTACCCTAGTTGGGACCTAATTCCAGAAAAAGGATGATTATTTTTCCCTGATGCTAATTTAAATCAGTCGAAACAAACAGTCAGATAAAACTCTAATGCATAGCCCTAAAACAGTAAAACTTCAAAAGAAGGAAAATCCTTTGTTAGAAGTGCAGTTGAAATGCTTATAAACTCTGTAAAGCATGAAGAACAGCCAATATTTATAAGAAGGCAACATTTCAATTGAAAAAAAAAAATACAGGCAAGATGTAAAAGTGAAATCTATGAAGAACAGTTAATTATAAAAAAAGGAATAATCATCGATACAAGTGTCTACAACAGTATAAAACCACTATAATGTGTAAAGTGTCTCTAATAAAGCATAATAATAATAATAACTATAATGTATAACTCCAAAAGAACAGCCAATGTTTCAAAGAAGGACAAATCTCTATCGAAAATGTATCAAATAAAAAGCTAATAATAATTACTTTATGCTTAGAAGTATCAAAATAATAACAATCTTAATAACAGCACTTATACAAATTATTGCTTCAAACATTAGTTCTGAAGAACAGCTATTATCTAAAAGAAGGAAACACTTCAGATGAGAAGGGAGGAATTTGTGATTAAAATGTTAGCAACTGAATGTACGATAATCCTTTCAACGGTACAATTTGAACCTTTCATCCATTCGACCTTTTGTCCATTCGACCTTTTTTTCATTCGACCTTTTGTCCATTCGACCTTTTGTCCCTTCGACCTTTTGTCCATTCGACCTTTTGTCCTTCGACCTTTTGTCATTCGACCTTCTGTCCTTCGACCTTTTGTCCTACAACCTCTTTCTTATTGTATTTTCAAAAGGTAATTGTATTCTAAAAAAAAAATTATGGAATTTTGTTTTTGCTTCCATAGCATATTCTCCCTTCTTTTAAACATTGGCTGTTCTTCCTAGAATTATTGTCTTCGTAATAATGATGAATAAAGAAACATAACACTAGAAAGTTTCCCTTGTCTTTGATAATTCCGTTTTACAGAAAACTAATGCTGTGAAAATTAGAGCAGCATCTATCAACTCTACGGAGGAGTTAAACGAGCTCGAAGTTTGTAAGGAGAAAGTCATCCAAATATTTAAAAATTGTCCAAACGGTTCTAATTACATTCCTGACCATAGGTGGCGCTGTATTTGATGGATTTCTTGATTTACTGATTCTCCATTTAATGAATAAAAGACTGCAACAAAAAGGAAGTCTTGTCGTTAAAGACAATATTATATGAAATCTTAAATTTGGGTTTCCTCAAATTTTTCAGTTAATTTTGTTCACAATTTACTATTTACCTGGATTTTAACAGCCCAAAAATCTCTTATTATTTTTTTTCTGGGGAATGTCCCATTCTGGGGAATGTCCCATTCTGGGGAATGGCGTTCTGGGGAATATAATTCTGGGGAATGGATTTCTAGGAAAAGTCGTACAATCATTTCCCTTGGGTGTCATCCACTTATTCCTCTTGGGAAATACTTGCAAAAAATCCTGCTGAGATTCCTTTATGTATTCTTTTAGGTCATTACTCTAGAATTTCATGCATATAAACACAGCTAAAAATATATTGTAAATTTAAGTTTATTTTCATGCACATATTTGGAGCATCAAAATAAACCTAAATTTCAACGACCAATCCAGTATTTTTCAATTGAATTCACTTTAAATTTACACGATCATGTAGTATTCAACCATTTTTAGTTGAAAATTGAATGCATATTCGTTTAAATTTACATGATGCTGTAATAACACACGAATTTGATTTATTTTTACAGTAGACTTCAGTTTATATCACATTGAAAATTAAATATTTGTTTCTGTGTACTTTAATGTATTCTACCATGAATAACTGTGAAATCCAAACTGAAACCAGAATTTCCACTTGATATTTCGCCAAGAATTATTGCAGTGTTCCAGAATTTTGTCCTATTTGTTCCTAGAATTTCGATAAGACGGGGCTGGTGATCTTATAGCTACCGCTTCTGCTTCATAAGCAGAGAGTCATGGGTTCAATCATAGGTCTGTTTCCTCGTACTTTGCAGCTGTATCTTTCACTTGCTTCTAGCTTCCACAGTATAACGATTAATCTATCACAGTTGATCTATTCGTTCAAAGCATTTGCGAGAACCAGAAACGGACAAAAAATTGTTTCCGTTCTTCCATAATTAAAGCGCGTTTTTTCTTTGCGCCTGATACATAGGCAGTCTGCTAACCAACAAAGCAAGCCTCTCTACCATAAAACTACCCCCCTACAACTTCCCGTATTAACTGATGTAGACGCAATGATATATACGCTCTACAGTGTGCCAGTAAATGTAACATCAATTCCTTCCCCTTACCCTCATTGGTCAGCAAACAGACGTGGCAGGCGCCATTGTTGCCTGAAAATAGAAGGTCACCAGCATTTATATACAGAGGGTGTCTGTTAGTCCCAAGCAGTCATCTAGTTGGTTCCTTGTGTAAGTGAAGCTGATCTGGTAATACTGGAGTATCAACCACTGGCGGCCAATCAAGCTCAAGCTTTAAGCTTTTTGTTCCAAGAATTTCGATAATTTTTTATTCGATGTATGTAGCCAATTCTACCAAAAGTTACTTCAGAGATTTTTTCAAGAATTTATTCCAAGATTTGTTTAAGAATCCTTCAAATAATTTTATCAGAAATTCCTTCAGTAATGCTGAAATCGCTCCAGGGATAACTGCATTTATTTTTCGATATATTTCTCCAAGGAATAACCGAGGGATTCCTTCAGGGTTGACTTCAAAAATTCTTCCATAAATTCCTCCAAAAGTTACTTCAAATGTTTTTTTGGGAACTATTTTTTTTATTTTTCTATGCATTGCTTCATTTTTGTGTACAAAATTTTCAGAGTTTCCTCCTTCTTCCTTCCTTTCCTCCTCCTTCCAAGTAAATCTCTTTAAAAAATTTTGTCTTAAAATTTCTGTAAAATATATTTTTCTCAAAATTTTTTTCACAAACACATCTAGTCATTGCTTCCTCCTGAAATTCATAGAGGAAAAGTTAGTATTCTTCTTAAGACTCTTCCACGCCTTCAGTTTGGAATGCCTCTTTAAATTCACCTCGATTTTCTGCAAAGATATTGCACTGCATTCTTGTAGAGTTTCTTCAAAATTCCAAAGATTCCTCCAATGATTCCTCTACAAATTTCCATAGGTATTTCAGGTATTTCTTTGCAAATTTCTCCAGGAATTCCTCTAGGTATTCCTAGTTACAGGAAGCCTCCTATTTTTTTCAGAAATTTGTATTAGATTCCATCCAGTTATTCTCTAGAAATTTCTCCAAAAAATCTTGCAAAAATTCCAGCTGAGATTCCGTCAAATTTTCCTCCAGGTTTTTCTCTGAACATTATTGTAGGATTTCATCCATAGATTGTGGTTCAAGGTGTTCTGCCAGTAAGTCCTACAGTTATCCCTTCTAGAATCGTCCAGGACTTCCAACCAATATATCTCCGTTAAATATTCCTGTGATTCTTCCGGAATTTTGTCCAGGGTGTTTTGCAAGAATTCCAATATTTTTTTAAGCTATTTAACTTATATTTTTCCAAGGGATTTCTCTGCATATAATAACAGGGTTCGTACAGGATTTTCTCTTGAAAATTTTTAGGGGATGCCTTGTTGAACTGTTCCAGAGAATACTCTCGTACATGGATTTCTCTTAAAATTTCTGCTGGGAATCTGCCTGAAATTCCCAAAGAGATTTGTTTAGGAGTTCTACATAGGATTCAACCAGGCGTTCTTTCATGGTTCCTACCATGAATTTTTCCAAGATTTTTTCTTGAAATTCTTGCTGTAGTTTTTGCAAAAATTCTCTGGAAAATTCCGCCTGTTATTTTTTCTTTGACTTCTACAGGGATTTCTCCAGAGATTCTTCCAAGTGTTCCTCTAAGTTTTTTCCTTGAAATAATTGGAGGATGAGATGCACTTTTGGAGGATTTCCTTGAGATATTCTTAAAGCAATCCCAAGAGAATCCGTGGTGGAGTACCTGCACGGATTTCTGTAGTGATTCTCGAGACAAATACTTCAGAAATTTTTGGGAATCCTTGTAAGAACTCATTATGCACCATCAGTCGCTTTAGATGCCCTTCGTAATATATTACCTTCACACGATTTGATTGAGGAATCATTGAAAGAAAACATGGGATCCTCATGTTGAAACTTCTCAAGGAAACTCTAAAGTTACAGGGATTCCTAGCCTGTTAGTATTCTAGGCGAACTTTCTGGAGAATTCCCCACAGTAATTCCTTAAAAAATTGGTTTATCAATATGTAGATATCAATGATGTTCTAATTGAGTAGCTCTTGGAGAATCACAGGGCACATCTCTCGAAACATTCCTCTCAGAATTTCTGGAGGAACTTTTGTAACATTTAGTGTTTTATTATTATTATTTATCTTTTAAAAGTGGCTGTACTCCTCTAGGGAGTTCGTCGTTTATTACATCTTCTTATAATGATTATTAAATGAAGACTATCTTAGAGTTTTCAAGAGTACTAGTCTGAAGAATCAAACAGCTATCTGAAAATTTGATCATCAGCATGCAACTAATCGATGTCGATGCGAACGGATGTTAGGTTCTCTTGATATGTGCACATTTGACTGATGCAAATTTTGTTTTTGCTCCCCTATGCTTAAACGGTGTCAATTATGATGAAAATCATTCTCCATTCTGATTTGGAAGAAATTTGGTTGTGCACACGCCATTTGAAGTTTATATGGAAATTACTATGGGAAAGCCAAACCTTTTGTGTTCAGCCCTCTATCTGCTCGTCATAATAATATATGAAAAAGCGAACACACTCTTCCCATGTAAAATTTTCCCAGCTACAACTTTGCCGAAGACCAAATTTTGTTTGGACGTGAGGATAAATTGTTATTCTTGATTTCAAAGTCTAAACCATGCTGAGATGATCATTCAATTACCTTCAGAGCAACACTGCTTTTTTGCTGTAGAACATAGTAGCCTGGATTACTTTGATCTATTCTTCCCGCCAGAAGCACCACTGTTGCCTGCCGAATAGTTGGTGAAGCTTACTGAAGGCAAACCCACTTTATGATGATGAATAACAATTTTTCCTGACTTGCAATCAAAATGTGGTCTTCGGCAAAGTTGTAGCTGGAAGAATTTGAGAAAAGTGTGTCCACTTTTCCATAAAATATTATGACGAAGAGATAGAGGGCTGAACACAAAAGGTTGGCGTTTTCCATAGTAATCTCCATATAAACTTCAAATGGCATGTGTACAGTCAAATTTCTTCCAAATCATTTCAAATTTTGGGAGGATGCTTTTTACCATAATTTAAATCGTTTAAGCATAGGGGAGCAAAAATTTTGAAATTTGCATCACTCTAGTGCACATCTTAAATTTGGATTCGTTTTATTATCACCTTAATTGTTTGGGTTTTGGGTATCCGAATATAAGCTTTTTTTTATTTCACGCTTAAACAAAGCTACACAGAATTGAGTGTGAATCGCACAAAATCAGGTTCTTCTGGTTCAAACCTTCAGGTATGGAATTTAAACGCATGCTCAAAAACTACTCTTTGGACAATTTCTTGTTTTTTGCAAAGTATATAACACATAAAGAAGCTCCGTCAAAATAAGGATCTCTGTGCGTTATGACACAACATTAAACAAAAATTGGCATTAAACCTTTGTTTCAGAATGTGTTACAATAAAGCCCAGAAGAGCCCGATTTTGTACCACTTTATTCCAAAGAGTTTATCTATGACATGACGTCTTTTTGAATCTGGGTGAAAAGTCGTAGATTTTGAGCTGTCCAATGATGGTACTATTATGATGTTGACTACGACTACGCTCTAATGAGGCCGACTTTTAAAAACATATTGTATAATATACTATTTTGGGCCCTTAATGCGTAATGTGCAACGTTTGTGTCGCACCTTCTCTAGAGGTTTCTAAAATTTCCTTTAGTTTTAGATATGTTAATTGTGAAAAAATAGAAAAATTCAGAAAATTTCATATCTTTTCTCTCTACGAAGCTCTTTTTATCGTACCGATTGACCAAAGTGATCTCAATGCACAATGAAGGTTAACGTCATAACTTGTTGAATGAAGGTTTGAATTTTGACAAAAATGACAAAATGAAAAACACACAGGTCTGTAAAATATCATTCTTCAGTAAGAGTATTTTAAAAATATATGCAGAAAAAATTTTGCCCATTTTAACAATATAAGAAATTTCAAATAAGTCAAAAGCTCGTATTTCAAATGTTGTGATTTTCCAGTTGAAAGCAATTCATATTATTTCTGAGCTGCGGTGAGCTGCGGAAGCCTAGATACATACCTCAAAACTTGACCATTTTGTATAAAAAGCAGCCAATGCGTACTTTATTCTAACCAGTATTCTGCCCATAACTGCATATTTGTCACATTTAACATTTTTGATAATTTCGAGTTAATACCGAGGAGTGTCATCAAATGATAAATAAATACGATTAGCTCACTGAAATCTGTGAATTTGTTCTAGAAAATCAGAAAAAAATACCAAGTTGTTTTGTCACATTGGTAATTGCAATCGCATAACAGTCACATTGAGATTATACATGAGTCCCGTAATGAATTAGAGATGAAATTTCTATCAGAACTATTTTCTGACTATTCACCCAGTATGCGATATGAGTTTTACAAAATTTGAGCCTCAAATAAGGCCTTTTGAGTTCCTGGTAATTTTTGGAAATTTTATTTTCGTCCCATACACTTCACTTCACACTCACACTTGGTATTCCATTTACTCAATGCCTACTTTTGTCGAATGTTACAAATATGCAGTTATGGGCAGTAACTGTATACCGCATAAATTTGTTTTGTAACCTCTGTAACCTACCGAACACTTGCAACAGTTTGTTGAAATCGTTCAAATCAGTGTCAGTCTGATTAGAGTAAGAAATTCTAAGAATGTCACTAAATAGACAACCTAATTGTATAATCACTTGTCCAATAAAAAAGACCACAAAACTTGTGTGATTTCACTCAAATTCAAAATATGATTCAATAGCTTTAACATCTCAATCACGCCGTTTCTTCTCAGCTGGGAGAGTGGCAATTAAGATTTCCTCGAAAACGTTCCCACTTACACGTGCGTCTTTGTTTGTTTCATTTCAGGATGTATACTGGCAGAACTGTACACCGGATATCCGCTGTTCCCCGGAGAGAACGAAGTGGAACAATTAGCGTGCATCATGGAAGTGCTAGGAGTTCCACCAGATGATCTCATCAATACTGCCACCAGAAGGAGGTTGTTTTTCGGTAAGTTTTTCCCCCAGTCTCATATTCTTTCATTTCTAATGTTTCACATTTCTGATTTCTGCAGACTCGAGAGGTATTCCACGGTGTATAACCAATTCCAAGGGACGCAAACGGAAACCGGGCACCAAAACGATCTCGCAGGCACTCCGCTGCAACGACACCGTGTTCATCGATTTTGTCAGTAAATGCCTAGAGTGAGTAGCGAAAAAAAATTATGGCGGCGTTCAAGCTCCCAACTAAATGTAATTACAAACCTAGCACAGTGCCCGGTGCACTTTGAGTGTGGTATTTTTTTTCGTGACTACACAAAACTGAACGCTAAAATAACAAAGTACGGGTCGCACCAGGCTGGCATCATAGTTGTATGCTTTCATCAGCTTGTGGCATAACGTCGACCGGCGGAAATGGCTGCAAATGCAAAGCTTCCAAAGAGAGAAAAAAAATGTACATAGTACGATATGAATGAAATTTATTCATGAAAAAGAAGGACCTGAGGCTGGTGGGTTAATGGGTAATGGGGCAATCGTACAATTCACTAACTGGTGTGCTTTGAGTCCTGACACAGTGACCTCGTATATAGTCACGAGTTAATTGCCATGCATAAATTAATTTAGGGAAATATCCGCTCGAATACTTCCGTCAAGGTCGGCGTTAGGTTCGTGACTGCATTATATGTAAAACATAATTCCACGGACTGTGTGTTTAGCAGATGAAAGGTTTTGTGTTTATGCATGGGTGCCTTCGGAAATGGCAAACCTGCGATGTGCATGTCAATATTAAAATTTCCGATTTCTAGACTTATTTGACCCTTGTGCTATTTGACTATTTTCCACTGAAATGTGTAATGTATAAGTTACAGGTAAAATTAACACCCAATGTGGCCAAAAGCTTACACTTGCAGAAAATTACAGCAGAGCTGTAAGACATCATCGTCGAAAGCACCGCTATAGCCATAGATGCCCCTTTACAGGCATATTCAACGTGGCTGGCGAAGCTGAGCGTGTCATCGACCATTTCCTCAAGAATCCTTAGGGATCACTTGGACTCTCTGGTGAAATCACCGACCAAACAAAGCGCCCGTTGCTCGGACGTGCGGTTGTTGACCACCACCACCTCTGTCTTGTGATGGTCCAGTCTTAGTTTCTTAAACCTCATCCTTTCCTCAACTATGGAGATATAATGCGCTGTTGTCAACTTTACTTCCTCCATCGATTCACCGTAGACCACGTTGGCGAAGCTATCAATCTTAACACCCGTCGGAAGGGGCAGCCTCAGTACATCATCGTACATTGCATTCCATAACATCGGGCCAAGGATTGAACTTTGAGGTGCTCCCGCGGTAATTCGAACGCTTTTCTGCCCCTTATCTGTGTCATACAGTAGAATCCTACCATCAAAATAGCTTTATACAAGCTTAAACAACTGCACCGGTACCTTGAGGCATTGAAGTGCGTGGGATATCGCTTCCCAGCTTGCGCTGTTGAACGCATTCTGCACATCCAGAGTGACTACCGCGCTGTAACGGATGCCGCTCCTTTTATGATCGATTGCAATCTCAGCTATCTGAATGACCGACTTGATAGCGCCCAGATTAGATTTACCTATCCTGAATCCCAACTGATTGTTGGGCAGGCCATCCGCAACTTCCGTATAACTTTTCCAAAAACTTGCCCGTCGTATCTAGCAGACAGATAGGTCTATAAGCCGACGGGTCACTTGGTGGTTTCCATACATCCATACATCTATGCAGCAATGCATCGTGGTTCCAAAACTTCCGGATTCGCATTGATTGCCGTTTTTAGGGCAACATGCGGGATACCATCGGGTCCCGGTTAGCGTTGGGCGATTTGAATCGATATTACGAAAATCGATGTTCGCTTTCCGATTAATCGATTTTTTGAATCTATGTTTGGAGCACCTAAAATCGGGTGAATCAATTCCCTTCATTCAATTATTTGAATCGATTCATTTTGTTGAAATCGTTAAATATTTCTTAATGAGTTTGTGAAAAAAAAAAACAATATTTTGTAATAATCTTGAAGTAGTAAATATGTTCGATTTGATTCAAAGATGTTAAAATCGAATTCAAATGCATTTGATCTCATTGCAAGCTTCATAAATGTCAATTTTTATCCGATTCGAAGCGATTTGAAAACATCGATTCAAAGGATTCGATTAAATCGGTAAATCGATTCGGCAGTTCAAATATGAATCGATTTATTAACATCTATGTTCTGAACAAATTTTTCCAACGCTAGTCCCGGTGCCTTATTTGACGCGAATGATTTCACGACTTATTTATTTATTTATTGCTACGTCTTGAATCAATGCCTTAATCCGCCAGACTGTTAATTTAAATACTTAATTCTATGTTTAAAAGTACATTTGGACCCATTAATATCAAAATAACATCCTACATAATTGAAGGCCCGCAAACAACTATACATTGGGCAGTTCTGTCCATATGTCGTTCTATGCGGACGTATAACCAGCAACTGCCTCTCGCGGAGCTGCCTTGTCGGTGCGTAAAACCTCAGTTCGTTGGTCAATTCCGAGCAGTCGATGTTATTGAGCAACAAGTCGTACACAAATAATCGCTGAATCTTAGTTCTGGACGTCAATGTTTCCAAATCTATCAGCCTACAACGACTTAATTGTCGGGAAGATTCGTCGGATCGTTCCACGGCAACTGCCTTAAACAATAGTGGATGAAACAGCGCTACACCTTCTCAATTCTGAGCATATGCGTTGCATGGTATGGAGACCAGACGCACACTGCATATTCCATGACGCTCCTGACCAGCGAGCAATACAGAGCCTTCAGCGTGTACACATCGCGAAACGATTGCGAGTTTCGTCGGATGAATCCCAACACAGCAAATCCTTTCGCCGTCACGGTGCTTATGTGTTCAGTGAACTTCAACTTACTTTCTATTATTACGCCAAGATCACGAATGGAAAACACGCGCTCGATGATGTTGTTACCGATTTCGTAGTCTTGAGTCACGTACGTTTGGCGCCGCGTGAAGGTAATAGTTTTGCACTTGTCTATGTTCAGTTCCATACCATTCTTTGTATACCGTGAAATCTGCTCATTTACGTCAGATTGTAATGCACGGCAATCGAGAGTCGAAGATATTTCTCTATAGATCTTAAGATCATCCGCATACATCAGCTTTCCAGATTTTAGACGGACGGCGAGATCGTTCACATCGACTTTCACATGAGCCTTTCGATCGGTCACGTAGGATCTAAGCCATTCGGTTATCCAGTCAGGAAGCCCAATATGCTTAAGCTTGCTGATTCAAAGTTCGTGAGGAACTTTATCGAAGGCTTTCGCAAAGTCGAAATAAATTGCATCCACTTGACGCCGCTTCTCGACAAAATTCGACAGAACATTTGTGAAACTCATCAGATTCGAAACTGTCGATCTTTTCTTTACGAAACCATGCTGAACATCGGAGATTATTTGACGAACTGCGCTGTAGAGACTCCTGTGTATAATCTCTTCGAATACCTTTGCGATACAGCACAATACCGTACTTGTGAATCGGAGTGATTGAAGCCACATTCCAAATCTCAGGGAAAACTTGTTCACGTAGAGAGCGATTGAGAATTACACTAATTGGTGTCTTCAATGAGTCTGCACACTCTTTGAGGAATGTCGGAGGTAAGCAGTCTGTGCCTGCACCTTTAGTGACGTCAAGCTTTTTCAACACAGATGAGACTTCGTGTTGAGAGATCGTTATCATTGGTAGACTTTCGTTAAAAGATTGAATATTCTGCCTCCCCGATGATGAGAACGTAGGGGAGTGGTTGTTATGCACACTGCTGAAGAAGTCTGCAAATAAATTAGCGGAAGCTTCTGTTGTTTCGGCTGTGGTTCCATTGTAAGACATTTCTTCAGGAATTCGGTTGATGTTTTTCAGCTTCTTGATGTACGTCCAAAAAGATTTCGGGTCCCGTTTTAAGTTGGATTCCATACGGTTTGTATAGCTCCGAAAACGTTTTCTTGGCATACACTGTATCGCGTTTGGAGGGACCTTAGATTCTTTCTGATGTCGTGAGATTTATTCCGGAAGTAACGCTTTCGTGCTTTGCGAACAATGTTCCGTAGGTGTCACAACTCTGGTGTCCACCATGGAAGTGGCAGAGCACCTTCGTCTCCGTGGTACGTGACGGCGAATGATGTCGAAAACCTTGTCGTAAAACAATACAGTGATTCGGTCGAGAGGTGCATCGCCAAACGTTTCATTCCAGTCAACTGCCACTAGCATGTCATTCAGTGCTGCGAAATCACAATGCTTCAAATCGAAGTCGTCTACATCAGCCTCTTCAACAGGGGCGCATGTTCTGGTTTCAATTTCGATTCGGAGAACAAACGGCTTGCGATGAGAGTCAACTTTCAACAGAGAAGATGGAGGATCGATGAGCTCCACGAATGCTAGGTCAAGATTCACTCGCGGATGCTAGGTCAAGAATACGTCCATTCATATTACGAAGTGAGTTGATTTGATGTAGTCCAGAACCGATCATGGATTGGGTGAACATTATTTCCGATTCTGAAGAAGCATTTCGCGGCAAGTAACTGTTGCAATCATCATCGAAATGCCATGTCAGATGCGGTAGATTGTAATCGCCAACGACGACAATGGAGTCACGAGTTGATGATAAGTTGCAAATCTCCTGTACTGCAGATGCGTGCGAATCATATACATCGAAATGGGAACTAGGCCGAATGTAAATGCCACATACGTAAATCGTTGTATCAGGTAGTCTAACAGCAACCACAACCTGTTCGAGGTGGATGTAGTCCGTTAGTTCAACAGCACTGCAACGAAGAATCGATTTCACAGCGATTAAAACGCCTCGGCCTCGCTGGAACGTGCTGGTATTGTCATTGCGGTCACAGCAAAAGATGCAGTAGTTCGATGCTAATTATGCCAGCTCTTCGTTCGTCACACTCACCACTTCTTCTCCTTCATCTGCCACATTTGGCGCCGAATGCCATGGGCTTTCGGGAGATGCGGAAAGAGTACACTGATTATCGATCGCAGCAGCTCGTGCGACTTCTCTTGGGGCGCTATGGCACCTTTGGTCTCAACCACGGCATAAAAATTAACAAGGCAGGCTCTTTTCTGGTGTAAACATCGAATTTGATAATAAACATGTGACGTCCCTCCTATCGTACCATATACCATCCGGACCACTAGATCATTTTTTTTCACAAATTTGTTCGAGATGGATAGGAATGACGTCGTGAAGTAGCTGTCAGTTTTCGGAATATACCACCTTCTTAATACAGTACACCGTGGTCTCAACCATTATGTAGGCATCACCCCACGGTCTCGAGTTGTCACTCTGCCATAGACTGTCAAAGCATGCCCGTTTACGACTCTTGATTTCTTTTTTGAGAGCTAACTTTGCTTCTCTGAATGCTGCACTGTGTTCTTCCTATTGAGCTTTTATGTATGTGTCCCCGTTACAATCTTCGTCTAGCCTGAAGGTAGATTGCTCGAAGATTTGCAATTGATTCACACCACCAATACATTGGCGGCCTGTTCTCTCTAGGAGGGGCTTTATTCGGCGTGGAAGCATCACACACTCTTGATATCACATCAACTAGCTGTTCTCCGTTTAGGTCCAGAGTGTTTCGTTCGCACCTCAGGGCTTCAGTGAATACTTCGCCATCAAAGCGCGCTATTTTCTATCATTAGAGTTGGGTAGAGTTACATCGCACAGCCCTCCGTCCGCCTGGTATTATACTAGAGCGAATGGATTGACGATCCTCATAGCGACCCATCATAAACGCGTCAGTTCATGGTACCTAAAAGGTTAGGACTACAGAACCCACCCAGTTTCTGTTGTTGGCTGGTATGCAATATGGGTCCGATAGTAACACCACGTCGATCTTTGGTTGAGACTGATCGCCAAAGCAGCTGTTGGGCTACATAACAGTGGTTTGCATTTAGAATTTGAGTGCACTTATGCTCGGGCATTTAGGTTCCCCCGTTAAGTGTTCGTTGTTTGCTCTGTCGACACATATTAGACACTTAGCGATTTGCTTACAATCGCTTGCCCTTTGCTTACTTCTGTTGGGACCACTACATTTCCACGGCTTAAGGCGCTTCCCGAAACACTTGATGCAAACTTCAGGAGGCTGTTGTATGCTCAACCGACAACCTGACCAGCCTACCTTGAGTAAGAACAAGCTCTTCGCTTTTTTGGCCTCTGCAACTGGCAGCCTGATCACCGCCACCTGGGTGTCCTACAGGTCCTTTCTAAGGTGGATGGTCGTACCAGCTACATCGATGTCACATTGCTCTTTGAGGTCAGTCGATACCTCCGTTGCATCGGTGATCACATCCAGATATTTTTACAATGAAGAGTCGCTTTTGCAGCCAGGGATCTCAAATCATCCTCGTCGCCATGTATTTCTTGTGCTAGTTGCTTATGGGCTGGACCCTTTTGCTTAGCATCATTCTTTAAAACTAGGATCATTTCCCCAATTCTAGTCCACCTTATGCCCTGCACATCTGTGCCCAGTGGCAAAAATTTCTCCGTGCATCGCATTGCCTTTAGAACCTCGGCGTATTTCGTTGTCGAACAGACCGGTAATCCTTAAAAACTGTCGTAAATACCACAGTTTTGTCGAACGGCGCGTTGCAAAATGGTGAGTCAACGGGGTCCTCACAAGTTCCTACTTCATGCGTCCACGATTCGACTGAATACCAATGACCGCCAGATAAGAGTTGTGTGCTTAGCTGGTCTTCTGACTTCAGCTAGATTAAGGAGATGTGTCCACCGAGATGCGGCTCAAACAGCGTCTGACTGGCAACCACAAGGACTGAATAAGAAATACTCTTCCCCGGAAGCTACACTCAAGATGGCAGCCCCATTACGGGGGATAGGGAACCTTAGGCTAACAACATACTGTCTCCGAAACTTCAAAAAATGTTCAAGAAACCGTCAGAGACAGATTACCTACCATGATACCGTGATGGCTACAGCGTCATGCCGGGCGTATTGTAAAGCGTCATCTTCGTTGGTCTTGGGCGAAACTTCTCCAGTTGCCCCGAATGTTCAGGGTCGCCAGATCCGCCATGTCGCGTACAACCAGAGCCGTAGCGTTGCCTCATTGCTCCCTTGGCAAACCTCCATTTGTGCGCCCCTAGTCAAAGTGAAAACTTTTGTTTTTCTTTTAATGAAATATGTTTACGTTTAACATATACAAATTCCTAGAGATTATTTTTTGAGAATCTATAGCGACTACAATACGTACTTTTTTCCTAAAGCCTGAAAAAAAGTCATGAAAGTATTAAAAGTTTACTTAAATTTGAAGTACATCAAACTCTTCACAAAAAGCTCCAATTTCTTGTTTAAAAGAACCGTCTGATGATCATGTTATCAAAAAGGTCTTAGGGCAAAATTCCTAGAATTAGATGTTTGTTTAAATGAAAGAAAAACTAAGCTACAGAAACTTCTTGATACCATAGACAATTAGTATTAAATTATAATGAAATACATTGAGCAAAAACAAAGTGTTAGTTAGAGGCTCAGAAATTGGTCTGAGTATTCCTGAAGGAATCTGCTGGACATTTTGACATCATTCATTTTTGCGTAATTTGTGTAGATCGTTTCTTCATTTTTCAATAGACATCAACTTTCTAGAACATAGTATTAATTTTAGAACATTGTTGGGCTAAAACAAGAAGGGAGATCGAAGCGTGCTGTGCTCAACAACGGACGTGAAAAAAATTCCGTCCGTCAAATTTAAGATTTTTTTTATGTTTTTGTAATGTTCAATATTTGATTATTTGCTGCATTTTTTACGTTGTTAAGCCCAATATAAAAGCAGTTATGCAAATTGTTCTTATGTGGAAGATTTTTCAAGCGCTGCTGTTTTTCCTGCTGCCGAACTTCCATCAATGTGTGAGCCCGAGTTCATTCGGAGGAAATTGCGTTGGCAAAATTCAGTGAGAGTTTCGGCGTCCGAGTACATACATAGCAGACGGAAAAATTTGCCAATAGACCAAGGCTCATAGAGGTGAAAAATGCTGTTTTTACTGACCGCTGCAAAACTACTGTTGATTGCCGCAAGACGAAGTAATTGGTGGTAACAGCAGTACCCACAATCCAGGAGTACAAACACACCAGACGTTGGTATACTATTGGAATTTGGTGAGATCGTTTTTAATACTCAATTTTATAATTTTTTATCAAATTACACACATTGTCTTATATTTGGTCAAATGAATCAAGTATTAATTTTCTTGTTATTCCTTGTATTCTTGTTACTACATTTTATAATATATGGGAAATAATTTTGGTCCCTTTATTGCGGGAAAGGGGCAACATAAGTTTTCTTCTCGTTTCAGAAAGCGAGCAAAGACGCTTAAGGTGAAGATGAATCGAAGCCAAAGTTCAAATTTTCAAGAGCACGGATCTGGAGAATTAAACATCCGGTAAAGCTGAAAACTTAGTTGATTGGTCACTAGCTGGTGGTGCCCAATCGATTAGGTTTTCAGCTCAAACGGATGTTTGGTTCTCCGGATCCGTGCTCTTGAAAATTTGAACATTGGCTTCGATTCATCTTTACCTTAAACCAAGGCTCTTGAGAACAACAATGGAGTGTACATTAACGCCACTCCCAACGATATTACCTATAACCCTCAATCGAAACGGTTGGTACGGTTGCCCCCGTTTCTTCTTTAAAAAATTGAAATTTTTTTGCCTATCAGTTTATTCATGCGTGAATAACCTAATCGTCATGATTTTTTTAATTGTCTCCAACACCAAAGTCTGCACAGTGGGCCTGGCCATTTTAATATTTGTATCATATCGCTGATATTCTACAAATATTAATACTGACAAGAAAATATCTGAATAAATTTAGGTATTTCCAGGATGCTTTTCAATATTGGCTGTGCAAGCGCTTAGATTAGATTAGATTGTTGGGCTAAAACAAGAAGTAATTTGTTAGTCATTTTAAGTTAGTTATAGTTAAGTTATTCAACATCATTTTTTTTTATTCCATAACTTTTGTAGTTAGCATAAAATATCTTTCCATGGACTGTCAAAGCTAAACTATCAGAATGTTGTAACAAATTTACCTAGGACCTCGTAAAAATAAATCACAAAGTATAGAATTATAATTTCATTTTTTGTCGTCGAACGAATTTTTCGAAAAAAATAAACAAAAATAAGAAGACTTCACCTGCAAGGAATACCATTACTGAGAAGAAAACTACCTGAAACACACACAAAATTTCTTCCCAGAATTCACGTCCAGTAGGTATTGTATTACATTTGTACTCAAGATTATTTGAATATCTTTTTAGTAATTTTGTCGAAACCTATGAAACAACAAAACTGCGTTAGACGAAATTTCCAAAAAAGTTTAGCGAAACTTAATTTTGCATGCTAAGTAGTATAGAAAACGTACTGGATGAAGCTTGAATCTAATGCCTAATAAAATTGAGCTAATTGATAAAAAAAAAAAACAGTTCAATCACATGTTAAAACTCAAATTGAACATCACAAATCAGATTTATGTGTAAAACAGTTTTAACGACTTTCAGATCTCTAAAAAAGAGTGCTTGAAGTCTAACTGAGTTAATTTTGGAATTGAAAAATGTGCGAAGAAAATGTTGATATTTTCAAGAACATCTTATACGACTATTCAAATTATGAATTCTGCAATCTTTTGAGATGCTTTAAACAAACACTGTTAAAAGAACTTCGAATTTCTTCAATTATGTCTTGTTATGACCACGACATTTTTTTTTTGGTCCGTGTGGCGCCTCCGTTAGATATGTTTCTTCCAAAATGTTGCCAGGTCCTCATTTTGGCGCCCCCTGAAGGCTGGCGCCCTTGGCGGGTGCCAACCTGGCCAACCGAACGCTACGGCACTGCGTACAACCAGCGTATTCGTGGTCTTCCCCGAAGCCGCCGACCTTTACCTGGTTCCCTGCTGAATATTTTTTTCGCAATTCTTTTTTCCGACATTCGCACTAAATTACCAGCCCACTGAAGTCTGCCGTATTATACACGCTTTATAATATTTACATATTTGTACACTTGATACAACTCGTGATTTATGCGTCTGCACAACACACCATTTTTGAGTTTCCCACCGAGTATTGTCCGCAGCACTTGACGCTCGAAAACACCGAAATCTTTCCGATCTGCCTCTCCTAACGTGCCCGTAGAGAGCCACCGGAAAAATCAATGTTTTATACAGGACAAATTTTGTTTCCGTTCGCAAGCTGCGGGACCTAAGCTGGTTACGTAGTCCGTAAAAGACCCTATTCGCAGACCTAGCCGCAACACGTCTTTTCATTTCGCGGGAAACGTCGTTGTCACATGTCACAAGTGGTCTAAGGTAAACTAATTCTTCAACAATGTCAAACACATCCCCAACAAACACTACCTCAGCACCTGCACCACCAAGCCTGACTCTATATCTACCTGCAACCATGTACTTCGTTTTGGTAGAATGAAAGGTCAGGTCTATCCTCGCTGTCTCCCTCTTCAGAGTCACGAAGCCCTCTTCCACTGATCGATTCCAATCGTCCGCAAAGCCAAAGAGCATGTGTGACCTTGTATTGATAGTGCCATTTCTCTGCACGCCAGATCTACTAATAGCACCCTCGAGTGCAATGTTGAACAGTAAATTCTAAAGTGCGTCTCCCTGCTTCAACCCGTCACCTGACACCTCGTCTGCGATCCGAACACTTGATTTCGAACCATCCAGCGTAGCACGTATCAGCCTAATTAGTTTTGCCGGAATAATAGCATACAATGCGAGAGTCTAAATTTTCTACCGAACTAACCTGTGATCTTATGCGACTGATCATATGAAAACAAATGTTGATTTGACAGCTGCTACGGTTTGATTCAACTTTCTTTGTACGAGTGTACGGGATGAAACAACATGTATAAATGAACTTAGAAAAAAAGTGTTGTATGCGAAGAAACTCATCCATCTGACGATTTTATCCACCGTGTTTTGCGGTTTCGATGTAGTTTGCATGAATAAACGAGTTATTATGTGAACTTTCACGCAACTTCTGGTTGTCTGGGTGAGTCGTACGCCGCCTTGAAATCAATAAACAGATGGTGAGTCTGCTACTTATAATGCCGAAATTCATCTAAGGACTGTTCATTTTAAAAAGTGGACACTTTGGACATGTAATATCTTTTTAATTTATCAATGAAATTGAAATCGGTTTTCTGTACATCGTTCGACTAATATTGTACAATGCTGTGGTAATAAAAAAGTTACCAAAATAATATGATTTCACACTAATAAGGCACAACGTTTAGAACGGTCGATTATTGGAGGTTATCAAAATCAAGGATTAAAAATTAAAAATCGGCAGGAAAATTCGACAATTTATATTTTTTATTTTCAAAAAATGGTTGTACTTAGAAAGCATCATCAATTAGAAGCTTGCTAAAAAATATCAAGTTATTTTTGGAGAAGCAATTTTGCAGATATCATAAAATCATTTTTTATCAATTTTTTTTAAAGAAAAATATCTTAAATTTAAATGGAACTGATATGAGTAGAATTTTAAGGTTTAAAGTACGTCCAGACGGAAGTAATAATATAGTATCTTATCTATATAAATAAAAATGGAAGTGTGTTTGTATGTCACGAAATGGCTTGAGAACGGGCTATTGGATTTTGAAAGTTGTTCCATAGTTATGTTCCTGAAGTGTTCCGACGTGTTTGTGTGCATAAAAAGCAAAGGATATTTAACAGGAAAGTAGAAAAAACAGGAGTGAACGGAACTTCCATTTTGCACGGAGCGTTTCATGGCGTTTTTCAACAGCCTACTTGATGGCAAGACGAAGTTTGCCGGGACCACTAGTAAGGAATAGATCACTAAATTGACTCAGCGTCAGGAACTGATGGAATATTATTGATGTTTTTAAAAGCTCTACCTTAAGTTGAATAGTAAAGGATACCAACATACAATTTGTTCATTGAATTTAGGATTTTTTTCATGCGAAAAATAATGCTTAAACTTGACGAACAGTTTTTCTTAGGAGTTTTTGCAAAAACTATTTAGTTCTTCAACCGAAAGCATTTTGTAAGTTTCTGTATTTTCATAACATTGTAGAATAATAGTTGAACGATACACAGAAAACCGTTCACGATTTCATTAATAAATAAAAAGATATAGCATAAACAAGGTGTCCACTTTATAAAATGAACAGTCCTTAGGACCTTAAACATCTAAACATCTGGTCCGTTGTCTATGGGCCCTCACAAAAACCAGTTTGGTATTCGCCGACGAAGGACTCCTAGAGCGGTCTCAGTCTGTTCAACAGGATGCCCGACAGGATTTTGTACGCCAAATTCAGAAGGGTAATTCCTCTGTAATTGTCACACTCCAGTCTTTGTCCTTTCTTGTAGATTGGGCTATGAGGCCATCCAACCAGCCGGTGAGCAATTCTTCGTCTTCCCATACCTTCAGAAGTGCTCGGTGGATCGACTGATAAAGCTGCTCACTTCCGTGCTTGAGAAGTTCGACCTTCTCAGCAGCCCTACAGTTCTTCAACTAAAGATTACGAACTGTTTTAACGACAACGACTTTTAGCGCGAAACAACGGACACGATTTGAAAAATAGAAAGTACTAACTGGTACAACTCGCCAACGAGGTGCGTCGCATAAAGCTCGACTGGGCGAAGTCCGTTGGCCAAACTTTGGAGAACACAGAATACCATCGGGACAGATTCTGCTATATTCTGGCCTTCGAGGTGAACACGCTCCTCGGCACCGTGGAGTTGGCTTTCTGCTTAGCGGCCAAGCTTACGTCGCGCTCATGAAGTGGGAGCCTATAAATGAGAGAATAATCGTCACCAAATTGAGAATACGGGATTGAAACCTTACCTTAGTCCAATGTAATGCGCCAACCAATGCTACCGAATTGATTGACAAAAAGAATTTTTCGAAGGATGATATCAAGATCTTCATGGGCTACTTCAATGCGAAGATCGGATCCGACAACTCGAGCTATGAGCCCGTCATGGGGCACCATGGTCTCGGAGAAATGAGAGAAAACGAAGTGCTGTTGGCGCTTTACTAACGAGTAGTGGTTGGAAATCAGCCGACAAATCATCCTGATAAAGTCACGACTCATGTTCATCCCTTCAAATGACTTCTATGATAACGAAAAAGAAGAAAGACAACTCTCTCTCAACTCCACCTGATGTGCACGCGATGATGTTAATCAGCTAATATTGTGCATCCAGATTAACTTTAGACCGAAGTTCATGAGAGAAATGAAATATCACCGACAAAAGTTTGCCGAAGTTCGGCGTCGGCATTCTACCGAAGTGCTACGCCGACAAAGGCAATCCTTATGCGTTGGCGAAGCACCAAATTAGAATACCGACGCCGAACTTCACCGAAGTTTTGACTGCCGAACTTCTAATTGTCACTCGAATTGTCAATAGGTTAACTAAAAGACTAAACTCAGTAACGAGTTTATTGTATTTATCCAGATTCACGTGGCCTTTACACCTACAGTATGCCAATCCTGTGTTAACCTCCCTACCACATATACAGTTCATTAAACTTTCATATTATCCAGTCAATTTCCGAGTTAAATACGTCAACTTCCTGCACGGCATTCATGGTCGCCATCCTTGGAAGCACACACGACACACTAAATCAGTTTCTGTTTTATTGTACTAGAGGAAATGAACAACTGTCCCTCCTACAGTGCGATTTTTGCTTAACACAATCGATTCCATAAGTAATTTAGAATTTTCCAAATACATAGGATAACTGGTTGACGAGATGCTCAGATGAATTGTGAATATATTTTTAAGAAAACAATTAAAATTCTTTATAACTTAATATCAATGGAAAAAAATGCCAAGAATGTATGTTGATATTGTACGGTCTTCAATGTTCCATTCTTCAATTGAAGTTTAGGGTTATAACTCACTCCAACTGGTGTACTCCTTGAAAAGCTTCCATGTGCTCACCTTGGCACTCGCTTGGCAACATTTAACTCATTCGTGTTCGCTCATGGCCACTTCCGACGTGCCCTCCTATATACACACAGTTCACCTCGAACGAATCAATTGACGTTTTGGCTCGGCTTCCTGCTGGTTATGAATGAAAGCGTTAACACGAACAGAAATAATTCCGTAAGTACGTACTACGTCACTAACCGATGCTCCGGCAAACTATCATGCAAAGTTCTCGGAAAACGAGTTGAAGGGAAAATATTGGTTCAACAGTCAACTCTCCGTAACTCGATGTTGAAGGGACTGTCGAGTTGGGGAGGTATAGAGTTATAAAACAGAAAATAAGTGCAAATGCAATCCATCGAGGTAGCCATGAAAACCAACTCCTACTATGGTTCTCTAATTCGATATCAAGATACGAATTATCGAGTAAGGGAGAGTTAACTGTATTTTCTCATTTGGATCAATTTTAGGATATTTCACTACACCGCGTGCTTTACTCTAACTAAAGCGTGAAAAGAGAGCAGTTCAAAATGCACAATTGGTGTTATTTTGGAACTCAGACACTTTCAACATGGCTTTCCTTTGTAGCTGTGGGCATTACCACTAGGCTATAAAAGGCCTCATTGAACTCATAGTTTCCGAATTGGTATTCCAACTTATGTACACCAGGGTAAACAGAAACCAAGGATTGGCATTTTGAACCATTTTCTCCAACTCTGCAATTAAGGTTCACATCGGTGTTATGGTGAAGGTTTCGTTCGATGCTCTTGACGACCGTAATGCTGCAATGTTTCACCATTCGTAGGAACCAAGGGCAAATAGGAACTGATTATATCGAATCACAGTTAAGCGGAAGAAAATGAACGTGTCGTGTGAAAATGTGAACACGAAAATCCTTTTATCTGCCTTATTAACTTGATTACCGCAAACGTTAGCCATCTTCTGCTTCTTGGCATTACGTCCTAACTAGGGCAAAGCCTGCTTCTCAACTTAACTACAGTTATTAACTGAGAGATTTATTTGCCAAAGTTGCTATTTTCGCATTCGTATATCGTGTGGTAGGTGCAACGATAATCTATGCCCAGGGAAGTCAAGGAAATTTGCATTTTACGAAAAGATCCTGTACTGACCGGGAATCGAACCCAGACAAATTCAGCATGGCTTTGCTTTGTAGCCGAGGACTCTAACCACTCGGCTAAAGAAGGCCCCAACGTTAGCCATGAAAACTACGAATTAATTTCCCGTTTTCTATCATTCATCATTATATTGCTCCGTTGAGATTGATTGAGGGAGACAACTTTTATTACTTAGTTGGGGTTGTTTGTCTATTTTAGGGTCAAGCTTAGCGTATCATAAAATTGACGTCAAATCTTTCTGCTTCCAGATGGGATCCCAAGAAACGCATGACACCGGAAGAGGCAGCCCGCCACGAATGGCTCCAGCCAAGTGCGTCCTCCACGTACGTCTCGTCCAAGTCCAAGGAAAACAGTGATAATCAACTCAGTTTCATGCAAAAACTACAACGATCTCAGCCAATGACACCAAATACAATCCTTCCGGAGATAAAGACTCCCAACAACCGGCAGCGCTACGTTAAGGAGCGAGTCAAAGGTGAGTTTATCGCTTTCCCCTCGAAACTCCTCAATCAAACCACCCAAGCAGCAGACCAGAGGGTGGTGGGTGATTGCACGAAAGCTTGCTTGCAAGTTCTATGAAAAAGCTTCAGCCGACGAAAGCTCGGAGCACTTTTCTACACCTCCTTTTTTCCAGCTTTCAACACACCTTTCACGCTTCCACTACTCTTCTTTAACTTTTGATTTCTCTTTCTTCCTGTTATCGCTTGTGTGCTTCTGCTTGTGAATTATTTCCACTCGAATACGCCGTCAATCTGCACGAACGCGCAGGCAAAAAGAAACAGACCAAAGAGTCGAGCAAAAGCTCCGGCCAGAAGCAGCAGCTCACGAAACTGATCATCAGTTGCACCTCGGTGAAGGAGCTTATCTCCATCTTCGACACGCAGAAGAAGGAAGGGAGCAACTGAAACTGCTGCATTCGTCGAAACTTCCTGCCGTGGAGCGGGGGATTAGCTATAGATGTCTTACCTAGAGTACCTACCCTAGAGCTAAAGTAGGATTGGATGCTTGCACGGATATAGATACCTACCACTGTTCTTTCTAGATACTGCTCGTAAGTGTAGTGTATTATGTGTTTGGCATTGTCCCTTGCAATTAGAACATCTGTCGAACGGTCATCATTGTGTCGGTCAGCCAGTAGTTCAAGCATATCATTGGCCATTTTGAATCGAATGAAAGTTGTTCGTGTTGTTTGTTAGTTTCCATATGTTACGACATCTTCTTGCATCTTAGACGCCTGAAGAGGAATACCGCACCTTATCTGTTATAAAATTTTCATTCTAAAATTTATGTTTTACCCGAATGTCATTTCCCCGAATTTTATTCCTCAAAAAACAAGACTGTCTTTCCCGCAAGGTGATGTGGTTCAAAAAGGTGGAAACATAGTCTTCAGTAATATGATGACAACAAAGGAAGAATGACAACAATTAAAAGAAGGAGATATTTGATTGGTATTATCAAATATGCCGAGGAAGATGTAACCTCCACCAATCATGAAATTTGAACATTGAAAAAAATGATAGTTTTGAAAATGAGTGCTGAAAACTGTTCGGAGAAATAGGCTATTCGTGAAAACGGAGTTTTCAGGAGTGACATTCGAGGCTGTTTCTGATTTTTTTGTTTAATCATTGTTAGTTTGTAGTCTTCCAATGGTTCCAATCAGGCTACGAAAGCTATTAGCAAGTTCATTATGTACAGTAGCCTCCAAAAGCTTGCATGCCTGATTCTTAATAAAATCTACGAAAAATGTCTAAGCAGTAAGATCTTAGCGAATGTCGGATGAAATCCTTTCGAAACACCTGGGGAAATTTTCAAAATTTTGAAAAATCGTTTAAGATGCTTCTTGATGGAACCTGGAAGGTTTAACTGAACAAGGATTCCTGTGAAAATCTGATGAATTGCTGAAATCTTCCTACGAACTGCACTTGCAAGACTTTTAAAATACTTGAGCTAGATCTTTTTAGAATATTCCTCTGAAAAATACTTAGTAGACTTCTGGCTTTTTCGACCGCCCTCGACCGTGTTTGGCTACGCTAAAAGGATTAGTATCGTTTGAGATTTTATTTTTAGTTTTTTTGGTAGAAACAACTATCAACTCACCGTTTGGATTACAGACGATTGAGATTTCCTGCATGTTACCATTGCGACTCTCATTGATGGACATTAGACTTATGCAAATTTTGAAGTTTTTGCTCTCCTATGTTTAATCGATGTCAATTATGATGAAAATCATTCTCCCAAAATTTGAAGTGATTTGGTTGTGTGACTTTCGCCTCATATTCCGGACGCTTTGATTCGAATTACGGACAGCTCATGATAATCATTAATGGAACAGTCAAATCATCAATTGAAATCGTTCAATCACTTAAGAGACGTCTAAGGTAGTTGGGCATTATAAATTTGTAATGATATTTATGGAAAAACCTAATAAAATGAGCCTCGAGAATGAGAACTTTTGGACGGCGAAAATTGAAACATTTCGTGTGAAATGTTTCCCATACAAACGAGAGTGTCCGGAATTTGAAGCTGTCCGTAATATGAATCAAAACGGTAAATGGACAGCAGTGAAAATATATTGATTTTATAATTGAGCTATATGAATAGCTAACTCACTCTATATCGATTTCTTCAAAAAAATCTTTACATTTGTTCAAATTTTCCTCCTTAAGGATTTTTAGGGACTTCACTTACAATCTTTCCAAGCATTTCTCTAAAAAATGTCTAATATTTCTAATAGGAATTCTAAAGGGTGTTTTGTAAGAACTTTCGGTGGAATCTCCAGGGAAATCTCTGGGGGAGTTTTTGAAGGAATTCTAGAAGGAATAACTGCCGGAATTTTTGATGAAGTACTGGAAAGAATAACTGGGTGAATTTTGTTAAGAAGTTCTGGATGAATTCCTGGAACAGATCTTTGAAGGAATCTTAAGAAATATTTAGGTATAATTTCTGGAAGGAGTTGGATGAGTTTTCAAAGGAATGTACGGATTAATACGGAGTGTACGGAAGCATCTTCTGGGATAATTTCTGAAAGAATATCTATGAACATTAGGGTGCGGCTTATTTTTCAGAAGTTCTCAAAACCGAAAATTCGTGTGCTCTACTGAATTCAAATCACATTAAAAGAGAAACCTCAAAATCTGAGCCAAAAATATCAACATTTAGAGGTGGCGCAAGCGTCTTAAAGGTGAATTTTCAGATTTTAAAAAATGACCTTCAGTGAAATACATATAACTTTTTTATTTTTCAACCGATTTAAAAACTTTTAGCATCAATACCTTCAAAATTTAATTTATAAAAACTTTGTCGAACATCAAGTTTGTCTAAAATCAAAACAGCTAGTAAGTGAAAAAGTGGCGTGATCGGGGAGTTCGGTTGGAGTAAGTGAAAAAGTGCCGCGATCGGTTAGTTCTGTTTGATCTTTCGACCTTGACGCTTGCTTTTGCCGAAGCGAGCGACGAGGGCAGGATCAAACATGTCGCGCGTCGGTCTAGTAAGTGAAAGGGTGGCGTGATCGGGGAGTTCGGTTGGAGTAAGTTGGGAAGTGCCGCGATCGGTTCGTTCTTTTTGATCTTTCGACGACCTTGACGCTTGCTCCTGGGCAGTGCGTCAAGAAAGCCCGAGCTGTCGTCCGTGTTTTTTTTCGGGTCGCGCACCTATTTTTTTTTTTTCTGAGTGCTAGCCGAGCAGACGAGTGAAGCTGAAAGTGGATTGTGGCTGCTCAGTCAGGGATAACGGATCAATTGGTGAGCTCGTTTCATGCTGCTATTTCTAATCTATATAATATGTATGACTGCACATTTAATCGTTACAATGGTGGGATGTAAGTGTGATGTTTCAACAAAGTATGGATGGTTCGTCACTGTGAGTGTCGACACAAACTCTGATTCATGATTTGTTTATGTTTAACTTTTTTTTTCAGAACACCCCTTATATACCTTTATTTTTGTAATTGGGAAAACTTTGAATGGTTCGACACTACAAGTGTAGACTTGCGAAAGGTTCACTTTATTCAACAAACTTTGGATGGTTCGCCACTGTAAGTGTCGGCATAAGAATAAGAGTGTTCTATGATGTCCCAACCAATTGAGTCTTTTGTTTCTTTTCAAATAAGTAAAATATAATAACACATGCTTTCGTACTGACAGCTGTAGGAATGTTACATTTAGGTATTTGTTCAACAAACTTTTAATGGTTCGTCACCTCAAGTGTCGGCATAATTTTCCTCTACATAGAAATTATATGAACAATTATATTTACGTATAAGCATGTATATATCTCACAAATCATTGTTTATCATGGTCTAATCGCTTATCAAAGTGAATCCTTTGACCCAACGATCCTCCCCATTAACAGGCATCCCTCCCAGTAACCTTTGTGGAGATGCAGAGGCAAACACGGTCTCCAAATAGCAAAGGTTACACACTAACATTCCTTCCCCCAATCCCACCTGACTGCAAGGACGTGGCCGGCGCCGTTATTGACCTTGTATAAATAGAGGCACTGAATTATGCACACTGAAGAAGATTATGGCCAATCCCAGCTGAAATGGCAACCATTGATATGTGTAGTCAGTCTAAGCTAAGCTAAGCTAAGCTAAGCTAAGCATCAAGTTTGTCTAAAATCAAAACAAGTTTTAGTTTTTTTTAGTAATTTACTTCAACTTTTTCCTCATTTTACTAAAAATTTCAACTTTGTTTGATCACAACTTCATGATTACTCAACCGATTCCAAATCTTTTTACATGTTTTTGAAGCTAATTCAATTGTTTTCAAACCTCTCATGCATCACATTTCACAAAACAAATGCCTTGACCAAGTTATTCAGCAAAATCTGCACAAAAATATTAGTTTTTAATGAATAATGCCAGATTTTTTTAAATTTTTGCCGGTTAAATATTATCTCTAAAGCTAAAACTGATCTTTCTCATTTGTGTTACCTTTGGGAAGGACTTTGCAACAATTTTTAAATAATTCGGAAACAAAAATATGTTTGCATATGTTAAAAAGTATGTGCACTATTCAACTCGTAATTAAGGCAAGATGCTTTATAAATTTAAGTTTAATAGAAAAAATGCAATTTCCGGCGAAAAAACTTGAAAAATCCAAAAAAGTTTGATTTTTTCAATTAAAAATCACGTTTTTGGGTATTTTTTGTTGAATAACTAAGTAAAAACCATTTTCTAGAAAAATATTTTGTATGGACAGTTTGAAAACAACTAAATTTGCTTCAAAAACATGTAAAAAGATTCAGAATCGATTGAGTATTTATGAAGTTATGGTCAAACAAAAATTATTTTCTTAGCAAAATGAGGAAATATTTAGATAGAAGTATTTTTAACTTTGTCAAATTTTGATTTTAGACAAACTCGGTGTCCAACAAAGTTTCCATAAATTTAATTTGAAAGATAATGGTGCTAAAAGATTCAAAATCGGTTGAAAAATAACCAAGTTATATGTACTTCACTGAAGGTCATTTTTTATAACTTGAAAATTCACCTTCAAGACGCTTGCGCCACACCTTAATGTTAATATTTTTGGCTCAGATTTTAAGGTTTCTCTTTAAATGAGATTTGAATTCAGTAGAGCACACGAATTTTTTGTTTTGAAAACTTTTGAGAAAATAAGCCGCACCCTAATGAACATCCTTGAAACTGGAGAAGCCTCTTAAGAATCGCTTGAGGAACTATCGCAAGAAGCCCTGGATGAACTTATGGAGGATTTAAAAGGAATAACTGAAGAAATCCTGGTAAAATTCAAGAAAGAATCTTTACAATAAAAACAGCATAATGTCTGCTGGAATAATTGGAATAAATTGTTTCTGGCGGACCCTCCGCGAAGTTCCTCGCAGAACTCCTAAAGGAATCGCAGGAGAAATTTCAGAATAAATCTCTGTATAAATTCCAGAAGTTGTCCCCAAAGAATTAGATGGAACCCTGAAGGGATTCCTGTAAAAAACTTCTGTAAGATTTCCCGAAGAAACATCAGATGCAATAACTGGAGGAATCCTTTGGAAAATACCTGGTGGCATACTTGTAAAAATGATAAGACAAATCCTGGAATGAGGGATTATTGGATTACTTGCAGCATCTTTGAAGGGATACAAAAAAAAAAACATTTGACCACTATAATATGGCCAAATTTAGAGCCAGACATTAGATTTGCCAAGTAAGGTTATAAAGATAATCGAAGGGTATGCTTTTGAGAAAGTCGACTTTAAACAGTACTGGACAGAATAAAGTACGCATTGGCCGTTTTTCCATACAAAATGGTCAAGTTTGGAAATCTGAATCTCAGCTTCTAGTGGTCCGATTGATCTGAAATTTTCACCACAGCCTAGATATAACATAGATTTTACTCAATTGAAATATCACTGTATTTGAAACACAATCTTTTGAATTATTGGAAATCTCTCAACTTGCGAAAAATTGCATAATTTTATATTGAAAATATTTTGAAAACAATCAGTTTTACCGAAAAATTATGTTCTGCAAACTTGTGTGTCTTATCAAATTGCAATTTTTTGCAGAAGGACATATTGCTCTAAATATTTCCATTTAAAAATTATTTCTATTTCAAATTTTTGTCATTTTTATCAAAATTTAAGATTTGCGATAATTTTAAAGTTTGTTAATGAAAAACTATGAATTTCTAGCCTAGCAAATTTGAGGTTACTTTCAAGCTGCGGTGAAAATTTCAGGTCAATCGGACATCTAGGAACCGAGATGTAAGCCTCCAAACTTGACCATTTAGTATGTGAAAACGGCCAATGCGTACTTTATTCTGTCCAGTACTGTATAAAATGTAACGAGCAATTACTATGGAGTAGTGTTTGGCCATTCAATTCTATTGCTTGCTCCTGTTGGGTCAACGGAATCGGAATTAATCATGTCTGGTTTCGCGTAGTGTACGGTGACGAAAACAGTATCGGCAATTTTTGCTCATGCATTGATTCCAAATTAATTTATTTATTGAACGAATTCTGCAAACAAACAATCCTTTCCCATATCTAAGCACCCAGTGTTTTCTTGTGGAAGTGCAGAGGACTCATCGGCTTCCTTAAAGCAAATAACACGTCAACATTTCTGTTCCATATGAAAATTGACCTGCTTTCGGACGCAGCCGATGCCGTTATTGTTACTCAAAATAAGAGCTCAAGTATTTACACATTTATGATGCTACTGATACCGAGAAGCGTATGATGTTTCCTTGTTCGAGTAGGGGAACATGGTCCAATACATACTGATGGGGTAAAATGGACCGACTCATTGAATCATTGCTAGAATGTTTCAATTTGTATTATTTGCCAAACGCTGTTCCAATATGTTTACCCAAAAGTTGCTGCTACAACACATGTGTGGACGTAAACTCAGATTTTCCCGGTGAAATCAAACAATGTTTCAATTTTTTTCCTAAGTCGTAAGCTTTTCCGATGATTTTATTTACGAATAAGCATTTCCATGCCCCAAAGCAAACTCATGGAGAAGCTTGGTTGCTGACTCTTCGTTCTCCATACCAAATGGTATTCTACTCCATCCATTTGGTTATTTTGAACCACCCCCATTTTGCAACCATCTTTTTGACACGATTTAAAACCGTAAAAAAAGCTCAAATTTGGGAAATGTTTTCATTGTTGGCTAGCAGATATTATGAAGTTACTTTTAGGAAATCGAAAATTGTCTTACGTAATTAATGGATCGCCCCTTACTTGCAGAATTTTTGCAGAAACATCTAGAGGAATATATGAAGGGAAGAATTTGAGGAAAAATACATTCAGCCGAACCTGAATAAATTTATAAAAGAAGCTTATGAGAATTCTCTAAAAGTAGTATTGTAGGAGACTTTGAAGTAAGACAAGGAGAAGGTCCTGGAATCCTTGCAGGATTTTTTAGATAAGAGGAAGTTTTATTGGGCATTATAGGAGAAATAACTTAAAAAATCGTGGCTTATTCAATTGAGCATCCTTTGCCAGAAATAACGAAGGAATGTCGGGCAGATTTTTTGGAAGAAATCCGAGAAGAAATAACCGGAAGAATTTGTTGAGGAAGTCCTTGAGGGATGCCTGGAATATTTTCCTAAGGAATCTATAGTGAAATTGTTACAAACAATAAAGTGATTAAAGCACCTAGAATGGGTCCTAATGAGCACTTACCTTGTTTACCGTGTTTACCATGTTCACTATGTTTTAGTAAAAGTTAATAAACATTTTTACAGATTCCTCTGTTCGTTTTGTTCACACGTGCTCATTTGAATCACTTTACCTGTTTGCATGTCATGTTGTATGTACTACATTCCACTTAACCAACTCCGCTGACTGTGTACAGTTGTCTCTGTGTAACGTTCGTATTATAATTGAACTTTCTCCCTCTATCTGCTTCATTCTAGCAACAGATCTTGAAACAGCACAACAACAGTACTCGCTGCACCGATTATACCACGCCAGAAAGACGACCCTGAATTCGTCCAACAACAACAGTGGCAGCAGCACCAACATCAGCAGCAGCAGTGGCAGTAGCAGCTACAACAACAACAATAATAACAACGGAAGCAGCTCCATCACCAACCATCAGCACGGAAGCAGTCAGGCAATAACGTCCAGCTCCAAGTATCCGTCGAGTCACCACGTGGGAAGTCACCATCATCATCACCATGGCGGAATGCCTCACTCGCAGAGCACCGGAGACGTATCGGCCATTTTCGGTCGGGCATGACATGACACTCTGAGCAAAGCCAAGGACACCAGCAAGATCATCAGCTTGATCTAGAAGCTGGTCAGTCCAGGCTCCGTTCGGTTATACGTTACACTCTACAGAATGCTACACTAGGCTACGAATAGTTACATAGGGGATAGGGGATATTCTTTAGAATCCGTAACTCTGTGAATAGTTTGTAGTGCAGTGTATAGAGTTCCGTGCGTATCTGGACGGGACATTCGAGTTATAGAGACAAAGAGCATCTATGAAATGAAATGTTAATCAGTATCCATAATCCTCAGAGATTAATCTTCCTCCCACTGCCTTCCTCCCAAAAAAAACGTAGCGGAGTTCTCTCCCTAGGTGATGGATCTCCATAAGGTAGACTAAATAAAACAGAAGCATGTAGTAGATCAAACTGTATATAAGATAGTAAGGTGGGAATCTCCTCATAGAAACGTGATTCTCGCACTTCCGATCGATACGCACTCGAATGGCCAGGGTCACTCTCTTATCAAGACTATAAATTGAGACGAGCTCTCCGAAGTGCTTGGAACAGGTTACATGCCGTTCGATATCTCTTCTCGTAGAAATATTTCCCGCAACGGCTTTTTCTTTTTCAGCGTTTTATTAGACTTATCGAAATCTTCAGTGGTCATTTGTTGCGTCCGGTCGGAAGGAGAACCATCGAATCCTCCCAAAAGAACTCCCCATATATTTAGCGTAGAGGTAGCTATGCGTTATAATTCATTGAAAGCCTGATGATGGTGATGATAAATGTGGTGATATTGGTGCAGCAGCCGTCATTGCTAATAGACTTTAGGATGTGAATGGTACCTAAGATTGATTCCTCTCTATCCAGTTGACAGGGACGTTTGACAGGAAGTAATGATACATTTAAATAAGCTTCGATCGATTCCAAGTAGCGAAGGATGAGGAAAGACCAAGCGAAAGAGGCCAGGGACAGATGATTGCGAGTGTTTGAATCCAGTATCGAGGCAATTAGTGTACTTGTACAGTATGACTGACTTTTAACGGTAATATAATACCATGTATCCATAAAGTAACTGTAATTTATTGTTTAAAGGAAATCCAGATGACAAAATTTAACAATTTATTAAGCAGAAGAAATCAAATAAACAAAAGCTAAAAAAGAATTATCGTAATCAGCAGTTGATGCAAGTGATCCATAGTCCGTAGTGGAAGTAAAAGAAACAATTCGTTAATCTAAGCATTAAGACCAATTTCATTCGACAGAACTTTGTTAGGTAATCTTTGGAAATTGAAAAGCACATTTAAAATGATCAAATGCTATCTCGCAGGTGACAACAAGTAATAATAATCACAGTGCTGACATTTCTTCAATCAAACATTTTCCACTGCTAAACTTTTCTCTCCAGACAAAACTATTGATTGCGATTCGAGCAGAACAAAATGCTGATTTACTATAAAGCAAGTATAAATGTATGGATTATCAACCTTATATAATGGACAAATTATTTTATGTACATTCTTGGAATCAGTGACCGAAAATAAAAATTTTAATTAAATACCCACAGTAATGAATAACCAAAATACCTGACGTTTAAAGAAACACTCATCGCTAGGTAAAACAAGCCGAAAGCCAGACACTCCTACTAAAACTACGAAACGACAAGGAATGCGATTCACTTTCATCCGATTGAAGAGGGTGCTTCGCTAAAGATGCCAAACGAGCACCACCTCTTATCGTTTTTTTTCTTTTGCCCACGAGCATAGCGACAATCGAGACGATGAAGATGATAAGATGGAATGTCCGGAATCTGTGTGCGAAACGCATATGCGCGTGCCTTTTGGTGGCCGGTACTAGATGGGTACCTGAGCACGCCACCGTAAGTGGTTATGAGTTTTGAAGATCGTGCTTCTGTGGTTGAGATAACTTTAGCGTGTGGTTTACTTTCTGCCACGCAATGAGTTATATAATACAGTCTACTCTCTATAACCCGATGTTGAAGGGGTCAAGTTAGGAAACATTGGTTTACAGAACACAAAACCATTATCTGGATTATCCAGTTACAGAACTCGAATCATTGTAATTGCGATCCAATGGACCATCGAGTTAGCCATGTAAACCACCCAAGCAAAGCTTGAGATCATATTGAAAACTAATTTTGATGTTGTGATGTCGCGGATTTTGATAACTCAGTTTGTTGTCATTTTGGTCGTTTTAACGGTTAAAATATCAAAACTGAGAGCAGAAAAATGTTCCCATGATATCAAATTGAAAACTCTTTTTGCTGTCAGTGAAAGCAAATTGAAAACAGTTTCTGCTATCATTGAGAGCAAATTGAGAACTCATTGAGATATACATATTTTTGATTGATATTAAAATGTGGCTGCGACTAGATAAATGATTTATTTTTATATTCTCATAGTATTTAAACATGTAGCACGAATAAATTTATAATTAAATAAAAAAAAATAGAACCAAAAATTTAAAATGATAGCAAAACGAAAACAAAATATGATATCGAATATTTCATTGATAAATTGTTATCGAATTATGATATCAACTTGATGCTGAAAACAATATATGTTTTCAACTTGCTTTCATTTTGATGTTGGACTTTGCTCGGGCAACTTTTACTATGATTCTCCAACTCGATATGGATATACGAACTATTGACTAAGGGAGAGTTGGCTGTAGAATTTTCATTGGTGTAGGAACCAGTAGACCGGTCTGGCCTCTAAAAATTTGGCTTTAATTATATATGAAAATTATAAATAGATATATTCCAGGTTATATTCCATATTACCAGGTACTAGCGAACAGTTCGGAAACAGCAGTAGAAGCATTAACCTAAGAATGCTTATGTCGCTACTGTTCGTGTTACCAACGGCTTTAGGACATTTCGTCGAATGACATTTGGGCGAATGACGTTTGGTCGAATGACATTTGGTCGAAAGTAAATTTGGTCGAAAGGACATTTGGTCGAATTGGATCTATGACATTTGGTCGAAAGACATTTGGTCGAATGACATTTAGTCCAATGACATTTGGTCGAAAGTACGTTTGGTCGAATGGACATTTCGTCGAATGTACATTTGGTCGAAAAGGTTTAATTGCAACATAAATCATATTACATTTGGTCGAACCGAAATTTCGTGGAATCTAAATAGTAAGGAAACAAAGTTTTGCGTTTAGTCTCATTATTGTCGAGAGAAGTATTTTGTCGCTTACTCTCAGAGTGATTGAATAACTACATTTAACCATCAATTTATATGCGGTTATCAAATTTGTTTATTCAATTTGATTGGCCCTACTCTTCTAACATATTCATCAACCTCTTGCGTTTTGACGTTTCGTGCTACTTTTTCAATGTTCTGCGAGTTAAGATAAGCTTATCTTAAATAGAAGCATGCCGACTTTTTCACCTTAGTCAACTCATTTTCCATTACCTTATACATAGAATACGCACAATTATCTTGTTCAATTATTCAAAGTTTCTTCTGCAAACTTTGTTTTTTCCCGAGGTCATCAACACCGCTAGCAAAGCCATATTAGATTGAAAAATAACATTAAGCTGAAAGTTAAAGTAATAAGACACTTCGCTCTACAGATTTTTCTTAGAACAAATTTTTCCCACGTTTTAAGTCTGATTTCCGTATTCAGAAATCTTACCCACGTCCGTAAGCTGCAAGGGTGGAATTAAAAGAAAGATCCCGAGTATTCTCTCCGAATGCTTCCATCAGATGAAGAGCAGCAATTCATTATGAAGAGCATCATGTTCACATCTTTGACTAATAAAACAGCTTGTTGAATAGTTTTTCAAAGAATGATGATATTTGAAAAGAATAATAAACTCACTATAGCTAAATATTTCAGTCAATGTACAAAACTTAGAAAACGATAATCATGTTTACCAAATAATCTTTCAATAAATCATTTTAAAATAAGCTTTCGACCAAGTATCCGTCAACTAAACGTCATTCGACCAAATGTCATTTGACGAAATATTTTAAGGCCATTCGACCAAATGTCCATTCGACCAAATGTCCCTTCGAGCAAATGTACTTTCGACCAAATGTCATTCGACCAACCGTCTTTCGACCAAATGTCATTCGACGAAATGTCTTAAAGCCGGTCGAATTGCTTTGGAACATTTATTCTGGTCGAATGACGTTTAGTTGAACAAAAATTTGGTTGGAAGCTTACTTTCGGCTTTAGGACATTTCGTCGAATGACATTTGGTCGAATGACGTTTGGTCGAATGACATTTGGTCGAAAGTACATTTGGTCGAATGGACATTTGGTCGAATTGCTTCGAAACATTTATTTTGGTCGAATGACGTTTAGTTTAAGAATGAATTTGTTATTCTTTGAAAATTTTATCATTCTTTGAATAAAACTACTAAAAAAGTTATTGTATTGCTCAACGATGCGAACATAATGTTTTTATTATTAATTATTCTTTTGAAATGTCACCGTTCTTCGTAATGAACTGCTGATCTTCACCTGTTGGAAGCATTCGGAGAGAGTACTCGGTATATTTCTTTGAATTCCGTGTCTTGCAGTTTATGGACGTGGGTAAGATTTTTGATGTGGAAATTAGGAATAAAACGGAAGGAAAATTTTTGTTTGAGCAAACCCTTTATGGCGAAGTGATTTTTAGGTGTCGGTATCTCTACTTATGGCCAATTGGCTTTTTGTGACTTCCAGCTTAATAATATTCTTCAAGCAAATCTATGGGAAGACGAGTTGACTGAGGCGTCAAAAGTGGGATTGCGTATATGGAATATTGGTAAAATGACTGATACTCTTTCAATTATTCAATCACTTTTGTATTAACGACAAAATGCTACTCTCGACGATAATCAGACTAAAGGTAAACCTTCGTTTTCATACTATTTAGATTCGACCACTATCTTTTCCACGAAATGTCGGTTCAGCCAAATATCATATGCTTCCTGTTGCAACTAAACCTTTTCGACCAAATGTCCATTCGATGAAATGTCCGTTCGACCAAATGTACTTTTGACCAAATGTCATTCGACCAAATGTCATAGATTCGTTATTTTCAAATGGATTATTGAAAGATCATTTGGTAAAATTGAGTATTGTTTTCCAAGTTTTGCAAAGTTGGTAAGATAACGTATTCTTTTGAATAATCTGAACCATTCGCTGTTATTGAATAAAAAACGAGACATTTTATGTATTTTTTTTAATCCATACATCTTTTATTTGTTATTTGAAGTTATGTCAAAATCGAGGATTTTGATAATTACTCAAATGAAAATTTTGGAAGTAGTTTTTTGTACATTGACTGAGATATTCAACTCAAGTGAATTTAATATTCTTTGAAAATATCACCATTTTTTGAAAAACTGCTCAACAAGTTATTTTATTGCTCAACGATGTGAACATAACGTTTTCATTATTATTATTCTTTTGAAATGTCCTCGTTCTTTGTAATGAATTGCTGATTTTCATTTGATGGAAGCATTCGGAGATAGTGCTCTTGATCTTTCTTTGAATTTCGGGTCTTGCAGCTTATGGACGTGGGTAAGATTTTTAAATGCGGAAATTATAATTAAAACGGCAGCAAAAATTTGCTTTAGGGAACATCTTTATGACGAAGTGAATGTTAGGTGTCGATAACTCTACTTATGGCCAATTGGCTTAAGTGTTGTGACTTCCAGCTTAATAACATTCCTCAAGCAAATGTATGGCTTTGCTGACAGTGTTGATGACCTCGGGTGAAAAACAGAGTTTGCAGTAAAAGCTTTGAATTATAAAAAATAAAGTTGTGCTAATTCTATGTATCGGGGAAGGGAAGACAAGTTGACTGAGATGACAAAAGTTGTCTTGCTCTCATTTAAGATCAGCTTATCTCGTATCTAATATGCCCGAAACGAAAGCAGCATGTAACGTCAAAATAACACAAGAGGTTGATCAATATATTGGAAGAGCGTCCATCAAATTGAATAACAAAATTTTGCTTATCGCATATAGATTGTTGGTAAAATGGCTAATACATTTTCAATTATTTGAACACTCTTGTATTAGCGACAAAATGCTACTCTCGACGATAGTCAGACTAAACGTTAACCTTCGTTTTCATACTATTTAGATTCGACCACTATCTTTTCCACGAAATGTCGGTTCGACCAAATATCATATGCTTTGTATCGCAACTAAACCTTTTCGACCAAATGTCCATTCGACGAAATGTCCGTTCGACCAAATGTACTTTCGACCAAACGTCATTCGACTAAATGTCATTCGACCAAATGTCTTCCTACCAAATGTCTTTCGACCAAATGTCATAGATTCGTTACCAACATCTAGTTTGCCACGCGCTGACAGCTTGAGTACCGGTCCTCAAAGTGTCAAATCAATTTAAAAATCATCCACTACAACATGGCATCGAACAATTGATGAAAAAATACAGCTAAAGGTGATAAAAAACTAATTCAGTTTCATGAAAATTGCGCCATTAGCGTTCTACTACTAATATTTCTATTGTAACAGCACAGTAACAGCATTTTCTTCACCGAATTTCGGTGAAATCGTGTGAAGACCGCTCTGGCAGGCAAGAGCTTCATTTTGATTTAGTTTATGCACACCATTGACAAACAGTGAAAGTTGGCTTAGTGGTAGCAAGCCTGCTTCCTGAATGGAAGGTCGGGAGTTCGGTTCCCGGTCGGGCCATTTTCTTGTTTTTCTTCATGATTATGTTCAAAATTTTTACAGATTGTTCAGCTGTTGAGATTAAGGTGAAATTTCACCGTAATCCGTACTTTTTTCAAGTGAGTAGGCTACAATTTGCCCTGTAGAATCTACACTAGACTGGCCCAGCTCAGTATGGGAGAAAAATAAAGTTGTATGATTTCACGAGGCACTATCCAGGATTATGCGTTATTGTTAGAGAAAGACTTCCTGAAAATGTCATCTCATTTTGTCATTCTATGAGCTGGCGAATTTAAATTAAAGTAATTTGGGTTTTTCAGCTCAAACATATGGGAAAATGTGCTCTCATCTAGTGTTTAGTTCAGGAACCCAGAATACTAGAATCTAGAGCTACAGTATTGGACAAAACATTTGCAACTTTTTCGATTTTCCATACAAAATGACCAACTTTGGTAATCTATATCTCAGTTATTTATGAACCGATTTGAATGTAATTTTGGCAGCACATCAGACATAACTTGAATTTTAACATATATTTTTGAATGTTTTTTCCAATACAAGTTTAAAAGCAGTAACGGTTTAACTAAAGTGATTTTTTTGACGATTTTTTATAAATGACATAACTAAACATATTGAAGGAATGGCTTCATGGTATCTTCAGCAAAGTTGTAGATTTTAACGAGATGAAGATGTTTGCTGAAGACAGTTTTTGTGTGAGGCTATCAGATTTTGAGTTTTGAATTTTTCGTCAAAAATTACACTTTAGTTAAACCGTTATTACTTATAAACTCGTGATTGGAAAAATCATTCAAAAATATATGTTAAAATTCAAGTTATATCCGATGTTCTGTGAAAATTTCATTTGAATCGATCCATAAATAACTGAGATCTAGTTTACCAAAGTTGGTCATTTTGTATGGAAAATCGAAAAAGTTGCAAATGTTTTGTCCAATACTGTACATCTAAGCGGGCATTAAACTTCAAAATGATGCGTCCAGCAGAATATTCAGAACCATGCACTGACCACTCTATAGTAGGTTCCAGGTGCCCTGGGGGAAGGGGCCAACCATATCAATATGAGCATCAAATCTCTAGATCTTTAAAGATGATTCTTCCTGTAAGAAGTGAACTTTAACGGTAATAAAACACGGATTTACACGGTTTAATACGACGACTTTATTTGCGACGTGATTATCCGGCAACTGCTCAATGACTACTGACTAAAGCTCTAGAAAGAAGTTCATACCGAATACTACAGTGTTGTCGGATGTGCAATCTTGTTACACTTCCTGATGCATTTTCAGCACTACCGGCTGCCATGACCACTCTAGGCTAGGTTCAAGGTGCCCAAAATACGTCCGGAAACACATCAAAATGGGTATCGAACTTCAAGGTTTTTGAAAGTGATGCTTCTGGAAGCATTTACAGAGCAACTAATTTATTTGACCAATGTATACTACACAGGAAAAAATATTTAATTTTCAATGTGATGTAAACTGAAGTCTACTGTAAAAACAAATCAAATTCGTGTGTTTTTACAGCATCATGTAAAGTTAAATTAATATACATTTAATTTTCAACTTAAAATGGTTGAGTATTACATGATCGTGTAAATTTAAAGTGAATTCGATTGAAAAATAATGGATTGGTCGTTGAAATTTAGGTTTATTTTGATGCTCCAAATATGTGCATGAAAATAAACTTAAATTTACAACATATTTTTAGCTGTGTAGGTTCCAAGTGCCCTGGGGGAAGCGGCCGGTTAGGAACATGTATGAAAACATGTCAAACTACTATACTATACTCATAACAGCCAGTGGTTCTGGAATTGCTTTCGGAAGCATCACTTTCTAAAATCGTGATATTCGATACCCATATTGATGTAATTCCGCATATGTTTTGAATTAGCCACATCCCCCGGGGCACCTGGAACCTACTATACAGTGGTTAATGTAGTCGGTGATTCTGGAAATGCTCTCGGAAGCATCACATTTGGAAATCTTGAAGTTTGATGCCCATATAGATATGGTTCCGAATGTGTTCCTAATTGGCCACTTCCTCCAAGGCACCTGGAACTATTATAGAGTGGTCAGTACATCAAATAATTCTGAATATGCCACCAAAAGCACCATCTTGAAATTTGAAGCTCATTTGGATATAGCTCCGGATGATATTTACGTGATTGGAAATTCAAACATGGCTGACCATATTTTCCGGAACCTGTTTTACGGAAATGGTCATATTTCTTAAGATTTTCAACGAATCTTAATGCGTCCGGCGGCATTAAACTTACTATTAGTTCCAGTTTGCAGGAAAAATGTAAACATCTATGCACACCGCACAAAAGTACAAGCGACAGAAAAAAATGACATTTTGCACGACCTCGGAAAAACCGGAATATAAAGTTATGATCATTTGAAATTGGGCAAAATTTTGCATATATAAATCATTTTGCCAATACCCTGTATGTGATTGTACGGGAGTGCTGATTCAAGCCTATCTAGTGTACGGAACGAAACAGTGACATAGGGTCAATTTTCAATATATTTGAAATGAATATGCCATACAAACTTCAAGTTGAATACGCCAGCTGGTGGATAAACCAAATGAGTTGAAATTTTGAGAGAGGTTTTTTCTAACCTTAAGCCCCGTTGAGTTTTATAACTTTTTGTTTAGAGGTCAGTCTAATCTACACCAAATGAGAGCAATTCTCGCTGAAACCAGGCCGCAATCGGCACCCATCGATAGAATTCCAATTTTATGTCACTGATCGCTATTACATGCTAAAACTAAAGGTTGGTCCTTTCGGTTTTCTCAAATTGGTGGACCTCTCGTATGCCAAGTAGCTAAACAGTTTGCAAAAAAGTCTATTTTTTGATAAATCAGGTACTTCTTCACGTGATATGTCTCATATTTGCCTTGAAACACGTAGCAAACTAAGTGACATCGTATAGGGGAAGGATATAGCTTTCATCTAAGACTGAAAAAAAATAGCGGTCATTTTGAGTACAACAAAGAAACAAGTTTTCAATCACTGGTGTTTTCTTAGAGTCAAGTGAAGAAAATATTCTTATTCTTAGTTAAAATTAGTTTATATGAAAAAAATCTGGCTGCCATGTTGGATTTTGACGCCGTGTTGATTTTAAGTAGTAAAATGAATTTTTTACTTTGTTAGCACTTGTTGAATTTTAAAGCTACCGTATCACTTACTCTTCTTGTTCTTATTTTCCTTGCGTTACGTCCCTGCTTCTCAGCTTAATTTGTATAATAACAGATAATTAAATAGGAATTTCACTATATAATGCATATTTGATACCAGAATGGTTCTTCGGCATATCTTCAAATTCAGGAATAGCATTCATTCTTTCTTATCTCTGCTGTTCAATTGATTGTTATTTCAATTTATGGTTTTGGACCACCAAAACCATTAAGTGAAATAAACCATCAATTGAACAGCTGAGATAAGAAAAGAATGAAAGAATCTGATTGTTTTTTTTTTTTCAATGGATGCCTCATAATTCAACATGATGAGCGCTAAGATGATAAAAATCAAGATGGCGTCGAATTCCATGATTACCACCAGATTTTTGAATCTCAATAGCGCGTCCGCGTTCCAAACCATGGGTAGGACAAACGTTGGCAAATCTTTTATGCACAGTGAAGCTATGAAAAAAATTAACACTAAGGAATCTTAGGCTGGAAATTGAAAATTTCTGTTATTAAGGGGCTGGAAACCAAAGGGCTATAAGTAATATTTTAGTCGGTTTTGAATTGAGCTGTGTTGATGAAATTCTACTATTTCCAAGCTTCACAACGATATATACAGGTGATTTTTCCGCTCAACAGAAAAAAATAACATAATTCTTAGAAGACTGGCTTGGTTTTTTGACTCCCACACAATTTGTATAGATTAAAAAATTTGACCTGGATTTTTCCTAGGAGCACCACAGAAATTTTGTTCCTCAAAAGTTTATTTAAGCAATCATCAGAATTCCTCCAAAAATTCTTTGAGGGATTTTTCAATGAAGCCACAACTTCTCCAAGACTTCATTTGGTAATTCATCCATCGATTTCTCTTGGATATCCTCCAAGATTCCCGGTCAGTAAGTATTCTTAAGGTGATTATAGAACGAAGCCACACCTCAAATTTTCAAGAGCACAAGACTTGAAAACCAAACAGTGCTCCGCGTTGAAAATTTATCCCATTGGTCACCACCAGCAACGAAGCAATTTGATTGATTTTCAACGCGAACTGTTGTCAGATTCTCCAGTCTTGTGCTCTTGAAAATTCAAAGTTTGGCTTCATTTTATAATCACCTTAAATTGGATCAATAACTTTTCCAGAAATTTCCAAGGATTTTTTTATAAAATTGTCATTTAGGATTTGCATAAGATTTCAACTGATGATTTCTCTGAAGAAACATTCAGCAATTCCTTTCTTAGATTTTTTCTAGTAATTCTTTGAGATTTTCTTAAGTAAGTTTTTTTACTTAATCATTTATTTATTAGGCTCACGCACCATTAGCCATTACGGAGCCGAGTTCTTTGATGTTATTTACAAATTCATGGTATTTTCTCAATTTTCTGTGTTAGCTTTGGGGAACCGAAAAACTGTGGTTTGGTTGAGGTTAGGGGTAACAATAATATCAAGGAAGGGATAGGACAATGGGATCGTTCCGTTGACATTCAGCAGCTTTAGGTTGTGACGTGTTTGCTTTGCTGCAGGTCGAATAATACCAACCTGTAACGATACGAAAATACGGGTTTCGAAGGGGGCACAAGGTGGACAAGTGGACCGATAAGAAAAGGGAACTCAAACAATGATATTAGCATGTTTCAAAAAATCGCACATAAGCTTCATGTAGAGTAAGGTGGGCAAAAGTTCGACCTCAGTGGTATAATTAAAGTTTCCAGGAAAACAAAAGCCAATGAAACAAAACAAATACCATACAGTGAACCTTCAACACATTGGCTATAATTTTGCTGAACAAGCTTGTGTCAAAATATTTACCCATTTTTAGTTATAACAGTTTCAAAATTGATTGTCTTAAGCGAACTTTTGCCCCATCGGTGGGACAAGAGCTCGAATCTAGTGTGGGACAAAAGTTCGCTGACTAAAACACAAAATACCTATATTTTTATGATAGGCATACTGTATACCAGCCGTAAACTTATGTGTGCCAACAGATGCTTCTCTGGATCATATGCATCCTCAATATGTAAGTACTGATGCTCTCATTATCGAAACAAACAAAAACGGATCGGCGCTCAATTTGGGAATGGGAGGGTAATGTTGACGTGTTTATTGCTTCAAGGAAGCTGTTGAGTCCTCTGCATTTCCACAAGAGAACTCTGAAAGTTTGGATATTAGAGAAGGTTGTTTAAGGGATTCGATTTAGTGAACAATTATTTTTTTTTTAACATTACCATAGATGTCTGATACTAGTTTCACAACCGCAAAACGCAAAACGAAAACGAATGATCTTGATTTCTTCGCTTGTCACACATAAGCTTGCCATAGAATCAACTGATAAATTAGAGTTAAGTGGGGCAAAAGTTCGAGTGGGGTAAGAGTTTCTTTTAAAGATTTCTAGCTCAATTCAAAACAAATCTTATAAATGTCATGGTGGTTCGAATGCTATTCAAGTAAGAGACTTTCGCTCCAAATATCATAAAAATCAATTGAGATTTGGAAAAGTTATGGCTATTTGTTGTTTTTCGACGTGAATATTGTAATTTTTGGTCAAACTTTCGTTGCATGGAACCAATTGAAGATACAATATTTTTCAATACTTTATGTAAGGGCGTTTCTAGGCCTATCAGAAGGTTGCTTTGAGGAGTATTAGTTTTTGCATAAATGCTTGAAAACAATTGTTGGCCCATAGTGGGGCAAAAGTTCGAATCAGCGAGGCAAAAGTTCGACCCATGTATAAAATCACGGAAAAATTTGCAAATTGCCTTAAATCCACATATTATCTTCAAATTTAGTTAAATTTGTCTGATCGTGTGAAAATTGTCACCAAAATTTTACATTTCCACTTAGTTTTGCGTAAAACTGCTATTTTTGAGTATATTACAATTAACTCGGTTTTGGGAATTTTTTTTTTGATGAAAATTTAGTGTGTATTTTTCGTTAAACTTAAGTTTACGGCTGGTGTAAAGTATGCTGCCGTGAATCGCAAGTCAGTCCCATCTGTAAATAGTAGGCATTGAGAAAGTGGGCTGTGAAGTTTCCAAACTCGTTTTCCATACGAATATTCAAAAAATTCCAGAGGATTGGAACATGCTCAAATCTTTATAAAACTTTCACAATTTACTTTCCACTATGATACTTTTCCGAAAAAAAATATAAAGATGATCAAAATACGATTCATTTTTGTGCTACATGGTACGAAAATCTGTAGTGGGACTGATATGCGGTTACTTTTCATTATGGGACAATCTGACTTGCTGTTTTTTCCTAATTTTTCCGAACAAATCATATTATCTCATTAGTGCAGCTGAAAGAGCTTTGGAAGATATGTTGAAAACAGAACTCAACTCAGTTTTGACAAAAATGCAGATGGCACTGACTTGCGATTCTCGGCAGTATGCCTGTCATAAAAGGATCGATATTTTGTGTTTTAGCCAGCGAACTTTTGCCCCACACTAGATTCGAACTCTTGCCCCACTGGTGGGGCAAAAGTTCGAATAAGACAATCAATTTTGAAACTGTTATAACTAAAAATGAGTTAAAATTTTGACACAAGTTTGTTCAGCAAAATTATAGCCAATATGTTGAAGGTTCACTGTATAGTATTTGTTTTGTTTTAACTGCTATTGTTTTCCTAGAAACTTTGATTATACCACTAAGGTCGAACTTTTGCCCCACCTTACTCTACCACTCACAAGCGCCTTCGAAAAAGGTTCAATTGTCAGGCATACTGAGCATCAATTTAACTTGATATACCACTATTTAACATTACATAGCATTCAATTCACATTTTAAAACGTTTCTTTTGTACTGTTTGTACTGTTACACTAGTGAAATCAACTCTGAGTTATCCTAATTCTCATCAAATTTAATGTGAATGTATATGTCAAAATAAACAGTATGACCACATTTCTAGACATTTATCAAACACATCATCTGCAGTTTGACGACCTTTGAGTGTGTGTTCCACCATCAGACGCAACCAATTCCCAATGCATAACGTAAGTAAGTAGGCTGGTACTCATTTATTATCCGTTCCATTAGAATGGTTCAGAGCAGAGCGCATTTTGTTGCAATTTGTTTAAAAACATATTCCAATGCTCGTCACTGGCAGATTGCTAACATGAAAAAGTGAACATCGAGCAAGCCAAAATCATTCAGCAAACTTTATGACCACCAGAGGAGCAGCTGATTTAATCACTCTGACGCTCTTTGGAGGAGTGTGAGTGTTTGGATTCAATTGCAGATCGTTTGGAGCTAACATGTGCTCTGTACAGGTACCGTCGAACGGGGTGACTTGCTACACATCGACATGATGCAAAATTTATGTTTCTTAACACGATTTTTTGTGACTCTTGTTAAAATGAACTAAATAATATTCTTGAGAAAGCCCTTTCCCACGATTGGCAGATTGGGTTCTCTTTTTCATAATGATTAAAGACTTATCCGGAGTATCGATTTTTTTTTTCACTCCGGATAATCGAATCATTGAAAAAATCTGTGATAAAAGAACTCAAATATTATCTTTTTTGGTTGTTTTATTTTTATGCACTGCATAGTAGCCAGAAATTGTTTCTAGGAATGTTAGGGGTCATGAGAAGAAAAATTTGTTTTGGCCAGCAAAACTTATTTTAGACCTCCCCTTTTCATACCAACGTCCAATTTGAAAAACCATTCATATTCTTCTTTCTGGCGTTACGTCTCCACTGGGACAGAGCCTGCTTCTCAGCTTAGTGTTCTTATGAGCACTTCCACAGTTATTAACCGAGAGCTTACTATGCCAATGACCATTTTTGCATGTGTATATCGTGTGGCAGGTACGAAGATACTCTATGCCCTGGGAAGTCGAGAATATTTCCAACCCGAAAAGATCCTCGACCGGTGGGATTCGAACCCACGACCCTCAGCTTGGTCTTGCTGAATAGCTGCGCGTTTACCGCTACGGCTATGTGGGCCCCTTACTGTACCATTCATATTGTATATTGCAATAACAAATTATCTCAAATTATTGCCTAAAAACTGAAAAAAATAACATCAAAAAACAAATTCCGGATACCGTGGTGAATCAAAATCCGGACGGTACCAATAGCCGGACACTCTGATAATATTAATAAATTTCAGTTTAATTTGAATGTTATATGTTTAGATTTTTTCATATTTTTACTGTTGACATTGAAGAATATTGTACCACCATTTTAGATCTAGTTAACACTGCCAAATTATTAATAAAAATAATAACAAGTTGATTGTTACTGAGGGACGTCATTTTATCGTGGCCCGCGTAAATTCAAGTTTAACGATCTTTGACGACACAAACCATGACGCGAAAAACTCTTGATTAAAGAAAAAGTGTGTGAATCATATTTTTGTGGAGTGTTTTGATCGCAATTGACTACATAAAAATACTCGCAATGTTCAGTAGCACCACTATTGTAAATTATGTTGCAAATGTGCATATAACGCTGTGAAAAGAGACTGTCCGGGATTATGATTCAGTGATTTTGAATCCGGACATCATATAAATATCCACTTTTCATTAGTTTAAATTACTTTTTTTAAAGAAAACGTGAAAGAAGACTTGAAAAATAAATATAAAATGCGTTGTGAGCTACCATTAGATGGTGTTATGTAAGATAAATTGTGCATTTCTTTGGTTTTTAAGATTCAAGCCACTCGTAAATGAATTCGAATTACATGCGCTTCAGTTCAGGTAAATAAATTAACATGTTAATTACGTTTTGTTCTTTGTGGTTTTAAACGAAAAATATATACGTCGATATATTGAATAATGCTAGTTGAAAGAGTTTTCTTAGAAAGTTGAACAAATATTTCATATTATTACACAGGTGTCCGGATTTCGATCCAAAAGTGTCCGGATTTAAAAACGCCATTTGTATCAGGTGTCCGGATTTAAAGACAAGACATGCTCCAGTGTTTCATGGATTTACTTGTAAAAATATTAATTTTAACCAAAAATGTCATCACTCCCATGAAGATCTAAAGTGTAGAAATATGTTGAATATTAATACTACCAGAATATCCTAACAAAACATTGCTAAATCTAAGTTTGAGCATTCCTGTCGTCTTAGGCGTCCGGGTATTGATGCATCACGGTAATCGAGTCTAAAATTCCGGATAATCGAGTCGCCGGATAATTGAGTCTCCGGATAATTGAGTCCGACCTGTAGTCACTTGAGAGATCTTCTGAGACGACCTTGAAGAAACGTCCAGTTTTGTCTTCATAAGAATAAAATGTGTGCTTCTTCTCTTCAAAATGTTTGAGAAGAAGTTCGCGAGAGTTTCCGGCAAAACGCAGCAGTCTTCTTTCTTTGCGATTTGGAAGGAAACTTTGATTCCCCTAATGGAGTTCAAGATATCCGCCGAATTCGTAACAACTGACCACGATAGACAGTACTCTTTGTTTCCTCATTTGAATCAATATCAGAGCACAAATAATTTGTAAACGCACAGCCCTCGTACGATGCACACTCTTCAAAACTGGCATGAACTGGCATCTATAATAGAGCTTATAAATTAAATAGTGTTGCAAGTTACCCCGTTTGACGGTAGGCGCTACATTCACCAGCTCTCGGTTGGCGTTGCAACACTGATAAAGCCCATTTAATCAGCAATGCATTGTGTGTGCAGTACCTATCAGGTTTATGCACCTTTTCGTTACAACATACCAAGCCGAGAGCCCAGCCGCGTAAAGTTCAGCCAAGGTGTTCGGTTTATGATGCGTGTGAATCAGAGATAATCTTTAGGATCCGTTTGTTTGAAGGTTACCCCATACAGAGTGGTTGGAGAAAAGCGAGAGGTACCTCTATTTAAATTTTGCGATAATTTGAATGCAGAGTTTTGCCGTAATCTAATATTTTGCCAGCCGCTGCTGGGGCAGATGCCAATTAGCAAAGTATGAATTTTGATAACTTCCTATTTGAGCGATTCGACAGCGCAAACCGACCGAAGAAAGAGCCCATCTCAATAGGGAAAGGGTAACCAAAAATGGCGCTTTCAATGTGAATGAATAATTAGTGGGTTTCAACCATCATCGGTTTTTGAATAAGGCATTCGACTGATTTGACCGTTTTCACGGTTTTGGTTTTGCTACAACCAGAGAGGGCATGCGATTGAATTAAAATAGTCGTGAAGGAAATTGACCGTGGTGCTTTATTGACCGGCAGCTGATGGAAGCTTTACAACCCGTGACTAATTTTAGGAAGTGTTAGCGATCACAATTAAATCGGCTACTATTGAGACATTTAAGGAAATGCTCTTGATTGACGGTAATTGGGCGAGCATACCAGTCACTACTTATACTTTGTTATATTTTGAAAGCGAAACTCTTTCATACTGAATATTTCAGCACCTGTTTGGTGTTTTTATATATTTTATATTTTTTAAATATTTCAAATGTCATTTTTTTTTTGTATTGATGGAACAAATACGAGAATGCATTTTTAAGTTTTTATATTCAGCTGGAAGCAAGATGGGTTTGCACCATAAATCAGAACTTCTAGTGGCTCTATCACGATCCGGAATCACATGTATCAGGATTGAATACCTAGATATTAGTCGAGGACATTTATGTTGGGTTTCGTAAAATTTGTTCTGAGAAAATCTCCGTCATAGCTTGGTCGTTTTGCTTCATAGCAATTGAGTGAGGAAAACAAGAGGCTAAATGCAGTGTGAGACAGTTCTCGAATAGGCATAAAATTTACCCAAAAATGTCGCCAAATTACGCTTTTAAGGAAATACGGAATACTGGGCCACCACATATTAGGCAACTGATTATCGCCGATAATCCGGAACCAGCTGCATACGTCGTGGTAAAAGCTAGCTAGTCATCCAACTTCGCTGTTTTCGATAAAGAAGTTGTTGCGCCAACCTCTATCATTAACAGTGTAATTTAACACAAACACTAATGACGTAACGAAATGGCAAAAATTCAACCTGGATAAACCCCGAAAAATTATAATTTTTGAGCTGAAATAATAGAAACTACATAGACCACCCATAGACGTCTATATAATAAATATCTCATTATGAATGTCGGCGTACTATAGGATTACGTTTTCGTAGAGATATTCTATAGTTTTTTTTAGTAAATTTTCATGACTATTTCACTAATATACATGGAACTGCATCAAATTAAGAAGATTGATTAGTGTTTTGAACTTATTTTCACAAACTTCTATCATTATCGTTTTTTTATTTCAAACAAACTACGGATGGTACTAGAGTGTCCATTTCCCGGCCGGGATTCGGGACAAAAATTGATGCTTGTTCCGCGAAATCCCGGGAACTCGGGATTTTAAGGGTTTTTAATAAAACTTGTTTTTTCTTTAAAAAGAATGTTAAATATCAATTTAACAATGTTTAACATGTTAAATTTAAATTAAAATAATATTTTTTTAAAAATAAAAGAAGAAAAGTTGAAATAAATAAATGAATTACAATGATTCCATTCTAATGAAAAGCTGCTTAAACAAAAATCGAAGGTTACCTTGACAAATTACGAGTATGTTGGGGTAGTTTACAAATTCTCCATTAAAAATGAAACAATGATAAACATTTAAATCATAATATTAAGACAATTTGAATCAGAAAACTTGAAAATTCATCATCATAACTTTCTAAGTAAAAGAGAACGATATAAAACCTTTGAAGGTACTGTAATGGATCATAGTTAAAGTTAATTATTGAACAAAAGGAATTTAGGTGTACTTTCAGATTGGGGGTGATCCATTTCGCATAATGACGTTTCGCATAAATACATTCAGCATAATGAATGTTTCGCATGAAACAGTTTCGTATAAAAACAGGTAGCATTTTAAAGAAAGCATATAATCCTCTTTATGCCAAACGTCCATCATGTGAACCGTCAACTCATGAAATTATGCGAAACTTACCGTCCTCTTTCAGATTAGCTTTCTTAATCTAGGGCTATGAAAATGATTAATCTTGTAAAGAAACGCAATAAACGACCGTTGCAAATTGACCAATAAAAATGTATTTTTTTTATTTTTTTGGCAACGTAGTTTTTTTTATGAAAACCAATTAATCGTTCATTCTCTTTTTTTATGATGTTTTTCTATTCTATCGAATAAAGTTTGATTTTGAGAAAGGGACCGTCCATATATGACGTAGCATTTTAGGGGGAGGGGGGTTCTAAGGTTTTGATACGAACCATGTATTGCTGTTTGCATTTGACGTGCAAATCGGGCTCGAATGCGTTCCAAATGCGGTATCACAAACTAATCAAAGGACTCTTAGCAACCATGATCCATATCACCGCCAACCTAGCAAAGAAAAACAATCTTTGATATCGCCTTCCTTGTTAAAATCTACCGCATTTGATGTTCCCGCATTTGATATTTGCATTTCAAATGCACACAGCAATATTAGGTATGAGAAAATAGACTACGATGGGGGAGGGGGGGTGTCAAAAATTGGCCAAAAAATGCTACGTCATTTATGGTCGCTGCCAAAGTATGTCATTGTTTTGCATTAAAATTTACTGGTCTTCATCAAATTTATTAATCACCTCGGGATTCCCGGGGTAGCATAATTTATACCTCGGGAAAAGGTAAATCCCTAAATTACTCAAACGGAATTTTTTTGTCACTCTAGATCAGATTTTCCCAACCGGTGGTCCGAGGACCCCTAGGGGGCCGTGACGACTTCTCAAGAGGTCCGCGAAGCCATTGAGAATTAGTGCCGTTTTTCCTTGACTGAGGAATAAACGTAAGATATGTCATTTTTGGCTTGTTACAAGAAAGCAATTGTAGTATCAAACATGGTTGAAATTTGAATAATTTTTCCTTTCATAACTACGAAAATATTGATAAACTTCATATTCATGGGAATAGAAAGAAAATAAAGCTGTCCATAGGAAATTTGTGAAATATTTGCTGCTCAGTCCTTGTCAATTAATAATTTCACAAGTTTACTGCTGAGATCTTCAAAAACTTTCTTCGTTCCCTGGCAGTCAACGGAAGGATTTAAATCTTTCACTGTTTCATTCAAATTATTTCGGCTGATATTTGTAATAGTGATCATTAATAATTTTCTGCGAAGGTACTTGACGGATATGTGTGAAGGTTTTCAGAGAGTTCTTGGAGAAATTTTTGACGAATTCATCCCATGGTCAATAAGTTGCTCCTGAGATGCCAATCAGAAAGTCCCATAAAATATCAAAAGATACCATGTTTAGCGAGCTTTTTAAAGTTTCTGATGACGTGCTTGGGTAACTTTTCAGTTAATCCTGTGAAAGTAGAGACAATCTTTAATGAATACCTATCTTATTACTTATTCCCGGCACTTTTGATTTGCTTTGGCAGGAGATTTTTGGAGATTTCTTGATAGCTACAAGGCTCATATTTTGCAACATTATGTACTGTTTAAAATGGAATCATACTGCTAAGTTTCAAGAAAACCCCCAATGTCAAAATGAATTATGGAGGTTCCTTAAAACCATATAATTGCTATCGGTGTGTAGATAAATTTCTGATCGATTGATACGTTATTGTTGGGTTTAATGCTTCCAGTGGACTATTTGTTCTTTAAAGACAGCAGCACACTAGACAACGGACTAGCATGCAACGCCCAGTGGCACAATCGAAATACGTTCCTGACTGAACCAGGAATCACACCCACACTTCTTGATTCGAAGGGACTAAATGCTGTGTAACACTGACCGCACGGCCACGAAGCCAACTGGTTCATAAGCAACTGATTTATTGAAGTTCAAAACCTTCCCTATTTTTGTTACACGTACCATTCTCCGACTCACAAAGTGCACCCCAATATAGTAAACGTGATTTTTTTGGTACTTCTGCCAAGTGACAAGTGGCAAATCATCCTAAGATTTTTGAGAGTTTTGCATAAACATTTCTTTGAATGGCATACATTTCTGGGGGACCCCGTGGGTTGTTTGTAGAACTTCAAAGGAAGCCGCAGATTCAAAAGGCTTGAGAACCACTGCTCTACATGGTACGTCACTTCAAATGTCGACATAAACCCTTATTCTTAAAATAGTTAGGAAGCTAGACTTCCCTTCTTTCAATTGGAGGCAGTTCTTTGTAGCTTTGCTGTGTTTATACTGTTCTGCTTACAGCTGCCATTAATTTCAACAGGAATTTTGCCTTCTTTTATTAAAAGAATATTTTTCATAAATAAACAAATCAATAAACAATTAACAGAGCTACTGAAGCCCTAACCAGATTTGTTTCTAGTAATTTTTATTGTAAATGCAAATATTACAAATTTTAATGTTTGATCCAACATGTTCAATGCTTCCAATCTACTTTTGAGATTTGGGGAAAAGGGTTATACGGGGAACTGGCGTTCGGGGAAAAGTCATTCGGGGAAAAGTAGCACAATCCTCCGGTACACTCTAAATGGTACAACTCTTGGTTTATTATGTTGAACATCAGATCCTCATGATTTATACAAATTAAAATTATTGCCATCGTAAATAAATAAGGATAATTTGACATGTCCCAAAAAAAAGTCATTTTTACCCGAAGTGACCTTGTAACCCACCGGAATAACTTCGGCTACAGAAACATCCCCGAGTTTCTCTGACCACTTTTAGAAACAAGATATGTGTACCACCCAGACAACCAAAATGTACGTATAACGAAATCACCTGGAGGCTTTGTATGTGCAAAATTTCATTTATAAGATGTCGCGAAAAGGCATTCTACGTACAAAAGTGGAGGCGATATACGTGCATATATTATGTGATGCATAATAGCATACAATCCGACTAGAGGTACATAACAAAAATATTATAAAATTTTATCTAAATATGATATGCATATCTTATTATGATATAATTTTGTTAGACACCGTTATACACGGAAAATATTGAAACTAAAATATATCATATGGTGTTATATTTATTTTAAATATATTTGTTTTTGTTTATTTTTAACAATGTTATAATAACATTAAATAAATATCCGTGCATTTTAATCAACTTAAGTTTTTGACTTATGCGAAAAATATCTTGGGTTTGCAAATCCATCCAAGCGTTAACAAAATGTTATGATCCTTATTAAATTATTGACTAATTGCAAGTGATTAAAAAGTGACTTGTTGCAATTTTAAATTCCTTGTTTTATATCAAAACATACTTTTTCCTGCATATTGCATCGAATATGATGTTTTATTAGAATTTTTATATATGTAATTGATAAAAAACTGGTTATTACCATATATGTTTCTGTCTATTGCACGGCATATCATGTTGTGTTAGAATTTTTATATTATTGATGAAAAGGCTCGTAACTTAATGAGTTACCCCGTATATTATACAGTAGAGGGAGATTCCCCAGTACCGGACACTTAAGCCACTAAATTCATAATTCGAAAAATATTGATTTTATGGGCTCGTGTTACCCATTTATGATGAATATTATCATTTTTGTAGTGTACAAAAATAAATTTGAAAATAGAAATATGAATTTTGACATTGCGTTTTGATGATGTATTTTAGTACCAAATTGATCGATCTTGAAAGGTGGCACCCAATACCGGACACGATCTAGAAATGCCTCGAATTCTGTAAATTTGAACATCATTGAATGTGTACACTATAGGAATAGTTTATAATTACCAATTCAATGCATTTGCAACATTTACAAGAATAATGTAAGTTTTTCTTAGTTTGCAAGATGCCTATCAAAAACCTCTTTCATATATGATGAAAAAAAGCACATTTTACGATGTTGTTCTGAATGTTCATTCTTCTTAATTTTATTGCATGTTTGATACCATGATCGACGGAACCCATGAAAAATGAAAGTATTTTGAGACACTGGTGCAATAATTACAAAGATTTCATATAAAAAATCAAGCTGTCCGAAACTGAGGGACAGGAGGTACTTAACCAAAATTGTAATTTGTCCATATTTACTTCAATTATGCTACAAAATACATTCATACTATCAAATTAGGATTATGTTCGATCATTTTTCATATTTTTCATATTCAAAGTAATTACTAAATAGGCTCAAAATTAAGAAAATACGTCAATTTTTTTAAGATTCTCATACTTTTCTACTTTTTTAAAAAGGCATGCATATTTCAAGGATGTGTTATTCTACGCAAACATTAGTCTACATAAGAGCTTTCTTTTCTACTAATACACCATCTTGATTGGACCATGATTTCTCAATGTTTCGACTTTGTCCGGTATTGGGTGCTGTCCGGCACTGGGGGATCTCCCCCTATTAAAATTTTGATACTTTGTATCAACAACTATAACTGGACTTGATATGTTTTTGAAAGATTAAAAACACATTTTGTTATATTTATGTTACAATTTATAGAACATTTTGTTATAAGTTTAGTTATTTTAACAACATCCTGCATCAAAATTGTAACAACCTATGTTCGATAAAATCTTCATATCATAATAACATAAGCTAATAAAATTTTGTTATATACCACTAGGCGGGATGCGAGTGTATAAATTTACCGAAAAACCCGTACCTGTGATTTAACTTATGATGATGTTGATTTGACAGCTGCTACGGATTTATTCGATTTACTTTGTACGAGTGTACGGGACGAAACAAAATGTACAAAAGAACTCAGAAAAAAAGCGTTTTATGCGAGGAAACTCATCAATCTGACAATTTTATCCACCGTTTTGCGGTTTAGATGGAGTTTGTATGAATAAACAAGTTGTTACGTGAACTTTCATGCGACTTCTGGTTGTCTGGGTAGTACACCGACAAAAAACGTATTTGAATCTGTTAAGTATTCGCTGTTTTATTTTGTTTTCACTCCGGCCTGTACAGGTTAGTATAATATTTACTTTTTAATGTTTTTTGATGTGGTTTCATACTTTTTCTACATACTTTCACTTTTAAACTACCCTATATCTCCAACGACGAGGTTGGTGATCTAATGGCTACCGCTACTGCTCCAAAAGCAGAAGGTCAAAGTTCAACTCCAGGCTCGTCCCTTTCCTCGTACTTTGTAGTTGTATATCTCTAACTTGCTTCTATCTTCCATTCTTAATATATCACACTCAAAACTATTCGTTCATAGCAAACACTAGAACCAGAGACGGACAAGAAGCCGTTTCCCTTACGCTTTCATTCTACCACGCGTACGCCTTTCCTTACGCCTAATACATAGGCAGTCTGCTAACCACAAAAGCAAACCTCTCTGCCATGCCTTTCCCCCAATCCATACACTCCCGCATGAACTGGCGTAGATGCAGTCGGACTTCACGGTCTACAGTGCACTATGGTCCAGGAATCAGTTTTACGCGGAAAGATGCATTCTGAGCTTTAGAATGAAACATTAGACAAAAACGGTCTTCTACAAAGTTGTTTGTATTAGTTGAGCCCTTTGTTTGGCTTTATTGAAAATTAGGGTGGACCACATTTTCATAGAAATTGTGTAACTAACTTTCTTATTTGTAGAAATTATATTTGACTTGCTTTAGCAAAGTTATAGACCATTCAATTTCAAGCAACTTTGCCGAAAAAAGTTTTTTTGTATCTCTTAAATTGACCGATTTACAGCTTTTTTCCTACGGTGACATAGGGTGGTCCGAACAAAACTGGTTTTCTGGCTCTAGAGTTTTCAATTCAAGTTTCTCATCAAAGTGGTCTATGAAACACTTTTAGAGCTTTGAAAAATGCGTAATATGGTGAGTGAAGAAACTCGCTATCTCCTTTCGTTTAGGAGTTATTGTTGTTTTTCTTCCAAAAACATGCCTACTTTGATTGTTAATATCTCTGATTGGGGCAAACATAAAAAATATCTTTTGACGGCGTTCAAAAGACAAAATAAAATTGTATATCATATCAAAAAATTACAGATGTGTTATTTTTGTAACTCTAATAAAACGTCTTGAAAGTCAAACATTTTTTATCACAAAAACTTTTATAACTTTTGAACTAAAATAGATATTAACAATCTTTTTGCATGAAAATTTGCGTTTTGTTAAGTTCTAAAAGTCGTTCATAGACGACTTTGACGAGAAAATAATATTAAAAAAACTAGAGTTAAAAAACTTATTTTTGTTGGACCACCCTGCGATGATTAGGAAAAAATGGCTCTAGATTGGTCAAATTTTGAGCTACAGAAAAACTTTTTTTGGCAAAGTTGATCAAAATTTCAAGTTCTACCGCTTTGCCTAAGAGCATATACCAGTTTTTTTGCAAATAAAAAAGTTGATTGTATGATATGTGTGATATTGTGGACCACCCTAGTTTCAAATGACACAGTATGAAAGCTTACATTTTTAGAAACAATTTTGTAGTAGATCATTTTTGTCTAAAATTTCATTTTCATGCTCAAAATGCAAAATAATAAAGAAATACATACCATGAAAATCTTCAAAATAGTTTTAGAGCCCTATCTTTCTAATTTCAGATTTCTCGTCAAAGCGGTCTATGAACGACTTTAAGAACTTAACAAAACGCAAATTTTCATGCAAAAATATTGATGATATCTATTTTAGTTCAAAAGTTATTATAGTTTTTCTGCTTAAAAACCTTTGTTTTTCAAGGCATTTTATTAGAGTTACAAAAATAACACATCTGTAATTTTTTGAAATAATATACAATTTTATTTTGTCTTTTGAATGCCGTCAAAAGATATTTTTTATGTTTGCCCCAATCAGAGATATTCACAATCAAAGTAGGCATATTTTTGAGAGAAAAACAACAATAACTCCTAAACGAAAGGAGATAGCGAGTTTCTTCACTCACCATATTACGCATTTTTTAAAGTTCTAAAAGTGTTTCATAGACCACTTTGATGAGAAATTTGAATTGAAAACGCTAGAGCCAGAAAACCAGTTTTGTTCGGACCACCCTATGTCACTGCAGGAAAAAAGCTCTAAATCGGTCAATTTAAGAGATACAAAAAAACTTTTTTCGGCAAAGTTGCTTGAAATTGAATGGTCTATAACTTTGCTAAAGCATGTATAATATAATTTCTACAAATAAGAAAGTTAGTTACACAATTTCTATGAAAATGTGGTCCACCCTAATTTTCAATAACACCAAACAAAGGGCTTAACTAATACAAACAACTTTGTAGAAGACCGTTTTTGTCTAATGTTTCATTCTAAAGCTCAAAATGCATCTTTCCGCGTAAAACTGATTCCTGGACCACTGTGCAGTGGGCCAGTACAATCGCACCATCATTTCCTCCCCCTTCCCCATATTGGTCTGCATTTTGACGTGGCAGGCGCCATTGTTGCCTAAAAATAGAAGATCACCAGCACTCAGGGTGAGGGTGTCTGTTAGTCGCAAGCAGTCATTCGGTTGGTTCCTTGTGTAAGTGCAGCTGATCTGGCGATACTGGAGTAGCATCCACGGACGGTCAATCAAGCTCAAGCAAGCTCAAGCTCTAAACTATCCTATATACCCCAACAAGAGTTGACCTAAATCCGCAACAAGAACGACATTAAATGTAGTCATTCATTCAATCAACATTGATCGAATGAAGATAAGTTAGATATTTTTTGAACTTTCATGTTGGCATCCTGTACTGTAAAAGTTAATTAAATTTTCATGACAGGAAAAAAAAACATTCTAACATTCTAACTTCATTCCCGTAAATACGGGTTCGACTCCGTATAGACCGAATGTGGAAATACTTACAATTATTAATGAAATATACTTTTCCTCTTCTGTGAATCATTTTACTTCTTGTCCTTATTCTCTCAGACAATTCTCGTGTTACGTTCTTTCAATTCAGCAAGCTTTCAGTTCAACAATTTGCCTATCTAAGATCCGCAAAATGTACTAAATCGATCGTCGATCGATCAGTTTTATTGTATAATCATGAATTGGCCAACATCAGAAAACGACAATCGATTAGCTTGAATGAGTACATCCATCACCACTCCAACGGCCGATTTCAAGATTCATTCCGTCAATCCGTCCACGATGGAAAACATGCCATTTGTCTCCTCTGTCCTACTAGACGGCACATATCTCAATCGGCCAATGGCTTTGCCAAAGTGAAAGGATTATTCATTTAAAATCACAACAACCGCACATATCGACGCGTGGGCTCTTTTCACCGTTCATGTCGTAAATAGTATAGTTCATCCATGCCCATTAGGGTGGCCCAGAAAAAAAAACTTCCAATATTCATCTACTACCTATTATATCGTATGCAAAAATGGTCAATCGGCATATAAATCTCTCAGTTAATAACTGTTGAAGTGCTCATAAGAACACTAAGCTGAGAAGCATGCTTTGTCCCAATTGAGACGCGATGCGAAGTAGAATGTTTTTCGAACTTAATTCGTTTCACAAAAATGCTATTAATATGCATATCTTTCATTTAGAGTTGACTTTAGAACATTGGTATTTGCTGGGACACCCTAAGCCCCATACAAGTCTAGTGTCAGCCACTACTAATATCATTGCGTCATTCACACACCCATCCACCGCAGGAGAAGATAAGTTCGGTGTGCTGTGCGCAGACTTTTGCCATAACGATGAATAAGCTCTTCTATGCTCAGATTGGTATCGTGTGTCCTCTTGATGTCCAAGTTCGGTGAGTGGTCGGCAGTTTTGCGGAGATGTCTTGCGCAACAAGTGTCCATCTTCAATCAACTACGGGTTTTTATCTTTAGTCGATGGGAGATTAAATCGGTCAGGTAATTCAAAACCGAAAGTAAAAGTACTTCCAAATTTTATCGTTGAATACAAGATAATAAAGACGATATTGCAGCACGAAGATTATACTCAACTTATTCACACATTGAGGGCAAATTGAAAGGTATTTTGAGTTGATTAAACATTAATACTTAAGAATCCATCATTTAATCATCAACAATTATAAAAAATAGAAACAAGTTTTTTCATTCCAATTTATTTATTTATTTATTTTATTAATTTTCTCCATCTGACACGATTGTCTTAATGAAGATTGATGGGGGGAAAAGCCAAATTGAATTGCTAGCATTTAAAGAGAACTTCATGAACATATATAATTGCATTACAGATATAATGTGCAACGGAATGCTTGACAGATAGGTGTATTTTGACCTCAACTATAAGGTCGTCTTCAGTGTCGTGTACTATAGACTCGAAGTCGAGATATATGGACAAAACACTTTTGTATGTTTTGGGAGGGTAAACCCAACATTTGCACGGGAGCGTACCTACATTGGCATCCAACACAGTATTTTGTTCAAGATATGGACCGCATTCCATTTTTAATTAAGTTCCCAATCATACATGTGGTCTTTTATGATTGCATTTCTCTATTATAGTGGATTTGAAAAAAATACTTTCCAAATTCATGATAACAATGAAGATTTTCTTTCAAATATTTTTTTTATTCACTTGAGAATCAATTACTTCGGAACAGCATCATCATTCGCACCGTTTGAACTTGCCCGACATTGTAAAACTGTGCCATTGAACCGTGCATTTATGCAACCTTCAACACCTCTAAAAAGGTAATTACTAGTTATTTGGTCAAAGATGCCGAAAAATTAAAATCAAACAAAGCCGCACTCGAATGATCGATACCGTTTATGCAACAATCAGAGCGCTTGGTCCATGCTTGCCGGGAAATGTGACGCCATGTATGCTTGCACGAAGAACGGAAGCTTCTGATCGGGGCTCATGAGTTTCCACAAATTGCGCGCTTCGGAGACGCAGTTCCTCCAAGATATTAGTCGTAGCCTTGTAGGATCACATTCTTCGCCGGCTTCTGCTCGCTCGAGGTTATGTGCAAACGGCCCTATGTTTATGTTGGTGTCTAATTTAGTGTTACCTCTCTGTAGTTGCTTCATGTTGGCAGTGGATTTTTCCCAATGTAAAGCTAGCAGAATCTGGAATGGGTCCGAGCAGGTGACGGTTTGTTGAAACTTTGAGAGTACAGCAGCTTGGAGATATTGCTTCTGAATGCAAGTGGGTTCCTGAAGAAATTTTTGAACGGTGTCTTGCATTATTTTTTCAAACTCTTTGATTTTCAGAAGGTTCATTGGGGAATTTGGATTCTGCAGTTGACTGAAAATTATGCACAGAATAATGCATCATTGAAACTACGACAATATTTATGTGAGATTTTTTTTTAACAAACTTGGCTGTTTTAATATCTATGATTGACGGGGTTAGAAGCAAAGGGGTTAAGTGACATACAACTGATTTTGAGAAAAAAGGGTGTTTCAACAATTGTTCAATCAAACTGTATATAGAAAAAAAAAACAAAATAATCTCCTACGAATTACATTAACTTTTCTGTTTTATTTTGTTGGGTGGAAAAATCGCCTAAAACATCGTTGGAAAGCCTAGAAGGAGTAAAATTTTTCAATGTGTTCAACTCAAAACCGACCTAAGTGTCACTTACATCCCTTTGCTTTTGGGCCCCTCAATTATTGTTGTGTAACACTGCGGAACATGTTTTTGTCTCAAGCACAAAAATACCGCTATTAACTTAAGTAAGGGTTGCTGAATCCATTGCCGTTTTCAAAAATATCTATTGAATATGCAAAATTTGACTATTTCAAACAACTTGCATGCAAGTTTGCCTGCCTAATTTGCCACATAATTCAAACTTCATGTGTGTAACAATACTTATCAACAAAGCTCATGATACTTTCGATGCTCAAAAGTTAGTTTGATAGTTTATAAAAGTATTGTATGTTGCCATATAATAGAAACGAAGAATTTTGTATGAAAACTGCAAACATGCTGAAAAACTCGAATTATTCTTAATTTGATTGTGTAATTTCAACCAAAATGTGTTTAAAATATAAGTTAAAGTCCTATTTTGCGAACTTTGTGGATTCGATCACAATAAAGTTTGATGAATCATTACTAAAATTCTATGTAAACATCAATGAAATCAGTGTTTTACACACATATTGCCATGTAGCTAAAAATTTGACGTGTACATTTCTGAGAACGGCATCAGTTTCAGCAATTCCAAATCTACTAGAGACACATCATTTGATCCTTGAAACACGCAAAAACGTAACATTTAATATACTGTGCTATGATGCTATGTATCAGTATAGGCTTTTTAGTCCTCTTATTTTGTCATAGTAGCGCCAAAGAGTAAGATTAATAAGGCACCGTCTGCAATGTACGTAACGCTTTAAGAGGAAACATAAATATCACACAAAAAGCGTTACGGTGCGCAGAGAAGGAGGTTACCAAATTCCTTATTTTTTTATTTTTTAACACTTCTTTTGAAATTTGCACAAACTTTACGTGTCTGCCCAGCAAATGGAAACTATAAATGGAAGAATAGTTAACAATATGCCCTAATTTTCCTAAAAGACCAGGTTCACTGCTGAGTAACTAGACCTGTCATCCAGGTTATCAATGCCCTTCAAATGATCATATTCGTTCATGGCTGAGTTAGCTTTTGAAAATGCTGAAGTTTAACACCGAAATTTTGACAGCTAAGAACAAACATAAAATTGACCTATCTTTGGCCGCTTCTAAGGAGGTCCCATAATAACCCTGAAAAACATACAAGTTCAAAGCTGGCTCCATTGCATAATTGAGTTCTCACGTTCGTAGTTCGTGTCGTAGTCGGACTTCTTCCAAGTCTTAGAAATCAAATCCTTGGTGTTGCCTCATCCCACCCTTGTTTTTAGCGAAATTTTTGTTATGAAAATTAATCTTGAATATGAATTTCTTAAAAATTTCTTTCAGCATTTTTATTTGCATCCTGATTGATTTCTTGAGAATATTCGGAGTGCTCTATATCCTTATTTTCTGCCAAAGATCTTATTAGAGATTATTTAAACATTTTATCGACAGTCCGCAATAAATCATTGGAGGATTCTGCCATAATGGTCGTATGAAACTCGAAAGGTTCATGCAAAGGATTCACCAAGTTATCTTAAAATGAATTCATCCAGAAATTTTCAGAAGAATACTCCAAAGAATCTGATAAATGAAAATATGACATAATGACAAATATGACATAAGATATCCATCTAAAATTCCTCTTGCTTTTCTTCCGATTCATCAAGATTTTTTTTCAATAATCATTTCAAGGTTAATGTCTAGAGATCGTTCTTCGGAGTACCTAAAATTTCACCAACGACGTCAGCAAAACCTGTAGGTAGTTTTTTTTTTGGAATGCATCTTTGGAAACCTACCATTTTTTTTAATGCTGGGAGCTGCTCCATGATTTTTTTAAGTTCTAGCAAAGAACCTACAGAGAAGATTATAGGCATTTCATCAAGTATTCATTCTTTTGAATGTTTTTTGAGAAATGGTACCTACTGAAATTATTTTGCCTATTGTTTCATGCAATCGCTCTCGAGTTACACCCGGAAAACCACTCTAGGGATCAAAGATTTTAAGCAATCACTTGAGGGTTTTTTTTTTGTTTTGTCCCTTTTTTTCTTTAGCAACCTGAGTTATTCCTTGAGAAGTTGCTTCTGATTACTGCCTTTGGATAATTAATCTATTTTCCCAACATATTTCTGGAAATGATTAAAGAAATGCAACCTCAGACATATCAAGAAAAAGTGTTCAGTTATACCCATGAGAACTCCTTCATGAACTCTTGAAGGGATTTTTACAGACATTCAACTAATTTTAGTTCGATAACTGTTCGGATTAGACGAAATCGTTTTTTGCAGCAATCTCGTTGCAGACAGCTCAAACTGTAATAATTTTAATTAGATCATCATCTTCACTTTCAACATCTTATACCTACAAATTCTTGATATTCGTTTGACCAATCCGAACCCAAATTTTGGTCTGCCTAATAGTTCAAGCCTACTGAATAATTCATACAATATAAAATTAAGCAATTTGGTGTGATTCCAACCATTACTTACACGGCTATTGAATATCGCCGATAGATAATTGGTGTACCGATATCCACTCATCGTGCCTCACAGATAGTGTCTACAATTTTTTCATACAGGTAAGTATTCGTTTTCATTTCCATTTAACTAGTTTACTAAGGAATACGGTGAATTTCGCCAACCATAATTTAACTTTCAGATTCAACTATCTTCTTCACATTGAATCATCACATTTGAACATGACAACAAATCACCCAAACAATGCGATCTGCCTTATCACGATCAGGAGCCGTGTTGTAAAACTTATTGATTCGGCAACACACGGAATGAACAGTAACTTTAACAGAATTTACAATAAAAACAATTCTTTATGATCATTTTTAAAATGGCACCAGAAAAAGCTACGATTAGCGAAGTATTCCTACAGTAATTATCCCAGAAACATTTCAAGGATTTTATCAGGAATATCATTAGGAACTAGGAAGCATTGCCTATGGCAGGGATCTCCGAGAATGTGTTTCAGGGATTCTACAAAGTAATGTGCTCTAAATAGTTTTTGGATACTATCCTCGGAATTTATCTGGAAATACCTTTCGAGCATCTCTAAAGAAGCTTGCGGAGAACCTCAGAGAATTAAATTTTTTTAAAGGATATTCCTTCATATTTTTTTAAGCGTTTCATCCCGGATTTTCTGAGAATTACTCCAGATATTTCATAAAAACATCCTACGGGATTCCTGCAAAAGAAATTCTCTTGACGGTAGTAGGTCATTTGGCATAAAGTCGTTTGGCGTAAGACCGTTTGGCAAAATGGTCGTTTTGCATAATGAGTCTGAATCCAAGGATTTCTCGTTTATACGTTTCTATTGAATCCCAAACGCGATAACACTTAGTAAAAGGGTACTTAGCAACTTAGTAAAGAAAACCAATGGTTGACTTCGCCTTCCTTGTTGAAATCTTACCGCGTTTGGTGTTCCCACATTTCATATTTGCATTTCAAACGCATACAGCAATATAATGAATCAATAAATTGATTTGAAAAAGGTTTTCATTGCAGGTTAAGCAACAGAAATCTAAAATTTGGGTTACTGATTGATTCATTCAAATTCACAAAAATATTCAATCATGAAAGGCTGCACAATATTTAGTGAAATTGACATAAATATTACTACAAGTGAAAAACTGAAATAAAAAAAATTATTACATTTATATAAAAAAATATACATGGAAAAATTCACACTCATAATTATTGTTTAATCTCAGTTATAGCGTTATTAGTTTTGTTTTGTCTGGAATACTGTTGTCTTATACAATATTGTTATAAACGAATAATGAAACAAGTTAAAACACGATCATTAGAAACAACATTTAAAATAAGGTGATAAAAGTGAAATTACAGATTTGTTCCGGCCTTATTCCGAAAAGATCTTCCACCTGACTCGTCACTAGTTTTGTCAATTTATGCTATCTAATGTAATAACAATTTGTGACATTTATAACTAAATCGCTAAATTGCTGGTAAATCTCTGAAAGAACACCACGCAAATTTTTGCTTTGGGCTCGTTTGTGTCGATCTCGGTAAAAAAGCTCCAAAAATGACAATATTCAATGGAAAAAAATATATATTTTCAAAGGTGTAATATGTTGTTTGAATCTGCTCATTCTAAATCACCCATTATGCCAAACGACCATTATGCCAAACGACTTTATGCCAAACGACTTTCTGCCAAACGGGGTACAATCTCTCTTGACATTTATCTGCATTTTATCAGAAATTTAATCTCATGATTCTCCCTGGAGTTCTCTTGATGACTTCTTAAAATGTTCCCCGCAAAATTTTATATAGAATTCGTAAATATTTAAGAGAAAGTACGGATTCTATAATTCTAGGGATTAAAGAGAAAATACCTCAAGTGATATTATTTGTTGTAATATAAGAATTATATCTAAAACTTATCGCACCCAAGAACCGATTCAATGGGAAATCAGAAAACGGAAACAAAAAATCTATAATTTTTCAAAATTCTGCATTTGGATTCCAGAAGTTGCTCAAAGGAATATTAGGAAAATATCCTGTACATTCCTGTATTCCTAAAATATTTCTTGAAGGAAGTTATTGTTATTTGTTTTATTGTAATACTAAAATTAAATTAAAAAAAAACTCAGAGATGTATCTTAAAAAAGTTTTGATAATATTCTTGTATAAATATCATCATTATTATTTTACCGATAATATTTTACAAACTGTTTTTGGAAAATATTTTGCGAAATGCTAAAAAAATCACGTTATTTCTACTGACAGTATTTTTTTAATTTCATGTTTTTCAACTTTTTTTACAGCTTGCAAGTATTTATTCACCTCCAAACAAGAATTAGACCAACTTCAAAAAAAAAAAAATGGTTTTAAAATTGATATCGAGTTATGGAGAGAAGTTTTTCTCTCGCATGACATCGACTAGAAGAGATATCGAATGGAGACATAGAAAGAAATATCGACTTATGCCGAGCGCGATGTATGGAAATTTGAAGGTTTGAAAAGTTCATTGAGGTATAGAATATCGAGTTGTGGAGAGTCGACTGTATCTCGTGTATATCTTAAGTGTAATTCTTCAGAATTCAGGAGGAAATATTTGTAGGCATACCTGGAACATGTTAATAAGAAAATCGCGATCTCATGCATTGTGTCTTCAAAGAAATCCATAAGATAAGATACAATGAAGAGTTTCTGAAAGAAATTATTGAAAATGCAATCCATCGATATTTTCATATGAGATTTTCTGCCTGATTTCTTGAAGGAAGATTTTTTTAGATGCGAGGCCAAATTCAGGATATACCCATTATAAATTCAGGATGTGCCCATTGAGTGATTCCAAGCAACAGCACCAAAATTTGGTAAATTTTTTAATTCATTTTTTTCAATTGAGCTGAAACTTTGCACAGTTTTCCAGTTCCATCTAAATCGTCATTTTCCGATATCAAATCTTCAAGTTGAGTCACGACTAACTTTTCAAAAGGGTGTATGTGAAAATGGTTCAAAAATATTCAAAAAGCTGCACAGCAAAAACGGTTCGTTCGATTGTTAGACAACTAAATAAACAAAGTTAGACAACTAAATACAGATTCCAAAAAAAAATACACACAGCAAAAAAAAATTTTTTTTGCATTAAAAAACATAATTTTTGACACAAAAACTCAAATATCTCAAAACCCTATCGGAATACCAACGTAATTTTTTGAGGGAAAACGGTCCATTATATTAGCTATCCACCATAAAAATTTGGTGATGGTAAACCAATAAACAAAAAAGTTATGACATTTCAAACATGTCACAATTTTCACATTTAGTACAAAAAAAAATTTTTCGGTGTAAATTATTACGGGAACCGCAGTTTGTTGCTGATTTTATTGTTAAGGGCCTTGCGTGAATTTTACAAGTCGTTTTCATGTATTCATTAGTATTATGTATATTATATGTATAAATATTATGTATATGTATAAATATTATATGTATATGTATATATGTATAAATTAAAATGAATTAACAGATTACACGAAAATATTTTTTTTTTACCAGGATATTTTTTTTAGAGTATGATCGATGAGTTTCTAAATGTTATATATAAACTTTAAAAGTTTTGGATTTGGGTATGTGTTATGAAATCATGAAAACATTTTATTAATATTTATTTATTTAATTATTGTTATTCAATTTTTTTACAATATCGAACACTTTTGCATCATTATCAGTACAGTTCGAGTATAGTTTTGCTTTAATTTTATTTTCTGACAATGGAATGAAACAGTGAAATTTTTGGGTTCCTTGGATCGTTTTCGCGTTATTATATTGCTCGCTGAGCTCTGATGCCGTTAATTCGTACTCTTCAGTAGTAGTAAAACAAAATGATAATTTTGTTAAATCTTCATCTTTTTTGCGATTCGCCCAATCAAATAGTTCTTTTGCAGTTTTAATTGGATGCTCACGTTCTTTGGCTAAACTTGCTCTTGTGGCCATGCGCTTTATGGTTCCTCCAATAGCATCACAAGGACCTTTGCCATGTGACGTAGCAAAGAAATGCCATTCTGCATCAATTCCGTACTTTGATTTAAATTGACATAGGCTCGAAAAATTCTTACGGTTTTTGTACTGCGATGCTGCTCCATCAGACATGAAATATATCTTTCTGATTTCTTTATCCTTATCAACGCGTAAAAAGTTAATCATTTTGGCAATGAACAAATTTACAGATACTGAGTCGTGTCTTAAATCTTCGGAAATTACAATAAAACTAAAATGTTCAATTTGCGTACTTCCATTGAAATAAATAACGAATGGATGAATTGTAGCTTGTTGTACGTTCCAGTGATGGGACTGCACTTCATCTTGCAATACAAAGCTATAGTTTTCAGAAAAATCACAAATGACTAAAAATTCACCATCTTGTAATGTATTTTTCGTATTTTTTAAAAAGCGGGATTGCTCTGTTTTAATAAAGTCGTGAGGAATTAAACTTTCTAATTTCAAGCAAAAAAATGACACAAACTCATCTACAGGTTTTACAAATGGTTTCTAGGTCACACCTATCCGTGGTCATCCATTGCTCAAATGATAACTGATCAATATAATTTTCTTCAAACTCAGCGAATAAAGTATTTTCCAATGATGAAGAATCTGGACAATCCGAACAAGATCGTAGATAGCAATTTGATGTTGTATTTTCACACAAAAGACTACCAGTTAACATATTAATATCCTTTGATAAATTGATTCTTTTCAAACTATGTAAGATTAGGTTAATATTTTCGTGCGTTGTGCACACACAAACATTATGTGTTCCTGAATTGGATAGAAGCTTGCATTGCCTTGGACGAAGGCTTGCAAATGAGGAAAAACCTACCTTAATATTTTCGTTAATTTCCTTGAAGCGTGTATACGCTTCTTTCAAAGTAGTCATCATTAATCGTTTTTGGATTGCTTGACGCTTTCCATCTTTTTTAACAGATACATAATCTTTTTGGCCAGGCATAGCTCTACTTACTTCATCGTCTTCAAAATATTGAATTATTTTTTCTTTTGTCTCATCTGTTAATGAAGTACTCGACCTAGCATTTTTGGTTGCAAGACAGTTATTTTTGAATTGTTTTGCCTCTTTTGCTGTATTTCTATTGGTTTTGAACTCATCAATGGCGTCTTGAATAGACCACGAGCTTGGCAGCATCGACAAAATCAATAATTTTTCTTTCCTTGTCGTGGCTAGATTCGAGAACCTTTCCTTCATATTCATAATTACCTCATCGTAGTCTGTATTTTCCACATCCTCAGGTCCTAATTTGAAGAGGTTTCTTCGTACAGCTTCGTTGATTTCAGGGTATTTTTTTCTCGGGATAATTGACGTAACCCATCTTCGTCCATTTAATCGGAGTCACTTTTATTCCAGCTATCCCTTCGTTGAAGCGTTCGATGTTGGCCTTCTGGATGCACTCATCTTCTGATTGATTTGTTGAAACAGATGCCGCTGATGGTACCGTGGCAAGACTATCTGCACTTGGTACTTCTGGTAACTCCTCAGTTGTTGTCGGTGCATCTAGTAATTCCTCAGTTGTTGTTGTTTTCGAACTTCCTGCAACCTGATCCACCGATGATGTACAGATTGCCCGTTTGTCAACGTTTAAACGGCAGGACGTAAAAATGCGTAAATTTGTATTCAATGTAGACATTGGAGCATAACCAGCCGCTTTCAGTTTATCTATGGTGCTTTCGGTGAGATTTCGTAGCTCTTTTGAACACTTTTTTTCTGCAAACGGCCTGCAACAGTTGAGAAAGCGACTACTCATGTTGCTCGTTAGATTTTAATAAACAAAATCACGAAACGCGACGCGAGACAAGACATAACACTTATAGTTCTTACTATTGTCAAGAAAACTTAAAAATTACCTTTCTGTCGACCGGTTTCGGGCGCGATGTGGCCCATCTACGGGACAATGTCCGACTGATTGCGTTTTGTACGTTGTTCGTACACGTCCGAAGAGAAAAACTGCTACTGAAGTGTCGTATTCAACAGCTCGAACAGACACGAAACGATCGGAGGATCGTCTTCATTCATCAGCGGCCCTAGGTTATTGCTGATGAACATTGATTCCCATGCGTTTAAGTCCGAGGCTTTTCGTATACTTTTGATGAGCTTCGCACTTTCCCAATCTATTTCGTGGTTGGAATCTAACGCATGAGCTGCCACACTGGATTCGTTATGTTTTTTGGATGCAACAGCATTTCTGTGTTCTTTGAGGCGAACTCTTACTTTTCGGCGGGTTTGGCCGATGTAAACTGCTGGACAGTCTTTACATGGGATCCGGTAAACTCCCGATTGCTCATCGGGTGGAACTTTGTCTTTAAGGTTACAGGTTAAGGTCGCGCAAAGTTTTGTCGCTTTTATGAACGACGTGTAGGCCTTGTCGACGAAGTGTACTCTTAATCGAATTAGTAACCTTCGGGAAGAACGGTAAACTAATCCTCCTGATTTTTTCTGTATCTGGTTGAAGTGTTGTGATATTTTGTCGTCGTCTTTTACGTTTGTGTTTACGAAGTATTTTTTCTATAAACGATCTGTCGTATCCGTTTACCTCTGCAGCTACGTGGATTTGGCGTGTTTCTTTGTCAAACTCCTCTTGATCCATTGGTATATTGTAAAGACGGTGTGCCATGGAATGAAATGCAGCTTGTTTTTGAGCGCCAAAGTGGTTGGAGTCTGAAGTGATGTAGCGATCGGTAGAGGTAGGTTTGTGGTAAATTCCAAATTTCTATGTGTTGTCTTCCTTTCTACTGATCAACAGATCGAGAAAAGGTAGTCGGCCATCAACTTCTTTCTCTACAGTGAAATTTATTGTGGCATGTTGAGAGTTCAACAAATTCAGCGTTTGGTCTACGTAGCGCTCTTTCACTGGGGCAAATATATCATCCACATAACGCCACCAAATTCTTGGAAATAATTTTTCTTTCTGAGCGTTAACCTCAAAGTCGCTCATAAAGACATCCGCCAGCAGAGGGGAAAGTTTGCTACCCATGCTGAGACCAAAAGTTTGCTGATAAACCTTTCCCCTGAAGGTGAAAAAATTCTGGTCCATACACACCTGAGCAACAGAAATATACGCCTCGATGTGGTTTGGTGGGACTCTATTCCGTTCCAAATGCCGTCGGAGGCTTTGCAGAGCTTCGGGGACTGGTACGCTTGGAAATAATGCTGAAACATCAAACGAAACCAAAACCTCACCTCTCCTTAGCTGGAACCCTTCTAGATGGGCCACATCGCGCCCGAAACCGGTCGACAGAAAGGTAATTTTTAAGTTTTCTTGACAATAGTAAGAACTATAAGTGTTATGTCTTGTCTCGCGTCGCGTTTTGTGAATGTCGTGTTGTTCTTACGTTAGCACAAACCACACAAATTAATAGTGAAACAAAATCACTTTTAAGTTTTTACTGACTAGTTTGGTGTCGTTTGCTTGACTGAAGAAAATTTTTACAATTAAATCTTTTATAACCATAGTGGTAGTATATTTTTAGCTTTTTTGTGAGTATGTTCATGGTATGTACCTATCATGTTTTTGATGTTGTTGAAGTTACTCGCTTTCTCCCAAATATGATTAACAAAGTCTATTCTCTACCAAGGCGGGTCTATACCCAGGTGTAATCAGATTTTAACTTTGTGGAGAAAACCAGCGTCGAGAAAACCGACCTGCTTTACGTATACTAGATCACCTGGGTATAGACCCGCCTTGTTCTCTACGAGGTAAACTTTTTGCAGGTAAACTAGTCGTATACCTGTATAGAAAACTTTTTTTGTAGCTTTTGTCTTCAATATTAGATTTCTTATAGGTTTCTTTTATCAAAAGGTTTCAACACTATTGAGAGAATTTTTCTTCAGTTACGTACAATAAAAAATATGACACTATCAAGACTTTAGATCACAACACTGGATCGCGTCTAACTTTCTAATAGATGCTATAATAGTTATGAATAATTAAATAAAATATCATGAAAACAACTTGTTAACCTCATGTGGTACCCTTAACAAAAAATTCAGCAACAAACTGCGGTCCTAAAAAAAATTAACAATGAAAAAAAAATTTGTTTTCACTAAGTGTCAAATTTGTGAAATATTTGAAACTAGTGGTCCCGGCAAGCTTCGTCTTGCCATCAAGTAGTCTGTTGAAAAATGTCATACAATCTCCCAAACAAAATGGCACATAAGTTTCCTCCCGTTTCTAAGACTATTCCGAAGACTTACCTAAACTTTTTCTACGCACGAACTCGTCGGAACCCTTGGCTAATGCAACAGTGAAAGAGTTGTGACAATCCGTTGGACCGTTCTCTACCCATTTCGTGACATACAAACACCATTCCATTTTTATTTATATAGATGTCATAACTTTTTTGTTTATTGGCTTACTATCACCAAATTTTTATGGTAGATAGCTAATATAATGGACCGTTTTCCCTCAAAAAATTACGTTGGTATTCCGATAGGGTTTTGAGATATTTGAGTTTTTGTGACAAAAATGATGTTTTTGAATGCAAAAAAAAAAAAAATTTACTGTGTGTTTTTTTTTTGGAATCTTTATTTAGTTGTCTAACTTTGTTTCTTTAGTTGTCTAACAATCGAACGAACCGTTTTTGCTGTGCAGCTTTTTGAATATTTTTGAACCATTTTCACATACACCCTTTTGAAAAGTTAGTCGTGACTCAACTTGAAGATTTGATATCGGAAAATGACGATTTAGATGGAACTGAAAAACTGTGCAAAGTTTCAGATATTTTTGAAATGGTCGATCAGAATCGACTTGCATGCCTCCGTGGAATCCCTTAGTTGTCTAACAATCGAACGAACCGTTTTTGCTGTGCAGCTTTTTGAATATTTTTGAACCATTTTCACATACACCCTTTTGAAAAGTTAGTCGTGACTCAACTTGAAGGTTTGATATCGGAAAATGACGATTTAGATGGAACTGAAAAACTGTGCAAAGTTTCAGATATTTTTGAAATGGTCGATCAGAATCGACTTGCATGCCTCCGTGGAATCATTATCAAAGGTTACTAGACAAGATTTTTGGAATTCAAAGCAATTTGCAATGACGAAATCATGTCTGTTTGTTTTTAATTTTCCAGAAAACGGAGTGATTTTCAATCTAGTTTTCATGAAAATAATTGTTCTATTTCCCGTTTTTTCCGTATCTCGATGGTCCGTTCGATATCGAGATGTGGAGCGTCGACTGTATTTCCGTAAATACTGTTTTGTAAGGAATTTGGCTAGCATGTTCGGAATCAGGGAGTTCAAAGTGACAAGTAATAAATTTTACTTAATTTTCCCGGTCGGTCTACGATCTTTTCGTAATGGATATTTCCTTGACTTCCCTGCGCATAGAGTATCATCGTACCTGCCACATGATATACGATTGCGAAAACGGCAACTTTGGCAAAGAAAACTCTCAGTTAATAACTGTGGAAGTGCTCATTAGAACACTAAGCTGAGAAGCAGGCTCTGTCCCAGTGAGGACGTATTGCCAAGAAAAAAAAATAATACTATTACCATTCCCAACCCTGCTGCCTTGTCTGAGTTTGCCATGTATGGAATCATACTAAAAACTCAGGGTTACTATGATGGTCCCCTCAAATAGTCTTCCAAATATATTTTGTTGCATGACTCGATATCTCAAGCATGTGCTAGAATTAGGACGTAAGTAACATGATACTTTTTCTCTTTATCGATCCTCTCTCCAGTGAATAAAAGTGACAAGATGCAAGATTTTATTGATTGTCACTTTTATTCACTGAAGAGAGGATCGATAAAGAGAAATCGATCATGTTACTTACTTCCTTATTCTAGCACACAATTGAATTTCAATGAGTCGATGTACCCTTTAAATATCGACTCAAGGAGGTTTGGCTGTATTTTGTATTGTGGAGAGGATTTTTAGAACGAAACACACATTTGTTAGAAAATTTTGCTAAATGAGACAATAAGGTTCACCGTTATTCTTGTTCTCCTGTATTCAGTTATTAAACATTGTCAGCATTATAGAAAACGATGAAAATATGATCAATTATTCGCTACCGTTTTGACTCATATTCCGAATACTTAAGGCCAACAGTGACTTCAAACAAATCTGATAGGAAAAAATCAGATGAAATCTATGAAAATGTCAATTTCTTAACAAAGCTTTACTGTAAACTGTTGGGTGTGCCGATAAAAATGTTTATTTAAACGATTCTACCCCATTACCCCGAATGCCATTTCCCAGAATGCCACCACCCCGAATTCCATTACCCCCAATGTACCATTACCCCGAATTCCATCACCCCGAATGCTTTTTCCCCGAATTTACAATTATCTTCACATGATGATATTGATGACATTTCCCCATGATATTGGAATTCGGGGTAATGTCATTCGGGGTGATGGATCATTCGGGGTTTTGGAATTCGGGGTAATGGCGTTCGGGTTAATGGCATTCGGGGTAATGGGATTCGGGGTAATGGGGTAGAATCATTTAAACTTGTTAAGTATTGTTTTTATGCAAATGTATGGAACAACATTCTGATTCAAATGCCAAACACTGTGTTCATTCTGTCTCATATTCCAAACACCTTGATTCAAATTTCGAACAGCACGAATAAATCGTATTCAAATGAATTATTTCGCAAATAAATTTATCCCGAGGTCCAAAACAGATTGGAAATGTTTAAATTGAGTTGGTATTGACTACCATTTCCTGGTAATTTGATGACTTATTTCAACGAAACATTTCAACCAAATCGCCATACAAAAACCGAGTGTTCGGAGTAAGAATCTGTTCGGAATTTGAGACAAAACGTTACTTGGATTCTTGATTAGCTGCATGGGTCACTGCACAAAAATCATCTTCTCTCCTTCACTCTTACGTAAGATTTGTAAACAACAAGGCCAGTAAACGTCAAAATCGCATACAAAATCAAAACAGTGCAGAGCCTTATAGCTACTAGTAGCACTCTGAATGTAGCTGAAACCTTTTCGCTAAGGCCTTGAGTTAGAACAAATTGCGCAATCAAGAGCAGTGAGCAAAAAGTAAACGGTCAATGTAGTCTTTCAAGATCAAATACCAGCAAAAACTCCATCATTCGAATGAAAACTTAGAAAGGCAGATTCGTAAGTTAACCTCAATTATCATTTTTTGTAAACAGTTTACAATCAAACAGGTAACCGATCACAATACCATCCTCGAAACAATCACACACACAACCACACACACAATCACACAATAAATTACCTCGCAATGTACAGATCGGCGGCATTCTGCAGCAGTTCGTCACACTGCGGGAGATATTTGTGAGCCTCTTTCAGCATTCCCTTTCGCTGGGGGCCTAAGCTCCTCCGTCCCTCCCATTCCTTCCTTTGTCGCACGGCACGCAGATAACAGTCCTTCCTGGGGCGGCGTCTCCTTTCACTGGCCCGATTCAACTCCTGCTGGACGCATTTCGCAGCACGCGCTCTCGGTGATCTAATCGAAAATCTGGCCGTCTCAAGCCACCGGTAATCGTCGTCATCGGCCAAAGACATGAAGGGCTCCGGAGATTGGGGAATCGCTCGGGGCGAGATCACGCGGGTCAGGCAGAAAATAGGTGGCAAAAAAGGAAATGTCAGAGTTTAAAATTACAAGCCACTGCTGCCGCCGCTGTCCTCCGCGGCCTGCTGAGTGTGGTTCGCATACCTACTTTGCTCTTTGGTCGCATGCCAAAGCTCCAGCCTCATAGGGGAAGGGGTGGTAAAATGAACACCTTAAGGAAATCATCTTGTCTCTGATAGAAAAACGAGGAATTTGTATAGTTCTATCCCACAACATCAAAAACAGGGATGTTATCTATAGCAGCAACACGATTTCAGACTAAAATTGCTGAATTTTCACATATTTTTGTCGCTAGCAAAAAACAATGGAAATGTTCATTTTACCTGCACTATGTTGGTTAAATGGACAGCTGTTGGTGGTAAAATGAACATCATTCGAAAAACGCGAGCAAAACAAATATTTCTGAAAATTTTTATTGCTTCACCGAAAATATATCCATTAATGATTGTAACCCATTCAAAAAGAATTCTAAAAGAATCAGATTCGACCTCATATCATAACGATACTCACCTCACTGAACAACCTCAAGTCTTCCGAGCTAAAAGTTACGTCAGTTCTAATTTTCAAACGTGGTTTTCTTAAATCTGAGTTTTCGTTGATATTTTCACTTCAATTGACCTACGTATCAACTCGAACACTCTATAAATCGCCCGTACGTGATAAAAATTTATCGAAATTTGTTTTTTCTCGATTAAAGGCAAGGTGTTCATTTTACAACCCCTGTTCATTTTACCACCACTTCCCCTAGGTATTGCATTTTGCTTATCGTCGTCCGTCGTGAAACATCCGTGTGGTGAAATGGGTGGAGTTGTTGTGGCATATTTTTAAGTGAGGAATTTCACAACACCTTCGGAGCCCCATAAAGGTACTTCACTATCACGTCAACTTTTCAACATTTCGTATTTTTTAGTAAATAGGTAATGATGAGAAGTTTTTGCTAGTTTTGCAATTATTATTTTCAAAAGTTTGGCTTTGATGGAAAATCCTGGGGATTTTTTTTATTTGGCTCATAGATAAAAACAAATCAAATTCTGGCAGCTGGCTTATCTTTAGAGAATCTTACGTAAGGTACCCCGGGGCAAGTGAGAATACGGGGTAAGTGGGGCGTTTCGTCATAGCTCACTTAGGAAAAGTTTTTCATGGGGGTAATCTTCTAGAAAGTTGAAGATACAATGACAAGGAATGTATTTAGTACTAAACATATTGTTATTTTTATTACCATGTAATTCATGTAACAGTTGTCAGTTCAGCGCCATTTTCAACTTGAATAATAAATTGTGACACGTTTCACGTCTTGCATTGACTCGCAAAAAATAAATGTGTTATTAATCGAATTTCCATCTTTAAGCTACAATTTTAAGTATAATTACAAGCTGTTAACGATAAACCAGTATTTTGTTTTCATTTCATATGAAATTTTTGATGGTCTTTTTAACCCCAAAATATGTTTGTACCCGGGGTAAGTGGGACCTATCAAAACAAAAACCAGAATCAAAACTTTTCGTATACGTTTCATACATTTTCCTAGAGAGTAACACTAAAACATTCAAACAAACGATTTTTATCAAAAAAGGTCAATCTCAAATTACGTAATTGCATTAGAGAGAGAGAAGAAAAGTGTAATTATTCTGATTTTTTTAAATTTATTTTTTATTTTTGAAATACGACTTCAAAATTGAACAATTGAACGATTACTTTTCAATTTTATTTGAACTTTATATGTTATTTCAACCAAATTAAGAAGTGATGGAAAACAATTCCACCCCATTAAGTGATTTTCTGCCATGCATATGTATATATAATACGGAAACATATTAATAATTTCGTTAATTATTGATTGTTAATGTGCTAAAATTTAACTAACAACTTATAAATAATATATTTTTAACATCCTTTTTACGCTTTTATTGAGGAATTTTCAGTTATTATTAAATATGAGGTGACATACTCTTAAATAAAGGTTTTCTTCCTAAACGTTACGAATAATTTAACTAATTTGACGTTTGAGCGGTGCCGAATTCACTGGTTTCCATGGTCACATAAATAACACGACACCGCTAAAACGTCAAATAGCGAATTCGTGCATTTGTTCATAGATGGGAAAAATGCCAGTTCACAAGTAGGGCAGAATGAATGCAAGTATGCAGGTGACAGTTGCTCATCACTCAGAAAACCGATTGCTGTGATCGATCCTTTTGCCATACTTCAACGCAATGGATTCTATATCTCACATTCTCCCTCTGCTCCAAAGAAATTGCAGTTAAATTTCGAAAAAAGAACTAGTGAATTTTTACACTTATAACAATATATTGCATTGAAATGGATCCATATGGATTTGAAGAAAAATTCATTCATTTTGATCACGAAATCCTTTTAAATTTGTTTAAATCCTAGTTTTCTCGTCCTTATCCCTACACTTTTCGGCTCGCGGTGGGGTAAGGTGGGGTAAAAGTTCGACGTTTGAAGATAATATGTGGATTTAGCCCTGCATAAGAGGTTAAATACCTCAAGTAATACCTTCTGCATATTCTACAAATACCAAGCTGATAACTAGATCAGGTATTGTAATACCTAAATAATACGTGATGGATTTTCATATAAAAGTGTTTTTTTCCAATAATAGTTCAATACCTCCAGCAGTCCTCAATGCCTATCGAATACCCAAATGAAGTATTTTAAATTGTTTTAAACATTTTTTTTCTAATACTATTATAATACCAAAATAAGGTATTGACAACTGAACAATACCTAATTATGGTATGATACCAAAATATGGTATGCATAAGTGATTGCGAGTTATTCTTTCCTCCTCGGGCAGCTACACCTAAGGTGGCAGCCCCACCATCGCACTATGGTCCAGGAATCAGTTTTATGCGGAAAGATGCATTTTGAGCTTTAGAATGAAACATAAGACAAAAACGGTCTTCTACGAAGTTGTTTGTATTAGTTGAGCCCTTTGTTTGGATTTATTGAAAATTAGGGTTTTTCATGGAAATTGTGTAACTAACTTTCTTATTTATAGAAATTATATTTTATTTCAGAAAAGTTGTAGACCATTCAATTTCAAGCAACTTTGCCAAAAAAAAGTTTTTTTGTATCTTTCAAATTGACCGATTTAGAGCTTTTTTCCTACGGTGACATAGGGTGGTCCGAAAAAAACTGGTTTTCTGGCTCTAGAGTTTTCAATTCAAATTTCTCATCAAAGTAGTCTATGAAACACTTTTAGAGCTTTGAAAAATGCGTAAATTGATGAGTGAAGAAACTCGCTATCCCCTTCCGTTTAGGAGTTATTGTTGTTTTTCTTTAAAAAACATGCTTGCTTTGATTGTGAATATCTCCGATTGAGGCAAACATAATATCTTTTGACGGCGTTCAAAAGACAAAATAAAATTGTATATTATATCGAAAAATTACAGATGTGTTATTTTTGTAACTCTAATAAAATGCCTTGAAAAACAAAGGATTTTAAGCAGAAAAACTTTAATAACTTTTGAACTTAAACTGCTTATCAAGGTGTAGCAGACGAGTACCGCCGGAAGCTCGATGAGCGGATAAGGGGATACAACGTAGGCGACAACCTCAACAATCTGTGGGAGTCTATCCACGGTGCGATGAGCACAGCAGCGCGAGAGTTGAAAGGTACTGCTCAGAGACGACCCAGAAACGGTTGGTTTAATGAGGAGTGCCAGAATGTTGCCAGAAGCCGGATTATAGTGTCTGGTACCCGTCAGAATAGAGAGCGGTACAAGGAAGCTAGAGCAGCCGAGCAACGAATTCACCACAGAAAGAAAAGGCAATATAAAGAGGACATCATTACTGAGGCGCAAAACAGCATCGAACAAAACAATATGCGGAGATTTTACGAAACAGTCAATGGCGTACGGAGAAAAACTGCGCCGTCTCCCGTCATGTACAATGACCGTGAAGGTAACTTGCTGACAGACAAACTCTTGGTAGCTGCCAGGTGGAAAGAACATTTCGAGCAATTATTGAATGGAGAGAACATTAGCGCGTCTGAGAACAGATTAATCATCAGCAACGATGGGCAAGCTGTGGAGCCCCCGACGCTAGATGAGGTTAGAAGAGCATCCTTGATCGTTCTTGAAGAACTGTAAGGCTGCTGGAAAAGACGAGCTCCCGGCCGAACTTTTTAAGCACGGTAGTGAGCAGCTGTACGAAATACTGCACCGTACTCTGTTAAGGATGTGGGAGGAAGAAGAATTACCTGCTAGTTGGCTGGAGGGCCTCATCTGCCCTCTGTATAAGAAGGGCCACAGATTGGAATGCGCCAATTAACGAGGAATAACGCACCTCAATTCGGCGTACAAAATAATGTCGCGTGTTCTGTTCAACAGATTGAGACCGCTGGAGGAGTCCTTCGTCGGCGAATACCAAGCTGGTTTTCGAGAGGGCCGACCAACGACGGATCAAATGTTTACCTTGCGACAAATTCTTGATAAGTTCCGGGAATACAACTTGCAGACTCACCATCTGTTCATTGATTTCAAGGCAGCGTACGATTCAGTAAAGAGAAATGAGTTATGGCAGATAATGGTAGAACACGGTTTTCCGGCGAAACTGATTAGACTGATTCGTGCAACGTTGGATGGATCGAAATCAAGTGTGCGGGTTGCGGATGAGACTTCAACCTCCTTCGTAACCTTAGATGGATTGCGCTTTCGAACCTTTTGTTCAACATTGCTCTTGAAGGAGCTATAAGGAGAGCGGGCGTGCAAAGAAGCGGTACCATCGTCACCCGGTCGCATATGCTCCTGTGTTTTGTGGACGATATTGATATAATCGGAATTGATCGTCGAGCCATAGAAGAGGCATTCGTGCCTTTTCAAAGGGAGACAGCGAGGATAGGACTTACCGTCAACACCAGCAAAACTAAGTACATGATCGCTGGTAGACAGCGTGGTTCCAATCGCGACGTTGGTAATGAAGTGGTGCTGGGTGGTGAAAAATTTGAAGTAGTGGCAGAATTTGTGTATTTTGGTACTTTAGTGACGTGCGATAATGATGTTACCCGCCACGGTGTGTTTCGTAGAACAAGTTTATTACAAAAAAAATAGGTAAGTCTGAAACTTCTCCACAATAAAGTCTAGGTTTCTCGCGTTAATTTGCTGCTAAAACCAAAATAATCGATCGGGGGGTCCAGAGTAATTTTTTTTTGTTTGATTTCGAGAGACTTGCACATATGTTTGAATTTGCCTATCTATGTGTTTATGTACATTAGGGCGGTTCAAAATTAAAACATGTTTGAGAATTCAATCTCACATATGTTCCTTACTATCCTTACTATAAAAATAGTGTTCTGTGAAATTCGCAGCTTTCTAGGTGGTGATTTAAGGTGGCCCAAAGACAATGCAGATTTATATGGAAATTACTATGAAGAAATTTTGAGGTATGTTCCAAACACGCTTGTACTGTAATGTAAGTACAAACTCATTATCCCATTGTAAAAGCTCTTTCTTAAAACCATAATAAAGAAATTTGCTCAAGAGAGAAATTCAATTCGACAGATAGCAGAAGAGGTATTCATGAGTTTGTTTGCTATTATTTAGCTTAACCGCTCTACCGGCAGCTTCATTTTTTCAGCACAAAAATATATTTGAATCGCGATAACTTTTTTGTTTCTCTATATTTTTCCACCATTTTTTCACAATTTCTCAAAAAACTCTTCTACCTTTGGAATCTATGTCGATATTGACCATTGGTCAACTGGTTTTGAAAATATTTCGGTGTTCCTTGGGGGACCGACACTTCCCATATAAAATTTCAATATGATGTTTTATGAAATTTTCAAGATCTCGTTACGGCTAGAGTGGTACCAAAAATATAAAAGCTCATTGCTCAAAAACAGTTACACCCATTTGTTTAATTTCTTCACAATAGACTTTCATCAAAGTTCAGTTTTGAAAAGGGAATAACCGAATATGAAAAAAATCTGTAGCCAAAGATAATTACGAGAGTTATGGTTATGCGTCGGTCCCCCAAGGAATATCTCCGACTATAGATAACCAATGCTCAAAACCGATACAGATTCTGAAAATAAAAAATTTTTTTGAGAAGTTGTGGAAATTTTTTTCAAAAATATTGAAAAACAAAAAAGTTATCGCGATTTGAATATTTTGAAAATATGAAGCTGCCGGTAGATGGGTTAATATGGGGTTATAGTACTGCAAACAAGTACAAAAATCCCAAACCCATTTTAGCCTCATAATCTTTTATTCTGATCTTTTCATAAGCACTGTGATATTAAGAAAATAACATAAAAATATAAGATTTGAAACATCTCAAATACCATCCAAATTAGCGTATTTTTCAGCACCATGGGGCAAGTATATTACATGCCTTATAACAAGGTTTATCACATGCAAAGCCCTCTACTAGTTAATTCGAATAACTGAAATTGTGTTGTTTGAAAGGCGGATAAGTCACGTTTGTATCTAGGGTTCATGCACAAATTACGTCACGCTCCAAGAGGGGGGGGGGGTTAAGCCATGCGTGACAAGCCTTACAAAATTATCGGAGGACTCGAGAAGCAGACAACCGGTAACTCACTGGTCACTCGCTGGTGGCGACTAATCAATAAAATGTTCAACGCAAAAGGTTGTCAGGTTCTCAAGATACAAATCTACAAACAAGCTCTTGAAAGTTCGAGGTTTGATATCGATGCATCTTCACCTATTAAAAATTTTTCCTAATAACTTCTTACATCATTATGACCAATTTAAGTACGATTTTCAAGGTTTTTCGTGGACAATAACTAAAATGACGTTTGAGACAGTTTTGCAATTATGCGTATATCATATGTCATATATGCTTATTACAGCTCTTTTGAGCAAGAACAACTTTACCTTCCAAGCCAAGGTGTTCAAATTGTTTGATCTTGCAGTTTGTCCCGTATCTATGTTCAACGCAATGTGTGTCGGTACAAAAACACATATCCATGAATACTTCACACAAAATAAAAAAAAATGTTCTGGACCCCCCGACCGATTATTTTGATTTTGGTCGCAAATGAAAGAGCAAAGTCTAATTGTTTTTAGTTCGAAATTTCAGACTTACCTATTTTTTTGTAATAAAGTTCATCCACAAAGACACCGTGACCCGCGAGGTGAAAAGGCGTCTTGCAGCTACGAATAGGGCTTTTTACGGGCTCCGTAGCCAGCTTAAGTCCCGTAGCCTGCAGACGAAAACAAAATTCGCGCTATATAAGACACTAATCCTTCCGGTTGCTCTATACTGCCATGAATCCTGGACGTTAAAAGAGGTCGACCAGAAAGCGTTTGGCGTTTTTGAGCGTAAAGTGCTGCGAACAATACTCGGCGGTAAACAAGAAAATGGCATCTGGCGTCGCATGAATCATGAGCTGTACCAAGTATATAGAGAAGTGGATGTTATCAAGCTCATAAAACACGGCAGGCTGCGTTGGGCTGGTCACGTAGTACGAATGCCGGGAGAATGACAAACAAAAATAATATTCAGTAGAGAACCCGGACGAGGCCATCGGCTTCGTGGTAGGCCACGCACACGTTGGCTTTTTGCAGTTGAAGAGGACTTAAGGGCACTTAACGTTCAGGGCTACTGGAAGCGATTGGCTCAGGACCGAGTCCAGTGGAGAAGAATTATCCATTCGGCGTAGATTCAACGTAGCGGATTGTATCCCATCAAGTATCAAGTAAGTAAGTATGAGCCAAAAAATGTTTCCAAGCATTTATGCAAAAACTAATACACCTCAACGCATCCTTATGGTAGGCCTAGAATCGCCCTTACATAAAATATTAAAAAAGATTTTATCTTTATTTGGTTCCATGCTACGAAAGTTTGACCAAAAATTTTCAAGTCAAAAAACAACAAATAGCCATAACTTTTTCAAATCTTCATCGATTTTAATAAAATTTGGAGTGAAAGTCTTTTACTTGAATAGCATTCGAACATCATAAAATTCAAAAGTTTTTTTTTTAATTGAGTTAGAAATCTTGAAAAGAAACTCTTTCCCCACTCGAACTTTTGCCCCACTTTACTCTAAGCCTTTTCGGGATGCGTTAAGCTTCTCGTAGAACTTTCTTAGCGTTTCTGGTGAACAGTGCAGCTGTTTTATTTCTTCACATTCCGCTTCTTCTAGGCAGCGCTTTTTGTCTCGGAATAGGCGGGTTTGCTGCTTTCGCGCTGCATCCCTCTCCTCCAAAATCTGCCTGCATTCTTCGTCGAACCAATCGTTACATGTCCTCCTTTCCACGTACCCGACGATGCTCTCGGCTACGTTGTTGATGGCTGCTCAAATTTTCAAGAGCACAAGACTTGAGAAACTAACAGCGCTCCGCATTGAAAATTTATCCCGTTGGTTACCACCAGCAAGCAAGTAATTTGATTGATTTTCAACGCGAACTGTTGTCAGATTGTCCAGTCTTGTGCACTTGAAAATTCTAAGATTGGCTTCGTTTTATAATCACCTTAGGTTGCTCCAATAGTCATCAAGAGGGGCCTCGGCAAGCTCGCCCTCTTCCGGCAACACTACCTCGAGATGCTGCGCGTATGCGGCGGCGACGTTCGGTTGGGCCAGTCGCACTAGGTTATACCGAGGCGAGCGTCGATACCGTACATTGATGATGACGGATAGTCACTCACTAGCAGTGTTGATAGACTCGCACTCAAATGTCAATCAATACGCTCTCCCAAGAGAGCAAACTCATTAGAGATCTGCTTCGCATATCTCACGTTTGAGATTTTGATGCAGAATCAACTCAACCAACTCAAACCGTAAAAAATGATTCAATCGCAAAACCCGACCAAAACTCGTGAAACCCGAATATTGTTGTTTACTTTAGAAAGGATATTTATAATTTTACCAGATTAACAAGAAATTATTCTTTAATGAATGTTCGAATCCTCTGAGCAGAATCTCAAATAGAGAAACTTAAAAGTAGATGGAGTACCGTGTACCTTTTAATTCCGCTTCTAAATGCTTATCTTTGACAGATACGCGTATTTTGACTGCCACTTGCAGTCTTCTTCAGTGTCAGTTACTCGTATCCACTAAGACTGGCTCAAGAAGTAAAAAATGACACTAATCGAAAAAAAAATAACAATATACAAGACCAGAATTAGGAGATATTCTATATTTGACTCCATTGATCTTATTATTAAATTATGCACCGTAACGTAGATTTGATGGTGTGCTTTTTTGGATGTTCTGAAGACCAAGAATACCTCTACATATCCACAATCACCACGGGAAGGGTGTTGGTTAATGAAGCAGGAAAAAGATCTGGGAGTAATATCGAATCATTCAAAGTTCGATCATTCATAACGTCGAACTATTCAAAGGTTATTTTTAGTAATGCGAAAAATAAAAGGCATATTAATATTAAAATTATAAAATAAAAATTATCGGCATAAAGTTCATGTAGTGACTCCACAAACAAAACATGCGCAAACGGAGAAAAATAAGCTAACCACACCGACGACGCACAAAAACAAAGAGCACTTTTGCTTGGGCTTCCCCAAAGCACTCCCTTTCTGGTGTTACGTCCATAATGGGACAAAACCTGCTTCTCAGCTTAATGTTCTTATGGGGACTTCCAACATTATTAACTGAGAGTTTTTTTTTTTTGACATTGGATCATTTTCACATTTGTGGCAAGCGTGAATCATTGAAGGTACTCTATGCCTAGTGAAGTAACAGTAAAATGACCATATCGAGAAGATCCTCGACCGAGGGATTCAAACTAACGATCCTCAGCTTTGTTTTATGAATTGCAGCTAGTTTGCCACTATGGGCATCTGATCCCTATGCCAATAATTTATATGCATTTTTGAACCAAACTTAACTCTTTGCCAATTTAAGTAGTTATAAATGAAACTAATAGATAATCTTTTGCTCAATCGTCAATTTCCAGGTCCAACGAATGCTAGGAAGATTAACACACATTTCAATCACATTACAAACCATACTACCAATTATTTACCTGACCTAATTAAATATATTTAAGATGAATCTCTGACAATGATATTCGTAACGGAAAATTCTTGTTTTATTACCTAATATCAGACAAAAACTCTACCAAATCACCCAAACGTTTGGATATGCAACTTCGGGACAGCACAAAGTCAATAAGTTTGCAAACCTTGGTATACAAAATAGGGCGTATTGTTGCGTTCGTCATTCATTAAACACGACGCCCTGCTGTTGCCGGCCAAGATTCCAAAAAGGCTTGGCTGACTGTCGGAATACGCGCGTTCGCTGGAGGCATTCATTATGCTGTGCGGTTAAGTTGGTCTACCCGTAGGTAACAGAGATTAGCTACAATGGTAACTTCTTCCCCTGGCTGACTGACTGACTGTGTGCATGTATGGAGGGAAGCATGAGCCAACATTGCTGTTAGAAAGGGTATTCCCGATCAGAAGAGCAAAACATAATAATAGAAACTTGTGTTTTAGTTTCATTTAATTCAATTTAATGTGTATTGTATTGAAAGTAAATTAGATCTTACTTCGTTATTATGATTATTATTATATCATTTTTTTCTTGGCATTACGTCCTTTCTGGGACATAGTCTGCTTCTCAGCTTAGTATTCAATGAGCACATCCACAGTTATTAACTGAATGTTTTCTTTGCCAAAGTTATCATTTTCGCATTCGTATATTGTGTGGCAGGTACGATGATACTCTATGCCCAGGGAAAAGATCCTGGACCGACCGGAAATCGAACCCAGACACCTTCAGCATGACTTTGCTTTGTAGTCGCGGACTCTAACCACTCGGCTAAGGAAGGCCCGTTTGCAGAACACCAATAGAAAAAAAAATGAAATAAATATCAACAATTAATACAATTCTCGAAAACTTATTCATATAGACTCAAGTCAAAAAAGTATACAAATATACGTTATCGTGTTTCGCAGACGAAATTCTACACGTTTCGCTCTGAACCAACTTTTTAATTTTTTGATTTACAAAACGACGAAAGTAAGATTTTCAACTTTCGCAACCTAACCACTATTTTCGCCGCCCACTGTATGGAGAGACAAAGTGACTTAACCATAAATCAAAACAAAACGCTACTTGAGTCGATTTTACATTGGTAGAAAAACGTCGCAAGTAACTGAATAAAACGGCTTATCATTTTGTCATAAAATTCCTGGGTGAAATAATAGGAACTCCATAGCTTTTGAACGCGAGCTCATTGTATGCAAAATTTAAGCAATGTACACGTCGAAAAAATGTTAAAAAGGTGATTCATTTTAAAACAGTTTTAGAAGACAGGTTGTGATTCTTCTGAATTATTTTTTTCAAACCCGTATGGAAGTTGCTTACGTCGATTTGAAAAAGTAATCGAGAATTGTGTTTCAATTTTGTCATACCTTCCTGATCGGGTAGTGGTAGGCAAACCATTTCGCAGCAGCAGCTTCTTGGGGATGGCCGTTGGGTTTGGGTCGGGACGAGCATTCCAAGCCAAGCTCCGCACGATTGCGCACTTCATCCGTCGTCGGCTGTGAAGAGGAGTCGACGCTCAATGGGCCAGGCATGCAGGCATCTCCACTCGCTCAGTTGGGTGGTTGAATGGATGGATGGATGGATAGTTACGTGATGTGAACTTTACGTCATATTGGATTGGGGTTTGCACGTGAATGGCGAAGAAATGTGCAGCCACGGATAATTGAATTATATTTGCAAACAAGTTCGGGCTTTTTAAAGGTATTGTTGGGAGAGCCATAAATCAGATTTTATTCGCAAAGTGTATTTATCTACATAATAATGGCAAAGAGATTGATTTTGTTGGTTTGGTAAACTTTGGAGAGCGCTTGTCGCGTTTCAGTGTTTGATCACTTCAAATTCCAGTAAGTATTGTTGATCGATCTCGCGTAAGTGAATGCTTGATTTGCCTGCGAGACAAATGTATGAATTTGCTATTTTAGATTAGTTACCATTAGCAATCTCATTTGAATCTATGGACCAATGCACGAGTTTACTATTTGACTTTTTAGCGGTGCCGTGTTATTTATGTGGCCATGGAAACCAGTGAATTCGGCACCGCTCAAACGTCAAATTCGTGAACTCGTGCATCGGTCCATATCTGAATGGACCGATGCACGAGTTCACGAATTTGACGTTTGAGCGGTTCCGGATTCACTCGTTACCATGGCCACATAAGTAACACGGCACCGCTCAAACGTCAAATAATGAACCCGTTCACAGGTCCATATAGTGTCAGACACTGTAATTCAAATATTTGTGGAAGACTTACGAATGTACATGACTTTAAATGTGTCATCGCTTTAACAGTAGGATTCTATAATAAACACTCGAAATCCGTATTAACGTAAGTTTTTCACTGCTGCACTTGACAAGGGATGCGACGTGATCGTGGAAGAAAAAAGTTCGGGAAGGTTTACGGAATAACCGAGAAAAGACTAATGTGCCATAAGTTATGACTGTTTCAGATTATTCAGGAATTCCTTTGAACATAGGCTATCGGACCTACAAGCGTAACCTGTAAATCCTCAAAGGGTTATGGGCCCAGATAGATATAGTAGTAAACGCGAAGCCGTTCTGCAAGGCCTAGCAGGTTCAAGTTGGGACGTACAATGAAAAAATATACCATAACTAGCGATCTTTTAAAGATTGCCTGGAGAGGCTGGACATTTGTGGAGTGGAATGAAGGGGTAATATGCCCCATCTACAAGAAAGGCGACAAGATAGGTTATGAGAACGTTTGAGCGATTACCATCCAAAATGCAGTATACAAAAAGTCATCCCAGATCATCTTCCGCCGTCTGTCGCCTGTAGTAAACGAGTTCGTGGAAAGTTATCAAGCCGGTTTCGTTGACGACCGATCACCAACGTTCCAGATCTTTACTGTGCGCAAATAATTTAAAAATGTTGTGTACCAACGCATCATCTTGTCATCGATTTCAAGGCAGCAACCGATAGTATCGACCGCGTAAAGCTATGGACAAGAATAGCTTTTCCGGGAAGCTCACAAGACTGATAAGAGCAACCATGGAAGGTGTACACAATTGTGTAAAGATGTAAGGCGTTTGAATCCCACTGGAGACTACGACAAGGTGATGGAATCTCGTTCCTGTTGTTCAATATCGCGCTAGAAGTTGTTATGCGGATAGCCGGGGTACAATTGTCACGAGTTCCAGGCAACTTTTTTGCTTCTCGGGTGATGAAGACTTTGTCAGCCAAATTATTCAAAGGTGTCAGACCTTTACACCCACCTGAAACGCGAGGCAGCAAAAGTTGAACTGGTGATGAATGCGTCCTAGATGAAGTACATGCTAGTAGGTAGAGCCGAATGCGACAGGGCTCGCCTAGGAAGCATTGTGACGATAGGGATACGCTCGAGGTGGTCAACGAGTTGGCCTACCTTGGATGTTTGCTGACGGCTGATAAAAACGTTGGTCGTGAAATAAGGAGGCGCATCATCAGTGAAATTCAGGCCTACTATGACTTTTACAAGAAGCTGCGATCATAAAAGATTCACTCCCTCACCAAATGTACCATGTACAAGACATTTATAAGTCCTCTACGGGCACGTAACGTGGACTATGCTCAATGAAAACTTCTTCGAACGTTGGGTGCTCAGGACGATCTTTGGTGGTGTGGAGGAAAACGGCGTGTGGCGGCAAAGGATTAACCAATAGCTCATCCAGCTCTACGGTGAAGATGACTTTATAGCTGGAAGGATACTCTGGCCAGGGAATGTTGCAAGAATACCGGATAGCAACCCTGCAAAGATGGTGTTCGCTTCGGCTCCGGTTAGTACAAGAAGGCGTGAAACGCAGCGAATGTGTGCAGTGATTTGGTTAGCGTGTGGCAGATATGGTGTGAAATAGTTGATTCATATAGTAGTTGATGTTATCTGTAAACTAAATAAGAAATTGGGTAGTTTGAAAATCGTCCACATAGGTGGCGCAACAATCCAACTATTTACTGTGAAGTTCTGGAGACTTGTCATGTTTGGAAAAGTTGTCCATTTTACTGAAGTAAACAATTCTTTCTTGGAGTTCAAAATTACACAGAATACTGCTTCCGAACTATTTGAAAAACAAATAATATCGACCTTAAAAACAGGTTGCCAAACGGTTGTATATGAAAGCATATAGAGTTCTTTTTCATGTTACAACACACGAAATACAACCTGGGGGAATAAACATGAAGGATTCGACGAAGCTTCAAATTCAGTACATACCAAGATATCTAAAAATGTGCTAAAATGTGCAAGTTTAAATGCTAGACGAAACAAAAAAAAATTATGAAGGTTTATTTTGGCGTTTTCTAATTAAATTCTAATCTTCTAATTATATGAACTGTTACAAAAATTAGAATGCTTCAATGTTAATTTTTGTAACAGTTCGTTTAATAAGAATTATGCATTATATAATGAAATATAATAAAACATGATGGATTCAAATGGTGTTTAAGGTGCAAGTAAAAATGAAGCAAATGTCATAAATGAAAAGCAGCTTTCGCCCTTGAAATCAACAAATTGGAAAAAATAAAAACACATAGCCTTTTTATTTTAGAAATAAAACAGCTGTGTGTTTTTATTTTTTTCGATTTGTCGATGTAAATGGCGAAAACAGCTTTTTCACTGTTGACATTTGCTCCATTTTTACTTGGGCCTTAACTCTTGAGATTACAATTAATAGCTTTGTCTATCTATAGACTCACCCAAATTCCGAAAACTACCAAAATCTCCAAGTGAACATCCATTCAATCTAGAGGAATGTTACCACCGCCGACGATGACACCTTTTCCATCGTAAAGCACCTTACTGTAACAATGGTGCGCGCTATTTAGGTCTCCGGTTAATAACGATCAGGACAAAAAGATGGTTGCAATAACTTTTTGCCATTCCTTACCTTAGGGCACATTCGAAATGAGCTCTCGCCCAGTGCACATTTTATCACTTGGGTTGGGCGCTGGCTGATGACGGTAATGATTTGGCGTAATTACGTGTTGGGAGGTTTTTTGACGATTGGCGACGACGACGACGGTGTCTTTCGGTTGTTTTCAAGTTGTGCACCGCCGAAGTGGAAGAAAGCTCCGTCGGTCGTCCGTTGAATGGTTGTTGGTTGGTGCGCCAAAAGCCGTTTTCGGTAAATCGGTGGGAAATGGTAAATGTGTAATTTGATTACCGAACCGACTACCAATAGATTATTGACGCATTCAGAGTGCAGAGGGTTTTGGGAAAAAAGCACTTCCGTTTTTTTCGGTAGTTTGACTAGTTGATTAAGTATGTATCATTGCAGAATGGTATGTTATGTTAGTTAGTTGCAAAGTGCAGTTTTTTTAGCAACAGACAGAAAATGGAATTTGCTTATCGGTATGTAAGCTTATAACAACAAAGGATTTTCATTCAATGAGAAGAAACGCAAATCATAGAGTTTAATATGGTACATTAAAAACTTGTTTCAGAAAGTATTTTTTACGTAATGTGAAAATATTTTTTTTTTATAAAATCGAGATTTTAGAAGAAAATGTAACTATTTTGGTAATTTTTCTATGTGAATTATTTCAGGCCTGTAAAATCCAATTAATTCTCGATTACTTTTTCAAATCGACGTAAGTAAGTTCTATACAGTTTTGAGAAAATTAATTCAGAAGATTCACAACCTGTCTTCTAAAACTGTTTTAAAATGAATCACCTTTTTAACATTTTTTCAACGTGTACATTGCTTAAATTTTGCATGCAATGAGCTCGCGTTTAAAAACTATGGAGTTCCTATTATTTCACACAAAAATTTTATGACAAAATGATAAGCCGTTTCATTCAGTTACTTGCGACGTTTTTCTACCAGTGTAAAATCGGCTCAAGTAGTGTTTTGTTTTGATTCGTGGTTAAGTCACTTTGTCTCTCCATACAGCGGGGCGGCGAAAGTAGTGGTTAGGTTGCGAAAGTTGAAAATCTTACTTTCGTCGTTTTGTAAATCCGAAGATTAAACGTTCTAAAAGTGAAAAATCGAGTTGGGTGAGAGCAAAACGTGTAGAATTTCGTCTGCGAAACACGTAGGATCGATAAAGTAGGTTTGTATACTTTTTTGACTTGAGTCTATATGAATAAGTTTTCGAGAATTGTATAAATAACTTTAATGATAGGTCTACAGTTCCCAAGCTAAATAAAAAAACCCTATTTAAAAGCTAGATGTTTGGCACATGCTTGGAGAGATTCTTATAAAATAATTGCATGAAGAGTTGTGTTCTGAGTCAAAATTTTGGAATATACCGTTTTGTTTCAAATTCCGAACAGACTCATATTTCGAACATTCGGTTTTTGTATGGCGATTTGGTTGAAATGTTTCGTTGAAATATGTCATAAAGTTACAACGAAATGGCAGTCGATTGCAATTCAATTTTAACGTCTCCAATATATATTATACCGCTGGAGTAGTGCTGATTCCCTAGTTTGAGACCAGTAGAACTAGCTCAGATAAATTTGTTTGCGAATTTATTCATGTGAATATGATTTATTCGAGCTGTACGGAATTTGAATCAACGTGTTCGGAATATGGGACAGAATGAATAGAGTGTTCGGCATTTGAATCAAAAAGTTGTTTTAAATTTTTCCGTAAATACGATACTAAACAAGTTTAAATAAACATTTTTATCAGTACACAGATTTTTTTGGAGATTTCCAGGGTTTCTAGGATTTGTCAAATGCAGATAACCCCGTGTGAACCCTGAGAGTTTCTTGTAACACATTAAAAACACCCAGAAACCTATTGGAATATAGTACAACAAACTGGAATTGTCTGCTAATTGCTTCGAAACTGCTTGAAATCTTTGTAAACCATTTAATGAAACTCATGATAAGCACTAGAGAAGCACTCCAGGAAATCAAGAAAAAAACGATAGACTGCTTTGGCATGGGGCAATCTAATAAGGGTGCCAGGGGTGCCGAATGAATTTGAATATAGTCTACAAACGGGCAAATTTGAATATCAAAATAATTTAATCCAAAAATGCAGCTGTTTAGTACAGTATGGCCCATAAAAAAATGCGAAATAGATCATATCATGTTTTATGGTAGTTTTTACATAGAAAATGTAAATGAAACATAAATATTATTCATTACTCGTATTGTTTAACCTATTTGAACTCAGTTTTTCGCTTTGGACATGATTTTTATCTGTTACCTTCACCTTACCAGAGAGGAATTGGAAGCATACCTTCAAATTTTATCATGTCGAGTTCAATATCTGTGTGATAAAAGCTTCTAAAACATCAACGATGGCGTGAGATTCTTCACAGGCCTTGTCTCCAGCATACGCCCATATGAAATGATAGAATTGGTTTATACCTGGGTAATTGGAGACTTAAACATATTTTCGAAAAATGGCTCATTTTGGAGAATTTTGATTGAACCTTCATATAAGTGTGGTAAGCGGCCCCGTTTGGCTCAAAACCTATGAGCTAGTATTGGTATAAGTTGTCTCTAACCGAAGGTAGAAATTTCATCCTCAAAAATCTGTTATAGACCTCCGTATTTAATTTTTATTCCATTTTAACAAAAAATAAAGGCATATCAAATCTATAAGACGCAAATGCCCCCAAAACTATAACCCTGGCAAAATATTTTATTGTGATCATGAAAAACACGTTCTCTAAGAACTCCTCCATCCTCTGATACCAAACAAACTAAAATTGTCAACAATAAAGTGTGATTTTTGAAGGTGGAAAGTTTTTCACCAGAGTATACGACAATCAGACGTTGTTTCTAGCTTTGGGTGGACAAAACCTTTGAACTTATTTGATTTATTGCATTATTTAGGACAGTAAGAAAAATATGACAAATATTGTCCTAGATAGTGAAGTTGTGTCATAATACACTACAATAATCAGAAATTACATTCACTATCAAAAACAATGAAAATAACGTTCAAACAATTTTCGCATTTTTTTATGGGCCATACTGCACGGTGTGCTAGAACACACATATTATGGAACTTGCATGAGCCTCAGATCTTTTTGCACTAAAAGTTAGCCTTGGTAGTCAAAAAAAGCTTGCGGTATATTAAAAAATCTTTCATCGGCAAAAAATTGAAAAAAACTCGATTTTTGTATTTTTGACCTTCCCCCATATATAGGTTCATAGGAGATTATTAGAGTTACACTAATTCTGTTGAATTTCAACGAATAAAAACCATTTTGACATACCTTGAGGACGAATGAATTATCCGAGGTTTAAATTTGAGCATCATTTTCTACGTACACTAACACAATAGGACCAGCCCATGGTGGTATGCCGCATTTTATATAACCATAAATTTCACTTTGACCTTCAGAATAGTAAACTATTCATAAAAATATTTTGTATTCTTTCTGGTGAAACGTTCCAACTGAGATAGAGACTGCTTGTTCCATGTGCACTTCCACAGTCATTCAGCATATCGTTTTAACTATTTTGAATATTTCGTTTCCGAACTAACGATTTGGAATTCTGTAGATTTTTTCATAAAAATTAGTTCTAAATAATAAGGTGATAAAATGCGGTGAAAATCAATGTTTTCTTTAGTAGTCACAAATTATGAATGTATTTTCCATCAGGTGTCTTGTTTCCATACCCATGGGTTATATTGTTTGTCATATTTTGACGTATACGGCAGAGTTTCTCAATCAAGAGCGAGATTATGTCATGAACCCCAGATAGCCGTAGTGGTAAACGCGCAGCTATTCAGCATGACCATGCTGAGGGTCGTGGGTTTGAATCCCGCTGGTCGAGGATCTTTTCGTAAAGGAAATTTTCTCGATTCCCAGGGCATAGAGTATCTTCGTACCTGCCACACGATATACAAATGCAAAAATGGTCATTCGGCATAGAAAGCTCTCAGTTAATAACTGTGGAAGTGCTCATAAGAACACTAATCTGAGAAGCAGGCTTTGTCCCAGTTGGGACGTAACGTCAAGAAGAAGAAGATTATGCCATGAACATGAAACATAAATTTAAGTATTTAGTTTCAGGTAGGTGAATGTAACAAAGGATACAATAATGATGTGAGATTCTTTAAAATGCACCAGCGGCAGCAAGATTTCAATACAAATTTGCGTGAAAACTTTATAGGTATTGCATTAAATTGTTACATATGTAATGCCATCATAGATTTTTTTTGGTTTGAAATCTTTCATTTTCTGTATCGAAACTTTACATTTTCTGTATATGTAACGTTATTTTACAAAAAATGTATAAGCTCTAATTTTGAATGTTAATATATCGCATATATCATACGTATAAATCTGTTTTAATCTTTCACTCTTTCATACAAATTTTTAACAATGAGGCCAGTAAGAGTGAAAATGCTGTACAAGATTAAAACAGAGTAATACTCTTTATTTTTATAGCTTTATGTAATTTTATAATTTTTATTTACGTTTCTAATCTTCATAAAGTTTCATATACAGTTAAGAATTCCAATGATTTAAATTATTTAGCATGTTTAGATTGATGAGTTGTAGTATGTTAACTCTAATTTTTTTTATAAGGTTATGTCAATAACTGAAGTCGATGAAGCACTGCATACCACGATGGGCTGGTCATATTGTGTGATTGTAGGAAGAAATTATGATCAATTTCAATTGTCTGATAATTATTTTATGTTCAAGATATGTCAAATTGATTTTAATCCGATGAAATTCATCAAAATTAGTGTAACACTAATATTCTTCTATGAACCCATAAATGGGGAAAGGTCAAAAAAACAAAAATCGACTTTTTTCAATTTTTTGCCGATGAAAGATTTTTTAATATGCCGCAAGCTCTTTTTGACTACCAAGGCTAACTTTTGGTGAAAAAAGATCTGAGGTTCATGCAAGTTCGATAATAAGTGTGTTCCAGCACACCGTGTACTGTAGAACCGTTCAGCATGCAGCTGGAACATAACGCCAGTAAGAGGAAGACATATATCAATCTCAAAGTAGGCTTTGCCATTTTTGAATACTGTGTCCATCTACATTTACCAATTACGCCATAATTATTCTCAAAAGGCACTCGTGTTCAATATGCTTGTTGAAATTCACTCATTATTTTGTCAAAGGTGTAATTTATTTGTGAATGTGTTCTACACACTTCCCAAAAATCATGTGATTTTAATTCTTTTGGATGCACATAAAAGAAGCGAGCCGAATGACGTAAATTTGTGTCTTTTTTTTTAAATACGATAGTGTCTGATTCAGGAAATGTCGATCATAGTGCCATCATTTTCGTGTCCTCAAACATGTAAAATTACAATTTTTGTTCAATACATCTTTAAGAACACGTTTTTGTGTCGTTCCATTGCTTAAATCATGTGCCATTCAGTCATAGCATGAATCACGTCCATAGTAATTTTCATTAAATTTAAAAGTGTAATCTCCAAGTGGTTTTCACGATAATTTAAAGTTTTTTTTTGATAAAAATGAGTCCGTTGCTCGATAGGTACTTTATTCCGTAATCGGTCGTTGGAGAACGTCGCTACACAGAAAGAAAATTCCATGTAAATTTCAGCGCAAAATCATGCACATAAAGGGAATGCTCGATTTGGCGCAAATTTACATGACACATCGTGTAAAACTACATCATCATCATGTAAATTTATGCGAATTGTCACGTAATCGGTTAGAGCCCATGCTATCAATTGGGATCCCGTACTGTACAAATTTCGTCCAGCACGTCGTTGGCGAGTAGTGTGTGGCCTTTCAATACCTAAAAAATAATGCGCTCTCGGCTAGGCAATGCATATAGAAAACGTTGTGTTTGGAAGAGCATCTAAATCTTCCGAAAGATTACTGGATGTGCTTGTTGATTCGATATTATGTATAAACCGCTCAGGACTGGGAATAGTCGAATGAGCTTCACGTAAAAAGGATTATTCAAAACGTCCCATAGAAGTTCGAGTATAATTTTATTTTTGGTTTGACTTTTAAGAACCTTTCAAGATAACTCGAAAAAAGATTTTAGTTTTATAAATTACTTCCAGGGTGCTATAGGCTAGCGCCTGCATTTGCAGAACCCATAACGCGTGTAGATCACCTATGCGTGGTGCATTATGGAGCAAACAACTTCCAGTGAAACCTAATCCTTCAAACGAGGTGAACAGGATGTTATAATAATCAAGGGAACACTTATTAAAACATGCTAAATTTTGAACCTTGCTAAAAAGAAGTCTCGTTTTTCCAGTTGCCTATTATGATCATGAGACATGGGAAATAAATGGAGTTGAATTCAACAATTTGTTTTCCAATCTTTTATTAATTTAGGAATCTATTTCGCAAATCGAGCCGAATTATGTGATTCGTCTGCAGTCTATTGCGACACAGTAGGTATGCATATTTTTGGTCAAAAGCAGAGGCGCGTACACATTCAAAACCATGGGTAGCACAAACGTTGGCAAAATGTCCACAGAAGTCCAGAAAAAAATCAAATTTATGGAATTGACAGTTTCTATCCTGGCCATTAACACAAGACTGAGAAAGTTTCAATGGGCATAGCCAGGGTTTTTGACAGGTGGAGCGTGACCGGCAATTTAACCCTGGTATGTTATGGACAAGTTCTCACAGTTTCTTCAAGAATTTTAATGAGATTACACCAACTTTTTGTAAAAAACTGTCAAATTTCTGCAGACATCACTTAAATATTTTTTCAAAGTATTCCTCTAAGAAATGCGTCAAAAGTTTCTTAATAAATTGTCGCTGGATGCTGTTAGAGATTTCTTCAATGCTTGTTTTTAAATTTTCCTCTGGTTTTTTTTCTGTCAAATGTAAAATTTTAAAAATAAGGGTCTTAAATGCATAAATCTCATACTACATTTTCAGCAAAGATTCCTTCGTGAATTGTTCCAAATATTTATCAAGTATTTTTTTTCTATGAGTTCCACCAATCATACATTCTTTTGGAGATTATTTTATGGAAACTTCAATACAATTTCAAGAACTTTTTCCCAATTTCAAATTGTGATATCGTCAGTAAGTTTTTTCTTAGACTTTTCATATATGTTTCAAAATCCTATCTCCAATACTCTTCTACCCCAAGGTTTTTTTCAGGATTTTGTCTCTCCCTTGCATAATTGAAGGAATCCAACAATTATTTGTCTTGAGAAATTTCGTTTGGATTCAGATGATGTATTTTTGCTTATAGATCTTTATGGATAAATTGTAATGACGAGAATAAAACCCGAAGCAAGCATTGGATGGAATCCTGAAAACATCTCTGAACTATTAAATAATGGTAGTTACTTCGGTTAAATTCTTGAAACTCTTGAAAATTTCTGAATACTGAAAAACCTGTACATGCAGTATGAATTTTTAAGTAACTTTTCAAGAACCTCTTGAAATACCTCCAGGGGAAAATTCTAGATAAAACTTTGATAGAATTCCAAAGAAATGCCTAAGATTTTTTTTTGTGTGAGACCTGGAGTAATTCCTAGAATATTCAGAGAAGGAATGTTTGGAAAAACGTATACAGCAAAAATAACTGAACTAGTTCCAATTATCTGAAGACCTCTAATTATCTGAAGAAACTCTTAAAGCTGTTCCTTGGGGAATCCCTGCCTAATGCAATGTCAGGAGATATGCTCAGTGAAATTCTTGGTTTGAGAGAAATTAAATTACTGAAAAAAAAATCATGGGAAATATGATCTAATCATTTCAATGAATTCATTGAGAAATATCTTGCAGAAATGTTAACGAAAATTCAGTCAAGATCGTCTAGAGAGTATGATTCGGGAGTTCTGTGGAAATATCTCCCCAGATCGTCCACAGATTCTTGTGAAATCAAGAGCATCATCAACTATCGCCAGCAGTACTACGCTTTTTTTTCTTTTGTGGAGACATGATACCACTGCGACCATTAAGTTGATCTATTGTGGTGATCTACTGCTTAGCATAACAAGCGAGCTTTGTTTCAGATGGGTATATTCAGTACACCGGTCTTGGGTTCTTACATATACAATTCTTAAAGAATATAGTTCTCCACACATATTCTAATTTGTTGTCAAGAAATACTTCCAGGAATGCTCATGACAACTAATCCAAGAACATCTACATCGGACTGTAGAAATTCTTTAGGAATGATGTCACTTCGTGTTGAATCATGAATCATGTGTAGGACCATCCTTTGACGGTCCACGGTGACACAGGTGTCGCGGACGATTAATTTTATATTTTTTTATCGCTCACATGCTATTAACAGTGTCCAATAAGTGAACCGAGATTGAATATAATAGAAAATCATCATAAATTAACGCGGTAATTGGATTTTATTAAAATATATGAAGTACAGTAATACCTCGATATAACGTAACCTCGATATAGCGTAACCTCTTTATAACGTAACTCGATATAACATAATTTTTACCTCGATATAACGTAACTTTTTTTGTACTCCTATTTATTTTTACTATTTGTATTAAAAATATGGTTTATGAACTGCAATAAACATTTTTCAAGATTCAAACACCAACCAATACTAAAACGGAGCAATTCAAGCGATAACCCAGTTCCCCCATTCCTTCAGGAATTTCTCCAGAATATGTCCAAGAACTGTTTCCAAGAAATTCCGGACTCTTAAATTCAACCTTTTCGAATTCTCCTAATAGTTTTTTTTTCTAATATATCTATGAATTCTACTGTGTTTTTGTTTAAAAATTTCACCAAGTAATTTCTCCATAATATAAAGTGGATTCTAACCATTCCGCATATGATACCTCATATTTTTCCGGAGTCTAGAAATTCATAAATGAAATAATATCCTTTATTGATTCCATCAGGAATTTCTTAAGAAAGTTCTCAATTATTCATTTTCATTGGTTCTTCAAGTAATTCTTCAAGACGTTAAGTCTAGTATTTTTCTAATGGATTGTTTATTGCAAAAATATATCCAGGGATTCGTCCAAAAACTGAAATACTTGGAACATTTATTCTTAAAAAAAGATAAGCTGAAAATGCCTGCTAGTTCAATAATATCAATGTAATCCCAATTTCTCATTAAACAATACATGTTGAACGAAATATAGGAAAAATATATTTTGCTTCGATATAACGTAACTTCGATATAACGTAACGAAAATAAAAATCGAGTTACGTTATATCGAGGTATAACTGTACTCAGTTCACTCTGGCTGAACAAAAATTGAAAAATATGGTTCTTAGTTCGGTATGGTTGGATGAGTTTCATAGTTTTCAACAACACAAGTAAAATTGGAGACAAATGATGTTTATCATCACCGTGCATGTTGGAATCCATGTCACAAGTGTTTATGTACTATGATTGCGAAGGATTCGTATGTATTGAATCAAGGTCCTCACGTGTACATACCGTTTTGATTCATATTACGGACAGCTTTTCTTTGTATGGGAAACATTTCACACGAAATGTTTCAATTTGTACCGTCCAAAGGTTTGCACTTTCAAAGCTTGTTTAAGTAAGCATTTTTCATGAATATCTATGAAAAATTACAATGCTCAACTGCCTTAGACGTCTGTTTAGTGGTTTGGCGATTTCAATCGATCATTTGACTTCTCTATTTATGATTTTCATGAGCTGTCCAGAATTTGAATCAATGTGTTCGGAAATCAAGGCAAAAGTAAGGAAGCGTCCGGAATAAGAATCATGGGAAGTCCACACATTTCCATTTATTTAAAATTATTCATGTTGTGGAATCAAAATCATCACCCACCATTCGAAAGATAAGGGTTTTCAAGGCATGATAACGCGGAGAAATCATACAAACTGATCTATTTTATATGCTTTTTGATGAGTAACACTTCACTGAAGCCTTAAGTGTCCGTAATATTAATAAAAACGGTACATAGATTCTAATGATCGAAGAAAACCATGAATTCACTCTGCCAAAGCGCACCAAGTTGCTTCCATTTGGTACTCTTTTGCTGATCAAGTTCACAGTTCAATATGTGAAGTGTTCATCAGGAATGACCATCATTAACCTGCTGATGTTTTATGCAATACAGTGGGATTCCGATTTTGGCAACAAAGTCGAAATTTTCAGTTGCCAAAAACGGAACCGTTCCAAAATCGGAACCCATTTTTTTAATTTTATTTTTCAATTATTGATTTCAAAAACATCATGAAAATGTTACTACAGCATCCTTATGGAACCATATGACTTTCAGACTTCAGAACGGTCCAATTCGAAGCAAATTCCTGTAGGTTTGGACTATGACATGAATCTTTTTACGTGACATACGTTCTACATACTTTCAATCGCTTAAATGTCTTCAATGATGTTTTATAAGCCTAATGCACACTATTTATATTTGTGGGCCATGTGAAATCAATAATCGCATAAATGGCCTTTATTCAATAACTGGATATTTCCTTAAAACTGTGTAAGGGTACAAGAAAAACAATTAAATGTATTACTGTATTATTTACGTCTTTGTAAGAAAACAAAAATGCTCTGTACATCACAAAATAGTATTAGTTTTTTCTATTTAATGAATGTTAAAAATAAGTTAAAGTTTTGGGCCCCAGCGTGAAATTTAAAAAAAAATCAGTAAGTTAAGAATGGCTCCTATAATCTATCTTTCTGAAAGTAAAGCATCTCTACGTATAACTCACTGCAGTCAAAAGGGCACACAAAAAGAACTACATCATGATGATAAATGCGGCTCTTTATTTCGTAGAATACGCAAATAAGCTTCTTATCATCTCTACTTGAATTGAGCATTAGTTGTGTTTTAGAAGTTCAGCTCAATATATGTTATAAACCTACGGAAATTCGCAGGACTCTGGAGCATGTTGCTAGGAATTCACAGGATCCCACCTATAATACTAAGGATCTCGCTTAGTATTCTGATATGATTTGACATCTTAAGATTCCACTACAATATTGTTGAAAAATCCCATATACAAATTTTCAAAAGTTTATTATTCCTAGTAACCTGATATACTAATACTCTCCAAATTTCGCCTAAAACCTTTTGAATATCCTCAAAATTTTGCCAGAAACACTTAAAATACCACTAGAAATCTACAATATCCCGCTAGGGATTCATGGGATGCCCTAATAATTTCTGCATCTTCAGGATCCCGCGAGAAATCCCCAGTGTCCACTAGGAATCTTCTAACATCCTCCAGAATCCGTTGAAATTTCTGAGATGCCCCCTAAAACCATGAACCTCCTGAAGATTCTCCAGAGTTTAGTTATCTTTTATTACACATTTTTTTATAGAATGTTGGATATTCTCCAAAAAACAAACGTTTAACAGAATCTCTGTGTGAAGTGAACTGCAGAATCACTAACGCAATTTATTTCATGAAATTCTTTAAAAGTTGAGATGCACGACTTTTTGCTTTATTTGTTTCTATTACTGCGGTGTGTTTTTACATACGATATGTATGTAATTCCATAAAAATAAGAACAGCAAGCTAAGAAAGTGTGATAAAATTTATTGAAACTCTGTTTGAGTTATACACTTTGTGTTGCTCTTGTGTAAGAGCTTGAGCTTTGTTCAAACGAGCAGTTTCCAAATCTGAATAAAAGTGATTAAGATTGAACCCATGAAACGTTGCGAATGCATGACCAATGACCATTCCGAAGTAAACAAACGCGTACGTTAGCCCGCAGTAGTTGGGGGAGTTTGGGAATATCGCAAACAATGGAGTTCTGAAACATACACACTCAATCTGTTCGGTAAAAATAACTGGGTTTTCGAACTACCGAAAAGGTCAGCTTTCTTTCTATATCATATCGCTTTCTATCTATATCATATCGATAAAAAATAAAACATGGTGAAATTTGCTTTTCGTGACGCGTGGCGACATTTTTCATTTTACTGACTTTTTCGGTAGTTCCAAAACCCAGTAAAATTCTACCGACCCCAGTAATTTAATCTAAGTTTGTAGTCGGGGTGTAGATGACCTGCTGTCCTGGCTTAACCAAAAGACACGATAATACTTACAAAAATTTACATATTTTAGTGGTATGCAAAAATGTTGCCAAAATCGGGGGGTGCCAAAAACGGAGCATGCCAAAAATGGAGCATGCCAAAAACGGAATCCCACTGTATTAAAATAATAACAAAATCAAAAAGTTGTTTGATTTTCATTACCATCGGAACAACAGAAAAAAAGTTTCATCGGGATTCGAACTCGTGCCTTCTGAGTGGTGCTACCACAAGGTCATCTTCACTTCTTGAATGAACGGTGATAAACTTCGATCAGGTAATGTGCACTTTGTCCGACAGGGTTTGATGGCGAAAATGCCATTTTCTGAACAACTACGCGCATCAAGTCCACCTGAGTTGTTCACACAGTATCAGAATAAATAAATACGTTTTTTTTTCATTACGGCTTCTATAAGATTTGATTAACATATTATATAACAAGCCAATGCAATTATTCATTTCATGTAAATATCGTTACTTCATGTCTACATGTGATTTTCAGGTAAACAGTACTTGGTGCGGTGTGGTTGGATAAAATTTCAAAAAAAATAGATCAATATTACGAGTTGCAAGAAAAAATTTGATTCCTGGAAAATCCAGAGCTATCGATCACCAAAATTTTCCACCAAAATGATCATAGTCACCGATGACTTTGAAGCTGCTTATGTTGTATCTGCTGTCACCGTGAAATGTATTATTTCAACGGATTTCGTTGGAGTCCTCGGTTTTCACATGAATCTTTCCTGAAAGATACTAGGCCATGGAGATCTTTTAAATCAATTGCACCTTTACGCCATACAGCTCAATTTGCTTAATGTAACTAAATCGGATATTTAGCTCTCATTTTTGTCAGACTTCGATTAGAAGTGTTTGAATCATAAAAACAACTACACGTGAGACGCTAATTGACACAGCGTAGATGGAATTCATGTACCGTTTTGATTCATATTACGGACACTTAAGGCCTCAGTGAAGTATAACCCAGCTTGGACCATACAAAATAAATCATTCTGTATGATTTTTTAGCGTTATCGAGCGTCGGAAGCCCTTAACTTTCGGATGGTGGGTAAAGAATACGCGTCCGCAACTTGAATAATTTTAAATAAATCAAAACGTGTGACCTTTTCATGATTCTTCTTCCGGATGCTCCCTCACTTTTGCCTCATATTCCGGACGCTTTGATTCGAATTACGGACAGCTCATGATAATCATTAATGGAACAGTCAAATCATCAATTGAAATCGTTCAACCACTTAAGAGACGTCTAAGGTAGTTGGGCATTATAAATTTGCAATGATATTTATGGAAAAAACCTAATAAAACGAGCCTCAAAAATGAGAACTTTTGGACGGCGAAAATTGAAACATTTCGTGTGAAATGTTTCCCATACAAACGAGAGTGTCCGGAATTTGAAGCTGTCCGTAATATGAATCAAAACGGTACATTGTACATGGAGGGGCCGTTTGGAACGTTCTGATGAAGTGAACACAATTCCTCATGTAAAGTGCGGTTTCTAACTAAGTTGGTCTCGAACGTTGTTACCCTTGGTTAAACCGTATACATGTCGGACCGTAATCTACAAGATTCGAACATCTACAAAACATGATTCACATCCACCAAAAGTTTTAATTTAGTAGAATCTCTTAAAGAATGCTTCATTCTCTTTCCGCACTTCACATACCGTTTTGACTCATATTCCGAACACTTAAGGCCAACGGTGACTTCAAATGCATCTGATAGGCATAAATTAACTGATATTTGTAAAACCTTTAATTTCTCCGCAAAGCCTAACTGTTAGCAGTTGGGTGTGCCGATAAAATTGTTCATTTAAACTTGTTTAGTATTGTTTTTACGTAAAAGTATGGAACAACATTTTGCTTCAAATGCCGAACACTGTGTTCATTCTGTCTCATATTCCGAACACTTTGATTCAAATTCCGAACTGTACAAATAATTCATATCCAAATAAATAATTTCGCAAATAAATGTATCTGAGCTAGTTCTACTGGACTCGAACTAGAGAATCATCACTACTGCCGTGGTATAAAATGAATTGGAAGACGTTAAAATTGGATTGCAATTGACTGCCGTTTCCTTGTAATTTGATGACATATTTCAGCGAAACATTTCAACCAAACCGCCATACAAAAACCGAGTGTTCGGAATATGAGTCTGTTCGGAATTGGAGACAAAACGGTACCTTTTGGTACAAATTGTCAATCAGTTGAATTTTGCACTTCAAACGGCAATGCTTACTGTGGTTCATTTCCTCTATGCGGGGATTGCTCACTGCGCGTTATTTCCGCGAAGCAATCCAAATTTTTAAATTTCCCCGCAATACCACCGAAACAATATTAATTTTTAACTAGTGGTCCCGGCAAACTTCGTCTTGCCATCAAGTAGGCTGCTAAAAAATGTAATGGAATCTCCTATACAAAATGAGATGACGTGCGTTGGTTTATGGTTCACTCTGGCTGAACAAAATTGGGTTCGGTTCGGTAAACCGTCGAGTGCAGACGTTCTCTGATTTTGCTCCGCGATTGCTACCGGTTGTAGTGATTTTTTTTTTAAATATACCGGATAATATATAATATATATGAATAAGTACAGTGCATGTGTCTTGTGTGTGTCAGTTTTCATGCATTTGATTGTGATTTGATTAAATTATTGAAATCTTTTCATAAATTTCACACGCGTTGGATGAGGCTGAAAAAGTGAAAAATGCTTTCCCTTCTTTGTATTGTGCTAGTGTTGCAACGAAATGCCGAACATAATCCGAAAACGGACGCGTGTGTGAGCGTGTGTGAGTGATGGTACGCCAATAATAAGTGAATGAACGTCATTCATTAGAGACAGGTCATTCTGGCCATACCTCGACGAGTTGATGCTCATTATGCACTAACACATTTCTTTCGTGGGTAGAAGTAAAAGGTGACAATGTCAGTGTTCCTCACTCCGGGGGGACGCAGCTGCTCTGCTGGTGGGTGTGTGGTAAAAGTTTGTTGTGGGCAATGATGTAAAAGTGATGCGTGCATTTTTAGAACAGCGGGTATGGGATAGTGAGCGTGTAGTGCATTTTGGTTGTATTAAAAATGTGGTAGTGATAGGAATGATATGCAGCAAAAAGCACCCTACTGAGGGTCAGTACTCAGTATGTGTGGATTCATATGTACTGTGGGCGGAGTAATGCAGTTTATCGTGTTTTGTGTAAAGCGATAGAATTGGGGGTACGACAATATATTGTTACTGTGAATTTTTCTGGAAAAGAATTGCTAGAAGACTGGAAGGGCAGGCGCGATTTGCAGTTGCTGTTTAATGAAAAAATAAAATAAATGTGTAGTGTTAATGAAATTTTGAGCAAATTCGCAAGCAAAGTGTTAGTTGTGCGTGAGATTGGAGTATCAACTATTAGAAGATAGTGAAGATAAGCCTCATTAGGAAACATTAATGAGAAATGCCATTTAATTTCGAAGTCGTAGCAAATACTACGACTTGACTTGAACACTTTGGCTCACTATTGACAAACTGGACAACAGCTTCCAACGGTTCCAGCTAATTTGGTGAGATCTTTCCACTTTCTACCACATTTATTTTATATATTCATAATTCATAATACATAAACTGATTTATTGATTATATTTCTAATATATGCATTTTGGGTTGGGTGGGACCATCAGGGCACCCGATTGAAACGAGATGGATAGAAAGAGTGAAACTGTCAACTTCCTATCGCTAACATTTCGTGGAAAAAGGGCGGGCTCTTCTCCCCATCTATTGGGTCTTTCTGGCAAGCAAGGGCTTGATTGTACGACTGTTTGTGTGAGCTTACTTTTGGAAGGAGATTCTTTTTTCCCTGCGGGTTTCGTGTAAGTGTATCTGCTTACGAGTCCGCATTCGTTTTTGGCCCTTCAGACAGGAGTATGATTGAACATAAAGAGTTATACAGTCTTGAACAAATTGTTTTGTTAGAATAGACCATTGCTACCGGTGGATACCTTGCTACAATAGATGGCTGCTCATATCATCATCATCATCACTCTGGCTGAACAAAATTACATTTTTACGTGTCCTTCCAAAGAAAATTTGTGATCTAAGATTACAAGGAACTGTTCAAATTACTTTATATTTATATGGAAGAGAGGTTATGATTATTTTAGTCCTTTGGTGCAAAAAACTCAATTTGGGGAAAAATGGCATTTGGTACGGTTTAGCAGAACCCCAACCATTTGGCCAGCGTGGCACCAGACACACGAATGCTCGTTACTCAAAGACAGCTGCAACGAATTGCTTATTTTTTTTTTCACAACATACTCTCATTAGTGTTCTGTTCCAAAGAGCGAATATCTGAATACGATAAAAATTCTGTCGATCCCTCAACGGATTTCGGAATATCTCAGGATCCAGTTGACCAATGACCAATATTGATACAGATTCTAAAACTAGAAGAGTTTTTGAGAACTTGTGAAATAATGGTGCAAAAATATCGAGAAACAAAAGATAACATTGTATATTATGATTGCGGTAAAATATGAAGCTGCCGGTAGAGGGGTTAATATGGCAAAACCATACTTTCCAATTAGTCATCCAGAAATGCTGTTTTATCATCATAAAAACCAAAAAAGAGCATAATGTTACAATCCAGCATTTGTGCATGTGAAACTGCTTTTAAAAATGTTAATTGAAGATGATTCAGCATTCAAAAAAGTTTAACAGGCGTTGAATGGAGACGGATCTTTAAAAATAAAACATTGAAAAGCGATATTGTTTAGTTATTGTTCCATAGGATCAAAGATGATAAAAAGACCTCCATGTTCCTTGCAGATGTCTTGTAGATCTAGAATGTCAAACTTGGGTACCTTTTGCAGTACCAAGTGATCATATGCAGTACTAGAAGTGTCACCCATTCTAAGCCCGACAACAATGTTTCTTTTTGTCTCTGATAGGATGCCAGCTTGTTGAGTAATATAATCACGATGTGCGTGTTGACATCTATGGAAAATAACAACTAATTTAAAGAGGTATTATAGAGGTGTTCGTACAACAAAATCGCTCAGAAATAATACGATTTGTGCAAAATTAATAAGAGGAACTTCTAGATATGTAACACCATCGACAAACAAGTAGTAAAGAAATTACCTAATATTCAAAATCTGCTCTCGATAAGTGCAAGAATAGAATGTGTGAAAATCAGATTTTTATCTCAACTAGTTTCGGAATGCAGTTTGGTTAAGTCGTGTCCATACTTTCTGGGGTTTATACCATTTAATTCCACTAGAGTTTGTATCCATCCACGCGTGTTTTGACATCAACTGTAAGGTCGTCTTAAGTGTCAGTCTACTGTTGATATTGAAATACGCTTATCTATCGAAGGGTACGATGGTATAGCGCTAAATTAGGTTTACATTTACTTTTAATAATGGCTTTCATGACAATATGAAGTTTTATATCAATCTTCCATCATAACGTTAATAAGAAAATCGTTAAATAATCACTAACAGTTTTAAGGTGCTAAATGCTTCAAAAGAGTTCGTCTTAAGACCACAAAATTTTGACTTTGTCGCTCAGCTAAAAAAGGTTTTGAAAAAAGCCAAAATTACAAAATATGACATTTTAGAAACGTTTTGTAGCATTTTTGTAATTGTAATACAACATGAATAAATCCATATAAAAGCGTTAAAGGATATCGACCAATATCACTTTTGAATTATGACTACAAAGTTTTAGCAAGAATTTTGAAGCAAAGAATACATTGTCTCCTACCGTTAGTTCTGTCAAACAACCAAAAATGCTCAAATGGAAAAAGAACGATTTTTGAAGCAACGAACCGCATCTACGACAAAATTTGTCAACTAAAACATTTTCGACAAAATGCATTGCTGGTGTCTTTTGATCTGGATCATGCGTTTGATCGAGTAAGCCATCAATTTCTACAGCAAACCATGATTAGGATGAATTTCAACGCCAATTTCGTCGAGTTGCTTGCCACGATATGGAACCAATCGTACTCCAAGATTCTGATCAACGGCCACTTGACTCCGGAGCTCAAAATCAACCGATCCGTCCGACAAGACCCACTGTCAATGTATCTGTTTGTGCTGTATCTACAGCCGTTGTTAGACGCCATTTCAAGAAGTTTCCCTAATGCTGTAATGAACGCCTATGCAGACGACATTTCCATGTTCCTAGAAAACGAACGTTCTCTGATGAAAGTGGTCGCTCTCTTCAATGATTTTGGACTAACCTCGGGTGCAGTTTTGAATAAACGGAAAACTCTAGCAGTGATGATTGGCAACGTTGATCTTACGGCTGATTCAGAATGGCTTCACATCGAAAACTACGTTAACATTTTAGGAGTCAAATACGGAGATAACATCAAGCAAGCACAGAAGCTGAACTGGCAGTCCGTTTTGAACGGATTGCGAACCCAGCTTTGGCTGCATCATCCCAGGAAATTAAATCTGTGCCAGAAAATCATTCTGATCAATACGTACATCACCTCAAAACTTTGGTATATGGCCTCTAATATACCTCTCACGAAAGGATTTGCAACAAAAATTCGGGCAGAGCTTGGGAAATTCATTTGGCACGGCCAACCATTGCAAAGAATAGCTTTTGCTAATCTAACGTTACCTAAAACAAGAGGTGGTCTAAATCTACAATGTCCTGAAACAAAGTCGAAAGCTCTGCTTTTGAATCGATTGATGAATCCAGCTGATGAACTTCCGTTCCTGAACAGTCTTCTACAAAATTCTAGCAGTTCCATTCCAGCGTTGTTCAATCATGCATCCTTACTACAAGCAGAACTAGCGCTCCTACCGGAACGTTTAATCAACACACCTTCATCCAGAGAAATTTATCATCACTATCTAGAATTGAAACCTGACCCGGGATTTGTGTCAGCTGATCAACGAAACTGGAAAATGATCTTCAAGAATCTTCACAATAAACATTTATCATCTGCGCAACGCTCAAACTGGTTCGTGGTAATGCACAGAAAAATAAGACATCGAGAGCTACTGTATCAACGGGGTGTAGTGGAGGATCCTTACTGCGAAACATGTCCAGGAGAACTAGAGACCACTATACATAAGCTGTTTCGTTGTCAACGTGTCAGGAATATCTGGAGATATCAACGAAGACAGATAACTAATCACGTACCTGAACTAGGTAGACTAGAACCCGAAGATTTCGTTTATCCAAGCCTTAGAAATATGAATCAAACTACTAAGAATTATATTATAAAAATATTAGGGCTTTACTTCAGTTATTTAGTTGAATCTCCTGAGAACTCAATAGATTTAGATGATTTTGTATTTTATTTAAACATTAACAACTAAGCTGCAAATATAAGGTTTTACAAAAAAATACACTGTAAAAGTGTTACTTGGGTGGCCCTTTAATCAATTTCTGCATCGAGAGAGCATTTTCTTGTTGCAACCTCACTATCATTCAAATCCTTTGAATTCCTCTGTGCCTTTTAATAGATGTGTAAACAGTAAACCCATACTACGACTACTAACTTGTGTTCGTACGCAGACCTATCCCTTCGAATAGGTGGGTTCCTACCTATTCACAACCATTATTGTCGTGTCACGGTATCCCCCGTCAAATTATCCCGAAGAAAGCCATCGTCACATTCTCTGCACATGGGAGCCGAGCAAACCAGCACTTGGCTTGTGGAATTTCTATTAAGCAGCCAGGTTAGTTGTCATGCTATCCCCACACTCCCTCTTTTTCTTTGCTGATACCAGTTCGTGGAGAGCTTTCGCCAGTTTTATGCCGTGAGTAAGGTTTGACATTTTTTTCCATAGCCATTGTCCGCTTACTCTCGTATGGCAAATGTGCTCCCGCTATAAGCTACTCGTATCGAGCATCGTCTTCCGGCGCACGCATCGTAAACCATTATAAGGATATGCGATAGCTTGAATGATTCTGTAAAATGCCACGGAAAACCACAGAACCCAACTAGGTGAAACTAACTTTCCCGATTTTATTACGTTAAATTAGGGAAAAATCCGACGATTTTTTTGATAACAGAATTTTGCAATACAGGTATGTTCCGTTTTTATCAACACGATTAAATGAAATTTAATTCGTTTCGTTTCGAAAAAAAAATATTGCTATATTAAATTTTGTATCGAGTTAGACGAAATTTTTCTATATTTTTTTTCGTTTCGTTATTATAAGTGTTGAAAATTCCACGAGTCGTTTCGTTTCATTAGCACACGAAAAAAAAATCATATCACATACCCTTAGAAACCATCAATTCGAAGCTAAGATTTTTGGCACGGCCGCAAAGCGCAATCCAATCTCCGTATGTAAATTGGAGGTGGCGAGTCTTTCAAAGTCACATTTCTTTTCACTTTCATTCGGTGAATGTTGATGATGTTGAATCGAGCGATCGGGTCTTCTGCACGACGAAAGGCAAGCGACAGAGGACAAAAAGGTATATCTTCGCAGGCACATATAGCAGGTGACAATGATGATGATGATGCTGCAATGCGACACGTTGTGAGAGTGAGAATTGGAGTTTGATTTATGTAATTACCACATGCATAAGTAGGTCTATCTAGGGGTCTCCCGTAGTATAGTAGTTACGACTACGGCTTGAAAGTTAAGCCTGCTGAAGGTAACGAAGTCCGAATTCCAGATAGTCTAGTGCAGTGATCCTCAGCACTGTTTTTTCGACCATTTTTATATCTTATAATGAATAGTTCTCGTGATAATTTAGTTTGGTGTTCTTGATAACTTTGGGAGTAGAACTGCTTTCCGAAGAAAAATAAATCGGAACTTATCAAATTTAAGAGACACAGAAAAACGAAAAAACGAATCCAACTTTGAAAATGCATATTCTCCGTCGTTTTCTAAGTGATTTTCAAAATTTTTGGGCCATTGGATAAGACACTTTTTAAAATCATTCTAAAGTTTAAGCTAAAGTTTTTTGAAAATCTTATACCCAAAGTTTTTTTTAACAAGAGATACTTCTCAGTGAAATCTGGTACGGATTTGTAGAACAAATTAAGCAATGTAAAAATATTTAAGAAAATAAGTTATGGTTTTCTTGATAAAAAAAAAAGTTTCGGAACCGCAATTGATATGTTTGGGTTGATATATAAATTTTTCATTACACTCAAAATTTGTTTTACTCAAGAAACCTCGAATACGTCATTTTTGAACCTTTATTCCTATAAACCAAAATTCCACCCAGTGACACGTAGTTTTTTCAACATGAATTTTATTGTAGAAGCCCAGCAATCATTTTGGGGTAGAAATAGAAAGTTTACCCTCAAAATATCTTTTATTAAAACAAATCACGATTTTTTTATAACACTGTTTGCATGTAAATCTTAATTCAAAGCAACAACTGATGGATTTCTCGAATGAAACATGACTGCTGAAGTCTTTTGAATATTTTTTTTTTCTGCAGACATATATTTTTTGATTGCACTCTTAATTGATTTAAATTTTGAAAATTCCATTTTTTATACTATTTTCCAATAAATCAAAATTCAATGCGATGGCCTTATCGTAAAAATCCTTATCGTAAAAAGCCTTATCGAGGCCTGTGTTTAGAATTTTTATAGAGATCAATGGGCGACCTCTGGCGATTTTTCTATGCAAAAGTAAGTTTTCCCATAGTAAATCCCATACAAACTTTGAACGGCTGGCGCTAAAAAATAGTTTCTTCGATCGAGCTGAAATTTTGCACACTTAATATGGGACCAAAATGAAATCCAAAAAGTGGACTGGAGCGAGAATCTAAATTTTGTCCCACACTACTGGGCATACAGTTATACAATATAAGTTTTTTCAATGTTCATTTTTGTTAAAATACATTTTGAGTGTTTTCATAATTTACTATTTCTTTCCAAAGATGGTCACTGAATTTGAACAAGTAAGTTAAAGCCAAAACAAAATATATGCCGTAGCTTTATATATTGATTTTAAGGATAAGAAGTTTAAAATCTTAAATCAAAAAACAAAAAGATTTATTTGGGTTTTGGTAAAAAAAATGATTTACGTGTAATCCAAAATAACTTTGTCTGCCTAAATGCGTTCTACAAGCAAATTTATACTGACTTCTACAAGCAAATTTATACTGAAAGAGCCAGATATCATCGCTATGAATTTTGATATAAATGCAAACACATTTTGAGTGTAATCATCAATATAATTTCTACCTGAAATACTCACTGGACTGCTTCAGTCAAATTGATGTCAATAAAATCAAACGTCATAGCTTTGAATTTTGTTTTATAGGCAAACAGTTTCAAATAAAAGGTATTTATTATTATTTTTTAGTAAAATAAATTTTGAGTGTACCCAAAAAACTCTGTTTCAGCTAAACCGATATCACTGCACTTCTTCAAAAACTTTTATGTCGAAAAAACTGTATGTCATCGCTTTGAATTTCGTTTTTTTGTCGAAAATATTTTTTAAAATGCTTGGAAGTGTCTATTGTTAAATAACATTGGGTAGACGCATTTTGTTTTGAGACAAATAAAATGGACGATGATCTTGAATTATGCTCCATTGCTACGGTTCTATTGCTGAAAGAAAGCATTGTCAAAGTTGGACTTTCGAGTTTTTCAGTGGGTTGGACGATACCTTGTACCTGGTGTATTTAATCATGCTGTAGTGCCACCTGTTGAGTGAATTCCGAAATGCAGTCAAACCTCCGTGAGTCGATTTTGAAGGGACCATCAATTCATGGAATTATCGAGTCATGGAACAGATATTCCTTGGAAAGCTGTTTGAAGGGGCCATCATAGTAATCATGATTTTATGTTTGTAGTGTGGTTACATAAGTCGATATCGAGTAATGGAACATCGACTCATCGAGGGATGATGGCAACTGAGTGGAAGTTATCAGGTCTATGACCAAGTTCTCCAAACATGAAATCATTATATTTTGTATCGTTTCCAAGTTATTTGCGCAAATTACTACACATATGTCCTCAAAATAGAACGCTGGGCATAAACGGGTTAAGAATGGCTGTATCTATTGTCGCTTTCAAAAGTTTCATAGCACGTCTAGTTTTTGAGATATAGGCTATTGGAAATGCTACATATGACTATTTATGCCAACTTGTATGCAAGTTTGATAGCTTGTATGGCAGTTTATTTGCTTAGTTTGTCACAGAATTCAAACTTCATGTGTAAAACAATACTTACCAACAAAGTTCATAATACTTTCAATGCTCAAAAGTTATTTTTGATGGTTTAGAAAAATATTGTACTGTGCCATATAAGAGAAACAAAGAATTTTGTACGGAGCCTGCAAGGATGTTGAAACAATCGATATATTCTAAATTTATTCGTGCATATTCCACCAAATTATAATAAGAGACCAAAGAAGAAACTTAGGAGATAAGATTTTTAATAGCATCAGATCAGACATTTCCCTAAGATATAAGAATATTTGTTTTTAGAATTCAACGTGAGATGACGACAAGTATTACTGTATGTTTTTTTTTAAGATTTTTTCATCAGAAATTTATTGAGGTATTTGTCCAAATGTTAAGATATTGCTCTGACAATTTCTAAAGGAATTCATTTAGTGATTTTTTCCCAAGAAATTTCTCCGCAAATTATCCTAGGGAAATTCTTCAAGATTTTTGTTTAGGATACCTCAAGACCCTACCAAGGAGAACCATAGAAATGGAATTTCTCCAACGATTATTTCAGAAACCATCTGAATTCCTCCAAAAATTCTTTGGGAAAATCTTCCAAGATTCCTGTTTCTAAATTTATCTGGGAACATCTTCCAAGATTCCTGGTTGAAACGTCTTTAAAAAATTAAACAGAAATTTCTCCAGAAATTACTAGGTATTTCCATTAAAATTGTCTTTCAGGTTTCACATAAGATTTTAATCGGGGATTTCTCTGAAGATACCTTCAGAAATTGGTCAAGAAATTTCTTCTAACAGAAATTCCTCTAATAATTTTTCGAGATGTTCTCAAGTAAGTCCGTTTGCGTCCATGAGTCCTCTCGTGGTGTAGGGGTAACGCGCCCTGTGAACAGAAACTCGTGTGTTTGATTCTCACAATTACAAAGTATATGTGATATTTTAGTTTAACCGTAGTTGATCAAACTTTCAATCGGCTGGTTAGCTCATAACTAAAAAGTCTTTAAATTTTCCAGTCTCTTCCAGGTACGTCGCAAGGGAAATGCTGAGTATTCGTTTATTTTCTAAAAAATCTAAATAAAATCCTAGAGTTATGAACAAGAATCTCTGAAATAACTTCTGCACTCCTGAGGAAGTTTTATAAGATTTCCTAGATAATTTGCTAAGACAATCGAAAAAAAATCGAACGAAGCTCGGGATAGTATTTAGCAGGATTTTTAAAGAAATTTTTCGATAAACATTGAACAGTACTTATATAGAAATTGGTGTAGGGATGATCAGAGGAATTATTGGAAAAGTAGTATAAACAGATGTGAAAACTTAAATAAACTTAAAGAAATTGCTTGGGAATACTTCAAGGAACTTTTCAAGAAATATTTGGTGAAACTTCAGAAGTGATACTTGGATGAAATACTGGAAAAAATTATAGCAGAAAATAGATTTGTTCAAAGAATTCCTCGACGAATTTTAGATGTCTGGGAAGAAACGTGGAAGAGTTCTTGAAGCAACCCATATAAACAGGCGGATGCATTCGTGCAGGTTTTCTTTAAAAAAAAAAAAATGATCCTACTGAAATGAAGCTATTTTTTCTAACGCTTTGAAGATTTTCTCTGTTGAAAGGTTTCCTACCTAGAGTAACAACTGGAGCATCCGGAGAAGTCTTAGTGAAAACAATATTTGAAGGGAATTCTTGGATAGATTTTGAAAAAAACAAGGTAATACCAGAGGAAATTATAGGATGGAATAGCTTTGAAGTTCTCAAGGATGTCCTGGAGCTAGTTTCTATGAATCCTTTGAAAAAGCGCTGTAAGATTTCTTAGGAGAATTGGTAGAGATATTAATAGAAGAACTTCTGGAGAGATCCCTGTAGGAGACCCTGAAAGTATTTTGAATAAAATCACTATGATAATTCCTGAAGCTTTTCCTCGGGGTATCTGAGACGATTTTCTCGAAGAGTCTGACGAACCCTTTATTGTCTCTGAATGTTTCTTTGGGGCCTGTACAACAGGATTTAATGCAAGCCGAATGAGGAGAAAAGACACTTTAGGGACCATTTTGGTTAGTATAGATACTTTAGAGAACATCCATAAAAAATAGAGACTTTTAGAGACGTTAAAATAGAAACCAAGTCTCTGAAAAAACAACTAGCAGTCCTACCATTAGGATCATTTATTGGATCAACTTAAGTTATCATTCATGAAAACGAGAATATCATTTATATGTATATTATTTTTAAATTATCAAACAAATTTGACAAAAATAGACCAAACTGCTTGCCTTGGCAAATAGTGAGGGAGTTTCAATTTCTTAATTTATTTCTTTTCTAGCCATAAAAGATTAACAATTAAAATCATTTATCAAGAATAAACTAAGAACTACTTCCAGAAATTGCTGAAGGAATTCAGAATCAGCCAAGAACTTCTAGAGAGTGTGCTCTGGGAGTTCTAAGGAAATTGCTCTGAAAATCGTCAATAGATTCAGAAATGCTTTGATAGATTATATCAGGAATGATCGTACGTTCAGAAATCGCTAGCACCATCACACTCGTGCTGTGTATAACACGATGCGACTGGTATTAGCTTAATTCATTAGTTTATCCGAAGATTCTTGAACTATTTTCTGATGATTCTCTATGGATTTTAGAAACTTCTCAAGAATTACTTCCAGGAATGCTCAGGTAATTTGTCCCAGAACTTTTACAGGCATAGAGGATTGCTCCACACAGCTATTCAGCAAGACCGTCCTGGGATTTTAGGGAAACATCGTTACAATCTTCTATTGCCACTATTAATGCGTTATATATTTAGGTCAAATTAGGTTAATTGAATTGAAAACATGTTTTTTTCTCTTATAAGCAGGTGAAATCAAATCAGCTGTAAAAAATCTGCACTGCTACGGCAAATGAAATGTAATATGTTGTTAACAAAATGGTTATAAAATATTAAATTTGTTTTACCAAATAAGTATGATAGTGTTGTATAACACAGAACACTTAGATATAAGAAATGAATGTAATGTTAGGTTTGATACAAATAAAAAATTAAAAAAATACCGTCCTGAGGGTTGCGGATTCGATCCTGGACCGTTACGAAAAGATCCTGGTCCGACCAGAAATCGAACTCAGATACCTTCAGCATGGCTTTGCTTTAAAGCCGCGTGCTCTAACCACTCGGCTAAGAAAGGTCCCTATCGACCATAGTAGAATCATTTAGACATCCAATGACACCTATTACGTTACCATTCTGACAACCGTCTCTGCCAGCTATATCATCCAACATTTTCCCTTATTACTAATGTTACCTACTCTTCTCTTGAGCTCAACGACCACAGCTGTGCTATCAGGTAACACGAATAGCAAAAAAAAAACTACAATTGCAAACTGCATAACACAAAACACCTAGACAAGCGCCACGCCAAATCACTCTCACCGTCATCCATCCTATCCATCAATCGAAATCGGACAATTGCAGCTCTCAAAAAGTGAGCACGATCGTCACTAGTAGATAAATCGCCAAATCGTAGACCGCACGAGGCCTCTTGAGACCCAATCGAGAGTAGAGACCTCCTGAAGTCCTGAGTAAGAGAGCCTCGACTCAGCTCAAGTTACTAACCCGGCAGCTTGTGAATGGATCCATGCAGAAAAAATGCTCCCCCATCCGAATGGTTTGCAGTGGCAAAAGGTTTTTATGACTATGAGGAAATAAAAGTGATTCATAGAAAATAAAAAAACAACTTAATGACAAATGACGCTACAGTCAACTCTCCCTTACTCAATATTTCGTATCTTGATATCGATTTAGAGTACTACAGTCGCCTCTCCATATCTCGATATCGAAGGGACCATCGAGATAAGGAGAGATCGAGACATAGAACATTTTTTAACGAATACTAGATTGAAAATCACTCCGTTGCCAGGAAAATTGAAAACAAACAGACGTCATTTCGTCTTCGCAAATTGTTTTGAATCTCTAAAATCTAGTCTAGTAACCTTTGATAATGGGCATATCGACATACGGAGAGAAATTTGGGGGCGAAATCCCATCGAGATAGGGAGATATCGAGACAAGGAGCATATCGAGATATGGAGAGCGAAAATGTATGCAGAATGAAGGGACCGAAAAAATCATCGACATAGGGAGAGATATCGAGATGTAGAACATCGTGATGTGGAGAGTCGACTGTATACCAAAAGATGGTGTGCCGACAAGACCCCTCGTTTCGACAACCTTAACTAGCACAGTGCATTCAGAGAGGCAAAGTTAGCTTTGAAAAAGAAAATCAAGATTCGTAAAACGGGCATGCTTTGGTAGTCTATGCCAGAGTGCCGTTTCGAGTCCGTGGGGTGACACCTTCAGAGTGGTAATGGCTAAAACCAAAGGTGCCATAGCGCCCCAAGAAAAGCCGCCCGAGTTGCTGCGATCGATAATCGATGTACTCTTCCCGCATTATTCTACAACCCCACAGCCCCCAACGCCGTATGCGGCAGATGAAGGAGAAGAATTGGCGAAGATGACGAATGAAGAGCTGGCAGAAGTCGTGAAATCACTCGCGTCAAACAAGGCACCGGGACCCGATGGAATCCCGTATTTTGCCATGAAAGCGACAGTGAATGTAGATTCGGACATGTTCAGAACCACGATGCAACGCTGCATAGATCGAGAAATCTTCCCGGATGTATGGAAGAAATTGGTGCTACTACCAAGGTGGGGAAACCACCAGGTGACTCGTCGGCGTATATACCTATCTGTCTACTAGATACGTTATTGGAGAGGTTGATCCTCAACCGTATACGGAAGGTGCGGACGGCCTGTCCAACAACCAATTTGGATTCAGGAAAGGTAAATCTACTCTGAACGCTATCCAGTTATTCGTTCAGACAGCTGAGGTGGCAATCGAGCATTAAAAGAGCGGCATCCATTACTGCGCGATTATCACTATGGATGTGAAGAATGCGTTCAACAGCGCAAGCTGGGAAGCGATAGCCCTCGTACTTCACCACCTCAAGGTACCGATGCAGTTGTGTAAGCTGCTAGAAAGCTGTTTTGACTGTAGGATACTACTGTATGACACAGAGAAGGGGCACAAAAGCGTTCGATGTACCGCGGGAGTACCTCGAGGTTCAATCCTTGGTCCGATGTTATGGAATGCGATATACGTTGACGTACTAAGGCTGCCCTTCCGACAGGTGTTAAGCTTGTTGGTTTTGTCGACGATATCACCCAAGTGGTCTATGGCGAATCGATGGAGGAAGTAGAGTTGACAGCAGCGCACTTTATTTCCATAGCTGATGAGCTTGAGCTTGATTGGCTGCCCGTGGATGCTACTCCAGTATCGCCAGATCAACTGCACTTACACAAGGAACCAACCGAATGACTGCTTGGGGCTAACAGGCATCCTCAGTGTAAGTGCTGCTGATGTTCTATTTTTTAGGCGACAATGGTGCCTGCCACGTCAGAATGCAGTCCAATGTGGAGATGGGGGATTAAATGATGTTTTGCACTTATATCGGCCCACTATAGATCGTAGAGTCCGACTGCATCTACGCCAGTTCATGCGGTAGTGTATGGATTGGGGGAAAGGCGTGGCAGAGAGGTTTGCTTTTGATACATAGACTGCCTATGTAGGGTAACTGGGGGTAAAATGCGCCCTCTAAGGAAGGAAGCGTTTTTAACTATGAAGAACATTATTATAAGACTTTTTTTTATCCATTTTCTCATGGACAAACATGTTTTCTATCCACTAGTAGAAACAGTTATCCATTTTCTTTTTGCAGGAGTAAATAAATAATTTTTTTAAATGCTTGCTTATCTGCATTTTTATTTTTTGCGGGGTGATCGAGCGTGGAGCTCTAATTGCCGGCCACCGGAGGTTTTACTACCCGCTATTTACAATAGCGGCGCACCAAATCACGGGATCGTGAAATTCACCACCACAGCACTTCACTATTATTCATCGAAAGTAGAATCCACAACTTGCACTAATTTCCGCGAACAATTAACGCGCGCGATCTCTACTCTAAAAGGGTTGGTTTTTGCCACCGTTGGCCACAGCCGAAGATATAATTTCGGATTCGAGATAGAGATCGATTTAATTTGCACTTGCACTTGATTTATTGCGCGGAACGGACGAGGAAAAGAACAAACGCTAGCGATCGTTTTGGGTGTCTATTTGGTACTGCTTTTGTGATGCTGGATATTGGGTGTGTTACGTAATACAGTTCGATTTCTTCTACATGGGGTTTGAATGGTGGAGAGTGTATGGTGTGTACAATATGATCTTACAGTTACTTCTACAATTATGGGGACGGTTTGCATACTAATTCAATTGATTTGGTTTGAGGTGAAGTTCAGGGTAACTTAAATCTAAGACTATTTACAATGTTAGCTATTTACAATATATACACACTGATCAGCGTACTGATCATTCCGGCCACCTTGAAACGGCCACACTGTTTCAACTCTCACTGTTGACCTTCTCTCACGACTCTCTTAAACCTCGGCTGACTTCGGGTGACGACATGGGTGACGAACACGATGAACTTCGGGACGTCGTCGGATCTCATTCATCAATTGCATCAAATAAGAATGGGCTCATTCAGCAGACAGCGTACGGGACACGAACGAGAGCGGCGATTTGATATGGTGATGAGAGCAGAATGATGTCTGTGAAAAGAGATACCCGGTAGAACGAACAGGGACTAGTAAAAAGGTTGGAACGCTAATCACCTGTTAGCTATCCAAACATGCGTTGAGACAGTTTCGGACTGCTCTACCGATCTTTGTAGGGTCTGCTTACGATTCGGTTGATTGGTGATCTTCTTCGGTTTGAATTGGCAGGAGGGCCACCTTGGCGACTGAGCGTACGACGTTCTCCGCGGTAGCTGTCTTCAGACTGACTACACGGACGATTCCATCCTTGCCTGGGTGAAGCTTTGTAATGCGGCCTAAAGGCCACTGCGCTGGTGGGAGATTTTCCTCCTTGATGACCACAATCCGTCCCAACTTAAGGTTCACCGGTGACTTGCATCCTTTATTGGCTCGTGCTTGAAGTTGGGCGAGGTATTCCGGATACCACCTGGTCCAGATACGCTGAAGCTGTTTGGTTGTACGCTGCCAGTGATCCAGACGGTTGTCAGGAATATTGGCAACATCAGCTTCCGGAACTGCTTGTAGGTTCGAGCCAACGAGAAAGTGCCCAGGTGTGAGCGCTTCGAGGTCGGTGGATTCGGTTGGGATCGGAGTTAGTGGACGGGAATTCAGACACATTTCGATTTGTGCTAGCAGGGTTGTCATGTCTTCCCAGCTGAGGGATGTCTGACCGACTTCTCGGAGAAGATGATGCTTGCACGATTTCACTGCCGCCTCCCACAAACCTCCGAAATGTGGGGCACGTGGCGGAATAAACTTCCACTGGATTTCCTGGTCTGCACACCAACGGTTGATTGCCTCACGATCGCTGTTGTTGATCTTCAGCATTTCATAAAGACGGTGCAACAAATTTGCTGCACCCTTGAATGCGGTTCCGTTATCGGAGTGGAGCTCCTGGATACGGCCGCGGCGAGCGATGAAGCGACGTAGAGCGGATAAAAATGCTGGCGTGGACAGGTCGGAAACCAGTTCAATATGCACTGCTCTCGTGGAGAAGCACACAAAAATGGCTATGTAAGCCTTGGTCGGCGATCGATTTCGAATGGGAGACTTGAGGTACACTGGGCCACAGTAATCCACTCCAGAAATTGAAAAAGGGCGCGCCGGTGTGACACGTGATATCGGCAAATCTGCAGTGCTTTGCTGGATGAGGTTCGGCTTTATGCGGAAGCACTTGACGCAACGATGGTAGGTCGAACGAGTCAGATCTCTCCCTCCAAGGATCCAATACCTTTGGCGCAACGTGGATAACATCAGTTGCGGACCCGCATGGAGGAGAGTTTTATGGTAGTGGTCGGCAAGCAAGCGGGAAAATGGATGTTTCGCTGACAGGATTATGGGATGTTTGCTTGCTTCTGATGCATTAGCGTTCTCAAGCCGGCCTCCAACGCGAAGGATGCCGTCATCGCTTAGACGCGGCTTCAACCATTTTAGCAGTGCGCCTTTCACGACACCGGTGGCATGTAGCTCGGATAGTTCTTCCGAAAAGGTTTGTTGTTGTGCTAAACGAGCTAGGGCTTGGTCGGACTTCATCAGATCTACCGTGGTTAGAATAAGCGATCTGTCTTCGGTAGACTGCTGTACTACGGCTTGGAGGGAACGGATGTACTTGATGCAGTACGCAACCACACGACGAAGTTTGGTGTACGTGGAGAAGCGTGAAAACAGATGATCGGCAAACTGGACTCCTTCACTCTCCAACGATACCAGCGTAACCTTGCGTGCTTCTTCAGCGACTAACGAAGACTCTTCTTGTGGGATGCTTGCATCGGGCCAATGACTGGGAGATTGTGAGAGCCATGCCGGACCGTTCCACCATCGAGATTGGTTTGGCAGTTCGGTTGGCATCAGGCCTCGGGATAGTTCATCGGCAGGATAGTCTATTCCGGAAACATGTTTCCAGGAATGTCCTTCGGTGTTTGATTGGATCGTCGATACTCGATTTGCCACGAATGTTTTCCAGCGATTCGGAGCGGAATTGAGCCATTGCAGAACAGTGGTTGAATCTGTCCAGAAGAAGACATCGGCTGTTATGCGTAATGATTGTTCAACCTTCTGGAACAGTCTGGTGGACAGGACAGCTGCGCTGAGCTCGAGACGGGCGATGGAATGCTTGGTTGCGAGAGGTGCGACCTTCGACTTGGACGTGAGCAGTCTCACGGTTATACAATCATCGCCTTCGGAGCGAACGTAGCAACAGGCACCATAGGCCAACTCCGACGCATCGGAAAAGAAGTGTAGCTGAATACTGGGTGCACCGGCAAAGGAAATGAATCGAGGAATCCGAAGTTCGGAGAGAACATCCAATGTGGCGTGATATTTCTTCCATTCTTCTTTCAATTTAGGTGGAAGCGGTCTGTCCCACTCGTAGGGATGATTGTCCTCGGTCTTCAGCTTCCAAAGCCGCTGCATGAACATCTTGGCGGTAGCTATCACAGGGCCGACGAGGCCCAACGGATCGAATATTCTGGCGATGTACGAAATAATCTTGCGTTTGGTTAGAATCGGTGCTGGAAGTGGCATTTCGACGTTGAAACGTAGCATATCCGTCCTTGTATCCCAAACAAGTCCCAATGTTAAGACGGATTGGTCGTCTTGCAGATCGTGAAGTGGTTTGATTGCCAGATCCTCGGGTGGTACTTCGGCCAGTGCATCTGGTTCATTGGAGGCCCACTTCCTCAACGGGAATCCAGCGGATGCAAGCATATTGGTGATTTGGCAACGTTTCTCGATGGCAGCTTCCACATTGTCTACTCCGGAGAGCAGGTCATCGACGTAGAAGTCTTCAACGACGGCTTGAACGGCTTCTGGATACTTATCTCCTTCATCCTGGGCCAACTGCAGCAGGGTTCGAGTGGCCAGGTATGGAGCAGCTGCCGTACCGTATGTGACGGTGAGAAGTTCGTAGGTAGCGAGCGGCTCGGATGGATTTCGACGAAACAGGATGCGCAGAAAATGCTGATCGACGGAATGATGGAGGACTTGTCGATACATTTTCTCCACATCTGCCACAAATGCGACTACGTGGAAACGGAAGCGAATGATGGTATTGACTAAAGGCTGTTGCACAACTGGACCGACGAGGAGTGTATCGTTCAGAGACACAGCGGAAGATGTCTTGCAGGACGCGTCGAACACTACGCGCACCTTGGTGGTGGTGCTGCTCTCCTTAAACACTGGATGGTGGGGCAGGTAACAGTGGGGCACATCGTCGTCAACAACATCGAGTTTGCGCATGTGACCGAGGTGAAGGTATTCGTCGATGAACTCGTGGTAGGTTTGCTTTAAGGCGGAATCTTTCTCAAGGCGTCTCTCGAGGCTGTAGTAGCGGCGAGTGGCAATTGTTCGAGAGTCGCCGAGGGTGACTTGCGGATCTTCGGACCGAGGAAGGCGTACGACGTACCTTCCGGAGTGAGTTCGGGTGGTAGTGTTGGCATAAATTTCTTCGCATCGTTTTTCCTCAGTGGAATACGTAGGGCCATAATCGACGGCTTCGAGTTCCCAGAATCTCTGAAGCGCTGTTTCTAGAGATCGATCGACTGTCGACAGGTAGCACACCGGTGGTGCAATGGAGGAGTTAATGGCAGTTTTTCCAGAGACTGTCCATCCGAAAAGGGTGTCAACCAAGAAAGGTAGACCGTCACCGAGTGACAGACGGTTACCTGTGTGGATTTCATGGTAACATTCACCGCCGATGATAATGTCGATCATGCCCGGAACATTAAAGTTCGGATCTGCTAGTGGAAGCTTTGGTATGTTCCATGATGCAGTATTTATAGCGATAGTGGGTAGATTGGCAGTAGGTTTCTTCATGATTAGGAATTCGAGTGTGGTGGAAAAGGGTTTAGATTGGGATTTGATCGTTGCGGAGATCTGCCGCTTGATCTGCTTCATTGATTCTCCGATTCCAGCAACTGCAATATCTACGACGGCTTGACGGGTGGCAAGAGCATTTGCCAGCTTCTTGGTGATGAAGTTTGACATTGCAGCGGAATCAAGAAGTGCTCGGGCGGTGATTTCTTTGCCGTGCTTGTCGACGATGGAGAGAACAACCGTTTCCAATAGGACCGTGCTTCTACTTGATTGAACGGATAGATTCACTTCGGGTGGATTCGACGATCCAGCGGTCCCAACGTTCGCTGACGTGGATGGAATTGGTTGCTGCATAGACGTGTTCGACGAGCCGGCAGGGTTCGGCGTGGATCTTGCTGGTGCAACTTGGTCGTGCAATAACGTGTGGTGCTTGGCGTGGCACGTTCTGCACGAAAACTTCGACTTACACACCTTCGCTTGATGGTTTGGGCGGAAACAGTTCCAACATAAACTTCGCTGTAAAACCAACTCTCGACGTTGCAAGACTGGCATATTGACAAACGTCGGACATTGGAACAGCTGGTGCTTCTGTGGGCAAGCATGGCATTGTGGAACGATTGATTTGGGTTCGTTGGTAGCACTGTTGACGATTGACTTGACTGTGGAGGATTTCTTCGGAACTGGGCCGGCCACCTTGATGCTGGACCCTTGGGAACGATACTGCAGATCACTAGAGACGGACTTCAGCATCCGGACTTGTTGCGTGAGGAACTCGATCAGTTCATCATACTTGACTTCGTCTTTCTGTCGAGTTTCCTGCTCCCAGGCACGCAACGTGTAGGAATCGAGCTTGTTGCAGAGAATGAACGTGAGCGGGGTGTCCCAATGCTGAATTGGTTCACCAAGTTTTGCTAAAGCCTTCACGTGTCGTTGGAAGTCGTCCACCAGAGTGTTCAGCTCCTGCGCCGACTCACGCTTCATCGATGGCAGTTCGAATAATCGCCGAAACAACTACTTCCGCAAAAACCGCTTGTTGTCGTATCTCTTCATGAGCGCATCCCAGGTTGGTGCGTAGTTGTCCGCTTGGATATCGACACTCTCAAACGGCTTCCTGGCATCTCCTTCCAAAGACTGCAGCAGATATTGCAACTTGTTCACCATAGGAATGTCATCGTTGCCGTGGATCATGGATAGAAAATTATCCCGGAACGAAATCCAGCGCGATTCGTCTCCAGAGAACTTTGGCAGGTCGATTTTCGGCAAACGATGATGGAATCCAGTCACGTTATGAAGCGGAGCTAGTGTTGATGACGTCATCGTTGAATTAAGAAGCGGATGATTCCGCTCCGTGGGTCGCTTGGCGAGAAGAAAGCCCTTCATCTTGCAGAACCGGTTCTCAAACTCATTCCGCATCGCCATGTGGTGTTCGAAGTTTTCCTCATCGTCTAGCTTCTCGATCTCGGACTGGATATGCAGAAACTCCTTGTTGGTTCTGTTCAACGTTTCCAGCCGCACGACGACTTCACCAGAATCCCTTTCGTGGTCGTATTCGCTAATGAACCTTTCCACCACATCTCGCGTTGCCAATACCCGTTTGAGAATCAGCTTATCCTCCGCCAACTTCTTGTCCTTCTTGCCCGTCATCACTTACTACCACCACGAATCACTTGACTGCGCGAACCGAAACGTGAACAACACAAAATCGCACGAATAACTCCTTCCCGTCGCGTTGTGCTGCTCGTACGCGAACGACGGAAACACCACGGATAATCGAACGTGTATCTCCTTCCCGTCGCGTCACGTGATGCTTCTACGCGAACACGGAACGAACGACCGATAGAGAACACGTAAAATCGTAACGAATAATCCTTCCCGACGCGGTTACGTGTCTCCTTAAACGATTCGCGGATCCGCTAAAAACGCCACCGCGCAATCGTAGGAAATTGAAAATCAATTAAAAATTAAATGATTTATTTGGGTTTGCCACCGAACCAACAAACGTGTGCGACACTGTATAGTGCACCTAAGGCAATTATCAAACAGGCTAATTGGGTGAGCCTATATTCCACCGCATATGATTTTGCCAAACTTCTACGTGCGCTTATTCAACATACAAACGATTCGATCGTTCTTCGCCTAGCAATACAAGCATGCAACGTTACACGTTATTCCTCACACAGTACGTACTATGGGCTTCTGTACTGGGGGCAAAGGTTGGCGCCGATCGTGTGTGCAGCAAAGTGTGGCTCAATAGAAATGAGTGTGAATGGCCTACCTTCTGTGGTCAACGTCCTCTGACCACTTACCACAATGGCGAATACCACCAATTCGCGCGTCGATTTGGGCTTGGATGCTTCCTCCGATCCGGTTCGAAGGACCAATGCTCGAGCGTGGAGCTCTAATTGCCGGCCACCGGAGGTTTTACTACCCGCTATTTACAATAGCGGCGCACCAAATCACGGGATCGTGAAATTCACCACCACAGCACTTCACTATTATTCATCGAAAGTAGAATCCACAACTTGCACTAATTTCCGCGAACAATTAACGCGCGCGATCTCTACTCTAAAAGGGTTGGTTTTTGCCACCGTTGGCCACAGCCGAAGATATAATTTCGGATTCGAGATAGAGATCGATTTAATTTGCACTTGCACTTGATTTATTGCGCGGAACGGACGAGGAAAAGAACAAACGCTAGCGATCGTTTTGGGTGTCTATTTGGTACTGCTTTTGTGATGCTGGATATTGGGTGTGTTACGTAATACAGTTCGATTTCTTCTACATGGGGTTTGAATGGTGGAGAGTGTATGGTGTGTACAATATGATCTTACAGTTACTTCTACAATTATGGGGACGGTTTGCATACTAATTCAATTGATTTGGTTTGAGGTGAAGTTCAGGGTAACTTAAATCTAAGACTATTTACAATGTTAGCTATTTACAATATATACACACTGATCAGCGTACTGATCACGGGGTAAAACGCGCCACCTGATCTCGGCGTTGGCCGTTCGCGCGCACGCATGCGCAATCATGCTTGCAAATACGTTGCATACATAAGGGCGTTTAATCAGATGTTATTGTTCGATTGTAGTATACATGCTGATTCGAAAAATGTGCATTTGTAAGGTTCAAATTGGCACGTAACTACAGCTTGGCATTACGTTTGCTAGAATTTGAATTCAAACGGCTGTTTTAGTGTTATGAAGTAGGTGTGCCCGTTTTGCCCCACGAGTTGATTAAAGTTTAAGTCCTTCAATACGCTTTTTAAGGATAGATTCAACACTTTTTTTGTATGAAATACAAACTATGGGAGTGCACAAGTCGATTCTCGGTGATAGTTTCGAAAATTTTGTTGTTTATCGGCCTGAAAAATGGCCTAGAAAAAAACACAAAATTACAACGAAAACAGCGAGAAACGTTTTTTCGAGTTTTTTACGATTTTTACCAGGAAAACAATTAAAAATATTTATAGAGAAGCATTTTAATACCTTTTCCATTATCTCGGATGAAAAACAGCGTCCCAAAGCAAGTAGTTCGTTCAAAACAAGGGTGGCGCGTTTAACCCCAACGGAGCATTTTACACCCAGTTCTCCTATCAGCTGTAAGGAAAGGCATGCGCGTGGAAGAATGGAAGCGTTAGTGAAACGGTTTCTTGTCCGTCTCTGGTTCTAGCGTTTGCTATGAACGAATAGTTTCAGTGTGATAAGGGCTGTTCATTTCAGAAAGTGGACACCTAAATATTAGCATTTTGGTGTAAAAATTTCATAAAAACAAATAAAATTTTGTTTCTGTTTGATCTCAAGTGTTTATTTTGACAGCAGACAAAAGTTGACAAAGAAAAAATATAAATTCTAAACGATGGGTCGAATTGACATGGCGTTTCTCATTTTTTTTCTGCACAAATGGTGTACACAAAAACTGCCGTTCCGAGATTTGGCTTAAATCGCGAAGTGCCCAAATTGAATTTTTTCAACGCTGTGGCCAAAACAGATATTCCTGACGACGTACGATACATCCCAACAGAAAAAATTGGGAAAAATGATTTGGTATGGCGAACAATTTGCTCCTGCGGTATGAAAGTACTACATATTTCACGACGGGTTCAATCAACGGCGAAAATTACAGAACTGAATGTATTAAAAAATGGTTTCTGCCCATCTACTGAAAGCATACCATGCCTCCATTGTTTTTGCCAGACCTAGCATCGGCTCACTATGCTTCAGAGTGATTCCAAGCAACAGCACCAAAATTTGGTAAAATTTTTAATTCATTTTTTTCTATTGAGCTGAAACTTTGCACAGTTTTCCAGTTCCATCTAAATCGTCATTTTCCGATATCAAATCTTCAAGTTGAGTCACGACTAACTTTTCAAAAGGGTGTATGTGAAAATGGTTCAAAAATATTCAAAAAGCTGCACAGCAAAAACGGTTCGTTCGATTGTTAGACATCTAAAGAAACAAAGTTAGACAACTAAATAAAGATTCCAAAAAAAAAAATACACACAGTAAAAAAATTTTTTTTTGCATTACAAAACATAATTTTTGACACAAAAACTCAAATATCTCAAAACCCTATCGGAATACCAACGTAATTTTTTGAGGGAAAACGGTCCATTATATTAGCTATCTACCATAAAAATTTGATGGTAAACCAATAAACAAAAAAGTTATGACATTTCAAACATGTCACAATTTTCACATTTAGTAGAAAAAAAAATTTTTTTTCGGTGTAAATTATTACGGGAACCGCAGTTTGTTGCTGATTTTATTGTTAAGGGCCTTGCGTGAATTAAACAAGTCGTTTTCATGTATTCATTAGTATTATGTATATTATATGTATAAATATTATGTATATGTATAAATATTATATGTATATGTATATATGTATAAATTAAAACAAATTAACAGATTACACGAAAATAATTTTTTTTTACCAGGATATTTTTTTTAGAGTATGATCGATGAGTTTCTGAATGTTATATATAAACTTTAAAAGTTTTGGATTTGGGTATGCGTTATGAGATCATGAAAACATTTTATTAAAACTTATTTATTTATTTATTGTTATTCATTTTTTTTACAATATCGAACACTTTTGCATCATTATCAGTACAGTTCGAGTATAGTTTTGCTTTAATTTTATTTTCTGACAATGGAATGAAACAGTGAAATTTTTGGGTTCCTTGGATCGTTTTCGCGTTATTATATTGCTCGCTGAGCTCTGATGCCGTTAATTCGTACTCTTCAGTAGTAGTAAAACAAAATGATAATTTTGTTAAATCTTCTTCTTTTCTGCGATTCGCCCAATCAAATAGTTCTTTTGCAGTTTTAATTGGATGCTCACGTTCTTTGGCTAAACTTGCTCTTGTGGCCATGCGCTTTATGGTTCCTCCAATAGCATCACAAGGACCTTTGCCATGTGACGTAGCAAAGAAATGCCATTCTGCATCAATTCCGTACTTTGATTTAAATTGACATAGGCTCGAAAAATTCTTACGGTTTTTGTACTGCGATGCTGCTCCATCAGACATGAAATATATCTTTCTGATTTCTTTATCCTTATCAACGCGTAAAAAGTTAATCATTTTGGCAATGAACAAATTTACAGATACTGAGTCGTGTCTTAAATCTTCGGAAATTACAATAAAACTAAAATGTTCAATTTGCGTACTTCCATTGAAATAAATAACGAATGGATGAATTGTAGCTTGTTGTACGTTCCAGTGATGGGACTGCACTTTATCTTGCAATACAAAGCTATAGTTTTCAGAAAAATCACAAATGACTAAAAATTCACCATCTTGTAATATATTTTTCGTATTTTTTAAAAAGCGGGATTGCTCTGTTTTAATAAAGTCGTGAGGAATTAAACTTTCTAATTTCAAGCAAAAAAATGACACAAACTCATCTACAGGTTTTACAATAGTTTCTTGGTCACACCTATCCGTGGTCACCCATTGCTCAAATGATAACTGATCAATATAATTTTCTTTAAACTCAGCGAATAAAGTATTTTCCAATGATGAAGAATCTGGACAATCCGAACAAGATCGTAGATAGCAATTTGATGTTGTATTTTCACACAAAAGACTACCAGTTAACATTTTAATATCCTTTGATAAATTGATTCTTTTCAAACTATGTAAGATTAGGTTAATAATTTCGTGTGTTGTGCACACACAAACATTATGTGTTCCTGAATTGGATAGAAGCTTGCATTGCCTTGGACGAAGGCTTGCAAATGAGGAAAAACCTACCTTAATATTTTCGTTAATTTCCTTGAAGCGTGTATACGCTTCTTTCAAAGTAGTCATCATTAATCGTTTTTGGATTGCTTGACGCTTTCCATCTTTTTTTACAGATACATAATCTTTTTGGCCAGGCATAGCTCTACTTACTTCATCGTCTTCAAAATATTGAATTATTTTTTCTTTTGTCTCATCTGTTAATGAAGTACTCGACCTAGCATTTTTGGTTGCAAGACAGTTATTTTTGAATTGTTTTGCCTCTTTTGCTGTATTTCTATTGGTTTTGAACTCATCAATGGCGGCTTGAATAGACCACGAGCTTAGCAGCATCGACAAAATCAATAATTTTTCTTTCCTTGTCGTGGCTAGATTCGAGAACCTTTCCTTCATATTCATAATTACCTCATCGTAGTCTGTATTTTCCACATCCTCAGGTCCTTATTTGAAGAGGTTTCTTCGTACAGCTTCGTTGATTTCACGGTATTTTTTCTCGGGATAATTGACGTAACCCATCTTCGTCCATTTAATCGGAGTCACTTTTATTCCAGCTATCCCTTCGTTGAAGCGTTCGATGTTGACCTTCTGGATGCACTCATCTTCTGATTGATTTGTTGAAACAGATGTCGCTGATGGTACCATGGCAAGACTATCTGCACTTGGTACTTCTGGTAACTCCTCAGTTGTTGTCGGTGCATCTAGTAATTCCTCAGTTGTTGTTGTTTTCGAACTTCCTGCAACCTGATCCACCGATGATGTACAGATTGCCCGTTTGTCAACGTTTAAACGGCAGGACGTAAAAATGCGTAAATTTGTATTCAATGTAGACATTGGAGCATAACCAGCCGCTTTCAGTTTATCTATGGTGCTTTCGGTGAGATTTCGTAGTTCTTTCGAACACTTTTTTTCTGCAAACGGCCTGCAACAGTTGAGAAAGCGACTACTCATGTTGCTCGTTAGATTTTAATAAACAAAATCACTTTTAAGTTTTTACTGACTAGATTGGTGTCGTTTGCTTGACTGAAGAAAAATTTTACAATTAAATCTTTTATAACCATAGTGGTAGTATATTTTTAGCTTTTTCGTGAGTATGTTCATGGTATGTACCTATCATGTTTTTGATGTTGTTGAAGTTACTCGCTTTCTCCCAAATATGATTAACAAAGTCTATTCTCTACCAAGGCGGGTCTATACCCAGGTGTAATCAGATTTTAACTTTGTGGAGAAAACCAGCGCCGAGAAAACCGACCTGCTTTACGTATACTAGATCACCTGGGTATAGACCCGCCTTGTTATCTACGAGGTAAACTTTTTGCAGGTAAACTAGTCGTATACCTGTATAGAAAACTTTTTTTGTAGCTTTTGTCTTCAATATTAGATTTCTTATAGGTTTCTTTTATCAAAAGGTTTCAACACTATTGAGAGAATTTTTCTTCAGTTACGTACAATAAAAAATATGACACTATCAAGACTTTAGATCACAACACTGGATCGCGTCTAACTTTCTAATAGATGCTATAATAGTTATGAATAATTAAATAAAATATCATGAAAACAACTTGTTAACCTCATGTGGTACCCTTAACAAAAAATTCAGCAACAAATTGCGGTCCTAAAAAAATTAACAATGAAAAAAAAAATTTTCACTAAGTGTCAAATTTGTGAAATATTTGAAATGTCATAACTTTTTTGTTTATTGGCTTACCATCACCAAATTTTTATGGTAGATAGCTAATATAATGGACCGTATTCTCTCAAAAAATTACGTTGGTATCCGATAGGGATTTGAGATGTTTGAGTTTTTGTGACAAAAATGATGTTTTTTAATGCAAATTTTTTTTTTTTTACTGTGTGTATTTTTTTTTTTGAATCTTTATTTAGTTGTCTAACTTTGTTTCTTTAGTTGTCTAACAATCGAACGAACCGTTTTTGCTGTGCAGCTTTTTGAATATTTTTGAACCATTTTCACATACACCCTTTTGAAAAGTTAGTCGTGACTCAACTTGAAGATTTGATATCGGAAAATGACGATTTAGATGGAACTGAAAAACTGTGCAAAGTTTCAGATATTTTTGAAATGGTCGATCAGAATCGACTTGCATGCCTCCGTGGAATCCCTCAGTGGCACTATTGAGGATGATGTCTAACAGCTCTGCTATAATTGCCAGCAAACCCAAGCTCTTGACAAGCATGGCGCTATCCATACTAAGGTATGGAGGATCAATCTGATCAAAAGCGTTAAGAATGAGCAGAAACCCAAAGCGGTTGGAAAGCACTACTACAGGATCATGTGCTTAAAAGTAGCAAGTGCACTCCAAACGGTATGTAAAAAGGCCGTGTGCATCATAGCCGGGATAAAGGGTCGAAGCTTGACATGAGTTGGTAACATGTTTCCTGTTTGTTTCAAGTGTCTCAAACCTCCGAAAATTTGTCCACACATTGATTCGCATGTGTGAATCCCACTCAAGGTCGTTTTGGAAAATAATACCGAGGATGGATGCTTTATTAACATAATTAATTATGTCGTCACCAATTCTTATTTCAGGCAACATTCTACGTACGCTGCGAGACCGTGAAATAAACATAATTTTTGTTTTCGATGAATTTATAGGGAGAAGATTGAAAATCGACCAAGCCATAATATTTGAAAGATCATAGTTAATAAGACACGCTAATTATGATTCAGAAAGATTGGTAGAGCAAATTTAGATTTAAACATCATCAGCAAATATATGTATGCTACAATATCTCAAAATAGAAGGTAAATCATTGATAAACAGGGAAATCAAAAGAATCAAAACTGATCCTTGGGGGTAAGAGCGTATAAAGTTCACAGCACCACTTGAGAAGTAAAAATGAGTTGAAAGCTTTCTTAATCAATGATAATGTGAAACCCTATCAAAAGCTTTCGAAAAATCAATGAGAATTGAAAGGGCTTTCCCCTTCTGATCAATAGTTTTATGTAAATTGTCATGTAATTTCAAAAGAGCACTAGAAGTGTTGTGTCCTGATCTGAAGCCAGATTGCAGTGGGTGTGGAAGGTTACATTGACAAGGCATCCGTGAATTTGATTTTTCAAAAAATTTCCTAGTGCTTTTGATAAAACGCACAATATACTTATCAGTCTTAAATTATGTACATCATTCTTCCTTGTTTTCTTATGGGAATTACTTTTGAAAGCTTCCAAACAGTACGAAACTTACAACTCTTGATAATAGTGTTAAACACATGTGTAATAGGAGTAACAATAAAAGATAAAACTTGTTTAGCAAATTTAAGAGGAATTCCATCTAATCTCAACGCATTAGATTTTATAGCATTGATAGCGTTTGAAACAGAATATTCGTCGGTTAATGTAAATTTGAAGCCATGTCCAATAGGTTTTATCTATTTATATATTTATTTATTTATTTATTTCGTGTTCAATAGGTACTGCGAGTGTTGGTAAATTACATTCAAGTTTGAGCAAATATATTCATTAATCTCATCACAGGTGCTATCAAACGGAATAGCACAAGTATCAGTAGTTACATTGATATCTTTAAATATTTTCCAAAGATTTTTGTTGGTGATATGAGTAACATGAGTTTCATAATTGAATTTTGCTTCCTAAATCATATTCGTAACATGGTTTCGAATTCTCTTATATTGTTCACGATCAAGATGATTTTGACTTCTGACTTAAGCCCGATAAGCAATATCACGTTCTATGATAGTCAACGAAATCGCATTATTGAACCACGGGTTACATCTTTTAGGTTTATGGCTGCGGAGAGGAACAAAAGTATCATAAAACTGGGAAATGTATTGATTCAAAATGTTTAATGCCAAATCAGAGTCATTGATAGCGTAAAACGGTGACCAACCAGAACAATTTAAAGTGTTTTCTAAACTAGCTCTATCCATACGAGAGTAATCTCTGAAGTACGAAACAGACTTTGGCTCAGTGTGTCGAATATTCAAAGAAGAAAATATTATATCGTGATAAGAAAATCCTGGAGCAGCAACTTGATTAAAATTATTAATGAAATCAGTATCATTTGTCAATAAAAGGTCAATCAAGGAGCTACTTTCTGAAGAACAATGAGTTGGTTCAGAACCAATTCAACTAAAACCTAAACTGTCAATAACGCTATGGAGTTTATTAGATCTGTTATCATGCATCATGGGATCAGTGTTGAAATCACCAATGAGAACGCATTTTTGATATAGCAAGGATAGATTTGTAAGCTTTTCGAAGAGGAATTCAGCGCAGTCACACCTTGGTGGACTGTAAAAAAAACACCCAGCAAGATTTGTTTGTTACGTACAGTAACTTCAACTAACAAATATTCTGTAATGTTATTGTTTTCTGCATTTACATATAGTTCAGAACATTCTATTACTTTACAGGATAGATCACTTGTATAATAGATACAAACTTTACTAAAGAGTTCATTCCTAATTAGTTTAAAATATCAATCTATATTAAAAACATCATCAGAAGTTTTAACCGGTAGCCATGTTTCAGTTACACAAATTATATGAACTTAAAAAGCATTGCTTAAGTTCATTTGACGAGCACACATGTTTTTACGGGGCCTTCCTTAGCCGAGTGGTTAGCGTCCGCGGCTACAAAGCAAAGCCATGCTGAAGGTGTCTTGGTTCGAATCCCGGTCGGTCCAGGATCTTTTCGTAATGGATATTTCCTTGACTTCCCTGGGCATAGAGCATCATCGAACCTGCCACACGATATACGAATGCAAAAATGGCAAGAAAGGCAAAGAAAGCTATCAGTGAATAACTGTGGAAGTGCTCATAAGAACACTACGCTGAGTAGCCGGCTATGTCCCAGTGGGGACGTTAATGCCAAGAAGAAGAACATGTTTTGAATTGTCAAATGGCAAATTCTTGATGTTAGAGCATATAATTCCGCATTAACCCCCTATTGGCAGTTTCATTTTTACCGCAAGAAAAAAGTTCAAATCGCGATAACTTTTTTGTTTTTCAGTATTTTTGCACCATTTTTTCACAAGTTCTCTCTCTTATGAAAATTATGATATGAGGTCTTTTAAAGTATTCAAGATCTTTATTTGGCCAGCGTGGTACCAACAACATAAGTACTAATTACTCAAAGACGGCACCAAATTGCTTCATTTTGTCACAACATACCGTAAAATCGGGTGTAATTGATCAGAAGGGTGAAATTGATCATCGTATCACATGATTTTATTTATTCGTAATGGAGCACAAATATTAATGTAAGCTGCAATAAATGAACGTTGTTTGTCTCAACTATTGTCGAATTGTGTGTTGTGAAGTTTTTTTGCGTTAAAGAATGTTATTATTATGAAAATAATGTAAAATTTAAAAATCATGCACGGTGCAGTATTGACAAACACCTATAAACTTCTATTTCTAAGCAAGGATTTGAACATGGTATAAACCTGAAAGTTTGTGAGGATGCTTGAGATATATCTCTAAACCAGATTTCATTACCAAAACTCGTACCAATTAGCTCATATGGTTGAATTAATTGAATTTCTGTTAGATATCATTGAATTCCTTAGGAAATTGCATACATTTAGGCGATTTCCGCGTAATTGTTGAAATTTAACTGTTCGTAATTTATATAAATATTGCATTGTTAAGAATTTGACAAGCATATTCGGATTCAGAGAGCTCAAATTTATCATGTAGAGTTGTTTTGAAAACTAACAATAATGGCATTGACAAGTGATCAATTACATCCCGAAATGAGATCCCCTGATTTTTTATTTTAGAGATATTTGTTAACACTAAAATGACATTTGTTAGAAAATTTCGCTACGTGAGTCGATGAGGCTCACCTTCGTACTTATTTTCCTGCATTTAGTTGTTTGGCATTGTTAACATTATAGAAAACAGACTGGAAAAATTGTGAAAAATGGTCAATTTCACCCGAAATTACGGTACTCTCATTAATGTTATATGCTCAAGAGTAAACATCCGAAAACGATAACACTTCTGTAGTCTGAGATATATACGTGGAAATCATAGGTTCCCGGTCCCCAAGGTATTTCGGAATATCTCTGGATCCAGATGACCAATGCTCAATGTTGACACAAAGTCCAAAACTAGAAGCATGTTTTGAAAACTTGAGAAAAAATGGTGCAAAATATCGAGAAACAAAAACATATCGCGATTTGATTTTATTTTTCTTGTGGCAAAACACACTACAAACAGAGGAAGGCACTTAACAACTAAACTAAATTTTGAGCTATTCATTTCAACAATATGAAATTTACAATTTATCACTGTGATTCATTTGTTCATAAAAAAAAGTAAGGGGAAATCATTCTTGAAAATCAGTTGAATAGTAAGTAGTCTCACATAGGCGTATAATATAAAATATCAGCAGACGACGAGATTCGGCAACACTAATCGTAGACTTTTAATACATGGAAACATCGAGAAAGGAGTCTCCATGAATATCGTGGAAACAAGAAGAATAACTATACGGATAGTTTTTTTTTTTAAATTGGTAACAAGTTTCACTTGGCAAGTTTGTTCTCATAAATTGGTTTAGCAGCAGTATCTGCACTAGTTTTCACTTGAACTCTAGTAAAGACGTAGAAGAGTTTACCAGTCTTCTTCAATTTAACAGCCAATTACTTGATTTTGCGTTGAGATTTTCGTTGATGTATATCCATCCACTTATTCACATCGACGTCCAGGTGATTTAATGACAGGTTTCGGGAAAACAAATATCGATTGTAGAAATCAACTTTTGCCAACTTGAATGCAAATTGCAAAGCGATGGGAGGATTTGCTCCCGAACCGATTGGAGGTTTTTCCAAACATTTAGGGTAAATGAGAGGCGTTTCCGTTTCCAAGCGTACTGGAAATCCTTATAACGTGGCCCGACAGATCTTCCGCAGCATGGTATGGAACTCCCGAAATCAGCAAATCATATTTCATCTCGCTAGCCTTGTTAGTTCGTACATCGTTTGATATATCCATCACAGGTGAACATTGAGCATCCGTGTTGATAGTTGGTGGTTCAAATGAACCGTAGATGGCAGCAGTCAGCAACAAAAGCAGCACTCAATCACCGTTTCTTGTTGATCAGTAAAACTTAGTTAAAAGTTGCTAAAAAAACAACATTCACTTTCTATGACGAGCAATGTTCCAGTTGATCACTTCAAACGCTTATGCTTCACTTTAAATCGGGAACCAATCGAGTATTTAGAAATACAATCACAGCGTTAAGGTTTTCATTCGCAATTCACGATCATTCCCTTCAGAAAACCCTTATATTTCATAATATCTTTGTAGCTTCTGCACATGGACCAATGCACGAGTTCTGGGAGGTAGAAACCGATACGAAATTTATGTACGTCAAGGTGAGTCGAGAATCTACTGTCACGAACTGTCTCTGTGAGCCCGGATCTTTAACATTGGACAAACATGATAAAGCGTATAATTGATCAACACATATTTTTACATTTCATAAAAAAAAATCGATTAATAATTCATTCAAGCTTATTTAAAAGTAATGTCACGATAGCACCTTTTTCTGACTGAATGTAAAGTATACAAATACGCATCATAACTGTTTCCAATAAAAACAAACATGAAATGCATCGGAAACTTTGGCCCTATTTCCATGTTTGTCCGAGAAGATCAAAGGTACAAAACAGAAAAAAATCTAGCAATTTTCATCAAGTCTGCCTTGATTGTTGTTGGCAAGCTGGAGTTTTCTTGCAGTTTAAAAAAACTTTGTGTCATATTTCGTGTGTAGTATCTGTAGCTCCCTCCCAGCACTAGTTCACTAATTTGACGTTTGAGCGGTGCCGTATTCACTCATAGTGGTTTCTGCGCTCGTGTACATACACGTTACATGTCATCAACACTACTTAAAGATTGCTGGTTGAAAATATAAACAAAGATCAGCTGTTCCCAGCAAACTCAAATGGCAGTATTTTCAACCAGCAAATTTGCGCACGTGTTCGTGACCCCCATCGGCGAGAGCTCAATGGAGTGATGCACGAGTTTACTATTTGAAGTTTGAGCGGTGCCGTGTTATTTACGTGACCATGGAAACTAGTGAATTTGGCACCGCTCAAACGTCAAATTAGTGAACTCGTGCATTGGTCCATTGCCATGGTCACATAAATAACACGGCACTGCTAAAACTTCTAGTAATGAACTCGTGCATTGATCCATTGTTTGAAAACACATTCATTTTTCATGGATTGCGTCGATCGTGGTATCAAACTTGCAATAAAAATAAGAAGAATGAACATTCAGAACAACATACTAAAATGTGTTATTTTACATCATACCTAGGACAGGACGTGACAGCTCAACCAAGACTGCCGCATAATTTGATTGTTTCTTACACGCTTCATTAATTGACTGCAATAGACGATGCTATACTTTTCAAAACTCTGGTTGAAATTCAAAACCGGCGATATTTTTAGAGAAAATTTACACAATTTCCATTATGTTGGTCTCAATCAGGTATTTTTCATATGTTTTAGTATTGTATGAACATATGCTTTGAACTTAACATCGAATATAAACAGATTTGAAACAAAATGATTTCATGAAAAAATTTACGAACTTTTGATGCAAAGTCTAATCTATGAACTAGCAACACGGCCGGGCTAGCAACAAAGTGCCCTGTTGCAATCCAACTCAACGATGTGAAAGTAGGCTTTTGCCAAAACGACCAATGAGAAGTGGTCTTTTTTGACAGGCAATTGGTTTCGTTTTTGTACTTTGACCTGTCACGTCTTGTCTTAGACTAAAATGTGTTATTTCACATCATACTTGAAAGAGGTTTTTATGGACGTCTTGCAAACTAAGTAAAACTCGAATTATTCTTGTAAATGTTGCAAATGCAATAATTTAGTTATGAAATACTATTCCTGGAGTAAAAACATTCGATGATGTACAGATTTACAGAAAAAGAGCCATTTCCAGATTGTGTCCGGTATTGGAATCCATTTTAGAGCTGGAATACATCATCAGAATGTTTTTTCAAAATTCATATTTATTTTTTCGAATTTGTTTTGATCGCTACGAAAAGGATAATATTTATCATAAACTAGTGGTCCCGACAAACTTCGTCTATATACATTTTTTATAGCTTAGGTAGTCCACTAATGGCACCGGCACCCTACTTCTTTTTGTTTGCAGCGTATTCCATCAATATTTTTCAGCAATCATATTTTCAAAAAAAAACCACCCAGTGTCACCTAATCTACTGGGTGAAATTGGATCTTTTTTATTCACTTGTAGTGCCGTGGTGAGTAAATATTTTTCGTTATTTTTTGTACCATCAAAGAACATACACATCAAATTTTAAGTTTATTGGAGTTGAAAATCACGAATTGTAATGGCAAATAACTGCTTTTGTTATGGAACAGTTTCCATTTTACCATGAAGTATTTTCAATATTTTTATAGGTGCATTAAACAGGCTGCCATTCGCAGCACTCTCCCACGACGCGTCTCAGCCTTGCATAGTGTAGCATGCACTCGAAGGGAAAGATGTGCGATCGGAGAGTCCGCCGCGAGGAAGGCAAATCCGAAAAGAGAAAGACTTTTTAGCATTACAGCGCCGAACACGGCCGTCAGTTCTGGTGGGAACTTTGCTACGAGCGGTAACGAAAAAATCGTCCAGCCGGCCTTTCGGTGTTTGAGTTTTGTACAAGTGCGCTGATCATCAACGCCCAGAGCGGGGTTCGTCGCTTCGTTTTTTTTCTTGTTTCGTTGTTTCGCACAATCAAGGGAACATTTTCCTCGGAGCATCAACCGACAACTTTATAGTTGGTAGCAATCGGCAGTGGAATTTTGCAAACCTCGCGTGAATTGGTGATGCCTTTTGATAGGCAGATGAAGGAAAGCGTGAAATTGCCCGATCGTGTCTGAAGTAACTGGTGATAAAAGGTGAATTAAGCGAAAGGCAATAAAAACGTGACAAGTGATTCGTTTCTGAGGAAATTTGACAGATCGGCAGAAAGGTGTATCCCGGATGCGTGGGATTGAAGATATGCTCTCAGTGAAGTGAAACCTTACATTTTCGGTTAAGGATAAGAAAACATCCAAAGTGTTCAAAGCCTGTACGATCTAGTGCTTACGTTAAAAAAAAACCTGATAATTTACAACTCGATCCTGTTTAAAACGAAAAGTTTTTCTCAGTGCCAATCATCATGAGAAGATTGATCCTGTTCGTGGGCGTTTTGGTGACAGGTGTGCTGTCGCAAGGATTCTTGCAGCCGCCTCCTTTTAGACCGGTGAGTAGGGAACAATGCTAGAGGGGAATGGGACGCCAAGTGGGAGAGGCCGGTAAAGCACTTTCTCCTTTTTCAAAAGTGCTACCTGCGCCCAGTCAATGGGGGTCCAAAACCGGTCCTCTCGGATAAGATGCCGACCCCCAACGACAATGGCGGGACAGGGAGACACACATAGGCGTTGACAGGTTTTTCATCAGGGGATAAACGAGCTCGAATAGATTATACATCTATTCCCACAAATTGGCTATTCTCGACACTTTACGTATTCTTTTCTTATGTTTATCCTAAACTTTTGTATGGAACGTAACGCTATAAATTTCAGCAGACATTCAGCTGAGAATTCATCGAGAATATCTTTGAGGTACTCACCAGAAACTTTTCAGAATTTTAGCTCGACATCATTATACATTTTTTTAGAAACTTAAGGTTCTTGCGGGATCAGAACCCTCTAAGTACCGTAATTTCGGGTGAAATTGATCATTTTTGACGGTTTTTCTTGTCCGTTTTCTATAATGTTGACAATGCCAAACAACTGAATGCAGGAAAACAAGTACGAAGGTGAGTCTCATTGACTCATGTACCGAAATTTTCTAACAAATGTCATTTTAGTGCTAAGAAATATCTCTAAAATAAAAAATCGGGTAATCTCATTTCGGGGTGAAATTGATCACTTGTCAATGCGATTATTGTTAGTTTTCAAACCAACTCTGTATAATAAATTTGAGGTCCATGAATCCGAATATGCTTGCTAAATTCTTAACAATACAATAATTATAGAAATAATGGATAGTTAAATTTCAAGAATTATGCGAAAAACGCCTAAATGTATGCAATTTCCTAAGGAATATCTCGATATCTAACAGAAATTCAATTATTTCCACCGAATGACCGAATTGGTACAAGTTTTGGTTATGAAATCTGATTTGGGGATGTATCTCAAGCATCCTCACAAACTTTCAGGTTCATACCATGTTCAAATCCTTGTTTAGAACTAGAAGTTTATGGATGTTTGTCAATATTGCACCGCACATGATTTTGGAATTTTACATTATTTTCATAGAAATAAACATTCTTTAACGCAAAAAACTTAACTACTCACAATTCAACAATAGTTACGACAAACAACGTTCATTCACTGCAGGTTACATTGATAGTTGTGCTCCATAAGGAAGAAATAAAATCGTGTGACACGGTGATCAATTTCACCCTACTGATCAATTTCACCCGAATTTACGGTATGTCAATAATGGTTGTGCTTTCGAAAGCACAAGTATTTCCATGGTATTCAGCTAAGATTCCTTATGATCTTCTTACAGAATTTTTATTCATTTATTATATTATATTATTTTGTTATTTAAAAACAAAGTTTTGAAATATTTGAGTGCTTCTGTTCAAATACGGCTTGATAAATATACTTTCATAGCTGTTCATTTACCATTTCAATGCAGTGCATAAAAATTTCATCTGATTGAAACTGGCTTGCGGAAATCGGCTCGCAATTATGCTAATTTTTCGTCATTGTCACTTTGTTGTAACTTCAATACCAAACATCCTTCGTGGGAAAATTCTCAAAGCAATTCCAACGGCAGGATTTCATTTGTTGAGTGCATTTCAGGACATCTCTTAATTCAATACCTTGATAACTCAACTTTTATAAGAACGCTTTTACGATTGATGTGGTCTTAGCCGACTCACGGCATCTTTGTAGCCAATTGGTTACTCACGCTGATTTGGATTCTGATCATGTCCCTGTTACATTTTAAATATCTCGTGAAGCGATTATCAATCCTATCAGCTCCTTTTTCAATTATTGACGAACTGACTAGAATACATATGAGTCATCGAAAGTAATCTTGACGACAGCATCTTTGATAACGAAATTAGATATTGACAATGCTCTCGAAACTTCAACAAATTCCATTGTTAAAGCGATGGGCATTGCAATACAAAAATGTGAAGTGAAATTCGAATCCGTTATTTAAGACAACGATCTTAAACTCTTGATCCGTCTTAAAAATGTGAGGAGAAGGCAGCGTATTCGCGACTCTTCGATGACGATTATATGACAGGATCTGCAAAAATATAGAAATACTATTGAGATTTAACAATGCATTACTCCATGAATGCCACTAAGAATTCCTTATCGTACCTTTCTCCTGAAGATTTTTTGAGAGATTGCTATGAAATGCATTCAAGGATCTATTCAAAAATAAGGTCCAGGTTACTTGGTGAATTGCAATTTGGCCGAACTCCATTTGGCCGAATGCCGTTTGATTGAAAAATCCAAACTACTGGAGAACTCATTTCTAGTTTAGGATTATATGAGCCATACGTTATGAGTAAAACCGTGCTGAATGCGATTGTGAGTCTTCCAGAAGTATGACATCCTTGCCTAAGGGTTCATTCAAATATAACGTAACGCAAAATTTGTCAATTTCATACTTCCTCCCTCCCCCACGTAAAAGCTTTTGTATGGGAAATTTTAAATTTTGTATGGACCGTAACACCTTTCCACACCCCCTCCCTCCCCCTGTCGCGTTTCGTAATATTTGAACAATCCCTAAGCTAACATAATTACCGGCCACTTCATGTAGATAAGTGGATAGTGGGTAGTGATATTTCTAACATTATTATTTGAATGATTAGAATATTTTGAAATATATATTCAGAATTGCTTATGTCAACAATCACTATTATACAGTTATTATATCTAACTTAGTATCAGCAACTGCAATGCCATTACAGTAGAAGCTCGTTATAACGACAACTTTTATAGTGACAAAAGCTCTCTTTAGCGACATTTTTCGGTCCCTTGAAAACTATTTTGATGTTATAACTATTCTCTATAGCGACATTTCTCTATTACGACGGTCCCTCGGGATGTCGTTATAATAAACTTCGACTGTAATTTAAAGAGCCGGTTAATTCTAAGAAAGAATAATCTATGATAACATTTAGAGCAGCTTATCTCCATATCTGTATGTCTGGAAAAAAGGCTTATGATTTCAGAAAGGAAGAATTTCAAATGCTTTCCCACTTATAATAACAAGCCGTATGTAACTCGAAATAACTTCCCTTCATTGAAAAAGGTAGTACAGTGTGTCTGCTAGTTTTCCGGAAATAAATTCACTGATATTTCCAGGTTTAAAATAATTCAAGGTTCAAAAAATACTCTTATTTTATATAGCTAAAACAAACTAATGACCTTCGGATACTTAAGACAGCTTCATGAGTGCACAAGCAAAACTCAGACATTCAGATTTGTGATAATATTGTAAAATAAAAACTTTGTTCACCGAGTTTGCAAATAATTATACAGTTCTGACCTGCAACAGAATCAAATTCTTTAAAATATCTTAAATTGATTGAACCGTGTTAATGGTTGTTACAAATGTTATCTACTTCATTATTCGATTGGATGTATTCCCAACTGAATTAAGGTACCGTGGGGTAAGTGGATACAGAAAAATCAATAGTAAACTTCATTGTTATATACAGCTTGCGTGAATAATGTAATTCAAACTTTTTTCTGTGGATAACAAATGAGGGACTAATATACTTCAAATAGTCATTTATTTAGATTTTTCTGATTTTTATGTATTGAGTATCAGGGACTTGAAAATTTGCGTCAAATGATCCACTTGCCCCACCAGGGTGGGGTAAGTGGATCACCAATAAAAAAAATCTATTCTCAAAACATATATGGTGAAATAATGTATACTAAGAATGATATTGCTCTCGTTCTTGTTATTAGTGCTGGTTATGTTATGTTTTGATACTTTACAAATTAAAAAGTGTCTTTATTTTATCAAAATATTATTAAAATATGTATACATTACTTAGCACTAATTCGAACAAAAAAAAACATTGTAGCTAGAATGATATGGAGAAAATTCTTCAATATAACCACATAAGTTATACTGAAGTATTGTAGGATTATTCCTAACGATGTTTTCAAAAAACACTCAGAGTTTAAAAATATTAGTTACATTTATTTTTGTTTAACAAACTGAAATCTTCTTATTCTATTTATGAACGTATTTGTATCACCTGTCCAGAATAATTTATACGGTCAAAAAAGGTACGATAATATGTTTTCAATTGGAAAGTTTGTATATATTTTTCTTTTGCAACTCAGCTTTAATAAACCACGAAAAGTTGTGTTTGAATTTTGAAGTATTCGTTCTTTTATATTTTCGTAAACCAGAAAGATTAAAATAAATTTTAGTTGGATATATTCACATTTTCTATAGTCAATTAGAAAAATTTAAGCTAGTAATGAGAAGAAGTAAAAACAAAACAACATTTGCGGGTATTCAAATTATCATAAGCAGTCTGCCAATAAATAATAATAATACTTGATCCACTTACCCCACCCCATTGAAAAGTAGGGGGTTTGTGTACCAAGTCCAATATATCTGTATTAATTTATAAAAATCACATATTTTTCATTGTGATTCATTCAATTAGAAATAAAATGATCACTATGCGTTTAAAAAGCAGAATTTGATTTAAGGCTGAGATACAATGGATTTTTGATTGACGGAAAACAATTTTGAAATTATTTGATTTTTGCAGCTAACAAGTTTGCTTGTGTTAGTGTAGGTGTAGAGCCAGTTTTGCATTGGTATCAGTGTGGACGTAAGAACATAACCTAGAACGAAGAAATGGTGCGAAAACATTCAACATATTCGAGTATTTATGCTCAATGTGCACAAATGATCCACTTACCCCACTGATACACTTCCCCCACTGTACCTTAATACAAATAATCCGTCAGACTTTTAGATTCCCTGATTATTTTTATTCGAATAATATAAACACGGAAGCCCCCTTTAATTACGTCCGACCTGTTTCAAATTCAAATGTGGTAAGGCAGCGTCCATTTATTATCTAACGCTCAAATTGGTGATTTTCGACCCCCTCCCCCATCAATAACGCTTTTTATATGATTAATTTAATATGTTTGTATGATCCGTAACGCTTCAGTGTACTCCCCCTTCAGAGCGTTACGCAATTTGTGGATTACGCCCAATTCAGGTAAATGATGAATTATTGCACTTCATTTAAAAACGTTTAAGAGCTATAAATTGATCATAAATATTACAAAAATATTAATTAAAAGTTGTTAAAATTTTAGACTACTTTTCTACATCCGTTTTTTTTAAATTCAAATACGTTCCAAAAAAACTGCTGCGTTTGTTGAAAATAGGAAATTTAGAATCTTATTTCTAGAAAAAAGAGACTGAACAGAGAGGCCGAAAAGAGATCAAAGTAATAAAAACTAAACGAAACCAGAAACAGGAACCAAAAAAAAGAGTTTGATATAACCAGATATTTTGTGAGAATATTTTTCTTTGACTTTTTTTTGGAAATTGTTCGTGACGGTGCGACAAATAATTTCTTCAGGTAAGATGGATGAAAAGAAAACTTTATTTGAGAGATTTCCTTTTTCCTTAATGAGTTCATTTAGTGCTTATTTCCCATGAAATCTCTCCAAGAAGTTTCCTAAGTAATTCCTCCAAAAATTTTGTTTTGAATATCTCAAAATAAAGTCTGGATTTTTTTCAAAGCTCATCACAAACAATATCTCAGGGATTTCATTAGGAATAGCTTCATATATTATTTGAGATATTTTCCAAGAAAACCCTCAGTCCTTCAGGATTTTATCCGGTGATTCTATAATCGGTTTTTCAAGAACATCTCCTAAAGCTCTGATTTAAAGCATGTCACCTTTGCTGAATAAAAATTTCTAGGAGAACTTACTATAAATTTTAGAATATTATCTAGATATTTGTGAAGATAATAGAAAAAAAAAATGAATATCTGGATAACATCGCGCAGGGTTTTGTAGAAGAACTCTTGGTAAAACATAGGGAAATCCCTAGAATAATTTGTAGAAATGATCGGAGGATTTCTTTAAACAAAAAAAGCTGTAAGGTTAACTCGTGGGGAACCCTAAATGAACATGGAGATGTTTCGAGAATTTTAATGAAAAATGTTTGGAACTCCAGTAATCCTTGGATGAAATGCTGGAAAAATACCTAGATAAAATTCAAGAGAAACTCAATGATGAAACACGGGTCAAATTTAAGGAATTATTTTAAATGTCCTTAACCCTCTAATACCCAAATTTTTATTTTCGATTTAAGTATTATTTTTCGTTATCTAAAATCATTCTAATCACGTTTTGGGCATTTATTTATTTTTATTCGCAAATTTTTAAATTTTGGTTTTTGATTTTTATAATTTTTATTTTTGAACATCCCTAGCTTTTTTCATTTTTTCTTGAAGCCTTTTCTAGTTGTTGATTTTTGGCAATAATAAAAATTTTAATTGTTACGGTATTTTGAAAAATATTAAATTTTTAATTTTTAATTTTTATTCGGAGCGTATTTTATTTTCCGTGTAACTAACGGAAAAACAGGTTTGAAATGATTTCAATACCACCATGCTCTTCGTTTGGCATAGGTTAATCGTAGAAAAATATAAAAGGTACGATTTTTTATATTACACGTTAAATGAAGCCCAGGCATTTGTAGGTTATATAAGAATGCAATTTTTCAAACAATTTCTAAAAATACAAAAAAGTTTCAAAAGTCATAAAAAACTTTTCTTATATGCGTGTTATGAGTCAAGGTATAAGCCAAAAATAAAATCATTTTGATTTCCGAGCTACGAAACAATACACAAAATTCCAAAGTGTACCCCGTCTAAAGGCGGGGTTGGGTATTAGAGGGTTAACCCTTTTATACCCAACCCCGCCTGAAGATGGGGTACGCTTTGGAATTTTGTGTATTTTATCGTAGCTAGGAAATCAAAATGATTCTATTTTTGGCTTAAACCTTGACTCACAACACGCATATAAGAAGAAAAAAAACAAAAATTTGAAAGTTTTTGTATTTTTGATTTTTTTTGAAAAATGGTATTCTTATATAACCTACAAATGCCTGGGGTTCATTCAACGTGTAATATTTAAATAGTAGCTTTTAAATTTTTTACTATCAGCCTATCACAAGAGAAGAGCTTGGTGGTGTGTAAAATAAAAATATTTACAGAAAAATATTGAAAATTTAATATTTTTGAAAGTTTTGTTAAAACTTGTTTTTTTTAGTATTGTCAGAAACCAGTAACTAGAAGAGGCTTTAAGAAAAAATGAAAAAGGATAGGGATGTTCAAAAATAAAAATTTAAAAAATAAAAAACCAAACTTCATAGATTTGCGAATAAAAATAAATCATTGCCCAAAACGTGTTTATAACGATTTTAGATATTTTTTGGAACAATTCTTTGGAATAACCATTGATAAAATGGCGAAGAAATTCTTGTCGGGTTTCTTGGAAAAAGGATCCTTGAACGAATTTTACCAAAAACTCTGAAATTAATCTATGCGGGTTTTGTTTGAAGAATTATGTGGGAATCTTTGAAAGATCTCTTGAAGTAACAACTGAAAAATTCGGTCGAAAAGTTTGTGAAAAATGCAGCAATTCCTAGGATATTTTTGGATAATTATTAAAATTAATCCCTGAGAAAATAGCTGGAGGTTAAAGTGCTCAAGGGTTTTCCGGAAACAAATTCTGGAGAATTTTATTTGAAATCTTTGAAAAATTACTGTTAGAATTGGTAGAGGAATTTCTTGAAGAATTTCTCACAATAACCCTGAATCAGTTTCTGATAGTATTCCAGATAAAATCTCTGGTGAAACCATTAGGATAATTCTTGAAGCAGTTCTCGAGAAATATGAGGAGAAATGCATTATCTGGAAGCAAGAAAAAAATACTTTAGAGACCATCTTGATTAGAACCTTCAAAGACCATTTATCAAAAATAGAGACTTTTTAAAGATTTGCATTGAACTAGAGACCAAGTATATTAAAAGAAAGCTGCTACCAGCACTGAATATGCTTCTTCTTTACTGATCAAATATAGAAATATTGAAAGTATCAATCATGTTCCGGTAAACCGATAAAATTTCGTACTCGAAAAGATCCTCGCTGAACAGCTCTAGTAGCCTTTTGATAGCGACGCAGCCGATTTTTTTCGATTGAAGAGAATTTCCAGTCAAATAATGGAACAAAAATTATTTGTCGTGAATATAGTCTACCATGAATTAATATCTCTAATTCCCTGAATGTTATCAAAATTCCTTGAGAATTCCAGGTTGTTTTTTACAGGTTGAATAAAGTGCTCTGATAATTCCAGGTGTTGGCGCGAAGGGAAAGCTGGTTACCTTAGATGAGCGCAAACGAGGTTTTTTTTGGATCTTTAGAAAGGAGCGAATGAATACCTTTGTTGAAGATAGAGCCAAAGTTGCTAAATTTAGTAAATTGTTGAAATATATCACATTTAGGAAGGTTTGAAACCATATCAGAAGCCGTATAGGAGCACTGATAATTGTAGGTGTACACCCAGTCAACATTTTGGTTGGTATAACTTTTGTTATACATCATTCTATATGAATCAATTCAATCGTATAGAATGCACGAAAAGGCTATATACATACCAAAGTGGAGGCTATATGCGTACTTGGCACGACATTTTCGGACTTTCTGCGATCAGATATACGATGCCACAAAATTTGGATGAAAATAAAAAAAAAGTTTCCAGCGAGTCTCGAATACGGGGCCTCTGGATCAGGAATGGGGCATCTTACCACTGTACCACCAAGGATTGCTTATGAGATGGGTGATTATTTGCCAATATTAATGCATGTTTCATGCACAGCGACATTTGCTTTGTTGTTCTTTGAGGCCCATCGTCAGCAGATAGACAAAGTTTGGGTGGCAATGTTTGCTAAGTTATTGCGATTTCATACGATGCTTTCTGGATTGATATATGATCTATCAGTTTATATAACATAACGTGATTCTATGTTGCACTATTTACGACATGTTTTGTTGTCAACACAGATTGTCGTTTATGAATCGTATTGGGGATTTATATACAACTTGTATTGACATTGATAACGCTTAATATGGCATCTTGTGCAATTCTGATTTTGGACGCATGAATATGTGATTTTGGATGCACATTCTTATACGATACGTGGTTCACTGGGCAGATGTTGTACAATGGAAAATAAAATTTATGGAAATGTTTTCAGTTCAAGCTAATCATCAAATTACATGTGTTTGGATCTGCATTGAAACACGGTGCATTCATTGTGGTTGAACCATCGTAACACCAGATTTTCCTGTTGGTATTTTTGGTTTTGAGGGTCGCCCTTTAGAGGCAATTACTACAGCATTGTTGGAAATTTAAATAATTTCAAGTTCATAATTCGGTCGGATAGCATTCGTTCAAACGGAATACGGCCAAATGGCGAGATACCACCTAGGCCACATCCGAGAGTTTACTTCGGGTTTTCTTCTTGAATTTTCGTTTCCTACACTTAAAACTTGATCATTCGTCAATGGTGACTAACCTATACACATTTTAGTACAGGGCACAATTCGATTCTTGAGATGTGTGCTGTTATAAGTTCGATGTCAGGCTTTATTTTAACTTCACCTCAACACCGGTAACTACTCTAGTAATTTGAATATGCCTTCAAAAAACTAATAATCATGTCCGTAGAAGCTTGTTATTCTTTCAAACATGCGTCCAGGAATTTTATCAGAAGTATATCCAAATAGACAAATTCGATGTTCTACAAAATTTTATGAATTTAATTCGAAAGAAAATGGTGCTAAAAGTTTTGAAATCGGTTGAAAAATAACAAAGTTATGTGTACTTAACTGCAGGTCATTTTTTATAACTTGAAAATTCACCTTCAACACGCTTGCGCCACCTTTAAATGTTAATATTTTTGGCTCAGATTTTGAGGTTTCTCTTTTAATGTGATTTGATTTCAGTAGAGCACACGAATTTTTGGTTTTGAGAACTTTTGAAAAATAAGCCGCACCCTACTACGCAGTCTTTCAAGGGGCTTAAGGCTAAGTAGCCCGTCATTCGTTTTGGCAAAAATGATGACTTTTCAGCTTGCATTTCAAAGGGATAAAACTCAGTCTTGATAGTTTATATTGCCTTGAAAAAATATCACTGTAAGCGCTTACATGCACAAAGTAGGCTGATACTTTTTCAGCTGTGTCAGTGCAAAACCAACTGATTTTCTTTGATTCGAAATCGTGAGATGAATTAGTAACAATCATCAACGACGCGTACAAATTTCAATGACGGCCTACTTCGCCTTAAACGAGGTTCATTACTTGCCCAACGTTTGAGCGCGGGGCTGGTTTTTTCTTCAGGGGAAAACTTATTTTGTCGTCTTTGGTCTAAAGGTTTGTCTAACTTTTGATTAAAATTGACAGAATTATTTTCAACTTGATAAAGGCACCAATCCCGTGTCGAAACGTTTGGCAAGTAATAAATCTCGTTTTAGTGTCTTAAAAGACTGCGTAGCCGTTAAATTTGAGAAATTAAGAGTTACAGTCGCATGGTGCATAGGCTTCAACAATTTTCGAAGAAATCTTAGTTTTATTTGATAACATTTAAGAGCATGTTGTTGCAACTACTCTACCAATTTTTCTCACTCAAACAACGGCTATATAATATTTAAACTTTAATTCTTAAAACGGGTCCATATATGAATCTTGACGCTTTCCATCATATTTGACGTTCACTTAGTCCATAAAAACGCCAGAGTCCTTACTTTTAACACTGCGGTTGTTCCTATCTGACATTTCGGAAGGCACACGGAAAACAAAATACACCCAAAATTTGAGTTTAAACCTAGGAGTGTGACAAAACCTTAAAAAACGTATTAAATTGTTTTTTTTTTTGACGAAAACCAACAAAAACATTTACAAATTGAGTTTACATGTGTTTCACTCAAGCGTTTGGAACTTAAATAGGGCTTCAGTACCCTGTTTCACAGCGATACTGTGGACAATTTTCAAGCAAGATCCGTTTCAAATTCTTAAAGATATATTTTAATTTTCTTCGACAGAAGTCGTATTTGTAGTTAGATACTTATCATGACTCATTTTCTAGACACAATCTTTGGATAGTTAGAATGAAATGTTAACCTTCGTCAGGAACAAGTTTTTATAAGACAAGGACACGTTAATGCTTCCAGTGAATGGTTATGTCCTTTGAAGGAAGCACCACACTAGACAATGAACTAGCATGCAACGCCCAGTGGCAAATTCGAAATACTTTCCTGATGAAAAGTTTTCCGCACTGAAGCGGGAATCGAACCCACACTCCTTAGTGGGCCACGAAGCCCACTAAGTTAATTTTGAAGTGGTCAGGGAAACGGCACCCTGCCCGCGTCTTGATACGCCCATCGAGACACGCCAATCAGTTGTTCAAATGAAACCGAAATTAATTCATCGGCGATCCCCCAAGTTCGCGGAACACGAATACCATCAACCCACTGCCTAGTGGGAAGAAGACCCAACAGGCGTTAGTCATGATGGTGATGATGACGAGGATGACGGTGGATGAAAAAAAACTTAAATATATGTTTTATATGCGACAGCGAGGTTCACTCCACAAGATCCGCTATTGGAGAAGCAAGCGCGCGCGAATAAAGTGAAATGGTGAAATGGCTTTTTTTTTGCCTGGGAATCAAACGGAAGTAGTGCTGCCAGATTGGCTTATTGGAATTTAAAGCAATATAGGATCAATCGTTTCACTTCGAAGATTTGGGAAAATTGGTGACAGTATGATTATGGATAGATTATACACTTGTGATGCAAAGGAATGATCGGGTATTCAGCATTTACGATTTATTCCTCATGTATAAATTTACTTCTTCCAAATCATTCTACCATGAATTTTCAAAACTGTTATTTTGATTGATAATACATTTGTAGTCCTGAGAAACTTTAATTTCAATTGGATCAGTGAGCACAAAATTAAAAATATGCTCGTTTTCAGACTGTATAGCAAGTTTTTGAGCTTTTTCAGTAATAATTTGTCTTCCTCTTTCAATGCCGAGATCGGCTTCTGAGGGTTTTTTTTAAGTTTGAGGTAATTTCCAAAAGGGCTTAGACAAAAGGTCAAACTGAAAAAAAAAGTTTTAAAAATTTTTGTTTCCTTATTGAGTAAAATGATTCAAGGTGTTTGCGAAGAAGTCCGCAATCTCTCCCTACTTTGCAATTTGGAAGAAAACTTTGATTCCCCTAATGTAGTTCAAGATCTCTTATAAATCTAAATTCTCCAAATTCGGAACAACTGACCACGATAAGCGGCACCCTCATTTCAATCAAAGAGCCTAGGCAGGGAGGCTGTTTCGATTTGATGGTCGGTAAATTTGTCTAAAGAATCGAAATGATTGCTCATTTCGAAGCAATTATCAACATTATCCATTTCACGATTGGAAGAAAATGCGCATTCTGGAGAAACGTCCTACCTTCAATTTTTGTCACGTATAGTGACAGTTTTAAAACCCACTTTTGTAAAAGGATGTTGTGAATTCAGAGACTCACTCTTTCTTTAAGTGGTAGTTAGCAGAAGAAAATATGTTTCAGTATCATATTTCTATTATTTTTATTATTATATTTTAATCAAACTTTTATCAACTTTAAAATTACCGTTCCATAATTGCTCTCCCACCAATTCGAACCGCCCTTTTTAGTTCTGCAATCCTGGCAACCCAGCTTCCGTATGCGGTAATAAAACACCGTCAACAAGACCTGCCTGCAACGATGGGCTGTGATTGCGCGACATCGCACAACGAGTGAAGTAGGTACCTCTTTACTCGAGTGAGTAAAACGGCGACGGTCTCCGTTGCTCACAAGGAATTAGGGCGGTTCAAATTAAAAAAAGTCGAATATTGCATCTTCCATATGTTTTCTATGATGCCCAATGATTTAAACAGAGTCCGTCAAAAGTTTAGCCATTTTGATAAAGGTTTATAAGTGACCTAAAGACGTTAGAGGCTGTTTATTTAAAAATTTATATGAAGCATGAACTTCGACTTTGGCTAACCATAAAATCATCATCGAAAATTACACAGAATGCTCACAAGAAGTGTAAGGAAGATTTAATTTTCAAACTTTTGTAATTTGAACCGCTCTAATGGGGATGTAACAACCGCATGTTGCTGCAGTTCCTCCGTCGCTGTGCATCCGCGTATTTCTTCTTCTTTTGACCTTTAAGGTCTTTTCGTGTATAGTTTTCACTTTTGACGATCGTGTGATTGTTGGCGTTTTGGGATTTTTTTTTCGCGTTTTCGTTCCCTCTCTTCGAGAGTCCGCTCCCCCTACAAAGCCTTGGCGAAGCGATGGAGATTTTTCTCGGTTGTGAATTTTCTCATTGCACTAAGCCGATATGGCGACGGCGCGGTCCTACCCGGTTTGGGTCAGGTATTTCATCGATTCCGCTTGGACTCTGTTCGATGTGTCGCGCACAATTACCGAACATTATTAATTCACTTGATTTATCGTGGTCGTGGTCGTCTTTTTTGCGGTGCAATGATTTATGGACTGGAAAAGAAGACGGAACCAATGTTGTCGGTTGATGATTGAAGGTGGCGGAAATGGAAGAAAGATGCGGCAATGTGGAGGAGAATTATCTCACCCCCAACAACTTGTGACCGTCAGCGCGCTCATTACCGTTGATCCGAATTGGTGATGAGAACAGTCAGAGCTTATGTAAGCTGAAAGACAGCAAATTTTTAAGAAGATGAACTGTTGATTAGGGGTCAAGTTTTGATGAAGGCTCAGAATGTCTTGATTGTGGGGACATGAAAGAAAATTAATGACGCAGAAAAAAATTGCGAAATAAGAGTTTTATTAAGGCCGCACGGGATGTCATCATAATCACCCTATCCATTTCAAGAAGCAAATCCCAAGAACCACTCCATATATCGATGCAAAAATGTATCACTATGATTCTATATATGTAGTGCACAACCCGATAAATTTTCAGCTTCATCGGTTCACTAAAACTCGAGATTTGCTTCCACAAAGTTTTGATGATTATTGTCAGAGTGAGACGAAAGATAGGGAAAATAACACGGTCTCCCGTGTCCCCTTAAAATAATATTTAAAATAATTTGAAACATTCTTGTAGGTCAGTGAAATTTCGGCTTTTGTTGAATAAATACATACTCTTTCGATACTGGGGTTTGGATTACTTTACCTTTGTACTTAATCTACTTTCTGCAATTTTTTTTTTTGTTGGCGTCACGACTTAATTGTGATATAGCCTGCTTCTCAGATAAGTGCACTACCAAAAAGTTAAAAACTGAGAGCCAATAGTATTTTCTATTCTCTGTGCCCAGAGAAGTCAAGAAAATGTTCAACCCGAAAATGTACGTTAAATGTCCAACTTGATGTTCAATTTTTATGACGATCGATTGTCCATGATGAAGAATTTGTCAAAAATCCATGATTTTGATTACCTTTCCTTATTTTATACTTTTGAAATTACTAGATATAGAGAAAAATCACTTCAGCATTTTTAGATCTAAATCGTAACAAAACTAGAAAAAAAACTGTGAATATATACAGTGTGGCCAATATTCGCCATTTTGGTGAATTTCTACGCATAACAGTCCCACTGAGAGTAGTGACCAATTACACAGCGTAACAAAAATTACATTTTTGCGTGTCTCAAGAATCAAATTATGTGTCTCTAGTAGATTTGGGGTTGCTGAATCTGGTGCCATTCTCAGAAATGTTCCAGCACGTCACAATTTTTAGCTATAGGTCGCCAAAGTTGTATAAAACACTGGTTTTATTCATGTTTACATGAAATTTAAAGTAAGATTTATCAAAATTTTTTGTGTTCTAATCCGCCAAACATGCAAAATAGAACTTGAACTTTCATTTCAGACATAATTTGATTGAAATTGTGCGATTAAATTTCGATTAAACCGATTTTTTCAACATGCTTGCAGTCTCCATTCAGAATTCTTCGTTTCTTCTATATGGCAAAATACAACAATTCTCTAAACCATCAAAAAATAACTTTTCCGCATCGAAAGTATTACAAACTTTGATAATAAGTATTGTTATACACATAAAGTTTGAATTCTGTGGCAAATTAAGCCAATATATTACCTTACAAGCTGGCAAACTTGAATGCAAGTTGGCTGAAATAGTCATTTTTTGCATTTTCGACAGTCAATATCTCAAAAACTAGACGTGCTATGATATTTCTGAAAACGGCAATGGATTCAGCATCCCTTAATAAAGTGAATAGCGGTATTTTGGTGCTGGAGACAAAAACGTGTTCCGCAGTGTTATGTGCTAAACATACTGCTGTGGATGACCGTTCTTACGTATAGATTGTACCGAACATAAAGGACGTATATCCTCAAGACTATGTTAAGGCACCTACTGAAGGCTCGAGTGACAAGTGCCATACGGAGCCACGTGTGGAGAAGTGAAAATAAAAACGATTTTATAGTTTCCAAATTTGGGATGGAAAGCAAAGTTTTCTGCATGAGTTATAGTGAGAAAATGTATGAGTTAGTGAAAGAAAGAGTGGATGAGTAAGTTTGAGAGTTTATAAGATGTAATAAATTCCTAAATCGACTCTTCCAGCTGCAGGCTTGACAGAAACTCATCTGCAAGGTTATTCTGCCGAGTAAATTTTTAACTCAAAATTCACGACACAAATCTTCACACGATTTGACATTTCTTTGGACTTTGTTTGCAATACACATCATGATATTTTTGATACATCGCAAATTAAGTTTTAGAACCACCAACATATTTGCAACTTGCACCGAAGAGCCAACTATGCGGAATAACCCAGTATGTGGCCAGGTCATCCTATTCTTCTTTTGACTTGACTTTGACTTCGTCTTGACTTCATCAAGTTTGATATGTCGCTAGATAGGTCTCAAGACCGCCAATATAATGGCTACTTCTTCTGGGGAACAGGGTATCCAAAACAACCTGGCATGTTATCAAGTCATCCAGGAATCTTTGAATTACCCTTCTTTAGCCTTGATTTGTGAATTTATGAAGTTTGATGTTGCAAAGAGGTTTCAGAACCGACAGTTTAGAGGCCATTTCCTCCAGGAAACCGAGAATTCAGAACAATCTGACATGTGGTCAAGTCATTCAAATACATTTGAACCACCTGTAGACCTAATTTGCAAATTCATGAAAATTGATATGTCGCAAGCCAGGTTCCAGATTCACCAATATAATTCACCAGTGAACCGGTATTCGGACCCAAGCATATGGCTTTATTCGGTAACCCAGCATATGGCTAAGTCATCCAAAAATGGTTGAACTATTTTTATTTGGACTTGGTTTGCTAAATTATGAAGTTGATTTGTCGCAAGCCATGGACTTGAAATTAAAGTAATTACTGATTCTTCAAGTGGGATTATTTCAGTATTCCTCGTGATGAATCCACAATTACGGTGAATTTCTAATCGATGACGGCGGTTCAAAAAAAAATGGAAAAAAATGTGATTGACCCTGAAAATTCAACTGAAATTCTTTGAAAAACCGATGGGAAATAATATTATTAAATTGAAAATTTCAATCAAATTTGACGTCAGACTCGCATGAATGAAGAATGCATCCCGATAATACAAACATATAAAACGGGTTGTGTTCCACATGGGATGTAAAGTCAACGTTAGAAGATGTTCAAAACGATTTTCACAAACACCAGCTAATTCAAAACTCGCAACTGAATATTTTGTTCAAGATTAGCGCAGCGAATTGTATAGTGTGACAGTTATGCGTAGAAATACAGTAGTGAGACAGTTATGCGTGGAAATTCAACAATGGGACAAATTGACTTGACTTGCTTTTCATTGATTTTCCGAACAAAGTTAATTTTTGATAAGTGTTTTCTAAAACTATACGTAAAAATAAACTGTTTGATGACAAAAAGTCAAAATGCACAAAAAGTAACATGGGACAATTATGCGTATAACGGCAGTACACGCATAAATAGTTGTGTATATTATTTTAAAATTTTATAGTAACATTTTGAGAAAATACAAGTGCTCAAACAATAACAGAAATAAAATAAACGGTTTTTCAGTCTTACAGATAAATCAAAACTCTACGTTTTTTTAAATCCAACGTTTCGGCCATTGGACTTAGCCTTCTTCAGGGATATAAAGGTGTACCGTTTCTCGTATCACGCTCAAAGCTTTGCGATCGGTTGTCGCTTTTATTGGGTTCTCTTCCTGGTTGCCGTATCATTTATACGGTTGCGTTGGTGGATAGTCACTATTTTCATCTATCACTATCTGTTGGAAACTGTTTCCATATTGGTGTAGAGTAGGTGGTAAAACAGATATTGATAGATAAAAATAGTGACTATCCACCAACGCAATCGTATAAATGTTCATTTTATCCATATATTCTTCAAGAAATCTGAACCATGCATAAATAATTGATAAATGATCTTGAAACTTCCCATATTCCTAAACAGCCTTGTTCGGAATCCTAAGCATTCAAAAATAATCTTTATTAATTTTGAAATTTCATAAAAATGCCAACTGTCCGATTTTTATTATCATAATTTCCTGAAAATCCTAAGAAAAACATCTTAATTTTCAAAATAAACCGATGTTGCAATGAGAAAAAAAAACAAACAAAAAATCTCCAAAATAATCAAGATGGATATTTGTGGAACACAGAAAAAAATGTAAAAATGTATACAATCGTGTTCTATTTTTGAAAATAGTGAAAAGTCAATATTAATTTGTCAGAGGTATTCCTGCAGTAAAAAAATCCGCTTTGGAGTATCCCAATGAAAAATTATCTAATCATTCATCAGTTAATTCATAAAGAATTTCAATATATTTATAAATCTCAAAAGTCAGAAACAATATAAAACTTTTTCTTTATCGCAGCCCAATTCGAATAAATATTCTGCCAATATTCAGAAGGACTTGATCAATTTGTGCCAATATTTGGGACTGGGGTAATATGCCGAAGTTAAGAAAAACAACGATTTTAGATGTGAAAAACATCATTTTATGCTCTCTTTTTATTTTTATCGGGCATACAAACATGTTTTCTATCAAATAGAAGAAACATCCATTCATTTTAGTATTTCTAGGATTTTGAATCAATTTTAAAAAATGCGTGATTAACAGCATTTGGCGCGGTAAATGGCTGGGCATGGCGTACCATTGGTACCTCGCGTACCTGCAGGAATAAAATAGACCCCTTTGTGCGGTCCTTAGCCTCTTGCCCAGCAACTCCTATCCCTACCTCCTCGTGGTACTGGCCGGGGTACGAGTAACCTTGGGGAAGATCGGGTAACCAACCCCCGGTGGGAACTTTGGTCGTATGCTGACAGGGAAGGGGGGGTTTGCTTTTGCAAACCTGGAGCGTCTGTAATCCACGTTAGGAGCGGCTCACAACAGCGTCTGTTCCCCATGTCAGGGGCGGCTGATCATCGTCCGAGTGCCAGAGAAGGACTCTAAGCTAAACTGCGCACTATGGCCCTCCGAACATTTAGGGGGAATGGTCCTCCGGAAATTTAGGGGGTTGGTGTCAAGCCCTGCAAGCCAACCGTAAAAACACATCAGCACAGGAACGTCAACGAGAGAATACGGACCGGAACAATCGGCAAAGACCACAGCGACGAAAATGGACTAGCGATTGGAAACTCGGTACGTGGAACTGCAAATCTCTCAACTTCATTGGAAGTACTCGCATACTCTCCGATGTACTGAAGACCCGCGGTTTCGACATCGTAGCGCTGCAGGAGGTGTGCTGGACAGGAGCATTGGTGCGAACGTTTAGAGGTAATCATACCATCTACCAGAGCTGCGGCAACACACGCGAGCTGGGAACAGCTTTCATAGTGATGGGTGATATGCAAAGGCGCGTGATCGGGTGGTGGCCGATCAATGAACGAATGTGCAAGTTAAGAATCAAAGGCCGATTCTTTAACTTCAGCATAATCAACGTGCATAGCCCACACTCCGGAAGCACTGATGATGACAAGGACGCATTTTACGCGCAGCTCGAACGCGAGTACGACCGCTGCCCAAGCCACGACGTCAAGATCATCATAGGAGATTTGAACGCTCAGGTTGGCCAGGAGGAGGAGTTCAGACCGACGATTGGAAAGTTCAGCGCCCACCGGCTGACGAACGAGAACGGCCTACGACTGATAGATTTTGCCGCCTCCAAGAACATGGCCATTCGTAGCACCTATTTCCAGCACAGCCTCCCGTATCGGTACACCTGGAGATCACCTCAGCAGACAGAATCGCAAATCGACCACGTTTTGATCGATGGACGGCACTTCTCCGACATAACCGACGTCAGAACCTATCGTGGCGCCAACATTGACTCCGACCACTACCTGGTGATGGTGAAACTGCGCCCAAAACTATCCGTCATCAACAATGTACGGTACCGACGCCCGCCCCGGTACAATCTCGAGCGGCTGAAACACCCGGATGTCGCCAATGCGTACGCGCAGCATCTTGAGGCAGCGTTGCCGGATGAGGGCGAGCTCGATAGGGCCCCTCTTGAGGACTGCTGGAGGACAGTCAAAGCAGCCATTAACGACGCTGCCGAAAACGTTGTCGGATATGTGGAACGGAGCTCAAGAAACGATTGGTTCGACGAGGAGTGCCAGGAGGTTTTAGAGGAGAAGAATGCAGCGCGGGCTGCAATGCTGCAGCATGGTACGCGGCAAAACGTGGAACGATACAGACTGAAGCGGAAACAGCAAACCCGCCTATTCCGGGACAAAGAGCGCCGCCTGGAAGAGGTGGAATGCCAAGAGATGGAGTTGCTGTACCGTTCTCAAGAAACGCGGAAGTTCTATCAGAAGCTCAACACATCCCGCAAAGGCTTCGTGCCGCGAGCTGAGATGTGCCGGGATAAGGATGGGAGCATCTTGACGGACGGACGCGAGGTGATCGAAAGGTGGAAGCAGCACTACGATGAACACCTGAATGGCGCAGAGAACACAGGCACAGAAGGTCAGGACAGCGAAGGCGATGGCTACGTCAGCACAGCGGACAGCGGAAATCAACCAGCTCCCACGATGGGGGATGTTAAGGATGCCATTAAACAGCTCAAGAACAACAAAGCCGCTGGCAAGGATGGTATCGGAGCCGAACTCATCAAGATGGGCCCGGACAGGTTGGCCGCTTGTCTGCATCGGCTGATAGTCAGAATCTGGGAAACGGAACAGCTACCGGAGGAGTGGAAGCAAGGCGTTATATGCCCTATCTACAAAAAGGGCGACAAACTGGAGTGTGAAAATTATCGTGCAATCACCATCCTAAACGCCGCCTATAAAGTGCTATCCCAGATTCACTTCCGTCGTCTATCACCTATAGCAAACGAGTTCGTGGGAAGTTATCAAGCAGGTTTCATCGACGGCCGCTCGACAACGGACCAGATCTTTTCCGTGCGGCAAATCCTCCAGAAATGCCGTGAGTACCAGGTCCCTACGCACCATTTGTTCATCGATTTCAAGGCGGCATACGATAGTATCGACCGCATAGAGCTATGGAAAATCATGGACGAGAACAGCTTCCCCGGGAAGCTCACAAGATTGATCAGAGCAACGATGGACGGTGTGCAAAACTGCGTGAAGATCTCTGGCGAACACTCCAGTTCGTTCGAGTCTCGGCGGGGACTACGACAGGGCGACGGACTTTCGTGCCTGTTGTTCAATATTGCGCTTGAAGGTGTCATGCGGAGAGCCGGACTTAACAGTCGAGGCACGATTTTCACGAGATCCGGACAATTTGTTTGCTTCGCGGACGACATGGATATTATTGGGAGAAAATTTGAAACGGTGGCAGATTTGTTCACCCGCCTGAAACGCGAAGCAACAAGAGTCGGGCTAATGGTGAATGCGTCGAAAACAAAGTACATGCTGGTTGGCGGAACTGAGCGCGACAGGGCCCGCCTAGGAAGCAGTGTTACGATAGACGGGGATACCTTCGAGGTGGTGGACGAGTTCGTCTACCTTGGATCCTTGTTGACGGCTGACAACAATGTTAGTCGGGAAATACGAAGGCGCATCATCAGCGGAAGTCGTGCCTACTATGGGCTCCAGAAGAAATTGCGGTCAAGAATGATTCACCCCCGCACCAAATGCACGATGTACAAAACGCTCATAAGACCGGTAGTCCTCTATGGGCATGAGGCGTGGACTATGCTCGAGGAGGACTTGCAAGCTCTTGGGGTTTTCGAACGCCGAGTGCTAAGGACGATCTTCGGCGGCGTGCAGGAGAACGGCGTGTGGCGGCGAAGGATGAACCACGAGCTCGCTCAACTCTACGGCGAACCCAGTATCGTGAAGGTAGCTAAAGCTGGAAGGATACGCTGGGCAGGGCATGTTGCAAGAATGCCGGACAACAACCCTGTAAAGATGGTGTTCGCCACGAATCCGGTCGGAACAAGAAGGCGTGGGGCGCAGCGAGCTAGGTGGATTGACCAGGTACACCAGGACCTGGAGAGCGTGGGTCACAGTCGAGGATGGAGAGAAGCGGCCATGAACCGAGGGAATTGGCGAAATATTGTTGGCGAGGCTTTATCAAGATAATTGATGTAAAGCCAAATAAGTAAGTAAGTAAGATTAACAGCATTTCTGGACAAACATTTGGAAAGGGCCTAAGAGGTCTTAAGACTTTTCAGAAACGTTGGTGTTGAGCCCTTCTTAGCCTGCCCAATAGGGTGCGGCTTATTTTTCAAAAGTTCTCAAAACCAAAAATTCGTGTGCTCTACTGAATTCAAATCACATTAAAAGAGAAACCTCAAAATCTGAGCCAAAAATATTAACATTTAGAGGTGGCGCAAGCGTCTTGAAGTTGAATTTTCAGGTTATAAAAAATGACCTTCATTGAAGTACACATAACTTTGTAATTTTTCAACCGATTTTAAAACTTTTAGCATCAATACCTTCAAAATTAAATTTGTGAAAACTTTGTTGAACACCAAATTTGTCTAAAATCAAAACAAGTTTTAGCTAAAAGTAATTTATTTCAAATTTTTCCTAATTTCATTAAAAATTTCAACTTTGTTTGACCATAACTTCATGATTACTCAACCGATTTCAAATCTTTTTACATGCTTTTGAAGCTAATTTAATTGTTTTTAAACCTTCAAAATATCACATTTCACTAAAAAAAATTGCCTTGACCAAGTTATTAAGCAAAAACTGCACAAAAACATTATTTTTTAACGAAAAATACCAGTTTTGTCAAAATTTTGGCAGTTAAATATTGTCTCTTAAGCTCAAACTAATTTTTCTCATTTGTTAAACCTTTGGGAAGGACTTTGCAACAATTTTCAAATAATTTTGAAACAAAATTATGTTTGCATATGTTAAAAAATATATGCACTATTCAACTCGTTATTAAGGCAAGATGCTTTATTTATTTAAGTTTTATAGAAAAAATGCTATTTCCGGCAAAAAAACTTTAAAAATCCAAAGAAATTTGATTTTTTTCATTGAAAAATCATGTTTTTGGGTAGTTTTTGTTGAATACCTAAGTCAAAACTATTTTTTAGAAAAAAATGTTGTATGTACAGTTTGAAAACAAATAAATTTGCTTCAAAAGTATGTAAAAAGATTCGGAATCGATTGAGTTTTAATTAAGTTATGGTCAAACAAAAAAGATTTTTTTAGCAAAATGAGGAAAAATTTGGATAAAAGTATTTTCAACTAAGACAAGTCTCAATTTTAGACAATTTGATGTTCTACAAAGTTTCCATAAATTTAATTTGAAAGAAAATGATGCTAAAAGTTTTGAAATCGGTTGGAAAACAACAAAGTTATGTTGACTTCACTGCAGGTCATTTTTAATAACTTGAAAATTCACCTTCAACACGCTTGCGCCACCTCTAAATGTTAATATTTTTGGCTCAGATTTTGAGGTTTCTCTTTTAATGTGATTTGAATTCAGTAGAGCACACGAATTTTTGGTTTTGAGAACTTTTGAAAAATAAGCCGCACCCTACTGCCCAACTAACACCACTATCAGAAAGATCGATGTCAGCTCTTCCTGATAGTTGTATTGGTGAGCGCGATCGAGTTGAATTGAGACCAACAGCGTTTGCAAGCTGAGGGTCGTGGGTTCGAATCCCACCGGTCGAGGATCTTTTCGGGTTGGAAATTTTCTCGACTTCCCAGGGCATAGAGTACCTTCGTACCTGCCACACGATATACGCATGCAAAAATGGTCATTGGCACAGTAAGCTCTCAGTTAATAACTGTGGAAGTGCTCATAAGAACACTAAGCTGAGATGCAGGCTCTGTCCCACTAGGGACGTAATGCTAGAAAGAATAAGAAGAAGCGCCTGCAAAACCAATGTTTATTTGGGGAAGCCTTAAGACTTAGATAGCTAAATTTTCACATATTTTTATCATCATCAAAATATGGTAGAAACGTTCATTTTATCTGCACTATGCGGGAAAATGAACAGTTGTCGGTGGTAAATGAACATCATACAAAAAACATGAGCAAAAAAAACATTTTTGATTTTTTAACACATTCTCAAAAAAATATCCCGAAATGAATTTAACCTCTTCGGAAAAAAAAAGTTCTAATGGTGTCTGATTCCACATCATATCATTATGATATTCACTTCATTGAAAAACCTCCAAGCAACATTAAATCAGTTCTAATTTTTGAACGTGGTTTTCTTAAATCTTGGTTCTCGTCCATGCTCTCACTAAAATTTATCTCCGAATCAATAAAAACACTCTAATGTATGCAGTAAATCATCCGTGCGTGATTAAAATCATTGAAACTTATTAATTATGAATTATGAATACTTTGCCGAAGACGTCATCTTTCTAAGAAGTTGACTAAGAAGTAGTCCTGAAATATTTGTATTCCCACGTTTCATACTCACTAACGCCGCCTAATGGCAAAATCTCGAATCTCTTGGCTAAAATAATAATAATAACACAGCGTTACAAAAATGACATTTTTGCGTGTCTCAAGGATCAAATTATGTGTCTCGAGTAGATTTGAGGTTGCTGAATCTGATGCCATTTTCAGAAATGTTCCAGCACGTCACAATTTTTAGCTACAGGTCGCCAAAGTTGTATAAAACACTGATTTTATTGATGTTTACACAAAATTTAAGGTACAATTTATCAAACTTTTTTGTGATCTAAGCCACTAAGCATGCTATTTTCCATTAAACTTTCATTTTGGATTAAATTTGGATGAAATTTCGCAATAAAATTTAGATTAAACCGATTTTTTCGACATGCTTGCTTTCTCCATACAAAATTCTTCGTTTCTCTTATATGGGAAAATACAATACTTTTTAAAACCATCAAAAAACAAATTTTCCGCACCGAAAGTATTATAAACTTTACCTATAAGTATTGTTATACAGATAAAGTTTGAATTTTGTGGCAAATTATGCAAATAAATTGCCTTACAAGCTGGCAAACTTGCATGCAAGTTGACTGAAATAGTCAATTTTTGCATTTTCAACAGCCGATATCTCAAAACCTAGACGTGCTATGATATTTTTGAAAACGGCAATGGATTCAGCAACCCTTAATTGAGTGAATAACGGTATTTTGATGCTTGAGACAAAAATGTGTTCCGCAGTGTAATCTGTGAGCTACTGACCACCTTGGCCGAAGACACTAATCATCCAGATCTAGATAAATCATATGCTTAAAAGGTTACATTTTTATATCTTATCCAGCCAAGTTCTTAATTAAAGAGATGATTCTGAACTCATCGTGGTAAATCGTACTTAGTTCCGAAGACAGTACTGCTCCTAACGTATTTCCTAACAGTATTTCCTAACGCAATCAGGTATTAAACAACACCCCCAAATTGATGGAACCCCATAAGCCTTGTATCCTTTTACTACAACGCCCCTAACCATGTGTCTTATATGGACCTGACCTGACTGTATTCAGTTGTTTCGTACCATTTTATTAGTGTTGCCAGAGATTGTGAACTTTTCTTAAATCTTCCTAATCAGTGTTTCCATCCACATAGACATTTATGCGTTGGCAGAGTATATGGCTTGCAACAGTTACTTGGTGAACATTCAGCATCGGTATTTTTAAAATTTAATGATATCTGCATATAGCACACCCATATATTTAAATTTTTTAATAACAGTCGAGGAAGGTTGCCAACTATTGCCAGTATATGAAAACTTCAATGGCCATTTTGAAAAGTTTTCAAACCATGCTTCAACTTTGCCTAATATCTCAAATAAGTATTTCCACATCTAGACGTTGATTTTTTTTAAACATAGTTATAACACTGATTCTTTTTACGATCCCCCTTTAACGGTCGTAAAAAGAGGCCGGGTGTAATTTTGATCTTGCATATTCCCCAGTTTCACAGATATTTTCAATGGACTATCATCGTTATTTTTGCACTAGTGGGTCAAAATACATTTCATTTTTGTTTTTATGATTACCGTATAAATTTTGCAAACGGTGTAGAAACTAACAATTAGAACGAATTCATGGAAAAGGCAAAACCTTCAGGACCGCTCAAATGCAAATTAAATAACTTCCAAAAATTTCGAGATTTTGACCGATTTTGGAGGCTATCTTTAAAGATTGATAAATATTATACTAAATCACACCTTCAAAATAGAATGATGAAATTTGTATTGATATTTCTGAATCTATTAGTGTACGAAACAATCGTATTTAGTAGAAATGGATAATAATGTTACATAGATCCAATAACTTTGGAACTTATGGTTTTATGTTTTTATAACTATTTAGGAGAGTTCATCCTTTACCAAACACTTCTTCTTCTTTTTGACTTCACGTTCCCACTGAAACAGTGTCTGCTTCTCAGCGTATTGTTCTATGAGCATTTCCACAGGTATTAACTCTTATTCTACCAAGGGAGTCAAAACTTACGCCAACTACCAAGGGTCCAAATAAAGTTGGAAGTGCAAGCGATAAAGGCGTGCAGGCGTAAAGCGATGAAATGTAGTTTATACGACATTATTTTACTTGATTGAGTATAGTGAACATGTTTGAGCAGAAATTTAAATTTTTGATTACACTGAAAATTTCTTTTACTTAAAATAATACGAAAGCCCTTATTTTTTGGATCCGTTTGCCTGTAACTTAAAACTCAAAGCAATGACATATAATTTTTTCAGCATTACATTGATTGTGAAAGTCAAGTGAACATGTTTTAGTAAAAAAATGAATTTTATATAACACTCAAAATTTATTTTACCCATAAAATCACACAAAAACGTATTTCTTGAGCTTTTTTGCCTGTAAATCAAAATTGAAGGCAATGACATGAAGTTTTTTCGACACGAAACTACTTGCAGAGGTCAAATGAATGCTGTATAGTAGAAAAGGGTTTTTCGTGATGTTTTGGGTTAAAGAAATTTTGTGTGTAATCAAAAATTTAAATTTCTGCTCAAACATGTTCACTACACTCAATCAAGCAAATTTATGATGAAAAAACTAGATGTCATCGCTTTGAATGTCGCTTCATTGTTGAATTTGTGTAAAAAGCGCTTTTCAGAAAACTAGGAAGTGCCTTTTGCTTAATAACTTTGGCTAGACGCATCTATTTCAAAAATCCCGAAGATGAACATCAATCTTGAATAGTATCCGGTTCCATTGCTGAAAATTGTTTGAAAATCGCTTCGTAAACTAGAAATGCATGGTCAAAGTTGCACTTCCGATTCTCTGAGGGGGGTTGGGAGTACAGGTGTTAACTGAGAAATTTTATGCCAAGTTGCAATTTTTGCATTAGTATATAATGTGGCAAGTACACACGTTATGCCAAAGAAAGTCAAGGAGATTTTTTATTGCGAAAAGAATATGGATAATTCTGTTGCATATTCTTAAACCACAATTTGAATTGAAGCATATGAATTAGGTTATTGAAGAAGTTAGAGTAAAGTGACCAGATGTGATTGGCTTCAATGCGGGACAAAAAAGGTAAACTTTTGAAAAATATTGTAAGAAATACTAAAAAGTACAATGCCGGCTCAATTTTTCCAAAATGACAAAAAATTTCATATTTCCTAAATTGAAACGTGCCAAAATCGAACAACGATTGATTTCATTAAAACTTTTATCACCGTAATAATAACCACGAATTGAGTTTACCTATTTTGAACAAGGTATGTCTCAAAGGGACTCACAGAAACATTGAGATTAAAAGTGCCAAAATCAAACGATTATTGTTTACACATTCTTATTATTTTTTTGAAGTAATCAAATAATAAAATTTGGAGGGAATTTATAAGATTTTAAAGCATACATATGCAGTTTTAAAATAATAGTAATTTTCTGATTTGCACTTTTGCTCAAAATTTCACATGTGTTTTCTAATATTTGGTTGCATTTCCATAATTTGTTTTGGAAGAGTTTATATGGAATATTTAATAGATAAAAAATGACAAACTAAGATTAAATTTAAATCTGGATCACGTGATATTTTCGAACCAGAATTTTCAACGAGTTGCAATCAGAATTTTGTAAGCCTCACATACCTGTTTAAGAGAAATTAAAGCAAAAATGTATGGTGTTTCGAACTAAATTCTTGTTAGAACTTTAGACTGAATATAATCCAAGAAAGAATCTAAAAAATATATGGGTTAGAAACGGTGATTTAGTTTGCTTAACAAAATCTCAAGAATTCAGACTTTATTACGATCAAAATCTTTGCAGGAATTGAAAAACCATTTTGAGAACAATTTGAAATCAAAAGTAGATTCTGAACAAAATCTTAAAAGGTTTCTTAACAGTGTCAAGGGAAAATTCAGAACCACATCATGAGCTGAAAATATAGTTAATAATTTATCCCAGCCATCTTTACCACGCGTAATAAGTTAATTAATTTAATAACCATGCGGATTGGATTACCAAACAGCCGAATTATCATTCAACGTTAACCGAATAAGCGTCAATTTATAGTTAATAATATTTTGTCAAGACTCCAGCTGAAATATTTTGAAAACTTCTTCTAAATTTAGTAAATTTTGAATTTTACCCGAATTTTGTTAGGGTTCTTGTGGGATGTGTAGATTTAATAAATTTAGATCAGAAATCAGATATTTTAATTAATTTTGAGAGCAAATAGAATTAGGCTAAAATTCCAATAATATTTTGCGTAGATTTCTGCACGAATTTTGTACAAATAAGAACAAAGTTTTGTTCAAATATTGATAAGAATCCTGTTTAGATCTAGATTAGAATCTTCTTTTTTCCATGAAGAAAGCCGACCAGTATGTGAAGGTTAATTTTGAATTTATGTTTAACAATTAAGAACTTTTCATTGTTGATGTTTCAAGTGCAAAGTTTTTTGATTATCTCCACAATCCGGGACGTTTTCCGGGACGCTTGGTGATGCAGGACAGGTTGCTCAAATCCGGGACTGTCCCGCACAATCCGGGACGTCTGGTCACTTTAAGTTAGAGCCATCTCTTCTTCTTGACATTAACGTCTTCACTGGTACAGAGCCTGTTTCTCAGCTTTTCGCATTCGTATATCGTGTGGCAGGTAAGATGATACTGTATGCTCAGGGAAGTCAAGGAAATTTCCATTACGAAACGATCCTTGACCGACCGGGAATCGAACCCAGACACCTTCAGCATGGTTTTGCATAGTAGCCGCGGACTCTAACTACTCGGCTAAGAAAGGCCCAGGGCATTAAATTTATCAAACTTAATTCGTCACATTCCTTAGTTTTAAATCATCAATGCCTAGTGCAATTAACCAATGATGACATTATTGTCTCATCTTAAATCAAATCATTCAATGCAATCCAGTTACACGATTTGCAATCTTCTATTGAAGGGCTAAAACGTGACGAACTTCTCCCATTGAAGTGTCATTTCCAAACTAATATATTCAATAAATCCGAATTATCTATTTTCTCTACTACAATCCTAGAAACTTACATTCCCGGTGGCCCTTAACACTTTATAGCTAGTTCATTCGTTGACATGATCTTGAATAGAGTCGGAAGTGACACATAGCTGATGGCCGATGGATGGTAAACTCCATTGCTGAAAGTGAGTTGAATTTTTACACCACCCGCCAAGCCGTGCAAAGCACACGCCTTTTTAGCATTCCAAGTTGGACTCAGTTGGAAACCAGTATGACCAGCGCGGGCCCGGCATTTTGCGGGATGGTCGCACGAAAGTGTCATAAAAATCGGCTGTTTATCTGCGCTTGAACGTATGCTTACAATCTACATATGTATGGCGCGCCGTATCCTACCAAAATCGACGGAGAAATTTCTTCCGCAAAAGACAGAGATATCTGGAGATAGTCGGTTGGACAGTTGCACAGTGGCTCATGGCCAAGTTTTTAAAATTGTCTATTAACATTCTAACAATCATAATTGAAAAAATATTGTTTATCAAAACACTACAATGAAGACATTCAGATGGTACTTCGGTTTGTCAGCTGTTATACTTCCATTAAAAACTATAACTTGTATCTCTGTTATCTTTAATTTTGTTGAATAAAATTCCTTTCCGTAACAACCATGTAGATGCACAGGTGATCTCGGTCTCTAGTAATAATGGATGACATTCCTTCCCTTCCCCGGTGACCGTAAGGACGTGGTCGGCGCCGTTATTGACTTTTTAAGGTTTGCAATTGAAGTTGTAATACTACTCCCATACTACATCTCTTGGTTCCTTGTACAACTTTTATTATTCTGATAAATCATGGAGTAGCATCTATGAATGTTACGTTCATTAATGCTTATGGTTTATGCTCATGTTTATTATTTTTAAGTTTGTTGAAATTGGTAAAAAAGCATATTTATCGAAATTGGAGAAACGTTTTATCTAAAGAACATCAAAAAATCAAAATGTTAGATTTTATGATGAATTTTTATAAAGATTCTTTGATTATCAAGTAAAATTGAAAAATTATCGTTTTAAATTGATTTGGAACACTTTTGAGGTTATGCCCGGCGTTTGTAAGAAAGCACGCCACTGTGCGTTTGGTCATTATTGGCCCAAACCGCTAAATAACGAACCAAAAATGCTCACGTTTCGCGAATAATCGGCGTAAAGCTGTGATTTGCGATTGTACACGCCTCACATTCGCAATTGAGCGTAAATGTGGCGGTGGCGGCGGCGGCGACGACAACGACTTCAACATCAACGTCCGATAAAGTGGCTTGTGGTGGTAATGGACCCGAAAACAGGTAGCCGCAGTATTTTGGATGGAACTTTTCCGTTGCGTGGTCTAAAATGTGTTTCGTTCAGGAATGAAAGAAATGATGTTGAGAGCGCAGATGAAAGTGAATCGGCGTGCTGTCGCACATTTTCGTTTTGTTGGTTTTGCGGTGATCAAGAAATTTTGCACGTCTCCATGGGAGTCGTTGGTTTGGTGGTTTATCAGAAAAACATCCGGCCACGTGTTTTGGACAACTAATTGACTGATGACTTTTATGCTTTGAAATTGTTGAGTGGTTTGATAAAAAGTAGTATGAAACAATTGGAATTGCAGTGGAATAATGAACAAAATTGCATAAGTTTCAAATGAGGATTTACTACTAAGGTTAATATAAACTGGAATAAGCAATCCATAAAACTTACAGCAAGCCAGTTGTTAGAAAGTAAAAAGTGAACTTTAGGAAAATTGGTCATAAGCCAATGCATCTTCTTATGCTAATAAACACCACAAAACAATAATAACTAAGAACACAATAATTCGGGCCGATAAAATTTCTGGATTGATTCCTCCCACGACGAATGAAGTAGGTGATTACTGTATTACTTCAAGGGGTTCTTAATAAAAATTCTCAAAGGATTTTTTTAGGAACATCGCCAAATATTTAATATGAGAATTTCTTGGAGAATTTCCTAGAGAAATCTGAATGTTTTCTTGAAGATTTTATTTTTCTCTGCTTGATCTTGCTGGTATTAGACTACTGAGTACTGGTTTCAAAATATCGAACCATCAGTTATTACGCTTCTAAATCTTAAGACCTGAGTTTCTGAATAATTTTAGGTGACTTAGAATCTCTGTTCTACCATAGCTGCATATTTGTAGCATTCGACAAAAGTAAGCATTGAGTAAATGGAATACCAAGTGTGCATTTTATGGCAGTATGGGAGGAAACGGAAATTTCTAAAAATTACCAGGATCTCAAAAGTGCTTATTTGAGGCTCATATTTTGTACAACTCATATCGCATACTAGGTGAATTGTCAGAAAATAATTCTGATAGAAAATCCATTGCTACCACACTACGAGGCTCATTCAAAATCTCAATGTGACTGTTACGCGGTTATAATTACCGATGTGACAAAACAACTTGGTATTTTCTCGAATTTTCTAGAACAATCTCACAGACTTCAGTGAGTTGATCGAAAGTATTTATCATCTCCATGGTATTAACTCCATTTTGACAAAAACGTCGAATGTGACTGTTTTGCAGTTATGGGCAATGTTGGACTCACTAAAATTCCGTGAGCTTCGTGGCCGTACAGTTAATGTTACCAAGCATTTAGCCGCATCGAGTCAAGGAGTGTGGGTTCGATTCCCGCTTCAGTCCGGAAAACTTTTCGTCAGGAACGTATTTCGACTGTGCCACTGGGCGTTGCACGCTAGTCCGTTGTCTAGTGTGGTGCTTCCTTCAAAGAACAAATCGTCCACATTAACGTGACGGTGTCTTAAAAAAATGGCAGTCGCATTCTTTGAACCTGAGCTAGTACTGAATTCAAAACTGTTCAATATAGGGGGTTCCAGAAAATATATTCACGTCTTTGACGCCCTCCTCGTGAGAAAACCTAACTCATTTTGATGTTTGTATGAAAGTTCATCATCCTGCACTGAACACAAGTCGACCACCATCTAAAGGTGATTCCACAAATTGTCCTATTCGGTAATACGTGCCACTAAAAGTTGCAGCATCGATTGCGGATTCCCCAATTGGAGCCACTTACCGATCCTCCTCTAAGTGAAACCCCACTTCCTGACGAAAGTACAAAAAACGCGAAACGAGCTTTGTTGAGTTTGTCGTGTGCATACCTTTCGAACGGATGGATCAAAACGCACAAACACACGTTCCAAAGCCTGGTCGTGAGCGATCCCGACAAAAAGAGTAACAGTCACCTTTTGGTTGAACCTTTTCGGGCCTATCCTCCAGCCAGCGAGCAAAAAAAGAAAGTCCCGATCGTCGTCGAAGTTCAGCATCTTGAAAACGCCGTGAGGCAGCTCTTGATGCAAAGTTGTTGTTGCCACCAGTCGTCGTCGTCGTCGTTGAAGAAAGCTGCCAAACAACACGACCAAGCCTTACGTAAGATGACAATTACGCACTTGCCAGGCAGGGGGGCCACCGGCAGCAGAAGCAGCAAGAAGTACACCAAAGACGATCAGGGGACGGAAAGTGGAATCATCTGTCAGATCAAATGCGGGGCGACTCTCAATTCAAGCTTCTCTTGGACGCGTACCGCAATCTATGGGCGTAGGCAGGATTGCCATCAGGGGGGACGAGCGACCATAAAAGTTCATTCACGAATTTTACGCACAAAGGAACATTATACTCATTAGTGTGGGATTAAATTCAGATTCTCGTTCCAGTTCTTTTTTTTTAACTTCCAATTGGGTCTCACAACAACTGCGTAAAATTTCAGCTCGATCGGTAAAACTATTATTTAGCGCCAGTTTAAATGATACTCACTATGGGAAAACTTACTTAACTAAATCGCTTTTTCAATAACACTGCGTAACAAAAATTATATTTTTGCGTGTCTCAAAAATCAAATTATGTTTCTCTAGTAGATTTGGGGTTGCTAAATCCAATGACGCTGTCTACCAGCGATCATGTACTTTGTTTTGCTGGTGTTAACGGTAAGTCCAATCCTCGTTGTCTTCCTTTTAAAAGGCTCGAATGCCTCTTCTACGGCTCGACGATCATTTCCGATTCGATGTCGTCAGCAAAATCCAGGAGCATATGCGACCGGGTGACGATGGTACCGCTTCTTTGCACGCCCACTCTCCTAGTAGTAAGGGTATGCGATATGGATTTTTTACATGTCGATACGAAACGAAACGATACGCGGAATATATTGCGCTGATAATGACGAAACGAAACGAAATTTAAAAATGTTTCGTGTAACTCGATACGAAATCAAATATCTCACGGAATTTTTCGAAACGAAACGAAATTTTTGAATTTGTTTCGCGGAATACACGTTTAAGTTTTTTTTTTTCAAAAGCTGGAAATTTGACAATAGGCATATTATGCGTTGCAAAAAAAATTTTGATTCCTGGAAAATCGAACGACTTCGAATGGTAAATTTTCCAGGCTTCTTATCAAAGTCACCTCTGTGCGTCGTTAGGTGCAATAGCTTGTTTGGAATGATTTGACGTTTCCCATTTTGCTCAATATCACTGATGTTTTTATATCTTCTTATATGATTCATAGTTCTTTTGCTACAAAAACGTACCATTCTGGATGAAAATAATAGCAATACAATGCCTTCAGATTTAAATTTTAAACCACCGTTGTTTTTGAAAGAAAGGAAGCTTTTAATGTTGTGTTTAAATTAATAGCTCGAAATGTCATAAATTACTAGTCTCCATGTGCCGTCTCGGATCCTTTTTCACGGAACCATTTTGGAATAGGAACCATTTCTGAATAGGATTGGAAAACTTTTCTCCAAAAACATGATCAGTCTTAGGCGTGACATGAAGATGTGAAGTGGAAGGATGACGATGTTTAAGGCTCAAGAATCCATCATTCAATCATTAGCAATCATCAAGAATGAAAAACCAGTTTTTTCGCTCAAATTCAATTCAATCCTCATGAAAATCTATCATCCCATTACAGATAGTAGGTATAGTGCAATGAAAGATCATCTTGAATATTTCTTAAACTTTGAGCAAAAAAACCGGTTTTGAAAATTTGCAAAACGATGATGGTTGTTTTCCTCTTAATGAAACAGAATTCAACGCACACTGTGTGACTTTTGTTCTGTGCGGAGATAGCTCGTTGCTGTCCAAACTTTTAAATATACCCGCAAAAATAACGTCTTCTTAAATCCTCTACCATATGGAAACCTTAGCGTTGCTCAGCGGAATCCTTTCATGTTTTGATAAAACTCTTTTCTGTTTGTTTGAAATCTTCTTAATAACTTTATAAGGTTTCATTTCAACATATCTGACACTCACACAAGGCAATGAGTGGGTTTAATTTAAATTTAGCAACTAAGAAGAGGGTCGAAAAGCAGTTACAAACATTTAAAACAATCTCAAAAATATTGGGAGGAGTCCAAAATAAATTTGATTTTTAGAAACGCCTTACAATTTTTTTAATATTGTGGACATGCTAATATATACCGTAATTCGGGGTGTAGTTGATCAACGGGGAGAAGTTGATCATTCCCGTACCCACATGTATAGAATGTTATAAGAGCTATGACACGATTTCAATTATCACAATTTCTGAGTTGTGGCATTACCTGATAGCTACTCTTGATTTGCATAAATTCGGTTTGGTGTTCAAGTTAATTATTTCATGGAAAAACAGATTTTTTAGGAAATTTTTCATGAACTGTTGAAGGGTTCTTCTCCAAACAATCGACTTTTTCCACGGCTATACAAAGCTACAGTTTTAATAAACTGTTTCATACATTCCAGTTATGTTTTGTGTACCCACTTTCAAATTTGTATTGAGGATACAAATACTTTTTTTGGAGAAAAAATGATCTTTTTGCAAGAGGGTTGCTAATTTCAAAGAAAATTGCCTTCCTGCAGGCGTTTAATGTAGTGTAATCTGTAATTCACAACTTTCAATTAAAAAAATACCCGATTTATCAATAAGTTGTAAGATTTTTAAGTCTTGATTCAGATTCAGAGACCCCAAATTTAGTGAATAGCATACTTCTTTTTTTTAGGAAACCTATCACAGTAATTGATCAACTTCACCCCGGAATCAAAAACACCACTTATTGATCTCCAAAAATTGTTTTTGTTATTACGATAATAATTCGTCAAAATTTCATTTATATAATTCGTTAAACATTCAACCAGTACAAGTTTTAAAAATATTTGGATGATAATACATGCATCCTACTAGGAATTATAGCACAGAATCGCTCAAAAATGATCAACTTCCCCCCAGTTTACGGTACCATAAAACATGGAATAATGATATTCATTTTTTTTGCTGTACTTTATGCTTTGTGACTTGAATAAATGTGATTGGCGACACAAGTCGATAAGTGATCATGAAAACACTAAACTGAGAAGAAGTCTCTTTCCCAGTTGGAACACAACGCAAGAAAAAAGAAAAAAAAATAAGTAGAACATCACTGGAATATTTGCTTTAGATTTTGCTGGAGTATTGAATTAAATTAAATTTCAAAAAATCTATCAACACATACCTAAGAAATCAATCAAGATAAATTTAAAAGAACTGCAAAAGTAATCAACTCCAAGAGATATTGCGACAGCAACTTAACCAGGATTGCCTGTAGGGGTAATTTGAAAGTTCCTAATAAATTTTCTGGAAAAGCCTTGCATAAACTGTGAATTAATTCTTGGAGGGATCAAATCTGGATGAATGCAAACTTTTAGAGTAAACCCTGTAGAAAATACTGAAGGTATTTCTATTATTTTGTAGAGCAAATACTGGAGAAATGATCCTATTCCAAAATCTGTGAAGGAATTTCTGGACGATTTCTGGAAGAAATAAGGATTGTTGATATTATCTCATTTTCAGATTCTTTGTTTAAAACTGACTACAAAATCACCTTTTCGCTGAATTTTGAGCCTCGAGAGTATTTTAAAAAATATTTGAAAATTTCGAAAAAAAAGTTTTGAACCTGGACTACATAGCATAGAGGAACCGCAAACAAGATTGACAAGTTCACCCATGTTCGTTCAGACAATCCGTCTTTCAATGAGCTAAATTTAATGTTTGGCTTATTTTTTTTCTCGAGATCTAGATGTGCGAAAATTGAAAAAAAAAATGTTGCGCTTTTCTATTGTGAAATACCCTAGGTACCCCACCAAACTTGAATCTAGATCCGGAACCAATTTTGATGGTGCTTGCAATGCATGAATCAAATTTATAACTGATTTGTGATTTTTACTAAAACAAATTATCAAAATCGATCGAAAGATGGCGAAACTAGAGAATTTTGAAACTTGATGTCGGTATTGAAAAGGTTAAGACCTTTGCCTTGCGGCATTTGGCTTCCAATACTTGTAATTATGGATTATCAATATTCGCATTTTTTTTAAATTGGGGGTCGTGAGGAAATTATGTCACGTTATAAGAGGTGAGAGGAGTTGGTGGTGTTGTACAGCGTGAATAAACCTAGATTCATTTTTCGATTTAAAATAATGTATGCATCTTCCTTGTTTAAGGTGAATATAAATCGAAGGCATACCTCAGAATTTCAAGAGCACAAATCTAACGAACCCGACAGCGGTTCGAACTGAACACTTGATCGATTGGCCATCGAGTAACCAATCGATAGATTTTTCAGCATGAATGGACGTCTGGTTCTTTAGATTTGTGCTCTTGAAGTTTAAGGTGTGGCTTTGGATCACCCAAATCAACGCGATTTTTTACGGCGACAGCGACAAACAATCTCTGCGATTTCGTTGCTACATGTAGAATTTTATGACACAACATCGAAATCACGGAGAGCCTTGACTCATTGATGCGTGCTATTAGTTTTCTCTTCTATTCTCCCGCTGTTCTTATGCAGAGTTAAAAGTGATGTCATAGCGGGAAAGCAAGAGAGAGAACTAATACGCGCATCAATAATCTGCACCACCTGAGCAAATCCAGAACATCAGGGACTCACGCTCCGCAGCTTTCTTTGACATTTGTGTACAAACAATTTTTGCGATATATTAACGGATTTGCTCAAAAAGGACACGCGATGTTCCCCGGAGGAAACCGTGGTTTTGCTCTCTTCATTCTTATGGAAGATAACATTGCGGTAGTTGGATTAAACGGAGAATATCTCATCAAATAGAGTAGCAATTACGCAGAACCCATTTTACCTACGCGAACCATAAATCTATACAGCATCACAATCAACAATAACATGCTTAAACACATTTGTTCCATTCGTAGGAAATAAAATGTCATACATATGCTCTAGCGTCGATTCATATTTGTGGGGCATTGAAATGTAATTGAATCTAACATAAGACGATTTCTAAAGAAACGCCAAAACGTATGCTTTCACTAGCACACCATTCGTTGCCTCGCAGATAATTTGCTGTTATAGTGTTCTGATCCATGATATGAGTCGATTTGATCCATAATACGGACCCATTTTTGACTGTAGCTGCTGAGTAGAAGCGAACACTTTACTTTTTTTTTGTTCGAAATTAAACTCGAATTTCGCGAAATTCCGTTTTATTCCGTTTGTTTTCAATTTTCCGTGGAAATATTTTAACAATTTGGCGAAACGAAACGAAACAGCAAAATACAAATTTCGCCAGTGCGAGTTCCGTGGAATTCCGCGGAATTTCGTTTCGAAGCGTATTTGACGGAATCATTCGGTATTTCGCATACCCTTACCTAGTAGCTCCTTCGAAAGCAATGTTGAACAAACAGTTTGAAAGCGCATCTCCTTGCTTCAATCCATCTAAGGTTAAGAAGGAGATTGAAGTCTCATCCGCAACCCACATACTTGATTTCGATACATCCAACGTTGCACGAATCAGTCTAATCAGTTTCGCCGGAAAACCGTGTTCTACCATTATCTGCCATAACTCATTCCTCTTTACTGAATCGTACGCCGCCTTGAAATCAATGAACACATGGTGAGTCCGCAAGTTGTATTCCCGGAACTTATCAAAGATTTGTCGCAAGGTAAACATTTGATCCGTCGTTGATCGGGCCTCACGAAAACCAGCTTGGTATTCGCCGACTAACGACTTCTTCAGCGGTCTCATTCTGTTGAGCAGAACATGCGACATTATTTTGTACGCCGAATTGAGGAGCGTTATTCCTCGGTAATTGGCGCACTTCAATCTGTGTCCCATCTTATACAGAAGGCAGATGAGGCGCTCCAGCCAACTAGCAGGCAATTCTTCTTCCACCCATATCCTTAACAGAGTACGGTGCAGTATTTCGTACAGCTGCTCACTACCGTGCTTGAAAAGTTCGGCCGGAAGCTCGTTTTTTTTTATCTTTATTAACGAGATTTTTAGCCCTGGGCTAGTTCATCTCGGGACCAACGGCTTTACTTCCCTTCCGAAGGAAGTCGTCACTATTACTTTTTACGTCATAAGCGACTATGTCGGGGATGGGATTCGATTCCAGGTCCTCGGCGTGCCGGGAGCTCGTCTTTTCAGCAGCCTTACAGGGTGATTACTAATTCCTGTCAGTTAAGTAAATGATCGTAGATAAAAGATGTATGTATGAATTTTAATTTCCAGTGTACATCCTGTTTTGCACATCTATGAAGTTTGTTTTGACAAAGTAAAGATTAAATATTTTTTTTCATTTACCTTAGTTTTTAGTCATATGTGTAGTTTTAAAGGCATTGCACGTGGCACGCACGTTTTCCACAGATATGTATTTTTGACTGAACTCCGCTGAAAAATTTGCCTGATTGGAACAGCATTTTACCACAATCTTTTAGATTTACTAGGGAATAGCATAAGACTGATATGGAAAATTTTAGCGAAAAAAGTATGCCGTTTTTGGTTAAAATATATGATTCTGCATAACGTGCGTGTTAACTGTAATGCATCTGAAACAACGCATGTGGCTGGAAAATGAGGTGAAAAATTTAATATGTTATCTATGTGAAGCGAAGACAAATGTTATAGATGTCCAAACTGGATATGGACTGGTAATTCAAATTCATACAACCATATTTTTTCTAAGATTACTTATTTTACTGACAGGATATAGTAATCACCCTGTACAGTTCTTCAAGAACGATCAAGGACGCTTTTCCAACCTCATTTAGCGTCGGGAGCTCCACAGCTTATCCATCGTTGCTGATGATTAATCTGTTCTCAGACGTGATCGAGTTCTCTCCATTCAACAATTGCTCGAAGTGTTCTTTCCACCTGGCAGCAACTAAGATTTTGTCTGTCAGCAAGTTACCTTCGCGGTCATTGCACATGACGGGAGACGGCGCTGTTTTTCTCTGTACGCCATTGACAGTTTCGTAAAATCTCCGCATATCATTTTGTTCCATGCTATTTTGCGCCTCAGTAATGATGTCTTCTTCATACTATCTTTTCTTTCTGCGGTGAATTCGTTTCTCGGCTGCTTTCGCTTCCTTGTACCGCTCTCTATTCTGCCGGGTACCAGACACTAATATCCGGCTTCTGGCAACATTCTTCTCATCCGTCACTTTCTGGCACTCCTCATCAAACCAACCATTTCTGGGTCGTCTCTGAGCAGTACCTATCACCTCTCGCGCTGCTGTGCTCATCGCACCGTGGATAGACTCCCACAGATTGTTGAGGTTGTCGCCTACGTTGTATCCCCTTATCCGCTCATCAAGCTTCCTGCGGTATTCGTCTGCTACACCTTCTGTTGATAAGCGCTGGATATTGAAAAGCAACGACCACTGTGTTCTTGTGTTTGGCTGCAGCGAATGTTATTAGCCTTAGGCCGTTGTCATTGGTGGCGGAGTGAAAGCTCTCCGTACCAATTATTGGGCGGAAAAAATCCTCTCTTCTGACATGAGCGTTGGCATCCCCGATAACAACTTTTACGTCATGTTTTCGGTACTCTCCGTAGGTCTTGTCGAGACAATCATAAACGCATCCTTCATGTCGACGGGTTTATCGTTTGCCGGCGCATAGATGTTGAACAGACTTAGTTGAAGAATTTGTTTCGTATCCTCAATACGCAGATTCGTTCATTAATCGGTTTCCACTCGCTTCATCTGTTTCCCGACCACTATGAACGAAATGAAAATGAAAACAATAAGTTTACCTTAAAACTACTATTCTACAAATATGTGTGTCTTATCAAATTGAACGATGTTGCAAAAGAGAATATTGCTCTAAGTTTCTCCATTAGGAGTTATTCTTTATTCAATATTTTATCATTTTTGTTAAAATTGAAGATTTGTTATAACTCAAAAGTTCGATAATGAAATTAAAGCTTAACAATTTTGAAGTTAATTTTAAGTTTCGGTGAAAACTTCAGTTCAATGAAACTTAACCATATTGTATGGAGAACGGCAAATGCATACTTCATTCTGCCTTGTTATGTACACACGCAAAAATTGTCAATTGGCAAAGAAAGCATTCAGTTACCAACAATTCCAGTTGCGATGTAACGTCAGAAAAAAAAAAAGACTTTCAATTTCTCAGCAGATTCCGTTGAGGAATTCCTCTTGAATTTCTGTAGGTATCAATTTAAAGCAATTTCCAGAGATCCTTCTAAATAGCATCTTTCGTTTTTGATATCGTCAAGATATTTCTTCAGATATTTCTCCTACTATTTTTTTTCTTTGACTCTTTTAAACATGTTCAAGAATTCTTCCATTGATCTGTTCAGTGATTTTTTTAGATGTTCTTTAAAAAAATACATCTAAGGATCTTTTTATTTGAAGAAGATCTGAAAAACTTCGGAATTATTTTCTTATGCTTCTTTGGAATAACTGGAAGAAACTAAAACACAATATTTTACATAATACTGGTTAAATTCTTGGAACTCTTGGAAATTAAGAATATTTTGTGACGGTAGAAACAATTGATTTCGTATATTACGGTCGCGAAGTTTGTGCGTTTTTTGTTCATGAAGTTTGCATGGTTTAAGGATGCTCAGTCTAGGATGGATTAGCAACTAGTGAGCTCGTTTAGTAAAGTAAGATCGAATATGCTGATTGAATATTCGTTCTTAGTACGGTAAAAATACTGCGATAATGCGATTTGGTCAACACATTTTGAGTGTTTCGTCACTTCAAGTATTGGAAATAATTTTCACCCATTTGTATTGTTTTATATTACAGTCGATGCTCGTTATAACGACAACTTTTATAGTGACAAAAGCTCTCTATAGTGACATTTTTCGGTCCCTTGAAAAATATTGTCATGTTATGATCTTTCCCTATAACGACTTTTCTCTATAACGACGGTCCCTTGCGATGTCGTTATAACAAGCTTTGACTGTAACTAAATATATATTATTTATTGCCATGTTTATATCTCACAAATAGATATTTAACTTGATTTAACCGCTTATCAAAGTAAATCCTGTGACCCAATCGTCCTTTTCATGAACAAACATTCCCTCCAGTAACCTTTGTGGAGATACAGAGGTGGCTAGGTCTTGAAATAGCTCAAGTTCACACACATTGACCTCGTGTAAATAATGGCACTTTAAACTGAAAACTCTGCACACATTCTTGAATAAGCCCAATCAACATTCCTGGAGAAATTGATAGGATAATATCTTGAATCTACTGAAGACAAAATATTGGGAACATCTTTTAAATAATTCCTTTCTATGGCAATGCTAAGAGATGTTATCGGTGAAATTCCTGGTTTAGGGTAGATTTCGTATCAGTTCCAAATTGAATTTCAGGATGTTTTTCTCAACAAGTTTTTGAGGACCTTTTACAGATTTCTCTGAACAAATTTTTCGATTTGTTGAGGCTACATTTCATTAAGGACGTCTAGAAAAAAATAAAATAAAAAAATAGGTTTTTCCAGAGATCTTTGAATAACTTGAGGTAGTCATTAAAAGCAAAACTTCGAAAAAGTTATCAAAATTCATTTCTAAAAAATACATTAAGGGATTATTTAAGATATCTCAAGAAAAACATACAAGTGATTCATAAAAAAATATTTAATTTCAATTAACTATATTGCCTAGTAAAATTTTCGATGTAATAGATTTTTTGATGTGATAGACTTTCAGAAAAAAAATGAGGGGCAGAGAATATCTTGAAATATTGTTGAGCGATTTGAGCTACACCCAGGAACGATTTTTTTGATGAATAATTTGAATTTTTATTAAAGAAACTCCTTGTAGAATCTAAGTAAAAATATATTGTGGAAAATTGATATGCATCTCATAAGTAATTCCTCAAGAATGAGTAGTTATCCTTTATCAGCTTTCTTGATGATTTTTGAAGTATTCTTGGATTCGGGCAGTTTAAATTTGAAAAAAAAGTTGGATAATCCAATCTCCCATATCTTTCTTATTATCTTTACCATAAAAAAGTTTTCTGAAATATTTCAAGCTTTCTAAGTGGTGATTTAAAGATAGTCCAGAGACGATGTAGGTTTACATTTTGAAAAATGTTCGATACATATGTAAATATATGTAGTACTGTAATGTAATAACAAACAATCATCCCATAGAGAAAACTCATTCTTCAAACCATAATAAAGAAATTTTTTGAAGAGAGCAATTCAACCTGACGGATAGGAGAAGAGATATTCATGAGTATTTTTTTTTACACAAACATCTTCTATTGTGGTCTATATAAACCTACATTGTCTTTTGGTCACCTTGAAATCACCACCGAAAACGCTGAAAATTTCACCGAACACTATTTTTATGGTAAGGATGGCATGGAAGATATGGAAGATTGCATCTTCAAACATGTTTAAATTTTGAATCGCCTCACTGTATATCAAGATGATTGGTAGATGGCTTTTGAGTTTCACAACCCTTTCGGAACAACCGATTCACACATTCTTTCAAAAATCCAAAAAAAAAGGTATCTTTGTAGCAAGCCAGTTGAATTTGAATTATTTTTTCCATCGACCAAAGGGAGGCAACGGACTCTTCCTGCCCGATCCCCTGTCTACGTCCATGTCACCACTCGTCCCGCGATGGAATTTGCAGCTGAGCTCGAGATGGCCCAAAGCGAACGAAACCAAAAACAACGATCAGTCAATTTGTGGCATGAGGCCATGGACGGGCACGAACGTTCATCAAAATAATTAAGTTCGGTGCAAAAATTGCCATCCGTAATGCAGGTGAGATGCTAGCTCGGACAGCTCAAGACCACGTGGACGCAGTTTTTTGCTATGGCTGATCTTGGGTCATTATGTGGGTGAAGCTTTGAAACTAAACTCACTCAACATTCCATTTCGGGCTCATTCCGGTTGGCACGAGCTCCAAGTGGACCTAATGAAGCTCAATGAGCCAGTACATCATGGTGAATTTAGAGGTGATTTAATTTTAGTTGAAGCAATTCCATCTGCTAGTAGGGCAGTGGAGTTTTTGTGGAGAGGAAGTTGACCAAGATGCATAACTACTGCTGACTGGGCTTCAAGAAGAAATGGTTACTGCACAATGATGACCGAAAACAATGATGATGAGCTTGGTGTTTAACGAAATGAGGTAACTCGACCTCAGATGAGTTGATTCAGTTTTGATGAACTTTGGCACATTTCGTGGACAATTATAGGCAGTCAATTTTTGTGTTCGGTTCGTTACAATGTATTATGGTAACCGAATGGTAGCTGCATAGACATATACGGACAAAATTTAGCGTTGAGACCGGGTTAGAGCAATGCTTGGAGAACTTAGTTGGTCTTAGGCGATGCTTTTCAAATTGCCATTCGGTTTAGGGTTTCCTCCTAGAGCATCTTCCATTGCGTGCAAGAAACATATTCCACGGAAGCGCTAACCTCTTCCGCTGTTGGGTCTGTGACGTATTAAAACCATGAGAAGAGGCGATGCAAATTTTGAAATTGTCTTTCGTTTACTACAATGGGGTTTCATTTTCTAAGAACATCAATAGGCTGTTGGTTAGGCATGAAGACCATAAGCCATATAAACCATGGAGTACTATGAATATGAGAGTAGCGAAAAAGCATCAATCTATATCAGTAATACCACCTGTAGATTAATGGTCTGTATTACAAGCAGTTCTTAGAATCAAATAAATTTTTGATCTGAGAAAAATCGAAAAACTCACAAATCCGTAATTACCTTGTAGAGGAAAATTAAATCACTTTGCCATTTCCCTTTTTAAAAATCATACAATCAACCCACTATGTCCACATTCCCAACCTTCAATCGCAAATGAAATTATTCCGACTGCCGGCTCCACTATTTCCACGCCAGTGCATACAATTTCTTCGAATGCAGAAGGTCAAGTTCCCCTTATCCGTCTGCGCTGAGTAAAACAGGGCCTGAGTATATTCACTGCTGCAGCTAACATGTCGGAGAGTTTGTTTCTGCAATTCAATTCAATCGGCAAATCTGAATACATTAGGCTGAGAGCTAATAATTTCTACCGTTTCACTCGACTGCACTTGGTGGTGCATCGTGAGCCGTCCATTTCGGATTCGATGCCGTTTGGGTGGAAAATTGTTGCTCACTTCGTCCCATCAGCACCAACGGTGAAGAGGGCCCTCACGTCTACACTATGGATGAATAGGTGGTCAATAATCAAAAAATGGCTTGTTCTAATTGATTTTTCTTGTATATCGTTCCAAGATACGAAATATCGAGTAAGGGAGAGTTGACCTATTCGATTTTTTTTGTCGAAACTTTACAAATACATTTAATCACCATACTTTTTTGACTCAAGCTGTCCTGGACTTTATTTCTAAGGATACTTGAAGATGTAAACTTAAAGGTCGTGACAATTTAGCTGCATACATTTGCACTTTTTAATATTGAACAATTATACCTTTTAAATATATTCGACACATTTCTTTTAATAACAGCTAAAACTAAAGTGGCCTAGATGCATTTTCTTCTTGACATTACGTCCTCACTGGGATAGAAAATGTTTCTCAGCTTAGTACCTTTTTGGGCACTTCCACAATTATTGACCAAGATCTTTCTTTGCCAATGTTGCCATTTTCGCATTCGTATATCGTGTGGCAGATACGATGATACACTATGCCTTGGGAAGTAAAGAAAATTTCCGTTAGAAAAAGATCCTGGACCGACTGGGAATCGAACCCAGACACCTTCAGCATGACTTTGCGTAGTATCCCCGGACTCTAACCACTCGGCTAAGGAAGACCCTTAAGATGCATTATTAGTAACAAAACTCATTATTTCACAATTCATATTCGAAGGTGTAGCTTGTAAAAAAAAAACATTAAATTTGTATAGCAAAACTCATAAATATGACATGGCTTTGCAAAAATATGTTTGGCCGCCAATCTATATGGAAATTGCCCATAGTGGTGTCCGAAGAAGGTTTCTCTCCCCGGACAGCCCTTTTCCATTAGGGGGTCCGAACCGAATCGATATGCATTGCATTGCACAGTTAGTAGGTGGTACTGCACCCATCCGATGCACCGAAAGCGCGGATGCACTTTCCGATCGAAGTTTCTCTTTCCACCCCGTGCTGGCAGCTTCCAATCGGATCTTCCCTTATTTTCGATGCATTCGATTTTCCACTCGATGAATAGATAAGTGAGCTTGGGCAGTTAGTGAAATTAACTCTGTTGATTGAAGGGTTGTTAAATGCGCAAAAAATGACATTGGACATTTTGCCAATTGCTGCACAGTCCACGCATTTATTGTGAGGTGTACAGAAATCTACACCGTGTCTGGAATGTGTATTTCTCACATATAATTAAGGTTTGAATTCCAAAAATAATTGATCTACCACCTCGTTATTATTCAACCTTCTGCATAATTTTCCAAGACAACTGTTTTACAGTTAATTTAAAAACCTTATTTTTTAGAAGCTCAGAGTTTCGGGTGAACTTTTTTCCATCAAAATATTTTAAAGCTTCTCTCAAAGCTATTGAACATCGATATTTTTCAAAAAGACCATTAAATTTAAACAATTGTAGCTACGGTATGTACATAACGTTTGCATGTAACCATTTGCACGCATAATGCGTCATAAATCAGCACAGGAAAAGCATATTTTAATACAATTGCATTACTAATTCAGGCACGCCTAATAACAGCATTTTCACCGTATATAAACCCTTTTACTACATCGTTAATGCTTCTGATGTGTACAAGCACTATAACCACTATATTTGCTTTTTATGTGCATGAAGGCCCTTATTGAAGGGTATCTATTAATGCTACCTAGTGTTATGAATCTATGTCTTTTTTCAAATAAAAGTTTTGCACTTTTAGCAAAGCTAGTAACTTTCACCTACCCCGGATATCTGGGATGCTAATGGGTTTACACCTTAATTTTTTAGAGTTGTAACCCAGCAAAATTTCCCTTTTTTTGTGCTGTATATCCAGCAATTGAATCAGCAATTCAAAACATCGCTGCACTACAGAAATTTTATTTGACAGCTCGACAGGCTTTGAGTAATTATTTTTATTCGCGGGACATGGCTATTGCTGATCAACCAGCAAATGCATAAGCTTAATTTTTCTTTTTCGCTTAAACTATTTTTCAAATAAAATCTTATAATAAAACCACAATTAATCTACTTCAAACTCCATATGGGACTTTATATTCACTTTATATTAACAATCTGCTTGAAGACAATATGCCTTTTGCCATAAAATGTTGGGACCTAGAAGTGAGCAAAGCCGCATAAGTTCTACTGGATTCTGCTATCTGAAAGCAAATTATTGTAATCATGTCGAGGTTTCAACTAAATGTATTAAGAAGCTCACGTGATGATAAAATCTTCCAAATTTGAGAATTTTATCAATATTTTTGGAGGAAAAATAAATCTACTTTGTTATTATGGATGCTGCAGGAAAAGTGATTCGAAAATAATATTAGTGTTTGACACATGTTTTGCTGATTGTTTCAGCAATAATATCACTTGCTGGTCAATCCAGCAAACACTATCGACGTTACTGAATTTACAGTAATATGTTGTTTGCTGAAGCCGTATCAGCGATTCATTTTGCTGGAAAGAGAAATGAAAATTTGGTGAGTAGGCTCTGTGGTTTTCACTCAACGGTCTATTACAGATGAACGTCTCGAATGTTGTACAAAGAAAAAACACGTTAAATGGCTGGACATGGCGAACCATTGGTACCTCGCGTACCTGCAAGAATAAAATAGACCCCTTTGTGTGGTCCTTAGCCTCTTGCTCAGCAACTCCCCACCTCCTCGTGGTACTGGCCGGGGTACGAGTAACCTTGGGGAAGATCGGGTAACCAACCCCCGGTGTGAACTTTGGTCGTAAGCTGACAGGGAAGGGGGGGTTTGCTTTTGCAAACCTGGAGCGTCTGTACTCCATGTTAGGAGCGGCTCACAACAGCGTCTGTTCCCCATGTCAGGGGTAGCTGATCATCGTCCGAGTGCCAGAGAAGGACTCTAAGCTAAACTGCGCACTATGGTCCTCCGAACATTTAGGGGGAATGGTCCTCCGGAAATCTAGGGGGTTGATGTCAGGCCCTGAAAGCCAGCCGTAAAAACACATCAGCACAGGAACGTCAACAAGAGAATACGGACCGAAACAATCGGAAAAAAAGACCATAGCGACGGCAATGGACTAGCGATTGGAAACTCGGTACGTGGAACTGCAAATCACTCAACTTCATTGGAAGCACACGCATACTCTCCGATGTACTGAAGATCCGCGGTTTCGGCATCGTAGCGCTGCAGGAGGTGTGCTGGACAGGTTCGATGGTGCGAACGTTTAGAGGTAATCATACCATCTATCAGAGCTGCGGCAACACATGCGAGCTGGGAACAAGATCAACGAAAGAATGTGCAAGTTAAGAATCAAAGGCCGACTCTTTAACTTCAGCATAATCAACGTGCATAGCCCACTTTTCGGAAGCACTGATGATGACAAGGACCACGTATCGACCACGTTTTGATCGATGGACGGCACTTCTTCGACATAACCGACGTCAGAACCTATCGTGGCGCTAACATTGACTCCGACCACTACCTGGTGATGGTGAAACTGCGCCCAAAACTATCCGTCATCAACGATGTACGGTACCGACGCCCGCCCCGGTACAAACTCGAGCGGCTGAAACAACCAGATGTCGCCAATGCGTACATGCAGCATCTTAAGGGAGCGTTGTCAAATGAGGGCGAGCTCGATAAAGCCCCTCTTGAGGACTGCTGGAGGACAGCCAACGCAGTCATTTACGACGCTGCCGAAAGCATTGTCGGATATGTGGAACGGAGCTCAAGAAACGATTGGTTCGACGAGGAGTGCCAGGAGGTTTTAGAGGAGAAGAATGCAGCGCGGGCTGCAATGCTGCAGCATGGTACGCGGCAAAACGTGGAAGGATACAGACTGAAGCGGAAACAGCAAGCCCGCCTATTCCGGGACAAAAAGCGCCGCCTGGAAGAGGTTGCTGCACCGTTCTCAAGAAACGCGGAAGTTCTATCAGAAGCTCAACACATCCCGCAAAGGCTTCGTGCCGCGAGCTGAGATATGCCGGGATAAGGATGGGAGCATGTTGACGGACGGTCGTGAGGTGATCGAAACGTGGAAGCAGCACTACGATGAACAACTGAATGGCGCAGAGAACATAGGCATAGAAGGTCAGGACAGCGAAAGCGATGGCTACGTCAGTACAGTGGACAGTGGAAACCAACCAGCTCCCACGATGGGGGAAGTTAAGGATGCCATTCAACAGCTGCAGAACAACAAGGCCGCTGGCAAGGATGGTATCGGAGCCGAACTCATCGAGATGGGCCTGGACAGGTTGGCCGCTTGTCTGCATCGGCTGATAGTCAGAATCTGGGAAACAGAACAGCTACCGGAGGAGTGGAAGCTAGGCGTTATATGCCCTGTATACAAAAAGGGCGACAAACTGGACTGTGAAAATTATCGTGCAATCAATGTGTCATGCGAAGAGCCGGACTTAACAGTCGAGTCACGATTTACACGAGATCCGAACAATTTGTTTGCTTCGCGGACGACATTGATATTATTGGGAGAAAATTCGAAACGGTGGCAGATTTGTTCACCCGCCTTAAACGCGAAGCAACAAGAGTGGGGCTAATGGTGAATGCATCGAAAACAAAGTACAGGCTGGTTGGCGGAACTGAGCGCGGCAGGGCCCGGCTAGGAAGCAGTGTCACGATAGACGGGGATACATTCAAGGTGGTGGACGAGTTTGTCTACCTCGGATCCTTGTTGACGGCTGACAACAATGTTAGTCGGGAAATACGAAGGTGCATCATCAGCGGAAGTCGTGCCTACTATGGACTTCAAAAGAAACTTCGGTCAAGAAAGATCCACCCCCGCACCAAATGCACGATGTACAAAACGCTCATAAGACCAGTAGTCCTCTATGGGCATGAGACGTGGGCTATACTCGAAGAAGACTTGCAAGCTCTGGGGGTTTTCGAACGCTGAGTGCTAAGGACGATCTTCGGCGGCGTGCAGGAGAACGGCGTGTGGCGGCGAAGGATGAACCACGAGCTCGTTCAACTCTACGGTGAACCCAGTATCGTGAAGGTAGCTAAAGCTGGAAGGATACGCTGAGCAGGACATGTTGCAAGAATGCCGGACAACAGTCCTGTAAAGATGACGTTCGCTACGAATCCGGTCGGAACAAGAAGGCGTGGGGCGCAGCGAGCTAGGTGAATTGACCAGGTGCACCAGGACCTGGAGAGCGTAGGTCGCAGTCGAGGATGGAGAGAATCGACCATGAACCGAGTAAATTGGCGAAATGTTGTTCACGACGTTTTATCAAGCTAATTGATGTGAAACCAAATAAATAAATAAACAAAGAAAGAAGAGGAAAACGACTCTGTACCAAGCCACCTTTGTTTGGCTGGTAGCCGATGTCCCCCGAAATTACCTCATGGTTTTACTTCAGGAGGCTGAGGGCTTGTTGATGCCTTTACGTCGTTTCATCACCTCTGGCTCTATTCGCTCTGGCTGTGTTTTGTCTTTGCTCCGTCACTTACTTTTTGAGACCAGCCACACGCCTGGGCGATGTGAGACTTTTTATGATAGATGCTCCTGTGCTTGTTGGTCCTCTGGATTTAACTGCGCTGCTTGTCATGCTCCTCGGGCGAACTGGTTTGATGCAGAGGTCAGTCTTGCGATTCCGGAGTTCTGCTAGTTCGCTTTATGTCGTCAAAAACGCTGCTTACTACGAAATTTCTACAGTGTCTCTGCGTTAACTCGTTTTGCCCAAATTGGCGATTTAAGATCTCACCGATGCTTTGTACAGCATTCTGTGCGACGACGCATACTTCCCTTATGATAGCATCGCGTCAGAGCCCTGTTGAACTTCTACTGGACGCTCATGTCCACTTCGTTGCTCTACGATGACTCGTTCTCAGCTGCAGCTGTTCGAGCTCTCCTGGTTGACCAGTTGAATGCCGAGGTCGGTCCTGCGATTCCGATTGGATACTGACTTCCGGTTCACTGGCACCTCGACGACCCAATACTGGTGTTAACGATCGATGCTACTCGGCCTAGTCCCCGGCGGTGGAGCTAGCCTACTCCGGCTACGCGCTTCTCCATGCTGCGGTACTGGTCGTTGGAGTGCCGAAGTCGGTCCAGCGATTACAGTTGGAGGATAGTTTCCGGTTCACTGGCGCTCCGACGACTCAAACCGGTGACACACTACGCACTACTCACAGTAGTCCCCGGCGGTGGAAGATCCCCCCGGGCAGATGCCGAGGTCAGCCCTGCGATTGGTGGGAAGCTTCCGGTTCACAGGCGTTCACGTGATCAAGTCCCCAACAATGGACTTAGTCTACACCGAAGCTGGCCGGGCAGATGCCGAGGTCGGTCCTGTGATTCTGGTAGAGGGAGACTTCCGGTTCACTGGAGCCCGACGACGATTTGCTGGTGCTGTTGGCGACTCGGCGTACCCGTTCTGAACCATCCATGACCTCACAGGAACTGTATCAGGTAGAAGTTCACCTATACATGCTTCCTCTATATCCACGTCTACATCTTCCCTTCTCCACGCAGTACCACTCGTGCTGCCACCTTGTCATTGATCTGACTCTGGCCATCTTCCGATATCACTCGATATTCTCCACCAAAGTGATGCAAATGGGAATCATACTAGCTAGAACGCATACACCATCTGACGAAATTGTTCTATACGCACTCGCACTACCATCAGTTTTTTAAATCGACTTAAAAAATTTGAATCATTTTTTTTTTCACTGTAGAAAATGTTTTTTATTTTTTCAACACTTTTTTGTAGGTCTTACCGTTTTCGAGTTATACGGATTTATAAAAAAAGTAAACAAACTTTGACCCTTTCCAAATGATAGTCTAGACGATTTTGAAAAAATAACAAAATATGCAAGGTATCTTAGTTCCACATACTTTTGACATTTCAATGAAAGTTTCATTGAATTCTGAAGGGGTGCTGCCAATCGCGTGTCGAGTTGGCGTGAAATCCTTCAGATTTAGAAAATTCATCCACCCAAAACAGGCTACTTGATGAGATTCGCGCTTTAAAACAACTGTTGTCAGGAAGCCACGTGAGTTTCGCGTATTTCAAGCCTATTACCATTCCCAGCCCTGCTCCACTGTCCGCCTTGGAGGTGCAGTACCAAGGGACCAAATATAGTACTAGAAGTAGTACACATTCTGAACCCGACTACTATGTATCTATTCTTCTCTGACGACACCGTTGATTTTGGTAATGACGAAGCCTTCATCTGAATTGTCCACCACTTCATGGATAGGGAATTTTCCCATAAACTGTATCGCAGCCGTTTCCGTTCTATCCGCTACCCAATTGCCGTTAGCAGGGGGAACTTGATAATCGTCACACATATTTTCTTTGATTGCCACAACAGCTGCTGTGCAGTGTTGCAGTGGTTCAGATTGATCTGGCTTATCTCCATTAATATTGGCCTTTTATTCTATTCTAAGAGAACCGAAGGAGATGTAGGGTTGTGATGGTGAATATGGGGTCGTGAAGGACTTTGGCTTCAGGTTGACTGATAGCGCTGCAAAATCGTTACCCGTTCTGTGGCGTTGTTGGTTAACGCGCCCAGTCTAGCGTATTGGAAGTCGTGGGATCAATGCCCACCAGAACGATTCTATTATTTTTCACAATTTTACATCTGAATTTGTTCAAATCGACTTTTGTGTCTACGACCTTCAGGTTTGTTTTCAAAACACCGTCGGCTGGTTTAAGCCGTAATAGACATGACAACCCAAGTTGCGTTGGAGATTCTGTTTTTATCGAAATACTTCAAATAAAAAGGAAAAGAATGTCAAAAATATTTTGACAGAGATGGAAAAATTCCCCACTGAGCAAACCAACTTCCACCTTTTGTCCTTTCAACGTTTTGTCTTTCAACCTTTTGTCCATAAAACGCTTCAGATACACTTGGATCTTCCGGCTAAGCCTACCCATGCTCAATTTTTAGACTCAGGGATCGATTTGCACTGCGGTGTAAATGACATTCACCTCGGCATTCCATTCTACCATGAACATTCCTTAAAAGAAGATGGTTATCACCCTGAGTACAGCGTACTTTACGTACGAAAATACCTGCTGCTGTACTACCTCGAGACCTCATGTCATCCGTGAAGCACGAACAACGCCAAACGAAAGCGAAATTGGATAACCTCTAATCGAATATAAACAACTCGGATGGACGGAATCTGCAACGGCTATTAGTTTCGTTGTTAACGCTGCTTCGCCGCTGTGGATGTCGGACTTGGGCATATCGTTTCCCGGTACTTGGAGGCTGGCTTCGGTTGCCCAGCTAATGAAGCTATAATTATATCCTACCATGCTAAACAAACGGTGGCTTACAGGTGGTGAAGAAAAGGGAAGCTCACCGGTAGTCACCGAGGGTGAAATCGATTGCAATGGAATCAATTTGCTGGGATGATAGTAGTGGATTTACACAAAACAGTATGATCACGAAAGTGCAAGGGAGTGCAAATGATTGTTATGCAGAAGGTTTTAGATTTATTTGGCATCGCAACTAGGATATTTACTTAAAGGTCCAACAATTGGTATGTTTTCTTAGATAGAGGTGTACACGATCTGGATAATACGTCAATCATACCAAATTATATTGCTGGCTACATATACAAGATGTTAATATGGCTTTGGCATTTTTACCCATTATTACCAGTGATATTGGGATGAAAATTGCTTTCCCAAAAACTTCACGAGAATGTTTAGAGCAACGGTAGTAGATGTGCATTATAGCCTAAAAAAAGTTCTAGTGCACATGATAGTACTAAGATTAGGATTCTACATAGACGGATTCTAAGAGAAGGGCTTTCGGTTTTGGAATAAAATGACACCATAAATAGTGTCACGTCAATAGCCTGGGCATGATTTTTTGTATGATCCCATCAAGCTGTATGCTTAGCTGTTGAAATAAACATTATAAACAGGACACTTGAAAGGATATTAATACTCCTTTCATATTTTATTTCATTTGTTTTTACAACATTCGTGGTAAGAGGTTCAAAAATTTTTTTTTAAATTATCGGCGCGGTAAAAATTCGAAACGGTCTCTCACTGAAGTTGGATTTTTTCTCAGAATCTATGCAAGATATCTAACTGAAAATGGATTGGACTTTTGTGCCATCTGAATGCGCCCTACTTCCGAAGAGGGGTATCTTGTATGAATACCGAGATAAAACCAACTTGGGTGAATTGCATTTTCCAATGATTGATCGAACTTACCATATTGTCAGCAGCTTCTCCATGAAGATGAAAGCCCTATCTGCTCATCGTTGGTGACCTGCTAGGGTGATGTGCTAGTATCCATCGTATTAAGCATTGATCAGTGTGAACTGAAATTTTCCCAGTATTGCAGTTAATGATGCTGATACAAACCGATGCCAAACAATTCTTTCTCAAAACGGCTTTAGCATTGTACAATAACATTTTGATAAATCTTGATCTCATTTTGGAAATAATGCAAAGAAAATGCATCTTACCGAATTCTCATTCCGTCGTATCGTTTTCAACTCCGTCGCAATCAGTTTCCAGAATCGTCTCACAACTTACGGCTCACTGTGTGTATTGAGTGGTTAAAACACAACATATCAACGCTATAATAAAATGCTTTACTAGAATATATAGATCTACGGGCATCTCCCTCCATTCCTTCAGCATGATGGAATATACTAATTTCCTTCAAAATTAATTGTTCGTCATCAAAATTCAGCCCGAGCATATGAACACAATTCCTTTTGAAACTTGTGTTGGAAAGTGGTGTGGCTCAGTCGATCGCTAAGCATTTCTCTCAAATCGTGTTCGTCCATGCGAGTTCGGTGAAAAAGTGCAAAGTGGATGATTGAACTGAAGTTATTTACCAAAATACAGTAGTTTTATTGCATTTTTGGTGTACAAGTGTACAAACCATAACAGCTTTCACAAAATTACACTTGTATAATGAATCTATGTTGCAGGTAAGTTTGAATATCCGCCGTAGTGGAACATTTAAAGTTTGATACGACGAATAGTAGCGCTTACGACGAAGAAGAACAAAACCCTATATTTCGCTCACCTCTCATTCGTTTGTCTTGTACGTTTGTTTGTTTGTTTGTTTGTTGCCTTACGTTTGTCTGTCTTGTAGTTTTCTATTTATCTTCACTTCACACAAACAGTGCTTCAAACCTATTGAGTCTCGGTACTCCCAATGCAATTTCAATTTCATCGGCTGCATTTGTCTCTATCTGCAGCCATGTATTGCAATTTTAGGGAAAACTTTCCGTCTTAAGCTAAGTATGCTGCTTCGCTCAAGAAAAGTAAAGAAATTCCTTGACTGAATGGGTCAAGAAAATTTTCTACAGAGAGCTCCTTTTGGAATGACATTTCTTCTCAACTGCGTACTGCGATCAGAAAAATGTGATTTTCTGGACCATTTCTCGGAAGAAATTTTCCAAGCATCGAGATAGGCGATTCCTCTTCTTGTCAGTAGCAAACCAGCCTTTACGGTCCAACGAAAAGCTACCGCAAATGTCACATCACTGATTTGCACTAGTAATCATCAGTAGGATTTAATGATACCTTGGATACCGTGGATACCGTCTTGTTGGTTGCTATTTGTTGCTATTTTTCATAACGTTTTCTCTTTCAAGCATACTATGATTCGATTTTTTGCTTTAATGATTAAATGATTTCGAAGGCTGCGGTAGAACTTTAACAGCTGCGGTAGAACTTTGCGGCTACCGCAAACGGGAAAAATTTCTTAACAACCGTAATATCACGCCTATCTTCGCCGTCTGGGTATTAAGGGAACGGTGACCTCCACTTAAGCCGTATCCTCGAATGTATTGTTAGATAATTAGAACAATACTGTATTCCCTCACGCCGATCCGTCTAACACTGGTTTCCAATGGGTAGAACAAATGAATACCTTAGCCTTGTGACAACATCCATGAGTATAAAGCAAATCCATGCAGAAGGAGTCTGGGTTCGAATCTCAGACTACCCAAAATATGCATGCAATAAAAACATAGCATTTAACTATTTCCAATTCAAAACACTTGATAATACATCTTCGAGCTGTTTCAGTGACTTCAAGTCTAGTACACGACACTGAAGACGGCCTTACAGTTGAGGTCGAAATACGCGTATCTGTCAAAGAATACAAACTCTAGTGGAATTAAATGGTATAGTACTAAATTCGTTTTTTTTTTATCTACTTCAAAATACTTATTCCATCGCAAATTGAATGTTATTTGCATTCACCTTAAAACGACTTTCTGGGATTTCCAATTTATTACAAATAACACCATGACCACTTCCGAAGTTACATGATATACAAGTTCTTACATGTATGTTGAGAATGACAGCATTATTTTCAAAACAAAAATCTACGGATGAAGTACTCTGTTCGAAGTATTGATTTGGGCCCAAAAATGGAAAACTTACATAAACGTTCAAATTATAGATTCCCTTTTTTTTTTAAACAAAGTTTGAACATTCTATCCTTTCTGCATTTTTAAAGTATTTGTTTTTCTAAAACCCTTTCCATTTTATTCTTTCAGGTAATTATATCATACATCATCAACAACTATGTTAAATCAGTTATGGGGCCGATTATAATTTTCGTAAGTATTAAGTATTTTAATATATCAAACTTAACGTCCCAGACAACCAGGAATAGCTTAAGATGACCATTAAATATTGCAACGTGTCATTGCAACATCAAAATTGTGCGTACCTAAGTGTTGATTTGAGAAAAAACTTACTTGTACTTATCTATTTTATGAAACCTTAATAATTGTATTGAAATAGCAATCGGAAAATTGAATCAGAGCCCGTTGACTCATTTGTTCAGCTTAGCTTAGCTTAGCTAAGCTTAGACTGACTACACATATCAATGGTTGCTATTCCGTGATTGACCGAAGTCAGTGAAAATGCACAAAGAATCAACTAGAAGATCGGCTGGGATTGGCCGTAGTCTTCTTCAGTGTGCATAATTCAGTGCCTCTATTTATACATGGTCAATAACGGCGCCGGCCACGTCCTTGCAGTCAGGTGGGATTGAGGGAAGGAATGTTGGTGACGAACCATTCAAAGTTTGTTGAACAAATAGCTAAAAGCAACATTCCTACAGCTGTTAGGACGAAAGCATGTGTAACAATATTTTACTCAAATTGAAAAACTAGAAATCGATTGGCTGGACCATCACATAATATTCTTATGCCGATACTTACAGTGGCGAACCATTCAAGGTGTTTTGCAAGTCTACACTTCTAGCACAGACAAAAAGGCAAGGGATTTTATATAAAAATATAAAACAAAAAACAACTGAATTAGAGTTTATGCCGACACTTACAGTGACGAACTATTCATAGTTTGTTGAATAATCATATTTATATCCCACCGTTGTCACGATTAAATGTGCGGTCATATATATTTTATAGATTTAAAAAAAAGCATGAAACGAGCTCACCAATTGATCCTTCATCCTTGATTGAGCAGCCACAATTTTCAGCTTCATTTGAAGCATACATACTAACTGAGAAACGCGAATCTTTTTTCGCACTCGCACCACGCGGACCGAAAACGATTGGTCTTGATTCCGTCGCTCACCATGCAAGAGCATGCCATGGAATCGGAAGACCACACACTACTCAGCCCGTTGACTCATTTGCTCAAGGCCAAAAACTGATGTTGTACTGTCCGGTCAGGTGACAAAATGTCTAAAGACAAAATGTTGAATGCCAAAATATCGAAAGGACAAAGCGTCGAAAGAAGAGAGTTGTGAGGAAACGAATATCGGAAAAATTATTAATTTCAGAAAGAATGAATAATTCACTTTATGCCCAGAAATACACAATTCATCCAACATGATGTAAATAAGAAATCTGGAGAATAATTTTTACTACTTACGACGTTCTGGGTTTTGATGCTTTGGCATTCGACGTTTTTGTTTTTAAACGTTTTGTTTCTAAGCCGGCCATTCTGTCTGAACACCGACCATCTAAAATAAAATGAAAACCTTTCATTTATTTAAAGGTATTTCACAAAAATCTCCAAAATTGATTATTAGCCACCAAATATTAAATTCAATGCCTACAATCTCCGCCTTATAAGTAATGTTACGCCTCAACATATAAAGTTTAAGGTGAAATAGATTGGAATCGAAATTAATTAATGTACCAGAACTTTGAAGCTACAAATCTTGCTAAAGAAGCATCAAACGACAGTGCAATTTCTTTTTTAGCTTTGTGAACTAACGGAAAGTTTAAAATAAGAAGATCGAAATTGTACGTTCAATATTTATGTAGATTATTGCCTTTGAAATAGTTAGCAGGTGCACAAGCTGGCCATTGTTAGCCATTTTTAGATTTCAAGCTTTCTCGCCTTAAGATATCACGAAAACATTTCTCAAAATGAGGGAAGGGTGTGCTCTCCCTTGCTCAACAAAAAAGTCAACTGTTTTTCTATGAAGAAAGAATTCGAGAAGTTTATTAGGGCGAATGTTTTGCGTTGTTTTTAAGAGACATATTAAGGGTTTTCCTGGTAATCGTTACATATTCGTTCAGGAATTACTCAAGGTATTAAGATTTTTTACAACGTTTCCCGAAAGAACTGCTTTAACTGAGTTTTTTTTTAAGTCTCATTCCAGGATTTTTTTTTGTAGAAATTCTTCATGGAATTTTTACAGAAAGTTTATCAATTTTTTGCACTTTGTAAACCTTTTTTTTAGAAAACAATCTAGGATTAAGTTCAGAAGCCTTTTTAAGATATTTCTACAAGGATCATGTCTTAATTTCAGGACTCCTCTCACTTTTTTCCCCATTCTATTTCTTCCTCTTGGATCCTTGGAGAAACTTTGGTTTTTGAAAAATGCCTAAATGTAATGTTTATGGAATTAATACAGCAATGCTCAAAGAAATTTCAAAAGGAGCTTTTGAGGAAAGCTAATATTTTGAAAAAATCCTTCTAAGCTTATATTTTCAAGAACATTTTGAATGATTATTTGGAGGATTTTTAAAAGTCTGTGAGTAGTAGGTATATAACTGAGTAAGATGCTGATGATAATTCTTACGCAATCCAAGAATGAAGTTCTAAATTAACTCTTGAAGGTTTTTTCAGAGGTATCTCTTTACAAAATTTTCGATAAATTGATGCATTTCATTTGAATTCTAATGGGGAATTACTCAAAGAAAGAATCCAAAGACGGATTTGTGCTGGAATTCATGGCAGAATCTCAGAAAAAAATATTAAAATAGCTTCTAATGAAATATTCTGGTGATATTAGATTAGTAGAGGGTGTTATTTCCCGGATTTGGAAAAACCCGGAATTCGGGATTTCAATGACACAATAGAATGATGGGGCCTTCCTTAGCCGAGTGGTTAGAGTCCGCGGCTACAAAGCAAAGCCATGCTGAAGGTGTCTGGGTTCGAGTCCCAGTCGGTCTAGGATCTTTTCGTAAGAGAAATTTCCTTGACTTCCCTGGGCATACATAGAGTATCATCGTACTTGCCACACGATATACGAATGCGAAAAAGACAACTTTGGCAAAGAAAGCTCTCAGTCAATAACTGTGGAAGTGCTCATAAGAACATCCCAGTGAGGACGTTTATGCCAAGAAGAAGAAAAAGATAGAATGATCAGAACGGATTTTAAAGCGAAATTCAGTTTTATGGAACAGTTTTACTATAACCGAACTTGGTTTCTAAAGTACAGTTGCATTATAATTTCAAAAAACAATGCTTTCTTGGTAAATGATTATTAAATAAATCAACAACAATCTATTCGACCAGTCTAATGACACAAACACCAGCCAGGCCAAATCCGATCGAGCAATTGAAACACTTGATTCAGCTTAGGTAGCATTTTCGGCAACTTCGACCATACGGACACGAACCTCGATAGGAATCGATGAGCCAGCAGTGGACCCTGGACTTGGATATCATGGACAGAGGAAAATAAAGTGGCAAAATATTGAAAAAAAATTTCACTAACAAAAAAATAAGGCTTACATTTGAGACAAACTTTATTCGTAGAGAATCCTGATAAAAATTATTGACACAATATTTTAAAGTTTACATTTCATCCTACCCCACTGCACATTGGGGAATTCCGAACCCAAAGGTGGAAAAAAATGATAACTTTCACAATAGAAAGATAAAATATAAGTTTTATAGCTCATTCGAAAGGAAATTTTCTAAGGAATCGATTGGTGATAGTTTCATGAATGTGGGCCACTCTGGGATATGCTATGGTACCCGTTTTGCCCCGATTCCTTGAAAAGTTTTGATTTTTATGTTGTTTTGAGTAAAACAATTTTATTGTGGAGATTATTTCCCATGAAATCCATCATTTCTAGTCCATTCAACAATGTTTTACAGAGAACGTTATAAAAAGATGGAAATTTAGGGGATTATGGGGCCAAATGTACAATGAAATATTTTTGAAGCGGAATTTTTGTTTTAAATTTTTTCAACGTGTTTTTTATTGAAATAAATTCTAAAATAGTCAAATAATCATGCGGCAGAAATAAGTTGTAGCAAAATATGTAGAATAAGTATGATCATTATGTATGCTCTATGCAACATATTGTGAATAATTTACCTTCTTACATCACAAATTCCAAACATTTCCAAACGATGTGCGATAGTTTGGGTGAACGATATTGATCTAAATGATCGATTTCCCTTAGCCTCATTGATAGGAGATAGTGGGAGCATATAGTTTTTTGGCTATTTTGCCCCAATTCCCCTAAACACGATTTCTTTCGTAATTGATTGAACTTTTTTTTCCGAATCAAATTAATTATGTACTGAATTGTTTATTCTGTATCTGATACAATATTTAAACCATAAAACATAGGAGATTTTGGGGATCTTTATCATCTTTATCATGTTATAAAAAATAACCAAATAAAAAAATCAAAAATGAATCTATCAAGAAACCATCAGCCGTTTTTTCTGATTGCAACAAATTACTCAGGATCAGGTTAGTTAGTCAATCATTACTGTAGCAATTTCGTGAGAGTCAAATTGCATTTTACAGGAAATTATTCAGGAAATAATTTTGTCTTTTTATGGATATTTGGTATTAGGTACAATATTCCAATTGCCATCATACACTACAGAAAAAGTTATCATAAAAGTGAAAATGCAGTTGTTATTAATGCTCAATTCTATATTTTTCCAAAATCGATCGTTCATTTCATTAGTATAATTAATTGTTACTATGTTTGTTATGTTGCCTCTACATTTGCTGTTAACAGATTGCTTGTTGGTTGACATTAATGTTCCTCATGGTGAAACATACTTTGTTAATATTGTAAACAGTAATTATGGTTACACCTGTTTGACTGAATTTCAAGCATGTTCAAGAGCCTTCTCAAATGCATAACATGAAGAAATTCAAATTAATTAACTCATTACGCGTGGTAAAGATGGACAAATCATGGGTGAAAATATGAAAAAAATCCACGTGCTCGGCTGGGATTTGAACCTAGGACTCTTTTATGCTAGACGAGCGCTTTACCAACTAAGCTACCAAGCCCTTAAGCGCTCGTCTAGTTAACAAGAGTCCTGGGTTCAAATCCCATCCGAGCACGTGGATTTTTTTCATAATTTCACCCATGATTTGTCCATCTTTTCACGCGTAATGAGTTAATTAATTTAATAACCATGCTGATTAGATTACCAAACAGCTCAATATAAGCGTCAATGTATAAAGAAATAATTTTCTTGTTTTATATATTTCCATAAATAAGCCCGAGTAAACTTGAATAACAAAAAGATAAACGTCATAAGATAGCAAGAATTTTACATCGTAATTTGTTTTCATTTTGGTTGAATAAGCAGGCAACATAACAAACATAATAACAAAAAAATATACTTCCAGTAGTAGGATGCAGGCAGAGCTACTTGGGCACTTCCACACAATTTTATTATCATGAAATTTCTTCAAAATGCAATTTTATTCTCATGAAATTTCTTCACGTATGATTGTGTAACTAATTTAATTCTGAGTGATTTGTTTCAATCAGAAAAAAAATTGCAGATGGTTACTTAATGGATCCATTTCTGAGTTTTTTTATTTGTTTGTTTTTTTTTATGTGTAAAAGATCCCCATAATCTCCTATGTTTTAGGATTTAAATACTGTATCAACTACTGAATAAACAATTAAGTACAAAATAAATTTAATTCGGAGATATCTGTTCAATTAATTATGAAATAAATCGTTTTTAGGGGAATTTGGGCAAACATAGTAAAAAAAACTATATGCTCCCACTATCTCCTATCAATGAGGCTAACGGCAATCGATCATTTAGATCAATATCGTTCACCCAAACTATCGCACATCGTTTGGAAATGTTTGGAATTTGTGATATAAGAAGGTGAATTATTCATAATATTTTGCATAGAGCATACATAATGATCATACATATTCTAAAAATTTTAATACAACTTATTTCTGCAAGCTATATTCATGATTATTTGACTATTTTAAAATTTATTTCAATATAAAAACACGTTGAAAAAATTTAAAACAAAAATTCCTCTTCAAAAATATTTCATTGTACATTTGGCCCCATAATCTCCTAAATTTCCATCTTTTTATAACGTTCTCTGTAAAACATTGTTGATTGGACTAGAAATTATGGATTTCATGGGAAATAATCTCCACAATAAAACAGTTTTACTCAAAACAACATGAAAATCAAAAATTTTCAAGGAATCGGGGCAAAACGGGCACCATAGCATATCCCAGAGTGGCCCCACATTCATGAAACTATCACCAATCGATTCCTGAGAAAAATTCCTTTCGAATGAGCTATAAAACTTATATTTTATCTTTCTATTGTGAAAGTTATCAATTTTTTCCACCTTTGGGTTCGGATTTCCCCAATGTGCACTGTTTTAACTTGCAGTAAGTATTGAGTTGTTCAAAAATTACCCTCAATGCTACTCAAGATGTTATTGGACAAATAAATTTGAAAATTCACTATCGATTGCAAAATTATTTAGGGATTATGTCTGCTGGAGATTGACACGCGACTTGTTAGCCAATATTGCCATTTTTTTGTTGGTGTTAGATATTACACATTGAAAAAAAAACAAAATTTTAATTTCAATGTAAATTTTAAATTATCAAGATTAATTTTGTCGGTTTTCAAAATTGAATACAAAATAGCAACTGAAACATGCCGTTTGTTTTGGGCCAAAATTTGAAAACAACATAGACAGCATTCAACGTAATATTAAAATTTGAGCTGATCGCCTAAATTAGAAACTTCCGATCCTCTATCGGAACGCATGAAAATTTCCAAAATTTTTTATGAGCAGTAAAGCTTGAGTCTACCCCTTTCCCCAACACCAGTCGAGCGTTACGTAACTTATGGGCGGCGCTATTGCAGAATTTCTAGTTTATGATACAAATTCGGGAATCCTCGGGATTCTTAAAAAAATCTCAGGATGATTTCCGAGACAAGATGTTCTAATTAGATGAGGTTCGGAAGCGGTTCTTAAAAAAATCTCAAATTGATTGCTAAATAAAATGCCCAGATAATCAAAATGTACGTACGACTGAATCACCTTTTGCTGTATACGATACTTATTAGTGCAAAGTCTCACGTATTTGATGTCGCAAAACGCATTAGACGTTTCTCGTAAACCAAGATTAATTTTAAAACTTAAACAACATTAGAGTAAGGTGGAGCAAAAGTTCGACCTTAGTGAAATAATCAATATTTCCATATCTTTGAGCATTCAACATATTGGATATATTTTTGCGGAACAAATTTGTGTCAATATATTTACTCATTTTAGTTATAACAGTTCCAAAATGGATTATCTTAAACGAACTTTTGCCCAACCGGTGGGGCAAGAGTAATTTATTGTGTGGGCCAGAAGTTCGCTGTATGAAACACAAAATATCTGTCCTCTTATTACAAGCATACTAATGTTTACAGAAAAAATACACACTGAATTTTCTTTAAAAAAATGAGCAATAAGAAATTCTTGCACCACTTGAACTTTGGACCCACTTTACTCTTTACAATATCTATAAGGCAGTTATTAGTTTACACAAAACATGACGTTTCTGTCTGTCATTTGATGAAATTAAAGACATGTCCTCTAAGGACCGGACACTTGTCCTCTATTGTGTGACACTTGAAGTTTTTAGCATGATTTTAAACCCAAGCAAAACTCTGATTTTGTCGATATTTTATATTATGCTTAAAAGGCCAACCAATTGAAGCATGGACAAAACATGCTTTTTTTTTCATTCTGCGGTGTTAGTTTGAGTTCCCATTAGCTGGTTCGCTTGTACGAGCTAAGCGAATTTAGTGTCCGACAATAGAAGACACCTAAAAATAAATGCATTTTTGTACAAAAGCTGTGATAAGGCGAAGTAAGCCGTCATTGAAATTTGTACGCGTCGTTAATTTATCTCACGATTTCGAATCATAGAAATTCAGTTGAATTTGCACTGACACAGCTGAAAAAGTATCAGCATATATTATGCATGTTAGCGCGTACAGTGATACTTTTTCAAGTCAATATAAACGATCAAGACTGAGTTTTATCACTTTGAAATGCAAGCTGAAAAGTCATCATTGTTGCCAAAACGAATGACGGGCTAGGCTAGGTTTAACAATCCATTTATATTTTTTGCTAGCTTAATCATAAACCTTTTGATTCTTTAATTATATATTCGAAATTTCCCTACCATTTCTCTAGAAGAATCTAGAAGAGAATACCTGAACAAAAACCTGAAATAATACTAGGAGAAATCTGTATAATAATTCTAAGGTAAAACTCTGATTTAAAGATTTTTCAGTTTTACGGAGAAAGCAAAGCGCTACGTCTCTTCAAAATTTAACTTAATGCTCGTACACTTTAAGTTGATTCAAAAAGTTAAACAACAGTCGTGTTATAATTCATTAAATTCTGAAGAACCTTTGGCTCTTTGTAAAACTTATTACAAGGTACCTACAGAAAACTAGAAAAAAAATCTAGGAATAACCTGATTTTGCCAGGGTGAAATTGCCAGGCAATCGAACGATAAAAATGAAATCCACATTATTTCTCCAAACTGACAAAAAACCTTTATTTGCGCACAATACCTATTCAAAAATCTGGAATATAGGCTATTTCAAACTCCATCTTTTTAACTGAAATTGAATGAACTGGATTGACAATGCTCTTCTTAGCGTTTACGTTCATACAAATGTTTAGAGTAATGACTCCAACAAACACATTGCGAAAGAGAAATAATGCCTGGAATGCCGTTCACTTTCAGAAATTCTGGCTAAGCCAATGTTTTAAATAGTCAAAATAACAAGACAGACTTTGCTTCCAATAGCTTCGCCGAAGAGACGTTGATTACGGGACTCAAATAGCCGTAACGGCAAACACGCAGCTAATCAGCAAGACCAAGCTAAGCGTCATGTGTTCGAATTCCTCCAATCGTGAACCTTTACGCAATGGTTATCTTCTCGGCTTTTCAGGGCATAGAGTATCTTCGTGCTTGCAATCTATTTTCTATTTGTCTTCTATCCTCTTATATACATTAATATATATACCGTTTTGTCTCAAATTCCGAACAGACTTATATTCCGAACACTCGGTTTTTGTATGACGATTTGGTTGAAATGTTTCACTGAAATATGTCATCAAACTACTAGGAAATGGAGGTCAAAAACAATTCAATTTAAACGTCTTCTAATCTATTTTATACCTCTGGAGTAGTGATGATCTTCTTGTTCGAGACCAGTAAAACTAGCTCAGATAAATTTCTTTGCGAAATTATTGATTTGATTACGATTTATTCGTGCTGTTCGGAATTTGAATCAAGGTGTTCGGAATATGAGACAGAATGAACAAAGTGTTCGGCATTTGAATCAAAATGTTGTTCCATACTTATACGTACAAACAATACTAAACAAGTTAAAATTAATAATTTTATCGGCAAACCTAACAACTAACAGCTAGATTTTGCGAAGAAATTAAAATTTACACAAATGTCAGCTAATTTATGTCTATCAGATGCATTTAAAGTCACTGTTGACCTTAAGTGTTCGGAATATGAGTCAAAACGGTAAATAAAAATGAAATGGTGTTTGTATGTCACGAAATGGCTTACGAACAGGTCAACGGATTTGAATGATTCTTTCTCCGTTTTGTTCGTCAAGAGTTCCGACGTGTTTGCGTGTATAAAAACCCCAGGATATTCACCAGAAATGTCGAAAAAACGAGAGTGAACGGAACTGTCATTTTACCTATATGTGACGATCCATAGCATTTTTCAACAGCCTACTTGATGGCAAGACGAAGTTTGCCGGGACCACTAATAAGATATACAAATGCATAAATGGTGAAATGGAAAGGTAAACTCTCATTGGATATAACTGTGAAAGTGCTAATAAGAACACTGAGCTGAGAAGCAGACTCTGTTCCACTTGGGACGTAACGCGAGAGAAAAAAAAAAGAAACGAAGTGCTTTGTATACGTTACCCGATTTGATCCAGACCCGAAAATGTCAACAATCACAATACAAAACACTACTCTTTAAGGAATGATATCACCATGTTAATTGTTAACCATGTTAAATTTTGCATTCATTTTAGGCAATATATGTGTCGCAAATGTTCTGCAAATTAACAATTTACACACTTGTTTCTGATGTGTGTTTCCATAAACCTTAAGACAATATTGCTTTATAAGATAGGTGCGAAACTTGATCGGAACCGTAGAAAAATAACATAATCAATAATCGATTTTCCTAACTCTAATCCAATGGTTCAGATAATTGGCTGGAGCTGTCGTCCACCCGCCTCAAGCATATCTCAATCTCGCCTCCCATAACACGCTCTGAAAAGCATTCAATCCGAAGGGTGCCTTGATTTTCGCTAAGCTTCTCACGAAAGATGAGATTATCACGAAGCCATTGCGCCGTTGGCTGATTGCATCTGTGCCTCTGTTGGAAGGCTGAATTCAGTAGTTCTCAAAACTGTGCGCCAAGGTGCGCTGGTGCACTATGATTAGAATTATAACTTGCTTAGAAATTAGCTCTTTATATTAGAAAACCATTACATATTCTCTGATCGCTATTGATTTCTTATGAGTGCATCAATTACTCATTAATTTTTGTTTGGATTTTAAAGCTTATAAGCTCAAAGGCTTCATATCTAATACTTTTGTAAGACGGAACATTTGCATTGATATTCCAATATCCAAATTGAAAATATGTTTTTATTATTTCAACTATAACTTTTATTATTTCAACTATAACTCTATAAATGTAAGCTGAATATAGTAAAATCGGAACTATAAATGTAAGCTTAAAATAGTAAGGTACCAATTTCATCGATTACTTCCAGTAATTTTTTTAAACTTCATGTTATTGTTATGTTAAGTCCATAATGAAAATATTACATGAATAGATACACAAGAAATCTTATAATCAAACATAAAAAATAAACCTTTAGTTTTTCTTTATTCTGATGCGAACAGAATACAGTGAACGGGGTTGGTGGTCTGATGGCTACCGCTTCTGCTTCATATGCAGAAGGTCATGGGTTCAATACCAGGCCCGTCCCTTTCCTCGTACTTTGTAGTTGTATATCTCTCACTTGCTTCTATCTTTCATTCTAAATATATCCCACTCATACTATTCGTTCATGGCAAACGCTAGAACCAGAGACGGACAAGAAACCGTTTCCCTAACGCTTCCATTCTTCCACGCGCACGCTTTTCTTACGCCTGATACATAGGCAGTCTGCTAACCACAAAAGCAAACCTCTCTGCCATGCCTTTCCCCCAATCCGTACACTCCCGCATGAACTGACGTGGATGCAGTGGAATATACGGTCTACGTGGGAGTCAGTTCAATGCATCATCAATTCCTCCCCCTTTTCCTCATTGGTCTGCATTCTGACGTGGCAGGTGCCATTGTTGCCTAAAAATAGAAGATCACCAGCACTTATACACTGAGGATGCCTGTTAGTCCCAAGCAGTCATTCGGTTGGTTCCTTGTGTAAGTGCAGCTGATCTGGCGATACTGGAGTGCATCCACGGGCGGCCAATCAAGCTCAAGCTCAAGCTCATTCTGATGCGAACAGAATACAGAATATTTTCAAAGGTGCCACGATCATAAACAGTTTGGAAACCTCTGCTGTACCAGATCAGATGGGCGATCTTGTTGGAGGTTTTAAAACCGAGAGCTTGCCGCAGGCGTGCTTATGTCTGATTAACGCCCAGCCAAAGAGCGCGATTTTACGTCCGGCAGCGGCGGCTACGAGATGCACTTTTTTCCCGCTTCTTCGCACACGTAAAAATATCGTTATTATTTCATATTTTTCTTTCATCATCTAGGTATACAGCAGACTGAATGAAACCACCCGCATGCGGGCACAATCTACCTTCGATGTGAAGGATTTTTTTTTCTTAAGTCTGTAAAAGCGGTTGCATTGAGCCTGAGAGGTGTCTTGTGAAATGTTAGCTGTTACCATTTCTGAAACATTTCGTCTTTATCTCTGATGCGGCTTACAAACACAAACTCTTACATAAACTTGAAAAAAATCTGATAAATTTACCTTGCAGTGTTGATTGCAGAACCCAGGAGTGTGTCACAAAGAAAAACTCACACTTTTGAAACGGTATATCCCATTACTTAGCCGATCTCTTTCAAACATTTTTTCCAGCCAATCTGAATTATGCCAACAAATTTTCCACAAACCAGAGAATATTGGAAACTATGTAGTCTTAGTAATAAAAAAACAAGGGTTATTTAGAATTGAAAACAAAATACCCAACAAATTTTCCACAAACCAGAGAATATTGGAAACTATGTAGTCTTAGTTATAAAAAAATAAGGTTTATTCTGAATTGAAAACAAAATACCCAGTGCACATCGTATTCTTTCTGTTCTCCGAAGTTTTTGAACTACCTAAAGCAATAAAACAGTACTTTTTAGTGCTACAAAAAAGTCATTTATGCAAACCCGTAGAAGGCCACCTCTTAAATCTTCTACGACTAATTTGGTTTTAAACCGACTGTAGCCACCTTTGTAGCCAACTGGTTACTTATACTAATTTAGATTCTTATCATATCCCTGTTACAACTCAAAGATCCCATGAAGTGATTCTCAATCCAATCAGCTCCACTTTCAATTATTCTCGAGCCGACTGGGATAAATATGAAACATACAGCGACAGTGATCTTGACGTTAGCATTTCTTTGCAAACAAAACTTGATATTGACAATGCTCTTGAAACTTTAACAATTTCTATTGTTGAAACTCACTCGCCATCCTGCTATAAAAATTATATGGCAGAATCTGCCAAAATAAACTATAGTACGTTAGAGTAATAAAAAAAATGAAAATTTTGAACATAAAATTTCGTAATTAATTGCGGAAAAGCTCAAAACCTTGTTATGCAGTTTGAAAGCAAGCATAGTTTTAATTTAGGACTTACCATGCCCACACAGTTACGGATCACCCACAGTGACGGATCACTTTGGCGTTCAACAGCGGATGACTCGATCAAAACATAAATGTTGACGTAAAACATATTTTTCTCATGTTATACTATTTGTCTTCTACCATTTGTAATGTTAAGCACAACATTCAACCGCTAAATAACGGTGTATTTGACAAATGTTCAGTTGGTACCACACAAGTATCATTATATGGTCGTTTTCTGTAAGAAGTGCCGTCAGCATTCATAAGCTCCCACAGGTGCTAAAATTCAAATATTATGGCAGAAAAAAGGCTCGTTCGCTTAGATTTGGTATAAATTCATCTTTGGAAAACATTTTCCTTAATTGTTGATTGTAAATACTGAATATTAGCAGTTTTAAGTAGTGATCCATAATATGGACGAGGACATAATTGTTTACCACGGTTATGGATCACTTCCAAAGAATGTAGATTTCTGCCATTTTAAGCATTGGATTCGACATTTTCAGACAATAGCACTAAGGATAAAACTAATAAAACATCAAGGTTTGTAAATATCATTTTTAGCAGACAAAAATGAGTGGAAAACTTGGTGCGGAGCGAAAACAGTACATGTCTCAGTTACTACAATGCAGTATCACAAAAAAGGGCATTTTACCCTTGTTTCCAGCTCTAACACTGCTATTTTTTGCAGTAATATGTGACACATTGTTAACTTTCGCCAAATCATACAATACAGATGCATTGAGTTGAAAATCTTTTGATTTTACGCACTGATCCGTAATATGTCACAATTTGATCCATAATATGAAAATTGATCCATAATACGGTTTTCAGAAACCGATACAATTTTTAATTTTTATGCAATCCTATGTAAATATTACACTCCAAACAGTTTACCAACCGAAGTTCCAACTTGAAACGATTCAATTCGTGCTTTGAAATTACAATTTTACGTTTTCCATGTCGTTTTATTGAATTTTATAGGTTGGACTCCACGCTATTTGATCCATAACTATGGGGTCATGGTACAAGCCCAATTGAAAATCAAATTACTCAAGATTTGACAAGCATTCTCAATAGACTGGCCCACTTTAGTATGGGAGAAAAATAAAGTTGTATAATTCCACGGGGCACCCACCAGGATTATTATTTAGGGTGAGAGGAAGACTTCCTGAAAGTTTCAGCTTATTTGGTCGTTCCATGAGCTGGCGCAATTGAATTGAAGTTAATATGGGATTTTCAGCTCCAACATATAGGAAACAGCACATCATCTCCTGTTTGGCTCAGGAAAATTGTTGATCGCGTTCCATTGAACCCAGAATGTCAAAAACACTACTTGATACTATAGCAAACAATATTGTAGAAGGTTGTAAGATGATTAAAATTGATAAAGTTGGTGTTTTAACTATCTGAAGTAGATTTGCAATATTGCATAGTATTCCTTCAATTTAGCTGGGTGGTAGCCACCAAGCGCATCATAGCCACCTATGACGCTGGGCGAGCTGCGGCACAAGGTGCATGCACATGTGTGATTGTACGGGAGTGCTGATCTAAGCCTAACTTTCAACAACTGAAAGCTTAATGAAAATGAGCTTAAATCCAGATACAACCTTCGGCAACAATGTTCATTAGCGTATCAACTAGTGAATTTGTCATTCTGGGCTCAATTGAACGCGATTGACTAATTTACGAGACCAAATAGTGACATAGGGTCAATTTTCAATATATTTGAGACGAATATTCCATACAAACTTTGAATTGAATGCGCCAGCTGGGGGAGCAACCAAATGAGTTGAAATTTTGAGAGAGCTTTTTTCTTACCCTAAGGCACATATCTAGGGGGTGCCCCGTTGAATTTTACAACTTTTTTGTTTAAGGGCCAGTCTAATTCTCAATCATCCTCCTTTTAGAAAATTTTTGGGAGACTGGTTTAAAAAAAGTTAGAACTATTAAACTATTATTAATATATTTAAAAATATGAAAGCCCCTGGCGATTAGACAATTTTTATCATCCTCCTCAAGAAGCTTCCAGAGAGTAGCTTATCATTCTTGGTTAATATAATAAACACATGTTTTCAGTTGGCATATTTTCTTGACAATAGAAAAACGTCAAGCTTGCATCAATTTCAAACTGGTAAAAAATCTTGCAGAAGCTTCTAGCTATTGTCCAATCAGCTTCCTTTCCTCAACAAAAAAAAATATAAGGCTTCCACAAAGCCGATATATATCCGATCTGCATAGCTCAATAAGAAACATTCACAGCTTAGCAGTGAAAATCCGTGAGATGATATCGAAATGATTTTGTTATCCCAACAAACGCGCGCGCCCTGCACTTCGTTTCACCAGCTCGTCAAAAGTGCGCTAATCAACGTCTCTTTGGCAAAGCCGTTGGAAACCAATACCCGATAGTTACTGCCCTAAGACACGGCATGAGACGCACCGTGAGGAGATCGCGGAGTCTCGATTGGTTGCTGTCCGGCCCTTCGCGCAGACTACAATCATTGTAAATTGTTTATGCGTGGATGGATTTATTACCGGGCGCTGAATGCTTCATTGGAATAGGGCGTTCATTTATATAAATCCAATCATATCTGATTTTCTTACTGAGAGATTGAGGTGTAAGCCGTTTTATTCAACTACTTTTCAAACAAGTTGTCAATTTTGGGTTGTCAAGATTGAGAAAGTGAAGCAAACAATCATGTCATTATGGCCAACAGTATGAATGTAAACTGAAACCTCCGTTTAAATTAACGTAACATTACTGCCGTGAATCGCAAATTGTCCCATCTGCGTTTTCGTCAAAATTGAGTTGAGTTCAGTTATCTTCCAATGCTCTTTCAGCTGCACTAATGAGCCAATATGATTTGTTTGGAAAAAATAGGAAAAAACAGCAAGTCAAATTGTCCCATAATGAAAAGTAATCGCATATCAGTCTCACTACAGATTTCCGTATCATGTAACACAAAAATGAATCGTGTTTTTATCATCTTTATATTTTTCTCGGAAAGATGTCGTAATGAAAAGCAAATTGTGAAAGTTTCATTAGGATTTGAACATTTTCCAACCCTGTGGAATTTTTTGAATATTCGTATGCAAAACGAGTTTGGAAACATAAAAAAACCATTTTCTCATTGCCTACTTTTTACAGATGGGACTGACTTGCGATTCACGGCAGATTACGTATTGCATGTTTATTTTATAAGCAATATTGCGTCGGAACATCTTCTTCTTCTTTCTGGCGTTACGTCTCAACTGGGACGAAGGCTGCTTCTCAGATTAGTGTTCTTATGAGCACTTCCACAGTTATTGACTGAGAGCGTTCTTTGCCGATTGACAATTTTTGCATGTGTATCGTGTGACGTCGGAACATATGCGAAATGATAATCATATGCACGAATGAAAATTGCAATGTACAATGTACTGCTGAAAGCAGGTTTTGCTAGAATATTATACATTTCTAAGCAATCATTAAAATCTAAGACAAACCTTAACCATTTGAATTAGAAAATATTGGGATGTTTCAAAAAATTAGAAAAGGTCGGTATTCCCTTAGTAGACAGTCTCCTATAGTTGCCACTAGGGCTTCTTATGACGGTTTTTACTATAAATCGTTGCAAAATATTTTTTGACATTAAGGTCACACGGGAGACCGTGTTATTTTCCCTATATTTTGTCTCACTCTAACAATTTTCATCAAAACTTTTCAAAAGCGAATCTCGAGTTTTAGTGAACCGATGAAGCTAAAAATTTAATGGGTTGTACGCTACATATAAAGAATTATTTGATATATTTTTTACATTGATATATGGAGTAGTACTTGAGATTTACTTCTTCAAATCGATAAGGTGATTATAATGAAGTCCCGTGCAGCCTTAAGGTCAAGGGCTATTTATCTAAGAACCATTGATACACAGCTCGATTTTGTTTAAAAAAATGATCAAAATAAATAGTGTTGCTTAAAAACTAAGCTCCCTTGCACCTATAGTAAACCTTTTGTTCCTATAGCAGCACTACAATAAACTATATTCTATTAAATGAAATATTTGATGAAATTAAAACTATTCTACATCAATCGAAAGCTTTTGAACCACACTTTAAAGGAAAAATTAATTAGATTTGTAAAAATACAGTTTTGAATTTGTATTTTGTCTACTCCTGAAGCTAATAATACTTCTTCTTTTTCTTGGCATTAACGTCCTCACTGAGACAGAACCTGCTTCTCAGCTTAGTGTTCTTATGAGCACTTCCACAGCTATTAACTGAGAGCTTTCTTTGCCTAAGTTGCTATTTTCGCATTCGTATATCGTGTGGCAGGTACGATGATACTTTATGCCCAGGGAAGTCAAGGAAATTTCCATTACGAAAAGATCCTGGACTGACCTGGAATCGAACCCAGACACCTTCAGCATGACTTTGCTTTGTAGCCGCGGACTCTAACCACTCGGCTAAGGAAGGCCCCAGCTAATGCTACTATAGGAACTGAAATTAGAAATAGTGTTACTATAGGCACATGTGTTCCTTTAGTGGCACAAGCGATAATAAATACAAACATATGAGTTTTCGTAGCTTCCAAAATTTTCCCACAAAATTAAGGTAAAAAGCTTTCACATGGTGCAAAAATAATGCCACTGCCTATATTTTTCGATTCTATACGAATATTTGTTCTTAGCTATTCGGCCATTGGTATATCGACCTCAATGGCATATTTGGATTCTTCCAATATTAACGTTTCGTGTTGCAATAAAAATAAAGATTTCTAACACTTCATACCTTTAAATTTTAGTCTTAATACAAAACATCATACTATGGGGTAAGGAGTTTCAAGAAGTCTTTTCCTTCCACACGTTTATTCAAACTCGAATACGAAAAAACTCGACACATTTTTTCTGGTTTTCGGGATTTCTGCATTTTTGCATTTGTGAAAAATCTGTCTAGTAGCTCCAAAACATTTCAATCTTCAAATACCTTGACAGTGATCTGACAAAAATCTGCCCGGAATCTTACAAACATTGTTGCAGTAATATGCAAAAACTCTCGCTAAAAATTAGTCACCTTTATCAGAAACGATTGCCACTTACTTATTCGAGTGGTTAGAGTTCGCGGTAATAAAGCAAAATCATGCTGAAGGTGTCTGGATTCGATTCCCGGTCGGTCCATGATCTTTACGTTTATTTGAAATGATTCGGTTTCATGATTTAAAAAAAAAACAATAAATATTCTTGTTGATTCTTTGTATCAAGTATTTATGCAGAGTTTCTACAAGACATTTGGCATTTATCATGTATCATATTGATTCAATAATAGCTGTTTGGAAATAACATAATTTTCCCTAACTTCTCACTGGTTCTCACGTCGAATGCCAAAATGTCAAAAGGACAAAACGTCGAAAAGTGAAACTGGAAGAAAATTTGACTGGGTATACAATTTTAGAAAAATAATGATAAATAATAAATAAAAATAAAAGCTTTATTACTAATTACTGATGGCTCCCTCGATATCATTCATCATAAATAGAGCATCGCAGACGTTCTACGTATATTTGTCCTGCGGCTCATAAGGTTCACACAGAAAATGGGACAAGTAGGCGTAGAAGGGCAGATCAAGACAACAAGAACATTGTTAATGATAAAGCTGTCCCATTTCACAGCGTTGTTGCTAAAGCTCTTATTATTTCTACACACTAGAAATTTTACCGGACTTTCAACAACAAAACATTTTGTACTAATATCCCATTCAATGGAATCAAACAATCACATCATACAGTCAACTCTCCCTTACTCAATATTTGGTTTCTCTATATCGAGTTAGAAAACCATAGTAAAAGATGGTTTCCATGACTATATCTCCCATCGGTCTTGGATCACAGTTGCACAGATTTTGTGTATTGTAGGTCGATACCTCCCTAACTTGAAGGGCACTTCAATATTTGTGGAGTGTGCGCCATGTGTAGATGTTGTGCAGCCTAATCGCAGTCGCTATTTAACCAAATTTGCTGTGAGATTGTTGTAGTTTCGGTACTATTTCGCACAGACACAGATTTCAATATTGTGAAGTTAACTTTGTAACCTACTGGCTCCTGAAAAAAGCGAATATTCATCATCAAACCATCAAATCACTACTTTCGTTTTGTTCACAATGGAGTGCGATAAATGCTGTTCTTCGATTGACACCAGATCTGAGTCATTCGTTGTATGCGAAGGGGATTGTAGTAAAAGTTACCACACTAATTGTGTTGGATTGTCGGAGTCGCATGCGAAGAGCTTAGCAACGAAGAATATTCTTTGGATCTGTGACGGTTGTTTGGATCTCTTCTACAGAAAACGATCTGCCTCAACGTTGGATAAGCCACAGCAAGATTCCTCTGCAAGAATTGAATCTGAGCTTGTTGTCATCAAGTCACGCATCGATTTCCTCGTGAGCACGCTCTCAAACGTTTCATCACAGGTAGCGTCAGATGTTACCGTACTATCTCCAATACCGCTTTCATCAACCAAACTGCAAGGTGATTCTAATCCAGGAAGTGAATTTACAGGAAATCACACAACCAGCAGTAATTCGTAGCGAAAAAAAAAACATTTTCTTTGTTTTTGATCAATATAAATAGTCTAACCACTGAAGAGATTGAATGTATGGTCCGTAAAGCTATGAATATTGAAAACGGCGAAAAAATTGACGTGTAATAATTAGTACCTAAATGGAAGGATCTTCGTCAAATCGATTACGCTTCTTTCAAAGTAGTAATGAATAGTAATTGGAAAACTAAGGTGTTGGACCATTCTACCTGGCCTCCGGGAATTAAATTTGTAGAATTTATAAGTGTATGCAGGAATATATGGAGTCCGAATGCCGACATGTAAACAGAGAGAAGTACTCGATAGGAGAAAGATTTTTTATAAGTACAATGGCTAATTTGCAATAGTTTTATGCAGATGTATTGTTTTGATCTAATTTTCGCTTTGCATATGGTTTGTTTTTTGTTACTATTTGTTACCTACTCTTTTTATTAGTTACTTGCATTACATGTTTTTTTGAAACGAATGTGTTCTTCCCAGTATGTTTCTTTTTTAGATTATATATGTTGCAGATCCGTATTATATCTAGTTTTAAATAGCAGTCTGTACAATAATTTTACTGAAGATAAAGTTAAATAAATAAGTACATAATATCGAGTCATGGAGAGTTGACTGTATTGGCACTATTCCAAAGACAATTGATAACCAAATATTTAAGCCTTAATTTTATTTGAACTCTGCGGCTATTAAAAGCTTGGTTAAAAAAAATAAGTGTTAACAAGTTATCTTGGAGTGATGTGGGACAAAAGTTCAACCTTAGGAAATAATAAATATTTCCAAATAAACTATATCAGTCGAAAACAAATTTAAAGCACAAAGTGGAGGAGGACCTTCAGCGTATTGGCTCCATTTTAACTGAACGTTTGTTCGATTTAACGGAATGTTTACCTATTTTCAGTTTAGAGGGTTAGAAACAAAAGGGTGTAGGTGACTAAAACCTAGTTTTGAGCTTATTGACGAGTAGTGTTTGATCTTTCGACCTTGATGCTTGCTCCTGCGGGGGTGTGCGACGAGGGCAGGATCGATCATGCCGCGCGTCGTTCGCGTAGGTAAATGAAAAAGCGCCGCTGATCGTTAGTAGTGTTTGATCTATTGATCGCGTCGCTTGCTCTTGCGGGGGCGATTGATGAACATTTGTTTGGCGTACATGCAAGTATCGAATAATATCGCGAATCCGATTAGGCGTGATTATATCATGGATCGCATCACCAAACATTGGTGACTCCCAGATCTCTACCTTATCCCACTATCCCAATATCCTTTCCATGACAACTGTGGAGATGCAGAGCTGATCTCGGTCTCTAGTAACAACAGTTGTCAAATTAACATTCCTTCTCTTCCTCGATGACCGTAAGGACGTGGCCGGCGCCGTTATTGACTTATAAAATTTGAGCTCTCGATTTGTGCACATTGAGAATGGTAAGCTAATCCAGAGCTCCATTCATTAAATCTCTGTGCAACTTCGATTGTTCTAGTCAATCACGGAGTAGCACCTACGAATTTACGGTCATCTATGCTTATTATGCTTATGCTATTGACAATTTTTCATACTTTACTAATTGTATGGGAGCCAAAAAAACAAGCCAATCTTCTACGAAACATGTTATATTTTGTGTGACGGAATAATCACTCAAATATACCGTTAAGAAGCCTAAGAACAGTAGAATTTGGTGAACTTAACGCAAAACCGACCTAATTGTCATTTGCACTCCTTTGCGTTAGGCCCCCTCAGTTATAACAATATAAATAATAATTTCTTTAATTACTGGTGTGGGTTCAAAAATCACTGACTGAAGTGAAAAAATATCGATACTTTGTGACAAGAATACCGTTTAACTATCATAAACTGAAGTTTGCATAAAAACGCATACTTGATTGTCTTAAGAAATATGTCCAAAACAAGGTTTGTTTCAATATATCTAACAATAGTTATATTTTTTCATAAATAGGGTAAAATATAAAATGTAAGATAGCGGTAGAGCGTTTTGGCATATTTCGCTAAATTGAAAGGTATTATGAAGATTTTAACTAGTTTACAGTTTTTTTTTCCGTGAGTCAATATAGGGACTGCTAGGTTTCCTAACATTCCTCAAAGCATCCTGACGATAGGCCTAATTACGTCCTTACATAAAAAATCATATAATCATTTTGTTTCATGTAATTAAAGTTCGACCGAAAACAAGAACTTTTACACCTGAAACAAGACATTCTATGGTTTTGTCAAATCTTAATCGATTTCAATAATATTAAGTGTGAAAGCCTCTAACTTGAATAGCACTCAAACCAATTATAACATTTGTTTTGATGTGAGCCAGAAATTTTGAAAAGTAAATTTTACCCACCTTGCTCTATTATTAAAAGAAAAGTTTTGAAGGACAACAATCCTGAACCACTGAATGAACAAGAAATCTTATTACAGCCAAAACAATAAGAATTTCTTAATGACTTCAAGTCGAATATACAGCGGAACACGTTTTTGTCTCAAGCACAAAAATACAATTATTTAATAAACCAAGGGTTGCTAAACCCATTGCCGTTCTCAAAAATATCATAGCACGTCTAGTTTTTGAGAAATTGACTGTTGAAAATGCTATATTTGACTATTTTAGCCAACTTTAATGAAAGTTTTCCTACTTTCATGTGCATAACAAATATTGTCAATAAAGTTCAAAATACTTCCGATGCTCAAAAGTTATTTTTCGATGGTTTCGAATGGTATTGTATTTTGCCATATAAAAGAAACGAAATATTTCGTATGGAGACTGTAAGCATTTTAGAAAAATCGATGTAAACTAAATTTAACCGTGCAATTTCAACCAAATTATATTTGAAATGAAAATTAAAATCATATATTGCATGCTAAGTGGATTAGATCACAAAATTTTGATAAATAATACTTTAAATTTCATGTAAACATCAATGAAAACAGTGTTTTATACAACTTTGACATATCTACTAGAGACACATGATCCTTGAGACACGCAAAAATGTCAATTTTGTTACGCTGTGCTATTGTTATGGGTTTCTTTGCGTTAAGCAAATAATAGGTCCTCATCTGGATTCCAATTTGTGCTTAAATGCAACGTTCTTCTTGAAAATTGTATGTAAGTTGCAAAATTTTCAAATACAGTACACAGTTCGAACGAAACGTGTAAATTTCTGAGACATATAATGCACATAATTGGAGCGTGGAATATCATGGATATTTACATGACATGTCATGTAAACTTCAATTATATATCATGTAATCCAGCAGGATCCTGAGTGGTTACATGACATATAACACATTTTTACATGATATCAGCCTTAAATTTACATGACGTCATGTTTACATCACATAAATGAAGTTTACATGACGTGTAATCTTCATTATTTTTAACAGTGTACTACTTGTATTATGTAATGCAATTTTCCATTTTTATTTTTAAACTAGTAATGTGTACTGTGTGTAATAAATATTTTGTAATAATACAATTCTTTTTTGATTTGCAGGTAAGCTCAGATGCAGAAAGAAGAAAAGACGCTCAAATGGAAAAAAAGAAGGAATCGCTCGACAAATGGTCAAATGTGTCTGTTTTACTAGAAAGTATCCAAAACAACCACCACCTGGAAAGGTGTTAAACATGGGCCAACTAGAAACAGGAACTAGTAAAACTTCATCACCAAGCATCCGACCAAAGCTCAACGACAACAACAATAACAATCCAATAATGACAGTAATAATCCAAAAGTGCCAACAACGATCGGGCAGCGTCAAAAGGTAATAACGTTTCAAACGAGTCATTGTCATCATCGCTGACTGCCATCGTTGGAGAGACATGGTCGTTTTCGATTGCATTTCGCACAAGGTGTCGGTCGCGCTTGCACTTTCTGCACAAGGAGTCTGAATAGAAATGAAAGTCATTGAATAAAATGAATGCTTTCTGGAGGCTGAAATTTTGTTTGGGCGGAATGAGTTTTGTAGATCCTTGATCAAGTTTTAACGGAACTGCGACGGACAGGAATCATGGGCCGACCAATATAAACAGAATGTGAAGCCAAAATTGCTCAAAGTTTGTTTATGGATCAGCTTGTAAAATAGAGAAATATTGTTTGTAAAACGTAGTGTTATTTTTCTGTGCATAGAATTTTTTGGATTTTTTTTTTATTTGGCACTCGATTCAACTTCATGCGTTCCAAGATAGGCTTGCTTATCTGTTTGGAATGTGTGTAGAGACTCTTCTATGATTGATTTGGTCTTAACCGTATCCAGTCACCATTGTAGCCAACTGGTTACCCACGCTGATTTTGATTCTTATCATGTCCTTGTTACTGCTAATAAAGAAATTAAAAAAAATCTTTCCTATGGAAAAGTCATCGGAAAATGTTTTTTTCCAATTACTGTCGGTTGGCAATGCGTGATGATGCAATATTTCGGGTGCTATATGCATTTTCAATTTTCTGAAATTTTTATGTGAACCGTACAAACGCACTGGTATAAAGCATTCATTTTTGTTAAACAAAATAAGAGGGCGTGTGTGAGAACAATAATGAAACATACGTCATGAATTGCTGTCTACTCAGCCGCTTCCTATTATTGTGCAGCAGAAAGCATAGTCTTTTCACGCTAACAGTACAATCATGTAAAATCTCTCGTAATAAAAAGGTCGACTGCAGCAACGGTTTCGCTTCGGAGCGATAAACAAACTGAACCTAAATGGACAAGAAGTTGTTACACAAATTTGGACTTGATGACCGGACGCAAACGGAATGGAAACATGCGATGCAAAGCGGAGCATCACAAGAAAAACGAAAGTACCTTCAGTGGTACAGCAACTTCGGTTGGACTAGGGCAATTGAACCAGTATTCACCACCCCATTCTTCAATCAATCAAAAGGCTTCTGAATGTCAAACGCAAGCTTTCAATCCATATTAAGTAGGAAAAACATAAAAACAAATTATAAACTATAATTTAGAATTTGCAATTGGGATGGCGAATACTGGACCACTAGCACCTGTATTTGCCATTTAGGTTTCTGAATTTGTCACCTATTGGAGGAAACACAACAGGACACCATGGTGAAATAGGGTTCAAGTGATTTAACATTTTGAGGAAAAGATTTCTTTTTTGTTGTGTTTTCAGCAAATTTTGAAAAATTTATATATTCTAATATATTATTTTGAAGTGAGCTAATGAACTTTTAGTGTTCATTAGGTCTATTTGCATCGTTGAACGGTAAACATATTATCAGTTTCGGTGAATACTGGTACACCAACCCTATTCAATTTTCAAGGGCCGCCATGCTGTGTACTACAAACTAGCTGCACGGTTGATAGAGATGCGGCGGCGCGTGGAAAAGAGCAACTCGGAAGGTCATCTGGGGCTTAATTTTAATATCAGACTGCTAATGGATTTAATTAGTGAGCAGCATGTTGAGTAATCGCAGCAGCATTCACTTTCTTTCTTTCGCTAGAAGTGCTGCTGGGAATGTTAATAGTGTTCCGGTCATGAATGAACATTTATGGCCGAAACAGCCGTAGTGACATGTACTTACTTCTTTCGAGCGGTGGTGACGAATGACTTTTGTTGAAGGTGTATTTCTTCGAAAAGGTTACATGGATGAGTGGACATTTTACTCTAGTCCAAAAAACGTACGCAGGTTATGCAATGTCTACAACAATTGATTAAATTGGTGATTTCGATTATGTGGGCAGCTATTCGGCGTTATCCACAAATCACGGTTATATCAACCGAATTATGCCAAAATTTTGTTCGCACAATTATCCGATTTGTGACTGCTTAATTGGGAATTCATTGTGTTCACGCGCCAAACGTGCCGTAAAACAATTGGGCAATTATAGGCGGTTCATGCAAATTTATAACCACTTCCAACCAAATTTCAAGCCTGTTCGGGAAGTTGCGAACAAGCGTGTTAATCGTTTAACTGTGCGTTTATTGTTTCTCAGTCGTATATACATTAGTATCGAGGGGACTTAAAATGTTGTTTTGTCATAACTTACCTATGTATGAAATTAATGTCGGATTTAAACCAATAGATACTATAGATAAGAGGATTAATAATGTTGATATGCGATCATGTAGAATTTTGACATATTCAGCCAATATATTGATGACAATATTCAACAACAAATTGAAACTGCATTAAAAAGGCACATACATGTTAGAAAATCAAATGTTTCTTAAAAAAAAAGCTTTGATGAGAAGATGATGTAGGACCCTAAATCAACGCTAATCAAGTCGTGATGGCGAAAATGTAGGGTTCCGCGATACTGCATGATATACAATAGGGTGGTTCAATATTTAAAAATGTTTGAGTATCCAATCTTCCGTATGCTCTTTACCATCCTTACCATAAAAATAGTGTTCGGTGAAATTTACAGCTTTCTAGGTGATGATTTAAAGGTGGCCCAATGACAATGTAGATTTATATGGAAATACTATGGACAAATGTTGAGATATGTTCCAAATACGCTAGTACTGTAATGTAAGTATACACTTACTATCCCATAGTAAAAACCCATTCTTTAAACCATAATAAAGAAATTATCTGAAGAGAGAAATTCAATCTGACGGACAGTAAAAGAGATATTCATGAGTTTGTTTGCTATTATTTTGCTTCATCTGGGATTATAGGCCTGCCAACATGTACAAAAATCCCAAACAAAATTAGCTTGTAAAATATTTGTTTCTTCAGCAACATCCTTCATTTAGATTTGAAGAATGAGTTTTCAACATGGGACATTAAGTTTCAACTTACATTACAGTACTAGCGAGTTTGGAACATTTCTCAAAATTTCTCCATAGTAATTTCCATATAAACCTACATTGTCTTTGGGCCACCTTCCAGGTGATGACCTGGAAAGCTGAAAATTCCACAGAACACTTTTTTATGGTAAGGATGAAAAAGAACATATGGGAGATTGGATTTCCAAACATTTTTAAAATTTGAATCACCCTTATATGCACACTGAGGGTACCACTCAACCCGTATAAGCCTGAGTGAAAGCAACAGAACTGATACCCTCACCGCTCAGAGGTTTCATAACGGATTCAAAAGATTTTTTGTCAGTTCACTGGCCTACATATCTAGTTTCTAGAAGTGGCCAGAGGAACTCGGAAATATTCATGTGGCCGGAGTTATTCCGGTGGGTCACTGGGTCAAGTTGGGTAAAAAAGAACTATTTTTTGTGATATACCAAGTCACCTTCATTTATTCGCAATGACAATCATTTTATTTTGCTTAAATCATTAAGATCTGATATTGAACATTATAAATGAAAAGTTTTGCACCGTTTAAAATATACCGGATGTAGCCATTCGGACGTAATGCTCGGAAGAACCGGCTATAATAATGTTGTATACTAAACCGTTTCAATGCTCGAAAAGTATAAATCAAAAGTAACTATGCACTAAAATGCATTCCAATAAGCTTGGCACAGATGTTGTAACCGGTTGATTACAAAATTGTTAATTTTTGTTTTGTATTTATGTTGAATGTCGGACCCTTCACGTTTCTTGTGTAAGAACAGTAGAATTACCACAGTAGGGATAGGGTCCAGTACCGCTGTGAATGTTTCTCTTCGCTACCAATGACAAGAGATGGCTGGAGAAATGAGCTAATAAGGGATGGAGATAATGACGGAATGTGGGAAAACTATTAGAAGAGAACGGCCATTGCCAATAATTTCAATATCAGGCGTACGTGTGCTGCAAACGTAGATTTTAACTAAGTGCTGTGGTTAAGTTATAGTGAGAATACCCCCTAGGCCCTTAGCAGGAGCTAAGTGGGCGTAAGGGAAGACACCTAGCTCAGGTAAATTGTAAACCCTGCACCACACGAGATTTGTATTTAATTCCTCGTTGTCCAATAGGACCTCTTGTCTTGTATTTTCATTTCGGACCATCGGATCTGTCGTCCAGCACACGGTTCGGCTCGTGAAGCCATTAGGCTTCCGGGCCTAAAAGTAAAGGAGCTTGTCCTCCATAGAGGACCAATATCTCGGGCCGTCGGCCCTAATCACTAAAGAGATTCCCCTCTCGGCCGTCCAAGGTGGCCATGCCACGGCCGGCCGATAGCACCTAAGAGGGAAGACGCCTGCCCACCGAGTCCAGCAACGCCCGCTGGCCCGTCGGAGAGCCCATCCGTACATCCGTCCGCTTCGCCATTCCGGCGAGAGTTCCGGCCGCACAGCAGGATTGAGTCGCTGTGTCGGCCATTCGTCATCAACATCAGAAGACAGCGGTATGTACCGGTACCAACGATAGAATTAGGCTACACTTAACAAATTAACACTAAACTTGATAATACAGAACAACACGCACACGACACAATTAGGGAATTTTATAAATAAATGTGCAAGTAACATGAAAGTTCCCATGAGTTAGTTTTTGTATTCGCGAAAAGCCCTTGATTACCCAGTAGCTAGCCGAGCCTGGGATTGCCGGAGAGTCTCTTGTGTCCTGAGTTTGCCTGGCACTGTATGATTTACCCGCTTAGTTTCAATGTTCGGATACAAATTGGCCACTTTATCGTAAGTTTGAGGCGTCCCGGGCCCCGAAAATTGTCATTTGTAGGATTAATCAAATGCAAAACTCTAAGTTGTCCAATTCAATTGTTTCTCAAAAGATTTACACTGATGCAATTTTTCTAAAATTCCGTCATGTTGTGGCCACATTATAACCGATTCCGGAAATTATCAGTGACTTCAAATTTGCCTACCTCCAGGGGCACAAACGCACAGCACCCTCTCACCCGGCCTGACCCAGTGATCCACCGGAATAACTCCGACCACATGTATTTTTCCGCGTTCCTCTGTCCACACAGTACCAAAAAATAATGTGATTTACGTCTTTTGGGATGCACATAAAAGAAGCGAGCCGAATGACGTAAATTTGTGTCGAATTTCAAATACGTTAGTGTTTGATTCGGGAAATGACGATCACAGTTCCATCGTTTTCGTGTCCTTTAACATGTGAAATTACATTTTTTGTTCAATTCATCTTCATAGACGCGTTTTTGTGTCGTTTCATCAATTACATCATGTGTCATTCAGTCATAACCAGAATTACGTCCAGAGTAATTTTCATTATTTTTAAGAGTGCACTTCTAGTCTACTTTTACGATGAAAACCATTGCCGAAGACCGCGAACCAATCCGACACTTTTGAAAAAAGTTATTCAATGAAAACCAGTTGGCAAGGTGACGTTGATTAACACATATATAATAACAAAATTAGGCAAATTTCCATATAGTAAATGCTTGATAACCTTTTTCACAAGGATTGGATTACTTTGCGGTGAACTCTTATTGTCAGTGTTCTCGAAGATTTCGACAGCATTCCAGCTCCGAAAATGCTCCTAGAATACCGATCGGCAATCGCTCTCCGTATACTACACATTTACGCAGCTGCCTCGTACTTATGAAAGCCTCATGAGACGATACATGCGCTACGGTGACATGCGGTTCGCACATTGCTAAATGCGATAAACGATGCAGTCGCACAGCGCTCGGGTTTCCTATGTACGTGCGATGCGACAAACAGGAGAAGAGAGAGAGAAGAGAGAAGTCTCATTTCAAGCGCACGTCAAAACGATGATCGTGTGCTTCTTTTCGGTGAGTCTCACAAACAAAGTCTCACGCACTTGAAGTCTGCTTCTAGACTCTGTTCACTTCTAGAAGCTAGATATGTATGCCAGTATACTGACAAAAAATAATTTGAATCCATTAAGAATTCGCTGAGCGGTGAGGGTTTTAGAATTTTTGCTTTCACTCAGGCCTATACGGGTTAAGTAAATCTTATTTACTGCTGGTACTGCTTATGGCAAAAATGGTTGTAGGACATTTCCCAGAAAGTCAAACCCCAGAACGACATTCCCCAGAATGACGTTCCCCAGAAACCCATTCCCCAGAATTGGACATTCTCCAGAATGGGTTTTATACGTTTGTAAAGAGTGGAAAAAAATGGTAGTTTAGTTTTTTTGTCGTTAAGAAATGTACCTACTGAATTGATTCGAATTCCCAGAAGCTTCGAATTCCGGACACAGACGTCAATTCACCAAAAATATTATTTTGTCAAATTCAAGCGAATAAAATCGGAGTTGAGTTAAAAAATCTTTTGGACGGCGAGTGTTTGCTTCCTTTTTCTCAGGCAAACCATCTAAGCTGCCGTCCATAAATCACTTAGTCTTCTATGGAAGGGGGGGTGTGGCATACAAATTTCAAAAAGTTTGTACGGTCAAAAAATCAAGAAAGAGGTGGTTTTGTGGCTAAGTGGTTCATCGGCAGACCCAACCATAATCTTAGGAGGAAAATGCTGTTTAAAAAATTTCTTAATTGTGTCCTAATTAATTTCATAATTGTGCTACTGTCGTTTCCCTGAATATCATTTCCCTGAATGCCACCTCGCCGAATGACCCGTTTCCCCGAATAGTGATGCAGTTCAAACAGGTGCAAGAATAGTCCTTAAGGACTGGGTGCTGAACTAGAATGAATGATTAACAATTAAAATAAGAAGATAATATAGATTTGAACGTCATCCTCGACTAAATATATCTTGCCAAAAATGCCAATGATGGTGAAACTCGAAAGAACCGCCAATCAAGTGAAGAAGGGTGCATATTAGATGACCGGTTCGTTACCACCTCGAAACACAAAAGTTATGATAATTATAAGAGCTAAAAACTTTTCGGAAACTAGGCTATTCGGGGAAACGGGTTGTTCGGGGCACTGGCATTCTGGGAACTTAACGATTAATAACAACACTCGCACCACTGTACCATGGATACATTTGCATCATATCCGGACTTCTTCCATCCACGCCTGCTGACTCTGCTTGCACTGAAGCTGGCCTCCTTCCTTTCCGCTTCTTTATATCCGCAGTGATTTGCAAAAAAACCGCTGCCATTATCGAAAAAACAATCGGGGACGACAGGATCTGCCTCCTCACTGAGGGGAACAGTATCCTCCGCACTGCTGCCAATGTAGATTTCCCCCCAGTGGCCAGGATCCACTGGAATGGAGACATTTGTTGGCTTTCACCTAAACCTAACGTAGATAGCACGATTGGAAACCAGTTTCGTGCTGGGGACAACTCAATAGCTCTTCGAACAACCGTTCTGGACTGGCTACGCACAAAATATCCAAATCATGATCACAGATACACCGACGGTTCTCTTTCCATGAGAGGCGTCGGCCTTGGCGTCTTCGGCGCTAATATTTCAGTTAGCCTTAGTCTGCCACCACTTTGCTCGATATTCTCAGCGGAAGCCGCAGCCGTGTATTTAGCAGCCACTACACCATCCGACCGACCAATAATTGTTCTTACGGATTCAGCTAGCGTAGTATCCGCATTGCAGTCAGACAGGCCTTCACACCCTTGGATTCAGCGCACGATCACCGATGCTCGACCCAACACCACCTTTGCATGGATCCCCGGGCATTGTGGTATAGCCGGCAACACAGCTGCCGATCGTCTAGCTGGTGCTGGTTTTTCCTGCCCCCGCTACGAAGATAATGTACCCTTCGATGATGTTAAAAGGTGGCTAACAAAGCAATTCAGGAGTACATGGAGTATGGAATGGAATCAGCAAAATTCACCGTACCTACGAAAGGTGAAATCGTCCACCGAACGGTGGAAAGACCTTCCTCTTTTGAAGGAACAACAGTTGGTATCTCGGCTGAGGACGGGGCACACGCGTTTTTCACACAACATGAGTGGCAATGGATCTTTCCGCCGGATGTGTTCCCATTGTCACATAAGGAATACCGTAGAACACGTAATCTGCGTCTGCCCATTATACGAGTTTTCCAGGAATATTCTTGGGATCTCAAGAAGCATTCGTGAAGCCCTGGGAGATGACGTAGCAGCCCTGGAAGCCCTATTGCGTTTTTTGAAAGATTCTGGCCTGTACAACATGATCTGACGCCCACGATAACAAACTGCTACAAGTATCACTTTTTCGTGTCCGTCCTATTAGTCCACCAGCTACACAAACCACCCTTGGTTTAAGGAAACATTTTAGAATAACAAATTAGCAGTGTACAGTATTTATACTGGTAGCATTCTTAGAATAACAAATTACAAAATGTTTTGACGTAGGACTTGACATACTGGCAAACCTTGGAAGCTGTTGTTCGGCGAGACCCCTTTGGTTGGGCTCGAGTAGTGATCCCTTCTGGGTCACTTCTACCTTTTTAGTGTTGCCCCTCTGGCACACCCCTTTTCGAGGCACCGTTCTGGTGTTCTCTAATCCGACAAAGTGTTGAACTAGCGTCAGTTAAAAAACACTCTAATAAAGACAAAAAAAAAAAAAAAAATTCTGGGAACTGGCGTTCGGGGAAACGATATTTGGGAATCCGACATTCGAGGAAAAGTAGCTCAACCGTTTAACATAAGCTATTCCTACATATTCCATACTGTGTTTTATGATCAAACTTGATCCAAGCTATTGTTTTTTTGTTTTCATAGTTATTCTTCCTTCTTTTAAAATTGGCTGTTCTTTCTAATTGTACCTTCAAAGGGAGATTGGTGTAGTGTAATATGTCACAAAGTAAATTAATGGAATTTGTTTTCGGCTGTTATGGCATATTCTCCCTTCTTTTGAGCATATGATGTTCTTCCTAGGTTTATTGGCTAAATATTTAGGGATGGTACACATATTATGTCACGCTAAATTTTAACTTTTTCGACGAGAAAATCGTCAAAAATATAAAAATCTTCCAAATGGTTCGAATTACATTTCCGACCATAGCTGGTTAATTTTTAAGAATTTTTGATTTAAAGATTCTCCATTCAATAAATGAAAGACTGCAACAAACCGAAAGTCCTACCGTTAAAAATAAAAAAAAAAACAATACGAAAATGTTTTACCTATGAAAATTATGGTAAGATGCATTGACAATTTACTATTTACCATTTTCCTGGATTTGAACACCTTAAAGATCTCTTGTTATTTTTTCTGGGGAATGTCCCATTCTGGGGAATGGTTTTCTGGGGAATGTCCTATTCTGGGGAATGGATTTCTGGGGAATGTCCAATTCTGGGGAATGGCGTTCTGGGGAATGTCGTTCTGGGGAACGTCATTCTGGGAAATGTCGTACAATCGGCAAAAATGACTCAATGGGCGAGAAACGATCCTCTAGAGCCGGCCTTCTGCTACCTGAGAATAGCCAGTGATCATTGGGAGGATTGTAGTTGCAGTGCTTAATAACGTAGGATCAATCAACTGTGACCAATTATGTATTGACTTTGATATTCAATAGTTTATTTGAGTATAGTCCTTAAGATCTACAAGTGTAACCAGTGACCAACCCAAAGTTGATGGCCCTTAAATAAGCTCAATAATATATGTTCTATTATCAATTTTGTTATAAATTTCATAAATTGTTTATTGTTTTTCAAAAACTCCTTTGTGTAAAGACCTCTAGGATTTTCCATGAGCTCTGTTGAGCACAGGATTTCAGATCAAAAATCGGAACTAGTAATATCTTGAGAGTAAAAATGTTTACACTCATTCAAGCTTAAACATAATTTTTGAACCGATTCCGATTACACTTTATGATAGTCATTGAACTCCGTTGAGCAGATTCAAATCTGCAAGAATAGATACTGATATTTGGAGGTATAATGTATCGGGTATATAAAATAGTATAGAAAGTTGAGCCTTCTTCTTCTTCTTTCTGGCATTACGTCCCAACTGGGACAAAGCCTGCTTCTCGGATGAGTGTTCTTATGAGCACTTCCACAGTTATTAACTGAGAGCTTTCTTTGCCGATTGACCATTTTTGCATGTGTATATCGTGTGGCAGGTACGAAGATACTCTATGCCCTGGGAATCGAGAAAATTTCCAACCCGAAAAGATCCTCGACCAGCGGGAATCGAACCCACGACCCTCAGCATGGCCATGCTGAATAGCTGCGCGTTTACCGCTACTGCTATCTGGGCCCCAAGTTGAGCTTACAGGGTAATTAAATGAGAAATATCTTGAGGAACACTCATCAAATAAATTCTGCCGTTAGAATTGATTTTGAATAAGTGATGTTTGGCATTAATGTCACCAATGACAAACAATTTGACTTACAACGAGTCAATTTCCACAAGTCAGCTTAAAGCAAATTATTTTGCTGTCCAGTGCATTTGAAAGGCAATTAGATAGCTTTGAAAGTACCAAGCTGTGTTTCAACAAAAACACCCAAGGATTCAAAAATTTTTGTTTCAAATGACGAAAAAAGTTGATGTTTTACACGCCTATGAATGATAAAAGCAACTCCACCATATGCTCCATCCAGGCAATCATTACGATAAACAAAATAGATTGTGTCCAGGTTCCAAAAAAAATTCAATAATAACTGCTGTATGTTATTAGTTGTTAGAAAATTTAACAGCTCGTCCTCTTCACCATACAAAGAATAAGCATATCAATTCAAAATATTTAAAAACTTTATTTGGATCCTTTAGGGAACGTAAATAAATAACGATTTCATTAGTGAATATTACACCAACTTTGACTGCTTCACAATGTAGTTTTGAACATTGTATCAATCATTTGATTCAATTCAAAAATTAAAAAAGATTCAATTGTTCAATTAAAAAATCAAAATAAGAGGATAACATGTGACCTACGGTGGCATGAGCCGGGGTGTTTCCATTTGATTAAAAAAAATCAAAACGATTACCCCTTGGAAGAAAATTCGAAGGAGAGAAGCTGAAAAAACCTGCAACAACTTTGACATAGAAATTATCTCGGGTATTTCAGTTCAAATTGTAAAGATTTGAAAAGCTACCCGACGGAAGAAAATTAGTTTGTGAATGAGCATGATTACAGTTTGCATAATGGGTATATTATAAAGCGAGCGATCGTTAACTGAAAAATGAGAAAAATGAGATTTCGAGATTCTGCCTGGGGAACGAAAAATGCCTGTCATGTGCAAGCCTCAAATATTCATTTGCGTGAAAGTAATCCCAAAAGTTAGACGTATGGTTGCCCCCGCAATTTGAGCAAATGTGAAATTACCTCTTTTGGATTTCAAGACAACCTTGTGTAAAGCCATTAAAAAACCAATGATCCAATTTGTTCTTAAATCCAATCGGTTCTACTAGACTAATATGCTCAATCGCCAACATTACATCGCAAAGCGAAATGCATGACAAAAGCTCAGCACGGACAACAACCCTTATTCACTCTTCTTTGCGAAAGGAAAATTACTGAGTGCGTTCGGTAAAATTATTTTGAAATTGGCTCCACTCTCTCGTTCTCTTAATCTCAATCCGCATGAGTGCTTTGCCTGGTGTTTAAATTGCGCCTTTAATCTTTGCATACTGCAATGCACGGATTCTCAAATGGCTTTAAAAATGTTAAACCAAAGAGGATTCTTTGTTCTGCATGGATTAGGCAGTGTCTGTTAAAACAATAAGTAGTGGCGCTTGGCCAAACCAACAATAGCTCACTTGAGTATCGATTTCCTACCAGTGTGGATGCGTTAAGCTATTAGTAATCTGTAATCAGAAGTACAGTAAGGTAACGCGGGGCAAGTGAGAATACGGGGTAAGTGGGGCGTTTCGTCATAGCTCAACTAGGAAAAGTTTTTCATGGGGGTATTCTTCTAGAAAGTTGAAGATACAATGACAAGGAATGTATTTAGTACTAAACATATTGTTATTTTTATTACCATGTGGTTCATGTAACAGTTGTCAGTTCAGCGCCATTTTCAACTTGCATGACAAATTGTGACACGTTCCACGTCTTGCATTGACTCGCAAAAAATAAATGTGTTTTAAATCGAATTTCCATCAGTATGCTATAATTTTGAGTATTATTACAAGCTGCTAACGATAAACCAGTATTTTGTTTTCATTTCATATGAAATTTTCGATGGTCTATCTTACCCCAGAATATATTTGTACCTGGGGTAAGTGGGACCTATCAAAACAAAAAACCAGAATCAAAACTTTTCGTACACGTTTCATACATTCTCCTAGAGAGTAGCACTAAAACATTCAAACAAATGATTTTTATCAAAAAAGATCAACCTCAAATTACGTAATTGCATAGGAGAGAGAAGAAAAGTGTTATTATTCTTTATTTTTAAATTTATTTTTTATTTTTGAAATACGACTTCAAAATTGAACAAACACACAGCTGAAATTTGAAATGCATCATGAGAACGATTACTTTTCTATTTTATTTGAACTTTATTTGTTATTTCTACCAAATTAAGTAGAGATGGAAAACAATTCCACCCCATAAGGTGGTTTTCTGCCATGCATATAAATAATAACAAAACATATTTATAATTTCGTCAATTATTGATTGTTTATGTTCTACATTTTAATTAACAACTTATAAATGATATATTTTGAACATGTTTAATACCTCTTTACGCTTTTATTGAGGAATTTTCAGTTAATATTAAATGTGAGGTGACATACTATTAAATAAAGGGTTTCTTCCTAAAACGTAACGTATTTTATGGTTGATCTCATATGTACATCACATATGTACTTAAAATTAAAAATCTATGACTTATCAATCCTATTATTGTAATGGTTGACTTACTGATGTGGATTGACGCATGAAGCTGGATGTGTCCCACTTGCCCCGCTTAGCGAGGCAAGTGGGATCATTGGCTCATTCTAAAACTTTCTTCCAAGGTTTTCACAATTTCGAAATTATTCGATTAGTTTCATGCACACACCAGCAAATATGTTGCCAAAACGTGATTGTGTTGTTGGATTTGAAAAATATTGACATTTGAAAATTTGAATGAACAATTTGTTTGAACTATCGTTTTTTTCGTTCCCACTTGCCCCGCGGTACCTTATGGCATGGAAGCCAACTTAGAAAATTGTTCTCTAAGTGTGATCTAAATTGAAAATAGTGCCTAGAAAATCCAAATAACATTCAGATTGGTAAGACTTTGTGATACTGTATTAAGTCTGTACTTAATTTTGAATTTCCAACTTGACTTGTAGTTAGTACATGTTTCTTAGGCAACACACGTGAACAACCAAGTGCTAGTTGTAATTTACCTAGTAAATTTCGAGGTAAGCCAATGTGACTGAAACAAGTAGGCTCCAATTAAATAAATACGTTGCAGGGTATTAGGGTGCATTGCATCCTCGGTGTGGCCTGCAGTCGGATTACCGCCAATAAGCTCTCCTGAGAACCACTTCTCCGCTCGCCTCTCATCTGCGATACGACTAATCCAGCAATACTGCTCGAACGCATCAACTGGTCGAATTCCATCACGTTTTCGAATGGTTCATTGCCTAACCCGTCTGAGGCAAAGCGGCTAAATTATCTGCGAGTGAAGTGGTGCCGAGTGAGCTGCGAATCGACGACTGCAAACCGACGCCTCCCCACGTGGTGAACCATTGCAAGGTAGGAGTGAATCCCGCATGCGAAGCGAATGACCAATAGTTGAACCTTGTCGGGGCCCCGATCAACGCGTCGTTGGACCACCGGTGCCGGCAAGTACTAAAAAGAAGAACTTAGGTTAAGAGAAGTTAGGGTAGCGTTTAGTAGCTCGATGTGCACGAACATAATTGGACCAATAAATGAATTTGAAACTATCTCGTGCAAAGGTCCCAAAATAAGGCACATCGTTAACGTTTTTTGCATTCCTTATTGGAGTGATCTTTTTATAATTTTAAGAATTAATTGAACTGGTGAATTGGGAAAGTAGATTAAAGAGTTTTCTTGGTTTACCGGGGGGGGGGGGATTTATCAGGTAAGCTGGGTCAGCGAATGGGTTTAAGATTTGTCGTAGTGTTTGAGCCATTTAACTAACTCGCCCGAGTAAAGGGTCTCAAAGCCGGGACCATAACAGCATCAGCAGTCTTCCTCGGTTGAGGAAGTGGCGCATAAGCTGCTGTTTGTGTTGAGCCGTCAAAATTTAAAAGTTGTTTCTTCTCAACAAGATGTTTGAGAAGAATGCCGCGATTTTTTAAGATCTTCCGGGAAAACGCGTCAGTCTCCTTTTTCTGCGATTTGGAAGGAAACCTTGATTCCCCTAATGAAGTTCAAGATCTCCTGCCTAAATCCTCCATATTCAAACAGCTGACCACGATATAGGTGGCACTCTCTGCCTCCTTATTCGAATCAAAGAGCCTGGACTAGAGGTTGCTTCAATTTGGTGTTTGGAAAATTTGTCCAGAGAATCGAACTGATTGCTCAATTCGATGCAATTATCAACATTATCCATTTCACCCCTGGAAGAAAGCGCTTTCCGGAAAAACGTCCTTTCTTCCATTCTCGCCACGTTTAGTGACAGTTTTAAACCCAACTTTTTTAGTGAATAAACGGAAGAAGACATAGGGAGGCTTTTTCCGTGTCCAAGAAGGATTACCACCGCTAGCTTTCGCCAACGGGTCCAACGAAAAATCGAAGGCACGGATCCAAACAAGGATCGTAAAAGGATCAATAGTAGAAAAAAATAGTACTGAAAAGTACTGTTTTAGTAGCACTGAAAAGTACCGTTTTTAATTTTAGCACTGAAAAGTACTGTTATATTGCTTCTGGTAGTTTTAAAATCTTCCAAGAGCCGAGAGAAATCGTTTACGCACAGCACGAAGGTACAATGCGCATTTGTTTAACCTCAGCCTTAGTATCATGATTACATGATTACACAGAAGCATGCTCAAAATTTGTCAATACCGAAACGACACCCATTACATTCCGGCTAATTTGTTTCTACGTAAACTTCGTCATAAAGAGCAACTTCAAACCCTACTTGCTACTTTTGTTATACTTCAATTACCATTTTACCATTGCGTAGGTTTCCACCTATGACAATTCGCTAAGTTGGGAAACGTAAAAAAAATGAAACCGAGCCAACCAGTCATCTTACAACAAGTGCAGGTAACATTCTCATTGCGTGGTAAAAGTTAAGTGCCAATTAGCATATAGAAGCACACCTTCCAGTTACACAACTGTCGAGACGCATTTTCACCAACGGCGCTTACAACCAACCGGTGGAGCTCTCGGTGACTTTGTGTGCGCACATTTCTCAACCACCAACAACTCTCTCTTTCTCTCCGTGGTTGTGTACAGGAAACCGTCGCCAGACACAGTGACCAACATTAGGCAAGATCACTTGCCAACAACCGGCCGTGTCATTTTTTCTGCATCTTTCTTGCAATTTTGAGAGGTATGGAAATTTTTCAAATCCGATACGGTCTTTCTGACGATCTGTGCCTTATTCATACACACCAAAAAAATCTTAGATTTACACGTAACGTAATATTAGCCTCAATCATGCAAAGCCATTTCTCATGTATTATTCAATGATAAAACCTATAAACACATCTATTATATACAACATTGTTACCAAAATCCTTAATATCTTCTCTCTAAGAATGTTGCATGCAAAACGGCACGGTTTACATGATTTTCACGCTGAAAATTCAATCATAAATAATGCACATGGAATGACAAGCCGTCGATCAATCCATGTGCATTATTTTTGACAGAATATTCAGCGTAGAATCATGTAAACCGAGAATTCTTGTTTGCAATTTCACTTTCAAGATGCAAGAAAGCATGCAACATTGGCGAATGTTGGATGGAAGATCATGAAATGTTTCAGTCCCACTCAAGTTTGCAAGCATTATCGAATGCAATGAGACAGTTTACATTAATTATCGTTGAATGTTCAGTTGCAACTCGTTTTACATGATTATCATAAAAAATTACGTGCCATGTAAATTTGAGAATTTTTTGCTGTGTATATTAAAGGTTAAAATTTAATAGTATTTAATGATTCATTTCACTACAAACGATATGGCTATCTTCAAAAAAACTGAAAAAATAAAATCATTGCACTATGGTCCAGGAATCAGTTTTACGCGAAAAGATGCATTTTGAGCTTTAGAATGAAACATTAGACAAAAACGGTCTAAATAAACTTTGCTAAAAAAGTTTTTTTGTATCTCTTAAATTGACCGATTTAGAGCTTTTTTTCTACGGTGACATAGGGTGGTCCGAACAAAACTGGTTTTCTGGCTCTAGAGTTTTCAATTAAAATTTCTCATCAAAGTAGTCTAACAAACACTTTTAGAGCTTTGAAAAATGCGTTATTTGGTGAGTGAAGAAACTCGCGTTCTCCTTCCGTTTAGGAGTTATTGTTGTTTTGCTCTCAAAAACATGCCTACTTTGATTGTGAATATCTCTGATTGGGGCAAACATAAAAAATATCTTTTGACGGCATTCAAAAGACAAAATAAAATTGTATATTATATCAATAAATTACAGATGTGTTATTTTTGTAACTCTAATAAAACGTCTTGAAAGTCAAATATTTTTTATCACAAAATCTTCAATAACTTTTGAACTAAAATAGATATCAACAATCTTTTTGCATGAAAATTTGCGTTTTGTTAAGTTCTAAAAGTCGTTTATGGACAACTTTGACGAGAAAATAATATTAAAAAAACTAGAGTTGAAAAACCACCCTGCGATGATTAGGAAAAAAGTGCTCTAGATTGGTCAAATTTTGAGCTACAGAAAAACTTTTTTGGCAAAGTTGATCAAAATTTCAAGTTTTACCGCTTTGCCTAAGAGCATATACCAGTATTTTTGCAAATAAAAAAGTTGATTATATGATATGTGTGATATTGTGGGCCACCCTAGTTTCAAATGACACAGTATGTAAGCTTACATTTTTAGAAACAATTTTGTAGAAGATCATTTTTGTCTAAAATTTCATTTTCATGCCCAAAATGCAAAATAATAAAGAAATACATACTATGAAAATCTTCAAAATAGTTTTAGAGCCCTATCTTTCTTATTTCGGATTTATCGTCAAAGCGGTCTATGAACGACTTTAAGAACTTAACAAAACGCAAATTTTCATGCAAAAATATTGATGATATCTATTTTAGTTCAAAAGTTATTAGAGTTTTTCTGCTTAAAATCCTTTGTTTTTCAAGGCATTTTATTAGAGTTACAAAACTAACACATCTGTAATTTTTTGATATAATATATAGTTTTATTTTGTCTTTCGAATGCCGTCAAAAGATATTTTTTATGTTTGCCCCAATCAGAGATATTCACAATCAAAGTAGGCATGTTTTTGAGAGAAAAACAACAATAACTCCTAAACGGAAGGAGAACGCAAGTTTCTTCACTCACCAAATAACGCATTTTTCAAAGCTCTAAAAGTGTTTGTTTGACTACTTTGATGAGAAATTTTAATTGAAAACTCTAGAGCCAGAAAACCAGTTTTGTTCGGACCACCCTATGTCACCGTAGAAAAAAAGCTCTAAATCGGTCAATTTAAGAGACACAAAAAAACTTTCTTCGGCAAAGTTGCTTGAAATTGAATGGAATTGAGTGTTCTTGGCTTAATATGACGCAATAGGGCGATTCAAAATCTAAAATATTTGAAATACCAATCTCGTATATCTTAACCATTAATATGTAGTTTTGTGAAATTTTCAGCTTTCTAGGTGATGGTTTCAAGGTGGCCCAAAGACTATAGGTTTATATGGAAATTACTGTGGAGAAACTTTGGAAAATGTTTCAAACACGTTAATACAGTAATGTACGTACAAACTTATCATTCCATAGTGAAAACCCATTTTTTAAACGTTAATGAAGGATGTAACTGAAGAAACAGATACCTTTTGAGCTTATTTTGTTTGGAATGTTTGTAAATGTTTGCAGTGTTATAATCCCATATGACGCTAAATAATAGCAAACACACTCATGAATATCTCTTCTCATATCCGTCGGATTGAATTGCTTTCTTCAGCAAATTTCTCAAATTATGGCTTGTACTTACATTACAGCACTAACGGGTTTGGAAAATTTTCCAAAATTTCATTTCATATCTTATATCTACATAGTCTTTGGGCTACCTTTAAATCACCACCTAGAAAGCTAAACATTTCACAGAACACTATTTTTATGGTACGGATGGTAAAAACGATATGGGAAAATTGATTTTCAAACTTTTTTGAAAATAAGTTATGAGTTTTTGTTAGTGTAACATTGTTTTTTTTTTTTCACTCGTTGCTGCGTTTTCGTGATTGATTTGACTTGATAGATTTTTTTATTCATCATAAAAAGAGTGTAAGTGTAGTGGCGACTGCCACTAGAAGGCACAGGTGCTCACCTTAAATACTATTCAAATGTTTAAAATTTCGTTTTTTGTTCTAGTCATTTGAACAGCTTCATGCCTACCACATTTCAGAGCTTCATCTTTGTTGGTATTCCCCCACATCGCACCAACTGCTAGGGTCTTCGTATGCACTTATTTGATTCGCGATAGTCATGTATCCACATCATTTTATTAAGTCATTGATCTCTATAAGTATCACTATTAGAATTACAACATCTTTTCTCAGGCATTCTCACTAAGTCACCAGCCTACTGGAGTCCGCCGGTAGGTGAAACACTTAGTGAAAACCATTTTTCTTCTTATTTGAAACAGCTCGTTTAAACAAAACACAAGCACTGACACAAATGAAACATTCCCCTATTTTTTTTCTTTTTTTTTTGTGTATTAACGACATGAGTATGAGTGTGTATGTCGATCTATCTGCGGTAACTAATTAGAGCTACGTCCCATCTTCAGTAGAGTACGCCATTGGTGCACAGGCTGATGTATACTGCGGATCATATCGAGATCATTAATCAAGGGTACGGACTACTTGAAACAATCAAGATATTCCTTAAGAGATCCTGATAATTTTTAGCTAGGTCTAAAATATTTCTAACTGGTTCCTGGAGATTCCTGGAGACGGAATGCTATGTTTTTAGAGTAGACTTCAGAGAATTTTCATCGGATTCTTGAGGAGTCTGAACAAAATCTGGCTATTCCTAGCGAATATTATGTTATTTTTTGAGGGATATAGAGAATGTATATTTCTTTTTTTGCGGATACTGCGTGGAATTTGGCGATTCATAGTAGTCTTTCCGAAGAATCTCGGCGACGGTTTTTCACAACCGAATGGATGAGTCTCCTGCTCGAAAGCTATTTTTCATTCTCTCATCAAATTTAAGATTCGAGCTGCGCCAGTCTCGCTCACCACACCAGTGTGTTTTGGCAATTGGTGGGAGATGCAAGCCAGTGGCGTTCTCAAGCAGGTGGCCTGCTTCTTCCATGAGGCGAGTTCTACGGTTTCCCGCGGTTTTCTCTGCGATGGAGGCTGCTTAGGGGCAGAGGGTCACGATGACGATGAATGGTCCGACACTGTAAGTGCCGGCATAAACTCTTATTCATAAATTATTTATATTTTATAGAATTTTTTTTCTTTCATAATATTTTTTTTTTGTAATTAAAACAATGATTTCTTTGTAATTAAAACAAAGCTTTGAATGGTTCGCCACTGTAAGTGTCGGCATACGCGTGTTCTGTGATGGTCCAGCCAGTCGAGTTTTTATTTCTTTTCATATCAGTGAAATATGGTATCCTATGCCCCAACGATCCTTCCCGTTAATAAACATCCCTCCCAGTAACCTTTGTGGAGATGCAGAGGCAAACACGGTCTCCAAATAGCAAAGGTGACACACTTACATTCCTGTAGCCAACCTTCTAGTTGATTCTATGTGCATCTTCACTGACTTCGGTCAATCACGGAATAGCAACCATTAATATGTGTAGTCAGTCTAAGCTAAGCTAAGCTAATATGACCCAAAGGCACAGTTAACTTAACTATTTCTTGCAATAGACAGAAGTTTTAAAGCAATATCAGAAAAGTTCAACTCAACCACATTCCGCTCATAGCACCCTCCCAATCAAGCTTGTTACTCTCGTCGTCAAAGGTAAAAGTAGTCGCACTGGCACTTAACGGAAAGTTGCTCCGGAACTCAAAGTGTCTGCAACAATGTCGAATGGACCACTCCGGTAATCGATGAGTTCTTCTCCGAATCAACCGAATTCGGTTTCGTTAGCTCTGTTGCATAACCACTTGTTTGACTTTGTGTGACTTCCCCTTCGAGTCGGTTAGCTCCCTTTACTCCATTGCGTTTGGTTGCATCGGCTTCCATCCAATTTGATTTAATTGAATTACACGTGGTGCAAAGCGATCAAATGATTATTCACTTTTCTCAGCCTCTCAACACGTGGGAGTCGCAACAGCCGAGCACCGGAGCTGAACCTGTAATTTAAAGCTGTTTGATATTCATATTTCATTAAAGGCAACAGCTGAACAGGTTTAGATTTACTTTCCTCTTCAAGAGCAACCGATGATGGTTTAGATGTACCAAGCAGAAAAAAAGCGAGTTGAGGCGGAGGAAAAAAATAAACACAACTCTTGTCTTGGTTTGGAGGTACTTGCTTTTGGAGTTTCATTCATCCTGCATTTCCCATTTATTAGGAATGAATGTTTTGCATCACACATAGTTGCATCGCATCGTTGTGATCGGTTAAGCTAAGTGAAGGGCAACTTGTAGGCATTAATTGGCGATCATGGTTATGGGAAGGAACCAATACGTATTTTTTTCGGAATGAGAAGAGGTTTCGGTACAGGCACGTGTATTTGAAAAACATATAATAGATACTTTACGACTCATTTGAAGGCACTCGATTCCGTAAGGGTCTCCCATATCCAAATTGAACATATTTTTGTTTTGTTTCATTACATAATGCTCATTTACCTCATATGTTAAATTTGTTTTAATTAGCCTTTTTTATGCATGAAATAGTTGGGGGCCTTCCTTAGCCGGATGGATAGAGGCCGCGACTACCTGGGTTCGATTCCCGGTCGGTCTAGGATCTTTTCGTAATGTAAATTTCGTGGACTTCCCTGGGCATAGAGTATCGTCGTACTTGCCATACGATATACAAATGCCAAAAAGGGAACTTTGGCAAAGAAAGCTCTCAGTTGATAACTGTTGAAGTGCTTATTGAACACTATACTGAGAAGCAGGCTCTGTCCTAGTGAGAATGTCAAGAAGTCGAAGAAGAAGACGTGTAAGTGTTTTTCACCCCGTTAAACCCTATGGTGCACAATTCAACCAGAGTAACAAGATTAGTAAAAGAAGATGCTTAAAAGTTACAAACTGAAATTGTTGTGAGATTCCCAGCAAACCAGAGATTATATAAGAAAGTTAATATGAAATTGTACAAATGTGGAGTTTAAGTTGGAATTGGATATGATGCAAAATGTTATTGATTGAAATTGTTTATGGAGCCATTAATTTGATTTGATAAGAATTTGCATCTTGTCCAATTGAAATTTCATTTGACAAAATATGTAACTTCATATTGTCATTCCCTTACGATTTCTCCTTTACTTGATTTGATTCTAATGTAATCTTTAATGTGATATTGGATATGAGTTCATCTCATGCAAATATAAAATCATACAGGGGGAGATTACACATCGTCGGATGCATCTCAAAACCAGACACAGACCGTAAATGAGACACCTGTTCATGAAAAAATTGATATACTGGATGTTGAAACATGAAAATCTTACAGAAACACAATGAAATCACTTGGTATAAGCATTTCTGTTTAGCTGCTTTGATAATTACTTCACTTCGAGTTGGATGTACTGGAGGAGCAACGGAAGTCACAAATCGAACCGTATTTGTTTCCCAGTCTAATACTGCTGTTACAGCTGCATACTAGATTTCCTACCTTTCTTCGTTGAATATATTAAATAACACAAAAAAGATCCTCTAGCGTTTTAATGTCTAATAAGAACACTTTTTATATTACTTTGAAATATGATGGACAGAAACTTGCGGCTCGACTCACGATTTTTCACTTTGCAATGTGTTCGCACCCTTCGGATGCGGGTAAAAACGATCTCACAGTATGTCGGCTCGCAACAAACTCAACTAGAAATATATTTACAACATTTACGTTAAACCTTATTACAAACAATTAAATACAAACGACTTACAATCTAGTTTTTTCCCTTCGGCCACAATTGCTCCTCTTACTCTACCTCCGGGTGTGCAGGGTAATCCTATTTACAATAATCAACATTAGCACATATGACACACATTGACCAAACGTAATCTTACGGTAAACAACGGTGACGAATAACTAACGTCACTACTTGGCTACAGCTCGACGATATTCTATGTTAAACGATCACAATAGAACAAACAAATTACAGGAAACTTCACTGGCAAACACTAATTCTTGATGGAGAAAACACCATCTTCCACCGCAGTTGCCTTTCTAATTGATCACCGATCAGCTGCGATGGCTGTTTTCTCCCTCCTTTTGCACTCTCCGTTAATCAACATTTATGCTGCACAACAACAACAAAACAGAACACGTTCACGGTTGTGCTCTTTCGCAACAGTGGGCCGCGGCGTTGCAATTGTGAACAGTGGGCCGCAACATCCCCCCACCCGTAAACCCTGTGGCTGCTTCTCGGGTGCGGAACAGGGATTACTCCTCCGAGTCGATCTCCAGAACGGCAAGCTTTGCTACCGGCCTAGTTTTCACACCTCTGCTCGTCTGCACGTTCGCCGAACGAATCCGCCCGTCCTTTCCGGTGAACACTTCCTTCACAATGCCTCGCTCCCAACTACTTCGCTTGTCACCTTCAGCAACAAACACCAAGTCTCCGACCGCCACTTGTCGTCGGTCGACGAACCATTTCGTCCTCTTGTTCAGCGTCGGCAAGTACTCCTTTTGCCAACGGTCCCAGAAACCATCCGTCAGAAACTGTGCTCGATTGTAACTGCTCCGCAATGTATCGGCCAAATCTACGGGATCTCTTGACGGCAGACACTCCAAAGTCGAACAGCCACGCAGAAAGTGGTTCGGAGTTAGCGCTTCCTGGTCCTCTTTCACGTTGGTGGACACGTACGTCAATGGGTGCGAGTTCACCAGGTATTCTGCTTCTACCAACACCGTCTGCAGGATTTCATCCGTCAGCTTCCGTCCGTCGGTGAACGCCTTCAACGCCTCTTTCACCGAGCGCACCATTCTCTCCCACGCACCACCCATATGTGGTGCTGACGGTGGGTTAAACGTCCAACGGGTCTTCGAACTGGTGAAGGTATCTGCACATCCCGCGTTTATCTCTCGAACTAGGTCTCGGTTTGCACCCACGAAGTTAGTGCCGTTATCCGAAAAAATCTTGGTTGGACTGCCACGTCGCTTCACGAACCTCCTGATCGCCATTTTGCACGACTCCGTCGTCAGGCTATACGCCACCTCCAGATGCACTGCCCGCACTGTCATGCAAGTGAAGAGTGCCACCCATCTTTTCTCCTTCCTTCGTCCAATGGAGACATCTAGTGGGCCGAAGTAGTCGATACCGACGTAGGAGAACGGATCTACCTTCGCCGCTAAACGCTGTCCTGGTAATGGTGCCATTCTCGGCACAGTTGGCTTCGCCTTCTGAATCTTGCACCACATGCATCCACGTATCACCTTGTCGACCTGCACTCTTAACGTCGGGATGTAAAACCGCTGCCGGATTTCATTCACCACGGTTTCTCTGCTGCTATGGCCAAACTGCCGGTGGTAATGCTCCAACAGTCTCTTCGTCACTACGTGGTCCTTCGACAAAACGATCGGGAATCTTGCATCGAACGCTGCATACTCCGCTGCTCCGGTTCGACCTTCCATCCGAACGACTCCGTCTTCATCCAGAAACGGTGCCAGGCGAAACAACGAACTTGACCGTTCGAGAGGTATCGCTTCCGATAACGGCAACTCTTTGTTCTTCAGCATTGTCCTCACTTCATCGGCGAACTCGTCTGCTTGCACCGCCTTCCACAAGAGGACCTCCGCCGCATGGTATTCTTCCTGCCGCAACGGTACTTCATCGCTCGAGATACCTCCACCATCGGCTTTCCGCAATGCTTCAATCGGCTTCTTCTGAATACGACGACGACAGTTGGATACGAAGCGGAACATCGTTGCTATCGTCCGGACCATCACCGACCATCTTGAGATGTGTTGCATCCTCTCCATCAAACCTTCGGGCAACGCAATGTAATGGAACAGCACACTTGCTCGAAGTTCCTCGGCGACCTCTACTCTCGGACGGTTCTGTTACGGCCAATTTTCCTCTCCTTGATACAGGAATTCCGGTCCTTTGTACCATCGGTTGCTCGACTTTATTTCCGTTTCCTTTCCCCACTTCGTCAGATCGTCCGCTGGATTGCTCTTCGAGTTGACCCAACGCCAATCTTCTGGATTCGTGGTGCTGATGATCTCTCCGATTCGATAAGCGACGAACGGTCTGTATCTTCGTTGATCGGACTTCACCCATGACACCACTGTATCTGAATCACACCACAGGAACCTCTTCAACACGGGAAAGGAATGATTTTCGCAAATCGACTTCATCATCCGAGCACCAAGAATAGCGGCCTCCAACTCCAACCTCGGGATAGACAAGTACTGAAGTGGAGCCACCTTCGCCTTCGCCTCGATGAATGCGCACTGAACGACTCCGCCGTTCTCGAACCTGAAGTAGGCAACGCACCCATAGGCCTTTTCTCCGGCGTCGGTAAACACGTGTAGCTGCACTGTCTGGTACGCCTCCGACTCTAGTCCACCGAGATAACATCGTGGAACTCGAATTTCGTCAATCAGGTGGAACAGGCTTGTCCACTTCTTCCATCTCTCATAATGCTCTTCGGTGAGCTTATCGTCCCAGCCGATGCAGCTACGCCACACGTCCTGCATGATGATCCTTCCCTGTATCAACAGGGGAGCGAGAAATTGTTTCGGGTCAAACATGCTTGCAATTCACCTCAATGCAATCCTTTTCGTAGGCCAGGCGTTTTCTCGGATGTAGGCCTGAAGGTCTTGTCGAATCTCCGTTGAAAACACGAAATTATCTCCTTCCGGGTCCCACAATACTCCGAGAACTCTCTCCGTGGGGCAGTTCTTGTCGACTTCTAGCGGCTTCGCCGCACACTTTGGCCCTCCGAGCTGCCGCAGAACTTCCTCCGAATTACTGACCCAGTTGCGAATCTCGAAACCTCCTTTGGCATGTACTCGGCAGACGTCACTGGCCTTTCTAACTGCTTCCTCTTCGGTGTCGGCGCTGTCAAAATAGTCGTCGACGTAGTGCTTCCGAACAATCGCGTCCGCTGCTTCTGGATACTGTTCAGCATGTTCTTGAGCATTCAGATTCTTCACGAATTGCGCAGAGCAAGGCGAACAACTCGATCCGAAAATCACCACATCCATCACGTAGATTTCCACTTCTCCATCCGCACCAGGGAACAGGAATCGTTGTGCTTGACGATCCTCCGGTCGCACCAGTGCTTGGTGAAACATTTCCTTTATGTCACCGCCGAATGCTATCCTTTTCTCGCGAAAGCCATTAATCACCGCTGGTAACGAAATAATCATGTCCGGTCCTTTCAGTAGCATATCGTTGAACGACACTCCATGCGCTTTAGCGGCTGCATCCCAGACTAATCGTACCTTGCCCGGCTTTTTAGGGTTCGTTACGTAATTCAGCGGCAAGTACCACTCTTTACCTTTCGGCGTCTCGTTCAACTCTTGCTCAGTGATACGATGTGCGTAACCCTTGACCAGATAATCTTCCAACTGCTTCTCAAGAATCTGACGAACTCCAGGATTCCGATTCATTCGCGCTTCCAAACTCCGCATCCTTCTCAAGGCCATGTCGAAGCTTTCCGGAAATGTAACATCATCTTCCTTCCATAACAGTCCGGTCTCGAACCTTTCGCCAACCCTCCGGGTAGTCTTCTCCAGAATCTCGCGTGCTCTGCGATCTTCATCCGACTCCAGGCGAACAGGGGAAACTCCAATTTCTTCCAGCTGGTAGCGTTGTTTCAGCAGCTCATCTAACCCTTTATCTGTCTTGCTACACTCTTCGCACGAGCATCGATGATGGCCCAAGAAATGGACTCTGTCTACGACCTTCGCTTGCTGTCCATACACTGCCCAACCAAGCTTGCAAAGCACGGCAACTGGTTCGCCGCATTCTCCGATCCGCGAATCTAGCGGAGCGATCACATGTAGGTTGTCGATTCCTAACATGATCTTCGGTACACTTCTGCCATAGCTGGGAATATCGATGTGGTCCAGGTGCCTGAACTCATCCACTAGCTGTCTTGCGTCCATCTTCTGTGTAGGGAGGTCTAACCTATGCACCGTGTGGGCTTTCACCAGCTCATACCGCTCCCTCGAATTTATGGCGGATATCTCCAGCACCACCTTCTTGGATTCATATTCTGTACGCTGCACACCGTTCGTCCAAGTCATCTCCAACGGTTCTATCGGCCCGTCAACACCTAGCATTTTCGCCAACTCACTGTCGATCATGGTAACGGACGATCCTTCATCGATCAACGCAAGCGTGTCGACCTTCTTCTTCCCATTGTACAGCATTACCGGAATCATCCTGAACAACACTGCTCGGGTTTCATGGCGATGACTATTGCACTGTGCTTGAACTCTCGCTGCTTGTTTTCGACGTCCATGTAGCAGAGCGTTATGGCATTCTTGACATCCTTCCACTTTGCACTGCATCCTTATACGACACGATCGCTGGCCATGGTCGTACAAACAGAGAGGACACAGCTTCAATTTCTCGACCGTCTTCCACCGCCCTTCCAGGTCCTGTTTCAGCAATTCCTGACAGTTTCTCCCAAAATGCCCGGGTTCTTGGCAAACCGAACATTTCAAGTCCCGGCGAAGAGACTGAGGCGGCAAATTCGACTTTGATTTCTCCGTCACGCTCTTTTGACCGGATTGAGTGCTTCCTCCGTCGGTGGCGTGAACGAAGGCTTTCGTCCTCGACTTATCCCGCGATTTGGAACGCTCGATCTCTTCCGACTTCTCAAAGGTTGCCTCCAATGCCTTTTCCACCAGACACTCCATGAACGCGCCAAATGTTTCGAGGTCAACGGCTTTGGCTCGTCGCTTATACTCCACCCACTCCATGGCGTAATACGATGGCAGTTTCTGGACCAAACTCTGCATCAAAATCGGGTTTTTCAGGTGGTTCACAAGTCCTGCCGCCTTCAGGTGTTGGGTGAATTCTTCTACGGCACTCCCGAACTCTATCACCGACTCGAGACTCTCGACCTTCGGTCCTTCAAGTTGCTGAATCCGATTTGCTAACCTCGTCGACAAGACTTCTGGATTTCCGAACCGCTTCTTCAGCTTCTCGATTATCAACGGGACGTTCTCCGGCAGAAGCAGTCGATTTCGGACCGTTTCCAATGCTTTCCCTTTCAATGCTTCCTGTAGACGGACCAAATTCTCAGCATTGGTGAAACCGCAGGACTGATTTGCTTGTTCGTAAGCGCTGATGAATATTGGCCATTCTTCGGCAGCGCCATTGAACTTTGGGAGGTTCCTTGGAAACACCTGCCTCGAAGCAATTTGAAGCCGCGATGGACCTGGCTCTGGCATCTTGATCCGACTCAAACTGCGTCCGATAGCGCCTCGCTCTTCACTACACTCTCCGTCGAAAGCAGTATGACGAACACCTAATTCTTCTTCAAACGACGGCCTTGGAAGTCTGACGTCCAGAAGTTGGGATTTCGGTGGTCTCGTGTTCTTCCGACGCTGTAATGGTCCAACATCCTTCGGAAACATTTCCAGTTCCAGGTCCTCGTCGAACTCAACTGCAGCCTCCATTTCTGGGAATTCATCCTCGTTGAACACGAATTCTTCCACCTTCCTTCCCTGGTCGATGATTTTCCGTAATTCCGACCTTCTTTCCAGCACTTTCTTCTTGCGGGCTATTCTCTTCCGCTCCAGCTCCAGGATTTTACGCTGATTCTCTTCCTCTTGCTCTTCCAATCGGTTCCACTCCTCGAGTTCTTGAAGTTCTCTCCACGCACGGGTACGCGTTGACTCCGGCGACGACACTCTGGCACTCAAACTGGCACTTTTCTTGACACTCTCACGAACACGATCGGGCTTCTTCACAGGAACAGACTCTGAACGCTTGACCTGGTTGCAATAACGACCGAATGCCTCCGTCAAAGCATGCAAAAACGCGTCGCGGTCATCTTTATTTGCTTCTTCTTCTTCTTGCTTTCTTTCTGAATCTATTGTCTCCTGATCTTCTGCTTGAGTTGAGTTGCCTACTTCAACATCTTCGACAATCTCATCCTGCGCTTGGTCCCTAGTGATGCGACCTTTGGTCTTGCTTCTCGTCGACTTACCGATACCTGCCCTATCACCCTCAATCTGCCTGGGATGGTTAAACACCACTGGAGATATGGCGGTGTTGCCTGGGGCACCCAACGAAGTACGGATGTCTCGATCCTCTCCTAGGCAGGTCCCACAATACCAGACAACTTCGGCGACACTATCATCCACGTTCACGCAGCAAAAGTGATACCATTCTTCACACCTTTCACAACGAACGCTGGCATCGAAATCCTCCCCTTCATTGCAGCACGGGTATTTGTAGGCCATGGTGGTAGATAGATTTTGAGGAATGTTCGCACCCTTCGGATGCGGGTAAAAACGATCTCACAGTATGTCGGCTCGCAACAAACTCAACTAGAAATATATTTACAACATTTACGTTAAACCTTATTACAAACAATTAAATACAAACGACTTACAATCTAGTTTTTTCCCTTCGGCCACAATTGCTCCTCTTACTCTACCTCCGGGTGTGCAGGGTAATCCTATTTACAATAATCAACATTAGCACATACGACACACATTGACCAAACGTAATCTTACGGTAAACAACGGTGACGAATAACTAACGTCACTACTTGGCTACAGCTCGACGATATTCTATGTTAAACGATCACAATAGAACAAACAAATTACAGGAAACTTCACTGGCAAACACTAATTCTTGATGGAGAAAACACCATCTTCCACCGCAGTTGCCTTTCTAATTGATCACCGATCAGCTGCGATGGCTGTTTTCTCCCTCCTTTTGCACTCTCCGTTAATCAACATTTATGCTGCACAACAACAACAAAACAGAACACGTTCACGGTTGTGCTCTTTCGCAACAGTGGGCCGCGGCGTTGCAATTGTGAACAGTGGGCCGCAACACAATGTTTGTAAAAATGAAGTCATATAAACTGCAACACACAGTCATGCACGTTGGTTATTGTAAACGCTAAATCAAGTTGTTTGGAATTGTATTGACCATGATGAATTGTCTAAATTGAATGGATGCTATCATGTTTGTGCAAATAAAGAATTCGTGCATTTTCAATTTTACATTTTTTTAAGTATTAGCGATAACTTTATTCAATAAAGTTTATTGTGTTGCAGCAGTGTATTAATGTATTTACAAAATGTACCAACGACAAATTATCTTGAACATGGGTGGCAATATGGATGAGGTAGAAGTACCACGTGCAGTTGAGCTATTTTGTTGAATTTATATTTGCCAAATATCCGAGCCATTCAACAGTGACTGAACGGCATAGTGGTAGCATATATGATTTGCGATCTGAAGATTATTGCATGGGGGCTAACACCTACTCATTTTATCTTTTTAATTTTTTTGTTTGTTTGTTAAAGCAAAGTCATATAAAATGCAAAACAATATTACTTACGAAATCATAGAGAGCACCAAACGAATTCATCTTAAGCTGTATTTACCATATTGAATTTTTTTTTATGTACGTATATGGCCTCCATATTAGTACGAATAGAGGGATTCTATGCATTTTAAACAATCTTTTATTTCCATTTAAGCGTTCACTTTGTTAAGTTGGATTTCTGTTATGTGAACACATTTGTTGGCTGGGTTGTGAAATAGGATCGTTTTATTTTGAAGTTAAAGTATTGATTTGCTCGCCAGTCAAAAGTTCAAGAACAACCATTAAAGTAATACGATATTGATTGCTGATTCGCTGATGATGATCACCTGCGGTTCCTTTTGGTTTCACCGAAAACCATTAACACACGAAAATTAGGTTGCGATCGATGCTCATCAGCATTCACTATAGCCCATTGGAAGTGACCTTCAGTAGTGACATAACTGCTGGGCTGTCGATTACATCCACCACTGGGTCATAAATGCAACACATTCCGTGCATAACCATCAAGCGGTCGTAGGCTCGCATAATTTTACAATCAAGGTCCCGGCGGACACCAAACCACCATTCAAATGGATGACAACAGAATTAAAAAAAAAAAACTGAAGAAACAATTATACCCTATCGAGGTGCGAAACTCAGGAAACATTCAATTACCTACCCTAAATGTTTAATATTCAAAAGTTCACCTCCACTTGAGCGCTTCGGTGCGGCTTCTGCTTCTTGGGTAACCATCACCACCGTGGATGTGCGGCACTACTTATGTATTTATGTCGATTTTGGTTGCAATGCTACTTAGTATTTTACTATTTCAACTGATTCAGCAGAGCTTCATGGTACCGCAATATTTCGCAAAATGCTCACGTCCATCAGATGTCTTCGGGCACCAAAAGGATCGCACGGTTCGATGCATGGTATGTTGCCCACGGACGCTAGATGGGCTTTTCTGGGTTATTCCAAGAGCAAGTGTAACTAGAGCGAATTAAATGTGTTTGGCAATCGACAAAACGGATGCATGAAACGAAAAATATGCAGTTACAGTCAAATCTCGTTATAACGACAACTTTTATAGCGACAAACGTTCTTTATAACAACATTTTTCGGTTCCCCTATATATTGACAAACCTAGTGTTTCCTAGTTTTTGTTTGGTATTAAGTTTTGTGTTGAAAACTGACCATAAAATCACCTGATTTATGGTAAAGATGAATCGTAGCCAAACCTCAAATTTTCAAGAGCACAAATCGATAGAACCGAACACCCGTTTGAGCTAGTGCCCAATCGATTAACTTTTCAGCTTAAACGGATGTTTGGTTCTCCAGATTAGTGATCTTGAAAATTTGAGGTTTGGCTTCGATTCATCTTCACCTTAAAAAAAAAAAAACAAATAAATGAATAAATAGTCATGTGACTCAAAGTTAAAGGGAGTCTTTAGAAGGTTTTTACAAACGATGAAATGGAGACTGGAGTAAAACATGTGAATAGGCTGAGTTGGTAGCAAAACCCACAGTTTTGAGCCAACCCTTCTCTAGTAGAGATGTTAGGCAAAATACAGCACGCTTCGATACTTACTGACTATATGATGGCTTACTCAATTTTCTCCACCTAATAAAAATTCAATCTTGTCGCTCCTTTGCGACGCCTATCCGCCTATTAATTTCATCATTTGTAAAAGTCTTCTACAGACTCCCTTTACCATTAAGCCGCATGACCGATATAGCCTTAACAAAATAATGAAAAACAACCACGGTAGATACCTACTCTATGTAACTAATTGAAAAATACAAAAGCGTTTTAACAGTCATGATTTTTTTCTGATATGCAAGATACAGACCAACCATTACGCCCAGATATTAATATTTTAATACCAATGGGGTAATAGACCACTGTTTTAATTGCAGAAATGTACGCCATTCTAGAATATGCATCTTTGTGTCCGAAAAGGAAATACAGGCCTTCGCGGATTTGTTACTGTCCAGCGCAATATGTACGTAGAAGACAATGTTTGAAAAAAAAACATTTTAAGTCCTTCTTGAAATTGAGTTGGAAAATTCCAATCTGGTGGTTGATTTCATTTTAGTAATCATACTGGATTGAAGTACCGTTTTGACTCATATTCCGAACACTTGAGATCAGCTGTGACTTCAAATGCAGTTGAGGAGCACAAATTAGTCGATATTTGTGAAAATTGAAATTTCTTCGCAAAGCCTAACTGTTAGCTGTTGGGTGTGCGGTTAAAAATGTTTATTTAAACTTGTTTAATATTGTTTTAACGCAAAAGTATGGAACAACATTTTGATTCAAATACCGAACACTGTGTTCATTCTGTCTCATATTGCGAACACCTTGATTCAAATTCCGAACAGCACGAATAAATCGTATTAAAGTGAATAATTTCGCATATAAATTTATCTGAGCTAGTTTAACTAGTCTCGAACTAGAGAATCATCACTACTCCGGAGTTATAAAATAGATTGGGAGACGTTCAAATTGAATTGCAATTGATGCCATTTCCTGATTATTTGATGACATATTTCAGCGAAACATTTCAACCTAATCACCATACAAAAACCGAGAGTTCGGAATATGAGTCTGTTCGGAATTTGAGACAAAACAGTACTTCGCATCATCAGTTAACGGCATTTAACCCAAATGGTTATTCGTCATCCTGAAAGAATACGCAATTAAACAAGGGTGCACGATTGTGTTACTTTCCCCGAATGGCAGTTTTCCGAATATCCCGTTTCCCCGAGTAGCCCATTTCCCCGAAAAGCTTTTGGCATACTTTTCAGGGTGGTGAATGAACCAGCCATCTGACATGCACCCTTCATCATCCTCAGCATTTTTGAAAATAAAGTAAAGTGGGGCAAACGTTCGAGTGGGGGAAGAGTTTCTTTTTAGGATTTCTAGCTCAATTTAAAACAAATGTCCAAAATCCAAAAATAATTTATAATTTCAGGCAAAAATCGTTACAATCTTCTATTGCCACAATTAATGCGTTATATTTATAGGTTAAGTTAAGTTAAGTAAATTGAAAATGTGTTTTTTTATCTTATAAGCAGATGAAATCAACTCACCTGTAAAAAATCTGAACTGCTACGGCCAATGAAATGTAATATGTTGTTAGCAAAATGTTAATAAAATCTTAAATTTGTTTCACCAAATTACGATGATAGTGTTGTCTACCACAGAACACCTAGATATAAGAAATGAATGTAATGTTTAGAATGATACTAATAAAGAAGCTAGAAAAAGTATAAGCTCCAAATATAATAAAAATTGGTTGAAGTTTGGAAAAGTTATGGCTGTTTATTGGTTTTCAACATGAATATTGTAATTTTTGGTCAAAATGGAAAATAAATAGAGATGAAATCTTTTTCAATATTTTATGTAAGGGCGTTCTAGGCCTATCATGATGATGCTTTGAGGTATATTAGTTCTTGCATAAATACTTGGAAACAAATTTTGGCCCATAGTGGGGCAAATGTTCGAATCAGCGGGGCAAAAGTTCGACCCACATACAAACTCACGGAAAAAAATGAAAATTGCCTAAAATCCACACATTATCTTCAATTTTAGCGATATGTGCATGATCGTGCGAAAAATGTAACAAAATTTTACATATTCACTTAGTTTTACAAAAAAAACTTCTGTTTTTGATTATATTTCAATAATCCTTGTTTTGGACATTTTTTGATTGAAATTTAGTGTGTATGTTGGGGGACAGTCCTTTGGGATTGCGGTTGCCCTAAGTGGACTGTATGTTGGCCACATCTTATTCTGGAAATATTACTTCCAATTTTCTAAGCCCAATGAATTTCTCCAGATGGCGAATAACACACGCGTGCCGTTTAATAAAACTAAACCGTACACATTCCACATTTATTCACACTTTACATCTCTACAAGACGAAGAATTACATGTTAAAACTGTAAATATACATGGGGCTTTATATCGTTCAAACCAAAAATTGGATCACTACTGTCTCCTTGTCTTGTAGCTCCTGACTCCAAGTGACCCTAGGAGAGAAAAGTAATGAGGTGAGAGTCAATATCGCTCTCTATAAGATGCCCTAAAAATGGTTATCTAATCTCCTATGTGAATGGGTAAGAGAAAAAAGGGAGGGGGTGTTGGCGTACGTTCAATGTGTTCAGGGATGTAGCTCTGGGTGGGCAATGCAACTCGCGAACAGTGTATTTTTTAACATAAGTTTATGGCTGGTATAAAGTATGCCAGTCATAAAACAATCAAACTTTTGTGTTTAAGCCAGCAAACTTTTGCCCCACACTTGATTCGAGCTCTTGCCCTAACCAACGGTGGGGCAAATATTCGTTTAAGACAAGCTATTTTGAAACTGTTATAGCTAAAATTGGGCAAATATTGGGACTAAAGTTTTCTCAGCAAAATTGTAACCAAAGGCTCACTGTGTGATATTTATTTCATTTGACCTGTTGTAGTTTTTCTGGAAATATTGATTATTTCACTAAGGTCAAACTTTTACCCCACCTTATGTGTTCAGTCTAGAATAAATAAATACCTCCTTCTTTTGATTGTTTATCGTTCTTTTTTGTTTACCACCCTGCCACTGATGACAATTTTTGCACGTTTTTGAAATGCATCCCATTTCGAGGAAAAGATCCATTAGGGAAACTGGCATTCGAGGAAAAGTAGCACAAATCGTGAATTCGGGTGAAAATGATCATTAGGGTGAAATTGATAACCGTGTCGCACGATTCCATTTCTTACCAATAGAGCATCAATATCAATCAACAAAGCAAATTATCTATGTTTGACTTATTTATTGTCGAATTGTGTGTTGAGAAGTGTTTTGTGCTAAAAAAAGTTTATTCCTATGAAAATAATATAAAATTCTAAAATCATGTTCGTAGTGGCGTTGACACACATCCATGAACTTCTAGTTCCAAGCAAGGTTTTGGACATGATGTCAACCTGTTTTTTTTGTGAGAATGCTCAAAAAACTTCCCTTAAACATATTACATCACCAAAAGTCTCACCCCGAAATTGGATCCCTCGATTTATTATTCAAGATATGATTGTTGGCACTGGTTTTCACCTTTGCTAGAAAACATTTGTATATGAGCGAAGAAATTTCACCGTCATACCTGTTTTACTGCATTCAGATGTTTGTCGTTGTCATTATAATAGAAAAAAGATTAGAAAAACTGTAAAAAATTATCAATTTCACCCGAAATCTCAACGTCATGGTCTTAGTGGTTCAAACCATTAAAAACCTTTACGCAAAAATTAAAATATGTTCGAAGTTACTCAATTTCTTGGGGTTTATGCTAACGTAAGAACCTCAAGAACATTCGAAAATTATTCTGCAAGACTCTAGTGCTATTCTATGTTTATAAGGACTGTAGCGAAAAAAAATAGCAACATTCAAGATACTTTGATCTGCGTTAAATATTTTTTTTAACCGAAAAAAACCGACAACCTTACAAAATTCTCAATAGTTTTGGATGGATCAAAAAATTTCTTCATCTATTCATTTAATTTATTTAGTTAACATCTTGACAGATAACACTGAATAAACAATTTCACGCCACAATACTCGGGTCGTGGCCGCATCTCTCCATCCTCGGTTCTGCCCCACGCTCATCAAATCAATACGCACTTGATCCGCCCACCTTGCTCGCTGCGCTCCACGCCTTTTTGTTCCAACCGGATCCGAAGCGAACACCATCTTTGCAGGATTGCTGTCCAGCATTCTTGCAACATGCCCTGCCCATCGTATCCTTCCAGCTTTGGCTTCTGGATGCTGGATTCGCTGTAGAGTTGGGCGAGTTCGTGGTTCATCCTTCGCCGCCACACACCGTTTTCCTGCACACCGCCAAAGATCGTCCTAAGCACCCGACGTTCGAAGACTCCAAGTGCTTGCAGCACAGTCCACGTTTCATGCCCGTAGAGAACTACCGGCCTTATGAGCGTTTTGTACATGGTACATTTGATGCGGGTGTGAATCTTTTTTGACCGCAGCTTCATGTGGAGGCCATAGTAGGCCCGACTTCCATTGATGATGTGCCTCCGTATTTCACGGCTATCGTTATTGTCAGCATGCATGGGAAACACTCACTCAGTTGTTGCGTTTCCCTCACTCGCTTCCACGCACAGTCGGGAGCGGGAAAGCTGTTTCTTTAACCAAGCCGAACGTTTTAATTTCCATTGACCATTCCGCTTCTTCGGCGAGTAATAAGCGAAACATAAAACGGCAACTGATTGAGCCGCTGCCGATTCGAAAAGCCGAAAGCAGCCGAATGCAATACCGAATGATTGTTTACATTCTGATTCCATTCTAGTGGCATTCTGTTTTGAGCGCTGATGAGCGTTCACTGACTGACAATCCACACCACGGAATGATTCAGTGAGTGGGAATCCGCTCAGTCAGTACAAGGCACTCGGTGAATGGATGTTAAATGCGTTCACTCGTGCCTCGCAGATACAAGTGTATTGGTGTTCACTTCTCTTTGTGTTCCTTCCGATGCTACACTCCACCCAGTACGGTTCAGCTATCACTGAATGTTCGGTAGCAGCAGTTTTTTTGCTATTTTTTATCGGTGGCGTTCGGGTGAGTGAGTGAATTTTCCCATGCCTGATTGTCAGCCGTCAGCAAGGATCCAAGGTAGACGTCGACCACCTCGAACGTATTCTCGTCTATCGTAACAGTGCTACCTAGGCGAGCCCTGTCGCGCTCGGCCCCACCAGCTGGCATGTACTTTGTCTTGGTCGCATTCACCACCAGTCCAACTTTTGCTGCCTTGCGTTTCAAACGGGTGCACAGGTCTGCCACTTTTTCAAATGTTCGGCCGACAATGTCCATATCATCCGCGAATCAAATAAATTGACTGAATTTCGTACAAATCATACCCCGGCTGTTGGGCCCGGTTCTCCGCATACCACTTTCTAGCGCAATATTGAACAATAGGCACGAGAGTCCATCACCTTGCCATAGTCCTCGATGGGATCCAAACGAACTGGAATGTTGGCCTGAAACCTTCACACAATTTTGCACACCTTCCATCGTCGCTCTTATAAGTCTTGTGAGCTTCCCGGGCAAGCTGTTCTCGTCCATGATTTTCCAAAGCACTACGCGGTCGATGCTATCGTATGCTGTCTAGAAATCGATGATAAGATGATGCGTTGGGACCTGGTATTCCCGACATTTTTGAAGGATTTGCCGTACAAAAAAAATCTGGCCCCGTCGATCGGCCGTCAACGAATCCGGCTTGATAACTTCCTACTCGAACTCGTTTACTACAGGTGACAGACAATGGAAGATGATCTGGGATAATACTTTGTAGGCCGTATTTAGAATGGTGATCGTTCGAAAGTTCTCACAATCTAACTTATCGCCTTTCTAGTAGATGGGGCATATTACCCCTTCCTTCCACTTCTCCGGTAGCTGTTCTGTTTCCCAGATTGTGCCTATCAGCCGGTGAAGACAAATGGCCAGCCTTTCCGGGCCCATCTTTGTGAGTTCATCTCCGATTCCATCCTCACCAGCAGCTTTAGTGTTCTTGAGCTGGTGAATGGCATCCTGAACCTCCCTCAAAGTGAAGGCTGGTTGGTTTCCATCGTCCACAGTACTGACGAAGGCATTTCCTCCGTTGTACCGTTCTTCATTGCCTGTGCTCTCAGCGCCATTCAGGTGTTCGTCGAAGTGCTACTCACGCTCGTTCGTTAGAATGCTCCCATCCTTATCCCTGCACATCTCGCGGCACGAAGCCATTGCGGGATGCGTCTGATAGTGTTACGTGATAGTTAAGTGTTTCTTGAGACCGGCACAGCTGTACCATGTCCTCGCACTCCGTCTCCTCCTGGCAACGTTTTTTCTCCCGAAAGAAGCGGGTCTGTTGTTGCCGTTTCCATCTATAACACTCCACGTTCTGACGAGTCCCTTGCTGCAGCAGAGGGATTCCACGGAGGCATGCAAGTCGATTCTGATCGACCATTTCAAAAATATCTGAAACTTTGCACAGTTTTTCAGTTCCATGTAAATCGTCATTTTCCGATATCAAATCTTCAAGTTGAGTCACGACTAACTTTTCAAAAGGGTGTATGTGAAAATGGTTCAAAAATATTCAAAAAGCTGCACAGCAAAAACGGTTCGATTGTTAGACAACTAAAGAAACAAAGTTAGACAACTAAATAAAGATTCCAAAAAAAATACACACAGTAAGAAATTTTTTTTTTGCATTAAAAAACATCATTTTTGTCACAAAAACTCAATATTTCAAAACCCTATCGGAATACCAACGTAATTTTTTGAGGGAAAACGGTCCATTATATAAGCTATCTACCATAAAAATTTGGTGATGGTAAGCCAATAAACAAAAAAGTTATGACATTTCAAATATTTCACAAATTTGACACTTAGTGAAAACAATTTTTTTTTTATTATTATTTTTTTTTTAGGACCGCAGTTTGTTGCTGAATTTTTTGTTAAGGGTACCACATGAGGTTAACAAGTTGTTTTCATGATATTTTATTTAATTATTCATAACTATTATAGCATCTATTAGAAAATTAGACGCGATCCAGTGTTGTGATCTAAAGTCTTGATAGTGTCATATTTTTTATTGTACGTAACTGAAGAAAAATTCTCTCAATAGTGTTGAAACCTTTTGACAAAAGAAACCTATAAGAAATCTAATATTGGAGACAAAAGCTACAAAAAAAGTTTTCTATACAGGTATACGACTAGTTTACCTGCAAAAAGTTTACCTCGTAGAGAACAAGGCGGGTCTATACCCAGGTGATCTAGTATACGTAAAGCAGGTCGGTTTTCTCGGCGCTGGTTTTCTCCACAAAGTTAAAATCTGATTACACCTGGGTATAGACCCGCCTTGGTAGAGAATAGACTTTGTTAATCATATTTGGGAGAAAGCGAGTAACTTCAACAACATCAAAAACATGATAAATGAACATACTCACGAAAAAGCTAAAAATATACTACCACTATGGTTATAAAAGATTTAATTGTAAAATTTTTCTTCAGTCAAGCAAACGACACCAAACTAGTCAGTAAAAACTTAAAAGTGATTTTGTTTATTAAAATCTAACGAGCAACATGAGTAGTCGCTTTCTCAACTGTTGCAGGCCGTTTGCAGAAAAAAAGTGTTCGAAAGAGCTACGAAATCACACCGAAAGCACCATAGATAAACTGAAAGCGGCTGGTTATGCTCCAATGTCTACATTGAATACAAATTTACGCATTTGTACGTCCTGCCGTTTAAACGTTGACAAACGGGCAATCTGTACATCATCGGTGGATCAGGTTGCAGGAAGTTCGAAAACAACAACAACTGAGGAATTACTAGATGCACCGACAACAACTGAAGAGTTACCAGAAGTACCAAGTGCAGATAGTCTTGCCACGGTACCATCAGCGACATCTGTTTCAACAAATCAATCAGAAGATGAGTGCATCCAGAAGGTCAACATCGAACGCTTCAACGAAGGGATAGCTGGAATAAAAGTGACTCCGATTAAATGGACGAAGATGGGTTACGTCAATTATCCCGAGAAAAAATACCGTGAAATCAACGAAGCTGTACGAAGAAACCTCTTCAAATTAGGACCTGAGGATGTGGAAAATACAGACTACGATGAGGTAATTATGAATATGAAAGAAAGGTTCTCGAATCTAGCCACGACAAGGAAAGAAAAATTATTGATTTTGTCGATGCTGCCAAGCTCGTGGTCTATTCAAGACGCCATTGATGAGTTCAAATCCAATAGAAATACACAAAAGAGGCAAAACAATTCAAAAATAACTGTCTTGCAACCAAAAATGCTAGGTCGAGTACTTCATTAACAGATGAGACAAAAGAAAAATAATTCAATATTTTGAAGACGATGAAGTAAGTAGAGCTATGCCTGGCCAAAAAGATTATGTATCTGTAAAAAAAAGATGGAAAGCGTCAAGCAATCCAAAAACGATTAATGATGACTACTTTGAAAGAAGCGTATACACGCTTCAAGGAAATTAACGAAAATATTAAGGTAGGTTTTTCCTCATTTGCAAGCCTTCGTCCAAGGCAATGCAAGCTTCTATCCAATTCAGGAACACATAATGTTTGTGTGTGCACAACACACGAAAATATTAACCTAATCTTACATAGTTTGAAAAGAATCAATTTATCAAAGGATATTAAAATGTTAACTGGTAGTCTTTTGTGTGAAAATACAACATCAAATTGCTATCTACGATCTTGTTCGGATTGTCCAGATTCTTCATCATTGGAAAATACTTTATTCGCTGAGTTTGAAGAAAATTATATTTATCAGTTATCATTTGAGCAATGGGTGACCACGGATAGGTGTGACCTAGAAACTATTGTAAAACCTGTAGATGAGTTTGTGTCATTTTTTTGCTTGAAATTAGAAAGTTTAATTCCTCACGACTTTATTAAAACAGAGCAATCCCGCTTTTTAAAAAATACGAAAAATACATTACAAGATGGTGAATTTTTAGTCATTTGTGATTTTTCTGAAAACTATAGCTTTGTATTGCAAGATGAAGTGCAGTCCCATCACTGGAACGTACAACAAGCTACAATTCATCCATTCGTTATTTATTTCAATGGAAGTACGCAAATGATTAACTTTTTACGCGTTGATAAGGATAAAGAAATCAGAAAGATATATTTCATGTCTGGTGGAGCAGCATCGCAGTACAAAAACCGTAAGAATTTTGCGAGCCTATGTCAATTTAAATCAAAGTACGGAATTGATGCAGAATGGCATTTCTTTGCTACGTCACATGGCAAAGGTCCTTGTGATGCTATTGGAAGAACCATAAAGCGCATGGCCTCAAGAGCAAGTTTAGCTAAAGAACGTGAGCATCCAATTAAAACTGCAAAAGAACTATTTGATTGGGCGAATCGCAGAAAAGAAGAAGATTTAACATAATTATCATTTTGTTTTACTACTACTGAAGAGTACGAATTAACGGCATCAAAGCTCAGCGAGCAATATAATAACGCGAAAACGATCCAAGGAACCCAAAAATTTCACTGTTTCATTCCATTGTCAGAAAATAAAATTAAAGCAAAACTATACTCGAACTGTACTGATAATGATGCAAAAGTGTTCGATATTGTAAAAAAATTGAATAACAATAAATAAATAAATAAGTATTAATAAAATGTTTTCATGATCTCATAACGCATACCCAAATCCAAAACTTTTAAAGTTTATATATAACATTTAGAAACTCATTGATCATGCTCTTAAAAAAATATCCTGGTAAAAAAAAATTATTTTCGTGTAATCTGTTAATTCATTTTAATTTATACATATATACATATACATATAATATTTATACGTATACATAATATTTATACATATAATATACATAATACTAATGAATACATGAAAACGACTTGTTTAATTCACGCAAGGCCCTTAACAATAAAATCAGCAACAAACTGCGGTTCCCGTAATAATTTACACCGAAAAACATTTTTTTTTCTGCTAAATGTGAAAACTGTGACATGTTTGAAATGTCATATTTTTTTTGGAATCTTTATTTAGTTGTCTAACTTTGTTTCTTTAGTTGTCTAACAATCGAACGAACCGTTTTTGCTGTGCAGCTTTTTGAATATTTTTGAACCATTTTCACATACACCCTTTTGAAAAGTTAGTCGTGACTCAACTTGAAGATTTGATATCGGAAAATGACGATTTAGATGGAACTGGAAAACTGTGCAAAGTTTCAGCTCAATAGAAAAAAATGAATTAAAAAATTTACCAAATTTTGGTGCTGTTGCTTGGAATCACTCAGCATGACCGCCCGCGCTGCATTCTTCTCCTGCAGAATCTGCCTACATTCCTCGTCGAACCAATCGTTCCGTCGACTCCATCCCACGTACCCGACGTTGCTCTCAGCTGCATTGTTGATAACTGTTTTTACTGTTCTCCAGCAGCCCTCAAGAGGGGCTTCATCCAGCTCACCCTCTTCCAGTAACACAGCCTCGAGGTGTTGCGCGTTCGCAGTGGCGACATCCGGCTGCTTAAGCCGCTCTATGTCATACTGGGGCGGCCTTCGGTACCGTACGTTGTTAACGACGGAGAGTTTTGGGCGCAGTTTAATCATCACCAGACAATGGTCAGAGTCGATGACATCGATAATGTCGGAGAAGTGACGCCCATCATTCAGAACATAGTGGATTTGTGATTCTGTCTGCTGTGGTGATCTCCAGGTGTATCGGTATGGCGGTATCTCCAGGTGTATCGGCGACGAATGGCCATATTCTTGGAGGTGGCGAAATTAATTAGTTGTAGGCCGTTGTCGTTCGTCATCCGGTGAGCGCTGAACCGTCCAATAGTCGGTCTGAACTGGTCCTCCTGGCCAACCTGAGCGTTTGGATCCCCTATGATCATTTTAACGTCGTGGCTTGGGCAGTTACTCGCTTTCGAGCTACGCCTTGAAAAGCATCTTTATCATCATCAGTGCTTCCGCAGTGAGGGCTGTGCACGTTTATTCTGCTGAAGTTCAAGAACCGGCCTTTGAGCCTTAACTTGCACATTCTCTAATTGATCGGCCACCACCCAATCACGCGCCTCTGCCTATCACTCATCACTACAAAAGCTGTTCCCAGCTCGTGTGCATTGCCGCAGCTCTGGTAAATGGTATGGTCACCTCTAAACGTTCGTACCATTGATCCCTTCCAACACACTTCCCGCAACGCTATGATGCCGAATCCGCGGTGCTTCAGCACGTCGGCGAGTATGCGTGTGCTCCCGATGAAGTTGAGAGATTTACAGTTCCACGTACCGAGCTTCCAATCGTTAGTCCCTTTACGTCGCTGTGGTCTTCGTCGATTGCCCCGGTTCGTATTCTCTCGTTGATTATTCGTAGCTTGACTTTTTTCACGGATGGCTTGCAGGGCCTGACACCAACCCCCTAGATTTCCGGAGGACCATTCCCCCTAAATGTTCGGAGGGTCATAGTGCGCAGTTTAGCTTAGAGTCCTTCTCTGGCACTCGGACGATGATCAGCCGCCCCTGACATGGGGAACAGACGCTGTTGTGAGCCGCTCCTAACATGGAGTACAGACGCTCAAGGTTTGCAGAAGCAAAAGCAAAAGCAAACCCCCCCTTCCCTGTCAGCATACGACCAAAGTTACCACCGGTGGTTGGTTACCCGATCTTCCCCAAGGTTACTCGTACCCTGGCCAGTACCACGGGATTGGAGTTGCTGGGCAAGAGGCTAAGGACCGCACAAAGGGGTCTATTTTATTCCTGCAGGTACGCGAGGTACCAATGGTACGCCATGCCCAGCCATTTACCGCGCCCTCATACTTCATGAATTATCCTCATCGTTTCTGTAAGAACATGTTTCTTGCATTTGTAAAAAGAAATCGATTCTCTTTTATAAAAAAATGTGTACAAAATCCATATAGCTTGTGTATTTGACAATTGCAAACAGTAAAGCAAAGCTTAGTCGATTTTATGAAGTTTGAATAGCCGCGCTCCTTCTTTTTATACTTTATTCATGTGTGTCTTCTGGTTTACCGAAAGTGGCCTCAGAATCCGGTCACTGTCTGGTCGTCTGGCCGAATGATCAAACTTACCTTACCAGTCAGGCTAAGGCCTGGGTGGCCTCTGCTGTACGTAGGAGACGTCTCCATTCGACTCGGTCCGCAGATTGTCCTCAACTTGATCGACACATCTTGCTCGCTGCGCACCACGTCGTCTTGTGCCGGTCGGATTGTTTTCGAGAACCATTTTCACCGGGTTGGTATCCGACAGGCCGAATGATCATGTTCTTACAGCAATGCTGAGGTTATTTAATAAAGTTTGAGCAGTCACAAGCCTAGTTTTGAGCTTCATCCATGTTTGTTTCCTGATTCACCGGAAGTGGCCTCCAACTTGACGAAAATCTATAAAGATATGAAGCATGTTCCAGCAGCTACTCTGAGAATATTTCATGAAGTTTGAGCAGTCGAACGTCTAGTCTGACATATTATATATGTTATCTCCTGGTTCACCGGAAGTGACCTCAAAATCAAAATCAACGTTGAAATGCAAGAAGTATGTTCTTACCACAACTTTGAGGTTATTTCATGAAGTTTCAGTAGTCGCAAGAAAGAAAGTTTTACCTATTATTCATGTATGTTCTCTGAATCACCGGAAGTGACCTTAGAAACCGGCCATTGTCTGTTCATCAGGCTGAAGTATGCAAGTATACAATACAAATAAAAACACGTTCTCATAGCAACGCTGAAATTATCTCTTGAAATTTGACCGGTCACATGCCTAGTTTTGCCAGTTATATATGTTTGTTTCTTATTCACCGGCCTCAAAATCCGGTCATTGTCTGATCATCTGGTCGAAGTGTCCATATAGGAAAGAAGCATGTTCTTACAGCAACGCAGAGGCTATTTCATGAAGTTTGAGCAGTCGCATGCCTAGTTTTAAGCTTCATCCATATTTGTCTCCTGGTTCACCGGAAGTGACCCTATAATTCAGCCTTGGCCATATGCTATAACTGACAATATTGAGAGTTGATGTCTTGCATTGGCTTCCTGAGCTAGTTTCATGACATTCAAGTAGCCGCATATGTTGCTTTAGGTCAAATTTACTTGTGTTCCTTTGCCTTGGCTCCTACCCGTAAAGTACTTCCGGAACCAGGTTCCGGTTTTCGTCCCGTGCAAGAAAATAAACCAAATAGTGTATTCTTGCCTTGTTCCGTTACATAATGTCTAAAAATAGCTAAAACTTATCGTTAAACATTAGTTTCGTTGTTAAAGTTGTAAAATATATGACTAGGGAACACTTATTTCCGGTTGAAAAACATGTCAAGACTTAAACTTCCGGTTTGGAAACACCTCTCGCAGGAATTCTAACTCATTCCATCGATCATAGTGAAACCCGCATTTCGTTAAATTTATTTGTTTCTGAGCACCAGTCGATTGGACATAAAAGGTCTGTCCCGGGACTTTGAGGGTTAATGTAAGGTTGCTGAATCGTTTGCCGTTTTCGAAAATATCATAACACGTCTTATGAGATATCCGTTGTTAAAAAATGCAGAATTTGACTATTCAATCAATTTGCATGTAAGTTTGCTTTCTTGTATGACAATTCATATGCTTATTTTGCCTCATAATTCAAACTTTATGGGTAAAACAATATTTATCAACAAAGTTCATAATACTTTCGATGCTGAAAAGTTATTTTTTGAGGTTTAGAGTAGTATTGTATTTTGCTATGAAAGAGAAACAAAGAATTTTTTTATGGAGACAGCAAGCATTAGCTTAGCTTACCTTAGCTTAGACTGACTACACATATCAATGGTTGCTATTCCGTGATTGACCGAAGTCAGTGAAAATGCACAAAGAATCAACTAGAAGTTCAGCTGGGATTGGCCATAATCTTCTTCAGTGTGCATAATTCAGTGCCTCTATTAATACAAGGTCAATAACGGCGCCGGCCACGTCCTTGCAGTCAGGTGGGATTGAGGGAAGGAATGTTAGTGTGTAACCTTTGCTATTTGGAGACCGTGTTTGCCTCTGCATCTCCACAAAGGTTACTGGGAGGGATGTTTGTTAATGGGGAGGATCGTTGGGTCAAAGGATTCACTTTGATAAGCGATTAGACCATGATAAACAATGATTTGTGAGATATATACATGCTTATACGTAAATATAATGGTTCATATAATTTCTATGTAGAGGAAAATTATGCCGACACTTGAGGTGACGAATCATTCAAAGTTTGTTGAACAAATACCTAAATGTAACATTCCTACAGCTGTCAGTACGAAAGCATGTGTTATTATATTTTACACATTTGAAGAGAAACAAAAGACTCAATTGGTTGGGACATCATAGAACACTCTTATTCTTATGCCGACACTTACAGTGGCGAACCATCCAAAGTTTGTTGAATAAAGTGAACCTTTCGCAAGTCTACACTTGTAGTGTCGAACCATTCAAAGTTTTTTTTAATTACAAAAATAAAGGTATATAAGGGGTGTTCTGAAAAAAAAATGTTAAACATAAATAAATTATGAATCAGAGTTTGTGTCGACACTCACAGTGACGAACCATCCATAGTTTGTTGAAAAATCATATTTACACCCCACCATTGTAACGATTAAATGTGCAGTCATACATATTTTATAGATTAGAAATAGTAGCATGAAACGAGCTCACCAATTGATCCGTTATCCTTGACTGAGCAGCCACAATCCACTTTCAGCTTCACTCGTTTGCTCGGCTAGCACTCAGAAAAAAAAAAAAAAAAAAAAATAGGCGCGCGACCCGAAAAAAAAACACGGACGACAGCTCGGGCTTTCTTGACGCACTGCCCAGGAGCAAGCGTCAAGGTCGATCAAAAAGAACGAACCGATCGCGGCACTTTTTAACTTACTCCAACCGAACTCCCCGATCACGCCACTTTTTCACTTACGAGATCGACGCGCGACATTGATCCTGCCCTCGTCGCTCGCTCCGGCAAAAGCAAGCGTCAAGGTCGAAAGATCAAACAGAACTCTTTTTTTATGGAGACAGCAAGCATGTTGAAAAATTCGATTAAATTTAAATTTAATCGTGGAGTTTAAACCAAATATGTCTTAAATGCAAGTTCAGGTCCTATTTTGCAAATTTATTGTAAATATCAATTAAACCAGTGCACTATGGTCCAGGAATCAGTTTTACGCGGAAAGATGCATTTTGAGCTTTAGAATGAAACATTAGACAAAAACGGTCTTGTACAAAGTTGTTTGTATTAGTTAAGCCCTTTGTTTGGTGTTATTGAAAATTAGGGTGGACCACATTTTCATAGAAATTGTGTGACTTACTTTCTTATTTGTAAAAATTATATTATACATGCTTCAGCAAAGTTGTAAATCATTCAATTTCAAGCAACTTTGCCAAAAAAAGATTTTTTGTATCTCTTAAATTGACCGATTTAGAGCTTTTTTCCTACGGTGACATAGGGTGGTCCGAACAAAACTGGTTTTCTGGCTCTAGAGTTTTCAATTCAAATTTCTCATCAAAGTAGTCTATGAAACACTTTTAGAGCTTTGAAAAATGCGTAATTTGGTGAGTGAAGAAACTCGCTATCTCCTTCCGTTTATGAGTTATTGTTGGTTTTCTCTCAAAAACATGCCTACTTTGATTGTGAATATCTCTGATTGGGGCAAACATAAAAAATATCTTTTGACGGCGTTCAAAAGACAAAATGAAATTGAATATTATATCAAAAAATTACAGATGTGTTATTTTTGTAACTTTAATAAAACGATTTGAAAGTCAAATATTTTTTATCACAAAAACTTTAATAACTTTTGAACTAAAATAGATATCAGCAATCTTTTTGCATGAAAATTTGCGTTTTGTTAAGTTCTAAAAGTCGTTCATAGACGACTTTGACGACAAAATAGTATTAAAAAAACAAGCGTCGAAAAACTTATTTTTGTTGGACCACCCTGCGATGATTAGGAAAAAATGATCTAGATTGGTCAAATTTTGAGCTACAGAAAAACTTTTTTTGGCAAAGTTGATCAAAATTTCAAGTTCTACCGCTTTGCCTAAGAGCATATACCAGTATTTTTGCAAATAAAAAAGTTGATTATATGATATGTGTGATATTGTGGACCACCCTAGTTTAAAATGACACAGTATGAAAGCTTACATTTTGAGAAACAATTTTGTAGAAGATCATTTTTGTCTAAAATTTCATTTTCATGCTCAAAATGCAAAATAATAAAGAAGTACATACAATGAAAATCTTCAAAATAGTTTTAGAGCCCTATCTTTCTTATTTCAGATTTCTCGTCAAAGCGGTCTATGAACGACTTTTAGAACTTAACAAAACGCAAATTTTCATGCAAAAATATTGATGATATCTATTTTAGTTCAAAAGTTATTAAAGTTTTTCTGCTTAAAATCCTTTGTTTTTCAAGGCATTTTATTAGAGTTACAAAAATAACACATCTGTAATTTTTTGATGTAATAAACAATTTTATTTTGCCTTTTGAATGCCGTTAAAAGATATTTTTTATGTGTGCCCCAATCAGAGATATTCACAATCATAGTAGGCATGTTTTTGAGAGAAAACCAACAATAACTCCTAAACGGAAGAAGATAGCGAGTTTCTTCACTCACCTAATAACGCATTTTTCAAAGCTCTAAAAGTGTTTCATAGACTACTTTGATGAGAAATTTGAATTGAAAACTCTAGAGCCAGAAAACCAGTTTTGTTCGGACCACCCTATGTCACTGCAGGAAAAAAGCTCTAAATCGGTCAATTTAAGAGATACAAAAAAACTTTTTTTGGCAAAGTTGCTTGAAATTGAAAAAAATCCACTAGAAACACATTACTTGATTCTTTTTAAGACACGCAAAAATGTCATTATTGTTATGCTGTGTAATAATAACGTCTTTCTTATGACCTGCCTGTGCAGTTCTGCAGACGGTTCAAAATACTGGTAAAGATGAAAAAACGTTTTTTGCAATTTCTCATCGTAATAGGCTGATTTTCATCACGCCAATCTGTCATGAAACGGCCTACTTTCCTGCACTGAAGTATGCAGTGTGGGAATAGTCATTACGCAACTGAAACCAGTGCTGTAATGATTCATTACGCAACGCTTTCTCATTACGCAACTGTTTTGAGTTGCGTAATGAATCATTACACTACAATTTTCCCGAAATAATAAAATGATGGTGAAGGCATTCCGATGTTATTTCTGATATTCTCAAGAGGTCTTCTACGAAATTGCAAAAAATGTTGTACGTAACTCGCTGCAGAACTCGATTTTTACAGCACTCGTCGTAATTATCCTACTCGGCAAGCCTCGTAGGATAAATTTACGACTCGTGCTGTAAAAATCATCATTCTGCAACTTGTTCCGTAAACTACTATTTCAATTCTGTTTCATCACTTGGAAAACTTTCATTCCATCACACATTTTTTTTTTCACTTTCAACCTAACCAACCAATGTGCTAATCAATTGATTGGAATTTAACGGAAGCGTCCATCTGTTACCAACTTCACGACATTCCGATTCATAACTTACTTATGACTTCTTCAGAGACATCACCGATGGTTGGTCGGAAGCAGACTATGATGCAATATCCACGAGTAAAATCCATGCCGTTACAATTAACAGCTTAATGTTTAAGAAACTACATCAGCCATCTCTTCCTCGGTGTGATTAGTGACGATAGACGAAATTTCTGTACCACACTAAATCATGTGTGCACAAACTCATCGAAATCAGCTGAGAATCGGCAAACAAAAATGAATATTCAGTTTGTATCGCGTGCTTTTCGCTTGGCTCGGTTCCAGTAGACTACATTCGCGTGTCGGTGGCAGCAAAGCTTGGCTTCCTCGGTGAGGTTCGATGACGTTGATTGCCCTGGCGGTGATCCATTATGGGGGTCGTAGATCTACGAACTGCTGGATCAAAACAGAAACTGAAACAGTGTGTTTGGTGTATGAATATAGTGCCGAGAAGATTCGGAGAAGAAACTGAGTCAAATAGCAGTGCAATAATATGTTAATTTCTGTGCCTGTCACTGAGACAACTTATGAAACAGTAAAGCTGACGACAATGTACAAAACCATCACAATGGCTGAAGCAGTCCAATTTGGTGTGATGTTTACTAAAAATATTGTTATTGGATTACGTTTGTGTAATGGATCCAAATAATGTTTTAAATATTTTGAATTGGATTGCTCGTTCTTTGAATGGTAAAGAGGACGAGCTATGTAATTTTCTAACAACTAATGACATACATATAAGGCTATCGCACCCTTCTCTTTCCAGCAACAAGATCATATGGGATTTTTTGTTTGTTGTTTTCATACGGAAACGGTTTCCGTATGAAAACAATCCATATGCGTCCGTTTACAGGAAAGAGAAAGGTGATTAAAGGTCAGATTGCCTTATAGCCGCTTCTTCCAAGCCGCTCTCTCAGGCAAGTACAATCTCAGTTTGTGCAATACAACTTCTGATGCTTTGACCGTTTTTAGCACGCAACCGGCATCATCACCGCCATCAACACCATTAATGTCCATCTCTACCTCTAAAACACTGGGACGCATCAACTCTAGTATAATGGAAGCCCTGAAGCTCTCCACCGCAGTCGAGCCATTCCAGCCAGCGATCACCAGCCGTCCCGGTCCTGCGTGCGGACAAGGCAAAGGGGTCTTCCAAAGCACACTTAACGGCAAGTACACATCTGCATTGAACAATTCAGCTGCTGATGAGATCTCCGATTCCAGCTTGTCCACGTTTCAACAGCCGCAATCAACAAATCAGCGGCAATCTAGCGAAATTGCAGTATACTTCCAAAACGTACATGGAGTAAGGACGAAAGTCGATGAATTGTTTCTTGCTACCTGTGACTGCGATTATGATGTCATAATTTTGGTGGAGACTGGCCTTGATGAATGCATCAATTCATTGCAGCTTTTCGGTACTTCTTACAATGTGTATCGTTGTGATCGATGTGCTTTGAACAGTCGTAAATCGCGTTTTGGGGGTGTTCTTATTGCTGTTACTCATCAATACATCAGCTCGATGATCGATTTAAGAAATGGCAAGACATTGGAGCAAATATGCGTATCGACCGTCATCAAAGGGCAAAGAATCAATTTTTTGGCTGTCTACATCCCTCCTGACAGAAGCCAAGATGTTTCGTCAGTAGAAGCGCATATCGCTTCTGTACAAGAGCTTTGCGGCGGATCGTCTTTCAACGATACAATAATTGTATGTGGGGATTACAATCAACCACGCTTATCCTGGACAAGAACAATAGAAGGAATATGTTACGATAGTTCCACTTCGCTGCCTCCAGCGGCTGCTGCTCTGGTCGATGACTTCGATTTCCTTAATCTAATGCAAGCAAATGTAGAACATAATTATCTTGGTAGAGTGCTTGGCCTCGTGTACTCCTCGCCTGATAAAGATATCAAGGTAACAAGAGCGGTTTCTCCTTTGTTGCCCATTGATGCACATCATCCTCCACTGGAAGTTGCGGTTGCTGTTCCGTGTTTGAGACAGTCACTCACCTCTCATTGTGAAACTCGACGTTTAAACTATCGTCGAATTGACTTTGAAGCTTTATCAGAGTATTTATTGAACGTTGATTGGACTGTTATGTTCCGTAATATTGATGATGTGGATGACATCTCCATGCATTTTTGTGATGTCTTGTGCACATGGCTCAATGAGAACCTCCCTCTAGTAAGAACTCCAGCAAAACCACCTTGGGGCAACTCGGAGTTACGCAGATTGAAACGTAAACGGAATACAACACAAAGATTATTGCGAAAGCATCGATCTTACGCTAACCAATTGGCGTTCAAACTAGCTAGCGACGCATACCGTCAGATGAACGCTGTGCTCTATAAGTCTTATGTCACACGCACACAATTTGGCTTGCGAAAGGATCCGAGAAGCTTTTGGAGCTTTATTAACTCAAAACGTAAATGTTCATCTATCCCATCTAACGTTTTTCTTGACGATTCGGAATCATCATTAGTGCAAGAGTCCTGTGAATTGTTCGCCAAACACTTTGCATCTGTTTTTTCCTGTCACATAACATCTCAATCGGAAGCAAATGAAGCTGCATCTAATATTCCTATTGACGCTGTTGAAATGGATATTTTTGAAATTTCTTCCGACATGATCGTGGCTGCTTCAAAAAAGCTGAAAACTCCTACTCGCCTGGGCCAGATGGTGTACCAGCCATTATTTTTCGTCGTTGCGCTGGTTCTTTGGCTTCCCCGCTTTCTCATATTTTCAATAAATCCTTCGAGCAAAAGAAATTCCCTGCTGTGTGGAAGGAATCGCTAATGTTTCCTGTGCACAATTGATCACCGAATACTGCTGTCTAAGCTGTCCCGCCTAGGTGCATCTGAGCGTTTTACGATGTGGTTGGAAAGTTACCTTTCGAATCGAGTTCTGCGAGTCAAACTTGAATCGTGCGTTTCCGGTATGTTCAGCAGCAGTTCAGGCGTCCCAAAAGGCAGCAATTTGGGCCCTTTGCTATTTGTAATATTTTTCAATGATGTTACCCTACTGCTAGGATCAAAATGTGTGCTGGTATACGCCGATGATTTAAAGATTTATCTGGTAGTCAAGACAAGAGAAGATTGTATCCGACTTCAAGAACTACTGGATACTTTCGTTGAATGGTGTAGGTTAAATCGGCTCGTTGTTAGCGTCGCTAAATGCTTAGTGATCACGTTCCATCGATCGAAGTGTCCAATCGCTTTCGATTACTGTATTGACGGTAATGTCCTCGAGCGCGTTGATCAAGTCAGCGATTTGGGCGTTGTTCTAGACGCAAAACTAACATTCAACCATCACATCACGTCAATCATAACTAAAGCAACACGACAATTGGGCTTTATTACGAAAGTTTCTAGGAATTTTACTGATCCTCACTGCCTCAAAGCACTATATTGCGCTTTGGTTCGACCAATCCTTGAAAACGCTGCTGTAGTGTGGACTCCTTACCATCTCTCGTGGATCATCAGGATTGAACGAGTTCAACGTAGGTTTATCCGCATTGCGCTCAGAGATCTACCCTGGAGAGACCCGCAAAATCTCCCGCCCTATGGCGAGCGTTGTCGGCTTCTAGGACTCGATACACTGCAACGACGTCGACAGTTCCAGCAAGCTACATTTGTTGCTAATATTTTGACCGGTGAGATTGACGCTTCAGCACTTCTATCCCGCATTGAATTTCGAGCCATTGGTAGACAGCTGCGGTCCTCTTCTTTATTGATGACCAGATTTCACCGAACATCGTATGGTTTTCATGAACCGCTTACCTCATGTGTCTGAACATTCTTTTTAGTGGATAATTTGTTTGATTTTGGAGAAAGGCCTAGTTCCTTCAGAAGAAGTCTGGAAAGATCAAGAATGTTTTATTAATAGTAATTAGGTTTTAGTCTTAAGGAAATTAATGGAGACTACTGTCAGATGAAAAAGATAATAATAAATAAATAAATAAATAAATAAATAGCAGTTATTACTGAAACTTATTCAAAACATGTGTCCAAACTCAAAAGAGATCCAAACTTTTTTGTTTGTCATAATGATCGCTTAGATGGAGCATGTGGTGGAGTTGTTCTTATGAGCATTTCCACAGTTATTATTTGAGAGTTTTTTTTTATGCCAATTGACCTTTTTGAAGTTCTTTCATCGTTTGGCAGGTACGAAGATACTCTTATGCCAAGAAAATTTCCATCATAAACAGATCCTAAATCGGTGGGATTAGAACCCACGAACCTTAACTTGGTCTTGCTGAAGACAGCATCACACTTTCGTTTTGTTAGGCTAAATTGCCAAAGGCAGGAATCATTTATTTCCAACGAGCCTCTCCTGGAAGGTCATTGAACGCCATCTCGGAACATGTGAACAACCCAAACAACAGGTTCCATCATTGCCGGCAATGTCGCTTACCGCCACCTGCATCTTCTTGGCGGAATATTCCGCGAGCCAAGGTTCCTCATGTCTGCGTACAACATTCGTTTATATCACGCTTTTGGCGGCACGAAATAATTTATTTCGCCATTATTCAGGCATCGATTTGGATTCATGAAAGCTCGCTTGCATGTATGAATTGATCGTCCATTGCGCATCGCTACTCACTTTACTGGTAAAACACCATTCACCACCGTTGTTCATCTTCGGGTAACAAGAAATCCGATCCTCCTCAGTACCTACTGTAACCAAGACGGCACGATTTATTGCACGTGGTCAGTGAGCGCAGTTCCCATGCATATGGATGCTCATAAGGGTGTCCCAGAAAACATCGATGTACGGAAAGTCATGGTGCTCAAACATAGAATGGAAAAATAGCTTTTTTATTGCATTTTTTGAACGAATCTACTTTCTTAAAACCGTTCAGAGGTTCCGCCAAATCGATTTATGAAAGCGTCTCTGGGTGATATCAGTTTTGATGATTTGACATTTCCAATCATGATTTTCATAAGCTGTACGGAATTTGAATTTGAATTAAAGTGTCCAGAATAAAGGGCTAGAGTGAAAAATTGTCCGGAATATGAATCATGAAAATAACACATAATTCTATTTATTTCAAATTATTCATGTTGGGGAATCCAAATCTTCATTCAACTAGGTGTTTTCAAAATTCGGTTAAACTAAGAATGTTCATGTGATTCCAAAAAAATGCTTAAAATAAGCATATTTTCGATATATTATCATCGAACATTATTTATTTCTCGAACACCCTAGTGCTCACGAGCAGACAGGATACATCTTTCAACAGTGCGGCGGCGATGGCTGCCTTACTAGCCATGATGGCGGATTGGGTCAGGAACGCGGGACATGCGCCGTGTCATCCATCCTCATATCGAAATAAATCCCCATCGGCTGGCAGACCGTTTGTCTTTTCTTCTGGCAAGATGGCCTTCGCCTCAACTCAGCAGAGGGTCTCTTGAGAGAAAAAACTTCAATGCGCGCGAATGCAGACGACGAACCGGCACACGATGCCCATTGCATTGATGGATGCTGGCTGCCTGCGCCGAAGAGGATGTGTGAATACATTTCGAACGATTGCGTGAGAAGATGCAATATAGCGAGGGAAGCGAAGATTTTTTGCGCAAGCTGTGTTATGGTGATGAAATCTAATTGTTTGCTTCAGTTCCAGATGTGTGGGTAACTTGATGATGGCTAATGAGTTCTTATGTCATTCACTTTGCATCTAGATTTAACTCACCCTTAGTTTCGGAAATCTACATAATCTTTTTCTTTTTCGTTTCAGGTATGTCGAGTGAAGCTGAATATCAACTATTTCTATAATTAACAAAACCGTAAGTTAAACGTTAAGTTGAAAACATGCACGTTAGATTTCAAAACTATCATTTTTACTTAACAGTACGCTAGATGAAGGACAGTTTAAGCCTTTACATTGAAAAACACGTCATAATTACTCAATAAAAGGACTGATACACTTACTCCACGAAATCCTTTAAAGGTATCTTTTCTGAGAATTTTCTCAGAAAATTCTTAATCAAATGATAACAAAAACTCATCAAAATCCATCCGGAAGCATCCCAGAAGATTGTAGCATAAACTTCTTGAGCATTTTTTTTTTTTCAAAGATTATCATTTTCTCTGTTGATATTTTACGGTGTTTACACTACTAATAGTTCATTCAGTGTTTCCTTATCAGGATTTATTGGAATCCCTCAAAAACAAATCAAGAGCAATTTTTTCGAGTTGTTTAAGGAACCTCTTTGGATTCTTCCAGGAATTATACTAAACATTACCCGAAGATTTTTTCCAACGATTTTGACTAGATTTTTTTTAAAGAGTCACAGCAAGTTTTCTACTAAATTGCCGTCTAAGAAACATTTCTAAAAATCTATAAAACATCAAGAAATTTTCACAAAAAAATCAAGAATTCTTTTATTTTTTATGTTTTTGGAAATATTCCCTCGGAAAAAATATCTAAAATTTGACAACACAGTTGCCCCACAGTTATTGATCATTTGAGGGTCGTTTTAAAGAATAATATATGATTAAGGTGAATCCGAAGATGGCCGTCACAATGGCCGACTTGTAACCCTACTCGCGTTTTCAAAGGCATTAAACTGTGGAAAAAGTAAACAGACGATCCTGATCTTCTTATGTTAATGGTTAATTTCAATTTTATTATGGTATCATGGTGATTATTATTATTGATAATTGAATATTATTGAAGCCATGATTAATGATTATGATAGATGATAAAATCAAAGTATGATTAATGATTGTGATTGATGATTCAACTCCAACTTTAGGTGATTTATGATTATGAATAATGATTAAACTTAGTATGATTAGTGATAATGATTTTTCAGAGCCAATCACAAAATACTTCTAGTTTTTGAAACTAGAAAATTTTGTTAGATTTCATAAGCTCTGTGAGAAATATTGTCGTTTGCGTTTGAGGTGCAAATCTTGACTAACTGTGCATCAAATGCAACCAAACAAAATAATCAAAGGACACCTGGCAACGATCATCAATATCACCGCCAATCTAGCAAAAAAGCTATCTTTAACACCGCTTTTCTTGTTAAAAACCTTACCGTGTTTTGATACTCGCGTTTCAAACGCATACAGCAATATTATTTTGAACAATATTTTATATGTACAAACCCACTAAATATGGGTATTTTTGGAGCGAGACAGATGAGTTGGTGACGGAAATCGATGTCTGACGCCATTTTGAATCCAAGATGGCGACTTCTTCTTCTTGGCGTTAACGTCCCCACAGGGACGGAGCCTGCTACTCAGCTTAGTGTTCTTATAAGCACTTCCTCAGTTATTAACTGAGAGCTTTCTTTGCCAAAGTTGCCATTTTTGCATTCGTTTATCGTGTGGCAGGTATGATGATACTCTATTCCCAGGGAAGTCAAGGAAATTTCCATTACGAAAAGATCCTGGACCAACCGGGAATCGAACCCAGACACCTTCAGCATGGCTTTGCTTTATAGCCGTGGACTCTAACCGCTCGGCTAAGGAAGGCCCCAAGATGGCGACTTCCGGTTTGTAAAAATAACTCGAAACCTACTAAATATGGGTATTTTTGGAATGGGACAGATAGGTAGATGACGTAAATTGACGTCTTGGTCTTGATTTCGTTGGTTTAACGTCATATTGACAAACCAGAAGTCGTTATCTTGGATTCAAAATGGCGTCAGACGTCGATATCCGTCATCTACACCAAAAATACCCATATTGCATGGGTCTCAAGTGATTATCACAAACCGGAAGTCGCCATCTTGGATTCAAAATGGCGTAGGACATCGATTTCTTACATCTCCTCATCGGTCCCGTTCCAAAATTACGCATACTTTAGGCAGGAGCGTAAGTTGGAATTTTTGAAGCGTAAAAAGAGGGAGAGTTATTTGAAATTTCGAGAGTAAGTTGGAATTTGGAGCGTAAATGGAGGTGGTGCATAAAGAGGGAGCTTAAAAAAAAGTGAGCGTAAAAAGAAGTTTGGCTGTATAGCGCATTAGAGCGTATCCAGATGCGAATCGAATGTACTACTTCCGAGGTTAGGTATCTCGTATAGATTCTGAGAAAAATCTAACTTCGGTGAGGAACCGTTTCTAAGTTTTTACGCACCGACGTTACGATTACAAGTGATTTCATGGCATATAAAGTATTGAATGGAATTCTTAGTAACTTTAATATTTATTTCAAGTAAAGAAGGTTTCCAAATTTTTTCATCAGAAAAAGGTTAATTATGATGTATCATGCCTTTGTACAGTTTAAATTGCAATACCTTGTTTCGGTATGGGGAGCTGCAGCAAAGTCTCGAATCCAGCATATACAAATTGGGGTATTTGTACATGCTGGATTCGAGACTTTGCTGGCAGAAGAGTTGAATAGAATAGAACAGACTAGAATAGAAAAGAATCAAATACAGTGATACCTCCATGAGTCGATGTTCCATGACTCGATATCGACTCATGGAACCATACTAAAAACAAAATTTCATGGTTACTATGATGGTCCCTAGAAGCAGCTTTCCAAAGGATTGCTGTTCCATGACTCGATATTTCCATGAGTCGATGGTCCCTTCAATATCGACTCATAGAGGTTTCACTGTAGAATACGGATATATAATATAGATACACATATGTGATGTTCGAGTGTTTCGATCAACTTTGATACAGTCATTATTCAACTATATTTATTTGTTTATATTTCAATTATACTTTGGTCCTTTTCTAACATTTGTTCAGACAATACGTGTACGTGTAAGTTTTATGCAACTTGCCAAATTGAATGAAATAAAAACAACCTCAAAGGTGCAATGATCATGTTTGCACCTAACCGTTGATTACAGATGGAACGGAATTCACCATGCAATATTCTTTCCATACAATTAAAAAGGGCGTATCTAAATATCTTGTCCAAGAATTATTCATACATATTTGAATGGACAGTTTTCTAAAATCACTATCAGGCGTTATATTGGTAGATATCATTTTTCATGTATTGGCTAATTAGTAATAACTAAACATTGCGTTGGCCCTTTTCAAATGCTCGTGTAGATGAACTAAAAAAGTATTTTTCAATATCTAAAACTAGATAAAAAAAATTGAATGTACAAAATTGTATTATAATCTGTTTGTTTGAACAAGTTAAAATTGTGATTTCTATCATATAAACTTCAAAAGGGCGTAACTCAAAATTCTTACTAAGGATTTTTTTCAAATTCGGCTCAGAGGTGCAGAAAAACCTCAGGAATCAACTTCTGACTGCCGTTTGAATAGCATATTTAATTTGATAATAACGGTAATTCGAATACCGTGGCAGTACCTATAGCCTTGAAATCAGAAACAAACGGAAGAAGTTTCAAGCAAGTCTAACTCTTCTGCGATTATGACTACGGATGCTTCAAACCGCGCGTGTGGTTTCTTCCCACTGCTGTTTCATCATCGCCGTATTACCATAAAACCAAGCGGTCCTATAAGCGCAATTGTCCCTCCTCGCGTCATGACGTCGTCTTCCTGCATCTACGACCAACACCCAGGGTCGTGGCAGTCCTGTCAGGCTTTTCGGCCTCGTAAAAATGCTAGTTTCTTCAGGTAACGAGCTGGTATATGTCTGACCGAAGCCAGGCTTACTACGCGTCTCAAGAATATTCCAAAAGCTTAAAGGACATACATATGTACGTCTACCTTTCCTATCAATTGTTGCTATTCGCTTCTGCTACTTCATTATCGCCATGACGTCCTTCTTCTGCATGTGAATGGATCACAATAAAGCGTAGCGGTCCTATAAGGCTCGTGGGCCTCGTGAATATTGCAGTTCCTTGAGTATACATGTACGTCGACTGTTATTTCTGCTGGACATAATGTAAAATTAGTTTTTATTGTGTTCAATGGTTGGTTGATGATTAGTTATATGTTATATGTAATGTCTGAACCCTAGAAGATCTACCAGGATAATTATTGATGGTATCTCAAGAAAACATGTGGATGAAATTGATAGGGAGTCTTGGTAGAAATCCTATAAAAATTGTAGACAGCCTAATAGTCTCAAGAGAAATAATGAGTGTATTGCCTGAACAAATTCAAGACAAGATTATACGAAGATATATGATATTTCTGTAGGTGTAATTAGTAGGTTCTAATACGAATACTTGGTACCATCCTTCCTTCCCCTATGAAACGCCTAGTTGCTCTCTTGGCACCAATGAGTAATTTGCGAAAATTGAATGCAAACCTAACTCGTCAGATGTATAAACTAAGTGATCGGGATAGCCAACCCCTCAATAGTGTCTTTAACAAATAAAGAATTCGAATGAATTTTGTTTTCACCATATTTCTAAATACGGCAAGTGAATTCTACTAACGAGCTAAAATTTAGATTTATTTAGTTTGAAAAAATCAAGCTAATCTAGTAACAACATCTACTATAATTCTGCTGCAAGATAATAAGATCTGTCAAGCTAGATTTGGTTGAGATTTGACACAGAAGCTAAGGTTTCGATGGAATATCATTTACAATGGAGCCTCTGTATATAAAGTAGATCGCAGGATTAGAATATAATTGATTCGTAAATCGAATAAGTTTATAAAACGAAAGAATTTAGTTTGTAATTCGAGGCATTGACCATGGAAACCATGTTGAAGGTATCCAGGATAAATTCTCGGGGACTTTTTGAAATTTCTTTAGGCATTGAATATCATTATGCCTGTCACAAGTAATATAAAAGCAAAAATCGCAATTTTGATTAGGAAATATCTCAATTAACTCTCAAACCCCCAACGTCTGACTTTTCATTAAAAATGAACTTTAAAAAATCATAACTTGGCCAATTATTAATCAATTTTGGATCTTTTGGTCTCAAACAAACCGCATACTCCTCAAGATTTATTGTGTTCCGGAAGAAATGGGATTGGCCACTTGGGGTATATTCGTTCCGGAAGTGATAGTTCCCTTAGATTTTTCAAGATTAGCGGTAAGAAAATTATTCATTGTGTACTTTCTATAAGTAAAAAGCTGCCAGAAGGGCGAATGACATTGGTTCTCATTGATTCTGGCCATTTCGGATACCCGGTCATCTGGCACCGGTTCCTGAATGTACCCAAAGAGGACATTTTCTGAAACTCAAAGAATACTACCGTGCGACGGCTCAAAATTCCTGATTTTTTGTCCGGAACATCATAGATATAATGCCAAAGACCAATATGAGGTTCTGGCCACATCCGGATACCCCGGAATAGGTTCCGGTGGGGCCTCAGTGGGACACTTTTGTAATCTTACTCACTCATATCGTGCGACGGCTCAAAATTCATGATTTTCTATCCGGAGCATCATTGATATAATGCCAAAGACCAATATAAGGTTCTGACCACATCCGGATACCCCGGAATTGGTTCCGGTGGGGCCTCAGTGGGACACTTTTGTAATCTTACTCACTCATATCGTGCGACGGCTTAAAATCCCTGATTTCCTATCCAGAACATCATAGATATAATGCCAAATACCAATATAAGGTTCTGGCCACATCCGGATACCCCGGAATCGGTTCCAACAAGGCCTCAGTGGGACACTTTTGTAATCTTTCTCACACATACCGTGCGACGGCTTAAAATTCCTGATTTTTTTATCCGGAACGTCATAGATATAATGCCAAAGACCAATATGAGGTTCTGGCCACATCCGGATACCCCGGAATCGGTTATGGTGGGGCCTCAGTGGGACACATTTGTAATCTGACTCACTCATATCGTGCGACGGCTCAAAATTCATGATTTTCTATCTGGAACATCATAGATATTATGCCAAAGACCAATATGAGGTTCTGGCCACATCCGGATACCCCGGAATCGGTTCCGGGAGGGCCTCAGTAGGACACTTTTGTAACCCTACTCACTCATATCGTGCGAAGGCTCAAAATTTATGAATTGTCATCATGAACATCATAGCTATATTACCGTGGACCAATATGAGGTTCTGGTTACATCCGGATACCCCGAATTGTTTATCTAACAGCATCACTCCATAAATCAAATTAAAGGTTCTGACTAGATACTTGAAATCTTAGCGAAATGCTGAGGCTGGTTCGAAGGAAACAGAACCTGGACTAAGACACAGAGCCTGGACGCGGAAGCAGAACCTCTTCGTGGAGATATAGCCTGAAGGCTGAGCTGTAGTCTGGAGGAAGAGTTAGCATGGACGAAAATCTAATATAGATTTGAAGGTCAATACGCGTTGAACAAATTCAGCGTGATGCGAATGCTGACTCATCTAAGGAACTGGTCAACAGTGTTGGAAGGAACTTGGTAGTCTGGAGAAATTGATGCTAGGTGAATTTGGTTGGGAGGAGCTCACGGAAGAGCTTGGCAACTAATTTCAATACTGTCGTTAGCAACTATAATAAGGGATACAAGGTGTAAAAAAATGCTTTATTTTAAGGACGAATACAAATTAATAAAATGATGTAGTTTATGAACCAGCATCAAAGCTTAACAAATGATATAGAATTTCATCATATGACTTTCAAAGACATTTTCAAATTTCTTTATTATTTAAATTTGGAGCACTTCTGCCATAAGATTAACTGATATTCTAAAAATAAAATTATACTTTTCTCTAGTCAATTGCATCAAGGTTAACAATAAATTGTATAAGAATGTATTTACCATTGCGAACGAATTCCAAAAAACGGCATATTGTCATAAAAGATATATAGGATGAAATAGTCAAAAGAATTTGTAGCGAACATGTCTTAGAATTTTCTCTAAATATATATTTTTTTCAACAACATTTATAAAAGGGACTCTATAAATTTTGATAAGGTATAGTGCCGTTTGATTCTGGCAGAATTCCAAAAAAAAATCATGTTGCCAAAATCGAACCGTGTCAAAATCAAACAGTTGTTTTTAATCATACTTTTGTATTTATAAACACGGATTAAATTTAACTATTTTGAAAAAAAAAAGACACAAAGAAACATTAAGATAATCAAGATCGGGGACTAACCCATGATGTATTTTTTTTTTTGTATATAAATTTCAGTACAAGTCGGACTCGATTATCCGGGATTCGATTATCCGGAATTTTAGACTGGATTATCCGGAGTATGATATTTGATATTCTTGTTTTTCAGTATTTGTGCATAAATTTGAGATAATTTAGTATTGCACTATACAATATGAATGGTTTAGCAGTTTTGGACGTAGGTAAAAAAAGGAGGTTTGAAAAAGTTTTTTTTGTGTACGTTGCTCAAAAAATGTTTTATCTTCTAAAGACCCCCAAATGTTCCTAGAAATAATATCTTGCTACGCCACTGCATCATATAAATATAATAACGAATGAAAAATATTTGAGTTCTTTATTCGCAGATTTCAACTTTTTTTTTCGTGATTCGATTATCCGGAGGATTCGATTATCCGGAGTGAAAAACAATCGATTCTCGAGTCCGATCTGTAGTACCAATAGATTATTTAGTTGCATTGTGTAATGAAAACCAACTAATCTTAATGTGTCTGTAGATTCAAATACCGGTCGGACTCGATAATCGAATCGCTAAAACAATATTTAAATCCGCGATAAAAGAAATAAAATAAAAACACGGTTTTTTATCGTGTTTGTTTTATGTTGACAAAAACGGTTAGCCAGAAATGTCTCATGGACTTATCGATATGGATCCAAAGCTATCTCAATGGATTCAACGCAGATTACACAGGGTGCATATGAGTCTTATCAGAACAATTCTGGAGTAATCGCATGTTACCAGAATATTATATTGATCAATGGCATAATAGCTATGATGTGCAGCATAAAAATCATGAATTTTGAGCCGTCGCACGATATGAGTGAGTAAGATTACAAAAGTGTCCCACTGAGGCCCTAGCGGAACCGATTCCGGGGTATCCGGATGTGGTCGGAACCTCATATTGGTCTTTGGCATTATATCTATGATGTTCTGGATAAAAAAATCAGGAATTTTGAGCCGTCGCACGATATGAAGGAGAAGATTTACAAAAATGTGCCACTGAGGTCCTGTCGGAACCGATTCCGGGGTATCCGGCTGTGGCCAGAATCAGGAATGTTGAGCCGTCGCACGATACGAATGAGTAGGATTACGAAAGTGTCCTACTGAGGCCCTCCCGGAACCGATTCCGGGGTATCCGGATGTGGCCAGAACTTCATATTGGTCTTTGGCATTATATCTATGATGTTCCGGATAAAAAATCATGAATTTTAAGCCGTCGCACGATATGAGTGAGTAAGATTACAAAAGTGTCCCACTGAGGCCCTAGCGGAACCGATTCCGGGGTATCCGGATGTGGTCGGAACCTCATATTGGTCTTTGGCATTATATCTATGATGTTCTGGATAAAAAAATCAGGAATTTTGAGCCGTCGCACGATATGAGTGAGTAAGATTACAAAAGTGTCCCACTGAGGCCCCACCGGAACCGATTCCAGCGTATCCGGATGTGGTCAGAACCTCATATTGGTCTTTGGCATAATATCTATGATGTTCCGGATAAAAATTCATGAATTTTGAGCCGTCGCACGATATGAATGAGTAAAATTACAAAAATGTCCCACTGAGGCCCTAGCGGAACCGATTCCGGGGTATCCGGATGTGGTCAGAACCTCATATTGGTCTTTGGCATTATATCCATGATGTTCCGGATAAAAAAACAGGAATTTTGAGCCGTCGCACGGTAGTATTCTTTGAGTTTCAGAAAATGTCCTCTCTGGGTACATTCAGGAACCGGTGCCAGGTGACCGGGTATCCGAAATGGCCAGAATCAATGAGAACCAATGTCATTCGCCCTTCTGGCAGCTTTTTACTTATAGAAAGTACACAATGAATAATTTTCTTACCGCTAATCTGGAAAAATCTAAGGGAACTATCACTTCCGGAACGAATATACCCCATTTGAATCCGGAATAACTCCGGAACAAAGTGATCAATCCCATTTCTTCCGGAACATGATAAATCATGAAGAATATGCGGTTTTTCTGAGACCAAAAGATCCAAAATTGATTAATAATTGGCCAAGTTATGATTTTTTAAAGTTCATTTTTAATGAAAAGTCAGACGTTGGGGGTTTGAGAGTTAATAACGGTGGAAGTGCTCATAATAACACTAAAATGAGAAGCAGAATCTGTCGCAGTGGGGACGTAGTGATAAGAAGAAGAAAATGCTGAAGGACGTGAGATCAAATCGCATTGGTCAAGGATCTCTTCGGGTTGGAAACTGTTAACAGAAATACATTGTATACACGAACATTACATTTATAGATGCAAAAAGATGGCCAGTTGGCAAAATAAGCTTTCAGTTATTAACACACAAGTACACAAAGAACTCTAAGCTGAGAAGCAGGCTCGATCCTAGAAGAGATGTAATACCAGAACGAGGAGGATAAAGAAGATTGCTCCAGAAATCTAACAAGATTTTCAAGTTTTTAATCCAAGAGTATCTCCAAGGTCATGTTAATTCAGAAACACCTCCTAGATATTAACAATTTTTCTTCAGGTACTTTTCCTGGAATTCCTCTAAGCACACATTGACCGCCCGTAGTTGCAACTTCGTTATTACAAGATCAACTATACTTGTACAAGAAACCAACGTATGTTTGTTGGGATTAGTTGCACCCTAACTGTGTAGTTCCCATTATTTGTATTGAGCAATACCGACGCCAGCTGCGTCCGAAAACGGGCCTATTTGGGATGGGGGAGGAAAAGTTGACATGTTACTCGCTTTACGGAAGCCGTTAAGTCCTCTGCACTTCCACAAAAAAACAACACTAGGAGTTTGGAAAATGGAAAAGAATTGAATAACAGGATTCGTTTTGGTAAATGATACGCTTGATTTTGAAAGCCCTAGAGGTCAACCAGAAATATCGTACCATTTTCACAAGTTACATAAACTCCAAACAAAGTCAATAACAATGATTTCATAGAAAAAGTGTTGAATGCATATGTACAAAACTTGATTGAGCGCGTTATTTATCGACACCTTTGATGACGAATCATTTAAAAGGCGATCTATCAGTCTCACAGGAAAAAGTAGACACTTCTAGTGTCGAGCCATTCAAAGACCTTGAATTATTTTGAAAAAAGAATATACATTATGACAATAACTCACCATTTACTGATAGTTATAAGTAGATAACCGAAACTATCAGTAATGTGATCATATGATGGATAAACCAATAGAAAAAGAAGCATGAAAAGCTCACCAGTTGATATTCCTTCCTCGACTGTTCAACAAGAGCCTACCCAGCAAAACGCTAACATAAAACCCAGTATCTCTACTAGATATCAAAGTTGATCCCGCTTGCTCGGGCTTTACCAAGCGCACTATTACACAAATTTTCACAAATGGTTTTTTTTTTAAAGCAACTTCGGAGGATATCGAGTAAAAAAACATTTCCTAATTTAACTTACAGAAGTAACTGACAGTCGCCTCACAGTTACGAATAGCACATAGATATGGATCAGAGTTGGATTTAACGAATCATATGTCATCAAATAAAAGAAATACCAGGAGGATACTTGGAAGAAGTTGCTTTTCATTAAGGTTATCGCAGAAAATTCTTGGGAGATCCGTAGAAATCCTTCTATCATTCTGCACAACGAGGGAATCAGGTTGATCCCAGACCTCTAGCTGACCAGAGCGAAATCGATGGGCCAGTCTTGGGGCAGTCGTTTGCCAGTGGTTCTTTAGTCTCTTTCCTATTGAGAATGTTTTCAACCGTTATACTTCTCTAGAGATTATTATTAATGAACATGCAATCATTTCGCTGAAAATTCATCTAGAGATATCTCTGTGATCATCTATAATAAATCAGGTAGGGTTTGTTCCACAAATTATCCAACTCAAAGATATCAAGGGATTCTCCCATATCATCAAACTTTCTTAAAACATTCATCCAGCAACTCCTCGAAGATTTTTTCTTGAAAACCCCCCATAATGCCAAAATTAGTTTCTTTAGGAGAAGTTTTCAAAGATTTACCTATGGAGACTCTTCCAACCATTTCCAAGTATTGCTACGAACAAAATGACCACGAGAATAATCTCCGTTTTATAAAAATGTCTCTATTCGTAATTTCAACGCAAATTTTCAGTATTTTGGCCATTAATCAATATGCATACAGCGAAAATATGTAAAAATCATTTGCAGTTTATGTTCGCAAAAAACACGCCAAGCCACATATTGATCAGATAATTTGCCTGTATTTTTTCATTTCACGATGGCATTGTGCTGCGTCAACAATCTTCCCCATAAAATAAATACCTTCACTGCAACAGCCAACCTTCAGCATATTTATCAATTGAATATGCATCCGTTTTCTTTGTCCTTCTCAAAAATTTCTCCTTCATCTTGTTGTCCGGCAAACCGGTCATTCCATTACCATACCGGGCGCACCGGACAAACCTTCCAATCAAATAGTGTGTCACACTTCATCGTTTTCGAAAACGCCAAAGCGAAGAAAATAAAAACTAATATAACTTCCGCTATCTCACGACACCGGATCGTAGCAAAGTTCAAAGGCACGATCTTCGGAGATACACTTGTTAATCTGCACGGGTCTCTGGCGTTCATCCGTGGTTGACACGAATATTTTTTTTATTGTCACCAACAGCGGTGGGAGCACCGAAAAATAAACGATAAAAAACAACGCGCAGGGTTTCCCAAATTTGATGGTCATTGTTTTCAGGTGAGTTGATTCCACCTGCTTATAAGAGTATAAACGCTTTCAATTAAATTAACCTAACTCAATCTAAGTATATAACGCATTAATCGTGACAATAGCAGATTGCAACGATTATTAATTATTTTATCCGACATTTGTTACAATGTTTCAGCATTGGATTTTCTATGTAACTCATTAGTACTAGACCAGGAAAGAAGTTTCAGAATGGTTTTAAAAATTTAATTTAGAATCCTCTGCAGAGAGCTTTCTTCCTAGTATTACAACAGCTAGTTTATATTGGTACATCATGCAACATGGCTTGCCAGAAAATTTGTTTGAATATCAAAAGCTTTTTCTTAAGACAAATTTTTGATTTTTTGTTAATAAGTGGACAAAGAAATTTTACATTTTTGGTACATTTGGCTTGAATGTCCTCAATCACATGATTGATCACATTGATAAATATTTTTTTAACTGAAATGAGTTCTTGATACTTAACTTCTTCTATATCAGCTCTCCAAGAATTGTCGAAAACGTTCTTTTTATTGAAAATGCTTTCAAATAACCTTATAACTTCTTTCTTTTCAATTGTGAACCCTAAGTCACAAAGACAAGGCCAAATGGAGAAATTTTGTTTTCTAAATTTTTGTTCAGAAAACCCTTGTTTGCAGATCCTGATATATAATTTCCTTCTCATGTGTTAAACACTAATCAAGAGTACAAAGTTGAGAACACCTGCTTGCAGCAGTTTCAATTCCCAATGTCGCCACCGTCGTTGAATCCTATCAGCATAAATTTTGCGGTTGACTCTACTCACTTGTCTCCACTCACTGCTGGGCTTATTGGGTAGCCACATACCGCATTTTTCCGCCAGTCCAGTGGCTGCCGGTCAGTCAGATGATCCGATGGCAGTTGTCGGTATCGTTGAGAGGAGAGCACCCTCCTTGGGCACGCCGCAGAGGACGTGGTCTATCTCGGTAGGCAGACAGTGAGAAATGCGAAGAAAGTGAAATTGCGTCTTCGTTTTCGTCGTGGCTTCGAACTATGCTCGGAATTCCAAGCGGCTCCTTAAGGCACATTAATAACTTGTTTGTTTGCTTGGTTCGTTTGTTTGTTTGTGGTCAATCGAGCGTGGAAGTCGCACAAGTGTACCTTTTAATGTAGCCACATAATAATAGCATTTATTGCACTGACTGCTACAGCTGCACTATTGGTAGAGGAGAGATGCGAGCACGTGTAGGTTAGGGTGGTTAGATGTTCATAAATGTTCGAAAATTTTCGTATTTTTCTCATGAGCCTTACGATAAAAATAGTGTGAAAATTCATTTCTCAAACCATAACCAAGAAAGTTGTATAAGACTCAAATCTTTTTAAACTGCTTTTGTTTGAGATTTTTTCATAAGTAAGCAGTTTTACAATCCCATATGGTGTACAACAATAGCAAACCTATCCGTCGGAATGAATTGTTATCTGCGATTCTACCCCATTACCCCGAATCCCATTACCCCGAATGCCACTAACCCGAAGGCCATTACCCCGAATTCCAAAACCCCGAACGACCCATCACCCCGAATGACATTACCCCGAATCCCAATATCATGGGGAAATGTCATCAATATCATCATGTCAAGATAATTATAAATTCGGGGAAACAGCATTCGGGGTGATGGAATTCGGGTTAATGGTACATTCGGGGTAATGGAATCCGGGGTGATGGCATTCGGGGAAGTGGCATTCGGGGTAATGGGGTAGAATCCACAGTACCAACTTGTTTGGAAGAAATGTCATAGTAATTTTCATTCAAATCTACATCGACATTGGGTTAAGGATAGCTAGGAAGAAACGGGTGATTCGATTTTAAAACTTCTCTGAATTTTGAACCGCCCTAGTGCATGGTCTATCGCAAGTCGCGCTAATGTTCATGGCTTATGGGCTTGTGCCGTACGATTGAAGCATGTCGCCTCCGATCGTTCACCGATTGTGCACCTGATGGTGATTGGCCTCGGGACCAAGTGCAGAACTGCAATGCTGTCAGTGGTGGGTTGCAGCCGGCCTTCGATCTTCCGGAGGTCGTTGCTGGTGAATGTCACGGAAGCGTGGTTTTGTGGGTCTTTCCGTTTGAGCCGCCTCCATTGTTCGTAATCAGTGAGAAGAGACTACGACAAGGATTTTGAAGTAAATGATCTGTATCTGAAATTCAAACATTCGCATGTTACTTCATACATTAAAGCTCAGTATGATAAAAGCAAATTGGGGAACTAGGTTTAATAAGCGTCATCGCAATATCTGCAATATCTGCTGATAAAAAATGTACTGAATTAGTTGAAAAAAAAATGTGTTGACTTGGTCGGTGTTCAGACAGACCGGACTACACGATTTTTTGACGTTCTAAAGATACGTTTAGGACTCCATAAATTCTGATTTTTTCGATGCTATTTTGATACTGATGTTTCATCAAATAGATAAGCTCTATTATTACAGCAAATAATTCGAATATTTGGAATGCCTGTGGTAGGGTTTTCCTGAAACCTCTAAAAAGCACTTGGTTCAGTCTGTCTGAACACCGACATATGTCACATATGTGACTGAAAAACTCTCATTTTTTGGAGAAACAAAAAAGTAAATTAGAGTACTTTGTACCTTTTAATTCTGCCATAATTTTCTACTGAATAGCAAATTTATATTTGTAATTGCAAATTTATCTATGAAAATTCCTTGTAAACCCAATTGGGGCATCGTTTTCGACGAAATTCTCAGTTGAAATTGAGTTTTCACTTAGCTGGCGTATATCACCCCGTTTTCTTCAACATATAACAGGGATGCGAGAACATACGATGGGCGGTTTCCATGTAGACTGACTCATGTCATATATAAGAGTTTTGTGATACAAATTTAATGTTTTGTTTCAATAAACTAGTTTTCGAGACCAACTTTTGAACGGGGCTTATAGCGAAAAGAAATGATTTTACTTATGATGCATATACTTCATTAATGCCATTAACGTTGTTAAAACCATTATAAATATAAGAATTATAATAGGTTTTCATTAAGGTGAAGATGAATCGAAGCCAAAGTTCAAATTTTCTAGAGCACGGATCTGGAGAACCAAACATCCGTTTAAGCTGAAAACCTAATCGATTGGTCACTAGCTGGTGGTGACCAATCGATTAGGTTTTCAGCTCAAACGGATGTTTGGTTCTCCAGATCCGTGCCCTTGAAAATTTGAACTTTGGCTTCGATTCATCTTCACCTTAAGCTATATTCAATTATCCCCTAAAATAATCTACAGCTGATATGGAATGAAAATTGTAAACAATGTTGACAAAAGTCGATAAGCCCTATATGAAAAAAGTTCAAAAATGTGCACTTAAATTTATATCAATCCTTTAGTTTACATCCAAAAATACCCTTGCAAATAAAGTTTGGCCTGAGACAGCTTGGGACAAAAAAGTATGGTATTTGTAAAGTTTCGATAGAAATTCGAATATGTTTTTATTTTCAGTATAGTCCTCACATTAATCTGAACAGAAGTTTGAATTTCCATTTCATTTGTTTTTTTCTCAGATAGCTTTTTGAATATACTTTCGAACACTGTATGAATTTATGTACAAAATATGTTGTGTTTGTACTTATTTCTTTGTTTTTCTTAAACACTTCATTCATATTTGGTGTACTGTATCAATGAAACTACAAAAGATCTTGCTCTAGTGTTCCAAGAATATCTTAACTCAAGAGCGGTCGCGCATTCCACCATTTCCAACACCACCTCGCTCGAGCTGTGTATGAAAAGCGAACTTTTTTCAGGGTGCGTGTACTCAGTACACGCATGCGACCGATCTTGCACAAGAAGAACCTATCAGATTGAGTTATATTTTTTTATTATTAGCCACATGATCGCCCATAATGGAACATCTTCAGCATGGCTTTACTTGGTAGCCGCTAAGATCCAAGTGCTTCAATCCCTGTATCTTTGTATATCTTGCAAAATGCTGCCTAAATAGAGTAAAATGCATGCATTTTTAACACAAATCTCCCAATTGGCGAGAAACGTGCCGCAGGAGCCTTCTGATGTTGACAAAGAATTTCATCATACCCATAAGAACGTTGTCTGAAATTCTTTATCGGTAAGCATTAATGGACTTCATTTTGACTTCTTTTAACTTGAGTATTATTTTAAATATTTTCATAATTGCTTATATTTGGGTGTTCTGCTCCGGGATTCAAATATGGTTAAACTAATCAAAACTTTTATTTTAGCAACATATTTATATATCATTTGACAATGCAGTTCAAAATTTTTACATTTACAGAATTTTTTGGCTTGAATTTCAACACTCGTCATACGAGATACTAAACTTTCATGCAAGTTGGATTTCAAAAATTTGACGTGATTTGTTATTTTCGAAAACAAAATAGATTCAGTAGCCCTTTTGTATAAATTGTAGTGTTTTGTTGATAGAGACAAAAAATGTTCGCACTGTCATTGATTAAATCTATTTTTGGATCTTATCCGAAGTTGCATCTTTGGCACTCTCCAATTTCCAATAGATACAAAAGCACTTGTTTTTGCTATGTACAGTCCAGAAATAGGTCCATTAACCCTTCCCAAGTAACAATTTTAGTTTTACGAATTAAAAAAAGACACGGACACCGTCTTCAGCCATTTAGCTGCACAGACTGTAACTTAACACTAGACAACGGACAAGCATGCTCCAGTGGTACAACCGTGAAACATTCCTGACGAAAAGTCTCATGGGCTGAAGCGGAAATCGAACCTGCACCCCATGACACGATGCGATTAAATGCCTGACGACACTAACCGCACGGCCACGAGGCCCACTACCAGGGAGCTATAAATAAACGCCCATAAAACCACGGTCAAGGCACTGTTGCTTTCATCGCATCCCCCAAAACCTCTTGTAGATTAGAACGTGACTAGTTCGTTCACTCTGAAAGAGGCTATGAAGTTCATATTTATGTCACACAAATAAGGCAAAATAGCATTAATGGTAGCAATTTTGAGGCCACCTGTTGTAGATGAATGTCGCATCATCTTGAAAATAATTTTATCAGAACGTAACATCATTATCACAAGTCACTAGAGTTTCATCGTACACAAATTCTTCAACTACTTCAAAAATATCACCACCTATCACCACCTCACTACCAACATCGCCTATGGGCCAAAGGTGTCTACCAGCGACCATGTACTTTGTCTTTATGGTTTTAATAATGAGCCCAATTCGCGTTGCCTCCCTTTAAAAAGGCACGTATACTTCTTCCACGGCTCGACGATCAATCCCGATTATGTCGATATCGTCCGCAAAACCAAGGAGCATATGAGAACGTGTGATAATAGTGCCATTCCTATGCACGCAAGCTCTCCTTATTGCTCCTTCCAACGCTATGTTGAACAATAGCCCAAGTAACAATTTCAGTGCCTTTTGGTCTTAGATGTTATTTATGGAGGTTTTATTAGAGATGTATACATTCCTAACAGATTTCATAAAGCATTGTAAAGTGCCAAACGTTCTTTTCGGTAAAACCCACTTTAAAATGCTTTGTAGATATCTACAAGAGCTCCCGTTAAAACTTATTTTCTGGCCACACTTGTTGATAATAAATTGTATTTTGAAGGAGCTGTGTAGTGTCTATTAAAACCTATACTTAAAACCTCATCTTGTTCGTCTTGTCAAGGCATAGGTAAAACTTCTAAGGCTACACTAAGTCATGTTATAGCCTTCTTAAATCTCAACTGTCTGATGCATGTTATTGGAAAGCAATCTGCGTGTGGTTATCAATATCATTATGTTGATAAGGATAATCATGTAGTGAAATATGGATTAATCAGAACGCAAACATAGAAATGACAAATATTCCTCTCGAAAAATTAACAGACTACCTCATAGAGCATATTTTTCCCATGCTTGCCTGAACTTCCCGTTCTAGTGGGACAACTATGCTGCACACAACAGCTGAGCTACACAAAAAAAGCTTTCATTTTCAGGCACTTCTCACTTACCGTTTGCTGCATCAGTACAACCGATCAAGCACGACTGGTTTCATTATAACAATCCAGTCCAATAAAACATTTAGATACATAACGGCACGAATTCAATAAAATTAATCGCAGCACAAAACTGAATCTTCCTATTTGTTTACCTTTTTGACAGCACTAGCTTTCCTGAGTGCATTAAGTTTAAATCAAGGCTCCCAAAAAACCTATTTGTCTTAGTGCAGAACAAATATTCTGATTTAGGAATATTTTAGCCTGTGAGGGTTTTGCGCACGGGTTCTTAAGGTCAAAAGCACTTATAAATGATTAAATAGTTCAGAATAATCACCAAATGATCTTAAACTATCCCAGACAAAACCAGCAAGATTTAACTGGATGGAATCCATTTTTATTGTCGCCGTTTCGGATTGATAATTACAATATGCGTGGGAAATTTCAATTTATGATTAAGATGAGCATGAAATCATTCTGAAAATGGAATGGAGTAAAATATTAGATAGCCAATAATGATGTCGTAACTGTGGCGCGTTGCTGTAAATCGAAAAATTTTATGTCATTCCACCAGTAAATTTTTATTGGCAGGAATTTCACGCGATCGTAAGGAAATTTTCTGCCACGCAAAAAAATATTGTTTTAATCGATTATTTTGAGTCGGCAGACATCATGATGGTTTCAATTTAAAAAAAAGGTTATGGTTTATAAACAACTTATTGATTGATGTTTGTGCAATCATAAGCTCTTAACATTGGTTTTATTCCGTGTATTAGGATATCGTAAAAGATTTAATACCGCTAGATGAGCTCAATAAGGCTATACAATAGCTTTTATGAATGCTTTATAGCATACTACAAGGGTAAATGTATTCATACGATACAAAACTAAGAAGTTTAGAAACGGTTTTAAGGTATAGTCTTAACAACCTCCTGTAGTGTGGGCCTTTTCGGGCTTAACAGAGTTTTATCAAAGGTTTATTAAGGTTATTAAGACTAATAAGTTCTAAAATGAGTTTTAACGATATGGTGGTAACAACAGCTTGTAGTAAATGAAAAAACTAAAAATGTTACTTGGGAGGTTTGAAAGTGCATCAGCCTGTTTCAATCCGTCTAAGATTACGAAGGATGTTGATATCTCATTCGCAACCCGTATACTTCATTTCGATCCATCCAACGCTCCATGAATCAGTCTAATCAGCTTCGCCGGAAAACCATGTTCCATCATTATTTCTCACAACTCATTTCTTTTCGCTGAATCGTACGCCGCCTTGAATTCAATGAACAGATAATGAGTCTAGTTGTACTCCCGGAATTTATCGAGGATCTGTCGCAGGGTAAACATTTGATCCGACGTCGATCAGCTCTCACGAAAACCAGCTTGGTATTCGCCGATGAAGGACTCTTCAAGCGGTCTCAATCAGTTAAACAAAATACGTGACATTATGCCGAATTGAAGAGCGTTATTCCTCGATAATTATCGCTCTCCAGTAAATGCCCTTTTTTGAAGAGAGGGCAAATGAGGCCGTCGATCCAGCTAGCAGGCAGTTCTTCTTCCTCCCATATCCTTAGTAGTATACTTACTTGATACTTGATGTGCTACAATTCGCTAAGATGAATCTGCGCCGAATGGATGAGTCTTCTCCACTGGGCTCGGTCTTGGGCCAATCGCTTCCAGTCGCCCTGGACGTTAAGTGCCCTTAAGTCCTCCTCAACCGCAAAAAGCCATCGTGTGCGTGGCCTGCCACGAAGTCGGCGGCCTCGTCCGGGTTCTCTGTTGAATATTATCTTTGCTTGTCGTTCTTCCGGCATACGGGCAACGTGACCAGCCCAACGCAGCCTGCCGTGTTTTATGCGCTTGACAATATCCACCTCTTTATACACTTGGTACAACTCGTGATTCATGCGACGCCGCCAGATGCCGTTTTCTAGTTTACCGCCGAGTATTGTTCGCAGCACTCTACGTTCAAACACCCCGAAAGCTCTCCGATCGACTTCCTTCAATGTCCATGATTCATGGCCATAAAGGACAACCGGAAGGATCAGTGTCTTGCAAAACGCGAGTTTTGTTTTCGTTTGCAGGCTACGGGACTTCAGCTGGTTACGGAGCCCGTAGAAAGCCCGACTCGCAGCTGCAATACGCATTATCGCATGTCACTAGTGTTCCAAGATACACAAATTCTTCCACCACTTCAAACTTTTCACCACCTAGCACCATTTCGCTACCACTAACACGTCCGGACCCACGATGACCACCAGCTATCATGTACTTCGTTTTTGTGGTGTTGATCGTGAGCCCAATCCTCGCTGTCTCCCTCTTGAAAGGCACGAACGCCTCTTCCACTGCCCGATGGTCAATTCCGATGATGTCGATATCGTCCGCAAAGCCAAGGAGCATATGAGAACGTGTGATAATGGTACCGCTTCTCTGCACACCGGCTCTCCTGATAGCACCTTCGAGCGCTATGTTAAACAGCAAGTTAGAAAGAGCGTCACCCTGTTTCAATCCATCTAAAGTAACGAACGATGACGAAATCTCGTCCACCACCCGCACACTTGATTTCGATCCATCAAGCGTTGCACGAATCAGTATAATCAGCTTCGCCGGAAAGCCATGTTCGGACATAATTTGCCACAACTCGTTTCTCTTCACTGAATCGTACGCTGCTTTGAAATCTACAAACAGATGATGAGTCTGCAAGTTGTACTCCCGGAATTTATCTAGGATTTGACGCAGGGTAAACATTTGATCCGTCGTTGATCGGCCCTCTCGAAAACCAGCTTGGTATTCGCCGACAAAGGACTCCTCATACGGTCATCCCCCTTAGTAGTATATGGTGATTTATTCTATGCAGCTGCTCACTACCGTGCTTCGACCGGGAGCTCATCCTTACCAGCAGCCTTGTTGTTTTGTAGCTCTTTAATCGCCTTCTTGAGCCTTTGAAGGCTCCACAGCTTGACCATCGTTGCCGATGTTTATTCTGTTCTCCGATGCTCTATCGTCCCCTCCATTCAGTAACGAAGTGCTCTTTCCACCTGGCAGTCACCATCGTTTTATCTGTCAGCAAATTACCTTCACGGTCGTTGCACATGACGGGAGACGGCACTGGCCATGTGCTGAATTACGATGTAGTAAAGTCTCATTTTGGATGCTGCTACCCTCTTCCTTCACTCATAATTTTTAAATGTCAGTCTGGAAGATCCTAATTTCCAAAATATTTTGTTTTTTTTTTTTTAACGATGGCATTGGACGATCACCCTGATATTATCAGGGCAAGTGTTGTTCTATGGGAGCAGTGCTGATCAATTCCATAAAAATGGCTGTTTTAAAGCAAGAAGAAATAAACATAGCGAACATTTATGATTTAGTTTATAGCAGGATTACCTTTAATGAAAAACTCAAGGATGCTTTCAAAAGAATAAGCTGTTCCAATAATAATTTGAAGTAACAGCCTGTGTAAGAAAGAAGGAAAATTTCTGAAAAAATGTTTGCAGCTATGACGTGAATAATAACGTGATTCTATGGCACAACCTTTGTTCATAAGAAATGAAAACCTTCGTTTAAAAAAAAAACAAATTTAAAGTATGGTCACAACCAGGGAGCCCAAATAGCAATGAGAATGTGGTCGAATTGTGATTCTGTCAGCTGTGGTGATCTCCAGATGTACCGACATGGAAGTCTGTGTCACATTATTGAAGGTAGGATTCATCAGTCGTTATCAGTCGCAAAGCTAAGAACAAATATTTGTATAAAATCGTAAAATAAAGTAAAGGTTTTGTGGAAAACATATGAGAACTACGAAAACATATGTTTTTGCATGTGCCACTATAGGAACAAATGCGCCTATAGAAACACTAATTTTCATATTTGTTCCTATAGTAGCACTAGCTTCACGGTGTAGGCGAAACACAAATCAAATTATATATTTTATTTGGAGTATGGATCGAAAGCTTTCAATTGATGTCGAAAAGTTCTTGATTCTTCAATGATTTTATTGAATAAATAATAATTTCTCTTAGTAGTGCTACTATAAGAACATTACTAGGTTTATAGGTGCAAGGGAACCTAAGTTTTAAACAAAACTAATTATTTTGATCATTTGTTGAACCAAATCATGCAGTGAATCAATGGTACTTAGATAACTAGCTCCTGACGTTCACGTCAAAAAATAGTTTGAAACGATCTATTGCAAAACAGCTCTTAAAAGCCACAAAAGACTATAAGGGACAGTCTACTAAGGGTACAGCGACTCAAGTTGGTTTTTACTTCTCGTTCTGAGCGTTTTAGTAGTAGTGTTCAAGCTGCGCCTTAAATGCCTATTAGTTACCATCAATGTGCCCGTTGTTAAGTGGAAAACCAACCACGAAACGGCTACCATTTGTTTCCGGATAACATGTGCTACCGCAACTCTGCTAGCCCAAATTTTACCGCAGGTTTCTCTGTTAATAAGTGTATTTTACTGCTGAGTTTCCGAAAACTTTGACCAAAAAGAAAAAATATGCATTTATCATAACAATACACTCTTAAAAGTTATGAAAATTACTGTGGACGTGATTCTCGTCATGACTGAATGTCTACACTTATCACAAAAACGTGTCCTTGAAGATGTTTTGCACGAAAATGTAGTTTCACATGTCGAAGGACACTAAAACGATGAAACTGTGGTCGACAATTCCCGAATCAGCTTCTTTTATGTGCATCCCAAAAGACGTTAATCACATGATTTTTTGGAAGTGTGTAGCTACTGAACTGTTGAACGTCTGATGAGTTTATAGAAATTGTTCAAAATAACTAATACTGCTGCAACCAGTTCAAGAAATCCATAGACAAAATATTCAAACGGCATGCAGTTATTTTATCATTAAGATCCACAATTTCCATATCTACATACATAATGACCACACCAAATTTGTTGACACTTTCGCTGCTATTCCGAAGCGGAAACGATCATGACGCGCAGACAGATAGTGAAAGTTTTTCGCACATGTAGTTAATTAGAAGTCCACGGGCGATTGGTCATTTTTATTATCTCACCTACATTCGACATCACCCCGGATAGGTCGGCACCACTTTGTGCACCAAGTGTAGTTTGCTCTGCCGAAAACTTAAACTACGCTTGTAAGACCCGGACGTCTAAAAATATGCCATCGTTTTTACTGCTTGCCCTGTCTAGCATGATAATTTTTGCATGCGACTACAAATTGGATGTTCAAACCCCCGGAACTATCCCTTGGGCTACTATCAATCATGAGCTCCCTTGACGTTACACAGGGGTATAGATTTAAAAAATCATGGTAAAAATTAAGCATTCTCAATATTTGTTAAGTGTTGACCATTACAACAGAGATAGTTTGTTAAAAAAACAATTATGCTTTTCGTCTACACAGTCTTAATTTTTACAACAGCTAAATAAGCTGTTGTAAAAATTAAGATTGCGTAGTCGAAAAGCATAACTTATTATAACCATACAGTCGATTCTCCACCAGTTTGTTAAAAATTTAACGGAATTTAGGCAAGAGGATTCTTTTCAAATCGAGCATTTAAGCAAAACATTTTTTAGGAAACTGATTCTCTGTGCTTTATCGGCATATGAGGGAAATATGAAAAAAAAAACAAGAAATTTATTATTTTTCTTGTAAGAACGTGATCATAAAGCATTTTGTTTGGAATTTGAATCAAATTCCGAATTAGGAGTTACTTATCTTACCTATCTGGCGTCTGGAATCTACCCAAATGAGCGTATTATTTCCGCTTTCATAACTTTCAGTGATCACACATAATTGACCATTTAATGCAAGTTCTAACGACTCGCTGAGAACCTCCGATTTGCTTAAGTTTTCCAACATCACCTTTCTTTCGTAACGATCACATTTTATACCCGCAAAGATAATCAGATGGCAGTTATGAAAACCAACCTCTCATTACGGCAGTTCATACTCGGCATTATCAGCCCAGGTTGGTGTTTAACTGCCAAGGGAAAAAAACTGAGAAAGGGAAACCGGAGCAACCGCCCACCACCATTCCACTAGTTTGTCTTGTATGAAGAAAGCGTTACACGGTACACTGATGATGATGCGGCAAGGAAGGGGGCCAGTGCAAAACTCCCACAATTCATGTTACTCACCGGGTTAAAAATCGTAAAAATGCATACAGCGAGCGTCACATCATATGTTGCTGATGTGGAGAGCCATAGAAGACTGATGTTGCGGATGACTAATTTATGTGAGAAGAGAGTAAATGCACTCCTAGGCGTGAGCGACAAATCGGTTGGAATGATATAACTTTTAAAAATTCAAGAAGTAACATTCGGTTTGGAAACTAACCTCAATTGCTAGGGATATGTTCAAGCAATATCTTAACCCGTAGGCTACGGGGCTGACAACCAAAATTCAAATTGCTCGTATTTGAGCATAACTCCATATTTTTCAGTGAAATTTTGAGGATTGCTTCACTAATAGTTGTAGTTTCATGAGTGAGGGGAAAGTATAGATTCAGAGTATTGTGGACAAAGTTATTCCAGAACATCTCTGGGTCAGGTAGGGTAAAAATCACATAAACTTCCTTTTAGAACTCATTTATTATTTGGAAACGAAATGTTTTCATACAAAAAGTGAATAGACCCGTTATTTGTAATAAGTTACGATGCAGCAGAATATTAAGAAAAAATAAAATTAACCTAGAACAATGCTAAGGCCTCCAAAACATTCTGAAGTTTTGACCATAATCTACACAGGTTCATAAATTATTTTAAGCGAGTGATGTCCACGTTTAGTGGTTTACAGCACTCATTTAGCCTTAACAGACGTGTTCACAAATTTTGACAAGATATTGGATATTGGAAGTTATCCAAATCAACTTGGAATTCAGGTCATTTTGATCTATCAAATCTACTACAGTTTATACTCACCCAATTCCCGTGAAACTTTCTCGTTCCTATCCATAAAGCTTCATATGACCCGGAAAATGTACTGCTATGAATATTGATAATCTGAACGTCTTCAGAACATACTGTAGTTATGGGCATCAATTTCTATATGCAGCTTGACTTATTATTCAAACAAAATGTTTTCAATATATCCATACTTGATCGAAAATCTCCGATAGAGTTAAAAAAAATTGTTTCAGACGTGTTCACAAATTTTGACAAGGTATTGGATATTGTAAGTCATCCAAATCAACCTTGGAGTTAAAGTCTTTTCTGATCTATCAAATCTACTACAGTTTATACTCACCCAATTCTTGTGAAACCTTCTCGTTCCTATCCATAAAGCTTTATATGACTCGGAAAGTGTACTGCTATGAATATTGAGCATTTTTCAGTCTTCAGAACATACTGAAGTTGTGGACATTGATTTCTATATGCAGCTTAACTTATTATTCGAACAAATTGTTTATAATATATCCATATATGATAACAAATCACCGTTAAAGTTAAAAAAAAGTTTCTGGTATTGTTTTTCACTTGTTAACAACATTTATTATAACAGTTCCACTTCTCAACAGGGGGTCCGCGGACCGCCAACCAAGTAAAAAGCACGCTGAAACAAACCCCTCACAGCGAGCCGTTTTTTTGCCGTTAACAAGGTTGAGAAACAGTGCTCTAGAGACATCTGCAAAGCTTTTGAAATGACACACAGTGCGTTGCTCCATAGACAAAAATCAAATTTCAAATTATTTTATTCTGCGATATCCACAAGTGTTTATAGATAGCATCCGCTATTGAAACAAGTATTTATAAGACATACAAAGCACTAAAACTACTACAACAAGGTTCGAAAGCATCCATTGTCAGAGTAGCAGAAAAACTAAATTTTGTCGCATGTTTTCAGCATTCTTTTCAACTAGTACGGAGAGTTTTGAAACCAATGTATTTAATCAAAATCCAAAAGAGAACATGGCTGGAGGTTGGTAAAGTATATTTGATGGGATAATAACACCAATTTTAACTTTGAATATGAGAAATCGACACGTCGAGTTGGCTATGAAATCAAACTTATGAAATACTAACATGCAACTTTGATAAGCGATTCAAAAAAAGTTCCACCGAGTTCCACCCTAAATCACTCACAGAAATGTTTTTTAGAGTGTCATGTAAAAGGTCTGAAAGATACAGCTGCAACTCCCTGCAACTCTTCGAGATTTTTGACTATTTTTAGGGGTATTCCTTAACCAGCACAAGTATGAAAATGAGTTGTTTGTGATGGAAAATCCGAAAATCTTGCAACACTATGTGGTCTCGGCTCAACCAGACATTACACCAGAGCAAGTTTATGCTTAAAATAATATATTTCAAATGTAGTTTTTATGATTTTAATCAAATTTTATATAAAAAACTGATTTAAAAAAAAAGCGATATTTTGCATAAAGGCGTATAAGCCACTTTTGCAGCTACGAGTGATAAGAGACATATTTGCAAATAACTTCTTACATCATTATGAGCAATAAAAGTACAAATGGCATGGTTTTCTTGGAAAAAATATGAATTGGCGCTTGGGACAGTTTTGCGATTATGCGTACATTATATGTCATTTATGCAAATTGTAGCTCTTTTGACCAGAAACAACTTTCCCTTCCATACCAAGGTGCTCAAATGGCTTAATCTTCTAGTTTCGATTTTTGTCCCGCAGCTCCATACATTCAACGCACTGTGTGACATATGGACATTCAAGGGTACTGAGCACCTCCACTAATTTCAACAATGTTTCTTGCAAAGTGTATTAAATTATTTGCATGAGTTTTTGGAAATCACTGAGCATGTAGTTAGCTGGAAGTTTTTACGAATGTTAAGATGCGTTTACAGGAATCAAATCAATTATGTAGATGATGATGGTGATGATGATGATGATGATGATGAACTAAACGCTGTGAAGTAGACCATCGAAAATCATACCTTTTGCCTTACGAAAGGTGGAACGATTATTGCAATACGAATGCTTTATGTATCGTTCGTATACATCATTAACTGTAAATTATGTGGTGGAAACAAGACGACAGTGTCAATTTGTTGTAGCGTATATTCAAGAAAGAATTTGTATTTTTTCTGCCGACGTATTTTTTACGAGACGTTTCGGAAAAGATGATCGCTCAGTTACCTTAAGATGTTCAATATTCATAGCAGTACACTTTTCGAGTCATATAAAGCTTTATGGATAGGAACGAGAAGGTTTCACGGGAATTGGGTGAGTATAAATTGTAGTAGATTTGATAGATCAAAAAGACTTGAACTCCAGGTTGATTTGGATGTCTTCCAATATCCAATATCTTGCCAAAATTTGTGAACACGTCTGAAACATTTTTTTTTAACTCTATCGGAGATTTGCGATCAAGTATGGATATACTGAAAACATTTTGTTTGAATAATAAGTTAAGCTGCATATAGAAATTGATGCCCATAACTTCAGTATGTTCTGAAGACCTTCAGATTATCAATATTCAAAGCAGTACACTTTCCGAGTCATATGAAGCTTTATGGATAGGAACGAGAAAGTTTCACGGGAATTGGGTGAGTATAAACTGTAGTAGATTTGATAGATCAAAATGACCTGAATTCCAAGTTGATTTGGATAACTTCCAATATCCAATATCTTGTCAAAATTTGTGAACACGTCTGTTAAGGCTAAATGAGTGCTGTAAACCACTAAACGTGGACATCACTCGCTTAAAATAATTTATGAACCTGTGTAGATTATGGTCAAAACTTCAGAATGTTTTGGAGGCCTTAGCATTGTTCTAGGTTAATTTTATTTTTTCCTTATATCCTGCTGCATCGTAACTTATTACAAATAACGGGTCTATTCACTTTTTGTATGAAAACATTTCGTTTCCAAATAATAAATGAGTTCTAAAAGGAAGTTTATGTGATTTTTACCCTACCTGACCCAGAGATGTTCTGGAATAACTTTGTCCACAACACTCTGAATCTATACTTTCCCCTCACTCATGAAACTACAACTATTAGTGAAGCAATCCTCAAAATTTCACTGAAAAATATGGAGTTATGCTCAAATACGAGCAATTTGAATTTTGGTTGTCAGCCCCGTAGCCTACGGGTTAAGCAATGGATTCATAGTACTGTCACTCGATATCGAGTTAGAGAGCTATAGTAAAAGTTATTTTTTGTGGCTACCTTGATGGACCCTTGGATCGCAATTGCACTGGTTATGTTCTACAACTGGTATCCAGCTGAGAGAGACTCGAGAAGTTAAAAAATATTAATGTCATATGCAGCCCAGATTCCGCTGTCAAGAAACGTCAAGTGCAGCCCGTCGTTTTTATGACTGAAAAAGTGAAAAGTATTGTATTCAAAATAAACTGTTAATAAAAAACCTCAGTCAGTGAAGCAGATTTTACAAAGATGCTGACAAATCTAAACACAAGACTAGTTATTCATAATGTCTGCTATGTTTGCTGTCATGAAATTTCACTCAAAAGGCTAATTATACTTCGGTGTGATACAAACGCAATAGTTTTTTACTGGGATGTTCATGTGTGAGTTTGGACGGCTTGCGCATGATTGATATAAACACTGAGTGAAATAATAAAAAACTCAGCAATCACAGAAAAAGAAGACCGTCTCCGTGAGTCTCGTCTCAAGTATCGAGTACCGTCGATGGGGGTGACAATGGGTCTAGGGGGTGAGATTGGGTCAAAACGGAAAAATATGATTTATGAAATATTTCAGCTAATAACGTTGTTTTTACTAACATTGATAATTCATATGTTAGGGAACATATTATTACACGTAATTAATCACAATATACATTTAAAGAAAAATTAGTTTTTGTTTACTTTATCAATAAACTTGTATGTTGAAACTAGATAAAATTTACCACATTAAATTTCGCCTGTGCAAAGTATCACGCATGTGCTTTAACCTCTATCGTTGGATTAGTAGGCATTTGAAAGTCTTTTCATTACACTTTACACATCATTTCCGGAACCTATTTGATTTTTCCACAAAAATTTCATATTTTTCGGTACGGTGTCTAAAACATCAAAAATGGGGGTGAGATTGGGTCAAGCAAGAGCGACAGTAAATTAAATTGTAAGTCTACTTTTTTGACATTTTACGGTGCCGGGTTTTCTCTTTTTTCATGAAGATGTGTTTATTCTTTCTAAATACAGCATCTTTGAAACATCAAACAAGTCTACTTGAGTATTCCGTGCATTGGATAATAATGCAACGCATTTTAGCAACTTCTCAAACCAGCAACTGTGTTACGTGCGCAGCAACATCGTAAAATTTTATCAAATGGATATTTTTTTTTTGAAATTTTATTATTTATCAGTGTTTTTATATTATAGAAACATCTCACGGAAGTACAAATGAGTTGGATCTCTGAAATACCGGGATTATGATGTCAATATCTGCCTGAAATATATTGATCGTGGAATATCGCACCGAAATTTGACTATTTGGGAAGGTTTTTTTTTCTAATCTGTTTATTTGTAAGGCTCAAATGTTTAAAAAAACTCTACAGAGCCGAAAATCTTGACGAATAGTTTTGAACATTATTCTAAACATACACAAGAAAAGATCAATAATTTTGCTTCCGAGCGCAAACTTTCTTCGGGCGTGAGTTTTCCTTTGATCCGGATGAAGCGAACTGTGCTCGCCGCTGACTCGCATTGTTCTTTCCGATCATTTCGCTAACCGCCTTTGCTACTTCCTTAAGTTTCTCAATGCTTTCTTTCCGACGTATTTCCTTTGCTTGTTCAGCATCGATCTCGTATTCATCAGATTGTGACTGATCATCCGATGATTCCGTCGCTTGATCAAATAATTCTTCCTCCAAAACCTCGATAACTTCATCAGTCGATTCCAATGGAACCTGCTCCTCCGTCCCGGCTGGTGGTCCGGATACAACCGCTGCATATGATGATGGCCGTACCGCTTTTCCCCCAACAGGAAGGTTCCGTTCTTTTCGCTGGGGACAGGAATCTTTTCTATGTCCTACTTCTTCGCCCAAGAAACATGTATCTTTTAATCCGTCGTAGAATACTTTTCCTTTTCGAAGTCCAACGTCGATCGTCGGCGGGATTTCCGTTTTCACTTCCATATATACGCCCCTAACTCCAGTATACAAATGGTCGAGTCCTAGGTTCGATGGGAATTTTTCTCGAACCATGTATTCCACTTGACCAAATTTTCCTAGCGCCAACGATAAACTTTCATCGCTTGATTCCGGTGGTAGATCGAAAATGCGGACGTAGCGTATATTGCTACCCGCGATCGACATACGCACTGTCACTGACATTCCGCTGGTGTATAGAAATTTCTTTGGCTCCTTGTTTTTCTTCAGCGCCTTTTTCATTGCTTCCACTAAGGTGAACTTGATGCACAGCGAACGATCTTGCGACGTTTTGTACGCTGTTTCCATCTCCATCAGGTTCACATCCAGTTGCTTCAAAAATGTTGCAATTTCAGTCCATGATGGTCGTGGACAAGTAACCGGGAATCGAAACTGAACCGTATTGGTAATCATTTCATCCATTCCGATAGATGAATGATTTCCAGAATCGATGTACAAATACCACCGGCAGCGAGACAGTGTAAAAACCGGGCAACAAAACACTCTATTTCACTACCTAAGCAGCAGGGCTGATGAATAGACACGTTATCTATCTAGAGCAGATCTGCTCTTGACTGCGCTCGTCGGTGGCAGAAACGGAACTCATATTTGGGAAGGTTTAAAATAATCACTGTTTCAGTACACCTTTGGGGAAACTGAATAGGCTTTATGGCAATGGGGATGACGATAAATGGTTGGTTTACATATTTTTTCTCATAGCTCTTCAATTTTTTGGCATAATCGTTCTTTTGAGTGGGTTTATCATACCTGTGAAACATCTTAGATATCTTTTCGTCTTGTTTGCATCGTATTTTATCAATATTTCTCTGCTGTGAATGGTTTTGCAATCATATTCTCAAAAACAAGTTATTTCAGTTACAGTGACCCAATGTCACCCCCTCTATGGGGTGAGATTGGGTCATTTTTCATTCACTTGTGGGGCCGCAGTGAATGAATATTTTTCTTTATTTTTTTGAACAGTTGCTAATGTACGATCAAAGTACATACACACCAAATTCGAAGTTTATTGGAGATGAATTGCGATAGTTATTAAATAAATAAATCATTCATATCCCTTTTTGACCAATCTCACCCCCAACGACGGTACTCTAGTCCCTAATTCGATGGTTCTTTAATATCGAGTTATGGATAACCATGATTGACTGTTCATGCCAGATGTACAGTGGTCTTGTGAATAATAGAAGTGGAATGGAAGCCGACTATGGACAATCGGCATGAAATTTTAGCAGATATCTACAAATAAACTCAATTTCTTTATCACAAAAAAATAAACATTACCGGTTAAAAAGTTTAGCACTAGTTTTTCTATTGTAAGTGTTCAATAACATTTACAGCTTGAGTGTAAATTGTTGAAACGATGAGAAAGAAAAATTCAAAAACTCAAAAGCAATTTCACCTAGAACTTTAATTTTTAACCGGTATGTCAAAAGCTTCATATTTTGTGATATGGGGGATATTTCAGTTTCTAAAGCTAGGCATTTTGTATGAAAATCGGTTTTCACTACTATTATTCTGAAAACAACTTTACATCCTGGTTGCTATGGACCCAAGACCCAATGAATATGAACGAATAGTCAATTTGCAGTACTGGATGTTGACATAAAATTTTCAAAATTCTGCACCCTCGCCACTATTGAGATATATTTTTGATTCATGCACCAAAAGTTTTGAACTCGGTTATGGTTGGTATCTTAGATTGAAAGTTATGGAGAAAATGCAAGAAAGTTCATCAATTTATTTGAAATCAATGGAACATTGAGCCATGCTAGAATTTATCACCTTTCTTCAGTTTGAACATATTGTGAATATTTAGGGAATATTCGGGGGATATCGATTTCGGTAGGGATCCTAAGGAGCGAATTCCAGGCTAAAAATCAGGAGTCGTTATAGACAAAGCAAATTGTTCTTTAATCTTTATGAGTAAGATGAAAATGAGAACTGAGAACACTAAGATAAATTATTGGAACTTCCTTGATACTTGATGGGCCACAATTCGCAACAATGAGTCTACGCCGAATGAATATGTATTCTCCACTTTATTCGATCCTGAGCGAATCGCTACCAGTTGCCCTGAAGGTGCGCGGCCTACCACGAAGTCAGCACCCTCATCCAAGTTCTCTGTTGAATATTATTTTTAAATGTTGTTCGTCCGGCATACGGGAAACATGACCAGCCCAACGTAGGCCAACGACTATAGGAATGATCAGTGTCTTGTAAAATGCGAGGTTTGTTCTCGATTTCAGCTTACGAAACTTCAACTGGTTACGGAATCCAGTAAAAACCCGACTCACAGCTGCAAGACATCTTTTTACCTCGCGAATAACAGCATTATCACACGTCACTTGTGTTCCAAGATACACAAAATCTTCCACCACTTCAAAATTTTCACCATTTAGAACCATTTCGCTATCACTAACACGTCCGGGCCCACGTTCATCACCAGCTATCATGTATTCCGTCTTTGTGATATTGATCGTCTATCCGACCCTCGCTGTTTTCTTCTTCAAAGGCACGAACCTGATAATGTCGATATTGTCCGCAAAGCCAAAGAGCATATGAGAACTTATGATTATGTCACAACTTTTCCGCACACCGGCTCTTCTGATAGCACCTTCGAGCGCTATGTTAAATAGCAAGCTACAAAGAGCATCATCCTGCATCAGTCTATCTAAGGATACAAACGATGCAAAATGTTTTCCACCACCCGTACGCATGATTTCGTTCCTTTAAGTGTTGCAACAATCAGTCTAATCAGCTTCGCCGGTAAACCATGTTCGTGCATAATTAGCCCCAACTTCTTTCTCTTCGAATCATACGCTGCTTTGATATCTACGAACAGATGATGACTCTACAAGTTGTATTCCCAAATTTGTGGTAGGATTTGACGCAGAGCAAACGTTTGATCCGTCCTTGATCGGCCCTCTCGAAAACTATTTCGGTATTCGCCAACGTAACCATCATTCGGTCTCAATCTTTTGAACATGGTTTTGTACGCAAAATTAAGGAGAAATTGGCGCAATCCAATCGATGCACTTTTTTGCACGAAAAGCAAATGAGACGTCCCACCAACTAGTAGTAATTAGTTCGTCCTACCATATATCCAAATCATACGATGAAAAAGTTCATGTAGCTGCTCACTTCCGTGTTTAAAATGCTCGGTCTGGAGCTCGTCCTTCCCAGCAGCCTAGTTGTGGAAGTTTCACAGCAGGGTTTCCCAACCGGTGGTCCGCAGTCCCCTAGGAGGTCCGCGAAGCCATTGAGAAAAAGTGTCAATTTTCTTGATTGATGAATAAATGTAAGATAGCTCATATTAATTTTGTTACAAGAAAGCATGTGTGTATCAAACGTTATTGACATTCAACTTATTTTCATTTTTATAATTACGAAAAAAATGATACATCCGCTTCTGGTTTTGCACGGGGGATGCGTAAAAAGATTTCAGACTCAAGTGTTAAGGCTCATACAAAAATTTGAAATTTTTCATACAAAAAGCGTTATGGAGGGGAGGGAGGGGTTTTGAAAAATTTCAATTTAAGCGTTACGTAATAAATGAACGCTGCCTAATTTAATCCTGTGAATATCTTATTACTAATTCCTGTAACTTATGATTTACTTTGGCACTTGCTCGGGGGACGGACCTGGTGTAATGGTTAGAACACACGCCTCTCACGCCGAGGACGTAAACGTTATAGAGACGACTTCCTTCGAAAGGGAAGAGAAGCCGTTGTTCCCGAGATGAACCAGCCCAAGGCTAAAAATCTCGTTAATATAAATAGAATAAAATCCAAAGAATCATATCACAATCCTTACATTTCACTGCGGCACATTTTTTGTCTCAAGTACCAAAATGTCGCTATTTACTCAACTTTGAATTGCTGAATCCATTGCTGTTTTCAAAAATATCATAGTACGTCTAGTTTTTTAGATATTAACTGTTATATGCAGTAGTTAAGGATTTCAGTCAGTTCATGCCATTTGGTATAATGCCGTTTGGCATAATGCCATTTGGCATAATGGCCGTTTTGCATAAAATCTATTTGGCATAATTTTTAAGAGAAAACATATTTATTAGTTTTTCTTTGACATTTCAAAATGTTGAGCCATTGGATATTAAGTTCTTGAAATTATTTTCTCAGACAAGTAGCCCAGACAACCATAGTCGCATCGAAGTTCATTTGTACATTTTGTTTCGTCCAGTACACTCCACAATGGTCCGAGGGCGGCCGAAATCTCAAAATCAAAGTTGTTTTATCCGAAAAGTTTTTTTTTCTGACTTCCTCAACACTTCTGTTGTTCAAATCCAAAGTTTGAAGCAGATTCATTGGAAATTGAATTTTATACAGCTCCTTGAGTGGACCGTGGACATGATTTTTCAAGAAAATTAATATTTACGATCCATTTTTCACAAGCTATTTATGAATTTGAAGAGAGCTTAAGCCGCAATGGTATCTACATAGAAGTTTTTTGTATATACATATAGCATACCTGAGTTGAATAAAAATTTTCATTTTATTCATACAAAGTGAATAAAAGTTAAAATTGTTCAAAAAACATATTATTTTTTATAAAAGTACCCTAAGACATTAGTAGCCCACAAATGCCCGCGATGAGAATAAGTTCATTGAAAGCTAAAAATAAGAGCTTTCAAGTAGGGTACAAATTATTTTGCGAAAACTTGCAATAGACCACTTATAACGCATTTGACGTACACCTTCAGAGCAATTCCAGAGTGCAATTCAAATTTAATAATAATAATCCTGTAATACGCTAGTACGTGCACTGCACCGTTCTGATTCAAATTCCGGACAGCTTTAAATTCCGGACACTTAACTTTGTATGGGAAAGGTTTCAATTGAAATGTTTCATAATTTGCCGTTCAAAAGTTCCCAATTTGGATGCTCGTTTTAATATGATTTATCCATAGCAATGCATGAAAATTTAAAATGCTCAACTAGTTTTGACGTTTTTTTAATGGCTGGTAGTGTTTATTTTACAATTCAACTTTTCCAACTTTGCTTTTCACGAGCTGTCCGGAATTTGAATCAAAGCGTCCGGAATAGAATGCAAAAGTGAGGTGGTGTCCGGAATAAGAATCATGAAGAGGGCACACATTTCTATTTATTGAAATTAATTGAAGTTGTGGAATTCAAATCTTCACCTACCATTCGAAAGGTGAGTGTCCTGATAGCATGATAACGCTAAGGAATCGTCAAGATTGATTGAATTTATATACTTTTAGGTGGCACACACTTCAAAGAAGCCTTAAGTGTCCGTAATATGAATCAAAACGGTAATCACAGTAGCCATGAATTGCATCCTGTCCCGAGAAGAAACAAAAAACTGGCTCCAATCTTCTTCTTCTTTTTATTTCTGGCGTTACGTCGCAACTGGGACAAAGCCTGCTTGTAAGCAGGCAGGTGTTCTTATGATATTGCATTGCAATCATTGTCAATTTAAACAACTTGAAACAATTGATAACCATGCTCGAGTTTCGCTTACAGCGATATACTGGTCTGAGTCAGTATTAGAACCCCTGAATGTTCTGACATCTGACATAAATTTGGAAAAATGTCGGCCGTCCACCACATCAAGGTAGTTTGCAAAGTTCCATTTGGGTGCGGCCAGGTGTGCGTACGGATATAATTGCGAGCAAAGTAGGTGCTGCTGATGAACATCCCCCTGGTGGCAGCAAAGTTCACAAAACGTAGATTGTTGTCGTTAGTAACGGAGTGAAAGCTCTCCGTATCTTTGATAGGACAAAAGAAGTCCTCTTTACAAACCTGTGCATTAGCGTCACCAATGAAAATTGTCACGTCGTTTTTTTAGCACTTTCAAAAGGTTTAGTCGAGACATTCTTAAAACGCTTTCTTCACGCCATCGGATTTGTCATTTGTCGGTGCATAAACGTTGATCAGGCTGTATGTAGTCGAAGAACTTGCGCTGAATCCTTAATAAGCAGATTTGCTTTTTGGTCGGCTTGATCCTCTTAATACACTTCATCTGCTTCCCGATTAGTATGAAGCAGACTCCGTGTTCAATAGTAATGATTATAACTTTAAAGATCTTAAGTAACATTTCTACAATTTGTTCATTTTGACCCAGAATCAGCTGAAAAAATTTGAGCAGAATTCGTCAACTCTAAACGGGCTTGAAGTTTGTATGGAAAAAGCCGACCAAATTTATGAAAAAGAAAACTGTCCCAATCAGTAGAAGAGCCCCAATTTTCGACCCATTCATACGGTTTTGGCCTACGTTGTATGAAAATCCGAAAATTGGCACAGTATTCTTCTGACTCCAAAAATTAGTGCTTTTCCCCTACATTTTCGACCACAAATGGCGCAGTAGTCGATGAACTTCTTTCATGGGTCTCTACATTGTTTTGAATTTGCATGGGATTTTGACTTTTACTGACCTTGTTGTTTACAAAATTTAATGTGGGAACTCGTGCATCGGTCCAAAGAAACAGAAGAGACTGCAAAAAGTCTTTCCGTTAAAAAACAAAAGAGATAGGTATATTTTGAGAAACAAAAATCCGGTCCTCTTCCTGGTTGAAACGGGCAGCTCTGCAGAAAAAGTTATTTTTCAAAAGTGCTCCAATTTCGTTTATGTTTTGTGAGTGGAATCAGTAATCAAAAATATAAGACACGATTTTTTTTTTTAATTTGGCAAAAACGTTTCCTTCTTTCGTTTAGATTAGCCCAAATCCGTTTTTTTTTTTAATTTGAGTTTCCCTTTTATATACAGTCGCCTCTTCACATCACGATATAAAAGGGACCGCCGAGATAGAGAGGGATGGATCGCAGCAAGGAACTAATGTTTTATGAATACTAGATTGAAAATCCAAATTATGTTTAGCACTTAACCACTCTTATTCCCTAATAGATCGTGGGATACTTCCCAGCGCAGAAAACTCTGTTTCTTTCATTTCCCAGCTCAATTTGGCTGTGGAAATCGCACTAATCACACGGTACTATACGGAAAAGAAGTTGAATTCGCGTTTCATACTTTCTGACACCACAAAAAATGAAAACGGGAACGTTGCGTTCAAACACGGTGTAGAGCGGAATAATAATAAACCAGGATAAACAATCAGACGTCATTTTGCATTCCCAATTTGTTTTGAAATCCAACAATTTGGTCTAGTTACCTTCGATAATGGTCATATAGACATACGAAGCGAATATTGGGAACGTAAAATCAACAAGGAGACATTGAGATATGAAGATATCTAAATCAGGAGGATATCAAGAAATGCATAAAATCAGAATGAAGTGACCTAAGAAATATTCAGCATAGGGAGAGGTATCGATATGTGGAGAATCGACTGTATTTTTTGTCTTATTTTTTAACGAAAAGACATCCGATTTGTTGCAATCTTATCTTTACAGATATTGATGAAAACGCTCACTCGTCCAGGTTTATTTAAGGTCATGAAATTTCAGGAGTAATTGGAACTCTACTCTATTTAAACACATTAACACCCTTATTCACAAATACAAAATAAATGTTTGTTGAAGGTTATAGGTAATCATAGTTTAAATTGGAGCGGGGATGAACCAGCCTCGGGCTGAATTTCCCCTTAATAAAGAGTCAATCAAATCAAATTGGATTTATTGATGGCATGAAGTTAATAAAAGTTTGTTTATCAACCAATCTTCTTGTGCGATTCATATTTTTCCTGACACACAGAGATCACTCTCTTCATGAAGACGTTGAATAAACGCTCTCTCAAAAACTAGACGTAGTATTTTCAAACTTCAGCCACTTCTACCCTGAGTACATACAAGAGTGCACTTACATTGCATTTATTTTGCCTTTGGCTTTAAACTTTACATGAATAAACGAAGTGCGCAAACGCCGCACCCACTAGCATAACCTTTGTGTAAACCGTGTGAACGAATTTTATGCATTTTTACGCACCAATCCAGCAAAACGCAATGGAAGTCAACCTGCTTTCTGCTTCCCGGACTGCAGTGTGAAATGACATAGTTAGGGGATTATGAAATTGAACAATAATGGTAGCGTTGGCACGTAATTCATGATGTCATATCACTTTGTGTGTAGTTTTTTTTTCTTAGGCTGTGATCAGCTAAGTGACGACGTATTATGATTAGTTCTCTTTACTTGTGTAGTTATCATCATGAATGATATTTATTTAAATCAATTGATCTAATTTGAATTCTTGTTATCTTTTTTCAGGTAATGTGTTAATTTACTATTCAATAACATAAATAACGATTCATCGTGGAACCAATGCAGCACGAGTAAGTGATAAATCAACAAATTATTGTTGGATTAGCGTTTCGGCATACGAAAAACAACTTTTGTTTGTTACGGAACAATTACTTCAAGATCTAATTAAGCAATATAAATGATATTTGCTCTAAGCTAGATGAGTACTTTCCCTTGTTTGCATTATCCGAAAAATATAACGTACATATTAGCGTTTCCCATGGACGGCATCCCTCTAAATACTGTTTGACAATAACATCATTCACTTTGGCTACAAGTAACGTGAAAGTGGGTTCCTCACTCAGCTAAGTGGGTCTCTAGAGCAGCAATGTGTAGATGCACCTTAGTAAGTACCCAAGATAAAGTGTTTGTCCAACGGCACCGAGACCAATTGCTCGCGTGACGGATTGCGAAGAATTGCAACAGTTTTCTGTGATAATGGTGCTCTCCGGAGCTGACCGCTTGCGAACCATGGCATTCCACGGTCAGAGCCTCAGGAAAGGGTCTATCTCGAAGATAAACAGAGTGCTAGCATCATCATGAGCGTTGCCAGGGGGATTAGAGGGGAGCACTTTGTGATCTGTGGCTGCCAGTGACATTATGCTACAAAGGTTAATATTCTGTGTGAATTTCCCAATGATTTTGTTAACTTTTCAAATTCACGCAAAATTACAATACGATAAAACTTTTGGGTAACTCTTGCAGTCCTTAACTGATGATAAGACTTCTACCAAAGATAACTCCAGAAGTGATTCATAAAATTTGACATTACCTCGACTCTTTTTTGGTCAATGGAACACATTTCGCCAGGGAAATCAATCTTATGTTTGACCATCTCAAATATTGCCTTCAGCATTTATACACAAACAAAAATTGCGATATGATTCATTTCTTAAAAAGTTTTGTGGAGTTCAAGCTTACTTCTCTGCCTTGCAGTCTTATTTCTGCCCAAAGATTTAACATGAATCATTCGATTTCAACTTCAATACGCATAATATCTGCCATGAACACAACGGAACAAGTTTTTGTCTCAAACAACAAAATAACAGCACTGAAATTCATGGCGCTGAATCTATAAAATTTTTTTTTCAAAAATGTCCTTGAGTTTGAGATATTGACTGATGAAAATGCAATTTTAGTTACCTTGCATGCAAGTTCACCAGCTTGTATGTAGATTGATGTGCTAGATTTACTAGAGAAATTAGTTTTTGGGTGCGAATGGTTACAAATCAACAAAAAGGGCGAACACAGTTATTAACTGCGAGGTTTCTTTGTCAAAGTTGCCATTTTCGCATTCGTATATCGTGTGGCAGGGTACGATTATACTTCATGCCCAGGGAACCAACGGAAATTTCCTTTACGAAAAGATCCTGGACCGACCAGGACTTGAACCCAGACACCTTCAGCTTGGCTTTGCTTTGTAGCAGCGATCTCTAACTACTCGGCTAAGGAAGACCCTTAGCTCAAAAGGATCTGCCAAGTTTCGACTTTTTAAGGAATTTCTTCAATAATTTCTAAGTTTGTTTCATGAAATCATTCCTATGAACACTTCTAATTTCTCCACAAAGTTGCCAGCAATACCCCAAAATATTTTTTTGGGAATGCATGTTTGGAATCCTGCAAGAAATTTCTTCAAAACTCTGCCTTATGAATTGTTTACAAGTTCTAGCAAATAAATTACTGTGAAGTCCACCTTTGTAATATATCCTTCAATATTTGAGAAATTTTGTAATGCATTCTTTTTCAAAATCGGTTAGAAATTCTGCTTAAGGAATTACGTACATTCAACTCTTCCTTACTCGATATTCCTTACCTCGATATCGAGTCATAGAACCATAGTAAAAATAATGTTTTTATTTCATGGCTAACTCGATGGTCTCTTGGATCAGAGCAGCACTGGTTTTGTGTTCTATTAGCAAAGACAAAATAAAGACCTACGTGTGCCTTGCAGTTACCCAAAAATTTATGGCATATAAGGTAAAAGAGCAAAATCTAGAATGCCGTGAAAGGGATCAAATGCAGTATTAGTATTAGAAGTAGTACCCCATCTGAACTCAAGTGGGACGGACCTGCTGTAACTCTATATCTCCCTAATATGATGGCCCCTTCAATATCGATTTGTAGGGTTTTTTTTTCTGTCTTTATTAACAAGATTTTAAGCCCTGGGCTAGTTCATCTCGGGACCAACGACTTTCACTACTGAAATTTTTAGTGACTATCTCGGGGATGGGATTCGATCCCAGGTCCTCGGCGTGAGAGACGTGTGTTCTAACCCCTACACCAGGTCCGTCCCCTTTGTAGAGTGTTGACTGTTTATATTTTAAGGGAGTAATTGAAGTGTTTTTTGTCCTTCTATTCCTTAAAGAATTTGCCTGATTTATTTCTTAAGATATCTTTTATTTATCCCTCAAGCTAAATATACCGTAATAGACTGCTCCCAATAACTCTCGGGGGTTACTTAAATAACTCCATAAACTCTTTCCAGCATCCCTTTAAGACTCATTTTCATTTGTGACATTTTTCCTGGAAATCGTTAATAAATGTAACTTTGGAATCATTAATGAATTTATTCAGGTATATCTCTGGAAACTCCTTCTAGATTTTTTCAGAGATTTTCAGATATTTTCCTACTGGGATTTATATCAAGCTCAATTGTTTATGGTAATTCTTGTTAGTTATATCAGAAACTCCTAAGATCATCAAAGGATTCCCAATGCAAAATTTCCAGCCATTTTTCGAATGTTCGATCAGAAATTTCACTAGGAACGTGTAAAGTATTGCCTGAGGTAATATTTCCAAGGATTCCTCAAATAGTATTCTTTGCATAATTTTGAAATTTTCCAACAAATACTTGTTGTGCTTCTTCCCGCATTATTTTAAAACTTACTCCAAATATTTTACAAAAGGATTCCATAAAACAAATTTCTCCAGCCAATTGTTTGGCATTCCAAAAAAGATTTTTCCAAATATTCAATTTAGGAGTCTCTCAAGAAGTCCTAGAACAAATATCTTAATTTTCCTAGAACCAGGCGTTCCTTAAGTGATGTAATTTGATTTCATACAGAAATTTCATCTAAATTGTAAAGCTTTATTCTGAATAGAAAAAAAACTGTGATCCCCTAGAAAAATAGTCTAATGATGTTTCTCAGAGTAATTCCAAATATTCAAACAGGAATTCTTCCAAAGTTGCATTATCAAAAATTTCAGGGCTTTTTCAAGACTTCATCTAGGCTTCAAGTTTTATCTATAAAACCATAGCAGAATTCAAAGGGAATTTCTCTACATATTGCTATCAGAGAAGTTCTCAAGTTTCTGCAAGAGATATTCAAAAAATGTTTGATGGAAAAATTCGGGAGAATTTGTAGCACGTAAGAATTACTTCGATGTTTTTTCGAACAATTCTTGGAAAAATTTATGTTGGAATCTTTGAAAAATATTCTGAAGGCATATTCTTTCAAATTTTCCTGAAAACGATGCCAGGAGATGTATTATTGGCTCTCACGGAATGTATTATTGGCATTTTGAAGGAGCATCTAGAATATCCTCGTAGTTATTTTTATGTGACCCTCTGCAGAAATTTTAGTGATCTGAAAAAAATTTCCCAGATTTTTGGCGTAGTTGTTGGTGTTTTTTTTATCCTAGAAGGAATATGTTGGAAAGTTTCTGTAGGAAATACTGAATTTTTTATGAGTTTTTGTCAAAAATATCTCTGAGATCTTTTGAAGAAAAATAGTGTGTGAATTAGAGATGGTCAAAAAGATTAAGAGCCGTTCCAAAGATCCGGGTCATTCAAAAGAACGAGTAATCCGTAGCTCTTTTTAGGCGACAGTCGGTTCATTTAAGACTACGGACATGCCCTATATCAACTGCAGCGATTCGCAGTAGACAGGATGTCCTGGGCCCGATCCATCTGACATGCCAATCGGGCCCTCCGTCACCATAGTAGGTGGTGTCTCCATACATGTCGATAGCCTGGTTCATTCGATCAGCGCGGATCAGACAAAAAGTGAGCAGAAAAAATAAGAATCGATTATTTTCCCCTATTCTCCTACGTTTGTTTGTCGGCTTTATTATAACGCTTGACACGTGCCTTGATTTGCGCGCCACGATACACATTCAAACACAGTTTGCAGCAACTTCGCACTCTCAGCATACATAACCAAACCACTAATTAGCCCCGCCCACTTCCATACAGGCAGATGACAGATAGAGAGAAAGAATTCTCACTTGGATGGCAATGCATATTTTGATTCTTCCTTTTCGGGTTAGAGGTAATCTAGGCGGGTTCAGCCCCTACAGCTACAGAGTACAATGAACTAACCATGGTGGAAAACAGCCGAGTAGGGTAAGAATGTATATGATGAATTAGAGAGCGAAATATACGAAAGGTACGACACATGTTGCACAACAGGAAGTGAACCGCTCTTTACTCTGTTCGCTCGGATCTGTGCGCTCTCCCTTTGCGATCCGATGAGTCACTGAACCGTTCAAAACATGTGGTTCACTAAAATGAATGATTCGGATCGGATCCGTTCACTGAAATGAACCGTTTTGCCCATCTCTAGTGTGAATTATATCAATAATCTCCAGAGAAATTCCACAGGAGAGAAATTCATGGAAAAATCCTCTATGGGATTAATGCAAAATGTATGATTGAGTCTTTGAATAATTGTTAGGAGCAGTATATATAGAAAAATCTTGTGGATTTCTCTAGTACCAGTTAATGAAATATGAAAAAAAACCTCAAAAACATTTTATGAATTGGAATTGTGATTCCTGAAATTTTGAACCAAAGTAAATATTAGAACAAGAGATGGGCAACACCCCCACGAATCATTTCAAAGAATCAATTGAAAATGAGAGGACGAATCATGGTCCTTTTCAACGGAGTCGTGATTCACTAGAACAACAAACTTTGAGAATGAACTTAAAAAATTTTAAGAGATAATAGTTTTGAGTAAGGTTTATCATCCTTATGTATAGTTAATTTTTGATTTTATAAAATGGATCACTGGATCCAAATAATCGACTTTTGTGAGTGGATCATCTACGCCTCGCTTCCTTAATTGAAACATTTTGCCCATCTGTAATTAGAACGTTTTAGATTATATTACATTTTATTTCAATTTACACAAAAAATCTTGTATGAAATATTGTACGCAAGCTCCATACTGAAGCCAACTTGTTAATTTAAAAAAAGTATCGACATGGCTATCCAAATGAGACCCATAAAATCCATGTTCCAAAATGAGACCAGAAAGCTGCTTACTTAAAGGAGCCATTCGTCGTTCAACTCTATTGTATGCACTTCTTCCTGGAGCATTAGTAGAAATGAAAATTGCATCCAGATTGTGCTGTATGAAATGATGAATAGCCACAATTCTAAGCAACAACCTTCTGATAGCAAGGATTTTCATCTGGACCCCCATCAGATACGATAACATGAACTGGTTCAACCTCTTCACCATTCTTCGCAAAATCTTCGAACTCATGTAGATCGAGGAGCCACGTATAGTCATAACCATGAGAATTTGCTGTAGACGAACAGTGCTTGGCTGACCTTATAGCAATGTAGGTTGGACCACTATATACAACTGCTACCGCTTTTCCCATGGCGTCTGGTTGGATTTTTACGGCAGCATAAATTGACGGAATTAACTTATCGTTGGTAGTTCGACCGTAGTTCCTTGTTGGTTTTTACATGTCGTAATCCCTCAGAAGAGTTGGCACGTTTAGGAAGGTACATCGCACTTCTGCTGATCTCAAATCCATGACGATTGACAGCTTTGGTTAGATCACTCAACGTTCGCACACTTCTATAACTTTCGTCCTGACGATGATCATGGGCAGCCGAGCCATAAAGAGCAATTTCTACGATGGCTTTCAACAACTCTGGTTGCATGTCCTCCACGCGTGGCCGTCCAGCAGTTGCCTGTAGGTTGAGTTTTGATTTCGCTTCCGGGATTTTCTCGCACAGTTCTTTGACGGATTGCTTCAAATCGTCGCGAAGCCTTTGTGATCGCATTTGATCGCCAATTTTCTTTTTAAAATCGGTCTGCAGAACTTTTTTGTTTTCTTTCAGTCGGTGCATCCGTTGTCGATCGTCTTCCGTCAGCAAATTTCATTCTTTCCTTCCAAAAAACGCAAAAGCTCTTGGTTGATATCAGCGAGTACTCATCCGTTCCTGCGCAGGTGCTGGTCGTTCAGGAGCAAGACCGGATGAGGTGAAAGGTTCAGCCGATGGTAATGTTGGTTTGACATTCTCAAGGCACACTTGAGATTCATTGATATTCCTCTCAAACGTATCTGCATCCGACTTAGCTTTGCACCATATTTCATTCACTTCCTGCTGGATTCGATGCTTCGGTTTTAAATGGTTCGCTATCTCATACCATGAATACAATTTTTGTGCAGCGCAGCACGATACATTTTTCTGTTGTAAAAATATGATTTTGGGGTAAAAACTGTTAGAAGTTGAAAATGATTAAGGTGAGATGAATCGAAGCCAAACTTCAAATTTTCAAGAGCACGGATCTGGAGAACCAATCATCCGTTTAAGCTGAAAACCTAATCGATTGGTCACTAGCTGGTGGTGACCAATCGATTAGGTCGGTCTTCAGCTCAAACGTGTGTTAGGTTCTCCAGATCCGTGCTCTTGAAAATTTGAAGTTTGGCTTCGATTCATCTTCAATTTAACTAACTCTACTTTTTTTCCGGATGATTTTTACGACAAAACACAGGTTCAGACTTTCTACGCTCACTCAACCAAAACAAATGCTGCTGATGGCATCGATCCTAGCACAACATATAAAATATTCCTATAACGACATGCCTGGCTAACTACAGTCATCTCTCCCTTACTCGATATTTAAGGGACCATCAAGTTAGGGAGGTATCGAGTTACAGAACACAAAAGCAGTGTAATTGCGTTCCAAGGGACCATCGAGTTAGCCATGAAAACCAATTTTTACTATGGTTCTCTTACTCGATATCGAGATACGGAATATCGAGTAAGGGAGAGTTATCTGTATAATGGTTTTTGTCGTATTTTATTTTCAAGAAACGATGATTATACTCTATTAAACAACATTTCATTCAATATTTTGTAAGTGTGAACATTGTTGATACATAATTTGGTACTTTGAAAAATATTCGTAAATAGGGAACAGCAATAAATGAGAAGGACATTTTGTATTATTGCATCAGGTATTATTTGTTGTGTGTCTTAGTCACTCATATATTTTCGATTCTATACATCTTATACGCGCATTTAAAAGTTGAGTGCATTGCAGATCGCATTGAGAAACATGCAAACAATCGTTATATATAACTAGCTTACCGTGGACCCCTACCCCCCTATCGTCACACATTGTCACAAATTGCCAAACATCCCCCTCCCCCCTTAAAGGCTCATTCAAAGTTCATTTAAGCACGGTCCCTTAGATAGTAATTGCAGAGAGCACTTGCTACTCCAGCATTCACTCCAGCATATAAACATAAAGCTCTAAAGAATAGCCAATGCAAAAAAGAAGGAAAAATCTCCTATGACCTACTAGATTCAAAACCACTAATGCGGTAAACCTCGAAAGAAAATTCTATAATAAATGAGTGACTAATTTCTGGATCCTGTAAAGTTTTGAAAGATCTGGCCTAACAAACATTGGCCCAACGTAGATTGGCCTGATGACCTGGCACTGAGTATGCCACTATAGTGGCCTTCAAATTTTAACGTTTCGTGCAAAAATGGTTTACAGCCCAATCAGAGTATATAATGATTATATTGCGTGATATTTGTGAATTAACTGAGGTCGTTTGTTCCCCAGATAAAAATCCTGACTACGCCTATGAGTATCATCGTACTCTATTTGCTCTCTGGTTAAGTATGTTGTACCCCAACAGATAGCCACAAACACTATTTATTTATCTTCTCCTAGCTGTCAATCGCCGACTAGTGAAACCATCTATCACGTGTCTCATCGTTAGCGAAGACGCCACAAGCATCTTCCAATCTGAATCCGTTACGTAATGGACTCCACTACGCGAATGGCTAGCAACGATGACCGTTAGGCTAATCTCTCACTTTGGAGATGGACTTATTGGCATTGCTTCAGGTAATTGTGTTCGACACAGTCCCGCACTTTAGTAGGACGACAAATGAGGACAATTAGAAGGGGCAATTACATCAAACCGTCATGACTTAATAACACCATCGTCACATCGCCGGCCTTTTGGTCCAACGGTTCGCCAGAATTATCTGATTTTGGGTTCCATCGTTAAGCTGGATGCTTGGCCTCTCCACTGGCCTCATAAAAAAAATCTGCAGCATCAACTCGTGCATTATGCAACGCCATGCAGTGTTAACAGGTGTCGCGATGCGATGAAACGAAACTTGATTGCTCCTTCATAAAAAAAACTGCAACTATTTATGGATGCTGTTTTGTGTGAATTTTTAACCGGTGAAGCGAGAGAGACCTCATCGATTATGCGCACGGAATACGAATTAGGAGACTTCATCTCCAGTGAACAGATAAAAAGTTAATGAACTTTCAACTCAATAAGTGCGTTTAAATATTTTGCAGTAATTATTATACCTGATACAATGAGCGTAGTCAGAAGGAGACATTGGACATCCCCTCCCTTACACATTAAAAATGATTCTAAAACAACTGATTTTATATGGATAATAATCTAATAATTAAGCTATGCAGACGAAATGATTGCGTATTAATAAAATTCTTGAGAAGTTCTTGAAGTCATTCAAACACCAGAATCTTTACGAAAGATTTAATCAGAAATCATATTGGGTAACTCGGTGTAATACTTACGCAGCGGAACAATACGCCCCTCTTCATTTTCTAGGGATTACGGCTTCTTTTACATGTTAATTTGATTACATATCTTAAATATTTGCGAAAAAATGATGTTGCGCATATATGTTCTTTGAGAAGTATAAACAATCAATAGATATTCCAAAATATCTAAAATCAGGTTTTTGGTTTAAAATTTTTCTGTCGATAAGCAAGCCTCAGGATGGATGAAGCCCATTTTTATCATTCTACTTATTACAAAAACTTTCACCGGAAGACGAAAAGGGTCCATTACCTTTTAAGCTTAGCAGGTGGTGGAATTATCCTTGGAAACATTTCAACAACGTTGTGGACCTTTTTTCTATGAGAGGGGCATATTGCCCGGGTGGTTTTGAAACGTAAACATTTATACCTTTGACGAAAAACATCTTGTACACTTTTTATAAGCAACCTGCAAAGAGAAAGTTGCGTGCAGAGTATGACCAACTAAATAAGTAACAACTTGACATTTAAAACTTAAGAAGTGATGCATTTGCTACTGCGATAGAGCAGTTTTTCCTTAAGGGGAGGCGTATTACACCTTTTTACCTTAATGATATTGTCAACATGCAACCTGTTGGAAATTCGTAGCTATATTCTTCAAGGCTCCTCCAGTAGTTAATCTTAATCTACGGAAGAAGTTCAAACGAATTCCACTGTCTGCATGAGTGCTTGCAAAATATCCTGGAATCTTTACTGGAAGATTACTTTCAGATAGACTATATGTCATTCTGTTAAAAAAAAATTTCAAACGCCTGTTCAGAGAATGTATGCAGAAATTAAGTAATCCTTCAATCTTCTTAAAAAATCCAAATAAATTTCTTTTGGAGGAATCTTATTATATAATCCAATAAGACTTCTAAGGTTCATTTCGGGAGAGGCAACGTCCAGCGTGTCCAGTCAAAGGGACCTTGGGGGGGGATTGAACAAAGTCGTGATTTTCGCTACTGATACTTTTCCTTGGAAATATTCAGATAATTCGAGGGTTTCTAGAACAAGAGTTGTCTGCTTTTCATAAAAGCCAGAACAGAACAGAAATAGCTCGTCAAACTGATTTTTGCGGCTTGTTTTATTTTTTTGTCGAAAACGACTCTAAATTCTTATGACTTTTGTTACGAAATAAGAATGGTAAAAACAAAGAATTTCCACCCGAACAGTTCTCAACCTACACCCATAAATGCCGTTGCCTCCCAATCGACAACTCAACGCCTTCGCTCGCTTGTTTAAAACCTCACTAAAGTCACAATCATGCCATTAGCGAGATGATTGATTGATCTTTTGCCTCTATTACGGAACAATATTGATCATAAATCTATGCTCCATACCCAATAGCTTGTAGTTACTACAAAAAAAAAACAAAAACAGACAACACAAGCGGCACAATCGTAAATTGCTACTGAATGCATGCCAGATCCTCTCACCTTTTGCGCTGCACTGCTGCTAGTAGCTAAGTACGAACAGGTTGGCCGGTTGATTACCGAGGACTTCATCGTTTGACTGGCGCTCAGCTGGTGGGCTAGTGGCAAAAACTAGGTGGAAATCGTAAATTTCATCTTTCACGCTACATAACTTAGCCATGGTCTGAGCATACTGAGGGGTTTTTAACCTGTCAGACGGTCGTCAATCATTTTGCGTGCCTCGGTAGGGCCCCTCGCCCCCCAGTTATCAGAGAATCGATTTTTTTTAATGTAATACAGTTTTAGTAAAAGTATCTGTTTCCTTAAAATAGTTAAAATTACTTCTTGTTAAGTTCCTCAAGCCTCAAAGAATAATATATAATTTGCTAACCTTATTAGGCCCGTTTTCCAAACAGTTCATTCTATGTTCTATAATGAACTTAATGACGGTTTCAAGAAATGTATTCATGTATACACCACTGTATGGTCTGCAAATTAACTAAACTTCCGTTTTGGTATTGCAAGAACCATTCATACACTTTCTACATTCTTGTCTTGGAGGGCAACGTGATGTAGTTGGCTACACGTTCGCTTCATATGCGGATCGTGATGGGTTTGATTACCTAATTTCTCACTGGTTTCTTTGATGTTTAGATAAAATTTAAAGTATGATTTATCAACTTTTTTTGTGATATAATCCACTAAGCATTGCATGGACTTTAAATTTAATTTTAGATATTATTAGGTTGAAATTTCACGATTAAATTTAGAATGAATCGATTTTTTCCACATACTTGCAGTCTCCATACAAAATTCTTCGTTTCTCCTATATGGCAAAAAAACAATACTTTGCAAAACCATCAAAAAATATTTTTTTGCAATTCCATTGCAAATCAGCCTACTATTTATTAACAGAATGGACCACATAATGGCCTACTTTTCCTACCACATAAAACAATGCTGAAAAGTACTACTTTTCAACATTGAAACCGGTGCTGAAAAGTATCACTTTTCAGTTCTGTTTTTGAAGTTGCCAAAATAATATCTGTGTGAGTTCATACACCATTCGTTAAATTACTCTGGATTTCATAATGAGGAGAGTCAACTAGCTCCTGTTTCTACATCCGTCAGATGATCCAAAATCCGATGCAGGTAAGAGATTTTGAATTGGAATCAGACGTAGAGAAGAATCAGCAGACGTAGAGGAGGCTCACTCTCACCGGTTCACTCTCTGAAAAGTCGTGTTTTTCAGGCGGTCATTTATGTGAGCAGTTCGGCACATGAAGAATTAAGAGAATATAAATAAAGTACCTAGATAATTTTGTACGGCGTCTTACCTGGTTTGTCTTGGAATGTAGAGTGTAGACCGTATAGACCAGCAATGAAGGCGTGAACATTTGTGACAGACACTCAACTGTATCAAAGCCTACGTGATCAAAAAAACAGTAAGCTCTTACTACGCATGGATTGCCATGTGGATTCTATTGAAACATGTTTATGTTCTTAGAAGTAATCCAACTTCAACATCATTTTCCGTAATTGCAAAGAATTTTGTATGGAACTCGTTGCAAAACTCGATTTTTTTCAGTACTCGTCGTAATTATCCAATTCGGCAAGCCTCGTTGGATAAATGTACAACTCGTGCTGAAAAAATCATTTTGCATCTTGTTGCATAAATAACTATTTAAACATCGAAAGTATTATGAACTTATAATAAATCTTCGAGCTGTTTTTCATCTACTTATTATGAACTTAGTTGATGAGTATTGTTATACACATGATGTTTGAATACTGTTGCGAATTCAGCAAATAAATTGCTATACAAGCTGGCAAACTTGCATGTAATTTGGCTGAAATAGTCAAATTTTGCATTGTCAACAGCCAATATCTCAAAAACTAGACGTACTATGATATTTTTGAAAACAGTAATGGGTTAATTAATTAAATAACGGTATGCTGGTGCTTGAGACAAAAACGTGTTCCACAGTGTAATGTATTGAACATTTTCAACGCTATAGTATTAGCATAGCATATTATAGCCGACTTACAAATCGTGAGAGGTTGTACAAGGCTCAGCTCTATCTGTTTTGAGAAGCCTATATGTAGTGTCGCAAAAAAAAACCTTTGGGATGATCGTATTTTTCTACATAATAGAAATAAACCAAACAATGTGATGCTAGTACACCTGGCTACATCCCTATAATCGCTGATCAAGGGAAGGAATGGTAGTTCAAAATCTCTGGACCTCAAGGCATCCAATAAGTTGTCAGATTTCTAAATAAGTCCAAAGAACTCTAAAAATTTTCAAAGTATTTCAATTATTATTATTATCTTTGTTTAAGAGATTTTCAGCCCTAGGCTGATTCACCTCAAGTATTCAAAAAAAATCTGGGTGTTCTTGTAGAATCTTGAGGATTATCCATGGTTTTCCAAACAGTTTTCGAAGTTTTCGCCAGTTTTCGAAGGGTTCTTATGGATTCCCAATGCACATTTTCCTAAAAAATCAGTATTTCGAATATATACTACAAACAAGTCTCTTACTCTGCTCTTTCGCTGCAAAGTGGAATATGAGCTTATGATGATTATTATCCTTCACAATTTTTGTCAGATACAATATTGGACAAAACATTTGCAACTTTCTCGGTATTCCACTCAAAATAATCATCTTTGGTAGGCTAGATCTCAGTGGTTTTTAGACATTTAACACGTCAGAGGTAACTTGAATTGCAACATATATTTTAACGCATTTTCCGATCACGAGTTTAATTGTGATAAAGGTTTCACTTAAGTCAATTTTTTGGATGATTGGAAAAATCGATCAAAAATATATGGTTTTTTTTCTACCTACCTACTACCCGCTTGAAAAAATTCAATTCAATTCGCGGGGAACGTGCCTTTGGAGCCGGTCTTGTGATACATAATGCCCAATTGGTACAGATCCTGCTTATAATATAGCACTTCCATAGTTTTGAGCTAAAACATTCCTTTACCGCAAGATAAATTTTGTATGTTGCATGGCAAACACGAAGATATTCTAAACTTTGGAAAATTGAAAGAATATCAAACCCGAAATGATTCTCGACCAGCGGAATCCGAAACCCACCATCCATAGCACGGTCTTGCTGAATAACTGAACGTTTACCACCTCGATTATATGAGCCTTAAATCTTCTTAGCGTAATTCCCAATTCACTTGAATCAAAAATGTCAGAGGCTCATCTCAAGTGAATTTCAGTGCAATTTGTCCCAATGACGTGGACTTCTTCAAAATTACGCTTAATTATAAAAAAAATGTCAAACGCTCAAAATTCCTTTCACCATATTAAGTGGACAAATGTCACTTTCACTTCGGCGTTTTATTGCCGTCGCATCTTCTCTCCAAAGATGCCAAATGTCCTCTGTCATTTTTCGAATGCTTCGCATGCAAAACACGTTTTATAATGAGATGCTTTCCATATTGGTCACACTTGAATTCGCGCGACAAAGAAAATAAGTTGAAGTTGCGTCACTTCACTCCGCGGCTGATGAGTGTGTCACGACGCAAAATCAAACTACTGATGGAACATTTCGATCCAACAAGGTCCGAATTGGCCGGTGGCAATTGGTGGTTCGAGAAGTATTATTTAATCAGATTCCGTTTAATTATGAAAGCTAATCGCTATACTTACGCGAAACACGTGAAATGGAAAAAAAAGTCCATAAAATGGTCTCGTGAAGGTCCATCCCTCGTTTTATGGTCCAATCTACAAGTAATGTGTGCGAAGCCGCGAGCGTGAGTTGCTTTGGAGAGACCAGTTAAAAGTGAAGATTCATTAGATTAATTGCAGACACGCATCTTCGCGCGCTCGTAACTCCGGTTTCCGATTCTTGACTTTCAGTAGGAGGGTGAGTAAAAGCTAAGGGTGTACGATATTTTGAATGATTCCGTAAATACCGCGTAAAATAAACAAAATTTCCAGGATTTTCTTTTTAATGTCTAGAACTAGATGATCCATCCAGCAATCGTGAATTCGAATCTCATTATTCGAGGAACATTACGTTATAAAAAATGTCTTAACTACAATAGGCATAAAATATCTTCGTGATTGCCATAAGATAAATAAATGCAAAACTGATCTAACAGCTCAATATTTGGGAATTGTTCATAAGAACATTAAGCCAAGAAACAGGCTCAGTCTCAGTGAGGACAAGAACACTATTGAGAGAAAGAAAAATTAATATTTCACGTTAAGAAACGAAGTTTGTTATAAACTGTTTCGACTCATCTTCAATTTTGTTTTGATAATTACATAAAGTGAGTTTCGACTGAAATTCGAAGTTTTACATTTTTTGTACTATTATAGCTTTATTTATTTACAAACAGTTATTTCATAATTTGTTCTAAAATACAATTTCTTTGATTGATGGGTCAAGTTTTCTTAAAGAATATCTATCGGATTCCCACAGAATTCCCATTGGAATTTTCACAGGATGTTCCGGGGAAATTCACGAGATACCAAAAGAATTCTTACATGATTCCCACATCATTCATACAGAATGCCTGAGGATTTCGTTTCCCATATAAATCTCACAGCATTCACGCAGAACTCACACCGGATCAGTACTCCGCAGTATTCTCGAGATATTTTCACCGAGCTACAACATAACTCCCAATTGATTATCATAGTATTGCCGCTAGATGCCGCAACGGTTCCACTGGAATTCCATTGTATTTTCACACTATTTTTTTTTAGAACTCCTTAAGCTTTCCACAAGAATCCACAAGAATTCCCACATAATTCATCATAGGCATTCTCATATAATCCTCACAGAACTTGCGAAGGATTCCCTGAGAATTTCCGAATGATTTCCACAGCATTCTCACAAGAATATCAGAATTCTTACGGTTTACATTGTTTTTGCGCAGTATTCTCACTAAATTTGAACAGTATTTCCATTGGATGACATTTGGATCTCAGGATTCCCATTTTACCATTCCCAATGGAATATCAGAATCTACTTTGGGATGCCAGAATCAGGCTAGACAATCGACACCGTTAAATGGAAAATGTCGGTGACGAAACTAGAAGAAGCATCGTCATCGTCACTTAACTAGCGTTGGATGACGATTTGCCGCAGAGATCCGGTCACATAGGTGATGGATAAATCCGATTCCTTCGTTACGGGTGAATCTTTGATCGGGAACACTGAGCCGACTAAAAATATGAATCGTGTCTTTGACAGATTAAAAGCATATTTTTGAAAAAATGAAACAAAACAACAAAACGCGTCTGGAATCGAACAAACAATTTCTGAATCGTCAACTCCACGCGCTTAACAACAGAGCTATTGTAGAATCATGAGGAGAGCGTGTTCATTTGCCAATGGACCAATGCACGCGTTCATTCTTTGACGTTTTAGCGGTGCCGTGTTATTTATGTTACCATGGAAACAAGTGAATTCGGCACCGCTCAAACGTCAAATTCGTGAACTCGTGCATCGGTCCATACAGTCGCCTCTCCAGTCTCCACATCTTCTTCTTTTTGGCGTTACGTCCCCACTGGGACAGAGCCTGCTTCTCAGCTCAGTGTTCTTATGAGCACTTCCACAGTTATTAACTGAGAGCTTACTATACCAATGACCATTTTTGCATGTGTATATCGTGTGGCAGGTTCGATTATACTCTATCCAGCTTTTTACGCTAGCCTGCTATAATATTTGGAACACCCCTTTCTGACATGTCTAGCATACACCACAATTTTTATAGCTCAATCTTAGTAAGCTACGGGAAAATGAAAATTTCTAATGTTGACGATGTGGTGTCAGAGTTTTTCCACTCTTATTGTCTAAAAACCAAAATTACTACCAATTTTTCTAATACTTTTTCTATCTGTTTTAGGTTAAAATGAAGCGGGAATAAGTGCCTAACTAACTGAAATGCCGATCTAAACTGAAATTAGACGAAGACAAATTAAGTAATTGATTTCAGTTAAAGATTTCACTCGGCAGTAGCCCCTCAGCAACTCAATGCATAGCTAGCCACATCCAAACTACAAATCAATGTCCTTCAATATTACAATGTCCTTCAAATGGCATGATTAACCTTGAACTTCGCAAAAGCCGATCCAGTAAGTAGCCAGGACAAGCCTGCCAAACGTTTTTGAATCGCAGTAAAAACTTCTGAAGAATATTGTCGGATGGGTAAACAAATTGAGTGCATGAGCAATTCGGCTTTTTCAAAATTTTCGTAGAACTACATAAATCTAGAGTTTTGTAAAAGTTCAGCGCAAAATTTTGTAAGATCTTGATTTTTGTGTCGAATGTTGGTGCTACAAAGACTCCTGTCCTATATTGTCATAGAATCCTGCCTATTTTTGCGTAAAAATCCTTCCCAAGACATTGCAAGACTTCTTCCTCCTCTTCAAGGATTCCTCTCAGTATTGAGGTAGGTTCATGCTCAGGATTTTATGAATTCTATCCTCCCTCTCGTTAGTTTTAGTAAGAATGTGTCTAGCCAATATGACCTTTTCACAACATTTGTTTCAAAAGCATGTTTAAAAAGCCATTTTGTCAACTCATTTTTTGACGAAGCTCTCCATTGACCCAATAGTAAATAATAAATCTGCTGGAATTGTCAAATATTTTCAGATACATATTAAAAATTCCATTGCTGCGTCAAACATTTGCCTTATTGTTACGCCCAGCGCTCATAAGGAAGAAGATTCTCTGAAATAGGCACCTAAAATGAGATAAGAACCATTTTAAACGAATATATTTAATAAGTATATAAAAATCAAATAACGAAAAACACATCACAACATTGGAATGAAAATTTTTGACATTTCAATCAACAAACGCAAAAGTTTGCCTACTAAGACCAAACTATAAAATCTGTTGGCAAAAAATGCCAAACCTGAATCACCCCTTGCTGTTTTATAGCTAGCGTAAAAAGCTGGATGCCCTGGGAGGTCGAGAAAATTTCCAACCCGAAAAGATTCTCGACCGGTGGGATTCGAACCCACGACCCTCAGCTTGGTCTTGCTGAATAGCTGCGCGTTTACCGCTACGGCTATCTGGGCCCCAGTCTCCACACCTCGATATCGAAGGGACCATTGAGATAGGGAGAGATCGAGACAATGAACAATTTTTTATTGAATACTAGATTGAAAAATACTCCGTTACGAAGAAAATAATAAACAATCAGATATCATTGCACGTTTCTTATTTACTTTGAACTCCAAAAATTTCATCTAGTAACCTTCGATATTGGTCATATCGACATACAGAGAGATAATTGGGAACGAAAAATCAACAGGAACTCATCGAGAAATGGAGATATCGAGATAAGGAGGATATCGAGATGTGGAGAGAGAAATTGTATGCAGAAATCATCGACATAGGGAGAGATATCGAGATGTAGAACATCGAGATGTGGAGAGACGACTGTACAAGCAATTATGTGATGGCATTCGTTGATTGGTGTGAAGCTAGCAAATAGGGTAGATGTACCAATAGTGGAGGTACTAAGCACGACTGAACTTCATTAAACCGCTTTAATTCAAGAAGCGCAATTAATGTACATGTTAATGTTGTAACGGGAAGTAACGACCATTGACTTAATGAGAAAAATGATTTCATCGCAGTAATCCACGGCATGTCTGTGCCAGTGTACTAATACTGGCAGAGGAAAAGACAATGAATTTCCCGCAGAAGCTTCCAAGTTAATCAAAAACAATTGAAAAACTATGTACTTTTCCTTTTTTTTATAAATACACGTGTTATCTCTGGGCTGATGTGCTTAGGTAGCCATGACTTTTGTGAGTTGAACATGTATGAATATTCAATAAATATGGATTTTTCTCATATCGTCTATTAGTAAAATCGATTTTAAACGAGATAGAAAAATATCATCTTCTCCAAATTTTGCTCACAGGTACTTGAAAGACTGCAAAATCATTTAGTGGGAAAATATATTTTTTGAGGTGCTCATAGTTGAGATACAAGGCATACAAAATAACTAATTTTAAGAAGAAAAACTCAAATAACATGAAAACCATAAGAAATACAACTTTGGTATGTTCAGCAAAGTTGTAGCAAACGATGAGTGTAAAAACTTTGTAGAACATAGTAGGCTAATAAAACTGAAAAATAAAACACTTAGGAGCAAAAAACGATTTTTTATTCAAAATACTTAATTATCTCGGCTCTTAAGCAAAACCGAGAAAAAGTTTGTTCGGCAAAGTTGTTTCTATGATCATTTGCTACAACTTTGCTGAACATACCAACTTACGATTCGTTAAAATAAAAAAAGTTGGCGTATACGTCACTCTTGCGATCACCGTAAAAATTTTTTTGATCCGTACATTTTGTAGTACTGAAAATTCTGAACATATTCTCAGAAGAAACTATGGCTCTAAAATCAATAAATCTTGACGAAAACCTCATGTCCGCCTAAATTAGCTTCCTGGACCAGTGTGCAATGGTACCCGAGGAGGAACAAATAACTCCCCAATAACTTATGCATACCATTTTTTGGTATCATACCAAAATTAGGTATTATTCAGTTGTTAATACTTCAATTTGGTATTATAATGGTATTGAAAAAAATTTTTAAAACAATTAAGAATACCTCATTGAGGTATTAAACAGCTATTGAGGTCTGCTGGAGGTATTGAACTATAATTGAAAAATTTCATTTTTATATGAAAATCCATCAAGTATTATTGAGGTATTACAATACCTGATCTAGTTATCAGTTTGGTGTTCGTAGAATATGCTTGAGATATTATTTGAGGTATTTTACCTCTTATGCAGGGCTAATTCATACCTCATTCAGGTATGCAGTATTGGAAATTGTCTGGTATGGAATACCTCAATTTGGTATTCAGTAGTTATTTTCTTCTGCTCGGGTATTTACTCTATGAGATGAACGATTTTCTAAATCATGTTCTACGATTTTAACGTATATGACGAGTACAATCAATGCGAACATCATTTTTTTTACAACAATCAATCGTTTGTGTTTTGTTCGAGTCTAGTGAATAATAGGAATTTTATATTGAGTGAACAAATCTGGCCATCTTCGATTTTGACGCCATCTTGGTTTTTAAGCAGTAGAGTGAGTGTTCAACTTTGTTAGCATTCTACATGTTGAATTTCGAGGCTAGCACTTATACATGTGACGCATACTAATTCTTCTTTTTTCCGGCGTTACATCTCTACTGAACCTGCTACTCAGCTCAATCAGTTATAAAAAAGTTCTTGGGCTTGATTTTATTGGCATTACGTCCTCACTGGGACAGAGCCTGCTTCTGAGCTTAGTGTTCTTATGAGCACATCCACAGTTATTAACTGAGAGCTTTCTTTGCCAAAGTTGCCATTTTCGCATTCGTATGACAGGTACGATGATACTCTATGCCCAGGGAAGTCAATGAAATTTCAATTGCGAAAACATCCTGGACCGACCGGGAATCGAACCCAGGCACCTTCAGCATGGCTTTGCTTTGTAGCCGCGGACTCTAACCACTCGGCTAAGGAAGACCCATTGGCTGCAATTTTTATTGGCTGGTTTTATTGGCTATAATGTGAAAAACTAACGAAGACGAATCAAAGCAACACCTCAAATTTGCAAGAGCATACATTCAGAAATCAAACCATTTTTTGCTGAATATTTTATTGATAGTTTATCACAAGAAAGACGCCAATCAATCACATGATTGGCGTACATAATAGTTCTTTATAATAGGTCTCGGCACTGTTCCGATGTTACATGTAATTTTGATGTTAACTGGCCTTGCTGTTCATAAGTTTCAATATAAGATGATAGAATGAGACAGATCACGTATATGCATATTGAGATAATTCAAAAAGAGGACACAAATGGACACTTTTCAGATCTGGTTTTGCAGAAATGGTCATATCTATGGCGAATTTCAAAGGATTTTGCCCAGATTTTGACATCCGTCTTCATATTAGTTTCATTTTATAAGAAAAATACCAACAAAAATGAGAATTCATACCAACCGAATATTACAGCGACGAAAAATTTTAAATCTATTACAACTCCGATGGCCTGTGATAATCATGTTCAGTCAGTTTATTTTATGAAAATAGACCTAATATCCGCAAAATGCTTCTGGACGCATTAAATTTCATCGATTTTCAAGTGAGCTATGCATGTGTAAATTTTGACAAAATTACAGCTATCTCAATATTTTTGTCTAACAATGGAAAAAACTATTCTGAGAACTTTTCGCGTAACAGCACAAATTGCAACGAACAATAGCTCAAATTATAGCCCATGGAATGAATTTTGAATTTTAATCAAATTCCGTGCCATATCGAGCTACACGAAACATTAACATATTTTGTTCCATTTCTGTATTATCAGTGTTAGAAATTTCATAGGGTATATCGCATACCCTTAAAGTGATTTATATATGATTCCAATAGTGCTATATCCGTGAGAGTTTTTATGGTTAAAATATGTAACAAAACCATGAAGCTAAAATGAAATTCAACGAAGAGAATTACTATAATTGTTACGACCACATCCTCTGTGTGCACAAAATACAACTTCACACAGCCAATCAACATGAACAACCCTAACAAAACTTTCCACATGGAAAGATTGATGCGTGATCGTCCTTGATCTCGGAATCACCATCAATCGGCCGCCGGTTGGTTGGTCCTATTTGAACAGCTGTGAACTATTACCGGTGGGGTTCTTTGTGCTGTGTCTTATGTTTTAGCGTGCGTTCATGGTTGCATTTGATTGCAACAACATTGGCCAGCGGTCGCGACTGCTCAGCTAGAAGTTGGCTTAGATGCCTAGATCAGGTTGAACATTGCATCAACATAATTGCTTATTTACGCAGCTAGTTTCAACTTAATGGGATTGGTAAACGACTTGTTGCGATGGGGAAGTAAGTCTATGAAATTTAGAGAGGTTGTTCAATGAGCATGCTTTGTATGAACTTTTATGACACACTTAGATTCTATCTAAATCTGTGTGTAAGAAAATATTAAATAAGCTACCATTCAAAATGATTGGCAAACGTTTACCATACTGTACTTTTATCACCTTGGACATTTTCGCAAGAACGGTGGTACAAGCACACCAAAACCTTGTTTTACATAGTGTTTTTAACGCTATTCTATTTAAATAACTTGTGTATGAGCTTCACTAATTGTATATTGTATACAATAATCATGGCCGCATTTATGAAGGGGCGAGGGGGGCATGGCCCCCACAATTTTTTCTGCACTGTTAAAAATATTAGTCAGAACGTTTTTGAAACCAGCTTCTGAAAATCAGAACAAACGATGTGAGAAATTCAAAGAGGTTCCATAAATTCATGTTGCATTAATGAGTAACGGCTATGATATTTACCTTACTTTTCCAAATGTAATGCAGGCTTTTTAGGATGACTCATTGCGCATGCTTCAATCGATAGTTATTTTGTGTCTCTGCAGATTTATAAGGAATATCAATATATTTAGATATAGTATTGTCGATTTCACTACAATTTGGATCGCCACGAAAGTGTGCACGCTCCTTCAAAGTTTGATAGCAGCTCAGGGTAACGTCGAATCATGATGCTGTCTTCGGTGCACTTATTCCTTATAGTTCAAGGAACAAGTGTACTGAACACGTCGAGATGATCCGAAGCAAACGTGCACTTTTATCACACTTTTTCAGCACTCTGCAACTTTTGTGATAGTCCATTTTGGGGTGAAGTGCGCAATGTAAACATACAACTTTTAATCCTTAACAATTAATAAATCAACAACGAAACACAACACACTAGACTCCTTTTACCGTAATTCGTTAATTTCACCGTAATCAACAGCCGAACAGTTCGGTAATATAAAAGAACTTTGTTCTATCACAGTTTTACAAATCCCGGTGAATTTTTACCGAAAATTGTAAAACTACTCCGGTAATTTATTTCACCGATCTTTTCAGTTGAAGAGATTACGGTGAATTTTACGGATTCCGACCAAATAATTTAAGTTTGAAGTATTTATTTGATCAAAATATCAATACTTCGTAGCATATAGAATGGATCTAAAGTGTGAGGCATATACAGCAATGGACAGAATAAAATACGCTTTGGCAGTTTTTTTTTATATAAAATGGTTAAGCTTGGAGGTCCACACTCCGGCTCTAAGTGGTCCAATTGATCTGAAATTTTCGACGCAGAAATAATATAAATTTCATTTAACTGAGAACACAAACTTTTGAATTATTGAAAATCTCCATATTTGCAAAAAATGGCATAATAAAACAATTCTCTACTAACTTGATGTATTAAATTTCACAATGTTGTTGAAGGACATATTGCTCTAAGTATTTCTATGTATGAGTTATTTCTTATTTAAAATTATATCAGTGTTGTTAAGCAGTTTCTAAGCAGTTCAAAACTGATTTGAAGTAATTAAAACACCTTGACCACAACAGTTTCTAGGGAAACTTTCTTTGAGTCTGTTCTAAAGCATTAAAAAGATGTCTGAGGTCCCCACAAATTTCTGGCCCGGGGCCCCCACATTTGTAAACCTGGCCCTGACAATAATATACTGTAAGTGACAAACTTCCTGTAACTCAGAATCTGATAGTCCGAAATAGTTGAAATTTTAATGACGACCTTCGAATAATCTAATGTTTTGTCTGTAATGGACTCGAATGCAATGTTTTTTTTTTTTTGTAAGAGTTCCAGGTTATTGTACGAAGACAAAAGTAAGCCGCTGAGAGATTTTTTTTATTAGGTTTTTGGTTTGTTCGGCAAAGTTATTCACTTTCAGAATTCTTTTTTATCATAATTTAACGTTAAGGTCCAAGTGGAAGTTTTTACAACTAGGGGAATTTACACTCCCGTGCAAAAGTTTTGCACGATACTCCATACTGAGGGGTGAATTCAAACTTTTGCACGATGACTTGACTGACTGTTTCATTTATTTTGAATACTTTCTAGATTTTTCCGCCGAAATTTCGTGGGGTCTCTTCAAAGAATATAAGATTACAATTCTAATGAAACTTTGATTTATAATTTTGGTCAATCCAATGCTGAGGAAATTAGATATGATTTTTCAGTGTGTTTTTTGAAAAATGTCAAAACTTTAAGTAAAAATTTAATATACAAAATTCAAAAATTGTTTTTGAAAAATACATACGAAGTAAGAATAACTCTTTGCCTTTCGAATGCGGCTTAAAGAGTTTCAATTGGACGTGTAATCACAGAGATATGGACAGAACACTTTTGTATGTTTTTGAGGGGGTGAACCCAAACTTATGCACGGGAGTGTACGTATTCTCTGCTGTTTAAGTCGATTCCACGCTTCTTATGCAATTTTCTCGAAAATCAGCAGTCAAATTACGTGCTTGTTTGTATACATTTATGCGCTGCTCAATCATCTATCGATTCACACAGCCTCGTTTTCTTCGGAAGATTTACCAAAAGAACAGCAAGTGAATCCTTTCGGCAGCTTCGAATCAGTCGCATGTTGAGGCGAATTCATTTGACATGATCACAACATTATGTTTGAATATGCATTCTATTCTTCTAAAAGAAGTGTGCTTAGAAATGAGGACCACGTGAGTTAAAATCGAATTCAGGTTAACTTTTTTGTTAATAGGTCCTCTCATGATGTTGCGTTAATGCGTCCTGTCTAGTTAATTGGAAGCCGTGAGTTCAATGCTCACCCAGAAGACGTGTGACTAGTTCGCAAATTTTACTTCAAATTGTTCACTCAACCCAATTGCAAAGTACATGTAATGTATACACAAGAAGTTACGCAAATTTATCAAATACACATTGTACAACATGGCATAAATGGAAGCAGGGGCGTTTCATCGTAATGCACGTGTTTTCACTATGATCGATGCGATGAGTTGGACTTCCTTCAAATGGGGTTTTAAACGCAAGTTCAGTTTTGGACATGTTATTCTACCAGAGTGTTCTTTGATCATGTTTTTAAGGACATCGACACGTTAATGCTTTCAATGGACGATTTGCCCTTTGAAGGAAGCACCACACTAGACAACGGACTAGCATGCAACGCACAGCGGCACAGTCGAGATACTTTCCTGACGAAAAGTTTTCCGACCTGAAGCGGGAATCGAACCCACGCTCCTTGACACGATCCGGCTAAATGATTGGTAACACTAACCGCACGGCCATGAAGCCCACTAATGTTTTTACATCTTTAGCAACAAAAATTGGTAAAACTAAGCATGCGGAAAAAGACTGGAAATAAAAGGTCTGTCCCGGGGCTTTGAGAGTCAACAGAACCCAACGTAGTACCACAGACAGGGATGGGAAAAATACTGTAGCAACAAACAAAAACATGAGAGGGGTTCCAATAAATTGGTCAGATGAAGTTAAGTATCTAGGGCTCATGCTAGATAAGAATTTAACTTTCAAAAATCACATTGAGGGCATTCAAGCCAAATGTAACAAATATGTAAAATGTTTCTATCCACTTATTAATAGAAAATCAAAACTTTGTCTAAGAACAAGCTTTTGATATTCAAACAAATTTTCAGGCCTGCCATGTTGTATGCTGTACCAATATGGACTAGTTGTTGTAATACCAGGAAGAAAACTCTGCAGAGAATTCAAAATAAAATTTTGAAAATGATTCTGAGGCTTCCTCCCTGGTATAGTACCAATGAGTTACATAGAATATCCAATGTTGAAACATTGGATCCAATGTCAAATAAAATATTCAATAATTTCAGGCAAAAATCGTTACAATCTTCTATTGCCACGATTAATGCGTTATATGTTTAGGTTAAGTTAGGTTAAGTATATTCAAAACGTTTTTTTTTCTCTCTTATAAGCAGGTGAAATCAACTCACCTGTAAAAAATCTGAACTGCTACGGCAAATGAAATGTAATATGTTGTTAACAAAATGTTAATAAAATCTTAGATTTGTTTTACCAAATTAGGATGATAGTGTTGTCTAATAACGCAGAACACCTAGATATAAGAAATAATGAATGTAATGATTGGAATGATACTAATAAAGAAATAAAAAAAACTGTAGCAAACATTTACCGCCTCTACATTTACATGTTTCAACACGACCATCAAAATCCAAAGCAAACCATGACCGTTCAAAACAAAAATATGTCACGGCTCTTCAAAACTGTAATCTTTTTCTTTCACAACGTTTTTCAGACCCAAATGCGAAATGACTCGAGCACAGTGGTGACACGATTTTTGCGGTTTTCGGGGTTTTGCATATTTTCTCGATAAAGGCAGCATGAAATTGAACTTGTTTATATGTATCGCAATGGAATGATAGTGATTTTGCTGTTGGAGCTAATAGATTTCAATTAGTTGAAAACATAAGCGATTGAATTGTTTAACATTTTTTTCAATCATTCACCTCGGAATGGCTGCCCAAAAACGACCATAGAGGAGATACAAAAACATTCGAGCAGTGTGTGCCAACTGTTCGGCAGCGCAACGTCTGATGGTATTAACCGATGCACAAGTTCACTAGTTTGACGTTTGAGCGGTGCTGAATTCACTTGTTTCCATGGTCACGTAAATAATACGGCACCGCTCAAACGTCAACGAGTGAACGCGTGCATTGGTCCATTGATGCTGCTGCTGCTTTGTGTTTTGGTTGACTGGTTTGCAGAATCGATGAATAATTCTTACTGTGGTTACTGTGGTGAATTGTGGTCACAGTTCCCAAGCCTGACCAGTGACCACAGGTGTCAACAGTGAAACGATTGCATTTTATATTGCCGAATTAATGTCAAATTCATGACAACCATATTTAAAATTTTTGGGATAACAGGTAATGTAAAATAAATATGGAGTTTTAAAGATAATTTACACCGTCTTCAGCCATAGGCTGCACAGACTGAACGATCACTAACATTAGGCAACAGACAACACGAAACACCCAGTAGCCCAGCGATGAATTTCTCGTTTGACGAAAAGTTTTCACTGACTGGAGCGAGAATCGAACCCACACCTCGTGGTCGGCTCTACCCCATTTGGCATAATGCCATCTGGCATAATGCCGTTTGGCATAATGTCATTTGGCATAATCGCCATTTGGCATAATAGCCATTTGGCATAACGGCCATCTGGCATAATTAAAAAAATATATATATTTTTCTCACACATTTCACATTTAACGTTCAACGCTCCGTCATTGTAATCATCGTCATCATCGAAACTTCCAAAGCAGTTTTTCTGTTCAAAACTGAAAATTATTCGATGAAAATGTGTTCACTGTGTATCAGTTGGAGAATAGAATACAGCGAACACATTTTCCTGTAAATTGTCTTGACTTTGAACGAAAAAACTGCTTTTGAAAATTCGGAAATCAATGACGGATCCTGCCTCCTTAAAGTGCTTGAAATGTTTGTCTAGGACAAGTCAAGGGACTAATATTGACAATGATCTTTAGTCCAAAGAAGTTAATGTGATGTAAGTACGAGGAAATACTTTAAGATAGGCTCGTCCAAATAGTGCGTTTGAGGCTGATGATAATAATATTACCAACATTATTACTTGTCACATCTGAGGTTGAGCATATCGCTGGAGAGGCATCCCATAACATATGGGGTAATTAATTTAGATTAGGGGTCGTGCATGAACCATGCGGTCATTTATGGGCGGAAGGGGGGTTTGGCCGAAGACCACAGTCCATACAAATTTTAAAATTTTTGTGTGGACAACTGACCACAGGGGAGGAAACAATTCGGTCTGAAATTCCAAAAAAATGACCATGGGTTAATGGGCAGCTCCTTAGTAAAATTCACCTTCTTTCAAACATCAGCTGTTCTTTTGAGTTTGCAGTTTAGCAAGTCATAACGAACTGTGGAAGCTGCGAATGCCGGACAGTGGCCTTTTCGCGATGTTTTTAGACTAAATTCCGACTTTTTCGTCTAAAGTCCATAATTACCACGTCCTTTACATTCTCCATGCATAATGTAGAAGAAAAATGACTTTTGGGTGAATTAGGGGCAGTGTCTGGGATTGAGTCCATTGGATGTGTCGCTTGCTCCAGAAACATATTCGTTTGGCATGCAATGCGTAACCGCGTAATATCGGAAATCCGGTTAGTCGTGATCATATCATGGATCTCACCACTAAGTCGTACTCATTCAGTCAAGATGAGTTTCCGGAATTTGAAGCGTCCGGGAAATTTGAATCAACACGGTACCAAAGGCATCCGATGTAATTAAAAATCGATCATGGCGTGCCTATGATTCACAACGCTGCATACTAAAAGAACAGCTTATGTTTGAAAGAAGGTAAAATTTCTAGTTGGGCAGTTCACCAATTATTGAATGCATAAAATGCTCGCTAATTGTTAAACATTTCGTTAAGAACACACATATTGTTCAGTAATAGGCGGGATTTAAGGCCGTTCAGCAATAGGCGAATTATTCTGCTTAACTAATAACCGTGTATCAACTGATTGTTGTAGCATTTAGGGAAAAGAATCTCTCTTGAGATTTTCCTTCTTTGGAACATTGGATGTTCTTCATATTTAACTTCTGTGCCCTCAAAAAAAAAATCAATATAAAATCGTGGCACCCAAGCGATGGCCAGAAATCGAGCTAATGCTTTAAAAATAATTAAAGACAGACGTTCTAAGAGCATAACAAGAATGATAAAAGCCGGCTCACTCTACGGTGCCAAATTTTTACTCCTCATAAAACTTCTTCATGAAGCTACGTGAATAAAATCTCACAGCTTCAAGTGTGACTTGAAGGGCACTGGTCGAAAATCGAAAATGATTCTATTATGTTGTCTAGATTGGACATGGCCAAAAGTTGAGGACAACAATTTGAGGAAATGTATTCTTCAAATTATGGCAAATGGCCGTTATGCCAAATGGCCATTATGCCAAATGGCCATTATGCCAATTGGCAATATGCCAAACGGCATTATGCCAGATGGCATTATGCCAAATGGGGTAGAGCCTCGTGGTCCAATACGCCTAGACGACTGACGCCGCTAACCGCAAGGCCACGAAGCCCACCGTACGAGTTGCGTAACAGGCAGATAAGTGGAAACATTTTTCGTACCTATATTTCTGCGTATAGAATCTCCAAAAGCTTCATATTTCTATTAATGTACAGTAGAATAAAAATCACATTCATCACAGTATAAATTTAATTCTTGCTCATCAACAAATTCAGTTCCTGCCCACGCTGATAAAAAGTGCCTTTATTCGAGTGGTGCAGTGTTGAAAAATGGCAAACATGTCTGCTAACCCAGAACAAAATCAAAACAAAACGCTCACGAGCATCAGAGTGCTGATTTGCTCGCATATATCGTGCTCGCGAGTAAACGAAGCTAAAGTGATTGCGAAACAAAAACTATTTTCCCTAGGAGATGTCTGGTTTTTGACTGCAAACTGGTAGTTTACTGTCGATTTGATGGATACACAATTGATTTGCTGTTCGTGAGTCTGTCATGTTTGTTTCACGTTGCGTTACACTCGGGAGATGCTTCGTGATGTGCACATTTTTACCACTGAGTGCCAATGTTTCTGCGGATACATATAGTTTCAGTTCTGGTTTCTTCATCAACAGATAATCACAGAATTCTATCACCTTCAAGCAAAATATCTGCTTGTGATTTTGATTTCTTGTCTGAACCATCAAACAGTAAACAATATTTTGAATTGGAATACTCATTCTCTAAATGGTAAAGCGGACGAGTTTTGAAATTTTTTATAAGTAATAACATACACAATTCAGTTTATACTGAAAACTGTTTGAAATCAAGATCTCAAAAGAGATTGTTTATTTTTTATCAAAATTTTTGCCTGGATTGAATGTGTAGTGTGGGTATTATCATTCATAGGCGTATTAATTATCATCAAACCAGAGCTTTTGAAATTTGGACGGCTTCTGTTGAAACTTATGTATGTAATGAATATACTTCAATGGTTCCCTATCAATATTTGGAATACATTGGACAGCAATTAGATCTGATTCAAAGTAACTTGTATCAAGTCATGTTTTCATGACTCAAACCGATTCCAGTCATCTTTGTAGCCAACTGATTGTAGCCTACTGGTAACTTACACTTGAATGAAATCTGATAACTTCACTGTTATTCCTCAAATTTGATAAACAGTCGAAGCTCGTTTTAGCGACATCGCAAGGGGCCGTCGTTATACGGAAATTTCGCTATGCATTACGTCGTTATAACGGAATTGGATGTCGTTATGACAAATCAAAAAAATACGATCATTATATGTACAAAAATAATTAAATAAACGCAAACATGTCGTTATACTGATTGACTACCAAATATTACTCGAATGTCATAATAAAGAACGGTCGAAAAAGAGAAATGTCGGACATTGGACATTGGACATTGGAAGGGACCATTGGAAATGTCGTTATAGGGAGATTTGTCGCAATAAAAGTTGTCGTTATAACGAGTTTTGACTGTTAACAATTCTTAAACCTCTAAAGTTCTAATTTAAATTATCATATAAAGCATGCATCGATAGCAATATAGGGGAAGTGGTGGTAAAATGAACACCTTGCCTTTTACCGAGAAAAAACTAATATCGATGAATTTTTATCACGCACGGACGATTTAGAGCATAAATCTGAGTGTTCGAGTTGATACGTAGGTCAATTGAAGTGGAAATATAAACAAAAACTAAGATTTTAGAAAACCTCGTTTGAAAATTAGAACTGACGTAACTTTTAGCTCAGAAAACTTGAGGTTTTTCAGTGAGGTGAATATCGTTATGATATATGTCAAATCTGATATCTTTAGAATTCTTTTTGAATGGGTTACAATCATTAATGGATGTATTTCCGGTGGGGCAATGCAACTTTCCAGAAATATTTGTTTTGCTCGCGTTTTAGCATGGTGTTCGTTTTACCACCAACTGCTGTTCATTTTACCCACATAGTGCAGGTAAAATTAACATTTGCATCGCTCTTTGATAGCGATGAAAATATGTGAAAATTTAGCTATTTTAGTCTGAACTCATGTCGCTGCTATAGATTACATCCCTATTTTTGATGTTGTGCGATAGAACTATACAAGTTTCTCGTTTTTCTATCAGAAACAAGATGCTTTCCTTAAGGTGTTCATTTTACCACCCCTTCCCTTACAACATTCTTTTGCAAACCAAATTCAGTGTTGGAAATCCTCCAAACATTATCTTATCCTCTAAACACATGAGGTCTTGATTTCAAGCTTCCCATTGATGCGAAGAGGTGTATAGAAATTCATTTCGGTGTTCCTACTGATGCACTCAAAACAAAGTTGAACAAAAAAGAGCCACAAATTAGTGCAACTTCCTTAAACAAGCACTGAAGTGAATGAAAATAAACTTTTGACTTTTATAAATATATATGACAGGATTTTTAAAAACAAATTTGGTTTTAAATTCATTTTTCTAAATCGAGCAATACATTTTTAACAAATCCGCACAATTGAATACTATGTTTTTATAAGATGCGTGAATTCAATTACGTATGTAAATTAAATCTAAATAGATTTCATTTTGAAAAATATTTGTGGACGAACATACAAACATATACACTCATAGTATACTTAAAAACTTCCTGAAAAGTGTTAAATCTTTTAGTAAACAAATAAAATTTGTTACATAATGAAGAATTTTTAATTAGGTACATGCTCAAAAATGGTTAAAAAAAATTAACTGTAAAACTTGATTAAAACAGCAGAAGTTCTTAGTCATCCAAGAACTTTCGGAAAGACCGAATGTAAGTTCTGCAAGATCTTCCTGTGTAATAAATAATTGCTTGTAAAGTGGTACACGTCTCGTAGACCTATGTGATTGAAATCTATGAATTCTTATGTTCAATAGACTTGTATTTATTCAGCATCCTGGAATATATATCATGAGACTTTCATCCATTAGAAGTGACATATTAATATGTCAGCATTATGTGACAAATAAACACACTCTTTTGTTTACTTCTATGAACATTTAGGGGCACAAATAAAATTAAAACTCAATATACTTAAACAAGATATGTGTCATAATCAAAAACGATCAATAAACAACTGCTTATATTAGTACTTCAAAGCATGTGCTCCATAAAGTTTTTGAAGGATGAAAAACATCGATACGAATCAAAACGATACCCCGTTTACTTATGAAATTGGCTGTGAAGCTGTGTCATAATCAAAACCTATTAATAGGTCACTGATTACGTTTATAGAGCCTGAAGCCTATATTCGATAGTGTCCTTGGAGGACCAAGAACATCCATACAAATTCATACAATACTCTATTTAGTAATATAAAGGATTGAGGATCCGTGTCATTATTGAAAACTATAAATATACAACTGCTTATGCTTGTAGATCCTTAGGCATGTATGTATTCCATTGAGTCCCTTAAGGACCAAGATCATCGATACTTATCCATACATTGCCCTGTTAACGTATATGAACGGTAAGAGTTTTATGTCATATTAAAAAACATTAAAAGATTGTTTATCACAATAATAGATTGAAGGTATTTATTTCAGGAAGTTTTTGGATAAACAGCTCAGTTGTACTCAGTTAGTTACTAAAACTGAGATCTAGACAAAACAAACGGTTTTTCAAAATATAACAATTTTCTTAGGTCCAGTATTGTGATATATTTTTCTGCTTAGAAATGTTGAATTGATCTCCATTTATAATGTAGAATCATATGCCCAAACTTCAAGGCATTCTTGGAAGATCTTAACTTGCACACATTTTAGACTGATAAGGAACCAAAGCTATATAAATAAAAATGGAATGGTGTTTGTATGTCACGAAACGGCTTGAGAACGGGTGATTGGACTTACATGATTCTTTCACTGTTGAATTCGTCCACAGCTCCGACGTGATTGTGCGAAAACAAGTTTAGGAAAGTCAGCGGGATAGTGGGGAAAACGGGAAAAAACTAATCTGTCATTTTCTACACGGGGCTTGCATGGAGTTTTCCAACAGCTTACTTGATGGCAAGACGAAATTTGCCAATTTCAATAATTTTCTTAGGATACCAAAAAAAAACATAATTTTCTCGAAGCAATTAAAATTAATTACAAGTAAAGCCGAGAGGCAAAACTTCGTTTTAGAACTAAGCTGTCTCTTTTTTTATTTATTTAACGAACCAAATCACCTTACTAACCCGATCTGGTTCGTAAATTGAGGACAGTTTATATACAATTTTAGAAAAGACCTAATAGCTCATTTTGGCGTTAAGAGAAGGAAACGAAATATTTTTAGTAAAAAAGCGAAAAAGCCACGAGAAATGAAGGAGCGCTAATCGAATTGAAAATCAAGTTTCTCAGAATTTCGAAAAAAAATCTCAATAAGAAGAACGCTTCAGACAATGTTTAGGGGTTGAATTGAAAGAAGAGAGAACTATTATATAAAATACAAATTTTAAAAGCTTTCTGTGGATAATGAAATTTTCAAATTCATTATATCGTATAACCCAATTTTAAATAAATTGTAAGCGAGAATATTTACTCCCTCTCACTCCTACGTAACACTCTCGTATATTCCCTACCTTATACCATACGTAATCTTCGATGACGGCTTTACGACAACCTACATATCTATATCACAAAACAGATCCTCCAATGGCATAGATGCTTTTCGAAGCCATTGCTTCTCAAGTTTTAGTTGAGGACAACGATGAAGTTTGAAAGTAATTACGCAAACCAATAAATTTTCATGCAAAAGTCGTTCTAGTGCATAAGATATACGATCTACCAAAGCTATCGTGTAGCCCACTGCAAAAGCCATCCATATCGTAACCGATTCTCACCGTCTGCTGAACAGTCGTTGAAGTGTGCCATAGTAAACTAATAATTCCATCTTGACGTTAGTAAGTAGTAGCATAACACCCATGGAACGGTCACAACAAACTCGACAAACGAACTTCTTCGTTTGGCCATGGAGCTAGGGCAGAGCGCAACTCCGATTGGTATAAGTACTCAAATAGCGCCGAGAAAGGCTTCCGCCAAGCAATTTTCCTTGACTCAATGGTGCATATATTTTCACGTCATTTTCATTGCTTTTTCGTCACCGGGTTCAGTTGGAGTGTCTTCTTCTTCTGGATTATGACGTGTTCAACAACCGAGAGTCTGCGGTTGGTATCTGGTTTGACACGTTCGTTGTGCTTGTTCGTCTAGCGGTGGTTAGTTGAACAAGCATAATAGAGGTAATGATATTTCGTAATGGTTTGAGCCCGTTCACTGTTTGAACCCGCATAAGCTGTGAAGAATTACAGAATTGGTATGTTTTTCATCGATTTCTGGTTTTATTGGTTATCTTTGTTGATTGAATACCTTGCAATGAAAACATTCATTATTGTTTCTTGGTGGAATAGAATCGTTGAAATTTTTATTCCAAATAGTTAACAGATTTTTGTTAACAAAATACACGCCAGGATCAAACATATGCATTAGACCTGATCATATTTGAAAAAAATGTCTGGAAATTTTCCGGCCAAGCAATACTCTGAATTCTTATGCTAAGAACAATGTCTGGTCAAATTTTCAGCTCATTTGATAGAGACAACTATGCTTCAATTTTCAAATGTGTTTTTAGGCTCATTTTTATGTTTGAAAAATCATAACTCAATAATCATTAATCAAAATAACTTGCTTTTACCACCTATTGAAAGCTAATTCTATTCTGTTATAGTGAGATGAGATTAAATTAAGTTAAAACATTGTTTGATCGGTATTTGTTCTCCACAGTACCCAGAAATCAAAGTTTCCTGAATACGTATGCTATGAAAAAAACACAATGGCCTTATTTTTCCAAGCCCTAGTCAACGGGAAACAAACATAATAAATCTTCGAAATCATTAACCATTAAGGTGAAGATGAATCGAAGCCAAACCTCAAATTTTCAAGAGCACGGATCTGGAGAACCAAACATTCGTTTAAGCTGAAAACTTAATCGATTGGTCACCACCTGAGACGAGACTCGCGAAGACGGTCTTCTTTTTCTGTGATTGCTGAGTTTTTTTCTTATTCCACTTTGTGTTTATACCAAATATGCGCATGCTGTTCAAACCCTCACATGAACCTTCCAGCAAAAAATGATTGAGTTTGCATCACATCGAATCATAAATAGCCGTTTGAGTGAAATTTCATGCCAGCAAACGTAGCAGACATTAGAAATAATTAATCTTCTGCTTGGACTTATCAGCAACTTTGGAAAAAACTGCTCCGCCGACTGAAGTTTTTAATAACAGTTTACTTTGAACACAATACTTTTCACTTTTTCAGCCATAAAAACGGTGGGCTGCATTTGACGTTTCGTGAGAGGGGAATCTGGGCTGCATATGACGTTGATATTTTTCCTCTTCGCGAGTCTCTCTCAGGTCACCACCAGCGAGTGACCAATCGATTAAGTTTTCAGCTTAAACGGATGTATGGTTCTCCAGATCCGTGCTCTTGAAAATTTGAGGTTTGGCTTCGATTCATCTTCACCTTAATTGTTGCTTTAGGAAATAAATTACAAAAAATGCCTAAAGATCGAACAACCTATCCAAACCTGATGATAGTTAAATCATGTATGACACATATTCCGTCGAATGAATGAAATGAACAAGTTAGCATTGCTTTTTCTTTCCGAGTGATGATTGTTTTGATCGTATTTCACTGACTATTCAGAATAATTTGAAAATAATCATTATCATCGACTGAGAAAAAGCAGTGCTAACGTGTTCTTTTTTTACATTTCCAGAAGCTCATGTTGGTGATCTTGGCTCACCCCCAGCGGATTTACAAATGTGCTTCCTAATTACCTATTTTTTACAATTTATTTTCGTAAGATAAAAGGTATATTTAAACGGGATTGAGTTTTAGAAATGCATAGTCATCATGTTCTGGAAATTGAAAACCCGAAATTTTCATACAGATATGTTATTCAGGGAGAATACACCCCAAAACTAGTGATTTTCAAGAACCTTGAAGCACAAACCTCAACCAAACTTTGTTTAAACATGATTCGAGGACCATCGGTCGAGGACCTTTTCTTCAGTTTCCAGAGCTCAGGATATCTTTATACCGACATACACATGCAAAAGGGGGCTTCGTGGCGGCCGTGCGGTTAGTGTTATCAAGCACTTAGCCGCATCGAGTCAAGCAGTGTAATTCCGATACCCGATTCAGTCCAGAAAACTTTTCGTCAGGAATGTATTTCGACTGTGCCACTGGGCATTGCATGCTAGTTCGTTATCTAGTGTGGTGCTTCCTTCAAAGGGCAAATCATTCACTGGCAGCTGTCATAAAACTTTCATAGCAGGATCGTAAGTGCGTTAAAATTACCTTCTCTTCACGCTGTTAAGACGGATCAAGAATTTAAGATCATCATCTATAATCACGGATTCGAACTTACTTCACATTTTGGAACTGCAATGACCCTTGCTTCAACAATGGAATTTTATAAAGTTGCAAGACTATTACCAATATCAAGTTTAGTTCGCAAAGTATGTTAACATCAAGACAATATATGTTTCATATGTATTCCAGTCGACTCGAAAATAATTAAATGTGGAGTGGATATGATTGAGAATCGTTACCTGGGATATTTGAAATGTAACAGGGACATGATTGGAATCAAAATCTGTGTGAGTAACAAGTTGGCTACAAAGATGACTAGAGTCGGTTAAGATCAAATCAATTGTAGTAAGGTTTCTAGAAAAGGAAAACATGTAGAGCTATCAGGGTATTGAATTGAACAAAATATGCTCAAATGCATCATCTAAAATTCTATGCATTTAATAAAATTCTGCCGTTGGAATTGCTTTTCAAATTATTCCATAAGCAATGTTTGGCATAAAAGTCACCAATGAATATGTTTTTGCATTTTTGCAAGTCAATTTCCGCAAGTCAGTTTGCAGCAAATTTACTTGCTGCCAAGTGTATTAAAAGGCAGAAAATAGCTTTGAAAGTATATATACAAAGCCGTGTTTCAACAGAAACACCAAAAGTTTCAAAAAATTTGTTTAAATTAAATTACAAAAAAGTTGATTTTTTTCACGCCTATGAAGGATGATAGCAACTACATCAAATACTCCATCCAGTCGATCATTACGATAAACAAAAAAGTTTTGATCTCTTTTATTTTTTGGATCCAATTTTCAAATAAGTTTCAGTAATAACTGCCATATGTATATTTTTAGATGATAGAAAACTATACATCTTGTTTAATACAATAGTTTTACATAAGCCTGAAACAAAATATCCAAATAACATTAAAATTCGCAAAATAGTAAATAATCCAGCAATTCAAACACTTATCTTTAATGACATGAATTATGCAAACATGTACCCATAATATGTCCCCTAAGAAAAATCAAATTTGAATACATTTCTCTGAACAGCTTTCGGTCAAGTACCTACTCTAATAAATATTACGCTGGCGAAGCATTGTGAAAAACCGTCCATCCAGCATCATCTCTCGAATCATCTCTTCTGTTTGGACAGCGGCTCAGCCCCTCAAAAATTGTTCATCAACATCAAGCACCCACCAGCCCCCTTTATGTGTACGTATTTAAATCATCCACCCAACAAAGGTGTTAAAATGATTTAATGGTGATGAATAGGATTTTTTTTCTACGATCGCACACCACACACCAAACCGCAGTGGGTCGACCAAACCGTCGTGAGATCATCACCGTCGGGTTGACCGCGATTCCACTTAAGAGGTGTAGGGGAAGTGGCGGTACGCGTACTTTCGCTTTCGTTTTCAAACCAACGAAACGAATTTGATCGGTCTGGTGAGAAGTGCGGGGAACACAGCTGGGGTTGGACGGAATTTGCCGCTTGTGTGAACTAGTAAACTTGTAGGAGATTAGCTCTATGCCCGAGGGGGAGTCAGTCGTAGGCAATGAAAAGATCGCACATGTAGAGTTCTTTTTTTTTTCGGAAGAGCTTTAACTGTGGTATGGGATCTTCGATTACCTCATGTTTTCATCCCAAATATTTAGTTATGCAAGGATTGGAAAGGTAGGGCAAAGGTTAGTCAATTGGATTAGGGGTAGGATATGAATAAAAGAATTTTGATTGGTAACATGTGCCTTAGTTAAACCTTTTGATGTATCTGCTCCTTCTTAGTCAGAGCCTGCTATCTTTGCCAAACTTGCCGTTTTGCATTGGTATATCGAGTGACAGATACTGTATTCCCAAGGAAGTCATGTAAATTTTCATTACATTTAGATCCAAAACCGACTGGGAATCGAACCCAGACAGACTATGCTTTGTACCGTAATAATTTATTCGGGGTGTAGTTGATCAGTGGGATGAAGCTGATCATTCCCGTACCCATAAGTATAGTCTTTCAAGAGAGCTATAATGCAATTTCAATTATCAAAATTTTTGTGATGTTGCATTGTCTGATAACTACTCTTGATTTTACAAGGATTGGATTAACATTGAAAATAATTATACCATGGAAAAATGTTTGCTGAACTGTTGAAAGGTTCTTCTCCAAACAATCGACTATTACCAAGGCCATATAAGATACCGCGGGGCTAGTGAGAATCCGGGGTAAGTGGGACGTTCCGTCATAGCTCACTTAGGAAAAGTTTTTCATGGGGGTATTCGTCTAGAAAGTTGAAGATACAATGACAAGGTATGTATTAAGTACAAAAAATACTCTTATTTTTATTACCATGTCGTTCATGTAACAGTTGTCAATTTCGCGCCATTTTCAACTTGCTTGATAAATTGTGACACGTTTCACGTTTTGCATTGGCTCGCAAAAATAAATGTGTTATAAATCGAATGTTCATCAGTAAGCTACAATTTTAAGTTATTCTACAAGCTGCTAACGATAAACCGATATTTTGTTTTCATTTCATATGAAATGTTTGATGGTCTAACTTACCCTAAAATATGCTCATACCTGGGGTAAGTGGGATCTATTAAAACAAGCATCATAATCAAAACTTTTCCTACATGTTTCAAACATTTTCTCATAGAGTAGCATTAAAACATTCAAACAAATGATTTTTATCAAAAAAGATCAATCTCAACTTACGTAATTGCATAAGACGGAGAAGAAATGTGTAATTCTTCTATATATTTTTTTATCTATTTTTAAATTTTTGAAATACGAATTCAAAATTGAACAAAGACTGGGACGAAATTTGAAATGCATCATGAGAACGATTACTTTTTTGTTTTAATTGAACTTTATTAGTTATTTCTACCAAATTTAGTAGTTATTCAAAACAATTCCACCCCATTAAGTGGTTTTCTGCCATGCATATAAATAATAACAGAACATATTACAATTTCGTAAATTATTGAAAGTTTATATGCTACTTTTAATTAATAACTTATAAATGATATATTTTGAACGGGTTTTATTCCTTTTTACACTTTTATTGAGGATTTTTCAGTTATTAATATTAACTGTGTGACGTGACATACTATTAAACACACGTTTTCTTCTTAAAGCGTTACGTATTTTATGATTGATCCCTTATGTACATCAAAAATGTGAAACGAGTAGATTAATATATAATCCGTCGTTTCAAATAGAAACGTTAGCTTGATTGCGCCTGTACTATAGGCAAGAAAAACAAAGTGCTCGAATCAAATTTGTGTGTGGGTAATATTTAAGATAAGATAAAGTGGGAGGAGAAAACGACGATCAACAGGAAACCCGGAACAGATGATGATTTGTGACGGGAAAATTTTATTTATGGAAAAGGAAATCAAGTGAGAACCGGAAACCCTGAAATTAAGAAATATATTAATAAAAAGAAAAGAACAGAAATTTCTTGGTTGGTCGGGGAGATCGAGTTGATCTTTCCCATTCGGACCGCCGAGCTGAAAAGTTATAAGCTGAAATATTAAGTGCAGTGAGAAAATCCAGAGTAAAATTAAAAGTGTGTTATAATGGAAAGAAAGTTTTATTAACCAAAACTCCTATTATTACAGAGTTTTAATGATTGCAAGTAAATTAAAATTATTAAAAAATCGTGAGTCGCGCAATTGAAAGTGTAAATAATTGTAAGCTAAATTGAAAAACTAAAGTAAAGTGATTAATGATATTGAACTATATTATTTTAGAGAAGGCAAGTTAGATCGTGAGTCGAAAAATATAAAATTAGTGCGAGAAGAAAAATCGAAGAACAGGTAATGTGGTGAAAATTATTGGAATTGTGTGTTCGGTCCTCATGGAGTTTTTTCTTAGTGTAGCCACAACCCGGTGGCGAATCCACCTTGGGGTCTTTGCCACGGAATCGGAATTCGAAGGTAGCGGGAGAAAGGTGTGAGTGTGGCATCAGAACCGTGAAGAATCGGATCAATCGGTGGTGGTATCAGGCGTGATTACCCTGGGTGTGCTTATCGTCTCGTGGTGGTATACCACTATAAGCACATTCGGAGAGCGTTGGTCATCGGCAGAGATTGCTCGGCCCACGTGCGTCACACGCTACACTTGAACGCTGAATCATGGAAAGGTCCTTAGGGGGAAAGTTTTCCCAACGCCAGCGTGATCAGCCCGACTCACGTCCACGTCCCAAGATCGGAGGTCCTCCGAAATAATACCACCCACCGACGCCAGAACGAGAAACCACGCCGACACGATCTGAAATAGTATTGGAGCCTTCCCAGCGTCTCCTCTATAGCGCTCCTTCTCGACGCTCGATCGGAATCGAGCGTGCTGTCGCGATCCCGCCAGCGTCGCCGCTACCCCATGCGCCTCACCTCACCCACTTCCAAACCCGACGCCTGCATACCCGAGTTATCAGCACGGTGATACCCCACGAGATTTCGCCGACGCCAAGCCGATGTGCTACTATCGGCTCCATCGGGGTTGAACCAGCACGATCTCCATCGGTCATCTCGATAACGAAACCACAGCACGGTTGAGGTAGGACCGAATCGACATCAACTGTAAGTAGAGACCCGCTGACACACACTATTACACCACACCAAAGTAGGGAATATTTTTGTGATTAGTAGGGGAAAAGACCAGGGTTAGAGGGGTAGGAAGACTCACGTAGAACAAACAACACGAAGGGGAGTGACGTCACGAGCAGGGACTGAGTGACCATCGAGAAGTTCGGTACCGTAGGCTAGCTCTTGCTCCGGGAGAACTTTCGATGGTTAGTCAGTAAGAAGCTGTCTCTTACAGGAGGTAGATCAGGGGACTGTATGATCGAAGCTATGAAAAAAAAAACAAATTTTAACAACAAAACGATCTTTTCTCTAGTTTGTTTTTAACGAGAGTTGAAATAAAATTTTGATTTTCTCTATGCAACTTAATTCATAAACGGATCAAAAATTTTTGGGAAATCGTAGGAATTTTATACCGGAAGTTGGGAATTTATGGGATTTTGGACTTGGGAGTGATTTTGGAGTTTTGGGAAAAACAAAGAAGGATTCTGTTGTTGGGTAGAAGCATAGCTTGCCGGGCACTCGTGATCGGAATTCTTGGTAGACGACTCCGTCGTCTGGCGCTAAAGCCAAGGATTTTAGGACCCCTAGCAGAATCCTCCTTACAAATGTACTCAAAATTATATATCGATGATTTATCAAAACTATTATTGTAATGGTTGACTTACTGATGTGGATTGACGCATGAAACTGGATGTGTCCTACTTGCCCCGTTTGGTGAGGTAGCTGCGTCTAATGGCTCATTCTAAAACTTTCTTCTAAAGTTTTCACAATTTCGAAATTATTCGACCAAATTCATGCACACACCAGCATATGTGTTGCCAAAATGTGATGGTGTTGTTGGATTTGAGAAATATTGATTTTTCAAAATTTTATTGAACAATTTGTTTGAACTATCGTTTTTTTATGTCCCACTTGCCCCGGGGTACCTTAATACACCAATCAAATAAAACTGTCTCATCTTTTACAAATTTGTTTTCTGAACCAAGTTTAGAATTTGCATTGAGGATTAAAGTTCATTTCCAGAGGAAAAAATGTTCTTTTCGGGAACTAGGGTAAGTGTACCAGTTATGGACATAATGGTTCCCTATTTCGCCATACGTGATATTTTAATATTTTTTAAATTTCTAATAACTCTGTGTGTTTTAGTATTTTGATATCAAATGAATCTTGATGTTAAAATATTCAAAAATATTCAAAATGTGAAGGTTATCAAGAAAACACATATGGCCAAATAGGGAACCATCATAGCCATAATTAGGACACTTTCCCAAGTTGTCAATTTTAAAGGAAAAAAGCCTACGTTTAGGCATTTAATGTGGTTTATTCTGTAACTCACAAATTTCAAATCCAAAACTTACCGATTTATCAACAAATTGTCTGATTTTTGAGACTTGATTCGGATTCAGATTTAGAGAATAGCGTATCCCTTTATTTTTGGAGACCTATCACTTTTGTTTCTCAACTTCACCCCGAAATCAAAAACTTCACTTTTAAATTTAAAAAAAAAAATGGCGATATTATACCATTTTATCAAAATTTCCTTTACGTTATTCGATAAACATCCAACCAGTACTGGTTTAAAAAATATGTATTTGGATTATAATACATGCATCCCATCAGATCTTATTGAACAGAACCGCTCTAAAGTAGTCAACTTCACCCCATTTTACGGTACCACTAGGCTAAGGAAAAGTCCATTTATTGTATAAAGCCAATTTATTTCCTATGGCCTTTTCTGAACAGGTTGTCCATAGTAAATGTTGTTTAAACCCATTAACTAATTTAACAGAATACGGAAATTATGTATCCTCGGCTTATATTGTGATACCGTGGGGCAAGGTAAAGTAACCTCCGGAAGATCCGGAACATCCATAATAGTGGACATTTCTTGAAGGTTCGCCTAGAGAGCTGGGATTTTTTTCAAACGATTTGCAGTGATGCAGTGATTCACGATAGTATACCATCGTCGCCTCGGTATTATCTTCAATAGCCATTTGTTGGTCCTCCGGAAGATCCGGAACATCCGTAAAATTGAACATATTTTGAAAGTTGATCTAGAGAGCTTGGAATTTTTTTTTTTTCAAACGATTTGCAGTGATGAGTTTTAAACTAGTTTATAATCGTCGCCTCGGTATTATCTCGAAAGTCCATTTCTTGGTTCTCCGGAAGAGCCGGAACTTGCGTAAGGGATGGTACACAAATTATGTCATGCTAAATTTCAACTCTAGGTCATCTTGCAAAATATTTTCACTTTTTGGGTTGTTCCGGATCTTCCAGAGGACTAAGAAATGGTTATTTGAGATCAGACCGAGGCGACGATGGTATAATATCGTGAAGCTCATTAATACAAATCGTTAGAAGAAAATTCCAGTGCTCTAGGTCATCTTTCAGGATATGTCCATCCCAGCTCTCTGTTGACCTAGATATGTACACTATTACGGATGTTTCGGATCTTCCGGAGGACCAAGAAATGGCCATTTGAGATCATACCAAGGTGACGATAGTATACTCTGGAAGCTCATCATTGCAAGTAATTTTAAAAATATCCCAGCCCTCTAGCGCAATTTTGAAGCAATGCCCACTTTTACGAATGTTCCGGAGGACCAAGAAAATTTTTGGAGGCTCTTACGCACAGATTCTTCAGAGATTCATCGAGAAAAAGCTTCTGGAATTATTTCAGTAATTCCTTTCATGAAGGAGTCTCTACCAAAAAAAATCGTCATTCTTCCACATACTCTTTCATAAATTAAAGCAACGATGTTCCAAAGGATGCTTAGAGAAATTTCCACAGTAATTATTTCGAAAATTATCCTATAGACAATCTGAATTTCCTCCAGATATTTTTCCATTAGTTCTTACACCTTTTCTTAAAATTCCAGCCATGATTATTCGAGGTAATGTATAAAGAACTCTATCAGGAATCTTTCAACACATTCAACCTACGATTCTTCAAAATATTGCTCGAGAAAATTCTCTAAGAATTTTTAATTTAAAATCATTACTCTCATAGTTCTTCCAAGCATTACTCAAGACGTTTCTGAAGTAAAATTTCCTCTTAATCTTCAAAAGAATCCATCCTACGTTCTTCAAGAAATTGCTTCAAAAAATCATGCAATATATTACCTAAGCCTTTAATTGATTATCCCTTCAATAATTATTTTAGAAATTTTACTATGAAATGTGAGACATAAATCACATAAGAGTCCAGGAGATTTTATAAAGATCTTTGCAGTTTTTATAATAGACAATTTACACCGTCTTCAGCTATAGGCTGCACAGACTGAACATAACTAACATTAGACAACGGACACACGGAACGACCAATGGACCAGTGAAGAATTTTTCGTTTGACGAAAAGTTTTCTCCGACTGGGGCGGGAATCGAACCCACACTCCGTAGCACAATACGCCTAAACGACTGACGCCGCTAACCGCACTGCTACGAAGCCCACAATTTTTAATTTAATCAAGGTTTCACCAGCGATTACTGTACGTTTTTCTAAAGGAACCTCCAAGTTTTTGAGTGATTCTAAAAAAAGACCTTTGTTATTCCCTTGCATTGTTTGAAAACTTTCTTGGGAAATTTCTCAGAGAATTTCCAAAGGAATTTCTGAATGAATCATAAAAGCAATTATTGGAGTAACTCTGAAAAGTATCTTTAAAGAAATTTATCTGGAGAAATTACTTGTTGAGTTCTTGAAGACTCTCCAAACAGGGATCTTGAGTGAGGGTTCTACACAGATCGATGGAAGAATTGCTGGATAAATGTCCGGAGGACTCAAGACTTTCTTGAAAAACTTCTGACATAATCTTTGAAGGGCTTCCTGGTAGAATTCCTGAGGTAATTTCTAGGGTTATCCTTAGAAAATTCAGATAGAACTCTAAGGCACAACTAAAACAAAATTTTTGTATAAATATCTTAGAACGTCCGTAAAGAATCACAATATTCTTCATGAGACGTATTCCACCCAGAATTAGTCGAATTTATTATAATTCGTACCCGCAAATATACGATTTGTATAAAATTTTACATGTATTTTCTGCATAATAGAATAAGTGTTTTCCATAGATTAATCGATTATTTTGACTCAAGGATAACTTTTGAAAACAGCCTATGGGTATTTGCATGCAACTTATTCTCAAGATTTTTTTAAGACTTAGTATGCAAACTGGGCTACTTAGTCAATTTCTACAGATCAAGAAAGTTTCATTGAAGAATTCATTGAAGAAAGTTTCAGTGCTTGATTTTGATGGTGTTTGATTTGGCGCAAAAAGCGTCAAAGATGTATTGACGATCTAATTAGAATCCTGAAATCAATTTGAACCACAATGATTATCATCTCTAGAAGTAGCCATTTTCGATTACAAAAAACAACAAGTTCAATACAAAAATCAATCAATTAAACAAAAAAATATGTCATCCAGCAAAAACAATAAATCTGTAGTGGCAATACTTCCGAAACCTATTGTTCTTGATGGAGAATCGCGAATAATTTATGAAAATGGCCTATTTTATTGATAAATTGTTGTATTTAATTTGAAATATATCGAATACCTGCTTCTAGAGAAGCGATCATGATTGTCATTATGGTTCTGAATACTTTAAAAATTTCCATTTAATCATCTCAACGTATTTTTAAACAATAAACAAATAAAACTTTGTAAATCGGCTCAATTCTTACAATATTTCTTGAATATAAAAGAAAAACCTACATCTTGAATCTTTGTCCCGAACATATATTTCTATGATCAAAATTAAAAAAAAATGTAGCAAAATGGGTTTTTATGTAATTGAAAATAAAAGTTCTATTTTTGAATTTTTCATAACACACGGTTAACTAAAACTTCTTCATAGGACGTTTCCATCTAACATGAGCAGCTCTGAAGCTTTTATTTTCAAATGATTTGCATACAAAATGCATTTTCAGAAGTTATTCTTGAGTCAAAATGATAGTTTTATCTATGAAAAATGCTTATTCTCTCATAATGATAACATGTGCAAATCGAAGATGGTCGAGTTCAGTGACTGACCGATTTGGCATGGATTTTGTCAGAAGCTAAATGTTTGAAGTAATATCTGAAAGACATTTAAGGAAAATACACGTAGGGAGCTGGATGCTATTCTTGGCACTTTTTATTTACTTCAGCAGTGTTCAGCAGTTCAAAGCTACTAAACTCATACTAGGTCACAATATGCGTCATCTTGAAATGCTTGTTAATACAAAGTTTCAGATAATTTGGCCAAGAAAAAACCCAATGCCAAAGTGAATTATGGTAGTGCTCAATTAGCTCTGTACCCTACCTTAATGCATTTATTTGAAATAATTTCTCATGCAATTCTTGTAGGAAATTTTGAAGTATACAAGAAGTAATAATGCTTGTCAAAATTTCGCAAAGAATTCATACAAAGGAAATATGTAGAAATAGTCTTAAAGAATGCTGGTCAAATTCTCTGAGGAATCTATCAACCTATTTCCTGCTTGTTTTCTTGGTTCTTCTTTGGTTTCTTTCAAGTATCTTTTCGGTTTTTGTTTGATCTCTTTCCATTGTCATTTTTTTAGGCAAAAAACCTCCAAAATTCCTCTTTTCAAAGTACTTTATCGCTACCAGCTCTGCATATATTACCTTCACGCAGCGAATTTAATTAACGAAATTTAAACATTTTGCCATATGAAGAATAGAACGATTATTGCGACATGAATCCTTCATATATTGTTACATAAAAGCGTCGAGTGGTGTATGCACGGACCTATCGATCAAAAGACTTTTGTTTCGATTCCAGGTTGCTACAAAAACTTATCTGTACTTAAAAAAATTGAGTTCTCAAGGCAAAAAACGTGTATTTTCTCCGATTCCTGGTGACAAAAGGACGTCTGTGAATAATTCTTTGTAAGTTTTTGTTACATGTTAGGTTTTTCAAATGATGTAAATATTCAATGAATATTTTCTTAGTATAGGCTCTCAAAATACGTCAAATACGAATGCGAATCTCGAGCAGAATGATAATCCGGAATTATTCGATTTTTTACAAGTAACAGGAAGAGATGTTGAACAAACGATAACAAAATTAAACCGCACTGCGGCAGTAGGTAAAGATGGAATATCTGTTAAGTTTCTGAATCGTACAAAAAGTTTTATAACACCTAAATTAACTGATTTGATCAATGATGTAATTGCAACAGGTAGTTTTCCAGATAAGCTGAAGATGTCGAAAGTGATCCCATTGTTCAAATCTGGTGATTGTACCTTAAAAACATGTTTTCGCCCAATATCAATACTTCCAGCCACATCTAAGGTTTTTGAATCAGTTCTAGAAAACCAAATGAGGTCGTATCTGCTTAATAATAATATTATAAATAGAAATCAGTATGGATTCCAAAAAAAGTCAAATACAGTGGCGGCGTCCGCTGATATGATGAATTACATATATCGCGCCAAAGACAGAGGTTTAAAAGTTATTTGTGTATTTTTAGATTTAAGCAAAGCGTTTGATTGTATCTCACACACAAGACTATTAGGCAAAGTTCAAAAGTATGGATTTTCAGAACACGCTGTCAAGCTTCTTAGATCGTATTTGGATAACCGACTGCAATACACTTTCGTCAATAATTGTTATAGCGCCCCAGGAATTGTAAAGTCAGGTATTCCACAAGGGTCAATACTAGGACCCCTTTTGTTTATAATATATGTGAACGATATGTGGAATGTACCCTTAAGAGGACGCTTACAGCTATATGCAGACGACGCCTGCCTTGTATACGAAGCTAGTACAACGGAAGAATTGGAATTTGATATTCAACATGATATGAATCTGTTGTTGAGGTGATTATCAGAAAACGGTTTAAAGCTAAACGTTGAAAAGTCCTCCTACATAGCACTGAATAACAACTTATCAGTTGATATACAAGTAGACTCCATTTTGCTTAAAAAGACTGATACATCTAGTTTTCTTGGCCTTATATTAGATACTAATTTGTCGTGGAAGGCTCATATTGAAAAAGTAATCAAAAAAGTTACCCCTTATGTTTTTGCCATGAGAAAAGCATGTTGGAAGCTGTATAATTCATTTATCTTGCCTCACTTTACATACATGAGTTGCTTGTGGGGATGTGCAGCTAGTATATATTTGAAACCCCTAGAAATAATTCAGAACAAAGTAGTTAAAATTATAAGAAATCTACCTATACGCTTTCCTTCAGTCGAGCTTTACAGCGAATCTACTTTGTCTATACGATCACTCTGCAAATATAACATGATGATTCATATTTATAAGGTCCGTAACAATTTGATAAAAACAAATGTCGTACTGTTTAATGTATCAGATGTACACTCACATAATACAAGACAGCAAAATTCGATCTTTGTAAACTGTCCTAGGACCCAATATGGCTGGAAAAATCTTTTTTATCAGGGAATTATAATGTATAACTCGCTGCCAAATGAAATGAAATCTCTTAATCTTAGGTTGTTTAAGCGTAGTTTAAAACAATATTTGTGTAACATGTAATTTATAGTTAGAACAGCCAACTGAATAAGTAGAATCGCTATTAGAGTAGCTGATAACAGTTTGTTATAAACTTTTAGCTACAAATTATATTAATAAATAAAAAAAAAATGTTTTATATACTGTCTTTCTTTCAGATAAAATAGATCCCTGAAGAAGATCTAAATTGGGATCGAAACGTTGAAGCCAAGAAAATATACTCGTGTGCTCTGTATAAGCCAGAGATTATTTTCTATAGGCAAACACCCAGTCGAATATCATTACATAAAGTTGTTCTATTCGTTTCGATAGTCCTTTCAGAGATTGTTAAAAATGATAGGTTTTTCTAAAACTATACAATTTTATACTGAATTTATCAGCTGTCCGAATTTTCTTCATTACCGGCTAAAAAAATACCGTCACAAACATCAAACCAATCGCTCCGTTCGTAGTCACTCAAAGTCAGGTTTGTTTCAATGCGTAATCTTCACTTCTTGCGGTTGCATCATACCCTGGCAAAAAAATACCAACCAACACAATATCTCCCCATCGGTGCAGGTCGTCGTAAGCTCTCTTTCTTCGTCAATCTATGTGGGGGACCTCTGCTGTGCCGGTCGACCCACTGACTGATGAGCCAGATAAAAGAGCTTGAATGGAACGACGCTGGTAATTGACCCGCGAAGCTGTGGGCCTCCTCGGTATCTTGTGCGTTGTGCCCATCTTTTGCCAAAAGGTGATTGTTCAAGCCCATCTCCCCTAGGTGCTTGATTGCGTTACTAGCCCGCAGCAATCAAACCTTCTTTTGTCAAGAGTTCGGTATAGATTACTGCTTCTTGTTATTTAGATTATCATTTGGATAAGGTCATCGTTATCACTTGTTGTGGATCGAAATGAAGTGAATTGGGTTCACATGGGCATAAACATGAGGATTGCGTTAGATCATTAACATTAATTCATAGCAACTTGGTCAAATGGCATTTTGCTGAAATGTAATTTATTTGAAGGGACAGATGGTCGACTTACATTACGACGAATAGGCATTTGGTCATATCTAGCATAGTTTATCTAAAAAGCCTATTAATTAGAGTGTTCCGAAATTACACTTTACTCATGTAATTTTGTTCTCAAAATAAAACTAGTGCTAATCTTTACTTCTACTTTTATCTTTACAGCCATCAAAAATACAACGACGTCAGCTATCACAACAGCAGCAAACGCACATCCTTAGCGACATCCAGCAACACCAGCACCGATTCAACCTACATCAAGGACAACGCCCATCGAATGTAGTCATCCAACCATCGATCCAGCTGCCGATTTCCCAGCAACCTCTCAACCAGCGGCCATTTTCCAACAACAACCCCTTCCAACCAAACACGCCGACCTTCAACAACAAACAATTACCACCTCAAGCACCACCCGCCAATTTCAGACCCCTACAATCAAGCAGACAGCCACACACCAGCTTCGGAGCACAAGTAAATCGATTCTACCTCCAACACCATACACAAACTGCTTTCATTCCAAATTTTTTACGAATTTTACAGCAAGACACACGACTTCCCCCTCCACTGTCATCACCACATTCTTCAACACAACAGCAAAGACCCGTCCAGAACACACTTCAACAACCTCAACCGCAGTTTTTCAACGGGCCAAAGCTGAGTAACCAGCCATTTGGAAATGGCGCATTCCCCACTGATAACACGTTCAACTCACAACGCATCCCTGATACACGACCCTTGAGCTCATCCGTCCAAGGGCCATTCCTCCAACCGCCAGCTTTCCAAACACCACAATCTTCCAATACTCAAATCCGCTTCCCATCCAATCCACAAATTCCACAAGCTCAAGCACTCTTCCAAGCTTCCGCCCAACCACAATTCCCGCCAGCCCCACAGGCCACATTCGGACAGCCGATTGTGCAGCAACCCTTCGATACAAATCACCTTCGCTCCGAAGTTGTCCCACTTGCCCAACAACCTCTACAGACATCCAATTTCAATCCATTTGCCGCTCAACAACCACAGCAACAACAGTTCAATAGCTTCCCACCTGTACAAAACGTTCCAGTTTTTGTCCCCACTCAAAACCTCAACTCCCAACCAGGAGTATTCCCTCAAATCCAACCAGCTCCAGCCCAGTTGAACCACCCTCAACAGGCATTCCCAACTCCCGGTCAAGCACCTCTTAACTACCAACAGCAACAAGAGCTTGAAAAACGACTCAACGAAGAAAGCATTCGCATTCGTGAGCTCCAAGAGAAACAAAAGATCATTCAGAAGCACGAACAGTTCCTCCAAAAGCAATACCAGAAGCAACAGGCTAAGGTTCAACAATTGCACCAAGACTTCCTCAAGAAACAACAGAAGATCATTCAACAGCAACAGCAAGAATACGATACCATTCGGAAAACTCCTACTTCATCCAACACTCAAGCCCTACCATCTGAGCGCACGGTATACGAAAAAGCCACCAAATCATACCAAAAACCAAGCGTATCAACCACGGCGACAAACCCAATCTCATCAACTACAGAAAATGTTCTCTCCGTCATTCCAATCAAGTCAAACAGCAAAAAAGATTACACAACTATAAGCAAGACCGGCTTGGATGTCCTTCTCCAATCCAATCGGCAAAATCTCTTCGATGCGATCAAATCAGAAACCTCTAAACCCACCAAAGCCCGCCCAACCAAAGTGAAATCTACTAAGGCTCTTGGACGTGACGAACTGCTGAAACAGTTGAGACTTGCCCTAGCTGAACAGGGACCACAAGATCTGGGAAACAAAAACTACAGCGCAACTGATCTAGTACTTCCAAATGGCGAGAAAGTACAAGTTATTCGTACAACGGATCCAGAAATCATCAAGCGAGCTAATGTGAACTCAGAAGCAGTCCTTACCCAGCAACTAGACTCTCCCACCACTGCTAAACCTTTGTCATTCGAAGAAATTGCAAAGAGTGGTCTTCTTCCTCCAGGAGCTGACTTTGAGCTGATCAAACAATCTGAAGATGGACGAATTGAAGATATTGCTAAGATTCCACCACAAAAGAAGGTCACATTCGTATACCTAGAAGAACAAGATGATGGCTCTTATAAGGTTCAAGGAGTGAAAGGAAGTAGCGATAAGGAAACGAAAACATCGGGTGCTGATGTCGATAGCATTTTGAAACGAATCAAAAACGGTGAAATTCAGTTGCCACCTCCATCGAACAAGGCCGTGAAGACTCCGGTTATTGTTGAAGGACCATCGAGCACTACTACACCGAGAGTAGTACCAGTTCAAAAGGCAAACTCCGTTACCATCATTCCTCACAGCACACCACTCGAGAGCCATCACCATTCGACGAACTTCGTAGCCGATCACACTATTCCCCGAACAGCCTCCTCTCCCGCTTCGACGACATATGTCTCAACTGCGGCGCCATCTAGTCCCAGCCCAGTGTCAGCTTACTCGCCAAGCACCTACTCTGGAAGTACAATCCCTCAATCATCAACCATTTACTCCACCCAATCCCCAATTACCAACTATTTCCAAAACGATAATTCCATTCTCTACAATGGAGTCAGCTCCACGTACGCCACCACTGCCTCCCCACCAACTCCAATCACCCCAGTCCCCAGCACGACCAGCGTTCCTCAATTCTCGACCCGTCCAGAGAATTACATCTCATCCTCCACCATAGCTCAGCACACCGCCAGTTCCAACATCTACCAGCAGCAAGCCACCGGAAAGTTCGACATAGTGCATCCAACCGTCCCCGCGCCCATCACTACAGTGACCGCACAGAACACCTACCTCCAGCAGCAGTCGGAACATTCGCTACCTCTGATACAGCAGCAGCAAACGCAGCCACAGCCCACGCCTCAACCTCAACAACCGTCAACGGCTTCTGAGGCGGCGACATCTCCCGCGTCTGCTAATCCCAACGAACTGCCAGCCATTCTCAAGAAAAACGGACTATTTGCTATGGCCAAATATCTCCGCCAGTCTGGCCTGGATACGATACTGAACGAAACCGGCCCGTACACGATCTTCGTGCCGACCGACAAAGCCTTCCGCAGTCTCCTAGTGCAACTGGGAGGACCGGAGAAGGCCGAAGAGAAGTTCAAGAACAATCCGCGGCTGCTGAGTGGGGTGAGTTTGGCGCTTGTTCGGTGACCATTTCTGCATCGTTTCTGAACTTTTTTTTGTTTGATTTGCAGCTTCTGTTGCATCACGTAATCCCAGGTTCGTTCGACATTGGATCACTGCAGGACGAAATGACCGGTGTGTCTTTAGCTGGAACGCAGCTGCGAGTAAATCAGTACAACATGCACGACTCCGAGTGGAATGATGTTAAGGTATGTTGTCTGAAGAAGGAATTTTAATTTTCTTTTATACACAAATGACATCTTCTTCATTCGTAATGGAAATTTCCTTGACATTCCTGGGCATAGGCCTATTCACATGACGTTCAAAAACAGCTGATCGGGAAGCTCTTTGACAGTTCTTCTATGAAAATGACAGCCTCGTGTATGCACCGGTCCTCCACCGATGTAAACAGATGCATAGATGGACCTGTCACATGAAAAGGCCTATAGAGTATAATTGTACCTGCCACACGATATACGAATGCAAAAATGGCAACTATGGCTAAGAAAGCTCTCAGTTAATTACTGTGGAAGTGCACATAAAGGACACTAAGATGATTAGCCGGCTCTGTCCCAGTGGGGACGTTAATGCCAAGAAGAAGAAAAAGACATCTTATAAATGGCATACAACTTAGAACTTATTAATAACTGCCGATCCAGCAGTTTTGTGCAGTGTGATCTAAACTATTCTGGAGTGCAGAAAATAGGATCGTTGTCCTACCTACCTGAATATTTGGATGGCTACCACATAGCTTTACACAATTGCCGAGTGTGTTGTAGATCTTCGGCTTCATCGATATTAGGTGATATTTTTTAGTTGCTCAGAACGTTCAGAGGTTCCCACTAGGTACAGCTTATATTTTTCTGGTTTTTCACGCTTTCACGCTGAATATTATTTTCGAAACTCTTTTTTTTTTCAGCATTCGCACCAACGCTTAACCTGTATCCGCCCAGCAAATAAAAAAGTTCTAATTGATGCCATTGCTGTTTGATACGACAGGTTGGATTGTTTATAAAACCCTCGTAGTGAAAGCGGGATAGTTATGTAACTTCCAATATTTCGGCTCGTGGTTGGAACCTTCCTTAGGGAGGTCAAAAGGAATTTTAATATTCGTCTGGATGTATAGTTATTCGATGGCTACCGTCGTGCGGGGTGACATTGGGCCATAAGGGTGACTTTGGGCCAAGATTTTTAGAGCATTCATGCGTATAAAATGCATAGAAAGGTTATATATATACGGAAGTGGCTTAGATAGCCATAGCGGTAAACGCGCAGCTATTCAGTAAGACCAAGCTGAGGGTCGTGGGTTCGAATCCCACCGGTCAAGGATCTTTTCGGGTTGGAAATTTTCTCGACTTCCCAGGGCATAGAGTATCTTCGTACCTGCCACACGATAAAACGCATGCAAAAATGGTCATTGGCATAGTAAGCTCTCAGTTAATAGCTGTGGAAATGCTCATAAAAACACAAGGCTGAGAAGCAGGCTCTGTCCCAGTGGGGACGTAACGCCAGAAAGAAGAAGAAATACCAAAGTAGAGGCCATACACGCACTTCGCATGACTTTTTCAAACTTTCCGTGGTCAGCAATACGATGCCACAAAATTTTGGGGAAAATAACAAAAAGTTGCCACCCAGACTCAAACACACGACCTTTGGATTCCGAATCCACTACTTCACTGTTAAACCGCCAATTGATACATGGCAGCAGAGCGATTATTTGCCAATTTAAATGCATGGTCTATACAGCGAAACTCTAATGTTGATTTCGTTTTCAGGAACTGGGTCGGTGATCAACACATAAACAAACCAACGACAAGCTAATTGTAGTTCGGTCGTACCTTAATCGGGAATCGTTGAAACTGTGATTTAAAACGGGTTTTGCCAGTTCTAACCAGGTGCACATATGAATTCGACTTAAGTAGCCCATCGTCAATAGATACCAAGCTTGAATGGCAAGTTTTGGCTAAGTTACTGCGATTTCTTTCCATTGTATGCTGGAATAATATACAATCTGTCAGTTTATACAACTTGGCATGATCTTAGATTATTCTATTTACGCCATGGTTTGTTGTCAACAAAGATTGTCGATAATAAATCGTAGTAGAACTTTTATACAATTTGTATTAACATTAATTCATTTCATGTTGGCATATTGTGAGATTGTGATTTTTACCGCACATTGTTATTGTCAACTATTAATCTATTTTTAGGTGGCCAATACCCTTGAAATGATCTCGTTCGCTAAATCTGAGCAGGGTTTAATAAAATTCCAAATTCACAAGTTCCTCCGGTTCCACGGAGGTTCCTTATATAACCGAAAAAACTTAAAGCCTAAGTTGGTCTCAATATGAATTTAAGTTCTCACATGATGTTCGAGATCGAAGCTACACGAACAAGTTTAATTTGAGTCAGATTTATACTTATGAGTTGGGTAAAAAATGATTGGAAAGTAAATTAGGATAATTTTACCCGATCTGACCCAGTGATCCACAGGAATAACTCCATACATGTGGACGTTTCCAAAAATTTCAATAACCACCCAGATGGTTCCATTCGAGCTTAAACGAAGGCAATCCTATAAGAATTGATGAAATGGCATCTTTTCGAACATTTTTCCATCTGCTGGGTGGATAATATTCGCTTCTTTATACACTTGATATAACTCGTTTTTTTAGTTTTCTACCGAGTATATTGTTTACGTTTTGCATTCAAAAATACGGGAAGCTTTCCAGAAAATTCTCCTCTTAAATATTGCACTGGTGACCGATGTATAAAAGTCTATCTATATAATCTATATTAATAAAAATGGAGTGGTGTTTGTATGAAATAACTTGAAAATGGATGAAAGGATAGACGTGAGATTTATACTGTTGCACTCAACAAGGGATGCGACGTGATCGTGCGAAGAAAAATTTTGGAAAAGTCTCCGAGATAATCGGAAAACCGAAAAAGTCTAATGTGTAATTTTGTATGACGTTTTACAACAGCCTACTTGATGGTAAGACGTAGTTTGCTGGGACGTTGTATAAAAACTGCACATGGTTCCTGTTCATGCTATCTTGTGCATCACATAGCATACTTTCTTTGTCATATTATTTTTTGCAGTATCTTAACTTTGCTTCAGCTCTCGCTGCCCTGTAGCGCTCTTTGCATCGGAAGCTAGCTGATGGCACCTGACGAAATTCTTCACGTCTGTAACTTTCTAGAACTTTTAATCATTGACTCTCAGAAGCCATTGACATCTTCAGAATCGTTGATCCTTCCCAACTGTTCGTCAAGCTTCTGGGGTTACCGTTGGATTATGAATACTCGTATCGTTGGACACGTCCGAAGTTTAGGTGCAACAAGATAATGATCGAAGTCGATCATCATTATTGTTCATGAAAACTACATTATAGTTACAATAAAATAGCGTCAACAAGTCCACGCCATACAACTCGGTTCGCAGCTGCCTCCCTCCATCCTCGGCTGCGATATACGCTCGCCAGATCATGCAGCTTCTGGTCAGCCCATCGTGCCCGCTTTGCTCCTCGCCTTCTTGTACCTGCCGAATCAGAAGCAAACACCAGTTTTGTAGGTTTAGTTGTCCGGCATTCTAACAACATACCCCGCTTAACGTATCCTTCCTTCAGGACGCTAGGTTCACCGTATAGTACAGCGAGCTCGCCGCAACACATTGTTTTCCTGCACGCCGCCAAAGATGTCCTAAGCACCCAACGTTCGATGACTCCGAATGCTTGCAGGAGGACCACCGGTCTAATCATCATTTTGGATCGAAGTCGATATTAGAGTTCAAAAAAGTGCAAACATCTATGACACCTGAGAAATGTCGCGCATCGACCAGCCCGTGGTTTATTTGGGAGCAGGGATCATGAATATTCCTATGAGCCAATAGGATCTACTGTTTGCCATCCATTTAGCAGCAGCTCAGATAACATGTCACATGCCATTATTGTTAGTAAAGGAATGAAGGTTTTCTATTCTGATCTACGCATTTGGGTCACCCATAATTATCTTGATATTATGTTTTGGCCACTGCTCATAGGCCTCACCTATGCTCTCATAGAACTTATAGAACTCCTTTCCTTACCGGTTTCTACAGAATAACACCCTTCATCTGCTTCCCAATCACTAAAAAGCCAAATCTACGTTCTGCTTCGTATTGGAATGAAGTGTTGGCGATGAAATCCAGCGCTCAGCATTCACGCTCTCCATTTTTCTATTCCTGCACTTATTTCGCTCCAAACACTTTTTCTAATAAACTGAGTTTATAGTAGCAAATTAGTAGATTATATTGAAAATTTGTTCAGTTTCGTAACAAATTTGATAATTCTATTAATGGAACGTTGGACATCAGAGATACAACCTTTCATAAGTCAAATAAAATGGTGCTTGCCGAGGACCTGGGATCGAATTCCATCCCCAACATAGTCACTTAAGACTTAGAAACGACTTCCTTTGGAAGGGAAGTACAGCCGTTCGTCCCGTGAACTAGCCCAGTGTTAAATATTTCGTTTATAAAGATACAAAAAAAACAAATGGTGCGATATTAGTTTATGTGATAGTTTTATCAGAGTTGCATAAAACCAGGTTCGTATTTTCGAGAGGCCGAAATGCGAAGATGTTGAACTTCTGATAGATCTTCCAAGCTTCATGAGACCGGCACAGCTGTTCCACCTCCTCGCACTCCCCGCACTCCTCGCGTCTATGGCAGCTTTCCCTCTTCCGGTAATGCAGTCTAGAGGTATGCAGATGCAACATCTGGTTATTTAAGCCACTCTAGGTTATACCAAGACAGCCGTCGTACCGAACATTGTTGATGAAGTTGTGGGATCAGATACTTGCACTAGTCAATGTTAGCGCCCTGATAGGTCGAAAATGAGTCGTCGATAATGACGGAGAAGTTCTATTCTAGGACAGGATGTGACAGCTCAACTAAGGCTGTCCTGTTGTTTTTCCGTCAATGACCTAGACGATACAAAAGCCAGTGTTACCAGTATCCTTCTTATGCAAAACTTGTGAAAAAATTCAATTATCAAGGCGCATAATCTGATTGTTTCTTTATTCATTTAGCGCAATAGAGGGTGGTATATTTTCAAAAAAATTGGTTGAAATTTAAAACCGGTTATATTATTAGAGAGAATTGACACAATTTAGGTCTCATTTAGGTATTTTATATTTATTGTAGCATTGTAGGAGCACATGCTATGAACTTAACATCGAATATAAATAGATTTGAAACGAAAAGATTTTACGAAAAAACTTTTTTTCCAAACTTTTGATGAAAACTCTAATTTATGAACTGGCAACACGGTCGAGCTACTAACAAAAAGCCCTGTTGCAATCCAATTCATCGATGTGAAAGTAGGCCTTTGCCAAAACGACCAATGAAAAGTGGTCTTTTTCGACAGGCAATTGGATTCATTTCCGTACTTTGACCTGTCACGTCTTGTCTTAGGTTCTATCCAGCAGTCGATTTATAAATCTGTCTCCAGTCGTACGAATATAGAACGCAATGTATGAGGTAGGTGTAGCGAATGGCCGTATTCTTGGAGGCAGTGTCATCAATCATTACTTACCTTACCAGTCAGGATAAGGCCTGGGAAGCCTCTGCTGTACGTAGAAGACGTCTCAATTATACTTGATCTGCCCTTCGCTAGCCACGCATTCTGCGAAGGGTCCGCAGATCGTCCTCAATTTAATAGACCCTTCTTGCTCTCTGCGCACAGACGACATGTTGTGCCAGTCGGAATGTTTTCGAGAACCATTTTCACCGGGTTGTTATCCAACATTTTAAAGACATGCCCGGCCCATCGCAACCCTCCAATTTTTGATGATAATTAGTTCTCCTAGCAGCTGGTGCAATTCATGGTTCATCAGATTCTCCACGTTCCATTTTCCATCTGAACTACGCTGTAGATGGTCCGCAACACCTTCCGTTCGAAAACACCAAGGGAGCGGTGATCCTTTGCACGTAGGGTCCATGTTTCATGCCCATAGAGTAGTACCGGTCTAATCAACGTCTTGTAGATAGTTTGCTTCGTGCGATGGCGAACTTTGCTCGAATCCAAAGTAGGCACGATTTTCAGCCCTGCGGATTTCTCTGATGGTGGTGTTGGTGCCGTGTCCTCTCTTGAGCCCCTCGCTATCATGTACTTCGCCTTCGACACAATGATGTTCAGTCCGATCCGGCTAGCTTCAGTCCTTAGTCGGATGTATGTATCCGAAGGGACTCGAAAGTATCGAAGGGATTCGAAAGTGTCTGTTGGGTACTCAACTCGTTTTGGTATTTACTCGGGAGGCAAGTCGTTGCACTTACCTTTACAGAAGCGCATACACCGACTCACCTCGTGATCGAGCCACCGACAGCCGTGCACGTCACGGCCACCAGCAGGACGATGGATTGGGATGCCGACAGCTGTCGCGCTCTAGATTAACTATAGAAAAACATCTTCGACAAAACATCTGAATTGACATGCGATGGTCATTCAGATACGGATTTCCACCAACAGTCAGCGCTAGTGTTGTTTTGCAAATACAGTTAACTCTCCCTTACTCGACATTCCGTATCTCGATATCGAGTTATAGAACCATAGTAAAAGTTGATTTTCATGGCTACCTCGATGGTCCCTCCCGCATTTGCACTGATTTTGTATTCTATAACACGATACCTCCCTAACTCGATGGTCCCTTCAATATCGAGTAAGGGAGAGTTGACAGTATCTCAGGAGCCTGACCACTTAGAAAGAAAGCGTCTTCGGCAAAGTTCTTCGGTAGCACAAGGGCTAACATTATTTGAGCCAAAAGTTTCGATATTTTGCAACCAGGCGGCGCTAGTGAGCATGGATTTTTTGTTTTGCGGATAGCTCAGTAGCCTGACCACTCAGAAAGAGGGCGTCTTCGGCAAAGTTGTTCAGTGTGGCAAGGGCTATTCCTTCTTGTCGTTGCGTCTCCCTCTCTGTGGACAGTGCAACGATATCAAAGTTACGGGGATGTAGTTCGTCATCGATTAACCTGTCGCATGTACCGTTTTCGAAGTTTCCAATTGTAACACTTATTTCTTAGCGTGGGTCTTTGGCGATTGTTCCTGGTCATACTTTCTCCTATGTTATTCGCAATAAGGTTACTGGTGGCTTTCGGGTCGTTTATTGGGACTACGTTAACACTTCTGTCTCAGATGATTCTGTCTGGTGATCAGACGCTAAAGACGTACCTCCTTAATCAAGCTGATGTCAAAAGGACAACAGCGCCCAGGCTGCACTTGCAGCCAACTATGCAACCCTTAGGTGGCAGTCGTTGTCATCATTTTGACCCGTGGCAGCGTGAGGTAGGAACTTGTGAGGACCGGAGCTGTGTTGGACGCTCCTTCCCAGCTGTTGACTCACAATTTTGCACCCAAATCAGATTTCAATCAGTCGTAATCCAAAGTAACACCTTTTATTTTTATTTCTTGAAAGTATGATTTGGTAATGAAAATGTTGTAAGTTTTATATTTATCGTGGTCCCTGAAGTCGAATATGAAGGCCAAATTATTAACAAGTTCAGTTAACAGTTTTGAATTATTTTAAAATTAAAATACCCTGAACCGCGGAATACATCTGAAGGTAGGCAATTCTCTAAGGAAAGTCTGCATTATTTGTAGTATCTAATGATTTTTGCTGAATTCAGCATACTCATAAAACTTTTGACAACGTTTCTTTGTTGCTATTTTCAGTGAAACAGCATTTTTTCTTGCTAATATCATTTGTGGGAGTTACAAGCAAAGCGAAAATGGAATGGTGTTTGTATGTCACGAAAGGGCTTACGAACGGGTCAACGTATTTGAATGATTATTTCTCCGTTTTGTTCGTCAAAGGTTCTGACGTGTTTGTATGTATCCAGCTTTTTACGCTAGCCTTAAAACAATCAGGGATGATTCGATTTTGATGTTTCTTGCGTACAGATTTTATGGCAGGATCTTAGTAGCCAGTAATTTTAGTTTGTTGATAGAATTGTCAAAAAATTTCACTGCTGTTGGGGGTGATTCAAAATTTTATAGCGGCCCAGCGTAAAAAGCTGGATAAAAATTCTAGGATTTTCATCGGAAAAGTCGGAAAAACGAGAGTGAACGGAACTGTCATTTTGTATGGGACGATCTATAACGTTTTTCGACAGCCTATTCGATCGCAAGACGAAGTTTGCCGGGACCACTAGTAAGTGATAAAAAATATGGTTATAAGAAAATTTACTTTGAACTTTATTCAGCAATTTGGCATTCCATACAAATTATATGGGAGCCAGAAAAACAAGCCTTTCTTCTACAAACGACGGAAAATCACTTGAAATTTGTTGGAAAGCTTGAAAATAGTAGAACTTTTTGGTATACTTAACCCAAACTCGACTAAAATGTCGCTTACACCCTTTTGCGTTTTATTGGTACAACTTATGTGTGACTTGAATTGCTTATAAAAGATAAAATATGAACGTATGAACAAAACTTAATTTTCTTTATAACTTCAATTTTTATAAGCTTATAAACATTTAAAAAAGGAGCATCATTCACGAATTGAAAATTTTTCAACGAAAAATGTAGTTTTGAACTTTGAACAAGGATGGTCTTTCCGACCAATGCTACCCCGCTGATCAATGTTACCCCGTTTCAGGGTACGCCATTCTCGTTTGTCAGCTTGGTCAATCTAATATTACCTCATATTTCAGTAAGTGGCATAGTACTGTAAGTTGACTTGTTTGATCTGCTGGTTGAGTGAAAAGAACTTAGTCATAAGGTATTTTTCCGCATGGCTGCAAATGAACACAACTTATACCCCGTAAACTCAAAATATGGTTAACGCAAGAACCCCCCGAATTGAATGGAATGCACCCAGTTTTGAGTACTTCATTTTCTCCGTGTATAACGATTTTGACGTGGGTTAGGCCGCTAATGTACTCGCGTTCGAGCTACGCGTTAAAAGAGTCTTTATCACCATTATCGCAAAATTTGCTGGTTTCCTTTTGGAGTTCTTAGAATCCCGCTAAATACTTGAAGATGTCGTTTGAACCCCAAAAGTAGTCTAGTAATCTTGAGAATCTCATGAAGTTAAGACTCACGCCACGCTCTCATGAAGCTAAGAACTAACGCCCACCGAGTATCTTTAGATTTCACTATGATCCCACTGTATATGCTCAGGATTACCATACAATCTCCATATTGACCGGCAGGGCATACCATCAATAAACAGAACTTATGTTACACTCCAAGAGAGGAGATGGTTTTGGAATGTTTAGGATGCTTTACTAAATTTTGTGCCATTTATATACAGTGAAACCTCCATGAGTCGATATTGAAGGGACCATCGACTCATGGAAATATCGAGTCATGGAACAGCAATCCTTTGGAAAGCTGCTTCTAGGGAACATCATAGTAACCATGAAATTTGGTTTTAAGTATGGTTCCATGAGTCGATATCGAGTCATGGAACATCGACTCATGGAGGTATCACTGTATTGTGCCATTAAAAATTAAGTGTAACATAAATACTGCCCAGCCCATGATTTTTTAAGCCATGAAACCCATGACTTGAACTTAAAAATGTTTCAAAAATAATGTCTGTTGCTCAGGGATATGGTTTTGAGGAAATTGAGAGTATCTCTCACACTTATCGGACTCTGTAACAATTATGATCCGCAGCACATCATGAGAGTCTGTTTAGCATCGTCTGTTCAGCCTAGGGGCAAGACACCTTTGGTCATAATTAGTAATATTAGTAGTATAGGGAGATATTAATATTAATATCAATTGTACAGAGAGAACATTACAATCGAACATGCCATGCCAAAATATTCAATCATTGTTCTGGATAAATCAAATGTTAACTTTTTTTTATTTATTTTTAGAAAACGATAACAATGAAACTGTAATCAATAAACTGCACAGGTTAAGGTTTTGTGTATAATGTTAATGAGCAAGTGACAGGGACAAGATGTTCATCATCCCAAAGAGATGAAGAAACCTACAGTGCTGTCGGTATTTTCGTTATTATTACAGTCGACTCTCAACATCTCGGTGTTCTATATCTCAATATTTCCCCTTTTTTTTTTTTTTTTTGAGGCGCTCCGTGCTTGTGGCCACTACTGTGCCGGAATCAGTTTATCTATATCTTCCTTACCGATACAGTTCTATTTTTTTAACTAATCTATATTTACATCTGCTTTCACTCTCTTCTGCTCTTTTTGGCTCGCACACCGAGCAGGTAGGAGAGTGCTCTGCTGTTGGTCCAATCGATTTCCATAAGCCATAGTCCATTGCTCTTGCGGTGTTTCGTTTTGCCGTGTTCCTGGGTCGTTTGAGGCTAGCTGCCTGCGAAGTGGCTCAGTTTGTCTCAGTCACCATCTGATACTGACGGAGGATGGATGTGCTCCCCTATGCACGGTCCTCCGTGCAGCGTCTTCTGGTGGCTGGACGGGTTATTTTTTGGAGGGGCTGGGAATTGAATCCATGATCTTCCTCTTATGAAGCGAAAGCGTAACCTCGAGGCTACGGACCCCCCTATATTTCTCCTTTTGTCGTTGATTTCTTCGGTCCCTTGATCCTGCATACATTTTCTCTTTCCATATCTCGATATCCTTCTTCTTCTTCTTGGTATTACGTCCTAACTGAGACAGGGCCTACTTTTCAGCTTAGTGTTCTTATGAGCACTTCCACAGTTATTAACTGAGAGCTTTCTTTGCCAAAGTTGCCATTTTCGCATTCGTATACCGTGTGGCAGGAACGATTATACTTTATGCCCAGGAAAGTCGAAGAAATTTTCATTACGAAAAGATCCTGGACCGACCGAGAATCGAACTCAGTCACCTTCAGCATGGCTGTGCTTTGTAGCCACGGACTCTAACCACTCGGCTAAGGAAGGCCCCGATATCCTTCTTATCTCGATATCTCCATATCTCGATGTATTTCTGTTGATTTCTGTACCCTTTTTTCACTCCATATGTTGATATGACCTTTATCAATGGTCACTAGACCAAATTTTTGGGATTCAAAACAAATTAGGAAAGCAAAATGATGTCTGTTTGTTTATTATTTTCTTGGTAACGGAGAGGTTTTTGAATCTAGTATTCATAAAAAAATTGATCTTTGTCTCGATCTCTCCCTATCTCGATGGTCCCTTCGATATCGAGATGTTGAGAGGCGACTGTTATTCTATCGCTGCAGAACCTTGTTGGAAACTGATAACTACTTCTGAAAACTTTCTGATTTCGAATAGGCTTCCAGATCTCTAGACGACTTTTCCCCATATAATGGATGGTGTCCGGCCATTTGGCCGAACGCCGTTTGGCCGAATGCCGTTTGGCCGAATGCCATTTGGCCGAACGGGTCGTTTGGCCGAATTACGAACAAAAAATATCAAATTACTACAACACTTATGTGTAAGATTCTTAGGTGTTGCCCAACAATTGATCAGCTAATTAATTGACTCTAATGATGTGACGGGACTTCATGTTTGTCACTATATAAGTGCTCCAAGAGAATGATAAAATTGATCCGCTAATTTAGGACGAAATTGTGAACTTCACTCATTGCATCAAGACTCAAAGCTCATGGTTGTTTCATCTGGGGCTACCAATGGTATGATAGGGTTCCAGTTTATTTTGATGATTTCATTAGAAGTTTTTCCTTATTTTAAGCATAGGCTATTCTTTCGAGTTATATTGGTTTAATTACTGTTGGCAATAATTCAGCTTATATGTTAATTGGGAATTTTAGCTTCTTTAAATCATCGGCACTTCTTTGTAGTTATACTAATATAAAAATTGATTGCATAGCACTTGCTCAAATTTTCATAAGAGTTTTTTCCTTCTTTTGATCATAGGCTGTTCTTTCTGTTTCTCTTCCAATATTGAGATTGCAACTTGTGAACTGAGCTCTGCACCATTACTTGCGTATAGCAGTAAATCAATTGACTCGGTGAGCAATTACGTGGAAAAAGCTCACAGTTTCTCCTTTGTAAAAAGAAGAAGCCAACATTTGCGGTTACTAGCACACGCTGTGTCCGAACCAGACGATTACAAAAATCGAATGTACAGCGAGTTTTATCTCGCCAGACTTCAGTATTTGGGTTCTATTGTCATAATCGAGAGGTTTTAAAACATTCTATCGGTGAAATCTTGATTTTTTTCCACTTTTTAGCTATTTTTATACTAAAACCCATGAAAAACACGTTTTCCGACGCATTTCAGCCCATACAAAATGTATGGGAAAAATTTCACCGATAAAATATTTTTAAACTTTCCGATTATGGAAATATAGACCAAATACTAATCTCTAGCGAGAAATAATCCGATGTACATTCTTTTTATATAATCGTCTGATTCGGACATAGCGTGTAGCATTATGAAATAATTTACTTAATCGATTGATTGTGAACCGTTTTACTTACTGTCAAAAGCTGACTACAAACACAATGCAAAAGCTTCTGCTGGCAGCTATTACCACTAGCAGAGAAGCACTGACTGCTTGTTGAACTAACATCAAAGAGCCAATTATGTGTTTATCTTGATCATCATTGATTAAGATATACCCATTCTTTAAAAAAAAGCTGAATAAGTTCTTTGAAATTCAGCTTCGAAACTCACTACAATAATATGCTAACTGTTATTCACTATTATTTCATATTTCGGCCAAACGGCATTCGGCCAAATGGCATTCGGCCAAATGGCATTCGGCCAAATGACCCTTTCGGCCAAATGGCGTTCGGCCAAACGGCATTCGGCCAAATGGCATTCGGCCAAATGACCCGGAACCATAATGGATTATGGCATTCTGTAAATTATGCAAAATATTCGCATAGGACTTTAAGGAGGGAATCAAAAACTCTAAAGTTCAACTTATGGTATAAAAACTACAAACAAATGCTTCAAATTCGATAGAAGGGTTCTATACCATTTCCCGGAAAGACGTTTCCCGGAAATCATTTCCCGGATATCCCATTTCCCGGAAAGACATTTCTCGGAATGACCCATTGCCCGGAAAATCATTTCCCGGAATAACCCGTTTCCCGGAAAGCTACTCAATGGTAAAAAATAAGTAATTTCCGGTTCTATACCATTTTTTAAAGCATAGTAATATGAGAACCACAAAAAAAATTGGGCAAATTTCTAAGAATACTTTATAAATAGTCACTAGATTGTCAAAGATTAGTTTTTCGACGTTCATTCCAGCCACGAGATGTATCGAAAAGAATGATCAAAGCCACCCCGCACGGCCATAACATTTCATTGATGTTCCAATGCTTAATTGCATCCTTGTTTTTCATGTTGAATAAAACTATTTAAAAATTTAATAATTTAGCAACAGACAACATGCTTTTAGCTTTATTAATAAATATTTTGAAAAAATATATATTAACCCCTCTACCGGCAGCTTCATTTTTTACCTTAAAAAAAATATTCAAATCGCGATAACTTTTTTGTTTCTCGATATTTTTGCACCATTTTTTCACAACATCTCAAAAAACTCTTCTAGTTTAAGAATCCGTGTCGATATTAATCATTGGTGATCTAGTTTTGAAGATATTCCGATATTCTTTGGGGGACCGACATACTCCATACAAAATGTCTTTGGCGGCCATTTTGTTTTTGGTCAATTTAATCAAAAAAATAAAATGTGTACTATACAATGCCAGGTAATAAGAAGCTACTCTGAAAAAACATAGAAATCGGTTCAGTATTCTTGGAGAAATCTAAAAATTACGAAATGAGGTTTTTTAGAGTTTTCAACATCTTCATTTGTCCAGCGTGGTACCAGAACCATAAATGCTCATTACTCAAAGACGGCTGCACCAAATTGCTTCATTTTTTCACAACATACTCGCATTAATATATAATTCCGTGGAGTGAATATCCGAATACGATAAAAAATTTGTAGCCTGAGATATTTACGTAGGTTATGGCTACGCGTCGGTCCCCCAAGGAATTTTGGAATTTTTAACATCTAGGATTTTTTTTTTTTTTTTTTCAAACAATCTGATTTTAAGCTGAGTTAAGTCTATTTATGATGTAGACCAATTTTCTATATCTTTCATCCCTTTGAAAGGTTTCCAACTGTAGACTTACTTCAAGACTAAATAATCTCAAGACATTTAAGACCTCTACACCATTTTTGAGCAGCCTGTGAGAAAATTTTTGCCCGGTTCAAGTTATTCTGGTATTATTATTATTGTTTTTTTTTTGTCCCACTGTTAACATTTTCATTGGATAATTGCCCTTCTTCCATACATACGCTGTTCTTTCGAGTTTTGCTGTTTGAACAATTAATAATGTTCAAACTGATGAATAAACCCATCAACATACATTCCTGTTATAGCTATTGCATTTTCATAAAGAATCACCCTTCTATTAGAAGTTTGCCGTTCTTCCGAATTATACCGACAGAAACATTTTTGGCGAGAAGACTGCTAAAATTGAACATCAGAAAATTTCCCTTCTTTCAAACTAAGGTTATTCTATTGATTAATTTGATTATATCAGGGCTGCGAATGGTAATAGTAGTAAGCTTGAATGACGCGAAACTCACGTGGCACTTCTTACTACAGTAGTTTGAAAACGTGTATAAAGTAACCTAGTTTTGGTTCATGAATTTTCTAAATCATTAGTGTCATCGAAGGCTGTAAATGGGGGGAATATGCTCCGGAAAATAGAACATTTTCCTACAGAAGTTTTGGGTTGCCTTTAGCAACGGGTGTTTTACTACATTCTAGGTATTTTGCCTACAGCACCTTAAGCTTTCGGTTTCACTGGCTTCGCTGACTGCGATTAACTCTGCTTGGTAGCTTGAATTTCATGACTTTTTGCAACCCTGGATTACACACAAATTATGTCACGCACATTTTTTACATATTGGATCTTGTCAATTTTATAAGGCTTGTGACGCTTCCTTCAACTCCTTCCACACCTTTGGAATGAAACACTAGCTTGAACTTTATGCTGTGATAGTGTTTCAATTGATATCATCGTCTTCTATTTTTTTTCTGGCATGACGTTTCAACTGCTTCTCGACTCTATGTTCATATTAGCACTCCCAAAGTTATTAACTGAGAATATTCTTCGCCAATTGACACATAAACTCTATGCCATCAAAAGTAGAAGAATGTTTCATTCCTAAAAATTCTCAACCGGCGGGATTGGAACCTGCGATGCTTAGCTGGGGTCTTGCTGAACAGCTGCTCGTTAATCGCTACGAATATTGGGGTTCCGCGAAAGTTTATTTTTAGTGAATTCCGGGAAATGTCATTCCGGGAAATGGGTTTCCGGGAAACGGGTCATTCCGGGAAATGATTTCCGGGAAATGGCATTCCGGGAAATGGTTTTCCGGGAAATGTCATAGAATCCGATAGAAGTAATATATTTCGTTGATTTGTCAAACAGTTTATAATTCATAGCCCTAAAGGGATCTTGTAGCGAAGATTGAAGCATTGTCCGTCATATAACATAGTGGAGCATTAAAGAGAAATAAATTTAATTCATATAAAGTTGGAATATTACATTATTTAATGTGTTGAAAAATAATTTATACCAATCAAAAAGCAAAACAAACTCTGTTGAATATTTTTGTCTCCATGATAGGTGTTCATTTTTGTAGAGTCATGACAAACTACAACAAAATCGCATTGAGTTTTAATATTTAACATTTATTAGACAGTATTAGTACGCGTATTAGGCAATGTGTTACAGCTCTTATTAGATCGAGGGGATAACAGTGCATGACAAAATCCCTCTAAACAAACTCCACCCCTGGAGGACAGTATTGCTATCGGATATTTTGAGATTGTTACATCACGTCTGTATAATAATAGGTGTTTTAGTAAATGAGCGAAGGAATGAGTTTTATCATCGCACAGCGCTGTCGTTTGCTCCTTGTTACAACTTGCAAAACATTGTTGATCATGGACCGATACAGATTTGATGTTTCCTTGCTTCGATATCAAATGAGAATGAATTGTGCAATGCCTACTGTTACAAAATGTGCCTTGCTCACATCATATTACTTTAGAACCAATCTATGAGAACGCATGGTTGCTAATTATTGTTAACACTTCAGTCGTCGCGCTTTTGTATTTTGTACAACAGTGTTAAAAAATCCTCGCATATCGTACACAACATCAGCGTGGTGGTTCTGACAGCGGCAAACCACGCGACGACTGAAAGGTTAAAAACGATCCTAAATCATTATTATTGCGGAATTTATAAATCGGCTTCAAGTGATAAATTCTTAACCATTTTAGTACAATGCCTTGAAGAACATCAAAGGTATTTCACGGGTTCTCTAAAGCAAATCACGTACATCATATACAAAATGTCGTAATAACTTATTGTTTTGCACCATCCGAAATAGGTTACGACAATCAACGGTGCCATGGTCGTTCTGGACAAACAGGACATCGTAATTCCGCAAGGCGTTGCCCATGCCGTGGATCGAGTGATGTTCCCTCTGCCAGTCGGTGACATTCTGCAAACCCTACAGTCGGACAGAGAACGACGGTTCACACATTTCCTGCGGGCACTGTACGCATCGGGAATGTCCGATACACTACAGAACAAAGGTATGCTTTTTTGACCCACCACAATAAATGAAAACTAATACAATATTTTTCCTTTAGGTATCAAAACGTATACAGTATTCGCCCCGACCGATGCGGCCTTTGCCAACTTCTCGACCGATGAGCTGAACAAACTAGTCACCGACAAGGACCAGGCGGAGGAGCTCGTCAAGAAGCATGTCGTTCCCGGCACTCTGTTCACCGCTGGAATGAGGTTCTACCAAGTCAAGGATGCCATGGCCGAGGGTAAAACGGTCACGTTACAGAAGAGTGGAGGTATGAGAAGAGATTCAAATTTCCCAAACTTTTTGATCTAACGCCATCTCTCCCTTCTAGGTAAAATCAAAATCAACGACGGATACCTGCAGACATCGAACATTCCCACGACGAATGGAGTGATTCACGCCATCGATTCGTTGCTGTAGGACCGATTACCCCATTTCAAAATTTCCCAAACTCCTTTTGAATCAAGAGAAGGAAAACGCCATCTCCACCAATTCTGGAACGCAACGGAAGGAGACCATACAAAACACTTGAATTTCCACGTCCGTAGGTGAAAATTACCAGTGAACTAGAGCGATGTTTGAAATGAAAAAAAAAAACATTATTTCATGACCACACAAACATACACACAACCACAGAATCATTCCATTTTGTTTCGAATTACTATTTATTAAACACGAATCAAATTCGAATAACCCTCGGCAAGCACATTAAAAAATAGGCAACAAATAAACCTGCTGCTCAGAACCACAGGTTGCGTAACATTGCGGCTTGCCAAGATATTGGACAGTAGTAGCCGTTAGCAAATGATCGAGGAACGCTACAAAGTGTAACAATTGTAGCGGAATTTGTTGAATACCTTGTTGATGCAGTGGAACAAATCATTGACCACACCATACCACTAAGTGACGATGTTAATTTATTGATAAGAGTAGTTGCTAGATGCTAAGCAAATCAGTTAGGATTAAACTTGTAAATATCGTTCTCTACAGTAGGATTTAATAAATACAAACATAAATAATTTATGTTTTTGTGTTAATTGTGTGATGACCTACTTACCGAGTTCGGTTAGAGTAAGTGCCGCGATCGGTTAGCTTTGTTTGATCTTTCGACCTTGACGCTTGCTCCTACGGGGGCGAGCGACGAGGGCAGGATCAAACATGTCGCGCGTCGGTGTAGTAAGTGAAAAAGTGGCGTGATCGGTTAGTTCTTTTTGATCATTTGACCTTGACGCTTGCTGCTGGGCAGTGCGTCAAGAAAGCCAAGTTTTTTTTTCCTTCTCGAGTCGCGCGCCTTTTTTTTCTGAGTGCTTTTATATAGCCGAGCAAACGAGTGAGGCTGAGAGTGGATTGTGGCTGCACAGTGAAGGATAAAGGATCAATTGGTGAGCTCGTTTCATGCTATTATTTCTAATCTGTGAAAAATGTATGACTGCACATTTAATCGTTACAATTGTGGGACGTAAATATGAATTTTCAACAAACTATGAATTGTTCGTCACTGTGAGTGTCGACACAAACTCTGATTCATGAATTATTTATGTTTCACATTTTTTTTTTATCCTTTCCAGAACACCCCTTTTTACCTTTAATTTTGCAATCAAAAAAAAACTTTGAATGGTTCGACACTACAAGTGTAGACTTGCGAAAAGTTCACTTTATTCAACAAACTTTGGATGGTTCGCCACTGTAAGTGTCGGCATAAGAATAAGAGTGTTCTATGATGTTCCAACCAATCAAGTCTTTTGTTTCTTTTCAAATAAGTAAAATATAATAACACATGCTTTCGTCCTGACAGCTGTAGGAATGTTACATTTAGGTGTTTGTTCAACAAACTTAGAATGGTTCGTCACCTCAAGTGTCGGCATAATTTTCCACTACATAGAAATTGTTCATATCAAATGAAAATATTATATTTACAAATAAGCATGTATATATCTCACAAATCATTATTTATCATGGTCTAATCGCTTATCAAAGTGAATCCTGTGACCCAACGATCCTTCCCATTAACAAACATCCCTCCCAGTAACCTTTGTGGAGATGCAGAGGCAAACACGGTCTCCAAATAGCAAAGGTTACACACTAACATTCCTTCCCCCAATCCCACCTGACTGCAAGGACGTGGCCGGCGCCGTTATTGACCCTGTATAAATAGAGGCACTGAATTATGCACATTGAAGAAGATTATGGCCAATCCCAGCCAAACTTCTAGTTGATTCTTTGTGCATTTTCACTGACTTCGGTCAATCACGGAATAGCAACCATTGATATGTGTAGTCAGTCTAAGCTAAGCTAAGCTAAGCTAAGCTAATTGTGTGATGACCTACTTACCTTAAAAAATGAGGCACTTTATAGTATTATAACGCGCCAATAATATGTATGGTACTATAAGGTAGTCAAGCTCAAGCGTCAAGCTTTTTTTTAATCAAAAAAAAATCTCTCATTACATCTACTCTCTTGTCTTGTCTTTATTCTGCTACTTTTCGCGGTTGTTGGTTCTTCGAATGTCATTTCCCCGAACGCCAGTTCATCAAATGCCATTTTCCTGAATTTAAATTCCTCGAATGACCCATTTCCACAAAAAATGGTGTAGTTCAAACAGGAACTACAGTCAACTCTCTCTCTTACTCGATATTCAGTATATCGATATCAAGTAATAGTTAAGGTTAGTTTCAGGGCCGTTGGGGGAATACTTAGCGTCAACGTACGGACTTCAAATTTTTACCTGATTTTTTTTCTTACCGTAACGAGCACTTTACAATTATGAACTTATAACATTTCGCATTTTCGAAAAATAAGGGACGACCTAATTTGCACTGGTTTAGTGTTCCATAGTTCAATACCTCTCTAACCTGATAATCCAACAGTGCTCGATTTTAATCGAAGGATGCATGAATCCTCGTCCGTTGCTACCGCTATCGATTGACCCGAATGATGTGGGTACTCTCACTCCAGCACATTACTTCATGCGGAATATGATCCACCCACTTCCGGAAGCCGACGTGCGGAGCATATCCCTGAATCGCCTTAACCAACACGAAAAGCTCCAGTAATATGCCCAGAACTTTTGGTACAGATGGCGCAACGAATACTTAAAGCAATTGAATCAACAGTAACGCTTCGACCCGAGGCGCTACCAAGTCAACGTTGGCGATATCGTCATCCTGAAAGATGAATGTGAAACGACATTTTGACAAAATGTTACCATAATAATAAAACATTTTTTAGAGCTTAGCTTAGCTTAGCTTAGACTGACTACACATATCAATGGTTGCTATTCCGTGATTGACCGAAGTCAGTGAAAATGCACAAAGAATCAACTAGAAGTTCAGCTGGGATTGGCCATAATCTTCTTCAGTGTGCATAATTCAGTGCCTCTTTTTATACAAGGTCAATAACGGCGCCGGCCACGTCCTTGCAGTCAGGTGGGATTGAGGGAAGGAATGTTAGTGTGTAACCTTTGCTATTTGGAGACCGTGTTTGCCTCTGCATCTCCACAAAGGTTACTGGGAGGAATGTTTGTTAATGGGGAGGATCGTTGGGTCAAAGGATTCACTTTGATAAGCGATTAGACCATGATAAACAATGATTTGTGAGATATATACATGCTTATACGTGAATATAATTGCTCATATAATTTCTATGTAGAGGAAAATTATGCCGACACTTGAGGTGACGAACCATTCAAAGTTTGTTGAACAAACACCTAAATGTAACATTCCTACAGCTGTCAGTACGAAAGCATGTGTTATTATATTTTACTCATTTGAAAAGAAACAAAAGACTCAATTGGTTGGGACATCATAGAACACTCTTATTCTTATGCCGACACTTACAGTGGCGAACCATCCAAAGTTTGTTGAATAAAGTGAACCTTTCGCAAGTCTACACTTGTAGTGTCGAACCATTCAAAGTTTTTTTTAATTACAAAAATAAAGGTATATAAGGGGTGTTCTGCAAAAAAAAAAGTTAAACATAAATAAATCATGAATCAGAGTTTGTGTCGACACTCATAGTGACGAACCATCCATAGTTTGTTGAAACATCATATTTACATCTCACCATTGTAACGATTAAATGTGCAGTCATACATATTTTATAGATTAGAAATAGTAGCATGAAACGAGCTCACCAATTGATCCGTTATCCTTGACTGAGCAGCCACAATCCACTTTCAGCTTCACTCGTTTGCTCGGCTAAAAAAAAAAAAAAAGGCGCGCGATCCGAAAAAAAAACATGGACGACAGCTCGGGTTTTCTTGACGCATTGCCCTGGAGCAAGCGTCAAGGTCGTCTAAAGATCAAAAAGAACCAACCGATCGCGGCACTTTTTAACTTACTCCAACCGAACGCAAGCGTCAAGGTCGAAAGATCAAACAGAACTCCATAATAATAAAAACATTTTTTAGAAATCAAAAAGTGGAGTTTTTGATTCCGGGGTAAAGTTGATCAATTACTGCGGTCGGTTTCCTAGAGTGAAGAGATTTGCTATTTACTTAATTTGGGGTCACTGAATCTGAATCAAGTCTCAAAATTTTACAAATTGTAGATAAATCGGTCAATTTTAGAATTGAATATTGTGAATTACAGAATACACCACAGTAAACGCCTAAAGGTATGCAATGTTCTTTGAAGTTAGCAACTCGCTCATAAATAAAATATTGTTTTCTCTGAAAAGGATTTTTTATTATCAATACAAATTCAAAACTGGATTCATAGAACATATCTGGAATGTATGTAACAGTTCATTTGAATGGTGTCTTTATATAGCATTGGCAATAGTCAATTGTTTGGAGGAGAAACCTTCAACAGTTCATCAAACATTTTATAAAAAATATGTTTTTTTTTGTATAATTATTTTCAATGTCAAACCAAATTTAGAAATATTAAGAACAACTATTAGGTAATTCGACATCATAGAAATGGAGATGATTGAAATCGTATCATAGCTCTTTTAACAGTTTACACATGTGGGTACATGATTGATCAACTTCTCCCCACTGATCAACTACACCCCGAATTAAGGTAGTTCTAAATTACACAAACCTGCGCTACCTCTGTGAAGTCGTAGGCATATCGATCGATCCCTTGTTCCACCAGTTTTTGCTTCGCTCAATATACCTACTTTGAAATGAAAAGCGAAAAAGACGAAAAACCCGCAAATTGGAAGGCTAGAGAACCCCGCCCCCGTCTATAGGGTGTCCCAAAAAGTATGGGCACGTCTTAACCATACTGCCATTTCGAGACCAATGCAGATAAAAATCTGATTTTCACACATTCTATTCTTTTACTTATCAAGAGTAGATTTTAAATTTTGAGCGGTTTTTCCGCTACCTGTTTGTTGATAGTGTTACATTTCTGGAAGCTCTTCTTATAAGTCTTGCACAAATCGCGTTATTTTCGAGCGACTTTGTTGTACGAAATTTGTGCTGGGTCATAAAGTGCTTACAATAAAAATCTGAACAAATATACATATATCTCTTTGCCGATACGATAAAAGATTAGACTACCACATATTTTATTGGAACTTAGGTACCGTAAATTCGGGTGAAATTGATCAGTAGGGTGAAATTGATCACCATGTCACACGAATTTATTTCCCTCTTATAGAGCACAGAAATCATTGCAACCTACAGTAAATGAACATTGTTTGTCTTAACTATTGTCGAATTGCATGTTGTGAAGTTTTTTGTGTTAAGGAATGTTTATTTCTATGAAAATAATAGAAAATTTCATAATCGTGTTCTGTGTGGTATTGGCATCAGTCAATAAACTTATAGTTTTAAACAAGGATTTGGACATGCTGTCAACCTGAAAATTTGTGAGGATGCTCGGAATATATCCTCAAAACGAATTTTATCATCAAAATTCGTACCAATTTGTTCATTTTGTTGTAATAATTGAATTTTTTATAGATATCAGAAGATTCCTTTGGAAATTGCCTACATTTAGGCGTTTTCTGCGGTTTTGTTGAAAATTAATTGTTTATTATTTCCATAAATTTTGCATTGTTAAGAATTTGGCAAGCATATTTGTATTCAGGAAGCCCAAATCAAATAAGTAAAGTTGATTTCAAAACTAACAATAATTGTTTTGACAGGTGATCAATTTCACCCCGAAATGGAATTCCTTGATTTTTTATTTTAGAGACGATTTTCAGCACTAAAATAACAACTGTTTGAAAATTTCAGTATATAAGCCAATGAAGCTCACCGTCGTACTTGTTTTCCTGCATTAAGTTGTTTGGAATTAGCAACATCATAGAATATAGACATGGAAAACAGTGAAAAGTGATCAATTTCACCCGAAATTACGGTATATGAAATGCGAATTGAAACTAATAATCCGATTTGAGCTGTGGTCGATTTTTTCAAGATTTAAAAACAAGATTTTATCCAATAAAATATGTAAAAACCTAAAATTTTTGATGCCTTTCCAAAAATACAGATATTTGAAACTGAGATTTCGTGGAATTGTTGTATGTGGAGAGAAAATCTTGCGATTTTTTAGATTTTTACCATAATAAATCTTCAAGCTGTTTAGTAGTAGATGAAAGAAAAAAAAACGAATTTAGTAATATACCATTTAATTCCACTAGAGTTTGTATCCTTTGACAGATACGCGTATTACGACCTCAACTGTAAGGCCATCTTTAGTGTCGTGTACTAGACTCGAAAAATACGCGTATCTGTCAAAGGATATACACTGATAGGCAAAATAAAGTGCCCACCAAACCAGTTTTCGAATTTCTCTCATTGATTTGGTTCAAATTAAAGTTAACACACTTAAATCTTTTTTGATATTCTTTTAAAGTTGCACTTACAAAATTTTGATAAAAAAAAGAATTTCACTCAAAGAAAAAGAAAATCAATTTGTATTGAAAAATAAATAGTGACAAAATAAAGTGCCCACTTCCTTCTTGGCCCCAGAACAGATGATTTAAGAAAAATTTAAAGCAATTTAATAGTTAATGAGTCCTCCTTTGACCTTAAGGACTTTGGCCCCATGACCTGTCTGGAATTCGAATCAAAGTTTCCGGAATATAAGGCAAAAGTGAAGAAGCGTCCGGAATAAGAATCATGAAAAGGTCACACATTTCGATTTATTTAAAATTACTCAATTACTCAATTTATTCAAAATAACTTGTCTGAAGAATTAAAAAACCTCCATATACAGTTGTGTTCAGAATAATAGTAGTGAAAGCCGATTTTCATACAAAATGCTCAACTTTGGCATGCTGTTACTTTGTTTCCATATGAGCAATCGGCATGAAATTTTGTCAGTGAACTACAAATATGCTCAATTTCATTATCACAAAATTTAAAAATTTTCACACTACCGGCTAAAAATTTAAGCACCAGGTGAAATCGCTCAAAATAATAGTAGTTTTAATAATTTCAATATCTGCTGTATTTTGAGTTTTTGAATTTTTCTTTACTCATTGTTTCAACCATTTCCACCCAAGCTTCAAATGTATAAACAATACAATTTTTTACAAAATTGTTGCTGAACAAAAATTTACAAAAGAAAAACTACTATTATTTTGAGCGATTTCACCTGGTGCTTAAATTTTTAGCCGGTAGTGTGAAAATTTTCAAATTTTGTGATAATGAAATTGAGCATATTTGTAGTTCACTGCCAAAATTTCATGCCGATTGCTCATATGGAAACAAAGTTACAGCATGCCAAAGTTGAGCATTTTGTATGAAAATCGGCTTTCACTACTATTATTCTGAACACAACTGTACTTCATTTAGGATTGCATAATTCATTGCCGGTTAGAAAAAAAATCAGAGGGGGTTGTGTACAAGACACGACCGCATGACGTTAACTACGCCAAGTGATTTTTTGCATTTGAACTTTAGTCGATTTTCATAGTTGCAGCCTTGGTTTAGTTCAAACTCTAACATAATATCGTGACGGTCCCAACATTCTAATCTAGATTTTCAATTGACACCCAGTATATTGCCGTAAGACGTAGTTAACGTAAAAAGAAGAATACGTGAAGAAGCAGAAATTTGTCTGCTTTGCTTTTATAGTACACTAGCCAACCCAAAGGAATCGTGGAAGACAATATGAACGAGTTTGGTTGCGTAAGAAAGGGGTCGACATTTTCCCAATTTTCGATGGTCTATCGTCAAAAATCAAAAGTTTTCTCCATTTGAGTAAAATGTTGTATAAATTTCCGAGCGATTGGTGGGAAAATATTGAAAATCTACCGATAAATGGCTGAGTTATTAGTATTTAAAATCTTACATAATTTCGTGACGGTCGCAACATTTTAGATTTTCAATTAACACCCAGTATATTGCCGTAAAACGTAGTTAACGTCAATATCATAGCATATCATATCGTAGTCAAGTGTTCAAGATATTGGCTGTTGAAAATGCAGAATTTGACGATTTCAAAGTAAATCAGCATATATGGCAATTTATTTTCTTAATTTGATACAGAATCGAAACTTCATGTCTTAAATCATACTTATCAAGAAAGTTAATAATAATTCCGATGCTCAAAAGTTATTGTTGATGCACAAAACGGAATAGGATAGTCACACTGTAGATGATTGTTAGCGGCAGGCCATCAATGATTGTCAGCATACTTACGGCAGTACAGATCTCGCGCCATAGTCCGTTTACATGTGAGGGGGATAGACGCAAAGGGGTGTAAAAGGCAAAAATCTCGTTTTGAGAAAATCTACCTTGATGTTTTTGCAGCATGTTTTATCCCATACAAATTGTATATATGGTATATGCCAGTAAAGGGCAAACATTCATTAATGTATCCCGGAAAGATATTCAAAAATAATTAAAATAATCACCGTCAAAAAAAACTTTTCAATAAATGATGTAACGTGGTTTGGGGGTGGACATTGGGCCACTATTTTTACACCAAATGAATCATGCAAAAAATGTGGCAAGTTTCAAGAATACTTTGTAAATAGCCACTAAATTGCCATAGATTAGTTTTTTGACGTTCATGCTCGCCATGAGATGCATCGAGATGGGCGGTCAAAGCCACCACTAGGCCCCGTACGGCGGTAATACTTCATTGATGTATCGTTTGGTAAAACCATGCTTAATTGCATTCTCACTTTTTTTATGTTGAATTAAAATATATCAAAATTTATCAATTTAGCAACAGGCAACGCGATTTTGATATGAAAAGCAGTTTAACGGGCTAATTGAGTAGCACCTGAATCACCTGAAAAAATATATTTGCGGTTATAATGATTTTATCCACCATATTTTCAGTAAGAGAGCGAGATTAAGGTGATTATAAAACGAAGCCAAACTTTGAATTTTCAAGTGCACAAGATGAGAGTATCTGACAACAGTTTGCGTTGAAAACCAATCAACTTACTTGCCTGCTGGTAGTGACCAATGGGATAGATTTTTAACGCGGAGCGCTGTTTGGTTCTCAAGTCTAGTGCTCTTGAAAATTTGAGGTGTGGCTTCGTTCTATAATCACCTTAAGGTTTAAGCTTGATATCTGATTAGATCGCGAAATTTTATAGGTAAGTTTTTTTTTTTTTTTCAATCAATCCGAATGCAAATCCCGTTTAGTCTATTTATAAAATGTGTTCCAGTTTTCTAGATCTCATTCTCATTATTCTGGTGGAGTTATTATTTTTCATACTGTCTATATTTTCATTGGTTAGTTGCCCTTCTTCCATGCATAGGCTTTTCTTTCGAGTTATGCCATTAGATCAAATAATATTGTTCAAACTGATAAACAAATCCATCAACATTAATTCCAATTATAGGATAAATCATGTATTTTGGACAGGCTAAGGATATGTCTAGAAACGGCGATCGATGAACTGCATTATATACTAATATTTTATTACGTTATGGTATATGCTTAATGTCCCATTGTACTTTGAGTTTCTGGGGGAGAAAAAGCTTATAAACTCTAGTATTAAATTCCAAAATAGCGTTTTTTGGTGATCTGTCTGTTATACAGTTCGGACACCAAATATATATTTTGAACACCCTCATGTGAATATAATTTGGACAGAAGCGTTATCTCAATATCCATACAATGAATATTAGAAGCAAAATGAGTAATCTGTGCAGTTACGCTAAACTATTATGCCACGCAGAAATGTACTAGAAAATAATGAACATTTGTATGAAAAAACACACTTGAAACGTCAAGCGCTATTTTCTCAATACCTACTTATTCCATATGGGACAGTTATGCCTTTATGGGCAGTAAAGCGGTGGCGACAGAGCAGAACGTGGAGTTGGCTTCATAGTGATTAGGAAACAGATGAAGGGAATTATTCGGTGGAAACCAATAAGCGACCGAATTTGTGTGTTGTTGTCCATTCTGTTACCAATGGTAATGGCTTGCGGCTAGTAACCTTCGCTGCTGCTAGAGGGATGGCAATCAGCAGTACCTACTTCGCACGAAAGAATATCCGCAAACACACCTGGTGACACTCGAGTGGCGATGTTTCTGGTTGATGGGCGACATTTCTCAGATGTCATGGAGCACCGTCCCAGAAGCAGCTAGACGAGCAGTTGGGAAGAATCAACGTTGCTGGAGATGTCGACAGCCTGTGGATGGTCCCATCCACGAAGCTGTGAGAACAACGGCGTGGGAAGTTAGACGGAATGACTGGTTCGATGAAGAGTGCCAGAGAGTGACAGACATGAAGAATGTCGCCAGAAGCCGTATGCTTGTGGCCGGTACCCGACAGAACAGAGAGCGGTACAGAGCAGCGAGAACCGAAGAAAAGCGAATCCATCGCAGAAAGAAAAGGCAGCACGAAGAAAGTGTGGTAGCTGAAGCTCAAGAAAGCATGAACCGGAATGATATGCGGAGATTCTATGCAACGTTCAATGGTGCGCAGCACAATACCGTACCAGTGCACGCCATGTGCAATGATCGAGAAGGGAACTTGTTGACCGATAAAACGGCGGTAGCTGCCAGGTGGAAGGAGCACTTTCAGCTATTGTTAAACGGTTAAAATGGAAATGTAGCGAGGAACAGAATGAACATTTATGATGACGATCAAGCTGTGGACCCACTGACCATGACAGAGGTTAAGAAGGCTACCAGCGAGCTGAAGAACTCTAAGGCTGCTTGGAAGGACGAGATCCCGGTTAAGCTTCTCAAGTACGGAAGTGAGCAGCTGTACCAGTCGATCCACCGAGTACTTCTGAAGGTATGGGACGAAAAATTGCCTGCCGGCTGGTTGGATGGACAAATTGCAGAGAAATTATCCTGCTGAATTCGGCGTACAAAATTCTGTCGCGCATCCTGTTCAACAGACTGAGACCGATCGAGGAGTCCTTCGTCGGCGAATACCAAGCTGGTTTTCATGAGGGCCGTTCGACAACGGACCAGATGTTTAGCTTGCGAATGATCCTAGATAAATTCCGGGAGTATAACTTGCAGACTCACCACTTGTTTATTGCGTTTGCGTACGACTCAGTGAAAAGAAATGAGGTGTCAACCTCGTCCATGACGTTAGACGGGTAGAAGCAGGGAGACGCACTTTCGAAATTACTGTTCAACATTGCTGTTACCAAAACCGTCCGCATCGCAACCATTTTTTTCTTAGCAACGCTAGTCTTCGTAGAAAAATTACTGCTTTCAACGTATGCTCTCTTCGACGATTTGTCCCTTTCGACGCTTGAACCCTTTCGAAGTTTTGGGATTTGACGTACTGGCATGCGACGTTTTAAGTTTCGAGGTTTTGTTTTTCGGCATTATATCTTCTGCAATAACCATCAAACATTAAGACGCTGCTGTGCATATGTTTCAGCCATATTTCGGATAATGATTGAATACACACACAATAATTACCATGCATGCATTTCTAAGTTTAAATAGATGATCAGGGGTAGGGTGCCGGTACCAATGGTTGTTATATACCAGTAGATTGGACTATATAACGTACATTTTTTGATAAAAACGACTTGCGCTATTTTTGGTGGATAGATCGCCTCTAGTTTAGTCGATTTGCCAAATTTCGACTTTTAATTTTATCAAAAAGTCATATAAATAATTAATTTATACGCAAAGAAAAATCCTCCCTTGCACCAGTAGTTACCGGATGGAAGCAGTTTTCAAAATGGCTTCAATCGATAGATATTAGTTGCTGTTCCGAGGGCAAAATGTTAAAGCTATATAAAAAAATAACTATTTCGTTTAAAATTCCTTATTACATTCCCAAACGTCTACTACTGGAGCACTAGCGCAACTACTGGAACACGTGTACCAATAGTGGTTCGAGCGATTTTATGCCAAAAAAAAAATATCGTTCTTCTTATATATTTCCTATACAGCAGAGGTTGAAATCTTTCTGATGATGCCAAAAGATTTCTGTTAGGGCTTTTCGTTATTATGTTATGATTTTTATAGCTGGACTGTCTACCATTAATGGCACCGTCACCCTATGTCTGGTTTGAAACACTAGTTTCTAAGAAAGACAAAATAGGTTTTCTACATTTATTTTTTTTTTCGTATTGATTTATTCCTGTATCGAGTTCCCACACTAATAATAAAAGAATATGAACTGCTGCGTATTCAAATGCTTGCAGGAACAATAATTAACATGATTGCATTTTTAAATTTATGTAGATGATATGGGACATGTCTGGTTTAAAATATTAGTGTCTAATAAGGATAAATTTCTCTACATTTTCTTCAAACGAAAACCCCAGCAAACTGTTTATTCTTTATCATTTTATTCATATCGTCAATATTCATTATACCTCACGGTTTCAATATAATTTCAGCATCCTTATATAATTATCAACAATGCAATAAATTGGTACCAATTGTGTGTGTGTGTGTCGTAGTCGAAAAACTTTGCTCTATCAATGTATCGTCATTTGTTTTGTCTTCGTTAGCACGACAACCCGCCGCAACATGGAAAGCGTTTCATCAACATGTGTACATACGATAGATACCCACCTTTTTCATGTAAATTTCCGAATAGAGGAATTTATTTTTGTGTTTGTTTTTGTATACAGTGGCGATGTATTCGATATTTTCAGCCCTCTGTCAGGATAATATGTTTTATGTCATCAGTGGTAGAGACAGTTTGTGATTAGCTCAGATTATAGATATTTATCTACTCAGGCGGTGTAATCGAAGCTTCGTTCCCAACGGTGTAATATGGTTGTTTAAACTTTTTATGAGTCGTAATAAATTGGTAAAAATATGGTTCTATTCCTTCATCATTGAAAAGATAAATCACAATTTCCGTAGGTCTGATCATCTAAGAATTAAACAGTCGATAAGGTGGTATTCTTTTTGATGATAGAAGCAGAATTGGACTTGATGTCCAATTGATAGATTTTGTGTATAACTATAGAACAGCTCTGACTGAAGGCTTATGGTTTAAGTGTAAAACATTGATATGTCGCATATATTCGTTTCACCCTAAGTCAAGTGTCGATAGCGGAATGGAATAAAACTAAAAGCATGTAGAACAGTTTCCGAGATTCAAACCATCAGATGTCAAGCATGCTAATACATTTCAACTCAGAGCCAGAGTAGGTATTACTCAGTGATCGGAAATCCTTTTTCTCTAAGAATCATTTTTCTTTTAAAAATTGTATACCTAATAGTAAAAGGTAGTTGGAGTTCGAACAAGTGACTAATAGCAGCAAAAACTGCAGTTTGACCAGTTCATAGTCAAACTATAGTTCTGAGTGGAAAAGTATTAGCCTGGAATATTGCACTGTACTGTTATACAAACAGAAATAAATGTTTTGTATGAAAATGAGCAACATAAGCAGAAGGAAACTAAAAAAACGAAAACGTGTAATTTTACAAGGCATTTATTTGTTCCTATAAAGTACACTTATTACATACTGGAAATTATAATACAAGATCTTGATTCTTCTGTACAGCCATATGCGGATTTCTTGTAAAGTTGGTCTTCAATACATCTATCATACATTCATTTGATTCTACCGAAATTATTATTTTGAATAAAATTTCAGACCAAGGTGCCTCAAAAGAAGCAGCAAAATATTGATAAGTAATACGACGATAATGCTTTCGAGCGGTTTGCTGCGCGAACGCTTGTTATTTACCGTTACAACACTGATCAGAATGTGTAGTTTCGTTTTTGAAACGGAAGTAGTTTCTTTTGCAAGTTGATTTATGTACAGCTATCTACATTTGAAACACTTAAATTACTCCGTACTATGAACGAATATGTACAATCAACATATTTTTCTAGCTGCTTCCCGCTTCACTAAGTACAACATTTTCATTAATATTTCCAATGGACCAACCAAACTCCTCGCTTTCCGTGGCGATGAAACTAATCAACAGGATATTCATTTCTCGCGTGGAGTCAATGTAAGCCACTTGGACCGTATGGTTTCCAATAAACGTAGTTTAGGTATTTTACTATGTGGGTTTTATGATTTAAACATTGATCACGAAACTCTGATTCTAGTAATAAATTTCAACTAATTTCACCCAAATGTTCGAAAAAAGTTCAACCAAAAGGGTTACTCAACAGTTTCCATAAGGTTGAAATCGCGTAAGTGTGCAGTATGTTAAGTACCGGTCAGTATGATTCATCGTCTCTAATTTCAATATTTTTGATCTTTGCTGGCGTTTTGCATATTCTGCTCTTCCATAACATTTCAGTTTCTCAGAAAAGGAAGGGTGGTGTTTGTGCACTTATTCGTAGGATTCGAAACATTTTTTTTCTAAGTTGCGTGTTTCTATGTGAGATTTTAACTACTAAATATTTAGCTCCTATTGGGTAAGGTTTGTTCTATTTTATTTCTACTACTACTACGGTATATTGGAATACGTTTGTATGGTGTTTGTTTGAGTTTTCTTATGAATTTTATCTGATACTGCTTTGAATGCTATGACAATAATAATTTGATCTCAAGATTTTTCTTCGTTTCTAGCAAAGATATAAAGACATATATGGGTGAGGCTTTTAAAGCTGCGTGTTTTATCCGTTGTAGCATTCGGTAAAATAGATTGAACTCGTCCTACGCCTGGTTTTCCACTTAAGTCATTCTTTGGAAGATCTTAACAGGTTGGTTAAAAAAACACATTTATTCAATAGTTTTGTAACATATTATGTACAAATGATTTGATTGCACGTTGACCGAACTATCTCACAAAAATTTCATTTAGATATAGTATAGACTTGTAATTGAATATTTTTATAACAAAATTGAAAGATTCTGATAACAAAAGTTTCACAAAACCAGTTGGTTTGAAACTTTGTATTTTGCACCCCGCTAATTTGCAAATTTTTCAGGTTAAAAATGGTTTAAACGTCATTTAACTCGTGAAACGGAGATAAGCGAAATGGAACAACAATTGAACGCAAAATAAAAACAAAAAGATGATCAGAAACGCGTTTTATCTGTTGCGCATGGGATAAGAAGTTCAAATTAAAAATTGGCCATTATAATTTGCATGAGGTACCGTTTAATTGAGTAGGGGTGCACGGTACTAGGCTAAGGGACTAACATTTTTTTGTTCTACTCTTTGATATTTTGTCTCCCGGCCTTTTGTTATACACCCTTGAAAAAAAAACACTGGTGAGCAGTTTCTTTAGAGAGCGAAACTAATTGCCGGAGTGGAACAACAGGTTAGCATTTATTAGAAGTATTCTGATGTTTTAGGCTTGAAGCAGTCATATCACTTAAATGGTGGACAAAAAAGACCCAGACCCAGCAAACGATGAGCGGAAAGCCAGTATAAAAAAAGACGATAATAATAGAATTTTGAATTACTCATATGATAAAAAGTGAAGAAGACATACCAAGTTACGAAGAACAAGAATGTTTAGAGGAGATTACCATCCAAAACGATCGGGAAACATTCAAAAAAAGAATTTAATCAAATCAAAAGACCTAATCCAAACGAATTTCTAAGATAAATACAGAACCATTTTTATTCATTATACGAAATAAACAATAATTCTTGCCAGTTTGCATTAAAAAAAAACAAAAGTTTTGAAATACTGTCAGCATAAATCTATAGCAAAACTCTATTTATTCACAATGATACTGTTTTTGAAAATTTTGCATAACTAATATGAAAAAACACAGAACAAGTAACACTTAATACTCGCAAAATATCGGCAACCAACTCGCTACCAACCAAACCATTTGTACAATCGAGTCCAGTCTAATTCTGCAACAACGTCCTTTAGCGCGGCCTCATTCTGCGTAGACTTCATTCAACAGAAAACCGAAAATAAATGCTATCAGAATGTTTGAGTAGGTTCGAGTAAGTACCCTTCGCATATTCCTAAATCACATCTTATCGCCCAATTCCCCCACAAGCTGCATTCCTATGCCCCCTCCCCCCGTCGCGCGACCTAATCTAAAACACTGTATTCAAGCACCATTTGCGTCCTCAGCCCGCCACCCGCTCGCCAGGTTTCACAAGTGCACTTGAAAACTTTGCGCCGGTGGCTTCGGTGGCGAAATGAACGGGTTGGTACTGTGGATCTCCGGCCTGGCCACATCCGACACCCACTCGGCATCGAAGGGATCGGCGGCGTTCAGCGACTTGGTCCGGGAGTGCAGCGATGGGGCACGCCGAGGCGATGGGGACACATTTTTCACTATCTGCCCTAGCCACTGTTCCGGGTTGGGCAGCGGGGACGCCGTTTCGATGGGGACCACTTTTTGCGGAGTGGGCCCGGTTCCAACGGAACTGGATGTAGCCAGTATGCTGTTGGAGACGATGGAATTGGAGCCGGGTAAGGTGGAACTGAACGGAAGGTCCACCGTTTGTTGTTTGATAGGAGAAACAGACCGAGGAGGAATCGTGGGTTGCGCTAGGGAATTTGAGCTAGGTGCGAAGACTGGCGGAAGTGCCGGATTGACGGCACTGGTCGCTGCTAGATCTGGTGGACTAGTGGTGGACGATGTGTTGGTTAGATAACTTCCTACGATTGCTGCACTGGTAACGGTTGTGGTAGATGTGGTGCCAATATTGTTCGATTCTTTGTTCAGATAGAAGTCATCCGCATCGTTCCTGGTGAGTAACGATAGTCCTTGACTAAGTTCCTGACAGAGCTGACTAACGGTATCCGTTGGTGGTTGTGGCGAAATTTCCGGAATCGGAGAAACGGACGTTCGGTTTGGCGACGTTGGATCCAGGAAGGCCCGTTGTCTTTCAGCATTGGACGGAAGATCGTTGATTCTGAGCGACATCTGGCGCTTGAATGGAGAAGCCGTCCCAATCTGAGTGAAACCCCGGAAGCTACCCTGACGTTCCAGCATCGAGGGCGTAGCATGTGGTCGCTCAATGGCGAATGGGTTGAAAGCTTTGGGCGCATTATTGTTCTGAGTTGGAGCCACCACGGCAGTATCGGCGTTGGCCAGTCTCTCCGTCATCGTTTGCTGTCGGAACGAGCCAGTACGGGTAAATGTCGAGTTCTTCATATCGAACGTCATCGTAACACCACACTCCTTATCGCGGCGTTGTTTCCGTTCCAAACATACGGCAAACGCACATCCGACGGCGTGTGACAGTCGTTCACCGGTATCCTTGCTCGCTAGGAACCCGTGGCACATCCACCGTCGTGTCGTACCATCTCGACAGATATAGCTAAAACCACGATCCGTGTTCCGATCCGGAGCACAGAAGCTAACTTTTTCGATGGTCTGATCCACTATCAGTCCCTTGGTGTCTTCCTCGACCACTCGTAGTCCATCGCCGCTCACGTGCAGCTGGGCTCGAATTGCACGACGCCGGGAGTTCTGAAACAGAAAATGAAACAGTTAATAAACAGGCATTGATCGGGATAACCCATTTGAATTGAGAATAGGGTAGAAGCACCGGTTTTGGCCATACGCCAATTGTAGCCATAGTTGATTATACACCGTTTTTGTATTACGTCCTCACTGGGACAGAGCCTACTTATCAGCTTAGTGTTCTCATGAGCACTTCCACTGTTTTTAACTGAGAGCTTTCTTTGGCAAATTTGCCATTTTCTCATTTGTATATCGTGTGGCAGGTACGATGATACTCTATGCCCAGTAGACTGATGCAAATTTTGACATTTTTGCTCCCCTATGCTTAAACGGTGTCTGTTGGATTGTAGCATACCTCACTCCTGGGAGGGAGGCACCGACACTACACACGAAATTTGATACAATTGTTTTCCAAATTGCAAGATAATTGCAGTTTGCCAACGACAATCAAGACAGGCTTAGTGAAAATCGCTAGTTTTCATTTGTTGTGTACCTTCGATCTTTCTGGACAAACATTGAAAAAGGGCCGCAGTTTTCTATGCGTTTAATTTTCAGCTTTGATGAAAACAGTAAAAAGAGCCTCATTTCAATACGTTACATTTAATTAGAATAAACGGTGCTCTCGTGACGTTACTTTTGAATGTGCATGAATTGATTCTAATTCGATTTTTGCTACTTTTGATGGAATGCAAAAACATGCTTAGACTAATTACGCGCTTTTATAATGTTTGTCCATTGTTTAAGATCCGGGCTCACAGTGACAGTTCGTGACAGCAAAATCTCGACTCACTGTGACGTAGAGAAATTTTGTATTGGTTTCTCCCTCCCAGCCTCACTCCAATCAGAATTATTTCGACCGGCAGTGTAGACACTCAAATTAGTACAGTAAGAAAATTTCGTAAAACTTCGTCTTTCATTATCCACGAAGGTATCTAGGCTACAAATAATAAGGAAGATCGAAGTCAGTAGATCTAGGACCATTATGTGTGTAGTACGCGTTTTTTAAATGTTAACTGTCGTTAAAAGTCCTGTAAATATATGTGGAAATTAGGTGTAAAATATATGTTGCTTTTAACTCCAAAAAGTGTTAGTAAATCATTGGTGCAATCGAACATGAGAATAGGACGAACTAGTCCTGGTCAATATTACCATCAAGGAAACTCTATGGCCCTAAGCGATGTTGGGAAATACCTCACCAACCCTCATACAGTCTACTAAACCCTGGATCGGCCATTCCCAACATTATGGTCCTTCGAGCCGGATAGGGCTGGCTGCCGGATGGAGCCAAGAATTGGATATGTTAAAGACGCGCGTGTCTCGAAGTACTTACACCGACGGTAATAAAGGATTGCAAGAAACTCTTGTAATGGACGATGCAAGCAGTGGATGGCGACAATTTTGGGATACTCGATTCGCCATTGGCGACAATGGAACCTAGTCACTCAAACATCAAAGTGACTCTGGAACATCAGCACTGGGAGCACCCTATACAACTGCTACACCATGGTGGATTCGTTCAACAACCGAGTTGAAAATTATCAACAAATAGAATTGGACCTGAACCTCTCGGACTACATACACCAGACTGCTGCACCATTTGGATCAAGGACCACTGAACCAGGCCTCCAGACTGGTTTTCCAGGTAAATTAAGTGTTCAGTGTATATGTCCAGCCGGAGTATGGAATACTCAGTTTCTAACTCACCTTGTCCACATTCTCATTTGATTAACACCGCTTTGGATGGAGGATGGAAGATGGATGTGTGCCTCATCAGAAACGATCATTGGACTGCGTTTCGTCATCGCTTTCGTAATGGAATGATTGATGATTCTGCTTCGACAAACTAGCAGCAAAAGCGTTAACGTTCAACGCTCCGTCATCGTAATCATCGTCATCATCGAAACTTCAAAAGCAGTTTTTCTGTTCAAAACTAAAAATTATTCGATGAAAATGTGTTCACTGTGTTTCGGTTGAAGAATCTAATACAGTGAACACATTTTTCTGTAAATTTCCTTGAGTTTGAACGAAAAAACTGCTTTTTAAAATTCTGAAATCAATGACGAATCCTGCCCCCTTAATCGATCATCAGCAGAACGATCAAACTTCGGCTATCACTACTATCACTCACACGATCAACTAGTTAGGCAATTCACCACCAATTCAAGTAATCCGAGATAGTTACTGCCAATACAAATCGACCACTGAGGATCCCTCAGAGCCTTATATGGATTGTTCACGAGAATCTATCACACGGAATATATTTGGGGACCTATATGCACACTATTCGACTGCTGGATGAACACTTGAGACACTCACCTATACTTGGACGCAGATCTACAGTCACATTGCTGGTACGGAACAACCTGTCTGACCAGGTAATGCTACACGTATATGTCTAGCGAAGCTAGGGTTCACTATGCATACTACACCGTTCTATTCCTCTCGGCTCCTCTACAAATGACTTGCGGCACAACTGGCAAGGGGTTGCATTTAACAATGGCGATAACATCTACGTGATCGATCAACTCCACCGATTGATAGGATGTTGGAACATACTACCCAAGGTCACTCACTATGCATCAAGACGAATGATATTTAATATCCACGATGTACGGTTTTTTTGGAAATCCATCCGTTGTTATTTACGTCATGGGATGCGCAAGACGGAAAAATCTACACGGCACGCGGTCTCAAGGGAAAACGCGAAATCATCCCAGGTCTAGGTTCCGGAGTTTCGTCCGAACACTTCGGGTACACAAAATAACAACGCCGAAATAATATCACCCGGTACGGAAGTCCACGACGGATTATAAAAATGTCACGAGAAGGTTCCATAACTAACCCGCAGCATGGGTCAACAGATATGCACTCTACTTTGAAAGAAATTTGTTATCGGTCAAACCTTCAAATACAACACAACTTCGACGTGACGGTACTCGATCGACTGGCTTCGAAACCGATGGATGCAACAAAGTATAGTAACGACAATAGCAACGCATCTGTAAATCTCCACACTCAAGGGAGTTCATTTGGTCATCTGTATGGTATATGCAAAAAATCACTCTGGGTATTGAACGGGTATCTCGCACACTTCTGCAATGGTCATTAGATTTGGACGGTTGAATTGGATGAACATCAACAAACCTTCGTCTTCCGAAGCTGAAATGTTTTGTATAGGAAAGTCGTGTTGATTGTTATGATCAGTAGCGCATCAATATGGGACCACACACTTTGTGAGCAAGGCAACCAAGGACGACAAGGTCATGTGCAAAGGAAGATCCACTCTGAGTCAGCAATTCGACAGGACAGCAAGAGAACGACGAAGAAGGAAACCATTTCCAAGAAGGTCCACTTCCGAATTCTACGGGCATCCAGGTCGACAGGCGATTTAGCCTATTTTGTAAGGTTAGTAGGAACGGTATATGTCGGCCGAAGCCGGACCTATTCCCATACTATAACGTTTGTTTCTCTTGCCGAAAACATCACTTCAACTTATGCTGTGGAAATAACGATGCCGCTTTGGAGAGGGTCGTAAACCCATCTACATTCCGTAGTTACACTGTCGTGGAATTGCCCAATAGGATGGAGAAACTACAATTGGAATCTGGACACAAGGGGTGTCCAACTCCTTCGGAAAGGGCGTCTATTTAATCCCAATCAACAATACTTTGGACATCAGGGGTGTCCGATTCTTACGGAAAAACGCACAGGGCTTCATTTTAATTAACTGGACTCCAGACACCAGGGGTGTCCAACTCTCTAAAATGGATGCACTGGGCTTCTACTTAATCCGAACCAACCGGATTTGAGGTCCCACAGGGCGTCCCGTCTACCCTCATGGAGGAATGTACAGAGTGTTCCACACTGACGTTGGACATCAGGGATGTCAAACTGTCAAGGAAGGATGCAAAGGGCGTCCTATATCATCTTTCCCAAATGAATTGTGGCCACCAAGGCTTAGAAGTACAGGGCGTCTGTTTTAGCCGATTCTACCGGATTCTGGGTATCAGAATATTCTCACGAAAGGACGCAAGTGAACCGAATGGATTCTGGAAACCATGGCGTGTCCACTTGTTCAACGGATAAGCACACAGGGTGTTTGTTCCACTCATCTCAATGGATTTTGAGCACCATACTCACGGAACTACGCATAAGACGTTTATTCCATTCATCCTCTATGGACTCCGGGCATCAAGGGGTGTCAGTGTTCATTTCTTCTAAACCGACGGAATATGGCCACCAGGGGTGCTCAACTATGCTAAAGGACGCACAGGGTATCCATTTAATTCAAACCAAAGGCTTCCGGGCACCAGGGGTGTCCACACAACGTGAACGGCGACGCACAGGGCATCCAGTTTGCCAACTTCAAGGATTACGGGCTCCAGGAAGTGCCCAACCTACGTCTATGCTAGGATGCATAGGGCGTTCGATACATCCATTCCCAAGGTACCATGGGTGTGCAAACTATCCCCACGGGTGGACGCATAGGGCGTCTGTTCAACCCATTCCAAGGAATTTCGGGCACTAGGGGTGTCTAATTTGCCCCCACGGATGGCCATACAGGGTGTTTATTTCAACCATCGCAAATGGAATGCGGGTACCTGGATATGTCCAGCTTATTTACATGACGAGCACCCATTCACCTGCATCAAGAGGAATTCGAGAATGAGGAAAGACAAGGCCATATCTACGACACCAGAGGTTTCACAGAGCGCCTATGGCGTTCAATCTGAGAATAATTTTGAAGGAATGATATGCAAACGTTACTCGACGATTTCAGTCTCCTTTTGTTTTTCGATGGTGGGTGAGAACACATATCAAATTATTCAGCATAGTTGACAATTAAAATAGATTGTTTAGGATAATGATAAAATATTTCTCGACGACAAAATTCAGAAATTTAAAAATTTCAGGGTGGGTGAGGATGTTGGATTGTAGCATACCTTACTCCAATCAGAATTATTTCGACCGGCAGTGTAGACACTCAAATTAGTACAGTAAGAAAATTTCGTAAAACTTCGTCTTTCATTATCCACGAAGGTATCTAGGCTACAAATAATAAGGAAGATCGAAGTCAGTAGATCTAGGACCATTATGTGTAGTACGCGTTTTTTAAATGTTAACTGTCGTTAAAAGTCCTGTAAATATATGTGGAAATTAGGTGTAAAATAGATGTTGCTTTTAACTCCAAAAAAGTGTTAGTAAATCATTGGTGCAATCGAACATGAGAATAGGACGAACTAGTCCTGGTCAATATTACCATCAAGGAAACTCTATGGCCCTAAGCGATGTTGGGAAATACCTCACCAACCCTCATACAGTCTAAACCCTGGATCGGCCATTCCCAACAGTGTCAATTATGATAAAAACCATTCTCTCAAAATTTGAAGTGATTAGGGAGAAATTTGGTTATGCACACGCCATTTGAAGTTTATATGGAAATTACTATGGAAAAGGCAAAGCTTTTGTGTTCAGTCCTCTAACTGCTCGAGATAATAATCTATGGAAAAGTGAACAAACTCTTCTCATGTGAAATCTTCCCAGCTAAAACTTTGCCGAAGACCACAATTTGATGGGACTTAAGGATAATTTGTTATTATTCATAACAAAGTCTAAACCATGCTGAGATGATCATTCAATTACTTTCAGAGCAACACTACTTTTTTGCTGTAGAGCATAGTAGCCTGGATTACTTTGATCTATTCTACCCGCCAGGAGCACCACTGTTGCCTGTTGCAGTTGGTACAGCATGCAAAATGCATACCCAGTTTATGATTATGAATAACAATTTATGCTGACGTCCAATCAAACTGTGGTCTTCGGCAAAGTTGTAGCTGAAAGAATTTCACATGAGAAGATTTTTTTCACTTTTCCATAAAACATTATGGCGAAGAGATAGAGGGCTGAAGATAAAAGGATGGCGTTTTCCATAGTAATCTCCATATAAACTTCAAATGGCTTGTGCATAGTCAAATTTCTTCCGATTCATTTCAAACTTTGGGAGGATGCTATTTACCATAATATAAGTCGTTTGGGGGAGCAAAAATTTCAAAATTTGCATCACTCTAATGCCCAGGGAAGTCAAGAAAATTTCCATTACGAAAAGATCTTGGACTGACCGGGAATCGAATCCAGACACCTTCAGCATGGCTTTGCTTTGTAGCCGCAAACTCGGTTAAGGAAGGCTCCAAATAGTAAAAGAATTATTTGTTTTTTGCATGATTTAAGTTTGTGTGTAAAGTATAAAAGTTCACGTAGAAAATACTAAACAATTACCATTGATTCTTTATGAAATTTTTTGATGTTTACTGCATGAAAAAATTACACGAAAATCTGACGATATGGCTTAAGTATTTACTAACTTAAGATACAGTTAATTAAAAAAAAAAGGTTATCTAAAGTATCAAGAAGTAGCTAGGTAGACTTGATAGTTGATCTCAAAACCACATTAAAACTGTTATAGTACCCCCAACATTTTTCTACTTACACTAAATGGAGTCATAGAGTTCTATTGCCTAACCTTTTGAAAAAACGGGTTTGAACTCAGAAATTACATTTTAAGTAAGTCTGATATTTGTTAGTGCCCAGTCATATATATTAAATCGAATATTTTCGAAAACCAAACTATTGTCAGTCAGTGTAAAATATTTTGATCAAATTTGGGATACTAGGAACAAAATCTAACGCTTTTACACAGATTTAGTTGTAGTTTTTCCCAGATTTTTTTTAATTCTGCTCAGCAGTCTATGACTAAGCTGTAAAAGAGTTTCCAAATTCAGAGAATACTCAAAAATTTTAGTTTAAGCTAAGATTGCAAGCACCCTAAAGTCAAGGGAACTAGAGTGCCTGTAAACAAGAGTGACGTCTTGTTCCAGTTTTGACAGGTCTCCTGCTCGATTGGAACGCGGATTTGTATGGAAATGACAGTTCATCGCTGTTCCAATTTTGACATTGACGCCACTCTTATTTAAATCCACTCTGAAGGGAACCTGTCACCAACTGTCACTTAAAAACCGTACATTCGAAGGGCAGAACGTGAAGAACCGTCAGAATTCAAGTAAACGTAATTAAAATTTCTAGGTGTTTTTTTTATGATTTCACGATTTAAAAAGTTGAATACCTAAATATAGTTGCGTGTTGGCAACCTGCTATTGATTTTTTTTTATATTCACATCCTTTTTCATAGTGAACAAAAAGTAAATATGATTTGAGACCAAAATAAGCTAATCTGACCGTTTTATACAACCCAAGCATTAAAGAAAGAAGTTAAAGAAGGCAAGAAAACTTACCAACTGTCAGTGAGCTGTTTCCTCTCTCTCAGATTTCGACATTAATTTTTCATATGGGCTTATCTGCATTTATCGAATTCCCTTCATATTTGCACTTTTTGAATTATTGCAGAAAAATTAATCTCTTTTTATTACATGTTTTCGTACTGTAGGATTATGAATAACTAAATCTTGTTAAGGCCTTGTAAAGAAACAGTGTAGATTTGTGATTTTGCAGCTTAGGACCGGAAATGACATCCCTTTTGAGCTTTTCTAGCGCTAGGATTCCATTCGTATGTATTGAAAACAAGTGTAACGCTTCTCCAATAATTGTCGTACCCTGACGGACGTAAAATTTGGCTGAATGCTCCATCAACTAAGAGATTGTTGAAGCTTCGGATGTTAGATCAATCAACTGTTAAGAATTCCAATTAACGATGGGAGATATAGAATCGATGTTCCGAAAATAAATTTTCTCGTTCCGATTAATCGATTTTTTGAATCGATGGAGCATTCATAATTAAGTAAATCAATTTACTTCATTCGAGTTTTTATTTCGATTCGTAAAGATGAAATTGATAACATTTTTCTAATGAGTTGATGAGCCATACGCCTAGTTTTGGAACAGGCTTGAAGTGTTTGATATACAATTTTCAATTTATATCACGTTTATATAACGTTATTCTATTTTTATGGATTTTTAAAAATCGTATGCAGATTCATTTGGTCTTATTTGTAGAGCATATTTTTCAATTTCTCATATGAGCTTGAAAATCGAATCGATTCAGACACATCGAATTGAATGATTCGATTAAATAGTTGAATCGAATCGACGTATCGAATTTTAAACGATTCAGTAACATCGATGTTCTGGTCAAATTTTTCCAACGCTAATTCCAATGTACAGTATCGGACATATAAAATGCACCAAAGCCGTTTACCCATACAAAATGGTCAACTTTAGAAAGCTATATCTCCGCCGTTTCTCAACCGATTCTTTTCATTTTTTCTGTGACGAACTACAAATTTCCTCAATTTTCGAAAACTATTATAAAAATTGTGTGAAAACTATTGATTCAAAAGTTACAGATAGGTTGAATTTTGACATAAAAAATGCACCAAGACACAAATTGATGTAGCAGAAAAACTACGCGGCGTAGCATCTTGGTGTCTTCAGCGCATTTGTTCATTGCGTGATAAGGACCAAATGCGCTGAAGACACCGAAAGGATACGACGCATAGTTTGTCTGGTACATTACTTTTCATCTTGGTGCATTTTTTATGTCAAAATTCAACCTATCTGTAATTTTCAAACCTATAATTTTCACACAACTTTCTCAATAGTTATCAAATATTGAGGTAATTTGTAGTTCATCACAGAAAAAATGAGAAAAATCATTTGAGAAACGGTGGAGATATAGCTCTCTGAAGTTGACCATTTTGTATGGGAAAACGGCTTTGGTGCATTTTATATGTCCGATACTGTATCTTCTCATATGTTTGAAAAACATCTTGTCAAAAGCATCAGTAAAAGTAAAAAAAAAATATGTTCTCATAAAACTCTTCAGGGACTATTAATAAATAAGTAATGACTTAGAACAATATAACTGTTAATACAACCTATTGCCCCGGTGTTTGTAGATTGCAATATGGTAAGCCAAACTAATGTTTTTTTTGCCTGGGTGGTGGTTTTCGACCCCCAAAACCCCCTCTAGGTTGCGCCACTGAATGTAAACTTAAACTGATTTGACCGGTTATTTAGATTACAAGAAAGATCTGAAAAAAGCTAAATTTTTAAATTAATGTTTGGGCATCACTCAAAATATCAAATAGTTTCCGGGGAAAGATAAACACATACGCATGCAAAAATGGTCATTGGCACAGTAAGCTCTCAGTTAATAACTGTGCTGAGAGCAGGCTCTGTCCCAGTAGGGACGTAATGCCAGAAAGAAGAAGAATAGAATTTTCAAATGGAAAAAATTGGGAGATCAGTAGATCAAATGATTTGAAATAAATTTTGTTGTAAATGCGGTTAGTTGATCTAAGTATCCTTTGGGTAGGCAACCCCCCTTGACCTCTTCCCTTTTTCTGGGTAACGGAAAAAGTGTAGACACTGGTGTTCCAAAATTTGCCTTAGACGGATATCTCAAGATCCCGATGAGCTAGGATGTTGGTGTCCTCGGCAAAGTTGATCAGCAGATAAAGGGCAGATAAATTAACTATCTGATGATAAATGTTCTAATTAAGAATTCATCCGCTAGTCAGCGCTAGCAATAAATCATCTTTTATATTCTGTCGCTCAAGATGCTGATAAGCTAGAAGGTTGCACAGTGGTTCAGATTTAGAAAATCATGGTTGAAATTCCTAATACTCAATATATTACCATTTTAGCCATTAATAGTGTTTTGTAACATGATTTAGGGTTTATGACTCTATTTTGGGCATCGTCACTATATTTTAGTTCTCATAGAACAAAATGCTAACAAAATTGCTGTTTTTCATGCATTCAAAATGGATATCAATTTTTTCAAGAAACTAGCATTTAGGCAAACTTAGGCAAGAGAGAATCTTTTTCAATTGATGCCTAAGTTTTGAAAGCGTGTTTGAGCCAAATATCTCCGCGGGAGCGGCGGGGAGCGATACTTACAGTATAAAGAAGCTGTTCTTCAAAGATTTGACGTACCTACAACAATAAGTGTTCATTCAGGAATACTGAATCTAGGTAAAAACGAGTTATCGACTAGAAAAAAATATGCTGAAACCGAAGTTTCCACGGGTTCTGGTAAAAAAAACGATTAAGCCGAGTTTTGGATCAAAAAGGACAGGGCCATCTTTTCTATGAGCATTTCCACAGCTTTCTTTGCTTCTGCCCTCGAATCTCGAGAAAATATTCAAACTGAAAATATTTTGATCGGCTGGAATCGAAGCCGCTATCAGCATGGTCTTGTTGAATAGCTGCGCATTTACCGCTACAGCAAACTTGACCTCTGAACTACATTCTACCCGTAAATACTTCCACAGTTATTAACTGAGAGCTTTCTTTGCCAAAGTTGCCATTTTCGCATTCGTACATCGTATGACAGGGACGATGATACTCTATGCCTATGCCCAGAGAAGTCAGGGAAATTTCAATTACGAAAAGATCCTGAATCGACCGGGAATCGAACCCAGACACATTCAGCATGGCTTTGCTTTGTAGTTGCGGACTCTAACTACTCGGCTAAGGAAGAATACCCCTCAAGAAATCTTATGATTAGTAAGACCTCCATTGGAAACTCACCCGCAGAACTTTGAGCGCCTCCTCGCACACCTGCATGCCACGAGACTCGAACACCTCGACACATCCCAGATACTTCACGGGGAAGGTGCAGGTGGCCGATCGCACCGCCTGTTCGTCCGCTTGCCACTGGTGCGGTTTGGCCGCTTCCGGTACGCGGTCCTTGCGCCGGCGAAACGAATCGCGGAATGATTTCCTCAAACGATCCATCTTTTTCGGTGATCGTTTGCTGTGTCGAAATGAGGCAGATTTCTGCGGGGAAAATTTGTGACAATGATAAAGATTAGTTATGTTGAATTCGAAGGAGGGAATTAATATGAAAGTGAATAAAATACATCAGTCGCAGCAAAATGAAATTATACCAACCGTGTTTTTGACATCACCAAAAGTCCCCCGGGTGAAACCCCGTTCCAGCGGTTCATGCGATGACGTTGAATTCCCCATTGCTTATTCTCAACTTTCAGCGTATAAATTACTAGTTACTCTTTTCTGAGGAGCTCTATACTGCGGCTCTCAGGCAACTCAACAATAAACAATGACACTAATAGAATAAAATTCCAAACGTCCAGTGTAGAAAATAGGTAGAAGTTAATAAATTCTAAGGTTGATTAATTATCACATTCATGAGATTTCGTTTCGTTCCGTTTAGCGTCCGGAGTGTTCCGCACTTTCTGAAGGCAGATGAAACGCAATGTCGATGCTGCTATACTTCACAACCAATTGACTGTTATGGCACTGCGACGTTGACAGCGCGGGGTAAACGCTCCCCGGAGTCTCATAGAGGAATTAAATATATCACGTCGAGTCTCGTGTGTCGTCCCGTTGACCTTTTCCGCTTCTCGGCGAGACGCAATGCGATGCGCTAAACGGGTTGTTCCTTTCCAGTCTTGCTCTTCTGCCGGCTGGACACTCTGGTATGGCGAAGCTGACGGTTGGCAGCCGCTCCGATTGTAGCGAAAAAACTGTAATAACGAACGAACGGTCATTAGAAATAAAATTTTCCGTGGCACGCACTGCGCTCGGTTTGGCGGCTTTGGAGCGCCACACTTCCGCCCATGCGACTCAACCCAGAGTTCGCCGTAGTCGTCGAAGTGTGCTTGAACTCGTTGGGGACTGAACTGGAAAGTCTGATGTCAGCAGAAGTGCGCCCGGAGTGGATTGTGTGGTGGGTATAGGATACTGTCCAATGCAATGACGTTGGGCGTACGGTTGAGAATGGCACGTTAAGTAAGCTAATTAGCCGATTTGTTATTTAGAATTGAGTGGGCCTGTAGTAGCTTGAGTAAAGCAGGCTTATCTTCGAGAATAATGGAGATGAAGCAGAATCTTTAGAAGAATCTACAAACAAATAAGTTGACTAAGACTGCTGAAGATGTTCAAGCTTGGAGTTTTTGGAGCTAGTATTCTTTTTGTAACATTACATCCCGCAACGAATCATATATTTTAACATGTTTAGAAAAACCTAATGAATCAAATTGTATGCTGTAATTAAAGAGCTTCTCATATATTTGGGGCTTTCTGATTTAGCATGTATGTATTAATATTTTGTTAAATAAAATAAATTCAACTTGATCTAAAAATGCAGCGTCGAATCAAAATGTATGCTAGCAAATCAGAAGACAATTTATTTGTTTCAGGAATATTTGAGTGCATCAAATTCTACAAGTTCTAAAAATTGGACAAATAATGTACCAGATCAGCTAAATTAAAAACGAATAAAACTAGATCAGAATAGTTGTTTCACTTTAAGTATGCTTTTAAGATAATCCACATTCTAATAATTTGCATTAAGTCCAGATTGTTTATGATATTTTAAACTAAGGGGTTATCCACAAACAAAGGCCCTCCTCTTGGTTATGCGATCTTGCCGCGATGGGAGGGCATAATCCATTAGCCCATTGGATGGAAACCAAAGGCGTAACCTTTAGTGGTGGTATCATTCTTTTGCATTTTTGCTTAAAGTCGCGTCATAATTCATGTGGCATAGACGCAATAATATTTCGGATGTGATCCAACGGACATACTGCGTCGTTGATAACATGCCCATTTCCAATAATTAATCTATTCGAAGTGGACATCAATACTATTGGCGATTTGCATTTTGCTAACCAGAATGATTCGTAGCCACGCTTACAATTAGCTAGCTAAACACTTCGGTACCATATACGACGTACGAAATATTACTCTCAGGAAAATGACTAGTAGAATCACTGAGTAGAAATAAGTGGCGACAATTTTAGTTTAATGTGGTTATTACATTGCCATAATAAGGAATACCTATTTTGTAACAATGATATAAACAATCTAATCCCAGCTTCATTTTCGCAAAATTTACAAGTAGGAAGTAGGCGTTGTGAAGCATTGCATTCGCTACCGAAAAGTGATTATTCACTATAATAATGACTGTGGAAAGTAAAACGCTGAGATCGATCATTGCTAATTTCGAGATATAACAAACAAGGAAGTGACTTATTTATTTAAGGACATATGAACGTAATGACCTTTAAATACTTTCAACTACAAGAATAACGAAATACGATATGGACTAGAACTACTATTAAACAGCCTAATTTTGTTGAGACTTGATGATAATTGACATTTAAGACGTATCTTACGTAAAAGACAGGAGTAGTCACAATAGCATGAAGAAAGAACACTTAAATGACAAATTATTTAAAATTATTTCGACTAGGCAGTAATAGTAATGACACTACTACACTACTATTTCAAATAAATTCTGTTGGAGTTGCTGATTTTCACAATGCTTTCTTTTCGCAGACGCAATGGAATATGGGTACTTTTCAAAAACTATCACGTCACAATACTAATAAAAAACAGTGTTCATGTGGGCGTCATTGCCTAGTCCGTCTGAGTATTGATCCTGGTAGAGGGGAAAATTGGCAATAGCCAGACCGAGGGTTCAGCCTTGACAAGTAAAGCTGTCAGGCAGATCCAATTGAACACCATACAAAAAAAGGGGGTTATCCACCAACAAAGCAGTATTTTTTCCAGACTCTTAAAACCTCTCTCTCCTCTTGTGTTTTTATATTTATCCAAAAATTTTAAAATTATTATTGACCGTGGTCATTGGCTAGACCACCTCTCTCCCCCCACACATTACCACGTGGTTTAAAAACGGCCTCTAACATTGAAAATATGCTCGGTTCGGTAAAATATGCTCTCGCAGATTAATGTATATTTATAGATGTATGTCATCGTGACATATCTGATACGGTAGCTTTCTTCAAAATCATAAGCCCAGCAAACAATCTTTTTGAACCGCGGGCTAAATCTCGATTTGTAAGGCGAGCCATATTTTACATGCATTCGCATGAAAATCAGTAATCTTTTTAAAGATATTTTGAACAATCTATGGGATCATTAACAAATTATGTCAAGCTCCAGGAGGGAGAGGGGGGGGGGGGGTTGAGGGGGTTCTAGCCAAGCGTGACAAGCCTTACAAAATTTTCGAAGGTCTCATAAAAAAAGTGTGACAAAGGAGCGGGGATAGGAGCTAGTGAATAAAGTATTTCGCGTGACATATTATGTGAACCATCGCTATCCCATTTTGGGATCCTTTGAGAATAATGCTTGGGATTTAAAATCATTTCGTAATGCAAATTTCATTTACTTCCCTGGGCAAAGAGTATCATCGTACCCGCCACACGATATACGAATATGGAAGTGTTCATTGAACACTAAGCTGAGAAACAGTCTATGTCCCTGCGGGGACGTAATACAAAGAAAAAGAAGAAGAAGATTAGCACATAGGGTGAACTAAAGTGATTTTCGGTTTCTTTATAAAATGTTAATCCTAACAAGGTTATTCTTATAAACTTTAGTTTTTCACCACTAACCTCAAATTGATCTTCTAAAATTGGATTTATGTGCTATGATTTTACCCGGTATCAAAGCTCAAAATGAACTATATTTTTTTTTAATTAAAATTTGGGGTTTTGCATAATTCATTAATTAACTATTGGTATCTTCCTTTTTCAATTTGGTAGAATAGTCAGCGGGCAAAATATGAGAAGAATAAATCACTCCGCGGGACGCACAAAATAAGGTCGCAGGCCGTACGTTGGGCAGCCCTGACTTAAGGTTTACTATTCTTATATTTTGTTGCAAAACTTATTCGTTGACTGTTAGTTATACCGATAAATTATTATTATGATTTCGTAAAAACATTCTAGACCTTGAACTTAATATGTTTCTACTGGTGATTTTTTAAATCAGCAGTTCAGCTCCAAATGGACGAAGCAGCACAATTGTATTTGACACAATATTTTTCAAACGCCTCATTTAAAGCCATATATTCAGATGTATTGTCTATGCGTGATCCACAGTAAATTAGTTACACTTCATACAGACTACAATACATTTTTGAGCGTTACTACTTAGCAAAAAAATTGGACCATCAAGATAAAAAGCCGTCCATTCCGAAAGAACTATTCTCATATCTCTTTCGGAGTTCCAAAATATATGCAAACCTATAGTTTGCATATATAGTTGGTATATATCTTGATTTAATTTGCAAAAGCACAAATCAAGAGAACCTGACCACCAGCGAACGATCAGTGAGTTGGATTTTCAGTACACACGGTTGTCTAGATCTTTAGATTTGTGCTCTTCAAAATTCAAGGTTTGACTTCGTTGCATCTTGAATCAATTCTCATAGACAGGATTTTTAAAATATTCGTAGGTTTGATTCTTACGTTTTTTTTTTTTTTGATTCCACCTTAATTGCTTATCTTTTGGCACATACGCGTACTTCGACTACCATCAATCTTCAGCAGTAGTCGGAATACGCATATTAATGAAATGATAAGCAATTAGGCCAGAGTTAGAAAATACAATACTCAATTCACAATACACAATCGTGCAAAAAAAAAAGTTTCCATACATTATTTTTTTTTCACCAAAACCTTATTTTAGCATGAAGCGTCGAGAAAAGATGTTCCCTTTTTTGCACGGTTTTTGAAAGTTTGAACTGAAAACTTTGTTCGTACGGTACGCATCTCCCGTGCAATAACAGAATCGGGTGTATAAAGCATTCCAATGAGCTTCTAATGATGATAAAGCAGTTTTGTGTGGTTTGTCAACAAAAGGACAGTTTGATTTTTCCATGTTTGCAACCCACACTAGGAAACAGTAGTTTACGGAACAAGTTGCAGAATGATGATTTTTACAGCACGAGTTGTAAGTTTATCCTACGAGGCTTGCCGAGTAGGATAATTTGTACCGGTGCTGTAAAAATCGAGTTCTGCAACTAATTACGTACAACATTTTTTGCAATTTCGTGGAAGACCTCTTGAGGGTATCAGAAATTATATCGGATGCATTCACCATTATTTTACAACTTCTGAAAAATTGTTGTGTAATGATTCATTACGCAACTCAAAACAGGTGCGTAATGAGAAAGCGTTGCGTAATGAATCATTACAGCACTGGTTTTAGTTGCATAATGACTATTCTCGCATTGCATACTTCAGTGCAGGAAAGTGAGCCGTTTCATGACAGATTGGCGTGATGAAAAACAGCCTATTACGATGAGAAATTGCAAAAAAACAGTCTTATATCTAGTGTCCACAATACATTATATTATTAGACAGCCACTATTACACAATACTGCAATCCTCCGAACTATCCAATCATTTCAGATTCAATGTTGAACATTGACGTAGTTTGTTTCTACCACTTACAAGTTTATATCAATGTGAGAACCTAACAGTCAAAATTGAACATGTAAATTGATCAGAGACGAACAAGCTCAGGGCTGAAAGTCTCTATAATAAATAAAAAAACAAGTAAATTAAACAAACTCAACTCTAGGAAGTTGTTGGAAATTTGGCACATAAAAAACAACACATTAGAAATCTGTATGTACGCGTGTAATGTTCGATGTGGTGTAAATGCTTGTAAAATATAAGTCATAATTCGTTTCCCTTGTATAGTTGTGAACAAAATTCTATGGTGTATGATGCCTAAGAATAGTTGTGAACAAAATTATATTTGACCTAACATCTCAGATGGTTTGGTAGATTGATCTCATACATCTTGGTTGAACAAGTATAACATTTTAGCTAAATCACATGTTTCGGAACAGTGAAACGATGTTAATAATCAACAAACTTGGTATTTTGAAACAACCTCTTCATCACTATGATTATCTTTTAGCAGTTTTGCACTCTATGCAATGCTATACCTTTTCTGCAGCATGTACAATTTTCTCAAACTGACTCAACTAAACTTGATCCTGAGTAACACTCCTACGCTGCTTCTAAACTCATTGTCATAGTCATTTTGGAGTAGATAATATGTCGATCCATTTTCCAACGCTTCGACCACCGATGAATCACCACACCAATCACTGATCGTCCCACAAAAAAACTCGATATACAAAGAGCATCTTAGCGATGACTAACTTCACAGTTCAGTAGAACATCACACGGGCAAGCTTCTGCACAATATTTCCCAGTGCGGAATTGTAAATCACGCAGGATTTGTTCGGTCTTCATCCACAGTTACGGTGTGTTGTAAATCTTAACGCAGATCCTCTCACACAAAAAAGTAGGTAACGAGTAAACATCCCAAAACACGGCGACAGACGCATTTCAATTAAACCAAACATGTATTAAAGACACCAACTTCCGCTCCAAAATTCCGGTTCCAATCCATTTAAAATCACTCAATTTAACGTCGATCTTCATGTAGCACTTGTTAGAGGAGACCGTTTGCTTTTCACTTTCCCTACGAGGGTTGTTCGCGTACGAGCACAGAGTAAAACAGTGAATCGATCACACCCCTTAAAATTTAGGTAACCCAGTATTCGAACAGCACTATAAAAAACGCACCAGGAACAAAACTACAGCTTCCAGACGGCTTCGGGTACTGAAAACACGTCACGCTGCAGCTGCCGCTCTGATTGTGTTTCTCCTCTGGTTGCGTGAACTCCGCGAGGTGACTCAGTAACTTTTTAAGTTATGATAAAAAAAATCACTTCTCCCGCAATTCATTTGCGTTGGCGCTTATACTTTCACATTCCCGAAAGAGGAAATCATAAACAACGCCAAGATTAATTTGAGGGCACTTAACGGTTACCGGGTTTCCCTCCTCGGCTCTTCAGAACCGTGCACCAAACTGCTCTCGTAATGTGAGAAAATTAAATTCTAATCCACTCCAGGCGCACTCCCTCCTCAAGCGTTTGAGGTTATGACAATTCTCACGATAAATCATTCATAAAAACGAGACACTTACTGTACGGTTTTGATTTTTTTAAACACAGAAATCGATCACGTTCGTTAGTGGATCCACTAATCTAAAAATCACGCTCGGCACTAAAACGTCACCTCGCCTCGACTGCTCGCCGGGACGTCACTTCTATCCGAGCGCAAGAATCCCAACTGACATTATCACCACGGGCAGCAGGAAAAATTCCTTCCCATCCAGCAGGGGACGAGCACTACTTCCATCATCATCATCACGATATCGAGAACTTGTTGGTGTGTTAATGTGTACACGGTTGCGTCGCGACAGGCTCGAAATCCCCGACTGAGGTGACGGCATGGCATATCTGCGCTGTCTACGACTGCCTGCCTGCCTTCAGCACGGAGATACGAGGAACCGCGACATACCTTTGCCTCGATATCCACCTCTTTCTCGCTCACACCAGCGCCCGTTGGTCGATCAAAATCGCATCGACTATAGGCAGGCAGGTATGGATGCGTTGTGGTGGTGGTACGTTCATCGAACACCTCACCAAACCAGTCAACGTTCCATATGGGCGTAGCCAGAGGGGATCAAGAGAGCTGTTGCTTCAAACTCCTCACTGCAGCCCTGGTCTATGGGAAACATTTAGGTACGGGATTTTGTGTTAGAATCAGGGATTGAATCCTGAGATAATTGACAGTATCCCTCACTTATCGCCCTCTAGAACAATCATGGTCAGCAACACATCATGAGATTTTGTTTATTATATTCTGCTACAGCACTGATTGAATCTGAGGGATAACAGTGCATGATAAAATTTATCAAAACAAGCTCCAAACCTGGGGAACAGTATTGCTATCGTATGTTCGAGGATTATTTAGCATATCAGTAACACAAAACGCCAACCCCCAATGGTAATTAGGCGAAAGAAATTGGTTTAAGAATCGCTTTCTTGTTGCAACTTCGAAACATTTCCGATCATGAACCGGAAACAGATATGATGCTTTTCTTCGTTTGCTTTGATAGTGCTTCAAAATCAAGTGAGAGTCTGATTTGAATTTTTTTGAACCATTTTTGGAGTCCACCAATTAATCAGACTTCTTGAAAAGATCCAACCAAAAAATGTTCGGTAGTTTAATCAACAAGCCGTAATGGATCTAGCGCAGAATATTCCAAAGATCTCTTATGCAACTCAAAAGGTTTCTGTCAAAGATATAGCCAACAGATTTACTAGTTATGCATATGACGGACGAACGTAAGGTGATCGAAAGGTGGAAGCAGCACTTCTATGAACACCGGAACGGTGCTGAGAGCACAGACAATGGGGGTCAATACAACGGAAGAAATATCTTTGTCAATACCGCGGACTATGGAAACGAACCAGCCCCCACTTCCAGGGAGGTTAAGAATGGCATTCACCAGCTCAAGAAAAATAAAGCTGCTGGTAAGGATGGTATCGAAGCTGAACTCATAAAGATGGGCCCGAAGAGGCAAGCCATTCGTCTACATTGGCTGATAGGCACAATCTGGGAAACAGAACAGCTACTGGTAGAGTGGAAGGAAGGACCCCATTTAAAATGAAGCCAAACAAGTAAGATTGTGAGAACTTCCGAGCCATCACTACGTGCTATCCTAGATAATCTCCCGTCGCCTTTCACCTGACTTCCAATCGTCAACGGCAAATCCTTCCAAAAAAATCGTGAATACCGGGTCTCAACGCATCACATTTTCGTCGATTTTAAGGCACCATTCGAATGTATCGACCACGTAGAACTATGAAAAATCATGGACGAGAATACCCAAGAAACCAATAGTTTGGGTTGTACTTAACCCTCTAATACCCAAATTTTTATTTTCAATCTAAATATCATTTTTCGTTATCTAAAATCGTTCTAAACACGTTTTGGGCAATGATTTATTTTTATTTGCGAATTTATGAATTTCTATTTTTGATTTTTATAATTTTTATTTTTGAACATCCCTATCCTTTTTCATTTTTTCTTGAAACCTCTCCTGATTACTGATTTATGGCAATAATAAAAAATCACATTTTTACGGTACTTTGGAAAATATATTTTTTTAAATTTTTTTCTGGAGCATATTTTATTTTCCGTGTAATTAACGGAAAAACAGGTTTGAAATTATTTCAATACCATAAGGCTCTTCTTCCATGATAGGATGATTGTAGAAAAATATTAGAGATACGATTTTTTATATTACACGTTAAATTAACCCCAGGAATTTGTAGGTTAAATAAGAATACAATTTTTCAAACATTTTTCAAAAATACAAAAAAGTTTCAAAAGTCATAAAAAACTTCCCTTAAATGCGTGTTATGAGCCGAGGTTTAAGCCAAAAATAAAATCATTTTGATTTCCGAGCTACAAAAAAATACACAAAATTGCAAAGTGTACCCCGTCTAAAGGCGGGGTTGGGTATTAGAGGGTTAAGCAGTGAACTCCAAATATCACTTTTTGTTTAAATCTAGATCTAGTGAAACTTTTTCGCTGATAAAGAGAACACTACGACATTAACACAACTTGGTTATCGAAAGAGTAACTTGTGAACTTGTCGACAACTACAAGAACAAGTTTGAATTGTACTTCTACTCTTCTTGAAGGTAAATAACTAAATTCAAAGAACTTTATGTAAACTGTTAAGTTCGGTTAATAAAATGCGCTGATTCAGCCAAAACATGCCCTTTTATCCGAACTTTTGGTTGCTTGGGTAGCTTTCCCAAGAAGCTCATAAGACTGATCAGCGCGATAATGAGAGATGTGCAAAATTATGAGAAGATTTCAGTTCGTTTGAATTCCACCGTGGTCAAAAAGTTCATCTTACTTGGATCCTTGTTAACGAGTTTGTTCAACTTTTCGACAAACCCAGTATGCAGAAAGTGATCGAAGCAGGAAGGATTCCATGTCTCAAGAATGCCGGACAGAAACCCTGTATAGATGGCGTTCTAGAGCAGCAATCTAGGTTGGCTAATCATAATATCTAGCGAGCATGGGGCAGAACTGAGCATGGAGCGATACAGCCACAAACCAAGCATTGTGGCGTGAAAATGTTGATTCAATGTTAATTTTTTAGATGTTACTAAATGAAAATTGAACAAACATATAAAAAATAATTCTTCCTAGAATCCTTCACAGCTTCCCCCAAAAATTTACACCGAAGCCATCATCGAATTTAAAATTTCAAATGCATAATCAAAACCTTAAATCATTTGCGATTTTCCTGTAAATTTCACCAAAATTGATCAAACGTGCATCGAGGTGCCCAGATAGCCGTAGCGGTAAACACGTAGCTATTCAGCAAGACCAAGCTGAGTTCAAATCCCATCGGACGAGGATCTTTTCGGGTTGGAAATTTTCTCTACATCTCAGGCATAGATATACATATGAAAAATTGGTCAATCGACAAAAAAAACTCCCAATTAATAACTTTTAAGTACTCTTAAGAACACTATGCAGATGAGCATGCTCTGTCCCAGTTGAGACGTAACGCTAGAAACGACGGCGAAGTCGGAAAGTTTGAAACTTTGATGTCAAAAATTCCTTCTTAAATTTTTCCAAGATTTTAATATGAATAACTCCATTAGCTCTTGGAGAGATCCCTTTAAAAATCCAGTTTCTCAAAACATTCTCAAAAAAATCTCAATGAAATCCTAGCTTAGATTTATAGTAACTTGTGTTTCAATACTCCATCAAGACCTGTTCTAGGATTTCTGCAAAAAAATCCTCTAATTATGATTCAGAAATTCTTGCACACTTCTCCAGGTATCACTCTTGGTACGAATTCGTCGATGAATTCCTTCCGAGATTTTCAGGATGAACTTTAAGAAGTTTAGCTTGAACATTTTCCAAGATTTTAACTAGGAATTTATCCAAGAATTATTGTAGAAAAATCTACAGGTGAAAAAAAGGAAGAGATCAGTAGAGAGATCTTTAAACGAATTCAATGAATATTTATGACAGTGTCCCAGAGCTGATTCCAGTCTAAAGAAATATCTTGAGGGTAACACAAGAAAAAAGCTAGATGAAATTTAACTTTAAACGATTTCTTACAAAATAAAACATTGGTAGTCAATATTCTTGAAACAACCCATAGAGGAAATTCTAGTGTTATTCGCAAAAGAAATCAAGTTAAATATTTAAAGGATCTGTTGAGAAATTACTGGGTGTGTCATAAGAGACACTGTGTCTTTTCAATGTAACTTTATTACAAAAAAAGGGAATGGACTGATGAAAGCCAAAACCTTCCTTATTTATATGCTGCTAAAATCAAAATCTTCCAATAGGGGGTGCAACTTTATTTATATTATGCTGAAGACTTAAAAATTCACAGAAAGGAGTTCCAATACCCTAGTTTCCTCTGCTTTTAGTGTTGAAATTCGTATTGTTTCCACAACTACTTATGTTAAACAAAACATCTCTTTTTTAATTTTTGGTTTGTTTTCCATAAAAAATCATGCTTTTCATTTTAGTGTTCTATGAGGAAATTCTCTCATAGCATAACGACCAGCCCACTTTTATGCCAAAGACAGACACAGCATAACATTCCATGAATCCAATAGATCAGTGTTTCCCAAACTTATTTTGACTTTTGCCCCCTTGAGCCAAATATACTTTAAATTCTCCCCCCTGATTTGAATGTTTTTATTGAAGGCTATACACTACACGTATTCTACCGTATTTTGTACGTTTTACCAAACTTTCATAAGCTTAACAGTTCGGTTATGCTTTGGTGATTGAATAAATCATGTTTTTTTTTTAAGACAAAATACTAAAGTTTGTGCAGTTTGAGGACTACTATCAAAGATTTTTGACTAGTGATAAGTGAGTTTTCTTGATGTCAAATGAGAAACAAAATGCCACCAAAAAGTTTAGCTGTTGAGTTGTTTTATGACAAAAATTTTACTAAGGTCAGAAATGGTTACGTTATGTAATAAATCGACTCTGTCATCAAGTGTTGCTTTTGTAGCACTTTAAATGTTAAACAAATGTAATGCACGGGTGATTCTGAAATGAATATTTATGGCAAAAATCCGTTTATGTAAACGAGGCATGCAATAACTTTATCTCCTTTTTCGTATCAACAAATCTGTCTGATATATCTCCTTAGATTTCAAAAATAGCTAATAGGAAAGGAAACATAAACAGTATAACAGCGCCCGTTCGATTTTGGCAAGGTTCGTTTTTAGAGACTTAATTACGCGTTGAAAGAAAAGTTTTGATTGCCGGAAAATCCAGGGTGATCTATTGGCAAATTTCCTACCATATTAATCATAGTCAGTGACTATGAAAAAAAAAGAATCATAATTGAACTCCGATCCTTAAGATCGGTAGTCGAGAAGCTTGATCTCGGGGCTATATCACATAGGGGAACTTACGTATTCTCGTCAGCCTAAGCCGATGCCGTGCTTCTTTTGTAATTTTCTCGGACATCAGCAGACAAATTCCGTGTTTGTCTATTTACATTTATGCGTTGCTCAATCCTCTATCGATTCACACCGACAGACTTGTCAAAATGCTTTTGGAAACGTTTTTATAACGCTGCGAACATCCCTTGTCAGTGTGACTATTGTCGGCAGCCTCCACTCTCTTCGGCAACTTTCCCATAACAACTGCTGGTGAATCGCTTCGGCAGCTCCAAATCAGTCGCATTTTGAGGCGTGCTCATTTGAATTGATGACATCTTCGGCGATATCGTTTGTTTAGTCTCGGAAATCTCGCTAGCGGGAAGCGGGCAGAACAAAGAATCATCTGAATGTTTCCACTGATGTGTTTTGATAGAAAAATACTGTGTATTTGGCGTTTGAAATTTGGTTGCCGATAATAGTCGAATGGTGCCGAAGCCGTAAGTCTCCCTATGTAATTGCTTGGCATCAAATGCGAATGTTGCTTGAAACACGACTATGTTGATAACATTTGCTAGATGTTTTCTTCAATCATCATCCATCATTGAAACAGCAAAGCTACCATGTTCAATTTTGTAGCAATTGCGCCATTTAGCAGCAGCTCCAAATGCAGGGGAATGAGGAAAGTCGTATTACCGACGATTTTTTACAATTTATCTGTAATTCGGGTACAAAAATGATGTACTACAATAATGTTCAGAAATGACAAAGGAATGATACTATGATTGAACTTTTATGATTAGGCATGAGGTTAAGAATCTTGTAGAACAAAACCTGTAGAGAAATGTATGTTTTACAGGTACTTTAAAGAACAGAAATCAATTTTATGAGATCAAAACCATCTCTAATCGGCATACAGTGGTCTCAAAAATTGTAAAGTACTAATGATACGTTCAACTAGTGGAATTTATTTTGATTTTCATTTTTCCAAATTCTCGTTAAATTTTTTTGAATGTAAAAAATAGCCAAAAAACACAAATTCGACTTGAGGCACCTCCTATTTTTTCCAAATTGGATGAAAATTTGTTTGGTAGTGTGTTTTAGTATTGCAACTAGGACTTTTGCTCGATGGCAAAAGAGCCCAGGTCACTTATTCACTTGAATGATGTTTCATTCAAACGATTCCGGTCACATCGCCAGATTGCAAGATCAAATCTGGCGATGTGATCCGGAAATTCGAGCAAAAGTCCTAGTTACAATATTAAAACACACTACCAAACAAATTTTCATCCAATTTGTCCAATGGTTTTGAAAAGTTATGAAATGATTAGGTTTATCAATTGATTATCATCTCCTATCCCATTTTTTGAACGGCAACTCCAACGAAAAAAAGGATTTTAATTTCCACGCAGCGTCATGTCTATTGTCATTGTATATCTATTCTCCCTATACTGAGTTGCAGTGCTTACTGTGGTTCATTTGTTCTATGCGGGGATTGCTCGATGCGCGTTATTTCTGCGAAGCAATCTAAATTTTTGAATTTCCCCGCAATACTATTCATTTTTGGCACGGTTCAATTTTGGCAACACGGAAATGCATATACTTAAAATGGGTCATGAGTCAGTCACCAATCCTGTTAATTTCATTGTTTCTGTTGGCCTTTTCGATGCTTGCCATCTTCAAAATAGGTAGATTTAACTTTTGCGGTGATTAATGTTCGATTTAGGAAACAAGAAAATTTTTGGCATGTTGCCAAAGTCGAACGGGCACTGTGCCGATAAGTGGACACTACCTTGTTGGATTGACGTTGAAAAAAACGAAATTGATGTTAAACAAACATCGACATGTTTCATTCATAGAAACTGGATCTGTGAAAAATTGAAGAAGCTATGATCGGTGACTTTAAGTAGAATCTTGTTTGTCTTTTAGATGTCAACTACTTTGTTTCGTAAAACTACGTGTGTTCTGAACATATAAAAACTTTTCCACTTACCACTTTGCAACTTATGTTTAAAAGGTTCTAGCTAGTGATGCACCGAATATTCGGCAGCCTTAGTATTCGTCCACATATCTAATTAAATATTTACTATAAAAACGCCGAATACCTAGCTGCATATCAATATTTAATGCATCACTGATTCCAACAAGCTCTTCTGATTTGATCGAGTTTATTGTTTACGATTTTACATACACATCCGCCTTGGAGCAACTCTTTTTTTTTATTTTTTTATGTACATCCATGTACAGCCCGTAAAAAAATAAAAATTCAATGCTCCATTTTCGCATTGGTTGCAAATGGGGACAATCTCGGCTTTCTTGTGTCAAAGTTCCGGACACGCCGATTTTTTTCATTTGAAAATTGTTCTATAACACACCTTTTGGTGGAACTCTTGGAAAATACTTAGTAAAATCGACGATCCATGTTCAGCGCATGCCTTGTGTTGGTAAATTGATACATTTGTTAGAATACATTGAGGTGTTTCTGGAAAAAAAAAATCCTTGAAAAGTGCAAAGTAACCGGAGGAATAACTGAACAAAAATCCTGAGGGAATCCCTACTGAAATTCCGAAAAAAAAACTCTTAAAAATTTTCTCTTAGATTCCTCGATGGAATGCTTAGAAAAATCCTTTGAAATTCCTGGATGAAGTTTTGATGTAATCTATCCCAGAAATTGCTTGTAGGAACTGTGTGAAATATTTATGTAATTCAATGGGATGATCCCGGGTGTCTTACAGTAGGGCGGTTCAAAATTTAAAAATGTTTGAGAATCCAATCTCCCACATGTTCCTTATCACCCTTACCATGGAAATAGTGTTCTGTGAAATTTTCAGCTTTTTCGGTGGTGATTTAAAGGTGGCCCAAAGACAATGTAGGTTTATATGGAAATTACTATGGAGAAATTTTGAGATATGTTCCAAACAAGCTAGTACTGTAATGTAAGTACAAACTTATTATCCCATAGTAGAAACTCATTCTTCCAACCATAATAAAGAAATTTGCTGAAGAGAGAAATTCAATCCGACGGATAGCAGAAGAGATATTCATGAGTTTATTTGCTATTATACAACCTAATATGGAATTATAGCCCTGCAGACATGTACTAAAATCCTAAACGAAATTTGCTCAAAAGGGTTTGTTTATTTAGCAACATCCTTCATTAGGGTTTGAAGAATGAGTTATCACTATGGGATGATAAGTTTCTACTTACATTACAGTACTAGCGTGTTTGGAACATTTCTCAAAATTTCTCCATTGTAATTTCCATACAAACCTACATTGTCTTTGGGCCACCTTTAAATCACCACCGAAAAAGCTGAAAATTTCACAGAACACTATTTTTATGATAAGGATGGTAAGGAGCATATGGGAGATTGGATTTTCAAACATTTTTAAAATTTGAATCGCCCTAGTCTTACAGGCTAGTGCAAAATTTCAGGGCAATGGATCCGCAACTATAAGAAATCTTCAGATTGTTTCCAAACTCTAATTTTCTAAGCAATTTAATGGATCCGTTACATTACCTACACATTAAACCAAGACGCGTTTCGGACTTCATTTTGCTCACTGTGGAAAAAGTTGGGCAATGGGTTTCATAGTTAGATGTTTCATACAAAAAGAGTATATAAGCATGAGTATAGTGATCGTTTTTGCGTGAAATTCATGAAAGAACTTTTGAGATCGCCTGATGCAAATCCTGACTACGCCCATGCCATTCCATAACGGTAATGAATGATACACCTCACGGCAGTGCAGCGGTTACAACTACCAGCGAACGCCATTTACCTTTACCTGTGCTGATCGAGCAGCAAAATATTAAGCTGCTGGAACGTGAACCAATACCAGAAGAAAAAAAAAAGCAACCGACAACGCCGAAAGGGAACGGAGGAATCAACCCGCAACGGTCGAAACGGCGGTGAGGAGGAACGAATCCGAGACGAAGACACCATCAGCAATGTTGCATGCTTTCTTCGATTACCTGGTCAAAACAACGCCAGGCAGCTATTTTGGGTTCGGCTTGCGCGAAGTGGTTCGTTCGTGATTTAAAACTGGTAGATTTTAGTCACGGTAGAGTTGGCCTCAGCTATATGACCAACGGGATGTGAACCATCTGGCGAATGATTCACAGTTCGGTTGGTGGGCTTGGTAGGTACTTAATGACTAAGACCTCGAGGTCGTCGTCGTGCAGTGGAACGGAAGGGCACTGCCTATGGGCACCAGAGTTGGGTGTCAAGGTCACGAAGTAGTAGGAGTTATAAGCGATTGAAGCTTAAATCCTTTCGCAAATACTTAGCTTGCCTTCGCATCATGTTTCCAAGTTTTCTAGCATTTTTGATAGATGTTTATTGAAGTACATGAGCTTAAAATGTCAGTACTAAGTACGATATGGCTTGAAGAGTTGAGGATCATCCTTTTAGTTGTGAACTTGGCCGGTTGGGGCACTTTCGCAAACTTGCACTACATGAACCTTGAGGGATAATAATGTAAGCTATGTAACATATGATATCTCTACATCCTGATGATTTGGAAGGTTGGCATCTACGGAAAAGTGGTTCAGTAGCTCAAAGGCGACAGATACGGAATGCCACCACCAGACAGCGCTAGTGTGCACGAAATTTTTATTTTGTGAATATCTCAGAATCCTTACTACTTACACAATTCAGTTAATAGTAGAAACAACAAGGATTGGCTGTCTCGTATTTCAAATGTAAGAATTAGTCTTCGTACTCAACTTTCAAACAATTATAGACCTTCCAGGAATTGCAGGTACAACTACTCTCAATGTAAGAGAAATGGTTAACGAACAATTTCAACATTAGTTTTGGATCTAGTTTCGAAAATTTCGCCTATCAATAAGCCAATACACCAGTGCTCAGTCAATTCGAGAATGGAAAGATCACATAAGGCATATTTAGGAAGGGTTGCTAATCCTGAACAGTTGAACTTGATGAACGTAGCCCGCCGCAAGATAGCGGAGGGCAATAGCATCGAATCAAGTTGTGTGGTGTGACATTGTTGATATGGTTTTATCAGCTTAATGATGTTTCGTCAACAAAATGAAAAATTAATTGGAGAACAACCTACAGTAATTCAAAATGTCAAAACAGTGCAATAAAAAAATTAATGTAAATAAAACTTATCCAACACGATAATGAAGCTGATGGTCCATGGTAGCATTGATAAGCTTTTATTTTCAATGCGGATATGCTTTGAGTGTGAGTGTCACAAGATAAGCCAAGACAGAATTAAAACAGAATCAAATTAAATTGTTGATAAACTGCCTGAAAGTAATCACTGCTTTGTACACAAACATGTAATCGATTTGTCCAAGAATAACGTACAATCGTGTTCAAACAAATGAAACAAGACCCAACATATAGCGTGTACTCTCTCTCTCTCTCTCTCTCTCTCTCTCTTATTGTCCAATTCCAAGGCTGAATTGCCTTCCAGAAATAGAACGGCTAATCACTAATAACCGGTCACTGTAGGCTTGGTACTCACCAAGCCACCCTCTCACTGGCCAAACCAATAAGGGAAGACGGGGTGATATGCGCCGTCCACAAAAAAAATCAGTTTAAACAGTGAATTTCGTCGAAAACGTTATTCTAATTGGATTTATATAGAAACAAAACCAGCTGTTTTACAAATTATTATAAATACAGTAGATACTATGCAGTTCTATGTCTCATTTGAGTTTGTTTTTTTCTAGCATTATTTGAGTTAAACTTATGGTTTCCGAGCAACTTTTAAGTATGACGCATTTTGTCACACGTAATTTACTTCCAAGGTTGCCAAAATCGTCTTTGAGTTAAGTAGATGAAAAAACCTAATTTAGTACTATACCATTCAATTCTACTAGAGTTTGTATCCTTTGACAGATACGCGTATTTCGACCTCAACCTCGACTTATGTCGAGTCTAGTACACGACACTGAAGACGGCCTTAAAGTTGAGGTCGAAATACGCGTATCTGTCAAAGGATACATACTCTAGTGGAATTAAATGGTATAGTACTAAATTTGGTTTTTTATCTACCTATAGATATTCTACTAAACAGCTCGAAGATTTATTATCGTCTTTGAGTTGTTTCATATTTTTAATGTGGAAATTGGAAAATGTTTTTTTCCTTGAGAGGCGTTAAAATTCATAGAGATATCTTATGAAATGATCGAATTTGACTAAGATTCTAAAATACCTGATATTGGGGAGCGTATTTTAACACCTAGTTCACCTACCTATTCCTCTAGTCACACGAAACCCCACCAAAGTGGGTGGATTTTTTTCGAGTCGTTTGTTTTTCTCCCAAACCCCACGCGGGCAGCACAAGCAAATAATCGGCCGACTTGCCCGACGAGAGATCCCGGCGTTATCAAATATGACGCAAAACGAGCAAACGGTTGAATGGCTTTGCCTCGGAACAAATCAATTGCATGTTTATTTCACTGGTGTTTTCAGTTCAGTTTTATTCCCATGCATGGCCCTCGGGGCGAAATTGGAAAAGCGGTGCCCACCTTTGTGTGAATGAAACTCAAATTGCTAGCTGCTGCATACCTTCATAGATGCCTTATGTTTATGTAGGGTGGTACAAATTTCAAAAAAGTTTGAAAATCTAAACTCCTATGCCTTATATCCCACGATAGTACTATAATGTAAGTGAAAAAATTATCATCTCAATATGAAATTCCATTCTTCATTCCGTGATAAGAAATTTGCTTAAGACAGCAATTCAATCTGGCAAATAAAGCTCTCAGTTAATAATTGTGGAAGTGCTCACTAAGCCGAGAAGCAGGCTCTGTCCCAGTAGGGATGGTATTGTCAAGAAGAAGAAGCAATTCAATCCGTCGGATTGGTAAAGAAATATCCAAAGATTTGATGATTTTTTAGCTCCTCATGAGTTTATAGCCCTGTAAACTTCTACAAAAATCCCAAACAAAATTAGCTCAGTATGAATTTGTTTCGTGACGGTTGAAAAAATCATACTAGTATAAACTTGAATATGACAGTTCTTTTAATGTTAAAAATATTACTTTAGTTTCTTGATATAAATGATCATACTTTGGACTAAAATAAAAAAAAATCTATTTCCATCAAAACGATTATAAGGAGTGGCAAATGGAGTTTGAAAACTTTTCTGAAATTTGAACCACCCTAAAGAACAACAGTAGCAGTAGCGGGTGAGTTGAGGAATGCACAATATGTTGCATTCTGCTGCACGATTTCGTTTCGGTGGAGGGGAACTCGTCCCTCCGTAGAAAGGCAAAACCCAACCCAACAGCAGTAATGACAATGTTTCCCTATATTGATTACAGGTAGGTAGAACCGATCTCGTTTTCGATGTGCAATATGGATTTTAGGGCAGTTCCATCACCGTGGGAATTTGGTTGGGTTCTGTATGGAAGCAAGGGTCATCGTTCCGTGATGAATAATTAGCGTCTCTCTGGAACAGCGCTGGAGCAGTGTGCGAGGTTGAAAAGTTCAAACAATTCTGGACAGAATGTTGGAAACGTCAACGACCGTTTCTGGTTGAAAAAAGTTTCTTGCTTCCGCGCCGCAGCAGAAATAAAAGTTAATGGGCGCTAATTTTAGACAATACGTTTCGTTGTCGGTGAGAAAATTATTCTACTAAAAAAGAGCGATGATTTGATGGAATCAGATGCATAATTGAATTGTGATGTAATGCATAAAAATGGTATGGTTTAATGGATTTTGTAGTGTGATAAAGGAGATGTTCAACCTCGTTAAAGAATTTCATTAGGAAATTTGAAACTATAATTTGCTAAATGACGTACACATAATTAAAATATGGTGCTGGTGTGAAGTCAAATTATATACTAATAATTATTATAAATGCAATTATTAATGCAAGAAACAGAAATATATAAAGATTGTGTCTTTTTTATATTGTTGCTGGTGTATTCGGTTGATTCAAAATGTCATCTTCTAGTGAGCCTCAATTTATAAATAAGATATAAATATTTGATTTGATATGTTGGATCAAGCACTCAATGCATGACTAACAAAATTTACTCAAAACAATAATATGATAGGGAGCGGGATCCTATTCTTGGCACTTAAGATTCACATTGGCAGGGGTATTTTTTAAACTACTTAGCTAATATTTGGCAACAATGTGTTTCGTAATGAAGTGCTTCTTATTGCAAAGTTTCGGACAATTCGGTCAAGAAAAACCCCCATGCCAAAGTGAATCATGGAAATGAACAAGTAAATCTACACTCTAGAACATCATGTCAATAAGTAACTTCTCTGAAATCAAAAGCCGTCTATCTAATGAGCATTTTGAAATATTTGATGTTCACAAGCACTTTTCTGTTGTTGCTGTGTCCAAACGTTAGATTTCTAATTTATCAGCATATTCTTTGTAGTAACAATGAACTTATCGAACAAACTACCTATAATAACTTTGCCGATAACTCAAGCCTTCTAACTTATTAGAAAGAGAGAGAGAAAAACAATTCGATGAAGAACAAAGGGTTTCAGGATATTGAATATGAAATGAAAAATAAATTAGAGGAAAGTATTCAATAAAGTCATATAGAAACATGTTATCCAACATTAAATGTGATTATGGCCACAATATGCAATGGGATTATTTAGCTGGTGGGACTTCAACCCACAATTTCCATGCATATTTCATTAACCACAAGAAAAGTCTTTGCAAAAATCTACGGAACATTAATCATGGAATCGATGGAACATTAATTACACTTTGACTTGAAGTTTCTCGAAAAGATGAACTATCGCTTTTAGTCCATTTTTCAATAAAATGTACCGGAATTTTACGATAATTGTTCTCCCGAATCCCACTAAAAGTAAACTATCATGAATAATATCACATTATGTCTCTAGGAAGTCTACAATGTAGTCATCAATCTATTCTAAAGGAAATATTCCAAGAAATTTCTCTCTTTATTTCTTCGAATATTTTCCTCAAATACCACTAATTGTTCATTCACAAATTTCATTATAACGCCTTCCAAAAACCCTATCAAAAGTTCTATGGATTTTCTTCGGAAAATTGTTCAAGAAATTTCACAACAAATATCGAATTTAATTTCGACTTCTAAGTCTACATTGGATCCAATTACCATCTCAATGATTTGAAAAAAAAAATCTTCAGAAGATACGTACGTCCAAAATATCCCTAAGCATTTTGCTACAAATCTGAAAGGATTCTGCTAGATATAACTGATTTTTTTTTTCTAGGGACTACGTTTAAAATAAAATCGTTTTTTAATGAATGTTACATGCTAGAAGTTTGAAATTAAAATCCAGTTTTTTCCGGGACAGTCTGTTGAAAAATTAAATAAATCATGGCAAAAATCATGAAAAATAGTTCATAATTTTTTTTATGAAAAACATAATTTAGCAAATATATGAAACATTGCTCAGTATCAACATATCATATGAAGCTGAAGAATTTATCTGTATATCAATATAAATAAAAATGGATTGGTTTTTGTATGACACGAAATCGTTTAAGAACGGGCTATCGGATTTCAACAACTCATTTAAATTTATGTTTTTAAAGTGTTCCGACGTGTTTGACTGTATAAAACGCATAGGATATTGAACGGGAAAATCGAAAAAAAACGGGAGTGAACAGAACTGTCAGTACTGTTAACAGTTATTCTTAAAAGAGTTTCATGGACACCATTAAGAATTTTTAATAATTCTTTGGGATAAGATCCCGATAAAATTCATCAGTGTAATTCTTACAGAAACTGCTAGTAGATCGCTGGAGAATCCAGTAGTTTAATGACATTATAGCTTATATTTCAAATGAATTGGAGAAACAACACCTGACGTAGTCTTATAGTAATTTAAGATGTTATTAATGAAGGAATGTTTGGTAGAACTTCTGAAGGAGACACTGCTTATCATAACTCGAGCATAAATCATAAAAGAGAACTTCAAGCTAAAACAAGAAAATAAAACCGGAATTCTCATATAATTTGTAGGATAAATTTTAAGAACTTTTATTTGATTGTGAACTAGGGAAGAGGTGTCAAATGTCCTCTCAGTTAGATAGATATGTTTATTTAAGAGAATGCAGCCCGATCATGGCTCATCTATTAAGAACACAGGAAGAACCTAAATGTCCTCTTATGAATTTTCCCATAGTTAATAATTGCTTTACAAAATATCCTTAAGAAACTCCAATTATTGTCCAATAACAAAAAAATAAAAATATATCGCCTGATAACTTATTTGGAAGCACCTGAGATCGACGCACCCAACCCCCCATTAATTTTGAAATAAAAATATTTTGCCAAAAAAAGATATACCCATGAAAGGCCATTAAAAATTTTCAGGTGAAGATTTAAATCTGTTCCTTTAAAATATATGAATTGAATTCTCCAAAAAATTGTTTTTTCCAGAAGCCTAATTACCTACACATTCTTCTAAGATTTATAATGCAAATATGTTCAGCTTCAAACATGTTTTTGATCAACACAAACTTCTTATATTCCCATTTCAAAGCCATCCTGCATTCTGCCAAGAATTATGGCAGAAATAATGCCAGCAAGACATGTCCCCTGGACTTTCATCAAAAAATTCCAAGATGTATCGCTAATACGCCAAAACAACTTCAAATTATTCCATCAGCTATTACTCAAAAATAAAACAATATTTCTCCAAGCATTTTCGTAACAAGTGTTATTTAAGATCTATATTAATATAACTCTAGGAATCCTGTACAATGGGGGACGGGCCTAGTGTAGTATTTAGAACTTACGCATCTCACGCCGGGGACCTGGGGTTGAATCCTATCCCCGAGATAGTCACTTATGACGTAAAAATTATACTGATCACTTCCTTCGGGAGGTAAGTCTCGACAATGATGAACATAACATCAATTGCAGCATTTCTTCAGGTATTATGAAAGGAATAGCATCGTGCCTTTAAGTCCTCTAAGCAAATTAAAATAAATCTTCGGAAACGTTGTTCAAAATTGGTAATCTTCTTCTTTTCTGGCGTTACGACCCCACTGGGACAAAGCCTGCTTCTCAGCTTAGTGTTCTTATGAGCACTTCCACAGTTATTAACTGAGAGCTTACTATGCCAATGACCATTTTTGCATGCGTATATCGTGTGGCAGGTACGAAGATACTCTATGCCCTGGGAAGTTGAGAAAATTTCCAACCCGAAAAGATCCTCGACCGGTGGGATTCGAACCCACGACCCTCAGCTTGGTCTTGCTGAATAGCTGCGCGTTTACCGCTACGGTTATCTGGGCACCGTAACAATTGGTAATCTCCTCATGAAATGTTTGCCTATCGTGTTATCCTTTTGATCATAGCTGCTGTGGAAATCACTGAAATACTGTACTTTTTATTTCTCTAAAGGCAAAATCTGGTATAATACCTTACATTAATCCATAAAAATATACAGAAAAAGCCCTATAAAAATACGGAAAATATTTAGGGAATGTTTCCTAGAAAGTTTTCAAAAAAAATCTCTAAAATAATTTCTTAAGTCCTGCAGAAGAAACAGCAGGATTGATTACTGAATTTCAAAAAAGGTAATTTTCCTGATGGGTTCCCAGAAGACATAGAAGGAGGATTTCATGAATTAATTGCCACTTTCTTGGAATCCAATAATCCATTCATTTATAGAAGAATATTAGAACGAAATCAGAGGGACAAGTGTGAAAATTTCCATGGTTTGGTATAACAGTTCGGAAACATATTTTTTCAAATGTTCTTTGTAGAATCAATCCAGGAATCTATAAGCGAATTGTTAGACAATTCGCTCATGTTAGTTTTGGAGGAATATGATGGAGTAATATAAAAATATGTAGAAGAAACATTTGAAGACAATTTATATTGTCCAAAAAAATCTCTTGGATAATTCACAGAATGAAATCCTGTATGATTCTCTACAGAAAAATTATAGCATGAAACGCAACGATATGCGGAGATTGTATGTGGCAGTAGACTAGCAGTTCCGTAAGTTGCTAACCATCAACACTAACACAGCGTAACAAAAATGACACTTTCGCGTGTCTCAAGGATCAAATTATGTGTTTCTAGTAGATTTTGGGTCGCTGAATCTGATGCCGTTCTCAGAAATGTTCCAGCACGTCACAATTTTTAGCTACAGATCGCCAAAGTTGTATAAAACACTGGTTTTATTGATGTTTACATAAAATTTAAAGTACGATTTATCAAACTTTTTTGTGATATTGTCTACCAAACATGCTAAATAGGACTTGAACTTTCTATTTAGATGCAAATCAGTTGAAATTTTACGATAAAATTAAGGTTAAATCGTTTTTTTCAACATGTTTGCAGCCTTCATATAAAATTCTTCGTTTCTCTTATATGGCATAATACAATACATTTCTGAACCACCAAAAAATAACATTTTACCATCGAAAATATTATGAACTTCGTTGATAATTATTGTACTATACATAAAGTTTTAATTTTGTGACAAATTGAGCAAACAAATTGCCGTACAAGTTGGAAAACTTGCATGCAAGTTGGCTGAAACAGTCAAATTTTGCATTTACATCAGTCAATATCTCAAAAACTAGACGTGCCATGATATTTCTGAAAACGGCAATGGACTCAGCAACCCTTAATTTAGTAAATAGCGGTATTTTGGTTCTTGAGACACAACCGTGTTCCGCAGTGTAATCAGAGGTCTTTACTCCAAAAACCTGTAAGGCGGATATGAAAATTGTGCCTGGTGCGTTTCAGCCGATCCCGATACAATGTTAACCAGTCTAGATTGCACTTCCGGCTATGTCTATGGTGTTATCGTTGGCGACCGAACTGAATAAAAGCACAACCGCAATTTAGGGACTGTTTTGAAGCGAATTCAGGATTTTGGCTTCACCATCCGACCCGAAAAGGGCACGTTTCACAAGCAGCAGGTGCAATACGTGGGTCACATTGTCGATAGTCGCCATTCTTCAAGTTCAAGGCCATTCTCTCCTCGGATTTGCTACGTTGGGCTTGGGGCAACAATCAGCCTAAGTTCCCCGACGGTCCAGCACGTTTCGATAATGGAGTGTCTGTCTCCAGTCTCGAGTCTACCTAGCAAGGTTCTACACCGGCCCGTGCATCGTCTACGCCACGTCACGAGGATCCGGCTGTCCCGTCTAACTCATCATCATAAACGACATCAACATCACCCGAGCTCGAATCCACAATCAAAGTTGAACCGGTAGTTGATCACCGTAGGCGATCTTCCCGAACTTGAAGACCGCCAATCAGGTTCGACCCCTACCACCTATGGCTCTCGTGGAGTTGCTCAACAATGCACCAGTTGTTCATCTTGCGAAAGATATCAGATGAATAATTTGCAGACTCATCATATGTGTATTGATTTCAATGCAGCGTACGAATTAGCGAAAAGATATGAGCTACTGCTGACAATGGTTGTATCTTGTTAACAAATAAGACAAACATGTAGCACTGGATAGTTCGTAATCAAAGGTTTGGGTTGCAGACGAGGTGACAATTTGAATTTGTAGAGATTTTGATTTCATTGCATTGGAATTTCTTGAAGGGCAGTAGAGGTACTCTGCATGCCTCTGAAGATGGAGACAATTAGGAAAAGCATGTCTTTCAATTCGTCAAAATGAAGTACATGGTCACAGGTAGAGATAGAACCAGGCTTGAAGATGTTGGTACTAAGGTAAAGTTTGATGGGAATATGTCAAAAGTTTGGCAAAAAAAATATCTTTAGAAGATATTTGACAACGGTTTGCCCGTCAAGTAAGAAGACGGGTTATGGTAGCAGTGAATACAACCATCTACGTCAGTGGTCACCAAACTGCGGCCCGCATGCGGCCCTCGAGAAGGTTTTGTGCGGCCCGCGAATGAATTTTGAATGTTAATGTGATGCGGCCCGCATGTTATAATTTTTATTCATGCTGGTTTTTAATCCTTTGCTCTTGCAACTTTGTTCTTGGAAAGTCAGTCATTGAAATCATGTAAAATGTTTCTGCGTTCATGCATCTTCATGGCAATATGAAATTGACTTTGACTCATTCAAAGGTTCAACGTTTCTGAAAAACCTGATTTTTTTTTTATTTAGAATCTTGAAGGCATGGCTATGGGCCTGCAAAATGTCTTTAAGTCTCTAAAAATCTCTCTTCTGAACATATTTAAGTTAACAAAATTGAACCAGGATTTTGGTCTTGCAGAGGTGTCCGCAGAATGCTGATTTTTTTAGATTTTAACTTCAAAAATGTTTCCTTTTTCTGTAAAAAATTGAAAATTATGTTATTCGAAATTTTTTACTATGGATTGCTTTCTGAATTGTTGAGGAGCCCGTACGTAAAGAAATGGACAATACATCTGCAATTTTTTCGATGTTCCATACAAAATGGTCTACTTTTGTGGGATTAATCTCAGTTATCTATAGCCCGATATGAATAAAATTCACACAGTATGTCGGACGTTACTTAAGAGTCAACATATATTTTTAAGTATCTAAAAATTGAATTGAAAAATTATATGGATTCGATTGAAGTGAATTTCGCGAAAAATGTTCAAACGATTTATCTCAAAATATAAGAGACCTACACAAGTATCTTTAGCATAATTGTTAAACTCATCTAAATGTACAACATTGCTGAAGATACAATTAATCTGTTTGGTCAATTTTATGGTTTGTGTAAATTTTGAAATTTATTATTGCTTTTAATTCGTAAGAGAAAATAAAAGTTACAAATATATGTTAAAATTCAAGATATGTTAAAATTTGATATGAATCGATCCATAAAAAATAGATAAAAACCTCTAAAGTAGACTATTTTGTATTATTAATCGAAAAAGTTGCAATTGCATTGTCCAATACGGTAAAAGACATATTGATTGTATTTGAGTTGAGTATATTAATAAAGCTTTGTTTCTAGCTTTAAAAAAGTTTTTGAATGTGAGTTTTTTCGTTATGAATTCTTTTGTATTAGCTTACATAGTTTATAAAAAACATGGTATTTTTTCTGTCACTTATATCTTTGCTTCCAAACCCCTTTGCTTTGATCATAAAGTTCCCAGAAATATATTATCCGTTCTCATAGAAATAGTGATTTAAGGTGAGCTGTTAAAATTAATCATTAGAAATCTTGCGGCCCGCGACTGATTTTGAAAGAGTTAAGATGGCCCGTGTAATCGGTTAGGCTGAAGACCACTGATCTACGTACTATGGACATACAAAAATTAAGCAAGGAAATCTTTAACTGCATTACTGACAACTATGATCGCGTAAATATAGGAATGCATGTCTAACTTTTCTCAAATATGAGAAAAATTCTTCAAGCATAACTGAACAAAACTCTTCTCGTCAGTCTACCCCAAATTCCTCACACCAACTTCGATTACACTTAAGAAGTTCTCAGAAGCATTAATTTCTCATCCAAATACACCAGCCAATATCACAGGGAAAACCCAAACAACCACCAAACGCAAGAATGCATCCCGAAACACAACGAAATCCATCTTAAACCCCGAGAAGAGAAGAGGGGGATTTGCTAATTTATGCTCTGGGAAATTTTCACACGACCCCTTCGCGTCCCTTCGCAGCATAGTCCTCTACTCGATTGTTTCCCGATGCAGCTCGCCTCGTTTTCCCACTGCTCTGAATAGCGCACATCTTTTTAATCAAATCGTATATTAACAATTTCGCTGGCTGCCTTTGCTCTCGCTCTCGGTTGAGTCGAGTCAAACCCATACCCAGGAGTTTGAAGGGAAACCGTCGCACAGTGGCAAAAAGCTGGACAAACCTGAATATTTTAAAGCAAAATTTCAAACTTAAATATACTTCCATGCGATTTAAATAACTCGACTATGAAACTAGCCGCCAAATTATTAATTGATCGAAAATTTAAAATTCGGAAATTTTCCAAAGTCAAGAGATGTAGTTACAGTTCATAAATTTGTATCACTATTATATGGAAATATATATATATGGAAATCCTTGATGTTGGAGTACATTTGTGATTGGAATATAATTTGTTTTCTTTCAACAAATCATGCAATAGTATTCGTTTTCATAATATTTTCGTAGAACACTCCGAAATGGTAATTTTCAACTAATCATTTTAAAATCCACTAGCATTGCGTAAGAAGACGCCAACAGTTTCACATAATTACATAAAATTCCAGCAACTTTTTTTCATTCTAGTTGAATTTATAAATCGTTTTAGTTTGACCGGTTTTAAGGAAATGATTGTTTTATTTTTTCATCTTCTACTAAAGGTAATTCTAAAATAATCCAACAATATGTCCTGTCATTTAAACTTCAACATGATTGGATAATTACTACATAAATAAGATTAAAATTTTCATATGAAAAAGTATAATTGAATTTTCAACCATTTTGAACATTTTTTCAGTTTTGTCCGGCTTTTGTACGAAGACCCGCCAATGTGCGTCATTGCTGCATTTCTGCTGGGAAGACGTACATACTAGGAGGCAATGCGTTTACAGAACAAGGAACGGAATCCGAAGGGGACAATTATGCTTCCTATTGTAATCCATCAGTCGAGGACCACTCGATGGAATTGCTGCTGCCTGCTCTCGTTAATATCGAGAATTTCCCAAGAGGGTGACCACTGTAAGACGGCCACCTCGAGCAGATCGCATAAAGAAGCTGACGAAGGGGTTATTAATGAGTTTGGGACCGGCAATGTGTGAATTATGTGCGCCGATTATTTGTGCGAGTGACATATTTTCACCTGCGTGAAAAAAGGGTGGATGCCTGCCAGTGGGAATCGATTGGAGTCGTCGTGGGAGTGGCAAGATTTTCTTTCCGAGTTGTTCGAAAAAAGAAAGAAAAATCAATTCAAAAGTCAATCTCTAATCGACCGCAATAGATAGAGACGAAGTGAGAGCAAACTAAATATTTTACACACATAACGCAACATAATCACTGGTCCATCACAAAAATCCGTGAGGAATCACTTAACTGACGCTTTCACCAACAGCAGTTCGGAGCAGCCAGCGATTCAAATGCATCACGCAACATAGTATGTATTTTTTGTTGACTAGGAAGGTTCCATCCCATCGCGTTCAAATTTGTTCAACAAATTGATTGAATTGATGGTTATTCAATTTTCGATGTAACCTCGCTCGCACCCCAAGAAGGGTTCACCGTATTATGCTTTTACTGTTCTTGTGGCAAGAAGAGAGGTATAACTATCACTGATCTAAGGTTAAATATTAGAGAAATTTAACACCTTGATTCTGATTAAATTTGAAAAAAAAAGGTTTTTAATACCTTGTTTGAAGCACACACATATCCACGTCACACATACATGCATACATATATACAGATGAAGGCGCCTGCTGAATGCAACCATGCCGAGAGAGGCTAAACCGGAACATAGTCGCCCAGCCTACTGCTGGAACTCGACAATTGCCGATCTGCGTGCAAGCTGCTTTCGGGCTAGGAGGAGTATGCAGAAAGCCTGTAACGACGCTGAAAGAGTAGATCGAAGAACAGCGTACAAGGCGGAAATCACCGCTCTCAACAGAGAAATCAGGCTCAGCAAAGCTGGAAGACACTGGAGAAGCTCTGTTGCAACGCCAATTCAAATCCGTGGGGTGACGCCTATAGAGTTGCAATGGCGAAGTTAAGGAGCCTAGCTGTACCACCCGATAGGTGTTCAGAGAAGATTAAGACTATCATTGAAGCGCTATTCCCGCGGTACGAACCGACGAGCTGACCGTCCATACCGTACGGAGCTCAGGATGAGGATGAAGAAGATGCCCAGGTAACAAACGATGAGCTGATCACGGTGGCGAAAGCCTTGAAAACCTGGAATGCTCCGGAACTAGACGGTGTCCCCAGCGTAGCTCTGAAAGCAGCAATCCAATAAAACCCGGATATGTTCTGGATATGCTGGACACTGTTGGCCAAGTGCTGGAACGAATGATCCTAAACAGGCATTCGGGTTCCACGAGTTTTTGCCGGGTTTTGCGACTGAAAAAATTTTCACAGTTTGAGTTGATTGAGTTGATTTTGTATTAAAATCTCAAGCGTGAAATTTGCGAAGCAGATCTCTAATGAGTTTGCTCTCACGGGAGAACGTATTGGTTGAGATTTTGAGTGTGAGTCTATCAACACTGAAGAGGAGAGGTAATCGGTACTGCAGAGTGGCCGAATATTATTGTTTTCGAGAATACACATAAACAATCGCGGTTATTTACGAAAAAGTGTCGATTTTGAAAGAAATTTTAAACCTTGTCCATCCCACAGATGTGGATCAGTGGAACAGGAGGGTCCTTATTATGCATCAAATCGACTCATATTATGGATCAGAACACTATAAAAGCAATTTATCTGTGTAGCAAACAAATGGTGTGTTAGTGAAAGTATACGTTTCGGCGTTTCTTTCGGAATCGTCTTATCGTTGATTCATATCTGTGGTACGGGTTTCAATGCCCCACAGTTATGAATCAACGATTCTATGAATATGGATAACATTTTATTTTATACGGACGAATAAAATATGCTAGAAGATGTTATGATTGATTGCAATGCTGTACAGATTTATGGTTCACGTAGATAAAATTTGTTCTGCGTAATTGCAACTATATTTGATGAGATATTCTCCGTTTAAGTCAACTTTGATCCATATCTGTGTGCTATCCATAACTGTGGGGTGACTATATCTTTGTAAGATTTGGGAAGCTACTTTCAAAATCGTTCACTGATCTACAAAACAGACGCTGGAAAAAAGATGCACAATAATCACGGCGGGCGTCCCACAGGGTTCTATTCTTTGCCTGAGCCTCTGGAACGCTATGTATAATGGACTGTTGAAGCTTCCCCCGAGGCGTGTAGATCATCGACTTCGCGGATGGCGTGGTGCTCATAGTCATCGGCGAATCACTAGAGAAGGTATAGATACTTGCTACTCAGGCAGTAAGCCCATCACAAAACCAAGCCAGTGATGATAAGCAACCGAAAGGCTGTGTAGCATGTGAGAATCTCGTTTGGACGGTGTACCATCGACTCAAAGCGGGAAGGCAGACACCAAAGATCAGCAGCAGCAAGAAGCGACTACTGGCGAGCGTGTCTACATCGAAACTTAAATGAAGAGGAACCGCTCCCAGTTGAACAGTACGTTCAGACTGCAGGCCTTGCGTGTGTTGAGTGCGTATCGTACGATATCATTAGAGTCTATCTACGCGATTGCAGGATTGATCCCTATAAGCCTTCAACGCGAAGAGGGCAGCGAGCGTTGCAGGACCGAGGCACGCGTGGTATTCGGAAAAGAGTCAGTGATGAAACCATGATGAAATGGCAACAGCACCGACTAATTTCGTGCCTGTCGATGTGGGTAAACCGAAAATACGGAGAAGTGAATTTCCACTTGACGCAGTTTTTGTCTGGTCATGGGTGCTTCATGAAATACCTGAATAGGTTTGGACACGCAAGGTCGCAGTTATGCACCGGGAGCGGCGATGTTGACTGGATTAGGCTAGATCCTCCGCCGTGAACTAGACCGAGTAGAGCGGGCGTAGCGTAGTATCGGTAATAAGTCGTCGAAGCGCCTTCAAACCGGAAATCATCCTCCAACTGGAATTTCAGGACCGACCCCGGCACTTAACTGACCTACATCACGTCGGAGTAGGCTATGTCCTTCCACCGAAGGCTAGCTAAGTAAATCGCAAAATAGCACCGGCAAAAGGTCGTCGGGGCCCCTGTGAACCGGAATTTTTCCTCCACCGGAATCGCAGGACCGACCTCGACATCTGCCCGGATAACATCGATGCGAAAGATCTTCCGCCCCCGGTGAAATCTTCGTCGGATTAGGATTGATCCACCGACGGGAAGTATTCCGAGAAGTACGTAGCGTATCATTGGCTTAAGTCGTCGGAGCGCCAGTGAACCGGAAGCCATCCTCCAACCGGAATCGCTGGACCGACCTCGGCATCCAACCGACTCTCCCGAAGAGCAAGATGAGCAGCGCAGTGGAATCCAGAGAACCAACAAACACAGGAGCATCTATCATGAAAAGTCTCACATGGCCAAGGGTAGTGGCCGGCTTTAAAATGTTAGTGACGTGGAAAAGATGCGATCTGGACGGTGTGGAGATGACAATTCGCATGAAATGAAGACCGAATAAAACGCATGAATCAGCGTCTATAAAGCTTCCAGTAGACGCAACCAAAGTACCGAAAACCAGAAAAACCATTGTGGGATAATCGGTAAGTCTACTGGAGATCTCTTCGCGATTTGAGGGTTGCTGCAGGTGTCTAGAATACGACGGAACTGCAGAAGAAGCTGTGCTGAAGAACGTAATGTGGCGAAAGACTACTCAAAATAATGTCTGATGGCTTTACTGGCTGAGTCGCACAACTGGATCGGAGATAGGGCGAAGCCAGCTGCAATATGGATGAAAAAAAAAGTTCCTATAACGTTGTGTTTCAGCCGGATGAAGGCTTCGTAATAGGAGTATACCACCATCTCGATGGGCAGAAGATCAGTTTAACCAGATGCTTGATGAACTAACTGACGAGCTAATCGACCAGTTATAATAGCCGGAAACCTCAATGCATGGATGGTTGAGTGATACAGTCATCCCACAAATTCAATGGGTTGTAGTCTACTGGAAAGCAAAACTGAATATAGACTTAGTAACGACTATATATAACTATAAAGGTGGTCTTGGCAATAAACATGAACTATGCAGAGTCTACGATGGGTACATACAAAGTGACCACCAGGAAGTCCAGTACATAATCGGTAAAAGGCACACCTTGGACATGCCCTGTATTAACTGCAGAGATCGATAATAGATTGGATGTCCCGGGCCCGATCCATCTGACAAATCAATCGAGCCCTCTGTCATCATAGAAGATTTTGTCTTCATCCATTAAGATGGGCTTGTAAAAGGACATGAAGTTCAAAGAGTGGAAGACCACCTCGTGAGCGGATGTGGATGACAAAGCAGCATTTTGTTGAAGCCCTCAGAAGAGAAAAGATTATAATTAGGCGTGCATGCGACACAATTCGCAACCTTCGTAAAAGGTGCCTAAGAGCCAAGGGACGAATGTAGAGCTAGGGCTGTCTTGCATGCGGAAAATGTATCAACAAGTGGAGAGACAGTCCGAGTCATGCGCTAAAATTGAAGCGCAAAATGACACACACTGGTCCATTTTCGTTCGTTTTGATCCGAATGACCCATATTCGGAGAATGTAACAATTCGGGTACCGTAACGGTTCGTGGAACATCGCAATCGGTGAGCCCTATGAATGTAAATATCTATTCTCTCGGTTGATACGTGATAAGAGAGCGTTAAAGAACAGCAACTCTCACAGACGGCAATGATATTGAGCCAATCAGGGATTAATGTTCTGCTGATAATTAATAAAAATGTTAATGTTTTCTAACGTTTATAGCAAAACAAAATTATAGCATGCATAGGCTCATGAGACACATTGATCGACACCATACAGAGCATGAGCCTATGCATACTGCAAAACGTTTGATTTTTACTGTGCGCATTGTTTCCAAGTTGCCCGTGAGAGAGAGGGAGAGAGAGAGAGCGAGACAGCACCAACACACGGCGCACAGTAAAAGTCAAAAGAACAAAAGAATTTATGGCACGTACAGAGTAGAGATGGGCAAAACAGTTCTTTTCAATGAACAGTTCCCGTTCATTCCGTTCTCGAAAGTGAACTAGTTCTTTTGAACCGTTCATTCGCTCTTAAAAAAATCTTTTATTTTCGCCTTTAAAATAATGTATTTATTACGATTCATGAAAGATTTTTTTAGTTAACGCTGGAATTTTCTGCTAAATTATGATTCTATTATCGATTAGAAAACTTTGACCAGTGAAAATTGAACAGAATGCATTTATTTTGAAACTAGTATGAAGTAGTATAAAATGAAAATAAATAAGCTCAATACTTGCGTTTTCCTTTGCGCGCCAAGACTTGTCCGTCCGTGTTTAGCCTTAGCCAGCTAATTTAAACAAATATTGAATGAATGCAATGATTAAAGCGAAGTGACGAGGAATCATCATTTACACAAACACATTTCATTCGTTGCTCATTCGGCGCACCGAATCATAACCACCGTCTTATGGACGTAGGAAGGGCAGGGCATGCCAAGAGCGGAGTGTAGCGTTCATCATTCGCTTCGTTTTTCTATGCCGTTTGTTTGACGAAGACAATGGAAGAATGCATACCGAACGGTTTTCTTTTCACGTTCGTTCATTCGCAGTTCGCGTTCAGTAAACCGTTCTTGCTGAACTACCGTTCTCAAAAAAAGAACTATGACTCATTCGTTCTTCGCAAAGAACTAGTTCTTTTGAACCGTTCGCGAACGGTTCGCCCATCTCTAGTACAGAGACTCATTCCACGGACGATAAAAGTCATGCGTGTTGTGTGAATATGGGCATATAAAAAGAATAAAATTATGGCACGGGTGTCAATGCAATCGTTTATTTTTCCAAAACCTGTTAGCGAAACAAAGGTCAAAACCAACTGGCTCCAAGATTAATCACAGTATGACAGTAATCTTCATCATAAGCCTGGTGAGACCTGGCATGCAGAAAATGGGTGGTGGGTTTGAATTCCACCGGTCGTGGATTTTTTCGAACTGAACTTACTATGGCATAAAGCATCTTCGTGCTTGCCAAACGATATACACATTTGAAATGGTTCAATGGAAAAAAAATAAGCTCGCAGTTAGTAAATTTGGAAATGTATGGTGTATATGATAGGCAAAAACTCTTTTAAGTATATCACAGGTTTCCATAAGGACATACATGGATAGATTTGAGACTTGAAACTTTTAGCTGAACAGACCGACACCCACCAGTCACTGAATATCTTTTTATACATCTTATCAACTCCGCATCCCGGGACAAGGGATAAGAATTGTGCATACACACTTCCGAGACCCAACAACGTCGGCCCGATGAGTAAACTAGGTTACGCCGACAGGTTTATTAAGTGTTTGCGATAGATAGATTGATGCACGAAAGGGTTGAAGGGCAGATTGGGGCGAGTGGTAAACGAAAACTTGTAACAGTGACATTGTCTCCAACAGCGGAAACAGCAGCGTTTTGCTGCAGCTCTTAATTTTATGAACTGTAACAAAATTGTATCACCCGACAGCCAACTGAATTTAATTAAGTTTAATTGGATCAACTGCATCTCGTCTTCGGAAGCGATACCACCAGCAGGGAAGTTGTTGACATCTAGTGTGCTGACTAGGTTCCTTCTTTGGGAATTCAGCCTGCAGCACCATTTCGTCGCCCACATGCTGGATGTGAATTAGCTGCAACAAAGTGGTTTCGGCATGCATCTTCAGGGAAACAATTTATTCGGGTTCAATAAATTTTGTGCCTGAGGAGGCATGTTGAGTTCGCACCCGACGCAGCAAGGGATTTCCAATGAGTAGTAGTTTTGTGAATAGAGCAAACATTTTGACCTATGATGATGATCGTCGTAACCAAATTTAAGTCCTGTGGAGAGTAAACTAAGTAACTAAAATCATATAGAACTTGAAGCAAAATTCTTTGAAATAAGTAAAAAAGTTCCAATCGGAATTTGAAAAAAAAATCTGATTGACAAATCTTATTGATACATATATGACAACATATCGAAAGACAATCCATTGAAAAAACAGAAAATTCACAAACAAAACAAAATGCTTTTACCCTTTTTTGTGAAGAGAGGATTTCTCTATAGAAAATAATTCTTTACCATTTGTCCTTCTAACTGTTTTTACAGGCTTTTTATCCTTTTGAGCATATGTTTTTTAAAGCGTTTGTCCTTTCATAGGGTGGTTTATTTGATTGACTGAAATAAGATTCCTTCCTTAAATCAAAATCAGATTTTCTTCTGGATTTACGTCTCAATTTGGGACAGAGCCTGCTTATCAGCTTAGTGTTTTATTGACACTTCCACAATTATTAATTAAAAAGTTTTTAAATAATCGAATATTTTTGCATTCTTCTTCTTCTTCTTCTTTCTGGCATTACGTCCCCACTGGGACAGAGCCTGCTTCTCAGTTGAGTGTTCTTATGAGCACTTCCACAGTTATTAACTGAGAGCTTTCTTTGCCGATTGACCATTTTTGCATGTGTATATCGTGTGGCAGGTACGAAGATACTCTATGCCCTGGGAATCGAGAAAATTTCCTTTACGAAAAGATCCTCGACCAGCGGGATTCGAACCCATGACCCTCAGCTTGGTCTTGCTGAATAGCTGCGCGTTTACCGCTACGGCTATCTGAGCCCCTAGCATTCACTGAACTCAAATAAATCAAGAAAACTGGAAACTGGAAAACTGATTTCATATCGAAATTACTTCCTCAGAATGTGCTATCAATCGTGTATTTTCTTTGAATTCCAGTTGGAGAAAATTATGCAATAGCACAATTTAATGCGAATGGTTTTCTAACGAAATACGTTTCCAACTGGAATAAACATTCAAATCATATTCCATCCAGCTCTTCTGCATGAGGGGCACACAGCTGCAATTTCAGTGGCTCCTTAACCTCTATACATACATGCACTTCGATTTCCTAAATCAACTTCTTCACTCACCATCAAGAATCGTCTTGCGAGCTTTCAATGAGTTTGTGTTCGGCAACAGCTTGCGAAGAGAAACATCGCATACTGGAAAAGTGAAGCAGATGTTCAACTCTGGCTCTCGCCATTCCTTCGGGCATCCTTCTTCACTAGTTTTGGTCCGTGCAAGCATGCTACGTTTCGAACACAGACAAGCAGATGTAATATTTGAATTATTATTCTTGGATATCTATCTCTCTGCATGTTTCTTACAACATGATCAACAGAAGACAATAAAGAAGTTGAACAATTCAAGTCTCATAAGTGCAATACCTGTTGCTCTGTGATACGTACATTCCGAACTCCAAATAACATCCATGTGCTGCTGCAGGATATACAGCGAACTGTTTGCTCTCATGTTTTTACCATCCACATTCAAAAACCATCCGGCCAAGTGCCTGCTGCCAGGAAGTGTTCAGATGCTTCAATTTCCAATCATAATGTGACTACTCCTAGCTACATATATCTAACAATAAGTACCTATACCAAACGAAAGTGCTCGTCGATGCAAACCGAGACGTTAATAATTGAACGCGACCTTTGTTGAGACGAGGCGAGAGAGTACTGTTACCGCCATCGATTGATAGAGGAATACAAATGTCATCGATTCGTTTATCGCCGCAAACCCACATCAATTATATAGCTTCGTGATGGAGGTGAACAAGACCGTCTCCCGTATCGTGGATCTGGATGCAAACAAATCAAATCTAATCTGACGAAGGCGACGCACGATTCAAGGTTACCCTTGACGTGTAGATAGGATGGTTAGGTATCAACGGGAGGTACCTGTGATTTTTTGTTGTATGGTACAAGTAGTGTGATAACTTCAACAAAGGGGATAACTTAGTACCGTTTTGACTCATATTCCGAACACTTAAGGCCAACAGTGACTTCAAATGCATCTGATTGGCATAAATTGGCTGATATTTGTGTAAATATTAATTTCTCCGCAAAGCCTAACTGTTGGCTGTTGGGTGTACCAATAATAATGTTGATTGAATTAGTTTTAGTATTGTTTTTACGTAAAAGTATGGAACAACATTTTGATTCAAATGCCGAACACTGTGTTCATTCTGTCTCATATTCCGAACACCTTGATTCAAATTCCGAACAGCACGAATAAATCGTATTCAAATGCAAAATTTCGCAAATAAATTTATCTGAGCTTGTTCTACTGGTCTCAAACTAGAGAATCATCACTACTCCTGTGGTATAAATTATATTGGAGACGTTAAAATTGAATTGCACTTGACTGCCATTTCCTTGCTATTTGGTGACATATTTCAGCGAAACATTTCAACCAAATCGCCATACAAAAACCGAGTGTTCGGAATATGAGTCTGTTCGGAATTTGAGACAAAACGGTATGCACAAACATATGTATAGCTTGTGATATGTTTTCATTATCGTTGCGTTTGCCATCGTCAGCTTCGATGAAACACGCACATCGTCAATCAAATGTTATTATCGCACAACTTGCAAAAAAAGTCGTGGTACAATCAATTGCTAGACTATTGACCGATGTGCATTAAACACATGAATCCTGAGAAAATTGGGAGAATCTCTCACTTATCGCTCTCTGTAACAATCATGATTTGCAGCACATCATGAGAGTTTGTTTATCATATACTGCTAGAGCTCTGATTAGATCTGGGAGAATAGCAATGCATGATCAGAAGGTAGGCTGATATTTATCAAACTTGTTACAACTTGCGAAACATTGCTGATCATAGAGCGATCAGATGAGATGTTTTTCTTTGATCGTGCATCTAAATCAAATAGGAACGAGTTCTGCTATGCCTGATTAGGGTAAAAGCACCGGTTTTGGCCAGTCTAAGAGAAAATGTCGATAAAAATTAAATGGAAAGCCGTATTTCACTACAAATATGTTAAATGCAAGCTTTCAATCCATATTATGTGTGTAAAATATCAAAACTGAGCTAAAACCATTTTTTCGCTTTGGAAATCCCGTTGGTCAATATAGGCCAACGGAACCAGTTTCGGCCAGAGATTTAACTTCGGTTCCAAAATTGGCCAATCGCATGGATTTCTCATAAGAGTGGAGCAACTAGGAGTGCCCTGGCCAAATTAGGTGCATGGGAGTTAAAATTATAAGGATAATTAATTGTTTTCCTTATGTTTTGAATCAATTTGGACGGGTAAATGAATGTAGCTCTATCATGTGAATGTGATCTACTGAACACAAAAGATTTCATGCTGATTGGCTGCGTAAAACGATGTATAATCCCCTATGACTACAACTGGCGTATGGCCAAAACCGGTGCTTCTACCCTAATCAATATCGGACAGGAAAATGCACCAAAGTCGTTTGCCAATTTATTATGGTCCATTGCACAAAGTACTCTTATTTTCAATCGATTTATTTAATTATTCTATGTTGATCCACAAACCAAATCAATTCTTGGAAACTTTTAAAAAATGTAAGGAAATCATTAATTTGAGATACACTCACAACAAAACACCTCAAGACAAAGGCTTATATTCTACAATAACAATATATCAAACAATCGTTTGACATTTGTTTAAATAAACAATCGAACTTTGCCGAAGACCCGATCTTTCTAAGTGGTCAGGATCATAAGCTATCCGCAAAACAAAAGTTCTATGCTCACTAGCGCCGCCTGATGGCAAAATTTTGAATCTCATAGCTTTTATATTGATAGCGCTTGAGCTTCTGAACAACTTTGCCGAAGGTGCCATCTTTCTAAGTGGCAAGAATCCTAAGATAACCGCAAAACAAATGTTTCATGCTCACTAACGCCGCCTGGTGGCAAACCCAAGTAACCACTAGCCCGCTAATTCGCCTTTTTGACCTTATCGGGCTAATCCTTAGATATCCGAAAAACAAAATTTCGATGCTCACTAGCGCCAGCTAGTGGCAGAATTCCGCAATTCAATGACCATATGGTATAGCTCTTGAACTACTGAACAAATTTGCTGAACATCATGATCCTCTATTTTGAAAAAAGGTAAAAAGAGGTTGTACCGTACATGGCTGGCAAGATAATACATGGCTCGAACTTCTGCCCCGTTGATTCGAACTTTCGTACGAACCGTATGCTCTTCACGTGCTCTGATCCCGATCTAGTGTCAAATTTCTTAGACCGAGCGAATTTAGTACATCGGTGGATAAGTCACGGTTCATTCCATCTAATCCACGTATCGGATAAAAAGTGACCCGTGAAAAGAACGAACTAAGGTGTGTGTATTGTACTCTGTAGCCAGAGAAGTGAACCTGCCATTGAATGAATTGATTGCTTTTCTCTTCTTCTCTTTTGTTCATATGTCGACCTCATTATAACGCTTGACATGTGCCTTGCTTTGCGCGCCACGCCATACATGCAAGCACAGTTGGCTGCTTATCAATGTTATAAGTGCTCTCAGCATAGACAAACAAATTTGCCCCGCCCACTTGCAGGAAAAGAGAAAAAGTGCTTTCCTGAACGGCAAAGCGCATAGTTTTGCATTAAATACAAAAAATTTTCTCCTTTGGTTCGGGTAGAGAAAATCGAATACCGTCCCAGACAACCAGAAATCGCATGAAAGTTCATGTTACAACTCGTTTATTCATACTAATTACATCAAACTCGCAAAACACCGTTGATAAACTCGTCAGATTGATGAGCTTCCTCGCATAAAACACTTCATTTCTGAGTTCATTTGTACATCTTGTTTCGTCCCGTACACTCGTACAAAGTAAGTCGAATCAATCCGTAGCAGCTGTCAAATCGACATTTGTTATCATAAGTTAACCCTCTAATACCCAACCCCGCCTTTAGACGGGGTACACTTTGGAATTTTGTGTATTTTTTCGTAGCTCAGAAATCAAAATGATTTTATTTTTGACTTGAACCTTGACTCATAACATGCATATAAGAAAAGTTTTTTATGACTTTTGAAACTGGGGTTCATTTGACGTGTAATATAAAAAATCGAACCTTTTATATTTTTCTACGACCAACCTATCCCAGAAGAAGAGCTTGGTAGTATTAAAATAATTTCAAATCTATTTTTCCGTTAATTACACTGAAAATAAAAAATATTACAGAAAAAAATTAAAAATTTAATATTTTAAAAAATATCTTGAAAACTTAAATTTTTATTATTGTCAAAAATCAGTAATCAGAAGAGGCCTCAAGAAAAAATTAAAAAGGATAGGGATGTTCAAAAATAAAAATTATAAAAATCAAAAACCAAAATTCACAAATTCGCGAAAAAAAAATAAATCATTGCCCAAAACGTGTTTAGATCGATTTTAGAGCATAGCATAGCATAGACTGACTGTACATGTCAATGGTTGCTACTCCGTGATTGATCGGAACTGGTAATAATTACACTGCGATCCAAATGAATAAGGGATGGGAGTTTCCGCTTACTCTCGTTGTGCAATTTTAGCAGATCCAATATTATTGATCAATAACGGCGCCGGCCAAGTCCTTACAGTCAGTTGGGATAGGGAAGGAATGTTAGGGTGTAATGATTGTTGCTTCTAGAGACCGAGAATACCTCTGCATCTCCTCAATCACCACAGGAAGGGTGTTTATTAGTAGGGAAGGAAAAGATCTGGGAGTCACCTTTGGTCGGTGATGCGATCCATGGATAAGGAGGAAAAATACAATTTATACTTAAAGCTAGTTTTTAGTTTTGTCCCAAAAAGTTTTTGATAGAAGATTTAAAATAAACGTCAACATCTATCATGTCGAACCATTCAAAAGAAGTTTTTATTAATGGTGAAAAGAGAAAAATGTATGCGTTTATTTTAAATTATATGAAATAGGAATAATGCCGGCACTTGTAGTGACGAACCATACATAGTTTGTTTGAAAATTACATAAAAGTATTATTGAACATTATGCCTCAAGAAGAAAAGTCTTTGGTAGAAGTTTTAAAATAAACGTCGACATTCATAATGTCGAATTATTCAAAAAATATCTTAAGTAATGTCAAAAGTTTTATACAGTCGGGTCTCCTATTAAACGCATTCCTATAACGTGCACTCCTATTACGCTCACTCCTATAAGACACACCAGGACGTTATAGGAGACCCAGGGCTTATGGGATTTCATCACTTTGGGGGTGTCGTTGAATATCTCGTATGCCAAAAGAGATAGTACAGTACTGTCTTCGGCGAAGTTTCAGTACTAAGTACGATCTACCTTTAGGAGTTGAGGATCATCCTTTTAGTTGAGAACTTGGCCGGTAGGGGCGCTTTTTCTGATTTGCACTATATGAACCATGAGGGATAAGAATGCAAAATTTTGTAACATGATATCTCTGAATCCTGATGTTTTGGAAGGTTGGTGTCTTCGGAAGAGTTGTTCAGTAGCTCAAGGGCTGACATGTGGTAGCCATTCTAATACGGAATTACGCCACCAGGCGGCGCTAGTGGGCATGTAATTTTTGTTTTGCGCATAGCTCAGTTGCCTGACCACTTAGAAAGATGGCGTCTTCGGCAAAGTTGCTCAGTATCACAAGGGCTAACATTATTTGAGCCGAAAGATTCGAAATTTTGTCACTAGGCGGCGCTAGTGAGCAAAGAATTTTTGTTTTGCGCATAGCTCAGTAGCCTGACCACTTAGAAAGATGGCGTCTTCAGCAAAGTTGGTCAGTATCACAAGGGCTAACATTATTTGAGCCGAAAGTTTCGAAATTTTGCCACTAGGCGGCGCTAGTGAGCCAAGAATTTTTGTTTTGCGCATAGCTCAGTAGCCTGACCACTTAGAACGATGGCGTCTTCGGAAGAGTTGTTCAGTAGCTCAAGGGCTGACATGTGGTAGCCATTCTAATACGGAATTACGCCACCAGGCGGCGCTAGTGGGCATGTAATTTTTGTTTTGCGCATAGCTCAGTTGCCTGACCACTTAGAAAGATGGCGTCTTCGGCAAAGTTGCTCAGTATCACAAAGGCTAACATTATTTGGGCCGAAAGTTTCGAAATTTTGCCACTAGGCGGCGCTAATGAGCATGGAATTTTTGTTTTGCGCATAGCTCAGTAGCCTGACCACTTAGAAAGATGGCGTCTTCGGCAAAGTTGCTCAGTGTCACAAGGGCTAACATTATTTGACCAAAAGTTTCGAAATTTTGCCACTAGGCGGCGCTAGTGAGCCAAGAGTTTTTGTTTAGCGTATAGCTCAGTAGCCTGACCACTTAGAAAGATGGCGTCTTCGGCAAAGTTGCTCAGTGTCACAAGGGCTAACATTATTTGAGCCGAAAGTTTCGAAATTTTGCTACTAGGCGGCGCTAGTGAGCAAAGAATTTTTGTTTTGCGCATAGCTCAGTAGCCTGACCACTTAGAAAGATGGCGTCTTCGGCAAAGTTGCTCAGTATCACAAGGGCTAACATTATTTGTGCCGAAAGTTTCGAAATTTTGCCACTAGGCGGCGCTAGTGAGCGAAGAATTTTTGTTTTGTGGATAGCTCAGTAGCCTGACCACTTAGAACGATGGCGTCTTCGGCAAAGTTGCTCTGTATCACAAGGGCTAAGACTATTTGGCTCAAATAATGCTACTGAGCTATGCTCACTAGCGCCGCCTAGTAGCAAAATTTCGAAACTTTCGGCTCAAATACTGTTAGACCTTGTGATACAGAGCAACTTTGCCGAAGACGCCATCGTTCAAAGTGGTCAGGCTACTGAGCTATCCACAAAACAAAAATTCTTTGCTCACTAGCGCCGCCTAGTGGCAAAATTTCGAAACTTTCGGCTCAAATAATGTTAGCCCTTGTGATACTGAGCAACTTTGCCGAAGACGCCATCTTTCTAAGTGGTCAGGAAACTGAGCAATGCGCAAAACAAAAAATACTTGCTCACTAGCGCCACCTAATGGCAAAATTTCGAAACTTTCGGCTCAAATAATGTTAGCCCTTGTCATACTGAGCAACTTTGCTGAAGACGCCATCTTTGTAAGTGGTCAGGCTACTGAGCTATGCGCAAAACAAAAATTCTTTGCTCACTAGCGCCGCCTAGTGGCAAAATTTCGAAACTTTCGGCTCAAATAATGTTAGCCCTTGTGATACTGAGCAACTTTGCCGAAGACGCCATCTTTCTAAGTGGTCAGGCAACTGAGCTATGCGCAAAACAAAAATTACATGCCCACTAGCGCCGCCTGGTGGCGTAATTCCGTATTAGAATGGCCACCACATGTCAGCCCTTGAGCTACTGAACAACTCTTCCGAAGACACCAACCTTCCAAAACATCAGGATTCAGAGATATCATATGTTACAAAATTTTGCATTCTTATCCCTCATGGTTCATATAGTGCAAATCAGAAAAAGCGACCCTACCGGCCAAGTTCTCAACTAAAAGGATGATCCTCAACTCCTAAAGGTAGATCGTACTTAGTACTGAAACTTCGCCGAAGACAGTACTGTACTATCTCTTTTAGCATACGAGATATTCAACGACACCCCCAAAGTGATGAAATCCCATAAGGCCTGGGTCTCCTATAACGTAGATTCCTATTACGCCCCCCAACCATGTGTCTAATAGGAGACCTGACTGTATGTGTATTATAATTGTATAAAACAGGCATAATGCCGACACTTGTAGTGACGAACCATACAAAGTTTGATTGAATATTACAAAAAAGTAACGCTTTCATGTTGGTAATACATCCTCGACTGGACACGAATATCTTTTCGCATTCACACAGCGCGAACAGCAAAACTTCTCGGCGCCCCGAAAACAAGCCGTCTTGCTTGGGCTTTCCAAAACACTGCCCAGCAAAACGCGCGAACCGAAAACCATACTCCCGGCATCTCGAAAACGAAGCGTCTTGCTGGGGCTTTCCAAAAAACACTGCCCAGTAAAACCCGCGAACCGAAAACCCGGCATCCCGAAAACGAAGAGTCTTGTTTGGGCTTTCCAAAACACTGCCCAGCAAAACCCGCGAATCGAAAACCAAACTCCCGGCGTCCCGAAAACGAAGCGTCTTGTTTGGGCTTTCCAAAACACTGCCCAGCACAACACGCGAACCTCAAATCCCAAAACGTGTTTAGATCGATTTTAGATAACGAAAAATGATATTTAGACCGAAAATAAAAATTTGGGTATTAGAGGGTTAAGTCGCATAAGATCACAGGTTAGTTCGGTAGAATATTTGTATACTCGCATTGTATGTTATCATTCATCACATAATATATGCACGCATATCGCCTCCACTTTTGTACGTAGAAGGCCTTTTCGCAACATCTTATAAGTGAAATTTTGCACAAACAAAGCCTCCAGGTGATTACATTATACGTACATTTTGGTTGTCTGGGGTGTTCGTGTCTGATCGAATAATGAGTTTCAGGAGAAGATAGTACAAAGAGAAATTGCAAAAATATAATTTTATATTAACCCTCAAATGGTCTTCCATGAAATTGAAAAAAAAAATTGTGCGCGACTCGTTGCAGAACTCAATTTTTACAGCACTCGTCGTAATTATCTTATTAGGCAAGCCTCGTTGGATAATTGTACGACTCGTGCTGTAACAATCATCATTCTGCAACTTGTGACGTAAACTAGTATTTTGCAATTTCTCATCGCAAAAGGCTGTTTTTAATCACGGCAAACTGTCACGAAACGGCCTACTATCCTGCACTGGTTTATGCAGTGCGATAGTTGTCATTACGCAACTGAATAAATATTACGCAACGCCTTTGCACTACGCAACTGTTTTTAATTGCGTAATCAATCATTACATAACAATCTTCAGAAATTGCAAAAATAATGGTAAATGCATTCTGATATGCTTTTTAAACCCTCAGGAGGTCTTTAACGAAATTGCAACAAATGTTGTACGCAACTCATTGCAGAACTCGATTTTTACAGCACTCGTTTAATTATCCAACTCGGCGAGCTTCGTTGGATAAATGTACAACTCATGCTGTAAAAATTGTGATTCTGCCACTTGTTACGTAAACTACTATTACAGTGGCAATGAGTTTTCTACATGATTACTCATAAGAAACTCCTCAGGGGTTTCCACAGGAGTCTCCAAGAAATTCTCAAAGGGAAACATTTTTGGAAATACAAAATTAAAATTATGATTGATTTGATAATAATTATTCATTGAATTTCTATAACTTGTTGGAAATCAAACAATTTTAATTTACATTTGTATGTATTTACACAAAAAGTAATCAAGGCACCTCTCAGTAAAAAGTGACAAACAATTTTTTCATATCTTCTATGTTGTTTGACTTTTTTACAAACAAATTAATTTCTCCATTTTGGATAGTATAAATTGTCATTAACCATTGAAAATGATATCAAGCTTACAGCAATCGAAGATGCACGCAGCCAACAAAGGGGCAGCAAAGCCCAGAGTAGTTTTTCTATCACACCATGTAAAGCTCCCCATGAGCGATGCTTCAATCTGGTTTTTCAATTTACTGTCTCGGGGTGGTCATTCACCTCCTTCTGTTGTGATGTTGTGTCTTTCTTCGCCGCTCATATACACCATCTCGGTGATGAGACCACAGAGCGGCGGAAAGGAATTACACCAACGAAAGGCCGAAGGCGTGCTGTAATCCAACCGGCTACCCGCTGAACAAATTATCGCTTATTGGAAAACTATCGTGCGATTGGTATATTATAACGGTGCTGCCAGCCCGTTGCCAGTGACACGTGCTGGAATTGCTTTGGTCGATGGTGACGAGCTACACCATGGACCAAGCCCCAGGGAGATTGATTTATGGGTGTTTTTTCTCATACATAGTGCACTTGAATTGTCTGTGCCTGAACCGGAAGATGTGATAATATGCTCTCACGCTGCATCCTCATTGGTTCAAGTGAAAACTCGAAGCATAACTAGTAAAACCACCCTTTGGATGCTTGTTGGTGAGAGTGTGGTAAGAGTCAAGCACGTGCCGTTTTTGCAGCATAGAGCAATGATGGGAACTAGCCTGTTTGAATGTTCTGATGAGGATGTTGGAAACTTCTATTATCAAAAGTTGGCTCTCTCAATAGAAAAGTTTACCTCAACTATAAAATATTCTGATATTTGATTTCAAAGAGGGATTACCATATTTGATGCAATTTGTGTAAGAAGCTAATTGCACGTCTAAATTTGACAAGGTTCGAAACTTCCACTACTAAACTAAAGTACTCTATCCAAATATGTTCTACCTTATGTCACAGTAAGCTGACCGCATTGTGGTTTTATAGTCCAAGTTTATGTTGAATGGAACTTTTTCACTTTGCTTCCGTTCAAATACTTTCCCGACATTTATTACAAGCAATATTGCGCTGCCATCATTCCGAAGCTTATGAGCAGTAGAAAAGGTTAGCACTGCTCATTCACAGATATTTCAACCTCCTTTCCAAGCGCTTTAAGTTAGGCCCGTCCATAAATCACGTTTACCTTGAAGGAAAAGGGTGTGACTGATTAAAATCCACGACCTGTAAAAATTTGAAAAAAATTGTTCGGACGTAAGACCACTAGAAGAATGAGGGATTTTGAAATTTTAAAAAAATGTGACCACACGGTTTATGGACAGTCCTTTACCAAGTTCCAAATAACTGAAGACCAGTGGAGCAATGCAACTGATGGTCATTCATTTTCCGGCCTCTGCCCACCGGTGGGCGACAATGCGATGCCGACCATATATGACAACCGGTGCAGTATGGAGAAACATTATTGCTACAGGCGGTCGGTATTGTCCAATCTCTGTCCTAAACCTATCCCTTCGGTGCGGTGCATCACGCATTGGAAAATAAGTGTAGACAGACAAGGGTGTTCCAACTGGTTGGGTAGAAAATGAAGCATCCAACCCGGTGAGAAGTTAAAGCGACAATGCCATTTGTCATATTCGTGGTCTGTTGGCACTACAGCCAATCATGTGTACTATTTAGTGTGAGCTTTGACGGAAGATAGGCAGTCATACACTGACAGAATTGTGAAGTAAATGTCAATGCGTTTCATCAGTCAATGTTCATCAGAAATTCTACAATTCAAAGTTACTGCCCCTTGTATGGTGACTTCATCATAAACTCGCTAGATAGAAGTCCTTTGGAAAACCTGAAAACACCGGTGTCAGTACACACAGATAGTGCAACTTTGATCATGTAAATCTTTGCAGGTTTCGAAGCGATTTAAAAAAAATCAGCAATAGAACCAGACACTATTCAAGATTGATGTCCTTTTTGGGTTTTCGAAATAGATGCGTCTCCCCAAAGTTATTGAGCAAAAAGCACTTCCCAGTTTTTTGAAAAACGCATTTTTTCGCAAACTCAACAATTAAAAAAGAATCAGAGCAATGCCATGTAGTTTTTTTGACATTAATTTGCATGTTTGAGCAGAAATTGAAAATTTTGATTACACTCATTTTTTTTACTTAAAATATTATGAAAAACCCTAGTGCTTTACCCGTTTGCCTGTAACTCAAAATTCAAAACGATAACATATAGTTTTTTCGACATGACATTGATTGTGAAAATCAAATAAACCTGTTCGAGTAAAAAAAATAAATTTTCGATTACACTCAATATTTATTTTACCCAGAAAACAACACAAAATATATTTTTTCTGCGCTATTTTGTCTGCAAATCAATGTTGAAGGCTATGACATATATTTTTTCGACATGCATTTACTTGCAGAGATCAAGTGACTATTGTAAAGTAGAAATATTTTTTGAATACACTCAAAATTGTATTTATCTACAAAACAACATAAACTACTTATTTTCCGAGTTTTTTCGTTTGTAAATAAAATCTCAAGGCTATGGCATGTAGTTTTTTCGGCATGAATTCACTTGTAGAAGTCAAGTGAACATTTTTGAACATTGAATTTATTGATCACACTCAAAATTTTTTCTGCCCTATTTTTTGGACTCGCTTAGCCTGTAACTCAAAATTCGATGCGATGACATATAGTTTTTTCGACATAAAATTGATTGTGAAGGTCAAGTGAGCATGTTTGAGTAAAAAAAATGAATTTCCGATAGCACTCAAATTTTTTTCACCCAGAAAACCACACAAAAAGCGTATTTCCTGAGCTTTTTTGTCTGCCAATCAAATTTAAAAAATAAATTTTGAGTTATATCGTAAAACCAGTATTTTACTCAAACATGTTAATTTGAATTTCACAATCAATTTCATGCCGCAAAAACCGTGTGTCATCGCATTAAATTTGGACTTACAGGAAAACGGGTCCCGGACCCGGGATCCGTAATATATTTTTTTTTTTCGTAATATTTTAGGTAAAAGAAAATTTGAGTGTAATCCAAAATTTCAATTCCTGCTCAGACATGTTCACTTGACTTCTTAAGTAAAAGAAGATTGGAAATCAGTTGAGCCGTTCAAAAGTTATGATTTAAAAAAAAATCTAATGCGCTTAGACATGCAGTGTGTGCCAATGAAAAATGACTGATTTTTAATTATCAAAAATATTTGAGATAAACTAAAAAAACATACATCGCTGAAAATTTGACAGTAAATGTAGCCCCCATTGTCCCGAGGCCTTCAAAACACGAAAAAAAACGGAAATTTTTGTTTTGTTTTTACATGTAAAAAAACACACAATTTTTGTGAAATTTTATTTTTTTTTTCTTGAAAAGCCAAAATTTCATTTTCATTTTTAGCTTTCATTTCGCCCAAGAAAATTGAAAATGGGTCTGCCGGTTCAAAAGTTCGGAAATGGTCATTTGGCTATTTGACAATATAAACATTTCTCGATTACTTTTTCAAATCGACGTAAGTAACTTTCATACGGTTTTGAGGAAACTAATTGAGAAGAATAACAACCTGTCTTCTGAAACTGCTTTAAAATGAATCACCTTTTTGACATTTTTTCGCCGTGTACATCGCTCAAATTTTGCATACAATCAGATCGCGTTCAAAAACTAGGTAGCCGTTTCATACAGTTACTTTCAACGTTTTTCTACCAGTGTAAAATCGGCTCAAGTAGTGTTTTGTTTTGGTTCGTGGTTAAGTCACTTTGTCTCTCTATACAGCGAGACGGCGAAAGTAGTGGTTAGTTTGCGAAAGTTAAAAATCTTTCGTCGGTTTGTAAATCCGGAAATTAAACGTTCTAAAAGTGAAAAATCTAGTTGGGTAGGAGCGGAACATGTGGAATTTCGCCTGCGAAACACGTAGGATCCATAAAGTAAGTTTATTCACTTTTTTGACTTGGGACTATTTGAATAAGTTTTCGAGATTTATATAATTCCAAACAAAAGTTTGTTCGTAAGCCTAAAATCGTGATTACTTCAAAAGAAAATGATATAGATGGTTAATGGTTTGAGAGAAACATTACATTTTTGATTGTTGACAACTTTCAACTTTTTTTTTGCTAAAACCATTCTATAAATTCAAAAATCTGATTACAGAAAATACTGGTACTCTTTAACAAACGTACGTACCAAGTTGATGTCCGAAGAAAAAAAAAACACTTATCTTTATTTATAACTTTACTTGAAGATAGCTACCCGATAGGTGGATGAATCACAAATAATTTTATATGAAAATATGGCTTATAAAATACCTTTCAACTCTTCAGAAGACATCATCCTTCTAAAATCATGTTTAGACATTTAAAACGAGAGAAGCACGTTTTTAAGGACTCCAAACCGGTGTGCACCGGATTGTTTTATAAGCGAATCAAATGTTTGATCATTAACGCCATCTTCCGACCTAATAAAGTTTTAAACGAGGTTGTGCTACTTTTCCCCGAAAGTCATTTCCCCGACGGTCAGTTCTCCGAATAAACCCTTTTCTCCAACGTTTTATTTCCCCAAAAAGTGATGCAGTTAAAAATTGGGCAAAAATGGTCTCAACTCTAAAGATCCGCCAATTGAACAAAGAAGGGTGTATATCAGATGACCAGTTCGTTTACCATCATGAAATGTATGAAGTTGCCACATTTCTGGATACCAAACAATTTTCTGGGAAATGGGCTATTCGGGGAAACGGGGCATTCGGGGAACTGACTGAGCGGATAGGTCTCATTACGTTGATCGACTTTGTCGAAGATACAAACTTTGTATCTCATCACTCGACTGATATAAAACCAAAAAAAAAATTGTTGCCCACTAGCGCCACCTTTGAAATGTTTTCCGAACTAATACGGCTGTATCTGAATAGGTGTCATTTAGTTTTTTAACATCGTCGAAGACACCAAAATTGAATCTCATAACTAGGCTGAGATATAATCAAAAAATGTTTGCCTACTAGCTCCATCTTGTGAGTGTTTCCCGAACTAATAAAGTTTTAGTAGGGCTGTGCAAATATCGATATTATCGGATCTCGATACTTTCCGATATCGATAAAGCTATTATCGATCCGATAACAGTTCCGATAAATCAGAACAACATTTGTTGCTTATACTACATAATTGAGAATTGTTCAATAGATTTAAAAAATTCATTGGATATGGCAAAGTATCCCTAAGTAATCGACTCCATAATGCAACAGTTGGTGTCAAACGAAGCCGGTATTGTCAGTTACATTTTTAAACATCTCTTTTGAAAATTATCGAATATCGGTTAGATATCGATAATGTCAAATCCGATATATCGCCGATACCGATATTGATTCAATATGATATCGCCGATACCGATAAATCCTCATAGTGCACAGCCCTAGGTTTTAGACATATAGGTCACATTAAGTTGATCAACTTTGTCGAAGAACCCATTTTTGTACCTCATAGCTGGACTGAGATAAAAGCAAAACAAATATGTGTACGCCGAAAAGTTATTCCATGTATTGCTTCTACGTGTGACATTTGTTGGTGTCTGTGCACCACCTGGCGGGTGAATTCGGATTTGAAACATTTACCAAGTGGAAGTCAGCAGTCCTGTGATCAACTTTGCAGAAGACCGTTTCCTTTTAAACGTCTTTACCTTGAAGATAATTGCAATACAAGTAGTTTTTGTTATGAGTAGTTTTGTTAGGTTGTGTTATGACACCTGCTATCGAGTTATGGCTAACAAGTGATAGATTATTGCTGTTTAGCGAATTAACGCCGATACAGAAAAAAATGGGCACTCCATAAAATTAACTAGAAACTGGAGCTCTAACGCATAACGCTGTGATTACAGCACTCCTCGGACAAACAACACCGGTGGCAATATTTTTTTAAATCGGCCAACTGATGGCTTATCGATACAAGCGGTTACGCTTTCTTGTCAAGCTCGCCAAATTGGAAAATTGAACCACTTTGTTCATGATCACCTCATCACACACTGGGTTACGCGAAAAATCTTTGTGCCAAATCTGCGTCCACTTCATGTTCCGCTTCACCTTACGATTCGGCATCCATCATTCACACAGTTGGGTGATGGGAAATTTACGACTTCGCTTGGATAACACCATCGATCGATCCAATTTTGGGCGGGTGTGTGTGGACCTGTGCAAGATCGATGCAATCGAAGGAGAGTTTTCGTATGATGATGAAAGTGCTTGTTTTTATGGCGCTCCGTCGAATTTTGTTTTCAAACGGTGGAGATGAATTGATCAAACGCGTTCCGACACTTGGGCATAGTTGCGTGAAAGAATCGTGGACTATATAATGCACTCTAAAACCAAATTAAAATACCTTTTGGAAGAACAAGCTTAGTAAGCACTGCTTACGTTCAGATTTTTTTAATAATTCTTAAATGCTGATTTTCTATTTTTCTTAGCTACTTTTGTAATTAATTTGACAAAAAATATAATCTCAAATGCTATTCTGGAGTTTAAATTTTCAATTTATACTAAATTATTTCTTGCTTCGAATTATTTTATTGGTTGTTTTTGTATAAACTTTGTATGGTTATCCTTTTCCTAGAGCACGTTAACACTTTTTCCCATTTATTTCCGTATAATCCTCCAGTCGGTGCTAACATAAATTGTTACTGTACGGAAGACCTTGGTCCAAAAAAAATGTAATCGATTGCACCATGTTCACTTGACTTAGCCCGGCGAAAGACCGGGGAGCAAATATGATTTTATTGATGAGGGCAGCTATGCAACAGACACGCCAAACGAGCGAACGTTTAGTAAATCCAATTGAGCGTCAGCGCTTGTTTGCACGTGCAGACACGGACTTCGACTGGTCTAGGTCACTTTATCTTCGACGCGTGGGTGTCTGCAATAGCCTTGCCGGGATACAAAAGGAGATTTAGATAAACGAACTTGATAGTATTCTTTGTGTTGGGATTGGGAAAAGCGATTTGGAAAAGTGGGATAAAAGTTTTGCGATTACATGAAGCTTTATGTCTTTCTATGGTCGTTTTTTGTCAGCTTTGAAACATTTTTAGATCAGGTAATCCGTAGCAAATGTGTCTTTCATTGAATTCAGCTATTTACAATTCATGGAAAATTTGCAATAGCCACAACAAAGGTATCGCTAAAGCCTATCCAATTGCAACCGGTACCGTTTGTTAAGGTCAAATCAAATAGAGGCCAGTCATGCAGAAGCGCCCATTCATGGATAAACATCAGCGCAAACATACCGGCAAACACACGGATGCATGAACCAATTACCGCACCTTAGGTGTGTGTATTGAGCAGCCCAATAGGCAAATTTAATAATATGGATGGATAATGGATGTGCACACATATTCGAAGTAATTAAATGCCAATTAAAATTATTGAAATCGTCGCCGGGATCAAATGAACGAGTTGAGGTATATTTAAGGTTATTGTTAAACATTTAAATATTTCGGACAAACATCTTACTATAAAACTAAGTATATAGTTCGCCTAGGAACATTATAGATTCGTTAGAGTTTTTGCTATTTCTAATACATTCGCAGAAGTAAAAACAATACCTTATAAACCTTCCTATCTACTTTCCAACGCTTCTCTCAATTATCTAGGTATTCAGTTCAAATTTTAGTACATGATGGATTTTCTGCAGCCACAAGTTTCTGCCTTCGGGCACAAAATTAAAGCTACACTCATTACGACTGGAATACTGAAGGTATGCTTGTGCATGTATTGTAGACATGTCAATCGCAAATCCGGAAACCCATAAGCCATTGCGAGAAATGCAAAATTAAACATAAATCTTCAAAAATCCCATCCGATCAGTCCATACCCATTCTGCTCGAGACTAAAAGCTGATTAGAAATTATCATACCTTTGGCTTAGAAAAATATCTCTCCGTAGTTTGCCATCCAGTGCAGCAAAGCAACCACGGATTGGCCTTCACGGTCAATGATTAAGGTCCCTCCTCTGCCCAACCCTTTCGTTGCGCTGTCCACCTGATCACGTGGAACCGTTCACGACCGAAACAGTTTACATCTCCGTACCTACTTATCTGTCACCACTCCTTCCTCCGTATACTTTCATCTGTTTCCCTAGAGATTTACTCATTTTGTTACCCTGCTACTTCCATATCAGAGTACACACTTGCGATAAACAGACTTCCCGTTCCTCCACCCCTTCCTCTGAAACGTGCCACGACACTTTTAATGACTGAAGCACGCCTCATCTCCGTCGTTGCTTTGCTGGATGGTATAGAAAGATAGATAGATAGGTACATCTCAGTGCTTATCGCAAACGGTAAGATGCCAGCAGATATAAAAATGATCCGCACTTTTGGACACGGACAATAAAAGTCGGTGGGCATGCCGAGATTAAGTTGCTCCCCAGAAAGGTACACAACAGGCAATTAATGATAACCAAGTTTGTTTGGTTACTAAATTATCAAAACGCGGCCTCCTTCTTCTCACTGGCTTTATGTCCCAAATGGGACAAAGCCTGCTTCTCAGGCTGGGGTTTTTATGAGCACTTCCACAGTTATTAAGTGAGAGCTTTCATTTCCAATTGACAATTTTTGCATGAAAATTTCCTCTACGAAAAGATCATCGGCCGACGAGATTCAAACACCCACGAGCCTCAGCTTAGTCTTGCTGAATAGCTACGCGTTTACCGCTGCGTCAATCTGGGTCCCGAAAACAAAAAACGCGGCGTTGTTGTACTTGAAGCTCATACCGGATCAACGCTCTTCACCTATTTGGCAGCCATTTACCCGACGGATGCTTGAACATGTCTCGTTTTGGATATCTACAAGAGATTCACCGAAATGTTTTTGGGTGCCATAGGATAAGAGATCATAAATGGCGGAGGCTCCAAAAGTCATTCTTTATCGCGGGGTGCGCTGTCGTAAAGCTATTTTGATGGACAAATCATTAGGAAAAGTAACTTTCGGAACATCAAATTCTGCAATGCGACATCTGCAAACACACATACAGAGGAGCGAATTAATGCGGACAAGTGCTTCCATTATCGTACCATAAATGTGCGGACTTTTTATGACACTGCACAATTTCTCACAACAGTCGTGGATAATTCTTGACTGTCGATTGCAAAATTTTATTGAATGTATGGTGGACAACGTTTCAATGACCGCTCACAAAAATTGATGACGGAAGATAATCATTGGAAATGCAGTGGTAGGTCCTCCCTGCATGTTCATAGCGACACTTGAATGCGTCTAGTTTAAACATGTTTACCCTTTCAGAATGACTTGTTTATGTACGTATTTCACGTACGGTTTTAAGTTTTATTGTTTGTGTAGTTAATTGGAAATGACGAACAAGCAAAATCAAAAATATATTTTTGGGATGTTCTAGAGGCCATTCAAACTATTCTGGAGTAAACAACTTTGCTTATACAGTAAAACTTCCATGAGTCAATATCTGGAAGGACCATCGACTCATGGAAATATCGAGTCATGAAACAGAAATGCCTTCGAAAGCTGTTTGAGCGGACCATCATAGTAACCATGAAATCTTGTTTTTAGTATGGTTCCATAAGTCGATATCGAGTCACTATATCTGCAAAACAATATATCCAAGAAACCTCATTCAGGGATGGTAGCGACTAAGTGTCTTAAAATAGAAACTTTGGAGACCAAACGGAAGCAAAGAGACCGAAAAGGAACGAAAAAGAGACCACACAGGAATCAAGAATACGAAAAAAAATCCACGCAGGAATCATGAGATAAGAGTTTTTATGAGGATTTATCCGAGAATTTTGCCAGTTATTCCCCAAAAATAATTCAGAAGATTTATTTAAAGGTTATGACATAACGTTGTAGGAATACTATCAAAAACTAATTCATATATTCGCCCAAAGTTATCTTAAGATATCACTCTGAGAATTGTTCAGGTTTGGTGATCTAATGGTTACCACTTCTGCTGCTCTATAGTTGTATCTTTCACTTGTTTCTACCCTTCACTCTTAATCTATCACACACAATCGATTCGTTCATAGCAATCGTTAGAATCTGAAACGGACAAGAAACCGTTTCCCTAGGCTTCCACTCTTTCATCATTATAGCACACCTTTCTTTACACCTGAGACATACTTAGGCAGTCTGCTAACCAAAAAGTAAACCTCCTGCCATAAAAACTACCTTACCTATACCTTCTCGCATGAACTGGCGTAGATGCAGGGGTATATCCGGTCTACTATGAGTCAGTTTTAAATGCATCATCAATTCTTTCCCCTTCCCCTAATTGGTCTGCATTCTGAGGTGAATGTAAGTGGCCAGCACTTATACACTGAGGGTGTCTGTTAGTTCAAAGCATTCATCTGTTGTTTTCTTGTGTAAATGCAGCTGATCTAGCGAGATTTCTTCAGGATTCTTTTAACGAGTTCCTGTAAGAATCCACAATAAATGTCTTAGCGAAGTCTTTTATGTTTTAGTTTCTAGGGTTTAATCCAAAAATTTCGTTCAGGATCTTTAACATCTTAAACAGCAATTTATCCATAGATGCTTTTACTTTTTTTCCACCAAAATTGTTATTTACGAACCTCTATGCTTAATATGATAGATATAAGATATGCTTAATCTTCGAGAATTACTCCGCAGATTTCTTCAAAAAGTTATCCGAGAACTCTTTGAGAAATTGTCCCAAGAAGTCCTCGAAGGTTTTCAAGGGATGATGCTAAAGGATTTTTTTTAGATATAATGAAGAATTCCCAGAACACTCCAGTATTTCCAAAAGAATTATCACAGTAATTTTTGATAAAAATTTCTGAAGAAATTCATTAACACTTCAGTCGTCGCGCTGTTGTATTTTGTACAACACTAGTGAAAAAAGCTCGCTTTTCGCGAACAACAGCAGCGTGGTGGTTCTGACGGTTGCAAACCACATGACGACTGGAAGGTTAAGGGGGCAGGATCCGTCATTCATTTAAAAATTTTCAAAAGCAGTAGTTTGGTGAAATGACAGAGTACTGGACGCGACTATCACCCACTAGACCAGGGTTCGAATCTCGGATTATCCTTTACATATTTTTTTATTTACTTCCCAACCAGGTTCTTCCAATTGAGACCCCGATTTTCAGCAATCATCGTCTGTTGTTGTACGTTTGAAATATACAGCTAAAATTACGTAATATTAAAATATATTTTTGGCTGTGAATGATCGGAAAAAATACTGGAATAATCGCTGTTACATTTGATAGAGTGAAATCTCAAATAAAATTCTGAAGAATGCATTTCCTTGAAAAATGACTCGAGAAATGATTGGCAAAACTGTAGTAGAACAATAAGCTGGAACAAGTCAATTGTTTAAAAGTTCCTGAAAGAGTTCTGTATCATTTTTCAGGAATAATCCTGAAACAATTCAACTCTTCCTGGTGTTTCCTCCCCCCCCCTGTAAATCATAGGTTCCTAATATTTTCGAAGGTGCGACGCACCTAGTTGTCAGATTCATTTTTTGTGACCCACCAAATAAATACACTACAACGTTGTTTTCCACAGAACTAGAGTTTTGTTAACTCTTAATGTTTTTAATATTTACCGATTATTTCTCATACTTTCCCAAAATAAGTCAACAAATAGATATATACATCGAACTAAGGAGGATCAAAAATCCATTTAAAAGTTATTCACATTTTATATACACTGTTAAAAATAATGAAGATTACACGTCATGTAAACTTCATTTCTGCAATGAAAACATGACGTCATGTAAATTTAAGTCTGAAATCATGTAAAAAATGTGTTATATGTCATGTAACCACTCATGATCCTGCTGTATTACATGACATATAATCGAAGTTTTCATGACATATCATGAAAATATCCATGATATTCCACGCTCCAATTATGTGCATTATATGTCTCAGAAATTTACACGTTTCGTTCGAACTGTGTAGTTAAAAAACGAATAACACATTGCTGCAAATTTACCAAGTGATATTGGCTTATAGATGAAAACATTTTGTAAAATATTTCAGCCAACTACAATTTTTGAGATTTATGGGAATATACGGTTCAACGGTATTTTTTTTGTATACGTCAGCCAGCAAACATGTCTCGCAAAATTTATCAAAATGTCTTCAAATATTATTGGTTTTATCGATGAAGACTCACTCCTTGCAAATGATTTGAACAAACTAAATGTGTTAAGTTGTTGCAAAATTTTTAAGATCATTTGGTTTATCTATGGAAACTAAGGAGACTTTTTGGAGACTATTTCTGCCAGCTTAAATGTATGAGACTATTTGAAAATTCTTCGAATCCTGGAGTAGATTTCCAGGGCAGTAATTCAGTAAGTTTAAATGCTGCTGTATTGTTAACAAAGTACTGAACTTAATGATAGATAAAAATCACTTATAGATTGGTTTATCGATTAATTTTTAGAATTCATTGTACAATCTTTCATTTAACTAAAATGTTTGAATTAGTTGTAATTTCATGTGAGGGGTTAAGAAGCAAAAAGAGTGCATGTGACCAAAACCAACTCTTGAGAAATTATTTTAAAATGTTTTAATAATTTTCCATTTCTCACAAATTGTATGGAAGCCAAAAATAAGCTAATCTTTTACGAATTATGATATTTTTCCTATTTGACCAAAAAATCAAAATACTGTTGAATAGATAGAAAGCAGTAGAATATTTCAGTACACCTAACTCAATACCGACCAAAATATCACTTTGCATTTGTGCCATCAACGAAAACCTACCAAATCCTGGTAGAGCACCTTGAAAAAAAAAACGGGTTTCGAACCATTGAAATTTAAACAATAGAGATTGTGTACCTCGCAGACAAAATGCTACAGGAAAGTCTTAAAAATTTATTATGACAGGACTTGAAAATATAGTTTTTTTTTTTTACATATAGTACAGTTTAAAAAAAACTTTGCCTCGATAACTATTGCAAAGAAAATTTGATTTTTTTAAATATTTGAACAAAATATATAAAATGAGATTTTTTTCGCGACCTCCCTGATACTGGCTCACAGTTTGGGAAACTGTGGTGTGGATCAGCGTAGGATCTCTAGGATAAATTCTTGTTTGGTTTCCAAAAAAATACGTCAAACGGATTTCTTCGAAAGCTATGGATTAAACCATTGAGAGTTTTGGGAGAACTAGTGTAAAAATCTTCAAAGGAAATCGTGTTATACACTCTGGAAAAATTCCCGGATTAACATTTGTAAAACATTGGAAGTTGTAGCGAAGAGCTTCTTGGAGTGAATTTTGGAGAACTCTCTTTATGAATCGCTTGAAAAATCTGTGAAGTAACTTCTGGACGATTGGTTATGTATATCCAGATAAATTTCTCGAAGGATACAAGAAGCAGTCCCCGAGAGTGTAACGGAAGCAACCTCTGCAGAACTTACTAGAAGAATTTCTGCAGATATCTTGATAATTAATATTAAATAACAGTCGGCCATAGCCAAAGACGGTAAATAAATAAATATTCTCCGTGAAATCTAAAATCAAGTTCTTGAATAACCTATTCGTGATCAAACGTCAACATCCCACCGCAAAATCGCTAGTGTTTGGAGGTGATTTTAACCTCCAAATTGCTAAATAACCTCCAAATCATCACCTCTAAGTTAGTTCTAATAACCTCCGTTATATGAAATATGGTGGCGCGTCGATCGTCGCAAGTTTATTGTTAAACAGTCAATAATTGATTGCGAAAGTGTCTCTGAATGTACCTCTGGAGCAAATTTTGCACCAGAGTTCATTGCAAGGAGAGAAAGAAGATTACTTTTGACACCTTTGATAAAAAGAGACTTTAGAGACCTTCGGATTTGAAGTTCAAATCCTTCAATCTACCAGAGCAACCATGACTTGGAATGTACTCAACGAAAAACAAAAACTTCAACCCCAAACAAACAGACGTCACACTCTCATCATAATCCATCGATCATCTTTTTGACGATCGATTCAAATATATTGTAAGTGGCCAACCCACCATCTGCAGCACTCCCATCGTTTTTGTTCGAGTTTGACGTTTACACACTACCGCCATCTGTTGGCCCATCGGCAAAAACACAGCGATTTTAGCATTTGGCGTACATGTTCTCTCGACTAGATTTTATAGCGATTTGTTCTAAGTGTTACGTCTGTTTGTCTGTGCTTCACAGTTTGTGACGCGCATCAGCTCATGCAGAATAAGAAGTTTTTGTGATGTCGCAGGTGGAAGCTACAATTATGGATTTACGTATTGTACTTTAAGCATGCATCTCAAGGAATTGTATTGTCATTTTTTATTTCTTGTTTGGAAAAATCAAATGACCCTAAAGGGATCGGTTCTGCATTTTATTCATTAACAAGCAGAAAACCATTACCGTTGAACGTGAAATCGACTAATTTAGCACGTATGCTGATCCATCGCCAGCAATTCATGCGAATCTTGACTTATTACCCCTGTCAACTTCTAAATCCGTAGCACTTATGATGGTGTCGCTGAGTCGGTTGCCTCTCATTAATTAAGTGCTACTTCAACATTTCCTCTCTTTTTCACAAGTAACGGTAAAGATAGACAAGGGCGGGAATAACGATATTCATGGTTTTGGTATTCTTATTCAGGATAGGATCAAGGTTGACTCCCTAGCCTTGCTCCTATTAGCAATAAGATAAGATAATCAGAATATAAAATCATGTAGAATGTTGGTATTCAATCTATATACCGTTTTGACTCATATTCCGTACACTTAAGGCCAACAGTGACTTCAAATGCATCTGATAGGCATAAATTAGCTGATATTTGTGAAAATTTCAATTTCTTCGCAAAGTCTAACTGTTAGCGGTTGGGTTTGCCGATAAAGTTGTTTATTTGCACTAGTTTAGTATTGTTTTTACGTAACAGTATGGAGCACCATTTTGATTCAAATGCCAAACACTGTGTTCATTCTGTCTCATATTTCGAACAGCACGAATAAATCATATTCAAATGGATAATTTTGCAAATAAATTTATCTGAGCTAGTTTTACTGGTCTCGAACTAGAGGATCATCACTACTCCAGAGGTTTAGCATAGATTAGAAGATTGCATTTGGATTGCAATTAACTGCCATTTCCTTGTAGTTTGATGACATATTTCAGCGAAACAATTCAACTAAATCGCCATACAAAAACCGAGTGTTCGAAATATGAGTCTGTTTGGAATTTGAGACAAAACGGTACCGTAATTACGCTATCGCAAATGCTAACGCATCTCGAGGAATTGCATTGTAAGAAGACACAATAGAGCTTAGTGACATTTAAACTCCCGAACACTCGTATGCGCTCGTCATACACAGTTTATTTTTGTTTTCCCCCGAGAAACTTGCACACCGTTTCCAGACTCATCAAAATGCATACGAAAATATTACCCAATTTGAAAAATTTACTCCCATAGGATTGTGTTTTTGAGACAGAGTTCATATTTTTTTATTCTTAGTTTCACACTTCATCACTTCATCCACATATTGTTTATTTTGAGGTTCCTTAGGAAATGCTACAGTCTTTACAGTAATTCTTTGATTGTATAGTATGCACCATACATCCAGGAAACAAATCATCCATCCTAGACTGGAAATCCAACCCCAGTGAAAGTGTAATATCATCAAAAACAAGATATTAGTGACGATCCCTCGTCAATTTGCTACCCGCTAAGTGACAATGATTGCGGTTATGTATCGTAATAGCATCACACAAATCGACGTGCCGTCGTCACAGCTGGACGCTTGCCTCAAACTGAAGCCGCAAGTAATTTTAATTCATTTCATTCAGCGATGAGCCTTTTGATTACCACCGACCTCCATGTAGGCCAATGACCACAAAAATGCGCATTAGACCTATTCATATTTTCAAAAATGTCTGGAAACTCCCCAGTCAACCAATACTTTGATTTTTCATTGCGAAATGAACTTTTGGCCAAAATTTCACTCAATTTAGAGTAAATTTAGTAGTGCTTCAAATCAATTATGTGTTTTTGGGCTATTTTCAAGCTTGAAAAAAATCATAACTACCGAACGAAACATCAAAATTTATCGGAAATGCTTCTACATAGTAGTTTATCCAATTCTACGAACTTTTGCCGAACACAATTTTATGATTGGAGCTAGTTTTAACATAGTTTGGTTGAGGTTTGTATCTCGAGGTTCTTGAAAATCTCTTTTTTCGGGAATTGTTTTCACTGAACAGCATGCTTGCATGAAAATTTCAGATTTTTAATTTCCAGACATGATGACAATGCATATCTAAAAGTCAATCCCGTTCGAAGTAACCATTTATCTTACGAAAATAAATTGTAAAAAATAGGTAATTATGAAGCACATTTGTAAATCCACTGTGAGTGAGCCAAGAGCACCACCGTGAGCTTCAATGAATACAAAAAATGAACACGTTAGCACTGCCTTTTCTCAGTCGATGATGATGATTGTTTTCAAATCGTTCTAAATGATCAGTGAAATGCGATCAAAACAATCATCACTCGGAAAGAAAAAGCAATGCTAACTTGTTCAATTCATTCGTTTTCGGTACATGTGCCATGCATGATTTAACTATCATCAGGTTTCGATGCGGTGCTCGATCTTTGGGCATTTATTGTAATTTATTGTCTTTAGCAACATGTAATCTGTTGATGGTCAATGAATTCATAAATGTATTATGTTTGATTCCCGTTGACTAGGGCCTGAAAAAATAATACCAATGCATGTTTTATATACCATGTACATTGAGAAAACTGTAATTTCTGGGTACAGCGGAGTACAAATTTGGATCAAACAATGTTAAAACTCAATTTAATCTTGTTAGCGTGTTCGACAAACTTTAACAGAATAGAATTAGCTTTCAAATAGTGGCAATAGCAAGTGGTTTTGATTTTCCACATGCTAGTTATGATTTTTCAAACCTTGAAATAAGCCCAAAAACACATTTTCAACTTGAAGCATACTGAAATCTTTATCAAATGAGCTGAAACTTTGACCAGACATTGTTCTTAGCATGAGAATTCCGAATACTGCTTGACCGGTAGATTTCCAGACATTTTTTAAATATGAACAGGTCTAATGCGCATATTATCGCAGATTTGCACGTGTTCCGTTTCGACGTCAAAATGATTCATGCAATCTTAATGTTTTATTTGCTTCTTCGGCGGACCAACACTTGCCAGAGCATCCGACTGCCATACACGAAGCTGGTCAAAATCCTTGACCGGTTGAGTCATGCCTCAGCGATTTTCCCTTATGCTCACAAATCGTTATTGATGGACCGATTCATAATTTGGGAGTTTGTGGGAAAACAAGGGCCTTCCTTAGCCTAGTGGAATATAAGGCAAAGGCTTGCTGAAGGTATCTGGGTTCGATTCCCGGTTGGTTCATGATCTTTGTGTAATGGCAATTTGCTCGACATCCCAGGGCATAGAGTATCATCGTACCTGCCACGCGATATTCGAATGCATAAATAGCAACTATGGCAAAGAAAGCTCTCAGTTATTAACTGCGGAAGTGCTCTTAGAACACTATGCTGAGAAGCAGGATCTTTTTCAGTCAGAACTTTTTTGTCAAGAAGAAAAATAAAAATAAGGATAAACAGGTTTAGCATCCATACGGCCATTTGCGAGAGTTCAATCACTTCCCGCCATCTCCCAAGCGTAGATATATCCCTTTCAACTCAAGTGAGCTCAACTGCACACCTCAAAACAACTTCCAATTCATGGAAAATCACACATGGTAGAAATGTATGTCATCACTCGCCATACCATCAACAAGTGAATTACGACACGGCACAACAACGGACTTAGCCGGTGTCGGTACTCGCACCAACTATCACACCGTAGGCTTCTCTCAAGAAGCTTCTTGATGACAGGTCGCAAACAGAGACGTGTATACGACCTCGCCCTCTTCCACTTGTCCACATGGAACTTCTCATCCTCAGTAATATTTTAATATTTAACTTCCAACAATGTCGTCATTCGGCGAACAAAGTCGTTGGACTTGCACAAAGTTTACGACCAGCAAGCGAAAATGAAAGATTGTCGAGAATTCCATTCGTTGCGTTCCTTCAGTCTGGAGGTGGATCAAGCATTGTAAAAAAAACTGGTTGGCAACAGTCGCAACGCAGGGAAAAAGCCCACATTCCAGAGTCCTGCTTGATTACAATATTAACTTTGTACGGCGGTCGGCTCAAATGACCGCGTGTGTTTTTTTAGACCAGCCCATGATGAACCTGTAATTCATATCAATTGTCCATGAGAAATGCAAACAAACAAATAAAGTTCTTCTGGAATGGACTATATTCTAATTCATGAAATCTAGATTAGATTTTGGTTTTGAAAAAGCTAGATTATTAGATTCCATACGTGAACAAAGCAAAATGATTGTGGTAAGACTCTTACTGCTGGGAATCGCAAGTCAGTGCCATCTGTAAAAAGTAGGCATTGATAAAATGGGCTGTGAAGTTTCCAAACTAGATTTTCATACGAATATTCAAAAAAATCCTAAGGGTTGGAAAATGTTCGAATCATAATGAAACTTTCACAATTTGCTTTTTACTAGCATATCTTTCCGAGAAAAAATATAAAGATGATCAAAACACGGTTTATTTTTGTATTACACTGTGCGGAAATCTGTAGTGGGACTGATATGCGATTACTTTTCATTATGGGACAATTTGACATGCTATTTTTTCCAATTTTTTTCCGAACATATCATATAATATTATTCGTGCAGCTGAAAGAGAATCGGAAGATATGATGAAAACTGAGTGCAACTCAACTTTGATGAAAATGCAGATGGGACTGACTTGCGATTCACGGCAGCTTACACTCAACCTAAAAGCTTGTCACAAATAAGATGTAACTATGAACAAAACTACCGAATATGCCAGGGGTGTAGTGCTCTTTAAAAAAAAAATGTAACGATTAGTAGCCAATGAATTTTCCTACCTTATTTATCTTTATTATCGATATATTCAACCCTAGACTAGTTCGTCTCGGGACCAACGGCTTTACTTCCCGTCGTCACTCTAATCTTAAGATCATAAGCGACTATCTCGGGATGGGATTTGATCCCAGGTTCTTGGCATGAGAGGTGTGTGACATGACCACTACACCAGGCTCGTAGCATACCTATGAAATAGGTTTACGTATTGTCTACTTGCGTCGGGAAGATACGCTCGAGTCTTTACAAACGAACATAGAAACGAGCACATCAATCGGCATCTCGAATCGGACCGAAGGATAAAAGCCACTTCGATTATGAGGAAAAATCAGTCTATTAGAAAATGTTGACTCGATTGGACGAGGTGTTTATATCTTTAGATGTTCAAATCCACGAGCAGATAGTTAGTAATAATAGAACTGATTAGGCGTCACGACAAAGGCGAAGTGTACCCTCCCATTTAGTAAGTATAATTACGATGAAGTAAGATGTAATAGTTTGAACTTCAAGAAACTCTAAGAATTAAAATTTAATGCAGTGTGAAACAAAATGGTCATCAGTGTACAATATATTTGACATAAATCTTTTGAGCGTGCTTTCCATTGACAGTTCGAAAGACAAGAAGCGCGAAAAACGATTTCTCGCTAAACATTACTAAAGGACCTATGTACAAATGAGAGATTCTCTCCTCTCTCGCTCTCTTTCAATTATAACAGTGGAATACTAAAGCTTTTGGGAAGTTTTTCACTGTAGATCGAAAGGCAATTTCCTTGACTAGCGTTTCATACAAAAAACGCAACAGAGCAGGTTAATGTGACTCAGTTATTGATTAAAGAGAAAGTAAACAAAGAGAGCTTCTCAATGTTAGATAGGTCCTTTAGAAAAGTTGAGCGAGATTTGTACTTCATCGCGTGGTCGAGAAGTCAGTTCAAAGAAGGATTTCGTCGCGGACGGTTATTTCAAATCTTCAACTCAAATCCAATCCAAGTCCAATCCAAGTTCAATCCAAATCAAATCCATTCCAAATCCAATGCAAATCCAATCCACATCTAATCCAATTCAAATCCAATTTTGAGCGAGGAAGAAAAATGCAGTACAAAACACAACAGCGCAAAATTCCATAAAAAAAAGAGTGCCACCACAACTCCGCTAGGGCTGGGACACTCCTTCCTTCTTCCTTCTTCCTCAATGGGACAGAGCCTGCTTCTCAGCTTAGTGTTCTCATGAGCACTTCCACAGTTATCAACTGAGAGCTTTCATTGCCAATGTTGCCATTTTCGCATTCGTATATTGTGTGGCAGGTACGATGATACTCTATGCCCACTGCCCAGGGAAGTCAAGGAAATTTCCGAAAAGATCCTGGACCGATCGGGAATCGAACCCAGACACCTTCAGCATGGCTTTGCTTTGTAGCCGCGGACTCTAACCACTCGGCTAAGGAAGGCCCTAGGGACACTCAAAAGTTCTTTTTAAGTGTGAGTAAAAGTGAGCATATCAACAAGAGAGAAAGAATACCTGAAAAAACCTCACATTTTTTTTTTGTTCTCTTCTTCTTTTTTGAGTGCAATTCTAACTTCTCAGAAAAACGTCAACATCGCCTTATTTTTGCATCGCAGAGAAGTTTCTTTCAAGCCTGAATTGAAGAAAAACCAAGGTCAGACGAAACTATTTAGTAAGGTACCGTGGGGTAAGTGGATACAGAAAAAACTTCATTGTTATGTACAGCTAACGTGAATAATATAATTCAAAATTTTTTCTGTGGATAACAAATGAGGGACTAATATTCTTCAAATCGTCATTTATTTCGATTTTTTTGATTGTTATGTATTGAGTATGAGGGACTTGAAAATTTGCGACAAATGATCCACTTGCCCCACCATGGTGGGGTAAGTGGATCACCAATAACAAACATCTGTTCTCAAAACAAATGTGGTTTAATTATGTATAGTACGGATGATATTACTCTCGTTCTTGTTATTAGTGCTAGTAATGTTACATTTCAATACTTTGAAATTATAAAGTATCTTTATTTAACCAAAATATATGCATATACATATTTTATACATTAGTTCACACTAATTCGAACAAAAAAAATATTGGAGCTAGAATAATTTGAAGAAAATTCATCCACACATAAGTTATATAGAAGTATTGTAGGATTATTCTTAACGATGTTTTATAAAAAACACTCGTAGTTAAAAATATAAACAACATTTACTATTGAATAACAAACTGAAATCCTTTTATTCTTTTTATGAATATATTTGTATCATCTGTCTAGAAAAATTTATATGATCAAATAAGGTACGATTATATGTTTTCAAGTGGAAAATTATTATATTTTGCTCTTCTACAACTTAGCTTAGATAAACCTCGAAAAGTTTCGTGTGAATTTTAATATTATTACTTTTTATACCAGGGAGGTTTAAAAAAATTTTAGGTGGATTAATTCAAATTTTCTTTGGTCAATTTTACAAATTTAAGCTGGGAATGAAGAAAGTTAAGGGAAAACAACATTTGCGGATACTCAAACTTATTAAAATTATCGTAAGCAGTCTGCCAATAAATAATAATAATACTTGATCCACTTACCCCACCTTATTAAAAAGTAGGGGTAAGTGTACCATGTACAATATATATGTATTTATTTATAAAAATCACATATTTTTCATTGCGATTCATTCAATTAGAACTGAAAAGGTCACCACGTGTCGAAAAAACTAATAGTATTCGACTTTAGACAGAGATACAGTGAATTTTTGATTGATGGAAAACAATTTTCAAATGAATTAATTTTAGCAGCAAACAAGTTTGCTTGTGTTAGTGTACGTTTAGTAACAGTTTTGCAATAGTATCAGTGTGGGCGTAAGAATATAACCTAAAACGAAGCAATGGTGCGAAAACATTCAACATATTCAAGTTTTTATGCTTAATATTGACGAATGATCCACTTACCCCACTGATACACTTCCCCCACTGTACCTTATCTGTTCAATATACATATAAACTCGATTATTCTTATGCAGAACTCCCACAGCACACTCTCTAAAAGTTTTTGTCTGATTCAGAATTGCTGTAGGATTTATGGTAGTTGTTCAAATTCCAATTGATGTTTGTGGCATCATTCATAAACATATTTGAAGTATATTATGAACATTTTCTGTAAGATTTATTTTTAGCAGAAATATTGAAGTAATTCCTGCGAAAGATTTAATCCGCACGCAGTAAAATGGTTCAATCCATTTTAAAAATTTATCAAATTTGTTTGATACAACTGATTTGACAGTAATAACCATAAATAATATTCATATTTTTGTAATATAAATGATTGCAAAAGTTGATACAATGATTTTTTGAAGATATAAAGCTTTCTTAGTCTTTTAGTAAAGACTGACATCAAAATGAGGAGGTTAGAAGCAGAGGGTGTCAGTAACAGAAATCTAGTTTTGAACATTTTTCAGCAATATTTCTATTGAGAGGACAAGTTTCCTGAAAATATCGTTAGATAATTCTGAAACAGTAGATTTTTTAAATACACCCATGTCAAAACTGACTAAAATGTCACTTACATGGCAAAGGCCCCTCAAATATTGTCACTTTCAATTTTAAATCTAGGATTCCATAGGGTTAAAAAATCTTAGCTTTACTGCACAAAATATTTGTCAAAATTGATCCTACCCATGATTTCTAACGTGGACGCACCTCTGATTGTTACAGTATGTAATCTTCTTCTTATTATTATTATTCTTTCTGGCATTACGTCTCAACTGGGACAGAACCTGCTTCTTAGCTTGTTCTAATGTGTTATTTTTCAGCACTTCTGCAGTTATTAAACTGAGAGCTTTCTTTGCCGTTTTATCATTTTTACGTACTCAATGCGCAAAGAAGTCGAAAAAATTTCAGCGGGATTCGAACCCTAGACCCTCTGCTTAGTACTGCTGAATAGCTACACGTTTACCGAGGTGGCTATCTCGGCCTCTTATTTTTAAACCATAATGTCTATAGAAATAATCTATTAGAAATATCGTTAATGAAATAATGAATGGCTCGTTACCTGACCTTTGACTACGTAAAGTTCAAAGTGATATTCTTGCCGTAAAATTTCCAAAATAATGAGCAGAATTTCTGAATGATTTTTGATAAATCCTTTGAAAGATCTTAATGAAGTCCAGCGAAATTTTTGAGTGATTCCAACGAACATTTAGAATTATTGACTAACACCTGGGAAGCTTCTCGCTGTATTCAAGAAAAAAATTTGGACAATTACAAATAACCTTGCAGAGATGTTTATAATTCCGTCGGTAAATTTTCCACATAATTCAACAGAATTATGTGAAAGTTGTTTACAAAATTCAATTTACACATTGACAAACAATCAACAAGTGTCTGCCTAAAAACCTAACCATTTATTCTAGAACCTCACCAGAAATTTATAAAATATGTTACCACGAATTTTTAAAGATGTTATCACGAATCTTTGACAATCTTTCCAAGAACTCACCAAAAATTGGCCCTAACATTTTTTGTTTACTTTTTAGAACCCTATTTACTTTCACAAAGTTGTGTATTTTGACTATTGACATCATTTTGTAGAACGATGTTACCGTCAAAAACTTCTATTTTCATAATTATTCAAATAAAAAAATCGATATTTGGGGCCCTTTTATTAAAATATTTTTGTTTTTGATAGTGTGACCAGATAGAGAGTTGGTGTATTCGGCAAACTTGTTTCAATTTTGTTAATTTACAACTTTGTCAAAAACAAAACATTTGAAAATTGCAAAAAAGTGTAAATTTGCATGCGGGATTCCAAACTAGGTGTTCCGGTCACCCGATGTGCCATATGTTTTGGAAATTCACATCAGTCGATAGAAACACGTTTTACACGCTATTGTAAAAAAGTTCACAATTTTGAACATTCGTCCCACTGTGCATTGCACTATTTGTCTTTTGAAGAAAGTATCGCACTTGACAACGGACTAGTGTGCAACGATTTGCGGATAAAAGGTCGAAAGACAAAATGTCAAAAAGACAAAAGGTCGAAAAAAATTTGCTTGATGGGATTTTTTCTTTCTTCGAAAAACAGATTTTCGACCTTTTGTCCCTTTTTTTGTCATTCGACTTTCTGTCCTACCAACCTTCAGTCTTTCAACATTTTGTCAGAAATTCGCGTACAACGCACAGTGGCGCATGACCGCTTACAACCTCATAAATTGATGTTCTCGAAATTATCTCTTCATAGATGGTAGCGAATGATATTCCCCCAAAATTAGGTAGCTTATCAAGTGCGTGAAAGCCAGCAAAATTTTATTATTCTAAATCCAGCAATTCAACGAAATCTCAACCAATTTGATCCCAACTAGGCTTACCAGATGGTATTGTTTGGGAAGACATGTCCTACTTATTGATGATGTGTCCTCCCGTCTTCTTTTGGGCTGAAAATGTCCTCCTTTTTCAAATAAATCAAATATTCAATTTCATATCTATCAGTTGTCTGATTACTGATTTGTTAGAATATGTCTAGTTATTTTATAGTATTGAGTAAGAATGAGGGATTTTTTGCCCGAAACTCAAAGTTGAGTTTTCACCACTTTTTGTCTACGCGTTTGTGAATTTTCAATAAAGTATTTAAAAATATGTTTAGATGTTTTATATGTACATTTTCTAAAATTGTAGAAGGTATGAAATTGTATTTTTGGTTGCTTTTCTAGAAAATGTTTTATTGACCTTCAAAAGAATACCTTTATGAACTATTTTTCGTCACTTTGTTGTGCATGTTCAGTTAACAGTCAATGCATGCTGTCTGGGGACTTTTTAGTGAGTGGAATTGCATTTGCGTATTTCGATAAATATCTTTTGCATATAACTAACGAATTTATTACAATTATCTTATTATAGGGATACATTAAGTAAAACTGTCAACCAAACTAACACCAGTTAACATTCAGAAGAGGAAAACAAGGAGTCACTTACCACGGACATTGTTTTAAAAGAGGCACATAATCTTTGCATCATGTCAAAAACGTTAAAATCAACAATATATGAGATCCAATTCAATAGCAGTAAAGCAAAATTTCCTCCTTTCTGGTAAGCCTAATCCCAACAGGCCTTATAATGGACCCAGACAACCAGAAGTCGCATAACAATTAACAAACAAAGTCGTTTACTAATACAAATTGCATCACGCATCACATCCGCACTAAATGGTGGATGAAATCGTTTCATCGATGAGTTTTCTCGCATAAAACGAAATTTTATGAGTTCGTATGTACATTTCGTTTCGTCCCGTATACTCGTACAAAGTAAATCGGATCAATCCGTAGCAGCTGTCAAATAAATTTTGTTATCATAAATTAAGGCGTATAAGAGTATAGATTAGTTCGCAAAAAAATCTACACACTTGCATTACATGCTATCTTTCATCATATAAAATATGCACGTATATCGCCTCAACTTTTGTACGTGTAAGGCCTTTTCACGACATCTTATACGTGAAACATTGCACATATAAACATCGCATAACGCAAAAGGTGATTTCATTATACGTGCATTCTAGTTGTCTGGGGATGTCTTAATTATTCAATCTCAAAACTTACACATTTCAGCAGTTGCATGATGTACCATGTATTAAGGAAATCTGTTGATAATGTACCTATTTAAAAACAGGCAATATTATAAATACAACCACTGGTACAAAAGTCGATGGAAATTTGGAAAAAAAACATAGCAATTTCCATATTTATTAGTTGCCGTAAAAAGTAGGGGTGACAAACTTGCTCTAAACTCTGCTATCTGACTAATCAACTTTTCCATCTCTGCCCCTAAGAATGACCAGTGTAGATCGAGATTCTAGAATGCTGAAGGGCAGAGATAATTTCAAAATTTCTTTCTATAGGTATAAGACGGAAAAACGGAATATTATATTCAAAATTATAGAACTATTACATCAGTGACACTATGGTGCATTGCGTCCTCGCAAATAAGTATTAACGACTTCCACGAATTTGTGTGACTTCCTGTATGCTAAAGCATTGGGGGCCCAGATAGCCGTAGCGGTAAACGCGCAGCTATTCAGCAAGACCAAGCTGAGGTCGTGGGTTCGAATCCCACCGGTCGAGGATCTTTTCGGGTTGGAAATTTTCTCGTTTCCCAGGCCACAGAGTATCTTCGTACCTGCCACACGATAAACGAATACAAAAATGGTCATTGGCACAGTAAGCTCTCAGTTGATAACTGTGGAAGTGCTCATAAAAACACTAAGTTGAGAAGCAAGCTCTGTCCCAGTGGAGACGTAATGCCAGAAAAAATAAGAAGATGCTAAAGCATATTTCAGTGCTTTGAATAACAATTCCGTGAAATTAAATTTTAAATTCCGATTTGCTTTGCAGAAGTAAAATAGTTTCTTCGAATTTGGAACATATTGAACACACTCACCACAAAAGATCAAATAAATGGTCGCAGTGGTAATATGTCCCCGACACTGGAAAAAAAAACACACAAAAACTTCTTTCTAGGCAAAAATTTACGAACAAACTGTATTACCGTGCAACCCCTCTAATTCGAACGGTACCTCATGCAAACCATCGGGGTTCATTTTTAATTTGAACTTCTAGTCACCCTAGAACCGTGCTTCTGGTCACATATTTCACTGTTTTGTTTTGATTCTGCGTTTCGTTCCAAAGCTTTCCATTTCACTTTACTTCATTCCATGAGGTAAATGACGTTTGAATCATTTTTAATCTGAACGATGTGCAAATTAGCGGGGTACAGATTGAAAAGTGTTCAGATTAAATGTAGTCAAACCAACGGGGATACCCGGTATATTGCTTAAGAATTTACGAAACAGAGATAAAAAATTGATTTATATTACATTTAATTTGAGAAAAAAATCTATGGGGAAATTCTGCAACAATCAGTGGCAGCATAGTTCAAATTTCAAATGACAATTATTTCCCTTTTTTATTTTATCAAACATTTACTTAGATACTCAAATTAAAAAAAATGTGTACCATTTTGAACTTAATTTCTCCAGTTTGAACCGTTACATTATGGTCAGCCTATTTTTAAAAACTTTCCAAAGAAGTGAATGGTATCAAGCCTTAGACTATTCATAAAGTGAATAAATCAGTCAATCACGAATATTCATTCGCAACATTGCACCAGTCTAACATGATCCAACCACGAGCCAATGCACGAGTCGATAAGTGACGGTATTGGTATATCGATACCCACAAGCTGCATTTATCCATACCAAACGACCGTAAATACACATCTTCAGCGAATGCATCGTAGGTCGTATCATATTATTCTGGTGTGCACCGATGTCGAAGTGATGCATGTGTATTTACACAATGCGACGACTGTCCCGAACGACGGCAGTTCCATCCAAGCTCAGTGCCGGAGATGAATGGCAAGTTTAATGTTGCTTTGGCTGCTGCTGCAGCAGCAGGTCCTATCCGTAGGAAAGTATGAATAAAAATGACAGATGTTCAACATGCTTTAGCGTTTCGCTCGTCCAATGGGATAATGGGAATGCCTGCTTCGAGCGAAATACAGACGCCACTGTGGTGGAGTAAGTGAAGGCAAAAGACAGTGGCCCAAAGCGGGTTGAAAACAAAAAATAAGTTTGCAAATTCATCCTCTTTGTTTAATTATTTTATTAGAATCTTTTCAAAAATAACATTCATTTCTTATATCTAGATGTTCTGTAGGCAACACTATCATCCTAATTTGGTAATACTAAATTAAGCATTTATCAACATTTTTTTAACAGCATATCATTTGCCGTAGAAGTTCAGAATTTTTACAGGTGAGTTTATTTCACCTGTTTATAAGAGAAAAAACGCTTTCAATTAATTTAAACGGACTTAACCTAAATATATATAGCATTAATCGTGGTGCAACGATTTTTGTCCAAAATTATTAATAATTTCATTCAACATTTGTTCCAATGTTTCAACATTGGATATTCTATGTAACTCATTCATTAGTACTATACCAGGGAGGAAGCTTCAGAATCATTTTATAAATTTTATTTTGAATCCTCTACAGAGCTTTCTTTCTGATATTACAACAACTACTCCATATTGGTACAGGATACAACATGACCGATTTGAAGATTTGTTTGAATGTCAAAAGCTTGTTCTTAAGACATATTTTCGATTTTCTGTTAATAAGTGGATAACGATATTTTATATATTTGTTACATTTGGTTTGAATGCCCGCAATGTGGTTTTCGAAAGTTATTTTTTTATCTAGAATGTGCCCTAGATACTTAACTTCATCTGACCATTTTTTTTGGAACCCCCCTCATTGTAAAAACATGTTTACTTGTAGGATTCAAATCAAAGCATTCTCTTCTACAGCTTTCCATACATGTAGGAGAGTACCAACTATCACCGTATTGATGTTGTTCCTAGTGATGAAACGATACCATCAAGGTGTCAACGCTATTACTTGTGAGTAGTTTTGGAAGAATATATCAATGCCAACTAAATATCGAGTCAAGAGTATCGATACTTACTTGAACCATATAAGTAGTTTTTATTACAGAGAAAACTAATAACAAAAATCATTTTTTTAAGACCTTCTTGTTGATTTTGCCATGAAATTAAAATACTTTCAAAACAAATTTTTCTATAAATTTTTTTGAATAAACAAGATTTTTCTACTTGTTTTTAATGATGAATCATGGTTTACGGCTAACCAGCCGAGTGGAAGTTTAACAACTACCGAAAAGCTAAACATTACATATAATTTGCAATTGGATTAGATGGACAAACTGATGTGAAGATTTGCGAAAAAGTTACTCGTCTTCTCAGTGAGAATCGAACTCACGACTCCCCGATCTCTAGTTGGGGCGCGTTACCACTACGCCATGAGAGGACTCATGAACGCAAAAGTTAACCTGAATTCGATTTCAGCTCAATAATCACGTGGTCCTTTTTCGATTCTCACTGAGAAGACGTGTAACTTTTTCGCAAATCTTCACATCAATTTGTCCATCTAATCCAATTGCAAATTATATGTAATGTTTAGCTTTTCGGTAGTTGTTAAGATTTTTCTATTTATTTGCGCGATGCGATAACACCAGAGGGTATAATAAAGTACATGAGAAAGTATTCATTTTATTCAAGTACCGTGTATCCCCGCTAATTTGAACGATATATCATGCCAACCATCGAGGTTCATTTTTAATGTGCACTTCCAGTCACACTAGACCACTGTGTGATGCCAAGGTTGGAACGTGGTCAACATTAGCATGAAAATTGAGCTGGAACTACAGTGCAGTTTTTTTTTTTTTTCATTTTATCACATGCATTCGCTGTTCACAGGAGTGCCGTACCCATTTGGTACGAAGGCTGAATTACACGTCGTATATACTGGTGAGCGGAGGTAGGGATGTCATATTTGATCTGATAATTTCCTAACCATTTTTCACGCAAAATCATCATGAAGGATTCACAAGTTTGAATTAAGAAACAACAAAACCGAAAACATATATTGTTGATTTTTCCGTTTACCAATCGAACGTTAATTGAGTCACACTTCTCACCATGTACAAAAATATATCATCTTACAGCAACTGGACCCATTCACTTTAAGTGTTTAATCGAATTTGTGCCGCTGCCGCTCCAACAAACACCAAACGGCATACCGAGGTGGCACAGCAAACGTCAGACGAGAAAATTGGCACTACTCACTGCTGCTAGCTAAGTTGGTTGATAAGTTGTTAGGTGGTCGCTTACGAGCTGAACCAAGCCAAGCCGTTGTTGGGTCTATGACAACGAGTTAATTGAGTTAATTGGTAACACGAGTGCTGGCGTCCACTTCATCCAGAGACCTCCACAGAGCTCACGAGATTCCCGCAGTTTCCGTGACATCCCGTAATCGCGAAACAGTGTGACTCACAGTGGTTCAGATTTTAAAAATCATGTCAAAAATTTCGTATTCTCATTATTTTACATTTTTTACCATGACAAGTGTTCTGGGACTTGATTTAGGGATTTAGAGTTAAAAACTCTATTTCAGTCAAAAAAAACTTCATTTTTCAAATAAATGCATAAATAACTTCTTTTTGATTCCGTACATATTATCTTAACTGACTGATATTGAAGATGAATGTTTATTTTAATTTTTCAACTTTGAAGTTTGGGTTTTTGTCAACTTTTAGAGAAATTTGATCACTGTGTAACATTGACGATAATTTGCGATACGCGGTTAAACATAAAAAGCACCCCTTTGTCTGACAGTGTGGTGAACTGCACATAAAACTCAATACATGTGGTGCTTTAATGCGGCCTAATTTGATAAACAATGTTTTCAATTGATTAATCACGACGACAAATTGGTCCCCATTTGTTTCGTGTTACTGGCCTATTTAGAACGTCACATAAATTATCCCGCAAACATCTAAACATCGTTAGTTGAGTTGAATCATCCCCGGCACATGTTCCGCCCACCTGTTACCAAATTTCGTGCTCTCGAGTTGTGTGGTGCTGTTTTTGCTTACGTACGTACACCGACTGACGACAAGTGCAGAGAACATTATTGTTTACATCGAAGTCTCACGTCCGTTGTCAATGTTTCTCACGCTTCATTATGCACCTTTGATCATTGAGAGAACAATTTCAGTAGCGGTTGGAAATTTTGAACCAAACACGATAATGGTCACAGATACTTGAGTAGGCTCGATTTATTACTCTACAAGAAAAGTAATGGCACATGAAATATTCCATCAATACTCTAATGAAATCCTATGACCATTGTCTGAAATTTGTTTATCAAAATGCTCCGATATTATAATATGCATTCTTAACCTTCTCTTTCCCACGACTTTGATCGACTATTTCTTTACGAAAAAAAGCGTCTTTATAAAAAGTGCTTGAACAAACAATGTTGCAATTGGTCTAAATATTTCGAAATCGGTTTAAATTTTTTTGATTGTTTTTTTTTCAATATTAAATCGATTGTTTATAAAAGTAGTTTACGGAGAAGTAGCAGAATGATGATTTTTACAACACGAGTCGTAAATTTATCCTACGAGGCTTGCCGAGTAGGATAATTAGCACGAGTGCTGTAAAAATCGAGTTCTGCAACGAGTAACATACAACTTTTTTTGCAATTTCGTAGAAGACCACTTGAGGGATTATATCGGAATGCATTTACCATTATTTTACAATTTCAGAAAAATTGTTGCGTTATGATTTATACGCAACTCAGAACAGTTGCATAATGAGAGAGCGTTGCGTAATGAATCATTTCAGCGCTGGTTTCAGTTGCGTAATTACTATTCCCGCACTGCATACTTCAGTGCAGGAAAGTAGGCCGTTTCATGTCAGATTGAAGTGATGAAAAACAGCCTATTACGATGAAAAATTGCAAAAATAGTATGGTTTTGCAATAACTAGAGAAATATACAAGGAATTCATGGAGGGGCATATCTTTTAAAAATTGCTATTTTAAATATTGTCAAGATTTCGCTAATTAAAGAAATAATAAAGAAATACTAAGGTTTCGTTAGAATTCGCTATAGAATTATCGTAATTGGCTTGTTTAGGGGCATCCTGTTTTTAACATATTCGTATTCTACGTTAAAAATTAAGCCAGAAGAAATTTCACAATTTTCCGTGCCGGTACGGGGTGAGCTGTCATTATGTAAATTGAAACTCCATTGAGTCTACACACTGAAATCTCCATTATTCATTTATTCATGATACAAACATTAATTTTCTTTTATGTCCGAGACCACTTGGAAGGTATAAGGGGGGATAAAAATAAATAAGGAACAAAAAAATAAAAATGAAAAAAAAAATGTTATTTTTTCGAATTTTTATTTTTAACGATAGTTGTTAAGCTTTTTCCAATCGTCATCTGGATCATTATTTTACCTGGTTTTTACTCTAAAAAATATAAAAACCTAACTGATGTCAAAAAAATGATGAATCTTTTTTTTCTCCCCTTCAAAATTTTCAGATTTTCGAAGGGGGGATGTGACATAAAAGAAAATTAATATTTGTATCAGCCTTATAATGTCAAAATATCTCAACTGAAGCGCAATAAAATTGTGTTATATTTAGAAAAATCTGCTCTTTCAATCAAGCTACAAAAAACTGTAACATTTTCATCGCTAAACAGCCCAATTCAGAGTGATTCTCGGAGAAGTATCTGTGAGAGTTTATTAGTAAGTCCTCGAAAAAAACTGGAATATTCTCAAACGCATATATTGCGTGCAAAATTGCTGGAAAATCTTTTCTTGCTATAAATTTAAAATATTAGTGATGTTAATAAAAGCCCAATGCTTTATTAAATTGTATAAGTATTCCAGGAACAATTACTAGAAGAATTCTTCGGGAAGTCCTCAGAAAAATCTCTGATGTTATTGCAGGAACCAATGATGGAGCTCTTAGAAAAATATCGTTGTCGAAACACTTTTCGTGTTTTCGATTCCCACTCAAATAGCCGGAAACTTTTCATCAAACCAAAGTTCTTCACTGGAATACTGGGTGTTCCATGTTGTCAGTTGCCTTATTTTAGTGATCGATGCTCAGTCTAGCTGGCATAGATTGAGCATTAGGGTGCGGCTTATTTTTCAAAAGTTCTCAAAACCAAAAATTCGTGTGCTCTACTGAATTCAAATCACATTAAAAAAGAAACCTCAAAATCTGAGCCAAAAATATTAACATTTAGAGGTGGCGCAAGCGTCTTGAAGTTGAATTTTCAGGTTATAAAAAATGACCTTCAGTGAAGTATACATAATTTTGTTATTTTTCAACCGATTTTAAAACTTTTAGCATCAATACCTTCAAAATTAAATTTGTAAAAACTTTGTTGAATACCAAATTTGTCTAAAATCAAAACAAAATTTATTTATAAGTAATTTATTCCAAATTTTTCCTCATTTTACTCAAATTTTTAACTTTGTTTGACCATAACTTCATGATTACTCAACCGATTCCAAATATTTTAACATGCTTTTGAAGATAATTTGATTGTTTTCAAACCTTTCATATATCACATTTCACTAAAAAAATGTCTTGACCAAGTTATTCAGCAAAAACTGCACAAAAACATTATTTTTTAACGAAAAATGCCAGTTTTGTCAAATCTTTGGCAGTTAAATATTGGCTCTTAAGCTGAAACTGATTTTTCTCATTTGGTAAACCTTTGGAAAGGACTTTGCAACAATTTTTAAATAATTTTGAAACACAATTATGTTTGCATATGTTAAAAAATATATAAACTATTCAACTCGTTATTAAGGCAAAATGCTTCACATATTTAAGTTTTATAGAAAAAATGCTATTTTCGGCAAAAAAAATTAAATAATCAAAAGAAATTTGATTTTTCCATTGAAAAATCGTGTTTTTAGGTAGTTTTTGTTGAATACCTAAGTCAAAAATATTTTTTAGAAAAAAATGTTGTATGTACAGTTTGAAAACAAATCAATTTGCTTCAAAAGTATGTAAAAAGATTTGGAATCGATTGAGTTTTAATGAAGTTATGGTCAAACAAAAATGATTTTTTTAGCAAAATGAGGAAAAATTTGGATAAAAGTATTTTTAACGAAGACAAGTTTTGATTTTAGACAAATTTGATGTTCTTGAAAATTTTTATTAATTTAATTTGAAAGAAAATGGTGCTAAAAGTTTTGAAATCGGTTGAAAAATAACAAAGTTATGTTTACTTAACTGCAGGACATTTTTTATAACTTGAAAATTCACCTTCAACACGCTCGCGCCACCTCTAAATGTTAATATTTTTAGCTCAGATTTTGAGGTTTCTCTTTTAATGTGGATTGAATTCAGTAGAGCACACGAATTTTTGGTTTTGAGAACTTTTGAAAAATAAGCCGCACCCTATGAGCATCGATTACTCGACGGTGACGGTGTAAATCATATTTGCGATGCCCTACGATTTGTTCCAAGAGTTGCTGGAAAGATCAACTGCTGATGACTTATTTAAAAAGAAATAAATAAATGTGGATAAGTAACCCTAGAAGAAGTATCAGAAGAATTGGTACAGTAATATTTCACTAACGTTGAATTGGCGGGAAAAAGTAATCACAATTCAGCGTAATTCTCGAAGCAGTTACTGAGTAACTAAGTAGATCCTAGAAGAAAAAAAAAACCTGGATAATCCCCACAAGAATTATGGTCAACTCTTGATTTCACTTTAGGCGAAACACGTCGTATAAATTTTCATTATACATGTTGCGATCGAATAAAATTGACATTTCTGAAAGCGATCTTTATGGAAATCTTCTGTGAAATTTCTTAATGAAGATTGGAATTTTGTACTTCTTTGGACAGTTTAATTCTCTTCATCATTAGTCAAATGGTTTTAAATATACAGACATCGGCAAAATAAAGTTGGCTTTGATCACGTAAATTGGCAAAAATCGTTTGTTCATACGGCAAATTCTTTCGTCAAAACATGTGTTCAACATGTTCAACATATTATTTCTGTGATACACCTCAAAACAGTGCCTATTTTTGAGTAAAATATTGATTTTTACAAAGACGAAACAAATGTGTCTAAAAATGTTGCATCAAAGTTAAGTACCCATGTGGTGTTTCCTTCACTTAGCAATATTTTGTTTTTCTGAAGACGTTTTGAAGTGATGTGTGAATGTTTAGGGGAATTATTGGTCAAAACCAGTTCAGTGGCGCATATGTACTTTATTACTGGGAAAATTAGTGAATAAAGCATGTCAAATCACTCTTGTTATATAAAATAATCTAAATCACTCTTGTTATATAAAATAATCAAAATAAAAGAGTTCTAGGCAGTTTTGCATTGGATTCGAATGACTTATGTGAATAAATATCCGTGTTTTCTTGATTTTTCGACGATTACCTCTTCCGAAACCCTGAAAACATATAAACAAAAAATAAATGTAGATTCTATTGCATGAATCACTTTATTGAAGATGTTAGCTATAGCTAGATATATCTAAATCACACATAAAATTACCAATTAAGATCCTGCAGGCAGAGGTGCATATGGTGAAAATAAAATATCAAATAAAATAGGATAAACTGTAAAAATAAGGTAATGATTTTAAACTCCGAGATTAGCTTAAAGTTAAATGATACGATTCTACCCCATTACCCCGAATGCCATTACCCTGAATTCCAGATCCCCGAACAACCCATAACCCCGAATTCCAATATCATGCGGAAATATCATCAATGTCATCATGTAGATTCGGGGAAACAGCATTCGGGGTGATGGCATTCTTGTAAATAGCATTCGGGGTAATGGGGTAGAATCTCTAAAGACTACTGGTCAAAATAACAATTTCAGAAATTTCGACTATTTCACAGTACATCGGTATTATGATACATTTGTTATCTAACATACAGGGTGTTCGCAAATTATCCGTACAAACTTTAAAGACATGGCTCTAAATATATAATCAACCATAACAAATTAAGTATTCTTGCATGGTTTTAAACATTGGCTTTTTATATCCTTAAGAAGTAAGTTTGACACATTTCCGATTTCAAATATTTGTAAAGCTAAGCCAAATGTATTGAGGTGCCTTAAAAGGAGCTGTTTTTCGAGCTTTGTGACGGAAGAGAAATGTCCATAGAACTCGCTGGATTTGAACCATATAATTTTCTATTTCCAGTCTAACTCGAAGCCACTAAGCTGCAGGTAACTTCAAATAATAATAGGACATTTGGAGTCATCACTTCTAGATATTTATGAATAACACATCTCCAGTATGACTAGCGGCCCTCAGAAAAAAAAAACGTCTCCAAAAAATTCAAATTTGACTTTTTTAGTAACAAGCAATCATTTTAAAATTATTTGAAGTTGTATTTTGTGTTATCATATAGATGGACTTTAATTTTTCATTTTCCAGTTTTCAATGCGAGATAATCTTTCCAAAATTTTCCTGTTCGGATAATTTGCGGACACCCTGTATATACCTCTGCCAATAGGGTGCATATTAGTAATTATTTCTGTGATTTTAATGACAAAAACCTAAAACAACGTGATCCATGCAGAAAAATCTATATTCATTATAGTTTTATACGTTTCTCAGGGATTTGTAAGGTCTTCTTTCCTCCAAAAATCAATAAAACATAGTCCAAGTCATTCAGATGGAAAACACTCATAAATATCGTGTTTTCATTATTTTATGTAACAAGACTGATTTGATATATTTTATTTACTAATTTCGCCAGTATTACCGGTTGAAGTACATTTAGGTCATATAACAACACAGAAATGAATCGGTTTTGACCAGTAATTCTCCTAAAAAATCCCAAATCACTTCAAAACGTCTACCAAAAGTCTTAAATAGCTAAAACAGCTTGCTTGTGATAAAAAAAACAATATATTGCTAAGTGAGGGGAACGAAGAATGTGGGCACTTAATTTTGACACATAACTTTTTGTCTTCGTAAGAACCTCAATTTTATTTAAAACTAAGAACTATATTAGTATGTATCACAGAGATCATGTGTTAAATATGAAGTACACATATTTTAACAAAAGAAATTCGCGTTTTTAAATAAAAATTTTGTTAATTTGTGTGATTTAATGCAAATGGACGTTTTATTTTGCCGATGATTGTAGAAGTAAATGTTTTTTGAAAGAAAATATTTCAAAAATGTATAAATGATCCAGAAAGAATGAAATCTTTCAAAAATATATAAGTAATCCTCCAGGAATTGCACTCAGTATTTGTCTAGTAATAAAACCATAAAATTTGCAAGAAATTTCATTGGATATCACGCTCCTTCACAACTGATGAAGCTTAGCAGGGAACCAAGTGAATGGAAGGCGCTTTTTCAATACATTGACTGAAATCTCTTTTATATGACTGAAAGTGTAAAGAAGATGAAAAGTATAAAATAAAACATTCAAAATATGGCAATTAATGCAACTGTTCTAAAAATCGTTTTTTCGTTGCAATTAATCGATTTTTTGAATCGATGTAAAGAGCACTCAAAATCGAATGAATCGATTTTCTTCATTAGATTTTGTTTTATTTTAAGGGGCAGGATCCGTCAATGATTTCGGAATTTTCAAAACCAATTTTTCCGTTCAAAATCAAGAAAATTTATGCGAAAATATGTTCACTGTATTCTATTCTCCAACCAAAACACAGTGAATACATTTTCATCGAATAATTTTTAGTTTTGTACAGAAAACTGCTCTTGAACTGACGGATCCTTGAACGTTAAGATAATGCAATTGATCAATATTTTCAGCGAATTGATAAAAAATACATCTTATTTTAAATCATTAAAAAATAAGCATCTGCATTCGTTTTATTTTTAGCACTTATTTTCATAAACACATTAAAATCCAAATGATTAAAAAACATAAATTGTAAAGGATGCATCGGAGAATCGTTTCAATATCCTATTTGCATCGATTCAGCAACATCTATGTTTTGGTCGAATGTGTCCAAAGCTAGTGCACACTAATGAAGATGAACGGATAAACAAAACCATAGAGCTTTATTGACATTGAGATAGACCGAGTCAGGTAAAACATTAACGAAACTATAACATAAAGTTTTAAGAACAAAATCTTTAAAATCAGACAACATATCGTGCTGGAAAAATATTGACCAAATAATAAAATGTACTGCATTCTATGCCTTAAAAGATGCGCAAAAATTCGAAATTTTGAGTAAATTATACAACAACATTAAATGTACAAGTTACACAAAATACAAATATTTTTCCGAACGTTTTTTATCATTGAAAGGATAAATATGCAGTTTATTCTAAAAGCCTAGGTGACCGTTATTTCAAAACACATACTTTCAGTATGATTGAGTACATGAAAAATATCGAAGTTTCTAAAATATAGAGAACCAATCGGACCGGGTGCAGCCGACGAATGTTTTTGCATAAGTTATGATCTGTTGAAATAGAAAACTCATCGACGGACATTGATTGGACCGTAGCGACTCGGACCAATGCCAAATCCATGGTTTTCCACCCTCATCACTTGGGGGAGGCGACTTGTTGCCTACCTTTTCGGGTGAAGCATAGTATAGCGTGATGGTACCAAGCATAGCCCAATAACGACTGCGACACAATGGAAAAAAAATTAATTTAGATAATGGAAACGGCTTTGGAAATCCAATTTCTGTTGTGTTGACTTCATTGCTATTATGGTTACAGTTTAAAACTCATAAGAGCAACGAGAGTGTTCTGGTTTGTTTGCATTACAAATTCAGTCATAGGTAAGAACCTTAAAACTGTATGTGGTTGAGAAAATTGTGTTCCCGTGAATGTTCTACAAACATGATAAGTAAATAGAAGCTTTTGAGAAAATTTCTCTGGCTTCTAAATCAGTTCCACAACTCCTTTGCGCCCACAAAGCACAACCGAATCGCTCCAAAGCTACAAACCTTCAAATGGTTCGAAGGTCAAGATCCTCAGAACTCTCCTCATTATCGCATTTCCCGTGATCCAAGGCGGGATCGTCCGACTCAGCTTCACCTCGAAATCTTCCAACCAGTCGTAAATTACCTCCGGTCCATTAGCAGTTTCCTTCGATTTGAGACTGCTTTAGAAGAAAACCGAAGAGCCGATGGAACCTCGAGGAGAGAACCACAAATTCGTTTATCCAGCATTCATGGAAATCTCGGTGGGGCACGGCTTCTGGACGAAGCAGACAACCAATTTCTAATCATCTCACCAAACCACACAGTCAGTGGAGTTTGTTTGTAGAATAAAGGAGCGAATTTCATCCGATTTGTTACTCCGGCAAAGCTGATCTAACTTTTCCATATCTTGTTACTGGCTGGTTCGAGTTTAGCTAGACCAGTTCACCCACCCCGCCCCCCACACTTTGGAGCGGGTGAGAATTTAAGAAGGAAAAGTTTTCTCAACAAAACCGGTTTTTAACGAACGTGCTTTTTTCATTCTTACGATCTTGTAGACTGTGTGCTGCGTTCGGACTTGGTACTCGAAGGTGGCCGAGAGTTTGTGTGCATTAATTGATTTTTTTCATTTCTTGCTGCAGACCGCCGTAGCTAATCATTTGAGCAATGTAAATTGCTTCGATGTGCCGCAGAGGGGGGAAAGTTTGCACTCGTTTGATCTGTATACATGCTTTTTATTGCTTAAAATGGGTAGCTTCCAGCAGCAGATGGTAACTGCAAAACGAGCAGTGCAAAATTCATGTGAAATCAAAAGTTGAACTGAATTGGAATCTGTTGTTCGAATAAACAGATTTTTTTGTGGAATTAAATACATATGAACAATTTCTCCTCATTGGTTTCCCTGATTTATGAAGAAACCACAAATCTCTCACTTTTAACCCGTACAGCCTAAGTCAAAGAAAAAAAAAACTAAAGCTCTCATCGCTCATAGAATACTCAAAGGATTTCAATTATTTTTGTCAGTACACTCGTACACATATCTAGTTTCTGAAAGTGGCCAAAGAATCTCGGGATTGCCCTTGTGGCCAATGTTATTCCGTTGGGTCACTGGGTCAGGACTGGTTAAAAGAATGCTGGGATTTTGTGCCCCTGTAGTAAGGCAAATTTCAAGTCACACATAGTTCCCGGAATCGGTTATAATGGGGCCACTATAACTCTTCATTTTAAATTATTTATTCAAATTAAAATGATTACCATGGCAAATAAATAAAAATAACGATACATCTGGGCGAGATAGCCGTAGCGGTAAACGCGCAGCTATTCAGCATGACCATGCTGAGGGTCGTGGGTTCGAATCCCACTAGTCGAGGATCTTTTCGTAAAGGAAATTTTCTCGATTCCCAGGGCATAGAGTATCTTCGTACCTGCCACACGATATACACATGCAAAAATGGTCGAAAATGGGAAGTGCTCATAAGAACACTAATCTGAGAAGCAGGCTTTGTCTCAGTTGGGACGTAATGCCAGAAAGAAGAAGAACGATACATCTGAAAAACAAATCTTTTTACCCGACTTGACCCAGTGATCCACCTGAATACATCCAGTCATAGAAATATTCCCGAGTTCTTTTGGCCACTTTAAGAAACAAGATATGTCTACGAGTAAAGAGTAGAACCATCGGTTTTGGCCATACGCCAGTCGTAGCCGTAGTGGATTATACACCGTTTTATAAAGCCAATCAACATGAAACCTCTTAGTGTTCAGTAGATCACATTCACATGATAGAGCCACAATTATTTACTCGTCCGTATTGTTTCAAAACATAGGAAAAACGATTATTTTCTTTATAATTTTTACCCTCATTCACTTAATGGGACCAGGATACTCCTAATTCGGCCACTCCCATAAGAAATCAATGTGATCGGCTAATTTAGAAACCGAAGCTAAATCTCTGGCAGAAACTGGATCGAGTGACCTATACTGACCAACGACACTTTCCAAGCAAAACAAAAATGGTTTCAGCTCAGCTCCGATATTTTTCATACATAATAGAATAGCTAAGTTGAGTCCAATAACTCAATTTTGGCTAAATTTCCAAGGTTCCCACCAGGGAATTTGACTTTAATTCCATTAAAAAAAAATTACGCGAATTTGGGTTAGAATTTTTCCAAATCTAGCTTATTGGGCCAAAGTATCCCTACTGCGTAGAGATCTCTTTATTTTTGACAACATTCGTGAGGAAGAAAGAAAAAACGAGAGATTTTGTATTAAAAGTGTAATCGATTTACTGAATAAACTCAAAATTTATGTAACAATGTTTCTCCGTGTATGTTTTGAATACGTCATCCCACAATTATGAATCAAGTTAGGTTCATTTTTCAGAACAAAATATGATCAAACATTGATGTGACCCTGCACAAGTACCTCCCTGGTACTGCCGAATATAGTTGTTTTCGGGAATACACATCAAAGTTCGCGGTTGTTTACGAAAAAGTGTGGATTTCTATAGAAATTTCAAACGCTGTCCATCCCTCAGATGTCGATCAGTATGAGAGGATGATAATTATTATGTATCAAATTGGCTCATATAAGGCGAATCTCTCCCTTTCCAGCAGCAAGATCAAATGGGAGTTTTCGTTTGTTGTTTTCATACAGAAACGGATTGCGTTTTAAAACAATCTATATGCGTCATATGCGTGCGTATGCAGGAGAGATAAAGGTGATTAAACGTCAGATAGCCTTATTACGAATTAGAACCCTATAACAGCAATATATCTGCAATGGAAATGTTTTGGGCGTTTCTTACAGAATGGTCTTATCTTTGATTCAAAACTGTGGTACCGTGTACCACCGCTAATTTGAACGGTACTTCATGCAAACCATCGGGGTTCATTTTTAATTTGAACATCTAGTCACCCTTGAACTGTGTTTCTGGTTACCTCTTTCACTGTTTTGTTTTGATTCTGCATTCCGTTCCATAGTGTTCCATTACACTCTACTCCGTTCCAGAAGCTCAATGACGTTTGAACCATTTTTAATCGGAACGATATGCAAATTAGTGGGGTACAAATTAAAAAGTGTTCAGATTAAATGTTTGAACCATCAGGGGGAACCCGGTATGGTTTTGAACTGAGAGAGACTCACGAAGAGTAAAAATCTCAACGTCATATGCAGCCCAGATTCCGCTGCCACGAAACGTCAAATGCAGCTGGTCGTTTTTGTGGATGAAAAAAGTAAAAAAATCAAAATAAACTAATATTAAAAACCTCAGTTAGTGGAGCAGTTTTTAAAAAGATGCTGATAAATCTAAACACAAGACTAGTTATTTCCAATGTCTGCTACGTTTGCTGGCATGAAACTTCACTCAAAAGGCTATTTATGCTTCGGTGTGATGCAAATTCAATTTTTTTTTTGCTGAAATGCTCATGTGAGAATTTAAACGGCTTGCGCATGATTGATAGACACAGAGCGTAATAAGAAACAATCTCAGGAAATAGAAAAATAAGACCGTCTTCGCAAGTCTTATCTCAGATTTTGATGCCCCACTGTTATGCTGTACAGATTCATGATTCACGTCAATGAAACATATTTTGCTTAAGGCGAAGTAGGCCGTCATTGAAATTTGTACGCGTCGTTGATGATTGTTGCTAATTCATCTCACGATTTCGAATTAAAGAAAATCAATTGGTTCTGCACTGACACATCTGAAAAAGTATCAGCATACTTTATGCATGTTAGCGCGTCCAGTGATACTTTTTCAAGTCAATGTAAACTATCAAGACTGAGTTTTATCACTTTGAAATGCAAGTTGAAAAGTCATCATTGTTGCCAAAACGAATGACGGGCTACTTAGCCTTAATAGCAACTCTATTTGATAAAATATTCGTCTTTTAATTCAACATTGATCCATATTTGTGTGCCACAGTTATAGAGTGGGGTGATTATACCAACTGTAACGCTTTAATAACGAAACATGAGGCTGAGAATTAGGGTACGGTAAACAATTTCTATTCATTCTGTGGTGGAAAGATTGTTCTGAAGACTTCACCACAAAATTATCGAAAGATTCCTCTACAGATTACTTTAAGAACTCTTGAAATTTGTCCGCCGAAAATGTCAGCAAAAAATCACAAAAATTCTTTCCTCAACTTCTGATAAAGATTTTGTCTACAAAATAATTCAGAAGGTTGGTATTTGAATCATTTTTATGAGTTTTTATAGGATTTCCTTCAAAATTTGCATAAGACAATTATAAATTATTTTCTTATGACAAGCATATGCAAGAAACGCGATGTGATGTCATCTCCGTTCATCAATGGTTCCCAGGTTTTGGTGATGAACATTCCAAAAGGTGTATATGATTCTCGACTCATGACCCTGAGTATGGATTTAATGATTACCTGTGCCCAAGCATTGCAGAAATTGTTTTTATTTGATTTTGAAACACAGCCAAGGCAAGCATAGAACCAACATCCCATCTTTATCGGTCCATGATCGACAATGTTTCGCAATATGTAACATAATATGATTCCCTCAAAAAGCTCTCCAAATATTCAAAATTTTAGATGTCAAATGGTATTTTTTTATTTACGACTATTTTTGTATTTACAAGGAACCTTTCAAAGTTTGTAAATGTGTAAGGTCATGCATAACAATTTTCAAAATTCTATCGTTGAAAAAGCCAGAATATTTGTGTACAAAACATTCTCCTATGCGTTCCGATAGAAATAGAAGCCTTTCAATTCCTCAACATCGTTATGCATATTACACTCAATCTTTGTTAACAAGAGGTATTGTCTTCTGGAACCACTTGCCACTAACTAATGAAACAAATGTCTAAATTGTGAATTTCAAAAGGGACCTAAAACAGTTGTTGGCAGTATAATTCAGGGATTTGATGAAGTATAGTTTGAATTAACATTGAAAATTAAATATTTATATATCTTTGGCGTATTATTTTCTTATCAAGTGAAATGATTTAAAGGCTTTTAGCCTTATATTACATGAATTCACAAATAAATAAATAAATAAATAAATAAATAAATAAATAAATAAATAAATAAATAATGAATAAATAAATAAATAAATAAATAAATAAATAAATAAATAAATAAATAAACAAATAAATAAATAAATAAAAAAATAAATAAATAAATAAATAAATAAATAAATAAATAAATAAATAAATAAATAAATAAATAAATAAATAAATAAATAAATAAATGAATAAATAAATAAATAAATAAATATAAAAAATAAAATAAATAAATAAATAACCGAAATTATTGACAAAGTGTACAGGATACAAAGTCTAGTTGAATCAAATGATGTAGTACTACAGTCGGTTTTCATTTATTGGTTGTTATGAGTTCAAACATCTTTTCAGATTCAGATTCAATGGCTGAAATAATTCAATAAATCAGATGATTTTATCAAAATTAGAAATATTTTAAAACAAATTTTAAAATACTGATTAATTTACCCTTGTTCTACGGTACTCATCATCTTAACATAACTTTGTAACTAATTCGTTGCATACTTCTAGACATTTAATCATTGGTCAATGAATCAATAATCAATGATTGATCATTCGAATTTGGTAAAAGTCAAAACTATGTACTAAACGCCTTCAATCATGCAGTTAATAGGAAAGCCATTGGAAAATAATACCGTAAACCAGGGTTACAAATTTTTAAAACAAGTGCTGACACTCATCACTCGTACAGTCAAAGTTGGTTATAACTTATAACGACAACTTTTATAGCGACAAAAGCTCTCTACAGCGACATTTTTGGATCCCTTGAAAAGAATTTCAATATTTACGCATTCTTTTTAACGACTTTTCTCCATTACGACGGTCCCTTTCGATGTCGCTATAACAAGCTTCGACTGTATTTTGTTTTCTGAAAGATATAGGCATGTATAAAATAATGTTTTATCATATTTTTTTTTATTTTGCTTATATGGGGTAACATTGATCACTCAAGTAAACAATGATCGGTATTATTGAAATTTACGTTACATACTAGATCGTGGCCCATGAAGCCAAATATAAAGGCCAAACTCTTTTAAGTCATTTACTTTTTAAGTTACTTAAAAAATAAAAACACCTTGAACCCACCAATGCCCTTACAAAACTCTGCATTCTTCATGCATCAATGTTGATGAATTGAAAAATCTTATGAAAATTTTGGCAAAAGAATCGTTTTTGGTGATGCCATTATTAGTAAAACACATTTTCCTTGCTTAAATCATTTGCAGAACTCATGTGAGACAAGAAGTGATTCGAATGTCTTACTAGCGGGGACATTCCTATCAATGTTACCCCGCTGATAAATGTTACCCCGGTTTACGGTACTTTATGAAAGTTAAAATTTAAACCCCCCAAACATGCGTTATTTCTAATCCATAAAATCTTGAATATTGGATAATTCAAAGCTTTACTAAAAAGCTTATCGGCAAGATCGGGATCAGAATTGTGGAATTATATGATAACATAGGGATGGTACACAAATCATGTCACGCTAAATTTCGACCCCCTCCCTCCCTTTATCACGTTTTTTGTATGAGTTCTTCGAAAATTTTGTAAGGCTTGTCACGCTTGGCTTGACCCCCCCCCCTTGGAGCGTGACGTAATTTGTGCATGACCCCAAATACGTACAATTTTTCAGCTTTTTACCTGAGCTGTTTTACTCTGCATCAATGTTGCTTCGTAAAGAAAACTGGTGAGATAATACGCATTTAAGAAATGATAACATTTTTGAAAAGATTGTAGTAAAACTAAGCACCCATCTATGCCCATCAACTGATATTTGAGTCCCAAAACAAAATAACCCAAATTAAGCACCTCAACAATATTGATTTTAAATGTATTGGGTAATACATTGAAGACAGTTGTAAATCCAGTTGCTGTTCATAAACATTCCAAGCCTCTGCACAAGACTCACACAAGTTGGGCATAGTTGTATGTTGGTTGTTTTGCTTTTTTGCTGACATCAGACTTCGTCGTTGCAGTGCTCCCCGCCCGTACCGAGTCGTGTACGTATCGTACAATCAATATTCGTAATTATTTACCTGCCTCTCCGCTTGGTGCGCGGTTCTCGTTGCTTAGTCCTTCCACGTATACACCCTCCGCCACTTCCTTGCACCGGAGCAAATTGTGGTACCGTGAAGCTCACGCGATTGCAAAGACGACCTCCAATGCGGAGCACGAACAAGAACAGCCAAAATCCAAATTTCCTCTCCGGTTCACGACGACGACAACACAACAGGTCAACGACGACGGTTGAGACGCTTGCAAACACAATTTTCAAACGTTTGTCTTCCGGTCACCGGAAGTTGGTTCCATCCCATAGGTACACACAAGCTTCGACTTCGGTGGAAAATTGTTTTAATTCGCTTGATGCTTCACATCAATCGATAAACATCAACCTTGGTCAGTATCCTACATGCAGCTGATTACGTTAACGAGAAATTATTCTACACCAGTACTCAGAAGCTATAGCAGAAACCTTCATTCATACCCCACTGGGGAGTGTTGCACAATCTGCTCGAATCGCACTTCAATCGATCAGTGGGAATTCCAATGCCAGCAGCTCAACACACAGATCTACGCGAGACGCACAACACATCACTCAACACAGCGAACAGTCCTTGAAGCAAGTCAGCCAAATCTGTCCCCAACGCGCAAACTGAAAGGGGGAGTATCGCAATAACAACAATCCAGACGAGGTACATCAACACCTTAGTCGTCCCACGCAAAACAAACTCTGCTAAATCCCAAGAACGAGCACACAAGCGAAAACTTCGAGAATGGACAAAGAGGGCAGACCGAAAACACACACGCGATCGCGAAAAACCTGAAACCTTGGGTCCTCTGGACAAAACAAAAAAGACACGCACGCCTCGACTGCTTCCCGTGAGCTCCGGAACGCCGCGTGTAACGGTCGAACTTCGAACAACTGACTGACGATGGCCCGAACGCCAACTAGTTGCCTACCCTTCATCTACACGGTGCTGTGCTGGGTCTTCACGGACCACCACAAGCCGTGTTCAGTGTTCATCGCCATGTTCATGTACCAAAATATCCAACAGCCGCCTCTGTCCGAAGGCACCAATACCAATCGAAAAGGCAAGCGAGCGAGCATGGTTAGCAGCAGTAATTCGTGTGTATACGAATGCCGTTCAACTGGTTTTTCTGTTTGTTTGATTGCGGTGTTACGGAGCGAGACATGAAGAAAATACTGGTTGACCCTTTGAGTACCGATGTAACCATTTTACATTTTTTTAGCATTTTGTAAGACAACAGAAACAATAATCAATAAATACCAACATAGCCTCAACAGAACAAATATCACGATGTTTTTAATTTTCTAAGAATCAAATTAAATTCTCAGCAAAAAAAATTCCAAGGAACTAAACAATCGAAGATCTCATTTGAAACTTTAAAAACGTTTACTGTGTCAATTGACATCTATAAGGACTGTATCAAAAATAAACCAACAACATTCGAGATACTTGTTCTCAAAGCTTAATACATTTTCTGTAGCGAAATTTCTGGAACATCGTCAATATTATATATTGTTCAAGATAGGGCAATGAATGCCTTTAAACGATTTGTAGTAATAAAAATGGATTATAATTTGCCAAATCTGCCCATTACAAATGTGATTTTTGAAACATATTTGGAGAATTCAATGATACATTCTAAACAAGAATTCAAACGGAAACAAATTGAAAAAAAAATATACCTATGTGAGATACTTTATAAACTACTAAAAACAAGATTAAATAATTCCAAAAGAAGCTTCCAGAAATCGCATTATTTAAAAAAATGCGAATATCTGAAAAACTTTATTTATTATTTGAAGATCTAACTAAAACAGTTTAAATTTTCTTGTTTGCTCATTTTTTACACTCAATGCTTAAAAATATGTTGAAAATCATTTCCAATTGAAAGCATAGTTTTTTCTCCTGTTTATCGATCTTTATTGGTATAACGTGGATCTATGGAGTAGCTAAAAGAGAATATGTTAAAAATTACATTTTCTTTCATTTTTGTTTTTGATCTAACATGCGGATAAAATTTCTTTAGATAAAATTAGTTTTGACATGTGATTTGAAACATGTTTAATGTATTTAACAATTTATTGATGAAAAAGTCAGCCATCTTGGCACATTTTTTGCACTTTTCATTTCAAATTTGAACAAAATGTGATTTTTGAAATATTTTTGTGCAATTCAATGATAAATTCAAGATAGAAACTGAAAATTTTTAAATAATGTCGATTATGTGGGAAATCATTTTTACTTTATAAACTACTAAAAAAAACAAAAAAAAGGCTTCTAAAAAACTTATTATTCAAAAACAAAGGTGGGTTTCGAAACTCACACTAATATGATTTACTTTTCAAAATCTACTATAAACATCTAAATCAGTTTAAGATTTCGTTTTTAATATGGATCGTTTCTAATTTCAAAAAACATGTTTTTTCCAATTTAGCGATCGTTATTGGTATAAACGTGAATTTATGGAGTAGCTTGAAGAGAAGTATACTGAAAATGACACTTTTTTCAATTTTTGTTAATTATCTAACATGCGATACAATGAGAAGTGTTTCATCCTTGGGACGCGTCGCTTGATTCCACGGGGACGGGTGATTTGAGCAGTATCAATCTCTGTAAGATTCTGAACACAGATTTTGATAGGTATTTTTACGATGAAGAACATTGTTGAAGACCGTGAAGCTTGTGAAAAAATGTTCTTGTGATTCTGATAGTTTAAACTGGTTTATGGACAAAAGGTCGAAAGACAAAACGTCGAAAGGACAAAAAGTCGAAAGACAAAAGGTCGAAAGGACAAAAGGTCGAAAGTGATTTGTTTGGAGGAAAATTTTTCCTTCTTTGAAAAAAGATTTTCGACCTTTTGTCCCTTCTTTTTTGTTCTTCGACCTTTTGTCCTTTCGACCTTTTGTCTTTCGACCTTCTGTCCTTTCGACTTTTTGTCTTTCGACCTTTTGTCATAGATTCAAAACTCAGTCCTGTCGCTGTTGTACAGAAAGTATGCTGATACTTTTTCAGTTGCATCAGTGCAATACCAACCGATTTTCATCAACTCGAAACTGTTACTTGGTTTAGCAACAATCATCAACGACGCGTACAAATTTCAAACAGGGCCTATTCCAAAACACAAATCAGTTTTTGGTCTTACTTTTTTGTTTACAGTTCTACGTGAATGTGGTCTTCAGAAGAGTTGGTGATATCACGGTGTCTCTGGTAGAACAACATTAATATAAAAAAAATCAGTATCGCTCAAACATCTACCAAATGAAAGCTTAGGCTTTCCCCATTCATTTGAGACCGATTTGGAAATGTTCTATCGGGGGGTCCTGAACATTTTTTTTTCAAAACAGTACGATGTTGTTTTTTGCATTACTGATTTCTTAATTATGGTCCACACAGTCATTTTCTTTCATGCTTATCTAGGTAGCCATGAGAAATTTTGCTACGAATAGTTAACCAACAAATAAAAAGGACTTAGCATTAAACCTTTTTTTAATCCAATTATTTAATCCATGTAAATACGGTCAATACGGTTTACAAATGCTCACTATTGTACATTACTACAGCTCGAAGAAGCTGTAGATCATATCCTTCGGAGTTTTCCGAAACCTTAACATGATTCCAAGCAACTTGAAAATCGAAATGCACGGTTTCACTGGCTTGTTCCCCGTATTTGCTTAAACCACTTCCTGTGATTTTACAAAACTCCGGGATATGATAGCGCAATATATGGAACTTCGAGCTATTGGGTAAGTCTGCTTCAATCCATATTTTCGAAAAGTTCTCAACCTTCCCTATAAAATCATCAGCCAAAATCTTTTGAAAACAACTTTTATGTACCTGATCAAATTGATCAAGCGCCTGAAATAAATTTTTCATTGAAAAGAGATAATTTAGAGAATAGTACGATAACTTACAGTTGCTAGCAAACTTAGATCCTCATTCACTTCCAAAACATGCCGATTTTTCAATAGCTCCTGACAGTTTCGGCCGGCGAATCCATATTTTCTGTGGCGTTGGCAACTGCTGAACCCCACCTGTGATAAACGAATTATTTTAAGGTTATTTTTATGAATCACACAATCCAAATGCTGATCCTCACCCATTCCTTGACAGTATTTAGATCAATAGAATCTACTTTTTTGTAGATAGTATTAACAACTCCTAGCGTTATATGCAAGGACGGTGGTGGGCAAAGATTAAGTATTTGTACGTCGGGTGATCCATTGAGCAGTGGCTCGTCAATACAATTGAAGAACTGCTTCGCCAGTTTATGGTCCGAGCCGAGACTTTTCATTTCGCGGACATCTCGCGGATGTGACCAAGTGTTCGTGGATGACCAGCTACATTGAATAGATCGTTTTTTTTTTTTGCGCGGTACAGATAATCGATAATCGACAGGGTAACCCCTCCTCCTCTATCGACACCAATCTTGCAGAAAGAACTGCCCAGGTCAACCCCCCCTTTTGCGGATTCGCCAGCGCGAGCAGTCTGGATGATGCTGTTGCGTTGCGTTGTAGCACTCGTGCAAATATGACGCATGCTTTCGTGCTTCTCTGAGTAGCAGATCGAACACAAGTTCAATTGGCACTTCCTTTTTGCATTATCGGTAGTACTGGGTCTACCACGTTTTCCCTTTAGTTTTGGTGAGCATTACATATTTCACACAAATAAATGCTATTGCTTCGAGTGAAATGTTTTAAATTGTATTTATATTTGTACAGTGCTATTTTCAAAGGTATATTTTGGTTATTGCACAAATATACTTCAAACGTGCAAGCTCGACATATTTTTGTAGGATAATACCAAGCTTTAATCCTGATGTCGTGGAGAATGTGCTGTTCAATAATATCAACCACTTTTGCTGATAACAGTTGCAGACACTGCTTCTTCAAACACAGTACGCAAACCTTCGAACGATTATCTTCATGGCTTTTCGGTTACATGTTTCAGGTCTCCTGACAGAGTTTAATTTGAATATATATTTATAAATATATGCAAAAATGTGATACATTTATTTCAATTATTAACAGACATACCTCTAATCAGCAAACCAAAATGTTGACACAAGCAATTAAAGTATAAACTTATCACGCGACACAAGCTCCAATTCTTCACCATAAGACCTTAGAACGCGACCACTCAAGCAACACTGCCAAAACAAACACAAATTTGTATCATGTAAATATTTGTCATTTCCTTCTACGATCCGATTGAGTTGTCATCATATGGCAAAAGCGATTCGTAGTATTATACTATTGTTGAATGAAGATCATATATGATACCTACCTCTTATTAAAATGAAAAAAAAAAAATGTTCAGGACCCCCCGATAGAATATTTTCAAACCAGTCTCAAATGAAAGGGGGAAGCCTAAGCTTTCATTTGGTGGGTGTTTTAGCGATACTGATTTTTTTATATTAATGTTTTCTACCAGAGACACCGTGATATATATTTTTGCTGAACATTGCAAATTGGAAACATTAGCGGACATAATAAATTTGGCCGCCATATTGGATTGTATCAGAAAAAAAACTGAATTTTCATGGCGTTCACAATCACCGATTTTATTTCATTGGAAATATGAAAAAATCAGAGGTGTATGTTTTTTTTTTCTTTTATCAAAAGTTATGAGCGATTTTGTAAAACATTTCTTATCGCACTGCTACAATTTGTGGTCAAAAATGGTGCTATTGTGATTTACGCTCACTGTGATGTATTTGAATTGTTAAAAGTTACTCTACAATATTTTACATGAGATACTATAAACCAGGCCTGCCCAACCTTTTTGGCTTCTTTAAGACATAAATGGTTGGTGCGTTTGCAAGAATAGCCCGATATGAACGAAATTAGTCTCAAATGAAAGCTTGGTAGTATATTTGTCTAATCCATGCTACAAATTTAAAATTTATATCAACCACTTTGCTACCGATGCAATGAAGTTCGAAAAATGACTGATTTTTATCTTTGCTTGAATCGCTAGCGAAGAGTTTGATATAACTTTAAAATTTTCAGCATGGATTAGACAGATATACTACAAAGCTTTCATTTGAAACCAATTTTGTTCATATTGGTCTGTTCTTGCGAACGCACCAACCAATTATGTCGAAAAAGAGCCAAAAAGGCTGGGCAGGCTTGCTATAAACATTGGTGCTAGGGCTCTTCCAAAAATGACGTCCTTATTGGGAGGGGGGTTATTGAATTACTCACAACATTTCACGCTGAAAATTGGATCGATTGGTCTAAAAGTCTAAAATTGAAGGTTGGTGTAATATCAGCGAGGGAATTTCACAAGCATCCTCAAAACTTTATGTTGAATTTTTCTTGATATTACATGGCAATCCAGAAAATTTGTTTTAAGATCAAAAGTTTGTTCTTTTATAAAGTTTAATAGTGGATACAGAATTTTAATTGTTAATTCCTTAATGTATATTTTGAAAGTTTTGTTTTGTACCTAGATTGAGTCTTAGAAACTTAACTTCATCTAACCAATTAATTAAAACCCCTTCCATCGTGACCTGTGTATTTTGTTTGAAACCTACAAAATAAAGAGCCATTTTGAAGCATTTCAAGAAAACTTTAGTTTTGGAATGATCTACGAAAAAATATCTATACTTTTTTGAAATCAACTACAGATGACACGCAGGCTTCGTCGTTTGGCGGAAACCCCTGTGACATCCACAAACAAACAAACAATTTTTGACATCCCTGAAATAACTCAGGTAAGTTAAAAATTGTATTTTTTCACTTACTTTTAAATAACAGTAATAACCTAACTTGAATTCGAGATATGGGATGAATATTTTGAAATCTAAAATAATAAATAAAAATTATGTCCGATGAATAGCGCAAATGTTAGAATTTGGTACTTTAAAGGTTCTATCGCAACCTTTCTCATGCAACTGTGTAACGTATGCAACGAAATGAACCGAATTGCTATTGAATTTTCATTCATCTACTGCTCTACACAAAGCACAGCACTTCATTCTCAACTACCTACGAAAAACAGGTTCATTCATTTGCATACTTTGCCACCAACTCGATACAACAAACCATACATTCAGATCAATCGATCCGCATTAGTTGTATGACACAACTCAAGCAATGCTGCCACCGACCACCGACCTCAGTTGTGTTGGTTCAGTTTTTCTATGTTTCTATGCGCTGCATGTTTTCCAACCAATCCCCTGCACACTAATCCGAGCATAAGTTATGCACTATCACGCGCCCATGGCCCATGTAAACAACTCGAAGAAAGAAGGTAGCTACAGCGTTTTTGTAACGATAATTCCCACAGTCGGTTCGGTCGTTTCGGTTTGGTTTATAAACGTGCGTCACGATTACACCAATACGGCGAGCAATCGAAAAATGCATTCGCGCTAGAAAGAGATGGCAGACTCGATACAAAAAAAATGATACAAAATTGCGATCGCGGATTTGAATAGTGTTGGTAGTTGGTCCCTATGCATCAACGCGTATTTTGTATTTTATGAGTAGTGCAAATTAAGTTGTACAGGGAATCTTTAATTATGAAAACCTACTAATAAAAAATACAACATTCATGCTCTCCGGCAACTTTACATATTGTATGAATTGTATTGGAATCGAAAACAAATAAATAAATTTGCATAAATTTTGCTAGTTGAAGATTTTTTTATTAATTTTGACCCAAAAATGACAAAAATAAACATCACTTATGTCCAATTCTACATTCCTAAATATTATTATTACAAACTTGTGCTCCTTTCAAAGATTGGAAAACACTGATAAAAAATGTTATAGAATCTGAATAGCAACAATATACTATTTTATTAGGCCTCAAAAAATAAAAGAAAGAAATGATTTTTTTCAGTTTATTAATATTATTTTTACAATATAAAAAATTCGTTAATTATGTGTAAAAAAAAAAATGGAAAAAAATCTTATTAAATTTATACCAAAATAATTGAATTTCTAGAAATGTTCAGGTGAGCCATACCTCAAGTTTTCAGAAGAGCACAAATCTACTCTCTTAAAAAATATGAATTTTACTGGCAACTTAATCGATGGAGCACTTAAATATTTCATGATTCAATCCTCAATATGACATAATTTTCTGTTTCTTTGGATGTATCATAATGCCACGATTCTCAAGCATAATAATACATTTAATTAGCAATGAAAAAACAGCGCATCGTGCAATAAAGCGTTAATGAAGTGTAAGAATGTCGCGAGACTTAAATTCGAGTTTCAAAAGATTTAAAATTACATGATTTTGCACATTGTCCGAACAGGCACACGACCGCTGCTGCAGCGGGCGCTGACAGTTGAGTTCAATTTTTCACAGAAAATATGCAAAGCGAAATAAGATCCACCGGAAAGTCGTGTTTTACATAATTTGCTCGTGAATTGTAGATAGACTTATTGTTCATTTGGACCTGCCGTTCAGTTTGATTTCCCAAAATCTAAATTACTATCGGTGCGCGAGTGATTTTCTTCCAAAACTCCAGTTAAACCGTTGCGGTGTCAGGAGAATATTATGGTTAGGGTTAACATATTTGAACTCACCGGAAAGAGTACATTTTTTCAACTCTGTAAAAGAGTACTAAAGAGTACAACAAATTATTGAAATCGCACTTTTTACTGATATTTTGTCTTAATTTACTTGTTTTGACCAATTTTAATCCATTTTTTTTACCAAAAGTCTTTGATTGCATTAATCTTATTGACGATTAAAAATCACACATCTTCTACCTAATACAAACATAAATTGACAGATTCATAATCAAATTCATTATTTTTTTCATTTTAATCACTGTTAAGTTTGCCTGGGAGGCATGATTCCTATGTTTTCATTATACATTTCAATAATATGCTTGCTTACCAAACTTTGCATTATAATTCTAAGTGAATCGATTTATGCATATTCATTATCAAAAATCGATTTATGCATTATCGAATATTGTGATCCAACAAAAATTTTAAGAAAGAATGTTTCGAATCTTTAACAATGTATGTTTTTAAAGGAAAACAGAAGAACTAAGAATAACAAATTTTTAAACCTTGAGTATGAATAGAATCTCAAGCTTTAACTTTGTTTTAAGGTGAAACAGTTCGGAATCAAACTTCTACGATTGCACTACAGCTTTAAAGGCACTAATCTCACGAAGAAATCTTCCAACAAAAGTGCACTTTTATTTTGCCACAAGTAGAAAGCTTAAAAAAGGAAGATCAAAAACATTTGCCAAACATTTCCTCAGTTTAGTGCTTTTGCAAAAGTGAGTAGGGGCAAAAGTCGGCCATTGTGATGGCCATCTTTGGATTCCGATATGTTTCACCATAAGTGTTGTGAAGAGAGCAACGATAAAGAGAAATCGATCATTGCAAGAAAGCCCTTAAGAAAAATCAATATCGAATTGTTAGAACATTGTAAAAGATTGAGTTTGGTTGGTTTTATTGTTTATTTTCGTTGTATTCCTGCAGTATTGTTGAACCACTGAATCTCCAAGACGACGTATCTGTAAAAAGTGCTTGAACTTTAAAATCTTAAACATAAGTTGTTGTAAATTGACCATAATAACTTCGATAATATTTGTTTATGAATAGTTTCACCATTATCTTTTTTACATATTTAACAAGATAACTGAGCGTAGAAAAATTTTGTAATCAATTATACCAATTCGATTTAGCTAATATTTGTTTGCTGTATGTTGTTTCAGCTGTTCCCATGGGAAAGAGTTTAATTTGTTTTTTTTTTCAAAAGATTTTTTGATTTGTTCAACAGTCGTCAGTGATATCTAGAAAAGAGTACAATTGACCCGTTTAGTAAAAAAGAACAGTACACAAAGTTTTAAGGTAAAAAAGAGTACGTCTGGTAACCCTAATTATGGTTGGATTTGGAGCGCGAACAGAATTAGTGGAAGATACATTTGCAGCAAAGTTTTTCAACCATATTTTAGTGAATCTGTGCAACGTGAAAAAGCCAGCTTTAAATTTGTCCAGCTGTCAAATACAATTATGGAACAAAATTGTTTGCAAATAAAATGAAATTTAATGTTTGAAGACTACAGACTACAGACATGCATTCCGTGTACGAGTAACGTAAGAAGCAAATTCTACACGATGGATTCGCTTTAGATGGTGTGAAGTGATATTCAGTGGCTGTTCAGTGCAATAAAATCCAGTGCGTTTATCGACTAAATTATGTGACAACAAAACCTCTAGAGAGAATACACGTCGTGATGAAAAGTATGTTTAAAACTTACTTTTACGTCACGGCGTGTATTTTTTTTTTCAGTGTCATGTAATTTTAAGATCGGACGTAAAATAACGTCAAAAGATTCGCTTCTTTTATGTGCATCTTACTGAACCTAATTTTACATGATATTTTCCAAGAGTGAGAAAACCAAACAGCCTTCTTCTTCTTATTGGCATTAATGGCCTCACTGGGACAGAGCCTGCTTCTCAGCTTAGTGTTCTTATGAGCACTTTCACAGTTAAATCTTCTATATCACTGTCTGTGCCAAAGTTGCCATTTTCGCATTCGTGTATCGTGTGACAGATACGATTATACTTTATGCCCGGGAAGTCAAGGAAATTTCTATTACGATAAGATCCTGGACTGACTGGGAATCGAACTCAGACACCTTCAGCATGGCTTTGCTTTGTAGCCGCGGACTCTAATAACTCGGCTTAGGAATGCCACTAAACCAAACAGAAAATGTGATCAACTGGTTACTCGCTGGCGGTGACCAATCGATCAGCTTTTCAGAATGAACGGCTGCCTGATTTTCCAGATTTGTGCTATTAAAAATTTGAGGTCGAATTTGGTTGTATACATGAGACGTCACTCCTATCGTACCATATACTCTTCCAGACCACTAGATCATTTTTTTAAATTGTTCGAGATGGATAAGAATGACGTCGTCAAGTAGCTGTCAGTTTTCGGAATATATAACCTCTCAATATAGTACACCGTGAATGTATCATTTTGTATGGGGCATTGCATGACGTTTTATAACAGCCTACTTGATGGAAAGACGAATTTTGCCGGGACCACTAGTTAGGTGGTCGAGCACACAACGACGGGAATGTTGAAACAATTGATTTTTTTGGGGATATAAGCTTCAGGTGTTTAATAAAAAGACTTTCATTGTTAATAAACTATAATATTATTATGGACCGATATGCCGATAAACAAATTCACAATAAAATTATCACGGTCGATATCTTTGTATGTAAAATAACAAACGGCTAAAAAACAAAAAAAACGCAGTTCATAAATGATCATGTGTGTGGCTTATCGGGGAGAAATACACATGATATGGACAAACTATCCATGATTGTGTAATGATTCCCCAATAATATAAGCCATCGATCGATAGAACCTGCTTGATCGCCAAACAGTATTAGGGCGCTTGAAACCTCCTTCCTTTTGGCTGTCTTGGTAGTGTCATTCTCAAAACACACCCAAGCCGTTCCCATAGGGGACGTTAGCCACAAGGAAGTGACGTTTCAAGTAATACTGTTTAATATGGTATGCCCTCTTCAACATCTAATCCAATTTCTCTCGCCGTTCCCTTACGGTACCTATCCATCTAGTATTCATTGCTTTCTTCTCCATGCTCCCTCTTACTTCGAGCAAAATGGACCGATATGCCGATAAACAAATTCACAATTATTATGTAATAATTTATAAATTTTACTTCAACGTTCTATAAATACCATTTTTTAACAGATTTCAACCAAATCGCTGAATTGTCATACTAAAACAAATACTTTTCCGATTGAATTCCACAAAATATTCCACGGTTGAATAATTAAATGTTTATAATTTGCCAATACCACGCTTTTAACAGTAAAATATTATAAAAATTACACTAACAATTGATTGTTCATACAAAACTACATAAAAAAAAAATTTCCAAAAATAGAACAATTGTTCTTTATATTTTGTACCGTAAAACGGGGTATTATTGATCAGCGGGGTAACATTGATTGGTACAGTGGGATTCCGTTTTTGGCTTGCTCCGTTTTTGACATGCTCCATTTTTGACACCCCCCCCCCCCCCCCATTTTGGCAACAAAATGGATCCGTTTTTGACAACATTGAAATTTGTATTGTTTTTCATCCTTGCCGCATTCCAGAGTGCCATCTTCATAAATATTTTCTCAAATAGCACCAACTGATAGGGCTCCCATACGTGCTTATTTAATTTGATATGATCATGTGTCCGCAACGTTACATGAAATCATTATTCTCTGCTAGTATTTCAACGAGAGCCTTTACATCTTTTCTTCACATTCACACTGTGTGACCAGCTTACTTGAATCTACTGGTAGGTGATGAAACAAATAAAAACATTTTTCTTATGATTTGGAACAGTTCGTTTGAGCAAACCACAACCACTGACACAATAGGAATACAAAGTCTATGAGCCACAGAGCTTAAATAATTATTGAATAATAATCATAAATTTATTGTGAAATTACATGCATTGCGTATGTAAAGCATGCCACAATATTAAACACAAATCAAGCAAAAAGTCGTGTCTCTTAACATTTTCTGGAATTTCATCAGTGTTTGTATTTCGATCCGAATAGGCCGATCAAACCATATTCAGAGAGTGTAACAGTTCATCAACCATTACATTTCGTGGCACATTACAATCGAAGAGCCCTATGAATGTTGATATTCAATCTCTCGTTTGGTACGTGGCGAGAGAGCGTTCATATTTTCTGGTAATGTGACTGCACTTTGGGCGATCAGGTGGCAAATAATCGTTCTGATGGGTTTTTCTTGTACATCATTCCATAGTTAACTCTTCTATTAAGTTATTCCTGGAATATCAGGGCACGATCTTTTATATTTTAATTGATACAGTAGGTCAAAGTAAGAGTTTTTAAGAAAAATGGATTATTCAGTGCAAACACAAGGTACACATTGAATACAATATACTGCATAATGGTAATATTTTTTATAGATCTTTATACACTGTCCGAAAGTTTTTTCAAAAAGCTATCTTTGGAAAACAAAATAAAGAAAAAATCGTACTTTAGGTCGAAAAAATGCGGGGAGTGCACTGAAGAAAATATATTTGATTCTTCAGTCATCTCTCCCTAACTCGACATTGAAGGGACCATCGAGTTAGGGAGGTATCGAGTTACAGAACACAAAACCAGTGCAACTGCGATCCAAGGGACAATCGAGTTCGCCATGAAAACCAACTTTTACTATGGTTCTCTAACTCGATATCGAGATACGGAATATCGAGTAAGGGAGATAACTGTATATCGAAATTTTACATATCCCATACTTTTTTGTCCCAAGTTATCCCAGGCTAAAATTTATTTCCAAGGGTACTTTGAGATGTAAACTAAAGGATCATAAAGAAATTTGCTGCACAAATTTGCATTTTTTTTTAATTTAGGGCTTTTTTAAATTTTCCAATACTCTCAACCATTTTCTATTAAAAACAGCTAAAAAATAATTCAGAGAATAACTGAATACCACTAAATAATTCATATCATCATTTCTATGTAAGATCTAACATTTATAATGGTTTGCACAACGTTAATCGCATAAATGGGTTACATGCATTATTAGTAACAAAACTTATTATTTCGCTATAGGTCCTATTCAAAAGTTAGTCTCGAAAATTTGTGTTTGAAAATAAAACCTCAAATTTGTATCACAAAACTCATAAATACGACATGAGATGGAAAAAATACTGCCTTTTTTTCTTTCGTGGCTCGTTATATTCCACGAACGATGAATGTCATGCGTGTAATGTGAATGCAGGCGGATAAATGGGTTAAAATTTTGTCTCGTGTATCAATCGTTCAATTTTCCAAAGCCAGAATTTCATAAAATAAATTACGTCATTCAAGTAAATTTCAGATGTGTAAACATATAAGCTATAACTTTGGTAGTAGCTAGAGAAATGGATGACCCACCGGGTTTTTCTAAACGCCGTTTAATCGAACACAGCCTAAACTACATTGTATTCTCAATAGATCATTGAAGCTTCTGAAGAAAGGTTCTGTATGACGTTCGATTTGGCGAAATCTGGCCATTCCTAGTAAACTTCAGAGATTTCTTAAGCGTCCTTTATTGTTTTTTAGCGGAATATTGTAGATTTCTGGCATTTTAAGTATTTCTGACAAAATCGTGAGGATTCTGAATAGGTTCCCATCGGAATTGGGTATTTCTAAAGGATGTCTTGCAAGTCCTAAAAGACTTTTGAGAGTTTGTGTTGGTAACTTGAAAATTTGCAGTAATGTTGCAGCGGAATCTTGTAATTCTAAGCGATACTTTCAAAATACATATCGAGCTTTTGAGTAGATGTCAATTCTTGTCTAACTTTATAATAAGCAAGATCCGTAGAATTCCAGGCAAGATTCTGTGGACTCCTAGCGAGCTACTTCATAGTCCCAAGAGTCTGTGGATTCTAAACGATCACCTCAAGATTCCATAGGATTCAGCGAGATTCTGAGAGATTCTGTAGATTCCACACGTTTGGTTTATACTAGCTCAATTTTAGACATAATTGAAACTTTTTCTTAAATTAGAGCAATAAGAAGCTTATTTGTGTGTTATACGAAATTATGGCAACTTGTGTATAACATGGCAACAGCCCATTGCAATTTGCCATGTTATAAACGTTGAACAATAATAAGTTCATTTATTTTATAATTGCCTTTTTGGCTTGTACTTGGTTTATCGTCATTGTCGTTAAAAATGAAGCGGTATAGAATGTTTCTATACATTCATTCAAATAATTATGATGACATAAACACATATATAGTATATTTAAATAAATATATACATGCATGCTTCATTGAAGCCGATCGCATTTTGGAAAAATTCACCGCAAATGTTACTGTTATGCAGTAAGGGGCAGTGTGATAGCAATGAAATTTCGATCAGAATTATTTTCTGACTATTCACCCAATATGCGATATAAGCTGTACATAATTTCATCCTCGAATAAGGGATGGTACACAAATTATGTCACGCTAAATTTCGACTTTTTCGACCACCTCCCCCCACCCCCCCTTTTGTCACGTTTTTTGTATGAGTCCTCTGAAAATTTTGTAAGGCTTGTCACGCTTGGCTTGACCCCCTCCCCCCTTGGAGCGTGACGTAATTTGTGCATGACCCCTAAGCATTTTTTAGTTTTTGGTACTTTTTAGTTTTATCCCATACTGCCATAAAATGAACACTTGGTAAGCCATTTACTCAATGCCTACTTTCGTCGAATGTTACAAATATGCAGTTGCAATCTCTGTACATTTCATTTCGTTTCTTTTATACCGTCAAGCTACCATTCACCGTGCATTTAAGAAAAATTTGCACTTCAAAAATGTATATAACTTTTCCAAATAATTTGAAGCGAATAGAATAATAGAATACCACCACGTAGCGTGTAATTGTATAATAATTCAGGGAAAAATCTAAAACTAGTGATGCATAACAAAAATTTATTCAAAAATTATGTTTGAAAATGTCATGTTAAGGTCGCTACGTACCGTTCTATGTCACCATTTACCGTGCACACTAGTGCACCATTCACCGTGCGTATAGTTTTCGTCATGATTCAATTTTGTATCTTGAAGAAACTTTGTTGATGGAGCAACTATTATGTTAGTAGTGTGCGCACTCATTTTTAAGAGTATTCAAATCTTTATTTACAATAAAACCATAAAAATTTAAAAAATTGGCTAAATAATTATTTTTTCATTAAAATTGTTATAAGAGGTTTGACTGTATTGTCCAAACCATCCCATATTCACTCAAAAACTAAATATGAAGTAGTTTAATGACCACATAACAACAAATCTAATATTACCAAATGATTTAATGCCTTTTACACCAATTCACGGTAATAGGAACCATAAATATTGAAAAGGATCCATTCACCGTGTATTTGAGTTTCGACTGAAAAACAATAAAAAAAAATCTAATTTGCATGAAATGCCATTGCTCAAACGATGAAATACATCTTACTTATAGTATCCACAATGAAAACTTGCAGAAATTTTGAAAAATTTCATACTCTATCGTTAAAATGATAAATGTGAATTTTTGGCGTTTCTACTAAGAGTGTTGGAAAATCTCACTATCAAACAGAATACACATGATTTTGACTACATAAACTAGGTTTTTCAAAATGCTATATGACAAAAACTACTTCGTTTCATCAGTTTTATCTTATTTTGCTGACAAAAGAATAATTTGTGAAAATTGTATGAATATTCGGTAGGAATTTGTATATGTGCACGGTGAATGGAGGCCGCACGGTGACTGGTGACTTAACGGTACTGCAGGAGCATCAAAAACTAACTTTTGAGCATCGGATGTATTATGAATTTTGTTGTTAATTATTTTTCAACTCATACAGTTTGAATACCGTTGTAAATTAAGCAAATATATCGTCATACAAGCTGGTAAACTTGCATACAAGTTGACTGAATTCGTTTATTTTCAAAAGCCAATATCTCAAAAACTAGACATTTTTGAAAAGTTGTGTAATTAGCGATATTTTTATGCTGCTACTTTATGCTTAAACTTTCTGCAAAAAAATTGATAACTAACATGAGCTCTGTAAATTATATAAGCAAGGAAATTAAAAATTCACTAAAAAGAAATCGCTTTAGATGACTTTGTTGTCAAAATTTTCATAAATACGAACGGTTCAACAAAATTAACGAATTGCTCCTTATATACATGGGACGATTATGCAAAAAGGTACAATATAAAGAATGCATGATTTTCCATAGGAAATCACTTACATTTAGACGTAATTCAAGCTTCAATGTGTATTTATACTCAATATAACTCGGAAAATAATAAAAAAAATTGTGAAAGCTTAGCCTTCATATTCGGCTTTAGATGCTATGAGTCAAGTTATTAACCTTTACAGTACTGGGTGCCGTAATCAAAGTTTCAAAATTCTTCCCCATCGTTCCAACGATTTTGATAAGTATTATTTTATTATGGCTATAGCGGTCAAGCGACTCATAGGTAAAGGCAGTCTATAGAAGATTTTTGCAAATGATGAATAAGTGGGTAAGCGTCGCAAATATCGTGTTATGGATTAAATAGTGATTCTGACCATTTTTGGACACTGGTTACCAGGTTCCAATAGGACTCCAAATGGCTGATTTTGAAACCTTTTATGCTGTTGTCGTACGATGGCTTGAATTAAATGACTTTTCACATTTAAGTGAATTGACATCAGCTCATGTACTTCCTCTTATTTCTGGCGTTACGTCCCATCAGATCCGAGCCTGCTTCTCAGATTAGTATTTCACGAGCTCTTTCACATTTTTGACCTGAGAACTAAGGACTGTTCACTTTATAAAGTGGACACTTTTTTATGCCATATCTTTTTTAGTTTTTGATAAAATTATAATCGGTTTTCTGTGCATTGTTTAACTAATATTTTACAATGTTATGAAAAATAAGATCTTACATAATGCTTCTGGTTAAAGAACAAAATAGTTTTTCTAAAAACTCCTAAGAAAACCTAATCGTCAAAGTTAAACATTATTTTTCACAAAACCAAAATCCTCATTTTTATGAACAAATTATATGTTTGTATCCTTTACTACTCAACTGAAGGTATAGCTTTAAAAAAATCAATAATATTCTACCATTCTCTGACATTAGGTAACTTTCGTGGTTTATCCATTTACGGCCAAATTTGCTGATACATCATCCTTTCACTTTCAAAATCAAAAAGCGTATTCAAAACTAGTTTAGATTACTAAACATACTGTATTTGTATAAACGAGAGATAAATCGTGAGTTTTGACCGCAGTCTTAAGTATAAATTTTACTCTTTATAGTCATTTTACTTAAGAGTCTCATACTTTTAAAATAACGTACGCATATTTTTAGATCCACAGCATATTTTAATTGTTTTTCTCCAAATATTTCAATCGATTATTCAAAAATAACATATTATGAAAATAATATGTGGAAAATAAAATCGATTGTATTACATCAGTGTTACCAATTTTGATGATTTTCATTGTGCTTTGAGAAGTCTTCTAAAATTATTTTGTTTTTCTAATGTGCTTTAAATGTGACGTGGGGACTGAATAAGGAACTCGATGAAGGCGTAAGTTATTTTTCACATCAATACTATAATAGCACTTCCGTCAGAAAAAATCTTCTCATTTAATGTTCCTTTAAATTTAAAATATTTTGCTCTAAAAATATCGGGGAAAAATGATTTTATTATATCTGTAAAATTGTTGTTTCAAGAATTGCTTGATTTTTTCCGTCAGACTTCGGATTAATGATGCTTTCGAAGAACAAGCCTTTTTTAAAAAATAAAAATATATATAGATTGTCGAATTTTACAGTCAATTTCTAACAATCATTGATTTCGATAGCCTTTAAAAATCAACCGTTCTTAACGTTTTTCTATATTCGCGTGAAATTTAATTATTTTGGTGAATATTTTATTATCATAACATTGTACAATACTGCCCATAACTGCAAAACAGTCACTTTCGACCTTTTTTGACAAAATGGAGTTAATACCATGGAGATTCATCAAATGATAAATACTTTCGATCAACTTACTGAAATCTGTGTGATTGTTCTGGAAAATTCGAAAAAAATACTAAGTTGTTTTGTCACATTGCTAATTATAACCGCATAACAGTCACATTGAAATTATAAATGGGCCTCGTAATGTGATATCAATGAAATTTCTATCAGAATTATTTTCTGACAATTCACCTAGTATGCGATATGAGTTGTACAAAATATCAGCCTCAAATAAGTTTCCTCCCATACTGCCATAAAATGCACACTTGGTATTCCATTTACTCAATGCCTACTTTTGTCAAATGTTGCAAATATGCAGTTATGGGTAGAATACTAGTCGACCGATGTACAGAAAACCTATTGAAATTTCATTGATAAATTAAAAAGATACAGCATGCACAAGGTGTCCACTTTATAAAATGAACAGCCCTTATCTTTAAAAATAACGATTCAAAGAGATCAAATTAAAATATTTTTTAAAATTTTGTGACAAGGTTTTTAACATTTACCCATCATTTCAATCTAGGAATACCCTAGGTACCCCGACCAATTCAAACCTCAGTCTAAAACAGTCACCAAATTCAAAATTGTTAATGCATGCATCAAAAATATAACTAATTTGTGATTTTTCCTGAAAATGTTTATCAAAATCGATTAGCGATAGCGACAATACATAATTTTGAAACCGCAATGTCGACACCCAATACTTTAAAGGTTGATGGTATTTTGAAATCCTACTACCGAACATTCTTTATATGTGTAATCAATGTTAAACCCATATCAGCAAAATAAAAAAAATCAGAAAATAAAACATAATATAATATATAGTCACGTGCTATGGGTTACTTGTACTTGTTTTAATAGTTTGAAAATTGCAACTTCTGTAAATATGAATGAAATTTAGAAAAATATAAAAAAAATCTGTTGTTTTGGTTCACGGTACATTTCATTCAGTTTGATAATAATACATAGGGAAAAGAAGCCACTTTTCTCAATTGTGCATCAAAATTAACCTTGTATTAACTTCTTCTTACGCTTGTATAATTCTTTAAAACAAAAAAAAAATATGTTCACATACCATTCTGAAACAGTTTCCAATTGGATCTCTTCACATTCCCAGTGCAAACAAATCATGAAACCATTGAGAATCTAAGCCCACATAACCATCAACCAATGGAAAGCATTTACCGAAAAGGTTGTTTATTATTCATTTTCAATATAAAAATATATTTTCCTAAAAAAGGACACACTCCGCACTTGGCATTGCACCATCATTGCCGGCGCAAAATGATGTCCCTTTTGCCTCGGTAAAGACTTCCATCCAATTTTCAAGCATACTTTATGATACGTAAAATAAACATTTCTTCCAAAACCCAAACCGAATCTCAAAGTAAAAAAAATAATTGCTTCATCCACTTCCTACTGTTTGTTTTGAGGTACTTTCTATGCCTTAAATATAAAAAATAGAAATGTGGTACAGAGCATATCCACCGGAAATGCATCAACATTTAAACAAGGGTTGTGTGCACAATGTTTCAGGATATATGAACGGATAACTCACAGCGTTTCAAGCCTTTGCAAACTAGCTCAGTGGCAATTGATTATTACGCCACCATTTCTGACGAACCCTGATTAATTGGTTCCCAGATTCCCATTATAACAACAACTTTCACACACGACATAATGATTTTCAAAAGTGCATATCTAGCACTCTCGTTTGCACTCGTGAATGCAATGCTTTAGCATTCCTGGTTGGGCAAAAAAAACCTCCAACACACGTCGTATTTTGCTAATCACGTTTCGTCGTTATGCAATCGAGTCAGAACCGGTGCACGAGTTGAATATTAATTGCGCTTCAATTGAGTTATCCTTCCCGATTTCATCCCATCCCATTGAACGACCGGACCAGTCGTTGCACACAGGACGAAGAAAGAGTAAAATTTGTCCAAGCACCAAAACAGCTTTCATGTTCTCATCAATTTTCTCGAGAACTTCATAAACATCATTTTCTTATGGTCTTTTTTACCAATTAGAGAAATGTTAAATATGGCTATATAAAGCCGTTTTCAAAACAATTTGAACAACTTTCCTAATCTCTTTTCTATATTTTCGTGATGCAAGTACAGACCATAGAATAAAGAAGACGTATTTCATATAGAATCGTCCCTATTAATCTACGATTTAAAATAAATTTTACTCATGTGTTCGGTGTGATGGAGTATTTGTTTTCCATATGTATAGTGGCCATTGTGGTCTGAAAAGGGTCAATGAGTTTTCGCAAGTGGTCAACAACCACTTTCTCTGAAGTCTACGCAAGACGAGACATTAAACGGTTCCTCGTGTTTTCTATACATAGAAATAGGTTTATGATAATGCTTCAAACCAACGGGTTTTCAAAGTTGCGGTTTTGTATCCGTTTTTTTCCCACTGTGATTGTGATGCCGCTACAGATCCTAGAATAAGGAGCACTTCGTCGTCGTCAGAGAAGGCTGTTAGCTGCTAAGGTTGATAACAAAACAACAACGGGTGCGGAAAGGCCACGAGACACACGAACAGCACGCGACCAAGAGGATGGCAAATTCATGCACCCGGCAGATAATCTGGTGCAAGTACCTACCAACCCACCCGTTAGAACAGGCGTGGGTTCCCGCGTGCTATCGATTGATGCTCTGGCGATTTTTCCACACCCCATTTAAACCAACGACGACACCGGTGTCAACGTCCACCAACGACTTCAGGCGACTCCGATTCGTTTCATCAATAATGGAGTTTTTTGCCTATGGTGAGAAAAAAATCATTCGAGACGGGGTTGGTGGTCTGATGGCTACCGCTTCTGCTACATATGCAGAAGGTCATGGGTTCAATCCCAGGCCCGTACTTTGTAGTTGTATATCTCTCACTTGCTTCTATCTTCCATTCTAAATATAGCATACTCAAACTATTCGTTCATAGCAAACGCTAGAACCAGAGACGGACAAGAAACCGTTTCCCTAACGCTTCCTACTTCCACGCGCACGCCTTTCTTACACCTGATACATAGGCAGTCTGCTAACCACAAAAGCAAACCTTCTCTGCCATGCCTTTCCCCCAATCCATACACTCCCACATGAACTGACGTGGATGCAGTGGAATATACGGTCTACGTGGGAGTCAGTTCAATGCATCATCAATTCCTCCCCCTTCCCCTCATTGGTCTGCATTCTGACGTGGCAGGTGCCATTGTTGCCTAAAAATATAAGATCACCAGCACTTATACACTGAGGATGCCTGTTAGTCCCAAGCAGTCATTCGGTTGGTTCCTTGTGTAAGTGCAGCTGATCTGGCGATACTGGAGTGCATCCACGGGCGGCCAATCAAGCTCAAGCTCAAGCTCAAGCTATGGTGAGAAAAAAATCATTCGGGTCAAATGGGCTTTTGCGCAACATATACATACTGCAAGGAAGTGAATTTTCCGGTACAATTTTCTGTGCTAGATGATGATGTAATGCTCAAGCACCTTGAGCTCTCCAAAGGCTCAATGAAATTATCAATGAAAGAGCAAGGGGTGGGTCATTTGAAGCTAACTGCTATTTGAAAATTTAAATCTCATAATTTAGAACGTGACCTTTAGCCTTTTCAACAAAAGGAAGGGTGAATCTCCGAATTCACAACTTCCTTCCATAAGAGTGGGGTTTTAAACCGTCACTAAATGTGGCAAAAAAAGGACGTTTCTCTGGAATGCGCTCTTTCTTCCAAGGATGAAATGGATAATGTTGATAATTGCATCGAAAAGAGCAATCAGTTCGATACTTTATACAAATTTTCCGAAAATCAAATAGAAGCAGCCTCTAGCCCAGGCTCTTTGATTCAAGTGAGGAAACAAAAAGTGCCACCAATCGTGTTCAGTTTTTTCGAATTTGAAGGATTTAGGCAGGAAATCTTAAACTCCATTAGGGAAATCAAGGTTTCCTTCCAAATCGCAAAGAAAGAAGACTGTCGTTTTTTTTTGCCGGAAACTCTTAAAGATCGTTAACTTCTTCTCAAACATCTTCAGAAGAAGAAGCAGAACTTTTTTTACTCATGACGATAATTCAAGGTCGTCTTGAAAGGTCCTGACGGGATCAAAAATGGTAAATATGATTTACTTGGTTTTTCTCCAGTTGAAAAAGAGAATCCAACCAGGCATTCGTCGAAATGGGCTTTCTCACAGTAGCGTGGCTAGGGAGGTGCTGTTAACACCGGGCCCCGGGTTGTTGAGGGCCCCGAAATCATGGTGGAAATTTCTTATAGCAGTATGAATTGAGTTTTCAACAAACTGAAATGTATGAAGGAATGGAAAATTAGGTTAAGGCCTCCTCAAAACCTAATTTTAACCTAACTTGGTAGTGTTTAAGGGCCCTTATAGCATCCAGTGTATTGATAAAAGTAGCGATATAGAACAGTACTTTTTAACAGAATATCATATTTTGGATTCAAAGATACATTGTTTGGCTAATCATCGATAATCCGGCCCTCTCTTACTTAAGTCTGAGAAAGTCAGATAAAGGTTTGGAAACATTTTATTATGAGCCATGTCCTAAACCAAGCCGAAAAAATGGTTGCACAAAATATTTTAAACATTCTTGAAAAGTACCAAGAAGCGAAAAAAGCCCTCTAACGTTTTTTGTTTACGCAAAAATTATATAAAGTCCCTTTCCTTTTTTTTTACAATGCAATGAAACTTGAATTCTCGGATAAACTCTCGATTCTCTTTTTTCCGAAATTACTACGCTACTATTCCATATGGTCATAGATTCTTCGTAGAAAAACCTTCAGGAATTATTTGAATCTTTCTTCAGAAATACAAACAAAGACTACTCCAGGGATCCTTTCAGAAATTGTTCTAAAATAATCCCTCAAACAATTATCCCATGCATTCGTCTTACAATTCTTTAAATGATGTCTCAAGATATGCTAAGAGGAATTCCTTAAAATTTTGCATTAGAAAATCGTTTTGCAGTCCAGTGCAGTGCGATGCAGTCCAGCGATCGTAAAATTCTCACAGAACTTCGTTGAAAGATTCTTTTGAAAATGTTTATATTGATTTCTTTAGTTGTTACTCTGAGATACCTTGAAAATATTCCTACAGAAATTCTACCAGTTTATTCTACGATATGGTATTTTTTCAGATAAACTTCCAGTGGTTTTCAGAACCAATCCTTCAACAATTACCCCACAGATATTCACAAGAATTACTCCAAAATTCCTTCCATGCATTATTCCACAAAATCTATTTTGAATGCTTTCACGTTGTTCCCAATGAGTTCAACCCGGGTTTCTTAATAAATTTAACTGATTTATATTTATTTCGAGTTCTTTAAAACATTTTTTGAATTATTATTGAAGTAAATTTTCCATGGATTTTCCATTAAAAATTCATTTAGAATTTAAAACCACAAAATAGTCCGAAAATTATTTTTATGAACCCTCCAAGAATTCCTCTCGAGATTGTCTAGGAATTTTCTCTAGAAAATCTTTTGGAAAATTATGCAGAGTTTCGTTTGGTAGATTCTCCAATAATTATTTGAAGAGATCCAGAGACTTCTGTCTTGAAGGAATTTGTCATGTATTTCATCAGTGCTATCCTTAGGATTTCGTTTGGAAATATCTACCGGATTTTTTTTTCAGTAACTCCCACCAATTTTTATTGAAAATTTTCCTTAGCACCTCTTTGGACAAATTACTAGAGAAATCCTGTAAGAATGAGAACGCTTCTTTGAGGGCTTCTTTGTGAAATTTCCATAGGGTATCATTAGAAAAAAAATAAATAATTCTGAGGTTATCACTAAAAAAATCTGGTTGATTTCTTCAAGCTATCTCGAACAAAAATTCTGGAGGAATTGCTTTGCAATTTTAATTGCTAAATAAAAAGCTTGAAATGACTTAAACAAAAGATGAACTCAAGGTTCATTATTTTCAATCAAAAGTTCCAATAATTTCGAAGGGCCCCCGAAACTGACTCCGCACCAGGCCCCGAAAACCCTAGCTACGCTACTGCTTTCTCAAGAGTGATCTAAATAATATTGAAGCTTTAGAAAAAGCAAAACTTATGTTCGATGTTCGTGTGACTTGGGAACATTTCCAGAAACATTTCTGGTATCCCACTCAGTGCCGTCGGTACCAAAATGATGATACAAAGCAAATGCTAAATGCATGATTTGCGAAGGATCTTCTCACGCTAAGAACGTCTGTCCTGTGAAGGAAGATACCGATAAGTTCAAATGCGGGAACAATCATAAGTCAAATTTTTGGGCTTGCCCTTCGCGTAGCCGAGTCGTCGAGGCTCGTGCCAGGTAGGTGAACGGTCATGTTTTTCGTTTCCGAATAGAATATCGAACAATGATCATTTTTCAGTTAACGATCGCTTGATTAAGAATCATACCCATGAGGAAGATAATAATCATGCTTATTCACAAACTAATTTTATTCCGTCGGGTTCGAATCTTCAAATGTCGAATTAATTTACCCAAGGAAAACCCTATGCCGATACCGTTGCCGGTAATTTGAACTCCTCCCCTTTTCATACTACGAGTACCCATTCTAATTGTTTCAACTCGAATGGAAAAAACCCTGCATGCACAGGTAACTTCTACTCCGCCTCTTCGTCTACCGAAAATTCTAACGGAAAGTCATCAGATAATGTAGCTACTTCAAGTAATATGTCTGCCTCTGATTTTATTTTTTTCTAACTGAACAATTGACTCAAACGATTGATGCAATATTCAAATCCACCACTATGACTGAAGCAGTCTAAGTTGGTATAAATTCACTAATAAAATTTTTATTGGATTATGTTTTGCTAATGGATCCAAACAATAATTTATATATTTTAAATTGGAATGCTCGTTCTTTGAACGATAAAGAGGACGAGCTGTTTAATTTTCTTACAGCTAATAACGTGCATACAGTACAACTGCTACTGCTACTGAAACGTATTTGAAACCTGGATCCAAAATCAAAAGAGATTCAAACTTTTTTTGTTTATCGTACTGATCGACTTGATGAGGCATGTGGAGGAGTTACAATCATACTCATAGGCGTATAAGACATCAACTTTTTTGTCATCTGAAACTAAAGTTTTTGAAACTTTAGGTGTTTCAGATGAAACACAACTTGGTAAATATACTTTCATGGCTGCCTGTTTGCCTTTTCAATGTTCTGGGCAGAAAGCTAAATTACTCCAAACTGACTTGCAAAAATTGACTCGCAATAAGTCAAAAGTTTTTGTCATTGGTGACTTTAGTGCCAAACATCGCTCATGGAATAATTCACAAAGTAATTCCAACGGCAGAATTTGATTTGATGAGAGCTCTTCAGGATATTTCTCAATTCCCTGATGTTTTTCCTCTTCTACAAACCCATCTACGATTGAATTGGTCTTAACGGACTCTAGTCATCTGTGTAGCCAACTTATTACTCATACTGATTTTGATTCTGATCATGTCGACTGGAATATATATGAAACACATATTGACTCTAATCTTGATATTAACATTTCTTTACAAACAATACTTGATATTGACAATGCTCTTGAAACTTCAACAAATTCCATTGTTGAAGCCAGGAGCATTGCAATTCCAAAATGTGTAGTAAAATTTGAATCCGTGATTATAGACGATGATCTTAAACTCTTGATTTGTCTTAAAACGTGAGGAGAAGATAATTTCTATGGCAGGATCTGCAGAAAGAAATTAAAAAACGATTTAAGAAACAAAAATTTTTAAATTGGACCCTGGCTCTAAGCCCTTAATCTAAATTATATATTAATTGCGAAATACTCAAAAATGTGCTATGCAGTTTGAAAGCGCGCACAATTTTCATTTATGACTAGTCCAACAGAAAATCAAGTTACTTAGGACATCGAAAACATTCTCAATCAAGAGAACATTTGCGAAAATTCATGGGAGGCTGATTTGAAAGAAGTGAGAACTATTATTAAAAAAAATCTGAAATATGAAAGCTCCTGGCGATGGTGGATTTTTTTACAAATAATCAAAAACTTCCAGCGAATAGCTTATGATTCTTGGTTTATATATTTAAAAAATGTTTTCAGTTGGCATATTTTCGTAACAAATAGAAAAATGCCAAGGTTATACAAATTGATTGTATTTGTATGCTGTACCAATATGGAAACTGTTGTAATACCAGGAAGAAAGCTCTGCAGAGGATTTAAAATAAATTTTTTAATATGATTCTGAAGCTTTCTCCATGGTATAGTAGTTATGAGTTACATAAAATATTCAATGTTGAAACATTGAAACAAATGTCGGATAATATTATTGAGAATTTTAGACCTAATTCGTAGCAATCTTCTATTGCTACGTTATATATTTAGGTTAAGTAAATTGAAAGCCGTATTTTCTCTTATAAGCATGTGAAATCAACTCACCTGTAAAAATTCTGATTTTGATAATTTTTACCTATATTTAAGTTGTATATGTACGTACCAAATGTACAAAATATGAGGCAAATCCATCAAGAAATAACAAAAATACTTGAATAGCGAAAAAAGTGTGTCCTTCAAGACAAAAAAGGGGCTACTTTGGACATTTTCACAATTTGCTAATGAAATGATTTTTCCTTATAACTTTCAAACTGATTCAATAGATTGTTGTCCGCTGTGATGTTATTGAACGTTTTTAATTGATAAACTTAATGTAGAAAATCACAAAGCTAGAATCAATGACACATATATAACAAATTTCAACGAAACATGCCGTTCACTATTCTCAGTTTGAAGTATGAAACTTAAATTGTCAACTTCCTCTTAAATGGAACTATCAGTTACGAATGCTCGATTTTCAAGTTGACATAAACGAATGACGTAACTACTAGGTACAGCGATGATAAATGAGTTATGTAAAAAAACTCTTTTTTTTCTATTCTTACTGTTATATGAACGATATGTAGAAGGATCACATTAATACCGGTAACTAATTTACTACCAGTATGTAATTTTCATTGAAAACGCAATCTATGAAGTAAAGTTTTGCAAGATCGTAAAGAAGTAAGTTTGCTTTTGTAATATGCTTTTAGCTTCTTAGCAGTTTAGAGCTGGCTTAAGAATAGTTTAATTAGGGCAATTGAAAGATGCAACTGTTCTGTACTACAAATTCATGTAAAATATGACGAAAAATAGTTTTTTAGAGATTATGTTGTGAATTTGGCATTGGTACGTATTGAAATATGTGTGTTTATGTCTATTCACTTTAACATACATTTTTTCATTTTTTTCATGTTGTAAAATACACAAACCAAAACATTATAAAAAATAAAAGTCGCAGAAATAAGACCTTTGATCAATTATTTTAATAAAATAACAATTTTAAGCAAAACAAATCACAAGATTTTCATGAAACATGACGATTTGATAGTTTTGTGATGCTCCCAATAAGTTTCCACGATATGGGTAAAATTCAAACAATGTTTGTATTGCCAATGTTTTATACCTTGTGAATATTTATTCGAGCTTTTTTGAAATGTTTTCTTGTTTATCCTGTTATTGTTGATGTTGTTCCAAGAAAAAATCATGCCTAGTGGTAGAGCATATATTTGTTAATAAAAGTGCTGAAGACACAAAATTGCTCAGATTAATATTTACGCTGCTAATAAATACAAAAGGTGAGTGTCAAAAGTAGCCCCTGGAATCAAAAGTAGCCCCGTCCGACGGTAAATGTGATGTTTGAAATGATAAGAAAATAAAATCTGAAAGAAGTTTGTTGAATTCCGCTTGTCGAATAGTGTTGCTATTCAATTGACAATTTCATAGAACGGTAACTACCAAACTGTGATGTTATGTGCAAAAAAACATCACACCCCGGGAAAATCACTTGTGTATTCAAAAGCCTTAATCTGGTTTGGATTTTCCCGTTAGGCTAATTGAAAATCGATATCCGATTTCGATTCCGTCCCGTCTGAAGAAAACTCGGCTCCAATCATATGGTTCCAGCAGACTGAAAAATGTACGCCCGTTTCCTTTTGAACTTCGCGTTTACCACCCATCTTCGGTCGTGGCGGGAGCTAGAACTGGCGAAACCAGGTGCCGATAAATTGAGCCGAAATTCATGACAACCGGCAAATGACGGTGCCACAAAGCGAATGTCGGTCGTGTCGTGTTACTGCATCGTCTCCTGTTGCTCGACGGAATAAAAAAAGAAAATAGGAATGATCCACCTAGCAGTGAGTTGGCTTCTCATTTTGGAAAATATAAAAATTGGAAAACTCACGTCCAGATTAACACTTTTATTGTTGTTTCAAAGGGACATTTAGTGAAACTTGATGTAAGAATAAAATTATAAACAGTTGTGGAATTTACGGCTACGCAGTCTTGGAAAACGAATTTTATTTCTCATGGGAAGACACAATCCCCGTGTCGAAACGTTGGGTTCAAATAATTATTGGGTTGGGTTGGGTTAAATAATTATAAACAGTCTATCATGAAAACTCATTTCACATATAAGGATTACAAGACATAATTTAGCATTCCACCACAATTGTGGACGGGGTAAAGCTTTTGTATCTTCTCTTAAATAGAAGACACGATATAGCCACTATTTACTTCAATACTGCTTCTTGGAGACCCATTTATTTTCTATCTTAATAGGTCATTTCCTTTCTATTTATTAGTTTTTGGAAACATCCGCTAACGCTCCGTTGCGGTTGCCAACAGCTGTTAACGAAAATGTGCAAAAATAATGCAACAGATATAGATGTCGTATTGGGGTTTTCCACCTCCGTGAACATCTTTGAACCACATATAACAGACAAAATCCGCTTCCTACGGAATAATAGCACCACTAGACCGGATACACCCATGCATGTGCCACTGGGCGTTTTGTAGCAAAAGCAGCGCCTAGCTTCCAAACCCAGAAAGCGTGAAGGTAAAGATGAGCCGACAGTAACTTTAGTACAGTGAAACCTCTTTTACGAAAGTATTATTTACGCGCGTTCCACTGGCGTAATATTACGTAAATGAAATTTGTGTTCATTTGAGACATTCGAATAGCACATACTTAAGAATGTTTTGTGAATTCTGAACATTGAAGTTTAAATACAAACGTAAAGAACGTATGCAAATGATGTCTGAAATTTACTCCTGATATATCTTAGCATATCACATTTAGCTCTTGTAAGGGTTGTAGGACATTTCCCAGAAAGTCAAACCCCAGAACGACATTCCCCAGAATGACGTTCCCCAGAAACCCTTTCCCCAGAATGGGACTTTTCGCAGAAATCCATTCCCCAGAATGGGACATTTACCAGAAATCTATTCCCCAGAATCGTTTTTATACGTTTTTTTAGGTTTTTTTAAAGTTTCTTTATCTACTGAATTGATTCCCTGCATATCAGATGACCTCACCACTTTGAAGCACAAAAAGTTATGACAATTATAAGAGCTAAAAACTTTTCGGGACTAGGCTATTCAGGAAACGAGTTGTTCGGGGCACTGGCGTGCGGGGAAACAACATTTGGGAAACCGATATTCGAGGAAAAGTAACACAACCGTTTAAGATAAAGTTGCTCTTACATATGTCATACTATGTTTATGATCAAACTTGACCCAAGCTATTGTTTTATTTTTTTCATAGTTATTCTTCCTTATTTTAAAATTGTCTGTTCTTTCTAATTTTATTTTCAAAGGGTGATTTGTATAGTGTAAATATTCCTTATATGTACAAAATAAATTAATGGAATTTGTTTTTCTGCATTCATAGCATATTCTCCCTTCTTTTGAACATATGCTGTTCTTCCTAGGTTTATTGTCTTCGTAATTATGTAGATTAATGGAACACAATTACACTAGAAATTTTCTCTTGTCTTTGGTGATTTCCATTTATAGCCAAACATAATCGCTATAAAGTTTTGCTATAAATGGAACTAGGGTGGCCCATATTAACCAGACTACAATAAAATACTGTAAACATTTGAACAGAATCCATCAACTCTAAGGAGGGGCTGAACGAGCTTGAAGTGTGTAAGGAGAAAATCATCAAATTATATAAAAATTGCCCAATCCATTCGAATTACATTTCCGACCATCAGTGCCGTAGCGTGCGGTTGGCCAGGTTGGCACCCGCCAAGGGCGCCAGCCTTAAGGGGGCGCCAACACGCGTGACACAAATGGTAAAGTTTGAAAATACATATTGAATTCAAACACAATCTCTATGAATCACAATATGGACCCTGAAAGAAATTTTCATGAAATACTGAGCATGAATCTAACATAGTATTTGACTGGATTCAACCAAAAAATTGTCGAGATTCTCAAATAATCAAGGTCTTCTATATAAACTATGTGTGGTTATGATAGAACGCTCTGCGGTTCACCGACACTTTTGAACTTTTTAAAACATCTTGATGACATATTCAATCCAGGGTGTGGTTTTCTAAGAATTTAACTCCGGCCAAATCCGCACAGCATTCTGCGAATTATTCTTCCCAAATCAGTGGTACATTTTTAATAACACTTAAAAATATTGTACGCTAGCTGATAGCCATTTGATTTTACAAAAAAAATGGAATCAGTAGGATTGATATACTCATTTTTGGTTTTCAGAAAGCTATAGATGACGTAACCCATCGTACCTTTCCTTAAAAATTCATTTAAAATTACTTTTTTAAATGATACTTTATGAAAATGTCTTGGCCAAGACAACGTGAATTGAAAAAAAATCTTTTTAGCACTAATTTTTTTTTATGAAAAATGATTTTTTTTTATTTACGTTTTTAACACTTCAGTAGTCGTGCTGTTGTATTTTGTACAACACTGTTAAGAAAAGCTCGCAAGCCTTATACGGCAGCAGTGTGGTGAAAAGTATAACACATAAGCGTATGGCTTTGGTTTTTTTTCAAGGTTGTACTATTAGTGTCATATGATATAAATATCGGATAAAGAAGCTTTTATTTTTTTTAATCAATATTTTTAAAATGTTTAGAAGAATTTTTCTTCAAATAAACATTTTACTAAAATTGGCACCAAAAAATTGTTAGAACACCGATTTTTCATATTTGTTTCTTATTATATAAATTGTAATATTCTTGGGAATTTTTCAAATAACATTTAGGATAAATAGCAAAATATAGCATAGACTAAAAACACTCCAATTATTGCACATCCATAAGGAATACACGGGTTGTTCAATAATTGGCACGTTTTTAGTCTGTGCAATAGTTGGCAATCTGCCCTAATAGATAAAAGAATTTGCGTTTTGTCCTGCAGGAATTAACTCAATAATCAAATATGTTCTAAATTTCTAGCACCCTACGATTCTTTTCTAATGAATTCTAATGATATAGTTCACGTTAACTCTCACCATGTTAAATAGATGTGTACAGTTTTGATTGAGAGGCGCTTAAATGGAAGTTCGCCAAGGGCGCCATGAACCCACGCTACGGCTCTGCCGACCATAGATGGCGCTGTATTTGATTAATTTCTAGAATTTTTCTCCGGTCAATAATTGAAAGACTGCAACAAACCGAAAGTTCCATCGTTAAAAAAAAACAATACGAAAATGTTTTACCTATGAAAACAATAATTCGGTTTTCCCCAAATTTTATAGTTGAACGCGTTCATTATTAACTATTTACCATTTAACTGGATTTTAACACCCCGAAATTCTCTTGTTATTTTTTATTTCTGGGGAACAACATCAACATCAACACCAATCTTAAGTTATCCAATCTTAAGTTATCCAAGTACTCAATTTAAGTACTCAATTTAATATACGACTTCACGCGATCTACACGAAAAACTAATGACCTTTCTGACTTTAATGAGTAAGGACCCCAAAACAGGCTCAATAAAATATGCCCAATCAAGTTTCGAGTTCAACAAACTAGGGTAAATGATGGCTTCGGCACTCTGAGGGTATTTTCGGCAGCACTCACTTATCTTCATTGTTACAATTAATCTATGGAACAAGAGTTACTTTCAATGTAGTCAACATATTTTTGAAGTAAGTAAATTTTATCTTTCACGAACATATTACATTACATAGGTTTTTTAATAAATGACATCAGTGCTTACAAAATTATTGTCATTCGTGGGCTACCGAATAGAACAACACAAGGACAGCGTAAGAAAACTTACCATTTTGAAAGGTCCATTTCTCCGCTCCAATATAAATTTGTCGCAAAATCCATGCATCGATAACTTCAACAATATTACACCCTTGCTTTGTCTATCGAAGTAATCGAAAATTCTTAATTTTTATGCTTCAAATTCACAAATTGAAATTTTTGCACTTTGTTTTCCTTGGCACTTTTTATAACCGGAGCAGGTTGCCAGAAAACCGTTTTCAATGATGGTGTATTAATTATTTACATCTGTTTATTTTTAATTTTCCTGCTAACGGAGTAATTTTCAATCTAGTATTCTCTCCCTATCTCGAAGGTCCCTTCGATAACAAGATGTGCAGAGTCGACTGTATTCCTTATTTGAATATTGTGGCTCTTAAACTTCAATGTACTGAGAAACATATAAGACATACGTCTTTCAATAAGTTTATTATTTTGGCAACACTCCTGTTGTTATACAGGCTATCGCAGGATGATATATTTGTGTCAAGTCATAAGTGAATTGATTTGTAAAGAGTCTATGAATCGTTGCACGCCTGGCATAACCTCGAAACTCCATATATAAAAAATGACAACAATTCTAGCAGTGAATCAGCAGTGAATGTCAAAGAGCACGAACGTAAATTTTACACGGAGAAAAATCATGGTAGTTTGAAATAATCAAACTTTTTGTTGTTTTTCAAACTAGAAATTTTGTTGTTATTAATCAAGAATTTGTTGCTACAAAGTCAATGTTCTGTTTGAAACAACCTTACAAGTTGTGATGTTTTAAACTGAAAATTTCATTTTGATTCGACGTTGGTCAAGTTTGTATCAAATTATAATATAAGTTTGATAAGATATAGTTTATTTTCACCATAAACTGGGTTGTTGAAAATTATTAAACTTTTAAAATTCAAACAGGAATTCAGGTTTGAATTAAACTATTTTTTTGTTTGGAGGTGTAAACAAATATATTTACGATTTGAAACAAACCCAATATATAGTTTGATTTGTTGACGGGTTTTGTAGCTATCTACATAATGAAATACTTGTGCAAAGTTAGCTATTAAAGCCAATAAAGCCAATTTATGTACTGTTTATGATGTCTACACACTTAATCTCAGAATTTCATTTCGGTAAAGTTAAATGACCAATACACTCGATAAAGCTTAGTTTTACTAAAATCTCATTTAATTTTGACAGATAAATAAAACTAAAAAATTCAATTTGACGAATTTCGGCAATTCACATATAGGGTGCCGGTACCAATGGTTGTAATGTACCAGTAGATTGGACTGTGGAATAAAACGTACATTTTTTGATAAAAACGACATGTGCTATTATTGGTGGATAGATCGCCTCTAGTTTAGTCGATTTTCCAAATTTCAGCTTTTTATTTCATTGAAAAGTCATATAAATAATTAAGTTTACGCAAAAAATTTGCTCCCTTGCACCAATAGTTGCCGTCGTGTTCCAGTAGTGGATCAACGGATGGAAGCAGTTTTTAAAATGGATGTATAAAAATGAAGAAAAGCCCCAGAGATGTTCTTAATGCTTCATTTGAAAGATATTAGTAGCTGTTCGAAGGGAAAAATGTTAAACCTGTGTAAAAAATTGCCTTTTTGTATGAAATTCCTTGTATAATTCACAAACGTCTACTACTGGAGCACTAGCGCAACTACTGGAACACGTGTACCAATAGTGGCTCAAGCGATTTTATGTTAAAAAAATAGTTTTATCACTCTTTTTATAATTTTCCCATATAGTAGAGGTTGAAATCTTTCTGTTGACTCCAAAAGATCTCTGCTAAGGCTTTTCGATATTTTGTTATGATTTTTTATAGCTTAGGTAGTCCACTAATGGCACCGGCACCCTATAACCGAAATTCGGCAAAAGATTGATTTCTCCGAATTTGGGCAAAGCACACCTGTCAAAATAAAAAAAAACGCTACTGTTGAAAACACATTAACACGTTGAACGCATTAGGGGTCATGCACAAATTACGTCACGCTCCCGGGGGGGGGGGGAGAGGTGGTCGAGCCAAGCGTGACAAGCCTTACAAATTTTTTGGAGGACTCATACAAAAAGTGTGTCAAAGGGGGGGAGGGGGTCGAAAATGTTGAAATTTAGCGTGACATAATTTGTGTACCATCCCTTAACACTCCTTGAAGTTCTATGTGCAAGCTTGAGATTTGTTATTCGGAGGTTGATATCAAGTAAGTAATTTACTTTTTTTTTGATAATAAGCAAAATCGATCGTGCTTATAAATGACCTATCCAGTTCCTTAGACATTCATAGCTTTATTTTATTTTCAGTTAATGTTCTGGAGCATCTCTTCGTATTAAAGAAGAATGGCAACCAGTGGCCAGTGGATTATTATCCGAGGATTTGTGTAAAATGACAATAAAAAAGACAATTGAAACCTTGGATGATAGATATGCTGTTATGTATTCACATGTGCATATTATTGGGTAAGCATAATTTATTTATCAACTACAATCTAACAACCGGTTCCGGAAATGCTGACCTTCACGCTACCCCATTATATTTTAGATTTCCTTAGGTTTGAGTTCCCCAGGAAGAAACTTCGTTCATCTGTGTTTCCTGTCAACATTGTCAGGCACTGGCTCCGTTGTTTTCAGTTCTTTCAAAGGAAAGGCAACCACTATGTAGCAAGTGGTGACTCGCAGTCGTCGGCACCAACCAGAGGATGGCGTCTTTCTGTGTTTCTTTCATGGCTTCTTCCGTTGACGACAAGATTAATGCGTGTTGTATGAATGCGTGCGGATGGTGTGGTTCAGGTACGGATAAAAGGCGCTCATTTTGAATGCACATCCAACGAGGTAAGTAACGCGCAGACAATATTCGCGCAATGGGTTACATGCATGGCGTGATTCACTACTCACCGTACATGCGCTACTGTCTATGCACGAAACATCGTTAAAAGGTAACACGAAAAATATTTGTATGGCGAAATGCATCCAACGAATTATTTTCCAAAATTGGAAACTTTTTTCGAAAAAATATTTGGGACCGATTGTACGTAATGACTATCACGCCTACCGATATGAAAGGTGTAACGATTACTGCAATACGAACGCTTTATGTATCGTTTTAGCATCTCCTCATATCAAGGCGTCGATAGACGCGTGGTGTACGCACGGGCCTAACGATCGCAAGGTCCTTGGCTCGATTCCAGGTTAGCCACTCGGCTGGTTAGCCGTAAACCACGATTCATAATTAAAAACAAGTATTTATCGAGCAACGGACTCATGTTCCGTAACCGGTCGCGACCCATTGGAAGCCCACACAATAGATACCTCAGCCAGCGCAGTTGCTGGCTAGTGTAGTGTGCTATTCCTATACCTAAAAAACAATGCGCTCTCGGGCTAGGCATTGGATATATATAGAAAGCGTTGTGTTTGGATGGGCATCTAATTCTTCCGAAAGAGGTGCACTTTGCGAAAAAGGACCACGTTATTACACTGTTCGACAAAAAAAGTCGATATGAATGCACAGAGACCGGACACCCCGGGCTTGAAAGTATAAAAGTAAACAAAAATAATGGCGTTTTCAGAATGTTCGTGTCTGCCCCAGGTCATTTTTAAAATATACTTGAACTTTTTGCATTTTTTATTTAAAAATCTAATCTAATCAATAAACCGACACAGTGTTTTATATTCAGGACAGGGGAATTCATGTGCCATATAATGTTTTCAACTTTAAATAGAATATGAAGAGTTGTAATAAGATTTTCAGGGAGCCCTCCCCCTTTTTTGTACCCTCCCCATTTTTAAAGTATCGCAAATGATGGAATATTTGATATACAGGGGGTTGTCAAAATAACTGGGACAGGCAAAAATTGGGCCAACTTTGGAATGCTGTAACTTTGACAAAAATTGACCGATTTCAATTCTGTAAGAAGTAATGGACGGGTCAACTAATCTAGTTTTGAACTATGACCACCGGATACCGGTGATAATCCGGATTTCCGGAAGCATGTCTTATGCAGTAAAATTATGACGTGTTTTTAGCAAAGGTCTCGGCTAAAAAATCCAAATTTTACTACACATGAAGATAGAAGATCTAATTCTGAAGCGATTGGTGCGCCAAGTATTAATATTGGTCCAGAAACAACCAATATTCACTCAAAATATGTCGCGCAATATTGTTTTCTCCCTAGCTTATCATAAAATACCCTATTATAAGTTGAAAATGAGTCTTTACAGATTTGGCCACTCATGGCGCCGCCCAGTGCCCCGGGGGAACCTTGCATAGGGGACATTTCGATTTTGACACCAAAGCATATCATGCGACGGCTCATTCTTCATGTCTTGTCGTAAATAGGGCAACTGTAGACTCAAAATGGATAGTTGACTACAGTGACTACTTCCGGGACCACCGGATGTTCCAGAGGGATCCTATAATTAGGGACTGTGTCGGTTTATTGATTAGATTAGATTTTTAAATATAAAATGCAAAAAGTTCAAGTATATTTTAAAAATGACCTGGGGCAGACACGAACATTCTGAAAACGCCATTATTTTGTTTATTTTTATACTTTCAAGCCCGGGGTGTCCGGTCTCTGTGCATTCATATCGACTTTTTTTGTCAAACAGTGTTATTGAGCTGAAATTGAATTCAGGTTAACTTCTTCGTTCATGAGTCCTCTCATGGCGTAGTTTTAACGCGCCCCAACTAGAGATCGGGGAGTCGTGAGTTCGATTCTCACTGAGAAGACGTGAAACTTTTTCGCAAATCTTCACATCACTTTGTTCATCTAATCCAATTGCAAATTATATGTAATGTTTAGCTTTTCGGTAGTTTTTAATAAAAAATAATAAATATTCGAAAGGTTGTTGTCTGTACTTTATGCGCTGGCGCCAACTGTTTAAGATCAAAATAAACAGTCGTTACCCTATTGTAACCAATCCATGTTAACTAAATTTGATTAATCATACAAATGCCCATTATTAGGTTCCCCAGGGCATCTCAAATTTTCTATAAAGTTTTCCATTTACAGTCGCCTCTCCACATCTCGATATCGAAGGGACCATCGAGATAGGGAGAGATCGAGACATAGAAAATTTTTTAACGAATACTAGATTGAAAATCACTCCGTTGCCAGGAAAAGTGAAAACAAACAGACGTCATTTCGTCTTCGCAAATTGTTTTGAATCTCTAAAATCTAGTCTAGTAACCTTTGATAATGGGCATATCGACATACGGAGAGAAATTTGGGGGCGAAAATCCCATCGAGATAGAGAGATATCGAGACAAGGAGGATATCGAGATGTGGAGAGCGAAAATGTATGCAGAATGAAGGGACCGAAAAAAACATCGACATAGGGAGAGATATCGAGATGTAGAACATCGAGATGTGGAGAGTCGACTGTATATCTAATCATCTGTACCAAGCTTATGAGAACGTATTTCCGTGAACCAGTACAGCCTGTTCTTTCGGGTTTTAATTTCCAGTGGCTACATCCAGTAAATGGTTCAAACTTTTTCATTTATAAGTTGAAGTTCACAGTTCAATGATTTATGCGAAATAAAATGATTTTCATTGTAAATGAATAAATATAACAGGGAACGTCCCAAATATAGCCCTTTTTATTCGACCTAACTGAGTAATCAATCGGAAAAACTCCATCCACAGGAACATTCCCGAGTTCCTCTGGCCACCAATACCAGATCTACGGCAGTAGATCTGATGACCCATGGCAGTTCTTGGATAATCATGAACAGTCGTTGTCATATAGAGTAAATAACAAGGACAAGAAATCCATTTACTTAACACGAATTTTGTAATGATTCCTTTTACGTAAAATTCCATTAACGTATCCACCACCCGTTCCACAAATAGAGGTGTCAGTGTAGCTTGAACATTAACTACGCAATCGGATCGTTTGTTCACTTGTTCGGTTCGCTGACTAGCCAGTATTATGTATCTAGATTCGAATGCTCCAAGAAGAGGCCCTCCTCAATACTAGTAGATAGATGTTGCGCGTAGGCAATCACGGTCGCCTGTAGCATTTACCTTCAGCCCAGGTAATTTGTGCCAATTTACGAAGCCATATGATAATCGTTCCATCTAAGAAGAGCATGCAGTTGCATGGCAGCATCCACACCGCCGTTCGTCATTGGATGTCGTGATTGCAATGGATCACTATATATGGCAGCATTGGTATGGTGTAACCTACTCCTACAGCCGAGTAGTCATGTTACAAACATATCCCATTTAGATGTGACAGTTTTAATGGGTGTGCAATGGTTTGAAGAAAAGCGCTGTAAAATGTGCCATTAGGATTTTTATTAAAAATTGAAATTGGTTGATGATATTCTTTAGAAAGGTCTATAATGATGATTATAGATTGCATCTATCGGTATTCATCTTTTATTGGCTCAGAAGTCTTCACACACTTAAACTAGTTTCAACAAATATTTCCAAAATGATATTCTTTATCTCAATCTGTAAGAAGAAAAACACTCTAAGTAATTGCAACGCCGTTTGTTGCCACGTGCTCGACGGCCAGCGCCGTAGCGTGCGGTTGGCCAGGTTGGCACCCGCCAAGGGCGCCAGCCTAATAGGGGCGCCAAAATACGTGAATCGTTTGGACAATTTTTGGAGATGTGTATTAAATTAGGGCTCCTTTTTAGTAACAATTTCAAAAGAATTATTGGACATAATAAAGTAAAAATTATATATAAAGTATTAAATGAAACAATTTCTGAAAAGCTTTTAACCCGTATAGGCCTGAGTGAAAGCAAAAATACTGAAACCCTCACCGCTCAGTGAATTCTTAATGGATTCAAATGATTTTTTGTCAGTTCACTGGCCCACATATCTAGTTTCTAGAAGTGGCCAGAGAAACTCGGAAATATTTCTGTGGTCGGAGTTATTCCGGTGGGTTACTGGGTCAAGTCGGGTAAAAAAGGGCTACTTTTTGGGACATACCAAGATTCCTTTATTTATTTGCAATGACCATAATTTTAATTTGCATAAATCATTAAGATCTGATATTCAACATTATAAATGAAGAGTTTTGCACCGTTTTAAATATACCGGATGTGGCCATTCGGACGTAATGCCTGGAAGAACCGGCTGTAGATTTATTGGATACTAAACCGTTTCAATTCTCGAAAAGTAGAAATCAAACATAATTTTGCACTAAAATGCGTTCCCATGATCTTGGCACAGATGTTTAGATACAAATTGGCCACTTTATCATAAGTTTGTGGCGTCCCGGGACTCGAAAATGATTATTTATAGAATTAAACAAATGCAAAACTCATAATTATCCAATTTAATCGTTTCTCAAAAAGTTTACACTGATGTAATTTTCTTAAAATTCCGTCATGTAGTGGCAACATTATAGCCGATTCCTGAAATTATCTGTGACTTGAAATTTGCCTACCTTGAGGGGCACAAACGCATAGTACCCTTCTCACCCGACCTGACCCAGTGATCCACCGGAATAACTCCGGCCACAAGAATATTTCCGCGTTCCTCTGTCCACTTCTAGAAACTAGATATGTGTGCCAGTATACTGACAAAAAATCATTTGAATCCCCAGTATTCCGAAGATTTTCTTAAATTTTTTCTTCGTACAAACACGTCGGAGCTCTGGACGAATTCATCAGTGAAAGAATCATGTAAGTCAAAACTCCCGTTCTCAAGCCATTTCGTGACATACAAACATTATTCCATTTTTATTTATATAGATAGATAAATCTGAATGTACGCTGAAAATTAGTCAGTATGTTTCGATCACTGGATTTAATTATTAAAATTACAAGAAATAATTTCCCAGATACGACTCTTTGAGAAGTTGACGGGCAAAATTTAAATTCTACTTAGTCTTGATAAAGGTTGTAGCATAATGATTAAATTTGTAGAAAATAACACTGAATCTCAGACTGGATCCTAAAATATTTTTTCATAGAATACTGATTATGGATCTAACATTATCATGAGCGGTACTCACGGCAGAATTTCAAAAGAAAATTGGGAAAAATCAAGGACAGGATTCCGAGCAGAGCTCTTGCTTTATCTTGTGGTTGTGGTTTAACAGAATGTTGTGTATTTTTTTCATAACTTCGATAATGTTTAAATTTATAAACCTAGCCGAAAATTCTCAGAGCAGACATAATTTAAGAATCTGCAATACATTTTTAATAACATATAGAACATTCTACACTATTTGAAACTTGTTTGGTTTTTCAAAAAAGATTGAAGTAGAAAGGTTGAATCTAACTATTTAGACCTGTTCAAGATTTTTGTTAAGATAAGACCTCCTTTCAAAATGTTTGCCTGGTTTATTTTTTTCATGTTCATTTGATGGCTTTTAAACTATATTCCATCGAAAATATATATGGTTAACTTACTTTTCACAGATTTCCGATGAACCTTTTCTTCCACCGTAAAATTAAATTTAATTATAAAGTTCTTGAAAAAAAATAGCAATTTTTGTAAATAATTCTTTCATTAAGATACCAATAATTGTGCAGAAAGCTTCCAATTTTAAGGGTTATTGTAATTCTTTAGAAATTAATTGAAAAGTCTTTGATATATTTCAAGTTTTTGTTGATTGATGAAAAATTTGTGATTTCCACATTGCTATTTTGCAATAAAAATTTTAGAGAATATCTTGACTAAATTTACACTGATTAATTAATAAAAAAGGCTCTGCTTGAAAACGAATGGTTCAAAATATTTGTTAAAAACTTGTTTGTCATCAAAATTTGCAAATTTTGATTGAAACATCTAGTAGGACCAGTAAATTTGTTTCCAGTCAAATGAACTGTAAATGTCTTCAAAAATTTTCAAATCATCTTTCAGCTAACATTCAAAAATATTTTGTTTGCATGAGTTTAGTCAATAATTTAATATGTTCTGAACTGAAGAAAACTATTTATGACACTTTTGATGATTTTCATAAAAATTGTTTCAAAGATAATTTTGATAAGCTTTGATTAATGGGCGCCAAATTGGAGGTTCGCCAAGGGCGCCATGAGGCTACGCTACGGCTCTGTCGACGGCATGTGCAGAGTAAACATGTAAACCAAATCCTTCGTGGAAAAGGAAGGCTATCTAGGCCAAAAAAGTATCTTAAAGAGTTCAGCATCAATTAAATGCTAACCAGCATAAACCAACATTATGGCTTTCGATTCGCCTCAAGGTGTTCCACTGAAATCCAAGCCCATACTAGGTCTTCCACTGTGGAGGCCTTACAAGAACATACTCGCAAAACGTGTTGGGTGCTGTTGTTGCTGTTCTAAAGGCATTGAAGAAATCTTACTTGAAAAGAAATCTTAAACCAGTAAAATGCGACATCCCTGCTGAAGATTTTTGTCAAAATTTAATTAATGAATACAATTCAGAAAATTTTGTACTGAGTGTGCATCGTACCCTTGTGCTGTGCGTACACAAAATCTTTCTGCTCTCGGAAGTTTTCAAAAACTTTCCAACACAATTAATAAGTAATTTTCAGTGTTCTTTTTTTCTACCTCTTGATGCCTTTTCGATCCGTAATCCTTCTTGGACACCGTTTTGGGGAAAAAAAACCTCTTAAAAGGTCCCCTTCTCTTTCGTTTATTCACTGAACATAGTTGCACCCTTGAATAAAAGGAAGGGCGAATCTCTGAATTCACAACTTCATCTAAAAAAGTGAGTTTAAAAACAGTCACTAAACGTTTGACTTTTCTCCGGAATGCGCGCTTTCTTCCAAGGGTGAAATGGTTAATGTTGATAACTGCATCGAAATGATCAGTTCGACGATTTAAACAACATCAAATCGAAGCAGTCTCCAGCCCAGGCAGGAGATCTTGAACTCCATTTAGGGAATCAAGGCTTCCTTCTAAATCGCAAAGAAAGGAGACTGTCGTGTTTTGTCAGAAACTCTTAAAAATCGCCAACTTCTTCTCATACATCTTGAAGGGAAGAAGCCCAATTTTTTACTTATGACGACAAAACTGAACTTTGTTCAAAGTCGTCTTGAAAGGTCTTTCAAGTGACTATAAGTCACCTGAAGAGATCAAAAATGGAATAAATGATTTACTTGGATTTTCACCAGTCCAAGTAATCATTGTGGAAAAGAGAATCCAATCTGACATTCTTCGGAAAGAGTTTTCTTAAGAATATTATTTAGTTCACTTCAACAAAAAAGATCTAAATAATATTGAAGCTTTAGAAAAAGCAAGACTTATGTTCGATGTGCGTGTGACGTGGGGACATTTCCAGAAACCTGTAGGAAAATCCAGAACCCCACTCAGTGCCATCGGTGCCAATAGTGGAGTCATGGAACAAAACATTGCCGCATAGATACTAAATGCATGATTTGCGGAGGTTCTTCTCACGCCATGCTCGAATTGCGGGGGCAATCATAAGTCAAATTTTTGGGATTGTCCTTCGTGTAGGCGAGTCGTCGAGGCTCGTGCCAGGCAGATAAACAGAAATATCCTTTACGATAACGATCGTTTCCGTAATTTCCCTGGTAGAGTATCGAACAATACTCATTTTTCAGTTAACGATCGCTTGATTAGAATTTTTTTTACATAAAAGGAATCATACCCATCAGGTAGATCATAATCATGCTCAATCACAAACTAATTTTATTCCGTCGGGTAGCCGTTCGAATCTTCTAATTTCGATGTATCTACCCAAGGAAAATCCTTTGCCGATATCGTAGCAGGTAATTTGAACTCCTCCCCTATTCATACTATAAGCACCCATTGGTTTCAAAACAAATGAAAAAAAAAAAAACCCTGTCGCCACAGGAAACTTCTACTCCGCCTCTTCATCTATCGAATTCTAACGAGAAATCATCAGATAATGTACTCACTTCAAGTGATATGTCTGCCTCTAATTTTAATTTTCTAACTGAACAATTGAATCTAATGATTGATGCAATATTCAAAGCCACCAATATGACTGAAGCAGTTCAAGTTGGTGTAAAGTTTACTAATCAAATTGTTATTGGATTACGTTTTTTAATGGATCCAAATAATAATTTAAATATTTTAAATTGGAATGCTCGTTCTTTGAATGGTAAAGAGGACCAGCTATTTAATTTTCTTACAGCTAATAACGTGCATATAGGAGTTATTACTGAAACATATTTAACACCTGGATCCAAACTAATAAAGATCCTAACTTTTTGTGTATCGTAATGATCGACTTGATGGGGCATGTGGGGGAGTTATAATCATCATTCATAGGCGTATAAAACATCAACTGTTTTCGTCATTTGAAACTATGGGTGTTTCTGTTGAAACACAGCTTGGAAAATAAAGAGTAAGGTGGGGCAAAAGTTCGACCTTAGTGGTATCATCAAAGTTTCCAGGAAAACAATAGCAGTTAAAACAAAAAAAATAATACCATACAGTGAACCTTCAACATATTGGCTATGATTTTGCTGAACAAGCTTGTGTCAAAATATTAACCAATTTTTAGTTATAACAGTTTCAAAATTGATTGTCTTATTCGAACTTTTGCCCCACCGGTGGGGCAAGAGTTCGAATCTAGTGTGGGGCAAAAGTTCGCTGGCTAAAACACAAAATATCGATCCTTTTATGACAGGTAAACTTTACACCACCAGTTTGCCGAAAAATACACACTACATTTTCATCAAAAAATTGCCCAAAACCGGGTTAACTGTAATATACTCAAAAATAGCAGTTTTTTCGCAAAACTAAGTGGAAATGTAAAATTTTGGTGACAGTTTTCACACGATCAGACAAATTTAACTAAATTTGAAGATAATATGTGGATTTTAGTCAATTTGCAAATTTTTCCGTGATTTTATACATGAGTCGAACTTTTGCCCCGCTGATTCGAACTTTTGCCCCACTATGGGCCAAAAATTGTTTTCAAGCATTCATGCAAAAACTAATACAGGTCGGACTCGATTATCCGGAGACTCGATTATCCGGGGACTCGATTATCCGTGATTCGATTATCCGGAATTTTAGACTCGATTATCCGGAATTTGATTTTTGATGTTCTTGTTTTTCAATTTTTATGCATAAATCTGAGATAATTTGGCATTTCAATATACAATATGAATGGTTTTGCAGTTTTGAACCGATTTAAGAAAAGGGGGGTTTGAAAAAATGTTTTTTTGTGTATGCTGGTCAAAAAAAAATATTTTTCTTTTAAAACCCCTACTGTTCCTAGAAATAATTTCAGGCTACGCCACCGCATCATATGAATAAAACAAAAAAAAAAGATAAATTTAGGTTCTTTTATCGAAGATTTAATTTTTTTCTTAGTGATTCGATTATCCGGAAGATTCGATTATCCGGAGTGAAAAACAAATCGATACTCCGGATAATCGAGTCCGACCTGTACACCTTAAAGCAACCTTATGATAGGCCTAGAAACGCCCTTACATAAAATATTGAAAAAGCTTTTATCTTCAATTGGTTCCATGCAACGAAAGTTTGACTAAAAATTACAATATTCACGTCAAAAAACAACAAATAGCCATATCTTTTCCAAATCTCAATCGATTTTTATGATATTTGGAGTGAAAGTCTCTTACTTGAATAGCATTCGAACCACCATGACATTTATAAGATTTGTTTTGAATTGAGCTAGAAAACTTAAAAAGAAACTCTTACCCCACTCGAACTTTTGCCCCACTTTACTCTACTTTCATAGCTGCCTATTTGCCTTTTCAATGCTCTGGAAAGCAAATGAATTTGCTCCAAACTGACTTGCAAAAATTGACTCGCAAGACACTCGCAAATTGACAAGTCAATTTTTTTTTGTCATTGGTGACTTTAATGCCAAACATCGGTCATGGAATAATTCTCAAAGTCAACGGCAGAACTTTATTTGATGAATGCTGTTCAGGATATTTCTCAATTCAAAATCCTGAAAGCCCTACATGGTTTTCTCTTTTAGAAATCCATCTACGATTGATTTGGTCTTAACCGACTCTAGTCATCTTTGTAGCCAATAAGTCACTCATGCTGATTTTGATTCTGATCATGTCCCTGTTATATTTCAAATATCCCATGAAGCGATTCTCAATCTTATCAGCTCCACTTTCAATTATTTACGAGCCGACTGGAATATATATGAAACATATATTGACTCTAATCTTGATGTTGATATTTCTTTACATACTAAACTTGATATTGACCATGCTCTTGAAACTTTAACAAATTTCATTGTTGTAGCCAGGGGCATTGCAATTCCAAAAAGTGAAGTAAAATCAGAATCTGTGATTATTGACGATGATCTTAAACGCTTGATTTGTATAATAAATAAATAAATAAATAAATAAACGCTTGATTTGTCTTAAAAAGAAGAGAAGGCAATTTCAACGTACTCGCGATCTTGTTATGAAAATTGTATGGCAGGATTTGCAGGATTTTCACAATTAAGAAACAAAAATTTTGGAAAATAAAATTTCTCAATTGGACTCTGGCTCTAAGCCATTTTTTAAATAATCTAAAATTTAGAAAAAAAAACACAGAAGCCAATACCGACATTGAAAGAGGAAATTGCTAACTAATTGCGAAAAAGCTCAAAAACTTGCTATGCAGTTTGAAAGCGCACACAATTTTAATTGAGGACTTACTAGTCCAATAGAAAATCAAGTTACTCCGGACTCCGAAAATATTCTCAATCAAGAGAACGTTTTCGAAAATTCCTGGAAGACTAATCTGGAAAAAGTGAGAACTATTATAAAAAAAAAAAAAATGAAAGTTCCTGGCGATGATGGAATTTTGTACATCCTCATCAAGAAACTTCCAGAAAATAGCTTATCAATCTTGGTTGATATATTTAACAAATCTTTTCAGATGGCAAATGGAAAAATGCTTAAGTTGTACCAATTTTTAAACCAGACATCGATTATCGTCCAATCAGATTGATTTCCTCCATCAGTAAACTTTTTGAAAAGTTCATTTTGAACAGAATGATGGTCCACATCAACGAAAAATCAATTATTGCCAATGAACAGTTCGGATTCCGCCATTAACATTTAATCACTCATCAACTTTTACGTGTAACAAATTTGATCCGTTCCAACAAATCTGAAGCTATTTTACTGGTCTTGCTCTTCTAGACATAGAAAAAGCGTTCAACAGTGTTTGGCTTGAAGGTTTGATTGTAAAATGTAAAAATAAACTTTAATTTTCCAACATACATTGTTAGAATAATTCAAAGTTATCTGTCAAATCTTACACTTCAGGTTAATTATCAGAACTCCAGGTATGAAAGACTCAAGGCAGCATTTTGGGACCAATATTATACTATATTTTCACATCTTACTTACCTCAGAGATGTCTAAAATCTTTGTTTGCAAATGGCACAGGCCTCTTCGTCAAAGGACGAAGCCTGTGTGTCAGCTGTAATAGATTGCAAAAGAGTTTGGATATGTTTTCTTCATACTTGCAGAAATGGAAGATTTCTCCTAATGCTTCAAAAACTTAACTAATAATATTCCCACATAAACCAAAAAATATTTTTTTTAAACCTTCAAGTCATGAAGTTAAGTATCTAGGGCTCATGCTAGATAAGAATTTAACTTTCAAAAATCACATTGAAGGCATTCAAGCAAAATGTAACAAATATGTAAAATGTCTTTATCCCCTTATTCATAGAAAATCGAAACTTTGTCTTAAGAACAGCTTTTGATCTTCAAACAAACTTCCAGGCCAGCCATTTTGTATGCTGTACCAATATGGACTGGCTGTTGTAAAACCAGAAAGAAAGCTCTGCAGAAGACACAAAATAAAATTTTGAAAATGATTCTGAATCTCAATTCCCGGTATAGTCCTAATGAGTTACATAATATATCCAATATTGAAACATTGGAACAAACATCGATTTTTTTTAATTATAGACAAAAATCATTGCAATTTTCTATTACTACGATTAATGCGTGATATATTTAGTTTAAGTTAGTTGAAAGTGTTTTTTTTTTCTCTAATAAGCTGATGAAATCACAATACAGCAATACAGGCCTTATTTTTTTTTAATTTATAAATTGAACATTATCAAGGGATCGTTTTGACACAAACAAGCGAATAAGCAAATCTTGAATAGATTTTATACATGAAATTGAGATAATAAATCTTCGAGCTGTTTAGTAGAATACCTATAAGTAGATAAAAAACCGAATTTAGTACTATACCATTTAATTCCAGTAGAGTTTGTATCTTTTGACAGATACGCGTATTTCGACCTCAACTGTAAAGCCGTCTTCAGTGTCGTGTACTAGACTCTAGTACACGACACTGAAGACGGCCTTACAGTTGAGGTCGAAATACGCGTATCTGTCAAAAGATACAAACTCTACTGGAATTAAATGGTATAGTACTAAATTCGGTTTTTCATCTACTTATGAAATTGAGGTTGACAGAAAAAAAATCCGTTATCAGTAAATAAACAGTAATCAGTAATCAATAGAAGTTGAAGTCGTCATTTCTACTCGTTCGTTTAGAACAGTATAAAACCAGTGCATCTTTTATTTTTATCGTACGAAAAAGCATTGAAAAAGACGTTCATTAACTGTAAAAATTAAGCAAACCCTTCAGTTTTTTGCTATCCACATATTGATCACTTTGGTAAATTAATTTATTCGATAAAAAAAAAATACGTTCACGTCTCTCCATCTACACCTGTTAAATATAAATATTTGAACACCTGAAATTTCAACTATCGAATCAAATTACAGCTTCATTTGTGCGACTGATGCTTGTATATAAAATAATCAACAAAAAACCACTTACCGCTTAGCTTATCGATTTGCTGGATGCGCTGTTATCGGCCTCTGGTCGGACAGCCGTTCTCTGATATAATCCACAAATATTAATCCTCACTGTGCGTTTTGTTTGTTTTGTATCGACCCCAACTGGATGGCGACTGCTGCTTCACATTGGCTGGATATGAAAGTTGGAATGTTATACCAACGAAAACAGACTTCACTTCACACTGGACACATTTTACGTGATACTGATGACCTTTTATGTAACACCTTCAGGTTCGCTGAAAAACAAATTCCGAAGGAGCTCGGCTTTTCTTATTACTCTGGAACGTTTTCTTCGTCGTTTGATGAGCGTTTTGATTGAGTTTGCGATACTAATAATATTCTTGAACGATGAGACACATTAAATAGGATTTTCGGGAAAACTCTACGTTACTTCACATGTTATAATATCCGGAATGCAGTCATCAATTCGCGAAACTCCACCCGATTGTATTGGCATCCGCTCCCATGCAGAGCAAGTTCTTCAATTCTTCACAAGATTTCCAACGCACTCTGCCCTTCACGTTAATTTAGATTGCACAACAAAAGCACCCACCTAGAGATACTATTGACTTTGCTGTTTTGCGATAATCACTACTGCACTTGGCGCAGTTGATTTTCTCCCTTCATGTCTAGAACTAACACACGGATTGAGCGAGAAAATCACCGATTCGAAGACGTGCGAAGATGACAACTTCTCTGCTGGAGAGATAGAAACGTTTGCCCACATCAGAACCAACATATATGAACACTCAAAGCAATTCACGATGGCACTCTACAGCAGGAAACTCTCGAAGGTAACAAATGAGAGCCATTAGAATATCAGAACACAAAACTGCATTTTCACGGACGTAATTTTCCGACCATCTTCACTACTTGCGATTTTCTGAGGCAGTAAACGTGCATAAAATATCTTACGGAGGCATGTTTCATGTTCTCTCCCGGAGACCTTTGCACGTCATGTGAAGCGTGGATTATGCTCCATTGACGTGGGGGAGTGTGGTACTCAACGAATAAAGGACTTAAATGGTACAATCTCACATACAAATATCTGCAAGGATCGCCTATCGAAACAACTAGTTGATTTTTTTCTAAATGACCAAAAGTTGTGGACAATTTTGTATCATATTCCCTAAACACCAGTTCCCTCTACGCAGCTCTACTCCGCGATGCTCTCACAGTCTCAATTCGTAACACACACTCTCGTTAGTTTTTCTCTCGCCACTTCTCAGATTTTCACTGACTGCTGTTGGGTGGCGTGGGGAGTTGCGAGTTTTTCCAGCTCTCCGTGAAGCGCGCGTGGTCATCGATTGCGAATAGACGCGAGCGAGCAGTCAGTCAGTCAGTGTGTGAGACAGAGATGTTTTGGTGCGGTTTTTCTCACCACGATGGAAAGGCTGTTGAATGGATGGAGGCAAGAATGACGTAAACGTATCGGCTCCGTTGGCCAGTACAGTGTGTTCCTGATTTTGGCCACTGAAATTTGTTGCACAAAATGTTACGGTTGATAACTTGTCCCAGAAAGTATGGGCACGACTTTACCATACTACCATTTCGAAACTAGTGCGGATAAAAATCCGATTTCCACACATTTTATTCTAACACTTATCAAGAGCAGATTTTTTGCGCTAGCTGTTTGTTGATGGAGTTACATTTCTGGAAGCTCTCATCAATTTTCGCACAAATCGCGTTTTATCTGAGCAACTTTGTTGTACGAAATTTGTGCTAGGTAAGAAAGTACGAACAATAAAAATCTGAAAAAAACCTATGAATCAATGTATGATTAGACCATCACTTATTGTATTGGAAATTATAATCTTACAGCCATTCCATGAAAAACCGATCTAGTGGGTCACCGAATTCCTAGTTTCTAGTTTTTTTTAGAAAATTTCATATATTTTAATGAAAAAAAAAATAACTTTTCAAAGTTTTCTATTTTTTTCTGAAAAGTTGAAATCTTAAGCTTTTATTCCATAAAAAAAGATTGGAAATCCGTTGAGCTGTTCAAAAGTTATGATTTTTTTTAAACATTAAAAATTTAATGCGCTGAGATATACAGTGTGTGCCGATGAAAAATGACTGATTTTTTATTTTCAAAAAAATATATCTCAAAAACTTAAAAACATACATCGCTGAAAATTTGACAGTAAACGTAAAATTTTCTGAACTTTCAAGAAAAAATGAGAACAGCAATAGCCCCTTTGGTCCCGAGGCCTTCAAAACACGAAAAAACGGAAACTATTGAGTTTTTCCATGTAAAAAACACAATTTTTGTGAAATTTTATATTTTTTTCAAAATCTCTAACCTTCATTTCGTCCAAAAAGATTGAAAATCGGTCGAACGGCTCAAAAGTTATAATTATTTTAAAAATAAAAATTTTGCAAAATCGCGATTTTTCTGGTCACCCTATTTTGAAAATGGTCACCCTAATCAAAAAATCCAAAAATACGTGTATCCTTATTTCAGATAAGGAACAAAATAGCAAATTTTCACGGAATTCGGAGACCCACTAGAACGGTTTTTCATGGAATGGCTGCTTAAGTATATGAAAGTTGAATATAAACTGAAAATCCGATTTGAGTATCCTGGAAGCGAAAAGTTTCAGACTGCTCTGGAAGCTCGACTACGTGAAATTTCTAGACAGTCGTCCGATGGCAGAACGACGCTTCAGCTTCCTAGAAAAGCGTTTAGCTTGAGACTCGCTGCTTTCAAACAGCGTTCGTCAGCATATAGCTAACTTAGTCAAGGGTTACCTACACGAAGCGACAGTGGAGGAAATTGAAAGGTTCGACTTGCGTCGCACATGGTTCTTACCGATTGGAATAGACGTGAATGTAAAAAAGCCTGGGAAAGTTCGAGTGATCTAGGACGCAGCGACGAAAGTTGACGGCGTATCATTGAACTCCATGTCACTCAAGGGCCCGGCCCGGATCTCTGACTCCGTTACTATCTGTGATGTTTCCGTACCGGGAGCGTCAAGTCGCAGTGTCCACAGACATCATAGACCCGGCCGGAAGATCGTAGCGCCTCACAGTTTCCTTACAGGGCACTACGTGGACGACTATGTGAACAGTCACGATACGGCGGAAGAAGCTGTCGAAGTGGCGAAAAGAGTGATCGAGGTACACAGACGTGCGGGTCTTCCTTAGCCGAGTAGTTAGAGTCCGTGGCTACAAAGCAAAACCTTGATGAAGCTGTCTGGGTTCGATTCCCGGTCGGTTCAGGATCTTTTCGTAATGGGAATTTCCTTGACTTCCCTGGGCATATAGTATAATCGATATAAGATACACAATATACGAATACGAAAATGGTAACTTTGGCAAAGAAAGCTCTCAGATAATAGCTGTGGAAGTGCTCATGAGAATACTAAGCTGAGAAGCAGGCATTGTCCCGGTGAGGACATTAATGCCAAGAAGAAGAAGACGACGTGCGAGATTTCATAACCGGAATCGGATGTCCAGTGACAGATGTGTGTTTGAACAGCTAGAAGAACCAAACCAGAAGACTGCAAATGCCGATAGCATGAAGGACATCGGGCTTGAACGTGTGTTAGTAATGACGTGGAGACAAGATGAGGATGTCTTCACCTATACGTTGCAGTTTGGCGAGAAGGTGCGTATGCTGGTGAAAAACTCCACGATTCCAACGAAAGGAAAATGTTTCGGCTCATGAGCATCTACGATTCGTTAGGACTAGTGTCGTCATTCATAATCTTCAGCAAAATTCTCATCCAAAAACAGATTGGGACAGCGGTATTCCCGAAGAGATTGCCATGCGCTGGACAGATTAGATCGCTGTGCTCAAGAAGATGGTTGTATTATGTATACCATGGTGCTACTTCTCAGGATACGACCCAACGAGCTTCGAAAGAGTTACATATTTTAATGGATCTATACATCTGTGCATATTTCCTGATCGTAGACCAGAGAGAATTAAGAGTCGCACTTGTCTCATAGAAAACGAAAGTCGCTCTACTTTAAGGACTTTCAAAACCACGGTTGGAGATAATGGCAGCATTGCTTGGAGCTCGTCTACGCAAGAGTCTACGTTGAGGAAAACCACACACCGAAGGTGCTTCTGGAGCGATTCATCAACGGTTTGTTTGAGAATCAGGTCTGAAACTCGTCGCTATCGTCAGGCGACAATTCAGTATCGATGAAACATTAAGTCTTACCAAAATTGATGAGTGGCAGTGGATTTCGACGAAGAGCAATGTTGCAGATGAAGCCACCATGTGAGGAAAAGGTCCGTCGTATAACGTGAGCAGTCGCTAGTTCCAGGGTCCTTAATTCCTCTACAGCAGCAGTGCAGATTGATCGTCAATGACTCCAGACGAAGATATGGATGAAAGTGACATGGAACTACGGGAGGAGCATGTACAATGTACACTGTACATCTTCAGTCATCATATCAAGAAACCAATGATAGATACTAAGAGATTTTCGCTGTTTGAGCGAATGTTGCGTTCTGTAGCATATGTCCGCCGAGGCGTTCCCTGAAAAAGTTGCGACCCTGAAGCAGAACCTGAACCGAAGCACTGAACAACAGAAGCAGATAGAAGCATCCCGATGAATGTGGAGTGTTGCAGGTAGGCAGCTGCGGATGAGATTGCAACCGGGTGTACGTCCAGTTACCTATGTTGGTGTGGATCTCTTCGAACCGCATCTAGTAAAGGTTGGACGCAGCATGGCGAAACAATGGTATTTGCCTTTTCACCTGCCTTACGGTCAGGGCTATTCATCTTGAGGTAGTTGCCAGTTTGTCCGGATGTGTACAAGAAGGTGATCATAAGGTTCGTAGCACGCGAGGCTCTCCTAAAGAAATATTTTCCGACAACGGCACAAACTTCGTAGGAGCGAGTCGAGAGCTTCAAGACGAGTTCAGCAAGATGTCTACGGAATTGGAGAGCACTTTTATGAATGCCCAAACGCAATGGCGGTTTAATCCCTCTGCTGCACCGCATATGGGAGGCTGTTGGGCATTCTCTCTAGGGATAGTGAAGACAGCTCTAGGGTGCGTTTCGGTAGTACGAAAGCTGGACGACGAATCGTTCGCGACGGTGTTAGCTGAAGCAGAACGTATGGTCAACTCCTGGGAGGGAGAAACCAATACGAAATTTCTGTACGTCATAGTGAGCCGAGATTCTGCTGTCACGAACTGTCACTGTGAGCCCGGATCTTAAACAACGGACAAACATGGAAAAAGCACGTGATTGATCAAAACATATTTTTGCATTTCATCAAATGTGACAAAAAATCGATTGATAAGCTATTCATGCCTATTCAAAAGTAATGTCACGATAGCACCTTTTATTCTGATTGAATATAAAGTATTCAAAAACGCATCATTTTACTTTTTCGACTAAAAACGAAAAAAAAAGCATAGAAAACTTTGGCCCTTTTTCCATGTTTGTCCGAAAAGTTCGAAGGTACACAACAAAAGAAAACTAGCGATTTTCATCAAGTCTGCCTTGATTGTCGTTGGCAAGCTGGAGTTTTCTTGCAGTTTGAAAAAAATCATGTCATATTTCGTGTGTAGTATCGGTGCCTCCCTCCCAGGTCAACTCCATACCGCTTACGTTCATTCTCGTGCAAATGGCTAGTCATGAATCATTGACCCCAAACCACTTTTTGATGTTGAGTTCAAATGGCATACGACAACCTGAGAAATTTCCAACGGATGCAGGGATGGCGCTAAAAAAAGTTGAAACGCAGTGAAGCATGCGCTGGATAACTTCTGGCGCCGTTGGGTGGTTGAGTATCTACCAGCTACATTTGGAAATGTCGGTGCTAAACAATCTACTGGTACTATACCTACATGGCATCTTTGATTGTTTAAAATGTTGTGTGCGCTTGAGTATTAACTACAGAACCCATTTTTGATATCATACAGCATAGAAAGTATAGTTTTTGCTCATAAATCCGTTTATTCTCAAATAATGTGCTTATTTTAAGGGAAATTGCCTACTTTCAGGCGTATTAGGCAGATTTTAATTTTGCGATAAAATGATAAATACTCAAGTTGTAAGAATTTTGACATCATTTTCAGATTCAGGAGACCCAAATTTAGTAGATAGGGATTTTTTTTATTCTTAAACCTGCTTTGTTATATGGTGATCAATTTCGCCCCAGTGTGTCATCTTAATTCTTTGATATTGAAACTATTTTTATAATATGTTAAATATTATTTCATGAAAATTCGATTACATAAACTGTTAAAGATAAATAGAGTACTGATTTTATCGAAATTTATTTGACAATATTTGGATTCCAAAGGATAACACATCAAAAAGTTGTAAAATAGTGATCAATTTGCCCCCGGATTACGGTATATATTATTATATATACGGTGTACACATTCAAATATTTTTATCAAACTCTTAACGACCGAACTTTCGGTAAAAAAGTTTTATTGTTTGAAATCAAATAAACCCACCAATTGCAACAAAAAAAGCACTTCAAAAAGACTCATATTGCAACCAAATATTAGTTCAGCCGTTTTCAAAAAAACCTCCCTGCCGAAGTAAATCCAAAATGCCAAGAATATGATCGAGCCCCATATATATCTTTTGGAGTGGTTCACAAAATTGTTTTTGCTCCACACCGCTTATTCGATTCTAGATCAAATTCTGGGTTTCCTCCCAAAATTTGAGCTCATTTGGTTGAAAACTGAGACTGCACAAGGCCTTCAAAGTTTATATGGGAGTTACTATGGGAAAAGTAAACAATTCATTCAATCGGTCATAGTGTTTGCCCATGTGCTCTTGGGGATTAGAACTACGTTGATATTGTGAGACACATTCATCAGCTACAACTTTGCCGAAGACCGTTTTCAAATAGGACGCCTCGGTAATTAGTTATTGATTTATATCCAGTCACAAATTCTTCAGCAGTGCTCATTTAGCATCTGAACAGGCAACATTGCTGCATCTGGCGCGAAAGATAGCATGCACAAATCATGGCTGCTATGTTTTACTGCATGTATCCAGTGATGCCGGCAGAATAGCCCAATAATCATAGCCAAAGTTTTAGAAATCATTCAAAAATCAATAACTAATTACTGGGGCGTCCGATTTAAAAACGGTCTTCGGCAAAGTTGTAGCTGATTATTGTATGTCACAGTATCAACATAGTTCCAATCCCCAAGAGCACATGGGCGAACACTATGACCGATTGAATGAATTGTTTGCTTTTCCCATAGTAATTCCCATATAAACTTTGAAGGCCTTGTGCAGTCTCAGTTTTCATCCAAATGAGCTTGAATTTTGGGAGGAAACCCAGAATTTGATCTAGAATCAAATGAGCGGTGTGGACCTAAAAACGATTTTTTGAACCACTCTAATCTATATAATGTTAAAAAAGTGCCGGAAAAACCACAGTTAATGCTGTTGTCTCCGGCTGTTCTGAAGCGCTGCGAACAGAAATCGAAAAATGGATATCAATTAACAATTTTTGGCAGTTCAGCTGTGCGGAAAAGCATCACACAACTGTAAATATTAACACGGCAACATCAGTATGCATACCTATCATATCGCGTTCACGCTTGTTATCGTCAAATGAGAACCAAGGAGAGCATTGCCACTAGATAAACAAGAAAACAGCCCAGAAGAATAACAACCCTCCTCCCCTCAACATAAAAACATAGCCTAAAGTTCCGCTATGGGTGGAAAACGAAACACGCACACAAACGCGCTCGGGAAAACACGCACACACGTCTCCGTAATAAAAGTTCCTCAAACTGCAGTCGGTCGGTGGGTGGTTTTTAGGAGGTCAAAACGTTTAACTCAAAATTAACACGCTTTCCATTGTTCGCTTTGGCCACAAAGCACTATTCCACTCAATGTTATCTTCCGACGACGATCGAGCAATATTGTCGAGTGACTAAGCATAGCATAGCACTTTCCGCAGAGCAGCACTGTCCAAATTCACTTGCCGCATGAAAACTCGTTAATCTCAGAATCACAAGAAAATTGATTTGTCCTTCACTTACTGTTGTACACGGCGGCGCGGCGGTTGGTTTCAAATTTTAACACTGTACAAAGAGCACCTAGGCAATGTACGATGCACCGAAGCCAGGTTCAAGTCAACGACTGATCCAAGCGTGGTGCTGAGTGGTTTGTCGTAAAGGAAAAGTCACGTACCGAAGAGACTCGACTTGGCTACTGAGTTGTTGCTATATAGGGAAACATGACCTAAAGCGCACTGATGGGTTAGAATGACCCGGCTCATTAAATCACTCCTAAAAGGATTCAATTTATAGTCTTTACCAAACGATGCCAAATTATCTTAGAGTTGGCACTACAAGCCTTGAAGATAATCTTATAAATTTTCCCTGTAAATTTGAATCATTTTGCATTTTTTTTTGTCTAAAGCTAGGTAGGGAGCCGGATCCTATTTTTGGCACTTTTGATTCACTTTGGCAGTGGATTTTTTTGAAAGCCACACAGCTTATATTTGGCCACAATGTGCGTCCTATTAAAGTGCTTCTTATTGCACAGTTTCAGACAATTCGGTCGAGGAAAACCCCCCATGCCAAAGTGAATCATGAAAGTGCCCAAGTAGCTCTGCACCCTATGCTGTTCCGCTCAAGAAAAGAAAAAAATTCTGCGCAAGAAATGGTCCAGAAATTTTCTACAGTGAGCTCCATTTGGATTGACATTTCTTTTCAACTGCGTACTGCGATCAAAGAAAAATGCTTTTCTTGAGCATTTCTTGCAAGAAATTTCCCACGCATCGAGATAGGCGATTACTTTTCTGTTAAAGTGCGTACTTCGCTTAAAGCTTTATTCGCTGCTGACAAGTAATTTCTTGGCCTATCTTTCCTGCAAGGAATCGATCAAGGAAGTACTTTTTTCTGATCGCAGTACGCAGTTGAAAAGAGATGTCAGTTCAAACGGGAGTCGCTGTAGAAAATTTCTGCAAGGAATCGCTAAAGAAATTTCTCGCCGATTCCTTGCAGCAATTTTCTACAGCGTCTCCCATTTGAACTGACATTTCTTTTCAACTGCGTACCGTTTTGACTCATATTCCGAACACTTAAGGCCAACAGTGACTTCAAATGCATCTGATTGACATAAATTAGCTGATATTTGTGTAAATGATAATTTCTCCGCAAAACCTAACTGTTAGCTGGTGGGTGTACCGATAATAATGTTGATTTAATTAGTTTTAGTATTGTTTTCACGTGAAAGCATGGGACAACATTTTGATTCAAATGCCGAACACTGTGTTGATTCTGTCTCATATTCCGAACACCTTGATTCAAATTCCGAACAGCACGAATAAACCGTATTCAAATTAATAATTTTACAAATAAATCGATCTGAGCTGATTCTACTGGTCACAAACTAGAGAATCATCACTACTCCTGCGGTATATATTATTGGAGACGTTAAAATTGAATTGCATTTGACTGCCATTTCCTTGTTATTTGGTGACATATTTCAGCAAAACATTTCAACCAAATCGCCATACAAAAACTGAGTGTTCGGAATATGAGTCTGTTCGGAATTTGAGACAAAATGGTTGCAGAAATTTCCCATGCATCAAATATACTTTCCATAAAGATATCAGCACTTGTGACCAAATCCGCATTGATTTTTCATAAGGGCATATCTGTATTCTTCGATTTCTCTTCATCGTTGCTCTCTTTGCATTATTGCAGAAAATTAGGCATTTTTATTATGATTTCGTGGTGAATAACTATCTCGCTTCATGAACATAAAATATTAGAGATTTATTCAATTCGGCAAAGTTATTAGCGAATGAGAGGATCGCTAAACCCTTATGAAGGAACTAATCCTTAAGTGGCATTTTGGACCTCTTTACCCTACTTACAATGGCAAAGAAACTCTGAGCTGAGATATGTAGTTACCGGATTGGACCGAATTCTGAAGAGAAGTCGAACCTAGCGAGAGACCTACTGAAGAAGTATTTTTTTTGGGTAAAACATGCCCGAAGTTTGCTGTTTGCGATTTCCCTTCTCTCGCAACAAGTGGGGTGTGCGGTAAGGACATAACAACATAGCCGAGCACATATTGGATTTAACTGACGGTGTGCAATGAAACAAAGTAAAGCAATCTCAGGGGTTTTCATTTCGGGTAGATGACCAAAAATCACAGCTGATTCCAAGTTCATCGTTTGTTATAGCCAATCCAAGAAAGCAAATTGTTTTAAAAAAGTGTAACAAGCCTTACATATCTTTTAAAATTTCCATTCAAAAATGTTGATATTCTATGTGAAATTGTTTGTTAACCAACCAATTGATTGTCATTACCAATCAAAATATCTAATTTCAAAAACGTCTTCATATGACCGGATTAATAACGGAAAATTAGTATTTAACAAAAATGCAAAAATGCAAATCTCGCTTCATGAACTTATAAAGAACAAGATCGCCAAGAAATAATTCATATATATTTAATTTGGTTAAGTTATTATCGATTAAGAGGATCGATGAAGACAAATCGCTCATGTCAGTAAAGTCCGTATAAAGGAACAGTTTTGACAAATTTTACTTGCGACAGCATCTTAACGCTTTTGTAGGTTGGTGTCGGGGTTCGATTCCCGGTCGGTCCAGGATGTTTTCGTAATGGAAATTTCCTTGACTTCCCTGGAGTATAATCGTACCTGCCACACGATATACGAATGTGAAAAATTGCAACTTTGGCAAAGAAAGATCTCAGTCAATAACTGTGGAAGTGCACTAAGCTGAGTAGCCGTCTCTGTCCCAGTGAGAACGTAAATGCCAAGAAGAAGAAGAAGGTTGGTGTGTAGTCATCTGAATACAAATATCCCTTTCGAGAAGGGCAATTTTTCACCTTTGTTGTCAAATTATACATGCCAAGTTGTAAAGCTCAAGCATGGATTGTACTTTTTATGAAGTGTAAAAGTGAAGATGAATCGAAGCAAATTTACATTTGTTTAGGGTTGAACTTTTTGCTATAATATGACTATTAAAGTAGATATAAAAAACATGTCTTTCTGAGTAACTTTGCGTTTTTAATGTCCAAGGTAGAAATCAGAATATAATACTTCAATTAAAATAAAATAAGTAGTTTGAAAACCCCTGTACTCTCACCGAAAAGTGATATCTTTTGCTTGAAAAATATATGCTCACATAAATCAAACTTTTCAGGTCGACTGTCAAGCCTTCGCCAGATGATGGTTTGTTGAACTGTCTGGTGGGTCATGGCGACAAAGATGCATTTTTGCAAAGATCCATTCAGCACTTATCCATGACAAACGAATACAATGGCGCGCGGACTAATCTTGTCATAATAAGCGATGAGAAAAGGAAGTACAATGGCTCAGATAAGGCGAAGTGAAGAACAAAGTATGCTTCTGATCAAAAGATAATGAGATAATAAAAATGCATTCCGAAAATCCTTAATAATCCACTCGCTATGTACTATATGCATTCCATTCGTAGATTAAAATGTTCATTGTTTTGTGATATGTTCTGGAAACAGTGCTCTTAATATTTTTATTCGCGTACATTTTACGTTGAATTTGGCTAGGTGAGACAAAATTTGAAGCCTTCCTTAGTCGTGTGGTTAGAGCCCACGGCTACAAAGCAAAGCCATGCTGAAGGCATCTGTGTTCGATTCCCGATTGGTCCAGGATTTTTTCGTAAAGGAAGTTTCCTTGACTTCCCCGGGTATAGAGTATCATCGTACCTGCCACACGATATGCGAATGCGAAAATGGCAGCTTTGGCAAAAGAAGCTCTCAGCTATTAACTGTGGAAGTGCTCATTGAATACTAAGCTGAGTAGCAGGCTCTGTCCCAGTGAGGACGTAATACCAAGAAGAAAAAGAAGTAGAGATGAAATGCAAAGTTTTGAACATGTTTTCAATAAATTTCAGCAGGTTTTTTTTTTCACTGAGAGCAGACGTCTTAGCCCGGTACTTATTGTAATAAATTCTGAAGACATTCTTAAAAAAAAACTTACATACCTAAATATAAAAATATGCCTGCATGACTTTCTGGAAGAATACCTGAAAGGTGTTGACGAATTCCATCCAGAATGAGTCAAAAAAAAAAATAAAAATCGTGCCCGATAGTCTTCGATTTGGATTAAATTTTGCACATGTTTTTGGTATGGTAGAATAAGTGTTGTCCATAGAAACATTGTCATTTTGACTCAAGTGTAACTTTTGAAAATGGCTTATAAATTTTTGCCTGCAACTTACAGTGACCCCACGCAGTTGAATCACCCACAATTTATGAATCAGCTGACTTCGAAAGACAAAATTATTATCAAACTTGTCACAAAACATCACAGAATTATTTTTACTGATAAGAAACTATGTGTAAAAATAATTCTGTGATGTTTTGTGACAAGTTTGATAATAATTTTGTCTTTTTAAATCAGCTGATTCATAAATTGTGGGTGATTCAACTGCGTGGGGTCACTGTATTTGAAAAATTCTAACTCCGAAACTGTTTATTTTAAGAGCAATGTGTTCTATGAAGAAGTTGTAGTGAACCGCTTGGACTATAAGAAAAAAATACACACTGAAAAAATATTTTATTTGTTTTCATAAAAAATTCAAAAATAAAACTTAAATTTTAAATTACACAAAAACCCCATTTTTAATATTTTTCAAATTTTCACCATAGAATCCTGATAGTAAACAGATGTTTGGGACAAACTTAACTTAAAATTTATGAGCTTTAGGTACATTCCATCCCTCTTATGTCGAAATATGTTGTGGAATATGGGGGCCCATCTTAATCCTATGGCTATCGGGTGTTAGCTTTTCCTTACGCGTATCTGTCAAAGGATACAAACTTTAGTGGAATTAAATGGTATAGTACTAAATTCGGTTTTTTCATCTACTTATAGGTATTCTACTAAACAGCTCGAAGATTTATTATCATCATGGCTACCAAGCGGACGGAGCACAGTATATTCATCGATTTGAAGAGATCCATCATAAGCACCCAAAAGGACGTGGCATTTCTGAAGAAATGTCTGAAGGAAATACGTTTATACCTAGTGTTAATATATACGATGGTTTTCTTCAAGTCGAGTCTAGTACACGACACTGAAGACGGCCTTACAGTTGAGGTCGAAATACGCGTATCTGTCAAAGGATACAAACTCTAGTGGAATTAAATCTTATAGTACTAAATTCGGGTTTTTCATCTACATCTTGAAATGATTCTAAGTCATAATTATTATATGAATAATTTCTCAAATTAAATTCAAATTAAATCAATATTGTTTTAATATTAAAATAGGCCATTTTCATTAGTTATTCGCGATTCTCCATTAATGAAAATAAGTAAGTCTTTACTCTCGAAAACGTATTATTATTAATAGGGAAACGCGAATAACTTATAAAAACGGCCTATTTTAATATTTAAACAATATTTTTTGCATTAAACTTGATATAATTTGAAAATGGCTACTTCTAGAGAAATTATTCATATAATCATTATGGCTTAGAATCATTTCAAGATGCTTACTGTATCATCAGAACGTATTTATTCACGGGAAAAAATTCTGAAGTAAAAATACTATTTTAGCTGACTACGCCCATTCTTAAAATTACCATGGAATTTCATGCCATTTTACCATGTTTACGGTACATCCCACCACACTACTGGTACATTCGACAGAAATCATTTTCATCAATCTGATTCCGACTACAAACATGGTAAAATCAAGCGCATTTCTGGTCTGCTGAAAATTGCCGGTGTGAGCGCTTAAGTTAACCCCCTAAAATGGTAGTTTTTACCGCACAATTTTTTTTTTGCGTGTTTTGACAAAAAAAATCAAAATTTTAAAAATCGACCAAAAGTTGTTCTTAGAAAAACTTTTTTATTAAAAATTTCTCCATCATGAAACTTTGTCCCAAACATCTGTTTACTATCAAGATTCTATAGTGAAAATTTAAAAAATATTAAAATGAGGTTTTTGTGTAATTTAAAATTTAAGTTTTATTTTTGAATTTTTTATGAAAATAAATAAAATATTTTTTCAGTGTATATGTTTTTCTTATAGTTCAAACGGTTCACTACATTTTCTTCGTAGAACACTTTTCTCTAAAATCAACAGTTTCGGAGTTAGAATATTTCAAATAAGTAGCATGCAAAAATTTAATCGTCTGTTCTTAAATAATCTCAACAATCTCACGATAACAAATGTGGATGGAATTTGGTAGGAATTTTCAAATGATTTATTGAAGTGATGAACGGGCGAAATTCTTGAAATAACACTGAAAGAATTGCAAGAGTAAAACTCAAATGAATGCCTGAACTTTTCGAGGATATCTGGAGAAATTCTTGGAGTGATTTTCACGAACGCGGCTACAAAGAAAGGCCATGCTGAAGGTGTCTGGGTTCGATTCCCGGTCGGTACCGTAAAACGGGGTTGATAATGCGGGTAACTTTGATAGTGCGTAACCCACCACAAACTAAACGAAATATCATAATTTCTGTTAATCAGTTAAGCAAAACGAATGCAAAACTAAAGAATATTAGTATGACACTTCATGAAAGAGCGGTTTATTTTTGAATCAAGAACATATTAGCCTTTTTATGCGAATTTAAAAAAAAAACACAATTTTAGCATTTTCGAAACGTTTACAAACAATCTGTTCTACGATCACTATTTGATGTAGTTTGGAATAGTTGGCCACTTATTTTTGACAGCCTAGTTATCATAGAACTTGCAACCGGTCTCAAATCTCTTAGCGAAAAGCATTTTCACAAACTGGGACCATTTTTGTAATCTAAGTCACAAATTTCCATATAACGTTAAACGCCTAGAGGTATGCAATGCCCTACAAATGTTCGTTATTCATTCAATTTTGTTCGAATCTTACTCCATTATCAAAGTTACCCCAAAACAGAAAACCGACTTTCGATTTTATGAAAAATTATATATCCATTCATAATAAATCTTTTAAATATTTAAATATTCAAGTTTTCTTCGAAAAAACTATCAAAGTTGCCCCGTTTTACGGTACCGGATCTTTACGCAATGGAAATTTCCTTGACTTCCCTGGGCATAGAGTATCATCGTACCTGTCACACGATATACGAATGTGAAAATGGCAACTTAGGCAAAGCAAGCTCTCAGTTAATAACTGTGGAAGTTCTCACAAGAACAATAAGCTGAGAAGCAGGCTCTGTCGCGGTGAGGACGTAATTCCAAAAATAAGAAGAAGAACATTTGAAAATCTAAAATCGGATAGATTTGTTGATATTAGTGCATTATTGATGTGTTGGTTAGATGAGTTTTAGCAATAAAAATATCAAAGTACAGTCAACTCTCCATAACCCTAAATTGAAGGGACCATCGAGTTACAGAACACAAAACCAGTGCAAATGCGATCCAAGGAACCTTCGAGGTAGCTTTGAAAATCAACTTTCACTATGGTGATAAAACAGCATTCAACAGTTGATAAAATAACCTCAAATATCAAAATTCACACTCTGGGGCGAAATTAATTATTATATACCCTTTTTATTCATATTACGCACACTTAAGGCATCAGTGAAGTACAACTAATCACTACACATATACATTGAATCGATCTGTACAAAACTTTAGCGTAATCGCTTCATATTCCGGACACTTTGATTCGAATTCCGGACAGCTCTTGAAAAACACAATCAGAAAAGTCGAATCATTAATGAAACGCACTAAGCCGTTAGAAAGACGTCAAAACTAGTTGAACATTGTAAATTTTCATGGATTGCTGTGTAAAATGTCTATAAAAATCATCATGAAACATATCGAGTGAAATCTTTCCCATACAAAGTAGAGTATCCGGAATTTGAAGCTGTCCGGGATTCTAATCAAAACGGTAATAAAGCATGTGTAAGAGTACAAAATTATCTTAATCCATGAATTTGAAAATCTGAAAAGGTGTGAAAACTTCTACAATTAATGACTTGCAAAGACCAACGAAGATGGAGCTTCACAATACTTTAGCCAATGCACACTAGTCCAGAGAACAAATTTAAGAGGACATGAGATTTCCGTCTCGATTTATTTACTTTAGAGCCATAGTTGCTTCTGAGAATAAGTTCCGAACTTTCAGAACTACAAATTGTATGCACTAAAAAAATTATGGTGATCGCAAGTATGACGTATATGCTAATTTAAGTGTTTACAAAATAGTGAATTCTAAGATGAAAAACTTAAATTACATGGAAACTACAGTCAGTGACATAAGTTAGTACCCAAATGCTGTTTTTCCATACAAAATGCTCAAGTTTAGGGTGATGTATCTCAGCTTCTGGTAGTCAGAATTGGCTGAAATTTGGATGACGAACTACAAATAACTTGAAGTTTTGCCTGTGAAGGAATTATTACATTGCAGTCATTTTCCATAGAGTTTCAGAAGGTTGTTCAAAGACAAAAGTAAGTAACCGAGAGACTTTTTCATTTAACTCTAAAACGGTAAGTCTTGGGAAGTTGGTGTGTTCTGCAAATTTGTGTGACTTCTGAAATTGAACAACTTTGGTGAACAGACCAACTTGCCGCAACTTACCGTTTTCGAATTAAATAAAAAAGTCTCTCGGTTACTTACTTTTGTCTTTGAACAACCCTCTGAAACTCTATTGAAAATGACTGCAATGTAATAATTCCTTCACAGGCAAAACTTCAAGTTATTTGTAGTTCGTCATCCAAATTTCAGCCAATTCGGACTACCAGAAGCTGAGATACAGTACCCCAAACTTGAGTATTTTGTATGGAAAAACATCATTTGGTATTACACTAAGGCTTTTTCTAACCAGCAACTTTTCAGCACTGAAGATATTTTATCGCCGCGCATAAAAACGTTAGAAGCACGAATTATCGATTGTTGAATACAAATGAAGCTGCTGATGATGAATATCAAGTTTTCTAGACAACCAGGATCAAATATAACGAAAACTTTCAGGATATTAAAACATTTAAAGGTACTTCAATTAAGGCACAACGTGGTTTGACTGGTTATATTGTTCAAGGGCATTTTTCTAGACTGCCTAAAATGCCCTTAAAGCACAAAGATTGATAACAATGATTCGGAATAATTCGTGTATCACGAGAATACCAAATTTAACGATGCATGGGCAACAATTTGAGCAACTTCCGGACGGACTTAGAAAGAGCTTTCTCTGTGTCTGAAAGTTATGTTACAAAAATACGCACACGTATGTCAGCTAAACATTGAACATAGAACATGCTTTGCATATTTTAATCCTACTTTATGAATGAAATGAAAGGCGATAGGGGTACCGGGGGCAGTATGGACACCCGGGGCAGAATGGACACCACCTGTATCTTTGCATAAGCGAATACTTTTACACTTTAAATGCAAACAATATTTCAGTTTGTAACGTTTTGCGTTTTTCCGTTAAAAACATAATAAAAAAGTTTGTGAACTTTTGACTTTTTCATCTTTTTAAGCAAAATCATTTGAATTTGAATTTGATTGAGCTCAGTGTTACGTATGTTGTCGACAAGGTATGTGTCTAGACTAAGTGTACTAAATTGACGTCACCCAGTATGGGATATGTGTAGTGATGTGCAAACCTTTGTAGTGTTTATTTTCGTTTTAGCCATGTTCGTTTACCGAAGGCACGAACTCTCGCCATATCAAATTAATTTGGGCGCAATTTTTGAAAGAATAGGCTCTTTATGTGAGCAGGTTTCTTGTCTGCTCCAAAGAAGTAGACTCGGTCATTTCTCTTCTTAAACGGCTGGAGTTCAGAAGTTCGTAGTTCAATTTTCAAGCTAATTTATTTGAAGTGTGTTAGATTCGTTGTAACTAAAAGTGAAACGTTTCGGAGTCGGTGTGTCCGACAAACGCGAACTTTTCTATTAAATTTATAATTGTGACTCAAAAGCGCCCTGCGCTTTTTGGGTACAGGCTGGAGTTTTTTCGAGTGTCGACAGAAGTCGAATACGGTCCCCGTGGCGTTTCGGGCCACCATTTTCGTCCGAGGACGTTTGTTTCGAGTCCGTGCAACCGCCAAGACCCGCCCTTCGGGTAGTCAAACGGAGCGTGGTGTTTCGCCTTGCAAAAAGGAGCGAAAATTCCCCGACGATCGCTAATTAATCGTCGTAGACGTCCCCCAACCCCGGACCAAGCTAAACGAGAGCGCGGTTCGTGAACTGCGTCGCCAATTGCGCATCACGTTCCGGATCAGAACCAAAGGGGAGGAGTTCATTTCATCACGTACGGTCAGAGCGCCATACGCGAGGCCGTACGGAGGTACGTTGGTTCTAAACCGGAGGTAGAAGATCAACCCCGGGTCGCACGACACTCCGTCGTAGCCAAAGCTCTCTGGAGAAAATCGGAGGCCATCCGTCCAGCCGCCACCCGCTTCGCATCTTTAGTTCGGCCATACTTGCACGGGCTCATCGCGCTGCACGCCATTCCTGCAGCGACGGCGAAACGATCCCCTTCGCCGCCATCGTTACGAAGGCTCTCGCCGCCATCACCGAGGTTCCTGGCTGTTTCGAGTCGTCGCCGAGATTCAACCAGTCGACGAAGAAAAACCCTGCGCATGGGGCTCTACCCCATTTGGCATAAAGCCATTTGGCATAATGCCGTTTGGCATAATGGCCATTTGGCATAATAGCCATTTGGCATAACGGCCATTTGGCATAATTTAAAAAGATATATTACTTTTGATTCCTATTTCAAAGCGTTCATTTTAATACTTAAAATGTTTGTCTAAGACGAGTAAAGTTAAAGGGAAAATATTGACTATGTTAGTCCAAAGAAGTTAATGTGAAATACAAGGAATCACTTTGAAATAGACTCGTTGCTTTTTTGAAAAGTGGATTACAGGGATATTCCAAATCGAGCTATTCTCACATTGAAAAAAGTTTCAAAGTACCGTAAAACGCGGTAACTTTGATAGTTTTTTCGAAGAAAACTTGAATATTTATGCATGCTGTTTCAAAGAATTTTAATTCATATTTTTAAAACAAGTACTGGTATCCTAACTATCGATTCCAGTTGATAGATTTCCAAAAGATTTATTCTGAATGGATATATAATTTTTCATATAATCGAAAGTCGGTTTTCTGTTTTGGGGTAACTTTGATAATGGAGCATCACGCGAACAAAATTGAATGAATTACAGAACATTTGTAGGGCGTTGCATATCTTTAGGCGTTTAACGCTATATGGAAATTTCTGACTTAGATTACAAAAATGGTCCCAGTTTGTAAAAATAGTATTCGCTAAGAGTTTTGAGACCGAATTCGAGTTCTACTATAACTAGGCTATCAAGTATAAGTGACGAATTCATTATGACTTCATCAAATAGTGGTCGTAGAACAGATTGTTTGAGAGCATTTCAAAATTGCTAAAATCTTATAAATTTTCCATATATGCATATAAATCCTCAACAGTACTTGATCCCAACGAAAATAGCTTTAACATGAAGTGTCATACTAATACTCTTTACTTTTGCATTCGTTTTGCTTAACAGATTAACAGGAACTTTGTTATTTCGTTTAGTATGTTAAGAGTCTCGCATTATCAAAGTTACCCGCATTATCAAAGTTACCCCGTTTTACGGTACATATTTGAGGCAAAATGTAAAGTCACATGTGAAATTGATCATATTGCTGAAGAGATATCGTGTAGATGAAGATCTAACCATATATGATACCCTGTTTTAATACAGCATCATTAGTAAGCTTTGAAGCATATTAATTACTTTAGATTAGTAAATTTCACCTTCTTTCAAACAAGAGCTGTTCTTTTGAATTTCCGTTTTGCGAATCTTAACTTTCATACCAAAATTGTGGACACTTCGAAAGCCGGGCAGTGGGCTATTTCAAGGTGGTTTTTTGGACTTACATCCGACTTTTTTCGTAGCGGTGTCGGTGGAAATTTGTAAGTGTGATTGCCTCTCACCCCAGTTGGTTGGGTATCTATGCCGTCGTGATCTTCTAAGACATAAAATTCCAGATCCCGTCTTTCTTCGGAAGGGAAGTAAAATCGTTGGTCCTGTCCTGTTGATGAGGTGGCATGAGGTGATAATTGTCGGTCTCGTGTAGCGAGGTGTCAAAACTCGACTCGAGTGAAGTGACACGCCGTGTAAATCAAATGGAGAGTGACTTCAGTCAAGTCGAAAATTGTCACCTCGCTATACGAAATCGACGATTCTCACATCACGCCACTCGTAGAATAACCCCAAATGCTTGTAGGCCAGGAAAAAATATGAAGAAGACTTTTTTTGTCTAAAGTCCATAATTTCGACGTGCTCTACACTGAACCAAGTAATCATGTCCGATTTATCTGAAAACACATATAGTTTTTTTCCATAGAGTTTTTCACATAACGCTCATCAACTTATCACATAAACTTGTGAGATTTCGTTTTAATTAGATTCATCTGATAAAACACATACATTTCATGAAAATTGAAGATATTAACCATTGTATGTTGACAATGAATGTTATGTTATATTCAGATGACAAATATCAACATTGTCAATGGTTTTTATATGATAGTATAATGAGTTTTCGATGATTTCATTTCAGTTTTTTAATAAAATAAACATAATTATGATAGAAACACCATTTATTTAATAAATTATCAATTATATTTCATAGGTAATCACTTAAATTGATATAATTATAACTTAAAAAATCACATCCCATACTTCTGGCCGTGCTGAACTTTCTGTCCCTTTCGTTCTTGTTCCAAAGTTTTTGATGTTTCCTGTAAATTTAATTCCAAATATTATTCACGTTTAATTTGTGTTTTGAATATTTTACTAACCCTTGTATTACATATTCGTTAACTATTTCACAGTTCCATTTCATGTCGCTTACAATTAAACTGATTTAAATCCATCACAATGAAATTATCAGAGCCAAATTCGCCATCACGAAAGTACGAATCAAATACAAAAATAATAAGAGTGAATTTTCACATCGGAAAATCACATAACATTCATCGTATGACATACATGACTTTATGTCATATACAATCCACAGTGTTGGTAAATGAATGGTATGAAATATCATAATAAGCTTTATGTGTTCTTTCAATGAATATCAATGGATGCACATGAAATGAATCGGATTTCAATTATCGCAAGGGTATGTGAGGTTTTTAATATTTTCTATGATATTTCTTGGTTCAGTGTACATTATCCATGCAGAAATTTAATTGAAAAAATATACTTTTGGGTGAATTAAACCCGGTGTCTGGGATTCCAAGAGTCCGGGCAATTCTAATCAACACGATATCAAAGCAACCCGTTGTGAATAAACATTGATCTTAGCGTGCCTATGATTCGTTATGCTGCAAACTAAAAAGAACAGCTTATTTTTGTAAGAAGGTGGAATTTATAATAGAGTGTTTCGTCAATTGTTGAATGTCTTAATGTCAGTGACGGATTTTTATTCAATTTTGTCGGAAATTATTCAAATGGAAGTTCCTTTATTGCGAAGACGTCGTAGAAATGGGTCGAAAAACCCTGTTTGGATTAATAAGCAAATAACTAATTTAAAAAATCGTAAGCAAAAGGCTTATAAAATTTACAGGCAACAAAAATCTCGAGAAAGTTTAGAAAATTATTTGTATATTGTCAACCAACTTAATCAAGCAATATCCGCTGCGCTTGAAGAGTACAACACAAAAATAGAAAATGATTTAAAATCTTGCCCTAGGAATTTCTTCAATTATGCTAAATCGAAGATGAAGTCTAACAATTTTCCATCTAAAATGACATTGGATGATAGAGCAGCTGATAATCCAGATGGTATGTGCAATCTTTTTGCTACTTTTTTCCAAGAGGCTTTTACTAACTTTTCGGATAAAGATCGTGACTTTGAATATTTTGCTAGTTTTCCTGATTTTACAAGCGATATCGGTGTAAGACAAATACTTTTACAGGACATTTTAACAGGACTGAAGAATTTAGATTCCACCAAAGGATCAGGGCCAGATGGAATCCCATCTATTTTACTGAAAAACTTAGCTAATGAATTTACAGCACCATTATTTTGGCTATTCAACAAGTCACTTGAAATGAGCAGATTTCCAAAAGAATGGAAAAGATCGTATCTCATACCCATTTACAAGTCTGGTAGAAAATCTGATGTTCGAAATTATCGTGGAATTGCTATTATTTCATCCATTCCAAAACTATTTGAATCAATTATAAATAAAAATGTGTTCAGCCAAATAAAACATAGAATAACGAATACACAACACGGTTTCTATAAAGGTCGTTCTACTACAACAAACCTTTTGGAATTTGTAAATTACACTTTGAATGCAATGGATAGAGGTAACCACGTCGAAGCACTTTACACCGATTTTAGTAAGGCATTTGATAGACTAGACATTCCTATGTTGATTTTCAAGCTCAATAAAATGGGAATTGCGATGCAACTCCTCAACTGGATTGAATCTTATTTAACAGATCGCCAACAAATAGTTAGATTTGAGGAAAAAATGTCTAAACCTGTTCACGTTACATCAGGAGTGCCCCAAGGTTCGCATTTAGGTCCATTGTTATTTATATTATTTGTTAACGATATTTCATATGTGCTTAAACAACTTGAAATTCTGATTTATGCCGACGATATGAAACTTTATATGGAAATCAATAGCAACAAAGATAGCGACATCTATCTGAATGAAATAAGTATATTTGATAAATGGTGTAGCAAAAGCTTACTTCAATTAAACGTCAAAAAATGTAATTTAATCACATATAGCAGAAAACGAAATACACCACAGATTACTGTCTCCTTAGGAAATCAAATTGTTCAAAAGTGCGATAAGATTAGAGATTTAGGTGTCATATTAGATTCTAAACTTACCTTTACTGATCATTATAATACGATTATCCATAAAGCAACCAATATGTTGAGCTTTATTAAGCGTTTTAGCTACAATTTTCGGGATCCATATACGATTAAAACCTTGTACATTGCTTATGTAAGATCAGTTCTAGAATATTGTAGTATTGTGTGGTCTCCGCATATAAAAATACATGGTGATAGAATCGAATCAGTACAGAAGCAATTTCTTTTATATGCCTTACGCAAATTAGGCTGGACAACGTTTCCACTGCCAGGCTCGATGCATGCTTATCGATATTCAAACCTTAAATGAGCGTCGCGAAATAGCAATGATTTCATTTATCAATGATATTGTATCGCAGCGTATTGATTCCACCAATCTTTTATCATGTTTGAATTTCTACACGCCCGCTAGACAGTTAAGAAATCGGAATTTGTTTGCATCAAATAATCATCGAACTAACTATGCAAAATTCGGCCCAATGAATCGAATGATGTCTCTTTATAATCAGCATTGCACAGAAATTGATCTGACCATGTCGCGAACAAAGCTAAGACAATATTTTAATTCCTTAAGATATAATACAACGTAGAATTAAGCAAATGTGTAGTCTACTATTGATTGACGAAATAAATAAATTCAAATTCTTAAATGACCGCTAATTGTTGAACGTGTCATTAGAAATACACGTACTGTTCAACAATAGGCGAATTACCCTACTGAATTTATAATAGTATATCAACTGGTTTTTATAGCGTTTGAGGCGCAGCATATCTTTTGAGACTTTTCTTCTTTAGAACATTGAATGGTTTTCATATATAATTTCTGCGCCCTCATAAATAAAAATAAATAAATTTCAATTTAATTTTAAGGCTAGACTAAACGTTTTCATGTAACTGTGTTTTCAGCTACGAAAAAAACGTGACACCCAAGCAACGGTCAAAAAGAGCATCATTAAATTGATTAAAGAAAGCTCACTCTATGGTGCCAAATTTTATACTTCTCATATTACGATATTTTATCAGCATTGCGCAAAATAAAGTCCTCAACTGCGGTCGGTCCAGACGGAATTCCGACGATTGTGCTGAAAAAATGTTCAAGTGCACTATGCGAACCACTACGCTACATTTGCAACAGCTCTATCCGGCAATCTACGTTTCCCAACCGGTGGAAGGACTCTGTGATGTTTCCTGTGTTTAAAAAGGGCGATAAGAAGGACGTGGCGAACTATAGAGGAATAACTTCACTCTGTGCTGGATCTAAGTTGTTGGAAAAATACAAAATTATCCAAAAATATTTAGCATTCAATGCAATGATTATGAAGTGGAACCACAAATCAGTTGAAAATCGTTAATTCTTGATTGAAACTAACCTGGAGGCAATATTGAAAGCATCTCTACGAGAAATGTCGTAAATTGGTTTTAATCATGTTTCCAATGGCACAGTGACCTGTCACTATGGTTTCCTGAATATGAACTTCATTTTTCGAGGTATTGAGAACGATTGCGGGACAATTTACCTATAAACATTAGGGTGTCCATACTGCCCCATGGGGGTGTCCACTTTGCCCCGCTAGCTTGATGGCGACTACCAAATTTAAGCTTATTTTAAACCTATTTTTGAAAACAAAATATTTTTTTCCCAATTATGCAACCAATGCTTAAGAACTCTAAAAAGCATACTGCACATAAAAAACAGTTCAATATTCATGTCCTCACAGTCAAAATAGGCAAATTCCTTAGGGTGTCCATACTGCCCCGTGTCCCCCTTATATGGAAACAGTCCACAAATCATTAATTTTGAACGGTTTTTTGCATCACATACAATATTACTCAGGACGTCTGCAACTTTTCCGAGCAACTGTGGACGGTTAAAGGATAGATTTGAATGAATGTGGTCCCTCACGTCAGACAGAACTTGCATTTCAACACAGATTTTTGTTTATTTCATGATTTAGAACGGTTTAATAATTACTCTATTTTTAAGACCTTATTTTGTTAGTGTTATAGTTCATAAAAATTAACAATAAGCGCCAGCAACCTTGTATTAATTGGAAAATTTGAAAACGTTGCGGTTCTGTTGTCCAATACTGTATGCTTTATATATATTACAAACCTTTGTTCCAGTACCGGTATTTTACCGGTACTACCGGTACTGAGAGTTACAGTACCGTAGAACCGGTACTGGTAAAAAGAGGTCGGTACTAGGAACCCTAGTTGGGGGTGAGAATGGGTCAATGGGTGTACGATTTATTTATTGAATAACTATCTCAATTTAACTCCAATAAGCTTCAAATTTGGTGTGTATGTACTTTGATGGTACATTAACAACTGTTCAAAACATTAAAGAAAAATATTTATTCACAGCGGCACCACAAGTGAATGAAAAATGACCCAATCTCACCCCCTAGAGGGGGTGACATTGGGTCACTGTAATTGAAATAACTTGTTTTTGATAATATGGTTGCAAAACCATTCACAGCTGAAGAATATTGATGAAATACGATGCAAACAAGATGAAAAGATATCTAAGATGTATCACAAGTATGATAAACCCACTTAAAAGAACGATTATACCAAAAAAATGAAGAGCTATGAGAAAAAATATGTAAACACAACAATCATCGTCAAGTTTACATAAATTTTCTATTTGTTTTCCCTCGAAATGTCTTCAAAGTCTCATCCCCATTGCCATAAAGCCTATTCAGTTTCCGCAAAGGTGTACTGAAACAGTGATGATTTTAAACCTTCGCAAATAGTTAAATTTCGGTGCGATATTCCACGATCAATACATTTCAGGCAGACGCCATAATCCCAATATTTCAGCGATCCAACTCATTTGTACTCTCGTCAGATGTTTCTATAATACGAAAATACTGATAAATAATTAAATCCCAAAAAATAAACCCATTTGATAAAATTTTACGATGTTGCTGCGCACAAAACACAGTTGCTGGTTTAAGAAGTTATCAAAATGCGTTGCATTGTTATTTAATGCACGGACTACTCAGGTAGACTTGTTTGATGTTTCAAAGATGCTGTATTTAGGAAAAATCAACACATATTTATGAAAAAGAGAACACCCGGCACCATAAATGTCAAAAAAGTGGACTTGCAATTTAATTTACTATCGTTCTTGCTTGACCCAATCTCACCCCCATTTTTGATGTTTTAGACACCGTACCGAAAAAAAATAATTTTTTGTGGAAAAATCAAATAGATTCCGGAAAATACGTGTGAAGTGTAGTGAAAAGACTTTCAACCTTCTACTTATATAACGAAATAGGTTAAAGTACATGCGTGATATTTTGCACAGGAGAAATTAATTGTTGTAAATTTTATTGTGAAGTTTATTGATATGGTAAACAAAAACTACTAGGGGGAGATCCCCCAGTACCGGACACTTAAGCCACTAAATTCATAATTCGAAAAATATTGATTTTATGGGCTCGTGCTACCCATTTATGATAAATAGTATCATTTTTATAGTGTACAAAAATGAATTTGAAAATATAAATATGAATTTAGTATTGCATTTTGATGATGAGTTTTAGTACCAAATTGATCGATCTCGAAAGATGGCACCCAAAACCGGACAAGATCTGGAAATGCCTCGAATTCTGTAATTTTGAACATCATCGAATGTGTACACTATAGGAATAGTTTATAATTACCAATTCAATGCATTTGCTACATTTACAAGAATAATTTGAGTTTTTCTTAGTTTGCAAGATGCCTATCAAAAACCTCTTTCATATATGATGAAAAATAGCACATTTTACGATGTTGTTCTGAATGTTCATTATTCTTCATTTTATTGCATATTTGATACCATGATCGACGGAACCCATGAAAAATGAAGTATTCTGAGACACTGATGCAATAATTACAAAGATATCATATAACAAATCAAGCTGTCCGAAACTGAGGGACAGGAGGTGCTTAACCAAAATTGTAATTTGTCCATATTTAGTTCAATTAAGGTACAAAATACATTCATACTATCAAATAAGGATTATGTTCGATCATGCTTGCGGGATCCAAAGTATTTTTTCATATTCAAAATATTTACTAAATTGGCTCAAAATTAAGTGGATACGTCAATTTTTTAAAGATTTTCAAACTTTTCTACTTTTTTAAAAAGGCATGCATATTTCAAGGATGTGTTATTCTACGCAATCATTATTCTACATAATAGCTTTCTTTTCTACTAATACACCATCTTGATTGGAGCATGATTTCTCAATGTTTCGGATTTGTCCGGTATTGGGTGCTGTCCGGCACTGGGGGATCTCCCCCTATTTCTAAAAATGTATATTGTGATGAATTACGTTTAATAACATGTTCCCTAGACATATAAATTATTAGTTTTAGTAATATCAGCCTTATTAGCTGCAATATTTCATAAATCATATTTTTCCGTTTTGACCCAATCTCACCCCCTAGACCCATTGTCACCCCCATCGACGGCTTAACATTTTCAATACATCTATATTTGTATAGGGTGTCCCAGAAAGTATGGGCACGACTTTACCATACTAACACTACTAACATTTCGAGACCAGTGCAGATAAAAATCGGATTTTCATACATTTTATTCCTGCACTTATCAAGAGTAGATTTTGAATTTTGTGCGATTTTTTTCGCTACTTGTTTGTTAATGGTGTTACATTTCTGGAAGCTCTTCTTATCAGTTTTGCACAAATTGCGTTATATCTGAGCGATCTTGTTGTACGAAATTTGAATAGAATCTAAAAATTCGATTTCAGCTGTGGCCGATTTTGAAAGGGTCGAAACCAAGTCCTTGTTTAGCCGTTAAAACATGTAAAAATCTAAAATTTGTGTTGCCTATCCCAGAGTATAGATGTTTGACATATGTAAACTTGAAATGAATAATTTTTATTTATATTAAAAACTAGTGGGCCCGGCAAACTTCGTCTTGCCATCAAGTAGGCTGTTGAAAAACGCCATGGATCGTCCCATACAAAATGACAGTTCCGTTCACGTTCGTTTTTTCCGACTTTCCCGGTGAATATCCTGGGATTTTTATACTCACAAACACGTCGGAACACTTGACAAACAAAACAGAAAAGTAATCATTCAAATCGGTTGACCCGTTAGGAAGCCATTTCGTGACATACAAACATAACTCCATTTTTATTTATATAGATATCTGAAAAGCTATGATTTTGTGATGTTATCTTATGTGGAGCGAAAAACTAGCAATTTTTTAGAATTTTACCATTTTGTCAAATATTTTCATATGTAGTATTTAAAATGCCCTAAAGAAAAACACAAAAATATAAAAAATTTATTTGGTCTGAAACAATATTGTGATTCTTGCTATCAAAATCGTACTTACTTTCTGGGAAACCCTATAGATATTATCACTCAAAATAATCCACACGTCAAGGCTACGTGAAAACATACGTGGTTTTTTTCCATCGCACTTTTCACGTAGCTCTTACGTTAATCAAAGGTAACCATGAATGAACGCATGAACTGATGAATAGAGTTACATATTTCTCAGGAGCACATAAATGTACTGACGAGCCTCCAACCAAACCGTCTCTCAGCTCATGGGAATCCTAGTGTGCTGTGCTAGAAGGAGGCTCACGAAAATCCTAAAAGCGCGCGCTAGGTGATGTGCTCTCGGGGAGACTCGTCTCATGCGCTGTTCGGCGCTACGGCTCGCCATCGGTATCCAAGTTGTGAAACAACTGCTTAGTAACGAAGAGCCCCTACAACTATTTTCGTCTCATTGTGCAGGTGTCTAGATGGTCTACATGATATGGTCGAAGACTCGCGATCCAAAAGTTACAATTTCGATCCTCGTTGAAAACTTTTGTAATCACTTTAATTATTGTGCTGAATTTTAAACAGCACATGTGACGGAGCGCATGAGACCGCAGTGAGACACATCTCAAGAAAAATGAGGCGCACCTAAAAAGGTCTCACAATGTACAGCGCTCCCGTGCGCTTGCAAGCAACGAGGCTCCTGCACCTAAGGCTGCAGCACGTGCACAGTAACTCTGCTGATGAACTTCCTGCATTCCATCCCGATACCCGATGGTTGTTATGTGTTTTTTTCAGTAGATTTCACAATGCGACTTGATAAAACGTAAATATAAATCACATTCTTTTGGGTTGATTTCTATCAAAATTATTATATTGTTCTAAATATTTTCAAATTAATTCTTGTCTCAATAATTACATTATTGTCCATAGGAGGACGATAATGTAAATATTGAAATAAACGTTCAAAGTAACTCTTACAACATACATAAACATCTATATTTATTTATTGAAATACATTGCACATACATTAGTCATTGAAACTGTTCTTCACTCTAAAATACGACTTATCACTAATTTTATGCACTGATACTGGGAAGCTATCAAACAAATCAATCTTTAAAACCTCTACTATAGGTAAACATTTTTTTACTTCATACGCTAAATAATGCTCGCTGTAATTTCCTACTTGCCAATGCTGAGTAATTGAATAGAGATCGCCATTATGCATGATAAACTCAATGATTTCAAACAAGTACATTTTATGATTACAAACATTGTCAAGAAATATCCGGTTCTATATTGAGTTCCTTTGTACTCAACGTTGTTTGCCATCATCACATTAAAATCTGAATCAATGAGTATTGGTTGTAATAGCTTGCTAAAATAATTGTGTAGGCGTAAATCAAACATTTTAAAATCACCGCTTATTAGCCCTTTAAAGAAATTTTGATTGAACAAATCATAAGCAAATTGTAGAGCAGCTTTAATACAGAGTGTGTAGCATACATTTTTTCTAGATGGCATAATATGTGCGTACTGCTTGAAAGCTCTATGTTTGGCTTCTTGCCTAAAACACATCATATCTACCACTGGACCTGATGCAGTAATTACCGAAGGGTAGTGTACCAGAAAATGGTGTTTGGGTTTAAGATCTTTCTTAAACAGATCTGTATACATACTATGGTGATCGCTAATTAGTCGTCGTAATTTATTAATCGTGTCGTGTGAAAAAGAGCTTCTTAAGCAAAACTCAGTTAGTTTTACAAGAATAATGCAGTATTTCCAGATCATTTCATCGCATGGAACACATTTTCCGATTATTAATGTTATATAATGTGTCAACATGCGCGTTTTACTAGATGTGAGTCGTATGTGAACCATCTTACGCTTTTCTTTGATATTGTAGCCTTCGATTATGTCTGGCATTCGAGCCAGTTCACTGTCTATACCTGTTTTACCAAGTTTTTTTCTATGTGTGTTGAAATCATTGAGAGTAAAATACTTTTTGTGGTAGATACAATAGTCTAAGGTTTCCACTAAACCGGATTTGCAAATTCCTGAACTATACAGATCATGCATTGCATCAACACTTAAATTTTCCATCACATGGAAAAATGGAAGCTCGTTAAAAACTGTATTACCATATATTCCCGTTTCACTAGGTCGTCCTATTTCTAAATCTAAGGCGTAATCTTGTTGTCGTCTTAGGCAATCAGCGTGTTCTTGACAATCTGTCTTCAAAAGCTCTTTTGGGCGTCTGCAAAACCGACAATAAAAGGTAGCATTAAATCCACTCGCTAACATTAGCATCGAAAGAACCCCTAGGTTATCGCCTTGAATTAAACACAAAGCGAATCGGACATGTACTACTTCCTCTTCTAAAATAATAGCTATGCCCTCATTCTCTATTTCTTTGAACCGATCGATTAAAGCCTGCATAAGCTTTTTCATACCAACTTCCTTAATATCTGATTTCTTAACCATTGCAGCCACGAAAATATTGCACAACCTAGATTGAACCGCCTTAGGTATTGTGGGGAATTTATAATAAATTCCACAGACACTATGCATGTTACTGTGCGAGCTTTGTGAATCATTTATTTCAAACTCGTCGGCATACAACCATACTGGAAGAACATATTCTTCTTCATATTTTTGTTTGATAGCTTTCCAAGTGCTGCCATTTATAAAATGCTCTATACTAGCTGATTTTTCTATTTTTTCTGTGTTACTCAACGTAGCTTTCAATATATCTTTGGTTTCGAAAAAAGCTTTAATTTGGAATTCGATAGGCATTATTATCAAGTAATTATTTACAAGGGATACTTCCTCGTCGCTTACGACATCTAACAAATCGGAGGCAATGTCGTTATTTTTCTCTAGTGTTATTATCATTGGCAGTTGGAATCCTACGGTATTCTTCAAGTGTTTAAAAAATTTATGATCCGTGTTTATCAAGTCGAATATAGTTTTCAGTTTATCAATTTGGTTTTGAAAATTAAAATTGTTCTCTGGATCGGTTATGTACGGTTTAAATTTATGAAACTTATCAGCTACTTCAGTGAACATAAGACTTATTTCATTTTGGATTTCATAAACGTCTTTTCGCGTAAAATTATTATGCTTGTGCATATACAGTGTTAATTTCAATGCCATTTGTTCTAGAATTTGAATTGGATTATCGTTTGTATCAGCTTCCTGGTTATTACTGCTTTCAATGCGCCTAATTTTCGATGAACTGCTTTCAGAGTGGTCATTCTCAGACAATCTGCTTTCAGAGTGAGACCGTGAAGAATTTGCCACAACTGTCTGAAGAGATAGTTGGTCCAATGAAGACTGCCCGTGTTGACCAACACTGCTGTTAGTATGTTCGTTGTTGTCTATGTCCTGATAACCAACGTGATGGGATGTGATTATATGTTTCTTGAACGGATACACTTTAGAGAATATCTGGCGACAGTTAGATATTGTACACCGATAACGGTATACGGCCGGAACATCATGATAATCCTTCAGATGCGTCAGGTACTCGGTTGGTGTTGCGGATAGAATTGAACAACCAGATATCATGCAGGTTATTCGTGACATGCTCATCATCACTGCTCGTTTCGGCTCTTCTCAAGATAAATCCTCAGTTTATTGATAGACGCATAGGATTCTTCTTGATGTATGTCGTAAATGTAACCGCTGATAAAATGCCAAACCAATTTTGAAATTTTTGAATACGGAAGTCCAAGAACGGCGGTCAGCTTGATGAGTATGTCTAGTGCTCTTGATGCTGATTGAACCTCGTAGCAAATATCGCTGTAGCAAACCATGAAAGTCCCATGGAGCTGGTTCAAGTTTTCTCCCACTGCAACTAGCTTAGGCACAATTGGTAAGTTCAGTTCGATATAACTCCGGTACGTATCCTGAACTTTTGCTAGAGTTTGCTCTTTAGAATCGACGAAAATCAATGTATCTTCTAGTCCAACCAAAATGGTAGGCTTCAATCGAGATGCGACAGCAATAGGTTGCAGAATGGTGCATAAAGCTAGCAAAAGCGTGCAAATTTTCTCATCTGAAAGTAATTAAAACAAATTTAAATTATAAATATGATTTGATAATATTTACTTGTACCGTGATAGTACCATATTTGAAGCGGATCAAACATGACGCATTTTCTAACTAATTTTGTCACAA